>NC_065435.1:56265949-58965949 GCF_024364675.1 Aethina tumida | reverse complement strand
GTATTTAGGAACCAAATTTCAAGAATAAAATTATTTTAAAAATTTTATTATTAAACAGTTTTTATTTGTCTATTTTATTCGGTAGATATGCCTTTACCCCATTTTTAGCATGATGGTTATTTCATTAAGGTTAGAATTGATTAACTAGTTGTTAAATTTAAATTTTGGTGTTTTTTAAATAGACAAATTAAAAAGTAGATCATAACTGAAATTTCGTAAAAAATACAAAAATCCATTATAAATAATTATATATATATATGTTAATAAATTTATTTTATATTTTGATTTACAACCAGGTTATTTACGACTAAATCACTTTATTTACGTTAATTTTTTATTAGGCAGAATTCATAACACAAAGATAATTCAAAAATACGAAAAACTAACGACTAGAATTTATAGAATGCAAGTATATAATTTTTCATAAAAGAAGGATAAATTCGAGAATGTCAATATTTGATTTCAATTTGATGTCTTAAGTTTATGTTTATTTAAAAATAAACCACATATGAGACAATAATAAACATGATAAATGTGATATGAAATGATAAGTTCGAATAAATGAACAATTAAAATTGGTCAAAAAACTTGTAGTACACATATATGTACATATTCTCAAACCATTTTTGGTACTCTCTCTCCTGAAACAGCAATTAAGATAACGAAGTGTCGGCTGCCCATTATATGGTTTGTAAATATTCATATCTGAACACAAGTTTAATTTTATAAATACTGTTTTTATGCCACATCATTTCGTTAATTTTTTTTAAATTTGACAATAAAATTTGTAAAAAAATATTGGTGTTTTAAAAACAAAAAATTATTAAAGAAATTCTTACTGTAAATATATATATATATATATATATATATATATTTCACTTTTGTGAATTGTAGTAAAACTTAACTATCTGAAAGTTATATGAAAAATATTTGAATTATACAGTAAAATATATACATTGGTAATTTGTGGTTCTATTTGTTTTTATTTTTTAATTTTTAATAATAAGTAAAAATTATCTTATAAGTTTTATTGTTGATATCACTATTAGTCTAAGTGGATTATTTAGCAATTGAAAAATAAAATTTTTAAGGTACGCCCTGTAGATTTTCGAATATATCTGAGTATTAGATCCAATATAGCTGAAAACGTGTTCAAGAGAAAAACTCAAATTTAATATTGTTTTAATTTCATAAAATGTTAACTTAAATATTAGTTTCATTATTTATCCTGTATTTATAATTTAGGTAAATATAAACGTTGGACAATTATTTATAAATATTTTAATTTTTTCTTATATTTGTGATTTAAAAATTTAATATTTGAATTAGATGTCCTTCAAAATATTCCATTGGTAGTTTTAGTATCCAGGTAAGATTTTTGTTTATTTTCCTGTAGATATGATTATAAATAGAGAACATATTGTTCAAAGTATTACAACCGCCTCATCACTTTAATTTAACGTTTTCTACAATAATTTTCCATTTTATTCTTGCAATTGGTCTATATTTACTTATTTGACTATAATTTGTTGGCGTAATATGAAGTTTGTAAAAATTGAAATTATTCATATAAGTATAAGAGTACTTAATTAAAAAAATAAATTGATGAGAAATATGTGATTTTTAATTTTTCCACAGAATTATTAATATACATTTTTAATGAAATTTGGTATATATTCAAGGTGCTTTATCCAGTGATGTAGTTAGATTTTCTGTAAAATTGATGATTTTATGGCTATAGGTTATTCTATAGGTTTTGGTTTTAGGCTAAAAAACGTGATATTTTATCTATAAGTACATATTTTCGTACTTTACAATTGAAAACAAAGTTTGTTAAAATCGAACAAAAAAATAAAAATTTTATGAGGGTGTCTAGCTTTCAAATGGGCCACTTTGTACAAGGTGTTTATAAAAAAAAAATGCTCAAAATTTCGGACCAAGTAGAACACGTCCAATAATTAAGGGAATTTTAAATAATTCCAAAAAATTTTCCTGAGGCAAAGACAGTCTCTCAAATTTAAATATTCTCATTTCTCACTAAATATTTTTTAAACTTGAATAAAGTTAAAGTAATATAGTAGATATCACTAACTATGGGTGAATGTCATAGAAGCGTTGCGAATACGACAAGTAGAAAAATATACTAAAAAATATTTACGTAATTATCGACAAGCCCAAGATCTTTCATATTGCAATTTTGTCAATGCCTCCAAATTTGTCATCAACAAGACAATTTTGTATTGTACAGTCACTTTAACTTTCTTTAAATATTATATTATATTGAAACCTGAAATATGTATCTCAAAAACTGCGGTGGTAACCAAAAATAATCTTCTTCTAAATTCTGCAAATAATAAATGAAAATAATAGTTTTAAAAAATATTCAGTTGTGAAATAATTCATTTTTGAAATTTAAATTAGAGGAACAGTATCTCTCCAGGAGAAAAAAAATATATTTAGATTTTTTTCTTTAACCTATTTTAGACACACCTTATAGAAAAATATTAAATAAATAGGTAATCTTATAATATTAATCTTTTTTTATATTTATTAAATACATAAAAATAATAAATTATATTCACGACCACATAGGCAAATGTTGATAATGGTAAATACTGGTAGACACGTAGAATATATATATATGTATATATATATATATATATATATATATATTAATTACGTTTACATAAACGTATTTATTTAATCTTTGTTAATACAAGCAGATACACTTTATGAACTAACTCTTCGGATCAAAACAAACAAATGTAGTACATAACCTACTGTCACAATATAACCTAACTTAATATTGCCGCCTAATAGTAAACATGAACAAATTCAACTATAAATTTAGAAATTATACTGATAACAAATACATTAAAAAGGCTCCTTCTGAGATAGGAACAACATTTTTACATGGTTTTCATGGATTTAAGTTGTATTTTCCAGATGGTAAAATAAATTAAAGGTACATTTTGAAAATAATTATAACTAACTTTGTAGATGATGTTGATATTGAAAAATTGAAAAATAATATTAATGCTTTTCAACAGTATGTGGACCAACATAACAGTGCATTTAATTTAGATTTTATCGAGGAGAATAAATATTTTATTGTAGATTATAAGCTTTTAATCAATGATGAAGATTTATCAAAAAACTGGACTGACTACAAGACTGACATAATAAATAATACTCAGTATTACTTAAATGTAATGGGACTAGCACTTCATCAAAACTTAATCAAGAAACTTCAAGACACTACTAATAATATAGGCAATCCCAAAGAAAAAGAATATTCTATAATCAGACCTAGAATTGTGAATTTTGAACCCAGTTTGCAGCTTAAAGATTTAAGAGTGAATTATTATGGTGAATCAATTTAAACTGTAAATTATCAATTAACTAAATAAGTTATTTTAGGAAAGCTAGTGTCTGTACGTGGTACTGTCATAAAATCAGGCAACATTAAAATAATCTGTAGTTACATGACCTTTCTATGCTCATCATGTTCTAGTCTTCAGACAGTTCAACAAACAGATGGCAACTACACACTACCCAGCAAATGTATAACAACAAAATGCAGAGCACAATCAAATTTTATACCCCAACACTCATCAGTACATACAAAAACAATCAGCTATCAATCCATAAGGATACAAGAACTGATTGGGACTGAACAGGTAGTTTATTTGATCAAAATAAATAATAATTTAAATAACTTTAATTTACTTAAGGCAGAAAATGGACGAGTACCAAGAACACTGGATTGTGTTTTAATGGAAGATTTAGTCAAAACATGTATACCAGGGGATGATATAACTATAACTGGCATAATAAAAGTGGAAAACCCTGAACAGAATGGAAAATCAAAACAACAATCACTTTTCCAATTATACCTACATGCTATTTCTGTAGTCAATAACAAAAATCAAAGTCAAGGCAGTTATGGAGCATCAGAAAGAATTACTTTCAACATTAAAGATTATTATGCCATACAAGTAAGAGAAATTGTTTTTAATTACTTATTTAAAATGAAATTTTAAAAATATATGATTTAGAGATCATTATTAAAATAATTAATGTTTCTGTGTAAAACTTTTAGCAAATCCATTCGGAGCCGAAACTATTCCGTTTTTTAGTCCAATCTTTATGTCCAAACATTTACGGACATGAAATTGTTAAAGCTGGCCTACTGCTGGCCTTATTTGGTGGGACAAAGTGCGACAACCGACGTGCAGAGTCCCACATTTTGATGGTTGGAGATCCAGGATTGGGAAAAAGTCAAATGTTGCAGGCTTGTACGAACGTCGCACCTAGAGGTGAGAGATAAACACCCGTCTATGACGGATTATGGCAGTTTTGTATTTAGGTGTGTATGTTTGTGGAAACACGAGTACCAGTTCTGGTTTGACGGTGACAATGACGAGAGAAGTGGGCGGAGAATATGCCCTAGAAGCTGGTGCTTTGATGTTGGCCGATCAGGGTTGTTGCTGTATCGACGAATTCGATAAAATGCCTTCTCAACATGCGGTAATTATCTTGAAACATTCACTTCATTTAACAGACCTATGATTTAAATTATATATTGCATCTAGCTGTATTTCATTGTACTGATCCTTAAACTTTTTACTGAATTTATAGTGTCTCCTTGAAGCCATGGAACAACAGAGTATCAGTATAGCCAAGGCAGGCATAGTTTGCACGTTACCAACAAGAACTACTATTCTAGCGGCAGCTAATCCTGCGGGTGGGCACTATGACAAATCAAAAACGATAGCAGAGAACTTGAAAATTAGCTCGCCAATGCTTTCGCGATTCGATCTGATCTTCATATTGCTGGATCAACCTAATGAAGTATGCCTTATACATGTTTTAGCTGTATTTAGTATTATGGATTATTATAGGAATTGGATTTGCTGCTTTCTAGACACGTATTGGCTCTACATGCAGGTATCAAGATCGAGCAGACGTTCTATAATGCTGACGCCAGTACTTCAGAAGGACACACTTTAAGGTAATATTTTTACTTACATACAAATGGCACACTGCAAATATATGACTATTTAGAGATAAACTTCGAATGGAACCTGGAGAAACCTTAGATTTGTTACCACATGGATTGTTTAGAAAATATATAGCATACGCACAAAAATATGTCAACCCACAATTGAGTGATAAGGCTAAAGAAGTCATAAAACAGTTTTATTTAACTTTAAGAAAACAGTTTCAATCAGGTGATTGCACTCCCGTTACAACGCGGCAGTTAAATTCTCTAATTAGGCTTTCTCAGGTAACTATTTTATTTTTAATTATTAAAGGGATCCCAAATGTTTTATTTTAGGCCAGAGCAAAATCTGAACTTAGGGAAATCGTAACGGAAAAGGATGCACTTGAAGTGGTGGAAATAATGCGGCACAGTTTAGTTGATTTATTCACCGATGAATATGGTATTTTGGACAACACACGATCACAAAACGGCACTGGGATGAGCAAAAAGAATCAGGTAAGTTAAGTAATTAAAACTTAATATATAATTTTATATTATATATATATTAATAAGTTGAATATTATAATTATTTTTTTATATTACTTTTGACAACACTTGTGGTAAAGAAAATAAATATATTTTTAGGTTTCAAAATTGTTGAGACAATTGCAACGCAAGTCAGAAGTGGAAAAAAAGTCGATATTTTCCAAAAAAGAAATACAAACTATAAGTGAACAAGTTGGTTTGGCAAAAGAAAATTTTTACAAAGTGTTACAAAGCTTAAATATTCAAGGATACTTATTAAACAAAGGGCATAATAATTATCAGTTGGTCAGTGCTGATATCTAAAGTTGTTCCTGATAAAATTTGTAGTATTTAATTATAATTTTTTTAATAAATATTATTTTTATATTATTTATTTTGTGGTTATTTTATTATATTCTTTTACAATAAGGTCAGATATCTCTTTTGTCAAAGAATTTCTGTTGGCTTCATTAACCTAAAAATTATAATTAATATTAAACATTAAATTGAAGTATCTAATTTTGCACAATGTACCATTATTAAATGGTTTCTTGAATTGCCTTTTAACTGTTTAATTAAATGTAGATTACATTTGACTGGAACAGTTGCAAGAACTATATTTTTTTTTAAAATCGCCTTTCTTACAGCTTCTTCAAATTTTCTGCTGTGCAATTCCATTTTCCCAATCTCGTCAATTATTAAAACTGATTTGTCCTGAAACATCTTTATGCATAAATTTGTAACTAACACTGAAATTTATCTTACAGATTCTAAAACAGGCAATGCTAAACATTCAAACTCATTTAATAAGACTGAGTATTGACCAACTTGGGGAAGATTTTTTGTCAAATTTTCATTTATGCTGAATAAATAAAAATAAAAATGATATTCATTTACTATTAAAACCTGCACCTTTTCCTGGCTAGAGAAGTCCGTTGACCGTTTAAAGTAACTATGTCAAATCCAACACGAGTTCTGCCCGAGCGCACTTCTTCTGTATAAAAACCGTCACAATCTATTCCATTTACTTTCAAATTGTCGATTACTTTTTTAACTAGTGTAGTCTTTCCAACTCCTAAGGTAGAAAGTTATTTAAATTATATTTTTTTAAATAGTTTAACTATATTGAATTTTCAATGTACTTATACGTACCCGGAAAACCTTCAAGTAGAATATTTGCCATATTTATTCAAAATTTGAAATTTATGTATGTTTAAGTTTGAACTGAACTGTAACAAAAATGTTAGGTTATAATATTGCCAATATTTAAAACGTTTATATCCCTTAAACGGGGTTCTCAAAGTGTTATATGGTTTCGATCAGTGCCTCAAAATTTTATGATGGCTTATTTTATTTATGATTCTCATCAGATCATTTGTCTTTTTTAAGTCATAAAATTTATTTATGGTATATAACCTCAATGGGAACACATGAAAGCGTAAGATAAATATTGAGACTCTCAATAGAAACCTCGCAAATACTAATAAGTCTGCTTAGTACTCTATTCTGTTTTAAATCTAGAAGCTAAGTACTAAGTGTAATCGTTCATTATTGATTTATAATTTTTAGTGTAAGCGAATACTCATAATATGCACTTCTTTACCTCAATATTGCAGATCAACCTTATAAATAAATATTAACTTTTTATAAGATATTTCATAAAAGGATCTAATCCAAATTTTGTCCAGGTAGCATAAAAATATTTCTATATTCTATAAGTTTTTTATATTTTTGACACATCTCAAAAACGACCAAGATATTACTTTTAATGCATATATTAGTCTGATATGATTGACCAAAGAAATAGCACAATCAAATATATTTATATTTTGTGGTACTATTTAACAATACTCTTAATAGTAAAAATTTATTCTTAGAACTTATATCATTTTAATGAGAGAAGAGGGAAATAATTAACATGAAACATCAGTATCTAAATATTACAGACATCGCTAAAAGTTAATATGCTTTCTAAAAATGGTTTACAGTGCTTATTAACAAATTTCAAATAATACCAAATGAAAATACAATACGAAAATGTTCTATCAAAAAACAAAGACAATTTTTAAAAATCATTAAAAAACATCCTTTTTTTGTTCTCTAGATAAATTAAAAATGAATTAATTGTGTCATACAATATCAGTGTATTGTGTATATTCGAACAAGACTAATAGTGTGCATAAAAATTTATTATTTATCCTCCAGAATTTTGGCGAGGAGTACTTTGGAATGATGAATACACGTTCAATAGAATAAATTCAGATGGTAAAAAATATGTCCATCGTTCTCCTAATAAAACTTTGGATCCCGGATACACTACAAAAACACGGTGAAAGAAATGTTTTGGTTTGGGATCCCTTTCCTTGGCATGAAATAGGACGATTAAAAATTATTAGTAAAATGGACCGTTTCGTATGTAGAGACTTCATGAGAGATATAATGGAACAATTTGTCAACAATAATTTATCTGTCACATGGATTTTTATATACGATAATGATACGAAGCATGCGTTTAAAATTGTTCAAATTTGGTTAAAAGATAATTATGTTGAGATTCCCGATTGACCAACGTAAAGTCCGAATCTAAATACAGTTGAAAACTTATGGAACGTTATGTAGTCTCTACTAAAATACCAAAAAGCATGAAATTAAATGAATTATGGTTACTAATTGAAGAGTCGCAAACGACCATTGCCGATATTTCATTGAATATGAGTATCCGACAGAATATTAACAATTTTGGTAAAGTTATGTAAAAATTTCTGTGGCCTGCTATTTCACATCTATTTTGTTAAGATTCAATTTTAATTTAGGTAGAAATTTAATACTTACGTTTTGAGGCACTATTCAAAAATACTGCACACCAGAAAAGATAAAAATAACATGAAATATCAAGATCCATATATAGCTGACAATGCTAAAAACTTAAGATGATCCCGAAAATTTGTTTATAATATAAGAAATTTGAAACACCACACTCAATGGAAAATACAATAAGAACTACTTTTATATATAAACAATTAATTGAGTGAGTCTAAAAGAGTAGACACATGTAGTCTAAGTGAACCCAAAATAATACAAAGGCTGTAAATTAAATAAAAAAATAAAAATTTTTAGAGAATTATTTTATTCTTCTAGTGGTACATAATTTAGATTATAATAGTAATATACAACTGTCATATAAGTAAATTAATATTTATTTTATAAACGTATATAAATAAAAAAAATTACTGCGTATCACATAATAAAGCCACCCCACGTAAACACCAATGGGATGGTGGCTTGTTTGTGTTCAAATATAATGTTGTTATATAGTTCAGATCGGTTCTGCGGGATTTTTTGTATACAGGACACTGAAATAGACATAATAATATAATAATAATTGAAATTTGTTAGAAACCACTGAAATTACAAAATAGAGAGAAGGACTCTTCGCAGCAGTTGAATATATTGCAAAAATATGGACCACTGGAAATATTGTATACAAGACCTTGTTAATTGATTCGCTCAATCTGACATGTCTTTTATCCCATCCAGCACCATCCAAAAATAATCCGTAACACATTACTCCTTCCTAAAAAGAAAAGTATATCACGTATCGACACAATATATATTTTAGAATAAATCAACTTACGGGTGGTGATTGATTTATTTCTTCTCTTGAATTTTTTGTTACTTCATTGTGAAGGGTTACTGCGTCCAATGCCCATCCTTTATGTGCCCTCGATACCTCTTGTCTCATTGCGGTCAAAAAACCTAAATTGTAGTACGAATTATATGTACTAAATTAATGTGTAACTAATATATCAAATTACCTTGTGGATTGAAAAATCCGCCTATCCAAAATACACAGGGTCGACCTGTCATGCACCATCTTCTTAACTGTTCGTCTCTGTCCAAAAATTCGGTGTACCAAAATCCCAAAGTGGTGGCCTCCCAAGAACCTTTTTTCCAAAATGTAGGGACTTTGGCATCATAAATATTATCCATCGCGTCACGTAATATCTAAACACAATTTCTAACTTACAATAAACGAAGTTATAGAATACTTACCTCGTTCATTATAATGATGCCGTCTATTGCCAATACCAAGTCAGTTAGTGTAGCCCGCACAACACCTATTACTTTTTGCATGCGGTCGATTTCTTGTTTCAAACAAATATTTAAGGGATTTAGTCTCCCCATTATGTTGAGCCTAAAATTTAACGTGTTAATAATGGTACTGAATTAATTCATTGACATTTTACCTTTCCTTTACTTCGAATGGATCGTAAGCCTTTGGCAATTTTGACTGCATTTCTTTAACCTGCCTTACTACGGCTTCTTCTCTGGTCTCACCGCCAGTAGCAGCTGATTCTTTCGGTTGAATGGCCAACATTTGGTCAAACATTTCAATTGTCATTTTAGTCTGATATCTGCCAGGAATATTACAATTATATTTTAAAAATATGTAGACAACTTAAACTCACGTAATATCAGCGTTAGAATGTAATCCATAAGCCTGAGGGGGATCCACCGGTGGGAAGCTACTAATTTGTTCCAGATAGTCGCTTATTTGTTTGTATTTAAGTATCTTGTATCCTTTGTAAAATAGGAAGTCGTCGTGGAAAACTAAATCTGAAAACCATACTTTGCAGAATGTATTTAGTAGCCTTTTATCAAAATCATCCGTCACTCTTCCTCCATAATGAACTTCTCCAAGCATGTATCTAAAATGAAATGTAACATAATGGGTTTCCTTCTTTTGTAACGTACCTCAAGGTGACCCAGCTGACGCCCCTTTTCGGGTCTAAATCGTCTAAATGATTTTGTAGGAATAGGCAACTAGATAACCAATCAGCAGAATTAAATTCATATGGAATAT
The DNA here is from genome assembly GCF_024364675.1 of Aethina tumida. Taxonomy (NCBI): domain Eukaryota; kingdom Metazoa; phylum Arthropoda; class Insecta; order Coleoptera; family Nitidulidae; genus Aethina; species Aethina tumida. The sequence goes on along the minus strand of NC_065435.1, from coordinate 58,955,573 downwards.
TCCATCCCAAAGGTCCAAATTTTCTTCGTTCTTGAACAACGGTGTGCATAAAAGAAATTGCGTAAACTATCGGTATATATTGCCAAGCGTCTGAATAGTCTAAATGATCTTGCCCCATAGATGAGTATGTTCTTAGAAGACCAGCTCGAATACCTGGATAAATTATTTAATGAGATACGTGTAAAGTAATTGTTAGTAGGAATTCTTTGATAAACTTAGTCCCAATTTAATCCAATTCAATTTTGTGGAAGATATACCTGATGGCGCTTCATTGGTAAACTTGATGCACAATTGTAACAAACTTATTGGAAATTTATTGTGTACTTCTGTCGTCAACCACAATCTATAATCTGGATGGAACGTAACGTTCCCTTTCTCAAACTCCAATAATTGTGCAAGCACTTCTTCCATGTAGTCGAGCGATAAGTGACAATTCTGAAGTAATGCCCAAAATCCCTAAAATTTCAAGACATGTAGATACCACACACTATTGCTGGTGCTGTTTTTACATCAGTTTGAGCTTGAGCCAGCAATTTTCTCGCATGCACTTCCTGGCCTTGCCCCATAGATATAGATTTTACTTTGGTCTCCAATTTTTTAGCTGTCTGTTCGATGAACGTAGTCGGATCCGAACCCATACTTAAGAAGCACACAATAGGCGTAGATGCGCGTGATTCCGTATACAACACTTCTAAATTTAATATAACTGGTTCAGCAAACCTCTGCCCTAACGAGTTGGCAATATATTTTCTGCTCTGCGTAATCGTGCGGTCAGGACACCAAGCTCGAATCATCAGTAACTTTCTGAACACATCCAAATTTGTGTAGCCATCGGGAATTACCGATTCTTCTGGTGCGTTTTTGTCGAACCAACTCTTCCACAGCCTATCGTTGGCACTTACCTAAAACGCAACTAAAAATCGGGAAGTCGGAGGTGGGAACTACGTTACCTGTTGAACAATAAATTGGAAGTGTCTAAGTTTGGAGAGCTCACACAAATTTAACCAGGTGATATCTGTTATCCATTTGGCCGGTTTTTCTGGACAAGCGTTTATGTCAAGTGCGGCACCACCTTTAATGAAGTTCTGAAATTCATCATGAGTAACATGTCCACGGTCAAGATCAATTCTTAGGCACATCAATAAAACAAACATGTATTTGTGTTTTTCATATAGTCCTCTAGACTTGTATTTGTAAACTTCGTACGTTAGGTACTCAATTATAAAAAGTATTCTCCTAAAAATGCCAAAAAAGAATTTATCTGAAATGTATTATTAGTAATCGTATGGTTTACCTTGAGGTTACGGGACTTTTTTCTGAACGCAGCATTGAAAGATCGAATCTTTCGAGAAACTGGACTAAAGATGTTTGATACATTTCATTTACCAATGCCATACTGCTCACCAAAAAGTACAATACACTACCTCTGGCAGCTATCGATCTAAATTCTTCACGAGCTGCGTTTATTTTAATCTCAGTCTCTTTAGCGATTGTTAATTTTTCTCGAACTTCTGCCGCTGTATTTTTTGTGTTATTTAGCACCTCTATTACTGTATCATCGTCCAATAAAGAACCTTGTACAGTGGTCAACTTGTACAGAAGATTTTCTTCTAATTCCAAAATTTTACGCCTGTTCGCGGTTACATCTCTTATTAAATTGGTTCGCTCAGTTTCTAATTCTTTTTTCTCTGTCAGAATGACTCTACCCAATAGCTGATCTTCCAAACCTTTCATTGTGACTGTGAAATCTATTACAGACGTCTTGGCATATACTTCGGGAGTGTACATGGGATTAGCCAACTTTGTAGTAATGAAGACTTTAAATAATTTATGTAAGTCGACTTCTTTATCGCCCAATTTCACTTTAAAAGTTGTTCCAATTTTAACATGGTTTTTCTCAAGAACGTTGTCCAGTACTGGGTCTAATTCTTCTCCAATGTCTTCGATCAATAGCGGATAGCCCAAACTAATGGCGTCTTCACAATGATTTCTAAATAATTCAGTTAATTTTCTATTTTCATATAAACTGATATTCTCACCTGAAATATTTATGATTTAAAGTAGTAACCAATAAATCATTTTGTTTCTCCTTATTTTTTATCCAGGTTTTTCCTTGACTCTGAGGGTCGATAAGAAGCGGAAATCTTGAGGCTCTAGATACAATAATACCATTCTGGATAGACAATTCGTCAGTGGGTAATCCAAAGAGATTCCATTCACCAATCTTTTAAATCAACGCATTAAATGAGTCCAATTAATTTATTGAAAGACTTACAGTCGCATTGTCCACCAGAGTTTCAATAATATTCAAGCTTAAAGTAACAGGTATCTTCCTTTCAGTTATATTATCCAGCCAAGATTGTTGTAGCAATGTGCGGAATTCTTGGTTGAATGGTCCCGTGTAACCCAAAAATCCTACCAAAAGTACGACGTCTCCTACCAATCTTTCTGTCTCAGCTTTAAATTGCAACAATTGGTCACTCCAACGAGCTCGTTCCCCTGCCAGTCCAGTTATTAGAGCAGTTGCTGCATCTGCTTTATTTTTTACCATCATTGCTGCTTCAAAAACACTCTAAAATAATGACAGTTATTGTTATACTTAACAGATCAGGACAACTACTCACTTGCTTAAACGCATTTGCTTCATCAAATGATTGTTGACATACTCTTACTTCTTCTTCTTTGGCTCTTAATAACTCTAGAGCGTCATACAGTTCACTCTCAGCTTTATTTAATTTAGCCTGTTGAATTGCTAAATTTGCCTAAAAATTTATTAATAAGATTTCGTAAGTAGTAGATGGTTAATTCTAAGGATTTACTTTTAAGGGCAATACTTCTTTATTGACCTCGTAAAACGAAGACATAGCAATTGTCCACGAAATCAAACCTGCTACGTTACCACAAGCAGTCTTGGCGTTTTCATACGTATATAAAGGATAAGTCAAATAAGGTTTCAATAGATCAATCGTTTCTGCATTTATTGTATCTTTAGGGTATTCCTGAAGCTTCTTTAAGAAAGATGAATCGGACATTACCTAGATTTTTTTGTGTTAGAATATTGTTCAAATAAATTTCATTTATCCTTTCACCTTTAAAGATTCAGACCAAGATGATACCAAAAAATTTCTCTCATAATCAGGTTTCACAGGTTCCAGTTTTCTTTTGAAATAAACCAACACAGCATCCATAATGACTGTAATGAGATACGGTGGCTTTCCCAGTTTTCTGACCGTGGCAATATCTGCAGCCTTTATGGTCAATAAAGCAGCTTCAGCTGCATCTAAGGCGGGCTTAGCTGCTTCGAGTTTCCCAGCAGCTTCGGCCTGATCTATGCTTATGAGTGTAACAAGGTTCTCGGCCTTTTCCTTGACCACCAATGCCTCTTCTTTAATGGCGTTGGCCGCTTCTGAAGCTATTTCTACTTCTTTCAGTACCTATAAATATCAGTTAATAATAGGTAGTCAGATTATGTAATTTTTCATTACCTTTTCTGCAGCTTCTGAAGCTACAGCCATTTCTTGCTCCTTTATTGCCAGATCTTGACGCATTTCGTCCACAGTAACTTGAGCCTCTACCAATTTGTTTAGTCCTGTTGCCATTCTAACTGCTAGTACATCAATTTTATCTTTTTGATCAACATACGTTACTTTGTATGTGTTTAAGAAAGAAATAAATGTTTTCGGTGTCACGTAACTTCTTCGTCGAAATCTGGAAAATTATATTTTTCAAAATATAATAGTAATACTTGTTTTATAATAATATACTTGTTATAGTAGCTTTCACAAAACACTGATACGCCATCTTGAATGTCAGCCATAATCATAATGAGTTCTTCCTTAATATCTGGCGTACAAACTATATCAAATTCGCCGAGGAAGTGAAATGATACTTCAACCAAAGCATCTTTCGGCCATTTAGAGAACCAATCGATGGTGCAGCCTGATATGAGACCAGGGAATTTGAGTGCCCTACTTCGGAATTTTTCGCCCACCTACCAAACAAATTCGAATCATCATTACAACAATAATTATAATAATATAAAACGTACCGGTGAAAAGCATAACGCAACATGCAAGTTGGATCGTCCTCTGGTAATAAAGAAGTCATAAAGATTGTCGACCGTAGGTGGACGTTTAGGCTGGACCTTTTTCATGACTGGTATGAGTTCTGATTGGATTTCATCCATTTCATCTTTCGGGAATAAATTGGCAATTTCACCTGAACTGAGAATGTTGTTTAAACTCTCCAGGAATGTTTCTTCCTTAATTTCGTTGTCGGTAAATATGAAAGTGATGCCCTTGCCTTCGAATCCAGCTACGCGGTATAAATATTTCATGTCGTCCATTAAATTACCGATGTTGTACGTTCTGAATGATAATAAAATGAATCTTATAGTTATATGAGAAAACTTGATTACCTGGTAAGCTGGATTTGGAAGCTTTTATAGTTCGCTATAAACGATGAGAGTCTGGTGAGACTTTGTTTTCCTGAACCTCCTACTCCAACAAGAAGTGCGTTTCCTCTGGCACTCCTTATAATTCTCGAGATAATCATTAGATGAATCATCGCATCCATAAAGAACACCATATCCATTCCGCTTCCGTAGACTTGTTCATTATATTGTTCCATAAAACCTAGTACAAAGAGAATAAATAACGGCATAATTTAAGCCAAATATACATCTTACTGAAAAGTTTTTCCTTTAGAAATTCCCAACTAGGAATTTCTTCATATATTTTAGGTGCATCGAAACAAAAATCTTCCGGTTCATCTCCCGTCGCTTCCGGCGCTTCGCGAAGGAAATCTACCCAATAGCTATGTTCGTTACGATAATGTTCGAAGTTTTCTCCCAATTCCTCTTCCGCCAATTGCGTCATTTTAGTGAAAAACCAGTCTTTGTCAACTTTCTTGGTAAACCTGAACCAAAAAATTTTAATACATCATCCATTAATTTTCGTAAATCTACCTGTCTGCAATAACTCGAGTGCATTCGTGTCTCCACAGCTTTAAAAGTGACACTAGATTTTGACACTCTTCTCCAGCTACAGTTAAAATACCTTGCCAAATTCTAGACAGATCTCTCAAATTAAATACATAGTGGAACTTTGCTGGAGTCGGCAGCATTTTCAGTTTAGTGGCTTGCCACAATTTTCGAGTTAACGGCACCAGGTTTCCTATGAACTCGCTTACCACTGGATTGAATCGTTCAACACAGAAATAGCCACAAGCAATCTGACCTGAAATTTGCATTTTAAAGTTATGTATCTTACTAGAGAAACAATCATACTGAAAATTAAATCCATCGACGTATTGCTCGGCAAAGTACAATTGAATATGCAAAATTGTCGCTTGAGACGATGAGGTATGTCATTTCTACCTCCTCCAGGATGGATCATCGCAGCTAAAAACATTATGTCGACCATATACGAGAAATCACCTGGCTTATCTAAACTGTAAAATCCTGTAAACATTCGAATCATTAATATTTCTCGTGATAATTTTTAATATAAATATATACCTCCTGATTCCATACATTGGCGAACGATTTCATTGGTTATTTGATCTCCCCAGTCGTTTATCACGGGCATGTTAATATCATCTATGAATACTGTTAGAGTTTTTCCATGTGGCGGACCATAAGTTGTACCAACTCTCTTATCCACATAAGATTCCAAAATTCTCTATAACCATAATTTTTATGAAAACTATATTTTTGTCATATAAAGATGTAACTACCTGAACCATGTTTGGAGTTGTAGCTGACGAGAAATTGAATGATTTGCTTAATTGATAGTCGGGATCGAACCCTTGCGTGTAACTTTTAATCATTACTGTTTTTGCAGTACCCTGCTCACCTACAACGTTATGTCATTTTAATAATTTCTCTCTTATAGTTGACCAATTTTCCTACCTATTAGCATTACCGCTTTCGACTGCTTCGCAGAATTAGAAATTAGAAACGATGTTCTGACATTATCCACGTTAGGTACTAAAATACTGACGAACTCCAATATTCTATCATTGGGATATATAAATTCTTCAACTCGATTGTTCCAATGTTCCCACTTTCCGTTATCCGGATTGACAACGTATTCGAAGATTGTTTCGTTTTCGCCGCATTTAGGCCAGTCAAGTTTAGACGGATGAGTAACCGCGAATTTTTCTAGTTTAGCACGTTCTTCGAGTTCCAAAAGAGCTCCCAGAGACCACATCACAGAGAAAATAAAATGCCTCTCGAGATGTTTTTCCGTCCAAAACTCTATCGAAAAATTAGATTGTCAGATGTAATTCTAGTAAATACCGATTCATTACTTGGTTCATCTCCAATATCTAAAACGCCTTGCAGAACATCATAACATTGACGGATGTACCAGGCTTCTCTAACGAACATCTTTGCCTTTAATCTGGTAATAACGAATGTATTCAGGTCGTCATAAACCTTATTGAAGAGATTTCTTATAGTTTCCGCTTCGTTAGATTGTCTGGTTAGCAACCAGGCATCTAATATAGGCCTCCAGGGAAGTACCGAAGAACTCATGAAGACCATACCCATTCGGGAAACGGTAGCTGGACTGGCGTTGTCAACATTATCCGGCTCGAAGACCAATTTGCAATTATCTGCCATTACAATTCTGTCGCCGTTTGCCAAAGTTAGTGTTTTGTTATCATCGAGCACGGAGTTAAGGTTCTCGATCCACACAGCATCTACCGGACCATCCAGAACTAACCTACGTTGTAAGAATGACATAATGCCAGTTAAAATACGCTTTATCAAAATGTTTACCAACAAAATTCGCCTTTCTTTATCTTCAAAGTTCTTCTCCAAAGAGTAGAAAATATGCCGTCAGTCCAATCGTTAGTTGCTACATCTAATCTACCGAACATTTGTGGTGCAGTGATCGCCTAAAATTAAGAATTTAATTTAATCACAATTTTTTTAAAATTTAAAATCATACTTTCGGATTCATTCTCATTTCTTTATGGGGCAAACCCATTTCGGATAATGATCTCATCAGACAGATCATGCATTTAGTTTTTCCGGCACCGGTGGGTCCTACAATCAAAATGTCTGAACCGTCCCGAAACAGAAAGGACGTTATTTTTACCCATCACCATGAGTCCGTGGCGTACCAACGAAGTCTCATATAATTGGATCACTTTCAGGTTCCACGATGGATAATTAATAACTCCCATTTCTTTCGTCTGATTTGTGATAGCCTTCTGAAGGTCTTTCCATGAAAAAGTCGTGAGCTTTATACCCGGGAACATGTCTTCGATCAGCGAGAGAAACAAAGGTTCGTCCTCATCAATTAATTTACTTAAATTCATATCTCTAAAACCAAAAGACATTTATATTTGTTTCCGATGATGAAAAAGAGTTACCTAAGCACTCTCATTACTATCGTTTCTTCCGTATCGTGTGGATTGGCCCTCCTCTGAGCACCCAACGTCCTTAATACTGAAAGAATGTTTCTGAGACCGAAGTCGTAGTGGACCTGTTTGGATAGTTGTTCTTCGCACAACTTGTATAACGTGTAAAACTTCCTAGACAAGATGATGTTTTCTTTGAAACCACAAGACGCCAATTTTACTCTTATAATGATCTGTCTGTCGGGTACCATCATGGCGACACTCCTAAACATTATTTTTAAGTTCTCTGGTAATTCCTGCCTTCCGGCATAGCCTGGGTTCATCGTCAAGAATATTCCGAACTCGATGTTCATGGAAACAACATCACCGTCCCTTGAAAATAGTAACGTTTTATAAATGCACGTTAACAAATACTCAAAGCTTACATAAAAATAAAACTTGGTTTTCTTTCCTTCCTGGCAGTTAGTACTATGTAAATTTGTTGTGCGGCCACAGACAATACCGGAAGTTCGATTCTGTTAAATTCGTCGAAGCAGCCCCACGTACCCGACTGAGCCAATCCCTATAAAATAAATTATGATCACCACCGTCAAGTGGTTTCTGAGTGAGAAAAACCTTAAAAATCCTACCCAGTCCTCTGAAATCCATCTGATCGGAACAGTTAAATACGACGACAAATTTTCCTAAAGTCCTTCCCATGTCTTTCGTAGTTTCCGTCTTTCCTGTACCCGCCGGTCCCGCCGGGGCTCCACCCACATTAATCCCTTAAATTCACGTTCAATTAGATTTATTTTTTGAATCATGATCGACTTACAGATAGCTTGAGCTAATGTAATGTAACATCTGTCTGTCAATGGTGTAATGGCAAGTCTTTCTGTGATTCCCAAGTATTCGTTCTGATAAAGAAATATGGCGTCGGTGATTTTTACATCAACATCGTCCGTTTCATCGTAATAGTACAGTCGTGTCTGCTGCTGCCAGTCGAAATCTAAGACGTTCTTTACTTTTAGTTTTACCATGTTATCGAATATGTCTCTGAAATGATCTTTTTGATGTTTGGATTATAATTAATGATTAATTTTACCTCTGGTGCACGTGAATCGTTACCATAGTTTCGAATCTTATTCGCTGCATTTTGGTGAGATCTTTGGAAGTCAGATCAATAAGATCGTTTAGTAAATTGAGGAATCGCTGATTGGTAATTTTCATAATAAATTTATCGGTTTTAGCTTTTTTAATTGCAACTTCAGCTTCTTTAGTCCACAACAGTTGTACACCGACAAGACCAGCCTAAATATATCACAAATGTAAATCAGTTAATGATTTATTAATTTGTACCTGTCCACAATATGCTTGAAAATTTGTAATGAAATCATATTCCGGATCGACCAAAGCCTGTGCCTGCACAGCAATCACATTTTTCACCGTATCTTTTACGGTGTCGAGCAAATTATTTAACCAGAACTCCACTCCTCCGGTACAAGAAACATTTTTGTCGAATTGAATCTTTTCCCCTAAGTCCGAGTTCATGGCGGTAATCTGTTCGGAGTGTTTTTCATCGAAGTCCACCGTGAATACGGCGTCAAACAAACTGGGCAAATGAGGTTGAATAGAAGTTGGATCTGAACTCTGGCCGAGTATCTCCAACAAAACCGGATCTGATATGAAGAAGAATCTCGGAAAGCAAAGTCGTTTCGATTCTAAAAAGATGAATTTGAAGTATTGAATCTATGAATTGATGTATAATTGATATACCCAAATAACCAGTCAAACTCTTCTGGCAAGTCTCTAATTGTTCCAACAAAAAGGGCAATAATTGAACCATAGTTTCGTCACCGGCACAGCATTCGACTGCGTTGGGTATTTCGTGAGCCCTCAGCATAATTCTTATCCATGTTTTGTCGATGTTCTAAATTAAATGAGATGGTAAAACATATTCAAAATGTTGCGTATAATATTTACGCTAAAACGCTTAGCTTCTGCAGGTAGTTGTTTTGCAATATCACCTCCAACAAACACGGCTTCCAAATATACCCACAGGTTCTGTACAATCAACCACTTCTCCAAGATTTCGGATGTGGTAACCAATTTGTGCACCCACAGTTGAATGTCCTTCTTGAATGGTGCATTATATCTAAAAAAACGATTAGGTTGTTATCTCTAATGGGAGGTGACAAAAGAAGTTACCTGTTGCTTAATAAGGCATTCATGATCATCAAGCTGTCTTCCAGAAGCAAAATTATTTCTCCAGTTTCCGCACCTTTGAGCAACAGTTCACCCCTAGTCTTAAATGAAGAAAAAGATAATTCGACGATGGACCAATCGGCAATGACTTGTTTTAATTTAGCTTCAATGTCCTTTTCTTTAACAGCACCAATACAGACGTCTTCTACGTCATCTTTGAAAGTAAGTAAAGGTGCTTCCATCACACTTCTCAGGGTAAACGTGGGTGAGTCTATATCAAAATTGTATCCTGTAATGGCTGATAGTCGTTTCCAATGTCGTTCTTTCATTGCCTGCAAGCATATGTTAATAGAGAGTTTTACCATCATTTAGTCTAATTTATACTTTGTTAGCCATCATTTCCAATAAAGGACAAGTCTCGCTGAAGTCATCTATTTTTTTCTTCAAATCCAAAAATGCAGGCCAATCCTTCATGCCCTTGGGAAGTTTGCGACATCTAAATTAATTTAAAAAAGTTAACCACCAAATCAATAATCAATAAATAAAACCTGTTTTGGAATTCTTGCAATTCCGCAAATATCACCTCCGTGTCGACTTCAGTCCAAAGAATATCGTAGTATCCATCAATACTGTGATTAACAGCTAAGTACAAACTGTAGAGCTTGTTCAACAAGTTGAATTCCTTCTTGCGTTTATGTAAGATCGGATAGTCGTTGACTTCCAGACCGAAAAGTCGTTCACCGCTGCTATACATTTCAAATTTGCGCCACAAATCGTCGAATTTATCTTGGAACACTAACACTCTGTCGCTGGCCTCCCGAGCCGAAAGACCCGGAATCATCGGTCCTCTTTCCTCGAAGTCTATATCGAACTGTTCAACTTCCACCTTGAACAGACGAACTCCTTCGGTCAGTTCTTCAAGAAGCGGGCCTTGCACGTTGCAGATGTTTTCTTGCACCACTTTCGACTGAAAATGTCAACGAATAAAAAGTGAATAGGTGGTAAAAGAGGGTCTTACGTGATTTATCATGTTTTCGAAGTTGTATCTGAGTCCCTCGACTCTTTCGATGTCCTCTTTGGACACGTCTATTTTGAATTTAGCAAATATGGCGTACGCTTCTTCCATTATTTCCAGATCCATGTCCATTTCGATGAAATTGTCCCTGATTCTTTCGAGGCATTGCATTCCAACCCTGACAAAAATACGATAGTCACTTGCTCGCAGCCATAAACGTGTTCAATTTACCTGCAGTCCTCCAAATCTTTAATGGGTTTGTTTAGGATCTTTTCTTGTGCTTTTATAAAGTCCACCATCGCGTTTAATTTCGCCTTGTAGATGATGCCCAGCTGTTTGCCTAAAATATGCTTCCAGGCATCCGATTCGACTATCAATGCCAATTTGTACTTTTCTAAAATATCATTGTATGTACAAATAATTTATGTAAAGGTTTTAATTTAAGTATTACCCATGTTCACTTCGATGGCTCCCAAATTGTGTTTTTCAGGCAATTGTTTGATATCCTCCGCTCTAATATCGAAGGACAAAAACTTTTCGCTTATTTCAACAATAAGTGGGTTAGTTTCGCAGAAGTGTTTGACCTGATCTTCACGATCTTCCGCCCACAAGTAACTGAACTTGAGATATTCCTTTAAAAATTGACAAGCGGGGATAAATAAATTAATAACAAATATTATTAACTAACTCCTAGGAGAAGCTGAACGTCCGGACGCAGCATGTACAACACTCCTTGTAATCCCATAACGATTCGTACGATTTCTTTGTGTTCGGCGACGATTTTATAATAATTCAATTCGTATATTTTAATTTCGTTAATGTCGTCCTCTGAAATCATTCATGTTTTAAACGTCAAAATTTTATTCTCATTATAAACTTACCGTCCATATCTTGACCCCAAAATGCTATGTACTTGTTAGTGTCCAAAACCGAATTTAAAACTTGCAGGAAGTTGTTTTGTATGTCTTCCAGCGTTGGATTTATGACAGCATTCGGAATCATCAGTTCCATGTAAGTTTTCATCAATGGTGTCGTATGATCACCGGATTCTTGTCTCCTACAACGTAAACATTATTTTTGGTATCAGAGTTGAACAGTTTAATAATAAATTACGTAGATGTTCTGCTGCGAATCAAGTCTAGTGATAATTTGGTGGCTTTTATTAACGAATCCACTAGTTTCATGTTGAAGTATCCGAACATTTCGATGCAATCGTTGTGTATCGTTGTCAAATCCATTTGAACGTTTCGGTCGATTTCTTTGAAAGCTGAAAAAATCACTCTCACGTGCTATTTGTAAACTTCAGAAATTTTGTCGAAATCATACCTGCATCGCCTGATACTATGAACTTCGAACCCGAACTGACAGGTTTTAGAGCTGCTTCTTTGTCCAGCCAATTGTATTTGTTCTGTTGAAATTCGGGTACGTCCAGGACATCCATAAATTTATTTATCAGAGCAATCACAGCTCCTTGAACCGTCGATGATTTTAATTGTAAATCTTTGGCTGAAAGAGAAATAACAGAACCATAAATTGATTGCAGTTCTACTAGCACATTAACTTACCGACGTTCAATTTATGTTCCAGATTCATTTCGACGAATTCTTGAGGAGACACAGCTTCATCTGGCACGTAAGCCAAACAGGTTTGTCCTATTTTGTCCAGTACTTCTTCAATTCTGGCTTCTTTTATGTCTTTAACCTGAAAGAATTTGACTGAGTGTGTCGTTTTCAATTGCTCAAGTTTGATACCTCTTTAACAAATAACTCTATATAGTCCAGAATTTCGATGGCCCTTTCGCAAAAATGCGGTATGTTCAAAGATGTCCAGGTAATGGCAGAAAAGCCAGGCATGAACACATCTTCGAGTTTGATCAGTAAACATTTCATCATAGGCAGAAATAATGTAGGTATGCTCATTCTTAACTTGTCATTTCTGCTCACCAACTCTTTTACCACTTCTCTGGCATTTAAGATTTTGTCTTTAGAAAACACCATCACTTGTCCGACATCGGGGACATCTAAATAGTTAAATGGAATGACATGTTTTATACGAAGGTAGTTCATCACTTACTCAATCCTAATTTGTACATGTATTCAGCTTCTCGGATTACTTCTATGATGTAGGGGTGGAAATTAACCACGTATCTTCTGGTTTTTGGATGTCTGATCAAAATCGGAGCACTCAGACAATTTCTCACCTAAGGTTTTTTATATAAAAAAAAAATCGTTATCGAACGGATCGGGTACTTACTTGAGCAGCATATTTGTACCAACCCAGATGATAAACGTTTTCGTAATGAACGAATACCATAGCAAGAGCATTGTAAAGCTGAATGGACTGTTGAATTTTTCTTTGTTTCATAATCTAAAATCACAACATTGATTAATTTGCTTTATAAATAAATTTCGTACTTTAGGTTTCGTTAAAAAGACATTCATCGGATCTTCTATCCTTCTATAGTACTGTCTGATCCACATAATTCGACCGGAAACCGGAGGCATGATCTTAGGCAAAATGGGATTCTGACGTTCTTCGTTATATTTGTCCCTCACTATACCCAATTCATCTGCAAACATTTCGAAGGCTTCCAAGTAACGTTCTTCCAAATGAAGACATTCGAGGCCCAGTTTGTCAAACCTTAATGAAATGTTTTTAGATAACGTAAAAAGTTAGAACACACGCACCTTTTTAACAATCTCAGAACGTTGTCTACATCCGGGTTGTTCCCTAATAATGTTCCGACGAATTCCTCCAATTCCCATTCTGTATCTACCACGTTCTGCTGAAACTCTTGAAAGTCTCTGTCGAAGTAGTGTAAACGATGATTCAACGCGTCGTACTTCTGTACGGAAATGTTTCTGTGGAACTCTATGAATTTATTGGCGTAATCGTCGATTCCTTCGATGGTACTGCTTTGTAATATGGAATATTTTACCGACGTATCCAGTACGTAAATGATCTAAACAACAAGAGCTATTACTCTTTAAAAATAATTAGTTAAATGGAAAAAATACGTTTTCCAATCGTTTTTTAAACGTTTCCAGTTTTCCGAATATATACATTTCTGAGCAAGAGATCGGAGGCTCGCCAGCCGCCTGCATTTGTTTCAGTGTGCGCTTGAAGCACTGGAAATATTTCAAATAGAGGTCCAGACAAATCTACAAAATAATCAACAGTCACAATCAGTACTTCAAGATTTTTAATGGCACCTTCATCTTGTCGATCACTTCCACTTTAGGTTGATTCCAGACGGTCCTGCTTGCGTTGCAATTGATGTAGCTTCTGCACCGGATGATCAGCTGATTGGAGATCTTCACCAATATCGCGGTGATGTTGGCGGTGTTATTGTAATATCTCGACGTGGTATAAGTCATACGCAATGCGTGCAATAACGGCGGTATCATGGGACTCATGTACGGTACGTCGACGCGGTACAAGAAGTGCCAAAACTTTTCTAGCGCGTACAAGTACTTTAAATTGTCAGCTGCTTCGTTTTTCGTATTATACACTTCTCCTAGCTGTTTGTGCCATTGTCTCAAGATGTTTTTGTCACGTTTCTCGGTGAGGTACGCGATGTAGTTTATAGCAACTTCCGTCTCAACGAATTCCGCTATGCTGGTGAAACGAGCCAGTTGTCGTCTCCAGTACTCTATTTCTACCGTGGGTCCGACAAACTCGTCTTCCCTTCTCAGTTGATGGTACTGAACCAACGACTGGAGACAGACAATTACGAAATAAGAAAGACAATATCTAATATAAACATACCTTTTCGATAGTTTTGTTCCAAAGTCGAACCGCATGTTCGACGTTGTGTTTCAACTCAATGTTCATCCAAGCTGCATCTCTTTTTTCCGCAGTACATATGTAATCATTATATAATTTTTCGTCGTAATCGAAACTCGTTACTCCAGACAAATCTACCTTCGTTTCTGAAAAGATATATATTATACCATCAAGTAATGCTATCGAATTATTCATTAAGGGTTTTCTAATCGATGGCTGACATGGTATTTGAAACTGTCCAATAACCACTAATTGAATACACACAACTACTGAATTAATTGCTTCAAATGTTTCTATTGTATTTGTGTAGTAAATTTTGATTTTTTGGTGATATCATGTTTAAATAAAAAAAATATACTTAATAGAAATATATTATAAATTTATAAATTCAATTAAGTAAAATAGTTAATTAATTTATATTCATAATAAATTTTTAATCAGTACGTCAGTACTTGGTCGGTCCCTCTTCCACTCTCAGGTAGTTTGAGGTTGGATATTTGATAATTACTCACTTTGAAGAAAATTGACAAAAGACGAAAATTCGCCTTCGAAATTCTGCTTTTGACTCAAACCGCAGCTCGTCTTTAACAAATCGCCCCATTCTTTGTATATATTCATTGTGGGTGAGATAAGATCATGTAAAATATCGAAAACCAACGCAGCCGTGATTTCTGTGCCGTTATGCATATCAAATTGCACAAGACATAAATCCTGAAAAAAACATTTAGGTCAAAATCCTACGAGGAAACGAATAATAATAATTACGTCGTTTATATTCTTCATTTCCAGAGCACCCTTCTTACATTTGAACACGGCAACCGCCTTCCCAGTTAAAGGTAATTTAGTACCCTCGGTAACGGTTATTCGTTTGATCACGGCCGGTTGAACCGGAACATATCTTCCGCTGTCTGGGAGCCAAAATTTTTCAGTTAAGAATCGGGTAATTGTTTTCCGTATTACCGAATTCCAGGGGCGGTCCGTCCTGCCAGTAAAACAAAGCGGCTTCCGCGTTACCTTCGACGAAGGCGGTCAACGTTTGTATATAGGCGATATCATCACCGACTCCGTCCACCACTTCGTTCGTATCCAAGTTCCAGTACATCGCGACCATGTCGCAAATGTGTCTATGTGCCGGCTGAATCTCTTGCATCCTGGTGTATCTGGCTTCTTTCGCTTTCAACTACAACACAAATTAGATACACGACTACATATTAAACAGATTCCCTCGTCGTACCATTTTTTCTTTTTGATTTTCCTGTGTAATTGTCGATACGCTCTTTTTCTTCGAGGCTTGTGAAGTGTTTCTTTTGGTGTTCGCTACACGGGCTATTTCGGCGGCAACGTCCATCAGAATTTTTAAATCCGAATTAACAATGGACACCTCCACCGAGGCGATTTCTCTGGCGGTGCGTTCATCTTCGTCATCACTTTCTGGAGGTGGGGAATTCATTTTATTCGCTTTGTGTATCTTTTTAAAAAATATAAAAATTGGTGACAAGATTGAAGTATAAATTATGTATAAAATCAGTTTTTTACGTTTGTCAATATATTTGTCAATATATTTATTATATAATAAACGTAATTCATGGCAACGATTGTCTAAGAATAAGAAATAATTTATTCCATAATTCTCAAATACTTCGGATACTCAGGATTCAGTAAATCGTATATTTATTATACTAAATACCGGGAAAAATAATTTAAGACTCATATATTATATTTTAATATTTTTGTTTTAAAATGTACATTATTAACATTATTTAAAAACTTTTTATGCTTTTTCCCACTATGCTATTTTTTCCTACATTGTATATAAAACTTTTTTGAGAAAATAGTACTATAATTCGTACAAATTTGCAACTTCAAAAATGAACTTAAAACGACAGAAACGACACTTCGCATTTGCAATACACTTGGAGAAGAGTCACAGGTTTGTGGTTTTGTCAGTTTAAAAGGGATAACGAATGCATTGAAGATGAACAACGTAATGAACATCCTAAAACCATTCATTAGAGACTCAAGGAAAGTTTCAAATATTGCTTCATGTGTACGTAATAAACTAATTCTGAAAGTGTGATCAAAAATGAGTTTAATTTTTCTTACAGTCTCAAGAATGCAGAATCTATGAAAGATTTTAGTTCGCTTTCAAAAAATATATAAAAAAATTCTAATTTGTAGGCATATACAATACACATAGAAAATACAGATAACACTAAATTGTTGGTTCAACAAAAGAATTAAATAGCAGATTTTGTCATTTAATTTAAGGTATTGCGTTTGTTAGTCTGATTTTTAAAAGCAGCCTCTAGGGCATGTTACACTATAGTCCAGTAGTTGGCTAACCATCGACAGTTCCAATTTCCCTGACATTTTCTTTCCATCTTTGAAATATTTTAGTGGAACCTCTCACCGTGCTCGTCACTTACAGCACCATAAGTTTTCTAAAAGTAATGAGGATCCAGGACATGAATATTTAATGACATATCACACCTTAGATTTTAGTAACCAGATCTTAATAATTGTCTGCTTCTTGCTTTCCCAAAAAAATTGTTTCGACCCTTTTAAAGAACTGAAGGCAAAGAATGGAGTAACACAACTTTATGTCTTACTTTTAATAGTTAAATTTTTTCACACCTTAAAGGTAGCTAGTTAATTATCATTATTAATATGAATATATTAAAACTGAGCCACCTGAGACCTTTTCAAGACAAATTGTTAATATTATAATAAAATAAATAAGTTATTTTGGTCTTGGAATCATTTTTAGTATTTCCCAATGTTACCTTAATATACAACGAATGTATAATGTGTTTCTAAAATAGGTGGTCAAAATTTGGGCGTAAATATGACATCTCATTGAACAGAAGATTGATTGATGATTTTTGGTATATGCATGGTCTTCGAAAATTTTCCAAATCAATGGTTTGGTCATGGCAATGAGGCTCCTATTAATTGGCCTCCGAGGTCATCAGTCATCCAATAGACTTTACAGTGAGGGACCGAATAAAAGATAGGGTTATTTTCTACTAGTCAATAAAATAGAAGAATGAATTACATAAAAAAAATTGAAAATATATTTAGTGAAATTAATAACGAGCAAGAACTGAATCGAATAGAATAAATTCATGTGTTAATGCAAATGGAGGACTTTTTGAAATGTTAATGAAAATATGAGGTTAATAAAAAGATAGAAAAATGTTGTTTTTTTCATTCTTTAATTATCAAAATTAATCAAAAATAACCATTTCTATTTGATTTTGTATTGCACGAAAATATCTTTCTTCAAACATAAAACATTAAATAGCGGGTATGATAATCAAATGTAATCAAGAGTACCTTTTCTTTTAATTGTACAAAGTATATAGCTATATAGCTTAATAGTTTTGAAAAATATTCTGTGGCGTAGAAATGTATTCGACCAAAGGTTCAGGAAATATGAGAAAAAGAAAATGAAAATTGAAATTGCACAGTAATTAATATTAAATATCAACAAATTTAATGTTATGAACATAAATAAAAAAAATTGAAATATGTATTTTTTAATAAATGAATTATTGTAGTTGGTTTCTTGGACAAACTGCGATTTTGGTATTTTACGCATTTGATAGTTTTTAAGTCATAAGTATAACGATATAGTTTTTAGGAAAATTGCCTCCAAATACAATGAAAGATAATGGCGACAATATTTTCGAACTTTTCATGTTTTTTTTTTATATTTTAACTAAACATTTTTATTGCGCAATTTTAATTTAAATATTCTTCTTAAAATTTTTAGAAACAAAAATAGGAACTTTTCATGACTTCAGATACTTTCACTGCAAGCTGAAAGATTGTCTACATATTCTGAAGCACCCGGTATATTTTATAATTCAAAACGATTCTCTGAGAGACTCTCCCGCCTACAAACTACCAACTTTCAAGTTGGTAGTCTGCGCTCCCTTTCCACTCTCGGCTAACTTCGTTTTATGTATTGTTGTGTATTTTGACGGTGTTTTTGCTTATTTTCTATTTTAGCACACTTAATATCTATTTAATTGTATACGAAGAATTATGTGGGAAGTGCCTTGCATTGTTTAAGCGATACAAACCAATTAATATTGAAAATGGAGGACAAAACGAGCGTAAGCGTTTTAACACTATTTTTTAAGGTTATGTTTTACCGCTATTAATTTATAGATTCCACCGCCGATCCTGGTTGATCCAGAAACAATACAGAATCCAAACATGTCTGGACCACCACCTATAGATCCTGCATTGCTCCAAGGACCACCTCCAACAGAGGGTATGATGGCACCACCAGGATTTGGACCACCAGGTACTCAAGGGTGGGCCAATGATGATTTCGGAGGAAATCAGGTTGTTATGCAGCCACCGCCCGTTAATGAGAAGCAGCTACCTTCATTGCTGTCGCTGAAGGTGGATCCTCCAGAGCAGTTGGTCGAGGGAAATTCTGAGGTTGTCTTGCCACAAGTTCTTGAGGATGTTTTAGCTTTAAAAAATCAGAGAGCACTGGAGCTGGGTACTGAAGAAGTTCCTGATGGTGATAGTGAAGTGGTTAGCGATAATAATAAAGAAAGGGAACCACTGTGGGAAAAAGATGACAATGTAAGTTAATTGTAATTTCTTTGGGTGCTAGTTATTCAGTGGAAGTGGTTTTAGGAGTTGGTACCTGATGTTGAAAACAATAAGGGAAAGGAAAAAGAAAAAGATGCAATTAAAATTAGTAAAAATAAGAAGAAGAAGAAGAGAAAGAAGAACAAGAAGAAGCAGATCAATGAAGAGAAGTCAGAAGAAAAATTGAAAGAAAATGTTGAAACTCAACCATCTGAACCAGATGTTGAAATTGAGTAAGTCATAAAGTTGTTACTTAATGACGATTTTTAAACAAACAGTTTTATTTTAGATATGTACAAGAATCAATATCATTGCATGAATTGGCTCCACAGTACAGACAATTTTATTCAATATTTGAATCGTTTAAAATATCTGATCAGAAATCTGATTTGCCTCCACCAATGCTAGCCACTCCAACAGCTCTTTCTACTAAAGTAATTAACAGTGCTCTTGGTGATGAGTTCCAAGAAGAGAATGAGGAAGGTGATGAGGTTAGTTATAAGAAAATACTTTTTAAAATATGTTCTAATACTTAACTTATTTTGTAGAAAAAAATTGATGATAAATCAAAAATGTCTAAAAGAAAATTAAAGAAACTTACTAGACTCAGTGTAGCAGAATTAAAACAACTGGTCAATAGGCCAGATGTGGTAGAGATGCATGATGTTACTGCTAGAGATCCAAAATTGTTGGTACAATTGAAGGCTCATAGAAATACTGTCCAAGTTCCAAGACATTGGTGTTTTAAAAGAAAATATCTTCAAGGAAAGCGTGGTATTGAAAAACCTCCATTTAATCTTCCAGATTTTATTAAAAAGACTGGAATCATGGAAATGAGAGCTTCTCTGCAAGATAAGGATGAATCCAAAACTTTAAAAGCTAAAATGAGAGAAAGAGCAAGGCCAAAACTTGGGAAAATTGATATTGATTACCAAAAACTACATGATGCATTCTTTAAGTAAGTATTATAGACTTAATTTATTCAACTATAAGTTTAAGACACTGTAAAATCTACTTGAAACTTTTAGATGGCAGACAAAGCCTAAAATGACAATTCATGGGGATCTGTATTATGAAGGTAAGGAATTCGAAACGCGACTGAAGGAGAAGAAGCCTGGAGACCTCTCTGAAGAGCTAAGAACAGCATTGGGTATGCCTGTTGGAGCCAATGCCCACAAGGTATTTAATATCTTAAACGCTTCTTAAAGAGGAATAGAATGCTTTATGTGGTGTTTCAGGTGCCTCCACCATGGCTGATTGCTATGCAACGTTATGGGCCACCACCCAGTTATCCAAACCTGAAAGTACCGGGCCTAAACGCCCCCATACCCGAAGGTTGCTCGTTCGGTTATCACGCCGGCGGTTGGGGTAAACCGCCCGTGGACGAAAACGGCAAACCGTTGTATGGCGATGTATTTGGGACAAATGTGGCCAACATTGATGACATTGGAGAAGATCCTAACGTGGATAGGTCGCTATGGGGCGAACTCGAATCGGAATCCGAAGAGGAAAGCGAAGAGGAGGAGGAAGAGGAAGCAGGCGGTGAGGAAGGTATCGCTGGTATGCCAGACGAATCTGGATTGGTGACGCCGGCTGAAGGTATGAATCCTAATTTTGTATTGGTTAGCATGAACTAAAGGCCTTGATCTTACAGGACTCGTGACACCTTCTGGTTTGACTAGTATACCAGCAGGTATGGAAACACCAGAAGCAATAGAACTGCGGAAGCGTAAGATCGAAAATGAAATGGAGGGCGGGGAAACACCTGTACTTTATCATATTATTCCCGAACGACGAAACGAACGCATAGGGCAGTCGATGATGGGTAGCAGCCACGTGTACGATATGACGACAGTAGCAAATCCTCCACCATCAGTATCTAGACGAGCTCATGACAGAGAAGGTCAGTTAATTATATAATTTTATGGGATAAATTATACAGATTTGTCCTTAGGTATGGTTGAACTGGCATTGGATCCATCCGAGCTGGACATGGATAGTGATGCCATGGCAGTGAGGTATGAGCAACAGATGAGAGAAAATCAGTCACAACTTCAAAAAGAAGATCTTAGTGATATGTTAGCTGAACATGTTGCTAAGCAAAAGGTAAATATTAGAAAATTTGTTAAAAACTGTACATAAATCAATTAATCCTTATTTCAGAGCAAACGTAAGAGGGCACAACAAGATACCAAACAACAGAAGAAATATAAAGAATTTAAATTTTAGATGTAATTATTTCATAAGTGGTTAACGTAAGAAAATATTAATTTGATAATAAATGTTTCGTGAGTTCTCATTGTTGTTTTACTTATTTTTAAACTTACCAACATAAAAGTGAAGTATTTTATAAAAAAGGGAGGATTTTTACATGATAAACAGTTGATTTACACACTTCTCACAATAATTCAAAACTAGAGTGATGATAATTCAACATTGTATTAGTTTAACTTGATCAAAACACCCTTACTTAAAACTTAGTACAATAATTATGTCAAAATTAAATAAATATCGGAGTTTTTCTAAATTAAAAATTTAACAATTATTTGTAATATAAAAATAGTCAACCCATGGTTTTATAAAAAATTCTCTATTCTTTTATTTGAATATTCCTTTTAAAAATAATAAAAAAAACCGAGATATATCCTGTATAAATGATTGCGTTCGTTCATTTAATTAAAATTATTGTTATGTAATAAAGCATTATTTCGTCATTAAAATAATACAATAGAATTTTAATCTATCTATTAGAAGACATTATTGAAAAAAAAATTAAGCATTAGACGTTTTCAAATAGGAGGATAATAATGATTGAATGAATTCGTATAATTATATAATAGAGTGTGATATTTAAAGTTTTTGGTAAAAAAAATACTTCATATCATATTCATATAATTTTATTTAAAGATTTGTTTATTTCAAACATATCTTGTACAAAAAATGTATTTACAAATCTTATAGTAAACAATATAAGAATCCATCTGCAAAATTAAATATGTATTTGTAGATAAATACATATTTTAAACTGTTTTAATTAACTACATTCAAATATAATTTCAATGTTATAAAATACACAACTTTCTTGAGATATATCATATACTACTATATAGTACCAGAAATAGATATACATATATCAAGATTAAACCATTTTAGTCATTTTTTCAGAATAAATTAAATTTGATTAAAATGGCTTATTTTAATATATTCATTCAAATTTCATCGTAATAACACCCAGTGATGCTACAGTCTTAACTATCAGTATAAAAGAAGACAGGGACAATTCAATTGTCTAAAGATAATTAGGGAGTTGTAGCTTTAGTGTATATTTTCAAAGTAAAAATATAAAAAAGTGATAAATAAATTAAACTCTGATAGAAAAAATCAACATCAAATTCTTAAATTAAGTCAGCCACATTCATTGGCATTTCATCTATCTGTGTTGAATAGTACTGCTCAATATCTCTTAAAATCCTAATATCATCAGACTTTACGAAGTTGATGGCAACACCTTTGCGACCAAAACGACCAGATCTACCGATCCTGTGAATGTACAACTCACGGTTGTTGGGCAAATCATAATTGATGACCAAACTGACTTGCTGCACATCAATGCCTCTAGCCCATACATCTGTGGTAATAAGTACTCTGCTTTGTCCAGATCTAAACTCCTTCATAATGTTATCTCTTTCTTTTTGTGGCATATCACCATGCATGGAACTAACGGTAAAATTGCTTTCGCGCATTTTCTCGGTAAGCCAGTCAACCTTCCTCTTTGTGTTACAGAAAATCACCGCCTGAGTGATAGTCAATGTGTCGTACAGATCGCACAACGTATCAAACTTCCATTCCTCACGCTCCACCGCGACGAAGAACTGTTTGATTCCTTCCAAAGTTAACTCATCACTGTAATCGTAAGTAAACATAAGATTAAATATTGTTTTGGATTTTAGTAAATGATAATCTTACCGTTTTACCAAAATCCTAATGGGATCCGTCATGAATTTAGACGTAATTTCCAAAATTTCGTGAGGAAGCGTAGCGGAAATGAGCACCACCTGCGTAGATGGTGGCAAAAATCTGTACACATCGTATATTTGCTCCTTGAAACCTTTGTTCAACATTTCATCGGCTTCATCTAGTACGAGCATTTTAACGGACCTCGTCCTAAGTGCTCGTCTGCGAATCATATCTGAAAATTAAAATCAGTATATATCACAGCCAACTAAAATTATTGTTATTAACTAACCGTAGACTCTTCCAGGAGTTCCACTCACAACATGCTGACCATAATCCAGTTTCCTGATGTCCTCACCCAAATTTGTCCCGCCAATACAGGCGTGGCACTGCACATTCATGAAGTCACCGAGAGCGAGGATAACTTTCTGGATCTGAACGGCAAGTTCTCTGGTCGGCGACAAGCACAAAACCTGAGTTTCACGCATTGTCAAGTCGAGCTGTTGCAAAATTGCAATGGAGAAGGTGGCTGTTTTACCAGTACCAGACTGTGCCTGTGCTATTACATCTCTGCCCTTCATGATTGGTTTGATTGCCCTTTGCTGGATTGCAGAGGGCCTTTCGAAGCCTGAAACATTTGAGATTAAATTTTAAGATTGATTAACTTTTAAGCAGTAAAATCTTGAGAAACTATAGATACATTGTGTAAAATACAACAGATTACTGGGCAACAAGTTTTTATATTGTGGTGGTCAGAAAAATACAACAAAATTTAAAATTAAAAAAAATTCATGAATTACATTCAAATATTTTTGTTTTATGACACTATGTAACAAAACTCTTAAAAGAAAGAATTTATTCTGAAGAGAATATATATTATTGACTGAATGACACTTGGATGTATTTCAGTAAACAAATTGGGGTCGAAAAAGGATATTTAAACAAGAACAAAGTTCTCACAAAAATGTAATAATTATCCTATAGAATTTTGGTGAAGAATTTAATAAAATAATACGTTTGACGTCTACCAAATAATAATTTGGACCTAAATATTCTACAAAAACAGTAACTAACGGTAATTTACAGATTATATGGATTTTTATGCATGAAATAATCCGTCGGATGCGTCTTGAAGTCTTAATTAAAATATCAAAAATCAAGAAATTTAAATGAATTGCGGGTATTAATTGCAGAATTTATTTTAAGTTATGTATAAATTATTTAATCTACATTTATTAAATGTGTGCTATTTCTGTGATCAACCACATTAAATCATGGCAGTAAATTACTGGTAAAATGCACCATTTGCTATTTCTCATTTATTTAAGACTTAATTGATGTAGAAATCATTTTGACAGGTACAAAATGAATAATATAAAAAATAATATAATCTAATTATTTTAAATAAAATATTTAAATTGCATCTATTAATAAACAATAAATAATAATGCGTGCTATTATCTGGCCACTGAAAATTAATTGTTTTAGCTTTCTTATAATGTTCAGTGATAATTCTTAACTAACCATGTGCTTAATTCAAATTCTGTATTATAACTTGAAATTTATTTTCTTCTAGAGTGCATTTATTATTGAGTGAAGAAAAATTTATATTAAAATTTTATTTTTATATGTACTGGCTTAAAATTAATAATTTAATGAAGACATCCTGGACAAATATTGCAAGATCATATGAACATTTTAAAATTGAAATTACTTGTATATGTTCAAAATAACATGTGACACGTTCCTAAATTTGATATATACATAGACGGGGCCCTTTGCAAAATTTTCAAGCGACATTATTAAAATGTGACACAAAAAACATGAAATTAGGTTATGTTTTGACCGACCTAATTTTATTTACAGTTATGACTTTCGAATCTTACCATATGCGAATATTCCTCTGACGAGCTCTTCCCTTAAGTGCATATGCTTAAATTTATCGATAACCTCCACATCTTCGCTGGTTTCGAATTCCACATTCGATAAATCCTCGAAAGCCGCACTCTTTCCCTTCGCCATTTCTTTACAAAATCAAAAATCCGTTCGGGCAATGCAAACGTATAGTATTCTATGCGTGATGCTTCGGCAATTGTCTGGACAGCTTTCCTGCTAAAAAGTTAATACGAATGAAAATCAAACACGGTACTTTTGGGAAGAAAACACTATAACAAACATTCACTTACACAGTCGTATTGAAAACCTTGAAAAAGACAGACGGCAGCCTGTCGCGTTACCAACCATACATTCGCTGCGCCCTCTGTGTTACGATACTGTGTGATTGAAGTACAATCTTAAATACACGCTTACTTTTAATAATTATTTTATGTCGTACAAAACAGTATGTTACACAAAAAGGCACGAAAACCTATTAAAGACCGTAGCGTAAACGGACTCGCAGTTTGACAAACGAACCTCACGTGTCGGTAAAGTAGTTAATGGCGGCAGTTTCGAATGAGTTTGTTATAAACAATTTATTAATGTTTAATGCAGTTAATTAAGTCCGCAGTGAACGTGTCGTAATGGTACGTTATTACAGGCGCACGAAATCCACGATTGTTTGAACGAATTGCGGTGCGTCGTCGTAGAATGCCGCCAGTGGATCTCGGTGAATGAACTTTTCGCTGAACCGACTGAGCCGTCATCAACATCATCAAATTTTTGACCACGGGACGTAGAGCGAGGCTGGTTACGTTAATATCGCCTGGCCATAAATCGAAATAAACAAGCTCGACCGCGTCCCGAACCATGTGGGGACGATGTGCAAGCCCTATTTGATACCCAACAATGGCGAGAGTGCACAGTGCGGGACAGTGCAAGTGAAACTCGTTGCTCGGCTTGGACCGTCTTTAGCAGGTGGATCTCGTTTTCGGAAAACCGTGTGGTGCGTGATGACGGTGTGTACCGCGGTCTGGGCCGGTGCCCCCTTCGGCACGCTATGAGATGCACATATCCGACGTTCCGAACACCATCTTGACAAAATGTTCCAAAATGAAAGAAGAACATGAAGCTATACATGGCATGAATGGTAATTCCGACGTACACATCAAGGAGGAGTGCCCTAAGACCAATTATGTTCAGGGGGGTCGCCTTAAATTTTTTAAAGGTAAGAATTATTGCGATCGACTCTTTTGTGACAGCCTCCAACTGTGTGGATAAAATCTTCCAGTTAGATAAGCAGTCGGTATTTTCGTAAAAATTTTATGTTAATATTGTTAAACACCCTTAAATAAACTGTTTCTTGGGTTTAAAATTTTGTAAATATCTTTGAGTCATGAGACTACATATTTGTACGAGTGTCAACACACTTCTGAAAAGTTGTCTGAATTCTCTTGCAAAAGGGTTTTCGATAATATGTGTTTTGCCAAATTATTTAATTAAACACATATATAACATTTATGCCATTATTACAATAATGTCAATTGATCGATGTGATAAATTCTAAACTTTCTAAGTTATGTTAATTAAATTAAACCTAAGTTAATATTTTTAATTTGCACATATGTAGAAGTTTCTAATTGCAATCATATCAATAAACATATGTTAAATTGTTTCTACAGATGTATTTTTTACTTAATATAATTAATTGAAAGTTGGTGTTCGTCAACCAATTTCAAAACTTTAAATATGGTTATTTTAGGAATCTCCTTAAACTAATTATGTAATTGGATTTATTTTAACTACTATTTTAAATACAGATAGACACAGATATTTAATTGATCTGACTTTGAATAAAAATTATAATACCATTAGTCATAGGAATTTTTTAAATGTTGTTACTTGTATTTTTAAAATTACAATATACATGTATCTAAAATATTATGTTCAAATAGATACATTTTTAAACCTTATTCAAATATGCTGAAATAATGACAATAAACAATAAACTAAATTTATATGAAAAACCTTTCCTCTTTCCTTTTTAAGTATAAACATGCTAATTTATTAAATTTAAATTAATATTAAATGTTATTTATTTTTTTATTTATATACTTTTCAGTAAAATATTCAATATATACAAGATGTACTTCATAATTACTCATATTTTATGTTTTGAATTTTTTTTCTCTTAAATTTATATAAACTAAATTTATATATAATAAACATACTAAATTTATTAAATTTTAATTAACATTACATGTTTCAGTATTTTTATTTGTTTATTTTACTTTTTCGTAAAATATTCAGCATGTACAAGATGTGCTTTATAATCTCTTATATTTCTATATATTCTCTATATTATTATAAAAAATAAACGTCCATACATTAAAATTTAAATCAAAATTATGTCACAATTTTCAAAACTAAACTCCAGAATATTGTAAAACTAAACAGTTTCCACAGATTTGAAAAGAAACCATTAAAATTAATTAAACCATATTAATTATGAAAATCATTTAGGTAATGCAATTTTACAATTTTTATAATGGCCACATCTATAACGTGTATTAATAGAAAAATACCGTTTCAGATGGGAAATTTATCTTGGAATTGGAGCGGGCCCGAGAAGGAGAACGCGTCTCCTGGGTGTCGGTGCCAAGAAAGACGTTTTGGCCGCCGCAGGGCACCGCCGCTTCAACACCCACCTATCGACAGGAAAGCAGCACTTCCCTCAGTGGTAAGTCATTATAATTTCTTTTATTATCCGTCCACGTTACAAGAAACTACACACGGATGCCATTATGATGCGGGTTATTGCACAATTACCTCCGTTGAAACGCCGCGTGCGCGAGCGTGTTCCTACGAAATGAAAAAA
Organism: Aethina tumida; assembly: GCF_024364675.1. Taxonomy (NCBI): domain Eukaryota; kingdom Metazoa; phylum Arthropoda; class Insecta; order Coleoptera; family Nitidulidae; genus Aethina; species Aethina tumida. The sequence goes on along the minus strand of NC_065435.1, from coordinate 58,927,893 downwards.
AAAGAGGCGAAATAATTAACCCGAACACAAGGAAAAATTAACAGACCTGAAACAATGGCTCGGACTTTGTAGAGCGAGGCGTTACTAAGGTTAACGGATCGTAGAAACGATTTTCGTCATACAGAAGCTGTCAGTGCCATTGTTTGAGGAACGGTTCACCAAATGCGTCCGTAACAAAACGATATGTGTCTCACGTTTCTATCTGTTTCCAATTTAATAACACCCGTTACTACAACGATGTGCTGTTAAATTGTGGATGTGTTTTTGGTACGATGTTTTAGAATACGAAATGATTACAGTAAATTGTCACTGTTATTATTTTTTCGAAATATGAATGCCGTTTTATTGAAACAATTAATTCGTATCTAAAATTATATTTTTTCTCACAATTTTCATAAAAAAATATAAATTTATACATGAAGGCCGGCTTTTATTTCTTATTTAATTTATTTATATATAAAAAGTTTTAATAAAATTCAATAAAAACAATTATATCAGTTCAGTACTATCATATACTTTTGTTTCTATTTTATTATCTTAATTTATTTGTTTGTCGATAATAAAATTGGTTCCTTAAAGATAGCCTGTTTTATTATAGTTTTAAATTTTTTTTCTTTTACTTTTTTGACTATTCTTATTTTTAAATGTCTTGTTTATTTTATAATGATGAAAAATGTTTGATCCTTAATATATTAAAACATTCTAAAATATAAAAACAATGTTTCAGTGTCGGACGACAACAGTTCGATCCAGTCGTCGCCGTGGCAGCGCGATCACTCATGGAAGCAGACCACGCCGCGACGCAACGCGTCGAAGCAGATGGCGATGATGTATTGGCGACCGAGACGCGTAAGCGCGAGAAGAGGACGACGCAGCCGTAAGCGACGTCGTCCTTACTGCCCCGGCCCCGACCAGCCGGAGGAAAGCTCGGCGGGACGGGTCACTTCCGTCCCCAAAAAGGAGCAGGGTGCCAGGGGCGCCGCACTGCTCGCCATCGTCCAGTCGTTAATCGACAGGAACTGCCGAACCAGGTATGTTCGCAACCATTTTCGTTGGTGCAATTTTTTAATTTGTACGATATTTGTGTAAGTAGCACTCCGCCGAGATCCGATATGGTGGTGTCGCCGCGGAAAAGGTTCCTACGGGAAATGGAAAAGGATCGCGGACAAGTGGACGACAGTTGTCTAAAACGTAGCCGCAGCAGGCCCCAAACCGCCGCAGTGACTCCATGCCTCACGCCACCCGCTTCAGTCGGTGCGCCCATCAAAACCGACAGTCCTCCGCATCAACGGCATACGGTAGTTGGGTGATTTTATTTTTTACTTAACTTACTGAGAAATGTCCATTTTTAGCCGCCGTCTCAGATAAACGGATCGTCATCGTCGACGACGGACAGTCCCGTCCCCGTGGAGAACAAGATACCACCACCGGTGGCGCAAACGGCAGCCACGACACCACGCAACTGCAGCTACAGCATTACGTCATTGCTGGCGGAGGACCATCATCAGAGGGGTGGTGGCGATAAGGTGAAGGGCGGAGTAGGTGCCAGCCGCGACCGCAACACATCGCCTAGTCATTACGCGTCGCCGCCACTCCGACACTTTGCTCCACCACCGGATGATCGCTGGTACACTGAAAGCGTGGACAAACTGCGGTCAATAGAGTTGTCGGTACGTGTACATATGGAACTACTGATGCTTGTCAGTAGCAACTTTTAATATAATAAGTATTAACGATAACATTTTCAGCAGCACGTGGATAAAAGGGGCTTCCATCCGGCGCACCCACCTCCCTCGGTGTACGCACCCCACCATCACCCGCACGCGCATGCCGCCCACCATTCGCCCGCCTCCTTCCTGCCGCCACCTTACCTATATCAATACGCTCCCATGCCCACTTCGTATTACGCGGCAGCGGCGGCCGCAGGCGTGTACGGCCGCGTCGGCTACGGTTTGCCTCCACCCGGCACCGCACTTTACCATCATTCCGCTCCGCCGCCGCCTCCTGTGCAGCTCACACACGCGGGGCCACCGGCTCCCGCACCTCAACCCTGGATGGCGCCGCGGTCCAACACGGTGCCGTTTAAGGAGGCGCCAGAGCGCAGGGATGAGATCACAGGTATCTAAACAGTTTTTTATTGTGTTAAAAATTTTCTACCAACATTCGGAATTTTAATTGTTATTGTTGTATTAAATTAATAACAGATATAAAGACCTAAATAACGAAATTCAAAATCAAAATAAAAAGATAATTGTTAATTTTATTTTCAAGTCGTCTTTATATTTATTAAATATTGGATTTTAGCTATGGTTCATTAATTAAGAGACGTGTATGATCAATGTCTTAATATTTGTTGCTAAGACAAGTGTGAACATCAAGTCAAATTAATATTTTATGACAATTGGTATAGTTTTGCCGGAAAGTAAAAAAGAAAGACCCTCAATTATTTTCCCATATTGTAATTTTACATTATAAAATGTTTTTTATTTTTAATAACATATTGTTTTCTTTCAGATATGCCTCTGAATCTGTCAAAACATGCTGGTTGATCCGGTGCGTGCCTTTCCATATATGTAACATTGTTAAAAGAGTCGAGACGTCGATATTTTTGTATTTTCCACGAGTTTCAACAACACCATCGACCACAACCAACGGCGGCAATGCATTTGTTCAGTCATTGTGATAGTGCGTGACATTTTGCGCGACATAATCCGTCATATAAATAGAGAATGTGCACGTGATAGTAGGTGAGGTTGATGTTCGTCTATCTAGCTTTAAAGCATTAGAAATGAAACGAAATGTGCAATTATACGGCTCTACAAGCAAAACTGTAGGTATATATTTTGTAAATAAAAGAAACTATTAAACTCCCAACTTGTATAAAATCACAATTCTGTTGTTTTAAATTACCCTGAAAATTCCGTACAGATTGTATTGTGAATAATTTGGCAGGTAGTTGTTGACGTAAAGTATACATTGAAATATACAAACGAAGTTTAATTTTATTCAAAGAACACACAATATTTGATAATAATGAACTGTTTAAGTGTTTTCTTACCAACTACTTGCCAATAATACCTTGTATATATACCAGTCATATATTTTTGTAAATAGTGTGTCGAACATATCATTTTATTTATTTAGCATTATACAAATTTAATTTTTATTCGCCTATTTCTTTCTAAAAGAAATTTTCAGCGTGAATAATTTAATCTGAATTTTCAGATTGTGAATCATATATATATACAAAAATAACAGAACTCACAGTCTAATATTTTTTATCATTTGAATCGAAACGTACGTCGACCTGACAGAAAATCGAAATTAAGATATTATGTTTCTTGAGGAAACGCTAAAAACAATTAAATAAAGCCTTTGAAATATTTTTTGTAAAGTACAACTTGTGAAAGTGGAGGAAATGTTTGAAGTACATTTTTACTCGAGTCTTGGTACTTCTAAAAAACTCATTGTAGCTTTCAATAAAGGTACAGTTTCAGGTTTCTCCGAAATTTGAAATTATTGATTCTCGTGTCACATATATTTTTTCTGCTCTTGATGTTAATATTCTAATGAGCAATAATTTATTATTATTATTTTGTTAGTTTAGTGTATATCACTTGTCATGTATGTGTTATGTATTTATTATTTCGTGTGAACATAATGAAATTGTATAGTTCCTGATAAATCATTTTTGTTAAAAAACGAATTTTCAGTTTTGTAAATATATGCGACTAATGTAAAATGAATGAAATTGTATAAACTATATTTTCTTATGATGAATGCTATAAGAGCTGAAATTTAAAAAAGACAATAGATAAGTTCTGTATGTAACATATTTTTTCATATTTATAAGGACTCTATCAATAGTCTGAATATTTGTAGACTAATTTCATATTTAATATTGTAACCATTTTTATTAATAGAATATTTACTTGTGCCATTCTGCTATTAATACGTTATTTATTTATTTTGGTTCCATATTTTTCTTTATTTTACCTTTTATGAACCATGCCACATCACAATAACTTTTGTTGCAGATTATAAATAAAACGTTGAAAATAAAGGAAAATTTGGAAACATGTGATTTCAGTTGCTTTTATAATAATTTCACAATTTCAAGATATTGGCACTTATTGTGATATGAGTAAATTTTAAAGAATTTAAATGAGTCCATCTGAACTGAACCGTATATTTATACTTGTATTTCTGTAACATTAGGTTTTACAAAATGTATTGTACAGAAAAATATAAACATTTAAAATTTTTACTTGATGTTTTTTATTATTATTGTTATTATAACAATATTATAAATATTAATTAAATAAAAAATAAGCAACGAATATAAGACAGGAATATAAAGCGTAATTGACAGATCGCATTTGAATAGCTCCGCTTATATCCGGCAGTTTGTGTGTCGCATGGAGCTCCTTGAAAAAGTTAACCGATGCTTTGGGGGTTCTAGTTCTATTTTCGCTTTCAAAGTCTACTTGGTACAATCCAAATTTCTCCCTAAAAATATTACCAACATATATCGGAGTTAAGGATTAAGCTAATATGTAAACTAACGTGTATCCTTGCATCCACTCAAAATTGTCCATCAAACTCCAAGCTGTGTAACCAGTCACGTTTACTCCGTCTTCATTCATTGCGTCTAAAATTGCGCTGAGATATTTCTAAAAATTAAATTTTTAGATTAAGAATAGAGAAGATGGACTAACTGTAAATGAACCTACCCAGTAGTAGCTAATTCTTTTAGAATCTTCTAATCTTCCATCATCGGAGACACCATTTTCTGTTATAATAATTTCTGGGTTTCCGTAAGTCTTTTTAATCCACGCCAACAATTTTCGGGTGCCCCATGGAACTACCTACAAATGAATTAATGAAATTAATAATTAAATTGTAACATCACTTAAATTGTTACCTTCAACCAGTCCGAATCAGATGTTTCCCATGAATTGTCTTGCCAAGTTCTTACACCCATATCTTTTTCCCAGCTCGGTTCTCCGTATTCAGGTTCGCTGATCTTTTCAACCAAAGATGTGGTATACGTGTTGACGCCCAAAAAATCATGCGTACCTTTTATATATTTTATTTCTTCGGCTGTGAAAGTCGGCAACCTAGAACTATCGAAACCTTCCTTTTCGCTTCTGGCAGCAATCCTTGTCCTCATCACTTCTGGATAATCACCGTTGAAAATTGGATTTGCGTACCAACCAAACTAAAATGATGAATAATATATTAAATATTATGTACATGCAGATGATGTTTTATTTACTGTAAATTGTCTTCTGGTTTCTGCAGCTTCTTCATCGGCCTCAGTGTTAGCTTCAAACCAGTCGCTGTCGACTACGATGGAAATTCTACCTGCAGTGAGACAAAATGTGCAACTTAATTAGTAATAAATTTACACGGACTATATGACTTTTAATATTTATAATGAGCTAAATTAACTAGTTAGATTTTAAATAAAATTTGTGTTTGACGAAAGATAAGTTATCTAACGGATTTGCGGGGGTGTTGTTACCATGATAATGATTTATTTATTCCGCTTACCTTTTTGTGTTTTTCTATATGTTTCATCGTATAAATGCCAAGCATTAGCATGAGCTTTAAGTAATGTATGAGCGCACTGATATTCTCCTACTCCAGGAGAACTAATTAAAGGAGCCATTGTGGCACTTCCATATCCCTGTTGGCACGTTTGCTTGGCCTCGTTAAATGTTATCCACATTTTAACTCTGTCGCCAAAATATTTAAAGCATACATCAGCATAATCTTTAAAGTAGGTTGCTATATCTGGATTGGGCCAACCACCGATGTCTTGCAGAGGTTGCGGCAGGTCCCAATGGTACAAAGTTACCAATGGTTCGATTTTGTTCTTTTTCAACTCGTCGATTAAATTGTTGTAGTAAGCAATTCCATCTTGGTTAATTTTGTCGGTGAGTCCCGTGGGCAAGATCCTCGACCACGAGATGGAAAATCGATAGTGATCAACGCCGAGATCCTTAAGAAGCTGTACATCTTCCTTATATTTATGGTAAGAATCGCATGCGACATCACCCGTAGCGTTTTGCTTAACGCCGCTGGAGGTGTTATGTGTCAAGTGGTCCCATATGTTTTCACCTTTGCCGTCTTCGTTCCATCCACCTTCAATTTGATAAGCGGCGGTAGCTGTGCCGAATTTGAAATTTTCAGGAAATGTTCCGTTGTTCTCAGCTTGGGTGACGCTAATTTTTTAAAAATTAAAATTTAATATTAGTGTTGATGCAATCACATTTTATGAATTAAATATATGTAATGTATTATCCTTCAAATCTGTTTTTTAGTAGTAAATTAATTTTAATTATATTTTCCTTGTGTCTATTAACTTGACTCATTCGCATGTTAATACTTACCAAGCTGACAACAAACAGATGAACAAAATTTTTAACTCGAGTCGTGTCATTCTTCTTGATTAATAAACCAATAACTACTGTAAGCTCTATTGTTTAATTGCTATTATATTAATGCTGCTGTTTGTTATCATCAACAATCTCTTATCACTGAGTATTTTATATTTTACTAATAAAACACATTTATTTATTAGGTGCTTATATTTGATTGATTTGATGTAAATCACATAATCAGATAAAACTTTCAAAGATGTTATTCCAACATTAACTTATACATAATGTAATTAAAAACTTAATCTTTTTTTTAATTTATTCATATATTATTAGCGACCGGAAGAAGTTGAAAATCGGAAACCTCGTATGTACTGCGGAGTGCAAATTTTGTTGTTTCAAATTCAAATTATTATGATAAAGATTCTAGTCTATTGTTGACGGAAAGGATAGATCTGTTCGAATGGTGGATGTCACATTAGTTTCGAAATAATAATATGTATAAGTTAAACACATATAAAACCGATCGTGTCTTATTTAAAATGAATAATTCTATTGATACGCCATGCTCCATTGTTTTGAATAACAGAGTGACAAAGATGTCAGCATCGAACATACAAATTGAACATTTATGCAAGAATTTAAATTCTCTGTTTGTTAGGCGATTGATGAGTGTTCTGTATTTTGGAATTCCTCGCACTGTATATTATGCAAACTTTTATTCGTGTTTTGATTGATTGATATAATCATGTTTAACATACAATAAGAATTATCTTGTAAAGACATTTCTAGACCTAATGACATATTAACGGTGATATTAAACGTGTTGTTTAACATCCATTACAAACGTAAATAACTATTGGGAGAGTCACAATGATACAATAATATAACTTTTCGAATTCCATTTATATGTAAAATGCGAACCAAATAATCTATTACATAAAAAACGTATCTGTCACAACTTACTTTATTTTCTTAAAGCATGCAAATAATCACTTGATTGCAATATATAAGTATCTTGCTTTAAATATTATTTTTGATTAGTGATAAACTAATAAAACATCCTATTAATCCATTTAGTTCAATCAATCAAGTTAATCCGGTAACTCTAATTAATTTTATTAATTCAATTAGTCTAATAAATCAGAATGTAAGTATAAAATTTCGATACCATTTTATTATGAATTGAAACTTGCTATTTGTATGTGTGTATAAATCAAATGGTACATTTGAAAGGTATTAGTCCGAAAATGGTGTAATTAATGATGGGAATTATTTGAACTATTCGAATTATTCGATGGGTAACTGAAACAATAACTATTTTATGGATTACTACTGTATTGGAATGTATTTATTCTATGGTTATTCAGTGTAATCATTCATTAGAGATTATCTATGGTTTATAATATGAATATAGGTACGAGCTCTAACAACTATATATTGGGACATAATTAAATTCTTGCGTAATTCAGGTATTTCACATTTTATTTATTCTAGTATATATTTTTTTCTAAATTTAATACTATTAAAAAACAAAATAGTGCATTATAACTTATAAAGAAGAAAATGTCAATTTGGTATGGCAAATAAATATTGGGACAAAGTACGATATTTTATGTTTAAAATGGAGTCTCATCACCTTTCACTTTAATGACCACTTGAATTCGCTTAGGCATTGACTCCACACTGAGGACCTGCACTTTTCCGGGGTATATTCATGTCAAATCTCCTTTATTTTAACCTTAAGTTGGGGTAATGTGCATTATTTCATTTTATTCCGTACAGTTTTAATGACATTCAGATCAGGACTACTGGAGGGCTAAGAAAGAACATTTTTTGTGGATTTGGCTGTATGACGTGCTGCTCCATCTTGTTGAAAAATGTAATTTTTGCCAACATCCAGTTTTTCCATACTTGGCAGCAGACTTTTTGCAGTATTTGTTAATATTTTGCAGCGTTCACAGTGCCATCAATAAATTCAAAGGATCTTAGTTCTGTAGTCTCCATACAGCCCCAAATAATATCTCCCTTGGGAAACTTTACCGTGGATTTTAAGCAATCCTTGTGAAAAACCTCATGTTTATCGCGGAAAACTCGTTTTCGATAATCACCAACACCATGTCGAATTTTGATTTATCGCTAAAAATTACTCCGGATCAATCTTCCACAGTCCAAGACAACTTTGACTTTGCCCACGTAAGCCTGTTTTGCTTTTGTTTTCGCGCTAACATTGGCTTTTCTTTGGCCTATATAAATAGGAAATTTTTAAATAAAGTTGAAGTTTAAGTTGTTATTTTATACTTTACCTTATATGTGAATCCACTTGCGATAGCATTCTCTTAATAAATTTGATCCAGTTTCATTATTTCATTCAGCTGTAATTCACCGCAAAGTATTTTTTCCCCCACTTTGCATTTTTTTGCTAATATTTTTTTATTACTTTCAGAAACTTTTTTCCAGAATATTTCCAGTTTGACCATAATGAATAATTATATTCCAGACTGTTGATTTAGGAATATTAAGTTGATCTGCCACTTCACCTACTGTTTTGTTACGTGAATAATTTTTAACCACTAACTCACCAATTTTGAAACTTGCAGCTATACCACACACTATTTTGTTCACTTAACGCAGCGATTGACTTAACCCGATAACAGTTCCGTTATACTATTCCTATATTTAGTTGTCACAGAAAATGAACATATTTTTCTTAATAAGTGATAATCGAATAAATATTTTGTTCATTGTGTTTTTGATTGATAATATTTATTGAAAATTATACTAATTATACTAATAGGATTAATTGTTTGAAAAACACTTAGGAAATAATAAAATGTGAAACACTATATATTGTTCCATTATATAGTTGTTAGGTTCGTAAATAAATCAATTTTTTTATTGATTAAATGAGAATATATAAATTGTTAAATTAAGATAAATTATACACATTAAATTTTTTATTGAACGATATAAATGACAGTTTAAATTAAACTCCTTTAGTAATGTTTATTTAGTAACACACAAAAACACACTGTGACAGCTATATCAACAACAATTCCTTCTTCTTATCCAAATCTTCTTGACCTTCATATCTTTGTGGACAGACTTTATATTTAAGATTGGATTTGCGAATCAATTGAACTGCAAAATACAAATATTGTTTTTGAAAATTGTACATTACTAAGATTACCAATTCCCTTATAGTTTCTGATGAATTAATTTACGACCTGAATTATGCACATCTATAAATAAATTTTGAATTTTGTTTAGTTTCATTGATGATAACTCAAAAAATGAGTCACAAAATTATTCATTTCCTAAACGATTAAACTGACCGAGTCAAGGTTCAGTGTTGTTTTCGATAAAATCATTAATGATATTGATATCATTATCCAGCTTCCTTAATAGTGTTGTTGAAGCCAATTGCCATAATTCAGGACCACAAAATAGAGCGACACCTAAATCATGACTGAGCTGGACATCCTTTCTGAATCACAATGGTGTAACAAAAATGATACGAATTGTTAACGCCTTTACCATCTTCCTTCCAGTCATCCTCTTGGAATGAACCTGTGTCGGCATCGGTCGCATATTTAAAATCAGTAAGAAAGACTTTGGTGTGAACTTGACTGTAGAAAATTATTCATTTATAATTACCATGACGAGGTTTAGGTAAAAAAGACCAATCTAGTCGTTTTGATTGATTGTTTAACATAAATAGGTAGTTTACATCGAGCAGAAATTAATATCTGTATCGAATCCTTGTAGTTTGAAGTGAAATATTATTCATATAGTCATACGTATGTGTTTATCGAATATTTTATAGATAGAAAAAATTATAACTGTTTAAATCAATTAACAACAATTTTTCAGTGACAAATTTCATATTATCGAAAGATCGACTAAAACATAAGGTAAGGACAGTGTTTATCTTTTTATGCAAAATGGAATTACATTTTTCTTTAAAACTTAATTTTGTTTTAGGCTAATTAATTACATATACAACTATTAGTTAAGTTAAGCCAAGAACAAAAAAAAACTCATTTTCTATGAATGAATGAAGTTTATTAAAGGTTCAAAGGTGTTTTTCAAAATTGACTTTAAATTATTTTATTAACTTAATTCAAAGTACAAGTACAAGGTTTGTGCTTATTGATAAAATATATTAAACATACTCGTGTCTTTATTTTATCAAATCGTTGTTAATATTTGGAAAATAAATTAATATACATATATAATTTATTCTATGTAGAACCAGAAGTTTAAAATGCATATTTGCAAATTACGCATTTGTGAAATCAAAAACTTGATCAGTAAAATATTTTTTGCATTAAGTAAACAAATCAAATAAACAATTTAAAACACTCCTGATAATATCTAGTTATATTTATGAAAAATAAATTTAAGATGTAAATTAATTAATCAGTATTTGTTTTATCAGATAGTTGTTGCTATTTGATATCAAAAAAGCAAAATTGTTTTTAAATATTTAAAATACGTATTTCGTTACTTACTTAAATATTCATAAAAACAATTAATTATTAGTTTTTTCATATTCTGAACGAAATGATTTTCTAAGGTCAACAAAATTAAACTCTTAAATTAATTATTATTAGTTCCTGAACAAATGTATGCAAATGAATATTTTAAATATTGTATTGTGTAGTATCTAGCGTAGAACAAGAATTTATAAATGCAGATTTGTAAAATTTGCATTTAAAATATCGAGAGTGCCAGAGTGGCTCATGCGAAATCAGAAACTTGGACATTAAAAGATTATACGATAACTAAATAAACAACTTTTATCACAGTGACAATCTCTAGTTATATTTACAAAAATATTGTATCTAGGGTATAAACGAACTGGTTTTTAAAACATTTTTTATCAGATAATTGTTGTTATGTGATAATAAAAATACCAATAAATTTTCCTAAATAGTTTATTAATTAACGCATTTTATGATGAAATATAATCAAATGCACTTAAATTTAAGTAGACATATTTTACATTGTAATAAATAAATATAATAAAAATGATACAATTAGCACAGTCAAAGTTCAGTTTGATTACGATGGGTATCCACAGCCAAGGTAAAAGTCGGATGAAATGTTGATTCATCTTTATTCTTCAAACGAAACTTTTTCAATTTTAACAAATTAGATATGGGAATGATTGAATTGCCCCTTAAAATAAACGTAGCCTTGTTAACTTCATTATCACTATCATTTTTCCTAAATCTCATTACTATTCGTTTGTAAGCCCTTTGAAGTTTCTGCAAACAAAATAATTAAATAATGTTGTTTAAATATGTTAAAATACATACTGGTATTATTTTATTGCTGTTCACTTGCATGGCGAAAATCTGTATGTCGATACTGTTCTCAATAGGGACGTTCTTAAAACCCAACTGAGTTTCGAAAACTACTGCATTATTCTCCGAAGTAACAAAATTAGTGGAAAGAACTTCATTATTACAAATCACCAGACATAAGAAATATAGCACAAAATTACGTGTATCTCCAGATTTGTAGGGATTTATTGTGAAACTGAGGCGTGTTATTTCTATGCTGATAGTGTTTTCTTCGTTTAAATGATCTCTACTGGGTCTTCTGATAATACTTTTGTTCAGAAGTGTTTTCCTAGAATCTATAAGACGTGTATCCGATTATAATATTTCACTCTTTATGTACTTACTAGCTAGAAGTAAAATTCGTTCGGCCTCCACGTGTTCCCTGCTACCAAAACATTTTTTCCTACAGTACTCCAAAGCTTTGGAAATTTGGTAGATAACTGTGTGTTGAATTGATATTGCCTCTGATAGTGTTGTTACATGACCACTGAATATTGTGTCAACTGAATGTCTATAATTGGGTATAAACTAAAATAAACAACACACAAATATATTCAAATGAAAATAACAAAACAATAAAATACACAACAATTACCATTTTTGAAAAGGACAACTACTAAACAAGAAGTATCTGAGATCTTCAAAACGTGTTAGTTCGGTTGAAACAATGAAAAATAAATTCATACTGGTACGCAAATTATTTATTTATTTGAAATTTAATAACTGAGAAATTTATGTAATTATTTTACACATTTCCTAACTACATTCTATTTTAACAAACTTCATATAATGTAGCATGAATAAATTAACTATTTACTAAAATAATATGACATACTCACCCAATCATCTTTTAAATCAGTTACTTCCTCATAAATATTATTCTGCGGGTCTGGATTATCACACACCTCAAACTTTCCACTTCTAGATGTTGTGCACATATAAATACTATTTTCAAATGAGTATGTTAAATTTTCTGAAGCTTTCACATCGCTTTCACACTGTTCTTCTTCGATCGAATCTTCTAAAATTGTTTTGTGGGGTTCCGAATAAAACGAATCGTCGGGTTTATAATTAGTATGGTGGATGGAGATTTCGGTTTCACTTGACACGGTACTAATTGTAGATATGCTGTGGAGTTTTTTCAACGTTCTTGACACTAAGTTGTTTATCTTCTCTTTATTTTTCCACATTTGAAGTTTATGTTGAAAATTCTGTCGAAATTCCTGCATTTTGTCCAAACTATTATTGAAACTTAGATTCATTGTGTGGCTGTAACTAATTTATTTCACAATAAATATATTTATATTTATTATTTCCGGACTTCATATGAGATCACTCTTACAGATGACAGTGTTGTACTGACGGAAAAAAGCAACACTATCTAAGAATAATCGCATATTGACCACAAAGAATGATAACAGTAATGGGTTGAAATAGGGAAAACTAAAACAAACAATAATTAGTTAGTTACTTATCTCAAATAAAGTTTATGTCACTGGATAGATAAACGATAATACGAATTAGTAATACTCTTACTTGGAAAATATTTTCCTCCTATTTTTAATTTGATAATTTTGTTGCATATTAAACTTATTGCTGATATATTAATATTTGTATTTTAAAACTTACAGGTACCTAGTATAAACTGCTTTGAATATTTTCCATTATTAAATTTCAAGTTTAAGCAATAAATGATGAAATTAGAATATTATTGTGACAACCGAAATGGTTTGGTTAATTTACATTCAGAAAAATAACTGTTTAAAATCTGTTTATGACATACTCTTTAAATAAAACTAAGTAAATTTTCATTAGTACATTTAATTGTATTAAAACATAAAATACAACATTAAACCTATTAAAAATCTTTATTAATTACAACGTTCTGGAAATATGCTTATTTGTAACGAAATTCGTTTTACGTAAAAACCCAGATTACAGTGTGTTTCTGTAAAAAAGAACTAAAAAGTAGCATTGTACACTTATTACTATCATTAATGATTTTTATCTATTAATTAAATTTTTCAATAACTTATTAAAAACACAATCACACATCGATTCGATAAAATATTATTTAAAGTCCTTAGGACAAAAATATCACAACACATATTTAAATGCGTAAATCTAAATGCCTCTTCAAAGCGATTGTTTCTTCCTATCAAAAATCTGGTTCCAACACTTCAAAGCGTCAACGATGGTATTTAATTTTTGTTGCCATTCGAGAAATTCATCGTGCGTGTCCGCCGAAAGGAAATAGAAGGAGTTCTCTTCGTGGGTCGCATTCTGCATTTCTAAAACCAAAGTCCTCGGTCTGGAGCACAAATTGAAGTTGGACGTAATCTGTTTGCCGCTGGAGTATTTCAAATTAAAATGACCCTTTGCTTCGGTTTCTTCTTCGGTCGGGTTGTTCCAAAACGTGATCTGATGGTCGCTTAATTTACACCAACGTCTGATCCATCGAGAAGTGGCTTCGTCTTTTTTCACGGTCAAGAATCCCGAAGCTTCCATTTTAAGGTTCAGTGACATTTTAACGGTGGCCGAAAATTTTTTCTCGACTTCGCACGAATTCGCCACTCCGGTCAAGTAATAGTGTTCCGATTCCGAGAACGGTTCTTTGGAAAGTTCCGCTTTTCCGACCAATTCGAAGCTACAACTTGAGGGGATTTCCACTGGTTTTACTGTCTGTTTCCTGGAGAACAGTTTGTTCAACACCTGAAATAATACGTTTCCATTTAGGATTATGCGTGCACCTTTGGTTTCGTGAAATTTTACCTTCATACTTTTAACACATTTCGAAGCTTGATCCGCCGACTTTTTCTTGATCTTAAGGGAATAGAGTTCCGCAGTAACTTTGGATGTTGGCGCAACTGTGTCCAAACTTATCTCGTTAAGAAATTGGACAGTGCCCCTTACAGGTGATGCAACGTTGGTAAATTTAACCTGTTTGCCGTCGTTGAATAGGCAAATGTAATGATAAGTGTGATCCTCTTCAAAGTCTTGGTTGATGTTGAATTTCAGGTCTTTAATATCCATCGTGGCGTAAAGCGAAGATTGTTCATCATTTGTTAAATTTTTTACAGCCGTAAGAAGCAGGTCATATTTATAAGCTAAAAAATATGATTTGTTAATAAATTAAATTTTAATAGATTTTTAATAATTGTGCGTAAATATTTATCAAGATAATTATCAAGTTACAACAGAGATATTTCAATAGTTACGTATCAATTGTACTAATTGATAGTAAATAAATATTATCAGGACTAGATATCCACAATTACCCTAATAAAATAACTTACTTGCAATTAATAACAGTTTTTCGGCTTCTATATGTTGGCTTGTTCCAAGCAAATTCTTATTGGCATAACAAACCAGTAAGGCTTTTTTTATTTGCTGGATCATTTCTAATTGATATTTAATATTTTCTATGTAAGAGAGACATTCCTTTATTTCTTCGTATGATATCACCGAATCAATTTGCGAAATGCTTTTTACATTGACTTTAGTCGGTTTAACGGGTTTTTGTTCCTTTGCACCGTAATAATTTGATATTAGGTCTGACACATCGTATGTGGCGATGCTATCCTTAGCAGATTTTACCTCTGCACACACGCCCTAGAAAATATTATTACGGTTATGTACAATTTCAGCATAAAATAAAGTAAATTTTTGTGTTTTACACAGATATAATGTGTAATATTCTCGTTTAGAATGAAAATTAAATACAGGGTATTTTAAAAATTGCACAAACACTATATATAAGGGCTAAAGCTACAAAATTTACTTCCTTAATACAATTTAAGATATATCAAAGTATTAGTGTTATAGTCTTTCGTTACTAGTTCCGTCAATATCGATTAAATTTTTAGATGCTAGTAAATAATAACAATTTCATAGATTTAAGATTACCATTTAAATTTTAAGTACTATTGTCATGGGCATAACTCATTTCATTCTTTTTTATTAGGCTTATATTCTTATGTTTTCACTGCTTAGTCAGCCTTTCAATAGACCAGTTGTTGCTTCGACACTGTATGCAAAAATGTACCCTCAAAGAAGACATCTTAATGTAAATGCCTTTATAAGATTGGAACAAAGATGTAGTAGAGAAATAAATTTTGTCACATTATGAGACATTACAAGTTTTATGCTTTAGAGAACTATCAACTCCTTTGACTTGATGACATTGGTTACTTTAACAAGTTCAACAACTTCACAAGTGAAATCCTGTGGATCGACGAGGATAGTTTTAGTAGGGGTGGTGTTTTAAGTTGCATAATGAGCATATTTATATCCCACACAAACGACAATATCAAGAACATTTTTTTGTTTGTGGTGGCGACATTTAACTAATTTGTCATTTACTTTTATATTCCTTCTATTTTGTAAAAAATATAAATAATGAAAATAAAATTTTGCCATAAATAGTGGTTATTCATGCAAAATTTTGATTATGTTTATGGTTTATATTCCGTTCCCTTGGCAGTGTTATAATATACGGACAACAATAAAAATGTTACCATATTTTTCTTCCTAAAGTAGTTACAAATGAATGAATAAGTGGTGTCTTTTTTAAAATTTGTGAAAGATTCCTGTATGACATGCCATCATTTGATTACGCCACTTTAGGAACATCCTGTATATAATCATCATATTAAATCAAAATAGTGTGTGTTACTGTTTTCAAAAAACGATGTTAATACAAAATTTTTATAAAAAATAATCATAATTACTCACCTGTCCTTCTGTTTCTCCCAACGCAGTATTCAAAAACTCTGCCTCATCATAATCTCTTTCAATGGAATGACCACTTACGGTATCATAGTGATGATCTTTCGCAATATCTTCTAAACCGCCTGACATATGTATTCCTTTCCTCTTGTTCTTCAAATAAGCAACCTTCTTCTCAAATTTTTCCATAATCATGCTTTTAACCAAACTGGAATCTTCCTTTTCGTCATGAACTTCCACCTCAGCAACGCGGTTATTCTCAAACGAAGATGCACCGCTGTCCGGCCCGTCAGATTTATAACCGCCGTTCATTAGCGAATCAGCCGTCGATAACTCTGAACACGGATATTTGTCTTCATAATCGCAATTCGTACCAGAATCAGATGAATTATTTCGTTCTCGAAGTCCGTTCGATTCGTGAAATTGATGCGAATCATTAACGTTCCTTTCCCACGAGCTGTAACTGTATATCTTGCTTATGGTGCTCCCTAATGTGAACTCGTGCATCATTTGTTTGATGGGTGTACTTGTGTGGCGTTGCGGCTGTGATGATTTGGGCGCTATTACCAGATCCCGTTTGATCCAGTTATTTAGCACCTTCAAGAAGTGCTGCCTGTTTTCATCAGAACTTATGTCCTCGTAGATTAGTTTCCAATTTGTCGGAGAGAGAGCGACATCCAGATTCTTTTTTATGGTAACGTCGACGACGCGAACTTCCTTAACGGTTTTATCCAGTTGCTCTTGCATTTCCACATATTTCTGGTACTCGCGTTCGATTTCTCTCCAGAGTTTTAGAGTGTTGGTGAAATTTGGCAATGAATTATAATCTGGTAAATTGTCATTATCGAGTGGCGGCAAAACAGGGTACAATCTACCCTGAGTTTGTAGAGACTCCATCACGAATATAATATTCAAATGAATGGATGAAATATTTTCGTTATCAAGATTGCACTGTTGCTATTTAATGAAATGTGTCGATGTCAATTTGAGACTGACCCGGAAAATAAAAGTGCTGGCCATTTATACAATTTTGGCTGCAAGGGTCAATAGAGGGAAACCATTATTAATAATTAACATGTGTTGTAATATGCAAATAATAAGTATTTACCTGCATCATTTATATTGGAACTCCCTAAGAGAAGAACTTAAGAAGCTTTACAGAATGGTTTGTGACCCACACCTTATGGGGTTCTTCACATCAGCAATAAATTGAACCATTATAAGTACTTAACAATTTCTTAAAATCGCATTTCAATTTGCAACAGATATAATAATAAAATATTGAGCTCTAGAACAATTTGGGTTTGTAGGTGTAATTTTTGTTCTAAATCTGGTAGTTTCAATGGTTATAATAAATAAAACAAATAAATTTTTTTAAACGATTTATTTAAAATCATAATACAAATCTCAATGTGAGACAAACTTGAAATTATATCAAAATCTACAATTAAAGAACAAGTATCTACAATAAATACAAAATTATGTATAGACAAAATCAGACTTATTATATAAAAAATAAATATTTACAACTTAAAAATTGAAAACAGAGGTAGTTTTTAATATAAGAAAATATATTTATCGAATAAGATTTTCTTAATACTGCTTATTTAAATATACATTACAAGCAACTATGGATAAACATAATCTAGAGTGTTCTAGAAACGTTATGTTGAACGGGAATGTATAAATATTTTGTGTATATTGTACAATTTATCAATGACACGTATAATAATATTAGTAACTCCTAGTTTTCACAATGAATTGCGTTACAATAATATATAACCTTTGAACAGCTATATTTAATCAGCTCGATTAAATAGGTAATAGTTTCCAAAAATTTTAAAATTGCTATAGTTTACAAGTCTTTCATATGGACTATTTTAATGGACATTTTAAAATTTATGCTTCAGAAACGAGTATCGTCTTAAAATAATGAAATTCATCCGGATCATAAGTGACTATTTTTAAAAATATAAGAGTTTTTCAAAAATAAAAATAAGACCTTTTATTAAGCAGGTTAACAACGATCACAGCCTAGATAGCAAAAACTATCTAAAGACGAATTTCATTTCTGAAGCTGTTGATAAATTTACACATGCATGCAATTAAACATATGTGTCGTCGAGTTCTGTTTTTACATGGTGGCAATTTCCATTCGTTTTTGTTAGAAGTGGTACTGGTTGAGAGTTATTCGATGTCCTTAGTGTTGTTGTGACCGTGTAGTTCCTAGCTTGGCTCTTCCACAATCCGATTCTATAATCAGTAGATAAAAAAATCGTATACAACATTTTGAGTAAAAAAAATTATTGTTCGGAGAATTTGATTAGGATTTGCAACAGAATTACCTAAGTCTATAATAACCCGAATGATGTACCTGTGGATTTATATAAGATATTATAATCTGCGGACATTTCGAACAGTCTTCAAAACACTAAGCAATTGTAAAATGGTCATAAATATATCAGACGAGAATAAATGTTTAATTTTACATTACAAATTATATTAATATATGGGAATGCTAGACTTTCTAGACGGCGTACCAGCGTCTTGCGGATTAAAACTTCAATTTAACAACACTATTTATGTATTTCTCATACATTTTATATTTATTGGGTAATTTTAAATAAGAAATAATTAAACTATTTTAAAGAAATGTATTTATAATGGGTCCATTTAATGAATATAAAGTACTTGCGCAAATAATTTTCTATAAGAAATACTATCTACAAAAAAAATTTAATTAACATAAAATCGTCAAAAAAAAATTTCAGTTTCAACCATCAACAATAAATTTGTTGGTGATAATTTTAAATAAAAAGTAATCAAACCATTTAATAAAAATAACATATCTATCTATATGTATTAATCAATTAACATAGAGTCTCAATTAATCAATAATCAACAGTCAATCAATTTTTAAAATTAATGTTGTTTCTCATACATTTTTAATAATATTTTATATTTATTGAATAATTTTAAATAAGAAGTAATTAACCTATTTCTAAAGAAATATTTTTATACTTAAAAATTTAATTTTAAATTATACTTAAAAATTTATTTACTTTCTAAAATAGAAATATACATATAAAACATTAATTAATTGGTTAATTTCATTTATTAACATTTATATACAAAAATTTTCATAGTTTTTTAATGCATAATTTTAAATAAGAAGTTATTTCTATATTTCTAAAGAAATATTTTTATAATGGATCAATTTAGTAAAAATAAACTAATTGAGCAAATAATAGTTATTGCATTAACAAAAAATGATTGAAACAAAAATAATTTTTTTAAATTTCTATCAATCTCTTTTAATATAATAATCAAATAAAAAATCAGTTACAATAATGAACAATTTAATAAATTCTTTTTATTAATAATCAAAATTTCAATTTATTTTTTAAATTATTTTTAAGAATTTATTTATTTTCTATAATTAGAAATATACATATAAAAATCTTAATTAATTTGTTAAATTTCATTTCTTATTATTGTATTACCATTTATGTACAAAATAAGATGTGGCTTTTTTTTAAGTAAAATAAAAATTAAATGTTCATTAAAAATATGGCAATAATTCTGAGAGACGGTCTAAACCGTAATTTGATGTTTTAACACAGATGATCGATTACATTACACTTAAAATAATTTGTTTGTCACGTCAAGTGTTTAAAATTAATAAAACTTTCCAACAATCGTTTTGATCAAGAGTGTTAGATTACATGGTGCGTGTCATAAAAATTGTTTTCCCGTCGGAGGTATACTATAACATTTTTTATAGTCCAAAAATGAGAAAAATTGATTAAGGTATTTTTTATGAAAAATTAATACCTCATTGAACTTCGTATCCTTCAAAATTGATGTATATCAACTTCCTTTAAAAATGTATTACACGTTAATAAGCTTGTGACATAATTAAAAATCACAATTAATTTTTTTCTGATCACATGATACCTATGTTAAATCTTTTTTATGTCTCATGTCTTGTGATCAACTAAACTAATTAAACCGTAGAACAAAATGTGAAAAATATGTTAAGGTTAAATTGATATAAAAATGTTACGAGAGTGTCTCCATCTTAAATAGACTACTATAATGTACAAAAATTGTTTATTATTTTCTTGCCACTTCAGAAATTACCTAATGTTGAACTCAAATGACACGACACACATGTCACGCTTTTGTGTACATAAAGTGTAAGTACTATATCTGTATTATCGTGTTTGGTACTTAACTGGCTTTCGCCTCAAGTGTTTAAATTAAATAAAATTTTCCAAACAATTTTTTTTTGATTACATTGTGCGTGCCAAACAAAGATCTATCAATATAGTTTTAAATATCTTGCATAACCCTGTAAATGATGAATTTACTTGTATAATTTAATTCAATCATTATATGTATGTTCCTTTAATTATGTTTGTATTAAAAAAATTAAAAGGCGACAAAAAACAAACGATTTCATTCTGATCACAATTTTAGTCTAAAGTAAACATTTAAATGTCGCTAAGCATTTAATAATAAAAAATGCCAAGATATCCATTCACTAAGGAATTCATTTACGAATAATCAAATAAGATTTGTCATGTAGGTAAATTGCTCAAGGAACATTCATTACAGTACGGTTACCAGAACATTTCAGCTGTGCAATAAAACTAAGTTAAACTTAAAAGCCGACATTCAAGGGTGACTTCTGCTAAAAAAACAGGAAGGTAGTCCAAATGGTTATGAGAAATAGATGGATAACTGTTATCAGCCTTTGCACCCATTTAGAGCCTAACAACTCATTTCTAATAATGTAACCATCAGAAGATCGTTGATAGTCGATTATGATCTATAATACCTTTAAGAGTGGCCAAGTTATTACTTAGACACGGAACATTATGGTAGGAATGGGCTCACGTTCGTCAAAAGTACCGTATTGATCAGATGTTCCCTTTTTGGACAAAAAAAGATAGGATTCGTGAGTGGTGACCAGTGAAGTGGCTGCAAATGCGAGCGATATAATTGGATCTAACTAATATCAGAGAATGTGGGTCTCAGTTTCGTATTTATGGCTTATATCAATTCCATGTGATCCTGAAGGTTTTAGAGAAGGTGTCATTGGAAGAATGAAATGGTCACCACTTTCTCCGGACATGAACCCAATTGAGAAAGTATGATATTGTTTATCCAGTTTAATTCAGCGCCGTTTAAATCCTCATATGAGACACATCCCACAGGCTGTAGGTGAGGAATGGAATAATATCCCTCAAGAATTTATTGCTAATGTAATAAGAGGAATGCATAGCCGTGTAAATGCTTTATTAGAAAGCAAGGATGGAAATACGAGGTACTTGATTAAATTGTTAACTTATATTGTTATCGATTTTGATAATAAACTTCGTTTATGGTGAAGGCATTTTACTACTGTTTCTTATTCTTAATTATTCTAGGACTACTTTAAAGATGTGAAGTTAGTCTAATAATAGGTATAGTAAATTTTTTTGTTAATTTTAAATTAATTATAGTGTGGTGTAACACTTTTAAAACTGAGTACATATTGACTGAAAAAAATACTAATCAAATCTCATTCTGTATAAGGTGTTTTTTAACATTTTTCTAATACCAAGTTAGTAAGTCTTTGAAATTATATCTGTCTTTTAAAACAAAGAACAAGTAACGTTTCAAAAAGTCCCCTGTTAATGTTTGAATAGAATAAGATGTTGTCATCTAATTTTTACATAAACTTAAAATGTGCCAAATTACTCAGTACAATGTGAGCATTAACAATAGTGAAAATGGTGTTTTTATTATATATTCAATGCTATTTTATTGGTTAAAATCAAGTGAGTAGTTATATATTTAAGATCGATTAATTTGATCAGTTAAATAAATTTCCAGCAACAACCAATGGCGTTTACTTATGAATTGAACATAATCTTGAAATTTGCTATCAAAATTTAAATAAATTTATACTTACCTGTAATGTGTAATATTTTTACTACTGTATATGTTTTTTTCTCAAAATAATAGTATAATCGACTAATGAACATTTTCGAATACAACAAATAACTGAATTCGAGGTGGACCAT
This sequence comes from Aethina tumida, assembly GCF_024364675.1. Classification (NCBI taxonomy): domain Eukaryota; kingdom Metazoa; phylum Arthropoda; class Insecta; order Coleoptera; family Nitidulidae; genus Aethina; species Aethina tumida. The sequence goes on along the minus strand of NC_065435.1, from coordinate 58,905,354 downwards.
TTCATTAATTGCGTCGATAATTATGCTTAATAAAGATGTGTTATATCAACTCTGTTAATTGGTTGTTTTGACCGATTCCGAGTCATTCATTTTTTGAAACCCAATTATCGGCGAACTAGATTATTAACTAGCCTAATTAGGAACTCTCGAGGTGTTAACCTGATTTACGATCCACCAGTTAATTATTGCAACCCCACAACCAACTTGAGACCACTTGGTTAACACCCCCCGAGAAGTTTACTTGCCATGTAATAAATTAATGAACCCGACCTGATATATTTTATTAATACAACATGATTTTTTATTGTTTTTACCTTGAAATCATCTGCAACAAGTCCTTGCGGTATTGGGCCGTCATGAGTGCGTACAGATACGGGTTGGCGCAAGCGTTTAGCGGGTAGAAAAAAACGAGAAGGATTTTGGATCTGGTCACGCCGATCAGGGGGTAGCCGGTCAGGGCGGTCAATCCGAAAAATGCGATCGGTGCCCAAGTGGCGAAGTCCGTGAAAATTAACAGTGCCATTTTCTTAGCGATCGTCATCTCGCCCTTGGTGTTGGCCCTTCTGGTCTCGTAACCTGTAAAAGCGTGATGTTGCCGTTATTACTGAGAAATTGAGTGGCCAAGATAATTGGATTTACCTAAACTGAAGTAAATTTGAGCGTAGCAGAACACGATCAGGACGAAGGCCAAGCCGTTGACTATGATAATTGCATATAAGTATGCTTGATCTATCACCGTGTTAACTTCCATGGGAAGACATATGCTGGAACAAGACATAAATTTTTACTTAAAACTTGGAAGTGAAATATTTTACTCGATCACTGTAATTCTGAATGATGCGATGGTACGACGCATAACTGAAGAGTGTATGCACTTCCCGGCAATTTAATTTCGTGCTTTGGGAACGGGCTCTCTAACTTTTTAATGACATGATTAATACCATAAGTCAATTTGGGCTCTTAAGATTTTACTGGTAGCGTAAGTTATTTAAGTCGGATCGTTCGTTAACTTACAATCTTAGTGCAGTCAATTTGATCTATCCGGAGTAAAATAAAAAAATATTACTTTTAAAAATCGAAATCAAGTTTATATAAAAAGTTACAGCTAGTTAATTATTTTTAAAATAATCCTACATTATACATTTCAGATAATTTATAATACTACATTTGTCTTATTTAGTATTGGACTTCTTTAATGAGATGTATTCTGTATATTAAGTTTATTGAGTATTTTATTTTGAGATAAACCAGTAAAAAACGAAAAAAATTATTTCAAAATACATTTATTTTAATTTTTTTATTTTGTAATGAAAAAATTGAGAAAAATTTAGAATAATGAATAAGATGAAATCTAAATAATATAAAATAATTGTATTGTATTCCTATTTAAATAAATTCTAATAAAAATTATTAAAAACTTTCAAAAATTGTGGAAAAAGAAACTCAAAATAGTAATTTTTAATTAAACGTATATTATTGATTTTAAAATACTATATAGTTAAAAATATTAAATATATTTTTGTGTAATGTATTAAACTTATTTAATTAATTAAAAGCTCTCATTAAATTGAAAATAAAAAGATTAAAATTTATTTTGTTGACCACAACAAACAATTAGATAATAAATTAATGATAATAATTTTTTATTTCACACGGAGAAGTATAAATTTGAAGAATTAATTAAAATTTCTGTGTTGAAACATTGACTTTAATTTTAATTGGCATTATATGGTATACTTAATAACTAAACTTGATTACTGAACTCATGCATTATAACGTATTTTTAAATTAATTTAATTGGATACTAAATTTAGATTCATTGTGTAAATATTGGATTACCTTAACATTAATTAAACCTTTCATTTTGCCAGTGGAAAATTATTCGTCTAGATTATCCATGAAAATTTGAGGAATTTTAATTTCCAATATTTATTATGCGAGTTCAGATGATTATAATTAATAACTAATAATTAATAATTAAATATTTTGATGACATTTCAGCGAAAATAGTAAAATAACTGATTCATTTTACTCACCTAGTACTACTATAATTGCTTACTCCTAATATAGGAAGAGCCGCTATAAGGAAGGAATAAAACCATCCACCTAACATAGTTTTTGCTGCCGCTCCTGAAATTGTTTTAAGAAAAATTATTGTACAGATTGTTTTTTTCAATCATAAATCTTGAGTATAAATTAAGATTAAATGAAATTTTAAGTGTTCCCATTTTAGAAGTGGTCTAAAATAGTGTTTCTGTTACGATAATACTACAGCAAGATATATAAATGATAACAAATTTTCTTTAAATTTTGATTGCTGCACGCCCCAAAATGTCTAATAATTTTTAATATAATAAAAAATCTTTCTACAGGCACTTTTAACATTTACCTAAAAATATACCTAAATTCCCAAATTTCCAGTTAATATGTGCATGCAACTCTTTTATTTCAAATAGAAATCACCCTGAATTTGCCTTTAAAATATCGGAAGAAAATAAAGCTTACAAAAAATATATTTTTCGTAACATATGAAATTATCTTTAGCTAAGAGATAACGACATTTTTGGTAAATTTTGATGTATTTAATATTGCACTCTGTAAAACACAGAGATAATAGTATTTTTAATAGATGACCATGTCAAAGTTACCTTATACAGTGACTTCCATGGCATATATAACAAGAGGCGGTCATTAATAATATCAATTGTTTTCTTGTTTATAATGGAATTTTGTATTTTGATACCAAATTTCAGGTATATAATTTTAATTTCTAATAGTTTTAGTGAGTTTATTATTATTTTATCTATTTAAAAAATATCAAAATTTAAATTAGTTCGAAGAAGTTATTGGAATAACCATAATGTTAAAAATGTAGTAAAGGTATTTCTCTAAATTATTTAAGTGTAATTATTTAAGTTTACTCACAATAATATCTAAATTTATATTCTTGGAATTTGGTACCAAAATACAAAGTAAGAAATGAACAAGTAAAAAAATATCATTCATATCTTAGTCAATAAATGAGTCTTATTAGTGGCAATTTACGATCAAATCGAGCCATAATCAAATAATTTGGGAAACCCCATATACTTATAAGCTTTCGTTTAGAACAACCATAAGTTGATCCTTGATAAACCTATTAGATGCAGACTCGGCATTAAGGACAGGGAAAAAGCGATAACAAAAAAAATACTTACCGATGCGAATTCTCCTTGTCAAATGGATGGCATAAGTGATGGCGAACCATCTTTCCAAAGTCACCACTGTCAGTGTGAATATTGAAAGGTGGCTAGCGAACACCGTAAGAAAGCCAGCCAACTGACAACCGAGTCCTGAAAACGAGGCCACAGGATTACAGACGTTTTTATTAATGTTCACGTATCCGCAGAGAACGGAATATTAATGGTCAATCGTTTGGAGTTTCGCGAAATTTTCAAACTTTCTCGGTCCGTAATGAAGTTACGGGATGAACAAAAACGTACTTCGAAAGGATTTTACAATGTGTTCCTAAGGAATTAACTTGGAAGAAAAAAAAAACATCTGTTTACTTCGCATATTTGTTGTTTGAATACTTCAACCTGTGTTCGTACGGAATTTGTTATACCTACGTGATTTCGGATGAATAATGGTGCGGGCATTAGAAAAAAATGCCGAGATGGCAGAATTATAAATTGGCAACTTAAAAACTTCGCACCACCTTTAAAGACGAGATTTATTCGAAAGAATATTTCTAATAATATTCGCCACAATAAATACGTGGTCGTAAAAATTAATGTATCCTATATTATTTACGAATCGCATGAATTTCAAATTAACTTTAGATTTGCACATCGAAATCTCAACGGCCATATCTAAAAATATACAAGTAAATTAGATGCCTCATAAGTACGTTTAAATTTAATTTCCTTTATTGCCACGGGGAAATTTAATTTCAACATTACAACAAATAGTAGGGCATTTTACAAAAGATTCTATTTTGTCTGTTTAATTAATTTTGTGTTCAACTGATAATTTTACGCCTACGCCACATATAGTTGTCATATTTTATGTCGCTTGAAGATGGAAAATTGAATAACTTACTTGTTCTTACAATGGATACTTCAGAGAATCCTTCTTTCGAGAATGAGGATAATTTAATACACTGACAAAAGGACTCGTTAGTTGAACGTTATTTATTGTCACGAAGTGTAAAAACCGACACTTCAAGTATATCTTTTTGCTTTAAGAATAAAAGGATTCATTTGAGATTAATTATTTCAGTATAAACATTTAGTAGTTATTATAATTTTCTTAATTATATAATGCATTAAAAATTAGAAAGGTATTTTTTTATTAATTTTAATAATAACTTAGCAATAGTTTTTTATTGGAAAGTTATAACAATTATTTATTATTTAAATTCTTTATAATTTTTACATAAAATATAAATAAAAAAAGTATATATTCTGACAAATGCCCATTTTTTTATTCTTGAAAATTGGACCAACACTAATGATTTATTGATTGCTGAGGTTAAAATAACTCCCAAACAACCAGTTCTAATTGTTTATGATATGTACATAGTCACTTTTTCTTAAAAAAAGAATGAATATTTTACCTGAAAAGTTTTATATGGTTTGTTAAACAGTGAAATTGATTGTGATTATGGACTTTTCGGGTTTATCGTATCGTTAGGGTTCTAGTAGCACCCCGTTATTTTATTGTCCGTAGGGTAATTTATATTTAGGTCTATAATCAACGAAATATGTCAAACGTATAATTGTATTAGCAGTGGCATTGATGTGTATCATGACACCCTATCAGTCATAGTTAAATTTTTTGTTCAAAATTTTGGACCTGTATGAGTATTGTGTCAAATTATTTTTCTTTTTTCTTGTACATTCGTGTTTTCTGTAATTGATTAACACTGTTAGGGGATACATGAAATTATTAATTAACTAATTTAAACATTTATCCCCGCAAAATTGAACGGTGTACACATAATTTGGAAAAGAAAAATTAGTTGTTGGGGAAAAAATAGTTTTAATTTTGAAAACATAGAAGGAAAAAACGGTTCATAATAATAAACAAAAAGTGAAATGTTAATTTGTAAAACAAAAAAAAACATCAAATATTAAATAAATACAGTGAAATTTGAAAACATTTTAGTGAACATGAATTCAAAAAATATATATATTTTGTTATTTTTTAGTTTTGTTAGTATTTTTTATTTCATTAAAAAATGAATAATTTGAAGAAAAAAACAAACGTATTAATTGAAAAAATATATATCTTCTTTTGAAAATTTCGTTTTTATCTACCAATCCAATAAAAATTTTTGAAAAATAGCACACAAACAATGTTTGAGAAAAATTTGTTCTAATAACGAAAAGAAAATAGAAGGAAATGTCGGTCTAGAATGATAATACACGAAAGATAAATCATTTATTATTTAAACAAAATATCAATTTATTAAATAATATATCAAATATTAAAAAGGGCTAAATTTGAAAAATTAATAAATTTTGGAACATGAGTTTGAAATATTTTATTTTTGTCATTTTTTGTAGAATTCATTCAAAAATGAATAATTTCAAGAAAAAAACCACTTATTTAAATTATGAAAAATAAAATAAAAGAAAAAGTTGGTCGATGTTGACAATAAATGAAGATTAAATATACACACACTCTAAATTTTCGATGTAAACTACATTTATAAAAACAAATTTTGAGAAAAAGTGGATAAAACGCTTGTTCTAATTACAAAAAATAAAATAGAAAGAAAAGAAGATAAACAAAGAGGAATGGTAAATGGTAAAATAAAAACAATAAAATATGAGAATAATAAGAACAGGTGATATAATTAAAAAATAATATAAAAAATTAATAACCCTCTGCACTATATTTAAACATAATAATCAACATAAGTTGAGATTCAAATAATTTTTTCATATCCTAACCAAAAAATTGTTCAAACCTTTGCAACAAAGCAAATAGAAAATTTGAAAAATCAATTTGCTCTGCGCAAATATTGATTTCAGTTTCATTCAAATACAAAAAAAAATGAACAGAAAAAAGGGTATAATAAAACATCAACACAAATATCCTTTCAATTTATCTGTTTAAAAATTACGAAAGTAACGAAAATTTTAATTTATCGAATTGTCGGAAAACGTATTTACTAGCAAATCCATTAATCTTTTAAATCGTCCATTATCGTTTGATTGGCACACGCTTAGCAATGCATTAAAAATTAGTTTAGGGGACAGATTTCGGTCTTCCCGATCAAAGTGGCCAAATTGAATTGCCCAAAAAAATAGTGTTCCTATTCCCGCGTGTGTTTGCTGTTTCGCAACTGGAAAATGGGCGTTTAGTTTGGTTTAGTAAAAATTTTTCCAAAGTAATATAGGGGTATTAAATATTAAATCACAAAAAAATTATTTTATTGGGTGAATGGTCTAAATGAGAAAAAGAAATAGTATATTTTGCTTATATTATTTAGGTGTATAATCAATATATGAACAATTCCGGATTCAGATAGAACACAAAAATAATATAACAAGTTCCTATTTTTTCCTGTGGCATTCTTTACGGAGATACAGACCCATAATGAATGCTCTGCATGTAACATATAATTCTGTATTAGTGGCGGCATTGATGTACATCAATAGTCACTGTTTATTTTTTTCAAAATTATGAATCTGTGTTTTTAATGTGTCACATTATTTTTTCATTTTTGCATATTCGTGTTTTCTGTAATTGGTTAACAACCTCGGGTTGAAAGAAATTATTAATTCTTCATTTCATTTCCTCAAAATTGAACAGCAAATTGGAAATACATTTGAGAAAAAAATGCTGATATCTGGCTGAGTGACTCAAATAAGAATAAATACATAAATTTCTCATGATCATCCAAATTACCCCAAAATACACTGCGACGCAAAATGATGGCATAATATTTACTTAAGTTTGAATATCCTTTTTTTAACTTAAAATTTTTAACGGTCTGTATATTAAATTATTAGCATTTACCTTTATGGTGATCTAGAATTATGCGGTGGCCGTTGCAGGACAAAGTCGAAATAAAATATCAATCAATGTTATTAAACGATTTTAAACGGGTACAAAACAGGGACAAAAAATAACTTAACCACAACAAGATCCATATTCAAGACTCCAAGTCCTTAAACTTAAAATTTGTAACCAATACTTTACTGCAGCCACAGTTTTCATTGACTTATAATGTAAGAGTAAGTCACGACATCACAAGGAGACTAAAGGAAGACAATATAACCCCGGTACGTGCGATAACAGGTGAATGGAGTCATGTATTCTTTAGAGATTAGTCTAGGTTTTCTTGAAATAGCCATGATAGTCGTAGAAGAGTATATAGATGACCAGAATTGTCAGAAACTACCTTGACGAGGTAAATATTCCGATTGAACGTCTATGGGACCGTATGGGAAGACAAATAAGAGCACTTCAAATACCAAATAAATCAACTAAAGGAAAATCATTTTAGGAGGGCATTGATCAGGATGTCATAAGAACATTAATTTTAATTATGAGGCGACGTTGTCAAAACGTCATTGGTGGTAATATGTAAATAATCTAAACTTGAAATATATTAAAATTTTGTTAAATTTCATTATATCTCTACTAGCATTGAATTTTCTTCTTTTTCAATAAATTTTCATAGATTTTCCTTAAAATTGTATGCTTAATTTATTTAAAAAAAAATAATATAAGAAAATAATAATACTTTCATTATTATTATTCATTCATTATATTTCATTTCTGTTAAATTTGAAAAAATTGAAAACATCAATTTGTTTGTTAAAATTACGAAAATTAAAATAGCTCATGATGACAATAAATGGAGGATGGATGAAATTTTTATTTGCAAAACAAAAAAAAAATTAAAATTAAAAACGGCGTAATTTGAAAAATTAATAATTTTCTTTTGGTATAACGTATTATTTTCATATTTCATAAAACAGACGGGTAAGAATCGTATTTTTTTACTCACCATATTGCCAGTCGAACGCAAAATTAAAATACGTGCCAACCGAATGCATGTCCATGCTTGCTATGAGCAGCAGATACAACCCCATACAAAAATCGGCGAAGGCTAAATTGCATATGAGGAATCTGTAATAATTGTTGTTATTTTACAGCAGTCTTGTGTTTTCCTTTTTAAATCGCTTTTACCTGGAAACATTGATTTCAGTGCCGCTGAACAGGACGACGATAATAACAGCTAAATTTCCGACGACGGCCAGAACGACGACGAACCAAACGGATATCCTCAACCACGACGATCCCATAATGTCTTCGCAAGGATTCAAGGCGTTTGGTTCGGGCTGACACTCTGTCGGCGTCCTGTAACAATTATGCAATTTGTATAATTTGTAATTAACAAACATACTCAGAAGTAAATTATTTGAGACAATTTGTAGTGATTTAAGCACAATGCTGCAAAGAGATGTAATTACATGGATACATGGGAGCACCAATTGTCATTTATTTGTGTTAATTAAAATTTGACAAAGGAGGAACTCGAACTAAACTAGTGTCACGTTCGTGCAATTGCAATAGTTTGAAAGAGGATTTGCATATTGATTCAGCACTATTCAGTATGTATAACATGATTCAGTAGTTATTCGCGGATTTGATTATTATTTTTTCATTTCCACTGTGGTAATTGAATGACTGAAATAAAATGTTCGTAGGCGATATTTTCATTCATTTTTAAATTTTTATAATAATTTTAAAACTTTTCTAATTGATAACGTTAAGATACTGATATTCAATAATTAATAACGAGATAAAATTATATAAAATCAGATAAAATTTTAAAATTTTTAATAAAATTTATTTATCATAATCAATATTTTATTTAAAATGTTCTAGTTTATTCAATTATAAGCATATTATGTCTTAGAAGAGCGAGAGTGGATAAGAAATAAAAATGTTATGATAAATAAAATCCTATATTTTTATACATTAGACTTGAATATTTACAATTTCTATTAGTTAGAACTTATCTTGCAAAAGCTAGCAATAATCGCCATCCTTGAAGTTTTGACATTTTTTCTATTTCGACCATGTATTGTTGAAATCTTTTATCTAGTTCATTTCTTTTGTCATCTAGAAACCTAAATGATTGAAGGGAAAATTAACCTTGATTAAGTTATTTGAACCAGAAAATCTAAATTGATTATTGATATGTATATTTTAGAATGAATGATAATTAGGAAACATTAGTACTCGTTCATACAATTTATTGCAATACGTTGGTTTTGAAGTAATTGAGACATTTGTGTTGACTCAAAAATTTCCCTGAAATGTTGTGTGAACTGTGTTCAAACATCATTAAATACATTCTTGTTATACAATATAGTGAACTATTTTGAACCACTTCAACTGAACTTTTTGATAACATCAGAAATATATTTTTAGTGAAATATATTGAGATTATACAGTAAAATTACTGAATTTACAAAAGTTTAGTCACTTTACATGTAATTTGAACTTTCTACAACAATAGCTCCGTTATTTTTCTTCTGATCGAAACGAGTTATGTACAGTTAGATGACAATTTACTCACCTTTCTGACTAAATATTATGTATCTTAATCAAGCTCGTCTGTAATTCTGGACGTTGCTTTAAGTGAAATAATTAACCGAAACACACAATATTGTCAATATCTAGCGAAAAAATGTAGAAAGAGAAAATTACGCTTGTTTATAAAAGTTGATATTTATAAACAAGCGTAATTAATATATTTGCTCTAAATTATGATGGATGGATGTGCCCAATATGTCAAATTAATTTTACATGTTTCCTATCTGAAATGTAATTATAATTAGTATTGCTAATTAACTGATTGACGCAACAATGTACTCAAAACCCAACGGTGGGTAAATCAGGTTCTAGAACATTAAAATTCATGTATATGACTAAAAGGTAAAATTAATGGTTAAAACCATGTTAAATTAATGAAATTAATTCTATTTATATATATTGAAACAGTTTTATTGCCTTAAATAAATATTTTCGTAATTATACTTTAAAATAATTTCCTGTTTATAAAAAATTGTAAAAAATTATATAAGACAAAATTTTCAACAAAAAAATGTCAAATAATTTAACGTTAATTAAAATTATTTATTTAAAACTCCGTTGTATCTATTACTTTATCCAACTGTATTTATATAAACGATTTGTGTTTACATGAAATTTTAATAATTATTAAAAAAAAAATAATCAAAGAAAAAAGGATATAAAATAAAATTCTTTACAAAAATTAAGATTAATTCAGTTAATCAGCAACAATGTTAAATATTTTAGTCCTAACTGTTTTATATTCTTTTTCTATAAAATGTTACATATATTTTTCTGAATCGAGCTGAATATAAATAAAGAAGCTTAATAATTAAATCTGTTTTATTTAATTCAACATTAACACTTAATTTTGGCTCATCTCCGTGACAGACCATTTTCCCAATATACGATAAGTTTATATTTCTTCAAGATTTTTGTATTACTGTGATGAGTTTATTTAAATTTGAAAAATTTTCATATAGAATATATGTCTAAGGCACCTACGCCAAAAGAATGGAACATCCACAAAATTTAATAACCTCCCTGTTTTACTGTAGGTAACATTATAATAACAGTATAGTTTTGTCATTTTTTATAAATTACATTTATATAACTAACATTGTAAGTAGTGGCATATAATTATTTCAAAAAATTAAGAAGAATTAAAAGAGCTTTTTAAATACTTAAAATACTATAATTAATTTATAAATTTATATAATAGAAGAATTTCTTTTTAAAATAATTTTTGTGTGCCTTACTAATTTTGAAGGCATTAGATATTTTCAATTAATGGGATAATCTTCACGATCCATAAATCAATTTGGGTTAAATTTATGTACGATGTGCACAGCCACGAGGCGATCTATCTATATAAAAGGGACAATGCGTAAACCTCTTACGCTCAAATGCCTCCGACAATAATCAAATTTAAATTCCAATATGATTCGAAGCCTTACCCTTAATCTACCCTTATCAATAGCCATGTGTAGATATCCGATATACGTCTCATATCCGGGATAACGATGCAAAGTCACTATTGCATACGAAATCGTTTGAGCTCCTTCCGAAATTTTTATCTAATAAATGCCATATAAAGTAAAAACATTTTACGATTCATCTACTATTTCTAATGGCTTTTTTTGTTCATACAACGAGACAAGCGCGTTGTAACTTGTAGTGATAGTCTTCTAGAACATTTTTGAACTTGCGGAAAGAATATTTATAAGTTGGATGTAAGTTGTAATGAAAGTTTTCTCGTGCACAACATGGGTTCTCATATTAAGTTTTATCTTCATGAAAAACTTTAATTGAATCCCAGTTCGTCAAGTTGGTTATTTATAAATATTTAGGCATGCGAGGCAAAAGTTAGTCGTATTAATATAAATTGTTGTGCCGCACGGAATCATCCACATGGAATGATTTTCATTATTTGAGTGTGTTATTCACAATCTGACATGCCAGAAATGCTGCCAATTTAACTAAAACAGTTCTCTGTGGGATTTTGAATTAATTTTAGTGTTACGAGTCTGTGGCACTAAACGTTTTTACGGGTACGCCAAGAAACGCAATTAGTAAGATTAAATATATAAGACGAATTCAAAATGGACCGACCCATTTAACACAAGATATAATGTTGAATTAACGGGTTTGTGCTCAGCATTTTAATTATTATAACACGTATATTTGATTAAATGTGTTTTTACGGTAAAACTGTGCAAGAGGGTCGGTTCTCCTGCTTCCTGCTCACTGTAATGCGTTTAATCTACTTTTTATTGAGAATTTAAATGAATTTAATGATAGTACTAATATTAAAACGAAATTTGCAATTTTCATTAAAAACAACCCGAGAAAGGAAGAAACTAATGCCGAAATGGAGAGACAATGTCGTTATTAAATCATTACCGTCATACACCTGTTGCTACAACTAGACCGTTTTGTGCGACTTCATTTGGAAACTAATAATATTTCGACACGAACCGCTTAAATGTCGAAATTATCCAGTATTCAGTTACAAGAAACTACGTTAATATTCCATTACACTAACGTGTACAATTACTTTAATGGAATTTCTTGTCTGGCGTACATGCATATTAATATCTCGCGTGGATTTGTACGCAAAAATAATTAAATGTGTACGAAATACGACGACCAGAACATGTGACGTTCAATTTATGATGAATATTTATGGATTGGCGTGTTTGCTGTACACGAATTTCCATTCATATGCATGCTTTTCTATTGAGTTGTTCGGTAAACATTAGACACTGTTGTAGGGGCAAACAGTGGAATCCACTGGCGAGTATAGACAATTCCAGTATTACTATATTCAGGATGTCCTTTATTCATACCGATAAAGTTTTACTGTAAATTCAGGACAACAAATTAGGATGATTCAACAAGAAAATTAATAAAAGTTATACATCTCAGAATTTTTTTGATTATTAGGTAATTAATTTATTGTTTTGCAAACGAAATTGTTGATACTTAGTTAAATAGGGTATTTTTAGATGCAGAATCTTAATTTACTATTTAAAAGTTTGAAATACTATAGAATTTATACCACAATTTTTTTCATATTTTAATTTAGCCTTGTTTGATGTCAACAAAATATATACACTATTGCTTATACCAGTTGAAAACCGTTTAATCCGACTGAATTTTGAGAGAGACATCATGCACGACAGAGACAGTAAAAGTCTGCAAATTTACTTCGTAGTGGGAATCTTTTACTGTCTCTGTCATTAGAAGGATCAAAGGCTTTCCAATCGGTATGTAGAGCAACAAATTAAAAAACATAATAATCATTTTATTAAAAGAACGATTCTTTTTAATTTAAATTAATTTTATAAATATTAAGTATTTAAACATTTCATACATACAAATTGTAGAAAAGTTCCGGAATGGTGAAAAACAGATTAATATTATAGATCATTTCTAGAACGATTTCCAATTTTAATAGAAGAAATACACTGGAAGTAATTCCCAAAAGTGGTAGAAAAAGCAAAACTAACGGGAATATAAAAATGCGATGGTTTCATCTGCGCATCCTGCATAAATCAAAAAACAAAACGAAGTCAGTGTCTCTATGGTAGAAAATAAGCAAAGAAGCCCTTTATTTTTGAAAAAACTAGATTAGCAACAAGACTACTTTTTTTAGTCGGTTCCTATTTTAAATTAAATTTAAATCTGCTGGCATTTAATGAGTGAGAAGACCAATTAATAAAAACTATAATCCCAAGTACACTAGACCTATTGTGAAGCATAGTGAAGGAGGCATTATGGTTTTAGGGATGTTTTTCTGGGTTTGGCACAGAATAATGTATCGTTTTATTTATCGCGTCATTCTGGAGAATCATATCCTTCCATTTGCTGAAGATAACATGAGTTTAGTTAGTTAAAGAACCGTTCGCTGCCGAAGGAGTACGTATAATGTCTTGGCCAGTACAAAGCCCAGACCTCAATCCAATTGAACTTCTTTGGGATGAATTTGATCTAAGAAAATTCGTGCAAAAAAATTCAATCTGAATAAACTCTGCGAAGAAGTTCAAGATCACTGAAAAGAAATATCGAACGATTATATTTTAATGCTACTGAAATCAATCAAAAATAAGAGGTTTAGGAGTTATTTAAATGGATATGCTACTAGACACTAAATAAAAGAACGTAAAATGTACGTAAGGTTATTTTATTTTATAGTTAATCTACTTTTGACCTTTTAATTTTTTTTCAAATATTAAGTTTAAGTAAGTTTTAATTTAATTTTAATTAAGTATCTAACTAAACTCACTATTAAACAATTATGTTGCCATATTGTTGTTATTAAACATACTGCATAACTGACATAATATGGATAATTTAAACGTACAGTTTTATCAAGATAAATGAAAATTTCTTGCTCTACATACGAGCAATAGTGTATGTACTTTTCGAAAAAAGCATAGTTTAGTTTAGTTTAATCTCCAAGAAATATTTTTTGTAATTATCAACAAACAAATAGTATTTATTATCTAGATAAACTTAATTTCAATGGATAACAATTATTTATTATCAGTTGTGTGGTTGACGGCAATTCGTTTAATTTTTCTTAAAGAAGTACCAAAATTAGGAAATGCAATGTAACACACACGATACTATTATTATTAAGGCTTGTAACATTAAAAAGGAAAAACATTTTATTGAACTTATTTTGATGAATAGTCTTAATTTGTTGCCCTCAATCTGGAGTTAAGGGTTGTCGGTGTAATTTAAGAACTCCCATCAAATTTTCTATTGAAACATCAAGACTCCCTGAGAAATATTATATAAATTATGTTTATTGCAGAGAAATGAAATGTTGTTTATTCAGTTAATTAAAATAAGATTATTATTCAAAACCACAATCCGTACGTAAAATTTGAATGACACAAATTGTGAATATTTTTCTTGGATTCTGTCAATTCCTTCCATCACATTCGCTAAAAATCGTATCCGTTCCATTTAAACCTACGTGTAAATATCGATAGTTGAGTCAAAATCAGACATATCCACATTTAAAATTAGTTTCAGCGAATCGCTTAAATCAAGACGTCAAGACGTCAAGAAGAGTCACTCATGTAGATAGTATTGTTTCCGCCATGCATAAACATTACATAAATCAACACGATGCGTGTCCAAAACCAAACCTATCCACAATATTCAACATTATTTAAAAACTTCAAACAAATATCCATTAATATGTAAACTCATATTTAAAAGTATATTAAACTTTTATGAATTAAAATGTAATTAATTTAATTGTTCATGATTGTATATATAGGTAGTAATTATTTTATTAATTTTTATGAAATTCATTAGAAAAAGGTACAGAAAGAAAAGTTTTATACGTTATTAAAGAATGCAACACAATGTGCATTTATTTTATAATTAATTACAGAGAGTTTGCACGGGTATTTGTCCAAATTTGTTCGTATAATTATTGCATATTGCAAGTGTTATTTCTCTCTTATAAATTTTCTTTTATTAAATTGACTATACTTTAGAACGACAAGGAGCAGTAGACCACCGAAAACTGTCGCAAATGCAGACCAATATTTGTTCTCTAGAGACAATATAAACTATACGCATCCTTCTCGCAACTGGCAGACCAGTTAGAAAACCTGACAGAAACTCATGTCGCTCCAATTACGATACGGAAACACTTGGTAAATGCAGGATTTCATTTACGAAGATCATTGCGATGCTTGCAGTTGACACACGTCTATAAACAACAAAAATTGGAATAGACACGGTTACTTATTCACTGGATGGAAGAATGGAAATATGTACTTTTCACACATGAAAGTAAAATTGAGTTGGATAATGATAAACATCGAGTTTGCTTCTGGTTCAGACCAGATGTTCCACGAAAGCGTGAAGATGAATTTTTCCTATTTCAAAGGTGTTTGTTTCATTATGGTACGTGGAGGAATTTGTCATTTAGACTTGTACATTTGGCATATCAAGATACGATGACCAATCTGATATTTACAAAGGACTTGTTAATGGTATACTACTTTCAAACTGCTATCGGCAAGAACTTCAATTTTGTTAACGATAATGCTCTTTCACATGCTAATTTTGCCCTAATAGTCTTGAGCTTTCAACTATAATTTCCCCAACCAGGGCCAATATACCTCTAAAAGAACTGAATAACTTATCTCTAATTTTTGAACAACAGTTAATTTTGATATTTCATCTACAAGAAATAAGACAAAATAAGAGATAGTCGTGTTAAGTTATCGCAGTATATGGATATCTGATCCTCGTTGGTATTTTTTTTAAAACTTGTCTAGTATTAATAATCTCCACCGGTAAGAACTCATATTTTAAAACAGATTTTGTTTGATAACATTATCGAAAATAAGTAACTGAGAAAAGCTTAATGCGTCTGCGTGGATGATTATATTTATATTTTAATAGTTATTGTTTTTCTATTTCTCATTTTTCTCAATTAATTACTACACTACACAAATTGAACTTCAGTTTTAATACTCACTTTTTGGAGAGTTTGCCACACGCTTGAATTGTGTTGGATTGACCTACAGCCGTTAAATCATGGAAGATACCCTCTTCCTCGTCAGCTCCTTCGTAGTATTTCGCCTTTTGCACTCCAATAGTGCGTCCAGTAACTGGATCCCATTCCGACCTATTTAAACTGCCTTCGTAGTGACCATGTTCAATATTTGGCGATCTGAAACCAAGCGATGGAATAATTGAAAGGAGCAAACCGGCTCAAAGACATTTTTCTCTAGTATCAATTAGAGAAGATTAATCAAATACAATAATTCATCTTTCAAATAAAATATCAACAATAGTTTAGAAGGTGTGCACATTGTCAAAAATGGTGGATGCGCCGATACATTCTATTTTTATGGAACGTGTTAGAAGATTCCGCACACTGACGCTTAATACTATGCATTAAACATTTATTGTGCCGCATTTGATAAATTAAACACAGCAGTTCATGTTATAAATAGAATGAGCTCAAATAATACAATCCGCAAACGATCGCAGTTAAAAACCAAGACATTTATTTCGAGTGATTTATGGTAGGGTTTGAAATCAACGAAAACCATAAAAAGCCTAATTCAATTATAGTAAAATTCGAGCAATTGATAAACTTAATTGGACGTGAGAAATTCAACTTTCTCGACGGCTCAATCCGCCGAAAGCAGAATTGCCCCGCCATTCCTTTTCCTATTATTAATGGGAAACGGGTTTGGTGAAATGTGGGGTGAAATATGTGCTCGTCGTACACCGAGACGGAGTTGACAAGGTGTAGTATTTGACTGGGCAAAATTTTCATTTATCTTTTGAACTTTGCTTTCAAAATGTGCGCTGAAAAAACGGGCAGATTTTTGTGCCTGGCACAATGGCTTGCGACTAATGTGTACTCCCGGGAAATTTAAATTTTGTATACACAAAAAGATCTTGTTTAAATAATGTCGGGGTTATTTATAACAATATAACCAATGACATGAAGCTATATAAGTTTAATTTTGCCACCTTCAATAAGCTCCAAAAACAAAAAAAGCATAAACGCTAATGGTTTCATTTTTTACTGCTACTTGTTCAGAAAATAAAATGTTTATTTTATTTTTGTCTGTCACTGTAATTACACAGAGACTTTAGGGCATACTATCATTAATTAATTAATTAAAAACACCTCTGCAAATCAATGCTGTACTTTAGTGTTGACATCATATTTTTTAACAATGAAATGAATTAATTACATGTCGTACTTGTATTATTAAGTGCGCCCATTTTAACATATTAAATGAAACATCTTTGACAATATAAAAGATCCTTAAGATATTGATAATATTAATTAAAATTTTATATTGCAATAAACAGACCATAAAATATTAAATTTTGGTGCCTTTATTGCAGATGGTCTTTATTAAGTTTAACAGGAACTAATAAGCAATTAATTTGTGAGCAATATTACATGGAAATCATTTAAGGACGAAATGCGCCAGACATTCAAATATTCAAAATTAAAAAAGTTTCACGTTCTCTTGGAAACGGTATGCTAAACATTATTTGTTGGCCAAGCTTAGAATTGAAGATTACATTAAAAACTAAAATTATGAAAAGATATAAACAAGATTTTTTTTATTTTATTTCTTTCTTTTATATTCAGCATTCACAGCAGCTGAAATTATGAATGCACACGAACAGTTTTCACTCGGTGCTTTGACTATCTACTATTACTTTAATCTGTTCATTATTTTCGGTATATACAAAATTTTGATGTTTCTAATATTAATGTATACCAAAAATTATTTGTTGGCCATTACGTAACTGTTTTATTTAATTCTTTTAAAAATAAAATTATGAAAATATTAATTCTTTTTATAAAGTGAAGGGAATTTAATAATGCTTGTTGAATCTATGAATTTTTTTAATATTTTGTATATGTATAGTAAAAATTAGTTCATTACCAATATTAGGCAACTATTTAAGTTAACAGATAAGAATCCACAGTTAATATCAATTTAAAATTATGGATCTCTGGATGGAAATTATAAATCAATAATAATTTATCACAATTAGAATAAAGTAAATACTTTCACTTTTTACATTTTAATATGTTGATGTTAAAATGAATGATGATTTTTTATGAAGTAAATACTTTAAGTATCTGTGATTTTAATATGCTTATTTATTTTAGCAGTGATATTTTTTACAATAAATTAAGTACGAGTTTTTATAATTTTTAATGTTTTAACAAATATAATTAAAAGTAATTTTTAACTTTTATAATTAATAATTTTTGGCGAATCTATGAAATTTTTAATATTTTCTTAATATATTGTTAAAGCAGTAAAGCAGTAGTAAAAATTATTTGATTACTAATATTAGGCAATTGTTATTATATAATAATTAGTCGATATTAGAATTAAGATTTTTTTATTAAGTAATTATTTAGGAGTGTTATCATTTTAATAAGTTTATCAATTTGGTAGTAATATTTTTGCAATTAATAAGAACGATTTTAAATATTTTCTAATATTTTTTTAAATCAGATATAGCAAAATTATTGTATGGCAAATTTTAGGAATTGTTTCTGGTTCTCTATCTGAAAATTATAAATTAACAATCACTGGTCTGAAATACATCAAAAACTTCATGTTTTTCATGAAATAAGTGTCTGTCATTATTTTAATTTGTTTATTAATTTTAACAGAGATATTTTTTAGAATTATTTAAGTACGATTTTAACAAATATAATTAAAAGTCATTTTTAACTTTTATAATTAATTATTCTTGAGGAATGTAAGAAATTTTATTAATATTTTGAAATAGCAAAATTATTAGATAGCAAATATTAGATATTGTTACAAATCCACAGTTAATATCAGTTTAAAATTTTGATTCAAAATTACAAATTAATAATAATTCGTCACAAATATATAAAAAAATGAAATTATAATTTTTTTAATGAAGTTCTTTAAGCATTTTTCATTATTTTAATCTGTTTGTTAATTTTTGTAGTAATATTTTTTACAATAAATTAAGTAGAACTTTTTAAAACTTTTGACATGTTATTGACAAGTAGTTTTTAACTTTTGTAATTAGTAATTCCTGACGAATCTATGAAATTTTCCTAATATTTTGTTATGTCAGGTATAGCAAAAATATTGCAATAATATTAGGAAATCTAATTAAAAGTAATAATATAAAATAAGTATTTTAATTTCCGATTAATTTTTAAAATTAATAATCATTAATGAATTTATATAATTTTTAATAATTTTATAATTTCTGGTTAAAACAAATATATCCAAAATTATTTGATTAGATACCAACATATAGTTTTATTTATTTTTTAGGAACACATAACTAATGTCGGGTAAAAATCCTTGATTCTAGTTTAATTGAAATAAAAATCAATAATAATTCTATTGGCCTCAAATGTAATGCAAATACATTTTTTTACGAAGCACTTTAGGTATCTGTTATTGCTTTAATTTGTTTATCAAATTTGGCAATGATATTTTTACATTCAATTAAGCACGATTTTTTAAAACTCTTTTTGTGTTTTTTGTGCTCATTCAATGAGCTGGTCATTGCCACTTTAATTAATATCTGTTTAAATTTGTAGTTACCTGTTTTGATAAATAATATCAATATACAAAAATTATAAATGGCCACAAAGATGTACTACGTACCTACATGGAATACATTCAAGTAAGACTTATCTACTAAAAACCGGTAAAACAAATTGAATGGCCCTTGTCTCCCATTCCTTTTATTCGACATCATAAATGCGATAAAATAGTGGTGATTTTGTCATTCGGACCATAGTAAAATCTGGCCGGGGTGTAATTTTCAGACAGAGAAATCAAGGTTCAAATCTCGCCAATTTCCCTTGAGTGTATCGTTAAACTGGCAGTAAGCGAAAATAATCCGAAAGGGACAATAACGCCGTCCTAACAATTATACTTGGGCCCATAATAAAATATATTTTCCAAGTTAATTGGTCCTCGAAAAATTATGCGCGCGATTTAATCGGATTAATTTCGTTCCTTGCCCTGGACGTTTGTTTAATTATAATGGGGCTTGCTTTTTTCGGCGTGGGGGGTAAAATTGTTAAAAGTTCTTATGTAAATTCCCCCGTCTGTTATAAATAAATATGAAGTTCGCGGATTGCAAAGGCGATTTTAATGAGTGCATTATGTAAGCCGTAATTGATCCACTTAAAATTAATTATCCAATTACTTAATAACTGTGATAAATCTGCGTGCGATAACGAGCTTGCGTAACATCTATGAATCCTTGAGCGTCCGCTCTTTGATGCTGGTTGATTAAACTTGCATAGAATTGGAGCTCAATTTATAGCAGTGATTTTCGAATCTTTAATTTGCTCATTTTGTACTCCTGAGGGATGTCTATTATCTATTTTACCGACTAGCTTGGAAATACTTTTACACACCATTAAACTAACTACTAGTTACTAACTAGTTATCAGACATTTTGCTTTTCAGACATGTTCTTGTCTCGTTTCTCACAATATGAATAAAAGGAAAATTAATAACTGTTATTTGTGAATATTTGTATGCAGTTTCCTGTAAATCACCTCCGTATTCAATTATTATTACTATTCCTTCAAAGACTCAAGGTACAATAATCCTTGATTTAAATAACAAGAAAGAAGTTTCTACAAATTAAATTAAGTGATGTTTACTTATTTTCTTAAAATGTATATATAAAATAGAACACATAGATACAGTGCATCAATTTTAATGAAAATTGGTGTGTACACATGTCCTTATCACGACAAAAATAATTAGATCTGTGGATGGCTAATGGGATGAAGTCTAGGTGAAGCACTGTCTCAAATAGTGGAAGAGACTACGTGAGGTTCAGGGAGACGTTAAGCAACGAATCATGTCAACCAATGGTCTAGAGAAGAATGCTGCTTTGCTTCAGGATATGGAATGGAATGAGGTCGTCTTCAGCGATGACTACCTGTTCTGTTTGGCCATATATGGTGGTCGGGTATTTTTTGGAGAGACATCTTTATAAGGAATACCTGGAACTATGACCTGTCTGTTGTAGATGACAACTTTTAATATTTATTAGAGGTAATTTGACTCTCCAACTATGTAACCAGAAAATTAAGGAATCCTATTTGCTACCTTGCCTTAGGACTCAAAATCCTTTGCAATTATTCCAACAACAACAAATTTATATGGAAATTTGTTGGCATGGCATGTGGGAGATCATAATTCGAGATTTAGCACTTCATCCACAGACTTTGGCTGAACTTCAGCGTCAAGTGGAGATGGTATGGAATGTGGTATTTCAGGAAATTGATCACATCTTTAGATTAATGCTAAGACGAGTCTCAGGTTCAGTTCATTATTGGTTTAAAAAAATTATACTGATCAATATATTCAATATTTTTTTTCTGAATTTATTAATCACTTACACTTCATTACACATAAACTGTATACCAAAAATCAATTAAATCTGACCACAGAATCTATGTGTTCTATTTTCTGTCACCGAGTATATTGAATTTTAAATGTCGACATTTCAATACTCGTAAGTCAATAATAATGCTACAATTGGTTTCATCAAATGAATTAATTTAATTCTATGATGCGGCAGCAGCACATATTTAAACGTAATACCTTTACACGTTAATGCATATAAACAAAGGTAATATCACGTCGATTAACAATTTTTACTCCCCGTCCTTACTCTAACAAATAGAAACAAATAAACTCACGGAACCCCGTAATTGAACGTGTCTTCGACGCTCTCGTTGCTCTCTTCGCTGTCGTCGTCACGTGTCTTCCTGCTGTGACGTCGCCTCCTGCTGTGCAAGTCGGCGTCCTGTCCCGTGTCGATGGGGCACAGTTTTCGGTATTCGGCATGCTTCTCCGGATGGTGCTGTTCGGGGTACTTGAAGGCGCAACAGTGGAACGAATATGTCAACAAGGCACGTTTCAAGTTCTGTAAAATGTCAAACATTTCGTATCACACGCACGACGATCGGTTTTAATGTTGGGAGCGGGATAGGAGGCACGTTTCTGCGGTGATTCATGACGACCAGACGGTTTTTTTTATCGGCGGGAAAAATTTCACGACGGTTTAATCGTCGACACCGGAGAAAAACTCGCTACATAAGCTTTAATTGGGGTTAATTTGTTTAGAATTCAGGAGACATACATGTTTTTTGTTTTTTTATATATTAACTTAATAGGTATATTTACTTAATAGATATATAGGTAGATGTTTTTGTGCCCTTTTATTTATATTTTTCCTCTTTACAATCTTGTTTTTTATTAAATTTTTATCTTTTGTAACAAAAATTTCAATATTATATATACAGGGTGTTCCAAATTGATGGATTTTAGTTGTTATGAGTATTGCTAGATTCAGTACAGATCTTTAACGTTACTAAATATGAATGAACTAAGATATAACAAGTAAATATAGTAAATTTTGAGATAATTAATATTGTTTAAAAATCGTAGAAGGTTTTTAAAAAACAAGTTTTATTTATTCAATTTTAATATTTAAAATGATTTTTTTATTTTATTACATTTTTTATTTTATTAATTATTTGCTGATTTTCTGTTTTATTTTTACAATATTAGTCATTTTAGCAGTTTTATTAAAATATAAAATTTAGATAAGATAAGTATGCATTTTTTTTTATTATTTACTATTTTAATTTCTTTACTAAAATAAATTCATATAGAATGGTAAAATATTATAAAAATCCTAAAAATTACTTTATATTATTTTAAGTATATTTATTGAAATTTTATGAAAAATAAATTTAATTCAATAGTGTCAATATTATTTAAAAAATTATAATTTATCAATTATAAATTGGAATAATTATCTCTTCGTTATAATTTAATACCTTATAGTAAGTAAGTAGTAAGTATTATATCTTTCTGTATAAGATTTTTTTATAATTTAGCTGAAAATTGAATTGAGAAAGTTAAAAGAGTAAGTTGCAACCATTAGGAGGATAGGAAATCGGAGAAAAACATAATTTTTGAATACCTTACATATGTATTATATAAATAAGATGCAGATTATAAATTTCTATTAAAATTAAAAACTTATATACTAGGAATTCAAAGAGCATTTTTAACATTGATTCAATTGTAAAATCTCTGCTGTTCCCATATATGAATGAGTTAAGATATAACGAATAAATATGATAAATTTCAAGTTGATTAATCTTGTCTATAAAACGTAAAGGGTATAAGTTATATTTATCTATTTATTTATACTTTTATAAACCAAATTTTATATGCACTAAAGTCGCAAAAACTTACATACAATACATATACAATATTCAAACAAATTGTTGATGGTTATGTTAAATTGTTATGTATATTTCATAGACGTCAATATTAAATCTTAAAATTTATCAGAAATATCGTTATATAATAGCTAAAGATAATTTAATACGCCACACATTGTAATTTTTGGAAAACTTTTTTCCCGATATTTTAGGTAAGGTACACTATAATTTCCAAATAAAAATTACACATAAAAATTTTGATTAAATTGATTATTTATCTATATATACTAGGGTGCTCTAAAAAAGTTGAAAAAACATGGATTTTGAAATATGAGACAGATGCCATTACTTAATCGTACATAATCTATTTACATTTTTTGTAGGAAATTGAACGCTCTGCAAAAAAGTTATCTTGAAATTTTTTCATAATTCTTACCGTTTAGAATATATCGGAGATCAAAATTTGAATTAGAACTCGTAGATAAGTGAATAATATAAAATGTTAAACATATATTTTACTCAATTTCTGTTGGTAGAGATAATATAGAAAACATTTTTATGGTGGGCCTAGTCTTTTGATGTATTACCTATTAAAATCAAATTAAAATTAAAAAAGTTACAGGGGTGTTCCAATTTTAAAATGAAAATGTTGCTGATTTAAGAAAATAATTAAAATCTAGTAACAGATAAAAAATTACAGGGGTGTTTCTATATTAAAAGTAGTAATGTATAAATTCAAAATTGATACATACACTGTGAATAATACACACGTCCAATATACTTCAAATATAACTAAAAATCAAAAGTAACCTAGTGATATAAATAATTACAATTATATTTTAATTATTAAAATAATAATTTGTTTATGACAAAATAAAGTGAATATATGGTACATTTGATTTATGAATATGTATAATTATTCACATGAGAAATTTGATGCACCACATTATTATATGTTTCCAATCGATTAGTCATTTGCTTAATTCGATCAACAAATTTGAACATGGACTGTCGCAATTATCTTAATGTCCCAGCAAATATTATTCGACGTATACCCGCTAATATTATTGACAAACAAGAACCGATAATTTGTGCATGCATATTTACCGGAAGATCGTAAATGCTGGGTATGGTTTTTAGGGACGGTGTCCGTTGGATTTTCAACACCTCGAGCTCCTTGAGTCCGGAAATGGGCAGATTTTCGATGGACGTCGACGACAGGTCCCTGCAAGCAAAGAACTGCTGCGATTTAAAACAAACATTTTATTTGATTGATTGACTTGTTGATCTCCTTCCCGTCAACATCGCAATCACCGGAACTCTTATAAAAGGAAAAGGATCAACAGGACTCAAGATCAATTATTACGTAAGTATAACTTACAGCTCGAATAATGTTTTCATGCCGGTGAAAGCGTCGGAATTCAGCGACTTTAATTTCCTGTTGCCGTTAAAATGCCTGTAACCAAATTGAAAGTTAAATTCAATAAGCCGCCGCTGGTTTTACCGCAAAATACCGCTTCATCCAATAAAACAGATTATTTTCACTTTCTGTGTGTTCCAACGGAAATATTTATTTTGGTGTAAAACTTAGAATCAGCATGCATGTTTATTTGTTTATTATAGCATAAAATAATAATTTGTGTATGTTTAATGCTTTCAGTTATTGTAAATCTATGTTTGATAAGCTCATTAAAACTGGAATTAAATTGTATTACTTCAAAAATGATCACATTAACTATTAAATAGCATTAATATAAAATATATAATTTAAATCAATATTCTCATCATCTATTTTGACTAATAATTTTAAAGTAAATACTTATTTGCTTCATTTCTTTAAAATGTCTTATATATAATTTCAATTACTATTTTATAATCAGATATTTAATTGTTACATAATTAATAAAAAATCCTATCAATTTATAAATATTAAATAACTAAACAAGTAGTAAGTAAAAAGTATTTATAATTGTGACTTCTATTTTCACACCAACTTTATTACAATCTAACAAGTTTTTCTTTATTTTAACTAAAAATTAGTTTAGTATACACCATTTTATGTATTTAAAATAAATGTTAAACTATAATGTAACTGTTAAAATACAAAAATCTTGATATTTATATTTTTTATACAATTAAATATAATCTAAGAAGTATTAGATTAATTTTAACTAAAACTTAATTTCTCTAAACCTTGATATTAACATTATTTTATAATTTTACTAAGAATTGAATAAATTATTTCAAAATTGTCTCAGAAATAATTTTAAAAACACCAATTGATTGAATTGCCCCAGAAATTATTCAAGAATTGGTACAAATTATGAAACGCAAAATAAAGTAGAATGAAGTTTTTTAATATATATTTTTTATATAATTCAATAAAATATAAGAAATATTTATTAATTTTAAATAGAAATTAGCTTTATATAAAATATATTTTTTTGATTTCAAAAAATTTTATGAATTATTTGAAATGCAAAAAATATGAAATTAAAATTTGGAGAAATAAATTCTTTAAACGTTGACTAATCTTAAAAGGTACTTAATGAAATTTTGTAAACAAACAGAGATTTCTCTATAAGATGATTATATAATTTAGGTAAAAGTTTAATTGAGAAAAATAATATTTCAAATTGCACTATAAAACTGTTTTTTTTTAATGAATCAATTCAAATTAATGTGAATTGCCTTAGAAATAATTTTAAGAACTCTATCATTAAATTGAGGCGGAAATTACTTAAAAATTAGAAACAAACTAGAATAAAAATAATGTTTTAATGTATATGTTTTATATAATTTAACTTTTTTTAACTTTTATAAAAAATATAAATTATTTATTTCAAATAACAAATAACAAATAAGTTCTTAATTAAATTTTAATATTTAGTAGTTAGTAAGAGGTATTATACCTTTCTCTATGAGATAATTTTATAATTTAGTTAAAAGTTTAATTGAGAAAAGAATATTTCTAATTGAATTTTAATGAACGTCAATTTAAATTAATATGAATTTTGTCTCAGAAATAATTTTAAAAACCCTTTTATTAAATTGATGCAGAAATTACTTAAAAATTAGATATAAAGTATAATAAAAGCATTTAATAAAATATGAAAAGTATATTTAATTTTAATTAGAAATTATTTGTATAAAATATATTTTATTTATTTCAAATAACTGTATAAGCTGTTTGAAATACAAAAAAAATCAAAAATTACAAGGAATATCAAAATTTCACTATAAAAAATAAAGAATATATATTTTTATATAGAATACTCAACATTGTTTTTTAATATATTTTCTTATAAATCACAATCAAAGAATATATTTTTATTATTAATTTTAAATAAAAATTTGTTTCTACTAAAGTATTTATTTCAAATAACTTTATAAGCTTTATGAGCTTTTTGAGATACAAATAAAATCAAATTAAAAATTCTTAAAACTCTTAAATATAAACATGTGTATCCAATTTATAAACAAAAAAGTTATATTCCTTTTTAATTCAACATTTTCTCAATAATAATAATACTTAGTACAGTAGTAATTTTTAATAAACAATAAATAACTACGTAAAATACATTACTATTATTATTATTATTTCCTTAAAATATTATACTAGAAACTCTAATTAAAAATTTAAAAACCGACATCGAATATTTGTCAAAATCTATAATAAAAGATTCTTATACCAAAAAATATATCGCAGAAAATGTCTTGGGTTTTTGAACCGATTTCATGATATTTTATTGTTGTTGATGGTTGACGTCAACGCGCCAAATATGATTTAATTTATTGTCAATCTATGCCGCGCCTTATATACATATATAATACCAATCAGCTAAAAGCTTCGGGATATAAACGGCACAACCCAAAATATATAAAATTCACCGGAAGAGACAGTTAATAAATCACTCATCCCCAAAAGAAAACGAGTGCGAAACACCTATTAAATATTAACATTGAAGAAATGCCTTTGCGTATACAGCCAACGCAAATGGCAATTTCTACGCACACTATCGCCGAAAAATTATTGAAAGTTATCGGCCGAACTTCAATTGGCGCGTATGAACTGTATAATTCCAATGTTGAACAGCAAATTGGAAGTTCAAAGTGTTTACATACTTACAGCTTTCCAATCTGCGAACCGTTGAAAGCGTAATCTTCTATTGAGGTGATTTCGTTGAAGTTCATGCTCCTGCAAATAAAATCGAAAGGACTTTGTTGGAAGTTCATCGGTTTATTGTGTACTGTTTAAGCTATTGAGATTAAATTTTTTTATTTCTATTTGAGCAACAATTTCTCACCGATTCGTATATACTTACAGTTGATTGGCGTTAATTTTGATGGAATTCGACTGGATCTTCCGTATTTTGTTCGAATCCAAGTCGCTGAAACGACGAACCCTATTAATATTTGTTAGTTGCATCGCACACATTGTAGACAGTCAACAAACATAATTATCTGGCCACCGAATTTCCAGAGTGCTAATATTTGATTTATTAAAGTGTAAATGTGCGTAAGAATAAATTTACAATGCCACAACAAGAAGCAATGTTTACACTCAGTAAAACTGTGTACATCATCACGCGTGGAACAGTGGAACAGTCCACTGCCAATATTTGTACTAGGTTTCTTCGAAACGAACGATTTATTATTTAGGTTTAATCAAAAAATTTTATATTGCCGTGCTGTAAAGTCTGCCACATATTTGAGTTTAAAGGTGTGGGGCGTATTTACTGATACAACATAATTTGCTGTCAGCATCATTATTTACGGAAAACTAACGGGTGTTGAGGTGATTTATTTAGTTTTTTTTCTTTAAAAGCAAGGTTAAATTTTCATTAGTTTGACCAGGGGATTAAATTAATAATCATTGCGGTAACCCTATACCGGGCATAAAGTGTTGAAGTGGCTGGTTTCGATAAAGATACAATATTGGTCTTTTTTACGGCCGCCATCAAATGATGAATAGTCTCTTGCGTCTACGGCAGGCCTTAAAGGTATTTACTTAATGGATAAAAACGATATAAGAAAGAGTTGAGAAAGCTCACACGTCTTTTTTATCTTGCTTTACTACGGTTGTTCTGTCCAGGTTAGAAATTATTATTCGATTAAATTAGATCAGGCCATCGACGTAAAAAAAAAGTGAAAATAAATGTTTCATGATTAGATAAATCTTCGGATTGGAGGATTTGAATGTATAAAAAAGCAATTGCGAATCACTGTGTGAACTGCGGGAGTCCCGAAACGAATCGATATATTTTTTTGTTTCCAACACATTTTGCACGTTATAATTGTTGAATTTATTTCAATTACAACGATAATGTCAACAACGTTTAAACTTTCGCGATTGTGTGACAATAGAATTTACTGAAGGTTTACTTTTTAATTAAGTTTGGGTTTGTCGAGATCAATTCAGCCACGTTGATTGCGATGTCGATAAAAAGAACTATCTGAAGAGCTTAATGTTTACAGATTAAGTTTTAGTTGCGTTTGAAGTTTTAATATATTGCTAAAGGTTTTCAACGGATCATATCCTATAAAAGTTGGCTGGTATGTTTTTGATGAAATATTGCAAAAGTTATTGAACGTAATGGCCCCTTCATAGACATTATATTATGGCGGCATCAGCTTGTAGACGTTATTTTTCAATTCCAACACCTTTATTAAAATGTTAGCAACGGACAAATTTTGGGAACAAGTCTTGTTTAACTATATTATCAAATTACATGTTGCCAAACATTTTAGAGACCAAGTTTCCTTCTTTCCTTTTACAAGGTGGCCCGTAACTGACTTGACATACTTAAATACTATTTATAGTACAAACATATTATGATTTAACCAAAGATAAGGCAATCTAAAGGTCAACCGAAGGAAACTTTATTTCTGATTTTATTAACTACTACTTGTACACTTTTGGAAAAGTTATGATGAAATGATTTTTTCAACTCATAAAATTAAATACTGAATATTATTTTATGTAACAGGTTGTAGGTTGTAATTTTATTACTATAGTTAAGTTAGAAGTTTACTCAAGATATCGAACGACTATACAATTTCTATTCAATATTAATTTTAATGTCACTAACCTTTATTTCAGTTGATCAGCTTTTCTTATACAGTGCAGCCGTGTATTATTAATCCTATTTTGACGAACTATTTTCACTTATAAAGCACGAAAATATATATTTATAGACAAAATATTATGTTTTTTGGAACAAAACTAAAACCTGTTGGATATTTTTTATAGCAAATCTATATATGGCCCCGGATTAAACACCCCATTATATCCAAATTTCATAAAAAATTACACCTATTAATAATTATATGAAAAAAATAAAAATCATACTCTTCTTATAAATTTATCTTTTAATTAAGTATACTATGGAATAAACTATCAAAAATAGTACAAATAATCTTACTTTTCAACAATATTGGAATATTATACCAATAATACAATACTTAAATAAATTTGTGGTTACCTTTCTCAATTGTTGTAAAGTAAGATTATTGTGCTATTTTTGACAGTTTGTATAGTATATACTCATTTCAGGGTGTATTTAATTTAGTGGTGTGGTTAGATTTCTTCATTTATCATGTCTGAAAAGTTATTCAATAGGTTTTGAAACAAATAAAATAAATGCATGTTTTTATGTTCTACAATTGTTTGTCAAAATAGAACTAAAAATTCAAATTTTTTGAAGTTGTCCCTTTTTCTAATTTGCCACAATGTACTGAATCAGCCAATCTTAATTAATGTGATCACACACAATTCACACCACAAAATCAAAATATTACTGTTTTAATGTTCTATGTTTATAATACAGGAATTCAATTAAAACTCAGGTTATTAACAACCTGCATCAACAAACACATAAAAGGAAAACAAGACAAATAAAGATATAACAAACAAACAAATTTAAAGAATAACGGATTAAACTGATCTTAAATGCTTGGCAAACAGGTTGCAATATTTAAACAACGTGTACAACAGTCAATAAATAATTCAGTAAGTAAGAAAAGTAACTGAACTTTTATTTGAACACTATAAAGATTCGATAAAATCTGAGGAAACGATAGAAAACCAGATTTTTATAAAATAGGTTTCTAACAAGAGGATGAAGTAAGTTGTGAGTTAAGTCAACATTGTTGTCAAACTTCATTCATTCATCATTTAAGAAGTTTTCTTATTCTGAAACCTAAATCCTTGTAAGTAATCTAAAAAACCTCCACCTCCTTACAATTAATTATACTTGATTTTTACACTATTTAATTCACATATACAATATTTGCAAGTAGAGAATTAATTTTTATGCTTATAAATATAATAATTAGGCTAAATCAGAAAAATTAATATTATATTATTTCTGTTCGTTTTGCATAAACTTCCTTGAATAATGCCAAAATATATATGGAAATAATTAAACAAAATTTAAAATAACGTTTTTTACTTCTGTTATATGTGTTGCAGGTTGACTCAGATTGCCACGTTGGAATTATAGCGACAAAATCCTCAGAAGAAAGCTTTCTTTGAAGCATTTTATAGTACGGAACAACAGATAAATTAAGAATGATCCGAATAAAATGTACTTTTCAGAAATAAAAATTTTACAAGAAATTAAATATTATGTATTTTTGTCATAAATTTATAAAAAGTAAAATGTCTAGGACTGCAAATATTCAAATAGTATTACTGGTCAAAATATATTTAATTCAGGAAATTGAAATTATTTCAAAAGGCGAGCAGATTATAAATAAAAAAAAAAAACTTTAAAGAAACTAAACTGTTTGCGTCTAAGTTAGACAAGCTTGGTTAAATCTTAATACTTTTTAATCATGAACATAGTTTTTTATTCATTAATTATGAAGTACCTTGTGTTTTCCCCATTATAACATATAACTTTTATATTTTCACTGTCACTTTTATTTGAAATTCGGACCTTTACTTTTTAGATGGTTTATTTCTTTAATGAAAAAACGATTAAAAAATAAGAAATAAAATCTCTTAAAACGCAATTATTTCAGTTGAAATTGAAAGTCAAAGTTCAAATAAAGCTTAATAATTTAATTAATTTTCTATATTTCCTGCTTGTATACCAACCGTTACAAGGGTTTATTACGTTTTAATTAATCGTTCCTCAATTAAGGTTTTTCTCCAGTTGACTTTGTGTTTTAAACCTTTTTTCATTTTGTTTGTTTATATTTCACTTGGTAGCAAGTTAAAATCGTGCTATTGTTATATTAAATAATGGAAAAAGTCAATATCCAATGTGACTGAAAGATTGATGTTAGAGTAAATAATGAGTTTTGATGAAACGTAACCGCAGTTAACTCAATTCATTTCGTTATTTCAAACCCGAGAAAATCCTAGGATAAACTCTCGTTAAGCTTGTGGAAAAGTTAAAAAGTTTATACTGTCACATTTTTTTTTAAAGAGAAATGGAACGGGGAGAAAGGTTTTAAAATAAACATATTCTTAAATTAATTAATATATTCCACCTTAGAAAAATCGACTAAATTAAACCGGAACGCAGGAAAATAAGGACAAGAAAATATTATAAGAAGAAAATTTTTTTCCAACAAATCACACTTTATTATATTATCGAATCATATTCAGTCAAAATATGAAAGAGATTTTCAATCGAACTACATTATAATATGAATACTAGCAATGAATTTTATAACAGTGACTTTGATAATTTTTAAGTCTCTCTCTTCCCCAAGCTGTGTTTTTTTCTTAGTCTCGTCTTATATTTTTATTATTTCTTTACCCGGCATTTCTATTATAATAAAATAATATTTTTTGATAAAAAACACGATTGTGTCTTTTTATTATCTGTTCTTTCTGACTATATTTATTTTTAGGTCGGATTCGTGAAATCGTACAAAATACGATAAATCAGTTATAGTTATTATTATTAAAAACTCGTTTATTTTCCTTAAAATTGAACGTCAGAAATTGCCACAAAACAAATGATCGATTCTTTAATATTTCACCCCTTGGTAACATTAAAAAAAAAAAGTTCTATCGTTACATTTATCCATCACTTGTAATTTTCACCGTCCTGCGTTTTACTAATTGAATAAATTACAGCTGAATAGAAGATTCAAATATCCCATGCATCTAAAAGTTTTATGTTTGAAAAGTAAGCAAATCGCCCAACTTCTGATGAAACGTATCCCTATTTAATTCAATTCAGTTCGTTAGTTTCAACTCGAGGAAAATCTGATGAACTCTAGCCGATCTTGTGGCGACGTTAAAAAGTTTTAAGCGCCACCATTTATTTATTTAAACCATAACACATTATATTGACACATCGCCTCGTTTAGAATTTAATTTCAACTTTAACAGAAACTTCACGTTACGTGCACACCACTCGGGAACCTTTCAAACAATCGCATCACTGCTAATAAAGTAAAAGGAAAGAAATGAAGTTATTTATAATGTTTCCGAATATGCGTTGAAATTATCTGTTTATATGTTTATAAATAGGGTAATCACCGCCTCTAAAATTTAGTTTCAACTTGGTGTTGGAAACTTCACTCCACAAAATTTACTACTGCAAATAAAGTTACTTTATTTCTCGGGTAAACTCGAGGTGTCATACGTAAATATTTATATCTCACGCCCACCATATCTGCTACATATCAACACAAAATGTTGGCACATTCTGAAGTAAAATGAATGTAGTGCAAGCTATACTACATTTATTTAGAATAAACAAAAACATAAATAAATAATAGTTCAGTAAAAAAGGCGACGTTATTAAAACTGTTAATATTTCTATAAGATTGTATTTAATAAAGTATAGTTGTAGATAAAGGGGGTACCTCCCACGACATTTCCTTTAAAACCTTCTTGGAATATATTTCAGAATAATATTGTTTGTTCATTATTTTTGTTAGAAATAAGGCACACTTTATAAATGTTTCTCGTGACCGTTTTAGAGATAATTGGATTTAAGAAATATAAATAATTATATATTTTAATCATATTTTAAGTTTTGCTGATCATTGTTTCCATTTTGAGTAAGAATGAAAAATTATTTGTCAACTTGAAGAGGATGCAAACAAGTGGAAACGAAATATGTATAAAATGTGTTCGTTTATCTTAGTTTTGCCAAATTTGATGTACAAACTTTTTATGTAGTTTTCATTAGATAAAAGTTACGAAAAATTTAGTTCTGATTTTCAGTTTTTTCATTACAATAGCCAAAGTTGATTATTTATCTGAAACTTGAATTAACAGGAAGATAACTTATCAAAAATACTACAAATGTTTCGTTCTCAACAGCCCAATAACAAAAATATATTAAAGTGACCTTCTTATGGCAGCTATTCTATACAGGGTGATTCACATAACATTTTCGTTAGAAGTGTATGGAGAACGGAAAAAGGTATTTATAGGGTAATTCTTATGATAATTACAACTTGAGTTGACCTACTTTTAAATTCTGCTTGTAATTGCAAATAAAATGGCTACCATATATAATCTAATAGTTGTCTAATCAATTGTTAAATGTGCAAATACATGTAGAAATTAAAAATCCGAAAATAACAAGTTAACGCCACTTTCGGCGGAACCAGAGGTAAAATTTTATTCAGACTAAAGTAGTTCAAATTTAGTTATACTTGTCATAAAAATTTCAAATCAATATATTTTTCCGTTCTCCGTAATCTTCTAATAAATAAGTTAAATAGTTAATAAAAGAATCTGTACCATTTTAATTTTCTAAATCGAATACAAATACTTCGAAAATTGTCACTCTGAGTAAAAAATTTTCAAGTAGTAAAAAAGAAATGTTATAAAGTACGTGTTGTAAGTACCTGATTTAATTTAATCAAGATCAAAAATTAATTTTTCACCAAATTTTATTCAAAAAGATTAGTTTATGCAAAAATTACTAAATAAAATCGAAAATAAAATATAAAATTTGATCATTCGGTTATTATTTACTTGCCTAATTAGGCAAGTTTGGTTAAATAGCAATATTTTTGTCTATGTTTAAAAAATGGCGAATGCGCCTATTTATACTGGCGTTTAAAATTGAGAATAATTCCATTTTAATAAAAAAAATATAAATTATTTATTTTATTGTATGTGGTATAACTAACTAGTTAACAAATCTGACAACTTTTTGTCAGAAATTTATTAGTTTGTTGTTATAAAGCCAAATTAATGTATGTATAGCAAAAATGTGTAATTTCAAAACACCGCAAAAAATATTCTAAATCTCAAAAGAGATTACCCTAAAAAATATTTCGTATCTTATTCCAAATTATTCCATATTCCGTATCTCTTTTCCAAAAAAGGTGAAAAAAATATATTCTTATAAAAAATTAATTTATCAGAAGCAAAAAAGGTTACAATAGTTTTAATGTAATCTAGAACTCATACAAAGTCGAAATCTTTTAATTTACAACAAATTAATTATCAAAATCTAGTTAAATTTGAAAAAAATGAAAAAATCCCTTTTCACCAAATTGGTTTGATTAGAAGTTAAAAAAATCATAAATAAAATTTTAATTTTTATAACATACTTATTATTATTGATCAGTGGTTTAATTGCAATATTTTGCAACACAAAATACGGTATTTAAAACAAACGAAATAAATGTAATACAGTAAAATTTGTTTACTTTTTGTTTTGCATTTTTTTGTTCAGAATAATGCTTCAGCCATTACAGTCATTAACACACTGTCGATATTTTATATCATATTGCAAATTATTAATTTAATATGATTTTAACAAACTTTGTACTAATTATAAGTTTTCTAAAAGTGTACCCGTAATCAGTTCAACGCTGTAGTCTTTCTACGACGAGGGTTTCAATTAAGGTATAAATTTCCTGGATAGTTTGAGCACTTCCGAGTGAAACAACAAATAACGAATGAAAAGATAAACCTCTCGGTAACATGGCCGATTTCAACAATATCAAATGCTTTTTGAATATAAATTCCACAACAAATGCTTGAAGGAGAACGTGTAAATATTGCGACGATTCGACCTCCGTTAAACTTCTTGGAGCGTGTCAGATTTCGAGCATCAAATAAGAACAAAACTTTTTTTTTCGGTCGACGGCAATACAAACTTTTATAAGCATGTCAGATATATTTTTACGGCAATGCAAATGATTTTTCATTCCACGTGTTTTCCACTTGTTTTTCGTAAACGACCTTAAATAAATTGTCTTAACTAATCGTCATTGTTATGAACCAATTAATTTCGCTGGCATATTCCACATATTTTAACCTGATAAAAATGGACGTAACAGCTGTAAAAAAGCAATATTGTACGTTGCTGGCGTATTTTTTATATACAGTGAATAATTGCAACCCCGCTCGCTGTTTTAAAATAGTGATGTCTGCATTTGCTTGAAATATGGAACAAAACAAAATAAATACCGGGGCAGAAAGGCTTTCAAAGTATTTTTATCCACATGGATATTAACTTTATGAGATTTCTTTATTACGAGCGGGACTACAGTTCGTTCAAAAATGTTTTAGGCAATCGACGGAGGCTGTTATTTAATTTATAGTAAAATGGATACTTACACGAGCTCAATTATGTCCAATTCGTAAAATAATTGGGAGATCTCCACCAATCCCGTTTGAAGAATTCGCCTGAAAATTTCATTAAACATAAATTATTATTGAAATTAAAATAGAACGTGGCCCATTTTAAGATGGAAACATGCCCGTAATTTTTTTATTTATTGACTTTCACGAATGCGAACGAACACATAAATGCACAAAAAATTTCCATGCCTTAAAACTTGGCAAAGGTATTCCTTGTGAAAAAAATAAGAAGAAATAAAAAAATAGGAGTATATAGAATTTTTATAATGAATTTATCCCTTTTGATCAAGTAAAGCATTGGATAAAATGTCATTAATATCTTAGAAGTCTATATAGAGATTAAAGGCATTGGTTCCCTCAATTATCTCATTTTAGTGCCATCAAGACGCACACGTTCAATTTTGTTTGTTATGTTCACTAATGACTGTCACTGTTATATATTTGTAAAGATATTTTAAGAGGCACTAATCTAATTATGAAAACTAATGCTTTAAATTAGTATCACAATTTCATTAAAAAATAGTAAATTGTGATGTTTAATTCTGCTACAGTGTTATTAATATGTACTACTTTTTCTTATCGAATTTTATATGTACCGGATTATTATAGGATAAGGGAAAATAACTTTATACATTATTAAAGAAGTCAATAAAATGTGCAATTAGTTTATAATTGATTACGATAGTGTTAGCATGAAATTTGTGCGGATAATCAGGCCCAGACGTAAATTAATTCCATAAATGAGAGGAATAGAGCAATTAGGAATGTTGTAATCTGGGTCCATAGGGTCGAAAGCGACTCCCATTGCATAAAGTTATTTCTCGCTTGTGTACATGATTATATCAAACTGACTCTACCTGAAAACCATCAAGGTGTGGTAGATCAACTACCGCAAATGATATTTGATATTGAAAGCCAACAGTGACCCTAGAGGTTCTTTCTTGGAACCTTCTGGTCAGCTATAAAACGGTTGGGAGCTCATATCAGTTATGATAAGGAGATTCTTCACTGTATGAAAGAATGGAAATCTGTACTTTTCAAAAATGAAAGTAAAATTGGTTTGTACAGTGATGATCGTGGAGTTCGCATCTGACACAGAGAATGTTTTCCACAAAATCGTCGAAGAATTCAACAATTTTACCCATTTAAAGGGGGTTCCATTATGATATCGAGGGAGAAATTTGTTATAATTACCGCACAGAAGTGTACACTTGTCAAGGTACTATGATCTTTCCGATATATACTAAGAACATTGTTAATGATATACTACCAAATTGTTAAGATGCTATCGATGAGAACTTTGTTCTTGATAACAATAATGTGCATCCGCATCAGTTCTTATTTCGTCACAATAGAAATAAATCACTTTCAATAAATTTACACGATTGTCTATTGGATTGGCATAGATTAAAATTTTTAAATAGCCCCACAAAAAAATCTAATGGATTTAGGTCAGGTGATCGAGGATTTCTGGGGGCATCCATTATGGGCCAGTGCGTTCAGAATCCGGAAGATTGTCCACATATTCTGGGACACCCTGTAGAAACTAGTTTTAATGACATTACTTAATAATTAAAATTGGATAAAAAATTACGGTGCTGTTTTCAAATTAAGTAGACCACACTATTACTTTTAGTAAACACAAACAAATTAATTATATAATCTAAATTAAATTGATTTTCTGTAAATAATCTTTAATAATTTAACCAAATACTATTTTATTTTGACAAGATAAGTGCTCCTAATCATTTCTTAATTATTGTACTGACATGACAATGCAAAGAATTAACAATATGAGCTTTAATAAAAATTTAAATTTTTGGTCATTTTTTTACAATTAACAAATGTCGTTGTACATGTAAAAGGTATTAAATAACAATCCCTACTGAAATTTTAATTAAAAAATGATAATACGTATTAAATTTTCATGGTATGGTATATATGGTAGATAAGAATAAAAAGGAAAATGTCTCTTTGTGCAAAAAATTTTTTTCATGCAAAATAAAATTTTACGACCATTGTTAAAACGCAAAAATTATAAAATTCTATTTGATAAAAGTTCAGATTTTTTCATGTAAATTAAAAACGCGAATGGATTGATAATTATAATTTCCGTATGAGTTTTGATAAAATTGCATAAATTTTTAACAAAAAATCAATTCAAAAATTACAACTTTGAAGCCGAATAAAGCCGAAACAAAACAAACAACATTATTCTAAATAACGTTGATTTAACTACTGAACTGCATATTATCCGGTAGGACGTTGTGAAAACACACTGCATTAAGCTGGTTCAATTTCCAACAGTTTCCCTTAGGAACTTTCAAATCATTTCCTTCCCGTACCGGATGATGTTGTGGTACTTGTGAAACACGCCCCTGACAAACACAAACGTGTTTATCCACAACATTTAACCTTAAAACGTCCAGGACTGCTAATTAACCCATTTTCTGGAGGTTGATCGGGTCATATTAACACCTTAATGCGATCGTTATGGCGGTAGACCGTTCGTGGATTACAATTATTTCGCAGTCAATGAGTCAGGACGAGCTTTGGGCTGGACGTCGCTGGTTAATTGATCTTGTCATTAATCATCCGACTGACAGAAACGCCTAGCTGTATTCTGTCTAGGTAAAGATCTAGTTGATATTAATAAGTCTGTAGATACAATGGAACTTTTTTGCCATAGTACATTGATTTCGTAATAAAAAATAATGTTTTGATGATATTGAGTGGAAATGCATTTACGCAGTGTTTGCGTCAATTATTGTTATATCTGACTAGAAGTAATTTCCATAATGTACACAAATTTAACAATGGAGGAGCACTTATCATTAATTTATGTTGTTTTGTCATTTATATGAAATACAATCGATTATTTAAAACATATGGCACAATTAGATGGTAACATTAGCAGAAAATATTTTATACTCACAGGCTTTTAAATTTCTTCGATGTTACGCCGTGTAGTAATCCATTCAGATACTTTAACTTAGGTGCTTCCGTGATATAGCTGGTAAATATGCACAAGTTATATCAAATAATTGGCAAAATGGACAATAAAAATACTTACATGGACGTCAGATGAGGAATGTTGGCAAAACTTCCTTTTTCGATAACAGACAGATGTTGCAAGTTACCTAAAGTTCTGAAAATTAAGCAATTATTTGAATTTTATATATTCGGTTTTTTAATCTTCACAAATATCATGTCCTCACCCTAGTGAGCTCATTATTATTTCTTATAGTTTTAGCTCAAATAAAAAAATAGTTTTATATATATATTTTTTTTTTTTGATAATCAGCTCAATACTTGAAACTAGAATGAGTTTTCGTCATGTCTGGACTTTAACACAGCGACAGGTATGAGAACGTGGATTAGGTGATGTGAAAACTTCGACAAGAATTAAATATCGCTGTCGAAGAATTATACAGGAACGTGACGAACCCCATCTTATTGTTAAATTTCATGTTGTACGACACTAGTTACAGATAAAATTGTCTCCAGCTTGACAGTTAATCGACATTTACTTGCAATGGGGAAACGTGTCTCATCTTATTGCATCCCACAAGTTCCATCGTTTGAAATGTATCGAATCAGAATCGATGGAGAGCTAGAAGAGTTTCTACGGCAAGCTTGAAGCTCTTTTACACAGAAAGACGTGGACCGTTTGATTTGGTCCATTAGTTATCGACAGCCGTGGTAAATATGGCGGAGTAACACATTATTAATTTTTTAGATAAAGTTCAATAGTAATGGTATGATTTTTTTATCACTAGATATCGTGATTGACTAACAGAGTATCATATTATTATATTAATTTAATATTACTTATTTATTTGATTCAATAAAATAATTAAAAAATAAATATAAAATGTTGTATTTTCAAGGAGTTGGACTTTTTGTTTTTTAATATACACTGTCGTTTGAAGTCGATAATTTGAATGTCCTAGATTAATGATTT
This sequence comes from Aethina tumida, assembly GCF_024364675.1. Lineage (NCBI taxonomy): Eukaryota > Metazoa > Arthropoda > Insecta > Coleoptera > Nitidulidae > Aethina > Aethina tumida. The sequence continues at coordinate 58,865,424 of NC_065435.1, read as the reverse complement.
AAAAATATTTATATTTATTTATTTTATTTTATTTTTTATATATTTAATAGACATAATAATCAACAGTATTATATTTATTACATTTTTTTTCAAACAATGCACCTTATGGATATTGACTCATTTTATTGGGTTCATTTTTAAGTTCTGCTGTATACCACAACCTGAGTTTGAATTATGCCACCTTCCAAAAGACCCTCCAGCCTTAACATTTCTTGTCTAGTTAAATATGTTCGTTCTGTTGTGTTATACTGAATAGCACCAATAAAATTAAAGGTAAACTATGATTTTTTGTAGGGAGAATTAAAAAAAAAATATCAACGAAGAAATGTTTGGTTTGATTTTAATGGAAATAAACACAAGTATAAAATGTACAGTCGGTTGTAAACCGCCTAAAATAATGATAATTTAGTCATAGCAATATATACATAGGAAATAATTAACCCTTGACCACATTGTCTAAATTTCTAAACCAAAAGCTAAATTATCCCTAGACACTGAGGTTGTGTGTAGCTCATTGCCAAACTGGTGATACAACATGACAGTTATAGACAACGAGCTACGACCAGAACATTGGAACGTTTTCTAATTATTTTTGCTAGACGAAATGGCACTTTCTGTAAATCCAGGCTTCCTGCATACGTGAAAGTCACTGCCTAACATCAGAAGAAGGTTGCACAAAGCTGGCCTTAGAGCCAGAAGACGTTTTCAATAGCCTCTGTAAAACAGGGAGCAACGGGTTGCCCGCAGTGCAAGGCTTAACGATCACCGCCTATAGACTGCACCCGAATGGCGTAATTGTTTGTTCATAAATGGGTCTATGTAAACATTATATCACTTGGGTAGCCGTATATGGACACGTTGTGAACGTGGTGAGAAATATCATGAGCAAAGCATGGTTCCAACTGCTAAATTTAGTGGTGATACTGTTACAGGGTGGAGTAAAACTTCTTTAGAAACACACACGGAGTTGCTCATATTGAATTGGGAATCTATGAATGCTCGACGACATCAAAACTTAGTTATCTAAGCAATTATTAGCAATTTTTTCATGAATTTGGACCAAAAACATGCATAATCATGTCGCATGCGAGGTCACTGTGTTCACCAGAGTACAATCCAATTAAACACACGGTATTATTCTTTTTTTTCTAATTGTAATTAATTTTGTTTTATTAATTTGCCAAAGAACTTGTTGATATTAGTTTTATTACTAATTTAAAAGTTATATTGTAGATGCAATTTTGCTTAATTTACATTTATTAAAACTTGTTTTGGATATATATACTTGTTGCATTATAATGCCCTTGATATTCTAATTTTTGAAATAATTCAAACTATCAACATCAAAAGACACGCAGTGTACATGGAGTTGTAATTTTAAAAACAAGGCTTTAATTAGAATGAATATTTTTTAATTAATTCTTAGTTCTTTTTATAAAAGTTTTATTTAATCAGCACATTAAATAATTTAAATTATGATAAATATTTTTAAAATACAATTCAAAAACAGCTGCTATATTTAAGAATGTTTTCTTAAGGAACTGAAAATACACGTTTATCATTTACTTTGAATTTAGTTCAAGTGGGCCATCATTATTTTTAGAAGTGGTCTTACTTTAAAATGAATGAAATTTATATAAGCTTTAATGCACTATTAACGCACATCCACGTCGCCACTGAACTCAATTTAAATCTAAAAATATTAAAATTTAACTAGGTTACTTTTATACAAAAATAAATGGGTTTGCATTAGAATCGCACATCTAATTTATTAGAATTTTCAGCTGAATTGTATATTTCTTGAAGTCTGAAACAAGCATCACAAATGAATTATCAGTATTGCTTTAAATTATGTTTATTTTAAGCTAAATGCTACAAAATTTCATTAATCTATTTAGAACCGTATAAATCACTGAGTGTGTAATAAACGTCCACATTGTAAATAAACTAACAGAATTACATAAATAATTTATTTTACCATATAAAACATCTCGCATATTATTTTTCTGTAATCTTTGGCACACTTAACAAATTATATATACAGGGTGTCTCAAAGTTGACACCTTATACGATACTCTAACAAATAGGACAAATGAGTAAGTTGATAATTTAAGTGTTCAACATTTTATTTTTTCAAAAAATTAATCTTATATAATTAGTTAATTTTCAATAAATATTATCAATCAAAAACACATTAAACAAAATATTTATTCTATTACCATTAAGAAAAATATGTTCATTTTGTATGACAATAAATATTGGGATAGTATAAAGAAACTGTAATAAAAAAAAAAATAAAAATATAAAAATAATAAGAATAATGAAACTGGATTAAATTTATCAAGGGAATGTTGTCGCGTGTGGATTCATAAATGCAGACTTAAGTTTTATAACGTGAATTATAAAATATCAACTTATGTGTGTATCATTAAAAATTTCGTATTTATATAAAAAAAAGAAAAGCTACTGTTAACATCGAAACAAAAGCAAAACAGGCTTTAGCGATGAATCGAAATTCGACGTTTGTGTTGGTGATTATCGAAAACGAGTTATTCGCAATAAACATGAGTCTTTTCACAAGGATTGCCTAAAACTCACGGTAAAGTTTCCCAAAGGAGTTATGATTTGGAGCTGTATGGAGACTACAGTAACTTTTGAATTTATTGATGTTACTGTAAACGCTGCAAAATAGTCTGTTCCCAAGTATTGAAAAAGTATTTCAACAGAATGGAGCAGTTTGTCATACAGCCAAAACAAAAAAATGGTTTGGCGACAATATCAATGTTCTTATTGGCTTTCCAGCAGTTCTGACCTGTATGGCATAAAATAAAACAAACATTAAGAAGCAACACACAACATTACCCCAACTTAAGGCCAAAATAGAGGAGATTTGGCATAAATTTACCACGGAAAAGTGCTGGTCCCTAATGGAGTCAATGCAGACATTAAAGCGAAAGGTGATGTGACTCCAGATTAAACATAAAATATCTTACATTGTCCCAATATTTATTTGCCATACTAAATTGATATTTTTCTTCTTTATAAGTATATTAGAATAAATGAAATGTGAAATACCTGAAATGCTCGCATTATATTTTATCCCAATATATAGTTGTTAGGGCTCATATATTGAATGAATTCAAAGAACAACTTACACGTCGGTGATATTCCCGTACTTGGTGAACGAGTCCTTCCTAATCATCTCGATGCTGGCCTCGATGATGGTCAGTTTCTGCAAGGTTTCCGTCAAATTTTGCGGCACCTCCTTCAAACCACTTCCGTAGCACCGCACTTCCAACTCATTCATAATTTCGGTCACACAGTGAAACGCATTCAGTTCCGCCGGTTCGTCTTCCAACTTCCTGATCACCACTTTTTCGGCTTGCGCAATTATCGGTGCCGTGTCGCCCTTCTCTTCGCGCGGGATGTACTCCTGTTCTTTGACGTTGGTGGCGAAGTCGTTGTTGCTGGGCAGCAAAGACTCACCTTCGACCAAATCCGGCGGTTCCAGTGGAACGCTTTCCTTGTACAACGGCTTGATGATGATCTTCTTATGCGGAGATCTTTCGGTCGTCGACGTTATGAAGTTGCCGTCCGTCGTCGAAGGTTTGACAATGGTCGAGAATATCGTCAGCGAAATGAGCAACAGCGACATGGTCTGAAAAGAAAAATAAATGAATGGACAACGGCTGACACGATTAAATTAAACGTGTTTACAAACCGACCGACACGAATCTGTTTATTCATTAATTCGTTCGGTGCTTCAGGTTGATTTTTGTTGTTCGGCCCGTTTGAAATTATGTGTCAGAACATCGAGAGAAATGAGTGGGCGATTTCCGTCACATAATTGCAGTGGGAAATTCGCTTGACATCTCGTTATTGGGTTTCAGCGGCATGCATTTTTTTAATTTCGCATCTGTTAGCGAAGGTGAATCCAATTTCGTTATTAATTAATGCAAAAATACATGTGCCGAGCTCTAGTTATGATTCCGCACACGTCGATGTGGGCCCGATGAAGGATTTAAGCCCACGGTGTATTTTACTTTTTTTTTTCGTGCGGCATATTTTTCCTATATTTACATGCCTTAATTAAATCCGAGTACACGAGAACTTGCGCTTTATGTGTAGTAACACAAAACACGCTCATGCATATTTATTTATGTGGAAATTGAAAAATCACAAACTACATAGTCTTTTTAACGAGATGTACACGTACTAACAAAACGTTTTTATTACAAAAAATTTATTTCGATAGTTCGATAGGATAGTACATTTATGGGTCGTTTGGATTTTTAATTTAGAATTTAAGGACATACTTTACGGTTACTTTTAATACAATTAAAGATGTCCTCATAGGTAAAGAATTTTAATTAAAGAGTCTTCCCTAATAATATCGATATTGTATATATTATTTAGTCTAAGATTGTTGTGAATTAAATTTTGCATAATGCCATGTAATTAATTTCCGTGACAGGCCAACATTTATGACAAAACTAATGATCTTTTTATTGAATATTGTAACGAAAACCTTGGTTTTGTCTTAAAATTAAGGTACAAAATATTTCACACAATAAATTCGAATTCAATACAGGAAAGTTTCTATAGTGTTGTATACTCTACCGGATTGTTTGGCAATTAGGAAACCCATGCTGATTAAATAATAAAACAATAGTCAAGGCTCTGGTCATAAAACAATGACAATATCACAAAAATAGAAATCTCCACCCGAACTTGAATCATTGACTGCCATTAAACGTTTCGATGGGAAATCCTATTTAATGAATTTCATAATTTCGATCATTCGGAACTGGATTTAAAAGACATGTTCCTATCCAACGGATTAATTAAACTGCTTGAATAGATCATTTATTGCGTTGAATTGAACAGTCAATTCAGTGACTGATTAACTAGTCAAGTGAATTTTCCGACTTTCTCAATCAGAAATTGCAAAAAAGCAATTAAATAGGAAAATTTCTGCTTTTTCTGAGTTTAAAAGAGGAAATATTTCAGTTCCTGTAATATGTAATTTTCTAAGAATTTTTTAGATAAAATAGTGTACGCCTTACACTTTTCTATAATTAATTTTTAAAAATCATTTATATATTTTTTATATAAAATAATTTTAGTTTTTCCCAGAAGTTTTGCAACAGATTAATTAATACTAGTATTTACATATATTAATATATAAATTTTCTTTCTGTTTTTAAAATTACAACTTCAGAAAACACATTCAAATAAAATAAGATTAATTTAACATTGTAAAGTGAAAATTTAACAAACATATTCCTGTGAATTCATCAGAAAATTGAAATGAATAGTACAAATTTGTTGTTGATGATAATTGCAGTGATTTGTAAATAAAATATTTAATTTAATGAAATTTTAAAAATCGTTGAAATATTATAAATAATATCAAATCATATTAATGTTGTATTTTTAATTTTTTCTCAGTACTATTTCTGTCAATCATATCTTGTTGAATCGATAAAGTGGTGCTTTATCCGAATTCGAATACAAATTTTCTTTCAATTTTTAAAAACTATACTAAAATACATTTTTAAATATTTAAATAAAACAAAATTTATCGTTGTAAAGTGAAACTTTAACAAAAATGATTCTATGAATCCATTCGTAAAATGAAATGATAGTATAAATTTGTGGTTGATTACAATTACAGTGATCTGTAAATAAAACATCTTTTACTTTTAACAGATTTAATTGTTTTTGTAGAAATATAAATCTAACAATAGAAAGTGCAACTTATAAGCTTAATTATATTAAATTAAATATTTTTCCTTATAATTCATTCATTTGTCATTCATTTAATGGAATTTTAAAAATCATTGAAATACCTTAAATAATATCAAATCATATTAGTGTCGTACTTTTAATTTTTTTTCTTAGTAGTATTACTTTCTATAATAGTTTGTTATATCATTAAACTGATATTTTATTAAAGTTTCAATACAAATTTACTTTCGATTCTTAAAAATAGTAGTATTTTAAAAATTAAAATGAATTTTTCGCCTTAAAGTCTTAAAATTTCCAGTAAATCCTAGAATTGATATGATTAGTACAAATTTGTGGTTAAGAAAGTTAAATGTTTTTGTGAAATATCATTTTTACAATAGAAGTATAACATAGATTTATAGTAATAATTTTTTTAAAATATGATTCATTATTATATTGTTTAACATAATTTCAAAAATCGTTGAAATATTTTAAATAATATCAAATCATATTAGTGACATAGTTTGTCATTACTATTACTACCACATCTCGTAATGCCGTTAACCTGGTGTTTTTGACTAAATTTAAATACAAATTTTCTGTATAAAATAACCAGTTTCTTAAATAAAATTAAAATTAATTTATCATTGTAAAATCTAAAATGATTCATGGAATCCTTCCGAAAATTAAAATGATAAGTACAAACTTGTGATTGATATTAATTGAAGTGATCAACTCAGATCAACTGGTATTACCTTCTACTAGTATTACCTTCTCTAGTTAAACTGATATTTGATTTAAATTTAAATATAAACATTTCTTCTAATTTTAGAGTACTAAAACTAAAATAATATCTAATGACTAGAAATACTCAGTACTATCACCATTATATGTATATGTAATGCCGCTTTATACTCAGCAACAACAAATTTATTATTCTTAATACATTGACAGTAAAAAGAAAATTAAGGTAATTTGTCATTTTAAAATCTAAGATTTAACCGAAATCCCTCCGAATATTGATTAGGCAGGGCTAAACAGGATTCGTAGCATACAATCTCATAGTTCTATTCTCATAGTTCATTAACTCAAAAGCAAAGTAATAAAAAGCCAATCATACTTAAAATGCTTTCTATATATATTGCTGGCTTTCCACTTACATATGTAGTTTCTGTGTACATAATACAGATTCATTAACTAAGAATTTTATTAACTTAAACTTAAACATGTGTTTGCGGTAAACTTACCCATTCAAATGATTATTTCAGTAATCTAAACAAAAGCGCAATAAAACATTATTAAACATTTAAGTAGACTTGAATATCATTAGAAGCAATAGGGGTGCCTCTATTTTAGGATCAATCAAATAACCCATATTTACATTTCACAAAGCACTCCATAAAACACTTCTGTATATTTTTCCAACGAAGTGCACGTTCTGTTATTTCTTTCTTCTTTATGGCACACCGAAAACCATTGCCCGATTCTCTCTATGTAGTACGGGCGAAATATGGGACAACAAAGTTAGTCGGCGCAAAAAGTCCAATTAAGGAAATGCGGTCGACGAATATAAATTTCTGGTATCGATCGGGGGGTTAACCATCACATAAACAACTACACCTATCGTAATTACTTATAAATCTTAATTAATGGACAATCGATGGTTTGTCAGTCTGCACGAATATTGTTCGGGGGCTCAAAATCCTGAAAGTTCGCCGTTGCCGCCGTGTAGTTTATATCTTGGGTAACCAAGTTACCGTTACTTCGAGACTGCGACGGTCCGGAAAAATCGCTGATATTTTACGTAGTGAAAGAGACCTGATTAAATTCTCCTGGAGCGGTGTTTTCCTAATACACCGAACTTCTCTAAATTAAAGAAGCTTTCAACGTTGGAATCTCTGCGAGCAAATATCTAATGTTGTTTATTGTTCACGTCGTGCACTCGGATAAAAACACCAGGAACTGACCGTATAAATTGTTCGAATAATAGGTTACATATTATCCGGTGTGATTTTCTTTTTCCAATTCCTTTTTGCAATGCAAATTGAGGCTCACAATTTGTGTTAACCTTTAGGATGGCCTTTAAAAATACGCCGCCCCTGAAAATTTACATGATTTCGTACAGGTATATTGGTTAAATCTATTTGTTTCCAATAAAACCAATTAAAAATAATGTATGTAAATTAAACCACCACAATTTATTTGAATTTATAGATTGACGTTGCCGTTACTGTTAGTGATTTAGGTGAATCTGGATTTATGTAATAACAAAATTTTCCATGGATAAATTAAATAAATAAACTAACAACTTTAGTTTTCCCACGTAGTCTACAGCTCTTTTATTTTGAAAAACTAAGTATGTATGTGGTTGAAGAGTAAAGTACTTAACTTTCCAGTTCGCCGTAACACGAATAAAATGAATTTTCGTTTATCCATTAAATCCATTTTATCATGAATCTGAAAACTTCTCGGTGACATCCACTTAAATCTTAATGGGATGGTGATTACTTTATTTCCTATAGATGATTACCATTACTTAAAAGATTTTTAAAATTTCATACACACGTTTATATTATTGTCAGTTTACATTTATGAATTTGTCGATTATTTGTGTTTTACAGTAGACGAAATTGATAGTTCTGTTTTTCTGAAGAGACAAATGTTTATTTAAGTCTTATTGATCCATTGTAAGAAACCTTTTAAATGTATGGCACGCATACAATAAGAGATAAAACGAATTTTTGTTTATTCCTCCTAGATTTGTTTATTTTATTGCTTCTTGTATACTATAATTATATATTTATTATATTTTACCACAGTCAATTTAATGAAATGAATGAAAATAAAAATTGGTTAATTTGATATTTTAGTATTTCTATGTGGATTTAAAAACCAAATTCATATTTACTTTTGATTACATTGGTGCTCTATGGTATTATTATTATTTTTTTTATTTCGATGAACATTATATATTTCATTGATTTAAAATTGGCCAATGTAAATACTCTGTGTACATTTAATATTACTGGAAATGTTTTATGTATTTAGTTTTTCTTTTGTTAAATTTATTTAGTCGAATATTTTTTAATGGTGACATTATTTCATTAAACTACAACATTGAAATTATAATAATATAATGTAATGAGTAAAGAAGTTTTAAATTTGACTATTTATATTCAATTTTATTTTATCTTTATTATACTATTTTTTTATCAAATTATACTACAAAAGAAAATGCACATGATTTGTCAATTGAATCGAAATACATCCATATAAAATGTATAGATGTATGGTTATATATCTTGACGATAATTACAGTGATCTGTAACTAAAACGTATTTTCCCCTTCCTAATTATAACTGTTTTTTATAGACATTTGAATCTGGCAGTAGAAAATTGGAACATATAAGGTTTCTTATCATATAACATAATAAGCTTTTTGTAATGATATTTTCCTTAAAATTCATATTATTTAATGGAATCTTTATTTTTTTTTTTAATAATATTAAAATATATTAGTTTTTTTCTATATGGTATTGAATTCTAAGATATTAGTACGTTTGGAAATTATTAAATAAAATTAAAATTTATTTACCATTACAAAGTCAGAAATTTAACAAAGTTCATCCGTCTACTCAACCCTTCCTAAAATTTATTTGAATGATTTTATTTTGTTTTTGTTATTGAACTTAATAATCAATTCGTATTAATCTAAACATTTTTAGAGTGTTACGAAATATGAACAAAAAAAAAATAATAAAAATGATTAGTCAATTTAAATTCGTCATAAAATTGATATTATTTATAAAACTGTGTAGTTATATATTTTGACAATAATTACTATGACCTGTAAATAAAACGTCATTTCCCTTCCCAATTATAAATGTTTTTTATAGAAATTGAAATCTAGCAATGGAAAATTGGCTTTTTTATCATTTAACTTTATTAGCTTTTTATTTAAATGAATGTGAAAAATAAATCTTGTACAAAATATCTTTTAGTGTTTAAATAGGGTCAAAAATTAAATTTTGAAATTAAAATGAATGTTATTTCAATGTCTAAAATTAAATAAGAATCATGCTTCTGAAAATTGATTTTATTTTGTCTTTATTATTGAACTCAATAAATACTCAATTTATGTAATTTATAAATAAAACGTTTACTGCTTATGATATACTTATTTCGACATATTTGCGTTTAGAATATTCAATAAAGTTTAAATATACTTTGTTGCAATATTTCCATTAATTTGAGTCGAAATCGAATATTTTAATATAAATATCTTGAAAATAAACTTTCGTATACCTTTTTTTTTAATACAAAGATCCTTTCACCAAATTTTGGACAAAAATACTCGTTTCAGTCACTTTATAAAATCAAAAATATTTGTCTATGACCCATTAAATTAAAATTAAATTTAAATTAATTTAATTAAACATTTCCACAGTCTTGAATAATTTTGAAATACGTAGTAAAAATTCTTATTTTATAATTAATTAAATTTTCATTCATAATGTTGTATATTTACGAATTCATTTCATTTAATGTAAATGAAAATACCACATAATGTTGTTCCATGGCTTCAACGATTTTACGAAATCCTAAATTGAATATTCGGAATGAAACGTTCAGTTGTTCACCGGGTTTAATAAAACTTATCCTTTTAGTATTATCAGTAAAATTTATTTGCACCCGTATAACGTACGACGTAAACACAAATTGAATTAAATTTGAGAACATAATGCGGTTTAATTATAAATTATTGCCGGGCATGCAAACAGATTTAGACTAGTTTTTGATTTTATCCCAGTTTAATGAGTATCTATCTAATCTATTATGGCCATTATCTAAACGAGCTTAGCTAACGTCACTGACATATGCCAATGCCTAAACACCAAAAGAATGCAAAGTTCCACACTCGAATAAACACAATCGTGTGTCCGTATCATATTTTATCAATTTCGCATTAACGGAGATCATCGTTATTGGTTTAGATTGTTTTCAATTAGGTTTTTTTATTGAGTTAAGCTGGCAGCGTAATTTAATTTATAAGATGCTAAAGAGAATAAGCAACGTCAATATTGACTCAGGCCGTATCAACTTTTGCCACCTGTTAACACAATTTAAAAAAGCTTAATTGCGGCCAGCTTTTTGTCGACATCGTTTCTGGATTATTGAAAACTGATATCTTTGATATGAATTTAATTGTTCCACGAAATGGGCCCCGTTCGTCTAATTGAATCGAAATTCGGTGGCAGGGCGTCAATGCGTAAACTTCAGTGTTGAACCGCAATGATAAAACACAGATAGCACAACCAGACAATATAACATTTTACAACACACTGGGGAGTTCTCAGATATAAGTTTGACGCGATATGAATTCACAAGCCATTTATTTGTCTATGGAAAATTTCTCAAATGATTTAACTGTGTCTTGTTGTCAGAGAAATCTATTTGCTGAAGTGGTTGTGCATTTCGTCGTTAATTTATAGTTTCTGGTTCTTTGAAGGGAAACCAAATTGCCTAAACAATACGTTACTTTTCTATTTTACGTCAAAGTTACAAACGTATTTTTGTGTTTACTTCCACGAATTGACACATTTCCTTAAATAATATTTGTGAGGTAAATTTATAAAGAACAATTTATATACATTTATGTGTTTTACTTATTTGGAACGGGTTATTTTTACTATCGTATCAACACTTGTGGTCATCTGTTTATTACTAATACAAATTGTCTAAATCACATAATAAACAACTTAAATACTTAAATTAGAGTGTAACTTAGTACACCGTTTCACCAATATTTATAGACATTTAAATACCGTTAAACCTTATATGTAACAAGGTTAATTAGTTTTTTAGTTTAATATTCCTATAATTATTATAAGTGTTTAGCGTTTAATTTTTCTAATTAATTCTTCTCTTGTCTTGTATTTATTAAAACTGTTTCTTATATCACTGATTTATACTATGCCGATTTTTACAACAAATAAATAGGAAAATTAATTTTTGAAATTGTGTATGTGTATCATATTATTTTTAATTTTTAATAAATTTGTTAAATCAGAATTGATAAATCATTTAATAAAAACATTTTAGAATATATCAAGAAGTATGAAAGTGTTTTTGAATATTCTTTTATTTATTTTTGTTGTAAAATATTTTAAAATTTTAAAAATATTTTTAATTTAAATTTTATATATTAAGAAATTTTATATATTAGAAAAGTTGTAGTTCAAGTCAATTTCAAATCATTACCTTTTTTCAAAATTTTTTAATATTCAAATTAATTATATAATTATATAATTATAATTATATTAAAATACACATGAAGTTCCATTAAAAATAAAAGTTATTGAGAAGCACAAAATTAAACATAAATAACGAACACTCAACACAAAAATTAATTACACAAAAACTAATGGGTTTAGGATTAAGATATAGTATAGGCATTTTATTTGTAAATACATATACATGGGTGTTCCGAAGCCGGAAATGAAATTATGTTAAGAATAAATTAGAAAAATAGTTCAAATCAAGTTATAATTGTTATAAAAATTTCAGATCAATACGTTTTTCTATTCTACATAAACTTCTAATGAATGAGTTATATAATACATTTCATGAAAAAAATATTAACAGAATTAAATATATCATTTTTTGATTTTTGAAATTATGTGTTCCGTCATTACACTGCATATAAACATATTTTAACGATTTATTTTATTCATATTATTTTTATTGTTATTATATAGGTTTAATTTTTATTCATTTTTTAATAAATTTATTTAAAATTAAATTTTAATGAGCTTAAATCAAAAAAACATGCTATTTTTTAGAATATCTCACGAGATAACATATGTAAGTACATTTCAATAATTTTTTATTTATTTTTTGTTGTGAAATATTTTGAAATTTTTAATAATTCTTTTCTTAATTTAAATTTTATATATTAAAAATTGTAACTTGTAATTCACTGTAACCAATTTTAAGTTTCTGAATTATACATGTGTTTTGTCTGTTTCATAATATATGTTTACATTGTTATTTTAAATTTTACCTATTTTTTTAATTGACCGAAAATTTCCAATGTTTTTTCTTTTCAGTTTTATTAAAATTATCGTTGACTCAAAATAAACGACTTTTATATTACCTGTACAAAAATAAAGTTAAAAAATAAATAACCCGCACATACTAATTTATTATTGGGCATTATAGAATCTTATTCAGCCAATTTAATTGAAAATAATCAGCTTTATTTAAATTCATTAAAATTGTCTTGGCCATTTAAAGTCCTATTGTTGTGCAGAGACAAAACTCCGATGTGTCAACGACTCACACTTAAAGATAATAGGTTCAAAGATTTCAAGTTTTTGTTTTTCCCCCTATCCGTTCGATTTGTCCGGTCAGATAGACTTTTATTTGGAGAACGTCTCCTGACATTTGGCTTTAGTTTTTTAATAGTCAATCTAAATGTCTCAGTGATTCTTTACTTTGATTATAAAGGTACATTCCTCTCCTTCTCCTTTTGTTTTTACACTCGTTTTTTATTGAAAACCACCGAACAAAAAAATAAAATGGCTAAAATAGTTGTGTCAATTGTATTACACGGTCTGGTCAATTTTTATTTGAAACCATTATTGCTATTATCGCGTGTTGACAAATAAAATCAACTGAACCTGATAAATATTTACACCAGATTGGCGCTGTATATGTTAAATTTTAATCGATTTTAAGCTCGACAATGGCCAAATCATTACCGACACTTTTAGAGTGCTAAAATTATACGGATCATTTAGCATCAACCGTTAAATTCGAACAACAAATAAAAAACGTCATGTTGTACAAATATAAATATCTAACCTATTTATGGATCAATTATGAAGATATTTTTTATTTAAACATGTTGTGCTCGTAAATATATGCAGGAATTCGCTCGTGTCAACTTTCGAGTCCAATTTATTCAAAATGTAAATGGGAATATTTAATGTTTGTGCGAGGGGTTGTAATAATATGCATTATGAAATAAATCAATTTGCAATAATTAATCCAACTAATTTTTTAAAATTAATATACAAATGGTAGTTAGAATAAGTGTAATTTTCAGATGGATTCGAATACGTTAAGTGTGGCTCATTTTAGATGGCAACCCCGTATTTTTATTTTATTTATGGTGTGATTAAAAAAAATATTTAGATTTTCTTCATTATTGAACGTGTTTTAATTGCTTTCAATAGTAATGGCCATTATAATAGCAACATTATAAAATGATAAATATTTTGGCTGTAACTCATGTTAAAATAATATTAATTTACTATTGTTATTTTATACAGTATTATGAAAACTACCATATTTTTATTCCATAAAATTTTATATATGTTTTTCTGAGTTTGTTTTTTAATTTTGACGCACCTCCGAATCTTTGACTCTACCATTTTCTGAATATACGATAAATCTATATTCCTTCAAGCTTGTTAAATTGCTGTGATTGTGGAATTTGGTTATAAAAGTGACCCCCCATGTTTTCTGTAGAGTTGATGCCTGGAGTTTGGGACGGACAAGACAAAAATCGACGCTTTGATCTTTTAACCAATTTATCAGAATTTTGGATTTGTATTTGGCATTTATTAAGGTCATCATTTCTTCTGATATGGAACCAAATTGTATAACAAACTTTTTCTATAGTTTTGTCCCTATGTTTAATAAAAGCAGAACCACCATTTTTTATAAACTAAATTTAGATACGTGATAATGTGGTCAAAATTCGTCTTCCACACTTTTAGTAGAAACCAGGGTATTTCTTGTAGATCTGGTCTCGAGTCAAACAAACCCTCATTCACTAGCCATCTTCTGATAGTCCTTGAATTAATTTCAGCAAGTTCCATTTCCTCTAAGTTGGGTTTAATTTCAGTTGAGTTAATTATTAGATTGTTTTTTGACATTCGAATTATCTAGTTATCGATTAATATGGTAAACGACTGACTTATTTAGCCGTAAAAAGTTAGTCATCTCATATTCTTTCTCTCAGTCTTGATAACGCTGAATTATAAATTTCTAATGAACTTCGACCAACGATTAAATAATTATATGAAAAACAGAAAGAAATAAAGGACTATAAAGTAAAAAGTTGCTATAATTTTGTCTAGTGAAAAATAAAAAAGTACGCAAAGAATAAAATTAAATCGACCTATTACATAGTAGATCGAACAATAACAGAAAAAAATATAAATATTATAGGTACTGACGTTCAAATCAAGTGGTCATATTTTTAATTGCTATAATTATGACCAATACTATATATAAATAAAATAAATTACTTCCTCTATGTATCTCGGTCTTTCCCTATTTGACTCAAGCAAAACCAACCAATGTGGGACACTTCGTATAACTGAGTGTCGATACTTAACCAGACCAAATTGAACTTCTGCGTCTTATTGAACCCAAGAATTAATGAGAACTAATGTGTCAAGTCACTATCTGATATTCTAAGATTTATTCGACATTTTATTAAACGGTTTTATCCAACAGAAAGAATAAATTCATTAGAAAAATGTGAATTTTTGTTTTCAACTATTCAACCAAAAAAAATAAATTCGAATTATATGTTTTTGACGTAACTTAAGGTAGTGAAATTGCAATTAATTTCTGATCATGTCCGGACTATGCTACATAGAAATTTAAGAGTTTATAAATAAAACAATAATACAGCGAATACAGACAGACCTTCGGATGTTTCGACTGATTATGTTTTGCTAAAACTGGGTTAGAGAACTTTTCCGATGGCCTAATTGAACTTTTTCATTTTTATCTTGACGAATTATTTTAAAAATATATATTATCATTCCGGCAATTAATTAATGTTTATTTATAACTTATGGAAAAGTACTAATAAAAGCACAAATTTATTAATAGTATCAAATAATAAATCAGTCATTGATTAATTTACAAAATTTCATAACATGATTTATTTTGTTTTTATATGCGTATATTTTTTTCTTTTCACTGATATAATTTCGCTGATGATAATATTTATTTTGTTCATTTTTATTAAAATTAGGTGGAATATATGATATGATATATCAAAAGAAATATTTTTAAGTCCATTTAATGGACATACAATTCTAGTGTATATTATATGTATATTAATTGAAATAAAATAAAAATATTTTTTATATATAAAAAATATGAATAACATTACAATGACATTTTATAATAAATTTTGTGGTACATAAATCATTTTATATTTGATCAAATATCATTGTTTAACAATCAAACAAGTCAGAAACTAGTTTATCCAAACTGTGGCACATAATCTTAACATCTCGATTTATTCGTTCAACATTATTGTCTGTTATAAAACAAACAAATATCTTAATTTACCACAATTGAGACAATCTGAAACAGATATACAGACGTTAGACCACTACGTGGTGTGCAAACAATAACAATTTTTAGTAACCGAACGAGATTTCTATATTCCCCGTACAATTTATCAATGGTTGGCGCGAAAAAAATATCCGGCAATTATATTCGTAGACCGTAATTGTGATTTTTCTTTTCGCGCAAAAATTTATTCATAGTCACTTGACGAGATTATCTTTTTTGTCTGCCGTTCGTACATTTAAAAGTAAAATTTTATAACGGGCCCAACTCTAGTCTGTTGCAACTTATTCAAATCAATTCGAGTAAATTTAAATGTCATTAAATATAGGAGACACGAAAATACTTTTATTTGGTTGTGGTTTTATGAAAAGTGTGACTGAAAATAATAATAGCACCACCAATCCGTGTCGAAAAGACAACTTTACGATTTTTGTCCCTGTTTAATTATTACCGCGTATAGGCAAAATCTATTTACACTTAACGACACGTTTTATTGTTCCACCAATATTACATACGTTCAACCAAAATGTTTTCGGTACATAAAATAATACGAGTAATCGCCGATAATTGCACATTTACGTTTCTTCGCGGCATAAATGTTACACACAAAATAAATGTAATGTGTTTATTTATATTATTAAGTCGAAGTAGATTCATATGAAGTATGTTTCACAACAATTGATTACGTTTATCATTTGTCGCCTTATAATTATGACTAGATGTGTTTGTTTGATAAAAACGTCTTTGCGTGCCGGCAATACTTTAATTAGCTAACCATTCATAACTTGAGAATAATGTAGATAAGGAATAACTAATAAAACTCGTGCACGACAATGTTATGGAAGAAACTAGGTAGCTCGTGTCGGATTACAAGAAATTTTCATTAGACTTTGTCAGTACTCGAAACGTGATCCAAATTTTTAGCAGAATTAAAAGTAATACGATTTGGTTTGTCACAGAAGTACATGAATTGTGTAAATTTACAAAATTATATTTATGTGCTGTTTAAATTTAAGACACTTTAAAAAAGTATAATTTAATGATTAAAATATATATTAATTTATTAATAAAACTATGTATTGTTACATATTATAAGTATATTTAAAAGAAGCAACAAATATAACATCAATAAAATATAATGTCTATAATTTTAAATATGCAATTATTATTCATGTTTAACATAAGAACAAAATTATTTTTCAAATTAAGCAACTCCAAATTAGGATAAAATTAAACTACCTCTAAAAATTTTAAACCTTTGATAGCTATAAAAATATAAATACTTTTTTAAATAATGTCCCTGCGGGTAATAATGCCTAATAAACGAAAATTGTAATTAAATCAATCAATTATTTTGAAAATGTTTACAAAATGTTTATAGTAGCTTCAGCTTGGAAAATTTCACCCAGCTGAAAAAATTGCAGTTCATCAACTTATGCCATCTTCGATTAAAAAAACGTTAATAATTAAAAGAATTACAATTACATAGGAACTTCACAAATTCTTTATTTTTATTTAATAACTTTAAATTAATTTGTTTCGATGGTTGAGCCCAAGTACCAAATCATGACATATCTCCTTCAAGTAGGTTATAACCTTCTGGTACCTAATTTATACATATTAGGGTGATAAAATATAACATAAATGTTCAAAAGTGATTTTAAAGTTTTATAAATTAATACAGGTCCAATTTAATTATACTTGTACCAGAGAGTCATTGTTTTATTAATTTTTATGAAATTCGACTCAAAAAGTTAAAGAAAAAAATCTTTTAAGAACTCAGTGCAATGTATAATTGATTATAGTAGTGCTTGCAGAGGTATTTGTCAAAATTTGTTCAGATATCTCGTTTGTGCAGTCGATTTTCTCAAACAAGAAAGACTACCACAAATGAACACCGATATTTGAGTCCATGCGACGCATGCATTTGATCCACGACCATAAGCAAAGTTTCATGTTCACTTGAAGAATGGAAATCTTTACTTTTCAGAGAGTAAAATTTGGCTGTACAATGACGATGGTCAAGTTTGCGTCTGATCCAGATGACGGTAGAACACGTAATTGTTAAGAATTTTGAGCATTTCAAGGGATATAGGCTGATAGTTTGATAAAATAGTTATATAGAATTAGTTTAATATAATAGTTATGCATGATGTATATAGTTATATAGAATTGTACATATGCCATGGCTCGATATACGCAGAGGATATTGTTAATGATATCAAATTTTTCAGCAAATATCGTCTAGAACTCAGAAATTGTAGTTGAACGACTCGAAACGCTGGGTATTGAGACTTTACAATTTTAGCTTGCATGAGCTAATATGCTCACAATATAGAAATGAATAACCTCACAGAAGCAGGCATCGATACCCAAGAAGCCCATTAAAAATAAAAATTGATTTATATGGTATATATTTATACAAATTATTTTTTATTACTTTTTCACTTCTAATTAATAAAAGGTAAAATAAGAAAAAGTCACAATTTTTCAATATGAGTTTATTTTTTTAAATAAAACGCCTACGTGTAATAAGGTCTAACTAACGAAAATTGTATTTAAAATAGGAACTCTAGCTCAAAATCACGTTCACAAATGCCTCAAACAAACATGTAACTACCCGTTTGCGGACGCACATTATTCTTCTCTTTGCCACCAACGGCTTATCAGACTATGAAATTCCAAATAGTAAAAGTCGATCTTAATTAATATTTTTTGTATTATTCTATGTGGCTACGTAAATCTGCAGTCTATTTATTCATTAGTGAAGGCTTTTATGATGTACAATATTTGAAAAGCATATCATGTACCAAATATTTATTATTTTTTATTTTTCTTTTACCAGTGTACAGCGGTTATTAGAGATTACCAATATTAACTATACGCCTTATTATCCATCCTCTGTTCAAAGAAAAATAAATATTCAATACGTCAAATGGTATCATTAAGATTACATCGTTTTGTCGAAGGAAGTTCTTAATGAGAATGAGTATTTTGATGGCTATTAGATGTTGTAATTCATTACGAATTATTATTATAATTTAATAATTTTATTTAATTTGCAACATGTTTATGATTCTTGATTTCAAGTACCAGATACTTAAGTCTAATAAAAAAATAATTTTGTTTTTATTTATGGTAAAATGTGAAGCTTCTCGGTCATATAATATGATAATTGAACTGAACTTGATTGAATATTGATTACTCTTAAGACTAATTGACTAAATGGGATACTTTAAATTTAATTTAAGATCTCCCTTAGCTACGTACGTCTTATAACCCACCGGTACTTTATTTACAATATACATGTTTTTAATGAGAAATGAATATATCACAAAGGTGATAAAATATATTATAAAAATAATATATTAAGTAGTAAATTAATTAAGTATTAATTACTACTACTTAAAATAAATTTTGCTTTTATTGAGTCATAATGAATGAATATTTTATTTAATTTATTTACACTGAACGTAACAATAAACATTTTCGAAAACAAATAATATTTATTTCTAATGTTAATTTTTAATATGAAATGCCCTTGAACATTGCAGGTATTTGGAAATACCCATTTTTTGTATCTTAATACGATCGACAAATTTGTTTTACATTTAAATTGAAACTGGTTTTTCAAATTCACATGGATTGGCGTAATGAAGTTTGATGTAAAGTACACTTAAATAGTAATGTTTTTGATTAATTTTTACTCTAAAATTGTTGTGACAAAGCACTGCTGGTACAGCAAGAATTTTATTAAAACCGACCTGCACGCTGTAATAATTCAAATTAAATTCCTTTTCGAATATTTGCAATATTGACGGTATTCCAGTTCAAAATCGCCTTTTATAAATTTATAGTTGACAGAGTTAATTCTTTCGATCGTAATTTAGCCGAAACGATTTTTATTGGCATATCCATTGCAAATTTAATTGATCAATATCTCTAACTAATTAATGCAACCCAGAAATTTTCTCTATATATATATATATATATATATATATATATATATATATATATATAAAGAAGCTAATTATTTACATCTTTCAAAATTTTCTGTTCTTTGAATATTTAATCAGAACTTTTTTATTATTTTATATGTTATAATTTTTTATTATTACTATTTTCGATGTAACATTTTGTTTTTGTTTTTCAAATAATATTAATTCTAAAACTCTAATAAATTGTCATATATTGAGCACACTGTAAAATTTTTACGTTTTGCTGTTGGTATTTATTTAAATACACTGATTTTAAAAATATCTGCAGTTAAATGCAATTTGACATTTTTGTCTGATGTGTCTGTCAGTCATGTAAAATGTATTAAATTATGTTGTGATTTAAATAGTGAAATTTCCTTTATGATTTGATACAAGCTCTTGGAGAACATCACAATGTCCTTCTTCAAGCAATTCCTTGTCGGGGCACTACCAAAATACGCGAGACTTATCGGTAAAGGAATAACCAACATCACTGGCTCAAGAACGGACAATTTAAAGCGGCGTCAATTACCTTACTCTTCATCTAGTAGTCGGATGGTTTGTATTAATTTAGATCCAATTTCAACATTTATCGTTTGAACTCTTTCAGAAAAGCGTGCCCTACCGAAAACGCCGAATACCTCCAAAGAGAGCAATCCAACAAATTTTCAATCCTGAGAACACTTTCAGTCTGGATATATTCAAATGTAAGTCTGCACTTGCATAACGAAAGAATTACTTACCATTAATTTTCAGATGATCAAAAAATTGGCAGAGCTCTTATTACATATGAAATAGACGATGAAACGATAAGAAATGAATTCGCAGAATGGAAGAAAAACTTCCAGTGGCCAGAATGCAAAGGTGACAATGATCAGGTGGATCGTAATATCAATGCAACGATGGAAAACGTGTCGGAAGGTTTGTATAAATTGGCAGAATTATCTAATGCTTAAACGATAATGACTAAATCCAATCAAAATTCTGATAACTTATTCAACAACAGCAATTAATCTCTTTATTCCGACCCTCGTTTAATTATTTGGACACCGGTTGACGATATTATCAATTAGTTTGCACAGCTATATTTTACTTATTGCAACAATTATTTAACTTTAAAATTTTAGTTTTTGAATATATTGATGTACAGAGTTTAAAAAAGATAAACAGTTTGATAAACTTAGATAATTTAGTAATAATCTAAGCGTTTTTTTTTTATAAAAGTATGAATTTATAAATTTTTAGAAAAGGCTGTTTCAGACGACAGTAAGACAGTAATTGAAAATGAAATTGAGAAGCCAACCATGCTAAGAGGTATTTAATTTATATATTTATATTTAATATTAAAATGTATAACAGGAATTAAATTAATATTAATTTTAAAATTTATTTTTAATTAAAGAGAGCCCACAAGATTTTAAGAGGAGGAAACAAATAAAAACTGCACAAGGAAGTTATAGCAAAACTAATGAACTAATTTCAAAAAAGAAACTCTTTGACGTACAAAAGAATGATACAAAAAAAGCGCATTGCAGTTTTTGTGCCAGTATGTACAAATATTAACGATTGAAACATATTAGAAAAATGTATGGTGTTTGTTTTAGATGTGGGTATATCAACTACTCAGTGTAGAAAATATAATGATAATCAGTTCTCAGGTGAGTAAAAAGTATTTTTATTTTTAAAAAACTAATAGTATTTATTTATCTTTTTAGAGGTTCTTCCAGAGCTTTGTTATAAGTTTAATGTTCTGAGCAAAAACGATTCAAGTTATGAAGATGCATATTTAAACACCTACCGAGGTATAAAATATAGTGGCTGCTTCGTGATAAAAAAATATAAACATTTTTAATTGTAGGTAGAATAAATGTGGACACAACGAGCAGACGCTACTGTTACGACGACCAAAGAATTATTAATTCGTGGCAACAATTTTTCCTCATGGAGAACGACAGCAAACAAATAAAACAACAGCTTACGCAGCAGTCTAACGAGGAGAATGCCTCAAAATATACGAAAAACTATTTAGATTTCTGAATGGACCCGGTAGGGGACAAGTGTATAAACGATATAGATGACCACCAAAATTTTTAAATATTTACGTTAAAATCCATTTAACTTTCTTACAAATTATCCAATTTTTCATAACATTATTTGCTCACTTCATTTGTTCATCTAATATATACATCAAATAAATGTCATAAAGGAATCTTTTGCGTTTCTTATTAACTTAAAATACGTTACCGGTATACAGATACATACAATATTATACAATATTTTATTAATTTAATTAAAATTATTAATATAATAATACGACTAATTCATATTTTTATAGTTGATACAAAATTTTAATCAACCAAATTGGCGAAATTCTGAAAGAAATATGAAAGTTCAATCACATATTTCATTTGACGAGATTTGTTTACATAGATTTTCAATAAACATTTATCAAGTTAAGGATCACTCTGTATGTATACATGTGGCACAATTTAAATTAATTAAAATTTATACATAATAAATGAGATATAAGAATATATATATATATATATATATATATATATATATATATATATATATATATATAATAAAAAACAAACAAACAAATGTTTACGATTTTGTTTAATACAAGATTCCAAAATAAAAAAAGTTTATTTAAAATAGTATTTCAAACAAACTACTTTACTAAAGGTGGCACATCAAATTATATAAATATATGTCAAAAATAGTTTTAAATTTAAAACTAAAAAACTGTTTTCAATTAACATAATTATATTATTTAAACTATGTAACATACAAAGTAAAATTGATTTATAGTTATGATACTATGTTATTTATTAATTAATAAATATCTGTAGAGATCAAAAACATAATTATAAATCTGCAAATTATAAATGGTTAAAAACTGTTAATAATTATAAGTCATTGTCAATAACCAAAAGCAATTAAAAAATGTTAGTTTTATATTCTAAACTTGATTATTTACTTGCAAAACCTTGACATTAATGTAACATTACTATAATATTTTTTTATTATTTTACATAAAGTAATATTAAAGTTTGACATCAGTTGATTGTATTAATATTGAAAATAATAGATATAGATATATCATAATTACGAATTTACAAATGGGTTAAAAACAACAAAACTGTTAAAATAAAATTTTACTATTTTATATGAAGTAATATTAACCCTTGTTATCAGTTTATTACTTCTAAATAATTTAGTGAAAAATCAACTTTTAAATATTAAAAATAAATGAAATAAATTAACTATATATTATATAGCATACTTAGGAAAACATTTATAACAATAGTAATAATTGTATGTTATAATTTATTATTAATTAATGCATATTACAGATGGTTAAAAACTGTTAATAATTATAAATTATTATCTATAGTTACAAATGATTAAAAAATGTTAATTTTGTGTTCTAAAAATAATTATTTATTGGCAAAATTTTCGCCTTAATATAACATTATTAAGATAATTTTAGATATTCAGGAAAATATTGATAACAGTAGTTATAATTTTATTAATGCATATTACACATGGTTAAAAATTGTTAATAATTTTAAATCATTATCAATAGCTTACCAATAATTAAACAATGTTAATTTTGTGTTCTAAAAATAATTATTTACTGGCAAAATCTTCACATTTTAGAACATTATTAAAACAATTTTACATTAATATTAGTCACCAATATATTTTTTAAATGATCAAATAACTTTATTATTCACGTATAGAGCATAATTAAGAAAACATTTATAACAATAGTTATAGTTTTATTAATGTTATTATTTATTATTAATTAATGTATATCACAGATGGTTAAAAATTGTTAAAAATTATAAATCATTATCAATAGCTACCAATAATAAAAAAATGTTAATTTTGTTTTCTAAAAAGTTTCATCTTAATGTAACTTTCTTAAAATAATTTTATATTAATATTTGTCATAAGTAACAATTTTTAAATATTCAAATAATTATATTATTTAAACTCTGTGACACACTTAGGAAAACTGATTTAAAACCATATTTATGATACTATAATGTTATTTATTATTATAATTAATGAATATCTGGTTAGATCATAGATATAATTATGAATTTACACACTACAAAATATTAGCCTTATCTTCTAAACATGATTTCTGTTTCAATGTAAGAGTTTCATTATTAAAAAATATTTTTTTGATTATTTTGTGTAAAGTTATTTTTAAGAGTTTTTAAATGGAAATAATTTAATTATTTAAATATGTGACATACTTTGAAAAAAACTTTTTATGACAATAATTATGATACTATATAATATTATATTATTATTTATTGTTAATAAATGTATATCTAATTAGATTGTGGACATAATTGTAAAACAAAAATCAATTAATTAGAAAATATTATATCCTAATTATTTACTTGTTAATTCAACATTTACGAAATAAACTTTTATTATTTTATAAAACTAATAAATTTGTCAACAGTTTATCATTTAAAACAACTTAACGTCACTCCCAACGTAAATATCCCATATGATGGAACCAAAAAAATATTTTTACAAATACATTTCAAAATCTGGCAATCGTTTCCGAAAAATAAAAAAAAACAACTTATCCAAACAATGAACAAATCATTCACATGACTTACGGGACAAGGCGAATTTCGCTCCGTTAATAACGTTAAAAAGTCCGGCAAACAATTCCGGCGCGCAGAACACAAAACACTATCCGCCCGCTTAAATTATCTTTTTTTCTTAATATTTTTGAAAAACAAGAATTATCGCGCGATACGCGCCGCGAGCCGTCTCTCGGAGAGATGCGCCGCTATGGTGGAGTTTCGTCGCGCAATTGGACTGAAACCGCGTGTTCGCAGCCATCGCTTTTATAAATCGTGTCGAGAGGATGACACGCCATGCGCTTTGTACCTACGCTGGTATTGTTTACTCTCTGGTGCAATTCTTTCTTTTTTATTATATTATTTTTGATTTTTCGATTTTGTCTGGAGACACATGTTGGGCCCTTCGGTAAATTGTTGATTTCGATGTGGCAACGATATTGTTGCAGGTTGGTGATTGATATGCGTGCAAAAATCAGTCTTGCCCGTCTAGATCACGTCCCCTGATGATCGTAATAATCCGGTGGAAACTCTCGTAGCAGATTATGCAAATTTCCGGTTTAATCTATTCCGCGGGTTCCAGCCCATCGCGGATTACGCACTTAAAATTGCAAACAAAGCGTCACCAATTTGTTTATGATTCTGTGGAGTAACGCGTGCAGATTATCAATCATCGTGTATTGTTGTCATCATGTGATCCATATAGATGATGACGGTGTGGTGTTTCTTCCGACGATACACGTAATTGGATTTTAATTAATAAACGATGGAATTAGTAAAAGAAGATAATGATTGATTTGTATCGTGTTTGTGTGACGAACGACCCCCGTTGGGGGTAGGTTGGTTTTAAGACTAATAAGCTGGGTAATATTGTAAATTGGGTTCGGCGAACGCCCTGAACACTTACATTATGTAGTTCAGGATGTTTACATTTCTCTCTGGCCTTAATACATTCCAAAATACGGTGTGACCAACTAAATTGACGAACATCCCAATAAAATTCATGTTCATCAGAAGGATTGTCTTTTAATTATGGGGGATAAAAATTACATTAGTGTCAAATTTTCGATGAAAATTTGGGGAACTAATAATACCATTTTTTTAGTATGTTAGTAAATCTGGGTAATCTGAATTAGTTGCCTCCCGAGATGGAAAATAAATTTAACAATTTATATAGAAATTTTAAAAATTAACAAAAAAAATATATATGGGCCATTTGATTAACTTCTACATTTGGCACATTTTACTCAAGACTGTCTACAAGGTGTCTAAAATTGGTTGTCTTTGCGAGTCTATTACGAGTATTTCAAGACCAGATAAATATTATTATTTTGACAACAGGTAAAACTTTTTACAGCCAATTTTTACATAATATAAATTACTTACCTCAAAAATTATATTTCCTAAAAATTTCAGGATATATATTTTAGATAACTCTTTTATTTATTGTCAACTATTAAAATAATTTACTATTGTTGTTTTTATATGTATTACAAAAACTACTATATTCTTATTATATAAAATATTATATTTTTCTGAATCTAGCTAAATACAGCAATTTTAATATTCAAATTTGATTAAATCTGTATTATTTAATTGATACTTTGTATAATATCCTTTTATTTTTAAAATTTTGGCCCATCTCTGTGGCATAAACTCCGTTTTCCAAATTTATGATAAGTTTATATTCCTCTTAAAGGCTCTTGAATTACTGTAATGAGTTCATTTAAAATTATTATTTCGAATTTGAATTGGGACAGGCAAGACAAAACATCGAAGTTTTGGTCTTTTAACCACAATTTTTTATTTGGATTTGGGATTGTTTTCATGTTGAAATTCACTTATTAAGAGCATCATTTTTTCAATATATGGAAACAAATTCTCGTTTAATATATCCCTGTACATAAATCAGTCTAAGGGAGCCTATAGCAGAAGAATTGAAGCATCCCCATTATTGAACCGCCACCATGTTTCACTGTGGACTTTTTGTGTAGTTTTGTCTCTGTAGGATGTATGTTTAATATATGTAAAACCATATTTTTTTGTAAAAAATTATTCTTCCTCGCTTACTGGGGTCCAATGAATGTGATCACACATATTTAGTAGAAACCAGTGTTTTTCTACTAACCATCTTCTCACTGTCGTTGAACTAGTTATAGTTTTTTGAAGATTTTTAATGATACAGGTTGCTATAATTGTGGTCCATACAGTATATTTACTACAGCATTATCGGTCCCATCTTTTGCTACCTCTGACCGCTGAACATCGAAGACAATGACTACAGTAGAGAACGAGAACACTCAAATATGGAATGGCATCTATTCGTCTTCTCTGATAAATCCCGATTCTGCTTGGATGGACACGTCGGGCGAAAAAGGATCACACGACGTTAGGAAGAAACACGTCAAACCTTAGTTTGATGTTAAGAGATATATACACCGAACAATGGGTGTTATGGTATGGGGTACTATTGCTCATGGAAATAGGTCATCTTTTGTCTTTATTAGAAGCAACATGACAGCGCAACGTTATCTTCATTCAAGTAATGGAACTATATGTTCTTCCCAAGGATCCAGTATTTCAGCAATATAATGCTCTGTTCCATGTTGCCGGGGTTAGTTTGAACTTTTTTGAAGAGACCCATATAAATCTGATGTCATGGCTAGCCAGATCCCTCGACCTTTTACCCATGAAACATATTTGGAACATGATGAGTAGAAAGCTACTCCACGGACTTTAGAGGTTTTGAGACAGTACAGGTAGTCAAAAATCTTTGACATTTTATTTCCAAATTTTAATCGTTTACTCCTTGTTATAATATCTATGTTTTACCAAAACATTATTAAATTTGAACACCAAATTTCGTGATCACTGAGTATAATTACCTATGCAAAATAGTATTTTTCATAGACGACGATATCTCGAAATTTATTGCTATATTTTAGTTGGAGGTAACTATAAAACAAATACTACCATATACGAAGAGACTGATTTTTTCGACATTTTAAACGCAAATTCAATTATCCTACCCAATAAATCAATCCATTTTCGTAGATACATTTCAGAAACGGTCAGATATCAGTCAAGTCTAGTTCAAATTTATTATTTTTAAATGAACTAATTACAGAATAGCCATAAGTCGTCATAAATATTTTTCTTCGTGTCTAATAAAATTCCTTATGGAAAAACGTATTTCAATTGCATCAAAATATAAAATTATGATCGATCGATTTGAAATGGAATAGGCCCTATGAATTTATTTCCTCCCATGAAATAAAATTTATGAAGTATCTGGATGTATAAAAATGTAACATTAGTTAGACGAACTAACATTATCGTTAAAAGACACAAAAGTTCAATTTTGTCCCTTACACCTAATGACACTACTAACAATAACTTATACACTTTTCACGATATGTTTACAAGTTCTAAACTAATAGAATTAATGTGTTAAGTTGCCCTTTGGTACGTTCGTAAATAAAAGTGAAATAAACTCCGTAAATAAATTTTTAAATGGGTTACGCTATAGTAATGGAACTAGATCGTTAACAAATAACCTATTAGATTTTAAAATAACGATGCAATTAATAGAAATACCTCGTATTAAAATAGATTCTTCATTTGACGATTGAAATCAGTTGTATGAAAAGAACTTAAATAAATATTAGTCGTACTGTCGAGTATCCAATTGATTTCAGTAAACAAATCATTCGGTTACTCAATTCAGTCGTTAGTCGAGTAGTCGGTTATTGAAATAAGTTAATTATTCCTGAATATACCATATTACTGTTTAAAAATTGGCGAATGCGCATTTAAAAAGTACCACATGTCTAAAAATTGAAATGTCATCAATATAAATTCTTTAATACTCTCTTTATTATTAAATTGTTTTTATCAATAGTAAAATCGTTACTGAATGTAAAATTTGTTAAAATTTAACTGAATATATTAACAAACGCATTATTCAGTCTCATTTTTAATAAATTATATATTTTAATATATTTATAAGATAATTTAATTTATAAAGAATATCTTATCCTATTGTATTTTATAACAAATTCTGTTTTATAGATTATATTACACAGAGTTACAAATTGCTTTAAAATATCAAAAAATCAGTTGTTCCAGTTACAATTTTATAATGTTAATTTTAAGTTAATTTTTTTAAAATATTTTTATTTTAAATATTAAATTTTATTTTGTTTTATTTAAAATTTATGACGTTCTTTAACTTTCCTATTCTCTGTTACCATTTATGTTCATTTTGTTACCATTTATAATTATTTATTGACAATACTAAAACTTAGAGACATGTTTTTAGAAATAATATATGTCACCTGAAAACCTCTATTGTTTAAACTTTTCATTTTAAATATTAGATTTATTAGTTTTTATTTTGTATTATTTAATATTTATTATTAAAAAATCAATGTTTTTTAACTCCCCTACGCTTTTAATTTAATTTTACTGTTTATTTTGTTACAATTTATAATTGTTTATTGTATAATAGTAAAACTTAAAGATATGTTCTTATATAATGTAAAGTATGTGAACTGAAAACCTCTGTTGTTGAAACTTCTTAATTAATATACACTTACTTGTGATGTATTGTTAGAAGATGTTAATAGAAAGTTTATATACCTATATACTGCTTTACAGTTATTCTATCTTATTTATATTGAGACTGAGGTGTATTTTATTCTGAATATTGAATAACGTAATTGCGAAGTTAAATTTATTCATATAGGGCTTATTTAGTATTTAGTTTATTTGTATTTGTTTTGTTTCAGAGAGAGCTGTTATTATTTAAAAAATAACAATATATTAAGTGTGTATTTAAGATAATTAATTAATGGTAGGCGTTATTAATCTGACAAATTTCATATAAACAATGTTTTGGATAATAAAATAATTAAATATATATTATAGACATAAAAGTATATCATTCTCTCTATTTTGGCGAATGCGCCGGATAAAAGTCATTTGTAAGTGAATATTTTTATAATATAATAGTGATATTTCACTAATAATATTATTTGTTAATAAGTTAATTTAAATATATTTGAAGAATAAAACAATTATATATTGTTTAAGTAATCATCAAAGAAATAGTGACGTTTACAAATCCAGTAATTTATTTCCTATAATCATTTTAGTAATAAGTGAATTTGTTTAAATTAACGTTTTTATTAATACAAATCAACATTTGTTTAAAATTAAATTATTTATTCAGATATACAGATTGGTATTATAACCTATAATTAAAACAACTTATTAACTAAAATGTTTTATTAACAGAGAAATTTGAATATTTTCTTAAATATTTACAATACAAATATAATCAGTTTTGTCACAACAAATAATACAATCACGTAAGGATAAGTATGAAATGATGTGTTGAATGGTTAATATTGAAATAATTGAATTCAATTTAATGCTAATGCAGTCGATATTATCTTAATGATTTAACAATGTCAAAGAATTAACTACATTATTTATAAAATGTTTCACTGAAAATTAATTGTATACAAATAATTTATTAATAAAAATACTGCCAATTAATTTTGGAATGTATTTCGTCGGGTGTCACTACGTCATAGTGTTCCTTACGTAAATCGCTATAAAATCTCTACTATTTTTGATCTCCTCGTAGTCATCCAATATCCAATCGTCGCTATAAAAATTAGGATTAAATGGCTCCGGATCTGTATGTCGGCCTTTACCTTCCCCAGGTCCAATTATAATTATCATGTTTCCTTTATAACATTTAATATATTCGTTAAATGCGGGTCTGTTATTAAAGTAGCAGAATAATAAAGCGTAGTTCGGATTTAACATGGAGGGATCTGGAGTATCAGGTGAATAGTTGAGCTCTATGAATTGCGGACATGAATATTTACTCTTCCACCACTCTTCATTGACTTCGTATCCAATCACCGGCAAATCTAAAAAACCACATGTAATTACATGTAGTAGTCGGATAATTTAAATTTTAATTACTGCCAGAGAATGTATGTATAAATAGTAAATTTAAACAACATTCGACGTCCAAAAAGTTAGCGATGTTTAGACAAGTGCAGACTGATTAAGCAGAACTGAGATGAAATTGAAAAAAACAAATTGTATAAACATTTTTCAAATCAAACACTACGGTTACTCGGGAAGTACATTAAAATTGTAAGTTAACAATTATACCTGTTGCTTTATTAATGAACCACTCAAGAAGTCCGCACCCGCATCCCAGTGACACCACTCCTTCATTTCCATATTCAACAATCTTCCTTTTAATGAACTGCAAATTTTTAACACTCGGCCAAACCCACAGTACTTTCAGTGCATCCGAATTGTCAGAGTTTTTGTTCAAATTTAATAAATTTTGCCATTGATTTTCTTTGTAATATTCCAAAACCCGGCTCAAAAAACTCTCTGCCATGTCCAGATGCTTAGAGCGTGATGCGTTCAGAGTCCGCGCTTTTTAAACCCAACGACCCTGACATTACATCATTACATTTCAAGACCACGATACACTGTGATCCAATAAAACGTATACAACAAAGGGATATAATAAGTAAACATACGTTAATTAAATTTAAATAATTTAAACATTTAATTAAAATTAAAATTTAAACATAAATTAAAATGTAAATGTAAAGGTTGAGGCCATTGTTTCCATATCTATAGTTGTTCGGTTTATTGGTCGATGTTTGTTGGAATTATTTGCAGAAATTTTGTTTGGCACTTGTCATCTGCTTAACAAATTTGGTGTTTTTGAGCACTGGTGATACGAACCAAATCAGATCTCTGAAGATGCTAGCCACTCGTGCTAGCGAAACGTTAGGAAATAATTCCAACAAACGTCGACCTATAAACCTGAAGAACTGTAGATATAAAATGTAAATATTACAGTTAAAACAAATAATTTTAATAATGATATATAACAAATGTAATATTTGTTAAATATCATTAAATTAATTATTATATTTTCATTAAAAAAGTTAAAACAATATTTTTCTATTACTACTATTTAAACAATATTTGTGAACAATTTAAATTCGATGTTGTTCAGTGTATATGTAGGAAGCATAATTAATGACCCTGTGCTAATAATACTTTCTCATAGGTAATATTGAAAATAGTGCCGTTTATTTTTATATTGTAGAGAAAGGAAAACGTGCATGAAAAATTCATTCTAATTATAAAAGGCCAATTAGAAGTTGCCAAATAACCACAAAACAATGCCAAACATTGTTTTAATTAACAATTGCATGTTTTAGCTTGAAATAATATTTTGCGGTAAATTAACATATGCCTATTGTCGACATTCGACATATCGACAATAATTTATTTCAGTAATTAATTATTGGTCAATTATGTTTCGAATATTGGATTTTATTTTTACCTTATCTGGAACAAGGTAAAAATAATAAATATCTCTTTGCATGCATACGTTATTATTCATGTTGAGAATTCATCATCAAATCTCTATACTAAAACAACAACACTGTTTTTCTTTAAATATTTTACTTGTAAATTCACCAATTATGTTTCTGATACAGGATACTTATTTTTTGTTTGAGTGTCTTTTCTTCCATAGAATTATGTCTTTTGGTTTTTATATTATTTAGTTTATCACCTTGTGTATTCTTTTTAGCACTTAATTTTCTTTCGAAAATAGCGCTTTTAGTCGAACATAGTGGTTTTTCCAAATTGTACTTTGAATCCCTCCCTTTTGTTAATGTGGAAACTTTCAAATAAGGTTTGTTTGTTGGACTTGCACTTTTTAACCTTCTCTCCGTTCTTTTCAACATTGGTTCATCGCACAAAGATTTGCTTTGTTTCCTTCGAGCCTCTTGTATCATTTTCTCTCGAACCACTGGCCACTTTCTACTGTATATGCCATATTTATGACAAGGTATTCTATCCGATTGTTGATAGACGCGTATCCTAAAACCTGTAGTTATTTGTTGCGTAGCATAAATTTTTACACATATTTACCTGTACTGTGCTCCAAAATCCCACATTGGCTTCTCCAAGTATTCAAGCCAATATTGTTGATGTCCAATTACTGATCCAGGCCTACAAATTCTCATCCATGCTATGGCTTCCTTTGCAGTCATCCTATAATGTTTTAATAAATACGCTCCAATTAAAGATCCTGTCCGACCAAGACCCGCCTATAACAATACAAAAAGATGATGTTATATCACATACAACCATACAACTACCTTGCAATGGACAGCGATGACCGACGGTGCTTCTTCCGCAATTTCCAAAAATTTCAACAAAATATCTGTCGGAGGAACACTGCCATCGGCAAATATCAAGTCGTAATGGTTAATTCCAGCTTCCCTGAATACAGCAGCATCATATGACTTTTTGTTTAGTCTAATTACTGTTTTTACGTCGTTCTTTAAAAAATATTTTATATAAAAATCCGGCTTGTGTAAATTAAGTATCTCTTTTTGATTAGGTCCAATAAAAGCTATAAATTTTTTGGGCACCAACCAGTTCAGGTCACCGTACTGAATGGAATTCATCCTGTCGTATTCTATGTCGTTGAAATCTTTAAAATCGAAAAACTTAAATGCTAAAGCCTTATATATAGCTCTTAAACAGTTGATTATACTGAGTTTATATGGACTGGGGGATGGTGACGCATCTACAAAACCCCTAGAAAAATAAAAAAAAAATAATTAACAACATTTTCTACGAGGTATGATCAAAATATAAGGTGAATGATTTTATAGCAGCTATGCATGACACTACAATCACTTTAAGTAACAAATCTGATGCCTCGATAGATAGTAAGTTGTGAATTTTAACTTGTAAGGTTTAAATTACTAAAATATACCAAAAAAACTATGGAATGTTAAAGTAAGTGTATGGCGATAATGTAGTAAATCTGGAGGCAGTTTTAAAGTGGAATTAAATAGGTTGAAGAAGAACAATGATCGGGACGTCCTTTGACCTTAAAGTTCATTCCAAGAAGAACAAATATGAAGACGCAACATTTAAGGTTTGAAAAGCAAATTACCAAGAAATAGACCTGAAAAGTGTACTTCCCCATTTTGGTCTCTAGATTTAACAACTTTTGGCTATTGACAGAAATAAATATCCCACTAAAAAGCAAACATTTTGACAAAATTTCTATCATTGACGGAATCCGAGCTATTAGAGGAACGTCCAAATCGATGCAGTACTTTGAAGGAGACTCATTCAAATGTGTTGTATAATTTATTTATTAATTATTTCAAAATAAAATTGTTAATCATATTTCTGACCAAACCTTTTACATACTTGCTAATAAAAATGATTATTAATAGCTACATTAAAACATGATAAATATGTAAGTTATATTTGACGCTGGTTGTCTATTAATAAAAATAGTCATAAGTATACATTTTTTGTAGTTATGTTAGAGTTGTTGGCAGCATATTTCATTGAATTTCAAATATAATTCTCCACTGTAAGAATTTATTACTGGTAAATAAGCTTTACTTTAGTTGTGAATTGAGGCGAGTGATAATTATTATAATTACTTAAGAAATGTCCTTATAATTAAGGAGTAGTCCAGTCTAAAAAAAAAATAATAAAAATAATTAGTGTTTAATTTACACAGATTAAAATATTTAATAACTTGTTAAACCTTAGTCAAAACTTGAGAATAGTAATATGTAGATACTTAAATATTATTTATTTTAATGCAATTTATCACGTTAACAACTTCTTTTAATTTGTCATACGGTATTATTGTCAACTTTTTTTGTTTAGCTATATTGACGCACTAGACATTAATGACATTAATTACGATATTTTTTTGAACGCATTACATATTTTTATATTAATCCTCAATTAAAAATGACCGAAGAAGAGTTTCAAAAGGAAAATGTGTTATGTAGGGAGGGTGAACCGCAAACCTATCTAGTCGAGACCAAGCCAAAGACACCGGGGCCCTTTAGGTTCAAGAACTACAGAAAAGAGGTGCAAGTATTGATCCAAAACAACGGCGTAACTTTGGAAATGGATGTTTGTGAGTGCGAAGGTAAAGGCCCAGGATTGTACGGAGACTGCTTGGAAGGAGAATTTCTTTTATACAAAATATACTTGCACTGGCCTTCCAACCATTCACTTAATGGAGAGAAATATCCGCTGTGTGTAAAGTTAGTTCACTACAAAAGGAAGTACAAGAGCATATCGCGTGCCATAAAAAATAACGCAATTGCAATATTGGAAGTATTTGTTGATACTAGAAATCACGTTCACAGTAATGTCTTTGGTGCGATCGCTCGTCAGGTCGAACTGGTTAAGGATGAATTCATGAAGCCAGTTATGCTGGAACGTAAGATCCGTCTTTCTGACTTTATTCCAACAGATGTTGAAAATTATTTCAAGTACAAAGGTTCTCTCAATAGTCCGAAATGTAAGGAAGGCGTCACGTGGGTGGTATTTCTAAAACCAATACATATTTGTTCGCTCCAATTGAAAATGATTATGAACATACAAGACAAAGAAGGAAATCCTATAAAATGCAACTCTGATTGCAGTTAAATATTTGCACTGTATACATATTTCTACAAATTAATTAAATGACTATTTTATATACAATAATGTTTTATTCAAATAGGCGCAAATGAATTATCAATGTATTCAATTTTTCTATTTCCATCATGATGGTGATTCAAACGTTTTGAACACAACATGTTGGTAAGTTTTTCAACAATTTTAATTTTATATAATATATGAATTGCATTATTTTATCATATAATTCATACCAGTTAAAAAAGAATTTGAAAATTAAAGTTATATAAAAGGTTACTTACTTAAAGGGCCCAGCTGGTTGTAACATTTTTGCCACAATTTCTGGATACATTTGAAGATAAATGACAGCATACGATCCCATAAGAAAAGCAGCATTGGCTTTTTTCTTGTCATTGTTCGTGGTGTAATGGACGACACGTCTTAACCCCTTGACTAAGCTAAGGTACTTGTTTAACTTCAAACAGTACTTATATAAACATGATATATTTAACGGTCCAAAATCTAAATAGTAATTATTATAAAACAATTCATTGTCTATATTGAAATAAAATGTATCGTTCGTGCTTTTCATTTTGTATGCTGCTGACCCTTTAACTACAGCGAAGTATAATCGGCCACTGATAATTTCCACTAAAGTTTCAACGTGGAGGCCCCCGCTATGATGTTCCATGTTCAGGGAAACAAGCAGCAAGATCTTTGGGGATCTCTACAGGAAGCTGCATAAATTGTTAAATGAATGAGATAATTAATCAAAAATGCAAATATAAATAATATCGCCTTTACAGCAATTTGGAGCATTTTACCTAATGTTGATCCATCAAAACTGACAAACAGAAATAATTCAGGATGGTATTTCCGATATTAAGGCTTCTTCAGATCCTTAATTTTCTTAAGTCTCCGGTATTGTTGATAATTCTTAAAGCTTAACCATTTGCAAGTATGTAGAAAAGGCAATGGAATATTCTTGACACAAAATATTATGTTTAAACTAAATATACTTTAGTCAAAAAATTGATATGTAGACACTGTCAAATTATTCATGGTGAATTTAGAAATAACATTTTTTAATATGGTATTAGTGTTATCAAAACAATCTATTTGACAAAATATACTGGGGAACCAAAAAGTTTCATAATTATTCCTTGTTTTTTTTTTTAAAATGATTTTCTATTGATTGTATTATTCATAAGAAATGTTTAGTTACTTTTCATTTATATATACTAACAGTTTTCACATCATGCTGTTTATTAAACTGTTAAATTACAAAATGGAATAAAATAAAAGTCGAGAATTGGATTTATGAATATTTTATTTTAATAATTACATGTCTATATATATTTGTGTTAAAATTATATAATTCATAATATACATATATTGATGATATAAATACAACAATTAATAATATAAATAAATCAACCGGAAAAATATAATCAATGATTTACTTACAATTCCATATTAACTAATAATTGAAATTCAGTCATGCGCTTCATATTTCAATGCCGTCGTAAGATATCCCATCCGCCTCCGGAGTTTCCTTCCTAGACTTAATATGATCTATGGTGTTCTGAAAATGCTTGGTAATCTGTTCAGTTTCGTCTGAACTTTCTAAGTTGGGTAATTCCTCCTTGATTTTTCCGATCACTTGGTTGAGTATTTGAACACTAACCTGGTCGTTGCCTTTCTCAAAGAAATATATGTAATGGTTTAACAATTCAACAAACAATTGAACTTGTACACTAATGTCCATGCACTGCTGGGCAATTTTTAGACCCTTTTTCAGACACTCCACCACTCTTTTTCCTGAAAATCAAACTCACTTAGTAACTAAGTAAAAAATGACGAATTTAATTCTTACCATCGTGAGATTCTTCACGGTTACTGGCCAATGTCTTGCCACTCCAAAACAGGTGCGTACAAGTCGCCACGCCTCTACACTGATCTGGTTTCTTAAGCAATTTGCTGGCCGCCAGTGCGCACTGTGTGCGCAACGGCTCCGAATTCTCCTCAGAGAAACAACTGATCTGTTCCAGCGTCCCCACAATCAATGTAATGGCGGCCAGTTGTGCCTTCGAGTCCGAAATCTCATCTTCGTACAGCGAAAAGGCTTGCGACATAAACTCGTACGCGACAGTTTCGTGATTATCGAAGCCTATCTTGTCGATGGCGAGGGCGCCCTGAAGGTAAAGTCGCAAAGGCAGATCGGCCAGTTCCGCCTTCACAAGCGCCGTAATTGTGGAATGACAGAACTGAAAGATTTTCTGGCATTTTTTCTCCCACTTGTCGTCTTTCATGTCGCGGTACTTGTAGGCCAGTTGGTATGCTTGGAATACCAAAGGAGGCAAGGTGTATTTTATCCTTAATGGACCACCAGTACTCAATATCTACAAAAAATGTATGGTGTGTTAGATCCAATAAAAATTAATAACAATTTTTATCATTACCTTCTTGGCAGTGGTAAGCATAAGGTATTGATCGTCGGGCACGTTCGATCTAAGTTGATGGATGAATCTGGCGAGCAAACACTGTTCTTCAGCGAGCTCCTCAAGATCCACTTGTGTACCGGGATTTTCATTTTTGTCTGTTACCAGAGTGCCAAGCAAGGTCAGCGCTTGTTCCACTTCATCTGGAGAAGGTACTATGGTCTCGTTGTCTAGGGCGTTGTTAAGGATGTAAATGCTTAGTGACTTCCTGCCAAAGTAGTCCAAATGTTGCATCAAGCCAGCATAATGCTTCAGTTTTAGAATTATTAAGAGATTATTGTAATTGTCCAGAGGAATTTTCAATAATTTGAGCAATTCCTTCGCCACTGACGAATTCGATTCCAGGTGTTCCAAACCGAGCCTTTGAAATACCTGACAAAAACGTATTATTTATTTATTTAAGGAAGCCATTAAGGATAACAGGGAATTTACTTACTTCAACACTGGACAACATGACCTTGTCTATGTAGTCAATGCGGTCTGGATAGCATTTCAAAGCCAGATTCACTAAGGCAACTTGTAGAGCGACCATATCTTCTGGAGGCAAGTATTGTCTGTTAGCGATAATGAGAGAAACCTGATCAGAGAACACTTCAAATAATTGGACCTCTTGTAAGATACTGACGCCTAAAACAGTCAAATAAAATACAATAATGTCACAAATATGTTAGCATATATTTTACCTTCACTTCCCAGCGCATCTGACCTCTGGCTAAATGCGGCAAGGCGTTCCATTAAACTAATAACAATGTTCTTCACATTTACACCAGCTTCTAGCTCAGCGCAAGACCGTAAGAATGAATTCAATGTTTGAATGTGAAATTCATCCGGAAACACTTGAATAATGCACTCCATTAAGTATTCTTGAGCAATTGCATCTCTACAACTCACGACCTAAAAAATACTCATGTAATACAGTCGCACAAAAACAAAAGATGTTAAAGTTTGTTTAATTTTCAATGGAAAATGACAATATTAAAATTTTGAAGCACATCATACCTGTTCTAGTATTCCTGGTAGAACCAACTTTTGGTATTTTTCCAACGTAACAGATTCAAGTTGGCTAAGTCGCACCAAATTGGTACCAACCAAGATGCGTAACTCCTCACGTTCACGCTCCCTATTCTGCCGTTCCCTAGAGTGGCCTTGATGTTGCATGCGCACCCATAGTTTGTTCATTTCGGCGAAATTCATTAACACAAAATCTATCGAATCCTTCACTGTACCCTCAGGACATTCCCCATCTTGATCTGGAGAGTCTGGTAGCACATTCCTGGTACACTGAAGCAGGTAGTTTCTTAAAAAGAGGCCCCTCAAGGGATGTTGCACTCCTAAATACGGAAAGGTTTAATGGTTAAATATACAGACTTTTTTAACGATACTGACCTCTGCACATTTCCACCAAGTCTTTTAACAAATCTCTTCTGAGAGATGAATTTGTTTTAATATAAACCAAACCAACAGTGATAAGCAGATATAGCCTAGGTACAATATTTCCAGCATACTGCACCAATTCATAGAGATCCGTAACTTTGCGACCTTTTTGAAACTCATCAACCAAATACAGCTCCATGTGTCTAAGTTCGTCTGTTATTGCCATATCTAAAATATGCCGAGACTTAGAAATTGAACAATTTTTTCCTAGTATTTATTTAGTGTTAAGAATTTACGTATAAAATATTCACAATAAACTTGAAACCAAATGTACAGTTGAAGCAGCAGAAAAACTCTTTTTATTAATAAAGAACAATTTTCCACCACTTGGAAAAGGTCACGAGTGTAGACAACACCGAATATTGTAATCAATAACCATTCATAAAAAGTATGCACATATATATGCATAAAAAAGAATCAGGTAATATATGTTAGAGACTAGAGACAGGCAATTCAGGTCCAGAAGTGGATTCATTCCAATCAGACTCGCTCGTTGGATTCGCTCCAATATTCAAAGTGGATTCGATTTGAACCATTGGAACTCGTCACTAATAGAGACGAATGACAAATATTATTTCTGCATGCCCTGTCAACAATAACAACACATTTGACGATGTAGCAATTTTATAAATCTTTTTGCTGATGTTTGTTTAACGTTCACCGCTAATTTTCTAATTTAATAAAGATATTAAAAATATTAATGCAGTCTTAAATAAATAGTCATATGAAGTGTAAAAAATAGCAATTGCAAGCACAAATGGCGATTCCAAGGCAAATATTTGAGCTACCAATTTATTTGTCTATATAAATATCATCATTAGATTGTAGATGGTTAATTCTTATTTATTAATAATATTAAAATTATAATATATATAACATAGAATTAGTTTTAAACTTTTAATTATACTGTTATCAAACACCAAAAAAATCCAAATTTCTTCATTATTAGTTTATGAATCATCATTGTTTGTAGTTTTCAAGTATTCTTGCTCTCCATTTTTCAATCTAAGTATTACAGATTACATATGTTATTTTATAATTTTTGGAAATTTAAAAAATTAAAATATAGCATCTTACTATTTAGTGCCTATAGTAATAATTTATTTATATAAACAAAATTTACTGGAATAAAAATATATTACATATATTGATTTTTATTTTTTACTTTTTATAAAAATTCTTTTCAATGGCATCTAACTTTTATCATATATTCAAATAACTCCTTCAAAATGTACAATAGTAATTAATATATTTTGAAACACCTAATACTTACAAAGTTCATAATAACTTTTAGGGGATAACAAAGAGGTGCGTAGTTCTGTGAGCATAGCACTTGCATTTTTTAGGGCCTCCATCAATTTATTTTTGTCAAGGGCGCGTTTCATGTGAAACGCCTGGGCTTTGACAACCCCCAAGGCATCATGGAGATACTTTTCCTGTTCCTCCACAGGCGATATCTGAGGAGGCGTAGTTGGCTAAAATAAATAAAAAGTAAACATAATTGATGTTAAAGTGAGGTTATATCAGATTTTTTGGATGGAACTACCGAAAAACCATCGAAAATTTTGATGTAGTCGATGTGGAACGGTACTCCGGCGCTATAGGAACCCATGGTTTTAATAGGTCGTAGATTTTAATGACGTGTAATAGCAAAAACATAAATATTCACTTACCATTTTTGATAAATGTCAAAACTTGTAAATTATTCAACATGTATTGCCAACCTAAAATAAAAATGTCAATTCCGATTATTTCCCTACAAAATCCCTACCTTTAAACAAGGTCTGATCAGACCGACTGGATTTGTTTGATTAAAAACTATTTTTGTATCTACGAAAAATAAAACAACGTAACACAAAAGGTTTATTTAGATTGAAATATATATCACTTTTCAATAAAATCAGTTAATATCTAATAATGTCAGGTACTATCTCAGATTCATCTATAATATATAAAAAAAGGCAGTCTACAAAGATACGAATTTATTTTTAAATAAACAATACATTGGAAGTTTTTCAAGGGTCTACAGAAATGGTCTTAAATATTACTTGTAGAGCTTTTAATCGTGGTTGTGTGCCCTAGAATAAAAAAATTACAATTTAATAATAATATTATTGATATAAATACCATAAATAAGGGAATTAACCGCTTTTGCTCCTGCTTTGGCTTCTTGATCATCATTGTGAGGATGAAAATGACTCTATTCTGAAATTTAGTTATTATTTTAACAGTTTTTATTACTTGCCATTATGGATTACTTACTTGGAAAATAACTTCATTAATAAATACACTTTGGACTTGTTCATACGGAAAAAATTTGTAGGTTGTACCTAATAAATATTTAGTTGAAACATGGTACCCCAGTCCATTTACAATAATCAAGTTTTCTGTAATGAACAAATGTTACAAGAGTGTTGTTGCATAATTAAATATAACTGACCTAATGTTATTGTAGCCCAAATATTCCTCACAAACACAAAACAAATTACACATATTATTATAGCTAATTTGATATCTATTATTTCCACAAATAAACACAGGAAATTAAAAAATAATATAGATAATATTGCTACACTTCTTTTAAAGATCGTCTTTTTATAGGAATGCTGAATTGTAACATTAACACTATTTGGCTTTTTAATTATATTTAAGTTGAATACTTTTCCGGTGATGCTACGATAATTATTTTTTGGCTTTTTACGAAATTTTTCCATTTTAATTTCATGTTTCAAGTGGTTCAACTTTTAGGTTATATTTACAATCTTATCTGTCATTCGATTTAATAGAGCGGGAATTTTCAAGATAACAAAAAATGAAAGACGGTAACAAATGTTCCTCATTAATTCATTATTAATAAACATACTATTATTAAGTATATACACTTTGAGAAACGTTGTGTTTCCTTAATAGGGCTCATGGATATTTTTCCAAATCGATTCTTCTGAATCATGCTCCAGGGCAATACATGTCAGTGACAGTATCACTAAACAGAATCATTTAACTTTGCCATAGATAAAGAATACCTAGAAGTGTTTTTTTGTGGTGATTTCGTAGAAAGTGATATAAAAATTATGAATTTTGTTTTACTTTTAACCAATCTGTATGGTTTATACTCTACTATTATTATACTTTCATTCATTCTACCACTCAAGAACTTTCAAAGTTCCACTTAAAAAATATGTTAACAGTAACAAATGTTCTTTATTAATTCATTATGGGTAAACATAATAAGTATAATAATAAATTATTAATTCAATTCTACAATTACAAACATCAAAGTTCTTTTTTCTTTTTAGACTTCGGATAATGTTCTGTTTCCAAATTGATAGGCCTTTTAAATGGTCGATCTCTGCCACCAAATCGTAATTGACCAGATTCTTTCTTTCCACCAAACCCACCTCCCAATCGTCTTGGCACCCAACCTTTCAATAGTCGTTCACATTCAAAATCAACAAATATTTGAAAACCATCTATTACCATTTTGTTGGCATGTTTATAAGCCTCAACAGCAGACTCTTCTAAGTCATACTCCAGAAATGCATATCCTTTTGGTAAACCAGTCACAATATCTTTAACTAATCGGAGACGTTTAATTTTACCATAACAGGAAAAAATATCAAGAATTGTTTCTTTGGTGATTCTGTAGCTGAGTCGGCTGATAAAAATTGTGCACTCTGGTTTACCTTTTACATGTCTGTTTGGTTTATACTCAGCTAACAATGCCCTTTCAATCCCCTTGTCGTGGGGCTCAATATCGGTGCCGTCTATTGAACCAATCTGGATGGGGTCGTAATATTTTGCATATTTGGACCACTCGTTTTTTCTTTCCTAAAATTTTAACAATATAAATTATTAACTATTCAGTAATATTATTATTATAAAACTTACGTCTTCCATCGTGTATACAGGAGGAGGTGGAACTGTTAACTCGAGACTAGAAAACACTTACTTGTGGTTCTTCTGTACCTGTTAACCTGTCAAAGCAACCAAAACAACAAAATGTGACATTCTGAAACAATACTTAACTGCCACCTGTGTACGATGTTTAAAATGAACATTGTTTATTGATTTGTAACCTCAAAATGACTGAGTTGTCAAATTCCCAAAATAGTAAAATTATGGATGATAGCAAAGGAACTCCTGAAAGTGACTTCAGTATAGAATGTTTTCAGAATTACACAGCTCCTGAAGTATTCATTCAAGGTCTTGCCGGAATTGTCGATCAACAAGATGTGGAATCAATGATACGAGCCCAAAAACAAATGTAAACAAACACTTAACTATAAACTCAAAAATCTTAAATTTGTGTTGGTTGTAGGTTACAGAGATTTGAGAAGACCAATGAAATGTTAACAAATTGCAATGCATTAAGTGCATCAAGATTGAAATCAGTGGGACCCGAGTTCAAACGCCACAGTCAGATATTGTTAGAAGTAAAAAAAGATTTAGACTGTATATTTAAAAAAATTAGACTTATCAAATCTAAACTGTCAACACAATTTCCTGAAGCTTTTGCAGAGGCTGCCAGAAGCAGTTTTGCAGAGGAATGCCAAGAGGATGAAGAAATTCAGTATAAAGATAAAAAACTGAAAAACACTCAGACTGATATAAAAAAGGATGATGCATTGGAAAATAGAAGAAGCCTTCATATAAAAACAAATGAATCAGAGCTAGTCGATGTTAGTCGAAGAGCTTCAAAGTAAAATAAAATTATTATTATTATATAATACATTTTTTTATTGGTGTAAGACAAAATAACAAATATATAATATATATCGTTATCTGGTGGATGTATTTTAATTTATATTCCTCGACTATTCACTTTCCTAAGACTGTTTATAAAGAAAATTTGTTTTAGATAGGCAGAATGTCTTCTAATTATTAGTAATTTATTCTGATTCTTAAGTGCAAGGATTATTTCAAAAATATACAAAATGAACAAAAAATGTTTATTATTACAAAAATAAAATTAGTTCTGTAAAACTAAATAACAAATATGTGATATAACATTATATTTTAGTATTTATTTTTTAGAAAAACAGTATAAAAAAAAGTTAATTCTGTAAAACTAAATAAGAAGTATTATACCATACATATAATTATTTAGCATATCTTCGTGTATATTCCTCAGCCTTCTTTTTAAA
Organism: Aethina tumida; assembly: GCF_024364675.1. Taxonomy (NCBI): domain Eukaryota; kingdom Metazoa; phylum Arthropoda; class Insecta; order Coleoptera; family Nitidulidae; genus Aethina; species Aethina tumida. The sequence goes on along the minus strand of NC_065435.1, from coordinate 58,821,115 downwards.
TTCATCTGGATCATTTTTGTATTGATTTGCAATATCAACCATCAAAGGATCATCTACATTAGGTTCTTCTATCAAAGTTCTGATAGCAATTAATAAACCCTCCAATCCAATTGTGGGTCTCCAGTTGCCAGAAGGTGGCATTTTAATAAGGTCCAAGCAAATTCTTCCAGCATCATCAATGTTGGGATGGTAAATTCTAGTTTTGAATCTTATTGCAGGAGGAATAAAAGGATATTTCTTTGATATAGTTAGTTCTAACGTGAAAACTCCATCTTTATAAGGAGTATCTGGAGGACCTTCAATTTTTGCTTCCAACACATTTGTACTATCCTCTTTGTAATAAAGACATATTCCCTGTGGAGGATGAGATTGAATTTTCCCTAACTCCCTTTTCAAACGATGCTCTTGCATGTTTACCTTAATTGAATCCAAAGTAACTCTTGAAAAATTTCTATTAGTACTAGTGCACCATAAAAAACATATGATATTCTCCTAAAACTGTATTTACAAGTGAAAAAAGGTTATGTTTTGTATTTGGCGGCAATTAAATGGACAGTGTTGCCACCTGGCGGCGAAAAACATTCAGATAATGCAACGCGATTGGTCGATTTGAATTATTAACATCAAATAAAAAGCATCCGTCACTTGTCAACTTCAATCAACGAACGTTTCCTAACCACTACCAGATCAATTAAAAAATTTTGGTAATTTCGTACGAGTAATGGCCCAAAACGTAAATCCCTTTTTGGAACAACAATCCGGGTCAAACAAACAACCAGATGACTCCAGAAAATTCCAAAATGATAATCACGCTGTCACAAAAAGGTAAGCAAATTGATCTACACAAAAACTCAGAGGAGGTAATGTTAATTCCGTTACAGATTACACAAAGAACTGATGAACCTTATGACATGTCCAGACAAAACTATATCAGCTTTTCCTGATGGAGAAAATCTGTTCAAATGGATTGGTACAATTAGTGGACCCAAAGACACTGTGTATGAAAAGTTGAAGTTCAAGCTCAGTCTACATTTTCCTAATTCCTACCCATATACGGCCCCAACGGTAAAATTTATCACACCTTGTTTTCATCCAAATGTAGACTTAAGTGGTAATATTTGCTTGGACATCTTGAAAGATAAATGGTCGGCATTATATGATGTGAGGACTATATTGCTTTCAATTCAGGCTTTGTTAGGTGAACCAAATAATGATAGCCCCTTAAATGTATTGGCTGCAGAAAAATGGACCAATCAGGATGATTACAAGAAGCATGTATTAGAAATGTATAATAATGAGAGTGAAAAGTGATTTATTGTTGTAGGTATATTTATGTAAATTCTTTGTTAACATTTCTCTGAACTTGATGCTAGATTTTATTAAATACACTACATAAATTAGTTTTACATTAAATTTTATCCTCAGACTCGAATTAGAATAATATGGCTAGTGTATTTAATGAGATTTATTTATTAGACTGCATTATTTTTATTATTACAATTTATTTATAGTTTTGAATTGTGTGCAACATTGTAAAAATAAATTGAAAACTCAATTATGATTTTATTTGTGAATTAAGTGATAACTATAAATTTCTAGTGTAATTGATTTACTAGACTGGATTATTGTTGTACTTACTATTTTCATTATTGTATACATTGATTGTTTTGAATTCAAAATAGAATATGATCAAATTTTAAATTCTATTTAAGAAAAAGTGAAAATTATGGTGTATAAAATTTCTGCAAAAACTTGTACTTACTAAACTTTTTACAAATAAATAATATTAATTTCTATGTAGAAAGTTTGAAAATAAAATTAAAACCTATTTATGTATTTTATTTAGTATATTAATATTGCAACTTTTAATATTCATTAAAATAACAGCAAATTTTATTAAATATAAATTTCGATATGTTACAAAAGGATCCAAGATACATTTTTTTAAATAAAATAACTAAAAACTTATTAGTAGAATTGTAAAATGAATTTTTGGTAAATTACAGTAAAAAGTAATTTCTCAATAAATTGTCTTGTTTTTAATCGATTTAAAATTAATATTTTATTTAAAATAATAATTTCTTAATCATTAATTTGGATCAAAACTAGATATATCTTGATAGTATTTTGAAATAAAATTGTAAAATTGAAATTTATACCAGAAAAATTTGTTATTTCATAATTATAATAAAACTGGCAATGTACAGGTCATTCAACATCCTTAAAAAATAAAATTTACTGACAATATTTGTGTATGTGTATTATAATAAATATTTAATGCACTTAGATTTTATTTTTTCGTAATTAGTAATAAAAAATATATAAGATTTTGAAAAGCACAAAATAAAATAAAAAAAAATTACTAATGCATTAATAAAAATTTATACAATTATATATTCTAGGAATGTGAAATAACAAATTGTCAGTGAATTACAATGAATTTTAGCCCAATGAAAAATCTATAGTTTATTTGAACCATTTAATGGAAATATTTCTTATGTACATAATAAATATTTAACATAACTAAAAGAAATAAAATAATGGATTAAATATACACATGAATGACTAGGATTAAATAATAGTTAAAATAAAGATTAGTAAAATTGTGATGCCTTCAAAAATTGATATATCATAAAGCTGTTTATTTCTTTGATATGCATCAGCTGTGTAGACTGCGTTTTTTGAATATTATAATCTGTTCAATCTTGAATATTGTAATCTTGTTAAATGCCTCTTATTAAAATTCGCAATAACATCCTGAAATGTATCTAGAACATTAAAATACAGACTTTCAAGAAAATCTTAAAATATAAATTGTAAAATTTATGGGAATTCATAGAAACTAATTGAAAAAATAAATTATTTGTATATCTACTAATAGACTAAGAGTTACAGTGCAAAGAAAAATCTATTTTTTATCTGAAATAACTTTTTAATTGGAATATTTGTTATATACACAATAAATATTTGGCTTACAACTAAAATAATAAATAAAATGATGGCGTAAAACAGACATGAATGACTAGGATTTCACAATAATTAAAATAAAGATTAGCAAAATTGTGGTGGCAGCTAAAACTAATATAGCACACATCTTTCTGTTCTTTCTTTGATATGCATCAGCCTTTTGGAGCTGTTTGAATCCCTCATACACACTAATTTGTGTTTGTTCAATGTTGTAATCTATTCGATCTAGAACTGTTCCTTGATCAGTTACCATTTGACTCAAATCTTTGAAAATTTCATTAAGATCCACAATAGATTTAACAATGGCATTAACTTCTTGTTCACGCTCTTGAGCAAATCTAGTATTTTCTTCTTCTAACATTAACAATTGTTGCTGTGTCATTTGTTTGGAGTTGATGAAATAATTATCTATTTCTTCAGATTCCTGGTTGTAAAAATCATCCATTTCTATTTGATTATCAAAATATATTTTTGAACGGTCTTCCCTAGATTGAATCTGTCTTAAATAACTATTCTGTGTTGATCGGAATGTAGTGGATAATTCTTGTAATGCAGTGGCTAAAGAATGGTACACATTAACAGTAAGTCTTTGTTCTTTTTGTACACCTAAAAAGTTACAAAATTTTTTCTCATATTCTAAATGTATCAACATTATATCTACCATCAGCAGAATGGCTCCTGATAATTTGTACAAGTCTATGACATTCATTGAACATTCTTGTGATTTCATGAACACAATTTTCTATTGCAATTTCATCATCAGAGCTTTCATCAAACGTTGGTCTGTGCAAGTGTCGGGAATGTAACAGCTTTAAATCATTGATTTTTGCTTTCAGTTTTGGCAAAATCATTTGTGCCTTCTCCAGATAGTCTATCCATATTGGAGGCATTCGATTATCATTTTTATCAAGAAGGCCCTCTTCTAAATCATTTAAAGATACCAAATGCATCCTTTCGGAATCCTCCTACAATCAAATTGGAAATAAACAAGCGAAAATTGCCATATGAGAAAACCAAAATTGGTTTGATGTGTTGGAAACTTGCCTGATCAGGATATATGTGTCTGCTGCGTATTGCATTATTTCTCATTAAGAGAAATACGTCCGTTAAGCTTCTTGTTGCCATTTTAAACTATTTTGTGTATTTAAATAAAAAATTCAATGAAATACCTCATACATGACGTTTCACTGTTTATGTGTAAGTGACTTCAGACACAACCTCTATTGTAAACGTCAAAGTAAATAAATTTATAGATTTTTTCAAAAATAAGAGCTATTATGAAAATTTTGTTACAATCATTCATATAAGTGTTACATTAAGTATATCGGAAATATCAAATTTTGATTAAATATTTTAGGTAATTTATACACGAGTGTGTCTGTCATTGACATATGGTAGGTTAAAAATAAATTCCCTGCTGCGTTTGTCAGAAAAAATCAAATATTATGTATAAGTATATATATATAAGCATGTATTTATATTCTCATGACAAGATCTGATGAGCCTGAAAACGTGGGGACTAAATTAAGATGTATATAATAATATCTCGAATATATTAGTGGTTAATGGATAGTTGGTGTGACAACTTCTTCAAATGAATCTCACAAATGAGGTAACACAATGGAAATTTATTGCCAATTTTAGAAGTTGAGTGATAATTAAGTGCCAAATGTCTAGTGAAATGACTATTTTATACCAAACAAAAATGCGTAATGTAGCCAGAGATGAGATTGATCGAATACCTTCAAAAGACAGAGCAACATACTGGGATATAGTTGGTTTTGTTATATCCATAGCAAGCCACTTAATTGATGTGATTTTTGATGTTAATTTGGCTTACAGATATTACATTGCAAGTAATTTAGGATACTTTTTTACCACACTAGCCTTTATTCTTATACCAGCTTTCATTAACACTGCCTTCAGCATTCGAATGTATGTATTAGATAATGAGAACAAGAACAGACACCATACTTTAACCAAGAGATTTACAAGACAAAGTGTATGTTATATCATTGTCTTGTTATTTCAACTGGCACCAGTTTTACGATATTTTGATGCCTTGAAGTATGCTTGGAAATCTAAGAAAGCTGAATTGGCCAAAGATGCAGAGAATCAAAGGAAATATTATGAGTTGATGGTCAAGGAAGATTCAGATGTGGCCCTATTGAGAGTTCTAGAGTGTTTTTTAGAAGCAGCTCCCCAACAGATACTACAATTGACAATCATATTTATTAGTCATGGAATGAATCCAACTGGAACACTTAATAGTATGTATAACAATAACTGTTGTTTTTAAACATCTTATAAAATCGTTTTTAGTAATCCATCAGTATCTTTCAATTGGAAGTTCATTTGCTAGCATGGCTTGGTCTATGGCATCTTACCAAAGACTGTTGAGAGTCTCTTTAAAAAATAAAAATAACATTTCTTGGAAGGGCACAATAGTTCAATTTCTGTGGCATTGTCTTGTAACAGGTGAGCAATAGAATATTATTCATACCAATAATTTATGACTCATTTCTGGCATTCATACAATTAATTATTAATAATGTATTTGTGCAGTGTCAAGGATATTGTGCATCAGTGTCATTGCATCAGTATATCCTGTCTACACAATTCTGGTTATCATTGTACATTGGTTTGTGATGACTCTGTGGCTGTGCTCAAGTCAGCCAAGCAACTTTTGTGGCCACAACAAGCTGTACGATTTTCTGTTTTTCACTATCTTCGGAGCCGTGAATGTTTTCACCCATGTGGTTCTAGTGGATGGTCCAACATTCTGTAAATACACAATATTCTATTTATTGTTGTTTGCAGAAAACACCATGGCAACCGTAATTTGGATTTTAAGCGCGGATGACGAGTTAAGAAATACAGAATATTTCCAACCAATTATTTATGCAAACGTTATACCTTATTTAGTGGGGATTGCTTTCATGATTTTGTATTACAAATTCTTTCACCCAACAACAAGTTGCAAACCCCCACCTCCTGAAGTTGCAAATAGTTAACATGGATAGGAAAATTTTAGGTAATTTTAAAATATGTGATAGATTGGGCCTTTAGAAGTACTTATTCCTTTGGCAATCTCATTTATGTAATCTACTTTGGAGAGGACATTAATTTTTAAAGGGTTTTTTTGTCATTTGTATATTATATATATATTTAAAAAAAAAACTTGCATGGTTGAAGTGTAAATTTGCGTATGAAATGGATGAATGTAATACTTTTTGAAGTTTGTTAGTATTGTGTATTGAATATTTTTTATTTGTAGCACAATTTAAGATATACATAATGACTTTTGGAAAGAACTAAACTTTTTAATAATTGTGGATATTATTTGGTTAACAAAAGTATCATTATCAAGTATGCTGAATTTCATCTATATACATTTTTTAATGTCTATTCTGATTGAATAAGTAAATGAGTTGATTGGCACATAAATTGTATGATATTAGTCAGATGGTATGGGCAATTATTAATTTGCTATGCTCTCTAACTATTATCAGACAGTTCATGTGTTACTTGACTCATTAAAATATTTTCTATGTTGTTGACTTCTGATTATATAAATTACACCCAAATATAAAATTATTGTCCTCCTGTTCATTCGTCAGACAAAAAGTATATCATAGTTAAAATACTCAGTACGTTTTTGTTTTCCTTATATGAATCTATTTTTAATTATATTGAAAAACTACTTTCTGTTACCATGAAAGCTATTTATTTGTACTTTTAAGAAATTGGTACATGACAATAATTTTTTTTCATATTCTCTTATTTATCTAAATAAGTAAGCACATATGGATTGTTTTAGGTACCATAAATTCTGTTAGTATCGAATTCAGTGAAACTAAAATTTTATTTTATAAATTTGTACTAGTTTTTATTTAAAAAATGCCATTAAAAACTTGTATATAATTACAAATGTTTACATCGATTTTATTCATAAAGTAACTGAGAAACTTACTTCAATTTAATTTATTTATTTAGAAAACGTTTTCTCTTAAATGTTCTGAATCTCAAGCGAATAATTATTACCTTTTTAACTATCATGAACACTACCAAAAGATATAAAAGGCTGTTTGGTGTCTTAAATATACAATTTTGTATGTGAATTTTTCTATAATTATACAATATCCAAAAATAAATGTACTCAAAAATATCAGTGCTTAAAATCTCAACAAATACGAGATCTGTATGCAAATATGTTGGTTGATATTTTAAGCAGTTCTAAATAGTGCAATAATGTGATATTCCTTTTATGTAAATCAAAATTTCAATGACCGTTTTTATGAAAAAACCCACATGTTCTTTTTGTGGATCAAATTTAGAGTTAGTCATTGCAATTTTGAATATATTCCTGAACATGTTTCCCATGATATTATATTACAATTCATTAATTAATTTATTTAAAAGTGATTAAAATATTCATTCAAATAGTTAGGTAGCAAATATTTATTTATTGTAATTATTAATTTTACCTGGTGATAACATAATTTAAATATTTATCAAGAATTGTTGAAGACTGACATATGAAATTCAGTTATCTAAATGACAATAGTAACTGCATAATTATATGCAAATCGTCATAGGCTATCATTATATAAATCATGTTCATTTTCAATTATAAATTTGTTTTCCTTAACTATGCTTTAAATTGAAATTGTATTACAGATTGTGTAGAAATCTCATAAACCCTTTGTAAAACCAACGTACTTCCTAGTCTTTTTGATCTAAAATATTATGCTCAAAATTAATGTAATGTCCTATGATATACAAAATTTTTAAATAAATTTTAATACTAATTTTCGTTTTATTACTTTTATTAAATTTATAAAATATATTGTATATTTACAAAATAATTTAATTTTTTACATAGGAGTTAGTAACTAGGACCATCATCCAAGTTGTCATCTTCATCTTCATAATCTTCCCCATTATCAAAGTAATTTTTAGCATAATCGGTGCCATCATCCATTTCTTCATCTGGATCTTCATCCATCATTTCTTCATCATCAAGATCATCGGTCTCCTTGCTCTTTGTTATGTCAATATCACCAGATTTTGCTTCCATCTTTTCTAATGCCGTTAACCTGCAGTAATTCCAATTCAGAACAGAAACTTTTATGTAATTCATTACTTACCTATCATTAATATTAATATTTTTAATAACCTTCTGGGTGCCTGCCTTTTTAGCCAACATTTTTGGTCTCAGTTCAGAGGGGAACAATGACCAATTATATTTTTCTTTGGGGACCTGAGCTATCAGTTCATTTTCATTTGATTGTGTTTGAGGCATCTTTAAATATGATGAAGACAACTGCATGTGGTCAATAAAATCTTGTTTTAAAATAAGCAAATATTCTAATTCAACTGATTTCTAAAATAAAGAATATTTTAAAAGATTCATTTTTTAAATAATTGGGATACTTACAGGTAAAGGTACAGGTCTTTTATCTAGCAAGGGATATAGAGGAGGTGGTTGAGTTACCAACCCTGGTGTTGATTCATTGGTTCCAACACCCAGACTATTTAATTGTTCCCTATTAAATGATTTTGTAACGCCACCCCGTCCACCCCTACCTCCTCTACCGCCCCGACTCATTTTGTAAGTTCAAGCCTTTTTAGACCATCAGAAAGTCCTTTGATTTCTTCCTGTTCCTTCTCAAAGATATCCTAAAATCACAATCGTAAGCCACTTATGCTGTAAACAAATTATACTAGTACATTTACCGGGTCGTAAATAACTTTTATTATTAATGAACAACTTGGACAAGTAGCAACCTCTTCACCAGCTAACAGTTCTTCCTAAAATATCATTCTTATTCATTGGTATTAATGTAACCTTAAATATTTGCCTTAGATATTTGAAATCTGTCGCCGCAAGGACATGGATAATAATAGATTTCTTCCTCTTCGTCGTAATCAAAGTCTTCTATTTCTACTTCGTCGTGAAAAATACTCATAACTAGAGGGATGTTTTAATAAACTAAATGAATACAAAATGAGTCAATTACATTCCTGTTTTGAAATTTGAAATGTCAAAAACACGAGGTGATGGTTTGTGAAATCTCACGAGTAGATGGAGCTGATTACAGAATTCTCCATTGCTTTGTAACTTTTTAACATAACTAAAAATTATATAAATTAAGTTTGATTAAATGCAATAGAATATAACAATATAAATGATACATATATTTATATATTCACTTCACAATCAGAAGAATTAATTATTGAATTTATAAACAAAGAATATGTGAATTGAAAATGTTTGCTAATTATAGACGTCGAAATTTATTGGTAAATAAAATGTTGCATATATTTAATAACACAAAACATTAATATCTATAGTTTCAGGGTATTGCAATACATAGTGTAAATACATATTAATAACATCAGATTAATGAGCGGACAGAGCTGCACTAATAGCTTTCTAATTGAGAGGTATCGGATTATGAGCATCATCGCTAATAGTTAGTGGCAAATTATCATTAGATTCGAATTATAATTCATTTTTGATGTGTCAATTATCAATTTTGCTCAAACCTGTTACGCAATTGAATCGTTTTTGTGTTTATTTGACGAGTTGGATATGGTAGGTATAGCATGTGAGATAAATCTCATTAAGTACAAATTAGTACGGGGTAAATTTAATTTTGGCCCCTATGTTAAAACAATGATAGATCCTCGTATAAGCCTCACTTTGCAATTGCACTGTTATTTATTGCCTGTTAATCAGAATTTGAACGCGAAATTGAAATTGGCACGAAACATGATTAAGCATCATTCATTGTAAGTCGAATGACACTGGTCGGAATATTTTTAGAGATGTTTATTAACAGTGAAAGGGGGTCTTGCTAATTCAATCTTGCCCATTTTGTGTGATTGTGTTTACTCCGTATACCTAACGTAGTTACAGAATTAATGTTATTAGGATCGTCCTCAATTATATGCCTGTGCATTAGGGTGCGGCTGGAATTGGTCCAGGATCACGTGCAACAATTGAAAACAATAAAAATGTCTAAGAGACAACTCTTTATTTAAAATATTTATTTGGTAGTTTTCATAATATTATAATGACTATTATAATTTTCTTTAAATTATTTATCCATATGTCTATGATTGGTTATTTATCACATTTCTAATAGAAAAATAACTATAATAACAAACTGAACTACTTACTAAAGATGAGTATTAAGTGGCATTTTAAGAAAGTATAAATTATCATTAATAGTTTTACTGTTGCCTACGTAAGTTAATGAAAATATATAATAACTTTTTAAAATGTTAAATATTTTAGCTAAAAATCTTTTATTTAATGTAACCTGTTATAATAATATTAATTTACTATTGTTGTTTTAAAATGTATCATAATATTAACACACTATAGGCGGGTAGCAAAATAGTCCAAACTAACTTGTTGAATGACAACAAAAAATAAGAGATAATTCTTTCAGTTCCGTATGTAAACCAATAGAGTAAAATCATCTCACCCCGCTTTTAAAGTACTTACTTTCAAAAAGGTAAAAATTACCCGGCCCGCTAACAATTAACAATTCTCGAGACGGGTATTTTTACTCGACCCGCTTATAGTGTGTTAATAATACATAACAGTATATTCTTATTCCATAAAATGTTAATTAAGCTGAACATAAATACAACAACTTTAAATTTAAAAGGGAATGATCAAATCTGTGCTATTTAAGTTGAAATTAACACTTTGAATAATATCCTTTTTGTTTTATAATTTTGACCCATCCCCGTGGCATTTGTAAGTCTATTGTAAATGTTAAGGCTTTCGTGACCATTGTGTCCATATGTATAGATCTATAAATGCGAACAACTATAGATATACAAGTCTATATTCCTTCCATCTTCTTGAATTGCTATTATGAGTTCATTTAAATTTGTAAAATTTCAACCTCATATTTTTATGGGGTTGATATCTGAAGATTGGGATGGGTGAGGCAAAACAACAATACTTTGGGGTTTCAACCAACCCGTACTCATGTTGAAACACAACTATTAAGAGGATAATTTCTTCAAAATATAGAAGCAAATTGCTGTTTAATATATCCCTGTACATACATAAATCAGTCCACGGGGGTCTACGTCATGAAAATTGAATCATCTCTATTGCATAATTGAACCGGAGGAATATAGATAGCTTGTGTATTCGGAAAAATACATAAGTTTTAATGTTACATAAAATATTACTCATTTGGCCAATAAACATTCCTACCAAAATTAAAGTAAGATTATTAGATAATATTATTTTTGTAGAATACAGTATAAAAGAACATAAGTTAGTGTTATTTACATTTCAAATTAAATAAACTAATAATGGCTATAATATATAACATTTTAGTTCTTTTAATAATGACTACTACTGTATATAGATACTCTATATATTATTATGTAAAAATATATTTTAAGAACTTACACAATACAATAGTACAATAATTTGTAGAAGATTACTAACTGCAATTAATTTTCTGAATTGAATTTATTAATAATTTATTTAATGTTACATATTACGAAAAAAAATATATAATTTAAAATTTTGAACTAAACTGTAGTATTAATATTATGAAGATTTATTTTGAGTCACAGAATAAATATGAACTAACATTAGTATTTATAAAGAGGTATCCAAATATCCTTTTTGTACTTGATATTTATGTGTATGTAAAAAATTCGGGTTTGTTTAGCATTATTTTATACGTAAAAGTAGTGGTTGAAACAAGTTATAATTGAAAGGTGCAGAGGGTTTTGTTGACTGACTGGGTAAAATTTGTTGAGGCACATAGTGATGTATTGCCGTGCTCCTTTGTTTATGGTATCGATTGGACCCCGACTCGAATGAACACAACAAAAGCTGCCCCCGTGAAAAAATGCAGTGCATCATTTCGGTCGGCGGTTCCCGCGCCCAAAACTTTATTAGAAATATTTTCCAACCTCAACAAGTTAATGAGTGCATTCGTCTGTCGGAGTGATAAACGTGGAAATGGCGAAAATCGATCGACTAAACAAGATTAATTGCGATAGACCGCCACCCACCCCCCGGCAGCCCGTGCACCAGAACATGGGAGACGAACAGACACATCCGTCAATCTTGAACGAGATGTTCGTATGCTTGCCCGCTTGAATGATAACCCGTTGCGAGAGTGCGAGCCGGACGACGGAAGTGTTCCGACCGCAAAAATTACTCGCCATTCCACGATGCTTTTAAATAAATAATGATTAACGCGAATGTCCAATCGTGAACGGCCCCCCTGGAGTTCGTCATGTTTTCCGAACTACGTTTTTTCGTTCTACACCGTAAAACGTATTTTTTTATCAAATGTTGGGACCCTTAGAGCGAAATTATTATCAGTTTTCGATGATGATTTTTCAATTAAAAAAAATCCTATCACGAAACAATTTATGTTTTAAAAATTATATCTACCATACATTTTGTCTATATAAACCTATCTATTTTATCTATCTTAATCCATAAAATTTCCATAATTTAATTTAAATATATTAGTTCAATTAACACCAAATTAGAGTATTGTTCTCTTGAATCCTAATAATTTTGATTTAAATTTCAATATATATACACGTAAAAGGCAAAACCTTACTTTCATTTCCTCTAAAACACATTTAAGATCCTTAAATTAAGACTAATGGACGCAGTGACGACGCACTCCGAAAATAATTGGAATTGCTTTAGGAGTTCTTTTTGTTTTTGTTTTCTTTTAAAATGCATTAAATTCATAACTTTTTTTTTTTAAATAAAGTTACCTCAGAACCAAATATCCTTAGTTCGGACTAGAATTAAGTGGACGAATAGTTGACCTAATAATAAAAATTAGTAAATTTTTTCATCCTACTCAGTTAACTAACACTTTAATTGTCTAAATTATAAGATACTGCAGTGATTATAGAATGTGAATTAATCTCGTGAAATACAAAATTATTTTGAATAGTATTATTTATTAAAATCAATATTAAAAAAGGTTGCAGAAGATTCCATCTTACATTGGTCATCTGTTTCGTTTGTTTCACTATTTAAAATGAACCAACCAAAATTTATATACAATTTTGATAATAAAATCAATTTAATTAATTATTATATGTTACATTATGCCAGCTTTGTTTTTTATAATATATATTTCAATGATTAAAAAAGACAAAACCATCCATATCTTCATTTCCTTTAAAACATATTCAGAACTGATAGACGCAGTGACGATGCACTCTAAAAATAATTGAAATGACGTTAGAGGAACTTTTTTAATACCTTTCAAATACATTAGCTCCACAGATAATGTTAACACTAATTTTATACTTTTTTAAGAGCTAATGTTAATAGTAGCTATAACTATTTTATTTAATGTGAACTGTTAAAATAATATTAATGTTGTTTTATACTGTATTCTTAAAACAAATATTTTCTTATTCCAATAATATATACATTTTTCTAAACTAAACATGACATAAATATATTAAGATCAATTTTAACCAACTGAGTAATATTTAATTATCTATGTATAATATCCTTTTTGTCTTATAATTTCGAATTTGATTAACAATCTACATTATACATACATATAAATGTCAGTTCAAAAAAGAATTATTTTAGATGTTTCTTTATAAATAGTAATGTTAGTTCACAATTATTTTGTCATTCATAATAAATTTTCATAATATCAACTAATACTACAGTTTAGTTAAATTTTTTAAATTGTTTCTTCTATTTTTTATTTTATTTTCCATAATATATGAAATTAAATAAAATATTATTAATTTAAATTTATGAATTTAATTTTAATTAGTAAGCTTTTATAAATTATTGTAGAACATCCCTTTACCATAACTTTTATGTGAACAGGATACCTATTATAAGCAAAACATTCATATTTTTTAATAAACTAAATTTAGACACATCACTACTTATTCTTAGTAGAAAACTGTGTTTTTAAAGATCTGCGGTCAAACTCCCATTCACTAACCTTCTTCTCACTGTCCTTGAACTAATTTCAGCAAGTTCCATTTTCTCCAGGTTGCCTTTAATTTGAGTTGTCGTTAAGAATGAATTGGTTCTTGACATTCGAATTATCCAGTTATCGATTTTGTTTGAAGTTTTTCGAACTCGTGCAATACTTTTCGTAGCTACCACTTGGCCTGTTTCTCTAAATTTATAATATAATAATATAATTTATTAGAGGAAATAATTGATAATTTTTTTACAGTGTACAGTTTCACTACGGTCCATTATTAAATAATTATAATAAGTCATTAAATAATCTGTCATAATACTGTGACCAATGGCATAGTCGAATAGGTTCCAATTTTAGGGAGGCAGAATATTATCTGTTGTTAGTAATTTGATCAAAAACTTGAAACACAATAAAACGCGACAAAGGGAAGAATGTAAGTACTTATATTGGAATCAATTAACACATTTCCAGTACACAATTTATTTTCTGATGTTCTACCAAACATTATCAGTAACTGATAAATAAAAAAACACACGTCTAAGTTTTAGTAAGTGGCAATTTTATCAATTGTTTATATTCTTATTTGTAATTTTATGAAAAACCTGAGACACAATGACACACGACAATGGAAATAATGGAATGGGAGCTTTATGAAAGGAACAATTTTCCGTTATTTGTGCTAGTGGAGGATGTCGTGTGTGTGGGTTATTAAAAATGTACCAAATATATCCAGTTTCAATTACAATTCCGTTTACTTAAACGGACCATAAGAAACGTATAAAAACAGGATTGCAGAACGGGTCAACTATGATAAACATTTGCGGCGCTACGTAATTTACAGTAAATCATCCGACTGGGCAAAGGTTCTGTTTGCTTACATATTTCAATTAAGTGGCGGGCCACATAAAATAACCCAAATTAGTAAAATAATAGGGCTGAGTGTGCATTATGATACACGTGGAATGAGGTTTTTGATTTAATGGGACGGCATAATAAATAAATCGAGGCTCGTGTATGTAGGAAACTCTCTCTCTATGTGTGTGTGTGTATAAGGCTGGAAGTATGCGGTCGACATTTTATAGCCGTGAGTCCTTTCACGAGTTTCAGGTGAAAGGACGAGTTACGAACGGGGAGACGCTTCTGAAATGCCTCGCTGCGGGAAAATTTCTAATGGTTACCTTCATTATGTCAAACTTATTTTAGTCCGTATACACGGTGATTCGATCGCAGCATTAATTAAAAAGATTTAATGGCAACATTAGCGTTTTGTATTTTTGTTTTATTTTTGGTTGATTTTTGGGAGTTGTGGCACTGTGCGCATTATAGTATTGGATCCCAGGTGTCGTGGAATTCACTCTGATTACAAAACTAATTATAACCGCTACTTAAAAGCCAGTTTATATAATAATGATATTATTTATTTTGTAATCAAGCACTCGCATTGTTGGCAAACATATTTCAAATGTATAGTACAGCTTGTTTATAATGAATTGCTAAAATTTTTAATACCTGTAGTAGTGTATCATTTTGTATAATGAGTATGTCTAGTTCTTTTTAGAGTTTTTGAAAAATGGGCAGTAAATATTAGTTTAATTATTTAGTCTTCAAGAAAATAACGTATTTCTTAAACTTGTTACACTAAACACTATAAATAATTATTTCTTTTAAAAAATATAAAAGTGAAAAAAAATTATATACAATAAAACACTTCCAGAAATAAATATAAAAATGACAAAGATTTGAGGAATAATTGAAAAATGAAAAACAACTAAATATATATTAACAATAAAACACTTAAAAACATACCAATAAGTTTAGAAACAGTAGGATGCCATTAAACTAATTAAAAATGAATGTCAATTACTAGAAAAAATATATAATAAAATATGTATTTTTTACTATGTAATTAATAGCTGATAAAAACTCTTTTATTTAATGTGATTGAATAAATCGTATATACAAAAATATTATCAGAAGAAAAATCAAATACGTAATAACAATACAGGATTCTAAAATAGTTTTATTATCAAGTTTAGAAACAGTATGTTATATTAAATATTTAAATTAAGGAAAGTTGGATTTAAATCACTAGAAAACAATTAAATAAAAAGATGTTTTTTTTAATAGTTATGTAGCGTAAGAGTTGACTCTGTCTAGGAAGAGTAAACTCTTATTAAAAGTATCAGTAAACGTTGCAATTAAACAGTTCAACTTTTCATAAGAAGGATTGACTGTGCCCGTTGCAGTTTAGTCAGAGTTGAATTATAAATGTTGTTTTCAAGAGCAAAAATTGTCACTTTTTAATAATATTTTTCGATTATTATTATAATTATTATAAAAGTAAATAAAAGGGTAAAGTATAGATTTGACTGATTTTCAATCGCAATCTGATAAAGATTTAAAATTGTAATGGTGTACCAGTACTATTTGAAGTTTGTTGTATTGAGACCACTGATATATATATATATATATATATATATATATATATATATATTATTATAATTATAATTATTATTAGTAAAATATAAATTTAGGATGTTGTAGTCATGTAAACACCATGAAGTAAATTGTAGTTTCCGACATTATTCTAATCAATTGATAATTGGTTAGAATGGTTGCCGAAAGAAGACTTTTCGAAAGTTGTGCCAAATATTTAGTTCGAGTTAATAAGATATTCGAGTAATCGAAGTTCGAGTTATCAAGTAAAAATTACATATAATTTTCACTCTGGCCAACCAATTTGCTTCGAGTTACCAAAAATCAAAAAGGTTATCGAAGTTCGACTGTGTTAATATATTTACTGGAATTCTTTATATTGTCCATGGTGTCCAATTTAAAATTTCCTCATTATATTCTAAACATGGTATTATTATTGTATTTTGTTTTTTTACAGTCTATTTTTTATTATAGAAAATAATATAAGATTTATAAAAATTAAAAAAAAGCTTTATAAAAAACTCTATTGAAGAAAAATCAAATATCTTAACAATAAGAAATCAAGAAGTATAGAATCAGTAGGGTATATTTAAGTTAACAAATATCATTCGATATAAAATTGCATAAAATATAAATAAAAATACATGTGTTTCTTTTATAAAAAATAGTTGCAATTGAAAATAAATGAAAATACTTTTTTGTATTGTTTAAACAATAACACATACAAGAATAACAGCAAAATGGAAATATACATCAATCCTAATTTACTAAGTTTGTATATTTGATTAATGATTTTACTGTATATTAAACAAATTATCATATTAGAATTTTGTTGAGTTGTTAACTACAGTTGATTCTGATTTTAATACTGAAAATTTTAGTAAGTTTATCTTCAACCCTCTTTTAAGGTGTGCTGTGTATATATAACTAGGTCGAAGAAAATGTGCATATTAAATTCTTATAATTTGTAGTGTTTGTATTTTTTTTATCGACTGAAAATGTAGTGAGGTAAAATTTAAAATATATCCATTTTTACGTAGAAAAGGTTATATTGATGGACATGAACTTCAAATAGACAGATTAGTGGATTGAACTAAAAAAACAAAAAAGAAAAGCTCATGTAAAACAGAAAAGCGTTACACGGATTTAACCACAGGACTGCGTAACAGTCTTCAATTTATGGGCAAAAATAAAATGAAAAATAATTGGTAACCATTCATGCCACTTACAGTATAAACTTTACCTTTGTATTTGAATTAGAAGTGACAAATCTGAAATTTTCCTCAAAGGAAAGTTCTAACATATTTGCAAACAAACCAACTCTTTACAAGAAACTTATAGTTAAGTTAATGAATTCGTCAATTCAAAGACTCCGACGTTAGGTAAACTCATAATAAATAATCGTATAATGTTAATTCGAAGCTGCCAATCAACAATACGAATCATAATTAAACATCGGCGGGAAAAAACTGTTTATATTCAATAGTTAAACCGTGGTCTTTATCCGCACGACGAAGACAAGAGGCTCGTTGTTAGAGCACTTGGCTGATAGTTAAATTGATTGGGTAGTTATCTCACAATGAGGTGGCGCGGCGAATATTGGGTGGGAGGGTTGGCAAGATGGAGCAGATAGATCACGAAGCGCGGGGGCCTCAGGTGCAGCATTTACATAATAACACGGCAACCAGCCTCTGGAAGCTATCACGCGAACACTGCGACCGCACTAATTGCAATCACTATTAGCAATTAAAAAACGACCACTTAGTAATTAGTACATTGATTTACAGCGACGTTTTACGTTAAGATTTGTGGCCCCTTTTACCACATTGTTGTGTTTCCGCGCACCGTTATTAAAAATATTTTATTCAGGTGGCGCCCGGGCTTTTAACGGTACGAACTTGTTTAAGGGTTACGTATTGCCGCTTCGAATGGCTTCGTTTCGAATTCCGAACTATTGGTTTATGGTAATAGTTCCATGCTTTTAAAGCTGCAATGTACATTTTACTAATTTTTTTTTCAGATGTCGCCACAGCGATACTCCCGTCGTGTCGTTTATGAATTGTTAAGCAAGTACTACAATTCTTAAAAAAGAAAAAATAAAATTGTATCTTTATGTTGTTACTTTTTACTTCTTTATTTTAACTAATTGGAGAGATGTTAAAAAACCGTTTACAATGATTTTTTTTAATTGAAAATTTATTAATGGAATTATTATAAAAATATTTAAAAATTACACTCTACAAATAAAAATTAATTATTACAATCAGACATGTTTTAAATAAGAGAAACTTTTATTTTGAAAGTAAAATTGACCAATAATTTAAAGTATAAATTTTAAAAATTTTGAAAAATTATATTTATACAATGATTTATAATACTAATTATTTTTTATAATATCATATAATATATTAGCGAGTTCTCCAATATTTTCAATTCTTAATAATAATAATTAGATTATTCCTTCATTTTGTTATTTCTACTTTTTTATACCAATTAATTGAACAGAGGTTCAAAACGGTTTATAATGACTTTTTTGTGAACGTATTTTAAATCAAATATTTAATTCATTAAAGTATTTAAAAAATTATATAATTATTATTATTTTTAAAAAATAATTACATTTTAAAAATAATATTTTATTAAATTGATTATTTCTTGTTGTATAAAATATTAACAAGTTTTACAAATTTATGTTATTTTTCACATTTTTATTTCAACTAATAGAAGACAGGTTCAAAACTGTTTACAATCATTTTTTATTATACAAGTGAAAATGTTTAAGTATTTTAAAATTATTAATATTTATTTTTTTTAAACATGAGCTTTTAATGAAATTGTTTAATAGATTAAAAATAATTTTGTTATATTAATAATATTAATAACATTAATAATATTAATGATATTAATAATATTATTAATAATATCAATAATAATAATAATATTATGATTAGTTTTACATTGTTTAATCAAATTATACATTTTTTATTATATACAGTGAGTTTTTTAGAATTTTTAATAATTACAAATTTTTGACTTTATTTTTATAATTATTTTAATTTAAACAAAAGAAACTTTTTTATTCAAATAATATTATACATGTTTTTATTAAGCATTTTGTTTCAGCTAAATAGAGGACGCTGATAGTCCTAAAACAATTACATTTACATTTATAGTATTATATATATAATATATATTTGATAAAAAGTCGAAAAATGTTTTAAAAATTGTATTATATTAATTATTATTTTATAATTCCAATTACTAGAAGGAAACGTTTAGAAAAATTTTTTACATAAATTCATTAATTTACAATAGTTAAAAATAAATAAATACTATGTAAATAGATAATATATTACATTATTACTTTTAATAATAAAAAATTACAGTTACTTTAAAATTGTTTAATTAAAATATTAATTTTCAACATGTTTAAATAAGAAAAATTTCATGTATAGTTTTTTATATTTCACATTGCGTCAATATAAATACTGTCAACGTTAGTTGACACACTCATTAATATATTAAATCTAAAATATAAATCGGCACAATCGAATCGTCGAATACATTATTCATATACAGTCGAATTTGCGGTTTAATATTAGTGGGCGCCGCTCAATATAGAGTTTTTTTCTTGATTGCAACATCAGTGCCACATCTGAATTTGACATCGGCGCCGCTCGTTAATCATGTTTAATTTCACTCGCTGATTTTAGGTTGAAAGCGATCCAAACAGCATCGCAAATGTCCAGTCTTACTTACTGAATTCACTGAATTTATATTTAATATGTTACGTCAATGCACATCTATGTGTCTAGTTACAAATTATGGAGAACGTTAACTTTTTATTTTGTTATTTTTTTACTAGAATTACTGTTAATAGTTTTACTCAATTTTTGTTTCCTTAGAATTATTCAAATAAATAATAAATTTTATGAATTCTTTTCATAGGTTTGGAACTTAAAATTGTTCAAAAATTATGGTGGATGCGCTGGTTTTTAAATTAATAGCCAATTTAGGATTTTAATGGGCATCTCGTTACAGAGTTGGGAATAACTGATTTAATTCAGTAATCGCCTACTCAATATTCAAGTGATTTGAATAACCGACTGATCACATGAACGATATCATTCGGATACTCGACGTTGGCCAAGATGACTAATATTTATTTAAGTTATTAACCATCACGAGAGCAAACGTTTTCTGCTACTTTCTACATTCTATTGCGAGCTGTTGCCCGGATTCGGCACACAAAAACATTTTTTTTCTTCGTCAGCAAAAGTTTTCAATGTTATCTAATTAAAATAATATTAAAAAAAGTAATGTTTGTGTTGTGTGTTTGGTATCTTTCATTAACATAATATTATAATTAGTTTTTATCAAACTCTTTACCAGGTACTATTACAGCAGGACAATAATTACACATTACATTACTCCTAAAATAACATTCACAAAATTCCGTAAAACACTGGGATTATCTAATATTTAGTAAAACATTATATCAGTTAGTTAATTTGTACAAAAAACTATATAATATACAAAATATATAATTTAATATATGAACTATTGAATCATAGTAATTATTGAATAACTACTAAACGAATATATTTGGATATTTAGTGAATAGACTAGAATATTGTTTCATTACTGTTTTTGTAGATACGTCTTTTAGAGAATGTGTTACTAAGGTGGTCGTCATCAATCGATTATATGCTTAATTAATAAATAAATATGCTGGATGTGGAAGTGGGAAACACTTTTGAATTATTAAAATTAAATATACTCGCTGCAATCGAGTACTGGAATCAGCGGTACTTGATCCAAATATCACTGATTATGTCGATACAGTAGCAATAAAAAAGAAGTTACTATTTCATTATTCATTTTATTATTTCATTACATTATTTCCCATCAGGGCCCACAAATTAAAATTTGCATTCGTGGTAACTACGGTGGAGGCCCACGTTTTTTATACCATTTGTACCTTAAGACAGGTATCTGCTTTGTTAACAAGTGCTTTTGTCATTTTTCTTTCTTATTTATTTCTTAATCAGCATCGTCGAGTGTTAGTTTCTGCGAGCTTTCTTCGCGAAACTAATATTTTAAGATATGTTTCGACGTTAACAAGAGTGTTTTGTTCTAAATTACGTCCGTGACATTCACCTTATCTGCTTTCCATTGACTAACAGCGGGGCCCTATCGTAATTGTTTACTGGCATTTGAATGCAGCAAGTCCTCTTTTGCAGCGATCAAAATTCCCAAATGAAAATAACATTTTCGTCGTGCATTTTTTAGCGCCAACTTCATGGTGCAACGTTTGTTTGTTCGATGTAGATAAGCCCTGTTTTGTCACGTAGCACCGTCAATATAAAACAAACTTTACGATTAGCAAATGTTCGTTGGTTGCGGTTAACAGAAGAAGAAAAAAAAAGTATCTGCCAGAGTACGATACATTTGTATGTATCGAAATAAACTACATTCGTGGCCGCACAAGGGGCCAGATGGAGTCAACATTTATTTTTTGACATCTACTGAGGTTGGGGAATGTTACATTACTGTTCTTTCACAGAAGGTGTACATCTAAGGTTTTATAGTTAGTGATAACTTTAACACATATTCAACAATCTCAAGTTTCAAAATGTATGACAAATGATGGGCCTTACTGAGCGGAAGCATAGAAAAGTTTGATTAATTTTGATTAATTTTAAAACAACAGTTTTAATTAACTTAATTGTAACCTTATGATCTACTATAAATTTTTTCTCATAAATTTAAAAAAAAATTAATTATTTCATTTACATTTACAAATTTATATTTTAACATATATTTTTTAACTTTTTAGTTAGTTAGAGTATCATTTTGACTAAGTCCTGAATTTAGTTCAAATATTTTAATTACGTTACACTAACATTACAAACATATTTCAAATATTTGAATATTCTAATATCCATTGACATAACGTCATTTTTGAAGAAGTTTAAATAAAGAATAAATAAAATAGCAAAATAAATATTCTTATGACTTTTATATTAAACATTTTAGATGAACTGTACATTTATTCATAAATTTAAGTAAATTTAGAATAATTTTAAATGTTGAAACAGAGAATTTGAATATAGGAATACTTTCATTACTTAACTTTTCTAATATATTTATTATTTTTAAAATATTAAATTGAATTTTATAATTTATAAAACTAATTACCTTATACAGTTATAAAATTATGTGTAGTCATAAAAATTGTATTTTTTTCGAAAAATAATATGTAATTAATATTTTGACATTTTTAAAATAACAATGAAACTTTTGAAAATATTTTTAAAATGTTATGTTACTCTTATATTTGGAGTTCTACCGTGCAATTTTACGAAATTAATACATTTTTAGAACCAATAAGCCATTAGTTCTATACTAATAGACTAGACATTAAAATTATTGCCACATAAATAATTATAATTACATACTATTATTAGCTATGCCAACTTAGCAGATGAGGTACCTGACATTGCTTGACGATCCTACATTGTTACAGGAAGTTTATTACATATAATATGTTAAACATAAATTTTGTCTATATATTTTAGAACTAGTTAATTAAAATACTGAGGGAACCTTTAATTAAATTTTATTTATTATTATATTTTAACAGAAATTATTAAAATCTTGTACTCCAATATTTTCTGTAATCAGAAGAATTAGCTAATTTTTGTAACATATTAATAATTAGTTTAATTTATTACAAACAATTTTTATTATTTTATAAAATAAAATAAAATATTTATTCGTGGGCAACAGTTTAGATAATGTTTTCAAAAACATTAAGGATTTTTTAAAACTAAATGTTAAGAATGATATTTTAAAATCATTATTTTTTAATATAAATTATTAAAATATTTTAATCAATTATTCACAATAATTAAAGAATTAGTTAAATTTGGTAAATAGTTAAATTTGTTACAAATATGTATTATTTATTATTTTGTAGTTTCATGTAAAATGAGCAAAAAATTTATTCGTGGGCCACAGTTTATAAATATTGATGATTTTTAAAAACTAACTGTTAAGAATAATATTTTAAAATGGGTGAATATACTAAGGAAACCTTTAACTAAAATTTATTTACAATTTTTTAAAATAAATTATTAAAATATTTTAGTTATACATTCTCAATAATCTGAAAAATTAGTTAAATTATCCAGTATATTAATAATTACTTAAATTTGTTACAAACAATTTTTATTATTTTAATTAAAATGAGTAAAATATTGATTCATGGGCTACATATTATTTTTTAATTTTAGTTAAATATTCCCAATAATTTGAAGAATTTGTTAAATTTTGTAACATATTAGTTAAGTTAATTAGTTAAATTGTTACAGACAATTTTTATTAATTTGGTAGATTTAAGTAAACTATTTATTCGTGGGCAATTGGTTAATCAATGTTTTTAAAAGCATTAAAGATTTTTAAAAACTAATTGTTAAAAAAATATTTTAAAATGGATGAAATGATGTATAATTTTTAAATATATATAAAATTATTGTTATTTTTTTTTTTTTTCGATTTAATTTAATTCAGAATTTGAAAGTATCTATCAGGTGGTCAAAAAAATATTGATTAAACAGGCATAGAAAAAAGATTATTAATAAAAGAATGTGTGGAAAACCCAGAGGAATTATTTTATTTTTGAAAAATCGATTGTATCTATAATTAATCATTTAAAGATGTATTTAAGATATTTGAGAATATTTTCATGTTTTTTATTAAGACGTCTATACTGCATCTCTTAAAATAAAATGGTGGTAACGCCATTACCAGAAAAAGTCTTCTTTATTTTATTTTCTATATTTAACAAAAATAATGCTAAAAATTGAGAGGTACATGTAATAATCAATTTTTAAGCTTTTATATTTAAAAAAAGAATAAAAATACACCTGACGAAAAATACTAAACTAACAGTTTGCCTAGTGGAAAACAGCGACTGGTCAGGTAGATAATAAAAAAATAAGCCGAACAAAAATTTGGAGATAAAAAAGTATTTGAATCGTGCTGTCCCATAGTGTGATGTCGCGCCCGTAAAAATCGCATTTTACAGAGGGTTGTTTGACAATCGCGGAGGCGTATTGTTCAAGTTTCCATAACGGAACAGAGATGGCGCGCAACGCTGGTGACGTGGCATTGTTGGCGCACTACAATATGTTTCCTGAAAGATACGCAACGTTCATTTCCCTGCCATTGTCTTACTGGGACGACGCCTGGGATGCCTTGAATTGTATAAAGCATAAATCGACGCCTCTCCTTCAGCGTTGGTTTTTCACGTTTTTTTTTTTTGTTCGCCGCGCTCCCGCTGCTTCTGGTTTCGTTCGTTTAATTAAGATTCGGAAGAAAAAGGGCTTTTCTTAACCATATTAGATTGTGAATTAGTTTTCTATTATTGCGCGCCGTGAAGTCATTCTATTCCAGGCATTTATTACGTGTAATATTTCTGAGGCGTTTATACTTCTGCTATACCCCTTTCTTGTACGAAATCTGATTAAAAGCGCTGCATTTAATACGACAAAAATGTTAAATAACGTAAAGAGATTGTAGCATTGGTTAATATAAAATTGAAAATTTGTATTGTACAGCTGTAGTAAATTGCAGCCTTCTATTAACTAGGAATGTTGGTTAAACTATTTCATTTATTGTTTTATCCATTGGGAATATTATATTAATAAGCAAATACTATATTATAAAATTTGGAACCACCAACTGTTAATATGTACAGAATGCTTCAGTTTAATTGGTTTTCATACTTACGACTGTGTGTAGACTAGACAGAGAAAAGATGAGTTCAATTTTTTTGTCTATTAACAACTCTTATTATTTTTGGCACTTTTTACATAATATAAACAATTATTCAAAAATTATTTTTCCTTAAAACGTGAAGATATTGTGAGCAGTTTTTTTGTTTCAACTAGAATACAGTTTAATTTGCCTTCGGAAAAGGTATCTAATAAATTTAATATTGTCGTCTATAAAAAATATGGAAAAGAGTATTTTTTAAAAGAAAGTTTGATGAAGGTAGTAAATATCATCTATATAATATTTGACAAAAGTATTATTAATAATTTAATTGAAAGTTTCGCATCACAAGTTTTTCATAACTTATTTTAATATATTATACATTTTTTGGAAATCTGACACCTTCGAAAAACTCTATTTACCATATACATTGCGGCGCTAATTTATGGAATACTTATAAAAATTAACAAAATGAAATAAGTATGTTACTTGTCTTATGTTATTTTTTTTTTTTAATAAATTAAGGATACACTATTGAAAAAGAATAAAAATATAATGCTTTTAGATAAGTAATTAAATATAACAAAATTTTAATATTTTTCAAGTAAGTTTATTTACACTAATATGGAGGATTTCCACCACGTGCGTTAATGATCCTTTTGACAACGTCGCCTCATACTTAAAATTATTGTTCTTATGACATCCTGATCACTGCCCTCTCAAATTTCTATGATCTTTTCCTTTAGTTGGTTTAAAGTGTCTTCTCATATGGTCCCATAGATGTTCAATCAGATTAGTGTCCGGACTTCTAGCTGGTCAGTTCATCGGCTGAATATTTACTTCAACAAGGTAGTCTCTGACAATTCTCGCAGTGTGATGTCGAGCACTGTCATAAAAATAAACTCTTCGCCAATAAATAGAGCAAAGAGTCCAACATGAGGTTCTAGGATTTCCTTTATATACTTATCAGCCGTTAAACTTCCGCCAGCAGTGACAACCAGTTCTGTATGTATCTGCAAACTAATGCTTCCTCAAACCATTACCTCCACCAAAAGTAAAAGTTTCACCTATATTAGATTGACCGTAACGTTCTCTATATCTCTTCTATATACTCTTCTACGACGATTATCGCTATTTAAAGAGAACCTAAACTCATACCTAAACAATACATGACTCCACTCAGCTTCTTCCCAAAGAAGATACTCTCGAGCCAAATTCAGTCAATGCCTACGTTGAGTTTCAGTCAATAAGGGACCTATTACAGCACGGAACGGGGTTATATTGTCATCCTTTAGTCTTCTTCTGATGGTGTTCTGGCTTTTTTTTATTATAAGTCAATGCAGTAAAGTACTAGTTACAAATCTTTGGATTCTTAAATATTGGTCTTTTTGTGATGAAATAATTCTAAAATCGTTTAATAACTTTTGTAATCGCCGATT
Source organism: Aethina tumida (assembly GCF_024364675.1). Lineage (NCBI taxonomy): Eukaryota > Metazoa > Arthropoda > Insecta > Coleoptera > Nitidulidae > Aethina > Aethina tumida. The sequence continues at coordinate 58,794,501 of NC_065435.1, read as the reverse complement.
ATGTGACGGACAAAAACAAATATTTTGGGGGAAATTTTAGGGTACCGTATGTTTAAAATTTTATGTTAAAGAAAGATATTCAAACTTTAGTGAATATTCAAAAACTTTGCGGCACAGTGTATTTCCTAGATAACAATGTCAAATTTATTAGAAATAATGTTATATCTTAGGTAAAGATAATTTTATATATCACAAATTATAACAAGTACTAGTCAACAATTTTTTGCCAACGTTATATAGGCAAATTTAAGTCACGAGAAAGAATATCTGAAGAAAATAACAACCTCAATTTACCTCTTCTTCAAATTTAAACTGTTTATTATATAAAAAATTGGACAATGACCAAAATAAATAATTATCATATAGCTCTAAGAAATTAAGGCTCCAGAATAATAATAACTGATCATTATCAATTTTTTATAAAATATAAAGGTATTATCCTAAGGAAATTAATAAAACTCGACTTCAGTATAAATTAGGTATTTCCACCTCTGTTTCTGTTTCGATTTAATTCAGAAGTCAGAAAGTTGGACAAAAAGATGCTCCAAGTTTTTGGGACGGTTTGGATAGTTCCTTAATCTCTCAAACATGTCAAAAATAAGGAATTTGTTCCCAATCCGCTTTTAACCAATTGATATTTTCTAACTGCAACTTTTTGTGGTTACAAACGTTCTTTTAAAATTAATAGTTTCAAGAAAGGAGTTGTAGCATGTCTTTTGTTTATTATAATTATTTAAACATTGGTTAAAGTAAAACAGTAAGAAAAATTATAATTCAGCGTTACCAAGACTGTGAGAAACAAGAGGAGATGTCCAAGAGTTTACAGCTAAATATGTTATGTCAATCGTTTCATATATTATTAAAAAATTTGGAGAATTTAGGATAATTTGAATGTCAAAAAACAATGCAATCTTAGCACCAACTGAAATTAAAACCAACCTAGAGGAAATAGGACTTGTTAAAGAAGAAAGTTAGTGGATATGGGTTTGTTTGACTCCAGACCTACAAGAAAAACCCTGGCTTCTACTAAAACTATGAAAGTCCAATTTTGACTTACTTAAGATCATAGAGCAATACGGACGAATAGTTTTTAATAACGAGTCTAAATTTAACTATAAATAAAATGATGGTTCTGCTTATGTAATACATCCTGCAAAGACAAAAGTACATAAGTTTGTTAAATACACAGTTAATAGGTAACTGTTCAATTATGCTATGTGGATGCTTTAATTTTTCAGGCGTAGGTGCCTTGGACTGATTTATGTACATGGATATATTAAACAATAATTTGTTTTCATATATTGAAGAAAGGATGCTCTTAATAAATGTTTCAAGATGAAAATCCCAAACACAAATCTAAAACTGTGATGGTTTGGTTAAGAGTCCAAAACATCGAAGTTTTGTCTTGCCCTTCCCAATCTCTAGACATCGACCCTATAGAAAACAGATCCCGTTTTTAACCAAATTTGACGTAAAGATTTTACAAATTTAAGAAGCCTAAAGAAATATAATCGTATATTCAGAAAATGGTCGAGTCTATGCTATGGAGACGGGACATAATTATAAAACAAACAAGATATTTTACTGTGTTAAGTTAACTTAAATAACACAGATTTAATCATTAAAAATCCTTTTCAAAATTAAAGTTGCTATATTTATGTCTAGTTTAATTCTTCTGAATATATATAACATTTTATAAAATAAGAATATTGTAGTTTTTATAATTTAATTTACTATATATTAATATTATTTAACAGTTCACATTAAATAAAAAAGTTATGATTAAGTTATTTAAGGTTTTAAAAAGATGCTATAGTAATGAGCACAATTGTATATATTTATTAAATATCTTATATTAATTTTAAAAGTTCTTGTAATTTAATGTTATTGCTCCTTTTTTGAAATTTTACCAATGTTAAATTTTAGATAATTCAGAAACGTTTGGAGATATCAAAATGTGGTTGGGAAATATTCGTAATAATCAAAATTAAACAATTTGGGAGACCTTGTGCATGTAAGTATTATAAATTTAACAGCTTGTAACTTTCAATATCTTAATAATCCACAAAATATATATAGCATAAATAAATTAATCACTGTTGGATATTTTAAGTGAACTTAGGAAGGTCCATAAAAACCGATGTTATTATATTATTAGGCGAGCAATTAAAATACCCTTTTGTAATAAATATTGTCAATTAGAGCGGTCCGATGTTTTAATTTAAATTATAATTTTTCGTAATTGCAACTCCTTCGTGGCAGCAGCGTCATCCAGCAATCCAGTTTCGCCACGAGAAGACAGGGGGGATGCGGATACGGAGCTAAGTAAGGACGCAGGTGTTAGGCGAAGGCTTGTTATTCAGTGGGTATTATTTTTAGAAAATGAACCAAAGTAGATAAATCCAAGTTTCCTGCTTGTTATGGTCGTTACTGGAAATTTTCCAACCCGACTAAACATCCTGGGAGATTATTCGCCCGTATTACTTTATTTCTTTCCCCGGGAAATATCGCGCTAAACTAAAATGCCCTTTTAAATAAGACGCTCGTCTTGTTTTCCAACAATCCACGGATCTTGGCTAATTTACGTAGACAATTGAATTCAGTCTTGCTTCGATCCGTACACAATATTCTCATTATAGAGGTTTATTTTAAAAATGTTTCAGTTTAAATCAGTTTTCTTTATTTTACGTTACAACTTTTCTAGTTTTTATTGATAGACCATTGTGTATTATTTTTTTGTGATATTAATAGCCATGAATTTTACTACAGAACTTTTCAAATATTCAAATATTTAAATATAGGAACTCGAAACAAAATATCGACGATTAATAATAGTAAGAATAAGTAATTTGTTAAACATTACATTGATTGATTGGTTTAAAGGTCTAAAGCAGTTATAATACAATGTACAGAGTTATTAATGTTAACACAAGTCCACATCTGATCATTTATAGTCATCCACTGAATAGAAAAGAAAAAATAAGATGTCAGTTTCCAGATTGGTTACACACATATCCCCTCTAGAGAATAAACAATCGTGATGCAATTATAGAGGTTTAAGAGATTTTGGTATTTCATCTCGACCGAACAATCCCAAGGAGCGTGGGATTTAAAAATAATAAATCTTATAATTTGATAAATTTTTGAGATTGGCTTATCCTGCGGCACCACAACAGAATTATTATGACTTTGATGAGTGTTGTTGAATGTTCGAAAAAGAAATAAATACTCATATAATAAAATACAATAATATTTAATAAATATAAAAAGTTTACAGTATAAATTAAATAAAAATATAAAGTGGTTTTGGGCCAAGTAGGTAATTGTTTGTTATACTAATTGCTATAGACTGTGTTGTTATCCTTATGACTGCTCATTGGAACTAATTTTTCATTTTGTCACGGTTGCTCTCAGTATCTCACTGGATCAAGCAATTTCAGGAACTTCATTTCTAAAAATGCATAAACACAGATTAAAAATTGAATATCGCACAGTTGAAATAAAATAATATTAGTAATCACTAGTACAGTTTTATAGAAGGCATATGCTAAAGGCTATAAACTAAAGGAGTCTCGAAATTTGGATTTTGATACTTTGACGAATCATTATCAACGTAACTGTCCATTGGTGCAGTTTCTCGTACATACATTTCCCCAAGCCTGTCTTCACTTTCTCTTCTTTGTCTCGAATGCCTCACTGCACTGAATAGTTTCAAGAATCTCTTCGTGGGAATACGTTTATCAGTTTGTGTCTCCCGTTTTTCCAATTGGGGATTGTCCGTGCAATGACCGGGCATAATATTAAGATCTAGATTTGCGTGAAAGTTGTCGTTTTTATGACCCAAGCCCATGCTTTCTAATTGTTGTTCCACTACTTCATTTCCAGGGTCTACGTTTGATATGAGATTATCGACGTTATTTGTTTCAGGCAAAGTCTGATCAAAATCACCACTACTAATATCTGGTACACTGTTGGAATCATATACCTTATTCAGTAGCTGTAGATGTTTTTGTATGTACTCCTTAACGGGCTTTGCACGGATTTTGCACTTCTCGGGGAGTTTTTCATATTTATTCAATAACTGCTGTAACACGTTTACTTTTTGGGCCATTTCTTTCTGTTCCTTCTCCTCCAAACGTGGGTCATTGTCTGGTTTAAATAAATAAGCACTTTGAGTGGGTTCTGACATTTCCTCTTCTTCCTTTAAATTATCTAAGAACTCAGTTTTGGGTACTGTCAGCATGTTATTAAGGAAATCTTTCAGAGTCGAAGTTAGAGGTTTGCAAGTGGCCTCCATCTTTACCCCATCTATTTTAAAATTAGCTAGATATGTATGTAAAATTTTCGAAACAGATTCTACCAACTTTTTTGCAAGGATTATTTCTTGAGGTTGTTGAGGTTTCGAAACGTTCGTCGTAATGTTTTCATTAGACTAAAAATAAATTGTAGAGATAATTTACCATTTGATTAGATAAATTTAATACATACACAAAGACCCATGTTAATCTGAGACATTTGTGGAGGTCTTGGTTCAATGCGGTACTTTTTTTTTAGAGAAACAGAATTTTCAATGTTTTCATTCACTGTGTTTATTATATTGATACCCATTTCCCCATTAATAAGATCGCTTAAAGACTCCGGTTCAGAAGAATTCTCTTCTTCCTAAAATATAATGGTAAACATTTATAATGAAAAAATAATTTCAATTAAGAGATAAGACTTACCACTTCATCGACGTTTATGGGAATAATGGTCACCGAATTGTCCATAACATCGCTCGAATTGTTCACTATAGTTGTATTTGTAGCAGACGAAGATACAGAACTAGTAGTTTGAACTGTACTAGTCGTAAATTCTCTTGGTTTTCTCAAATAAAAGCTGCTCTCTGAATTAGGTATTAATGGCAATTCTATTTTCTTTTGTTTCGACAACGACCTTTTTCTAACCTGCTCCCTTTTATTCAAATCTTCAATAACATACTTTGGCCACCGTTTAAAATCATCATCTTCGCTTTCATTATCCATATCACGCTGGAAGGGTTTCCATCCATCTGTTACAGAGGGGTTTTCTGGATTTTCAGTAGTTATAATTGGTCGTGGGTATTTTGGCTTGGATGTACTTCTTTTAAACTTTTCATTGTAAGCTTTATGTTGGTGATGCACAAAGGCCTCATCATTATTGTGTGTGTCACTTTCAGATTCGTAAATATTTTGGTTTAAATGTTTATTGTTTAAATAATTACCTCCAGTTATTAATTGAGAAGGATTTATTTCGTCATCCAAGTACTCAGCTGCATCATCTGTAGGATTTGAAGGATTTGCGAATTTGTTTTTGGTCTTCTTGACAAGTTTTTCGTTGTGCGTTTTCGTCTTGGTGGAATCTTCTTCTTCGCCATAATCACCTTCGGCACGAATTTTCTTTGGATTACTTTTGCTTTCGTCAACATTGGGCATATGTGAAGTAAACGGGTTAATTGAAAGTTCAAAGTCATCTTCCTCTTTGTTTTCTTGAATACTTTTCAGCTGTCTTTTTAAATACATCTTCTTTTCTTCCAATTTAGAATTCTCTTCTGATAATAGAGATTTTAATGTTTTTGATATGCGATTTAATTTTGCATCTTTGTCTTCAGTATCATTCATGTTGTGATTTTGTGAAACATCAAGGTTTTTTGTTGACTGCATATTGTCAAAATTATTACTACTATTACTACTATTATTAGCATCTTTTTTTTCAAAAAATTTGGTATTCACTTTATTTTGAGAATGCTTTTTAATTTCCTTAGCAGCTAGCCTAAGATCCTCCAACAACAAATCCACATCTGTGTTTGGATGATTAGGCTCCTTTACATGAATTCCATGAGTTCTATATATTCTCGGAGGTATTTGTACCATTCTTTTATTGTATGATTTATTTCCTTTATAGCGAGTGGGCTTGTAATAAGGTAATACTTCTTCAATAGATTCCTCTATTAATTCTTTCTGAAGTCGCTCATTTTCTTCCAGATTCGGATCTTCAGTTGCAGGTTCATATAAAGTATTATATTGTGATTGATTTACATCACTATCTCCAGTGTCTATTAAAATTATGTGTTTCACATTAGTATTGTTAGAGTACGGATCAATATTGTTATCGTTTGGAGGAGAGGCTTCCTCAGAATTGTTCTCATTTGTGCCCATATTATTTTGTTCATCCGCAGAAGTCTGAATATCTTGATTTGGCACATTCTTATTAGCATTATTTATTTCATAATTATTAGGATATTGTTGGCGGTGATTTGGTTGTACATCATTTACTCTGGGTGAATCAATGGGTATCTGGTACTGTCTAAATTGGTAGTTGGGATAGCCTCGACTTTTCGGTTCCAAAATAATACTTGAAAATTTGGATGGGAGTTTTTGTTTGATTTTGTTTTTTTCTTGTGTGTATAACTTTTGAAGGTTTGATTCAAATTCCTCTTTAATTTCATTATTGTTATTGTTATTGTTATTATTATTGTTATTGTTAATATTATTATTATTAGGCTTTTTACATTCTCCACCGCAGCAAACGTCAAACTCAACATTACCAATTACTTCTCTAGAGTTGTTTCTCAATTTTTGTTCATCCAGACGTTTTTCAACACCATAACAACTATTAGGCTTTGTTTCACTCTCTATTGTTATGCTATCAACGTTTTCAAATCCTTTTTCCTTGACTTCCGTCGGTTGTTCATTCACTTCCTTAATGTTCATAGCCATTACAATTGCTTTTGCTTTGTCTTCAGTATCTTGTACCTGAGCTTTTTCTATACCTTTTTGAATTTGTTGTTTTTCTGAATTTGTCCAATAATCACTCATATCAGGATAATTTCCTACAGCCAAATTTTTTTCTTTTATATCACCTTCTTGTTTATACTGCACGTTTTGATTTTCTGACTCTGGATTAAGTTGTGCGTTATTGAAAACCTTTTCTGGAGGTTTGAGTCTAGTTTCCTTTTGATATACTTTGTTATGGTTAAATGTATCTGTTAAAGGACGTTTGTATTGTTGATTATCACTTTCAACATTAAAATTTTTAGCACCGTCTTCTTCACTTTGTATGTTTATATTTTTTTCACTGTATTGATGGTTTACGTTCCTCATATTTGAGCCAGTATACGTATTATCTACGTTGTTGGACTCCGGCAAAGCATGCTGGTTCAGTGGAACTTCATCATTGAAGTCTCTTGTAATTTTTTGATTATCCCCCATGGGTTCATTATTCTCATCTTTTAAACTGTCTTCGTTTACATATTGACTTCTTACATTTGAAATGGCTGGTGAATTTTTAGGATTGCCTTCGATAAACTTTATGGGCTGCAAATTAACCTCTTTAGCATTCGTGTCCAGAAGATCTTTTAATATCTTCGAAGATCCGTTTTGATCAACCTTTTGATTTTCGTGTTCTGATGCATAGTTATCCCAACTATTATCTTCTAATTCGTTCACATGATTGTTAGATAATGAGTTGTAATTAACATGCCTTGGTGTTTGAAATTTGCCTTGGTTTCCTTTGTGCATAATTTTAATGAGAAGAGGTTTTTTGCGATCTTTTACAAACTGATCAATGATCGATTCGTCTTCTTTGTCGATTAGAACTGGTCTTCGGGGTTCCACTATAGGTGGTGAGTTTATAATTTCATAGTTGTATTTTTCTACTTGTAGATCGTCCGTATCTTGATCCTCGCCACGTTTTTGTTGAAATCTATCTGGATACTTTCGACTGTTTGATGATATATCTCCGTATTTTGCTTCATTGTTTATATGTACCCTTAGATTTCTTCTAAACCTTAAGTTATGTTCTGGGTTGGATTTTCTGTACATGTAAGGATATATGTCGTTACTAGGACGTGACTCCAAGTTGAAGTCGTTATTGTTTTCCATTGTGTTGAACTGATTAATATAACTAAACTCCTGTAACGAGAGTTTCAAATTTAAATAAATGAAAACGAATGTGAACACTTACATTTGGAAGAATATTATTTCTTTTCAGCTCGTTTCTGTTAATGTTTCTTTTTGCAAGTTCTCTAATTTGCCTGAATTCGTCCTTGTGATTTTGGATGCTGGCATAAAATTCATTCAATTTCCTCGGCAGAAAGGGATTAGGTTTATAGGACTAAAAATGTAATCAAAGGATTAATTTGTGTAATGTTATTTCATACTTCATCGATGACGTCGAGAAAAACTACAAGTTTCCATTATCTGCTGAATTTGATAAAAGCCCGAGGCCGTTAGGTGTAAAGTCCATTTCTTTTTAGTTTCCGGGCGAGCATTTATGTATAGTTCTGTGTATACCGCAAAATTGAAACCCGATCAGCGATTATCGTTTAAAGTGTCAAACCCGGGTATTAATACTAAGTGTTTCGTAAAACACAAGGGGACTAATGGAGTGGCGGAACTTTGTCTCCCGTATTTCTATCTCACTCGCGCCACCCCACCACCCAAGCCCGCCAAAATAAGTATCACGCCGAACTAAAAGTATTTCCAACTTCAATTCTACCGTATCCGTGCCGTCTCTCAGCATTTATAACTGTAATAGAAGTAAAAATTTCTTTCATGCTCTTTGTTTAATGAGAAATACATCTGGATGACGGGCTCTAATTCGTTTGTGAAAAACACAACGTTGTGTCTCACCGAGAGGCTTTCAGCCATTATGCACTATTGTTGCTTTTTATCTTATCGTATATACCATTATTTTTTATTTACAAACGTTGCGGTGGGGACTACCCAAAAATCAAGTTTCTTTGTAGAATATTTACTAAAATTCATGCATTCTCTATACATGTCTTTCAAATTTCAAATTATTATTTATAAAAATGTAGAGGTTTAAATCTAAAACAATCTTTGTTCAGATATTTCTGAATGATACATTAAAGAAGCAATATTCACATATCAAGTACATATTCTAAGTGATATAACATATATGACACTTAATTTTTCTTCAAATATAAAATAATTTTTTAAATATTTTATTAAATTCTTCTACAGTATTTTTCCTTAACAATTTTTGTATTTGAAATTTAAAATTTTTGTTTATACAAATTTCTACGCATATTTGTGCACTAAATCTTTGAATTTTAAGATATTTCCTAATAATATATCAAAGAACAAATCTAAATCAGGAAAGAACACAATTTGTTTAAAATTTTATAACCCATTTTCAGTTATTATGTTTTTTCATTAGTAAATTTGTCATATCAAGTACATATTTTAAGTGATATTTCAATAAACTGGTTTCAATATTTTTTATTTTTTGTAAATGTAAAATAAATTTCTAAATATTTTATTAAAATGTTTCTTCTACAGTTATTTTTTTAAATTATTTTTATATTTCAAATCTAAAACTCTTATTTAAACAAATTTCTATTTTTTTTAAGTTTGTTAAATCTTTAAACTTTTAGGTATTTCTTAAAAATAATTAAAAAAAAAATTAATCACAGGAAAGAACGGCATTTGTTTAAAATTATTTGCACTATTTTCAATTATTATGTTCCTCCATTAGTAATATTGTCATATCAAGTACTACATACTTTAAGTGATATTTGAAAGAACTGGTTTCAATATTTTTTATTTTTTCAAATGTTTAATTATTTTTTTTAAATATTTTATTAAAATTCTTTTTCTTCAGATGCTTTTTAAAATTATTTTTTCAAATATAAAACTCTTGTTTAAACAAATTTTTTACGTTTGCATTTTTTAAGTACATTCAGTATTTGAATTTTTAAATATTTCTTAATAATATATCAAAAAAAAAAAAACAATTCGGGAAAGAACGCCATTTGTGTGAAATTATATAAACCATTTTCAGTTATTGTTTTTCTAATAGTAATTTTGTCATGACAAATACAAACATTTACAACAAATATTATATTCTGTTTCTACAGTTGTTTTTTTATTTTTGTACTTAAAATCTAAAAATCTTGTTTTAACAAATTTCTATGGATTCATTTTCAAGTGCATTAAATCTTTATTTTTAGATAATAACATATCAAAGAAAAAAAATACTAATCACGGGAAATAATAAAATTATTATAACTGGTATCAACATTTTTTGTTTATTTATTTTTTGTAAATGTAAATTTAAATTTTAAATGTTTTATTAAAATTTTTCTTCTTTTTTAAATTATTTTTGTATTTCATATCTAATACTTTTATTTATTTCTAGGCTTTTTATGTGTGTTAAATATAATTTAATAATTTTAATAATATATACAAGAAAAAAAATTAATCATAAGAAAGAACGCCATTTGTTTAAAATTATTTACACTACATATTTTCAATTATTATGTTCAACAATAATTTTGTCATATCAAGTACATGCATTTTTTATATTCTCAAATGCTTACTGAATTTTTTTAAATATTTTATTAACATTCTTTTTCTCCAGTTGCTTTTTAAAAATATTTTAGTGTTTAAAATTTAAAAATCTTGTTTAAACAAACTTCTATACATTACTGTACTAGTGCATTAAATCTTTGAATTTTTAGATATTGTTGGCCATTTGTTTAAAATTATTTACACTTTATATTGTCATATGAAATACATACCTTAAGTGATATTTGAATTACACACAGGTTTCAATAATTCTTAATTTTGTGTAAAATATTTTATTAAAATTCTTTTTCTAAAGTTGTTTTCTTAATTATTTTTGTATTTCAAATTTTAAATTTTAGTTTAAATAAATTTTAATGCATTAAAACTTGTTAATACATTAGAAAAAGAAAATTTATTAATCACGAGAAAGCAACAATGTGTAACTATATTTACTTATTTACGAGCAACAATTTAAGACGACACGAAACCCATATTTCTCAAATGCTTAACCCCGATCAAATGAGGAGAAATACATAAAGTAGATGAATCAGCCAACGATTTATTAGCACTTTGGCTGATAACTCAACATACATACGTTCTCCATATGTGAGTTCGTTTCCGATATGTTGAACAGTATTTTATAAAATGTGTGGTATATTCAGGTGGCGTAAAGTCGAGTTTCTTAAAATTTAAAAGGACAATATGGGCATTAGCATTTTATTGTCAGCATCTAACAAGCGGAGGCTTTTAAAGTGGCCATAGCATTAGAGTATTTATGCTAAAAGCAAATATTTGCGAAAAACTCGACTTATACAATAAACATTAAGTTATAAGGGAATGATTTGCTGGAATGGGGGAAAACACACGGAATAATCGCAACGTGCCTCGGTTCGACAGTGTTTTGTTCGGTTGTTTATTTTTTTAGGGTTGTTTCTTTGTTGCGCGTGTAATCTTATCAATTATTAAACAGGCGAGCCTTAAGTAAAACAATAATTTAGCCGTCGGTAATAGGAAAATAAAAAGCTGAGCGCAAAGCGAGTCCCGAACACTTTATGGACCATATTTAAACGCGCGGATATTAGAATTAATATTCCGCATTTTTAGCAACAGATGTTTCTCGCCTCTTATTTTTGCATAAACATCGAGATACGTTTCACCCCCGATTCCTTTCTTTTACTACTTACTCACTTTCCTACTTGCACCACTCCGATTTACAGGCGTGTATTTTTTTTTAATTATAATCGTACCTAATTTATTCTAACCGAGAGATTAAATAAATCAATGCTAGTCAAAATGCTCATCTTTAATTCATAATAAACACTAAAAAGTATTAAATTCGTTTTCAATTGCCTTGCGTTGCATTGTTATACCAAAATGAAATGAGCTACGCCGTTAAAGTTTCTTGGGGAAGTTTCTGACATCTGTTAAGGTTTTGTTGATCTAATCTCTCGTTATCTCTTATTCTATTAAATTAAGATTTGGAACTTTTTTTAGAATTATGCGTTAGAATAAGTACTTATTCCTTTCCAACACTTGTTTAGGTAACTTACAAGTCATATTTATTATCATCTTTTCATTAATTATTGAGGTTTGTAATTAATGGTGAGCAAATCTCAGTGTATTCAACTTTATTATGAATAAGTTAGCTGTTTTTTTATTATTTTAAAAAACCTATTATGTATTTAAGTTTAGCTTAAGAATCGAATATTTTTTTAAAAAACTACTTTATTTACAATAGTCGTTTTGTTAACTTACAAGTTATATTATAAACCATCTTTCCATTAACTGTTCAGAATTGTTGATTAATAATTAGTGTATTTTAGTAAATTTCTTTTAAGGTAATTATGTATTTCCGCTTAGTTTAATGATGAAAATATTCAAAAATATTGTAAGTATAATTCAAATATTTCTCAATTAATTTATAAAAAAACTACTTCCTTCCCAACAGTTGTTTCGGTAACATGTAACTCATATTCTGAATCACCTATTACCTCTTTATTAATTGTTGATTAGTTTTTAGAGTATGTTTTACCAAATCTCCAGGTTTATTGTAGCTAAGTTTGATTAAGTTATTTTAATAACTGAAAACAACTATTAAGTATTTCCTTTTGGTTTAAAGATGAAAACGTTTATAAGTCGTGCACGTATAATTCAAGTATTTGATCGTTAATTTATCAATTAACTATTCCCTTTCAACAGATGGTTGGGTAACTTACAACTCATTGTGTAGATCATCTATTCATCTTTTCGTTAATTGTTGCGAGTTGTTGATTAATATTTAGAATATGTTTTGGCAAATCTCAATGTTTGTTGTAGCTAAGTATGTTTAAGTTTTTATACTAACTGAAAAAATTATTATGTATTTCCTTTTAATTTAAGGATGAAATTGAAAAAGTACTGTACATATACTTCAAATATTTCATCATTAATTTATTAAAAAATTACTTCCTTCACAACACTTGTTTTTGTAACTTACAACTCATTTTAAAGATCACCTTCATCTTTTTATTAACTGTTGAAATTTATTGATTAATATTTATAGTATGATTGTTGTAGTTAAGTTTGTTTAAGTTTTTTTTAATAACTTTAAACAACTTTTATATACTTCTTTTTGGTTTAAAGATGAATATATTCAAAAATATTGTACGTATAATTCAACTATTTCACCGTTAATTTATCAAAAAACTATTCCCTTTCAACAGTTGGCTTAGTAACTTACAACTCATATTGTAGATCACTTATTCATCTATTCAGTAATTGTTGGGAGTTGTTGATTAATATTTAAAATATGTTTTAGTAAATCTCAATGTTTATATACTAACTGAAAAACCTATTACGTATATCCTTTTGGTTTAGGGATGCAAACGTTCAAAAGTAGTGTACGTATAATTCAAATATTGTTTTTGTTAACTTTTTCATTTCAACATTTTCTTATTAATTGTTGAGACTTGTTCATGAGTATTTAGTGGGTTTCAGTAAATCTCACAGTTTATTAAGTTAAGTTTGCTTAAGTTTCTCTTTAGTCACTTACAAATACTATTATGTACTTCTTTTTAGTTTAAGGATGAAACTATTAAAAAATATTGTGTATATTCAAATTTTCGTCGTTAGTTTTAGTCTTTATCAATGTATTTCGTAGATTTAAATTCGGAACGTGATTTTATCATTGTTACACCTATCTGAAAATCAATATTTAAGTGGAACGAGACACTAATTTCAAGAAAATATTTGAAAAATTTCGTATTCCACTCTCCCTGCATTACATTATCTGAATCAATAAGCGAAAGGGAGAGGCAGGCGAGATGTGATGAAACACTTTAATTTCCGTCCGAAAACCGTTCAACATTAATTCATTGTTCGATGCGATATAATAAAGTGCGGATTTTCTTTAACACTGACATTACATTATGGCGTAATGAAATTTGACTCGCATAATTAATCGTGATATGGAAGATTTTAAGTTTACCGTATTGATTTTGGGGGAGTGGAAGTTTATGTTTAACCAGTGTTTTAAGGATCTTCTATCAAAGGGATGTCTTTCTAAATGATAACCTTAGATCCGATTTGTTTTTGTGCTTGTATAAAAATTAATAGCTTTTGTTTAAATTTACTCACCCTTAAAAACTCGTCTTCGTAGTTAATGGCAGGAGAAACAATAACCAAAACGACTGATACTTTCAGAATGAGGATTATACCCATAAATCTGAAAATTTAAAATAATAAATAGTTTTAATTCGCAATTAATTACTTAAATAAATTAAATAAAACACATTTAAACGTCCATTGTGTGTTATAACATTAAATTTCAGAAACCGTTGCGGATAACCATTTGTTGGCGGCTTCCAATCGGGAAATCGTAGTTCCCAATTTCAAAATACAGAAAAAAAAAACAATGGGAGCGTAGATGGACAATGGCACGATGAAAAGGCGATAAGATGTGCGGAGAGTATCTGATATTAATTCCGCCCGTGGCCATCAACTGGAGATTAAAGACATTCCGTCTGCCGCAAATAAACCCGTGTGATGTAGATCACGCTGATTAAAAAAAAAACTCAAGAAAAAAATCACTACGACTCTACGATGTCGGCTGGATATAAAGTCGCATCCCTGTGAAATGCGAGCGGTCCTTATTAATTTAAAGCGCTGAAAAATATTAAGAGAAAATGTCCCTTTGTCGACGGTGTTTCATCTGAGACGTCGGCGATTCCTCTATGCCTCTTTATGCGAACATCGAAGGAAATATCTGCGATGACAATGGAAAATATAAATAGGTTTGTCATATAAACAGGATTTGACAGCCCACCAGAAAAATTTGACTATAAAATGTACTCGCATGTACTATACGAAGAGCTAAAAACTGATTGCTTGGAAGAAACGTTTTCAAGATTTATTTGAAAAACCTTTTTTATCAAATTGAAATGGTTATCGTTCTTCCTTTACATTGAAGCTGTATCAATAATTTCTACTTAACTCGAGGTAACCTGAGGTTTTAGCAGAGTAAACCGAGTAAGCCAACAGTACTTTATAACGTCGTGTGCTCGTAGGCTTAGTAGCGTCCATCAAGTTAGTTACACATTAATTTTGTACGCGATACCAGGTATGATGTTCCACATTATTTATGAAAAATCCTGAAAGTCTTCAAAATTAATTTTTTTTTGTTCCAAGAATGTGGAAAATATTTTTCAATTTGTAAGATGTCTTCTGCTAACTAAAAAAAGGAATTATTAAAATTAATATTTGTTTTTAATTTGATAATTATCTTTATTTGCTCTTTCAGATTTTTCATAAATTCTACATATGTCTTACACAGTCGCTAGAGATATTAGTTTGGTCTTTATATAAAAAAATTCAAAATTTTCTAATGAAGTTATAATTAGATTGAAAAGCGACTCTTGACAGAGACATTATTCACGACCGAAACAGTAAATGTCTGCAAGTTCGTCCCGAAGTAGGAAACTTTTAATGTCTTTTCGTCTATGATGTCTAAGTCAAGATTCAGGTGGATCAAACACTTTTCAATCTGTATGTAACTTATATATAAATAAATAAAATAATTAAAATATGCGGTGATAACCGCATGTCGGTATCTATTATCTCATCAGAGATAGAAATACTGAAAAAAACTAAAGCTTGACAGCTCTAATGTGTCTCAACGAAAGTTGGTTTATCTAGCAGACTTTAGAGAAATTTTGTAGCTGTTTTATAGTAGTTTTTAGGGATATTAATTTGACTAATTACATAAACTTTGATTAGTTATTATATTGGTATCTATTTCATTATCGGAAAATTTAAAAAAATAATAAATTATGAACTGGACTGTTGCTTAACGAAAGTTGATAAACTTAATACCAAAAAAAAAAAAAAATCTTAAGAAATTAAATACACTTAATCTAAGAAGTTGGTAATAGACGTATCTTGGTATCTATTTCCTTATTGGAAATAGAACATTTCAAAACTTGATTATTCCAGTGTAACTCAAGTTAATAGACTAAAGAGTTTTTTTTGGTCTATATGCCAGATTTTAGAGAAGTGTAACTATTTTATATCATTCACTAGAAATACTAATTTGACTCTTTATATAAAATTTGCAAATTTTTTCAAAATTTTCAAATGGGGTGAAATATGTATTTTATATATAAATAAAGCAATTAAAATAAGAAGTTGCTAATAGTCATATCTTGGTATCTCTTTTTATAGAAATAAAACTTTTGAAAAAGAGTAAAAATTAATAATTCCAGTGTAGCTCAAAGAAAGTTGATAAGTTTAATATCAAAAGTGTTTTCTTTGGTCTATTTACCAGATTTTAGAAAAAGTTTGTAACTATCTTACATCATTCTCTAGAGATACTAATTTGATTCCCTATATAAATTTTACAAATTTTTTCAAAATTTTTAAATGGTATGGTATATGTAATTTACATATAAATAAAGCAATTAAAATAAGAAGTTGGTAATAGACATATCTTATCGTAAAAAGAGTAAACATTGATAATTCCAGTTTAGCTCAACGGAAGTTGATAAATTTAGTATCAAAAGAAAGAGTCTATTTTACCAGATTTTAGATAAATTTTATAACAAACGTATGTCATTCTCTAAAGATACTAATTTAACCCTTTATATAAACTTTACAAATTTATTCAATATTTTCAAATAGATTGAAATATGTAGTTTATGTATAAATAAATAAAGCAATTAAAATATAATGGGAAATTGGTAATAGTCAATTAAACAATTAAAATAAAAAAGTTGGCTCCTTGTTTTCTATTTCGTTATTGGAAACAGAAAATTAGAAAGAGGTTACTCTAGATGATTTATATCAGTCTCTAGAGATATTGTTTTGATCACTCAAATTTAAAAAAATCAAAAATTTAAAATGGGGTGTCCGACTCCTCTATTTATATTTTATTTTTTTCTTGTTCGATTAGAAATTTCTGGGTACGAAATCGTTAACATTTATGGTATACAGTTTTTATTATAATTCATGAAAAATTGTAAATAAAAAAGTTACGGGGCTGTTTCCGCCCTAAGTGGATCACACTGTATATAAAAATAAGATAAAAATAAATGTAGAAGACATCCCAGCAATGTAATTATATGCAATAACAAAAACATTTCGTTTTTGATATTTTAAACGTAAATTATGCTTTACCGGCAGCATAAAACTCTAAATATTAATTCGCGAGTAATCCGCTCAACTTTTTGGCGTTCAAAATCTCGTCGTACGCGTCGACGCGTAAATCATCCGAGAGAACGGATGCACCGCGGCCTTCTCCAAACCCCTCGCAGCATCCGCGCCCAAAAGAGAGCATAATCTTCGATTATGTTATGTACCGCGAGACGTAATCCCGCAGTAAACCATCTTAAGACGGTGCGCCCAACATTTTACTAACACAGTTACGGCTGCTTGGGTTTGTTCTTTACCGCCAGCCACTTATGGAGCCGCCCAGAAAAGATTTAACTATCTAATAGGATCAACTTACTGACGATGTCGGTCTGTTGTATGCCGCAAACTCCCTAAATAATCTTAACGGTTTTGGGCTATTCATTTGTAGTGGTCCCCACGATTTGTTTGCTATATTATTATCACTATGTGCGTTTCGAAACTGGTCTTTGTTTGGAGTATTAAAAACTTTAATCTCATTGCCAGTCAGAGACGCAGGGAGTGTTATCAAATAATTAATTTGTGATGAAAACGATTCAGAGATTTATCAATTAACATTAAAAATTATATTATTTATCAATTAACATTAAAATTATATAGGTATTTATAAAACAAAAATTCAAAAATTACTACTGAAAATGTAATATATACTTTTAGAATATGAATTTGAAGAATCCGCCTTTGTTTAGTTGCAGGTTTTTCTCTAAGTCAAATAATAGTTTTAATCTTTAATATTTTGCACATGTTTGTTTCAAATTATTGTTTTTTGCTTTTCTGAAAAAAATAAAGAAGAGGTAGTTCTTATGGTAATAAAATATCAAAGTTAATAATTGTAAAACGACGTATTTTTTACTTATATAAAAATAATGCATTCTATACAATATAGTTTTCCAATGAATATTATAGAGGAAGGTAACCACACTGTTTTAGGCGTGTTTTCACATAATTTTATAAAGTATAAAATTCTCATTTTCCCCGCATACTTTTTTTTTTTTTTTAAATTAAGGTATAATTAAAAGTATAATAATTCTCAAGTGAAAATTTATTTTTTATTGTATAAAGAATGTTTACAATGAAACGTCATTTAATGAATATTAGAAAAAAATATATATTCACAAATTTCAAAATGTTCAAAATTACAGTTTCTTCTGCATTCTTTTCTGAAAAATATAAAGAATAATTAAAAGTTTTTTCAATTATAAAATTTAGAATAATAATTGTAATGTGAAATATTTTTCTTAATTATAAAATTATAACAATAAAAAGTCAATTCATACATGGGGAAAAATATTTTAAAATTTTATTATAAATTATAAAATAGTGTGCAAGTAATCATAATATTTTTAGCTTTTTCGAAATAACTATAAATAATGCCCAAATTATCGCTTTTCTGTTTAAGTGATAAAATTAGAAGTAATAATTTTTAATAATAATAATAATAATATTTAACAGTAAAAAGTCGCTCAACAAATATTAGAAAAAGAGTATTCACATATTTTAAAATATAAAAAAAATCAGAAAATACATTATTTTTTCCATATAACTTTGTTAATAATGCTCTAATTATCGTACTGAAAAATGTATGGGATAATTAAAAATAATTTTAACTTTATATTTTGTTGTTGTTGTTATGTTGTTGTTAAATGTTAATTTTAACATTTAATAAGATGAAACATTTTTCATAATAATAAAATGATATTTAATAATAAATGAATTGTTCTGGGAAGGAAAGTTTTAAAAAAATTTAAAATATAAAAAGATATACAGGTACCACACTTCTAAGTATAAATAATGCTCAGTTTTTGGTTTTTCCTTCATCTTTTTCTGAAAAATGTAAAGAATAATATAGAGTTATAAATTTAAATAATTATAATAATAAGTTAATAAGTTATTTTTTTAATAATAAAAATAACTAAAAGTATAAAGCCGCTTAATGAATTTTATTGAGAAAAATATTTTCACCAAATTTAAAATTCTATCTTCTTATGCTCAAATTATCTGAATAAATCTGAAGAATTTAAAATTTTACAGTTACAAACATAAGAAACGTTAAAATATAAAAATAATGAGGTAAAATTATTAAACAGAAAAAGTTACTCATTGAATATTACATGGAAAATATAATTATAATATTACATAATTTTTTATATTATCTTTTTTTATAGTTTTTAAAATTAAGGAGAAATTATATTTTTGATTATAGAATAAGTAATTATATAATATATAATTATAATAATTATACAATATATTATGGGACTAATATTATAAATTGTTAATTGTACAGATGCTTAAGGAAGAAAAAACTCTATAGCTGTAAATATTTTCATCTGTAGAAATTGTTAAATTATACGGATTTCAAAAATTTGATAGTCCCTCAACAATTTATAATATTTAAGTATCTTTAGGTACCTACAGATTAAAACAAGATTATTTTAAATTTATGATTAAACTGTCAAAAGAAGATTTATTATTCACCTTGAGATAAAATGAGTTTTCCAGACAATAGAACTTGTATCAAAATCACGTGTAATTTATATGATTTTAATCCGTGCACATTTTACAAAACATGTTCTTGTCAAATACATACTGGATACAACCGACGTTATTGTTCTATTTTTAAGATGACATTTAAAGTGAAAATTATTTGTTACACGTCTCGAAATTAGTTTTATTAGGAAAAAGGAATATTCCACGACGAGTAGCACACAATAAATATGCCGTTGTTCTAAAATAATTCTAATACCAAAGAGAGGGGTCCCATTATTGTGTGATCGCCGTTATTGTTGATAAACGCGCCTTCCTCGTTGGCCCCGTACCTTTTTCCCGAACGCATGGTCAGCATAGTTGTCTCCGTCCCCGTCTGCGGGAGATCAGAGAGAGCGGCCCCACACCCCGGACTCAGAGAGGGACCGGGATGGTGGGTTACTTCTCCTCCCCCGCTTAAATACTTCACCGCCACTACAACGCCGCTGCTGCTGCCGCCTCTGCCGCTCCGCTAAAGTCATGTAGTTATTCAGATTTAATAATGTAAGAATGTAGACATGTATACGGGAGCCTCGCGCGATGCATTTAAACGGTTCTGAGAGCGGGCGCCGGAAAAAGGGGATTAAAGGGAGCGATCCAACACTCCAAATGAACATTATATCACGGAATTTAGAGCGATGTTTAAACCGAAGGCGATTTCATGGTATTAGTTGATTCCGAATTGAGGGAATCCAATGCACAATCAATGTCGATTTCAATACCTCAATGATCATCATATAATTTTGTGAACTTTTTTTTCAATTCAAAGTTGCGGAATTACAATATTTACATTTCTGTTTCTTTTTATAAAATTAACACATTTCTTTTCATATCAAACATAAAATGAACTAAACTAACCTACAAACAAAGGAATTGTGTTAAATGATATCAATTTAATAAATTATTTGAAGTCAGTTTAATAAAATAAATTTTTATAATCATTAAAACTTCAAACTACTTTCTATATAAAACATCAAATGTACAGAACTGACCTGCAAATAAGGGATAATATGGGAAAATACATTTTCTCTCTATACATAGAAAAAGTTTAAATTTAATAATACTTTTTCATTTCAACGTTTTATAAATTTTTTATCCACTTTTAAAAGTTTACTAACTGAAATATATCTGAAAAATGACAACTTAGTATAGTAACCCAGTAAGATAGAAAAAGAACATACAGATTCAGTTGTCAAATTTTAATAAAATTTGGTGTCTACACATGTTCATAAAAGAAGAAGACAAATATTAACATAAGAGGAGTGCTTTCTTTTATAATTCTTGTCTGTTAAATTCGTATAATGCAGACATAGTTCAGTATTCATTTTATTTTTGTTTCGTTTGAAATATTCTTTTACTCATTTCAAATTCCGTTAGGACCGTTAGTTCTCATCTGGCCATTTGATGGATGGTGAAATGTCATAAATGTGAAATGGCTTGAAAGAGACTCTTGGTTTTGAAAAATGCCAATTGAATGAATCTGAGTCGTACCCTCTAGATTTCTGGAGAGCGTGGTCAGTGACCGACGTGCGGGGGAATCAGATAGTTCTATCAGATAGCCTCATGACCACCAGTAACTGTCAACCAGTTTGCAAAAGATATAGTGTGGAAGTCTTGATGATTAAGGTCAGGTACATGTTCACAATTTTTGTTAAGTTAAGGTTTAGTTTTTTTAGAGATACTTTGACTTCTAGAGATATATCCAGGAAATTGTGGAACCTCATTTGCTGCTTTATATTGGGTTACTTTAGAGTATTTTCAAAGTAAATTTGTTACCATGGCCAGCAAGATTTTTGAACTTATCACTGATTAAACATGTTTGGGCGTCACAGACAGGAGACTTCGAAATTCATCTCTACCTTCATAGGCTTTGATAGAGCTTCAGCGTAGAGGTGGACGACAGTGATCACCTCATTAATGTCAAAATGAATCAAGAAATGTGTGGATCATCGCGGAGATCCAACTCATAATTAGTTTAAAAAAATGATACTAATTAATACATAAGTTAAAAATTTCTGATGATGAGTGGTTAACTTTATAATGCTATAAACTGTAAATGTGTTATTAATTAGCACCAGGAGCAGCATCATAAATTCAATTAAATTCTCTTATTCTTTGTCTTTTAATGACAATAAAAAAAATTGTTGTGCAGACAATACCACTAAAAAATATTATTCCTTCAGAATCACTGATATGGAGTGGCTTCTTTAAGACAAATTTATTTGCATTTCAGTGAAAAACCAATTATTTTTTAAGTCTGTCGCCGCCCGGTGCAAATTAACTCTGACAGTGACGAGTGAACAAAGTTAACACAGTGTACAAGAAGACATTATATGAATAAATTAAAAAGGCAATTTGATAATTGAATTGTGGTCCCCGTTGTTGCACGGGGGACGAAGGGGGTTGAATTATTATTGGATGGCTTATAAAGGACAAAAACATGGTAAGAGCAAAACCATCATAATTCAAAAACACACGACCCGCTTTAACTAACAGAATGAAAATAGAAAACAATTAATGAAGAACAATAACCGCGGATGCGATATGCATGACAAAGGCGGAGTGAATTGAAGAATTCTGCATCAGAAAGCGTTCAAATTAAAAAGATGGCCGGGCTGGCCAAGCTGCAGCCCGTATTCCAACATCGCACAGTGCAACTTTACTTTTCATTTATTAACGTATGGGTTTTTTTTCTGGTATTCGGCTGTTACGATGATTAAAATTTCTCGAAATTCTTTCGTTCGCATTTTATTTACAATAAAATGGACTGCAGTTTTTTTATCACTGATTTAATGGGGTATTTAAATAACAAAAGCCAGAAAGATCTTGAAGATTTGATACAATTTATTTCTATTTTGTTACTAAAAATTGTTAGAAGTTTAAATATAGAAATTTGTCTAAGTTTTATAGTATTTATATAAATAGTTTTAGTCATTCATTTTATTGCCTAAATGAAATAATCTTTTATTTAAAAAAAACATTTAGCACTCTAACTATATGTAAATTGTTTGAAACAAGTTTCAAATAAAAATGACGTAATAGAATGGTACAATAATTGTGTGTAAACATTATAATAAAACAGTATATTTAAATTATTATCATATTTTTAATTCATACCTTAAATTACAATATGTCTTTTTAGTTATAGATATATGACTAAAAATTCTTGTTTCCGTATATAATTTATGAATGAAATACTAATAAACATTAGCGTACATTATTCTTTTGAAGTTATATTATCTACTGTCATGTTATTTTATTGTAGAAGATTATTAGGATATTTTATTATTACTCGTATTATTTATTTTTTATATTCTATGTGTTTCACTCAAGAAATCACTCACTTTTGCTACTCACCAATTACTTTTCCCTTTATTGTTTTTACTTATTTTTATTAAATTGATACTCTTAGCAGACATTTGCTAATAAAAAATACGGCAAACAATACGGCCGAGATGGTGTAATAGTTGACACAACCGTGCGCTGGAAACATGGAAAATAATTACGAGAACGGTCGAGGCGGGGACGGGTTTTTGGGTGGTGAAATGCGGCCCGCCAAATGTAACTACAAATGCACGGGACGGACCACTTTCCGTTAATAGAAAACGCGTTCTACAAATAAATATGAAGTGCTCGGTGCGGCAAAACTTTTCGTTTCGACTAATCAATTGCGGACCCCGTATCGTCGAGTGTACGTGTTAATTATTTTCGTCGCGGTTCGATCCCGGCCATTCCGAATTTTTTCCATCCAGTCTCATTTCGAGTCGACAGCATTGACGTCAATTAAGGAGATGCTGGGCTTCATGGATGATTTATTGTTTATGTTGTTTCCTTAACGCACGATCATCGTCCATCAAAAATCAACATGTGAATGTAGAAGTTATTCAAACAATATCTATATTCACATGATTATTGGCTGTAGTGATTTATTCAAACTTATTTTATTATACTTGAGTAAATACCTGGGTAGTTAAGTATTAATGTTTTTTTTTCTAGAATTTCATTGATTTTTTCTATTTTATCTTAATTTGTGAGAATAAATGGTTACTTAAGAGATGCATTGTTACCAGTTATTTTTGTTTTTAGATTACGAGCTCTAACAACTGTTTATTGGGACAGTTTCCTAAAAAATCCTATATCCTATATAATTAGATAATTTTGAATAAATATTATCAATCAAAAACACAATATATAAAGTATTTATTCCATTATCACTTATTAAGAAAAATATATTCATTTTGTAAATATTGGGACAGTATAAAGAAACTGTAATAAAAAAAATACAACAAATTTACTAGTGGGCTACGAAGTAGTGTAAAAAGAAACGTCATTGTTATCGGATTAGATCAATCGCTGCGTTAATTGAACAAAATGGTGCGTGATATAATTCCAAGTTTCAAAATTCGGGATTTACTGGTTAAAAACAATACGAGAAGTGACAGATGAATTTAATATTCCTAAATCAATTGTCTGGAATATAATTAGGCATTATGGTCAAAGTAGAAATATAAGAGGTAAAAGACCGGGTCGTCCAAAATTAGTTTCTGAAAGGATTAAAAGAATATTAATATGCAAAAATAGTCGAAGAAATACTTTGCGGCAAATTACAGCTGAATGGAATAATGAAACTGGATTAAATTTATCAAGGGAATATCAAGTGGATTCATAAATGTGGATTACATTTTATATGTTAAAATATAAATTAATATGTGTGTGTATCATTAAAAATTTCGTATTTGTACAGGCAAATCAAAAACCACTGTTAACGTCAAAACAAAAGCAAAACAGACTTACTTGGGCAAGTCAAAACTGTCTTGGTCTATAGAAGACTGGTAATATTTAGCGATGAATCGAAATTCGACATTTGTATTGGTGATTATCGAAAATGAGTTATTCACAATAAACATGAGGCTTTTCACAAAGATTGCCTAAAACGCACGGCAAAGTTTTCATAAGGAGTTATGACTTGGGGCTGTACGACGGGGATTAGGATTCTTTGAATTTATCGATGGCAGAAGAGACGCTGCAAAATATCAATAAATACTGCAAAATAGTCTTTTGCCAGTATCGAAAAAGTGGATGTTACAATGTTACGAAAATTATATTTTTTATCAGGGCGGAGCAGCATGTCATACAGCCAAAAACACAAACAACAATATCAGTGTCCTTTGTTGGCCTTCCAGTAAGGTAACGATATACTATTAAACTAAAAAAAAATGTGAAATATTTGAGTTATGCATTTTATTTTGTCCCAATATATAGTTGTTAGGGCTCGTACATATATCATATGATAGTAAATAAATAACTGCTACATTTTATTATACTATTATTTGTTTGATGATTCCTTATTGTTTCACCGAGTATATTGTCATCGCTCCATATTGGTTATATTTAACATCCTTATTAGTTATTTTTATTATAAGAGACATGAAAAGCTTTGATATGAACTGTTAAAATAATATTATTTTACTATTGTTGTTTTATACTGTATTGTAAAAAACTATTACAATCTTACTCTATAAAATCTTATATATATACTTTAATTTTGAAAGGGATTTTTATTAATTAAATACTTCTTTTAAATTTCTTGAATTTCTGTAAGAGCTTATTTGAATTTGTAAAATTTTTATGTCTAATTTGGTTATAATGGTCTCCCTTGTCTTCTCTAAGATTGATGTCTGGAGAGTGGAACGGGGAGACAAAATATCGATGTTGTATGATTTTTTCAATATACTTAAGCAAAACTATAATTTTTTATAAATCAAATTTAAATTCGTCATTAAAAACTCGTTGCTATTTTATGGTACAATGAATGTGATGGTAAGCAAGTCAAAATTAGACTTCACATTTTTAGTAGAAACTAGGTTTTATCGTATCTACCACATCCGGTGGTACTGCTGATTTCCTTAAATATGTTAATAATACGGGAAACGACTGAGTTATTTAGCTGTAAACTCTCATCATCTCTTCTTTTTTCTCTCGGTTCTTGATAACGATGAATTATAATTTTTCTTACAGTTTATAATATTAAAAGAACGTTAGTAAATAATCTATTAAAATTCACAGAGGGCAATGAAAACTATTAAAGAAAAGAGTTTATAATTTTGTCCATTGAAAAAAAAGTAGGCTATTTTTTAAAGAATTAACATAGGTTGTGGCATCAAATTCATGTAATATATATTTATTACTTGTTTTCAATGAAACTGTGAATCATCGTACCAAATTTCAGGAATATGATTTTTATTAATGATTATTTTAATTTATTTTTTAAATATAATTTTATTTTTTTGTATCTCTTGTATGGAAATAAATAATTGGAATGTATAAATATAATCAATCATTAAGATTTTTTAAAAAAAATTATAAATAGAAAGTTGCATACCTACCTGAATTGTGAATTTTATTAGTCAAATAAATAAAGTGAATGAGATTTCTAAATGGAGAATTTTATATAATTTTATATGATAAAAGTATCATATATTTAAGGTAAAAATTCGAAACTCTTTTTATTTATGACTCGATTTTGGTAATGATAACTCAAAAGTCAATTAAGAACTCTTATAAAGTAAATAATTAAAAAAAATGATTAGGAAGCTATTTATGAAGTTTTATAAATTTCACATCTTTCAAACGTCATATACCAAATTTCATAAAAATATATATTTCTTCTGAATAACTAAACCGCAGAATTATATGCCGAAAATATCATGTCACTAATGCACATAACATAGACTAACAGACAAAATTGAACTTGTGCGGCTTGTTGGCACTAAGAATTAAACTGCGAGAACTAATGTGTTAAGTCACTACACGAAATTAAAGCATTTGATAATTTAATAATTTTGTCTAATACTATTCTAAATGTTCTAATATTAATTAGAGGTTGCTTTAACTACGAAATTAAAGCGTTTGCTTTAAATTGTGTCTAATGGTTATTCCAAATGGTTTATTTTAATTCAAAAGGAAGGTTTTAACTAGGAAACAAAAGCTTTTGCTTTAAATTCAGTCTAAGGTTATTCCAAATTGTTTGCTTTGTTATTGGAGAACATCGTAAACACGTTTGTGTTTACTTGATCAGAGAAAATAAATTTATTAAAAAAATATTATTTCATTATTCATTATTACGAATCAGTTTTTAATATTTTGTGAAATTTGTATGTATTTACTTTTGAAAAATGAGAAATTTAATGGGAAACTGAATTTTTTTATAAAAAAATTATCCAATCATTTTTTATTTTTAATTTTTATTAAAAAATGTTATAGTGGACCTTTGTCGAATGATACAGAAAATAATTCTAACTTTTTTATTGTTTGTCTTTTGATGTATTTAATATTCATTATACTGTATAATTAATATAAGCAAATTCACTTAAAAATATATTTATTACAATATTTTTATATATGTATATTTTTTTACTTGTTCTGATGAAATTTATTTATTATTAATTAATATAATGGATATTTTTAAATTTATTATGAATTAGTAGATAATAGTGTTTCAAATTTGTGTGTATTTATTTTTGAAAAATGTTTGAAATGTATTCAATGCAAAGCTTATATTTTTAGTAAAATATTTGAATCAAATTTTCTAAAATATTTAGAAAAAAATGTGTGTAATCTTATTTGAATCATACCGAAAATAAAGAAAATTATTTTTTATCTTTTAAGCAGCCTATTTAATTATTAATAATCGGAAAAAATTAATTAATGTTTCATGCTGTATAAAAAATATGAGCAAGTATAACATATTTAGCTTTAAAGTATGTTAAAATATTATCATATAATACATGTACCTTTTTTCTTGAAATTTTGTGAATCTTTTTCTTTTGACATCTGTAGTTAAATATATTGTGCTGTGTGAAAAAAAATGAAGAGACATAAATGTGAGGCAGGACCCAGGTGATTAAAGGTTTAAAATATTTTACTTTAAAGTTTGTTACAAAATTACTTTATAAACGGTTTTATATATTATTAACATTATTATATATTTTGTAATCTTGTCCTTTTTGCTCCTTTAGTTAATTACTTTGAGTTGTTTTATGTGTTTTTAAAAGGCAAACAAAAACAGAAAAAAAAACGTAAATATGAGACAGTAGCTGAAATCCAGAAGATCATTCAACGGCCAAGATCCATATAAAAAGCAAAGAGCAATCCCTGTTAAAAATGGAGCAGGAACAAAGAGCACCGTTGGGGGAAGGCCATTGTTCCTTGATCGCCGGTCCATAAAAGAGCCGGGGCCCGTGTTATTTTAATACAGTCCAGCTAATAATAACTGGTGTTTTTGGACACGAGATAGTGGACTATGAGGCATCGGTAGAGGAAGCATAATGGAGCCAACACGGACTGGGGCCGGTGGTGGATCTCCTCTGAATTCCCTCTGTCACAGATGACAGCTCCGCAGTGTTCATCGAGCCCCGGGCGCACTGTAATTATTCGCAAAGACAACTATTATTCAGGCCCGCTTCTGGCGTTTGACGCCCGGCTGGGCCCGCGCGCCAGACGGAGACGGAGGGTGCAGCGCCGTCTTTTTCAATTACTGACTGGGGAAATGTGCGCGAAGAGATAACTCGCTAATTGCATGCTTTTTTTTTACAAATTGTTAATGTGTGGTAACGCGTAGAAATGCTTGGATGATGGGGATTCATTTTACCGTCAATTCGTCCCCCGTGTTTCATACAAGAATTGATATTTACAAAACCTTAGAGGAAGATTGAACGAATTCTTCGTTCGATTAGTCAAGAATCTTTGGTGGATCTATGTTTTAATGTTTTAATTTTGAGTGGGAATTTTTAATTCATATACAGCAGCACGAAAACGCAGGGGTTGGCAACAAATGGCTTACTTACCTTGTATAACAGAATATATTTTCGTGTTAACCCATACAAGTATTCTTTGACACTGTCACCACTTTTGACACTTTAACACAAATGTTCACATGTGTGAATTTGACAATACGATGAGCAAAAACCATAGATATGTGTATATAGAATGTAGTGGTTCTGCATACATTCTTCTTTTTTATTAATATCATTTGAAATTACAATGTACTTGCACTTTTATTACTTTTTCTTTGTTATCATACTCATCTTTATGATACAAAATATTCTTTCTCTAGATGCTGTCTCTAGATTGTTTTTTCTCTTGCAAAATTGTGCGTTTTATGATTAAATGTTTTTCTTAAGTTGATTGAGTTGTTTTTATGAATATAAAATTGATATCCCTTCAAACTTAATAAAAATAATAATTAATTTATTAAACATTTAAATATGTTTTCTATTGGTAGTTTTTTAGAATAAACTTTTATTTTATTTATTAAGTTTGACTGAGTCTTGATTTATTGTTTGTATTGACGTATGTGATCTAGGAGTGCATGTAATAGTTTTCAAGGGAAGAATGACAATCGAAAGGGAACATTTTTCCAGCATCTTTGAATTACTCTATTTACGCTTTTATTATTTTTGTTTTTTATAATACCAAATAATATTCCTCTAGATGTTATCTGCAGATTATTCGTCCCCTTGGAGAATTATTATAATAATATTTAAATCTTTCTTAGGTTAATAGAGTTATTATAAATATAAAATTGAAATTGTTTGTAACCTGATGCATTAAATGTTATTTTAATATCATCATTAACTAAATTAAATTTCAATACTATTGTATTATTAATTGTATATCATTACAAATTTACATGTTCATAAAATTTTTCTAGGCAGTAATGAATGATGATGTAAAGTAAAATGCTTTCAGATTTGTTTTCTTTGATTTTTTAATATAGTAATGTGAATATGTTTCTATTGGTTCTATAAGATTTATTAGTGATGAAAAGCTTTTGGATTTAACTACTAATAATAATTTTCAGTTTGTCTTTGTAACAATGTTTTTTCCATTTACTACTCTTAACTGACTCCTGATCAATTATGTTTGAACTTGCATTGTGTCATGTGTTTGTAATCATTTTCAAGGGAACAACAAGTGAAGGGTATATATTTTTTTAAATATTTGAGTTATTCTTTTCGCACTTTTATTTATTTTGTTGTTCTAGCATGATATTCTTCATTATCTTTATATATTCATCGTTTCTTTGTTCTCTATAAATTTCTTCGTTTTTCGAATATTTTATTTTTTAAAGATGTAAAAATATTCATGTTTAAATCTATTTCTCAAGTTAGTGGTGTTGTTTTTAAGAATATAGAACTAATGTTCCTTCAAATTTAATAAAATAATAACTAATTAGATTTTTTAAACACCAGATTCATTATATTTTATTTTAATTTGGTAATTAATTAAATTAAATTAACTAAGTAAGTAATGAATGAAGATGTAAAGTGAAATGCCATTGGGTTTGCTCTTTTCATTTTTTTATTTAATAATACACATTATTATGCTGGAACTTTTCGATTAGTAGAGCGTCTCATATTCTAATATTGACGAAAAGTTTCTGGACTTGTTACTTGTAGACCCCGTTAATAATTTTCAGTTTGTCTTGGTAATAATGTTCTTTTTCTTTGTTACCTTAGAGTTACTCCTGCCATATTGTATTGGAACTTGCATGGCCTCACGTGTTTGTAATCGTTTTTTAGGGAAGAATCACTGAGGCGTAAGGGCATATTTTCCACTATCTTTGAGTTATTCTATTTGCACTTTTATTACTTTTTTCTAGTATGAGATACTTTATCATCTTTATAATACTAAATAGTTTTTCTCTAAAATCTATCCTCCTGGAATTCTATTTCTAGTTTCTTCTATATTTAGTGTATTTAAATTCTTAAGATTGTTTGTGTGTAAATTTTTTTCTTAAGTTGTGATGTTAATCTTGTGAATCAAATTGAATAAAGTAATAATTAATTAGATTTTTTAAATATATTTGGAACAACCAGATTTATTATATCTAGCGTGCTTTTGAAATAGAGTATAAGTTTTTGATAAATTAAGTTTGTTTTATTGTTATATTTAATTATAATATACTTTCTTCTATTTTTTATTTAATATAGCAATGTTACAATGTTTATATTGGTGGGATGTCTAAAAGATTTTAGTAAAGATGAAAATATTAGGGGCTCGATTACTTGTGGTTTTCGTTAATAATTTTCAGTTATATCAATGTTTTTTTCTTTATTACTTTTGACTTACCGCAGGCATATTGTTTTTGAACTTGCATGCATATAATGCAGGAATGTTTGGAATAGTTTTCAAAAAAAAAAAAAAAATGGCTGAAACATAAGTGCATATTTTTTCCAAATTACATCTTTGAGTTACTACATTCCATTTTATTATGTTTGTTTTGCATGTTTCTGAATACTAGAATTTACAATTTTCTTTGACATTGAAGTTTGCTCCACTGATGGTAAATTTATGTCCGATTGTTCATGTTTTTCTTTTTGACTAGTTCGAGTAAATGACAAATGCTTAAAATGATCTTTTTTTGAATTTGAATGATTTTAGCTTAGTTTAGTGAGTCTGTCTATGAATAGTTTTGATGTTTCGTTTTTTGTTGGTAAGTGATAATTGAAATTGCACTATAGATATTGTTCTGAAAAAAAAAACATAAATAAATTAATAAAATAAAATAGAATCATGGCTGTGGGCTTGCCCAAATACTTAGTTAATCGACACATTAAAAAAAGTCCAAAAATATTAACAAAAATCCAGTTTTAGAATCATTAGGTTTAATGCAGTATCTTTAGTTTTACTATACATTTACTTTAACTGTAGTTAATGAATGTCTTAAATAAATAAATATTAATTGTGGATTACCTGAAATTAAAAAAAGAAACTAATGTAAATTAATTCCTTTAAATACATTAATCTCAAAAAAATATTGGTTAATTTTTTGTCTTTTATTTGAAAAATACTTTGTTGGAGAGCCTTTATATTTGAATTTTTGTTCTTTGTTATTTTTTGATTTTCTTTGGTAAAAAACATGATCTTGAATTTGAAAAACACTAAATAAAAATGTATAGATTATATGCAACCTACATTGTATACATATGCATGAATTATGAATTCCTTTTGTATTGGATTCACATTCAATCACACAAAGCCAATTGAAAACAACAAAAACACGCGAATTCGGCATCGACTGCAATTAAATTTATCGATTAAATGGCAAGTACATCCTATATAGACGTAAAAGATTATTTCGATTAATAACATAATTTACAACGACTCCGTTTCAGCACAGGTGGCGTGCTTTCAGGCACGTCCCATAAAGAACAAATTATATGAGATACAAATTTCCGTTAGGAATTTTAAATTAATTAAGAGACTGTGTTTAGTCGAGTTAAATTATGATTGGCTTTCACGGTATTTTGTCGTTGATTTTAATGCACTCTTAGAGCCGTTCGGCATACGTAAATAATTTCGGGTGTGCCATTTACATCTGAATACCTGCTATGCATACAACTTAACCGTGAACTAAGCTAAGGAGCACCTGGTGTGGAAGACGTGAATTTGAAGTAAGACACTTAATTGGCATCTGCACCAAACAGTGTCGATTAGTTTCCAATATGTTTGAGATGATTCTTTTTTTTTAGTGCTTGTGCCACTCGAAGATGAATATTTGATGAAGTTTGGGAGTTGCCCGCCCGACACGTGTATTCATTTCACGTCACGGCAATAAATCATTGGACGTAAGTGTAATGCGACGTTGATTAAATAAAATCGCATTATTAAGAATGACGCAAAAAAGCACGTTGGAGCGATGAAGTACACGCACGAGATCGTTGTAGGGGGCAGGGAAACGAGAGGAACGAAAAAGGGAAGAAGTATGGAAAGGTGGGTCGCGGAGAAATTGTTTTTCCCGATGGAAATAGCGCGTGCCGTACGGCCCGGCGTAATGCTAAGATATGGCCAATAGCCAGGAGTTTTATATCCTCTACCGATGTTGCATATATAACGCGGGACATCAATATTTTAGTACCTGTAACGTTGCGGCTTCTCCGTTTCCTCTACCCCTGTTGCTCGCCTAGCCTCCGACCACGGTCATACTAAACTATATGTACTTTTCTGTTGCCGCGAAACTCCTCCACGTTCCGCCCTCCCTCGCCGACACACTCATAACACAAATTGGATGCCATTCGTCTGCGGAAGGATGAGGATTCGACCCCGGCTAATACAACCCTCAAATCACTCACCGTCTTTTTATGCATCACACTGAATTACATATATCCCGTATATACCCCGAAAGCTATTAGCGATTTAATAACGTTTTTTTAAAATCCTCTCGTTTTTCCTTAATTTAATTTTTAATAAATGCATTCTTTAAAATTTTTAATTAATCTCCCGGTTACTTGGATGGAAAATATAACTACAAAAATGTTTCGAACGGCTTATGTTACATTGAACCGTTTCGTGTCAGTCAAAAAAAAAAAAAAAAAATTAAACTATTTTAAAATATTCTTAAATGTAAAAAGAAATTTTCGCATTAAGAGAGAAAATGTTGTTGTATAAACTGTATATTTAATTGGTTACTTGTTTAGAATATTTTTTTTATTGATATTTCACACAAAAATACATTGATCTGTTTTTTAACAATCAAAAAAATTATAAAATATTTAAAATGTTCTAAATATGGTTTTTGCACATGAAAGAAAGGACAAATGAAAAGAAGTATTGTACCTTAGAAGTTTAGAAATGTTGGACAATTTTACTTTAGAGAAAAAGTGTTTAAGGGAGCAAATAAATTTTAATACAAATTGAATTTTTTAAAATGTTTTAAAATATTATGTACATTGAATGACTTTTTGATTCTTGAAGAATAGAAATTGACATAAAAAATGAAGTAAACTTTAATGAAATTTTATTTTTTATATTTAAGTTATCATATCTAATAAATGTATCTTTAATTTTTTATTTTATATTTAATACACATGACTTCAAAAATATTTCACTTAACT
This sequence comes from Aethina tumida, assembly GCF_024364675.1. Taxonomy (NCBI): domain Eukaryota; kingdom Metazoa; phylum Arthropoda; class Insecta; order Coleoptera; family Nitidulidae; genus Aethina; species Aethina tumida. The sequence continues at coordinate 58,761,089 of NC_065435.1, read as the reverse complement.
TAATATTCAATTCCACAATTTTATGTCAGTCAAAAAAAAAAACGTTTTACAACAATTTTCGAACGAAGAAAGACTGTTTGGAATATATACTTCAAAGGTGAATAATCTCGAACATTATTTTAGAAAATTTCTTTAAAAAAGTATTTAAGAGGAATAACAGTTTTTCATATAAAAAATAGTAGTCTATTGTTTTTAATTATTGAAAATATCTTATCCTTTGTAATAGTTAATTTTTAAAGTTCAAATCACATGAGGTTTCATAAATTTATAAATTATCAATAGTAAGTTAGCCTGAATGAGATATTGCATCTTTATTTCTTTTATAATTAAATTTTCGTGTCTAATAAATGTATTCTTTATATTTTTTATTTGATATTTAATTCAGGTGACTTCAGGATAAATAATATTACTTTAGACAAATTAAAAAGAATATAAAATCTCCAACAAGGTTAAACATTTATGATGATTGCACGTCCGTAAAGTTTTACAATAATTTTTGAATGAGGAGAGAATGTTTGAAATTGTTTACCTTAATGGTGAATAATTTGGAATATTATTGCAAAAAATTTTATAGAATAAACAGAGTTTGTTTAAATGCTTACAAAGAGATTATTCCTGGCCAATAATAGTGGTCGAATTTTTTTAATTATTAAAAATACCTTATCTTTAGAAATTAATTTTTTAAAATTCAAATCATATGATTTATTTTTTAATTTGTAAGTTCTTTTTATGCATTTTTAATTTTTTTTATTCACCTTAATGTTCCTGAGTTTTGTGACAGTCAAAAAAGTCCTTCCAAGTAAGAAAGAAAATGGGGAATTATATCTTAGTGATGAATAACTTGGAAACTTATTGAAATTTCTTCAGAAGAAAACATTGAATAACAAATGGTAGTATATTCTTCTTAATTATTAAAAATACCTTATTCGAAGTTTATTTTTTAAAAACCAAACCTTCTGAGATTTCTCTAATTTCTAAAATAATTTTGGTTTATAAATAACGGAATTAAATAAGAAGAAATAAACCTTAATGACACATTGCATCCTTATATTTTATATTTTATCAGTAAAGTTTCATGAATATTAAGTGTAATCTATAATTTTTTTATTTAATTTCTTAGTGACTTACTCATATTATTACTTCAAAGATATTTCAAGTAGATTAATCAGTCCAAAAAATTAAAAACAATTTATAATGTGATAAAAGTCCTAAAAGGTTAAAAATGAGTCTAAAGTAGAAACAAAATTGGATTATTATATGAAGATGAATAATTTGGAATGTTATTGTACAAATTAGTTTTTGTATAAAATTTATTTAAATGTTTACGGGGAAATTATATCTAGCGAAAAATGCATCCTTTAGTTAGAAAATATTACAACAAAAATATTTCAATCGGTTTAAAAGGATGAGATAAACGTATACTTAAAGGTGAAAAGTTCGGAATTTTATTAGAAAAAAATATATTAGACAAAAAGTGTTCAGGCAGTGGAATAGTATTTAAGTAAATAAATGTCTTCGGAGAAATTATTTCTAGTCAAATATCATAGTTAATTCTTTACGGTTTATAATTTCACTTTTTTAATTCTAAACCAATTTGAGATTTGTTGAATTTCAAAAATATTATATACTTTGAAAAATGCATTTTAAAACTCGGAACATTAAAAATGTGAAGACATGAAGAGCGAAGTGAACCATAATGGGGCATTGCCAAAATTATAAAATTGTTGTCTTATTTATAGCGCGCAATTTGAATTAGAATTTATGACGTGAATTAGTCTTAAAACAATATGAGGCTTTATTAAAATGCCGAAATTTATTCGACTTTCACTGCGACGATCGAGTTAAAATGAACAATCCCAACATTCGCAGCACACTCACACAATTAATGTTGTTTGACAATTTATAATGGCGGGAGAGCTGGCGGAGCTGTCGCGCGGAAGGTGTGACTCCGGGAGCTTAAACGGAATGATTGAGCTTAATGTGAGAGTTCATTATTAAACAGTGCATTCGGGGCAGGTGCATAAAACACACTTTCTGACATTCTGTTTCATTGGTTTCCGAAACAATTGGGGTACATAAATTGATCTAAATTAAGCGATATTTAATTACGCCGTCGCCCTTTCAAACGAGACAAGCAGTTGCCATTAGGCCTCCATTTGCGTGCGAGAAACTTTTAAGAATTGAACCCGAACACGGAATTTTGATAAAATATCACCCTTCTTCATTCTAATCCGTGTATTTATTATTTAAGAAATTATAAATATTTCTCTAATATAATCCCCGTATTTTCAAAATTTATAAATTTTTTCGTTTTACTGCGAGAAATGCTTTTAAAATAGTAACTTTTCTATCTTAGGTTTTATTACATTTTTACAGAATGTTATAAAATGTTTCGGTAAGATAATTTAATCATTTAATCATATTATATCTATCTTTATTTCTTTTACAGAAACGTTTATTTCATAAAATTGAGTTGAGCTTAAAGTTTTTCAATACATCTTACATATATTTAATTCTAATTCAATTTGGTGTTCGTGTAAACGTAAAAATAGTATTTAAAGATAACATTAGGGTGAATTGGACAGTAGTTTTTCGATTTTATGTACCTTTAACGTGATGTTCCTTTGCATATTTTACAGTGACATTTTCCATTGGGAAATCAGTTTACGCCATCAAGAAAATGTGTAAAATACAGTTAATTGCGGGACATATTCGGCCTTATCTGTATCAGCAAAGAAATGAAGCGATCGTAAAGTAGTATTTGGCGGGGTTCCACGATATCAACTTAGTACTTTACGACCGTGCAGGTCTACAAACTTCCAATAAATAATTTTCCTTATTCCGCTCCTCACCATAAACTTTACACGCCTATATAAAAGTAATTAAAAGAAAATTGCCATAAAAAATGCCGGTAAACGTAAAATGCACTGAAATGTTTACCTATAATTTCCCTGGCGGGAATAAAAAATGTATTTTGACAGATGTAGATTCGTTTTTATTGCGCGGGACCATTGAAATTGCACAGCGGACTGTGACATAAAATTTACCATAAATTAAATATTTAGGCCGCGGCTATTGTTGACGGCTACGTAAAACCGGACCTGGAAATTCGCTTTATAGGTTCCTACAAAGCTCGTTAACTGGACATAAAAATTTTGACTTTGCCCGCATTAACTTTGCTTATAATTAGATGACTTAACTGAAACTGATCTAAAGATTTCCATTTTTTCTCTGTACTCGTCCGTAGTTTCAGATTATTATTATTATTGTTAAAACAAAAATTAAAATAAATATGTTTTGCAATGGATTTTTTCATTTGATATGAAATTAAAATATATGTAATAATACTGTTAGTTTAAATTTAGATTGTTTTCCATTATAATTTGAAATTTTTAAATAATCTCATTTGGAAGTAAAATTTCAATCAATTTTTGCCAATTAAAAATAGTTAAATGCGTCACCGTGGATTTAATTGTATTTGTTTAGGTGTTAAATATTGGAGCTTGAACAAAAGTATAATAATATAATCCATATAATATAAACTTAAATAAATTATTAAGAATAATCTCTAAAAAATGTAACAAGTACAATGTGGTTTAAGTTGAAAATATTTTTAATTATTATTCGATTTTACTGAGAAATTCCTGAAAAGGTTCAGTGGTGGCCAGGGAAATGTAATAAGTAATGTATGCTTACTGTTATTTATTAGGAAATGCACACATCTAATTAAATATAATCAAAATATTCTATATTTTATTTAAAATAATTATTTTGTAAGTAAATTCTAATGTCTAAAAACGTTGATTAAATAATATATGTACAACTTAAAAAAAATGGTTATTTTGTTCTTCATCCTTGATCTTTATAAACGCTTGTAATGTCATTCTATATTAAATTCCACGACTCTTCAATTAATAAGCATAATTCCTATAAATTTGATGGTTGTTGATGTTTGAATCGAGAGCGCATGTCGTTCCATAAATTTTCAATTGGATTTACATCCGGACTTGCAATGGCTAATCAAGAACTTCAACATAATTATCTTTTAACCAATTTTTGACAACTTTGAACGCATGCTTCGGATCATTGTTTGCATAAAATGCATGTATAAATATTAGGGTGGTGCAAAATAATTGACTATTTTTGTTAAAGTTCCTTCACTGAAAAGTTAGTTCCTAGGCACCTTTAAAAAATCTTCTCTTCAAATATGAGCTTTTAATTTTAATAGGAAAGTCCTCATCATCTTAGTTATCTATTTTTTCTTCAGTTCCAAATGACATAATCCATATCTCGTCATTACTTGACGTGCAGAAAATTTCTATTTACACTTGCTCTACAAAAAAAGTAATAATTTATAATTTTTTCATAACTCTTAGCGTTTAGTAAATATCGGAGGTCAAAGTTTGAAGAATTTAACAAAATTTCTTTTTTTTTCTTCTAAATTTTAGAAGTAGATAAGTAAATATTATAACATGCGCAATATATATTTTTAGTTTTTTAATCTATAACTATATCCATAGTAAATTGTGATAAAATATTATTAAAAAATTGATTAGAAAGAAATACCTTCTGAAACAAAAGATAAGATATAAATCAGAAACTGTTATTCCATCAAAATAAATTCAAATTTTTTGAATATTTTCAAACTATTAAGATCAGTACGCATTTGGATTCGATTGCAGATATTTTCTATACAGTTAGAAAAATTGATTAACCACAGGAGTTCTTTTTTGTAAAACGTTCCACAAAAACATATGTTGGGAATTTCATAATATTAACTTATCTACGAGTTATAAAATTTAGAAGTTAAAAAGTTGAAAAAATTATAGGATACTTTTTTGTAGAGTATTCAATTTACTACAAAAATGTAAATAGAAACTTTTTGTATGATCAAGTAATGACAAGATATGAATTTTGCCATATGGGACTGAAGAAAAATTAGAAAACTGAGACGAGGTGGATCTTTTTATTAAAATTAAGAACTCATCTTTGGAGAAACATATTTTAAAGGTGTCTAAGAACCAATTTTTCAGAATTAAAAAAAAATATAGCCTACCCAAATAAATATCTACGTAACTGATAAATTATCGTTGGGAAATGGATCCTTTACATGTTTCATGATACCTCTATACATGAAAAGTCCTATTTTATCAATAATTTTCTATAATGGTCCTATACCATGAGAAGGAAAGGGACCCCAAATCATAATGTTTCCTCCACCGTTTTTCAATGTTTTTGAAATGTATCAAGGATTTCTATTTGGACGACGAGGAACGTACGAGTATTGTCGTATTGTTTACCATCTGATCATATTCTGTTGAATTTTGTGCAAACTTTAGTCTTGTTCGAATATTCTTTTAACATATATTACCAATGGTTTCATTATTGAAATATATATGTTGAAAAACATAAGTTTTGTTTAAGAGTCGACATCTGATTGTTATATTAGTTCTATTAAAATTTCTTCTAATTTCTATGTCAATAAAATAAGTTGTGTTTGTTAGGTCGTTTTTTACTGTATTTACAGTTGTATATGTTGTTTCATATTTTTTAATAACGTTACAATTTTTTTTAATGTAAATCCTATTAAGAACAAATTATGATTGTTAAAAGTATTGTTAAATAGGTAAACCAAATCAGACTAATGTATACGTTTAAAATAATTCTTTGTCTTACAAAATATTAAATTTTAAATTTTATGATATTTTTGTGGCCACCACTTGACAAAAACTGCATAAAAATTTTCTTTACCACTCTACACATTATATCTTTTTTTTATGATAAATATAACCTGAAAAATAAATTTCGGGTTTTTTATGAAATATAGGTAGATAAAAAATGTTATATATTAATAAGTTTGTGTCTAATTAAAGTATACATTTTTCTAATTATTTCATTTGGTTAAGTGTAAAAATATTTCTCATTCACTTTCATACCATTAAGTCACTAGGCTGAACTCATTTTACCCTTAGTTTAGGGTTAATATTTTATGTGTAAGTAGTGTCATTAGTGAATTCAGTGTACCAGGCAAAATTAAACTAGTTGTTTTGTTAGCACGATGAATTAAATAGATCGTGAGCATTGAAGTATGTAAGATGATACATATAAGGCGATATTTTTTTTATTCAAATTTGGAGCTTTTGACTAAAATTTACATATGAAATCCAAAAATATGTATTTCTAATTGAATTCAAATGAGCGAATAAATGTGGGTAATTTTTTTGTGTTGTATATATATCGAGAATTGAAAAATATATATTCAAAATTGTTCTACCATTACATAAATTATGAATAGCATGTCCACGTGTCCCGATAGAATTATTGAATTTCTACCTTTACCCGCTCGTATTTTACATACCTGATATCGATATGTTCGACAATTTTTCACGTTCTCATCACTTATTTAGTGAACATTCGGTATAGTCGAAGTGCATCAGCTATTTATAGGATTTGGATACATAAAACACCGAGGCAAGGGCGACTGTGAAGCAAGCAAAGGTGAGTTGTGGTGTGCTACATAGCAGTTTGGATGTCCTGCAATGCCGCACAGTATGAATATTTAAAACGCTACTATCTTGTGTCCACGTCTGAAGCCCAGTTATTGCCCTCCATGGGAAATGCCCTCGCCCACAACTTTGACCTACCCGTTTTCACTACACTTTATTCTTGTCTAGCGTCCGATACATATATGTATTAAATTTCATTTATAAATGAATTCGTTGTATTTACATTTTGGGCACGTGCGGCCCGTCATGCCATTGTTTTCAGACATTTTTCTACATTTTTAACATTTGTTTTATGGAGAGGGCGTCCGATGAAATATGTAGCGGAGTGAAATACGTACCTGACGGTAAAAGGGTAAAAGAAATTGAATTGTCTTGCACCAACCGTCCATTGCATTGTTGACGTACACACGTTTTATTTGATTTTTATCGTTCCGTGTTAACCACATATTTCTGCAATAAAACTCCATCACACTACTGCTTTTGGAAAGGTCAAGGGAAGGAAATAACTGGATTACTATCTTTACAGATTTTAGGCAAGACTTTATGGAGGAAACAAAACGATTATTAAATAAAAAACATGATTGAAAATAACGTAATTGTTAACGAAGTCTCTATTTATAAAATTACCACACATTACTGTTAAATATTTAAGAATTCCAAACAAAAATATTTTTGTAAGACCTTTTAAAAAAATTGTAGGTAAGTGTTAGTCAGCTTTCCAATATAATTTCGGCTGTAACAATAGAGGGTAGCGTTGAAATACCACATGATATATTTACGAGGGGCTTTTTGATCCGTGCGAATTCAATCAGATACGAAATCCTCTTACAACAATAAAACAACTCATGGGAGCTCCCGGACACACAGCCCAGGACTGTTCCCGCAAAGGTGCGAGTCTTTACGACTGGGACCTCTGGAAGCCACGGGATCGGGGATATGGAGGCGACGTAGAGCCCGCTTTATTACAATCATTTCCTGCCAGATACACACACGTACGGTTATTACTGTACTGCAGTATAGTAGTACAAATCCGCTAGTAAAAAGGTAAGGAGTTTTACCGGATGTGTGGGCCTAAAAACTGGCAGTAAAACGGCAATGAAGGGCCCAGTCACTCGATATTTCATACGGGGTTTAGTCTTAAAAATTTTGTTACTCCATTCCACCGCCAAAACTAAATCGCAATTCGATACTAATTTAAAGAAAAAAAAAACCCACCGAATTAGACCGTAACTTTTGCGAAAGGTGTAGCCGCAATAAATCAATGGAAAAGGTGGAAATAAATCGCGGGGGTTGCATAAATCACGCCTCCTTGAATTCCATAAAGCAAATTTCCGAACAAAGTGAATAAGAAAGCAGTTATTGTTATTTATTCGGATAATAAATATCAATGAGGCAGAATCCGCGATTGGGGGACGGGGGGATGCGACTTAGACCCGAACCAGTATGACACCGAGGGCCCCATTTATCATTGCGCCACGGCGGATCTATGAGAGGCAGAGGCACCTGCGTCCTTCCGGGGCCCATTCGACGCTGTCTGTCTCGTTGTGGTGTGTCACGGTGCGAGGACCGGGGGACCGAGCGAGGACGACGCCGCTACTCGCCCAATTAAACTTTAGATTGACAAATTTATTTTTGTTCGTGCGACCTGATTGTTATTCATTGGCCAAATTGATTATCGCATGGTTACGTGTCGGCCCGATCTCATTTGCCCTCTTGCGTTTTCTTTTATTAACTCTTCTGAATTGGGGGAGTGGAAGTTGGCGATGTTCAAGCTGTTCAATATGTTAAGAAACGGGTTTCTGATAGATATTTTTTAACCTAATCCAACATTTAAATATGGTACAGCCAAATATATCTGAATCCAAGACTGCAATACGAGTGGATTATGTGGGGGCTTCGAGAAGCTGTTCAATATGTTAATAAATGGATTTGTACTTGACACGTTTAAACTATTCCAACATTTAAATATGGTACCATCTAATTTATCATAATTCAAACTTTAATTAGTTAATTATATGAGCAGAAGTTGACCAAGTTCAAAGTTTTAACCCTGAATTCGAATGTATTTTCAAATTAAAATTTTACATATTAACATTTAAATTTATTGTTAGGTTAAAATTTTCAGCAAACTGAAATTGTAAATACTTATTAAAATTAATGGTTGTACACAGTGTAAAATTTCAAAACCATTCACAATATGTGGTTTAAATCGACAAATGGTGACAAATGTCTAATCGATTTGGTGTTTATTAAATAGATTATGGAATTAATGTAACCCTAAACAAGTTAAATAAAAAATAAATATACTTATTCACATTTAAATTATATTTTTAATTTAAAAAATATGTCTCTATATTCTTTTTAATTATCGGGTGTTGGACACAGAATTATTTTTATTTAACTTAACTTTTACATAATAAGGTACCTAACCTAAATTTCTCTACACTCACTTCAAAATTTTATCATTAACCTTACTTTGTCTAAATCTAACAATAACCTCATTTTGGAAGTTAACTCTTATAGAATATTAAAAGTACTTACTTAAAGTGTCAGACTTTTTCAAATAAAAGTAATTTTTTATAAGTTAGACGAATTAACCAATTTTCCAAGTGTTTGGTACTGGCCCCCATTTTCTTGCCAAAAAATTTTGACGTTTTGGACAAGTCAAATTTTAATGAAAATTAAAATGTTTGCCAGATTGAATTTCAGTATTTAACCATTAAGTAAGGTATTTACTAACACAGGCATCATTGGAAATTAGTATATTAGGATAAAAACAATATTATTTCCTCGCCTAACTTATTTTACCTTACACGATACCAAAATATTAATAAATTTACTTACCTCATTTTTTCTTAACTAATACTTAGAATAAATAAGTTATCTTATTGTAAAACAAATAAAATGCAAAATGGGGTAATAATTAGGCTTTTATTATGTTAAACAAATACATGATCCAAAGTAATTTAGTACAGTTATGATAGGCCAGGGTTTCCATCATCCAGATGTAGGTGCCTTCGGTAGCGGGGAGATGGGATTCAAATCCGGGGCTCTTGGCATTTTTAAAATGCTCTATGCTCGAAGGATTTGCTCTATCCACTGGAACCATCATGACGTACACGTTGCGCTGCTGGATTCATCGTAAATGTTTAACGATAAAATCCTAGGACTGATAAATAAAATGTAATTAATAAATCATATTATGATATAAAAAGATGCATTTTCTTACGGGTATTTCAGCGAAGTACTACTTTTTCGCCATCACCATAAATATACTGTATTATTGTAGATAATTCCGTTTTGTATTAGGTGTGTCACAGGTTACTAAAATAAACGTCTAATTCTATGCTACACTAAATGAACATTTTTGGTGTTTCTAAGAAACAGCCATAATGTAAGGTTTGTTTTTGTTTTAATTGTCTTAGTAACAGACCGCTTTTGTTTTTGTTGAAACAAAATTTGGAATTTAATGGAATTAAATATAAATATGAGTGGCTGGTAAAAAAATGAAGTTATCACATTTCTAGAATTTTGAAAATGTTAATGAATTTTGAATGAAGTGTTAGCATTTCCAAAACTTATTTTTTAATAGATGATCTTGTACAAAATAAAAAGTACATGAAGTTAATTATTGTAATATGGCATTACTGGTTTTGCCGATAATAATTCTTTTGTTATTACACATTTGGACTGCTTATTGTTGACTCAGATTGTCATGTTCCAAAATTGCAATTCTTCTTTGAGACTTCTTTTCGATGCTAAACAACAAATAAATTAAGAAGAACCCGAATCCACAAAATACATTTTTTGGAAATAAAAATTTTACAAGAAATAATGTTGTTTATTTTTATATCTATTAAATATTTAAAATGTAAAATAAATTTAATACACAAACATGTAAAAAATATATTTAATTCATGAAATTCAAATTATCCACTTTAAAAAATATATAAATGGTATAACCAGGTCCTTTTAAGAATTAAGACAATTCTTGTCTGATCATCAAATTCATCATATTAGATTAACATATTATATGATTAATCATTTTTACTGATTACCTACATCCACAAAAAAAGTTTGACATCCTTTGCACACTAATGCTGTGTTTAAATATTAAAGCTAAATTCACGATGCAAATCCTTGTAAATACCAACGTTGGTTACAAAATTTACAGAATTCAGTGCATGTAATTTAATTTTGGCGAAGTGAACAGGAACAGTGGAGTGTATGCATTTGTTTTCATTTCGACGAACATTAATTGTGAATGCACTGATACAGTAAAATTAAAATCCGTACAGCCGTCACTCATCGAACAATGAACAAGAAATGTTTTTAATTACTTTCTATTTCCATGTGTTTGTGCGGTGCATTTTTAGCAATTATAAGATGAATGCATTACAACATATTCCTACTGAAATCCTGAAATATGAAAATATATGTTCCGGGAGCTTTTTAGACAATGCATATGCACATACATTTTCAGGACATCGGTCCTAGAAAAATGCAAGCGGTAATAACTGATATTAATGAGAATATGTCTCTCCATTATGGCCCGCTAAATCTGTTCTGAATTAGCGGAATTGTTTTGTGCGAATTTTTCCCATTTTCATCCGTCCAATAAAAGTCAGGGCACATAAAAGGGTACAATTATACCGGAGGGCGCAGCAACATCGGCAGAGGCCTGATACGAGTGTCTGCCTCATTTTCCTCTAAACAATGGGGGCCTTGAGAGAGACAGAACTGCTTTTGAGTGGCCACAATAAAACTTATTACGACCAAATTTTGTTATGCTAAACTTATCTCAAACCAACTGTACCTCTCGCTCAACAGATCCACAGTTATATTGTCTTATTTTTTTTTTATTCCTACAATTACATCAAGATATTCTCTGAATTGGAACATAGATCAGAATCTTTCAGAATTTCTTCTGCTAATTTTTTAAATTTCAAAACAAAACATATTTGATAAACTTTTAATTACATAATATATTTCCATATTTATTTATACATCCACTTCGATGTATTTAAAAATAAATGTAAAGTGGAAGTCGAGGATTTCCTTTAATGGTTTGACAAGGTTCTCTTGTGAATGTGAACATATGTATACAACAAGTTAGAAAAGTTGTGAAACTTTGAACCATATATGAACATTTTTAAGTTGTTCTACACGTTTTAAACTGATCCATAGATCAGTTTATACTTTTTCCCATTTCTCATAAAACAGATGAGGGTATCTACATTGGGTTATATTGCAAATTCATGAACTATTAGTTTGGCAAACTTTATAATACTGAAGCAAACTTCATCAAGGACTATGAGTATCTAATCATGCAATATATATATATCCTTATTCAAAGTAATTAGTAATGAGTCATTACTAATGATATTTTCAAAGCAACAGCAACCTTATTATATTATATTATAAAGATTTTGACATTTAATATTTCAGGCTTTAAAAAGATGCATATGCTCTTTAAAACAAAATGAGAATTGTAATTCTGGTTTTGGTGGAGATTTGTATTAAAATTTGAATTTGAAGTCAAGGGACAAAAATTAAATATAATTGAATATTCAGCACACGTAAAAATATGTTCAACCATAAATTATCGATTCAAAGTCAATTCAAATCCTGAAATATGCGTTAGAATAGCTAGTAACTAAAACGGCATAATTCACGCGTTGCGTTTTAACCCATTGCGTTGTAAGCTGACACATTTATTTACATTTAAAAAGTGGCCATATTTATGCGAATATTTTCGTTGTTAAGTCTAATCCAGTAATATATGGCCGGACCGGATGTCCTTAATACTCCGGGCACGTCTTCGGCTACATTTTACTAATGCACCGTTTGCGTATGCAGCAGTAAGTGGTGTGTTTGACACGATGGACGCGCACGAGCGATTCGAAAACGTCTATCCCCAGCTTCCCTGCTCCGCTCCACTCCCTCGGTTATTCAGGGAGAGAGTGCCTCGCCAAGAAGTTATCATATTCAGAGCCGAAATTCCTACACTCTGTTTACCCGATACGGAGTCGACATCTGCGATTGTCAGAACGGTCGCAACATTGTCGAAGAATCTAAAGATTACGTAAATATGCTCCGCCGCGGGATGCACAGTCGAGACCGAACATGTCAATCAATTTTTACGTCAGGGCCATTTCGAGTGTTCATGGCTTTGCGCAAACAACGCTGTATCTGCGAAATATTTCTCCTTTTTTCTGTTTTTTTTTTTTCACTGACAAATTGAAGTGAATTACTTCAACTGGAACTGGTCCCAAATTCTGCTAGCCATTACATTACTGGCAATTTTTAAAAGTAATTTAAGTAATAAATAAAATATACACGGTATCCGAAATTAATTAATTTTGACTGTTTCAGGCCAGATACAGAGAAACTAATCTACGTGTTTAATGTTGGTTGCCATAAACTGTATACTTAAAACTTTTTATAGATATTTAAAAAATCTTTAAAATTTCTAGAATATGCATTATCGCTCATGTGTAGAGCAACAAAGTAAAATCATTTTTTAAAAGAACGATTCTTTTTAATTTAAATTAATTTTATAATTATTAAATGTTTAAATATTTCGTAATACCCTTTAGAAACCAAACCGTATATTCAATACAGTGAATTTTATAATTAATTTTTGTGTCCGACATTGTTTCTTAAAGCTAAATTTATCGATACAACTTAAACATCAAATTGTAGAAAAGTTCCGGAATGGTGAAAAGCAGAGTAGTCTATTTAAATTTAAACAAGTCAATCATCTCGAGAGCGATTTCCAATTTTAACAGAAGGAAAGCAGTTCCCAAAAGTGGCAAACTAACAGAGCCGTGGGCAGGAAAATAAAAATGCTTGGTGCTTGCGACCCTTTTATCAGCGTATCCCGCATAAATCATGAAATAAACTAAGCCAGTGTGTCGGTGAGTACCATAAAACGAAGACTAAAAGAAGCTGGTCTTTATGGGTAAAAATCTATTTCTGCAAAAAAAAAGAGAGCAGCGAGACTACTTTTTGCAAGAGAACATGTGAACTGGACAGATGGGTTATATAAAACAATTTTATTTTCCTATGAAAGTCGGTTCTAATTATTCAAATCTGATTGCATCTCATATGTGAAAAGACCAATTATGAAAAGTATAATCCCAAGTACACTAGACCTACTGTGAAGCATGGTGGAGGTGTATGGTTTGAAAATGTTTTTCTGGGTTTGGCGTGGACATGTTTATCGTAACATTCTGGCGAATCGTATGCTTTCAAGGAGTACGTGTAATATCTTGGCCAGCATAAAGCTCAGACCTCAATTCCTCAATTCAATCAATTGAAACCTTTTGGGATGAAATTTATCAGAAAATCCCTACAAAAAGACTGTCAAATTTGAATGAACTCTACGAAGAAGTTCAAAATCAATGGAAACAAAAATCGAACGATTAAATTGAAAAACCACTCAAATCATTGAAAAAATACGTTTAGAAGTTACAAATATAGGATATACTATTAGATACTAAATAAAGGAAGGTTAAATGTACGTAATGTTGTTTGATCCTTGAATTGTTGTTATCAAATATCCTGCATAATATGAAAACATTTTTATCAAGACGAATGAAAAATTTGGTCTATATTCCAGCGATAGCGATAGATAGTGTAATGTATGTTAAAGTTTTTTTAGACTATAGTTATTCTTATTCTATATTACGTATATTTTTCCATATATACGACAAATCAACATTCGTCAATATTCTTGAATTGTTGTGATGATCTTCTAGAGTGTTGATGTCTGGGGATTGGAACAAAACAATGCGTCACAATTTTGGATTTGTGTTTGGGATCGTTTTCATTAGTCCCTGTACATAAATCAACCTAAGGGGACCTACGCCAGAAGAATTGAAGCATCCCCATAGGATATTTTACGACTAAGATGTTTCATGTTGGTATACCATAAACAGAACCATTTTCATTAATTTGTTATAAATTAAATTTAGACTGCTGAACTAATTTTAGCAAGTTCCATTTAGTCCAGGTTGGCTTTAAGTTCAGTTAACGATAAGATTGGATTATTTTTTGTCCATCGAATTATCAAGTTATCGATTTTCGAGTTTTTAGAACTCAGACAAATATTTTCGTAACCAGCACTTGGCCAGTTTCTATAAATTTTAAATTAATATTTATCATCTGACGACGCACAATATTTAGGTGTAAGTGTATTACTGTTTTTGATCGAAAATTAATAAAATATTCATGAACATGAACACCTATTTGATTTCGTATTGTATGAAAATCACCTTAAATTCTAAATATTAAAACTGAACTTTCAAAAACTAAAAAACGAATGTGATAATTAAAATTAATTCACAGTACCTTTTACCTATTAAATTATTTAAAGAATATGGAAAGAAATTAGAAACACCTTGTATAGAAATTACGTCCTACTAAACAACTACTAAAAACAAAAAAATATTTATGTGTAAAGAAATACCATAATGTGACCATACTTATTTTTATTGGTACTGTAACCTATATTCTGAATACGCAACCTAATTGTACTGGATGTGTTAGAAGAAGTAAATAGTTCTAAGACAACAGTTCCAGACATAACAATAGGAGAAAAATTACTTTAATAATATTTCCATTGGTATTGATCCAATCCAATTAATCTGAATTGGAGAAATTGAAAATATTCCTTAAAGAAAAAGAGAATTATATACACGTAGTAAGTAAATATTATTTACCTGTATATAGCAAATTATTATCGGTTATACTTCGTAAGACATTTAAGGACATGAAAATAAGTAACGTTAAATCTATTTTAAATTGAATCTGAAAGTAAAACTGTTTCAACCTGAGCATAATATAAATTGTTTTCAGACGCACTTAGGAAGGTATTTTAGGTAGGTTATATTTTTGTTAATTGAAAAATAAAAATTTATTCAATTTTTTAAAGAATAAAATTAGATTGACCAGTTATACTCATATTTTTATTATATTTTAATAAGTTACTATACGGTGTTAAATTTGTTTATTAATATTCTTTATTTTTATATTTATTTAGTCCTATCAAAAACAGCTAAGACCCCAACAGAACTTAAAATAATTATGATTCTTAAATTTGTAAAATTCTTACTTTAATGAGTTATTTGGGATTTATGTGGTTCTTGGTAAAATCACGATATGTATTACCATAATATTCTGGACAGCATCAGCGTCAAAACTTGCTGCGCTCCAAATAATCTCACCGTTTGCAACAAATATTAATAGCAAAATATCTTTGAGTTTAAACCGGATTTCACTACTCTTAACTAAAATATGTTTTTCTCTTTCTGTTTCTCCCTTTGTATGTCAAATGCATGTCTTCGTTTACACCGTAACAAATTTAATTAAACAACAGGTTCAACCTGGCATAGTATGAAACTTGATTCAAGTTAAACTTAATTTTCATATATTAGAGAAATCAAATGTCTGTCACAAAAAAGCGTGAATTTAAAGTCATTAAAACAGTGAATGATACATGAAAAGTGATGTCTAGAATATGAACAATGTACGCCACTTTGAAAAAAAAAAAAAAACAAGAGTAGAATAAATGTAAATACAACTTACATATGATGATTTAAAATTTTAAATGTTGAAAAATGCTAAATTTAACGTTAATGCGCACATAAAGATATAGATCCTAAAATTCAGAACATTTCAGTTAATAATTGAAGCGGAGGTCAGCACTGGGCCGTAATAAAATTTGGTTGGTATGCACTCCATTTAAGTAAGTCCATTTTAAATTAAATGTTGCTCTCATGTGCACAGCTTAATTGTACATTACAAGTCTCAGAATCCTTGTTGTAGTTGAACAAATATATTTTATTTTAAATTCTTCTGTTTGACCACACATAAAAATAATGAAATACAATCTGGGACAATATAATATTTTAAAATTGACATTTTAAACTTTAGTTTCAGCTTTATCTGTTATTATGATGCATAACAAAAATGCAACGATATTTGATAAAAGCCAATATTCATGCAATGAACAAGAAATAAATAATTCGTTCAGAAAATTCAGTTAAAAATTTGCCCGAATATTTACAAATAAAAAGGGAAATATAAACGAGTAACCGGCTGGAAAACATCAATTCAAATAGATAGATGAGTTTAGTTTGTTAAACATTTAAAAATGAAATGCTGGCGGTTTCGGCAATTATTTTAACTATTCGTTCGTTTACAATTTTCGTGCAACAGAATCGAGCGGCACGCCATACATTTAATAAAACAGTAATTATTTTGCCTCCGAGTTGTGTTCCATCCATCTCAGTGGAAAGTAAAATTTAAAATCGGTGTGATATCGCCCCCAGGCCTGTGTCTCTATATATTAGACGACCTAATATCAGGGCGAAAGTTATTGAGTTTCGGGCAAGTCTGGAACAAGTATTATTTCGGTATATTTCAGCTATCCCAGTTAACCTTATTACGGCTTCAAAGTTTAGGGTAGACCGGGTGGTGTACAAATTTCGTTTGCCGATTTCCTTGTTAGGAGTTGCTCGGAAGACCGTTTAGATTCGAAAACTAATTGCTTGGCGGACACCATTGAATTGTGGTCTGTTAGTTGTATATAGGAACAACAACCGTGGAATGTCTATATAACCGAACAATACTCTAGTGGCCTATAGACGATCGCTTTAACCGTCATCGCTTGCATCCGCTAAATTCAATAACTGTTTAGATGATTTAACTGCGGTTTTTAAATTATGTCTTTGTCTTTATTAGTTCACTTTCTCTAGACATTTCTATTCATAGTGAATCTACTACTCATATTTTCTATTGCCAGTTTTTCATGTCATTGATTTTCAAATTTTTTTCTTTTACAACACCATCGGATGTGTAATGCATTACGACACACATCTGCACAATAAAATTAAGGGTAACATATGTAATGTGTATCCGTTGAATGTAGTATATTTATTTAATATTTGGTAGCATAAACATTTTGTTTAATGTCTTCTCGATATCGCTTGTTCATCGACTCGACAAGACTACACACTTCGACAGGAATGTCCATTCTTCTTGTTTAACTTGCAACAAATGCACTTTCTTGCTCATGGTTTTTATCGGATTTTTAATTCCAGATCTTACCAATTGTAATTATTTATGCATTTCATGTGGGAATCTGAAAACCAAGTATCCACACTTGGTTTTCAGATGTTTGTTTTTCGATCGTTATATTTAAAACATCCAAACTACAGACAAATTGTTTTCCCTAAAAAGAAGCATATAATTTGCCAAGATACCTTTATAAACAAAACGATCCATTTTATCTTCAATTCATATTATGGGACCAGTACCAGATGCCAAAAAACATTCATACATACTCTGATGTTTCCACCGCCGTATTTAACTGTTGATTTTTGGTACTTACAATTGTGTCTCATTCCAACTGGCGTCCTTACAAATTGTCGATCACCTGATCCAAACAAGTTATACTTAGTTTCATTGCTCCATACTACTAAATGTGGCGATGATTCAGTCCATCACTATAAAAATCAACGATTCGATGTTTAGTTGAAATCTGAATTTATTTTTGTAAACTTAAAAAATATACTACTTTTTTATCCACCACTGTAATATGCGTATTATTATATTATTTACAACCAGTAAGCCACCCAATTTTATTTTTCTCTTTTTATTTGAATTAATCAAAATAAAATTAATTTAAATTTTTGTTGTGAAGTGAATTTTTATCCAGAATTAATAATATTTTATAAATGCTATAGACATGTTCTATATGTATTTGTTAAGTTCAATGCAGTTTCGAGAAAAACTGACTAAGACTAAGATTTTCATAATTTTTCAGTGCAGCGTCATGTAAAATTTCAATAATATTAAGATGTGAAACATCTGAGATGTTTAGATGAAACTCTGTTACCATTTTCAGTTTCAGGATCAGTTTAATTCATTTATTTAGAAAATTTATTGTTTTTTATCTTTAAGTCTTACTTCACCCCTCTGTATTTTCTATAAAAGGTTTAAAGTCCATAAAAAAGTTGTAGCACTCGTTATGTAACGGGTATTACATATATTCACTGACAAAAATAGACCATTTCGAAAAATTTGTGTGAAAATAAATTGTAGAACTAAATTCATTGTAATCAAACATTAATGTAATGTAAACATTGTAATTGTAATGCAAACATTCTCATTTTTTATATCATGGGTTACAGTTATATTACAAAAACATGAATATATTGGAAGCATTGGACAGTCTCTCATTGTTCAATCCTGTGGAATTGAAAAAAATCTTTGAACATCGAATGATAAAAAAATGGCAAATTGCTACTAGGCATTGGTTCCTCCAACAGTGGCAAGTAACCACTGAAATATCAACACTTTACCACATGAAGGTAAAAGAGTCACATAATCGTGTGTATAGAAAATGTGTCCACCCAATTAATATTGTGGAGGACTATTGAAGTTGGAAATGGGAAATCCATGGAGACATTGCTAAAATAGATAAAACATTCACCACATTTGAAGAATATTGTATTCACCAATCGGTATGGTACCAATGTACTTTTGTCTTATCCAAAATATTCCAGATATATTAAAAAATTGATTATCATGAAATCTCTTGCTCTTGGGCGTTGAGACTTCTGGTAATAAACTGTACAGGTGGCAACAAAATGCATAGAATGGCGTACGATGAATTCAAGCAAATTCTTTTTCATGTTAAATACAAGTTTTAACTTAAGATTTATATAGTATTTTAGACATCCCAACTCAGAATGGTGTTAGATTTGTTGTCAACAATTATGGAGGTCAATAAAAACTCATGAAATTAAAATAAATAAATTGCGTAATGTAGAAAAATGTTGTTCATTTAAAAAAATGCTCTTCATGTAGAGAGGTGGCCAGAGAAATAGCAGACATTACTATTTAATGTTAATTAGGAAATGCACACGTCTAATTAAATATAATTAAAGTACTTTAAATTTTATTTAAAATAATTACATTATATTTTTTCTACTCTGTTCTATTCTGTACCTAAATCAAAATAATTTCACAGGAATGCATACATTTAAAAAATGTATATTTATTAAATAATTTATATTTAAATAAATAAATTAACTTTTGGGACTCCTCATATATAACCACATATTTTAATTGAAATTTCATCTATCCATAAATTTAAAATTAGATTTGAATCAGGAGTTTATGCTGGCCAATGGAGAACTTTAACATTATCTTTTAACCATTTATAAAAATCTAGTACTAAACTAGTATATTGTCGTTATTGTGTAATTTTATTACATCTCTGTAATGGTACTATACCATGCCAAGAAAAGGACAAATTATAATGTTTCCTCCACCGTATTTTTAGTTTTTGTTATATATCTGGGGTTCAACTTTTAGTTTTCATATTCCTGATCATATTCTTTAAACTTGGGTTTATTGGTCCAAAGTACTTGCCAAATTCTGTAGGATATTGACATATTAATTATTATTTTTCTTTTCTGTGGCAAAGTTTATTTATTCACACTGAAAATATGTTAATCAATAAAATAATATAAACTTACTAAGAATAAATTTTTATTATTATGAGTAATGTTAAATAGTATTTGAATATTCTATTTCTTTGGCCAATTAAATCAGATTAATATATGCGTTTAAAGTAATAACTCCGTCTTTAAAATGGGAAAAAATTGGAATTAAATCCTTTTACGAATTATGTTACAAAATGTTTAATATTAAATTTTGTTCTGTTTATTTGGCCACCACTGGATGATGTATCTTTTATTTAGCTGTTTAAATTATTATTTTTAAAAGGTACTTATTATAAATATTTTATACACCATAGTACTATCCTTACGCAATTTCGAAGTTTACAGTTTGAGGTTAAATTATAATAATAAACTATTTCAAAAATTTTCGAATAAACTGTACCTACATATTTAAAGCTATAATTGAATCTATGGTAATAATAATAATAAATAATTAAAAAAAGGATTACTAGAAATTCAAATTCATTTTATGTGCCTCAATATTTATCAAACATTTTTTTAGTAATGCCTGCCTAACTTTATTCGAAAAAATATCACCAGACGGTTTGAGCAAATAAATCCCTTCGAAATATATAGGTGTATGTCACTAATTACATTTTTTTTGATGAACGTTTTATCAAACATTCAATTTCAAGCGTCATTTATTTTTCCAGAAATATTTTTCGTTAAAAATGTACTTTTCACATATGAACACCGCTAAAATCAATTTCGATTCATTAAAACCGGAAAAAATGCGTATATATTAGTTCGGTTATAAACTGAAATATTTTTCCGAATTAGAAAAAATTAGTTACCTGAAAATATGTGCCAATCTTGAAAAATACGTTTAATTGCACTATCGTAATAAAAAATCTTCATCCAATTGTGAATAATTTAAAAGTAAATATTATTTAAATCATTAAAAAGTGATAGTTGCAACAGAATACTAGTGGTGTATTGATTTTTAAGCGATTAAATAATTTACCCCGAAATCGCTACAGGCCAACATATATCTATCAATGCACAGGACACACCTATACTATATTTATAACTCAGTTGAGATGCAGACAGCATTTTATTCGTGGCTGCAAATCCATCGGCGACTCCGCTGTAGGACTCGAACGGCCGAAAGAAAAACTGCCAGTACATTTCTGCATGGAACAAGGGATTGTATTATTGATAAAAATGAGCGTCGCAAATTGTTTTATACGAGTGCCTGGCGACATTGCCACCGGAACGTCGACCATCTTATCATAAATAATGCAGTCGCGGGTCGGTGAAAATGTACGGGACCGAACGGGAAAACTCTATTGTGGAACCTGGGCGAATTGACGAAAACTGCCTTCTTATGAGCGGTTAATCAGACGGGGAGAAAACTCATTTTTTGCCGGCAGTGTTCACCCCGAAAGTACCCAAAACGATTTCACCCAATTTGTACAAAGTGTTTTCATCTCCCGAATCAAAATGTTGTATATACATTATGTTGTTTGTCTAAATTGAACAATTTTGTATTGTAATATGTACTATAATAACGGTAATATGTGAAACGAACGCATTGATTTTATTTATAGTAATTTAATATATATATATATATATATTTATATATCAATAAAATTCCAAAACTGATAAATTATTAAAAATTGAGTTTTGTAGGAAATTATATATATAATAATCAATTTTAGAAAAGAGTCTCATTACTCTAATTTCGTGCCTCACTTATTCCAGGGTTCCTGGGGTTTGGGAAGACTTCTTTCTTTCACATCGAACACAAGTTCAATTGAGGATAAGTCGGGGGAATGGGGTGGTCAAAGTAAAATCCTAAGTTGACTGTTTCTAAAGATCCGATTGAAACATAAATTCGACAATTATTTTGCTAGAAGTGTACGTTTAAATATTCATATATATTTAGTCTGACATACTAAATAGTATCGACAAGTTGGCCCTGAAAACTAATACCTTGCCATCTATATGGAAAACTGCCAAAATTACCCTAGTATTTAAAAAAGGTGATGTCTAATTTTAATAATTATAGACTTATCCCTATATTAAGTAATTTCTCTAAAATATTTGAGCAGGTGTTATTTATCAAAGTGTTGTTATAAAATTTCTCATCTTCAGCCCTTCTTTATGTTAGGCAGGTCCATCGCCACTAATTTGATATGTATGACTCATGATATAAGTTCGTCAATAGATCGTAAAAGTCAGATGGGCGTCGTTTATACAGACTTTTCACATTCAACAAACTTGATACTTAGTAATGGTTTTATTAATTTAATTGAGAGTTATGTGTGAAACAGAACTTGTTACATCAACTACAACGGATTTAGATCTCACACTTACACTGCATTCCCTGGCGTACCGCAGGGGTCTAACTTGGAACCCCTATTATTCTTTTAATTCATCAATGATTTTTTGAGTTGAAGTCGACAGTATTCTACAAGCCCTTACTCTACATAGTTATATTGATACTTTGTTGGCATAGTGTGAGAGTAACAACCTCTAGCTAAATGTAAAGAAATGCTTTATTGTAAGCTACACCAAACGTAAATTGTTAGTCAAGTTTTCACCTAACCTAAATGGATGCGTGTAGGCGAGGACGGATTGATCTTGGCATTTTATTTGACAACAAATTATCTTTTGTGCCGCAAATAATGGAAGTTTCTACATTACCTTCTAAGATCTTGGGATTCGTCGCTAAATTCTCAAATTGCACACTCTGTTTTCTGCATTAGTACGAAGCAAATTGGAGTATTGCAGTATTGTCTGGAATCCCATTTACATTTGCCTGAAATTTATTCAACGACAATACCTTAAGTACTTGAGCTTTCGTAAGAACAACAACAAATATACATACAATCGCTCATATGTAGAACGACAAATTTAAAAATATAATCATTTTATTAAAAGAACAATTCTTTTTAATTTAAATTAATTCTATAATTAATAAGTATCTAAACATTTCGTACCTCAATTTATATACGGATATCTTTATTAATGTAGTTTTTGTTCAACATTTTATTTCAGAGTTCATAAGTAAAGCAACCAAACCCTATATTCAATACAATTGATTTTATAATTTATTTCTGTGCCCGACATCGTCCCTTAAATCTAAAAATGCCTTGAAGTGTTCATTTAACGATACAAATTAAACAACAAATTGTAGAAAAGTTCCGAAATGGTGAAAAACAGACTAAAATAGCAGTAGATTTAAATTTAAAAAAATCGGTCATTTCAAGGACGATTTCCCATTTTAAAAGAGGAGGTGAGAGGTAGAAAACGCATAACTAACAGAGCTGTGGATAGGAAAACAAAAACGTATGTTGTTCGCGACACATTTATCAGCGCATCACGCATAAATCATCAGTATGTTGGTGAGTACCATAAGAAGAAGACTAAAAAGAGCTGGTCTCTATGGTAGAAAACCAACCTTCATTTCTGCAAACTATAGAGCAGCGAAACTACTATTTGCAGATGGGCAACGGAAAATAATTTTGTTTTCCGATGAAAGTCGGCTCCAATTATTCAAATCTGATGGTATTCCATAGTTGAGTGACCAATTAATGAAAAGTATAATGCTACTGTGAAGCATGGTGGAGGAGACGTTATGGTTTGCTATGTTTTTCTGGGTTTGGCATGGACCCACTGATTAAGTTAGACGGGATAATTGATCATTTTGTTTATCGTGACATTCTCTAGAATCATATACTTTCATTTGACGAAGGTAACGTCAGTTTAAGGTGAACCTTCCTGCGTGACAACGATGCGAAACATACGTCTAAGTTAGTTAAAGAATAGTTCGCTTCTCAAAGAGTACGTGTCATGCCTTGGCCAGCGCAAATTGATCGAAAAATCACTGCAAAAAGACTGTCAAATATGAAAGAACTCTACGAAGAAGTTTAAAATCATTCGAAAGAAATTTCGAAGGATTATATTGAAAAGCTACCAAAATCAATGACGAAAAGATGTAGAAGTTATTAAAAATAATGGATAAAGTTGTTTTATGTTAAAGTTGCTCTACTGTTGACCCTTAAATATTTTTTA
Organism: Aethina tumida; assembly: GCF_024364675.1. Lineage (NCBI taxonomy): Eukaryota > Metazoa > Arthropoda > Insecta > Coleoptera > Nitidulidae > Aethina > Aethina tumida. Next base: position 58,737,025 of record NC_065435.1, on the reverse strand, counting down.
AATATTAATAAATACCCAACTAAACCCACTAATAAACAATTATATTGATGTATTGTTTTTATGAAACATACTGCATAACTAACAATAATGTGGATATTTAAACTTTATCAAGACAAATGAAAATTTCTAAAGTTGCTCTACATGATCTATATATATCGTTTTGTCCATAAAGGTAAATCTTGGGAAGATATATGCTGCTCTTGTATATATTTAGCCTTCCTCTTTTGAGTATTTAGTAGCATATCCATCATTCAAAATAATTTTTAAACATTTATTTTTATTTTAATAATTTTTCAATATAATCGTTCGATAATTATTTCCATTGATTTTGAACATCTTCGTAGAGCGCATTCAAATTTGACATTCTTTCTGAATGGATTTTCCGATTAATTTCATTACAATTTCAATTAGATTGAGGTCTGGCCTTTGTGTTGGCTAAGACATTACATGTACTCCTTGACAAGGGAAGCATTATTTAACTAACTTAGACGTGTATTTCGTATCGTTATTGTGCTGGAAGAAGAAGATCTATGATATGATTCTCTAGAATGTCATGATAAACGAAATTGATTATGCTGTCTATCTTAACCTGTGGGCCCATGACAAATAAAAAATGTACCCAAACCATAACGTCTTCTCCACCATACTTCATACTAGGTTTAGTGTGACTTATACCTTTCATTAATTGGTCTCTTCACCCATGTAATGCCATAAGATTTAAATAATTGGAGCTAACTTTCACCCATGTGTCCAGTTTACAGGTTCTCTTGTAAAAAATGGTCTTTCCGCTCTATTTTTTGGGGAAATATAGGGTTTCTTTGCTAATTTTATACCGTAGAGTTCAATTTCATTTAGTCTTCGTTTTGTGGTATTCATCGACACACTGACTTATGTGTCGTTTATTTCTAGATTTATGTGGGATGCGCTGATAAAGGGTCATTTTTATTTTTCTGTCCACGACTCTGTTAGCCGGCGTTTTCTACCACTTTTTGGAACTTCTTTCAGTATACTCCTGTTGAAATTGGAAATCCTTTTTGAAATGATCGATTTGTTTAAACTTAAATCCACTATAACATTATTCTGCTTTTGTTGCTTAATTTGTATCGCTAAATGGACACCTCTACGCAAGTAAAGTACGAAATGTTTAGACACCTAATAATTATAAAATTAATATATGGAAATGAAAATGAAATTACATCATAGAAATGTTTGCGCATTTTTCTTGTATAACTTGCTATAAATGCTGGGGATGCGTTTTAATTTTAATTTGTGTGCTGCCATAAATGTTTAATTGGATTTAAATTCCGACTCTGCAATGACCATAGGAGAACATACATTATCTGATCCGAAAAACAATTTTTTAGAAACTTAGATTCTGTTTTGGATCATTATCTTTTTGAAACTTTTAAACTACAATCAAAATTATTTTCTACAAGGACAGCATATAACTTCCCAAGATACCTTTATAGACAAAACGATCCTTTTTGTTTTCAACTCGTACTATGGGACCAGTATTAGATGCCGAAAAACATCCCCATAGCACTGCGTCTAACTGTTGGTTTTTGGTATTTAAAATGTCTCATCCTCATCATAAATATTTCTTTTACCCATCTTTTAAACTGAACTAAGTCAAAAATGTAAGAATTTTTTTAATTTAATTTGATAAAATATATATTTTTTATATTGCCACTATTTAATATTAATTACTGATTGATTATCGAAACTTATCAGTTTTTATTTATATTAAATAATTTATAATTTTAATTTCATACACAATTAAAAATATGTATGGTTGAAAACTTTACAATGTTACCCCTGCCTCACAGAGTAAATGTCATCAAACAATTCATTATGCATGATCGAAATTGGATTAAAATTAATCCATCTAAGTAAACTTGTTACACATAGGTCGCATAATCAAATTGTTGATGATGATGTGGGCGTGTCACAAACAGATTTCTAATTATCCTTCTCAATTATCTTTTGTGTTGAGGTTTTCTGCTGTTCCGCCACTCATTCTTAACTATTCGTGACTAATTTGCATATTCATTAATTCCTCCACCATACTTTCTCACAACTCAAAACGGACCAAATTATTTCCAACCATTAGGAACAAACTTGTTTCATAATTGTTTACAATTCACCATTAACCCTCGATGGTAGATTGGCAATTGGTTGTATACTAGGCAATGAACGAAAAAAACAGCGTCTAAATGAAATAAAGTAATAAAGTAAACCCTCGGAAAATTGGTGAATTTGCCGAAGGCGGAAAATATGTAGTCCGGGTCGTCCGCTAGATAAAATAAGGCGGATGCAGGACGAAAATATATGTGCATGTGAGAGTGTAAGTTCACCCTGGAGGCTTTAATCGGCCTCATTTTTAACCCAGAACTCTTCCCTTTAGCCTCCTTATAAACTGGGATACACACTCCACGCTCTCCCGAAAACACATCTCTACTTTACACTATGTTCTCTCCCGTTTCTCCGGTACACGTGCGCATTATCCATTTTTTTATTTTTTAATGGACTTTTTAATATTTTATCTTTTAACAGGGTTTGGGTTTTATTATTTTTGTATAATTTAAACGCACTTTAGATCAAAGTTTAGTTATAATATAAAAAATTAAAATTAAAAATTATGTTTCATTTTGTACATTTAAAGTAAAGAAATAAGCCAGTTTCAAGTAGTTATTTTTTAGTTTTACGAGATTGTTATGTTTTACAAATTCACAAAAAGCTGAAAAAGAAAACAGCACGTATATTTTAAATTTGCCAAAAATGATATGTTGCTTTTATCAATCGCCAAATCTTAAAAATAAACATGAAAATGTAGAATTGTAATCATGAATATTTAAATAATTGAACCGTCCACTGTAAAAAAGGCTTATACATATTAAAAAAATTGCTGAAATCACGTTGAATATGAGAAACAGGTTAACACAACAATAATTATTCATAATGACGGACTTGGATTTGAAACTTAAAATGTAATATACAGCGAATAATGTTTTGATGACCATCATTTTTGCAGTGGACGTTTTAATTAATATTAATGTACAAATTTTTGTGTAACAAAGTGATTAACTGTTATCGAATAAATCATAGGATCAAATAATAAACTGTACAATGTGTAATTATCTGTCAGTATTTGGATATTTTTTGTAACCTAACACTTTTTTCAATTATACTGTTTGTAATTTGGATTTTTGAATTATTCTTTTTTTCTACATTTCTTTTACTTTAAAAATAGTCTCGATGTATATATAATTAAAATATTACAATAATTTAGAACATTTTGGCTAAAAGTTTTTATGTAATTTCTCACAAAAAAAAAAATCATTTAATGAGAATAATTGTTTACATAATTTTACAATAATTGAATGAATGATTTATAGTGAAAAATCATAGGAGTAAACGATAAACTTCTCAATATTTTGATATTTTTGTAACTTTTTTTTTCATTCATACAAATTAGAAAAATTTTAGCTAGAAATATTTTAATTTAATTTCTCTTAAAAATATTTCATTCAGTGATTAAGAATTTATTTTTTAAGTTTTTAAGAGATTTCTAAATAATGTACAATTTTGACAAAAAATATTTTGATTTATTTCTCACAAACAATATTTCATTTAATAAAAATAATAATACAACATTATAAGAGAAAACATTGGGTTACGGTGAACAATAGTACATTTTTTTATATTTTTTAGGGTAATTTAAGTACATGGAGCATGAAAAAATTCCCCTATATGAAAGAATTTTTTTACTTTTCGATTTATGATTTTATTTGAACTAGTGTTCACAATTGCCAGTCCGATCGAGATGAATTATATTTCGTTAGAAAGATGATTAAATTATACGTCCAGCAGTACCCATTTCATTTCCATCGAATAACTGAGTTACACCTGATGAAAGTTCCATCCATGCATTTGACAATTTTTAACCATTTTTATCTTTTGAGTAATTTTTTCATTTAAAACCAATATAAGTTTCACACTATAAATTTCGAACTATCGAACTAAGATTGGGTATGGAATAAAAATACTGTGATAGAAAGAAGAAAAACTAGCATTGACATTTGCTACTTAATCTACATATCATCATTTATCTACACATATCATATATATCATTTTTCTAAAACTGAAATTTGTATTTCTTTTAATTTACATTAATGTAATTTAAATTTTTGATTTTTTTTTATTTACTTTTTATTATTATCATTGATAAGAAAATTGTATATTATTAAATGTTACTAAATAATACAAAGAGAACATCATGACTACTTTGTTATATAATTTTAAGAGGTGAGATGCGTTTTATTGATATCGAACAAAAAATCATAATATCATATAATATTGTTACATCAGTACACAGTATATACAATTTTGGAAAATTTTCTTAAAACTTGAACGGAATAACTGTACCAGACTAAGTACATAAAATAATGGAAGATTATTGTGGGGTGCTAAGTATAGTAGGTTGAATTTTTTGACTTACTTAAAGTTACTCTGTATACTGCGTATACTGTATACTGCGTGCAAGAAAAAAACCCAATATATAATTGATTTATTTATTATTTTAGCTAATAGTGTGTCGGACCTCCTCTTTGATTGAGACATTTTCTTGTTCTCATCATCCCAGACAAACTGAATCTGAGGTTCATTAAAAGCCGGCGTAGGACGCTGTAAAACTCCATAGGCCAAAAGAACTTATACGGAGGTAAACAGATCGAATACCAATTGGATTATTTTCATCAGCAATCACCTGCGTTGAACTGATCCTGTCTAAAATTATCTAAAATTATTTCTTCTTTGTACTCTAGCCATGTTAAACGTTTAATTTAAATTGCTGAATAAACCAAATTGTGACAAAATACTAAATACACGCTTGATTGAGATACCTTAAAAATATGAAGAACAAAAAACAAAATACTGACAATACTTTTTCCGATTGATTTCAAATTTTAATCATTTCTTATGTCAATAGGTACCTACCCTTTTACCAAATTTTATAAAAATATATTAATTCGTTCTGGATGATGCATTTTTTCTTACAGTTAGTATATATTAGAAATTTGAAAAAGTGTCAGAAAAAGAACATTATTTAATGCTTATTACAAAAGTGATAATTTATATGGTAAGTTGATGATTAATTATAAGTAATAATGTAGTAATATTTTTTATATTAGTGATTATTAGATTTACGTACGTGTATACAATGTTGTGGAAAAATATTATTATTGTGCTTAAGCACATAGTGGAAGAGCGGCCCATTAGAAAAATAGTTTCTTGTAGTTTGGCTTCGCAGATCAAATGAGTTATGTCTGTATCCGGCTTCGTCCATAAAACCGACCTAAAACACGGCGTAAAAAGTCGCAACGTATATCATTTAAGTCCCGCGTAGCCGTAGAATTGTCGTCCAGAAATGTCGATCTTCAAATTGATATAGCGTTGCAGCAGGTATTGGCGGAAATATACGTGGCGGCGTGAGAGCAGAGGCAGTGCCAGACCCGCTGCGCCGCTTCCACGGCCGTAGCGGCGGAGTATTATAATTTACTGCCCTCTGGAGGACTGTACGTACGGATTATGGCCCCGTCATACATTATGTACCTGTAGGCTGCCATAACTCCTAACACCACTTATTGTAATCAAATACTGTGTGTGTACATCTTTCTGGCCGCATTCTGCTCTCGCTCGCCCGGATAGTATTAATATTTCACCACTCCGAGTTGTATTATAACCGATAGTTGGGGGATTAACCGCCAGGTATTAATATCTATCATTATCTTTTACTTGGATTAGGACTTGCAGACGGTCTTGATGAGCACTCCAAAATTTATTTGACTGTGCTCTTCAATTATATCTGACCATTACGAAAATTTTGATTTATAAAAGTAGTAATGCTAAAACCACAATGAAAACTGAGTCGTTAAAATATTATGTGACTTAATAAACTAGTTGATATTTGCTTTATGTTATATTCATTCATTGTCACGAATTGATTTGTTAATAACTTACATATGCATCTACTAACTAAAATGATAAGTGAAGTAAACAACTGGAATTTTTTTAAATGTTGTACATTATTTCTGTGTTAAATTAGCAATAAAACTTTGAATTTTCTAACAGTGGAATACTAGTTAATCCAATATTAATCATTTTGAGATAAAAAGTTCATATTCAAATTGATTTTTTGGTTCTAAGATTAGTAAAGTAAATACTCACTGTATTTTGAAATACAGAAATGATACAATAATCCATTAAAAACCTATGAACCATTGCACGTATCCCTTAAATTAATTTTATATAGAAAGTTACAAAAACCCTATATGGAAGGTACAAAAGTAATCGAGAGAAACTCGACCCGGCCCTATATGACCAAAATATGAATCTACATGTTAAAACGTATTTTTATTTCATCGTTTTTCAAACAAAAATATGCAATTTTATTAACAAATAAGGATTTAAATGGCAAATACAACTATTAAATTTACATTAAAATTAACAAAACTTTTTTTACAAATACAAATATTTCTTATATTAAAAAAAGGTTTATTTGGTTCATATATTCGAAGCAAAATATTATATACCCAAATTTCAATAAAAGTTTTAAATTGTAGATTACTTTATCAAATTTTGGGTAAAATAATTTGATTTTTTGTTTTTTTATTATATTTATTTTCATTTAACATTTTAACATTTATTTAATACCATTCTTTGCTTTTTAGTTAGAAAAAATATAAAAATCTAATAATAATAGTAATTATAATAATATTATATATACTAAATTATATTTTAAAAAATATATTTTTTGTGGTGATACTCGATTATTTAATTTTATAAAATTCTTTTATTCTCGACATGAAATATTTCAATTTTTATTAATTCACTGAAATATAATTTAATAAAAAGTTTTTGATATTTTATTATATTTATTTTATTTAATATTTTAACATTTATTTTATATATTTTATTTATTTTAATTAGAAACATACAAAAATCTTAAAATTTAATTTGTATCGAAAATTCCAATAAATAATGTTGTAGACAATTTTAAACTACTTATTATTATTATTATTATTATTATTATTTTACCAATTTTATTTTTTTTTAATGTAAAAAATATACATACACATATTTACTATGACCTCTTTGAAATGGAAACACTACAGTAAATTTTTTATTTAAAATCCAATTTTAACGTATGGGACAAAAATTTTTATAAATATTTTTTGGCATTCTAGTATTAAAAAACGTTCATTTCATCACTTTTTTATATTTTTTATATAGAAATTCAAATATTTTTTATATTTTTAACAAAAAAGAATTATTTATTTTATAAATAAAGTCTTTTTAAAAGTTATAGAAAGTCAGTTTCGTTTCTTTAATATATATTTTCAGAACTAAATATGATAAAGTCCAAATTTAATGAAAATTGTGATTATGACGAAACATAAAATAATTTTATTAAAATAATTTTATATTTTTTTATTATATATATTTTTATATAACTTTTTTAATTATTATTAGTTATTCAATATAATTTTGTTGCATTTTTAATGAGAATAATTCAAAATAATAAAAGATGATAATAAAAAACAGATACTCAATTTTTTTAATTAAAAAAATCTTATATTTTTATAATCAATTCAAATTTCTTAATGCGAATATAGTTTTTATTGAAATGTTTAAGAAAATGTGTTTTTTTAATATTTTTATTATTCTTTTATTGCTAATTTAAATGATTATTTATATTATTTAATTTTATTTTTTATGATAAAGGCGATAAAGAATTAAAAATAATATTTTTCTATTTATTATTATGTTTTCTGATTATCATGATATAAAATGTGAAAATGTGAAAAAGAGAATATCAGATACTGATACAATAATCATTTTAGACTTTTGACGTTTTAATTCGCATTATCGAGATGGATAAATTCATTAGAAAAATTTAATTCCTAGTCCTGCCAGAGAGTTATTAATATTCAATATTGTATTGTTTGGATACAACTTTTTATTTTAAAGAAATAAACGTTATTTACAGTTAAAAAATGTAAAGTTGAAAAAGTAAAGTTTAAAGTTAAAATAATATGAGGCATGGCGAGCGGGAAGGAACAGTACGTTCCGTACAGAACTAATAACAGAATTAAAAGACAGAGAAGTCCGCGATAAATAAAGCTCTAAGTAAGCAAGTTCAGTCAATAAAATAAAGTTTTCCGAAGCAACTATTCGCACAGTGTAATGAGTGTTAGTGGAGCGCCGTATGTAGCGACTTTATTAGTCTAAAACACTACAAACTACAATCCGGTGTAGTTTCAATTTGCCTTCGTCGCTCACTGTTTTCGTCACATATTAGAGTTCTCGGTGCGATAAACCTCCGCCCGGTGCCGTATTAATTAAATCTGTTGTATTAATTTATGGCAAGCTGGTGCTAATTTTCAACTCATAAACATTTTTATGGGGCACGTGGTGGGGCGGTTTTACGATGCCGCCGTCCAATCAGCTTGTGACGTTAATTGGCCTCGTAATGTTAAATATGCGTTAACCGACTAATTTAGTTCACCTATATTGCAACTCTTGCAATCACTACGTCATTATTGCCTGCCCTTCTTCTCACGCTTTTTACACCGGGCCCGTATTTTAATTTATGCCCTTACGGGCCTGCCTTTATTAACTGAAAACAAACGAATCTTCAGGAGTTTTTCCACCTAATGAATTGCCAATTGTTTGCCTCACGGGTATCCTAATACTATTATAATTTTTCATTTGCACTTTTTAATTTTGCGCTCGCGTTCCGTCCTTACGTGCCATTTTACATTTTTGTTCGGTATTAAAGTAAATATTCATAAATAATGCGCAAACGTTTGAGGGATAAGCTGTCGGATTGTTAGCTGACAGTGTCCGTTTTCGATTTTGGCATGAAATTTCAGCACTATTATTAATTTCGCACAGCGAAATGATAAATTATAATATAAAATAAAAAGCATGTAAACACATATTTCAGTAAAAAATTGCCTGCAATAAAATTTAATTGCACGGGGAAAATTAATGATAATACACGACCGACCTCATATCATATAATGCAGACTGTATATGGCCGTAATTTATTCCGGTCGAAAAAAATGGAGAGCAGTTAGAACGAAAAATCAAAAAAATCTAAATTGTCATTAAATCATGGAGTTTTGTGCGTAAATTTTCGCATAATAACATGTGTGAATTTCTCCTGAATTTGCATTTTATACACACTGTAATAATATTAAAATAAAAATTTTTTTTCATATTTTTAGTTTTTTTTGTATTTTTCTAGATTTTATCTATCTTTTATGGACAAATCATCCGCATCTTATTTTGTTAATTAAATAAGAAATTATGTTCAAATATTCCTGTTAAATATTCTTTTATATTTTTTAGAAATTATTTTATACTGTTAATTTTTAGAAATTTGTTTATAATATTAGTAAATGGTTAAAATTAATTTTTTACTTTTTGATTTTGCCCCTACTTAAAAAAACATCATTTTTTACTACTTTATTATCTTATATGGGTGTATTTTGGTTAATTTATTGTTGTTATCTTCACTTAACTTATGTGGGATCCATTTCTTCAGTTTTTTTATGAAATTTGTTATGCGAAATCTCTTTCCAACGATTGATTCGTTGTTCCTCTTCAATATACTTATTGCCATTTTTAAACCAATGAAGCCAAAATTGTACGTACGTAATAAGAAAAAAGGTTTTAAAACTTCTGTAATTTATATTTTCATGATTTTTTTTGTGAATGTAAACCTTGTCCTAAAGCTTCATCCAAAACAAATATACTGTATAAAAGGGTAAGAATCAAATAGGTCAAAGGTATTAAAAATAAATTAAATACACATAATTAATATTAGAATATCACACCATTTCTTGAATATTTATAAATAAATTATATACTTTTTCTAATTAATTATAAAAATATTGATTAATATTTCTTAACCACGTTGGTACAAAATTGATAAAAGTAATTAAAGGTTAAATATTTAGAAATTTAAATATGTTATAATTTTATTGCTTCTTACAATTATTTTTATAGCCTGTTACAAAAAGGGTAAAAAGGAAATTAAACAGTTTTTGGGTTAAGACTGTTTCTACAGACTGGTAAATCTCCAACTCAGTAAAAGGCTCATTTGCGTTGCGTGCAAACATAGAATTGACAATTGTCCAACATCTAATTTAGTTAGATTTTTTTTATAAAAAATTAAATAATATGTTTTATTTTAATTGTTCAGTCGTATTTGGTTCATACATTTAAATGTTGTAACTAAAAAAATTTCATTTTTTTTTTAAATAGTATTTCACAATAATTTATTTTTAACAAATTATTTTAATATTTGGGATGTTTTTTAATAGTATCTCTCTCTTCTCAGCTTCATTATAACTTTACTTAAAAATTCTTGTTTTAAGAATATGTAATGAAATAAATGTACAGGTGTAACATGAAGTGTTTTATTATAAGAATATATATTAGACCCTGATACTTTACTTCAACTGCAGAAGAATATTTAATTAGAAAATTAGATTTCTATGGTATAAAAGAAAATCAAAATAAACGTTTAAAATGCAACTTGAATAACAGGTTTAAATATTGTATGGTTTTTTATTTTATTTTTCTAAATTTTATCTATTTTTATGAAGAAATCATTTCCAGCTGGTTTTGTTAAAATATCAAATAACAAATTTATATTTAAATATGTTTGTTAAATATTTTTTGTAATTCTTTTATACTGTGAATTTTTAGAAATTCTATTTATATAAGCTTTCTATTAGACAATAATTAAAATTAATTTAATTTAATAACTTTTAACACTTTTTTACTACTTTATATATTTTTTGATAATTACTTAAAACAACGAAATTTGTTACGAATTTTTACTGTTTCATATAAAAAAAATGAAAAAATCGATTTTTTCTATTTTTGACTTTTGTTATTTATTTTTTTTTATTTTCATGTAATTTTAATTGTATGAATAAAATTAATTATTATTATTTATTATTATTATATTAACATTAAATTTAAATATTCTCATTTCAATAACATTTCACTTTGTAGTTTTCTTTTTATTCATTATGGAGTTTGTGGTGAAACAAAAAACGAAAATAAAGAAATATTGCGTAACAATTTTAGTCTATAAGATATATTTCTTAAAGACATTGATGAACTTGTGACTTACCTCAGACTGATATTTTGCAACTTATCGACAACTAGCCAAAAATTGAGTCATCAATAATTATGATTAATATAATTGTAGTATATTGCAATCCATTATGGAATATTGATTAATATTAAACCCTTTTACGTCAGTGGTTGATAAAATATATAAATTATACAAAATATTATGATTAAAATGAAATTAATCTGCTTAAGGATGGATATAGTCACAGATAAAAATTGAAAGCTTAACATCCATTGAACATGTTAAAATCATCATATCTTTATTCTTTTATACCATAGAACAACATACAAAAAAAAATAGATACATCATTTATATTTGAATTATTTCATGATTCATGATCAATTACATTGACTGACTTAAAGCCTATGAATTAAATCATCAATACGAGCATTGTTTATTTGTAGTATTGAAAAGTATGAATTCTACATCAAAATGAACTTTTGACTTAGAATAAATCGATTTCCGAAGCCGTACCAGCACAAATAACATAATTCAAGATGAGACACTTGGCGAGAGAAGAAGAACTAACAATAAGTAACAATAACCTACATAGCAGTGGTCTGAATAAGTCTGAATAATGGTGTATGTCATTTGTGCCCCGTACAAAGCCTACATGAATAGAAGGGGTTGGAGGGCCCGCGGCACCGTGTAACAGGTTACTGTGACGTGGAGTAGATGTAGACCATTCTGCATGTGTCATGGAACAAGGCAATGCTCCACTATCTGATCGCCGCCACAATAAACACGTCGACGGTCGGAGCCATCGTCATCTACCTTGGTTCCGGTTGACACGCTATCTATGCCGCCGCCCGAACGCCTTCCTGCCACCCGCAAGCCCGAATTTTCGATACACCGCCAACAAATGACGTTTTACACTCGGCATTTCGCAGCCCCCATTTCTATTTCGCTTCGGGGACCGGTTTTTCCAATTGTTTATTGTCATGGAAGCGGGGAAATGCCGGGTATCTACCATATTTAGTTGAGAATTTATTTTTGGCGTTTCATCGATTACTATCTTACAGCAACATTTTGTCTATAAGTAAACTCGTTATTTTTGACAACATTCCATGTTATTTAAGCTTTTTTCTGGTTTATTTGTGTTATCAGCAAAAATATTAAAGTGTGTCTTAAATAATGTTTGGTACAGTTTTGAGTATTTTTTGCACACCCCTAAGCCAAATATATTTTTGAGTGATGCTTAAATTTTTAGAGAAAAATTCAATTTAATTTATTAATCATAAGCATAATATTTAAAGCATTATTGTCCCAATTAATTTTTGATATACATAGTTTTTGATTGGGTAGAACTCACCTCCCGATGACATTTCAAAATAAAAAAAAAAATAATTCCTATTTTACGTCTTGATATATCTATAAATCCTACTTTGCTCTCTGGGTATTGTCTAAAGATGGCCAACTTCAACGGAGTCTATTTCTTCAGCCACCGGAACAGAATTTTTTTTATTAACATTTTGAACCAGGAATATGCCCCTTCAAGGTATTGCACCTTATATAACTATTTTACTTAATGTGAACTATTAAAATAATATTACTAATGTTGTTTTATATTGTAAGAACTAATATTTCCTTGATTTCCTTGATTAAATTAGTCACATTTATTATAAGATTAATATTTTGTATAATATTCTCTTTGCTTTATAATTTCAGTACTTCAAGACATAGACTTAACCAATTTGCAAATATATGATATTTATATTCCTCCTTGAATTGCTATAAAGAGTTCGTTTAAATTTGTATAATTTTTATTTGGTTATCAACGTGTTACCACATATTTTCTGTAAGAATAATATATGAAAATTGTATTAGTTAAGGCAAAACATTGTTTTTTGATCTTTTAACTAATCCGTCACAATTTTAGATTTGTGTTTGGAATTGCTATCGTATGGAAAGACATTACTTAACGACGAAACTCTACCAAAACCAAGAGAAACGGTTATGGTAAGGCTGAATTATAATTTTTCTTACAGCGTATCATACAGTTTCATCACGACCCATTATTAAATAAATATAAATAAGCAAAAGGCCTCTGGTAAGTAATCCACTGTATCGATTTGTATCATTGAAATATTATAAATAGTCCAGTTATTATAGTTAGTTCTCTTCGGAAATCGAGATAACCAGCTATATAACTCGTATAAACTTAAATTTTGACATCCCAAAACATGTCTCAAAATTCACACATGGCCGCAACTTTTTTGTAAATATCTCGTTTCCTAAGGGTTTTACGCTGCTTGTATTTCTGATCATGCTAAATATATAATTACCATTTTTTATTAACTGGGCTTCTTAGTAGAACATTGATTCTATGTCTTCGTATTAAGAGGGAAACGCTGCTTCTTGAATTAAACCTTGGCATGTTAACTCCAATGTTGGCTAGTATATAAGAACAATTAATTTTGCCACAAGAAACACCTGCTCAAATATTTTAAAGAAATTACTTAATATAGTGCGTTTATTAAAACACACCTATATTATCACCTTTTTTGAATACTGAGATAATTTTGGCAGTTTTCCATATAGATGAGAAGAAGTTTTTAGAGACAAATTGAAAATAAATTTTGATAGTTTAAAAAATTTGCAATCCATGTTCAAAAATGTTGATATCTGATCATCCCCTGCTGTATTATTGTTGATGTGTAGGCTCCTTTCCATCATTGTATCATCATGTAAACTTGTTCATTATGTAATTATACTGCATGGTAATTATAATTATTGATTAAATTGCTTGATCCAGGCATGTTTAGCAAGGTATTAACCACACCACTGCTAATGAAACAGTTCCGGATTTTCACAATGGAATTTCGAGTCGTAACCGAAGATATATGATGTGTGCAATTTTCAATTAATTCCCTTTAAGACATTCCCATCACATTTTGAACCGAATGGCAGAAGTTAAAATTCCGCTCGGGTCGGTGGTATTAAGCAAAAAGTTACGATAACGTACCCAATAAATATAAATACAGCCCTAATATTTTCCATCTTAATTCATTTCAGCCGGGTAAAAATGTGGAAATGGTATCGTTGCCGCCGTTATAATATTCCAGTCAGATTTGAAAAGGGCATCGTTGGCAGTGAGCAACAGTGGCACTCTCCTTCCGACTTTCACGCATCATTAGCGTCACAATTTTTAGATTTGAGCGCAAAATTGAGAAACACTTTATCTTGCTTTCGGTACAATGATTTTTAATATGGAGCTCGCTGTGTCCATGTAACATAAATCGAAATATCAGTAGCAGTACGTGAGTGTGGCGGACATGGCTGGTCAATAGGCCGGCTTTTCAAAACCGCACTACTACATTTGGCTCCGATCCAATGGCTCTGATGAATTACTGTTATCTGTAAATGAACAATCATAACGTAATATTCCATGGCCTAGCCATTTTAATTATCTTTTAATTGTGCTCATTTACCAATTGGGCACCCTTCGCCGCCGACAAAATACATTTTCGTTCGCGTAAAAATGCCTCAGCCATAATTACGTACACTTGTTATCGACTGCATTCGGCTGGTGTTGCATGTCGAAATCTAATCCAATCACACTTTATGCGGATTACGGGAGGCGAGGTGTTCGACGGAAAAAAAAACTTGGGGTGTAGGAAGTCTTAGAAAGCACGAGATTGTCACATAAACGGTGTGAAGATGCCACTGTGTACACCGTGTTCTACACAGATAACACAAACAATCACATTATATCCTATTAGTATTGTGCTCAAGTTCTTAGTATAACGAATGGCTGCTTATACATACGAGATACAACAGATGAAAATTACTGTATGGATGTTTGAGCGCCTTTTTCTATTATATTTTTATGGCTGGTTAGAATTTCGATTAAAGTTTATTCACGGTTTGTTTAACTAGTATAGGTAAACCTACTAGGGTGTATCTACCTATTTTGTTTTTTGTTTTTATTCCATTAATCACATCATATTATTGTGGGTAAAACCTGATTATATATATATATATATATATATATATATATATATATAAATTTAGTAATTTAAAATCAAAGAATGAGAAAAGAAGAATTAATTTTTGTTGACTTGTTTTTCATTATACTAATTTACTACTTTGTATCAACAGATTATATAAAGCATGTTAAAATTTTTATTTTAAATAAAAAAATTACTCTAACTGAATTGTTTAAAATTTTATTAAAACATCAAAAAGTATGAAATTCATAAAAATGAAAATATTATATGTATATCTATTTTTCAATGATCCATTCATTATAATAAATTATATAAAAGTGGTCTAATATTACATTCTTAAAATTTTTATCATACAAAAAATATAACAGAAATCATAGTGTTTTATGCAATTTTTATTCAGACGAATCAAAATTATAATAGACTAACGTTTAAATTTAATGATTAATGTCTTGAACGAGCAAATTAAGAAATACATGTTAAATCATACTTTTTCTTATTTTAATAGATTGTTTAAAGTTTAAAATCTGAAATAAACATCAAATTCACAATCGTGTATTCATTTTAATAAATTATTACTTCTATAAACTATAACATTTTTGACAAACAAAAAAATAACAAACGTTGTTAGTGAATAATTCAACTTAACATTTCAATTTTTTAAAATTATTGCTGTTAATATTAAATTAGTATTTATTTATTAGTTATAGAGTATTATCATAAATATTAAAGTTCGAGTGTGTTTGTTTAAATTATTTTTAAAATAATCCCCTAAAATGATATTATAATTTTTGTCTAATTAAACAGCATACAGGATAGGATTTCAAGCTCCCTTTGAACTATTCATTCATTCATAACTGCTGTTATGAAACCATTACTTTTTGTTAAACAAAATTTGTTTTCAAAACAATCAGAAATTTGAGAACATCGTCAAATAATGCCATAATATCTGTAATCATTCATTGTAGTACAAAATAAAATGTGTATTGTTTAATTTAGCAATTGGAATTAATTTTTATTCGAGCCTAATAAACATTATGATATTTATTTTGTGGAAAAGTTTTAGTAGCACATTCTGCCAAAGAATTCACTTCGTGCTTAAGATTCTTGGCGCGAATAAATAAGTATTTCGACTTTTTTGAGAAAATAAAGGAATTTTTCATCATTTAATTTAAAGATAATTGAATATTTTTCTAATTATCTTCTTAAAAATTTATAAATATATACTATATAGTCGATAATAAAGATGAATAAACAAAATCACAAATTTATATATTCAACATATTTAAATTCTAATTAATAAATATACAAAAATCACTGAAAAACATGATAAAAAAGAAGGTTGCTTCACACGTACCTACTTTGGAGGAAATCTATCATTGTAGTTCGTGCTTTGAATTTGACATTTCACAATTTAAATAAGTCACAATCTCTTCGTGTGACGTGGAAAAATGCTATTTCCGATAGAGGCGAAACACTGTTTACAAAGTTTTACCTACTGCCAATAAAAAATATTTAAGCCAGTTAAGGTAATCTGAAAAAATATATTTTAAGCATTAATTTAATTAATATATTAATAAATAATATATATAATAATAAATTTAACGATGAAGTCGAAGATAAAACTGGCAAGGGAATTTCTTAGAAATTTCCCGGTTTGTGATTATAAAAATGTTACACTAATCAGTATATTATTCCTTTAGTGTTAATATAACTTCTAATTAATAAAAGTGTAAGAATAATTAAAAAATATTAAAAAAAGAATGTTGCTTTCACATGTATCTTGTACTGTGTGCACTTTGGAAGATCATTCTAATTACTTCGTGTGTCTTGGAAAGATGCTATTTCTATTGTATGTGAAAATTTGTTTACAAGTAATTTAAGAAGTTTTACTTACAATCAATAAAAATAGATAATATTTAAGCCATTCTACAGTCTCTAATAGTATTTAGTTTGAAGATATGTTAATTGGATATTTCTCTAATTCTCTTTTTAAAAAATATGTTTATATGCAATGAAGTCACCAATTATCGTTTTATTCCTTCAGTGTAATAAAACCTCTAATTAATAATTAATAATGTGAGAATAATTGAAAAACATGCTATCACATGTACCTACCTTGGAAGATCATGTATTGAGTTCCTCAGACACAGAATTTAAATATGCTACAAGTACTTGTGATATGGAAAGGTATCACTTCCAGTATATGTCAGTTACAAATAACCAAAGTTTTACTTACAATCAACAAAAGAAATATTTAAGGTAGTCATGATGGCAAATTATTTTAATAGTATTTAATTTTTTTAATTGAATATAATTAAATATTTCTCTAATTATTATTTTAAAAAATATCTTTATGTACTTACGTTGAAGTAGAAAAAAAAAATAGAGAGGGACAAACTTGAATCACTTGTAAATAAAGTCATATGAAACATTAATTTTATCCCTTCAGTGTGTATACAACTTCTAATTAATAAAAATACAACTATTATTGACAACTGTGGAAAAAAGTGTTACTTTCACACGTTCATACTATGGGAGATCATTCCATTTGAAGACATTTATTTGCACGTAATCAAAGATATTTTATGTACAACGAATATTTAAGTCTAAACAAATTACTTTAATCACATTTAATTTGAAGAGAATTGAATATTTTTCTAATTCTCTAATAAATGGAAACGGAAATATTTAGAAAAAAGCCCTGTCTGTGATTCAAAACTGTGACTCTGAATCATCATTTTATTCTTTCAGTATCCCTGTAAGAATCATTGAACAACAACAACAAAGTACCTACTTTAGAAGAAAAGCTATCATTCTACCTCGTGCATTGAATTCATTACATACATTTCTCAATTTAAATATGCTACAATTAACTTATGTGATGTAAAAGAATAATACGTACAACCAATAAAAAACAGAAATATTGAAGGCAGCATAAACAAATGATTTTAATATAAGTTCATTTAAATGTAATTTGAATCGTTTCTATCCTCAGGTAAATTAAAGAACTTTAATAAACAATATTCCGTTTTTGTTATCCATTCATTCATTTTAAAATGAACAGAGATCCGGGTCTTAGCTGTGTATTAAGGATGAAGATATTGCATTTCGACTTTTGTCCGGCACCTCTCGTAAATGGTAACAATCTTTGCGACATTGAATTTTCCAATTGTTACCTCCACGAACATTCCATTCCATTTCGACCATCTTACGAAAAAGATCACGGAAATCCGACAGTCATAACGGCGAACGGGGAAAAACAGTGGAAAAAACAGCAGCACCGTCCGGTGCAGTCAATACGGCCGGTAATTGAATTTGTCCGAGGGTGGCGCGTCTGACCCGTGTGCTCTCCACCTTGACCAACCGCAAGACCGCAACAGATATGTTTAATTTAATCCTTTCGGAAAGATGGCGGCCCGCGGGTTATAAGACGCGGAATTCCGCGGCGGAAAAACGAAAAAAGAATCCGACAGGTGTCGGGGCGGACCCCGCTGATATCGAGTATTGGCCATGTCACAGCCAATGCCGGGTGGAGCGATCCCTCCACGTGATGTCCAAATGTACAGTGCAGGCCTTAGGATGTGGAGGACACGCGACTTCCTTTCGATAAGAGGAGTTTCTGGTGTCCTTTTCGCCTTGTCGCCTGATTAATTGCCGGTTAACGGGCTCGGCGATTAGTTTTGGCCGATGGAGAATGTGTTCGTTGTGTTTTCATGTCTATTTTTACAGCTTAACGCAACATCACTTGAGATCAGTCGTTTTTCCTGTATAATTTGGTTGCGTTGTTCAAGAAAGGTTAAACTAATGAAGATATTTTTAAATTAAGTATTTTATTGAAAAGAGCCTGTATTGGTATTCTAATGATATTGACTGTTATTAAATTATATAAATATTACAACATTCAAAGTATCTAATTATATAATACATGGCAAATGTTTAATGAAATTAATACTAATAAAAATTTGAAAAAACTAAATACAAATGCAATATAATATGTAATAACATGTGATAAATATAATTAACAAATTAGTTAATAGTATCAATATATTTTGTGACCAATTATACTGTATGACAAAAGTTTGATTCATCTGAATCCTGAAAGTGTACAATAGAGACAGTATACACAAGGAGTTTCACAACTTATCCGAAAAATTTTAACCACATACTCACTGTTACATAAGAAATCCATTTAAAAAAAATCTAATAGAGCAATAGGAAACGAGTTAAAAAATAATTCAATCCATCTATAAAAGCAGTGCGATATTGTTCCCATTGATTTGAATGCAATCTTTGGCCCACCGAATTCAATTTTAGCACATCGTTCTTTTTAACTTTCTATACAGGGTGTTTATTCGACAAATTTTAACCACATATTCACTGTTACATAATTTTATCATATTTTTTTTAATTAGATTTCTTATGTAACAGTGAGTATGTGATTAAAATTTGTCGGATAAGTTGCGAAACACCCTGTATATAGTTTTTCTTCCATTAAATTACAGAATTTGTGTTTTTAGCTTCAGATTTTTTTTATCTGAAATACATGTGATATTTATATTATGAGAAGAATTAACGCTTTGTTTAGAAATTCCTGTAATTGCAAAACCACATACTTATAATAAAGAAAATTAATTTTAATATTATAATTTTAAAATTTTGTCAAATTTAAATGTGAAGCTTAAAGGAATATTGTTATGTATAAAAAAAATAGTCGAGTCTATGGCAGAAATGGGCCAAAATTATAAAATAAAAAGGATATTTTTCAAAATATTAATGTTAAATGAAATAACATTTAATCGTTAAAAATTTATTTCAAAATTAAAGTTGCTATATTTATGTCCAGCTCAATTTATAAAAATATATGTATGGCGTATAAACATTTGTTGTCATAGTATTATATATAAAATAACAATAGTAAATTAATCTTACTTTATTAGTTTACATTAAATAAATGGCTACAATTAAAAACTAACAATCATAGATAGTCTAAATACACTGCTGCTCATATGTAGCGCACCTTTAGAAATTTTTATTTGTCTTGGTGAAAATGTATACGGCAATATAGTTGTTTATTAGTGGGTTTAGTTAGGTATTTATTTAGGTATTTATTAATATTTATAAAATATAAGGGTCAAAAGTAGAGCAACTATAAAATAAAACAACCATACGTACATTTAACCTTCCTTTAGTTAGTATTTAGTAGCATATCCATTATTTTTAATAACTTCTAAACACCTTTTTTCATTGATTTCTGGTTTCGAACTTTCGAACAAATTTTTGTATGCATTTTCCGATCAATTTCATTCTAAAGGTTTGGATTGAGGTCTGGATTTTGTGCTGACCAAGACATTACACGTACTCCTTCAGAATTGGACCATTTTTAACTAACTTAGACGTGTATTTCGGATCGTTATTGTGTCTAACTTAAACACATATTATTTTCAACAAATGGAAGCATATGATTCTCCAGAATGTCACTATAAACAAAACAAACCATTATCTCTTCTATCTTAACCAGCAGACCAATGCCAAACCCAGAAAAACATACCAAAACCATAACGCCCCCTCCACCATGTTTCACAGTAGGTCTAGTATACTTGAAAATATAGCTTTCGTTAATTGGTCTTCTTACCCATGAAATGCCATCAGATTTGAATAATTGGAACCAATTTTCACATGTTCTGTTGCTGATTTTTTACCATAGTTTCTTTTAGTCTTCGTTTTATGGTACTCACCACACGATTTCGTTTATATCTTGATTCATACGGGATGCTCAGATAAAAGGGTTGCTGCCCACGGTTCTGTTAATCTTGCGTTTTCTATTCCGGTATATCCCTTCTATTAAAATTAAAATAGTCCTCGATAATTGGAATAGTCCTCGAAACGATCGATTTGTTTAAATTTAAATTGACTGCAATTTTACTACGTTTTCTACAATTTGTTGTTTAATTTGTAACGATAAAATTTGTAACGATAAATGGACATCTCTAGGTATTTTTATCTTTAAGAAACGATGTCAGACACAGAAATGAATAATAAAATATGTATTGAACGGATTTACTTATGAACCCTGCTCGAAATAAAAAGTTATATAAAAACAATGAAAATAAAGATATCCGTATATAAAGGCTGTTTAGGTACTTAATTATAAAATTAATTTAAATTAAAAAGGATCGTTCTTTTAATAAAATGCTTATGTTTTTTAATTTATAGCTCTAGATATGAGCGATAGTCAAGAAAATAATAAAAAACATCTTTTTCTTGAAATGTTTTTACAAACCAATTGTGTTTATTAAAATGTTTTTACCTAACAAAATAGTAAGTTAATTATTACTAAAAAAAACTATTATGCTTTATAATATTAATTTTCAATAGATGGTGTCCCCAATTAAATACATTTCAATACAGTTTAATTGTAAACGTCGTAATAACGCCGCATTAAAGTGAATTTTTGGCACGCATCCAAGGAATTTCCTGGGTCTGTGCCGACTCTGTGCAGGTCGGATCACGCTAAGAAACTGAACTTGTTTTGGAGGAGTGTCTTACCGAACACACATCGACCAATGAGTCCGGTTAAACTCTGGTTTTACCGTTGTACGTTTGCTTATTTTTCACTTTTTTTCCTCTTCCAGCTAACCCGCTCGTTTTGCCAACATGAAAGCTGATCTTACTCCATATCCATACTTATTCCGCAACTTGTTTCGCTAGTTTTACAACTTAAAACAGTTTTGTAATCCGATATTCGCCGTACCTACGGTACCTTATTAGACGGACGTAAATTCGCGTTCGTGGATATACTTTTCAAATTGATATCGATAGATAGAAACGAAGAAAAAAAAAACAAATATACGATGGATACGATCATTTATTTAACGTGCTGTGTAACAATACATTTCTCGTGTTGAAATGTTGCAGCAGCTCCACAGATTTTGGCAGTGCAGGTGTGAACAGACATTACTTATTTAAACTCTATTAACTGGCAGGTGGATATCATAATGAAATTGTTAATATTTAATTGCAGTTATGACGAACTGTTCTCTTTGCTCGTCTGTTTCCCTTTGTCGGTTCGCGTTGCGGAAACGCCGTTTTGTGGCAATAGGTTATGTATTTTAATGGAAGGCCGTGCAAAAATACGACTTTCCAAAATTGGGTTTGGACAACGTTAAAAGGAAATGCATTTAAGATACTACAATTGGCAGACATTAAAAAATATCACGGTTTAAATAATTATTATGTTTTGAATATTATATCTTGATTTGGAATTCCTTCAAACTGTACTATAGAGTGTGTTCCATAAATACAGATTCATAGCTAAATACACAATTTATAAAAATATAGCAATATAATTAAATTTACCTCAAATGTGCTCAAATTTACAATTTTAGTTTTTTATTAAACCAATCTTGTACAATATTTGAGAAAAGGTGTATGTAAAACGTTATAATATAAATTATGAATATATAACATTAAATTTGGTTTTAAATATTTGAGAATTTCAGAATTTTAAGTTTTTATTATCCATTTAAATTTTCTATAAAATTATAAATAAAAATACAATTTGTATCTTAGAAAATCGATTCTTGTATACAATATAAAGAACAATATTATTATTTATACAAATTCAAATTCTTAATTTTACCACCCATGTATTATGTATGTTTTAACTATATTTTCAATATTTCTAATTTACTTTTTACAGTTTATACAGTTTATTATTTACGAAATTGGAAATTCGTTAACTTCATTGAATAATTTATTCTGGTAATTAAAAATTAAACAAATTAAAAATAAAACAAATTTAGAATTATTTCTAATGTAGCTGAGGAGAATTTCTACAGACATATTTATTTTAATTATATTAATATTCGAATTCTGTGTGTGAAATTTTCAATTCTTAGAAAATTTATTTTGTTTAATGTATAAAATGTAAATTATTTTTTGTAAAATTAATGATTAAAAAAGTTTTCCTTAAAATTTACCACAAATTTTAATTAAGATTATATGGAACTACAAACATATATTTACAAAAAATCTTATGATCTGAATAATTTTTTTTGCTAATTAAATTATTATTGTATTGTATTTCTACTAAAAATTCAGTTTATATTTGATACTATTTATTTAATCATCCATTTATTAAGTATTGTGAATATATTTTCAAAAAATGTGTAAAAAACTTCTAATAATGCTTACATACTATTAAATTTAATAAATTAGGTCTGGATAATTTTTGAAATATGTCAGCGTAATATAATTTTAATAATTTAATTTGGAAATCTAAAATTATATGGTTTGAATTTTATAATTTTATTTGTAATTATTTCTACCCTTTACGCTAACGACAAAAATTAAGTCAAGCTTTTGTTATATTATATTAATATTCGACTTATGTAAAAGTGTGAAATAAGAAGATGAAGATTTATTTAATGTATAAAATGTAATATAAGTTTTTTATAAAATTAATGATTATAAATATTACTTGTCAAAATGTGTCACATATTTAGTTAGAACTGTCCACATATATATTTATAAAAAAGAATCTTATAACCTGAATTATGTAAATTAAATTAGGCAAACCATGTTTTTTCTAAATCTGTTATACATAATCTATAATTGCTTAATATTTTATTATTATAATTTGCTCAATATTTCTGATAGTACTACTCATAATTCAGTTTAAATTTGATACCAATATGTGGCGCGATACAAAAAAAGACAATAATAGTATTTTGGTACAAATTCTAATTCTTAATTGAAATATGTTAAAAATATATAATTTTAATAACTTAATTTGAAAATATATTATAAGGTTTGAATTTTATGAATTTGTTTAACAGTATTTCTACCCTTTACATTGATGACAAGTGTTAGAAATGAAACTATAGAGCAGAGAACTGTTGTGATACATAATTTAATAATATTATTACTCGATATGTATATATATATATATATATATATATATATATATAAACTTTTAGAAAATTTATGTTGCTTAATGAATAGAATATAATATTAATTTTTTATAAAATTAATGATTAAAAAGTTATTAAAATTAAAATTTTATTATCAGTATTAATTTTTTGTGTGAATTAAATTATTATTGATCTAAATCAACGAAATATTTAATTTTTATTAATATAACTCTATTATACATAGTCTAAAATTACTTTATATTTTTACAATTTTAATTAATATGTTATTTCTGTTTCCAATGTTCAAAATTCAGTTTATAATTATAACACGAAACCATAAAATAATATTACTTTTTAATATAAATTCTTAATTTAATTTTCTGTATATTAAGCAGTAAAGATATTTTAAATATATTTTCTAAAAATGTGAAGAAGGAAATATTCAATTTATGAGAGACCTTTATTAAATTTGTATCCATTATTATTTACGAAATTAGGTGTTATCAGTCTTTGAAATATGTTAACATAATATTTTATATAATTTTAATAGTTTAATCTGGAAATAATAATATTAATATTCTAAATTTATAAAAATCTAAAATTTTTAACATTTAGATTTATTTATTTTTATATAAAATATAATATTAATAATGTTGACCACAAAGCTACGAATTTTATAACCTGAATTATTTATTTTGTGCAAAATCAGTTAATATTATAAGTATTTTATTATAAATACCTAACTTAAATTTGCTTTATATTGCGTTACTAATTTTACTTAATATATTTATTATTATGTATTATTATATTATAATTTTTAATAGAAATTCTAATTCTTATTTTAACTATCCAAATATTAAGTATTAAGGAGGTTTTAAATATGTTTTCTAAATGTGTAAGAAACTACCAATTTACAAGAAAATAAAACTCTTTTGTTATTTACGAAATTTGATCTCGTCAACCTTTAATAACATATATGCTAATATGATATAATTAACTTATTCCGAATTTAACGTATTCGGAATTATTTTTACACTTTTGTGATACATAATTCAACTTTATTAATATTCAAATTCCGTAAAAGTGTGATCTTCAACAAACTAGAAGATTATTTTGTTTAATATAAATTTTAATAAAAAAGGTGTTTCTTAAAATTTACCACACATTTATGACTACAGGAAACAACAAAATACAGTTAAAAAAATGAATCTTATAATCTGGATTTATTTTTTTGTATAAATGGCTATTACGAGTAAAATATTTATTGGTTTAGTTGTAAAAAAATATATAAGCCAAAATTGCTTTACATTTTGTTATTAATTCTGCTTAATATTTCTGTTTGGACTACTCAAAATTCAGTTTATATATTTTTAACTAGATCCAACCGAGATCCAATGGGCACACCATTTGATATCAATACGTGATGCGGGAGAGAAAAAAAGCAACTCTCATAAATATTTAATCTCCCGGCCGAGAGATACACACCGGCAAAAATAATAATTTCCGAATTGGCGGTCGTACGTACAGGTTAGATTGAATGGTATTTTATGTGTTGTGTTTTTGCGCGAGGGGTTCTGCGACCGGAGATGGGAGCCACGGCCCCGGCACATCCATTACGCACACGATACTGGGTGCGTGTTACTGCTCCAAAAGCCGATCTGTACCGGCAACGGTTATACGTTCAGATAATGCCTCTGTGTATTGAAAATAATCGCCGAACGTGCCCCATCGAATATTGATGAACCCGCGATCTTTAATTTTATTCCCGTGCGGAGTCGTTTTATACTCTTTTTTTTTTTTGATGGCGGACAATTTTCGGGTCGCAGTTACCTCACGGCAATTTTATTTAATGATACTGGGATCATTTCGCAGAGAAAACGTTCACTTAGACTTACGGTTTAATAAAAAATTAATAAATATAAAAAATTACACGAATTTTACGTTTATATAATTAAGTACCAGAGACCAAGTAATTCAGAATACATCCTAGACTCTTGTTTTTTTTTAAATAAAAATAATTATTAGGTATGTTCCACAAAATAACAATTAATGTAACAAAATTATAATCATTATAATTAAAATTTTTTTACCAACCATCTAAAAATGTATGCCATATCATATATGATATGTAGAGTAATTTTAGTTTTTATTTGTCTGTACGTTTAAATATCTATATTATTGTCAGTTATCCAGTATTTATTAGTGAGTTTAGTTAAGTATTTATTAATATTTGAAGATAATTCAAGGGTCAAAAGTAGATCAACTATAAAATATATATATCTAGTAGCATATCCATTATTTTTAATATCTTCTTTAATAACCTTTTTTTCAATGATTTCTGTAGCTTTTTAATATAATCGTTTTTTTGCATGAATTTTCATTCCGATCAATTTCATCCCAAAGGTTTTCAATTAAACTGAGGAATGAACGTTGTGTTGGTCAAGACATTAAACGTATTCCTTGAGAAGCGAACCATTCTTTAACTAACTTAGACGTGTGCTTCGGATCATTATCGTGCTGGAAGGTTTACATTATGTACAACTCATGTTATTTTCGGTAAATAGAAACATATGATTCTCCAGAATGTGACGATAAACAATATTCCCAAACCATATCGCCTCCTCTACCATGCTTCACATTAGATTAAAAGTACACTAGCTTTTATATCTTTTATCATTTCACTTATGAAGTAACATCAGATTTAAATAATTAAAGCCGACTTTCATCGGAAAACGAAGTTGTTTTCCATAGCTCATCTGTCCAGTTCACATGTTTTCTTACAAAAAATTGTCTCGTTGCAGAAATGAAAAGCTTCTTTGCTGATGTTTTACCATAGAGACCAGATCTTTTAGTCTTTGTTTTATGGTAGTCACCGACACACTGACTTCGTTTATTTTTTGATTTATACGGAATGCTCTGATAAGTGTCGGGAACAGCAAACATTTTTATTTTGCTGTTAGTCTTACGTTTTCTACCACTTTTGGAAACTTCTTCCAGTGTATTTCTTCTGTTAAAATTGGAAATCGTCCTCGAAATGATTGATTTGTTGAAATTTAAATCGACTACAATTTTACTCTGCTATTCATGTTGTACACAGAAGTAAATAATGAAATCAACCCTGCTCAAAATAAAAAGTTATATAAAAATTTTGTAAATAAAGATACAGTCGGAAAAGCGTTTGACCCGTCTCAATTTAGAGAGATACATCATGCATGACATTAGAAGTCTGTCCCATGGTGGACAAATATATATTTGAAAAAAGTATGAAAAAATATTTATTGAATGTATTACATATATTTTTCTGATATAATTAATATAATTTTTAGAATCTCTGTGTGATTGAGAAATATTTATTTAAAGAATTACACACATTTCTAAAATATATGTATTTAATATTCCAAAGAAACTTTGGAAAAAAAATATTTAGATTATTTTAAATTTTAATATCTCAAAAATGGCTGTGTTATTCAAAATTAATCAAGAGCACCTTTTTACTTTACTTTTTACTAGAAAATAGGGTAAAAAGGAGGAGAACCCCTCAGAATATATTCCAAAGAAACTTTGGAAAAAAATATTTAGATTATTTTCATTATTGGGTATAAATTGTTCATGATTTATTATTATTTAATATCAAAATTGTATTGTTATTTTAATCACCTATTGTAATAATTTTAACAGATACTGCCTAAATCCAACAAGACAAATTTTAGTCTGTTCCATAAAATATGTTAATAAAAAAAAGCTGGTCAAAATTTCGGACCAATAATGAAAAAAATTAAATATTTTTTTCTCTGATGTTTCTCCTAAAGAAAATGCAGCCCCTCAAATTTAAATTACTTTGTACTCATATTTTCTTAATCCACTTTAGAATCACCTTATATTTTGCCAGTTTCTAGTATTGATATATTTTAAGATTATTTTTTTAATAACTGAAGTTTAAAAAACAATATTTTTAACTTAATTTAAAAAAAGGTAAAATGTATTCTGATTAAATTTAATTTTCTAATCGATTTCATTAAATTAAAACAATGCATTATAATGGACTATAGTAACTCTAAATATAAACATATATTTGAAAGAAGTATGAAATAATATTTATTGATTGTATTACATATATTTTTCTGATATAATTAATATTATTTTTAGAAGCTATGTGTGATTGAGAAATATTTATTTAAAGAATTATACACATTTCTAAAATAATTTGACCTATATGTAATTGCAAAAATATATTCTTATTGAAAAGATTGAAAATTGTTAAGTAAAAATCATCATTAAGTATTATAAAATAATTTGGAAATTGAGATAATCTTACAAAAAAATATCTGCCTTAAAGAATAAATAATGTGTCACATATATATGAATATTTTTTGTTGTGATAAACAAAGTTTATAATAAAAATGCACTACTAATCTAAATCTAAAAATCTAAAGTTTATGTTTCTTAAATATTTTTTTAATAAATGAATAGTTGTTGGATCGTTGCAGTTCAGAAGATTCAAATACAATTATATTTGTGTGGATGAATTAATAAATTTTAATCACGATGACTTTATGATGGACTTTTAAAAACTCTTTATGGGGCTTATTTATAAAATATTTTTAAAACAACAAAATTCAATCTTATAAAATTTTAAAATTTTTGATTCCAAAATTATCAATATCTAAAATAATTATCTGACTGATGGTGTAGATGGTGTGATATATGTTTGATAGAGTAAATACACACGATTGGGATACACACTTTAAAATAATATGTGATATAATGGATCGACTCATTAGATAGTAAAATCTTCAATTTCTGGTCACATGCACAGGCATTTTCGGTAATTCGGTAACAGTAGATGATCAATATGGGCAAGAACAGTCCGGTGAGCCTGGGCGGTTTTGGAAATGCGAGTGCATCAACGGCGTTCGGGGCGTTGGGATGAGGCCGAGGAATGCTGATGACGTAAGTTGGGTCAGTGGCGCGGATTATCGGACATTCCTGTTGCATTCCTTGGCAGGCGGTGGTTCGCGCCGCGCGTGCTACATGTATATTATGTCCCCAGAATCCGGAACGCTCATCTCCGCGTCTGCATGCGCCCCAATGTAAATTCGCCTCGCCATGCAAAACATGATAAATATTAACAAACGTAACGAATTGTATAAACATTCCGGATGGGAGATAAAAATAAATACGGATGCCCGACGAAACTACGTGTTGAATACTATCAAAAGTCCCGTGGTACGTTGAAATTGC
Source organism: Aethina tumida (assembly GCF_024364675.1). Classification (NCBI taxonomy): domain Eukaryota; kingdom Metazoa; phylum Arthropoda; class Insecta; order Coleoptera; family Nitidulidae; genus Aethina; species Aethina tumida. The sequence goes on along the minus strand of NC_065435.1, from coordinate 58,707,707 downwards.
GGAAACAATTTTATAGGAATGTATAACAAAATAAACGTAGATTACACACGCAAAACTTTATTGTATGAGGCCTGGCCAAATGATAACAACATATTTTCTTTATTACTTGACAAATTCCACATGATAACATTTTCCTTAAAAATTTTATACAAATATATAATTTTTCGGCTGTGACATATTTTTAAATTATTTTTTTTTATAAAATTAGAATTTAAAATACAATAAATATACATATGAAATATTTATAAACATCATTTTAATTTCAATATTAATTATATTTTAATATAAATAGTAACAATTGTCTTTGGGTTTAGTGCATACTCCAATAATACTTTAATTATTACTTTTCTACATTTTTAAATTTATTTTTTCATAAAACTACAAGTATACAATATTTTTAAATTAATTTATAAAAAATAATAAAATATGCTTTCATTAAATCTAAATTAAATTATACATTTTATTTTAAATTTAATATTGATTATTACATATTATAATGAAGAATTGTTTTTTTTTTTATTTTTGATACACTTTTTTTATAAATATATTTGTGAAAGAACAATATTTTAATTTAATTTATAAAGAAGCAAAATATATTTTGACTAAATTTTCGAATAAATTTCATTTCAATTTTATATATTATAATAATCATTATTATGCAAAATGTTACTAGAATAGGTCGTTAAAATTTGGAAACAGTTAGAAGACATTCCATTATCGAATAAAAAATTAAAAAAAATTTAGAAATATTTTTCACATTTTTTTAGAAGAATATATAATCATAAATATTTCATATAACAAATTTCAATGTTTAATTTTCATCAAACATTAAAACTGAAATATCTCAAAAATGGCCGTGTTATTCAAAATTAATCAAGAGCACCTTTTTACTTCTAAATTGTGCAAATAATATGAAAAACTTAATAGTTTTAAAAAATATTTAGTGCCATAGAAAATAGGATAAAAAGGAGGAGAACCTTTCAGAATCTACGCTACTGTGTCATTATGGAAAAAATGTATTACACTGAATTATAGATATGTATTTTAGGATAATACATACGAAATTTAAACACGATTGCATCAAAAATTACGGAAATATGAAAAAAAAACAATTTTTGAAATTGAAATTTGAGGGCTGTGTTTTATTTTCCAAAGAAACTTTAGAAAAAAAAATATTTAGATTATTATTGGATATAAATTGTTCATTACTTATTATTTAATATCAAAATTGAATTATTATTTTAATCAACTATTGTAATAATTTTTAACAGGTACTGCCTAAATCCAACAAGACAAATTTTAGACTGTTCGACAAAATTTGTTAATAAAAATAAGCTGGTCAAAATTTCGGACCAATAATGAAAAAATCTAAATACTTTTTTATTTAATGTTTCTCCTGAAGAAAATACAGTCCCTCAAATTTAAATTTAAAATTATTTTCATAATCCACTTTAGAAGCACCTTATATTGTGCCAGTTTCTAGTATTGATACATTTTAAGATTATTTAAAAGAAAAACCAATATTTTTATCTTAATTTATAAAAAGGTAAAATGTATTCTGATTAAATTTAATTTTCTAATCGATTTAACTTCATTGTAATAAATAATAATTTTAGTTTATTTATGTCTTTTTAGGATATATATTTAATTTTTTAATAAAAGTTTATAAAACACAATATTTTTAAATTAATTTAAAAAAGCAAAATACATATTAATTATTATATAGTGTAATAAAAATTTTTTTTTGGTTTTGATGGATTTTTTTAGACATTGGTATATTCATTGTTTCAAAAAAATATATTTTAATCAAATTTAGTATTTTTATATAATATAAAAAAATGTTATTGCTTGAAGATTAAATTTAATTAAGAACAATATACAAAAATTTAACAAAACGTATTTTTTGTATTTAATAGATTGTGTGTTACACAAAAAAAATATTTATCAGAATGTTATAAATTATTTAATAATATAATAAAAATTTTTCGTTGTTTTTGGTGGAGGCGCACTTTTTTTGGTTTTGATATATTTAAAAAAATGAATATAACAATATTCGTAATTTTTAAAAAATATATTTTGATCAAATTTAGTATTTTTGAATTAATTTCATTTTAAATTTGATAATTATTATATATTATAATATAATAAATTAGTATTGTTTGAATAAGATTAAATTTAATTAAGAAAGATATACAAAAATTTAACATAACATATTTTTTGTGTTTAATACATTGTGTGATACACAAGGACAATATTTATCAGAATGTTATAAATTGTGTAATAATAATATAATAAAAAGTTTTCATTGTTTTTGGTGGATGCGCATTTTTTTTTGGTTTTGGTATATTTAAAAATCATTTAAATTAATGAATATAACAATATTCATAATTTTTTAAAAATATATTTTGATAAAATTTAGTATTTTTGAACAATTTCATTTTAAATTTGTTAATTATTATATTATATTATAATAAATTATTATTGTTTAATTAAGAAAGGTACACAAAAATTTACATAGCATACTTTTTAGGATTTAATAGATTGTGTGCTACACTAAAAAAATGAAGACATTTATCAGAATGTTATAAATTATTTAATTTTCCGTAGCCCCATCCCCTATTTCCCGCATCCCCATCATGAAAGACCAATTTTCGTTCCAGCACATGCAATAAATCAAGACCAATTATTATATATAACCAGAACAACATAATAATTGAGGAGGCCGTACGCCTGGACATTGCCGGTCCGACTGAACCGGGCCGAAAGTGGCATAGCCTGTCTCGTTCCACTCAAAAATTTCCCCTTCGAGAATGGAAAAAGGACAAAGTCGAGCATGTGGGGCACAATTAAGAAACGTGCGGCGTGCGGTCGAACGAATTCGGGCGGACTGTATCAGCGCCAGATGGCGTATAAATCCTGCCAGGCACTAGATGCCATCGCCAGATCAAAACCCCGCAACCCAACCCCCCCACTTGACCGAAACTGGATCGTAACACTTTTTTACCAATGCAACTGTATATAAAGCGGGGGATCGATGCATTTTTGCTCCGGGACGCTTTCTAATTTAGTGCCCGGTTTACAAGGACCTTATGAAAATTTAATGCAATGGGGTGCATATTGACATCATCAAATGAATTTCTAAATTAAGTATGTGGATTCTAATAAGACAGAATATAATACATTACATAAAAAAATAGTAAATGTCCCAGAATGATTGTATTAATGATTATTAGCAAATTAAAGAGGGTGTTTTAAAATCTTGTAAAGAAATCTTTCATGAGTTTTATGAAATTGTCAAGGGTTAAATTCATCTTGGAAATAACTTCTCTAAACTCCAAGTTATTACAACATTACAATATCGAAATTTCAATTAAATTTCTGTGGGTAGGAAATAACAAAACATGATTCGGAAATTTAAGGTTACCTTTTTAATTTATTTTATTATTTTTTATTTAGCCAAAATTATTCTTGATTTCTCATATTCCGTATACATGACTATATTATATAGTGAGATCATAAGAAGGGGAGCCACTTTGAGTGGAGGAAGATATTGACCTCGAATGAAAGCTATGCCAATTGTTGTCAATCTAACTAGGATTAGCGATAAAACTGACATATGCTAAATTGTGTAGAATCATGTGGGCACTATCGTCATTGTTGTGTTTGTGTGGTCTTGTAATACCTCAATTTGAAAGGTCAACCCCATATGATGGCTATAACTATTTTACTTAAGATAATACTGTTAAATTAATATTAATATGCTAATGTTAATTTTTAAACTCTATGCTAAAAACTAATATTTTCTTATTCTATAGAATATTACATTTATTTTTCTGAATTGAACTGGACATAACTTTAATTTTGACAAGAGTAAACTAAAGTAACTAAATAAATAAAGTTTAATTTAACATTAATACTCTATAGAATATATTGCTTTATAATTTCAGCACATCTCCGAGGCATGAACTCGACCAATTTCCGACTATATGACATGCCAATATTTATTCAAGATTGTTGAATTGCTGTTGAGAGTTCGCTTAAATTTGTATAATTGTCATGCCGAATTTAATTATCAATGTGATCCCACATATTTTGTATGTGGTTGGTATCCAGAGATTGCGTCGGCCAAGAACATTTAATTTTTTAATCACACAACAATATTGGATTTGTGTTGTGTGAGATTTTGTCTCGTTTTTAAAATATGTGGAAACGAATGGTTATTGTTCTGTGGTATAGAGGACATAATCTTGGGCATATCCAAATGGTGCCTTCACAGTGTTAGTAAATAGTAGTGTTTTCTTTAGACAATTCTTAAACTAAATTTGAGACCGATTTCCCTTACATTGGTCTAAATTTGAATTAACGATAATAATGGATGATTGTTTTCATAGCTACCAAATTTTTTATTAATACATTAAACAAGTTATAACAATATCTACTTGTTCCTCTTGGCCTTGAGAAGGATAAATTAAAATTTTTCTTACAACGCTTTATACAGTTTGACTAATATGCAAACTACTACTGACTAATGATTGATTGAATCGACAGAATAAAATAAAAAGTTGATATAATTTTGTACAACAAAAATAAACAACAATGATTTATATAATAATATTAAATTGACTAGCTGTGGACAAACCAATAATAAAAAGAATTAATGTATTGGAATTTAATTGAAACTTAAGGCTTTAATATATTTGCTAAGTTGCTAAAATTTTAGTCACTACTGTTAATTACATTAAATTAAATTAAAAATTCGATGTTATAAAAAAATAAATATTATGGGTCAATATTTGCACTACAGAAAACAGTTTTAGTCTCATTCACTTCTGAATTGTTCATTGTGCATAAAGCAACACTAGGAATCATTATTATATTTTTCTAAAAGTAAGTATAACTGCATGAATTCGGGAAATTTAGTTGAAAAAGTTTCTTTATATACACGTACAATTTTTGTACTATAGAATCCAAATTAATACCAAATAAAAAGGATTTCTCTTACATCAAACTAAAAAGAATATAGTATCGTGGTAGACCACCCTCAAATAAATATGGATAATCAAATTGAAAATATAAAAAAGGCAAATATAACCGAACCATTCATTTAGACATGAAGTTAATGAAACAGCCCAGCAAAAATTAATGTGGCACAGATTGACAATTTTAAAAATCCGTTTGATCCTCTCCAGTTATGGTTGATTTTAAAGTAACCGTTTTATTATTTTTTTTTTCGTGGTTGTGTTGGATGCATGGAAAAACGCCCTTAGCTCGGAGGTTAATACATTTCAATAAAGCCTGAAATAACTCCACATTTATACTCTATTAGAAAAAATAGCACATATCAGGGTTTTTAGTCGGCTACTAAAATATCAGGGCCCACTCAATGCTAACAGTAAAATATAGTGGAATAGATTTATTGAAAATTCCCCCCGGCGAACTAATAATGGTGACATATGACGTGGTCTAAAGTCGGAATAACGGAGACCGAACTGCCTCCTGTCGAACGTATAAAAATGTATCGGTGTGTTCGCCCCGCAAAACTGTGGAATTGAGGCTGGTGCGTTGTGGCATGAAATTTTTGCAGCCGGCGCTCACTCAGGATAATTTGATAAAACAACATGATTTATGTAAGGAGCATTCACACACGGATTGCTGCCGCAGACCGTTACCGACAAAAACGATTTTTTAAGCCTTTTAACGGGAAAATTTATTAATCGGGAACTAAATGAAGCAATCGTATAGAAGAAAAAAAATGTTCTCCTTCTTTTTGTGTCATTCATTCTCCTTTATTATTCTTATTTATTATCTTGGCTTTAGTTATTTTTACTGTTTAATACATTTATTTAATACATGACATTATCACGATTATCTTAAAAGACAAATAATAAGTATAGAGTAATATAATAAAAATATATTTTTTTATTTTAGCAATAATTTTTTTATATAATGTGAACTCTTAAAATAATATTAATTTACTATTGTTGCTTTAAACAGCATTATAAAAAATACTATATTCCTATTCGTTAAAATGTTACATATATTTCTTTGAATTAATCATAAATATAACAATTTTAATTTTGAAAGGAATTTTTAATGTTATTTAATTTAACATTAACACTTTACAACAATAGCCTTTTATTACACATCTGATCATTTTCCAAATATACGACAAGTCTATAGATATTTATAATGTTTATGTGGAATTTGATTACAAACGTGATCTCCAATGTTTTGTATAGGGTTGATGTCTGGGAATTGGAACGGGCAAATCAAACCGTTTATACTTTGATCTTTTAATCAATCTGTCACAATTTTCAATTTGTGTTTGGAATAGTTTACATGTTGAGATACATTTATTAAGAGGTTAAGTTAGGTTATCGTATGGGTACATATATATATATATATATATATATATATATATATATATATATATATATATATCGTTGTTTAATATATATCTGTACTTAAATCAGTTAAGGAAGGCATGCGCTTGAAGAATTGGAGGTATCCCCACCGCATAATTGAATTATCATCATGTTTCACTGTCGTTATTACAAACTTTTTGTGTAGTCTTGTGTTTGAAGTAGTTTAAGATAAGCAGAAAATATATAAATTAAATTTAGAATTTTTTGTATGTTTAAACAAACCCCAATCTTCTCACAGTTCTTGAACTAATTTCAGTGATGCCCATTTTCCCCAGGTTGGTTTTGATTTTAGTTAGTTAATAATCATAGTAAGAAAAAACCGTTAGAAAATAATCTAAATTCACAGAGAACAATAAAAGAGTATAAAAGTAGAATACTACGTAATTTTTTAAATAAATAAAGTAGATTGACTAGATGCATAGAAATAACAGTAACAGAAAAAGTAATCACCATTATTGCTACAGGAATCCAATTCCATACATTTTATTAAGTTGCCATATTTATGACCACTATTGTGTAAGTGAATTTATGTAGTGTTTCAATATTTTAATTAGTTTTTTTTTAAATATGTTCATTCTATTTGAAATATATGATTATAATTAAATCTGACTATACTACAATTTTGGAAATATTTTTAGATATTATTTCAATCAAATTTAGGTTGTCATTTATTAAACTATTCCTGAGATATAAATGATTAATCATATCATTTTGTAGCCAAAAAATATACTTGTTACTTGTTAAAAGTTTGTTCAAATGATTGATTTCTTCGTATATCTGAGCCATTTATAGGATTTAATGCTCGAAAATATCATAATATTAAATAATTGAATAAAATACATTTTAGTAAATAATTACAGTCGAATATGTAACAAAAATAAAGAAATTATATGCAAGGATTTGAAATTTTAATATATTTTTAAATGCTATTTAATTTGATTTTATTTATGATAAAAATTCTCCAATAATTTCTTAAAATAAAAATGTATAATTAATTATAATTTAATAAGAATAGACATATGTTTAAACCGTTTTCAAATTTTTTTATACATTTAGTATAATATATATCTTAAGTTCTTCTTGATAAATCGTTTAGCATATAGTTAACGTTAAAGTAAAAATAAATATGAATGGAATATGAATAAAACAACACACAGACTTACACAAATCTGTTTTTACTCACTTACTTACTCAAGCCATTTCTAAAATATAAGTGATTAATCATATCATTTTTATGACTGAAAAATATATTTTTTATTTGAAAACCTCTGTTTAAATTAAAATAAAGTCGATTAAATGATTGACATATCTGTATATTTGAGGAACGTATTTATTAAAAAACTATTAAAATCAGTACGTATTGGGATTCGAGTTATAAAATTTAGAAAAAAAAGAATAAAGGATTTTTTGAAAAACATATATTTGAGTAACTTGCTTTTAACGAGTTTAACCCGTGGTTAAATTTTTGAAACTCCTAACCTAAACTTCCCTAACACCCCATGACAGAGAAGTCCATAGTGGGAGATTTACTGTCTCTATTATACACGATGTCTCTTTCAGGATTTAGATTTTTATTAAATAAGCTTAACACATATCTACTTTTACTGAAATTTTTGTGTAATTTAGTAAATAAAATAAATTTTTTGAAACGTTTATTTCAATCGAATTTAGATTGTCTCATCAGCAAATTATTCCTATAATGTGAATGACATCATTTTTCTATTCGTTGATTTAATACATCCGCTTAAATTAAAAAATGTCTGCGGAATTCCCTAGACAATTTTAAATGTAAAAGTAAATAAATAAAAGTCACTTTATGCATTCAATATATATTGTAAAAAATAATTAAACTTTTACATAATCATAATGGTTCAAAGTTATTTTGAATGTTCCTAGTTCATGTTGTCCACTGAATATATTGAATGTTGAACCATAATTGTGTTCTATGATTATTGCAAAACATCCTAAATAAATCTTTTTACGCGATATTTAGGCCGTCACTCTTAATTTTCAATCCGCATATTCGTACATGATATGTTCTACAAATCCGTGACGCATCACATCATCATTTAATTTCGCGGGATTGTGTGTCAATATGCGCCGGGTGAAACTGCAACTTCGACTATTTTGTTTCGGTATATTTTTGCATGGAACGGGTGGTAATCGCATGTAATCCGCTTACGAGTATTTCATGAATGCCTGGTGGCGGGTTTTAATATGTCGTTACTCAGCCGTTCTATTGTTATCATCCCCGTAACTCCAATATTAAACCAGTCAAGGTGCATATTCCCAAAACTTTTGACTTACTTCAGCGCGTAATTATCATCGTTCGGAATCGGTTCAGCGAAAAGATTTCCTCGCAGCGCACAGTTCACCATGTAATAACGTATGATATAACAGTACGTCACACTTAGTGGTGGTTCAATCATAATCTATCCTTGTTGAAGGGTTGCCCTGACAGACATTTCATATCAATTCATTGGTGGCCCACCTTCTGCGAGTGGTTGTACGAGTGGAGTTTTTGTTTAAACGCGTAACCCACAACACAAGATACAGCATGCAAATTTATTTATTTATTTTGATTATTTCATTTTTGAATTCTCCTTTGAAACCGAATCAATGGGCGAAAACGTGCGCAGAATCCGTACGTCCGTAGATTCGAATTCCGTACGTGGAAAAAATGACGCGACAGTTGACATGCGGCCGCAGTAACGAACCATTTAAATAAAATAATGCCCAACAAACGTCCAAGCATGGCCGGCAACGTAGATTACTAGAACAAACAATTCATTTGCAACTAAAGTAAATTTTAATGTCACTGCCGTTTGTACATGTATAAGCGATATTCGTGTCATTTTGAAAAATTACCTACGGTCATTATTTGTTTGTTTTTAGCCCATTATACACTTGATGACATTTAAAATATCTGTCACATACATTAATTTAAAGTAGAACTCTCGCTATTGCGAAGGCAAAAAATACGAATTAATGGATTATGTGCAATGAAAATAGTATGTTACAGTTAATTTTTTGGTTGCTGGTGATTGTAAAAATTTAAAAGCCTGTTTACGGTAACTTAATTTTATATTTATTTATTATGGTTGTTTGAAAAACCATTATTAGAATTGAGTTATAATAAATTCTTATATTATTTATTTTTATATAGAAGAAGCTTTCAGATTATTAATAATAATTTCATATTTTTATTAAATTAAATTTTATACTCTATTATATCGTATCTTCAGTTATAAATTTTATAAAACAATAATATTACAAATACTTGTTAGTATTACTGTAAAATATAAATTTAATTTATATTTAATCTCTTTCAAGTATTATAATTTTAAAATCATTCGTATAAAAAATTTTAAACAACTACAATAAAACAATGTTTATTCAAAATAATATAATACCCCGCAGGTTTCAGAATTTATTTAAAGAATAAGAATTTTTTTCTTTTTTTTTTTTTGAAATAATATTAATATTTCTAACGAAATAAAATAAATTAATATTATATATAAAATCACGAATATCTTTTCGAAGTGCATATGTAATTATGAATATTAATTGACATGGTTTATTTAATATTTTTTATATTCAATAAATTAAAATAAATAATATTGCACATAAAATTAAAAAAAACTCAAAAAACGCAGTCACCATTTATTTTAATTTTCAAATTGATATTAAATAAAAATTACATTTAAAAATACAATCAATACATATTATTGAAACAATTAATTTAATATTTATTTTTTAATATTATAATCACGAATATTAATTAATTATATTTTAACAATTTTAATATTTTTTATATTTAATAAATTACTACAAAGTAGTATTGAATATAAAATTAGAAAAAATTATCGAGCGCATCCACCATTTTAGTTTTGGAAAATTCCATTATAATAGTTTTTTAATAAAAAATATACATTTTTTAATAATGATTAATTAAATTAATGATCTAATAATACTTTTATAATTAATATATTACGACAAAATAGTATTGAATAAAAAATTGAAAAAACCTCTTTGGGCGCATTCACCAATATTTTAATTTTTTAAGTATAACATAATTGCCACATATATTATTTATTATTATTTTTTAACAAGAAATATAAATTTTTAAATAATATTCAAATATATGTCTTGATATTTAAAAATTTACAACAAAACAATACTGAATATAAATTAGAAAAATTCATCGAATAAATATGATGATGATATTGTAAAATTGGCAAACTCTTTGAGCGCATTCACCAATATTTTAATTTGTAAGTATAACATAATTACCATATATATTCTTTATTATTATTTTTTAACCAAAAATATGTATTTTTAAATAATATTCAAATATATGTTTTTATATTTAAAAATTACAACAAATCAATACTGAATATAAATTAGAAAAATTCATCGATAATTATGATGATGATGATATTGTAAAATTTGCATTAGCAGTCTGTTAAAATAGTCATTTCAATAAAAATATATGTATTATTAAATAACAATTAAATATAAACTTTAATTGTGCTTATTAATGGAGGCAATTAATTTAATATTCTAAAAATTCTAGCATAAGAATTCCTGAATAAGAATTACATATAAAATGCAATTATGTATATTAAATGAGGCTGTTAATTTTAATATTCTTTATATTTAATAAATAACAACAAAATGATATTGAATATAAAATTAGAAAATTGATTCTGCACATATTTTAAAATTATATTGACATTGTAATAAAAAATATATATTTTCAAAAATATGATTATGAATTAAGGAAATTATTTAATATTATAAAATTGTTATTATTATAATAATATTTATATAATTTTATTAAATTATAACAAAATAGCATTGAATATAAAATTAGATAACCTTACGGAAGCGTATTCAACACATATTTTAATTTTTTAAAATTCTATTATTAAATCTATTATAATAGTTCTTTATTATTAATAGATTTAATATTTTAATAATTTTAGTATGTCTTATTCTTAAAAAATGCGTTTTAACTAAAGCATTTAATTTAATATTCTAATATTTTTATATATAATAAATTAAAATAAAATATTGAATGTAAAATTAGATTATAAAATTAATTAATTTTAACATTTAAGTAATTTATTAGTTTTTAACCAATTAATTATTATTTATTTTCATATTATAACGACTTAAATTATTTCAATATTCAATATGTCCGGTCCATTTAAGAATAAAAATTTGTGTATCTCCGGACATAGAACTAAAATGAATAAATCCTCATACAAAATTTTGCATGCTATGTTTTTGATATAATTAAATTTTTTCTAATAAAATTTCGTTTAATCTGAAATAATTTAGCTCACTTAACTGACTTAACTCGTTAATTTTTATATTCGAAAGGTGTTGTAGTGAATATAGTGCAACAGAAAATAGTACACTTGTGTCTCTTGTTGACTTTAATAATAAGAATTTATCTAAAGCAGTAAGTAACTAAAATATATTCAGAGATTTTTGTGATATTTTATGTACTGTTTACTTGATAAAATAATATATTTTTCAAAAAAGTGATTCTATGCAATAGTTTTGTTAAATTTAGCATATTTTCATTTTTGGAAATTCAAAAAAATCAGTTTTATCAATTTTTTGTATCATAAGAGTTTACATTATATTTCAGTTGGTTGATACAGAAAACGACTTCTATACCACGTCTCGCGGTTTTTGTTGTTTTGACGTATTATTAATTAAAATCGATTTATAATAAATAAGTTGCGGGGGTGCTTTCATCTTAAATAGGCCACATTGTTTCTTATAGAAAACATCTAATTATCCAGAACTACTCAATTGCAGCCTGAATAGCGCCAATTAAAACGGAATATAACCCTTGTACATTAGTTGTAATCGAAATGATTGAAAAACGAGGGTGAAAAAAACCGAAATAATGGAAATAATAGGTAGTGTTATATAGAGGAGAAGAGAACAATAGAGTGGGCATTTAATTCGGCTACAATACAGTTCTCGACAACAATTTGGGTTAGTGGAAGAGTGGACGTGTTTCCGTTGCGAAAGCCACTTCTTCGAAGTAGTTGCGCTCCGGTCCAGCAGATAGAGCGTTGTGCCGGAGAGACCGCTTCCTTTTCCCGCACTCCACGCCGACGAGCGGGTAAACCGTAGTGGTGGGGGATGAAAATCCTCCAAGCAGTTCGACATGGAGTGGGGATACGTTTTCTCCCTTCCCCGCGTCTTAAATAGTTTCGAATAATTTACGCAATACCCGACTATTACTCACCCATGCACTCGAGTCTCGGAGAGAGAACAAAAAAATAATAAAAAAAAAACAGAAAATAATCATTCCTGGTCAAACAACGTGGAAAGTCAGTGGGATATTTTGCAAATTTTGACTTTTGTTGCCGATTGGGACGCGTGCCCCAGGACAAATTTGGCCAATTTCAGGGCGGATCGTTTCCTAGGAGGAACACTGGGGGTGTGCTTGTAATTACAGTGTGCATATGGGGTGACAAAATACTAGCAAAGACATTATTATTTTACACTTCAAGACACATGCATGGCTTTACACGATAAGGTAATTAATATGTTGCCACATATTCCACTCACAATTTACTAGGAGCATGATGACATTTAATCACAGTAGATTAATATTTATATAAAATGTTTATCTTAAATCACACCTGTTTATTATTAAAATTTATGTCTATTTGAGCATTACAATCACTGTAATCATATACTGTGAAATCTAACTGAATGAGTGCTTGAAATATTAATAAAATAAATATAAATATGTATATTTTATTTATAAAATAACTCACTTATAAAAATCAGTTCAACTTGATTAATAAAAATTTAATATTTCATAATAGTTTATTTTATTTTATTGGTAACAGCACTGATTGGTAAACGTTTGGATATATAATACATAATTCTATAACAATATTCTATAATTCTCAACCTTCTACATACACCAATAGAGTTTATTAATACAAATATTCTATTATTTATGATTTGACAAATTCATAAACTTATGGTTTTTCTAAAATTACAATAATAACTGATTATTATATTGTCTGAGACAGTTATGTGACATTTTGATTAGTTTACTAAATTCTATAAATATTTGTAGTAAAGGGGAAAATTAAATTTAATTCTAAATACAACAAATACAGACATTAAAATAATTTAATTAATGTTATTAAAAATTCTTAGAGTCTAAATTATTTATATAATTTACCAGCTAATTATAAATAAACAACATTCATATACATGTATATTTATTTTACAGGGATAATTTTTAAATACTATATAAATTAATTATTTAAAAAACAAACTATTTATAGCGTTCTTAAAAATATTAAATATAAAGATTGTAATTAATAATATATATGGTATTTAATACAATTTGGGAAAAAAATTACATACATATGTATAGAATATTACTAAAAACTACCAAATTAATAAGAAAAAAATATATTATTAATAAAATTATCACAACAACTTATAAATAAAAAATACGTATGTATTATTTATTAAATAAAATACAAATTAAATGTATTAAGTAGATTAAAAATGTATAAATTAGACTTCTTATAAAAAAAAATAATTATTTAAAATAAAAATATTTTAATTAACAACACTTAATAAAAGAGTCACATATATATTAATGAAAATTTCAAATTATAAGTCATCATTTGTCTAACATGTTTTAATATTTATTTCTTTCTATCAGACTAAAAAATTATCATAAACAAATTATATTATTAAAAAAATTATCAAAAAATTATAAATATTAATTAAAAGGATGCATTTATCTTTATATGGTAAATATATAAATTAAAACCATATTTAAATTATATTTGTTGTTAAAAAATTAATCATTTAAAATAAAAAATAGACTATTCTAACAAACTTAAAAAATATTAAATACAAATATTTTAATTAATAATATTTAAAATTATATATAGTTAAATATACATTTATTAATTAAAAGGATACATTTAAAATATATTTTAAATATAAAAATTACATATAGATTATCATTAAAAACATAAAATTATAATTAGCTTATTATAACGTCTTTTTAATATTTTATACTTTTTATCAAATTACAAAATTACTTAGAAGAAAGTATAATAAAGTATATGATTGATTAAATAAAAGTATATATTTAATTTTTAATTCCGATAAATATTGTTGTAATGGTAAGTTTTTGTACAATGAGAAATAAATATTTACATTACAAACTTCATTTTTAGGGACGTCGGTTGAATAAAAGTAAACTAGACGGCATGAATGAGAAACAGTTGGTGTTTAATCGTAGTGGACAAAGTTAGTTTTCCTTTGACTGTCCGTAAATGAACAAAGACCGTTTTAGGCATAGTTCCCCGTCCGAAAATACAGTAGTTAAAAAGATACGAACTACAATAAAAGAGATAATGCAATAATTCCGATGTAAATGAAATTCAGCACAATGAAACATTTTGCGGAGTGTAAAACAGGCAACAGATATCTATTTAACGGGCATGATATTCGATGAAGTTCCGGGGTAGTGCGGTGGTAGCGATGCGATATCTAACAAAACACCACCTGATAACGACCAAAACAACGTTCAACATTCCATTAGCTGCCTTCTATCGGCACCTGAATTATGCTGCCTACCCCTACAAACACGGACCCCCGCCCGCGCACCCTCTCCGGCATTTACTCCGCGCATTACCGAAATATAATGCTAACCCATAATAAATTAGCGAAAGGCTTTACTCATTATTTTCGGGACACGCCGAACGATGTCTCGGAATTGCGGGCGAGGGGTTTAAATAAAACGATACTTTTTTAATCTTGTTAAGGCGCGTTCCGGTTTTCGGCAGCCCCGATAAATTATAATTAAGCAAAACGAGACGAGAATAACTTTTAATATTGACAGGCAATACCTATTTGTTTTCTAATGGTGGCTTAATTAACATAATCCCATTTATCTGTTTGGCCTACGCAATACATAAATTTAATCATTTCTAATAAAACAAAATTATAAAAATCCTGTGCAAATAAAATTGGCATATCGCTCTATTCTTTAGATATTAATATTTTTTCAAATCAATTGACTGTAAAACATGTTTTTGATTTTAGCTTGTTAAAATCTACATTTTAATTTCGTTTCATAAAACAATCTGAAGTTTTATCGTATCTGGAACAAATTTTTGCATAAAAAATACAATAAAACTGAAGTTTTTAATCTGTATTATAACAAAAAATACGATAAATATTAATTTTATATTCGTACAATGCAAAATATCAATTTTAAGTATTACAATTCTTTGAAAAAAATAGTATTCAATTGATTTAGACATGTGTATATAATATTTGTTAATATTAAAAAATATATTTCTCTTCATGTATTAAATAAATAGTTGGGAACATTAATCATAATAAAAAAAATTGTGTATGCCACACTTTAATTTCCTGAAATTTATGTTTATGGACGAAATAAAACTTATTATTATAAGTTTTAGTATAAGTATAGTATTATTCTTATGATATTTCAGTATTGTTTAAAAATTGATTAAAATGAAATAAATTTATAAGAAGAATATGACTTTTAATTTCTCCATGGAAAATATGGTAGCATGATTTCCTCAATTTTCATAAAAATATATCTGCGGTCTTTTGCATTCACTATTAAAATTCACCTATTTAAAATATATGCAATATCATCTTAACAACAAAAATCTAGATATGAATGTGTGCTAAAAATTATATTTGTTAAATTAAAAAAATACTCAAGACATTTATTAAATTATAATATAATTATATTACTCTAAATTAAACATTAAAATATATTAGTTCTTCATACACAAAATATTTTGAATATATTTTTATATATTATTATAAGTAAAAAAAATATGATTATAATAATAAATAATAATATAATAATATATTAATTTTATATTAATTAAAATAAAAATTGTATTATTCAAGAGATATTTTATAATTTATATTATAATATATAATTGTTGTATCATTGTTAGGTCGGAAACTTTTCAGACTACCCTCGTACATTAATCGTATAAATTAAAAAAATCTTGAGATTTTATCAAATATTTATTAAAAGCCCTTATTGTACAATATTAATATCTTAATAAATATATAAGAATATTATATTAAATATAAATTAAAAAATATAGTAAATATAATGGATATGTGAATTAAAAATTTATATTAATTAAAATAAAAAAATACTTAAAATGAGACTAAAATATATATTTTTATTCACTTATAAAATATATTAAATATATATTTAGGAATAGTTATTAAAAAACAGTCAATATTTTACAATACTAACATCTTCCTTAAATTATTTAAATTATATCCTTCGAGAGGTCAGGTTATTTACATACAATTCATAAGTATTTGTATAAGTCTTACATATTACTAAGTACTAAGTAGTTGTTAGAGAAACTTTACAACTGGAAAATTTTTAGTTAACATTAAAATTTAAATGATAAGTTAACTGATATTTTTTTCAGTCAATTAGTTAAATTAATTATTTTATAATAAAACAGAAAACTATGAATATAATACAATAATAACGTCAACATCAACATATTAGTTAAAATAAAAATTATGTTCCCCCAGAGAAAGATTTTTTATAAGATAATTATATTAGTCCAAATTAAAACAAATAATCCATTAACATTTCAATTTATTTTGTTGGCTTAGGAAATTTGAACACGTTAACAGAATAAAATAATAGATCTGTTTGATTTGAATTGAATGAATGAATAAATATAGTGTTGCGGTATTTTGACCTGATTGTTTTCGAAATCGTTTGTTCGGTAGCCGGACAATTTCAGCATGAATTTGTGTCATCATGCTTTGCTGTAACGATTTTTAATTTAGTATTATATTCGGGGGGGTCATAAATATCGTTATCGTTTCGGTTCCTCTTGTCGTGCATTGTAAATTTTATGTTCACCTACCCATATCCACACGTCCACGTCGAAATTTCAAATATCAAGACTAAATATTATTCGCAATATTTACAGTCGTGCCATCAATTATTCGATCCAATTTTGTCAAGACTATTTTCAATGGAGTAAATCTCGAGCGTCGATGTTTGACACTATTTGCCGTTTCATTTGCGAGAGCAAATAGGTAATAAATCATGGTATTTAACAAATGGGTGTACGCGTAAACGGCCCCGGGAAAATCTATATACGGATCTATCCTGCCTTTATTCCGAAAACGGCACTGGATAAACATCTGGGTGAATATCCTAGACAATTATTTATTGTCTATTTACTGTTCTACGTGACATTAATTGATAAATTTCTGATGAAATGTGCACAAATTTCATATTTGGATAATTCAACTAGGATTAAATGAACTAAATGGATATCGGATTATATTGAAATAAATTATTGTGTTCGCAGTTCTGAAATTTAAAAAAACGAATTAACAAATGTACACTAGAAATTATCGATTTTATTTTTTATTTTATTTAAATTTGTGATAAATAGAATTGAAATAGTATTTCCCCATTGTATTTATTAAGAATTACTTATCATTCCAAATATTATTGTAAAATTTAACAGTATAATAGATATTTAACAATTACTTCAAAATAAACATTATTAAATTTTCATACTGTGGATTATAAAATAAAATGACACAAAATACTACTTAAAGCATTTATTATAAACTTTATGTGGCCCCTTATTAACAATAAAAATAAAAATTTTATGTTCAACACGTGAAACAACACTTATAAGAAAAAATTGATGATTTGTTATTACATTAAAAATAAAAAAAAAATAAAATACCAACAACAAATCTAATTAATTAAATTATTTTTTTTTTCTTTTACATGATTTACGTAGATAACGAATAGCTGGAGGTTTTAGGCACAAGTGTTTGCGAGGTAATGTCGCAGATTTAAATGACGGAATAACTAAAAAATCGTTATGATAAAGCACGATGACACACATACATAAAATGGGATTGTGAGAACACAGCTCGAACGATTAAAACGGGGGATTCGGGGGAACAGAGCGTGGTCAGCGTGATCGTGGTTGGCATTTATTATCAATTTAACGATAATGCCATCAAAATAATATCAATTTCAGTTGTCAGCGTTAATTTTAAACGTAACGTAATTATATTTAAGTATATTTTTAAGTTTATATATTTTATGATATTTACAATACTTATTATTTCTTTAAAATCTGCTTAAAAGCTACATAACCTGTATCAAGCCAGAAATTTTCAAAGGATAAAATAAAACAATTCCTAATAATTCTTCTTCAGAACTTTGTTTAAAAAAATTTTGCCGATAAACCACAATTTTGATTTAATTTAAGACTACTGTAAAAATATAAATTTTCTAAGGTTCTAGATAATAGAAATATATAATAATAAAAAAATACCTTTTACTTACCCCTATTGTTTCAACAAATAAGCACAAATTAATCAATTGTATGAGTATGACTTTACATAAAAATACATGTACATAAATAAATATAATATAATAATAATAAATAAATTTAAAATTTATTATACTAAAATAATTAATATATACTTTTTATTTAAATTGTAAGAGATTGTAAGTTAATAAAAAACTAATTAGCTTTTATTTACCTTTGTTGTTTCTACAAATAATATGAATTAATCAGTTGTTATAGTTTGACTTTACATACAAATACATATGTACCATACATAAATAAATATATAAATATTAAGTTAAAATATATATTGAAATATATAAAAAATAATACAAATGAAGATAATAATAAATGATTCTATGAAAACTTTAACAAACAATTGAAATTTTCAAAGAATAAAATTACACAAATAACAGTTTAATCCACAATAATTTTCTTCTGAAAATTTGACTTATGACATTAAATAGAATCACAAATCATTATAATTATCAGATACAAACACTAATTTTTGTAAAGTAATAATAATCGTGAATGAAAACACAGATTTGCTATAAAAAAATTATTTTATTGTTACAAAATATATTCTTTATACTACAGACTCTACTGATTTAATTTAAAACTTCAGTAATGACTTTCAAACTTAACATTCTAGATAATAGAGATGATAAAAAAATGTCCTTTTACTTACCTTTGTTGTTTCTATAAATAACAAGAATTAATCAGTTGTCATAGTTTCATAGTCATATAAATATATATGTGCATAAATGAATATGACTAGTTTAATAAAATAAAATCAAAAATATTCGACTTAAAACTATAAAATATACAAATTATTATAATTAACAGTTACATATATTTTTGTATTAAAAAAAAATAAACTTTAAAGAAAACATAAAAATGTTATAAACATATTTTGTTGTTGATTCAAAAAAATATTCATTATATTGCTTATATTAGTGATATAATTTAAGACTACAATATAAATACAGATTTTCTAACTAAAATTCTAGATAGGATATAATAATAAAAAATAATTATCTTTTACTTACCTTTATTGTTTCTACAAATAAGCACAAATTAATCAATTGTAATAGTATGACCTGATATAAAAATATACACATAAAATAAAATATAATATAATAAATATAAATAATTAACATATACTTTTTATTTAAACGTATATTTCAAAATATCATTTTATATATAATACATAAACATTATTATAAAGCCGAAACATAAAACAAACATGCGAACAGCAAATTTGTAAACAAAGCTAATGTGGCTCAACTTCCTGTCACATCAACTGACAAACAAATGTATGTTCTAAACATAATTTGAATTAATTTTCCAGGTATGATCATTAATATGAAATTTAAAATATTTCATATTAATACGTCATTTTACGAACGTGTTAACGAAATCAGTTGCAGGCAACAAACCCAAATAAATAAAAAATACAACAGTCATAAAATAATGCAAATATTCTGTCAATTAACTAGTAAATCCATTGAACAAATTACCTTGTTCATCAAGTATTTTATAATGTTAATGTAATATAATATAATATATATATAATATGTATATTATATTAAATAATATAAATGAATTTGGAGATAATAGTCAATGTGTCTAATCAGGAATTTTGTATCACACTAACTTCACTTGCGTGCAAATTTATTATCACTGTAAATAAATATCTGTCAATTAGTCAGTTTAAAGAAAATTAAATTTTAATAATGTTAATGTGTCTCAATTTGTTTCTGTATCACACTAACTAGTTACATAAACATATTTGTTAGTTATAATTATAACTATTTGCTTAACAAATGTGTATCATTTGAAATTATACTTAATAATGTCACCATGGGTAAATAAATCCAAGTGGCTGAACATACACTAGTTCAAACTAACAACACAAACATATCACAGACAAACTCACTCAGAAAGTTTATCACACTGAACAGTAAAAAAATAAATTGGTTTCAATTTCACGTTTAAGTATTTTCGGGGATTTTCTCCATGCAGTTGGCAGAACTCACCACATTTAAACCTGCAAAATGTACAAACAATTGTAGAGAAATCTGAAAAGAAAACACATAATAAACGTAGTTTTTTCATTGTAAATGTCACATTAATTGTAATTATAATATGAACTGACTTAACTCTTAACTAGACGACGTTCGATAGTTTTAATACTTAAAAAAAAGTGTCTAAAAATGAATGAGTATTTTTTATATTATTTATATTAAAAAGCAGATGATTGAAGTTTTATTCATCAAATACAAAGAAAACATACACAGTTTTACAACTAACAATATTACAAATTACACGAATCCATCATAATTATTATCAAAATAAACGTTTCAAATTTTGGTGGATTCGCCGGTTTATTTTATAATTATCATAAATGTTACAACAACATAAATTAAAATGAACAATATTATTTTAACAAATTGATTTGAACATATTAATCTGTTTGCAATTTACATATTACAATAAATTGAACAACAAACAGTGTACGACGAAAATTCAATATTTACAATAATTTTCGATTAATTGAGCGATAAATTTGCATTTCGTCTGGCACGAAATGAAATTTTACGTTATTAGACGAGAGTAAAAAGGCAGACGTGAACGGAGCGTATGCGTCGATTAGATCGGTGCAACTCGATCGTCTGACTGACTGGACGGACGGACCGGTTGAAAAATCTACCGGAATGAAACGCGTTCGTTGATGACATACATATACATACATACATGCATACGCGGAACGGGACGAACGACGCGGCGTTCGAAACGATTCAAAACCGGCGTTTTCGGATGTAGCTGGCGGTCAGCGTGCGATCGCGGCTCGCATTTATTATCAATTAGACGACAATGCTAGACCCCAACCAACCACCCCCCGTGCCCTCGAACGGCCTTAGTTACCGTTTATTATCAATATCGGGTCAGTCGCCGATCACGGGAGAGATGTTATAAAAGAGCAGTTCTCGGAAAACTTCCCCTCGACCACGTGCCCCTCGAACCCCTACGCGGCCGCTATGGCGGGGGCGGTTTGGTGGTGGAAAGCGATATGATTATCATCCCGTGTTGCCTAGCTACGCGCAGCATCACTGCCCCCTACCCGGTATATAAGCGAAGGGTAGCTGTACGCGCTCCACTTTGCGAATAGCCAGCGTGTTTGGTGTGTCAGCCGTCGCCCCGTTCATCGTTCAGCCAGACCTTTGGCATGGGACAGTGTTATTTTAGTTTGATTATTGCCAAGTTGTGGAAGACTGTTGTATGGGAGTTATGTTTTTTGGTAGTTGGTTATTCGGTTTATTGGGCAACGGTTTGATCAAACGGGGGGACTTTGACAATGAAAACGGTGGCGGTTATTCAGCTGTTGGCCTGAAAAACTGAAACGCAACGCAGACATCAGCTGGCAGACGAAGACGATGATTCTGCGCGGATCAAACGGTGAGTTCAGTTTCAAGGTGATTCGTGCAATTCTCATTATTTTTATCGGCGTTTCCAACACGCTATACGCTTCGGCTTCGAACAATTTTCTTCGATGTCTACAGTTCTCGCAAAATTAAATTAACTTACCAATTTTTTAATCTACCATATTAGTTTTTTTTTTCTCCCGTGAGTAAGCTATCTAATTTTTTATTAACATTATTTATTTATTCACTTGTAAAGTGCGCTTTCTGTTTGTTAAGTCCTGGATGCTCGTCGTCCCACTGCGCATACTTTTATTAAGTCCATTCATCCTACCACATAACGTATTATAAAATTTATGCCTCAATTTTATCACAATTTATTTAAAACATCAACAAAATTCAAACATAATATATTTATTGGTTATTATTTTATAAATTTATTTGATTGCAGAACTGTCGATATTATTGACATTTCC
Source organism: Aethina tumida (assembly GCF_024364675.1). NCBI lineage: Eukaryota > Metazoa > Arthropoda > Insecta > Coleoptera > Nitidulidae > Aethina > Aethina tumida. The sequence goes on along the minus strand of NC_065435.1, from coordinate 58,684,950 downwards.
ATTTATATTTAAATTTAACATGGATTATCATTCAGCATTTGTTTCCAATATTATAAATTTATGCCTCATTTTATTGAAATTGTCTCGTTTATTTTTAAAATTTCAAAATAATCTGAAATGTATGAATAAATAAAATGTATAAATTGGTATTTATTCTTAATTAAAATTGAGTTTTTGTTTAAATATTTTCATTATATTATCTCATTTAAAATGTAGTGTTGGAAATGCGGAGTACCATTATTTTTATCAATAAATTAATCGAAAATAAATATTTTAATTCTAAAAATAAAATGTTTAATCAAGTTCGGATTTAATTCTAGAATTCTAACGTCTCAGTTTCTTTTATCGTTCTCCTTGTTTGACTACCACTAATCAACATCTAATCTGAATTTAAATTGTATTTACTGGATCTATAATCATGGCAAGATACTTATTCTGTGGCCTGCTGTGATTCTTTAATGAATTTCTGAACTTTTTTATGAAAATCTGACAGCAAGGACTTTAATTTGTCAATGGATTAAATTTGAGGTGGAAATTTATTATTGAAATTAAAACATCCAGTCTAAATGATCTTTAGTACAAAAATTTTAAAATTGTAATGAACAACTCAAGTTAAAAGTGAATAAGTAGTAAGTTGTTCTATTTTAAAATTTTATTCTAAAGTCCATTTTGTGAATTTAATTTAGTTATAACTTCCCTGGATGTTTAAATTATAACAGTAAATTTTCTAATATTACTTTAGCTTCTCAATTGTTTATTTATAGTTCTGTGTTGTTAGATTTTTATTTAAAAATTAAATTGAAATAAAAAATGTTAGCACGTGACCGTGATATAGTACCAGTAAATACATTTATATACGGATAAATATAAGTATTGAAGATAATACATAAATAAATAAATATAGATACCTTAATTAAATTTTTTATAAATGACTTCCAAGAATAAAAGTTAATAATGTACGTTTAGAAGTATATGAACCATTTAAAAAGAGATTATTACGCAGATCTTATTTAAATATAATATATTTCAAGTAAAATTAAATTTCTTTTTGATCTCTTTAGGAATTCAATCATAATACGTTAATAAAACAAAATTTACGTACAACACAAGCATTTTTTATTGCTTTAGGAATTTCACATTTTCCAAACATCAAATTTACCAAACACATTCAATTCTTCGGTAAAAAACCTAATTTTCAGTAATACTTTAAAAAAAAACGTTAACTAAAATTTTAAAATTTAACAAAACACCTCTCCGTCATCGTTTTGTGGAAATTGAACTGGCTCGACCTGGATAATTCTAAAATTTTTAATAAAACTTGAAATCGAATTTATCGGAGCCTATATTATTTGGTATTTTCCCATACAAGTGGGACATTTTGTTACCGTTTCTGCAGTGCAATATAGATTTCATCTCGGGATATTCATATCTTCCTATACGATCCATAAAATATATGAGGTCCTTTTATGTTCTGACCTATAATATTACTGCTTTTAATAACAATATTTTATTAGTGCTTGCGGTTTTTATGTCTGCATTTTCTCAATATGTACTAACTCCCCGTCGGTTGTAAACAAAGAAGTCGCACTTAAAAAAATATGGATGTGTATACGTAAAATAACAAAATTTTTCGGTTTAATTACACTTATATTTACGTTAGACTAGACTGTACGTAAAACAACTAAATAAAACAAATCGAGTTTTATTGAACGACATAGTTTCTGCAGTTTCAAAGCGGAAAAACTGTTGGAAAACATGGGAGGAACGTGAGAGTGTTGCGGCGAGCTATAAAGTAGTTTTAAAGAGACATTAAGGACATTATCGTCAAGGCACAGAATCCGATATAATTTTCACAAATTAACCAGAATCCCTAAAAACATCTTAAATAAATATTATTATATTTTTAATTCTGTTAACATTGTACAATAAACGGTCGAACATAATATGAAATGAATAACCAAGTTATAAATTAACAAATCATTCTTTTTGAAATGAAAGCAAATTATTTTACGGTTTTTAGCTTTTTGATATGGCAATAACAAAGCATTATTTTAAATATAAATAATATGAATTCTATGGTCGTATCAGCTTTGTTGTCAGTAAATTTTTGGCATGACTGTATTGTGCACTCATTATGGCAATACATATTATAAATTTTATGCCACGAACAAATCGCGCGTTTAATTTTATGAACGGAAATTCGGTTTTGTTTAATAATTATTTTATTACTGACATAAACATGTTTTATTAACGTTAAATAGATAATCGAAATATTATTCCGCTTTGACGGTGAAATTAATTAAGGAATAACACATTTTTCACCTTAATAAAGGTAATTCTGGTCGTGCTTTCAACACGGCCAATATTTACTGGGAAGTAATTTTGAGACAATTTCCTTATTAACTAATTTAATTTAGATCATCAACCAACCTACTTCCCTAATGCATTTTACGTTGTTGATTAGCGCCTTGAATGGCTTTCACTTTCCCTCGATCTGTTGGTACATTAAGGATAATGCGAAAGGAATGAAAACGTTTAGTCCGGGACACAAACAATTTAGTCGTCGACGTAGAGAAGATTGCATTCATATTCAATTTATTTGTAGACGTTAAAATTAATGTCATATTTAGATACGCAATATTAAATTTTGCGCATATCATTTTATTTACGTTTGAATTAAAATATGTATAATATTTTAATATAATAATATTTTAATATTCTTATTTTATACTACTAAATTTGTTTTAAAAAATATAAATCTCTCATATTTACCAAATTTGGCTTTAATAGAACTTACTTAAGAAAATTGAATCTAAAATTTCTAAAATGTATTGCCATTTAAAGTGGTAATAAAGTAAGTGGAAAAGCCATATTATATATATTATATTTCTTTATACACCAATGATCAACTTTTCAATACTATAATTTTTAATAAACGAATATTTTAGTTAATCATACCAGGTGTGAATATTTTTTTAAAAATTTGAATATTATTTTTATAAAAATGCAACAAAGTAATGGTCAAAATATATTTTCTCAAGTCAAAAAACTATTTTTTACCAAATTTTGATAAAATTATTGGCTTTAACAGAAGTTATTTAATAAAATTTAAATTAATACTTCAAGTTTGGCTACTTATATTACCATTTAAAATTATATTAAAGTAAGTAGAAATGTTAAGCACGTTGTTTAATATTTCGTAATATTATTAACGCTTTTCCAAAAAATAGTCTATTATTACTCTGTATATCAATGATCAAATTTTTAATATTGTAATTGTTGATAACACGAATATTTTAATCAGTCATTCCAAGTGTGAACTTTTTTTTAAAAACATCTCAAACAAATGAAGATAAGAAAACAATTAAACTCCATAATTTTACCTGGAACACTTCCATTTGATCCAGAATTATTCTCTAATGAATCAATGAATCCTCTTGCATAAACAATATTAAATTTAAATTTCATATTCTTTTTTTATAATTATATAATCTTAAATAATCAAGAAACATTTTTCTTTTTTTTGTATTGCCATTGACTCCTAAAAAGGTCAAAGTTTTAAAGACTAAAGCTAATAATCTTAGCATACACCAAAGCAAATGGTGAGATAAATATCACCAACAATACAAAAGTGAAGTAAATAAAACAATATTAACAAAGAAAACTTCAAGCAATATAATTAGGAAAAGTTGATGAACATAAAAAAGTTTTAAAAAATATTTTCTATTTATCTAATATTATTTAAGTTTCTGTTTTCAACCCTGATTATATTTTTTATATAATCGCAGTCGCTTATGTTAAAATATTTGTAATAGTTCAAATATCCTTTATTAAATATTTCTGAATTTATTACAATTTCAGATTCAATTAATAAATATAATTAACAGATTTTCACAATTTTTATAACGTGGTTGAAACTCAAATTGTGTATATGATTGTAAAAATGAAAAATATATAAAATAATATTAGTATCCATTTTCGATCAAACATTTTACAAACAACAAAGGAAAAATATAATTCAAAAAACTTGTTTACGTTCATTTATTGTAAAAATTATTGAAAAATGAAAAATAAATGTATAAATGCAAAATATAAGTTAGTAATTATTTAAAAAAATTGTAATAAACTGTTTGTCCACTTCCATTCGAAGATTCAACAAACGACAAAGGAAAAATGTAATTCAAACAACTTCGCATTTAATTGCGACATTCAATGAAAAAAAAAGAAAGCGGCGGTCGTATCCGGAATATAAAGGCCATCGAAACCAGGTAAAAATAAATCATTTAGTCTTTATCCGCACGGATTCCGTGAATGGTTTCTCCTGCTGCTGCAGTCGCCGCCGTCGCCGCTCCCGCTGCCGGCCCCCGCGAATTAAAAATCAGCGTTAAAAGCGCCCCTCGGCCTCTCTTTCTTGTGCGGTCTTTAACGTTCGACCGGACGGGAGATTTATGCCGCGGCACACGCGTGGATTACGCCCCGAAAACCTATTGTTGAGTTCACTATTTTTATTTCCACCGCTCGACTTTTATTGCATCCACCTGATCCGAATTTCAATAAGGATTTACGCGACGACCGTTTCCGCACACAATTTCTTAATAGAACACGTGTAACGTACTGTTCAGATAAAATCGTTTCGATGTTTTTTAAAATGTATTTATTCACTTTGTTCGCGTGCATTTTTAATAAATCGCCGCCGCCCAATCGACGACGTGTTAGTGGCACGTCGTATTTAGCGGAATTGGCACGGTTCGAGGCCCGGTTACCAGAATAAAATTAATTACGGCGTAATCGGTTGAACGGGGAGAACTAGTTTCCCAGATGTTCGGCCACAGATCAAATTCAACCCCTAACCATCGTTCGCCTGTTAAACAACCTATTAACATTTCTAATAGATGGGCCCGTTTCGCAGCGCGGCATTTAATTTCCTGCTTTATTTCTTCTTTCTCGTTCCCAATCGATTTATGCGTTCGGTTTTTGGCACTTTCACGACTTACACGCAACTTTTTATTGCTTACGCGCGAGATGAAATCGATGCTTTTGCGGCTCCCGATGTTTGTAGTACCCGGGTTAAGATCGGGATTAGGGACGTCGATTCGGAGAACGGGAGGTGACACAGAAATTGTCCCATTATTTCTGCTCGTAAATTAAATGTCACATTGGGTTAGAATTGTAAGTCATAACATTAAACAAATGACATTTAACAGTATGTCGCTTATTATTAACTGAACTTTACAGTTGAGTTCCGTCTTTACTGGCGATTTAATAGCCTCTTAAAATTTCAATCCTAATTGAGAATGATTACGAAATTAAAAACTCTAAATTGCCCCGTGCTTTATATTGCTCTCAGACTAAAACGATAATAAACCATCGATTCACTGCAGCTAATAAAATCATGATGAAAATTGTTTAATGAAAAGTTTATACTTATTAATTTTCGGTCAGATGCTAACCTACATTGTACACAAAGAGTTCAAAGGAAAAGTAAAGTTTATCTATATTTACAAGTTCCAAAACCAAATACTTTTACCAAAAAGAAAAAGAAATTTCATTAATACATTTAATTCCAAAAATTTATATTTGCTTTAAAAAATAATAGGAAATTTTCCAAAACAAGTTAATCGACTATTTTCAAAGATACGCTATTTCTTTGCGTATATTATTAAAAATACATAAAGAAATAATTTTAACTTTCAAAATCTATCTATTTATAAAAAATTGTTCATTTAAAAGAATTTTATCAATAATAAATTTGTTTTAGAGTTATTTTTAAGAAATTCTAGCCCAAACTTTCTTTATTCCTCTATAAAAATCTGATCAGAATTTAAAAATAAACTAAAATAACTGACTATATGGACTGAGGATGGAATAGTTTACATACAAAATTTTTTCGTAGCTAATAAAAACATGATGAAAAATATTTAATGAAAAAGTTTACACTTAACTGCTTTCTATCTGACTCTAACTTATATTGTATATAATGGTGATTTATATAAAAAATTGTTGTTTGTATATAACAAAGGAAACATTTTTTATATTAATATTAAATAATTTTTATTTTTATTAAAAGGAATATCTTTTTATTCATTTGTTTCATTTAATAATACAATTACTTCGAGAAATTTAATATTTTCTTTGAAAAGACGTCATTAGACATATTTATTTAATTTCAAAGATAAATTGTTTCATTGTGTATTTATTTACAATAAATCCAAACAATTTTCAAATAACTAGTTTTTTTTTAAATAAAATCTACGTATTTACAATGTTAAATTAAAATAAAGCTATTTCAAATAAACGTATTTTATAGAAAAAGAAATTGTTTTCTATCGGTACCAATGACAGTCGAAGTAAAATTAAATAATTTTTAACATTTCGTTAATTTTGACTAAACAAATTTTTATTTTTATTCATTGGTTTTTTTAACAATATAGTAATTGAGTAGTTTAATATTTACTTTAAGAAAGTAATATTAGGCCTCTATATTTCAAAAGAATTTACTGTACTTTCAAAGAGAAATTATTTCGTTAGGTTTTCGTTAGGTATTATTTATAACAAATACAAAAAAATATTTCAAGTAACTGACGCTCTTTGAAACAAAATTTACATATTTATAATAAAGAGGAAATCTCTTTTATTACTATATAAAAGTCTGATCAGAATTTAAATTAATAAAATTGTCTCAGCACTTATATTTTAACATTTATTTATCACAACCCAAACCCGGTAGTTAAAAAATATTGGCATTCATTTAATCTCAATCTCAATAAATCTTGTTTCCATTAAACAGAAATCCCTTTTGAAATTTAAGGTTACAATATTCAGCTCTACCCTTAGAATTAATTCCCGGGGAAATTCGCACTTCATTCGATGAGTCATTGACCCGCCGAGATCACCCCTTTAAAGTAACATGATCAAGCCGAAAATGTCGCCTTGGTTGACATTTTCCAGTAATAATTTTCCGTAAAAGGTCGCCACTTAAAGTTCAACCTCCAATCGCTGCATAAGTTCACGAAACATTTTTGTGAACGGCGCATTAAAGTGGGGGCGTGCGCCCCGTGCGGAAGTTCCGGCAATTCAGTTCCTCGTTCTTATTTTATTTAAAACAAAACAAGAAAAAGAACATAAAATAGCACATAATCATATTTAATTATTTCGAAAGTTGTTTGGTAATCAAATTAAAACTCGGCAACTGCTTTGGTCCGTGAACTAAGTAAAAGAGTTTTCCCGACAACCAGTGCAAAGTTAATCAAACTTGTATACATGTAAGTATTATTTAGCATTTCAAAAGTCCATGATACTTTGTGCATTATTAAAAAGGTAATTACAAAACTTTATAAAATCACTCTAAACTTTACCTATTACAATTTAAAACTCGTTTTTCTAAAATGGAAATGTGAAATATTCAACTGTAGTTGAGAATTATTATCATTTTGACAGCGTTTATTGTGGCTTCATCTCAATATATCAAATATTTACAGCGTTGTTTCTCAAAAAGTGCATAGTCATAAAAGAAGGAATATCAGATAACATGACAAATTACTAAAAAGACTTTGTGACAGGAGCAATTTGCAAAATAACCCCATATAAGGGTGAATATGTGAATGATGGAGTCGGTAATGCGGGGTTCTGCGAATGTTGGATTATGTGTAGATCCCCATATGCTGAAAATCCCGGGAAAGGAAAAACTGATGATTGAGTCTCGTATTATTTTACCACACGAAAAGAAACATAGGGATATGATTTAATGTAATTTTTATTATCATTTATGAATAGTGCCATAAAAAACGAATTGTGTTGGACGTAATTTCGAAATGTTGCATTAATACATATTTCTATTGTGAGACGTATTTTTCCTTCGTCACGTAAAATATGATTTGGGGAAGAGGCTGCAAGAAAACGTCGAGAGGAAATCATTAAATTTTTTAGTTGACACACTTTTATGGACAGTTCTAATTAAAAAAAAATCTGCCGTCAAACTTAATTGGATCCTAAAAATTAAATAGTAATGTACAAAAGACATCCACGGTAATATAAATTATGTAAAGAGTTATCATAAACAAAAAAAAAGTTGAAATATGAAAAGGAATATTTTGAGTTAGCGGTTCATTATGGGACTTACGACAAAGGTTTCGTTCCCTAAGTGGGATCACAGCGGTGCTGTTAAAAGCATTTTCTAGTTACAAAAGATGTGGTTACCGTGAAATGCTGCCTTTGGCCTCCCTTTACATTCCAACACGCATTACAGCTACTCTAATACTCTTACACAACATCCATATTTAAGGAAACACGCTAAACATTATCTTTATGCCTCCACTAAGGAAACTTTATCACCGTCTTGCTTAATTTTTAATTAGGGCCTAAACATCTCTAAATTTACCCGAGGGACCACATTTTTTTTTCCTCATCTTGTACGTGTACTAGACGCACGCAGCCCCAAACGCCGACTGTATAAATTTATTCTACGGCCCCGAATAATTTTGTGAGTGACTCGTTCCACCTTGTTCATTAATCACATTTATGGAACAGAAGATATTCGTATTAATTTCGCAGTTTAATTAGACACAATGCAATAAGTATCCGAAAGGAGAGCCATTATAAATATTCAACAATAACAAGGGCCGTGGGTGAGTTAAGGTCTCTTTTAATTAATTTACGTCAGACAAACGTCAATAAGGACGAATATTCGTTCAAATGAGATAGACCTCCTTTGAATCCCAAATGACTTGTTAGCTTCTATTAAACTGGGGTAAAATACTCTACAATATCCAATGCCCGTTCGTAATTATGACACATAAATATACTGGCATTAAGTTTCGTAATTCAGTCATTTTAATTCATTAAGCGGGATTTCCTTGGGAATAAGTGTGTCCGAACGACACCTAACACCGAGAATATTCAATGAGTTCATTATCTTGTTATTACACACCGGAGTATTTATGCGAAAATGTGAATTTAATATTTTAACTTGAATTAAGTTTTTCTCCGCTTTTGTTTTGACGTAATGAATTTTTGCCGTGCAAATAAAATAACGGAAAACAAGAAACAACACGATTGCGGACTTATTCTGTGGTACTTTCAAAATAGTTTCATGAAAATTGAATCAAGATTGAAACCAACGAACTTACAATTAAGTAACAATCGGAGAAATTTGAAGTATTTTTTAAGTGGGCCGCCAGTCAGTTTGCCCAACTCTTTGTTTAATGTTAATTAATTCAACTATCAGTGCTACGCAAATATTTTACAGTTACTTTACAATTATTCTATTTGCCCCCACTCAAAACAGTACCATGATAAACATTTTCACGAACTTCGGCTTCCACAAGCCGTTAGAACACAAACACAAACTTTCGGAAATACCTCACTGACATTTAAATATGCCCGAGTAAGTTTCCCGATGCCGCAAAACCGTAACCGTATACGCATTAGGGTCTGTTTTGTTTTATCTGATTAATTTGTTCGTTTTAAATAATGCGTTCGGGGGGTGTTAAGCGCTTAATTAACGTCATTCTCTTTGCTGCCGGATTTTGCCGGAGCTAAATGTGAAAAGTGCTTCGGCATTAACTTTTCTATTACAAATTGACTGCGTGGTATTAATCGTACGGTGGCACACAAGAAAATTTCGTCGGTTGGGGTGAACGGACCGAGTTCTCAGTTTAAAAAATTAGTCGCATTACGTGCGAAAAATAAAAATAATTAAATTGTTTTGTATCATGAGTACGCAGATCTGGAGAGGACGTTCAAGCTCAGGATTAAAACGGATTAAATTAAGGGACTCGTTTTGGTCTGTTGGAATTGAAAAATACAAAGGCAGGTGTAATAGCCTAAAAAAAGAGGAAAAAAGTGTAAATTTAATTTTCTTATAAAAACACTGAAATGCCTGAAATATTTGAGTTTTATTTATGTTTAATTGTGGCTGCAAATTATTTTTTGATTCGAGTACAACATTGTGTTGATGTTCTGACGTGATTTAAAAGTGTGGCAATTTGGTTGCACTTGAATTAAAATAAGGGAGGTAATTAATAAATTCGCAATGATGTATGATTTTTGCGTTAAAGCTTTCAGCCGTAATCTAACCCTGTCCTGCGTCGGAGCACTGAGGTCACCGCACAACCCTCAATATAGATGACGCCATAGCGAACATATAGTAGCGCAATATCTCATTTTTACGGTCCATACAGGAAATGTTGGCAAGATTAATGTCATTTCGGGTTGCATTCCCTTAAAACGTTACACCGTAACACCGCCCGACTCGTTCTATATGCTCCCATAATTCATAATTCGGCTTTTAAAATTCCAAATGTCACTTAATGACCCAGCCATTAATGGAAATGGACCGACTTTACCGGGATACTTTTTATAATTTCGGAGGGTACAGACCTGAAATCATATTCGAATACATTATGCCACTCGAAGAACATTTTCGGTGGTACAGTATTGTAAATGACACACACAACTATAAATTTTATGATCACCGAACTCTCGTTAAAATCGTCCGTCCATATTGAGACAAACATTAGGAAGAATATTGAGGGTGGCATTCGTGATCGCGGACCAGTTTCCAAAACGGACCGCCGGTAGGAAATTAGGCGTATTACTCGTAACTTATAATTGCGGGGGGCAGCTCTTCTAGCCCTACGACCGGCCAACAGTTCGTGACGCAATCAATTAACCGCGCACGTGACCGACCCCCCGACTCCTCTCTCCATTATTCACAGGGCATTAGCAAATGAGTCTCTCAGTTCGCCCCCGCAGCATCTGCTGAAACACGGCATCGCACCCACCGCCGCCTTACACACACTCCCAAGAATGTGTCTCTCTCCCTGCCCACGAAAACTTCTTGAAATGAAACGCTGACATTTAAATATTCACGGTTAAGTTTGTGTTCTGACGACGGGAAGGGGGCACGTTTCTGTACCATTCGTTGCCAATTTATAACAAACGTATTTGTTCGCAAACGAAAATTCTGCGGTTTAGGTCTGAATAGAAAAAATATTCTTTTCATAACTTGATGGAGGAGGAAGTTTCCTTTTATTTGTGGTATCAGAGATGAACGATGAGAGTGACGAAGGTAAAGTTGAACAGTTGAAGGCTTTAACTTGTAACTTTAACATTTAAAATTAAATTTTCTCAATCTTTAAATAAGTAATTTTGGGTACAAGAAGTTTCAATTTCCTCCCCGTTCCAAAATACGAACCTTGTTACTTCATCTTCACTTCATTTTACCACTAAATATTTAAAGGCACACAATTAACCATAGTAACAAAACAGTAAGACTAAACCAGCTATTTTATAATCGTTCCAATAAAATGTAATTTGAGATACATCCACCTACTCCTGAGAATGTAGGTGTGAAGTGTTGGTGTATTGCCCACGAAAACGAAAGCTTCCTGAAGTGAAGCACTGATTAAGTTTACGTTCACCACCAAGAACGCAGTACGTTTCTGTATCGTTCATTGCCAATTTACAATGAACAGATTTGCTCAGGAACATAAATTTTTGGTCAATGTTGAAGAGAAAGTTCCTTTTATTTGTATATAAATCATGAAGGATGAAAGGAGTGGTGAAAGTAAAGTTCAATTCATAATTGATATTTAAATATTCATTCGTTGCCAATTTACAATATACATATTTGCTGAGAAACATAAATTATATGAATTTAGTTCTTAATAGAAAAAATATTTTACCTATATCTTGGTCGAGGTTGAGAGAAAATGTTCTTTTATTTATCAATGATGAACGTTGAAAGGGGTGAAGACAAGTGATTCAGTTGCAGGTTTTAGCTTTTAACTTTAATATTTAAAATTAAATTTTCTTAATCTTTAAATTAGACACAGGGAGTTTCAATTTTCCCCTGTTCCAAAATACAAACTTTTACTTGATCTTCAATGTATTTTTAAATTGCTTGTCTTTTGTCACTAAATATTTAAAATTGTCTGATATAAAAATACATTTATCATTACATCGCATCCATTACTTTACACTCATTCCTGACAATGTGTCTCTATCCACGAAAATAAAAGCTTCCTAAAATGAAACATTGACATTTAAATATTCACGGTTAAATTTACGTTCACCACCAGAAAGGCGGCACGTTTCTATATCATTCGTTGCCTATTTTACAATATACATATTTGCTCAGAAACAATGGAAAACATTTTCCTTCCACCGAGGTTGAGGTTGAATTTTCTGTTATTTGTATATTAAAGATGAACAATGAGAGAAATAATGAGGGCAATGTTTAATATTTGGAGGCTTCAACTTTAACTTTAAATTTAATCAATCCAATTATTAATATCAATTTCATTTCCTTTCCAAAAAAGCTTCAGTTTCAGCAATTTGCTGAAATGGAATTAAACAATGCGACTGAACTAGTGTTGCTTAGCTGGCTGCTACATGTTCCAATAAAATGCAATTTAAGACAAACTGTCAAACATATTTCGTAAAGAGGTGCAGTCTGAATCACTTCATAATTGGTTGAACGTGTATTGGAGTCGAAACAGGGAGACAATATTAAAAATGTTAAATTCCACTTGGCGAACTGTCGCGTCCTCGTTCAGTCGGAAACTTTGTCACTTTTACGAAGTCGCGAGGAGAAAAGAAATTAATGAATCGCTTGTTTCTATCCGAATCCATAATCTCGGGCGAATATATCAGATTAGGTTTATTTCTGTGACGGAGCCGACGCTACGGAAAAAGGATGTCCTGGAGCGTGGAAGATCAAAATCCCGGCTTGCGAGCGGGTCTTAGCCGGTCCTCTTTCCTACATGCATTTTATACTTCGCTCCCTTTTATCTACTTAACTCCCGCGTCACTTATAATTTTCCCTCAACTACTCGGCTTTTCCACCACTGCAAGACCGCTTCGAGATTTTTATGCAGCAAATCCAGTTATGTCACACATGACGAATTGCAAGATGGAATTTTACACCCTCTTGAATTTTGTTATATTTAACTTCCGTACATACGGAAATTGTGTGACGAAAAGAGTACCTCCTACTTCTATTTATTATTCCATTCTAATCACGCCGAATGATTACATGCACGACGACGTCGTCACACACGTTCGCACTTCGACGAACGGTTTCCGTTTTCGATCAGAATTACAAATATTCCATTTATTTCCAAAGACGCTAGAATTAGTGCGCTAATTACTCTCCAACATTCCAAACACATTTCGCAAAATTATAATTTAAATTCGAGAAAATAATCAACTACACCACTCTATTAAAATTAAATTCAGAAATGTGTGTCTTTCTTGCGGTTTCAATTTTCCCTCGGAATGAATAAATATTTCAGAAAAAAAAAAACCGGGACCGAGAAATAAGTTGAGGGAGAGAAATATAAACAAGATTCATTACATCAAAATGATGTAGTAAATTAATTTTTAAATCGTTTTCATCTGGTTTGCTTAAGAGGCTACATTTCTCCGCCATTCTGTTCCGCTTATTTAAAAAAAGGGATTCCGCGAGATGTAAAATTCAACGTGTTTTAAAAAGTATCTCGTTAGACTTTAATTTGAATCCCTTAGAATTTATCCGTTTAGTTAATTATGACTAAGTGAATCTTTTGTGATTTGATTTTTCTCTTCGTTTTCAGGTATGTCATTGTGCCATCCGACCACCAACTTCCCCCAATTTATCTCCTTGTAAGTATTGACTCGATAAATAATTTTTACTCAACAAGTTTCCGCAACGAAAACACTGAAATGCAGCCTCCGAAAGTTGCTGACTGCTTTATTTACAAAACTTTTCGGAGAAAATGGAATCCACACAAAAACTTCTATTATTAGTAAGAAAGTCAAATATGATTGTTGGTTATTGATCTTACGCCAAACAAATGGGATAGTGAATTGACAGCTGCGAATGTATTCGTTATATTTTATGGATTTTTCAAATTGGATTTATGTGTTTAAGGTTTGGGAAAGTGGAGGAGTAATTTAAACGTTCAGCCTCGGAACCGTTTCATTTTTTATTAAAAGGCCTTACGCCATTTATCTCTGGTGGAGAGTTAAAAGTTTATCTTCTTAAAATCGAATTTAGTCGTTTCTATATTTGACCGATGTTTCGTGACGATATCAATTTATCAAATTAAAATTGAAAGGTTGTATTTCAGCAATTAAACGATTTCTCGTTACGTCGGTTCCCAAACCGTAGTACAATTGTGTTTTACCATTTTTACTGCAATTAATAATGCCTGATTCGTAATGTTGTATTCGTTACATAAGTCTTTCGTGAAATAATTAAACTGAAGGTAGACGTAGAATTTGTATAATAATTAGAGCCGTCGTGTAATTCAATCTACTCCAGCGAGTCGAATGAATCAAAGTCGCGATTAAATCTTTGAACCAATGTAGGAAAATCTTTTTAAGCTTTCTTGGGAAGCTCACATAATTTGTCAAATAAGAACACAGGCAAACGGGTTTTATTATACTGCTTGGTACAATGTCGACAATCTTAGTTAGCTCCGGGGCATTAACGCAACTATAACATTGATTTTACACTCGATGAGTGCTACGGGGGATGGATACGGTGAGGGGAGGAATTAAAGGAATTTCTTCCTACACCTTACTACATCTACAAGGGATGAACCCCGGGGCTACTCTTTCATTATTATATGTTTCCCTGGATATTATTATATCATCCTGAAAGACGTGCACTATAAAGAGGTGTCTCTGTTCCGCTTTGATCTAACTAGACTTGTGTTGGGAAACTTGTAAATGCTGCCTGTTTATGGGCTTATTTTGCCGGGCCATAATTAATCACCGGCTAAAAGTTTTGCGGTCTAATGTATCGGTTTGTTCGATAAATGTGATTCTTTTACGCTTATGATAGTGTTATTGTCTGGAAATCATTGCAAACCACTAATGCAACTTCGACTTAACTTCAGGAAAGTTTTGGGAAATTGAATGTTTAATACCTCGTAGGATCTATGAGAACTTTACCATTGTGTACTTAATCTTGATTGACATAAGACGCTTACATCCCCTGTATTATGCGGTTACTTTTAAATTGTCTAATCTGTACGTAATTCAATTTATCATAACAATTTAAGCTCATATTGTTGCTTTGTTGCAAATTTAATAAGCAGATAATCAGAGTAATTTATGTGTTTAAACGTAGAAGAGGGAAATTTTGAACAGAGCTCAGTTTACCTAATTTATAACACACAGAGGTTAATAATAAAATAATAAATGCACGTATCATATTATCTCGTATATCCTATTTGAGTGCACTTTTATTGTTTACCGGAAATTTCACTTAAAACACGTACACGCGTTTCGACACTTACATTTAAAAACATAATTTCAATGCGGATTTCAAAAACGGCCTTTGTAACAAACATTTAATTCTTTCATAAGTTTTTATTTGCCTCCTTTTACATCTAACAAAGCACTCTTTTACTTTTATTCGCAATTATAAAAACATTTACAATCCGGGCAAGGCATTATTTTTTCTTCTTTTTATCTACGGCCGTACAATCAACGGTTTTCCGGAATTATAAAAAAAAATGTGCGGCATCTGAAACGCTGATGTAAGAGTGAAAGACAAAAGACTTGCTTCGTGCAAAAGCTTGCTATGCTTTGATATCCAGAACAATACCTAGATAATATCCAGAACTGTAAACCGTTCGCTTCTTCATTTAATTGCATGAGCATAATGGAAATTGGAAATGTCTGTGTCACGGGAAGTTTTATTTTTGTTCGCCAGCATCATCGATCTGCGTAAAATTAATTTTATTAACCGCAAAAAATGCCCGTTTTGCAACAAACAAACAATTTCCATTAAGTTGTTAGAGCCGGCTAATCTATATAAACTTCCGAGGAGTCTCATTGTCCCTGCAGGCAATTGGTACGTAACCAGGTTAACGGTACTCGAATTAGAGTACATTTAGTTTATCCCCACACTAATTGCTTTAATTCTGATTGATGTTTAATTGAATAAAGCTTTCTTACTGGACAGACAGCCCAAACCTTATCCACATCTCCATCGCCTCAATCCTTGTTCTCGGCATGTGGTTTTTGAGGAAAAACTACTAAAATGACAATTGAACTTTGCGAAATGTGTTATTTAATTACGGTCCCGCACACACACGTTCACAGATTCGATTTCTTGGTGCACATAGAACGGTAATAGTTTACAACAGACGTAAATTTCGCTACGTTTAATTCCCGCATGTGTATTCAAAGTTTTTACGAGGATTACGAATAATATTCCATATACAATTACTCTCGTGTTTATTCCGCTTTGTCCGCAAATCCAATTTCCAAATATTTCATTAACATGCTTTGTTTTATGCCGAAATTTTCAATTAAAGCAACTATTTGTGTAAGAGACCATGTTCGAACAAAGCATTCTTTCGCTCGTTTTTCATTAAAAGTTAATTTGTAACAGGAATGCATAAATGTATGGTGGAATGGGACTACGGCATTCGACCCAAATATTTTTGTATGGAGTTATTAATATGATATTTTAATAACGTATGTGGACCGTGTGATATCAATAACAACGTGAAAAGTTTAACACAAATGAAAGCTCCTTTTGAAAATGTGATTTGCAGTAAATGCAAATTGTTAAAGTTTAATGTTTACGTTCTATTGCATAACGGCAAACTGAATTTTCATTTAACCATTCACTAAATCCCTATTCAACAGTATCCATTGTCTCACTCTTTTATGTCACTATTAATGTGTTCATCCATTTTATATTTACAATTCACATAATAAACTAATGACAACAGTAATTTAAGTAATAATTTAATGTTTATTGCCGCTGCTTTCTGAACGGTAATTGGTTAAATGTTTACATTTATCAAACTTTTTACAAATTATAAAGATTAATGATCCTAATTTTATGAATTTCAGTTCAGTATCCCACAAAATTTTAATTTTAATTGATTTGTTTCATTAAGTTAATCTATGATTAGAGATGTAGAGATATTTTTGCTCCATCAGTAAATTTAGCGCATCCACCAATAATTTAAATTACTAAAGCAATATCACGTGATTTTATTATGTGGCTCCTTATTATTCCAAAAACATTTCCCTTTTGTTTTCAAGATCTTTATTCCCGACACGAAACGTCTTTGAATGAATGCGTTCACCTCTAGGGCAAAAGATAATTTAACAAATTGATTGTTAATAAAAGTTTGAGGCATAGGTACAGAAGAAAAAAATATGTATTCGCCCAATTCCTATATACCTATATATTCGGTTCTCCCTGCTCTTTGTATAATCTAATCTCATTTTCGAGGGAGTTCGCTTCCTGAACCGTTATTTTTTCCCGTGGTGCATTCAAAAACATCGATGGGGAGTTTATAAAGAATGTATAACAATTTCATTTCGATCAGAAAATTGCCTATAACCAAAAAATTGGCAGTAAATAAAATTCAACTAGGTAATGTGATATAAGGTTGGCATTATTATTGAACACGTTTCGGGAAAAAACGGGGGGGCTGAAATTGTTGTGAAATTTAGTTTCACTGTGGGGTAAAGTGGGTGTAAATTATTGTACCACTTCACGTAACGCCACAATTTGGTCGCTTTCATTGTCGAATGGAAGCAGTAGCAAAACGTGGATCGGTTTCCCTCTCTCGAAAGTTAGACGGCTCGTGGCCCCATTCATGGTAAAAATCCGACGGAACGCCAAACTATTGACAGTCCACGGAGTCCCTGCCACCTTGCCGAGGACCCGGCAGAGGCGACACGTCCGGCTCATTCATCAGAATGGACGTTCATCCTGATGGATAGTCCGGAGTCGGTGACACTTTCGTGGGATACGTGATCTCGTGACGCGGCACTGTTACCACGGCAACACTCCTGTATCTCGTAAGAAACATCATGTGTTATGTCATGTTGTCTTTCCTAACTTTTAGATGGCGACCCTCACCTGAGAAGATTAAGGAAGCTCCTGCCTCGCAGGAATGGACTGGCCCAGGTGAACGGAGTTACCCACCTAAATTTACTGATCTCCATTATCTTAATTCTCTTTCCACCCTTCATTTTGCTAAGAAATACACATTACAATTTTATATCTTTGAAAAATTGATGTAATTGCTGAGTAACGTCATGGGCTTCACCTTACATAAATGAGATAAAGAGACAAAAACTGTTACTCTAGTAGTTACTATTCGTGCAATGACAAAATTTTTTTTCCCATGCAAACTGGAGTATCCCGAGCCTTTCGAACAATAATCGTTTTTTCATCAGTTGCCCTGCTTCCTAAAAAGTAAAAATCTGCATCGAACGTGCATCCAGTTCGACAGTTAGGGCTTTTTTTGTCGGCCAAACGGCAAACATTCCATGGAAAAGGCATTTAGAAACTATTTGCCGTATTTAAGCCCAATATTGGAACTTGTATTGATTTTAATCCGACCGAACACAGCATCGGGCATACACACACAGGGAGGCGAGAGATAAAAGAGTGAAGTGGATGTGCGTCGGTCGGTGTGTCGTCGTCTTTTTGCAGGCAGGTTATGAGCGTTGAATACGTCCCCAGTCCATAACAAAATACACGGCCAAGTATGCAGACGTATTGAGTGTTTTTCGACGCGCCCTGCTCGCCAAAAAGGGTGTGGTGGCGTCGTGGCATAACAATTTATTTTCTATTTTATTCACCTAAATTCCACTCTTCGCGTTTGCTCTACAAATTTATTAGTCGGCGTATCGCTACTTGTTGCTTATTGATCGCGCAAACGCTCAATTTCATTCATGGTCATTTTTATTTGAATCGGACTAATTAGCACGGAATAAATAAATGTACGGGAAAAATGTTGGGAAATGGCATCGTATCTTTCTGGCAAGGTTACACTAAAGTTTCATCTAATCACTCACACACAACATTTCCGTATTAATTCATGACCATGCGTTTGTTATGTGATAATGTAGATGACGTCACAGATTACAAAGTATTTCCAAAAATCATTCGTGAAATGTATGAATAGAAGTTCAAGGTACAGTTTCACAAATATTCGGGGTTATCGACAATTTTAACCCCTATTTTCTTAAATTTAATGTTGTGTTAGGTTGTGTCCTTTGTTTATTTTGGACGTTTTGCCAAAACCGTTCGTGGTTTTCGGCCCACCCAGATTCGATACAAATATTCGGGTTTATTAATTATGGCATCAAACTATTCGTGAAGTTATCCACATCAAAAATAGTTTTATCTTTAATCCTTCCATTTACTTTGCGCAAGGAATTAACTCGTGAATAATTCCGAAGGCAACATTTTGATAGATGGGTCCGAAATAGTGGCGGAAAACAAATTTGAATTTGTGTATGTTAGGAAAGTTAAACTGAATTATCCCCGACAGTGTAAACACGAATTCCAAGCCACTCGGCACGGTCAACGGGGCGAGTTGAAAAGTTAATTTGCAGGGATTTAACCGACATCAATATTACACATTGTCTCAGGTTTACTGTCCCTCGCATATTTTGATTATCCCCAAAATCACTGTACAAGCAGAAAATACACATAAGACGAATTCAAACACAACAAAACGGATTTGCTACTCAGAACAAATTAAAAGCTAACTAACATCATTAACGCTGATGATTTAATAACAATGTGTCTGTCTGTGTGTGTGTGACTAAAAATATGTTCATGCTTTGACTATGATAATTTTCGTTGCGAGCTATTTCGGTACACTATGAATTATCTTATTAAAGACTTGATGGTAGGGAAACTGACAACAATAAATAGGGAACAGTCTACACGCCGTATAGAGGATGAGCCGAGCTGCATTGATTAAGCTCGTCAACCACGAATGTGTTTATTAAAACGTATGGCAAGAAAACATTGGATGACGTACTGTTATGTGCGGGTATATTAAATTTTCGGATGATTCTAGACCGAATTTTGATTAATTGAATCTAATTAAATTAATTTTTCAAATATGTTAATCAGGATAAATTATTCTGTCATATTTATCATACTTTACTATCTGAAAGATGTCAGTCTATTAGATTATAAAACGCAGTTACATATACATTTAATTATCTTTAAGGAGATTTATTTATATAACTTTCTGTAGAGTTTAAAAATTGAGCAAATCTAAATTTCCTAAAATATAAATTTCTAAAAATTTAACTGGAAAAGCAAAATATCTGTATATGCAATACTACTAATAATCATTATTATAGATGCTGGACATAAATATAGCAATTTTTTTAATGATTAAATCTGTGTTATTTTATTTTAACATTAACAATTGGTATAATATCCTTCCATGGCATATAGTTGATCATTTTCCGAATATACGATAAGTCTATATACCTTAAAGTTTCTGAAATTGCTGTGATAAGTTCAATTAAATTTGTAGAATTTTTATATCGATTTTCGTTATAAACGTGATCACTTCTGTATTGGGACGGACAAGTCAAAACATCGATGCTTTGGGATGAACTTGTGTTTGGGATTTCATGTTAAAATATATATATTAATAGCATTATTTCTTCAATCTATGAAAACAGATTGTTGTATATATCCCTGTACATAAATCAGTCTAAGGCGGCTTACACCAGAAGAGTTGAAGCATCTCCATAGAATAATTGAACCGCCACCATGTTTCAAACTTTTTTGGTATTATCCCCTAGAATGTTTAACATAAGTAGAATCATCATTTTTTATAAATTAAATTTAGATTAATCACTAAAATATATTATACTGTCTCCACTGTTTTCTGGTGCAGTAAATACAATCCTCAGCAACTCAAAAATGGGTTTTCACATTTTTGATAGAAACCAGGGCATTTCTGTTGTCAAACGAACTTGTCACAGTCTTTGAAATAATTTCAACAAGTCTCACTTCTTTCAGGTTGGCATTAATTTCAGTTGACGATAAGATTGGAGTGTTTTTTGACATTCGAACTATCCTGTTATCGATTTTTTTTGCATAGTAGACACAACAATAACAGAAAAAACAATAAACATTGAAGGTATTGGCACCCAATTCAAGTAACATAGCTCAATATAAAAGTTACAGGCAATTACAAAATTGCAGATATTAAAAAGAAAAAATAATGAATTCTAAATTGATAGGTTAACAAAATATGTATCTCATAAAAATAATTTATATGAATAATACGCATAATAAGATGTTTGTCACGACACGAGATCGATGAATATCAAAAATGATTCAAATAAGAACCTACTTTGTTTATTATACACACGAGTCAATGATATTTCATAAAATAAATCAACAATGACACGAAAGAACCTTATCTACGCAAAATTCAATAAACTGATTGTTCCGTAACTCGACCGGTTGCCGCGTGCATTACAAAAACCCAACGTAATTCCTAAACGCTTAAACCCTAAACGACCAACAAAACTCCCAAACACCCATCCATATTGCGAATGCAGTCGTGGAAAAAATCGTGGAAGCGTCGGTCGGGGAATGCGCTCCGTTTAAAACCGTCAGAGAAGATCTCGTCTCCTCCAGGAATACGTCTAGACGCGTCTCTCCATCTCTCCGTGTGTGTGTGTGTGTTGTGTGCCACCATCGCATTTCCCAGAACCGGGACCCCGTCTCTTCAGACCCGTTCCCGTGCGTGAGCCCGTTCCACGTGTGGTTCCCGGTCTTCACGTTTCGTCGACGAACGATGAAAAAAAAAAAACACGCATTTATTTATAGTTCGGCCTCTATCTCAAGTGCCGGTAGTTACTGACAGTGATTAATCTGTAAAAACGGGGCGCTAATTTATACACGAACACGTGACTGACTCACTTGTGTTGTGATCGATGAAACAATTATTGACAGATCCGTTATTTATTGCACTTTGGCAGAGTGAGTATTTTTTTTTCCCTTTGTTTTTTTGTTTTGATTTATTCAGGGGGTCGTCCCCGGGTCCCGGTCACGGGGCGCTAATTGCTTTGCACTGGATGCGGATCCGTTTCGTGTTGCACACACAGTGTCTGCTGTGCTGCTGGGTACGTGAGGAATTGCGCTTCATGTTTCGAAACTGTACTATGTTAAATATTAAATATAGAACGGGATGTAAATACGAAACGTTCTCTGTTCATCCAGTGCTGGCGATTGGGAAGCGAAGAACGTGTTGGAAAATTCATGGAAATCCGTCTGGAATTTTCTATTTAATATTAAATAACATAAATGCATCATCGAACAACAGGAAAAATATTATTCGTTGTTCTAACTTTATTAATTTAAGTGCCAAGAGCTCTCAGTAGTTTTAACTTAATTTTTTTTTATTGTACTGTAGCTATTATGTAGCTTATTCTTTGGAATATATTTGTGTACCTAGATCCAAAGATGTGACTTTCAGATATTCTATTTTCTAGTCTTTTTTACATCATACTTCACATTTCAGTTTTATTGTTCAGAGATTTAAATTCCTTTCATCCGTATGTGAAAAACGTAGTTTTAAATTTTAGTCTGTTTGTTTATCTAATGGTGCGAAATAATTTACAATGCACAGAAGCAATTTGAATAAATTTTCGTCGACTCTAACGGCTCCACAGGCAGATGCTCTTCAAAATTAAGACTTTTAAGAAAAACATTTGCGTAACATATTGTAAGACAGCATTCATTTAATCCAGCTGGCAGTTATTATAAAGATGACATTGTATCGGTTCCAGAGCAAACATAAGCCAACATTTATTTACACAATTCCCGTTTTATCATTCTAATGTTTATAAACAGCCTGTGACAATGCTCGAAGTGATAAATAAATGTGTATCACGAAAAATGTTAGCAACCATCATTTTTTAAGCCCTTTCGCCACGATGCACCGCAACAAGTGTTCATATTTACACGGTTTTCGTGGCATTTTTCCGTCGACATTTTACAGTAGACGGCTTCAAACAGGTGCAAGCTAGACCATTATGGCGGGACGTATGACAAACCGGCTCCGCATCGAGATGATAAGAGCCGTATATCATAAATCAAATAACGGTCTGTTTGAATAATTTAGACCTCTTGTGTTTGCCCTTATTTTCAATGCGATCCTCTTCAGGGGATTTCGTAAACATTCCTTATCGAATTCGATGTGTTTCGTCGTGAAACGGTTCGGTTTGCGGGTTGTTAAGGGAATTGGCGCCGGAACGGTATAACGTTGCAGATTGTCGTCCTTAACGTAAATCCCCCCGAAAGGAAAAGATTATTCGTGGGGATTATTGGAACAATCAATTTTAGATCTACGCCATTCACACACACACACACACACACAATCAAACTAATTAATATCATTTATTAATCCCATTCGAATTGATGCTCGTCAATTTACACGGCGACGTTTTAGTTGTGTTAAAAGGGAATGCGGTACGTCACTGGCGTGTGGGTTTATTTAACACAACGAGCGACGTCCGCTGTGCTGCTCCTCGTTCGGAATGAGGGTCGAATTGGTGTTCTCCCGCGACCAGATAACGCACGCCGATAAACAGTTTATTGATACGGGTAACAAACGCAAATATGTCACTATCAAGAAACGTGGCCCGGTCCAGGAAATGTTCGAAAAGGAAACGGAATAAGATAAATGCGAGGTCGAATAATCTGATGCTTACTTTGGCATATTTTCAAATCAATCCCGGTACGCGCTACGACCTATGTAATGGCCCAAAATGGCCTAAGCGCAATATGGATGATGTATATTATCTTCTGCGTGGGGCGTTATGGCAAACATAATACGTTCGTTTCGGTGTTTTATGTCCTGCTGAGGTTAACGCGATAAATTATTCACATGTGGCAAACAATCAATCCGAAAGAAATAATAAAAATGATGGTCCGCTAATGCAGAAAAATATCGCGTTGGTGTTATTCTGAAGCGAGAGCTTCCTCGTTTGGTAGATAAACAATTACTGCCTTAGGTTAATTGAAACGTGACGGACGAAAGCTCGTTAAAAACAACATGTAACTAACGTAAATACTCTTATCCAGGTAAATACCGAGCAAATTTCGCCAACTGACACACGGGCTTTTTTTGTGCTTATAATGAAATCGCTTGTTGAGTTTGTCATTAACGTGGGTCCAATAAAACTCGTTTTCACATGCCTGTCCATTAGCGGTTTGAAGCTCCTGTTTAATCACGAATATTGCAAGTTTGTACTATGAACTTTCCATTCGACTCGCCACAAATTGTGTTCCTCAAACGAATTGTTGTTTTAATTTTTCATAAGGACTTTTTGAAACTCATTATTCCCTTAAAATTTTGAAAAAAGGCAACTCAAAGTTTATTAAAAAGAATTTCTTCACATTTTGAGCTTTTCACGAACCTTTGTTTTCAACTACAACCAAAGTTAGTTAAATTACTTACTCATAAACTTTTTCAAATTTTGGAACAAGTCAACAGTGTGGATAAGCTTTTTCTGTATTTTCGAATCCAATGAATAATTGTTAAGCATTCTCAAAAAGAATTTCTTCAAATTTTGGGGCAAGACAACACTGTGAATCATCTTTTGTCCAAACTATATTTTCAACTACAATGAAAATTTGTTAAGCATTATTTATTTTTAAAAAGAATTTCTCCAAATTTTGTGAAAAGGTTGTAGATCAGCTTTTAACCGAAATTGTATGAAAATAACTCTGTGTGTGAACTTTTAACAAAGCTTTATTATTAACTGCAACCAGAGATAGTTAAAATCACTTATTCTTAGTAAGAATTTTTTCAAACTTTCTGAAAAGATCATTGTGAATCAGATTTTACCGAAACTGCAACGAAAGAACACTCTTGAAAGGAATTTCATCAAATTTTGATTAAAGACAACACAGTGGATCATATTTAATGAGATTTTCATTTTTAAATGTAATTGAAAGATGGTTAAGAGTCACTTACTCTTAAAAAGAATTTCTTACTTAGCGTTTAATATAAACAAATCATAAATCTGTGCCACGGTCTTCTGGAAATGGACATCAAAGTGCCTCAAGTGGTCGTTGAACTATTTACTCTTATATAAATGAAAATTTTTGATTAATTTTTATTTATAATGTAGTGTAATCGAACTTTAGAAGTAAATTTGTGGTGAATTGCTTTAGTCGGTAGCAGCATTTCTGAAAGATTCATAATCAGAGTACGCCAGGCCAAGATAATTGTGTTTAAAATGAAAAATCACGAAGCGAAGGGGATCAGTTCATAATATTTTCCTTCCATTGTCTATTTCCGATGCTCGACATGGGATAAATTGAATAAATAGCCGAAGAATGGCAGCAAAAGAATTCGATCGGGGAGCAATTAAACGTAATCAAAATAACGAACGTATGCATATCCAGTTCTGCATACAATTAAAACGAATTGGCTTGTACGAGTCGGGTGTTTTTTTCTGTTTGCACGCGAACCGGTAGTCGCAAATTTGTCCATTAACTTACTCCAATAAAGGAAACAATTACATTGTTTAGCTTGCATCAGTGTTGGACTGGCTTTGAAACATGACCTCCCCATCTACCACCACCTCCCCACTGCCCTCCTCTTATTCCGTTTTGATGCTCTAATTAATAAATTCCAAGCGGAATGCGTTTGATTGTTTTGCTCATCCATGTCCCGTATTGTTGCCAAGTTATTAATTGTGAACACCCGAGGAACATAAGATGCACGTTTAACTAAAACAAAGGAAAGTCAAACTCGCCTCCCTAATTCATATTACTTAAATATTATCTTAGACATTTACAGTATTTGTGAATAAATTCTACTGCCTTCCTCCTTGTGTGTTCAGGCCTCCCGGAACTCCCGAAACTTAACTTTCCATACCGTGATTTCATGCGCAATCGATCAAGTGTATTAATTTCTGTTTTATTTTTATTTCAGATTTGCTGGATCGCATTCCTTCTCTTTAATGTAAGTACATAAATCGTGCCGACCTAAATACTTAACAGTTTTTCAATTCAGCCACTTATTAGTGACCTCATATCTTTCAAGAGCTGTAAAGTCGTCAATTTATACTTTTAGCTGATGTAGTGCTTTTCAAGCACTAAAATGGATTTTTTTTCTCGTCTTCCGATATATGTTGCTCTTTAATGAATATTTCACACCACTAACGAGTTTCGTAATAATTAAAATTGATGTTCCTGAGGCAATTTCATATTGAACCACCGATCCGATTCTAACAATGTAACTTTGCATAAAACAATAATAATTCAGTGGGCGACCACTTTCATAATAGTGCATTTAGCCAATGCCTGTTTTACGTTTCACCATCAGCATTGATTTTATTTAAGTCCGTTCATTGCAAGTTAATTATCCACATAAAGATGTCGGTTTTATGTCGCTGGCTCATTAAATCAGCCCGCTCAATACTTTGCCAGAAATAGATATAGATTTGATTTTAGATTTTGCGATTCACATCGAATTTATGACGTCTCGCCGAATTAATTTTGTACAACCATTGTACGTGATTAAAGTGATTTTTTTGCCACCGGATTGGGCGGAACGGCACCCTGATATCGGAAACTCGCGGACACCTTTTTGATGAATGTCCCGAACGTATCCGTGGCACATTTTCTCCCCAAAAACAAGGATTAGAACTGTGCGGAGTAAATGGGGTCCGGGCACGTGTAAAATATATCACGTCTAACGCAATTATACGGCAATCCCGAAGCAGGGCGAAGTCGGTACTACAAAAAGTAGTCAGGAACTGTAACATTAATTAAATAAACATTCATGAGTTCACGAGTGTGTGTACCCGTAGTTTCCTAGTCTAATTCATAGGCCGGAAGTGGCTAATTACAAATTAGAGTTCGAGGAAAACTCGGTCAGCGAAATTCTCCGCCACACAGCACAGATTAAATACTGCACAATAGAGGCCTTAAATTAATTTCGTTTTCAGCATAACTCGCACAGCGATAACATTGTTATTTAACCACCTCGTAGTAAAAGTAAATATCGTTAAATTTTTCATTTCAATTTAATCTCGCCGCTCGAATCATAATCACCTTTGTGCGCGTCCTCCCTTTTTACTATCTCTGATTTTAGACGGTGCTTGACCGTCTCGTTAACCGTTTGACCCGGTAATTATCTTTTTATGCTTTGCCAAGTGATTCGAGCCTTTGTAGACCAAACAAAAGGGAAATGTGTGTTGCAATCAGCGTTTCTCGGCCGTTTTAATTGAAACACAGATATGGATTCAGCCGCCGCATAAATTAGGCGTCCGTCCGACAGTGAAATATAATAAAACTGTCAAAAAAGCGTTGCAATCATGTCGCGAATGAATCTTCCGGGGCGAATTTTCCAACGATCCGTACCATAATTAATGTTGAAGGAATGTAACTTCATAAATCTCTTCCTTCCACCGCCTTAAAACTTAAATGAAAGAAAACTGTACATTTGTGTAGTAACCGAGTTACAAAAGGGAACAGGGATATTTCCTTGTCGTCCCCCTCACTCCCTGCACCTGGGGAAGTTTTCCGAAGTTGTTCAGTCTAGGTGGAAATTTCCGCCCCTAAAAACACGACAAACACTTTAGAGTTGGGGCAGCTCCGAGGACTTTTGTGTGGCGACTTCCTGCGAACAATGCCGATGATTATGTCGATATCTCGATGGATCCTCGACCTCAAAAATGCGATAAGGACACACCAACCACTTTGATACCCCGCTCAGTTGTATGCAGTCGATTGTGGCAACCGCAATGTGTACTCCTTTTCATAGATGATATTACTACTATTTATTATTTGACCGGTGAACTTTTCCCATTATTTCCTTGTTCAAATAGTGATAACGGGAAAATTGATTGTGAGGTTAATTCATTCACAGTTACTTCAGTAATTGAACACTCGTTTAGCACGTGTAGAATAATATTTGTTTGCAAAGATAATGAAAAAAGAAAGTTTTATAAGCTATTAATTTATAGCATTTAATTGTAGGATAGATTATAAAAACAGGTAACATCATAAATGAACCCATGGAATTTTTATAAATCTTTGGCAAAATTCCACGTCTAAATAATTTTGTAATGAATTTAATGGAAGCCGAGTAGAAAAACAATATAAGTACATCAGAACAACTTTGAAACTTCTTAACATTTGTAATCTATTTTTGTCTAGCAAACAGCTGGATAATAAAAAACGTTCTTAACATGAAGGAAAGCAAAATGGCAATAATAGAAATATCGTACAAAAAAAGTTACTTATACTCGATTGTGGAAACCGATTTCCCTTCGGAAATGTTACAATTTATTATTGGACTGGAGACCTTGTTTTTTGAACAAATTGATTATGAACTTAATTCTCTCAAGTCTGGTCATATTTTTTATTTACAATCAGTTTGATAAGACATTTAAACCGTATAAAAAAGGTTACGTAATCTCCTTAGTTAGCTTTCAGTGTGGAGGCTATTTTACGATAAATGATTCTATAATTTTTGATAAATTTTTGAAAATATTAGAAAGATTTATAATTATTGAAATTTGAAATAAGAGAATCATAACTATTTTGAAGCTCTGTTAACATTTGTAAATTAGCAACTAAAATCTATTTAAGTTTAGTAAACAGTCAGATACAAAAGGACGTTATTTTTAACATGAACAATTTGAAAAACAATTCAACAGATTTGTTTGAAGCTAAGTAAAATGTTGATAATAATAGCATCTTATAAAAACGTTTAGTGTACTTCTTTTCATAGATATTACTATTTATTATTGGACTGGAAACCTTTTACCATTATTTTCTTGATCAAATAGTAATACATAAAAATTGGTTCACAAAAATATTTTATATGCTGCGATCTTCTCTGCTACCTTTCAGTGTAGTTAAGGCATTTTCTAATTGTAGGATGGATTACTAAAAACAGGTAACATCGTAAATGATCCATGAAATTTGCCTGAGTACATTAGAAACATTTGCAAATATTGATTATACTTTTTATTAATGAGTATAATGGAAACTAAGTAAAAAGAGGAATGAGATAAGTACGCTAGAACTACTTTGTGACTTTGTTAACATTTGTAAATCAACTAAAACCTGTTTGAGGTTATTAGATTAGTTACTAGATGGATAATAAAAAAACGTTTAAAACGACAAATTTGTAAAGCACACATTTATTTAAATAATAGGCTTGTTGGAAGCAAAGCAAATTGACGATAATGGCAACATCGTAGAGAAAAAAGTATGATTTAATATTTATAGAAGTAGTTAAAAAGTTATGTAATTACAATTTTGCGGGGCATTTAACCAGTCATATAGGTACCTTTAAAATTCATAATGCACCTTTTGTTCGGCATATTTATTCATGGCTGTAGGTGTAAGCAGCCGCTTTTCGGAACTTTAATGCGCTCCGGTAACAAGGCTTTCGCACGTGTTTATAAACAAAATTTCAGTGCAGACATTATGCTAACTAATTTAAATAGAAAAACTCGCAACGTTCCTTTTATGAAGTTGTGCACATGGCGGAGACGCGTACGTACACAATGACCTTTGCCGCCTATTTCTCCCTTCAAATCCACTCGAGCTTCCAGCGAACAAATAACGCTAATGAACAACGCCGTTTTGTAAAACGGTCGGAATTAATTTAAATTGTACGTAACACGGACTTTACACAATTTTCACACATTACTACAACGGTCCTCAATGCGGATACACTAATTAAACGTTTTTCGAAAGGGAAGTGCTCGTAGAGTCTATATGGGCATCTAGATCATCGCTTAATTTTGTTTGTTCGAAATTATAAAAGCATAAATTGGCGAGGAACATCACACAACGGCCCCAGGGATGGTGGTATGTGTCGGGGTCCCCCTTGCTATGGTAATTTCCGACAATTGTTTAAACTTCCTTGACCCGGACACATGTTTACAAACTGCTCGGGACTAGTGGGGTGTTCCATTGTCCCATTCAAAATGCCTGCCATGTTGCGGGCCGCATGAAAAAAAAAGGCGAGGGTTCCTTGAGAAGTTGCCCCCATGTTAATCATGGACGAACTCGCCGCGAACTTTCCACCTTTTACTGTGCGTGCTCCGTATTCCGGGTCTTGGTGACCCGTTTGAATATTTCAGCGCAACTTTCCGCCCGACGTTCCGGAGAATATTATGTTACATAAGTAACTTTTGTCAGTTTCAACCCAATTAAATTTTTTAAACCTAGTTCTTTTTTATTTTTTAGTCCCTTGAAGTTACATCAGTTTACGAGTTAGGAAATTCGTCAGTGAAGATTTACAATGCTCTAAATCAAGACCACAAAATGTACTTTGAACAAACATATAATACAAAATTAAGTATTAAATCTAATATTTTTTGAAACGATATTGAATGAATAAATCGTATTTACTCTTTAAAAAATAATATTTTATTTAGAAACGGATATGCTCACATTGTTAATTATATATTAAGATGTTACAATATATAATTTTAATGTGTTTCAGATTTTTCTCTCCAAAAGTTATTAGTCTCTGATCAATTTCTTGAGTTAATTACTCCAAAAGTTAAAAACGCATCCCAAAATTGCATTAATATAAAAAAACAATGCCAGATAACTCAAATTTAAAAAATATCAAATTAAAATTATTATAGACAAGTAGTACTATATCGTTAAACATTTCTATTATAAAAATTTATGTGTCAAATCTTATTACTGATATTTTTTATAAGAATATTGGAAGCTTAAAATATTTACTATTTAAAATGCAATAGTTTGTTTAGAAAGATATTTTTTCTCGTGATCTGAATAACAAAAACATTTTTTAAATATGTTTCAAATATTTCACTCCAAAAGTTGTCAATCTTTGACTAATTTGTTAAGATAAATTCTCCAAAAATTAAAAATACATGCCAAAAATATACTAATATAAAAAATAATGCCAGATAACTGATATTTTAGAAAAATATATTAATTTAAAATTAATGTAGACGAGGGCAACAATTTCGGTAAACATTCATTGAGGGACAAATATATTCTTAGCAACAAAACATTTTTTGAAATATTTCAAATTTTGAAAATACATCAGTTTTTGAATTTTATTATGAAAATTTAAATATCAAATCTTATTACTGATTTTTTTTAAAACGATT
Organism: Aethina tumida; assembly: GCF_024364675.1. Taxonomy (NCBI): domain Eukaryota; kingdom Metazoa; phylum Arthropoda; class Insecta; order Coleoptera; family Nitidulidae; genus Aethina; species Aethina tumida. Next base: position 58,654,017 of record NC_065435.1, on the reverse strand, counting down.
CTTTAAATCTTTTAGAAATAATTCTATTTATTTTAAATTAAATTATTGTATGATTAAATTGCTTTTGTTATTTAAAATCAAATATATAATTTAAACATAGATTTTTTCGTCACAATATTAATAAAAAACTAGCCGATTAGAATGTATAATTCGAACATATTTTTGATTTTTCAGTCCAAAAGTTGTTCTCAGAGTCTGGTCAAGTTTGTAAGGTTAAATCTTAACAGATAAAAATTACAAATACAACACAAAAGTGCACTATTATATAAGGCATTATCAGAAAACTCAAATTAAAAAAAAATGTTAAGAATGAATCAATATTTTTTAAAATGATTAAATGAACATTTTCGATAATCAAAAGATTTTTGTAATTCTGATATTTTTCATAAATTTATAAGATATAATCTTAACATACTTCAGATTTGACTTCAAAAGATCTTTATTAAACAATGAACTGAAATTTCAAAAAATTTAATTTAAAATTAATGTAGACACAACATCGCTAAACATCCATTGAAAGGCAAAAATATTCTATGCACGAAGCAATAAAACGGTCGGCACATTTTAGACTGTTGAGGCTAGCCAGCCGCAAAAAGGGGTTTCTCACAATCAGCATTGTACGTCTGCTATGATGTAACGCCGTTATGTTGAAAAGGATTATTTATATTTGCAAACATTGCGCAATAGTCGTAAATGTGTGTGCTGGAAAATCAGAAAGATTTTCGTATTTTTTTCGAAATTGAATTTCACAACACACAATACCCGATGGAAAATACGTTATTACGCAGCCAACAATATTTATCCTCGCAGATTATTGTCACGTCTTAAGACCGTGATCAACAAAAAATTCATTGAAATGTTAGAGACGATTGATCCAGATTAAAAAAAAAATAATAATAATAATAATAAAAAGGGAGGCGAAAGCGGCGTTGAAAAATAAAGCGGAAGATATTTCTTCGAAGGCGCGCAACCGGTATTCATATAATAAAGGGCCTACGGAACACGTGTGAAAGAAAAATTAATGATGTTCGTGGGAATACCGTGAATGGTGCAAACTGAACCAATTATTTTTGCGCGATTTCATGCTGCGGTGTGTAAAGCGCGTTTCGTCGAACCCCGAATCGGTTATTCGAAAGTGAAAAAATACTTAAACGGACGGGATATAGTTCCATAGCAATTATCCTAATTAGGGCCGGTTTATCGCGAAAATAACAGAAAACCTCAATCTGAATCCGGGAAGTGGTCAACCGATTGTTTGGATGGAACGAATACGTTAGGCTGCGCGGCTGAAATGTTTCATTAATCTGAAGAAGCCGTTTCGAACGATAAGAGACCGTGTGTGTACGGTTTGGTAAAAATTAAATGCTGGAAACATCGCGTGGCGCCCTTGTTGAAGGGTGGGTGTGCGGTAATTCATTAATAAATACATTTTATATTGAAAAGGTCATGGAATGCTCGCTGCGAAAACAAAGCTTCCTTCTGTAAACCGCCTGAGGTTTCCACGTCGCCCCGCGAAAGGGAAGTTCCTGCCTACATGAAGCGCTCATTAAATCACATCCATTGTTTAATTTAACACCGCGCAGCATTTTCGCTTGGTAATTGGATTTTTTTAAGCCAATAACTTGCCCGACGTGATTTATTGTAGTTATATATTTTTTGGGCGGCACCGGTAATATTTCAATTGCACGGGGTCGATATAAATTTTAAATTAAATATTTAATACGACAGTGGCGGTGAGCGGGCTGGTGTGTACTATCTTTTTCGCCATTTGTAGATTTACGGGACGTAAAAAGTTTTTAGGAGGGTGCCAAAGTGGGGAAAAGTTGTGTGAAAAATCCATGCTAAGAGCAATAACGAAAATTAAGAAGTATCTTTGCTGTGTCCACAAATAAAAATGAACATTCTATTTGCTGGGTATCCGGATAAATTACGTCCACCTCTGAACATCTTATTTATTTAGTTGTCCCTTGCCACACCACGATTTATTTGTTTTAAAATTGGTACGGCAAATGTACAGCTTCATACACTGGTTGCTGTCGAGTAGTCTAGTCTAAATTTCAGGGATAAATTAAAATTTATCAGTAGATTTTTGAAAAATCATCACAGTGTTATATTTCCAATTGTTCTAAAAAGTAGAGTTTAGTCAATATTTTGAAAGGAGAAAGAGAAGATATTCATCTTTACATAAAATTCCAAATCAAAACATTTTCCAAAAATCTCCCAATGAAATGAATATGTATGATACTATCATACTTTAGAATTGTCTACAAACGAAGATCTTGTCGATCCCAGAATTGGAATCTGTATTGTTTGACAATATCGATGACATCGACAGTGGAATGTCTGATGAAAGAATATTTTGGAGGAACAATTACAGCAATCACTTTCAAAAGAATTAAAAATTCAATAAGTCTTTCATTCCTATTTAAAACATAATAAAGATAAACCTTTTAATATTTTAAACTATATTTGAGAATCTCAGCAGGAACTCATCAATCAAAATTAAGCAGTTTTTTTTTTAAATAAAATAAAGACATCTGTATGTATAACGTATAATGTATGTAAGCTGTCGTGTAGTTAGTTTAAATTTCGGAGATAAATTAAAATTTATTGAACTTAAATTTAAATTTCTAATTATTTTAAAAACAGTAAAATTTGGTCAATATTTTGAAATTTTCAATGGCGAATGAGATAATATTCATTTTCTAATGTCTTCTAATGAGATGAATGATGACTTAGACTTAGAATTGTCTACAAACGAAGATCTTGACGAGCCCGCAATTTGATCATTTAACAATATCGAATACATCGACAGTAAAATGATTGATGGAGAATATTTTAGAAGAATGATTACAGCAACAACTTTCAAAAGAATTACAATTTCAATAAGTCTTTTATTCCTATTTGAAACATAATAAAAACACAACCACAACCCAACATTTTAAACGATTTGGATTCTTTATTTGAGAATCACAGCAGGAACTCATTAATCAAAATTAAGCAGTTTTCTAAAATAAGATGAAGGCATATGTATGTATAACGTATAACGTATGGTGTCGTGTAATCTAGTCTAAATTTCGGGGATTAATTAGAGTTTATCAGTAGAATTTTGAAAAAATCTTTGAAGAAATTATCCTCACATTGTCATATTTCCAATCGTTAAAAAAATGTGACCAATATTTTAAAATTTTTAATGGGCAATGAAAATGTATGAAATGAAACTCAAAGCTTAAACTTTTTCCAAAAATTTCCTTTATGTATGTTTGTTCAAATAAGTATATATAAAATGTTATGAACTACAGACTAAGTATGAATTACTCTGTAGTTCATAACTCGAAAATCTTGATAAGTCGATACACTAGACATTGGTTACATTTAAAATTAAAACAATTATAACGCTTTCCGAGATTCCTTTTCATTAGTCTTGGTGTGTAGGTTTTACGATCCATAATACAAACCATGTGACATTTTTTATCCGGCGACACACACACATTGATGAAATAGTGAATGCTCGCTCGGATGTCGGTTATCACATGTCTGCTCTGTGTATGGGTTTCATACGCCATATGCGAGGGTTCCCACTGCGTGGTTTCATCTCCAGTTTCGTTCGTCTTGATCGTCGTAAGCATTTTAACACTCTCCACTTGTTTATTTCGACGCCCGCTGATGTACTGATTGCGTTCCCATGCTATCCATCCCCGAATTTATTACGCAATTTTTCGAGGGAGCCCGCTTTCCAATTAGCCGAGAAATTGTAACGTGACAGACTGGATGGATGGAAGTGGGGCACTGATTTGGGAATTTTCAATTTCGTGCGACCATTATGGGGGTCACATCAGTGTGTAACTGTCTTAATAGTAATATCATTTCAACTTTTGAATTCGAGCCAATTAATGTGCCACGGACGGGGGCTGACGTCACAACGAGTATCACCACGTGTTGAGTGCACGTCCCCGCTATTTATTCGAAACGGCACGATAATGAAATTATCGAATTGAATGTACCCAAAACGATTAATGAAAATATTAAAACACTTGCACACAGCGAGATAGTGGGTGTAATAATTTGAGATTCTTATGAAACTGGAATGCGGCTACTTAATGATAACCAGAGGTCATTTGGCATTAAATGTTGACTCATGAGAGATAAATTTCTACATGTTGAATTGTTTGGGCGCCTTTTGAACATCTCTTGGCTCTGCACTTTGGTTTTATTAAATTTGTTGTGTACTCGCATTATCGGCTTCGTATGGTATTTGTTGCTTAGTCATTATTTTTATCGGCTAATGTGTTAAATTTATTGAATTAAAGGGGATCCTTGTTGTAAAAATATTTATTGATCTTTGTATTCTCTGTTTTAAAATATTTGTACTGTATTATTGCTTTGATATTTAGTGAAAATATATTCAGATATTCAAGCTATGTATTATAATAGCTAAGACGACAAATCTTTTATTTAGAAGAGCTTCAAATAAATATTTTAATATCTACGCCTGTTTTTCAAATAAATAAATTTTAATACATGTTAAAATTAAATTTGGAAGTTCAGACAAATTGATGTGACTTATGGGCAAAAAATATATAAACCAAATTCACATTAACATTAAAATTTGATATATTATCAGATATTTTATTATAATAACAGTAAAATATAGTAAATACGAGAATATTATTTTGAAAAATAAATTAATGTGTCATGTAAGCAACACAATATTTAATTAAAGTCACATCCACTTTTAATTGTATGTTATACAGATGGTTTATTAGAAAAAAATCTGAATAATTTTTTTTTAATTGAATCACATTTGTACAACATTTTTAAATATATATTTTAATAGTTAATTAAATTTTAAGAAGAAACCACTGAATATTGGTCATTTTTTATAAGAAAATAAAATGAAACATTAGTAAAATAATTTTTCAAATATAAGTATATTATTCTGAAAAAAAGATCGACTCAAATAAACTAATGTTGTGTCATATAGGCAACATAATATTTAATCAAAGTCACATCCAGTTTTAAATTTATGTTAATCACATGATTCATTTAAAAAAGTTTTGAATAAAATATGCTCTTTTTAGTTGAATCACATTTGTAAAGCAGTTGTAAATATACATTTTAAGAGTTGATTAAATTTAGGAAGAAGAAATTAAATACTGAATTGAATGAAATTAAAAATAAAAAATGATATTAATAAAATAATAATCTGTATATTATTACAAGGCAATATTTTATTAAGAAAAATCTTTAAAAAATATTTTTTGTTTGAATCATATTCATATAGCAGTTTTAAATATATATTTGAACATTTAAATGAGTTTTAAGAAGATAAAAGCTAAATTTTTTAAAATAAAATAAAATAGTTATTCAAAAAAAGAAATAATAAAACTCTTTTATTAAGAGACAAGAATATTTTAGTAAGTTTTGCATTGTTCAGAACTGTGTCCATTTAGCGAATTTTGAGAATTGAGTCCGAACTAAAGACATTTTAACAGATTGAAAATCTGCATCCACAAGACCGGAGAGCTGTGTTTCAAATTGGTTTTGGCAGGTCAATTTCGAACTTATTGTTATCGTTTATTGGCAACCCCCCGACCGCATCTGCATATTGTAGCCGAAAACTAGGTAAATCCCATCCCGATGGCCCCTTAACCCGATTATCACTCCGCAAGGCCTCCTTCTACGAACGGACCCGAAGACACGGCCAGGGAACTTCCCCGACTGCCGTTTTCTATAAGCCAAGACTTCCGTCTATAATTAGACGGGAGGCCCGAAACATGCCTATGCATATTTCACCCTGACCTGCGAGATGTCATGTCGGGCCCGTGACAATGACGTGACGTAGTAACCGACCCGGGCTCCGTCCCCGTTTTACGCACTCGGAAACAACAATAAAGGGAACAACCATCGCCCATCCCCGTTCCAGATGTTCAGAGCGCGCTCAGCCCGACGGTCTAGTAGCGCAAAATTTCAATGCCGATATACACCCGATTGTGTGTGTGTCTGTGTGTGTACACGGCCGTGTGCGTGAGTGTTCGGGAGGCACTGATTTCTTTGCCATCTGCTCAGGCCGGTCCGCTTTCGTGATATCGTACTATCGTTTGGTTGTTGTTCAGTGAGTGAGCTCATTTTTCGCTGGCCGTTGTGCGAATTTAATCTCGCAAGGGATTTATTAAGTAAGTGCTTTTCTTTTTACAACGTTTTGTGATCTCGTGCTGTTTGATGTCGTTTGATGTTCAATTTTTGAATTTTTCGATGGACTTCACCTCATTGTTGGTCGCATCCTAGTTTTATCGTAAGTTAGTTATTTATTAATTATTTTATAACTAACTGTTTTGTTTTAAATTACTTCGTGTGTTGTAACCAATTTTGTGTACGTATTAACCATCATTGAAATAAATATTGATGTCCGGGATGTGAAATCATCTTGGCGGGATTTATTTCAAAAACTGACTAAATTTTTTTTCCTATTACCGATGATAAATTTTTACTTTGTAATCATTATGTAAATTTCCCATACAATGTGTGTTGTATTTATTTAGTGCGATAAGTTTTCTCCAGTATCAGATAAGGTTTTGTTTACTGGCCTGATATTTAAGAAACCTCAATGAACTACTTTTTAAAAATGCGAAGATTATTAAAAAATTACGGTGTTAGCTAGCAGTAAAATTAATACAGCATTTTTAATGTGGTTAACTACAACTATAACAAAAATGGTACCAAATTTACGACACTTTAAATAAATTTATTGATTTTTAAACTGTTGTAATACGCGAATGTGAGCGTAAATTGCTAAAACCACTTGAAAAATCTAAATATTTAGTTTGCCGACCCGGTATCTTAATATTGGACGGCAGTATGACATGTGTCTCCGAAATGTTTAGGTTAGAATCTGTCCCTGAGTACCGCCACATGTACGCCGAAATTCCTACTGATACATTTTATTTATGTCAATATGCTTTTATGTTTTCGTCGTTCCATTCCTTATGTGTATTTACAATTAAAAAACGATCGAAACTTTTCTTTGCCTGCGACCATTCAATAAATCTTAAGCCCAGCTGCGTTCCCGTTCAAGAACACACACAAATTCGCCTCGCGTCCTTTTATTGCCCGGTTATTTTCGTCATCGCTTTGTCTTCCACCCCAATCCTATTTTGGCGCGGTTCCTTTTAATTTCAATCACTGTTACCCGACGAAAACGTGTGACGCTCCGAGATAAGGTATACGAAAAAAGAAACTCAATTCGACGATGGAAATTAAACATAACATCTTATACTTTCTTATACGTCGAACCGTTCCGGATTTGTGCGAAAATGAATGAAAGCGTTTTATAGATGGATTTTTTGTGTACAAAAGTAATAATTTTTTTATTCTCTTCTTTGCAGGTGCCGATACGTTGCGGAATTGAGAAGGTAAGATTTAAATATACCCCGCTTCAATATGGTAATTCCGCAATGCAGGTATCAAGATTTTTCCATGCATTTTTAAAAAGACATTTACTTCTTAAATATTTGTCTGTCTTCCTCGCGTAGTTTTCCGTTGCGAATAGCGCCTCGGAATCGGATACGTTATTCGGAGATCGCTTCAAGTTAAATAACAAGCTTTGAACGGCATTCACACAACGAGATCGTGGCACACGCCGCGCCATCAAACCAAATAATTACGAAGACATTTTACCGAGGCCAATCAACGAGATTGATCATCAATAAAAAAAAAAAAAACGATCGCACCGAGACAGTCGACAGACGGTGTCGGGGAAATTTTTCAATTCGTAAGTCGCATTATTTCGCCTCTCTTGGCAAAACAAACATTTTTCTCGTTCGTGTCCTTCCTTCGACTACATAGATCACTGTCTCGCCATTCTCCCTGCGAATTACTTATTCAATCTTTTACACGTGCACCTTCCATTTAGCGAAGTGACTGAACCGATGCTCGAAGGAAGAAGAGAAGAAGAAAGGAGGAACAAAGAAAAAAAAATAGCGGGGGCCTTGTTAAATTTTAAACGCCGGACCACTCCACTCAATTCCGGTCGTAATGCGAATAACAAAAGGAAAAAATCGCGATGGAAAGGGAAGGGTCGCAAACATGGGCCCGCATCCGACCGGGCGATGTCTGAAAAATTTATTCATCGCCCGGACATGAGAATATCTCTTCAATTTTCTCGACTCCGTGTGGATAACGCGAAAATACTAACGCCCGAAACCGCATCGAATTAATTAAGCAACGTTAACAGATTAGGGAACGTAAATTGAATGCGTTAAATCGCAAGGGTTTTTTTTTTTATTTTAACCATTTCTGTGGGAAACGGCTGTCGAGATTAAGTGTAACTGTTGTTTGAATTTGTTTCTCCCGATTGTACGACGGGATTGATTGATGCATAACACAAAAAAAATAGAAAGTGAGCGAATAAAAAAATTGGTTGGGGTGCATTACTCACGGATGACAAAGCAAATAAACTTTTGTAAATTGAAAACGTTTCGGGGGATCAGCTCTCCGATAAATAGGGGAGGTGCTCATGAAAACTCGAAAAGCGTTTTCGAATTCAATTCGTCATCAACGTATTATAATATTAACTGGAATTGGATATTTTGGGTGTTTCTGGTTTTTGTGTTCGTGCCGAAAACAAAACGTACGATTGTTTATACTCACAAATTCTATTAACAATAACGAATTAACATTCAATAAAAACTGTTCCGGCATAAATAAATCATGGAGCCGTGTTTAATACATCGGAAAATAACACCCCGTTTGGCCGGACGCCGAAGTATGAATACAAATATCTAGTTAAAAATGTGCCGTAATTGCGTCCGTCTTTTTTATTTTTCTAGACGGTGCAAAATCAAAGTGCCATGCAAATTGGGTTTATTTCTTCAAAAAGAAGGTTCGGACAGAGAGTAAATTGCATCAGTCCATAGTCATATCTGTGCATAACAAAATTGCCATAATAAAGTAGTTTTTGTTCCATCTGACGCTTTGATCTGCTCTTCTGTCGTCAGAAACGCAACGCCCTTAGAGTGCCATTCCGAAAATTGAACGAAAAAGGAAGGACTCCTCACCGTTGTACTTTTTGTGCATTCACTAACGCTTAGTTTTGCCGGTCTCGCATTTCATTATAGTTTCGCGATTTATTTATAAGGTGGTGCATCATTTATTTTACTTACTGTGGAACTCTGTAAGAAATTAAAACTTTCTACTTAACTGTTGCTATCTTTCTAACAATAATTTGAAGATTTAGAAGTGAAGAAAATAGTCGAGGAATTGAACGATGGTTAAAAATCGGTCCTGTAAATATGCAACAGGCACAGGGCCGCCAAAATACATAAAAACTTCTTATAACTTTCATATTGCAAAAGAAATTTAGATGCAATTTTAATTGTTAAGTCCACAAATTCTGAATATATCCTTGTCTGTTAGAAATATAAACAGTTTTCTGATATGTAAACTAACATAAGAAAACGCATATTCTGTATGACAATTATGCGCTACCCTGAAAAACAGTCTATAAATTAATGCATTTGTGGAGATTTTGTTGACTGATTTCGTGGTAAAAGGTCAGGAGTATTTCCGTCTAGGATCATCCATATTCTATTAGTTTGACCCAATAAAACCCATTATACATTCAGTGCCCCGACTGATATTTATACCAGCTTGACGAAAATTTTCGATAGTTATCTATGCATTTGAATAATTCTTTGAAATTATATTGAAACTGGGTTTGTTGAACTTGAAGGTATGGAAATGTTATGTTAAATTCCCTTCCGTATTGTCTACATTTCGTTTAAAAAATCCAAAATCGATTACGAAACAGGAAACGTTGAAGTAAAATCTCGAAAATATATTCAATGCAGCACTCTTTTTCATTATGCTCCACAACACGTGTGAATCGACTAAAGTATAGTTTTGTGTATTATCTCATCCATTTAAATCATATGGTAGACGCGTGAAAAGAAACGTGACGTTAGATAAGAGACAGTTTCGGGTCGAAGTACAACCCAACCATGTTTTCTATGCGAGGACATAAACAGACACTGATTTGTTAATAAAAGATTTGTCATGTTCATAATGAAGGGCTGTGATGTATTAATTCTATTTTTGTTATGAAAAAGCGACATCAAAAGAACACGGACGAATAATGCAGATTTCTTGTTTCTTAAGAGCATCACTCGTTTATAAAATGTTACCTTTTAAAAGCTCTCCGTGTAGTTACAGCGCTTTCATATATAAATGAAAAATGCATTATGAAAATTATTACAGACAATACTAAATAATTACGGTTCTTACTGTATTGTTTCACTAAAACAGTCCAGCTAATAATAAAACTTTCTCGTTCCGAAACCATCTTTAATGTTTCCACTATAACTCACGGACTTCACAGTATTTAAAAATAACTCGATATAAATTTATTTCTATTAATAACACAAAAGAATTCATAAAATAAATAATATAAAAGCGTATTTTTAGATGATCACAGACACCATTTCCTTTTAAATTAAACGATCCACCTCTTGCTCCGGCTCCGCCATTCGTTGGTGAAGACAAACCAGTTTGGTAAATTATCAAATCCCGCCCAACGTTCAGCCCAACATAATAATAACAGTTCCACACCGAATCAGAAAAAACCACCTACCTAATACAAAACTCTATCTGATGAGAACAGCAGTTCATTGCGCGCAGAAAATATTAAAATTAAATGCGTTTATTGTTCGAGTTATAATTGAAGGACCATCGGAACTAACCAGAAACCACCCAAGGAAATTTAAAACTGCCAGACAATAAGAACGTAGACGTTTTAAATCCATTTATTTCTTAATGGCGGTAATGAAAAATGTCCATGAGATGTTTTAATAGGATTCTGGATTAAAAATAAATTTTAATAAATTCTTATGCAAGTGCTTGGGCATTAATATTGCCAGAGCTATTTTTGCTCGACTTCAGGAAAATGTAAATTCCCCCTTTTTTGTGTTGTATGCCCGGCGTGACTTTAATTACTTTTATTTTACTTTCGAAGGTTCCTTGGCCAGGTAATATTTGTTTGTTATTTTCAAATTTTATACGGTTTATCTTATCACAAACAGATGTTGGGAGTGATGAAATAGCTATTATAGTTGAGTAGAGTTGGGGGACAATGCCGATGATAAAATAAGTAAGATGAAGGGCTATATTATCTTATTAACTTATATTCACTGACTTACTTTAATTGGTGCGATGGAATATTGTGAGTGGAAGCGGATGAGATGTATTCTCTTTTTCCAAAAATACATACTGACTCAACTATAGTTGTAGTGAAGTCTACTTCGGATGGCAAAGTTAGTAATAAAATAAAGATGAGGATTCATTGACAACGTCTTAGTTTAATTGGAGGGTTTTATAAAAATATTTTGATGGAGATTTTCCTCTACTCCTAACATTGCCATCATAACCCTACTTAAGTGTACTTCGAAATCAAAAGAGCAAACAAAATGTTACAGAAAGTAAATGGAAATGAACTAGAAACGTGATATCTATTGAATTAGAAACATTGAACTACATATTTATTATCCAGAGGTAATGAATTTAACAAAATATAAATGCTGAAACGTCGTTAAACGCCAAAAGTACTGTTAAACCATAAAGCCCGTCCCCTGAATATGTTAAACATTAAAATGATTTATGTAGCGTTTGTGGAAAAGCTCCAGGTAAAACTGAGACCAAATAAAAATGCAAATCCATTCATTTTGCGGGACCGCCGAGATCAAAGGGACATTTATTCCAGAATCCTGACAGGATTTTTCAATTAAAGTTTTCGGGGGCTATGCGACAGTTGAGACAAATCGCGACAAATCCCCCACCGAAAAATAATGATTTCTTCATTTCCACAGAGTTAATGTAGGTCGCGAAGTGTATTAAAACTGAACCCGGGGAAAATGTCGGCACTCGCATTACACAGATATTAGCAGCGAAACATTCCCCGGTGCAGGGCCGGCAACTTCTTAATGAATCATTCCCCCAGCGAGCTTTATATCGCACTTAACGGAGCCCACGTTAATTCGTCGACACGACCGAACGACTTTTCCGTTTCGTTCTCTCGCCAGTCCCCGGTCCCACGGACCCGCCATAAAATATGACGGTTTTTACATCGTTCTAAATTGAACCTTAGGATTAATGTGTGGCCCAATTATGTGCCAACAATGTCGGCTGGAAATATTCTTTTAATTGAATTGTAGCAACGGTGCCAGTGGGATGCCAATATCTGGAATTGAGATATACAGAGTCAACATCAGTTTTTCTCAAAAGGACTTTATTATACTTTTCAAAGCAAGAGAAAATAAGTCAGGCATGAATTACAACAATTGTAATTCATAAGAGTCAAACATCTTTCCTTTTATGAACAAAAGTTGATATAACATATGTTCAAATTTATTTCAAGAAAACATTGTAGCAGCAAGCACAAATATTTTGAAACGGATATTTTAAAAGTAGTATGACATGGCATTTGATGTGACACGACATAAACAAGTTATAGTTGTTTAATTAATGTAAATATGGTGACGAAATTTGTTAAAAAAATTCAAAAGTGAAAATAAAATAGAAGGCAGTTTAATAAACAAATAAATAAATTTTGATGTAACCAACAACATCAAGAGTGTTAAATTCACTTAATGTTTTTTATTTCGCGTTGCCATTACAATGTGAAACACATCAAAATTGTCATTTCGAATTTCCTATCGTCAAAATGATGAGTGTTTTGAAGCAAATTAAACCGGTCCAAGATACCGTGAAAAAATTAGAGTTAACTCTGGCCATTCTGAAGCCCCACGTCGTGGAAAATGCAAGATCCGCTACCGAAATTAAAAACATTCTCCTGAGAGCCGATTTCAAAATTGTCCGTTCCAAGAGAGCTGTTCTGACCTTGCAAGAAACGTCCGGCCTGTTCAACCAGAAGGGTAACAAACCGATGGACGGCGATCTTACGGCCCAAATCACGAAGGGCCCCTCCGACATCATGATCCTGGCCAAAGCGAACGCGATTGAACACTGGCGCAGCTTCACCGGACCATGGAGCGTTTACAAAAACGCGGTCACCGGATCCTCTTGCCGCGAGAAAATTGGGCAGTTCTTCCCCGACTTTGACTATGATAAATGGTATGAGAACGAGGAAGTCCATTTCCGCAATAACAATGTTTATTTCGTCTCCAAGGAGTTTGTTCATAAATTAAATCACGATGTTGTCTCCGAGAGTATTACTCAAAAGTATAGCAAAATTTAAAGGTATTCTATTTTAATTATGTATAGCAAAATTTGTAAGTGTATTTACTGTTTTATTATTTTTCGGCTTTCTTTCATATAAATATTTTGACGGTAACTGTGTGTTTTATTGAATTGGGAATGATTTTGGGAGGGTGAAAATGAAGTTTCAAATGACATGTAATGTGAAATTTCATGTCAAATGTCTTGTCCGCCGTTAAATTCTGGCTCCGTTCCAGGCAATTTCAATCGTACCGAAAAAAAAAAAAATGAAATTCGCTACAAACATCAATTCCTTAAAGTTGGACGAACCCGGGCAACCGTTGTCAGTGATCATCGCAACGTTCTGAATTTAATTTAAATCACAATTAACCAGTAAGCCGACGGAAAGGCTGTCTGTGAGCTATATAAATAAGGCAGCGTTATTGAATGTTCATCTCTGGTCCAACAGGGCTTATAAATATCCAAGTTGTCACGACAGTGTTGATAATGCCTATGCATTTATGTTAATTTGGGTCCATCTCGTTGCATATTCGATTTATACTGTCAAATTGGTCGTATAAATAATTTACAGGCCAATGTAATTCGTGCTCATTCTATTTTTCAATGGAGTTAATATGCATCACTCGCGGATACAGCACAATAGTTTGCTTTAAACTGATACAATAGTGTGTTATATATACAATGCATTGTATATTAATAACGGACAAAATTTCGCCCAGCTTTTTACGTCAAGTCAAGATAAATAATTAATAAGTCAATCTGTTTTTGACACTGGTGATAATTTACTTTCAGCAAAGCTCAGTTTTCTTTAATTAACGTTTGAACCCCAGCATGTATAGAAAGGGGTGCTTAATTAATATAACGTGATTTGCATCGCTTCTAACAAGTTTTTTGTGCCTGGATCAATCCTAAAATACATTCATTTCAAGCGAGCCAAATTATAAACATTTCATTTCTCATCAAGAGATGGTTAAATGAATTCTATAATTGAAATTAAATATTTATTTACTTGGAAACACCGTGAAATTGTGTGTTTTAAACAAGTGTTAGTGTAATTAGAAATGTTAATTAGGTTATGTTACATAACCTATAAAATTAGTTTAAAAAGTTATGTGCTAATATTTCCTGCAAAAGAGCAACCGTTTGTGATGTTCACAAAAACTAATGTTTCCTTTATTTTTGTCCTGTTACACAAGTGCAGTTAGCATTTAAAGTTAGACAACTTGGAAGTTTGCAACTGCACCGATTATAATTTCCTGATGAATTATGTTCGGGAGTTTGATAGTTTCATCAATTGCCTGGTGAAATGTGATAGGCACGATAAGTGCAACTGCTCCAGGACTCGGCTATAATCCGCTCTCCTGACTGTTAATTTTAACAATTAAATTATTTACAATCGTGCACTGATTGTCGACGATGACTGGATCCGAACTGACGCTGTTTAATATTAGTTTGGGGACCAGTCAGTTATGATTTAGTGATTCTGATATTGGATATTGGATGATTTTTGTTCCGATTTATGAGTTCACGTATGCCACTCAATTTTACATGACATAATAATATGATTATTCAGTTCAGTTTCCACGACGGCGATAAAGAACACGATACTCTCGATCAATCCGTTTTTATGACGGACATTGACATTATTATTTTTATACCTGCTTGCAATTTTTTTTTCAGACAATCAGTTTATGAATAAGTTGAATGTTATGTTTTTATAGATTTAAACAAAGGTGGATTCATTGTGGGAATTGAATTTTCGCCGGCTACGACCCCGTGGAAACCTAATTTAGCTAAAATGTGTTTTCGCAATTCCCGGTTTTAGATGGATAAGATGTAGCGGTGTCCAGTTTGGAGACTCCCTGGAGGGACGTCGTGGTCAGGACGTCAGTTTACAGCGTTTTCTTACAGTCCCTTGTCATTCTCTCGCCCGGTGTGTGACTGGACGACTGGACGGAGAACTGATAAGGGCTTGTGGGAAACCGATTTCCTACGTTGCGCCGTACAATGTCCGTCTCTCTTTCGTTTTGTGCCGCCGTCAAATCCGCCATCAAATTTCAGTTTTCGCAATAATGCGAGGGAAAACGAAATTGCGGAGGCGTCCGAGAGAATCTGGACGCAAGCTGCGGCGCCTCGATAAATTGCTGCTTTGCTTTGTTGGATGCAGTGGCGAATTAGAGTAAGGTTTGCTTTGGGTTTTGTTGCACTATTAATTGGGAATTTAGTCTGTCGTTACTAATGTTTCACAAAGATACAACTTATTTGAAATAACTGCCATGATTATTTGATCTCGGAACAAGAAATTTGCAGATACTGGCTGCCTTGTTTATCTGGGAAATTATTGGCTTCAACGATGTGTTTTATAGCAAACCTGTGTCATTAGCTGCTGACAATGTTTTTTTGTGTTATCCTACATCTTTGTCTTAAATAACGTTTGTTTATTTTTTTTCTACAGAATTAACTATAGAGATTATTGTCGATGTTAATAATAAAAGATAATGTATACTATTTAATTACTTAATAGTAAATTTGATTTACTTTTTTATATTAAACTTAAATGGGTGTACAAAGAGGTACAAAGTGTATTTTTACACCAATTAAGAAAATTAATTTACTTTATTTTTTGTCTGCAGATTAATTGTGAACTTCAAATTATGTTAAATAAAGATACTTCATATAATGAATGATTTTTTATAAAACAAGAATCAGGCATTAAAAGGTAGAAAGGAGAATACAACGTAGATTCCTTTGAATTTAGTTTTCATATATTAAGTTTTAAATAAAACTGAATTAAAAATTCTTGTTTAATTTTGATAATTATTAAATTCAAATTACTTTGATGTAATTATTTTATTTAATTGTCATACATCTTAGGAAATAGCTAAGAATTTATTCTTAGTAAAATTTATATTATTTTATTGAATAACTAACTTTCAGTGGGAAGAAAGTGACATTTCACTTCAGGGAAGAGGGAAACAATAATTAACACGAAAAATTAATGTCTAAATATTGCTGAAGATACTAAAAGTTTAAGATATTCATGAAAAATGGTTAAGAACGTTATTAACAAACAATCCACTCATTTGAAAATGTAGTAATAAAAGTTCTTAAAAAAGACTTATAAATAGACAAATTTAAAGAATCAATAAACAAAATCCTAAGCAAATAAAAAATTAATTAATTGAGTCATTCAATATCAGTGTGTCTAGGAGAGCAATCAGAAGTCGACTGAATGAACAAAACTATTAAGGATGTATTTCAGTAAAGAGATCACTGATATTAAAAAAGAATATTTAAAGAAATGGAAGTTTGCACAAAAATATGTCAATTATCTTCCAGAATTTCGGCGAAAAGTACTTGCATGGATCCAAATCTGATGGTAAATAATACTCCAAATAAAAGTTTAAACCCCAGATACACTTTCAAAACTTTCAAATACAGTGGAGAAAACCTTATGGAAAATTATTGGCAACATAGACTGTTTCATGTATAGATATCATGAGAGATGTTATAGAATCATCTGCCAATGATGATTTACCATACATTGCGTAATATTCAAAATCAGTTAAAACATAATCAAGTTCTCGATTGGCCAGCGTAATGTCCGAATTTAAATCCAATTCAAAAAGTATGAAATGACATGAAGTTACGATTAAACCTCCAAAAACCATCAAATTTGGATGAATTGTGGTTATTAATTGAAGAGTTGTTGAATTTAATTTCAAACGACGAGGAGTACCTTAACGTAATATTAATAATTTATAAATGTATAAATTCTTTAATAAATATATATTTTTTAAAATGTGCGATAGTTCTGTGGCCATATACATTTAAATAAAATATGAAATATTTTAATTGCATTTAATTAGAGGTGGTGTGCATTTCCTAATTAACATTAATTAGTAATGTGTTCTATTTCTCTGGTCACTGAATATACTATTGTTTAATAATAAATTTGAATTAATTAATTAATTTTACTGAATTCAAACAAGATATGACATAAAGATACAAAATATATTTTCACATTTCATTTTAATTACATACAAATTCAAATTATTAATTAACTGTTGTTCAATTTCTAATTGATTTTATTGTTAAAAAAATAGTAATAAGAAAAAAACATGTTTAGGAAGTAATTCACGAGAATTGTAAAAAAAATGGATGTAAATGCATAAAATATCAATTTGCCGAATTTCCCGATAAGTGGCAGCCAACGTGTTATACACCCTGTAACCCGATACAGTGGAAAATGTTCGCAGATTTTCCATAAGCCTGTTTGTGTATAATTCAAGATTTGCCTCGCAAATCCTATACGGCAGGAACACAGTGTGCAGCACGTCATATCAATTCAAATAAGCATATTTAAACTGCACACAGCAGTTCTCGCTCCGTTGCCTTTCAAAGGAATTGCGAAATAGATTCGATTTAGTTAAAAGGCTCAAGTCGTAGAAACATCACGTTTGAAAAACGCTCCGGATTTATATTTCGCCGTCTTGCCAAATTCAGGATTTATTTTTCCTAACAATTTTGTGTGTTTTTTTTGCTACGGTGCTTTGTAGCAAATTGATATTCTGAATGGATGTAAATAAAAACAGCCTAACCGATGGAAAACAAAACAGATGTGCGAAGTGGTCGATAGGTAAAATATGGATGAGGGGAACATGTGGACCGTCTTTATAAATGATAACGGATTATGTGGATGTGTAATTGATCTGTCCATATTTTGGGATGTCATTTGTAACAGACTGGTTTCTTTCTCAAAAATTGCCATGGATTAAAACGATTTTCCGATCATTTCGCTGCAAATTCAACGTTATAAATTTTATACTATAAAAGTTAATTCGAATATGAATTATTCATCGTAATGTATATTAGTACGGTAATTTAATTCTGACCGCCATCGAAATATAAACATTACAATAAATAATAAATATTATTTTGTTGGATGCAAACATGACGTATATAAACTAATAATAATTTATCGAATTATTCGTATGTATAGAGAGTTTTGTTAACTCCGCGAATTTAGGAGTTCACAATTCAATTTAGTGGTGTTGCTCTATCAATATGAATTCTAAATCCGTTTTGGTTGTGGATTTGTGTGCTTGTTAGTATATAGCATATAACTTGCTCTATTTGCTTATTAATTTGTTTTAGGGAACATTTAAACATTAATAATGCCAAACTTACTTACGAGCATTGTACATATATTATTTATGAATATTTTAGGTTTCAATATGTTTTACTAGTCCATTTTCGACAAAGGTTCATATATTTCATATTTAAGATACTTCCTTGCTTTATTCATCATCAAGTTCTTATTATTAATTATTATTATTATTATTATTAATTATTAATAGGAAATATCCTTGTTTTTTGTCTAGCAGTCAGTTAAATAAATTAAATTATGTTTTTTTAAACAAGAATATGATATTTATGATGGTTTATAAACATTAAAACAAGGAACAATTTTAAATTTGATTTATATTAAACATTTTATGTATATCGTATTTTGCTTTTTATTTGTAAGTTGTAAAATATATTTTAAAACAATCAATAAAGGGGTAAAACATTTTTATTTATATTTTATTCATAATAGTGATTGTGACTTCAAAGAGAAAAGTCCCAAAAGAAATATTCAATTATAATGTGAGAAAGGATAATCTGCAATTCAATAAAATTATTGCCCACTGACGTCGTATGTGGCAACTGAGATCTGCTTTTATGAATCCTTTCTCATACAAAAATAATAGTTTTGGCAAATTCATCTGTGAAAGTAATTCTGGATCACGGCGTCAAAGTTCCAGCTTCCATAATTCTTGTCAATGTCTTTGATTAGAAACAGAAGTTCCGGTCCAAAACACCTGAAATACCAATCTGGAATAGGTAATATTTTAAGTTTGTGGACATCACAGTATCTCCAGGGGCTGTCCAGTTCTTCTCTACTTTCCTTGTAAAGCTAATTCCGAATTAGTACAAATTTGTAGAAAATAAATGTAGCACATTCATGTTAATAAAACTTTACAGAAAATTGTTTCCATTAAAATATGTTCACCAAAAATAAAATAACTAAAAAGCAGCGTATATTCTTACGTCAAACATATATCAAATTATCAAATGTAAATTGAGGTTTGTTGATATCAATCCACTATAAAGTGAAATACCAAACTGCTTTGTAATTTACTTATACTTTGTTTGTATATATATATAATGTATAAATTCTTTATTGCGAATATTATCCCTTATCCAAATTACTTTTATTAAAACTGCTTGGTGTGAAATGTATTTTCTTATACAATTAAAGATATAGATAATTAATAGTTTAGTGTACCTATTTTATTATATATATTTATAATAGGTAGTATATAGCAAAAAATTTATTATTCATATTTATAATAAACCCAATCATTTTGACTACAAATTTAGTGTTCAATTAGAATGATTCTCTGAAAACACAAAAATAATTATGTGAACAATTCCAACAGTTTTAAAAGAACTACACCACAGAGATGAATTATGTCAAATTTGACAATGATGAATTTTTTTCAATATTTTATACCTTGACCAGACATTGTTTCCACTTGGCGGAGGCGTTATAAATTATCCGTGGAACATGGTTTCATTTGAATAAATTTCATGAAGCGAATATTACACGGATCTGCTTTTGAATGTATTGATTTTATTATAATTAAAATAGTTTTTTCACTGTTTAGCCAACGGACAATGGAATATGTGTGTTTGCATTGGGACGGACGCATCACGGTCCGTTGTGTCGGCCAGCCTGGCAACTCGCGATTTGTTAATTAACTTATCATTTGGAAATTTATTTAAATCAATTAATGATGATTATGATTTTTTTTCTGCGGCAGTCAAATTCGAATTAAACGAAAACGAACCGATGGGCTTAGGAAACATTTAGTTAAAGCGAGGTTTTCCTTTCTTAAGAAAGCTTTCAACCCGTTTAAGTGTGACAGATTTCTTATATAAAATATAGCCGGAAATTACTGCAAAGAAATGTTTTATCGTGGTTTTTAGGTCAACACAGTCAATTAGACTCAAATATAATGAAGTGAAGGTATAAAGACGGTCTCGAAATTAGAGTAATAACTTTGGCTTAATTAAGTACAAGATTCGTAGAGTAATCCTTACTAATTCAAACTAAGTACATATTTATAATACCCAGTACACTTACAACGTCTTCCACTATGTCGAATTAAATTAAGGGTAGCTCTGACAAACCAAGCACCACTCTCCATGTTATTAGCCTCTTCAAAAGTATTTTGATTTTAATTTTAGTACAAATATATTTAAAGTTAAAGATTAATTATATTTTTAAAGTTCAACATTTTAACGTTCACTAATTATTTAGTTATTTTTGTTTTTTTGAATTATTAATATTTGTCTAGTTGAAAATATAAAGTAAATGTTGAATTAATTTTTCTATATATAATATAATTTTTGATAAAATTACAAATTATATTTCAACTTCAATCAGAATTCGTGATTATGGGGATAACTAATTCAAATAATTTTATTTTATTTTAGTGAAAGCTTTTTAATAGCCTGTTTGACCAGGAAATGAAAGATTCGAACATTATAATAGCTCCAACATCTAATTTTTATCATCCACTGTGCGAAATAAATTCAGTTCCAAAATGTAAAAGTTCAATTAAACCCTACCATATCAATTAATTAAACCGGGGAACTGTAAAATATTTCGAACATCATTCATCCTAACCTGCTGGTATAAATATAACGGAGGAAATCGACATAACGAGGCAATATTTTAAACTAATTTGCAGCAAATTTAATGTAATAGAAATTACTGTCGACCATCATCAATCGATGTGAAACAGGGCGACACATGACATCCCTGGAAACGGCTGTGATGGAGTTATGTCGATTTATGCGCCATCTGTAACTGGATTTGGTGCCATAATTAACATCTATTAGATCAGCGCGATGTTTTACGAAGTACACACTTCGTCCCTACGCAGTTTTAATTAAAAATTTATTCAAAAAGCCGAAAATGAACAGGAAAACTGGCATATGTAATTTTGAGTTAGTCGAGTTCCACGTAGAATTTATCCTGGTCCAAATTAAATGGCACCCGGCCATATAACGTAGCGAGTGTGACTTTAACGTCGCCTTAAATTATACAATGATGTAATGTTATTCTTATTATTAATAAATTGAGTGTGCGAAGTCGCGTTAGCTCCCCCAACTTGTGTTCATTGAACTAAACGTGTAGCCATACGACAAAGGTTAATTAAAGGCAAACTCTAGACCCTTGAAAGGACTGAATTTCTACAGGGAAGTCGTTCTGCATACATGTATTTGATTAAACTTTTTTTCAATTGCCCTGCAATTAATTTTCGGTTGGCGGGGGTGAAGGAGCTGATGAAAACATTTACAATGGGTTAGGGGGGAGATGCGAACCTGATAACATGTTTGAAGCAGGAATTACAGTGTTACGTTTGTCTTTTTGTAGGAAAAGTAATTTACGTTTTTAGTTCGTGTTTTATTTGAACCTTTTTGGTATTAAACTGTCATATTATTTGTTCGTTTTTTATGCTTTTTCTAACTATGCTATTTACTTTTTCATGTACTGTATTTAAAATAGTTTTTCAGTTAAAAATGAGCTGAAAACAACAGAAGCGTCACACTGCATTCGTATTTTGTTTGGAGAAGATGCGATAAGAGGCAATTAATGCACTGACGATGAACATCAACCGTATCGTCCTGAAACTTGTACCAACGAAGAAATTAAGCAATATCCCATGCGAAATACTACTACAGTGTGGAAATAGGCCACTCATGTAGTCCAGATGTTTCTCCATGTCACTATTATTTATTATTATTTTGTCATTGTCCAATTTGTTACGTAATAAACAGCTTAGTTTCGAAGTGAAGGTCAAAAATGAGGTTGACATTTTCTTGAGTTACAAGAATTTTTCCCAGCTGATAAATTTTCCTCTCAAACATTGAAAAAAAATTGTTGATTACAATGGTAGTAATACAATTACTTTGTTGAATAAAACATATTTTAAAGAAACTTCCGAGTAAAACGTCAAAGATGTATCTTATTACTGCCGTAAAATAACACAATAAGGCACAAATAATACAAGAGTCGAGCAACAACTCTTATTAAAGTTGTAAATCGTTATTTAGTATTTAACGAAAATGTTTGAGTGCAATCATGGCGTAAAATCTCATAATGAAAGTCGAGCAGTTTAAACAGAAATTAAAATCCTTCACCTTCACTGACGCCGCTAATCGGATAAAAATGAAATTCAGTAATTTAGGAGGGCTATAACCGTTTGTAACATCCCGCTGACATGATATTAATTAAGGCTCGTTTCACGGTGCATCTTTCCACCCCTTTGCCCGATATTCAATTAATTCTCATAACCTATTTTAATTAATCATATTCGCCTTAGTACTTCTCATATAAAAGTACCCCTACGGTGTTAATTAAGAGTTGGGTTTTCACATTTCTCTTGATAGTTATTAATTGATGGTGGAAAATTAATAATATTTAAATTTTGCTGTTTTATTTGTTAATATCTGCAATAATATTTTTTTACATAATAGTTCATCTGAAATTTACGATTACAAAAATATATAGGAGTAGAACAAAATTGCTTTAATTTTAAATTTAGCCCACTCCATAAAGAAATTTTTTCAAAAAATCTATTTTAATATTTAAAGACAAATATAGACATACTGAATTGGGTAAAAATTTTAAAACTATTTTAAACATTACATTACTATATTATAACAAAAATTAGAGTTTAAGGATACCCCTGCAATGTAGTCCAGAATTATATGCGAATTAATTAATTTTTTTGTTCAAATGTGCAAATAAAAAATTCAATATTTCAATTTTAGCCATGTATTTTTTAAATTTGAAGTATCGTAGAACAGAATTATACATCCCTTAAATTTGAATACAATAAGAATTAAAAAAATTGGTACTATTAATACAGTATTTTTAAATAATCAAGTGCCATAACTATTTAGAGTTTAGCATCCACTTCATTCAGAATTATGAAGCTGGAATTTGGGATTCGCAATTTTTAAAATGAAGGTTTTTCAATGTTCCATTTTATATTATGCATTTAAATTAATAAACAACATTCATTTTTTTAAATACTTAATAAATATAAATTTAATTCACGGTTTCGTTAGGAACTACGATATACAGAATCAAAATATAAAACAAATTTAAATACAATCAATCATAAATTAATCATGTACAAATTATGCACTCATGTGCTAAAAATTAAAATTCGAGTGCAGAAAAATTCTCTTAGTTTTATCATTTGAAAAATGTTAAAAATTGTGGTATATTTTAATAATTCATAAAATCGGCAAAATTAAAGTTCTACATTTTATTATAAAGACACACAACCATCACAGATTTTTAAAAATTGAACAATTTAGTACGTACAATTTTTGACTGGGCATATAGTCACTAAATAATTGTCACATTTTTCTTAACTAAATTTCATTCAAATCTGAATGTGAATGGACATCCACTAAATTACACATTTTTGTATTTAGGTACTAATTTGGCACTAAAATAGCATATTATTGTGAACCAAACTGCTGTCGAATTCATCATATATTAATGACTTCATGAACTAAATTAAAATCAAAATATAGAACAAATTTAAATACAATTAATCTATTGTTTATTACACATGAACAAATTATGCATTTATGTTCCAAAAATTAAAATTTGAGAGTGCAAAAAAATTCACATGGTTTTATATTTTAGAAACATTAATAAAATTGTGGTGTATTTTAATAATTTATAAAATCGGCAAAACTAAGGCTCCACATTTTATAATAAAAACAGATAAGCAGCATCGATTTTTACAAATTGAACAGTTTTAATTAGGACATACAATTTTTTGACTGGGTACATATCAGTAAATAATTAATAACATTTTTCTTAACCAAATTTCATTCACATCTGTTGAATGTGAATGGACATAGAATGTACAGAGCACATCCAGTAAATTTGACTTTTTTAAATACATTGTTTAAAATAGATACACAATTTTGTATTTAGGTAAAAATTTGGCACCAAAATAGCATATTATTGTGAACCAAACTGCTGTAGAATTCATTAAATATTAATCACAGGAACTAACTTAAATCAAAATATGGAGCAAATTTAAATACAATTAATCAATACCGTTAATCATTAATTAATTATGTTTATATTATGCATATATGTATCTAAAATTAAAATTCAACAGTACAAAAAAAGATGACATTGTAATTCATAAAATCCAAAAAAATGGAAGCTCCACATTTTATTAAAGACCCATAATCAATATCAATTTTTAAAATTGTTTATAACATTTTCCTTAGACAAATTTCATTCAAATCTGTTGAGTGTGAATTCATTGTTTAAATCAGATTTTCTCTATAGGTACTTATTCTTCAAAATATAGCGTATTATTGGAGTTTATTATATATCAATAGTTTTAGGAACTAAATTGCTTTTATTTTTTAAAAATTGGAGCAATCATTTTTTTGGTAAAACATAACAATTAGTTCATGGCACATAATTTGGGACTAGTCTGTATTTAACAGTGTCTTGATAGATCTTAAAGGGGCGACCATAACATACATGAAGTTTGAAGGCGAGTAAAAGCACATGCTTTACAACGTGTTCACGTTACATAAATCATAAAATTCTTTTAAATTTAATGATTTACGTTTCTTGTAAATCATATCTAAAAATATTTTATTTTGGAGTTAATATAAGTTTCTTTCAGTTACTTATCTTCTGCTTTTAAATACAAAAAAAAAATAATATTATAAAGATTCAGATTAAAGAGAAAATGAGTTTGAGAATTTAAAGTGAATAAATTAATAAAGTTTTAGTTGAAGCTATATTTATTGTTTGAATTATTGATGAAAAACGTCATTATCTTTAAGAATATGTCAGTTCGTGAAGATTATTCATAAATGTAAAACCAATTGTAGATCGAGTCCATCGAACAAGTCCGCGTTTTGGAGGCAGCAAAGCATCCAACGACAAATCTAGCTCCCGTAATAAACACGCAGGAAACCATTCCCTTTAAAACTGTGCAAAGTTGCGAACTAATTTGAATACGATCATCTGGGTCAAAATATTCAATTTGAGTGGAAGTTTGCCGGGGTCTACAATTTCAACTCCCAGAGAGGGGTAGGAGAGACACACTGGCAGTTTGTTCGCAAACTTGGGCCCAAGGAATCGAGTTTGAATATTACATTAACGGTTCTTATCGGTTCTGAACAGACTTCTTTCATCAATCACCGTTGCATCAAACCCGCCTGAATTACAGTCACAGATACAGACAAACAATAAAGAAGCCACCACAATGAAGGAAACTGTTTATTTAACCAAAATGCGGGAATATTATTTTGAAATGTTATTTAATTGTAAGTTGGGAATGGCTGTTCGTTTTGTGTCAGCAATTTTCATTTTTCCAATTTAGCTACAAAATGCTATCGCTGAGACGTATCATTTTAGTTGTAAGATTGAGTAATTAAGAAGGAAAACAATCGATCATAGACTCATTTAATATTGAGGCAAGGTTGTCAGTACAAAATTGATAACGCTTTATAAAACAGAATCTTTGAAATCTTGTTAACGTTTTGTTTTACTTTTTACTCATTTTGTACATTAATAACTTACATTAACTTGTGTGACAGAATTTAGAGCAATTTTAATTTCAATGTTACTCTAATGGATTTGATATTATGTGCGTACTAAAAAAATACTTTTATTATTATTAATGGCAATTAAAGTGTAAATTGATGAGCAGCCAACAATATTGCTAATATTGCAATTGGGATGTCGATGATCCCAACGAATTAACTCATAGTCTATAAATTAGTAAACCAAAAGCGACGCACCAGACAACCCATAATCAATAAGTACGTTCGAGTATAGTATTCCTATTTGAAGGTGATAGAAATCATTAAGCACCACTTCAAAGTTCCTTACATAATTGAAGCCTAACCACCAACATTATATAAACCATAGACTGTTCCCCAAAATCGTGTGATCGATTATCCAATATAATTAGAGGAAAAATCCTTCAGAATTTTATTTGTGGATATAACCGGTGCCACAATTAATTTAATGAATTTAAATATTTTTTTCTTCCCATTGCCGAGTCAATTGTTGATGCTGATAATTGGACGTTCCTCTTTTCTTAGTTATTCGTAGCTTTGACGTTTTCTTTTTATCGGGGCTCAGTCCGTGCCAACATAAGAGCAAAGCAAAAGCAAGCAATAGCTGTCGCATCTTATTGGATTTACTTTGTATCAATAAGGGGTAGAAATTCCTGGCATTTATTTTTAAAAGGTTTTCCCTGACATCGTTATTGTGTGCAAAATAAACGGGCCTTGTATTATTTCCTTTTGTTTTCGATCACATTAAACAATTACGGAGTGCAGTGTAATTTATTTACAAGTCCGCGCCTTCTGCAGTCGCACTCTAATCCTGAAAAAAGGATTATTGCTGTTTCGAATTTTAGTCACGTACTAAAGTGTTTTAAATTGAAGGCAGTAATATTGGTACGCATTGCATCATTTGGATTTGCCAAAATGAAATTTATGAAAGCATGTTTGTAGATTGAGGAGCCTATCATCTTAAAGTGTGATTTGATTTATATTTTTAATTTTTTATTCTCGTCTTAGGCTATAAATAGAAACTTTTGGATCCAGTTGGGACTTGTAATATTTAATTCATCATGGCAACATTAAATTATATTATATTAACAAAGGACTAAATCATGGAAAAATTGCATGAAATAATTATTTATAATAAATTGAATGACCATAATAATTTATTAAATTACAATTATTGAAAATATAAATTTATTAAATTTTATTCAAATATTTATCTAGCTTTGCTGAAATTGAGTTTGTTGCTTTAATATAACATACATTAACATGGTTGGTTATTTAAAACTCTTAACAATTATGTTTTTAAAATGTATTCACGGTGTTCTATTTCTATTCATTTTATATAAACGTTTGCTATGCTAAATTTAATTTAGAACAATATTAAAAATCGATTGATAAATGTGGTTTCAATGATAATATTTTGGACCATTATGATGATGACGATAATCACGATGACGGTGATGAAGATGATGATAATGTGACGATGCATCGTCATTTTTTATTCTTTTTGATTTTTTTATCGAAGAGGGGAAAATCGTATAGAAAACTGAAATCCCCTCTTCGGGCACCGATCCCGAAGATCATAGCCAAAAGACAGACGTATATGCAAGGCATATACGGGCGTGCTGAACCAGAAGACGGAAGGGTCAACTGAATTCGGAAGAGCAAGACCAATCTGAGGAAGATACGAGATCTTCCTGGGGAAGGATTGGACTTGCTGGGTTGGATCCGTTAGCTATCCACTGCCACTGGTTTGTGGACTGGTACTGAGCACCAGAACCACGACAAGGTGGATCCATCCTGGGGTATTCTTTTTAATTTCCATCTGATTTTAATACTTTTTACTACGCGTCTTGTGAAGTGATTGTATATTAAATATAATAAATTCAAAAATTTTGATTTGAATAATAATATTTGAATATTTCCAGCTCTAGATTACCAATAGACATAAAAACAAAATTCCATTTCTAGTAAAAATTTTTTTTTCCAAAAAATATAAGTGCAATTTTGACACATGGCAATTTGAGTCGACAACAAGTAGCTCAAATATATAATATCTCACAAAGTGTAGTAAGTCGTGCTTGAAATGCGCGGAAAATTGGTAATGCCAATATAGGACATGAGGGTGGTCACCAACGACCTACGACTTAAAAAACAGGGCAGTTTTCTGATTATTTCTACTAGACGGAATTGCATATTCTCTACGTCAAAGCTTCGTGTAGATGTTGGAATAATTTTAAGCCTTTCTACCATCACAAGAACGTTACATGAAGCTAATCGTAGAGCCAGAAGATGTTTTCGACATCCTTTATTAAATAAGGAGCATCGGGTTGCCGACTGAGCATGAGTCAACGGTCTATGAAAAGCGTAATTATTCGTTTACAGATGAGTCTATGTACACTCGGATAACTCCGTGGGTCCAAGTGTTCTGAAGGTAGTTCTGTAATAATGTAGAGATAATTTTCTTTAGCGACACTCACGGAGTTGCTCATATTAAATTAAAATCATGACATAACTAAAACTTATGGGACCGTCTTCACAAGGAAGGTTTACGTTCAAAACAATCAGCTTCAAAACTAGGACCAGGTTGACAATGCAATGAGCAAAATGGTGAATTATGAAGCAATAATTTATCTGTTAACTAATTTTGGGTATGCCAAGGAGGGAGGAAACTATTCGTAGAGCAAGAAAGAGATCTATCAAGTACCAATTGGAAAAATGAATCGTTTAATATTTTTTTATTTTATTTTAATTAATGTTGTCTTATTAATTTCCCAAGAAATATGGTGTCATTGGTTTTATTAGTGTTTGAAAAGTAATGGACGGTTAGCAACTGAATTGAAACTCACTGAAAATCGCAAAAAATAAGATGACGACAGACCAAAACAATATTGATACATATTGGAAGAATAAAATTCATAAATGCATTTGTCAGTTCTTCTAAATATGGATTGCTTCCAAAAATACATGGCATTATTAAAATATACAGTTGCCATCGTGCAATTTTGTGCTTAAAGGGTACGTAAATCCCTTCGTATCGTTAAAATTTAAGCAAATAGGAAATGACTAACAAAATTAATAATCCGCCGGCGGGAACGTTGTCGATGATTAGGGCGGGCGCAACGACGGAGGAAAACATGCATCTTAGCCGGTTTCCAGATTATATGTGTCTTCCTTGCATAAAATATCGGCCTCGAGAACGAGTCTCCCATTATAAATTCTTGGCAGCTTCCAGCTTCAAACCTGCTGTGGAATTTGATAGTTTAATTACATGAAGCGCCCGACGATTTTTTTTTCTTTTTTGGGTTGTTTTTTTTGCAGACGTTCGATTTATTGGGAGTGTAATTGTTCTTGGAATATTAAGGGAAAAGTTACTCGTTGTTCGACGGTTATTGAATTAATCCTATTATTGCCCTTCTTTGACATTAGCAGACGGAACGGCTTTAATTTCATTTTAATTAAATTCTCCAACTAAGAACTAATGCCAGTAAACATCCCATACGGGGGTAAGTTAAAATCACATTTCTTTAAATTGATATACTTAGAGATAAATGGAATAATTGGGTAAAGTGGAATTTAATTTGGAAGCAAGAAATAGCAGAAAATAAACGAAAAGTCAATATCAAATATATGTTAGTGTCGTAACCTTATCCAGTTTCCCGTCGTGTATGCCTATTAAAGTGAACATTTAGTGGCCATTTCTAGAGCGAGTCCGTTATGACCATCATCATAGATAATGTCGTTATTTAGACGGAACACGAAAAAACTCCGGCCATTTTTACAGTAACCGTAGTCGTTCGCTACATTTGCCATGTTGTTCGGCTACGGGATATTTGTTAAATGCTTGCTGTACAGATTACCGATTAAGCTCATAGCATTATCAGTTTTAGGGCCGGTGGTTTTACGATCCTATTGAATATTTTGAGGGATTAGAACTATCTCACCTGTGTAATTATGCTTTTATCAGTTCTTATCAAATGTGTATACAATATTCATTTTTAATTATTGTGCGTGTAAATAATATTATTTTCAGGGTTTTCCATATTTGTTTAATTTGGTCTTTTTGGACTTTTACAGATCAGATAGAAAAACTGATATACAGTAGTGCTCATAATTAAGCAACTTACTAAAATAAACAAAGTCAAAGTGTCTAGGAAACACATAAATATTTTTAAATTATTGCAAAAAAAAACTAATGTGAAAATATAATGCATTAATAAAAACAAGTGTTTTTTAATAATTAAATAAAAAATATTTATTATTATGTTATTTATAATAATTTTGCCATAATTATTTTTTTATTAATACTAACTAATATCCGGATGAAGCTCTTCAGTCGTTTACGACCGCTTCATATTGATTTAGCATACTCAATGTCAGTCTATCGAGTAGGTTTTTGTCCAGATTTTCCCACACCTCCTTTATCGCCGCTGGTGGTCTCCATAATAGTTTTGGCGATTCAAAAGTCTTCTTTTCATAGCATCCCATA
Organism: Aethina tumida; assembly: GCF_024364675.1. Lineage (NCBI taxonomy): Eukaryota > Metazoa > Arthropoda > Insecta > Coleoptera > Nitidulidae > Aethina > Aethina tumida. Next base: position 58,623,602 of record NC_065435.1, on the reverse strand, counting down.
CTTTTTATATTGGATTAAGATCAGGGGAAATGGCTGGCCAAAGTAAAATGCTTAGTTATTCTCTTCAAATGCTGTTGGAATGATCCTTGCAATAAGTGGACTGGCGTTATCCTGCTGGAAAATGGAATTTGGTTAAATAGTGTAACACAATGGATAAAACTATGTTGTTGCGATATAGAATTGTATTCAAAGTGGTTTCCATTAAAAATAGCTTCGTTCTTCCGCAGTATTAATCCTTCCCCAAAAGATCAATAAACCTCCTCCAAAATTTACCACCTCACGAGCATGTTGTAGCCGTACTTGGTTTCCAGGTTCTCTCCAGATACGTATCCTTCCAGAATCTGGACGATAGCAAAATCTTGACTCATCAGAAAAGAGAAAACGGATCATCAGGATCCCAATTAAGACGTTCTTGTGCCCAAGCTAAACGAGCACCACGATTTCCAAGAAGCAATCGGGATACCCTTAAAGGTCGTTTCTGAAACAGACTTTGCTTTCCGACACGATTTCTGACGATTTGAGTTGTCACCTCTTGTACAGGTTAGTTATGCTACTGCGGCCTGGTCTTTCTTTTACATCATTATAATTATTATAACGTCTCCATAATCTGTATAATATTCACTGATGTGTCCATTTGACGAGCCACTTCACATTGTGATTATCCACCCTCTATCTTAAGTTTGCTCTTAATTTTTGTTTGTCACTTAAATGAGGCGTCTCCATAATAATAAATGTATATTTATAAAGGTTTGATGAATATTGGGTCAATAACATAAGATATACTAAATTACACGGTTTAACAGAAAAAATATTATTTTTATATTTAGTTGTTATTTTATGGTTTATAAGCTAAATTATTTTTTATTGAATTTAATTCGATTTTCTAGGTGTTCCCTAGATATAATTATATTTAATATATTATATTTTGACCTTGCATATATTTAAAATATAAGCTGTATTATTTGAATTCGGCTAAATAAGTCAAATAGGACTTGCTCAAATTAGTTCAGGTTTACGTAACTTAAATTTGACTTGTAAATAAAAATAACTTTTGTGATCAGTTACTTGATAATAATAATAATAATAATAATAATAAATAAATAAATAAATAAATAAATAAATAAATAAATAATCTAGTTATTTCTAGTTCCAATATTCAAGTTGTTGGTGCTTCTGCTTTTAAAATGCTCACACTTATAAATAATGTGTGTCAATGCCCTTTATAAAACAGACTTATTGAAAACACCAGAGTCCTCCTAAATCATTAGTATATTGGAATATTCAAGTCTTGTGAGGTTTTCTATATACGCCAATCATTGGACAGAATACCCAGAAAGTTTTTAAAATTCATGTCATTTAAATTAGATGGGATATATCCTGACATATCCTTGGATCTGATCAGGATGCATTGTTGGGACATAATATGAAATCCTTATCATCTAGTAGAGATTTGTACTTTGCGGTAGTTTCGTGGAATATTTTGAATAGTAAAGCACATACATTGAACCTATCCACTGTCCAAAATTAATATTAATGTGTCTCGAACATCCGATATATCAAATAACTCGTCTTATATAACCAGAATTAGGACAAATGTGATGCGTCCTTCACCACAGTGGATGTTTATCGCTTTTTATAACATTTAAATAAATATGGATATGAGATATTACAATTTTTAATTCGTTAAATTTATTTTTGTAATTAAAATGATTTCTAAGAATAGTTCTATTACAACAATATAAATAAATAAATACTTCCCAATATTTTAAAAATTTATGAAATATGGTCTCAAAGTACAAAATTGCACAAAGAAATTGGAATTTAAATTATTTGTTCTTTGATAATTCATAATCAAATAACAATGAATGAGTGCAAATATTTAAAGTTTAATTATATAAACATTTATCATTTAATGTTAATATTGTTTGCTTGACTTAATGACTTCAAAATACATTAAACTTAAAATTTGGTATTAACAACTGTGTGGTATAAATACAGTGTGATCCACCAATGCCAATGGTATTTAAAAGGATAATCGATAACTAAAATTTGAAAAACTTATTTCGAAGATTTGAAGGGGAATCCAAAAGAGGACATCTTTCAACTCACCTCCATTTAGCGCAGCGGGGGTAGCCTCTCTAACCACAAAATTTTCTATGGTCATGTGATAACTTCAAAAAGTTTTTTAATTCAAAATAACTAAAAAATAACAACTTTATTTACTAGAAGATAATATTAATTACATAAGAATTAGATGATCAGCAAGTTCTTGTTGTCTTAACGGGGCACCACCGCATTAGTTTAACTTTTGCCTTTAGAGCGGCCCCCAAGATCCCTAGATTTAACCCCAGGATACATTAAGTAGTCGAGTGTCATAACTCCACCACAGTCACTACAGGATCTACAATATCGAATAGTTGTAGTACGGTGGAACATAATAGGGTACCTCTTTTGAAAGAGTAAGACAAGAAGTGTCCGATTTTGGTTCCCTCTCCGAACCCTCGAAGCAGGTTATTCAAATTTTATTTATGCACAATATATTATTCCAGTATAAGGTGTAACAGATGGATTTTTTGACCTTATTTTAAGGGTACTAATATTTTTCAACTTGGGAGTCCTCCTTAAATAGGCAACACTGTTTACAAAACTATTACCAGGAGCGACCGTCTCAATATACAACCTAGGATAGACATTTGGGCTACCGGGGAAGTAGAATGATCAGCTTACATTTTTAATAAGTTGCGATTTTTATGATTCATTTAGGCAATGCATAATAAAAGTAATGCCAAAACTTGATGTTATTACGGAAGAATATCTAAATTGCTTAAAATAAATTAAATTATTACAGATTGAGAAATTTCCATTGTTGAAGACATCTGACACTTCAAAATTATATCTTATATAGATTAGATATATATTCGGTACATATAGATAGATGACTATAGATTCCTCTTTTTTGTAAAAGAAACGAATTGTGTAGGTGTTCTTTAAGAAGAAAAAGGTTACACTTGCAAAATCGTAAAATGCATCACATTAATACTTTTTTATTAAATCAAATTCAGTAGTTGAGGTTCCTTTAAGGAGGAAGAAGTGTGGTGTTGACATAATCCAACACATGAATGTATTTATTTAACGGTTGATGTGTGGTAAATTCAGAACCTTTAATATTTGTAAACTTGCAATGAGTAAATTTCCCCTGCGACATCAAAAGAATTGCGTTTGTCACAGGCAGCCAGACTCTAGGTTTGGAAACGTTCAGAACACCTGGCCTCGTTGAACACCCGTAGCCGTGTCGGGAGCGCGGAAACGACGTCGATTACAATAATTTCCATATTAGCAATTACGCATGCAAAACGAAAGAGAGGATCAAACATTGATGGCATAGTTTATGTGTGTTGGGGTGGGCCCAATGCGAGTATGTCACAGCCATAATTGAGCAGGAATCAGCGAATCTAGCGGTGACGCAATGTGGTGCGTTAATTAACGCTTGCGGTCTGGACGATGGTCGGTAATGTAGCCACCCACTTTACCGATAACTCCACGCAAATGCGAAACCAAATTGTTGGGACGCTTTCTCCATCCACGACTCCATGGACCCCTACATTTTAACTATCTATAATCTCCCAAATATTTACGCCTAATTAATTTATTATTTACTGTTTCGGATACTATCGGTTTAGAAAAAATTTTTTGAATTTTACATTTTGGTGACTTCGAAACTCTCAGTAAAATTGTGTAAGTTGAATTTAGTGTAATACTAAAAATTTTTCTGCAATCTCAAGTTATGCACTGTACCAAAATTTACAGCATCTCACAGAATATACATTGTTTCACAAATATTTACAGTATCGGACAAAATTAGAGCAACTATCTTAAATATTAATTAAAATGTTTAAAAACTAAATTATAAAATATTTATTTATGCCCACTGCTTTATTTCTCTTAGTTCATTTAGGAGAGAAACTGTTTTTATTTAATTATTTCTAAATCCAAAAAAATGTATGCGACAAAATTAATTCGAGTATTTTTCAGTCGTATTTATATTTTTCATACATGAATACTGTATTTACATTAAGAATAATGTCTCGGAGTCAACATTTGTCGGCGGATCACAAAATGAATGTCAATTGGCCAGCTCAATCTGCCGATTTTAATCCAATACAAAACTCGTGGTCGCGATAAAAATTGTTAATTTTTTGATTTTTTTTGTCATGGTTAACGTGATATGTTTCGTCAATAAACAACATAATTTATATATATATTTTTTATTTAATGGAAGTAAGCATATATTGTTTATTTAAACAAAAAGAATTTTACCCGATACTGTACGTTTTCTTTAAATTTTATATTTTAGCAAGGTCGACATAATAATAAAGTAAATATTATAAGTATATATATATATATATATATATATGAATTCTGTACAAACCTTTCTTGGACATATTCAAACTTTGAATCACCAATTCTTGATGTAAAATTAGGCCGATTTGTCTTAACTTATCTTAGTACAAAAACTACAATTATCGAGATACAAGGCATCAAAGTTAATAATTTAGTTTCAATTTTCTTCATTTGTTATTGATAGAAATATTTCAACGTTATAAAACTTAGTATGCAAAGGTTATATTTGGAGAAAACATTCAAATTTAGAAACAATATATGATGTAGTGGATACCGCATATAGAGTATAGAGCATTTTCAAACCCTTCTATATTTATTCTACGACGACATCTACGTTTTACTGCTTATTAACTTTGACGCCCTATATCTCTGTAATTGTCAACTTTTGTACTAAGGTAAGATAAGGCAAACTGATTTATTTTTACCTTGATGATTTGTGGTAGAATTCTGTATAGAGCTTTTGAGGGACACCTTGCGTAATTAAATAATATTTACAATCTTAATTCCTTCGGCTAACAAATTTTAAATGGAATAGAATTAATGATTAAAATGAGGATTAAAAATATTTTAAAATTTGTCTACGTTGATGTCTTAACAATTGAATTAATTTTATATTAACTAGTTAGAATATTATATTTAGGGAATTTTAACTTCCGTTTTTAAGATATACATTTCCACAATATTGATTGCTTTAATTTCTTAAGTTAACTAAACCAATGTTAATGAAACTGAGAATATTCTAAGCCTTCACTTCTTTAACTTTTACTCTAATATTCTATTTAATTGGATAATTGGAATTTGAGGAGTTTTAACTCTCGTTTTATAAGAATTGCATACAATTCGACACAACTTTCATTTCTTCAGTTACCGATATCAGAACTTGAACAAAATTATCAGTGGAACTAAAAATATTCTAAGACTTTTTATGTTCAATTCCGTAACTTTTACTCTAATACAACATCTAACTGGATAACGTTTTATGAAGAAACTCTAAGAAATTACTTAATCAGTGTTGTTGCATAAATTTAATATAATTATATACCGTAAATGATTTTAATTCAAACCAAATATCAAATGCAATTAAAGAGGACACACAATAAATTGAAACATAAAAAATGTTATTTATTATGCAGAAATAGCTTAGGCAAATGTTCAAAGTAACCAAGGTTTTCATGTATACAGAGATTAATACGACAAAGAAAATTAAAATGTACTCTTTGAATCATTTCCACATCTGGAATTTTGAATACATCTTCATAATTCTTCTTCGGTATTTATGGATCAAAAGTAAACCATTGATTTTAGAATATCCAAAAAAATATTGAAAATAAATTACTAACTTTGACGCCCAGTATCTCCGTAATTGCTAATTTTTGTATTAAAAATTGATCTAATTTTACTTCGAGAACTTGTGGTAGAATTCTGTACCTTTCTATATGAAATGGAGGGATTAAAAATTATTAATGAAAGTAAGAATAGTTTTTTTACGTTAATTTATTTATTTTTTATTATAATATAACATTTAATTAGATAATTGGAGTTTAATCCTCGTTTCATATATTCAGCAATATTTATAGATTTCATTTCTTCAATATTCTTAACTTTTTACAGTGTAATCCTAAAACTTACATTAATTCAACATTGCTGAATAAATTTTATATAATTATATACCATATATGATTTATTATTTTTTTTAAATTAAAAGAGAATTTCAAAATATTGACTTAAAAAATTCGTAAAACCAAAACTAAATGATTATAATTAAAAAGATTTTCAGCCATGCAAATAAATTTATTTTAATGTGCTACATTAAAATAAGTGTAAGCCAATTAAAATGGTAATTCTTCAATACTGGTCGCCGCTGAATGTGTAATGGACGCACATTTCCGTGGCCGCGTCAAAAAAAAAAAAAGAAAAAAAAAGAACGAATAAAGCAGATGCAAGTTTCCGGAGCTTTTAATTCCAAAAGAATGTTTTAATTAAATTTTTATACTTGGCACACACCTGAACGTTTAAATACTTTAATAATTTTGTAAATATGAAGGATTTGCAAGACGTATAACTAAGCTAATCCTCATTCATTAATCTTAAATTACAAAATTTTAATTAAAAAAGATATGTGCTAATAAATTATTAAATTTCAACACTCTCTTTTTTTATTCCTTCATTTTAATATTACATTATCAAAACATAATGGGTAATAAATATTGAGGAACAAACGGAGTAAAAGTTTGGCGGGTGTTTGTGGATTTCGTTTTTATTTTATTTTTGAAGAGAGAAATTCATTGTCGCTTTAATCGATATATCATGGAATTTTTATTTGGGACCAATTCGCCGACTAAAGTTTGGCCGTTATTTTCGGACACAGCTTAACCTATGACTTTATGGCAACTATTAACACATTATTAGCAGTTTCATATTGAACTTTCGCCGCAAGCGATGCGTTCAGAATTTATTACCGCCCGATATTTGGTTCGATCACAATCCCAAAACAATTCGCTCTACATTAATTTTATGCACTCCATTAACTTTGTGATAAAGGTGAATTTAATTTTAAATTAGATTGTGATATATACGATTTAAAATTATCTTATTAAATTGTGGCGTAACAAGAACATTGCACCGATTAGATATGATAAGGTTTATTAATTCTAATATTCTGTAATTTCAGTTGAGAATTTACATTGCATTTATATTGAAATTTATGTGCTTATTAGATTGATATTTATTTAACACGTGCAAAATGACAATAATATTTATAGTCATATTTACTTTTTCTATGATAGATGTATTGTGTTGAAAAGTTTTCTTAATTTCGTTTGCTTTTCAAATATTTAATTTTAGCAACAATATATATATATATATATATATATATATATATATATATATATATATATAAATATATTCTTGGTTCATATTTCTGATAATATCTTTGTAAATTATCATATCAGATATATGATATGCTGACATATCAATAGAGAATAAACTTCTGCCTCGAATGATACGAAAATTGTATGATATTTCAGTTTGAAATAACAAAAGTTATTGGCGTTTAAAGTGGTAAAAAAGTAAACGAAAACACCAAATACCTTTTATATCTCTGTAATATTCCATTTTCAGCACTTCTTTTTAAGTATATTAGGCACCGGAAAAATTATACGTTTTAACATTTTTATTTTAAACATATTTTTTTTTCAAAATATTGTTTATTCAACAAAACAATTTGGGCAAATCGACACACCAGAAAAAATCAGAATTCTTAGATTTGAAGAACCATCAAAATTAAACTTTTTGGTGGATGAAGTAGTTTCCCATTTAACATTTTAAAACTTTCTTTGAGACTCTAATTCGACATGTGGTCTAAAGTTGTTATGAAAAAGTAGAATGGCTTTTGTATTGACTAAAATAAGTAGTAAATTTGTGAGCAGTAACCAGTTACACTAATCGTTTGAGGTCTTGATAGGCCCAAAGTATGAAAAATTCAGTGCAGTCCACAATTAAGTCATCAAATTCTCTTAACCAATTATCCAAACTTGCAAAAATGCCCTGATCAACCCATTTTTCCTAGCATATTACAATACAATAGAAGGCTGATTTGAGCTATATGCAGATGTCAAATCACTAATTTTGTTATTTTCAGTTTTTTGAAGAAATTCAATACATGATCTTTCTATTAACTGATTCATAGCAAATGTTTATTTTCAAACATTTTGGACAGGATTTTGCACTTTTTTCAGTTGATACAGGTTTCAAGACAAAGATGTTGTTACTTTTCAATGCATTACTTGCCACTTATAAATTGAGTAGACCAAAATTGTCTGACTTCATTACTTACAGCATCTTCGTCAAAGGCATTGCCAATTTAATGGAAGTTGATTTTTGAAGCAGAAATTTGGTCGAATTATAACAATTAAATACAACATTTTTAAATCAAAGAATGTTTTTAATACATAATAAATAAATAAATAAGATAATTAATATTAATATATAATACACTTAATAAATATAAAATATCTAATATTCCCAGGTATTTTCCATATTTTGTACTAGAAAATATAGTTTCATTAGAAAAATGCGATTTTGAATTCTGTGTAATATTTTTTTTGAAACCATTTTGAAGGATGTTAATTTCAAGGAAAAACTCATATAAACTATACTAATCAAATTTGCACAATTTTTGAGTATGAGAAATGATATGTCACTTTCAGGTTATAAAAAAAACAATTTTTACAACATGCATATAGTTATTTATTTATTTGAGCTCTTTAAATTACATACACATAAATTATCTAAATTTGTAAACCTCGATTTAATAAAAACAATTTAATTCCTATTATTAGATTTTGGCTAATATTTAAGTTAAAACTTAAACTAGAAATTAAGCAACTCCTATAATTTATTTAAACAAACCCAAAGCCGTCCAAAATTAAATTTCCACTAATGAAAAACGTTATGGATTTAAAGTTTACTGTTTAAATTTATAATGTCGGAGTGAATTAGCGACCGAGTTAGTAAAATGGGATATAAGCAGACTTTGCTTTGTGACCTACGAACAGAGAAAATTGTAAAAGCAAGTCAAAAACAAAAGATAGGTGTATTTTCTGGCGCAGCAACGTCTCGCTCGTTCGGGATTATTAAATGCTTTTAGTAATCTAAACTTCAAACAAAAACGAAAATTTAAGTATTTCCTATTGTGAATGTTTTTTTAGTCTTACAAATTTATTATTAGTTTTTATTTCACTGAAATGAGTTTCGCTCAGTGTAAACTGGCGCATTCGCCACTGTTTCTAATAATATATTTATATTGATGTTTAAATTTAATAAAATATGAGTTAAAATTTTGTGAGACAGTTACGGAGGCGGCTCTGTAATACACATATATAGACATACACGTAAATGTGAATGTACATTATGGAGATTTTAGAAAATTATATTATTCAATTTGTACTATTTGTTTTGAATTATTTTATATTGATGTGAGATAAGTATCTTATAGATCGAAATTGCTACAATAGTGTGGCCCCTCAGTAATGTAGGCCTCAATACCATTGGGTATACGATGGATAAAGGACTGAGTCAACTTTTCAACCCTTCAAATAATTTAAATGACCTTTTTTTAATATCGAAATTTGGAATGAAATCACTCAAGTCCAAATTCAGTAATTAATTTTTAGCAAGGGTTCGCTGTCAAGTTATAATTAATGACGATGAAGAAGAGAAAGTACTCGATATTAATTTTATTTTATGTTGTTTAAAAAATATTTGATTATTTATTGGATTGTTGAATAAATTTTTTGAATAGAACCAATATTTGATAATGTATCTTCAAACTTATGCTTTAATTTAGATGAATAGTGTATTTAGATAATTTATTGCAATTGTTTTGAAATTAAATTTTTTATCAGCCAAACAAATATGTCAAAGTACTTAAGTCGCTTAGATGCATATAACTTTGTTTGTTCCGTAACTGAAAGTTATATAAGTAAATTGTCATTTTAAACTTCAAAAAGATCTTGTTAAAGTTCTAGTCAGAGGGGAATTTCGCTTCCATTTGCAAGGTTAAACACCTGAGCATCGGTTATATTAATGTTTAACGTACCAACGTAATATGCTTTCATTTTTACCAAGCTCCTGCCTCCAACGTTGACTAAATCTATTGACAAAAGGTTTATCCTTTGCACATTCGCTAGTGCAAAAAATACTTATACTTCCGAGTTCGTCGCACGTTGTGAAGTGAACTTAATATAAATTTATAACGTGCTCTTAAGAGCATCATATTGCGAATGGCGATGCACATATCTACTGGAGGCTTTATTTTTTTCGTAAAAGTTAATTACCAAACAGTTTTAATTAGAAACTTTTTTATCTCACCTGCCTCATCCCGCCAGAAATTTTAATGGATTTTAATACGGCACATTAGCCGAATTATACCTATCTTTAAATATCGCGATGTTTAAAAGCTTGTGTGTTGGTACGTGCTTTCCGCGGCAGAATTAACAAATTGTGACGATGGAACGTGTGCATGAATGTTAATCATATATTAATTCTTAGATAAGACTCACAACTAACGACTTTTTTCCATATTGATATGCAGATATACAGAGGATTTACAAGATGCAACTAAACGTGTTTACAAGCTCGAAGCTTTATTATTTTTTTATTAAAATTTAACATCCCAACACTGAATATTTGCATACCGGACGTATCATATCTATTATGTTAAGATCATTAATTTGAACAAGCTAATGTGATATTTACTTAACAAGTAAAAAATACTTTGTATAAATTAAACTATTTCTCATATTGTTTTAATTTAAAATGAAGTAAAACGAATTTACTGAAGTCAAAAAAATCGACTTTATTTGTAATTTGTAAAAATACAATAATTTACTTCACAAATCAATAAAATGTGCCATAACTTCACCACTTTTTATTCGATGTTTATGAAATTTTAAAAGGTCAAGATAAAAATTATCTAAGTTATAGGAAATTGTAATAATTCGCTTCGATAATTTGAACCATGACTTGTCAGGAAAAAGTTAGACTTAACAAGACTTTGAGTTATTAAAAATACTACTAAATAATTATAAATATTCTGGATGGTCAAATAGTATATGTCCTCGGCCATATCTCAGAAGCTACTAATATAATAGGTATAGAAAAAATATTATTAATGAAAATACTTCGTATAGAAACCTGGAACATACATTTGTTACTCAAATAGCCGCTAAGAAACTTAACAAACAACCAAATTATTAGAAAAACAATTGTTTCTTTCTAATTTGCTAAGATATTTGATTATTTACCTTGATAACATTTACTATATTGTTTATTATAATTCTCAGATTGTTAGTTGTGGCAAAAGAAATAGCATAACACTTAAAATTAAACAATTTGTCAGAGATTCATAGAAGGATCTAATTTGTGCAAGTATATAAAATATATTTTAGTACTTTATATATTTTTTATTTTTCTCTTTTTGCCAAAGAATTTGTTCAAGTAATAAATACATGTAATTGTCAGACGTTATTGCCAATCAATTCGAATTATTGAAGTTTGATTGTAGTTACATTATAAGAAAAAAATATAAGAAATTGTTATCCAATTTCTTTCAAGTTTATAAACTTGATTAAGAAATATACATATATATTTTTTTATTTCTTAGGTTTTGAAGTATTTTTAATTAATTCAAGTATTTATAAAATATGTTCAATTTGAGATGGAAACGTCACTAATTTTTTATTTATAATTGTATTTAAATGAAATTAATGTTCAAAAGAGAGACAATAAAAATATTAAAGCCGCACACGAAATAGAAAATGTAGTTTTTTATTATGAATTTTTTGAGTTATGACTCACTAAAATCGAATTAGAAATATAAAAGTTACGGGAGTGTTTCCATCTTAATTGTCGCACTGTACATTATATACTGTTTTGTATAAACTTATAAGTACTTTAAAAAAGTATAAGCATCTTAATAATAGAAAATTAATAGTGGTGAATACTTCACAACATGCTATTAAAACTGCAGTATAAAGTTTGCAGCTTCTTAAATTGTTCACTGGACCATGTATAGTTAATACTCTTTTGCATGTTGCTTTTGATTACACTTGTCGGAGCCAATATAATAGTCTGTAAAGGATAAGTTTAATTATAAACAAAACACAACTCTGTTATTTTCAGTATCGCATTTTATGTAGAAATTTAAAATTCGTTCATAGCGATAGCAAATAGAAAAATAATAACTAAAGTTTGTAAAAATACTAGTTCAATTTTGGTAGCGGGTTTTGATCACCGGCAGTAGATTTAGGATTAAGCAAACAGACAGTGCACATAAGAAAGTGTTTGAGTGGTGTATGCATTGAAACCTAAAGTCGTCCAAGGAAGTGATTACTTACTACTTACACGTCCGTGTAATATTAGTAGACGATTTTTAATCCACGAAATTATAAATAACAAAGTTTTTGTTCCTTGCAATAATTTGCAAGAAATTTAAATAGGTATAAGAACGGCTTAAGTGGTTTTAAAATTGAAATAAAAATACAACGAATAAAAGCCTTAAATAAATATAAGAAAGTTTATTTTTATTAATTATTAAATGTGAATATTGTAATATGTATTAAAAATGATACCAGGGTATTTCTGATTTTTCAAACGTCGTGCTGTGCAAAATATGTCAATATAGTTAGGTAAGCTATTGGGCAATATGCGTATATAATGTTGCAATTTTTAAAATGATTCATAAACGGCTTACGCGATTTTGCTGTCGTTTTATCGGACGTTAAAGCCGTATTAAAATTATAATTAATACCAACTCATTGACGTCGAATTTGAGTTTTTTAGTAATTACCTCTAGCATATTTATTCAATGTAACAACACGATGTATAAAATTCAGTTTAATTATTTTTTAAATTAGTAATTGGCAACAATTTTAATAAGATAATTAAATAAATTACCAAAAATTTTGTTCAAATTCTCTGCATAAAAATAATACTGTTTAAGACACACGTTTATTCGTTTGAGTGCAAATGAAATAGATAAACAAATAATTTAATTTTTGTGGTAAAATTGTTACGAATGAATAAATTTGTAAATTTCAAATAAACTGTGAAAATAATACTTTTACACCACTATTAACACTATTACTTAATTTTACTTGAAATCATTTTACTTCATTGGTGGAAGTTATAATTACCAAAAAATTCATTCACCAAAACTGATTGCGATTAATTATATTTTTTCATACTATTCATCAAATTTCTACAAAATCATATAAACCGTTTTAAACTTTGAAAACTTGAGTAAGTCGACTTATGTTGTGTCGAATCTATCAGAAGATAATAATATTTTGACCATTGTTGGTTTATTTCAAATAAAAAAAATAAAAATATTTCAAAATTTTTTCATTAAACATTTTATCACCTATTGCTGGTGTCAAGAAACGGTTATTTTAAAACTACTGTAAACCATTGTCACATAGTACTTCTTTCTAAAAATGGTGAATGCGCAATATTTGCTATTTTTTAAAAGATTTTGTATATGGTATATATATAGTATATGCATCGAAAAATGTATGAAGAAATCAAATAAGTTGAATTACAATAAAATGTAATTGATTTAAAGTTGAACTTAAACTATGACCCAAATACCATTTTCCAAAAATGTATAATTAAACTCTAATAGTAAATTAATTCATTGGAAATCTGATGAAACTGCTTTATTTCGCATCTTAGATGGCTTCAATCAAAAAGTCTGACGTGTCTGTGCTCGTGGTACCGTAGAATGTTAAATTATTGCGTTTCAAAAAAACCAGCGCCAAAAGCTGAAAGAAACGTTGCAAAAAATACATTTGAACTCGTAATTAAATTAATTAGAAAGCCACCTCGATGACTTCGGCGGTGCTTCTCTTATCAATTTGCTCCACGTAGAAGCGTGTTTACCCCAGACGCGGCCACAGAACCGACCGTTAAGTGCTCGAGTACACAATCCAACTCGAACAAACTGTACCGTCGTACGACATTAGCGGTTTGCAGAACGGTTGCCGTGCACCGCTTGGAAATTAGGGCCGCCGATGTGACATTGCAACTCCACAAGTTGCACATACGAGGTATAAACTGGGACAGGACTGACACGGTTCGAACGATTAGCGCCAGGACGGCAACCGCCGTCAGATGTGCGACTTTGTGGCAGACTGTACTTGAACCTGAGTTAAGCTGGTCGTCATAGTAACGCCTAGACGGCTACCAGTCGATAGGATCGCGATGAGTTGCATCGATGTACTCGCGATGCACCTTCAATCGTTTGTCAATCGGCCTGCGGACTAGTTAGACCGATGGATGATTTCGGGTTTGGCCTCGATGCGATGCTCTATTTATAGATCGGGTTTTCGGGATGAAGTAGATAAGTCCACGCTTTCATGGGGAGTTTTAAATGATTAGTTGCTGTTTGTAGTTGGTCGATAGAAGATCAAGTACACATAAAACTTCTTAAATGAATTCGGTTTTCAGTATATTTTATCCATAATTATTATAGGGTAAAACTTCAATGTAAAAAATAAGAATAGGTTTATAAACAAATACTGAATATGCTGTTTTAATTTTTTTTTAATTTTTAATATTGCTATTGGAAATAAGTAGAAATTAAATTAAATTAAAAAATTTCACTAGTAGGCTAATTTTTTACCTTGGTCAGTTGTAAAAGTATCAAGCTTCAAATTGATAAAAAACTGTATAATAACTATAGAGGGTGTCCCAGAATATGTAGGCTCTCTTTCTGATTGATATGTAAATCAGTCAAGATTTTCTTAAAAGTTTACCATAAGGAGATAGGGAGGCTTAGACAAAACATGCTTAATCTTAACCAATTCATCACAATTTTAGATTTGTGTTTGTGATCGTTTTAATGCTAAAACATTAAGAACGACATTTTTGAAGAATTTGCTCTCATATATTGAAATGTACAAAAGCAAATTGTTGGTTAATGTATCCCTGGACATAAATCAGCATTCCATAATATAATTGAAAACCCACGACATTTTACTGTGGGTATAAGCAAATTTTGTGTAGTTTTGTTCCTGTAGGATGTTTAACATAAGAAAAAACATCATTTTTTGATAAATCAAATTTAGACTCGTTAATAAGAACTACTCGTTCCCACTATTCTGTCGCCCAGTAAATGTGATCCTGAGCAAGTCAAAATTAGACTTTCACATTTTTAGTACAAACAAGTCCCATTTCCTCTAGTTTGACTTTTAATTTCAGTTGACAATTTTTTTGTAACTATCCAATTATCCAATAAATCTATTTAAATTAACAGAGAAGAGTGAAAGACCAAGTGCTATAATTTTGTCCATTGAAAAATAAAATATTATACAATTTTTTAAAGACTAAAATTAGATTGCCAGTTGCATAGCAGACACAACAATAATAGAAAAAACTAACATCATAGGTACTGGCATCCAGTTCAAGTAGTACAGCTCATATTTTAAATATAATTATGGCCACTACTGTATATAAAGGAGCACTTCATGGAGTGTGCTTAATACGTGTATCAAGGGAATGAACAACAATACAAAAATTACCTATATAAAACATAATGAAATGTTGTATGTGGTATCAATCATGGAATTAAAAAGTGAAAATTGAAAATTGAAAACTAAAAATTTAATAACTGGCCATTTCTGATTTTAACACGACAATAAGTTACCATGACATTATTAATAATTTGGAAAATTGTCACTTTTGTCAATTTGCGTCAAACATCTTGAATATATTTTACAATTTTGCTATTTTTTATGCTTTTATAAGTTTTTGTCAGTTTTTAATCATGGATGATATAATGCCGACAGAGATCTTGGAGGACGATGAGGGTTCTATAACACACGAAGATCAGGAGGAATTCGTGTATGAGACACACGCAGACGTATACAGTTCACCTTCCAAACTCCTAGTACCACCAGATCGTGACGATTCGTACGAGTCCCAAGAGTCTCAAGAAGAAGATGATAACAAACATATGGGTGTATTTTTTTTTTCACTTTTATTCTAAATGGGATACTTTTAATAAAACTAATTTACAGGAACAGTTTGGAATGTACGATGATCTTAGTGGCAGTGATTTATCTGAAGGGTCATTAAATGTTGATCATGTTATCATCGACACGGAAAAAGTTGAATCAAGTGAGTTAAATATTTTCTGTCCTCAATCATTTATAAAATATTTTAGTTGAGCGTCTCAGTGAGACTGACAAAAATGAATATGAAAAAATGATTTTGGATATACAACTCTCTATTTACCAAGAAGAATCTAAAAATCACTACTTGCACAAAAGAATAATAGACTACGTCCGCAAAAGAAAGGTATTTCTTTCAATAACATATTATATAATATAAATTGGAAAATTTTTAGATGGACACATGTTTAAGAGAAGCAGACAATGATGATAGCAGAGTCTACGTTAAAAGATACAAAGCACAATTATTAAATTATGGAACACTAATAGAAGATATTGAAAAAAACAGAGAAGCTTTTACTACAGACATAGAAAAGATTAAAATGGAACGTGATAATCAGATTCAAGCGTCAGAAGTTTTATTTCAAAAGTTGCAGGCCAAAGAAAGAGAAGTAGGAATTGGATTGATACACGCAAAAACTGGGCTTCCTTTACAAGATAAGGTATTTTATTCAGTTAGTAAAGATTAATTTATTTATGGTATGTTTTTGTAACATTTATAGAAAGTAGATATGTTACTGAATCAACAAAAGGAATACTACAATCAAGTAAGAGATCGAAGATTAAAACATATTAAATTAAAAATGAGAGTCACCGATCTTGAAAAGAGAATGAACCAGCTTTTATATATTGGCGAAGGATTAAATTTACTCGATTATGAAACACTGCAGTTTAAAAATCGTTCCTATCAAGATAAATTAGATGACAGAGAGGACGAATTAAACAAGTTTGAATATTCATTTATGCTGAAATATTTATCCACAATTTACACCTTATATTTTTTAGACTGCGTATGACATGTAGAAATGGCATTCAAGTGTTGGCTCACTTCCGGGAAATATCAACTTCGACAGAGGAAGAAATTTATAAAGAAATTGAGGAGTTAAAAAAAATCAATGAATCTGTCGATAAGGTACGTATTTTACTACCTAAATTTTGTTAAAAATTAACACGACAATTTTAGACTCGTGAAAAATTGAACAAACTAAAGACGAAGCGTAACATGATAAGAAATCAGGCCTACAATCTAAAAGAATCATTGGGTCTCCTAACTAATCCCGATTTGTTAAAAGACATGGAAAAGTCAATTGATGACCTCGCAAATCTCACTGATCTAGTAAAAGAAGCTGAGACAGATAACAAATTGAACAAAATTAAAATCAGAAACATTCGCAAAAATATGGAAAAAATACCCCAGAGTAAAAAGGAACTGGATAAATTGCCGGCCATACGAAAGTCACCGAGAAAGGTACACAGGAACAGAATTATCTTACCAGTTGACGCGTTCAAAGGTACCAGAGGACTGCCATTGCCAAAGTACTGCTTGGGAAAAACTCGTATATAGAATATATTTAGGCTAATCACGTATAATTGAATATGTTACTGTCGAATACTATAGATATCTGATATATTATTGCCTCGATGAAATATATAATTTTTACAAAACATTCTTGATTGGTTATTCAGCATATGTCCTTTGAAGTAGACAAGATCCTGTAAGGATGAGATGAGCTTAATGTTTTTGAATTCATAACCCAAGTGTATTGTCTTGTTTTATTATAAAATACATTTGAAAACACTATCACAGATTTCTCAGGGGCCAATCAAAAGTCCCCAATATTCATGTAAATTTCCAAACCGCAAAGACAAACCCCCCAAAGCATGGAAATGCAAACTATTCAAGTAAACAAACTGACCAAACTATTATCTCACATTACCAATAAAAAAAGCTCAAACAAACCCAAGGCACCGCATAACAGGGAATTGTAGACCAATTTATCATAGCATTGATCTCGAGAGGTTTCGGTTACATACGCGGTTTGATTGACGTATCGGATGTGGGGCAAAACCGGCTCCTTTTCCCTTCTGCGAAACTCCGAAAAAAAAAAACCATCGGCCGGGACGGGGCGTCGCCTCAGAAAATCGAGAGTGAATTTAGCCACGATTTTTTTAATATCCTGACTGCCATTGAGGTAGCTTTGTTGTTGGCCACCTAGAAAAGATCCCCATCTTTGTGTATGCTGACGAGACAGTGATTACGTCATTGTCACCATAACGCCGGTTTATATTTCCAAAGCCATATATTCTGTTCCCGACAAGGCTTATGTGCTGTATTTTATTAGTGTGCATGACTGAAATTTAGTCAATATCCTATTTGATATAACTATCCTAATTATTAGATTCCAAGTTGCTAACTAAATTAATATTAACAAAGATTACATTTGACACAATTACTCAATAATTATTCATACTCTCTCAATAAATTTTGGATGATCAAAGATGAAGGTGGAGACATATGTATAAACTGCTAGATCCTCATTAACATTATTGGTATAAATAAAAGTAAACCTCATTGACATAGATACAAACGGGAGCGTTCTATAAAAGTTCATCCTTTCAATGTCTTACATATAACTAATTAAGCATCAATAGCACAGTCGCGATAGGTTTAATTAGCGAAAAGTCAAGTGTGTAAAAGGTACATCATCAAGGCATCAAATGAAGCGTGTGGAGGGTTGGGCGGTTGCTCTTTTGCTGTCGATGGCAGGTGACAGGCCAATCCACTCAGCAATTGCATCAGATAAATATAATAGGGCTAAAATCTCGACGACCGCTTGTACGGCATAATGGACGGAGGGAAAACCGACACGCCATTCTGTCGTTGATGATACCAGGACTCTTCTGGACTGTCGATACTTTACCAAACGATTGGCTGGGCGTATCTTTTTTTTTTATTGCTAATTTCATGCCGTTTGTTTGGAGACTACGCGTTGTTCAACGGCCTAACTGACAATATTTCAACACCCGTCAGTTTGTCTTCGGGATAATAAAATATATTATGCGGATAATAATAGGACAAGTATTGTATGAAATCTAACTGAATTAATGGCAAGTGAATTGCGACGTTAACTGTTTGAAATGAAATTCGACCACTAATTGTAACCGAAATTGTAAAATGACGTTGTCCGGCGTAATAACTTGTTTGTTTAATGTCGAATTAAACAACAAAATTAAATTTGACTATTGTATGCCGGACATAATTATCTTTATGTTGACCCAATCCAATATTGTTCGAAGTTTGTTCTCTAATATTGTAAACACATAGTAATTTTAAACAATAGATTATGCTAAACAATTTCATTTTAATAATGTTCAATTACGTTAGTATCACTTCATAATTATTATTTCATTTGTTCGCCGCACTCTTAAAATTACGTGGTAAGTAATAAATGCAATTTCGAACACTGCGAGTTGTTATGCGTTTTGTTCTCTATTCAATGTGAATTTTGGTTCAAACCGGAGTAAAATTTGATATTTTGTATTTAATTTTGCATATGATTCTATTCAATATATCGAAATATAAATATAAAATACTGTGGCCTATTTCATTTCAAATTGACCGAAAATATTTTTTGCAGCTTGGGGATATTTTTGTTTTTAAAAGTGTAAAACTACTTTTATTATTTTTAACATGTTCAATTTCAATAACAAACGAATATATTGGAGAGGTCACTCTTACTGCTGATAATTAGTCAATATTTCAGTTCCATCATCATCATGCCCATGCTAATTAAATTTATTTTTTACGTTAGCCATTAATTTCATTAATATTTTATTTTTTATCAATTAAATTAAGTTTAAATTAACACTACCAGAGTACATTTTTAATTAAATATTATTTACATATAAAATGTAATTTAATATTAGCTACTAATATTTTAATTTTGATTATATATCAATTTTCTTTAATTAATTTTTTATGTACCTACTAATTATTTAAATTTTTAGTACTAATATTAAATAAACAATAACAAAAATTTAACAAAATATTTCAATTTTAACAAAATGAATCAGTAGACTTGAAATAGAAACCGTCTATTCGTTAATTGAATTTAAATTTTATCTTGTCTACTAATAATATTAATTTTTAGTAGTAAAATTAAATCAACAATGACAATAAATAAAAACTATTTAAATTTGTTGAAAATAGAGGTAAAATCCCGGTCAGAGTGAATCAGTCCATTTGAAATGGAAAAGTACATGTGTCTTTATTATTTATAAATAATTGTAATTAATTAAGAAATATATCAATTCTATTAAAATTTGGGAAAAAATACCAAAATAAATTAGTTGATTTGAAATGGAATAAGCATATATATTTAGTTAAATTTAATATTTTCTATTAACTGTTAATAGCCTAATTTTTATTAATAAGATTAAAGAAACAATAACAATTATTAAAAAATATTTTAATTCTATCAAAATATACGTAAAATCGTGACCAGAATTTTGTCATTTTAATTTAATTTATCATATTATCCACTAATAATATCTTAATTTCTAAAAATTAATACTATTAAGAGTAAAATTAAATTAACAATAAGGATAAAACTATTTTAATTAGATAAAAATAGAGGCAAAATCAAGTCGGCGTGGACCAGTCAAATTGAAATATATCAAAAACTAATTAACCAATAATATTTTAATTTTAATAATTTGATTAAATAAATAACAATAATCAAAAATATATCAATTTTATTAAAATTTAGATAAATACACCATTAGATTAGTTGAAATGAAATAGGCAATGTGTATGTACCAATTAAATTTAATATTTTCTGTTAACTGCTAATTATTAATAATCTAATTTTTAGTAATAATATACAATTATAATAATTGATAAATATTGCAATACTATCAAAATATAGGTGATATGAACAGAATAGATCAGTCGATTTGAAAAGGAAAAAGCCATGTGTATTTGTCAGATAAATTTATGTATTACAATAACTATTTTAATTTTTAGTGATAGAAAATATTTCAATTGTATGAAAGCAAAATTATGACCATATTGTATCAGTCGATTTGAAATGGGATAGCTAATTTAATTATCATGATAATATTTTTATTTTTATTAGTAAAAGTAAATCAATAATAATGATAAATAAAAAATTTTTCAATTCGATGAGAATAGGGGTAAAATCACTGTCTGAGTGGATCAATCGATTTGAAATGGACCAGGCACTGTGCATTTGCCAATTAAATTTATTTTTTTATGTTGACTGCTAATAATATTTTATTTTTTAGAAATAATAACAATAAATAAATAACATATGATATCTATCAAAATGTAGGTAAAAACATAACCAGAATGGATCAGTCGATTTGAAATGGTATTTGTCAATTTAATTTAATACTTTATTTTAACTAACAATTGGTTAAAAATCAAATAAAATTTACACAGTTCATAAACTAGTTTAATATGTTTAATATGTTTCGTCTGAACAGCTATTAGTTTATGAAATAACCAAGAATATCGGTTAATATAGTGGAAATAATCAAGAAATTTAATATTGTTAGGTAGTTTATAAACTATGCAAGACAGTTCCGCTAATACCAAAATCATAATATTTGATATCATAAAATAACTAAATTCTAGTTGGTTTGTAAATTATTAAACAATAATTTTCCAGATAATTTTATTACAATGCATTGGGTATTATTAATTTTTCTTTCAATGAAAAGCATAATTTATAGAAAATTTTCATATCAGCAACACAATCTCGGATAGTATCTAAACCTCTAGATTTTTTAATTATTTCTACTACATTAGCCGGAATCTTTGGCTAGTTCACAAACTAATTGCTAATTTAGATGATGTTGCGTTTTCTATCTAAATAGCTAACGGTTTTGTTAGTTCATAAACTCTCCAGATAGTTTATGAACTAACCAAGTTTGCACATTAGCCATAATTTGTATATAGAATAAAGAATTATGCTAAAAACGCTAACAAAACTATAAATAAATAAACCATAAGTCTATTTGTATGTTAAATTAAAACAAGTAAGTGGGATCCATCCAATAACTAACACCTTTAGGTACGTTGGGTCTAACGAATGATTATTTTATTCCCAACATTATATGGACGTTTATTCCGCAATGGCCCCACTAAAATACCCACAGTCTGACGCGTTTGACGAACAGTTTTGGATTTCCTTAATCGCGAAACAGAATTACCATTGTCTTGAATAATTGTACCGTAATTCTAAGAAACTGGTGGGGCTCCGCCGGTAAATGAAACAGAGTCGGATTAGTAAATTTCGAACAAACAAATCTAAAAAAATGTCCTTTTGAGGTTTCCAAACAGACCACTTCAATAATAACGTCACGAATAATCGGATTTTAGATAAAAATTTATTGTCCGAAAGTTAATCAAAACTAAAAATTCAATGGGGGGCTTAATGAAAAATCAATGAATCGACGTGTCGTACAGCTGCCAACGTTTGTAATTGCTTCAGCATTATTTCATTCTGTTTTCATTGTCGGTGTTATAAAACCATTAAAATGAGCTAAAAAAGTTGCATCAAATAAATACAGGCAGATTGAGAGCAGTTCTTTTCATCGCATATTGGTGTCGTGTTTAGATTCGATTTGTAGAACGGATATTGCCATTCGTTATCCTGATTACTATTCGTTCAATCAATGTTTGTCCATATCCAGGAGCGTTGACTGTACTGGGGTGAAAAATAATTCATTTTCCTTAAGCCCACCCAAACTCGATGAATATATAAGACTGATGCGAGATGCGGCATTATTCCGAGTAGAAAACAAAATATTTTCGTTTCACAACAACATAAAATAACTTCTGACGATTTTCAAACCTCAAGAAAACGCAACGTTTTCTTGATACTAAACTCAATTTACGTGGCATTCCCTAACTTATCTGCTGATAATCGTTAAATGATTTGTCTGAAACACGCGCGGAGTTTCCATCCCCCACCATCCCCCCTGATAAAAAGCCCAACGTAGAGTTTAACAAATAAAAAAGGGAAGGCAATTGGTTTCTTGTTGTGAACATATCTGGGCAGTTACCAAAAATTGGAGCCATTTCAGCTGAAATGGAGCGTGTACAGTCGCAACCGCTGAAACGATAAAGAAATAGGTAGCTGTCTTTGATTTATTTCGTCGATAAAAAACTTCTACCGCAAAGCACTTTCTGGATGTGTTTAATTATTTTAAAGAAAGTTTTTTTTTAATTTATCGTTTACTGATGTAATTTGGTTCATATAGACACTTAAATGAAATTAATTAGGCAGTTTGGAGTTTTTAGTGTTGAATATTTAATGTTGTTTTTAGACAAAATATATTATTTACTGGGCTTTATCATTATTTTATTTATGAGTAAAATTATCAAAGTTTATTAATAACTATTATATTGCTGATCATAATATCAGTATGTTTTTTATTGAAAACTAAGAAAATTGAATTTGCATCCAATATGCATGAATATTAATAACTCTGTGATAGATTTCAAAATCATATTTTGAATTAATACAAATCTCTCAGACAGTAATATACCATAAAGACTGGGACGCTGGAATTGTTTTATTGACTTATTATCTTTATTCAAATCTACGTAAGTACGTTTCCATTTTAAATTAATATTAGTTGTCTGTATCATTTTATTTTGAAAATGTTCATAATATTGTTTTCGACAATAAGTTTAGTATTAATAAATTGATAAAGTTAACTATAATTCAAGAATCACTTGTATCTTATATTTTTTATGCAGGATATAATAAGCAAAATAATAGTTTTTAATAATTTTATTTTTATTGTAAATATCAGATTTTTTAAATATATAAAAACTATATTGCTAATGACTTGGTGGCAAATCAGTAGAATATTCACAAGTACGCTACACTGATTGTAAATTGTATGAGAAAAATTTCATAATGCAATTATCCTTTATTTATTCCTTTATATACAGCATATAATCAAAAAGCATGAATGATTTACAATTTAAAATATAAATAATCTACATTTTAGACAAAATATTAATTTGCAAATGTATGGGTAAAATTTCTGATAATACACCTTCTGGGTAATTCCCAACATTTGTCTTAAACATTTGTACAACACATATTAAATGTAAAAATAAAAAGAAATATATGAAAAAATGAAGAACTTTTTTGTGAAATTATGAATTGGTCATTGAATTTTGCATTTAACAAAATAGGTTTGTATCATATTTCAGAATATTTTCGAATAAAATGTTAGGTAGTAATTTAACGCGCAGGTTCTTAAAATTAAGTTATTCTTATTGTCAATAAGAAGCTCAATTTCAATTTTATCTCTATTTAATATATATATATATATATATATATATATATATATATATATATATATATATATTCATAAAATTTACTGTAATCAATTTTTGTTAATTTTTAATATAAAAAATAAAATGCTAGAGCTTTTTTAATGTCTATCTTTTGAGAATTTATGTTCTTTGATTAATAAAACTTATTATAATTTATAATACAGATTATATATTTACACATTTTTAACTATGTAGGTTTTGAATAGAGAGAAATAGATAAGTGATTAATATTAATTTATCCAATTTGTATTGTAAATTTCAGATTTCTTGAGCCTTTTTAATTATATCAATACGAACATGATAGTAAACCTAGAATAATACATAGGTAGAATATAGAATATTCACAACACGCCACTGATTGTGGTTCTAAAGTTGAGTGAAAAGAAAACATAGGTCTATAATATTAATATTGATTTTTACCCCCTTTTGAATTTTGAAAAAGCTTTTTGTTCTACATTATAAAAAGAAGCTAAAACTATGAATAATTTACACTTTAGAATTTAAATAATCTATTCTTTAATGGATCTAAACTTTTAATATTATTTTTAAAATGTGTGGAAGAAACTATTGGAGTTGACTGATAATGAATGGAATGTTGTGGAAAGTTAGTCAAATAAATAATGTTTTATATTGAAAACTATAAAAATTAAACATAAAACTAAAAAACTATAATTCCAAATACAACATATTGCTTTATTTATTGATTAAGGAATCTTTTTGTAAAATTAAAAATTTGTAAATATAACAGATAGTAATTGAACGCATTGATGACAATAAGAAGCTTAAGTTCAAATTAATCTGCTGTTCACTAATAACGTCTCATTTTAAGTATCTCTGAAATTATTGAGTGTTTAAGTATATGATATTCTAAGATATTTTTCTTATTTATTCCATGATTTAGTTAGTTTAGTAAGACAATTAAAAGACATTAGATTTTTTGTTGTTTCATAAAAAGTCGTCTGTTTCAATTTCTCGTGCAAACAATGATGTACTACGGTTTTTTAATTACTATCTTTGTGGAACTTATTCAGGCCTAGTTACAAATAACAAAGTTACATGTGTGTTTTCATCTTAAACGAGTATTTGTTGTCTGTATTATTTTACTTTAAGAATGTCCAATATACTTTTTCTTTTTGAATAATCAGTTCATTTATACATTCTTTACCTACGCAGACTTCAAATAGACAGAAATATATTATTGACAAGATTATTATCAATTTTTTATATTTATTCAATTTATACAGCAAGTATCAAATTTTTTGAATCTGAAAATTACATCGATGATAGTATGGGGCAATAGTAGTGTAGAATATTCAGTACAGTAATTGTAATTCTGAAGTTGTATGAAAAACTACATAGCTCTAAAATAATAATATTGATTTTCATCCCCTTTATAATTTTGAAAAAACTTTCTGTTCTTATAATTTATTTTAATACAGGTGTATGTTAAATTTTTCTTTTATACGTTGGAACTAATTAAAGAGAAAAAATAAATTACAATTTAATATTTAAATAATCTGTAGTTTAGTGGAACCAATGAATAAATTAAAACAATCGAAACGAACCGATGACACACATCTACCAGTACTGGAACCAATGATGGACCCCGATGTTTGGGACACGCGGGAAAATAAATCACAAAGTTATGTCTTTAATTGGAATTTATACCTGTAGGGAGAACAAACATGGCGTTGTTAATTTTACATCGTCTGTTTGCGCGGTTTTCCGACAGGGGGTTTTGCTAGCTCCAGATACGGCAAAAGGGGGATAAAAACATCTTACTGCACCGAACTAATATCGGAGAGCAAGCAATCTAAGGCGGCTGGTCACATTTGTTTTTGTTATATGCTTACATAGCTATCCAATACCTCGGAATATATTTGTGCGATCGATACGTTTACACACGACCGCCGGAACCATGTCTTGCACGTGTTATGTTTGTGTATTAGTTTTAGAGAACGGCTTGTTTTTGCCATCAAACCATTTGACTAAGGTCTTCTAATCCACTGTGGGTTATCATTCACCAAAAACAAACAGGGATTTTGATTAAACGACTACGCAATTTATTGCCAGTCGACACGTATTACGATTGCAATCAAACTAAAAACGTATACGAATGTATTTTCAATATTGTACCTATGTAAAGCAGGTTTCAATTATGGAGAAAAATGCATTGTTCAGGGCTGAGATGAGTCTTTTATGGGGGTATCCATTTTCTAATTAGCGAAACAATAGATGCTAAACAGTGAACGATAACAGCGAGGCCTCCACCGAGATTACAATATGGCAGATATTATAATTATTATTACTGCGAGAATACGTCGGTATTGTGGGTAGCCAGTAAAAGAGAAGCAACAGGACCGTACTACATGAAATTGTTCCATTAACCAGATAGTTATACAAGCTTCTATATTATTATTGACATGGTACATGTGTTTAAAGCGAAACTGGCTGTATCACACCGTTTTTGGTCATTAAATCCTTGTTAATTTGATTTGACTTAAACTGTTCAACTAATTGTAAAATCGACTTAAGTAATCTTACTATTTAGTTTAATACTCAGTAGATACAGTCAGCAATTCTGTCAGCTGCGCCACACAGTTTTTCATCTTTAAAACATTCTTAATTTGATTTTATTTAAATTATTCAAAATTTATTAAAGTATTTTACTTTTTGATCTTTCTGACATAAATATCAAGTAATTTTCACTACCTAGTGCTCCTGACTATTCATCAAATCCTAAGATTTCTTTTCCTAAATTATACTCGGAGATAATAATGAATGCTTTTTTTAATTTATTCTATGATCAAAAAATATTTCAAATTTCAAGCTAAATATCAAGAAGTCGATAGTAATTTTCACTATCTAACATATACTGTCTATTTATCATATTCTGTGAACAATACTCGCAGATATTAATAATTCCACAATACACAAAAAATTATTTAATATTAAGTACATTCAGTCACACTGCTAATGGAGATGGTGCATATGTTTGGTCAAAACTGTAATTGAGCATGTGCATCACACAACTTTGGAGTATTAAAATGTTATCGATTTGATTTAATTTAAAACATTTAACTAAAATTAAGGGCTTTTAGAACTGTTCAATATTTAATACCTACCCTTTACCAATCTTTCTCTGTCATTGGATTTCTTTTCCAATGATACTCACATATATAACTAAATAATTTATTAAATTTCTTCTATGAACAAAAAAATATTTAATGTTAACTACGTTAATAATCACATGTAAAATTGTAAGTTAAATAAATATGTATTAATTTTTGGAATTTTTAGATTTTCAGGGGATGAGTTTTGTTTATTGAAAAACTGATGTATATGAAAAATTAATTGATTTCATCGTAAACAGCCCATTTTATAAACAAAAACATAAAAGTTTCACTAATAAAAATCATTTTTAATTAAAATATAAAAAAAATATTTTCTCATTTTAGTTATTTGTTCGTGTTTGTTTACAATGGAATTTTGTATTTTGGTACTAAATTTTCCGAAATATATTTTTTATTTTAATAATTTTATTGTTATCTATTTTTTTATTTCCTTATTTTATTCGGTACACGTCATAAGTTAATGTTAATAATAATTTAAGGGATGCTCAGTATGCTGGTTGTCTCAATCAATCCACAGAAATCATTAATCAGTGATTGAATTTAAAGTTTACTATTTTCTTAAATAGACAAGCTAAAAATGAATCAATAATAAAATTTTAAAAATAAAAATTAAGTTCCTCACATTGATACACAAATACAAGAATTTTAATGAATAAGTAAAAAATAAGAAAAATTTTTTTTATCTTTATCAATAAATAAATTTTATTAGTAGCAATTTCATGTTTTGCTTAAAAACAGGCTATTTATGATTAAATTAATTTTTATATGCAATAGGTTTTCATTAGGAAATTCCAAACTTATTCCTAAATTCCTAAAATTATTCCACAATTAGAAAAATTAATGCCCACTGCATATATGTATACAAAACTGGCTATACCACACAGTTCGTGTTTATTAAAATATTATTGATTTGATTTGAGTTATTCAATTAATTGTAAAATCAACTTAAGTAGCTTTGCTTTTAAGAACTTTCTGAAATAAGTATTTTGAAGGATCACTAGTAATTTCCAGCGCTGGCTGCCTGTTTATTCATTTATGTCCTTTCTTTCTTTCCAATAATACTCGCAGTTTTTAATCAATGCTTTATTAATTTTTCTGTGTAAACAAATAATAATTTAATATTAAGTACATGCAGTTAACATTTCATAGTCAAATCTAAACTCGTAAGGGGCAGTATCAAGGGTTTGTTGGGGTTCCGAATGAACATTTATTATAAGGGGCCCAGGAACAACCGCTGAAATTAAATTTATTATTAATTGATTCAAAACATCAACGTTAAATTACTTACATTTAAAATCGTGAGCTTTACAAATTTTGACCAAATGATTAAACTGAGTGTCCACAAGACCGGGGATACTTAAATAATCTTTGCAGTCAGCCTCGGGATTCTTCGAATTGGTTGGAATTTGCATGTGTGCCGTCTGTGCTTTAAATCTATGACATATAAAACATTATTTACAACATTTAAAAATAAACTAGGTTAGACATACGCCGCTCCGCAATATCCTGGGTCCTTTCTGATGGCTATCGCGTAATTTTGATTGAACGTATAAGATGATGATTTGTCTATGTTAAATCCAAATGAACGAATCGTGCCCGTCGATTGAGTGTAATACTGGATGGCACCCTTAGGTGCTGCAATAAACTAAATAATACACAATATTTAATTCAAAAACAAATGTTTTACCTAACAAGGGAAAATCATATTGGGACAAATAATCGTTTTTTCCATTTCCACCACACTGTAATTGGGTAACCTTTATCTTCCATTCTGGCAGATCCACAAGATCGACGTTAGATCTTTTACTCAATTTCATTGTCAATGTTACATACGAATCACCAGGATGCACATGGATGTATACTAAAAATGTATTTTAATCATATGGTGAAAATTTTTAAATTATCACTAACCATGATTGTTTTGGTTCGATCCGCACATATCGGGTATACCATAATGATTTGGTTCTATCGAAAAACTATCCGTGGAACAAGCGTATTTAGAACCATCATGTTTGGATGATGCCAGTTTAAACGATTCAAAATCTAATCTGTAACAATAAATACTACTTTATACCTGGTCAATACAACTAGTTGAAAAAAAGTACCTTATTTGGCAGACGTTGGTGTTCTCAAGATAAATAGTGTATGGGCACGAAGAAATATCATTTGTTTTTGTGACTTTTCCCGTGAAATAAGATACTTTAGATGAAGTAATCCTGTTACAACTATTGTCGTCTGCGAAATAAAATTTGTTAGTTGGTGTTCATTTTGTTTGACCGTTTCAGACTTACAAACACAGCATTTCTCCAAAAAACCACACGAACCTTTGGGTGTTCCACCGCTATTTTTACATTTCGCATCTGTAATACATTTACCTTCGACAACACCACCTTCACTTGTTGCCGTACACGATTTTGTCTTGGGAGGATCTGATAATAAAATAATTGTCAATTTTAATAACATGTTACTTCCAGATACTTACAATGACAGCATATTCCATTCACCCCACACGCTTGGGTTGCGGTTCCTCCATGAAGGGCACAGGTAATGGATGAAGTACATTCCCCAACCACGTCTCCATAATCGGTTGATACAACACAGGTTTTTAAGCTTTCTGTACAACAAACAACAAAATTAAATCTGAATTATTTTCTAACAGCGACTCACCTCTTTGTGCCCAAGCTATAGCATAAGGGTCGTAGAAACCCGGGAAACCAAAAAATTGACAATACACACAGTTCAAGTAGAACAAGACTAGCAGTAACCTGATCATCTTAGACACCGGCAAAAACTATATAAAAAATAGTCTATTTCTTCGGTTATATTTATGGGGATCCGTATTTAAATAGCTGAGGTGTGATTTAAATAACGGTTTAATTTTTAGAACACAACGTATCCAATGTGTCATTTTTCCATAAAATAATATTACACCTAGGTTAAAATAAATAATACTTGTAATGGATAGTGTAAAAATTGATGTGAAAGAATTTATTAGACAAATATAAGTGTATACTTACTATTTTATGTACATACTTACCTACTGTTAATACACCCTTTTACCGAGGCGATAATACTAATTTTACTTATTTTAATAAAATAATTATTATAGATTTGAATTTTTTTTATTTATATTTATTTATACTAGAAATATACTACATGCAAAAAACACAACATTAAAATAATAATTGCTTAAAAAATTAAGCAAAAATTTTAAAGCATAAAGTGTTAGAAGCTAATTATGGATCGCACCCCCTCTTTGATTAAGACATCCATTGATGCGTCGTTGCATCGATCTAATGAGATTAAGACATTTTTTGTGGTATCTCATCCTAGACGAACTGAATCTGACGTCTTATTTCATTAAGTGTCCTCTGTAAACTGGTTAAGCGTCGCCTCATCATAACCCACTCATGTTCGATTGGGGAAAGGTTTGGAGATCTGGGAGGTCAAGACCATGGGAGGCTTCTAGGAAGCTTAATGTATTTCTGGCAATATGTGGACGGTCACAGTCATCTTGCTGAAAAATTAGACCGAGATCTCTCTTATGTAGGGAAGAAGATAAGGCTCCAAAACGTCATCCACATATCGCTGGAACGTCATATTGCCTCTAATGAAAATTAACGGTGACCTGCTATCACAAGCAATAGTACCCAATACCATTACTTTCCACAGCAAAGCGAGGATCACGTCTTTCTTCACGTCACCGTCTTACTAATGCATGACCATTGTACATGCCCAAGCAAAAGCGTGATTTATCACTAAACACGTGTGATTCTATTCCTCACTCCTCTGTTGACGTTCCATACACCACTCACTACGTCGGAGCCTGTGGTTTGATGTTAGAGGTAAGATCAAAAAAAGGCGATAACTTCGTAAGGCAAATTAACTTATACGGAGGTAAACAAATCGACAGTCTAAGACTTGTGGTTCTGTATTAGCTGTGGGTCTTCTGTAACCTCGTGCTCTATCTCTTTTGTCCTCTTCACTCTATGACTACCAACAACTCGGTTAATTGGCTAAAATTATTTTTCTTCTTCGTACTCTAGGCATATTTAATATGAATAAATCAAATTATGACAAACTAAGTACACGATTGTTTGCGACACCTTAAAGAAATGAAGAAAATCAAAAACAAAAAACGACAATACGTTTTTTGATTGACTTCAAATTTTAATCATTTCTTATTCCAATGGTGTACGTTCTGGGTGTTGCATTTTTTACAGGCAGTGTACTACAATAATCGTAATTAATGGTGGCAATATGTTGAGAATAGATTTAAATACAAATTGTAAGTAAATATTTAATTATTATCAGTTATTTCTTAATCTTAATTAAAAATGTTCAACATGTATTTACATGTTTTTAAAATTTACATATTTTTGTATATATACAAATTGGATTGATATAATAAATCAAAAAATTTGAAAAATTACTTGTTATTTTTATTTAGATTTTATATTTAACATTCGGTTAACATTTCATATTGGACTTTAAAATAATAATTACTGTCTTGTTTTGCAGTAGATGAAAAGAAAATGGAAAGTGGTCCAGGCACCTTAGCTATAGCTTGTCCTTCCGCACAATATTTTGAAACATCATCTTCTGTTCCCGGTATATACAAATAATCTGAACAGGTTGACCCCGTATCGGTTGGCATACTCATCGATTTAAAAGTGAACCTAAAATATGACTGTATTATAAACAATACTTTTTATTAACTTACGGACTTACTTAGCACCACAGTAATCGGGGTCTTTCTTGAACGCAATAGCATAATTTTCACCGGAAGTGTAATATTTCTTGTACCCAAATGAATAAAAGGTACCAGAAGGTTCCATAAAATATTGTATGGCACCACGGGGAGCTGCAATATTATTATAATAGTAATTCAGACAAAAATAAATGGATGGACAACAGAATAAAACTTTTTTAGATACCTAAAAGAGGCGCATCGTACTGTGAGGTGTCTATATGTTTGTAACTTCCAGTACATTGTAACTGTGTAATTTTGATCTTCCAATAGGGCAACTCCAGGTTAGAATTTTGCGTCCTCTTCTTGATTTTTGCGCTCAGTGTGATCTTATCGTCTCCAGGTTGCAAGTGAACGTAAACTAATAAAAGTTATAAAATTAATGAGATGCATTTCATTATTATCGGTACCTTACCATGATTGTTATCATTGGAACCACATATTCTTGGAATATTGTAGTGCTTGGGTTCAATGTCAAAGTAATCTGTGACACAAGTATGTTTATCATCCGCAAAACTAGCATCTGCCAAACGGAATGTTTCAAAGTCTAATCTGCAAACAAATAGCGTTTTTACAGATGTTTGGAACCATATTAAATTTTTACCTTATTTGGCAAACACTGGGACTATTTAGATACACGTCATAAATACAATTGTTCACGTCTTCATCTACTTTAACCTGCTTTTCAAAATATGACACTTTAGCCGTGGTTATTCTGTTGCAGCTTTTGTCGTCTAAAAATTATAAACTAAATAAAAGGTGTTTTAAGTCAAATAACTACTTACAAATGCAGCACTTCTCAAAGAACCCACACAATCCCTTTGGAGAACCACCCGATTTTTTGCACTTAATATCGTTCATGCACACACCCTCGAGTTCACCATTGGCGCTCGTTATTGCTTTACACGTCGTATTTTTCTGGACAACTAGAAGAAAGGAAAATATTTTTTACTTCACTACCTTGAAGCTTTCATTTACATTTTGGTTGCTTATGTCATTTATAAAAATAATTTAATAAGTTTGTTCTTATTCAACTTTTTGAATAAGAAAAAATATTATAGTAAATCATACTTACATGTACAACAATTTCCAACTCCACAATTTTGTCCAACAGTGCCACCCAAAAGTGTACATCTTACAGAAGACATGCATTCACCAGAAATATATCCGTTAACCGTTGGCTCCGAGCACTTGTGAAATATTTCTTAAATAAAGTAGCACCAAAAACGTTTTTTTTACATTTCTTAAACTTTAGAGATATTATTAACTTACCTCTTTGCCACATAAACGGAAACGGATCATAGACATCGTCCAACAACACCGAAAGACCACCCGTAAAGCATAGAGCCAAGACCAGCAGCTTGAACATTATGGTTGGGTATTACGTTTTAAACTAAATTTGGAAATTGAATCGTCTTATTTATAATGTTCAAAGAGTGCTTGAATAAATGAAATAACGGTCTCTTAATTGCTGGGTTTGATATTTTAGCCTAAACAAATAATGTACTTAAAAGTGTAGTGGTAGTATTTGGTATGTTAAAATAAGGAGTACAAAGAATGTTTTATTTAAATATTTATTTATTTGGTATTTAAACATTTTTTCCTACATCCACCACTTTCTGATGGAGGGTTAACAGATAACATTAGATACAATTTATTAGTAAGTGTTGTGAAATAAATAAATAAATATTATAGAAAATTAATTGCAGAACGTTAACATCTCATAAGTGATATAAAAAGCATTTGGCCCAGTTCCGTTCGCTCTGACGAAGTTGGGAGAACTTTTAAAATACACTGTTAAAGGTCCGGGCGATTGAGCTGGAAACGAGGAGCATAAAAATAAATTACTTAAGAGCACAATTCTCTACAGTAAATGAGATTATATTAAAAATACAAATACACCAAAGAAATGAGATTTCATTCTAACGTATTCGTTTTGGTTCTTATATTGTTCAAAAATATATACACAAGGGCGTAAAAACTTTAATGACCTGCTGGAACTCAAGATCAAGTGATTTATAATTCAAACAGAAATCAGTCTGAAAGAAAAATCGACATTCGATATATCAAAAATTAAAAGTTTACATATCCTTGAGATACCGTAAATTATTTTCTCACTTATTTATTAGTTATTGATTATTGCCAAAACCCAAAAATTCATCAGTATGGATCTTTTTGAGTATATTTCTCGTAGCGTTTTATTTTTAATTAATAGAAGATACTTACATACAAATGTTTCATCTTTCTCATATTTGTTGGAACACAATTTTGCTATTACATCATGTGTGGTGCCCAAGAACTGAATGTACGGAATAAATAAATAATCGGATGTGCACATTTTGTCTTTTATTTCCGTCGAATTATCATCTGGTAAATTGAAATAATTAATGCGGAACCTAAAATTAATCACCTCATTAATTGATTTCCTAATTAATGTAAATCCCATACTTGATTCCGCACACCGAGGCAGTCCGTTTAAAGGCAATCGCGTAATTCTCGTTGCTGGTATAAGAATTCAAGTTCCTATTTGTGTCATAGCCGAACGATTTTAGTTCACCATTCACATTTGTATGGTACTGTATTGCCCCCAATGGTGCTAAAACGTGTGCTGTCAGACCCCAGTCTATTTGTAGCCACAACTTACCTAGTAAATTAAAATCAGAAGCCATATCATCCGTGTTCAAAATTCCTGGACACTCCAACTGAGTGATTTTAATCTTCCAACTGGGCGACTTGTTCGACAACGTTATCATATCCAAAACCAACTTTTTGGTACCAGTCGTCTGATTTATGTGGACGTAAACTGAAAAAAAATCCTCATGAATATTTGTAATAGTATTACAAGAATATTTTCGAACCGTGCTGGTTGTCGTTGTTGCCGCACAGCTCCGGTATATTGTAAATATTGGGGTAAATTAAAAGTCTATCGGAGTCGCATCTGGACGCGTTACCCCGTTCAATTGCCGGCGCCAAATTAAAATGCTCAAAATCCAATCTACGAAACAAATTACACAAACAAATGTGCATTTTCATTTATTCAATGATTACCTCACTTGACAAACGTTTGGATTCAACAAAACCACCTCATATTTGCACTCGCGACTGTTTTGATCGACATTCGACCTCTGGAAGTACGATACTTTTTGGCTAGTCACTTTGCCGCAACTGCTCTCGTCTGCAACACAATTTATTTACAATAAAACATTTATGAACGATCACCGTTTGACATTACAGGTGCAGCATGTCGATAGGACCCCGCAAATTCCATTCGGTTTACCGCCGGATAACATACAAAGACTCGGATTTTGGCACACGCCGTGCTTCAAACCGACCGGTGTGTTTGTCGTACATTCGCTGCGTTGTTTACCAAACGTTGCTGAAAAACGCGATTTCAAAATTTAGGTAAATGGCACACAGCACAAACACATTTTCCAATTTAAATCAATATCAATAAATACATGTTCTTTACGGATTTAGACTTACGACGGTTGTTCCACAGTAACGATAGCGGATCGTCTACGTCGGTTAAATCGAAAAACGCACAAATGGAGTAATGCGCCAAAACGAGCACCAAAAGAACTCTGAACATGTTGGCTGTTGGTCTGTATCGGGTTTGTTGTGCCGTTCAGCATTTGCATCCTATTTATGCACTTGTTTGTTTTTATGACTGTAAAGTAACTGTAATGTTTTGATTGATATTTTTCTATCTTTAAAAGCATCATAAACAATATATCTAAGGGCCCCAGATTCGAATACCGGACCTAAACAAATAAAATCGCTGAGTAACGGCGTTTAATTGATTTTTTATGTATTTATTATTGTGTACTTAGGTCTGTTCGACGTGGAGGTGGGAAGCAAATCTGGATGTGTGCATTGTATTAACGGTAAATTTTATTGTCTATTTGGACATTCATCTCTGCGTGCGTTAATTTATTTGTAATTAACGTGCGTGTATCGAATAAATTGATCTAAGGCCTGTCGAGTTACACAAAAGTACGTAAATTATTATGAAACACGTCTAATTTTTACCGTTTGAAAATTATTAAATGATGCCGTGAAGTCGTTTGTTAAAAAAAAAGAAATGTCCAATAAATTAACCAATATTATTTTCATTTGCATTTGTATACATACATGATGGTCCATCCAAAACGTACGACAAGAAGTTGTAGGTTGGAAAAAACTTTTTCGACAAAATCCAAAAACATATCAAATTTGTTTGTCAGGGGCACAACTATTGACTCAAAATGTATAGCAAAACCTTTAACCTCCTAGGTGAGGATGTCATTACCATTTTTTTCAAATGTCGGTCAAATGATACCTTATTAAAAAAGACTTTTCTTTCCTTATACATCCTTATACTTCATTCACTACTTTAGAAAATTATAGGGGATTGAAATATCAACAATACGGTTGACCAAAAGTTTTTGTGTTCTTTGGTTAGGTTAGGTTAAGTTAAGTTAGGACGAGTGTGCTTTCTTCCTGAATGGTACACACACAACAGCCTCAGAAGTTGAGTCATTGGACAGATATTTATGGAAATTCCATAGTGAGTCCTTTGAAGAAAATGTAACAGAAAGCTCTAACACATAGAGAATGACCTTGAATACAATGAACACAAAATGATTTTCCAACCTTCTCCGCATTTCTTGCAAAATATATGCAATTATTTAAATGATACGTTTCCAAGACACAGTATAGGATGAAGAGGTGCGATTGAGTGTCCCCCTCGGTCACCTGACTTAAATCCTTTAGATTAACACTCCAGCGAACACATTGAAAGATCTGCAATGACAAATCATTGAAAGATATCGCGAAATAACACCACAATTGCTCCAAAATATATATAACTAAACAGCAATGTATAAAGAATTAAAAGCCCTTTTTAATAAAGTCTAATTTGACCTACATTCTCATTAAAAAAATTTACGGATAATATCGTCACTTAAGAGAGTTGAAGTTTTTACTATTGATAAACTTGTCGTTTTTTTGAATTTTGTCGATAAGTTGTCTACCTGTCTAGCCGTACGTTTTAGATGGGTCACCTTATATATAAAAACCGCATTGCATTTATTTAAATTTCATTAAAAAAACGAATAAGTCTAAATAATTGAAGCATTATTATTAAAAATCTCATTATTGTTTTTATTAAATATTGTATATATTTTGTGACGTCTTAATTACTATTAATATTTATTATAATATAAATTATTAAGTTAGAAAAAGGCAGTGTGTAAAGTTTTGAAAAATTTATTTGTAGCAAAATTATATGTTCTTACAAAGAATAAACTTGTATTTTTAATATTAATTAATTTCAATTCTTAGTATTAAATAGTAATTTTCTTTTAATAAAAAGTGTGTACATAGTGTAATAATAAATTATTATATTATATATTACATCAATACATACTATCGCGTTCATAAGTGGTCTGCCACTTTCCGAAGCGCTTGACCTCGACCGTCACATTCTGTTACAGTCTATTATTTCGGTCCGCGTAAAAATTAAAAACTGAATCTGTATAAGTTTTGACACGGTAAAAGGGGTAACGATTTTACAAAACAACATGCCACACTATAAACAGGGTTGTAAGGATTGGATCACGGCAAATTATGAACTAATTTTGTAAACATTAGTTATTCAGAAAATATTTGTTGTGTTTTATTGAAATTGTAATGATAACTATAATATTTAAAACGATTATTTAAATAACAAATATTAAATTAATCTTAATTAATATTATTTTGATTTTTTACTAAGTAAATATTTTTAAAAATGATTTAAATTAGTATTTGAGCTAATGTGATATATTTTAAAAATATTTAAAAGATTACATACAAGAAATAAAAATTAACTATTTTCATAACAAAACCAAGTATTTACGATATGTAAAATAGTGCATATTAAAACATTTTAAATGTTATGAAATAATACACCCAGTTATTTTTTAAAAACTTTATTTTGTGGACAATTTTGTTCTTAATTTTTTTATGTAGATTAAAATTAAAAGAATAAATTAACAATAGTTATTAACAATATAACACATTAACAGAATATATAACAGAATTCGGATACATGAACACTTTGGTTTGTTCAAAAAGATCCTCACTCTTGTTTTTCATTTATTTGAACATTATTTGTTATTGTATCTTATAACTCATCCATGATTTGTAATCTGTTTCTGTAAATGGTATTCATTAAATGTCCAAACAAAATGTAGTCCAAAGGAGTTGAGGGGATCTCGGTGGCCAAATTTATCTACCAGTGTCTCATCAGAGTGTTCTTCAAGAAAACGTTCCGTTGTTTTTGCAGTATGGACAAGAGCATTATAACATTAAAAACACTCATTTGTGATTCATCATAGCGAAGTCGGTATTGTTCAGCAAACTCCAAACACATATTGTAATTGCTTTTCATTTATTGTTTGAACACCATTTGTTATTGTATCTTATAACTCATCCATGATTTGTAATCTGTTTCTATAAATGGTATTCTTTAAATGTCCAAACAAAAAGTAGTCCAAAGGAGTTGAGGGGATGGATACCCGCGGCCAAATTCCTCTACAAATTACTCATCAGAGTGTTCTTCAAGAAAACGTTTATTTAAATTGTTTGAGATTCTGTACGTAATATTATACAAATATATAGATATTTGAAAAAAAAAATAAATAAATGGAATTACTAAATTATATACTACTTAATTTTTATTATAATTATAATATTTATGTCTATATGTGCATTTTGTATTCGGAACGTTACTGCTGTATATATTAGACGCGAAGTAAACAAGTGTTTCTTTTTGTCTTTTTTATATCGCATTATTAAAATTGAATATAAGAAACTAACTACGAATCTACAACATTGTTGTTGATACATAATTTGAAATTAATATATGACATATAATTCACAAAATTCATGTCGCGTTTCGATTCGAAAACCAATACGTAGTAAAACTAAAACGAGCACTCGTTCCTAAATCTAAACTATCTCAGACCCCAGAAAGTCGGTTTCCAGAACGGCCATAATGTTTCCCAGTTCACAATTCATTTTATAATCACAAAATTGTATTTATTTTATTGTATGGAACATTTGCAATATAAATTTTTAAAATTAAAATAATTGATAACAAATGTTATATTATAATGAAAAACCTAAAACATTAAATTATATACTCGAGATCTTTTTAACAATATCATGCAGTTTATCATTGAACTATATGTAGAGGCTCTCTTCCTCCGCTACATATACAGTTCCTTAAAAAATAAATAATAAAAATAAAATTGTTGTACCAAACCGAAAAACAAAAAAAAACGCACCCAAACTTTGATATCAACAAACATATACAACACTGGGGACATAAAAATATTCTCTAGCTATTTCAGAAATATTTTTTCCTTGTTGATTTAAAAAGACAATTTTAAGGCGTTTTTCCTCGTTTAAATTCATGTTCGCTGTACAAAGGTTCGCATTCAATTGACAACACATTTAGGAATCGCATCTTACGATGTGGTGGGGAGTCGGCACTGCCGAGACGGTAGTGCACGGTAATACAGAATGTGACCGTTTACGGCCTGACGTCAGGAAAGTGGCAGACCACTTATGAACGCGATAGTACATACTCGTTTACATACGTAAATATATTATAAAATAAATATTATTATTCTATTATAAAATCAGTGTACTATAGTAACAAAATAATATTGAATTAACTGTACTATGGAATAGTTCATTAAAAAAATAATTTTGTATAAATTACTAAAAAATATGTAATTACTTTTTTCAAGCATTAATTTATTTAGAAAATTATATTTCTTTAAAAAAATATATATGTATTACACAAATTGAAATTTTAGAAATTAATTAAATGAATCTCTACAAATGATAGAAGTAATACTGATGATAATTAACATAATTAGCAAAAGAACTGCTCACTAATTGCTTACTAAAAAAATATCCAATTGCATTGCATTTAATTTTATCAAGTTAATTGAATATAAAACAAAAACAATTCATTAAATAAAATATGTTGTATTAAATTAATTCCACTACAGCACCATTGATGCAAACAAACGTCATTTAGAAAAGTGTAAATTAAAAGAATAAACGCAGTAAATGAAAATAATAAATATTTAATAGTTATATGTGTAAAAACACGTAAATCCAATTAAAATGAATATAAAACCAACACAACACCTTAAATAAATAATATTAGAATATTTGCTACCAATTAATATAAAAAAGAAACCTTTAAATGTCTCTGAATTCATTCACAAAACTAAAAAGGTGTCAAAATAATAGCCAGAGTTTGAAAAAGGCGTTTATTTTATTAACTCAACATAATACCATTATAAAATTAAAAAAGTAATTATATTCATATTTACACAATTATAAATTTACAATTGAGTTGTTTTAACTTTTACATATATTAAGTCTTAAATAATAAATTCTTCGATAAATTAAGTCTTTATATCTGCTTAAAATAAATAATAAACAAAAACGTTTACACGTTGTAGAGTATTATGAAGTGAAAACTTACGCAAATATATTTTATTTACTTCTTTCATATTTTTTTGCACTTTTAATTAATATAATTTAAACATAATAATTTCCATGTTTACTAAATCCTTAAATGTAAACTTGACTATGTACAACTTTCTTAAACTAAACATAATTTTTAATTTCGGAAATACGCTGGTCGACCCATGCTGTATGTGCTTAATGGAATCCCACCTCCGGACTTATAAATGTCATTCTGGTCGTAGTCCACGTCGTAATAAATGCCACTCTGATTCTAAAATCAAAAGCCGACAATAAATTATTTAACAAATATCATTTAAATAAACATACAGCTATGGATGCGTTGCTTCGACTCTTGGGTCTCGGCACTTGGAAATTTCTGCCAAGCAGATCAGCCTTATCTTCCTCCTCGCTGGAGCTAGAGTTATCCAGGGGTCGCATACCATGGGCACTGGCCACCCTAGAGGCCATTTGTGCCTGCAAATTGAGTCTCGGAAGCGGAACTGGTGGTAAAGTACCATGCAATGAACCATGCTGAAGCGTACCGGTCAAAGAAAGGTTGGGATATCCAAACAACGCCGAAGATGGCCTGGTTGGACCTGTTACGGGTTCCGGCTAAAAATTAAAATTAAGACATACGTACAAAACAGAAAAAAAAAACGGTTTACCGCATAATGATTAGCTTGAGCCATGACATCAGCTATTTGGGCCCAACGTAGTCTATCTTCCAAAGTTAACTGATAAGGAGGAGCTCCTACAACTGGAGTTTTAACAGTATTACTGGCTGTAGCCATGTATCCAAACACAGGACTGCCAACTGCTGCTTTCTGTTCCCTGCTCCATCGGCGGCTGAAAAAATAAGATATTTTGATATGTATTGCAATTAAATATTTTAACCGTGTTTACCTCCACATCACAAGACACACTAGAGTCAGTCCAATAATGATTACAGCAGCTACGCTTGCTCCAATAGCTACTCCCAACACTTCTCCATCCAGTTCACATTGATTTCCGTAGTAATTTCCAGAACACCTGCAAATACCCATCATAATATACGCCCGATTAACAGAATGATATATTTACTTACACGCAAACTTCTTGTCCATTTTGGTACTTGCATTCACCACGATTGTTACAATGCTGAGGTGAACACTGTTCGCAATATCTACCAGCTCTGTGTTTGTTGTCGTACCAAGGATCCTTATAACCGTCAGCACACTCGCATTTAAAGCTACCAAAGATATTTATGCATCTGGCTAAGGCGTGACAATCATGCAATTCCGGCGAAGAACACTCATCCAAATCTACGACAAAAAGTTTAGAAAGTTCTAAGTAATAAATTAATGATTGCGAAATACCTTGTAGATTGGAAATAGAACCTGGTGGGCTGTCTACCCATAATGCACTGTTCCCAACGTTATTGCTCCTTCTTTGTATGACGCCCAATAAATGTTTCTGGATATCAGCTCTTACAGTTGGACGAGCTGTATCAGCATTTTCTTCTAACTGTAATGTCAGATTAACAAACACACCTGCCTGACCTGCCGCTCGTTCACCCCTATAAATGCTGTTCACTTTCGAACCAAGAAATTCGTCGCTAAAAGGTGTCATGGACATCGCAGATTCCAACTGAAATTAAAACGGTGAATAAAATTTAATAATCCGGTAAAGAAAGTTTCTTACAGCTCTTTCGGCTTCATAAGACAACTGATGGTAGCTTTCACTTTCTTTGTCAGAGAGTTCGTTAGCCCATACAACTCTTCGTTCATACAGTCGATCCACTCTTAAAGACAAAAGTACGGATACGATCTTACGACAGGGATCTCTGTGTTTCCTACGGGCGGTTCCTGGTCTGCAGTGACAAGCACTCACTCCTGATTCTGTTCTACAAACTTCATGCTGTGATACATCACAGGTTGTGTCATCTCCCACTATGCAAGTATCAATTCTAAAAGAAAACATTATGAAATCGGGAAATGTTTTTTTTTATTTCAATATTTTCCGTACCTCACTGGTGGTTGACTAGGCCTAGGTCGTCCAAATACTGGTCTTCTTTGAGTAGGTTTAACAGATCCCAAATTAGGTTTAATCTTTTCCGCCTCAACTACAGCATATCCTGTGCCAGACACGTGATTGTTGGAAGGTATGGTGGGTTTCACCATAGATCCTGCAGTTGTCGTTGGTGCAATGTTATCTCCGAACAAGTTCAAATACGTTCGTTTACCGTCAATGGAAACAAAGCCTTCGTCTCCTACGGGACTGGTGATCAAATCCGCGTTAGAACCCACGTGGACGTTTTCGATGTCAACTGGAAAATTATCGTGACGTGAAAAGTGACTTTCTTAAGGCGGAGTATTTTTTATTAACATAGGATCAAAGTATATTGGTAGACTCTTGTGGAAAAATTGAAATGTGTACTGATTTTTTATTGATTAATTACCAAACAAAGACACAGATAGAAATAAGCCACTCACCAGGAATCACGTAAGGCTTCCCTTGTCCGCCAGTTGATCCACCTGGACCCTGTATTGCAGATACCGTAATGTCAAAGATTTCTCCAAGTTGTCCAATTGGAGGTCGTGTAATTATTGGTTGTCTATTAATGCCTCCTGGTTTATATTCAGTGTCATCCAACACGATTCCAGGTCGTGGTCGATAGGGATAATAGGGAAAATCTTGATTAGTTAAAGTTGATGATTGATTATCTGGAATATAATATATTTGAGATTATATTGCTACAAATTAAGACAAATAACTTACTCAGTTGCATTGATGTTTTTGAAATAGTTGATTCTGTACTTTTGATACCCTCAGTAGTACTCGTAACCAAGGGCAATTCCTCAGTAGGAGTGTCAGAAGACATATTCGCTAGTAAATCATGTTTTAAAGTGTGTAACACATCTTCAATTGAAGATTCTAAGAACATCGGCTCTTCTGTTGTTTTAGTTACATTAATTTCGGTTATATTCTCACTATTCCTTGCCAAAGAAGTAGTTTGCATATCTGTTAATACTGAAGTAGGAGCCAACAGCTCAGATAATGTTTGTGTAGTAGACATTTCTAAATCAGTAGAAGATTCACTGGTGCTCGTTGATATTACAGTAGTAGTTTTACTGGTATGTTTATCCATTTTGGATGAACTTTTCTCTTTATTACGTTCAAATGCTGCTGTTTCATTGTCGATTTCCTCCACGGGCATATCAATTTCTTCTGGTAAGTCAGTAGTTACTTCTTGTTCTTCTGTCACAGTAATGTTTTTGTTATCTAACGTCTCTTGACTGGTGGACTGCAATTGTGATCCCAAGTCTAGAGTTAATATGTCATCCACAGGTTTTTCCGAAGTCAAACTGATAAAATCTGATGGTATTGGAGGCATCGGTTTGTAGGGAGGAATAGCTGGCCTTCTTGTTGGTGGTCTGCGAGGCCTAGTCCATGGAGGAATAGTGACTGGTCTGTAGAATCCAGGTCTATTGCCAGACCCTTGTTCTGAGAGAGGTATTGGATTACCAAACGGTTTAACAGGTGATATGTTTGAAGGTGGTACATCAAATGGATACGGGGTGGGAATCCTAGTGGACGTGACAGGCGGCGGCATTTGGCCTAGAGGTGGTGGCGGCAAAGGTGCAGGCACGTCAAAATCTGGCGGGAGAGCTGGAACATCCGTAATTCTCGG
This sequence comes from Aethina tumida, assembly GCF_024364675.1. Lineage (NCBI taxonomy): Eukaryota > Metazoa > Arthropoda > Insecta > Coleoptera > Nitidulidae > Aethina > Aethina tumida. The sequence goes on along the minus strand of NC_065435.1, from coordinate 58,579,237 downwards.
CGGTCCTCTGTTGTTTATTCTAGTCGACAACGGTCTCAACGGTCGTCCCATGGCTGGTTGTGTATTGGCCTGCACGTTAACATTGCCGTTGAGTAGTTTCACAATACCAGTGATGATGTCCTGGATGTCGGGATTAGCTTGCCTACCCTTACCCGGTTGGTTCGATAGGGTAACAGTACTCTGCGTTATCGTCGCAGTTGGCGTGGCCGTTGTTTCCTGGGGCTCCTGCAATGACAGTGACCGTGCCTGCGGAGCCCCCTGGCCTTCCCCCGACTGCGGGCCTAACGTTTGTTCCACGCCATTTGATAAGAGATGTTTATCCTGAAAAGAATATATATTAATCAATACTGTCTACAATTTCTAAGCATATCAATAATACTGAATGTAGTTTTACATATTTATTATGTTATATTTTTAATTAACATAAAAGAAAAACATATTTTGATCAATAGTTTAAGATTTCGTTTTTTCTCTTTATAGCAAGAAATAATAAAGAGTTGAAGTGATGATTTAAACTGTTTAGATTTTTACATAATGTATAAAAAAACAAAAACTAGTTCTGGTTTTATATTTTAGGGCAGGTAACCCAGGACACTGTAATTAAGTATGTAAGTGATAATAATAATAACAGCAACAATTAGCAAAACTTTCAGGCCAACTGTTTAGTTTCCTGAATTTTTTTTCAAATAAATGTTAGAAATCATACCGTTTTTGAGGGCTGTATAACATTGTATCTCCCACTTAATTCTACGTCATTACTGTCAAAGGAGTCCTCCACATTTTTGAATGCCAAAAGTCCTTCCAATCCGGAGGTCCTGGACAAAATGGGATCAGCAACGGCGGATCGTTCCACTCTATTTTCTATAGTGCGACTAGTTACAATTTGACTAGTTATCGTTGAGGTTAATAAACTGTCTTTCGTTGTCTTAATATCACCAGGTGCAGATGTTTTGGTTCCTGTACTCAGATCGTCCATTACATCCTCGCCATACGCCGAGTTCGGCGATATAAATGAATTCGAATAAATGTCTTCGGCCCCTGAAATAAAAACATTTATTTTTATTTGCTGAGTAATCATCATTGGATTTATAGCATGATCCGTGAGGAATGTATTGAGTATTATAACAATGTGACAGGTATTAGATGTTATTTAATTGTGAAATATTCAGTAATTAATAGTAATATAGCTCTGGTATTCAATTTCTGGGGAGGGAATTTTAATCCGTTAAAATACCGATACGGGAGCATACCTTAGTGTTAAATATGTAAGATTATGTATTTATTAATCTTGTTATGGTCGGTGCATCCGTTAATCTAACCCACAACAATGTTTTACTTGGAGTTCGGTTCATGGAACAGAGGAAAAATATAGATATCTGTATTAATTAAAATTGATTAAAATATTCCATAAAATCGTGAAACAGATAGAAATGTCAAAAATTCGAGCTTACTGTATTTTATATATTATAGTTCATAAATATGCAAAAAAGCTAATAACCGTACATTAAATGAACGATGTATTTTAAATTTTATTATATTCGAATTTAGTCTAATTTTTTTTTTTAATATTTGACCGGACTACAATGAAGGAACAAAATTCAATTTTATTATTAATACAATTATATTCGTAATTGTAGAAATAATAAGTATAACTTATTCAAATAAGTTTCAAAATAAGTCTGTACAAAATTTAAAATTAAACATTTTTTAATATGTTTTTTATCATTTTATCATTTTTTGCTGTTTTTTTTCATACATTTTAAAAACGCACATATTAGTCTAATTTAGTTGGTCAAAGAAATAGTACATTCAAATATATTTAACTTTTATAACACTTTTTACAGTAGTGTAAGGATTTATTCTTAGTAGAATTTATATTATTTTATTGAATAACTTTTCAGTGGGAAAGAAACATTGCATTCCAGGGACAAGGGAAATAATAATTAACATAAAAAATAAGGCCTAAATATTGCTGATACATGTAAATGCTTAAAACGCTCCCGAAAAAATAATTTATAAAGTTGTTAACAAATATGAAACTACACGCCCATTGGAAAATTTAATAATAAAACGTCTTAATAAAAAAAGAGACAAATTAGAAGAATCAGTAACTGAAATCCTGGAAAAATGAAATAATTGAATTGAATGAACAAAACTAGTAATTATGTATTTCGGTAATCGTCGGTATCAGAAAAGAATATTCGAACCAGATTAAAGTTTGCACATAAATATATTAATTACCCTCCAGAATTTTGACGAAGAGTACTTAAAAGTGATTAATCCAAGTTCAATAGAATAGGATCAGATGGTAAACAATACGTTCATCGTCCACTAAATAAAAGTTTGAATCTTGATGAAACAACAATAATTTATCAGTAACTTGGATTTTTATGTATGATAATGGTACGAGGGATACATCCAATGTAAAATCCAGCATAAAATCCGGATCTAAATCCAATTGAAAACTTATGGAACAACAAAGAGTCTCCATTAAAACTAAAAACACCATCAAATAAATTGTGGTTATTAATTAAAAGTTCTGGAATTTAATTTCAAACGACAGTTGCCGATATCTCCTTGAATTTGTGCCTCACCGTTTACAGGTGATTATAATGAACAAAGGGTACCCAACAATTTTTTTAAGTTATGTATAAATTATTTAACAATAATATATTTGTTAAATGCGAGTCATTTATGTGATCAACTACATTGCAGATTTATATTATTTAAGATTTAATTTACGTAGAAATTATTTTGATTTAGGTTCAAAATGAATAGTTGTAGAAAAACGTAGTATAATTATTTCAAATTAAATATAGGAAACTAAGAATAATTAATTAAATTCCAATAAAATAATTAATTTTAATTATAATTTAATGAGATTAGCACACCTAATTCTCTTTTTACACGAATTTGATTTAACGCTGTTAAAACAAAGAAAAAAATTCTCTTTGTACACGAAGTGTTTTGTTTTAACACGATTTTCAGTATTATAGGAATTTTTATATTAATGAATTTCAGATATTATTTTCGTTTTCTCAAAGTACAATTTATTTTTTATAATATAATTAATGAATTAAAATGTGTGAGCACGAATATGTGAACTGTAACAAAAATTTTTTAATATTGTTTACACCTAATTCTCTTTTTTCACGAATTTTTTGGGAATATATCTATTATCATCTTTATTTTCTGGCACTGAATCCGATATCTTAAATCTTAAAAAAAAAACATAAAAAAGTTACATCTAATCTAAATTTAATTTGTCGTTTAAAATAATATTAACGGATTTCACATAAATATTCCAAGATTGAATAACAGTAAATTCATAACACAAATATTTAAATAAAATTAAAATAAATATGATAATTATCTTGAATGTTTTATTAATAAAAGCATAACCAACAAACAATAAAAGAAGATGCACTTATTTACAACGTATTGCAAATTTACTTTCTTTTTTAATATAAATAAAAATATTTACAGTTATTTCCAGAACAAATAAGAATTAATTGAATAAATTAAAAAGTTTGTTTCAAGTACCGTTCAATCCGTTATATCGCCAGGGGCGTGCCATTTCATCGTTCCTATCGAGCCTACAAGCATATTTTGAATATTTTTTACATATATTGCGCAATTATCTTCTTATGTTGACCAACGTAACCTCGAGCCGTGTTACCACGAAACTATTCGGTTTCAATTAGCCGAGAAAAAATTTACACCTAGTTGTAAATGGAGTGTTGACCGGCAAAAAATTAATCACTCTATTTACTGAACGCGTTGTCCAGTGGTCCGGCCGGGATCTCAATATAATAATAACAATAATGGCGTTCCCTGGTGAATCGCGTCGTTAGATGGAGCCGATTGTGGAAGGTGTCGGCTCATCGTTTCCAGAAAAAGCGTCGGAATCCGTAATGCAACGGTCAACAGCGGCAATTAAACGAAGACACCAATCGACATTGGTCTCACGTATTTTGAGTGACCCGTCGATATCCTTGGGATAGGCTCGTACACGATCGCTTGTGACCCGCGTGCCTCATAGCGGTGGAACAACCTCATTTTCCTACGCTCACGGGCCCCCGATAATGAATGAATCGGTAATAATCTGATGCAGTCCCAGTCTATTGTTGTCCTCGGATTTTCTCCACGATTGTCCATATAAAATTTCTAATCCGTATTCTTTTGTACACTCCACGAACGTGCTATTTACATACATAAGTCAATATAATGGATTTCCTTTTTCATAAATAAGGAAATTATCATCAATTACCGCCTTGGTGCACCGTCTCATCGTTCAGTCTATCTGTTTTAATTGACTCGAATCTCACACAAATCCCATGACTGTATGACTGTTTCATTTCTTGAATGAGGGGTATTTTACATAAATTATTGTTCTAAAGTGCCTTTTAAATTGCATGTTTATAGTTGGGTTTGGTGAAACAGGAATTTAAATTGCGCATTCCGAAATTTCGAACATAATAAAAGAAAATGAGCAGCAATCACTTGGCTTTTTTTCGGTGTCTAAAATAATTTTTATTGGTATTTGTAGAAAGTGAAAAGTCTAAGAAATATCATGTTTTATTTTATCCTTTAAATTCCTTGTAAATTTTGAAATGTATGGATTGATTTGACAAGCTAACATCGAGTCAGTTATGATACATTTTGACTCTTAAAATTCCGTCGTCGCTGCTGTTGTTACCGATTTTCGTCATCTTTTCCTATTCATAACCTACACTATCCTGAACAGTGTTATAAATGTGAGAATTGACACTAATCGACGTGAAGTGGAGTCTCATTCAATATGTATTATCATCATTTTTAAAGTGTACTGTTATCTTTTTCTCGAGTCAAAAAACGATGAAAATTGATTAGGAATTTTTTGTAAAAAAATAAGTTCTACAGTTTTAATTTCATAAAAAATAGCCTCTGTCTATGATAGTTAAAAAAACACATTTTTCTAATAAAATTTTGTGTCGATTTCCGATCAACTAAGCTAAGTAAATCTTACAATAAAATGGAATACAATTTCGCAAACTGTGAACAAAAAAAAATCAACTTACATGTCTCATTGGGTACGAATTAAACTATGGGAATTTTGAATATCTGTGTGAAATAGTATGACATCTAATTTTTTTACATTTTATTCCATGCTTTACTTGATCAGAAGGAATAAATTTATTAGGAAAAATATATCATTATTAGCAATATTAATATTTGTTTTTTAAATTTGATTAAATAAACTCATATTCAGTGTCAGAATTTATTTTTTTCTAATAATTCAAAAAAAGTATTTTGATCCTCCAAAAGCTTTAATTTCCTTTAAAAGAAGTATTTTTTAATTTCATATTACATATTAGAAGTTAATAAAACATATTTTTCTAACGAAATTTTGTTTTCCTATTAATTAAAATAAGTAAATCATAGAATAAAATGTGACATAGCTTCGCAATCCGTTTAATGCTTATTAAAATATTTTTAAAGGTGTGCAACTAAATGGTATTATTAACAAACAACGCAAAAATTCGATTTACCTGTCTCGTTGGGTAATAATTAATCTAATTTTGAATACTTGTGTGAAGCAGCATGACATCTAACTTTTTGACTTTTTATTCCATGGCTACTTGATCAGAAGAAATAAATTCATTAAAAAAAATATATTATTAATAACTATATTAATATTTGTTTTCTAAATTTGGTTTCTACCTATTTTAAACAATTTCATATTCAGTAGCAGCATTTATTTTTTTCTAATATAAAAATGATTTATCAATTTTTCTCAATTTTTTACCATAAAAATATTATAGGAGACATTTCATTGGTGTGATATAGAAAACATATATTTATGGCACGTATACAACTTTTTATTCTGTATCTGTTGAATCGAATTATAAATAAAAAAATAAAAAATCGAATTATAAATAAAGAAGTCAGTTACCATCTTAAATCGACAATGTATTTAATTATTACAGGTGTATCCGAACAGTAACTGCGCAGAAACTAAAAAACTATATAAAAGTATTTTGATCCTCCAAAAGCTTTAACATTCTTTAAAAGGTGTATTTATTAACTTTCTTATTATAAATCTATGACAAAAAAAACATTTTTCTAATGAAATTTGATGAAGTTACGTAAATCATAGAATAAAATGTGAAATAGTTTTGCAATTTGTTTAATTCTTATTAATATATTTCTAAACGTGTGCAACAAAATAGTGTCATTAATGGACAAAAAAAATTAGCTTACATGTCTCATTGGGTACGAATTAAACTAAACTTTTTGACATTTAATCCATGGTTTACTTGATCAGAAGGAATAAATTCACATAAGATATATAATTAATAATAATAATATTATTATTATTATTATTTATTATTTTGTTTTTATTAAAAAAATGATTTACAATTTGTATAATTTCATTAAGATTTAGACAACATATTTTTATGGAATGTATACAGCTTTTTATTCTCTATCTGTTGAGTTACTATTCACTAAAATTGAATTATGAATGAAAAAATCACAAGGATGTTTCCATCTTAAATTGATATTGTATTGAATTATTATTCGATTATTTATATTACTTTTTAACATTTTAGTTCATGGTTTACTTGATCAAAAGGAATAAATTTATTAGAAAAAATATATGTTATTAATATCAATAATAATATTTCTTTATCAAATTTGATTTGTACCCTTTTCCTTGTCATATTCAGTGGTAGAATTTATTATTTTTTAATAAAAAATTACCTTATCAATTTTTCTCAATTTCCTATCGTAAAAGTGTTTTAGTAGACACTAAACTTGATATAGAAAACATATTTTTATGGCATGCATATGGCTTTTTATTCCGTGTCTATTAAATTACTACTTACTAAAATCGAATTGTAGATAAACAAGTCGCAAGGATGTTTTCTTCTTATTCATCATTGTATTTAATTAATATTGGATTATTTATTTACTAGTAACAGTATAAAAACAATTACTGTATAAAAATTAAAAAATTATAATTATATAAAAGTTTTTTATCAATAAATTCCCCATTCAATATGGAACTATTCCTAATATGAAATATCCTATTTTTTTCAAAAGCTTTTTAAATCCAAATCATAAAATATACTGTAAAATTTAAAACAGGAATTAATTCAGATCTCTAATATTTATCGCAAAACTGTTTTCACATATGGTAAATACGTTGGTACCGTTATTTGTGTAAATCGTATTTTGTCTATAGATATTTAAATTATAATTTCCTTTATAATATCCATTTATATCTGCGACTTACCGGTGAGTGGCGATTATAATATAAAGGAAATTACCATAGTCAAATTTGTTCACGTACATTTTTTTAATATTAACAAACAGGTAACAATAGACCACATTTTTCACATGTTAAATAATCCTCAGCAAACAAGTTAATGGCACGATGTGAAATATTAAATGAAATTCATATTATACCGATAATCACACATTTAAATTTAATAACAATATCAAAACGGTGAACATTTACAGTTCCGATCGTTAATGTAAGAATGATTCGAGAATGAATTTAAACAGCCCGTTGTGTGCAGCTACGCGATGATGTATTAATGGTGAACCAATTTCCTCCTTCTTTGCCAGATTAGAAATAAGTGTTCGTTTTATTAATAATTATTTTTTTATCGATTACGGTCATAAAGTGTAATGGAAGTCATCATCGCCCGTTTTATCGTCCGCGTTTCGTCTTTCCCTCCGTAATTACGTAGTACAGTGATTTTTTTTTAAACAAATTATAATTTCTGGCGGCACCCCAAAATAAAAAATGGATTTAAAGGGATTATTTTGAGCATCTGGCAAATGCATTCGCAGTGATAATGAACCGGAGGGATGGCGCCATTCACGGACCTACATCAGTGGGATTAGTTTTAACGTTGATGTCACAAGAAAGCCCCATAAATAATGAACTATGTAACTTTGGTTCATTTATTCGTCATTGTTTACGAATTTAAGCAGTCGGGTGTCTTGAGCGCAATAATCAGAACATGTGGAATTTTTACGTCAAGTCGAGGATTAATTGGACAATAAACAAATTGTCCCCGTTCCGCTGCCGCGTGAACAATTTTTTTTTTTTTTCACGAATTAAGTATAAATATATCTAATTATGCATTTAATTTAACGAGCACAGTCATATTTTGACGTGTAGGTGTGTTTGCCATTAAATCGTCGGCTGATACTTCATTACTGTGCGACCCACTTTCCAACAATAAAGTTTCTTTAAATCATAAGCGCAAACCATATTTGCGTTCTAATGAAAGTAACTAAAACCATAATTAGCTCCGGACACATGTTCAAAATGTTCCGTACACCGTACTAATCCTCTTTATTTGATTTAATTAGGAACCGTTTCAGTTTTGGACCGTCATTTTTGTTGAAAATTTGTTCGGAATTTGAACTTTGAGGTTTTGGCGCTGCACTATTTTTGATTGTAAATGTAACATTAACTTTCTCTGTGCGAGCATAAATTCCTTAATTGACATTTTAAACAATGTCGAATTCTGATTTATATTCTGTCTGGATTTTCCTTACGTGTGATCTACAAATAAAGGAATTTATTTCGAGGACAAATAATATTTGGGTTAAATTTGAATAATTGGATATTTCAATAATTTCAGTTGTATCTTGTGAGTGAATCAAGATTCCGTTAAATTTTGTGTTTTAATTTATATATTTTATAAAATAACAGTATTTTTAATTATACGAGTATACATAGTTAAATAGCAGAGATTAGGAAAAGGCGGAACGTGCTGTGTGTTGACCTTTCTAAAAATTAAATATGTCTTCTCAAGTAAAATTTGCTAATTACTAAAATATCATATAGTACTCCATTATTTATTTTTAGTACTAATTTATTTGTTTACATCAATAGAAATTAATATAATATAATATTGTTAATATATGATATATGTATTGGTGGGCCAAAAAAAAATCGACTTTTTTTAACGACACTGAAAAGTTGGTTCCTAGACACCTTTAGAAACTGCTTTTCAAAGATGAGTTCTTAATTTTAATAGGAAGGTCCTCCTCATCTCAGTTTTCCATTTTTTCTTCAGTTCCATGTGGCAAAATCCATATCTCGTCATTACTTGATCGTACAAAAAAAATCTGTTTACATTTTTTGTGGAAAACTGAACGCTCTACAAAAAAGGTATGTTACTATTATTTCATAACTCTAACCGTTTAGAAAATATCAGAGGTCAAAGTTTGAGGAATTTCTTTTTTACTACTAATCATAGATAAGTCAATATTATAAAATGTCCAACATATATTTTTATAAGAAATTAAAAAAGGTCTCGTGTAACACAAAAAATCGTAGAAAAATTTTTAAAAGAATATTAAATATTTGAGTTTTTTATTAATTAAGATGTCAGGAACAATATAAGGCGAAACTCGTTGCCCTTTTTACAAGTTCACAATGTTCGTCCAAGTAATTAATATTCGTGGGTTCATGTGTATTTTTTATGTATGTGAACATGCTCAAAAAAAAATGATGCTAGTTAATTGTACAAGCAACTAAAAGCAGTTCTGCATTCTTTGATGTTAGTAATATCTGTTTACACCAGTTCTGGATTTTAGTGCCATTACGAAAGCACTAATATCTAGTAGGAAATTGTACGAGTTGCGGACACCTCGTAACCTTGTATTTAAAGTTGATGATCATACCGGATTTTCATTAAATAAACTCTTTTAAATTAAACATGTGTTTTTAGATAACTTTATGAATAGTAATTATCTCATCCATCAAAACACTGCTTAACTTCAATGTTCAAAATTCTTCTAAATTCTCTGTTTATCACTTTAAGTAATCTATTATAATTTTTTATTCACACAAAGCAGTGTTCATCATTATAGCAGATTTTAAAAATGTTAAATATTGTAGGTATTTAACTCGTTTATTTAATATGAACTGTTAAAATATAATAATATTAATTGAACTTTGTTGTCATACTAGATTCTTATTTTACAAAATATTATTATTCGCGGTTCGATATAAATATACCATTTTCAAAAAGTTGGTGATGATTAAATCTGTGTTATTTAATTTAAACATTAACACTTTGTATAATATCCTTCTTGTTTTATAATTTGTGGTATAGACTGTCCCATTTTCCCTAAGTCTGGGGTCAAACGTACCCCATACACAATTTTACCCTCATAGTCCTTGAAAGAATTTTTTTCACACCTACCACTTGATCACTTTTTCTAATTTTTTTACAATAATAACAGAAAAACTAACAAACATTATAGATACTGGCATCCCACTCAAATATACACAACAAAACTTATATGAAATCACCTAGTAATTACGACAAACGGTGTTCCATTGAGAAAAAAGTGTTTTTAAAATAAAAAGTTGTTTATCTAAAACAATTTCACTATAAAATTATAATCAAAATCATTAATACAAATTTTAAGTTGTTCTGTGTTGCCAGGGATATTTTGACCAGCTCTAATTCTTCTTCAAATGTTATACAATAAGTGCTCAATGGGATTAAGATCCAATGAACAAAAAGTCCACTCTAATTCGGTCACTCCTTCCATTTCCAAACAATTTTTGGCAACTCTGCTGGTATGTGGAGGGAGGAGCATTATCTTGCATAAATAGGAAAGAATCCCCGAACTCTCCTCTACAGAGACTTACTACAGGTTATAACACTAAATCCACTTACCATTAACTGGTTAGTAATTGTCTATTGGGAATCAAAGAAGACTTTTCACAAATCATAATGCCACCTCAAAACGGGAGGTGATATTGTGGGATTTCTATTTGCTACTTAAACAGAAAACTGTTCTGGCCTTTTGTGGTGCCTCCTCTACGACTTTTCTTGGGCCTATTTTTTAAAGTTCCCAATTCCAGAAACCTTGAATAGGTTTTCGAAACTACGCCCCATGTGACAGAGCAATAATTCTTCCCCTCTGGACTTCTGATAAACCCACATAAGGTATTTTAAATAAAATTTTCAAAACTTTCCAACTACTATTATACATGAGAACAGTGAAATTGATACTGCAGGAACAAATCTTTCCACACATTTAGATTTTTTTATCAAATGAACATTCGCTTTTTATTGAAGAAGAAGATTCACGCCTCAATAATTTAAAGCATGAATTTATGAATTATAATTTGTACAATAAATCTTCTTATAAAATACGAATACTTATGGCGTACATAAAAATAATTATGGACTGGAGATATCTTATTAAATATTGAAAGTATTTTTAACTACGACATACAATAGGATCGAACACAATCAAAATGGAAATATATTCATTTAACAAAACGCTTATTTGCATGTATGTATCATTAAAACCATTACACCAGTCCCTTAAACACATTATCTGGTGGATACGCCGTTTTACTGTTAGATTTCAATGCATACGTCGAACCAACTTACTCATTGTGAAGGTTATGTTTGAAATACGCCATCAGAGTACTATAGAATACATTGACTTTGAATGTTTAATCTTCGAAACGTACAGTGAACTTTTCGATACGGGATGAACGGCTGAAATAATCGAAATCGTATTCTTGTTAAACGTTCTATCGTTAAATTATGTGGGGTTTTTTTAGCATTTTTGGCACCCACATAGATTGGATTTTTCCTTTGCGCAATACGTACAGTAGCAACATAAAGTAGTTCGTTGGCAAATGAATTACAAAACAACAACTTGCCTGTTTGTGTCCATAAAAAACAAACCTTTATTTTATCACGCATTGTTGTTTAACATTGCATTACAAGAGAACAATTTGATCTTATTGGAATTGTAGTGGTTTTATAAACGAAAAAAAAAAAAAGAATTAGATGAACAGCGAGTCAATGTCCGAAGAAAATTACGTCTGTACTAAAGCGCACACGCCTAGCTGAATGCTTTAATATTGACGGTGATTGATTTACCTCTGGCTATCCGAAGTGTTCGACACTACAAAAGTTTACCTGGCTGATATGTCAAAACGATTCCAATACAATGCTACATATCCGCAATTATTGAAATGGTTGAGTGGATAATTAAATCAAGTGAAATACGACGTTTCTAATTGTCTGTTTCAAAACTATGGATGATCAGATTTGAAATGTCAATCATTCCCGTTAAGTTTTTGTTGTCAGGTTTAAAGTTCTGTAAGATTTCGGTTGAAAAATTACATACACGAATGTTGTGAGACTCTTCAGTATTAAAAAATTTAATATGTTGTGCTGTTTGAAGTGTTCATAATTTTTAATATATTTAATGCGTAAAAGCCACACAACATTGTGTTCGTTAATTAATATTAAACATAATGATTACATTTTAGAATGGGAGCGTTTCAATTTAAAATGACAAATTGTGAAATAATCAAATTATACAAGTTTTATATTTCCAATCGTCATAACGCATCAGCGGCTATAGATTTAATTTCGCAGCATAAACAAATATTTAACAATAATACGTGTTTAATCTTCATTTTTCGTGCCATGCGTTATATTTTGCTATCTTTCATTTACGATTAATTTTACTGACAATGTTCATCACTTCATCATACATAACTTTATTTTAATAATTAACAGTTCAAAAGATAGACAATGGAGAGTTCTATGCATTCCATGTTTATTTATATATTGATTAGAGTATTTTTATAAAAATTGTTCTACAACCACATTTTTCATTTTCCTAAGCAGGTACATACCAAATTTTACAAAATGTAGAACATAATTAATAAAAAATTGGTCACATTCCTCCACATGCATTTGTTTCTCTATCAAATAACTGTAAATTAAAATGTAAAAAATATTTGCAAATATTATATATGTAGTAACTGAACATGTTTGGTTTCATAACCAGTACAATTCTCAATGTTAACAAGAGGCACAAATTCAATTTTGTATGTTAAACTGTCTTCACTAATGACACCACTCAATTACACACTTTATTTTAACAAGCATTAAAATAATTGTGATTAACTAATATAGTCACTATTCAGATTCACAGATATTTTTGATATATATTCCATGGTTTACTTAATTAGAAGAAATAAATTCAAGAGTACGATTTTGAAACTTTGCAACTTATTAACATAATACATCGAGTTTCGTACACCACCTATTATTTAAAAAAAAATCCACAAAGTATATTACAAACTGTTTCTACAAGAGGTTTTGTTTTTCTATTAAAATGTTTTATGACAAACATACCAATTCAGCTAAATTAGTAAAACAGGTTAAACGTTTCGTTAGAACTAAATTAAAAATTTCATTTTCGTGATGGGTGTGCTCAAGCGGTTTTGTGAAGGTTGGAGTTAAAACAGGATAGTCGAAAGTAAAGGTGTATCTAATACATCAAATTTCCAAATGTTACAACGGTACTTGAAAACTAGTGACCATACCAGAAGACCAAGACAGGACACTTCCTGTCCAAGATCGTTTTTTGAAGCTTTCAACATTAAGACAACGGTTTACAACCACAAGAATGTTACAGGCGCAGTTATAATTCATAGAAAGTGTTCGAATAAGTAATTGTCGAATCACTACGTCTTACAACCCCTGGTTTCTATTCGTAGCCCGACATTAACTGTGTATCATCGAGGAATCCGCCTACATTTTGATAGAAGAGGATTGAGAACCGGTATTACCGATGAATCACTTAATACCACCTTATTTGGTGGAGGCACAATTTTGGTGTGGGGATGCATTTCGTTAACATAATGTACCGACTTAATTATGTTAAATAATGGCAATTTTAATGCTGAACGTTACATTTTAAACATTCTTGAAGAGTATGTCGTCCCATATACTCCTTATATTGGTCCAAATTTTTTACCAATGCAAGATAATGCTTTGACCATACACTGTTGATGTGTATGGTCCATTGGAATTGATACTACAGCTTAGCCCGCCTAGAGCCCTTATACCCATCTAACATATATGAGACTAGCTTGGGATATGATTAAGGGACCATGCAAACTGTACCAAAAACTTGAAATTCTTATCGAAATGTGACTAAATCTGGATCAAAACAAAATTTATAACTTATTTTGAGTATGAGGTTGTAATTCGAAATAGAAATGGAACCAAATATTAAATTTTTTAGAATAAAATTATTTTTATATTTTTTTAAGACAATTCGAAAGAAAACACATTATCATTAATTTATATTTTCCATTTTCAGAAAAATTAAATCATGATCATTATTATTGCTTAATTATTTGGAGTAGTGTATATTTATATAGTAGGAAAAGCATGACATGCATGACAGAGAGAGTAGAAGTCTGTCTCATAGAGGAAGACTTACTCTCTCTATTGTACATGATATCTCTTTCAGGATTCAGATGGATCAAACTCTTTTCGTACTGTCTATGAAATTTTGTATAGGATGATGTTACTCATAACTTGTACCGCATGCCAAAGTATTGAAGAAGTAATCAAAAAGACTTACTCACTAAACCTAACACCACGCTATCTCATATTAAGCTGACTGTTTAGGATATCTTTAAGATGAAGAAAATTACCAATACAGCTCAGGATCCGACACTGATAGGTGTAATACGTAAACCATATAGACCCAAAATAAATATGTAAATATACACAGAACTACTATGAAATATAAGACTATAGTTTTTGGTGCAATATTCCATGCTACTCCTGAATCACAATATACATATTCAAGGAAAACATCATCACTAGAGGGTTAGACATTTGAATGGGTGAAAAAATTCACAAAGAATATGCTCTTATCAATTTATCAATTTTTATCATTTTTTAACTATAACAAATGCATGTTACATATCCAAAAACCACACGAAATATGAAATTTCCTAAATTTAATAATTTTATACCTCGACCAAAAAATTACAAAATACATTAAACATGATAATTCGTTTAAAAACTTTATTTAATGATAATACTACTCGTATTGCTCTCTCATCTTATGCAGCAGTTGTTAAATTGTCGTTGCAGAAACATTACACGCAAACAAGTCCGTACGCAGTGATTAATGCAGCGCGTAAGGTTAATTCTCGCCGTCAAAGATGCGGAAATGTTCGTGGTCCGCTCCAGAAGCGCTCGGTGAACAGTCATTAACGGTCACTTAATTAATAATTAGAAAACGAATCATGTTAACGAGATTCACTATTAATCACTAAATGTTCCAATGCGTATTCCTCGACCAATTAATTTTAATTTTATGGTACAGGGATGCCCCTATTTTCCAACGGGCTTTGCAATATGCCATTAAAAAAAAATGTGGTTTTAAATTTTCATTCTTCGCAGATACATCAATCAATTTTCTATCAGTTTGTGAATTAGTAAATTGATAATTGCATCTCAGGAAAGTCCATTTTAAATCAGTATAATAAATTCGATTAGTTAAATCGAGCAGTCATGCACTATTAAATTTAAAAAGTCCTGTTAAGTTGCAATACGATAATTATTAATAATAGTCATTAAGTTGACTTGATTCGTGTTATTCGCCAGATCTGGATCCATAGGCATTTTGTGTTCCGGTAAAAAATTAATCACGGTTAGCAGGAATTGTTATTCTGTGGGTCTGAATAATTTAAGGATGTTACGAAATAATATGTCCGGTTCAGTTTATTATTTGTCAATCTTGATCTAGAGAAATTTTGATGTCCATGAGTCAGCTGCTTTCTTGGACTTTCATATGAGACATGTATTGTATATTGTAATATTTTTTTTTTACTTTTAAAATGTAGTGTAGCATAAAATTATGATAATTTTCGTCATATTTGTGAACTATACAAACACGAACGATTTAAATGCCCATAATAGAGTTTAAAAAAGTAACAAAAGGACGTTTTCAAATTTATTGGACGTAAAACTATAAGCCTCCCACATTTTGTTTTCTTATTAGAAAAAAAATCTTATTTGACTCAACCGTCATTTAAAAAAGGGTAAAAGTAATAGAAACTACCATGGATTTCATTATTTGGACACAATTAGCAATTTTGCTTTGCTTGGTTACCCCACAAATGAAGAGAAAGTACTCGCAACGTTATTCCAGTCACATGCAGTTTTCTAATATTTCACCAATTTGAAACAATCATAAACCAAATCAATTTACAATTTTTGAAACCCGCAAATCTGACCATTGCCACGGCGAAGGTTTCGAGATTTGACCGGCCAACTATAATCAAGGTCAATCAATCGTACCTTCGACAAGGTTGCGGTCGTACCGGGTCAGATTCCAATATTACAAGATAAATAAAACTGATGTCCTTACCAATTGCGGATGCGAAAAGAAGCCAAAGCAGCGCCACATGTACACTGCAACTGGTAATTGAAACAGCCATGTTGTCACAGGTCAATCACACTCATCAAGCCGGCAAATCTTGTCTATAAATTTGAATGCCAATGAGCCTGGTACTTTGCTATACCATCCTCCGGAATAGATTTTGATGTACCAAGTTGTTTGCACTATCTGATTAAGATTGTTTAGTTTAATTTTAACGAACACCAGCACTGTTTTTCCTATTTGCAGATTTTCAGAACACTGTATCACTGTAAATTTTCATGGTAAACCGTTGAATAACGTTTTCCAGCATTAAAATCCAATTAACGTTAAAAGAGGCCGAACGTGAGATGAGAACTTTTTTAATTTACAGTACGTGGTTGATTATTTGGGTCACCCAAATGCAGCATCAAACCGAAATTCCTGGTACCACTGGCTCCACACAAAAATCAAAATTGAACTGCTAATTCACATTTTCACAAACTGCAAAAACTGTCGATAAGTCTATCAGTCGAATATATTTAAATCGAGAGCGCACACTACGACGATGACAAACCTCGATGTTTCTTGAGCGGACTGGTCGCGTAACGGGACAAAGAGATGTTCTACCTGAGTATACAGGTATTTGACTTCATTTACCAACAGGTGGGGTGCCCACTAAGAACTCGGCTTGCACAGTTTTATTTGGACTGTACTCGGAAAGAATGTGAACCAATTCGAAATGATCGTCGAAGACCCCGATCAAGAGTGTGTTTTTACATGGTTTGGATTGGTGCAATGCATAATTTTACATGTGAATTATGTCAATGGTTGTTTTGGAATCGTGTCAACTGAGCAGTATCTATCTTTATGCCCCTATAATGGATTATCGCTGAGCGAAAGCATTATTTCAAAATTTTGTTTACTCAATGATGTCCATGCACGTTTGGTAATTATGGAAATCTGTTCATGCATGTATCAGATTGATGATAATTTTTCACAAAATATTTAAACATTACAAATATATTCTGAGATTTTAACCGATTTCTATGTAATTAAAAAATAATTTTCTGACACTTCTTAAACTTCTTTTTACAAATTGGAAAAAGCAAGATAATGAAAAAATGTTAACAAATATTTTATTTGACTAATGGCTGATTCTTTAGAATTGGAAATATTTATAATATTATTGTTATAATTTTTTATTTCAAAATATAATAATATAATATTAAATTAACTTTATTTGATTTTTATCATTCCATTCGAAACAAAGTCTTAGAGGTTATTTCATTTAAAGTTATAACACACAGTACACTATTAAGTGTCTTCCAATTATTATACAGATGGAGATGAAATCTTCAATCCTAAAGGTGTAAATTATATGGTTGTGTTAATGAAAAATACAATTCAATGTAAATTAATATTTCTTTCATTTTTAGTTGTCTGTGTTGGTTAACAGTTTAGATTGGACCTGAATGCTAGAGAGAAATTATACATCTATCCCTTTGGTTATAAATTTATTTGTTTTTTAACCATCTTGTGTTAAATTGGAATACTTGATTTCTTTAAACTTTAAAAGTACTTGGTATTTTGAAATATACATAATATATAATATGTTTTTTATATTTTCTTTTTTTTTTTGTTCTATATAAAATATGCCTCACTAAACTCAAACTTCACGAACCACCACTGCTCTGTACTAATTCTTTATTTATTAACCTCAGTTAATTTGTCTAAGAAATACAAAGTTTCAAATCTGTCATTTGAAGCACTTTTCTGTAGTCTAGTTGTAGTGTAATACATAATTCTGTTACAAGAAAATTAGTTAAAATATTAATTGTTATTAATATATACAGAAGAGTACCTGCCAATATTTGTAAGTTATATTTATAACAAAATATAAATAAAAAAAATACATACTCCAGCATTGTTTGTTATAAAATTATTTATATTTAATTATGTTTAAAATGGGAGAATATAAATATTTGTTTTTTGTACTATTAAAATGTACATTTGCCTTTAATGCTCCTGTAAGTTATTCATTTAAAAGTACCTGCTATTTTAAAATGTCGCTACTCCAGCTCTATATATATAATGTGCCTCACCATACTTAAATCTCACGAACCGCCACTGTAGTAACCCTTCATTTATGAATTTCAGTTAATTCGTCTAGGAACAACAAAGTTTCAAATCAGTCATTTTGAAATATTTTTCTTGAACCTAGTTGTAGTTGTTGTAATACACATAATTCTGTTACAAGAAAATTAGTTAATAAATTAATTGTTATTAATTATTACAAAACAGTACCCACCAATATTTGTAAGTTATACTTAAAAAAAATAGGAATTAAAAAAATACATACTCTAGCATCGATTGTTGTATATATTATTTATATTTAATTATGTTTAAAATGAGAGAATACGAATATTTGTTTTTTGTACCATTAAAATACACACTCGATTTTAATGCTCCTGTAAGTTCTTCATTTAAAGGTACCTGCCATTTTAAAATGTCGTTGGTCCAAAGAAAATTATGAGTAAATAAAAATAAAATATTGTATTTGTTTTTTTTTTTTGTTGTATATATTGTGCCTTGACCAGACTTAAACCTCACGAACCGCCACTGTACTAACCCTTCATTTTGAATTTTAGTTAATTCGTCTAGGAAATACAAAGTTTCAAATAAGTCATTTTGAAGTATTTTTCTTGAGCCTAATTGTAGTTGTTGTAATACACATAATTCTGTTAGAAGAAAATAAGTTAATAAATTAATTAACAGTACCCACCAATATTTGTAAGTTATACTTAAAACAAAACATGAATTAAAAAAATACATACTCTAGCATCGACTGTTGTATATATTATTTATATTTAATTATGTTTAAAATGGGAGAATACGAATATTTGTTTTTTGTACCATTAAAATACACACTCGATTTTAATGCTCCTGTAAATTCTTCCTTTAAAAGTACCTGCTATTTTAAAATTTCGCTGCTCCAAAGAAACTTTCTCTGTGTGTCATACCAGTGCAGAAAGTCGTGTTGAATTTGCGTCAGAAAATTACTGGCGGTAATACTAATTGTATAAGCATGGGTTAATACATACGGAGCGGACGTTACGCTTTCGAGAATCGGGACAATAGTCTTTGACGTCTTCAAGAGCCTTCTCCGTAAACGAAGGTGTTGTACCAAAATATTTTTTAACAATTTGATATTAAATGAACATATACTTACAACACAAGGAAACAGGCTGTTCAATGTTTTAATAATTAAAATAATTATTCCAATCCATTGCTTTTCTATACTAGTATAGAGATTTATTAACACTTCTTGTTACAAATTACAAACGATTAGAAAATTAAATTATAAATTACATTTTAAAATTATTAAATTAATTATTTTTAAAATTTTAAGTAACTATTGTAACAATAATATTAATTTGCAATTATAGCCGAAAATAAAATAAATCATTTTGAAACAACTTTATCTGGATCTAAATCTTGAACTGATTAACTATTATTTGCATAAATAAAATAGTTCTAATATAACTGTACAATTTTTTATTTCAAATGTCTAAAACTGGTATCAACATATTTTAAATTTGATTTTTTTACAGAAACTGTTAAGTTTTAACCGCAGTTGTCACTTTCAAAGTAAATTTCAATTTACTATTTCCAACATCAAAAGAAAACTATACTATTGGATATAAGACATATTTATTATTATGTTAGTTATACACAGGATGGATCATCTAATACCTGTACAAGGTATAATTACTAGAAAAATATTATTATATAATAAAACTTATATACTAATCCTTCGTTTATAAAATTCAGTCCATTCGTCTAGGAAATACGATGTTTCAAATTAATCATTTTGAACCATTTTTCTTGTACCTATTTATGAAATACGCATACATAAATTCGGTTACCTGTCAATATTTATAAGTTATACCTAAATATAATTTTTAAAAAAATACATACTGGTGCATGTTTTGTTATGTATATTTATATTCAATTTTGTTAAAATTTTTTTGTACATTGAAATGTCTTTAATTTTATGTATAAGAATTTCAATGACCAGAGGCTCGTTGGTCTAGTGGTATGATTCTCGCTTCGGGTGCGAGAGGCCCCGGGTTCGAATCCCGGACGAGCCCCTATATGATACATTTTGCATTATGAATTATGCAAATTATAAGGGAAGTTTTTAAATTAATAATTATTACTCTTCCTTTGTCCGATTTTGTGACTATGTCACATAATTTTTAAAACACAACGAACAAATTGCTATACAAAAATATTTTTAATTATTTATTAGATACCCAAACTTAGAAAAAATAATAGTTATTACATTATTAATATAACTTTATTAAATTAAATAAAAGTCAGAAGATACATAACAATAATCCGCACGCCGCAAGGTGTTGGAAAGAAAAAGTTCAAATTCACAAACAGTGCTTATGACACCATCTGCGGAGCGATAGTTACATTAATTGTACTTTTTTGTAAATGCCTAAAATAAACTCAAAAGTTAAGCATGTTAAACTTTTATGAATTAATTGTAGTGCTTGAATATGGCAGAGATTATTCTATTAATTTTTATGACACAAACTATCATGAAAAGCAAACTTCATACGTACCAGGTCAATACAATGTGCATTTAATTTACAATTGATTGCAGTGGTGTTTGACGAAATTTGTTCGGTTAATTACACCTAGACGTAAATTAACTCTGGATGAGAGAGGTAGAGTAATTGAAATGTTGGAATTTGGGGTCACTCAAATAGAGAACACAGGTAGTCTCATTGTTGTTCAAAGAGTTATATCTCGCTCATGAATTCGATTTTGTTATACCGGCATTAGCTCCGAAAGACCAGTGAGTGGTAGACCAGGGAGAATTATCGCAAATAAAGGGCTATATTTGCGATTTTGAGTCATTAGAAAACTACAGCATCATCCTCCCAATTGGCGAGTCAACTTGTATCAGTTCAGTTGTGGTAAGAAGACAGTTGGTAAATGCAGTTTTTCGTTCATTTGTTATAAGTAACAAATTTAAATGTTCACTGGACGGAATAATGGAAATCTGTACTTTTCATAAATGAAAGTAAAATTGAATTTGAACAGTGATGAATTTTTCGAGTTCGCTTCTAGCCCAGAAAAGGTGTTCAAGAATTTTATCCGTTTTAAGGGGATACCCTTATGATATGGGGAGAAATTTGTTATAATGGCCACACAGAATTACACATATGTCACAGCACAATGACCGGTCCGATATACGCAAGGGACATTGTTAATGGAATACTACCAAATTTTCAAAGTACTATCGGCGAAAACATTTTTATTGACGATAATGGTCGTCCGCATTGTTCAGGAATTGTGCTCGAATGGCTTTAAATATTCGGTATTGAAACCTTACAACTTCCTCCGTGGTCACCTGATCAAAATTCTATCGAACAAGTGTTGGATATGTTAATATGGCGGCTTTTGAACCATCAACCCCTCTAAAATATTCTTCCAGATTTTTGGACGATAATTTCGTCGGAATGGGCGTAAGTACTTACTTTTAATTAAAAAATTCAAAAAGATAAGTTAATAGCAATAGCATTTTTATACAGTACAAAAAGAGTTTGATCCATCTGAATCCCACTATGGGGCAGACTTCTACTATCACTGTCATGCATGATGTCTTTCTCTAGATTCAGACGGGTCAAACGCTTTTCCTACTGTATACTTCAAATCTAAATACGATAAATACATTTATATTGTTCTCATAATTTTTTATTGTCAGTAATAATTAATTAAAGAAAATTCGCAAATTTCGATATTTTGCATTTGTTACATGAATATAAAAAAGGACTATAAATTATTACAAATTACCCAGTAAATAACCTAAGAAAATTGACAATAATATTTACTAATTTTCAAAGATTTTGCTAATATTAATTAATGTTTTTTTAATTTTATTTTGGTAACAACCTAACAGAAGAAATTACTGTTTATAAATTAAATGTATATAATAATTTTTATTCCCATTAACTTTGAATATTTTTTTATATTTACCAAATCGAAATACATGGCGACCTCTAGGAGTTAGTAGTAAAACGTCCATCCTTGTACAGTGGAAGCCTAACTAAATGCTCACGCACATTTTACAACAGGCATACTCTAACATCATAGATATAGACCGCTAACAGATTGCACGTGCATCGGGCATCTGTCGTTTGTGGCTGTTGCGCACGCCGGGGGTGCTCTGTGATACTTTTCGTTTGGTAAATTATACACACTGTTTTCGTTTTGTTTTGTGCACCTGCATTTGTTTATTAGTTGATTGTTGACAATGTGACACTAATAAATAATCAAACGAACTGATTGGAGTGACATAAAAACTTGTGCCGGTTAATAACGGAAACATGTTATGGTAAGTCGATGCAACAAGTAGCCGTTCAAAATGTCTGGTTACATAGTATTCAAACATAAATCTTAGATGCTAACGTAGTTCTTGTGTGAATAGTAGATAGTTAAGTATCAAGTTACCTTGAACTGGATTTTAATAACATTTATTGTACAACAGGAAATAAGTGGACACGATTTTAATTATTGAGGATGGCGAGCAGAAATGAAAATTTACCACCCTCAGAACAGCAGGCCAGCCCCGAATACGAGTCTCTAAGTAGAATTGGCTCAGGTTTGTTATTTATTATTTTTATTTTATTTTACACAATGTCTGACACAATAGGGAGAAAAAATAATACAACAAAATAAACAATTTTATTTCATGAACTGTCCATTACATGGAGTACTAACAATGAGTTCAAATGAAATTACATACCAATATTAGATAATATAACAAAATTGCTTAAAAATTATAATTTTTGTGCAAATTTTACAATTTAAATAAACTGATTTCGTTAATGTTGAATATTTTTTCGATAGATTATTTACGTTACGTAAATTTTATTATTTGCATTCCTTTACTTAAAGACATCATGAATTATAAATGTTGAAGCTAAAATGGATAATTCTTCCCTATGACACAAGTATTTTCTATTTTTTAAATCCTGAATAGGATTATTAAGTAATAATTAACATTGTACACATTAACAACATACACATAATAACATAATTAACAACATACACATATGTATATCATGTTATATATTGCTGTTTATACATATGACATCATTTTTAAACGGAAATATGTGCGTAGCTTTAAAACCTAATTCTAAATTATACGAAATAAAAAAATTACTATTTGTTATTCTTCATAGATATTTCCTCTGTATTGTATTATCGTTCTTACTGCTATTCCATTTAAATTAGACAATTGACTAATTTAACATAATAATATTTTGTAACAGGTTTTTTCTTATAACTACTAAATATCTTACCAAAACAAATAATTTCTTAAATTATATTATGATTGAACAGTCTAAAGAAGTTTGAATTTCTCTCTGTAGTTTTAGTTCTTTTTATATTTTCTATTTTAGTTTCGCCACAAATATCTCCATCTTAACTAAACCTTTCATCATATACATGTCCACTGGCGGAAAAAAGTATGGAATATTTATTTACTTGTTAC
The DNA here is from genome assembly GCF_024364675.1 of Aethina tumida. Taxonomy (NCBI): domain Eukaryota; kingdom Metazoa; phylum Arthropoda; class Insecta; order Coleoptera; family Nitidulidae; genus Aethina; species Aethina tumida. The sequence goes on along the minus strand of NC_065435.1, from coordinate 58,555,431 downwards.
AAATCTTTTCCCTAATCCGTTGCAAATATAATTCATTGCAAGATCGGTCCATTAATCACAATGATCATTATATTCACAGTTTTGACTAGTTCCAAAAGTTCAGTAGAAGTCAGTAGAATTTAGATCGGAAGACTGAGACGGACATTCAAGCATAGTTAAGTTTTTAATCAGAAACTACTCTTTAATAATTTTAAGATCGTTGTCTTGTTGAAATATCCAATGAAGTCTTCCTCGGCAAATGGAAACATGGTGTTTTCCAGTATGATTCTGTATTAAAAATGATCTATTTTATCCTCTACTTGAATTAGAGTTCAACTTTCGATCGAGAAAAGCATCAAACCATAATGCTTCCATTACCGTGTCGTGTTGAAAATGTTATCCCACTGACCGTCTCACAAATGTTGTACTATCCGACCCAGACAAATTAAATTTACTTACAATTCCAAAGGACAGTGTTCCATTTTTCCAGAGTCCATGACAAGTGGAAATTTGCAAATGCCACGCTCTCTTTTTCTTTGACAGCAGTGGATTTTTAACTGCAACTCGGCCATGTAGTCCCACGTCAATAAGGCAATTTCTTACTATTCTGCTATTAACATTTTGATTAAATTATGTCGAAATCTCCTTTGTGATTTGTCTTGATGTCTTGCGAGGACTTTTGAGGAAGACCCTTTTTATAATTTTGTCTATCTTGAGATTGGATTGTCATGAATGTCCTGGCTTAGGTTGATTTTCGACACCAACTTGAATTTACACAAAAGCTTCGAAAAAGCACTCTAAGTAATATTTAATGTTTTTGTCATGTCACATTGCGTTCGGCCACTTTCACAAAGTTTAACTACTCTTTTCCTAAAAACGTGTTTAGGCATTACTACGTTGAAACCGACCGAAAATGTTAAGAATTTAAGAACAACTGACTGTAAATAAAATAATATTTCATACTTTTTTCAAAACGTATCCAATAAAAAGACCTACAGAAAAAAAGATGAGCGGTATACTGGGCGGCAAACAAACTATACCATTACAACAATTATGAAAAATCCCAGGGGATAAAAATCCAATTTTTCTAAATATTCCATACTTTTTTCCACCACTGTAATACATCCGTGATTTTATTGGGGGTTGGGGAGTAGCTCAGATAAACACAGATTCAAAATATACACAAATTACGAATAGGAAACAAACAATAATTATTATAATAATACTTATAATAATTTATGCTAAGGGCCATCTTTAAGGATGGGGATGACACTTACTCCTACATCATTGTACCTCGTCTTTTGTCTTCACTATCTTCTCTACCCTCTTACAACCTTCTCCTACAACTAGTGAACTGCCATATTTTTATATTTGTTGACAAATAAATAAACAAATAAAGTTTTTGACCTCTTGAATATCTTGAGCAATTGCTGCAGTATATTTCCGGAAGCTAATTTTTTATGTTACAACAAATGCATTCCAATCACATTTTATGGGAAATATTGCACAATTGTGTTTATTTTGTAAAATTTTTGAAAGTTAATGAATTTTTATAAGAATATAATATAATTTTCTTAATATGAGACACGACAACATAAAAATAGAGACCAGAGAAATAACGTACATTACTATTTATTGTTAATAAATGTCTTTCTACCTTGTTATGTCTGCTATGCAACTAATCAGTTTAATTTTATTTTTTAAAAACATGCATCCTTTTTTATTTTCCAATGGATAAAATTAATTTTTTATTTTATTGTGCTTGATTGCTCTCTGTGAATTTAATCTAGTCATAGCCACGGAGATGGGCTAAAATTATATAACAATATATATATATATATATATATATATATATATATATATTTATTATACAAAGTATAAATGTTAAATTAAATTACAGATACTTAATCATTAAAAATCTCTTTCAAAATAAAAATTGCTATATTTATATCCAAAAATATAGGCAACATTTTTTAGAATAACAATATAGTAGTTTTTATAACAGTTTATCAAACAACAATAGTAAATTAATATTATTTTAACGATTCACATGAAATAAAAGAGTTATGATTATAACGTGTTGCTTTAAAAATAAAGATGATTATATTTTTCATACCGACTGGATAAAATTTGAATTAAATTCTTTTATAAAATACCTTAAGTTTGATTTTATATTTTTGTCTCTGGACATGACTATATATTTATTACATACATAAAAGGCTCATAACTTAAAAATTTACTGTACATTTAAAAATGAAAATGTTTAGACAATGTTTTCATCTTCTTTATAAATTAATGGAACGGCCCAAACCCGGCAAAAAAAATTGATTTATTGTGCTGAGCAGTTTAAATTTCAATTGAAACTTGATTTAGGTGCATACGGGACAGTGTACAAAGCTAAGGACAAACGAACAAACCGTGTGGTAGCTTTGAAGAAGGTATGCGTGGCCTTGACCGACGATGGAATACCCATGAACACCCTTAGAGAAATCGGGGTGCTGAGACAATTGAACGCGTACGAGCATCCCAATATTGTTCGATTGTTGGACATCTGTCACGGACGCAGGATAGGAAAGGAACTAATAATGTACTTAGTGTTCGAACACGTCGAGCAGGATCTGGGATCGTACATTGAAAAGAACCCGAAAGGTTTCAAAACGACAGAGATCAGAAACCTTTCTAGGGAAATCCTGAATGGTGTCGATTTCCTTCATTCGAACCGTATAGTGCACAGAGATTTGAAACCACAAAATTTATTGGTCACATTCGATGGCCACATCAAGCTTGCAGATTTCGGTTTGGCGAAGACGTATGACTTTGACATGAAATTGACTTCGGTGGTAAGAATGCATTCGACTTAGACCTTAGATGGGGTTAACTTTGTGATTTTAGGTTGTCACTTTATGGTACCGGGCTCCAGAAGTTCTTCTGGGTTTACCCTACGCAACGCCTGTGGATATTTGGTCCGTTGGTTGCATTATAGTAGAATTGTACAATCTTACCCCTTTGTTTAGGGGTACCTCCGAAAGCGACCAATTGACCACGATATTTAGGTTAGCAAAAGTTTGCTTACATTGCCGAACAATTATTAAATAATTTCATAAACATTTTAGGGAATTGGGTAGGCCCTCAGAAAACGAATGGCCCAAAGACAACATAGCCATAAAATGGGACTGCTTCAAAGGTATAAATCCTCAGGGATACATGCAACAAATCTCTGGTAATATTTGCGAAACTGCCAAAGATTTAATAATGGTAAATATTATTCCAGAAAGTTTAAATTAATCTTAATCTAACAATTTTTTTTAGAAAATGTTGACGTTTGACCCAATAAAAAGAATTAGCGCAATGGAAGCTTTGAACCACACATACTTTACTGAGGAACCCATAGATACCTAAGTATTTTATGTAGTGTACATAATCTCATTCAGTTTATATATATTTTTTTCGCGTTATACTGTAATGTTGCATAGTAGTAATAATCATCCTATTACTTGTATTATAAAGCAATAAATATTTTTATACCTTTAATAAATTTGTCTTAATTACGTAGGCAATCAATAGGACAAAATTTCTAGTACAGAAAATTTGTATCAATATTAATATATGTGTAATAATAAGTAAAAATTTTGCTGTCTAATATCAAAAATAGTGCTTGTGTAGAGTATCTCATAATTAATAGTTGGAAAAAAATAGTGCTTCGTTACCTATCCTGTATTAATAACTAATAAAGTTCTTGACGTGTCAATTATTGATGTACATTACATTTTTAAATTTATGTTCTTATCATGCGATACACATTTGAATTTTACAGATTTGATAGACGCTTTGCCTCCTATTAAAGTAAAATTAAATATATAAATTGATATTCTAACACTTAATAAACATAACGCTTAAAGTTTGAATAAATTTTTTATTCAAAATTGTTGGAAAGGATATTTCTTATATCAAAAGTAGAATTCAGTCAAAATTGTAACAAGCTGATTATATTTAGAGATATAATTCACTAGTTAATAATTATTTCACCTTCCTCAATTAACTTTTAAAATGCTCAACTTAAATCTAATAACTTATTTATGTCTGATTGTCTGATGTAACATTAATTTTAAGGAGATATTGAAAAACTGCAGTAACTGATACATTTTATTGAAACAAAAATTACATATTTCATAATGCAATCTAAATAAGATAAAAATAACTTAACTAGTCGTACAAAAATATTAAAATAACAATATCACAACAAAGTAACTAAAAACTAAATTAATACAGTCGTTGTTTTACAATTTAAACAAATACATACATTTAATGTATAATCTACTTGTTCACTTTTTAATATCAACCTCCTTTTCACTGACCTCCGTTGAACTAGTTATAAAATTGTTGACTCTTTGTTGATACTCAAAGTTACTCTCAGCTTTTGGTAAACTGTCATTTTCCTTTTTATTTAAATTCCACTTCTTCGATTTAGGAATTTGTTCTAAGATATCAACAGGCAACGTGCCATTTTTTATATTACCCTTGAACACTGTCTTAACTTCAACTTTACCTCCACCTTTGGTAATAACCATATCGTCAGGATAGTTATTCTTCATACCTTTATAAGCCAAGTTACTTGACAGTATTGACCAAATTAAAATAATAACTGACGCTATGATTATATTTAGTTCCACGCTAAAAGTTAACGGAGATGCATGTGGCTTGTGGAGGGAAGAATTGAAAGATATTAATGTGACAATCAGAGCAACACTCGAGGTCAGTATGGAAAATATGGATGTGATGAAGAAAAACGATATGTGATGATCCACATACCATCTCTTCCAGGCTAATATGCCCGTAAAGAAGGTCATAAATGTTCCTAAAGACATCATGAAGCACACGGCACTAACCAATGCGGGCACATTGACAAAATAATGGTCGTCGTCTTCGGTTAACATCCAGTCTCTCTCCACTTTCCTCATCAGTCTTGTATCATCGTTTTGTGTCACGTTTTCGGATTGCATCTCGCCGACCGTTTCGTTGATTGGTTGTTGCGTACAATTGGATTGGCAATCCATTAAAATGTGATCGTGCATAGTCATTTTGTGAAGTATTAGAACTCCCATTAGCAAGGAGAACAACATGAGGATTAGGTAGACAACGCTTAATCCTAGCACTATGGATGCGGAGTATCTTCTTTCCGATGGATAAAGCTCCTGTGGATTCCTATCGCATCGAGTCTTTATTTTGAAGACCCTTTCCATTGTTTCGACGAGGACTATTTCTTCAACCTGGAAATTGAACGAATTTGGTTAACAAATAACCTTTGTTCGCAATGTATTAAATGTGATAAAGAGGACTTGAAAGTGATGTTGTATAACGAAATTCACATAATTGGATTTTTCGCCTTAGCACAACATAATGAAAGGAAAGTACAATTCCATAATTTCGGTTTGTATTCGTATAATGCATAGGTAGGTGATTTTATGACAATCTGTTCCGTTTAAAAATAACAATGAACAAATAAAGCGCATTCCTCGCACCTCTTCGATAATACAACGTACTTAGATATCATGTTTCAAGGATGAAACTTACGTTTAGCATAGCCGTAACAAGATATATTATTATTCAATACTCACTACTGTTTCAGAATATAATATTTTCACATTCCTAGAGGTTGTGCACGTTGTCGACGAGGAGAAATTATTAAAATAATAAAAAAAAATTAAATGCGTGTGACAATTGAACCATTTGTCGTGGTTTTTGAAGTGGATAGTTAGTAAGTAACGGCACCACGGGAATTATGTCAGTTTAAAATTGATATCATGTAATATTAACAGCTAGTTGAACTGCATTAAATGCGTAATGGTGAGGAAAGTGAACATTAACAGTGCTTGAAGTAAGGAAGAAGTGTCATGTGTATGCTTAGTTTCATACTGTCCAAACCGTAATATTTTATCTTTTAAATAGTAGATTATTTTTTAATAAAAATATATGTCGTTATTTATTTTAAAAATCAATATACTATACTATATACTATCAATATATGTAATATTTTACATATAATTATAAAAAAAACGAAAATATTTAGTCAATAAAGTGTTTCAATGTGTTTTTTAATAGGAAAATTTAAATATAGTACAGATTTAAACTTGGCCACAACCAAATATAAAATAAATTTAAGTAACAACGTACAAACAGTAATTTTCAAGACAATAATAAGGTAACAGAGTATATGCAGTCTTCTATTCGAATGCATTATCTATGAAAATATATGTTGAAAAAGTTGTAAAAAAATGCACAATTATAGTGAGTTGCTTGCATTAATTGTTACGCTACAGTTTGCTAATATCCGTTTTTTGAGTTAATTGCCTCCGTTAATTTTAATTAATTTTTTCGAGAGTGCCACACTGAAACACTGGATAATAAAATTTTATTTAAAGAGTTATTTAGAAATATAAATAGCTATTTACATCAGATCCATTAGATGTGTAGTAGCTTCAACAAACAATGTTAGGGAGGAAGTTAAAAATATTGCGCTTCATATAAATATATAAATACAAAGTAGTTTAGCTGTAGGATAATTTTTTTTTTGAGTTTCCCCGAAAACCTTCGAAAAATTACTCACCAACGATTTAGATAAGTTACGTCCAATAACACATTGTTCACAATTCTTCTCAGTTGCATAACAGTGGAAATAAAGAAGAAACGTAACTAACGTTCACTTGCGTTGATCTTCAAGTTTGTTTATCGCGATTTGAACTGAAGGCACGTAGCATGTTCGGTTACCGCTCAGTTCCAGCCCCCACCGTTGCCATATCGTCGGTAGAACGAATAATAAAACGATTTTATGCACTATTGCCTTGACTGTCGACTGGATTTTACCTCGATAAACCAAGTCGTGGAAAACTTGTACGAAGTTAACAACCTTAACATAGAAAAGACAAGAATTTAAACATAAATGAAGGGCTAATAACGTACCTCCTTAACTTGATGTTTCGAAACTTAAATTAGACAACTTCCAAGTTTGTGAACATCAAAAATCACAACTTAACCGGTCACCTTGTTAACTCAAGGGGTTGTTCGTGATTTGAAAAATTGATATATGTCAACTTAACGTTAACTGTCAGAAATTTACTTCAATCTATTGATATATATTGATTGAACTACAATCAGGAATATCATATTGGACATACCTTGGATTCCTTTATTATGACTGCAATGTCACATTCAAACTTTTAGTTTATTATTATTATCAAATTAACATCTGTATGCGTGTGATTAACATGTGGTTATTATTAGAAGAAAATAAGGTATTATATTCAAGGATATGTGTGTAGGCATGACATATGTTAATTATTTTACATCAATAAACAACATTCTTAAATAGATACAGTTTAATTGTGTAATTGTCCATCCTTGCTATTTACTACAACTCATTAAATAAAAATATTATTCACACCAATAAATGTATGAATAAGATTTACTCAGATAAAGCAATAATTAATTACTAAATAAGTTGATTATTAATAATTTTCAAATTGTTATTTTTATTTCGATTTCTATTATAATTGAAATTACATTACAAAATAGTAATTAAGGTAAATTGATTATTATGTCACTATACAAGGGTATTACTATTATTGTGTATACATCAATAAAATAGATTTGTACATTAACACCTGTGATTGTTTAAAAAAGGTGATTTTTGGGAATTTTGGGAAAACTACGGTGTTAAATGTTTTAAAATTTGAGAGGTACCTCTGCCTATAAATACATACTGCAATATAAACAGGATACGCAAAAAAAATTAAGCTATCGAATGATTTGTCTTCGAGTAACAACTACAGCAAATTTGAAAGATTTAGTTTCAACAAAAATGCGTTTAAAGATAAAATAGTAAATTAAATGTATGAATAGATAAACATCATATTTAGAGTTAATCTGCTATTTCAGATCTTTACAATTTACCTTCCTTTTCTTCAAAAGGCGCCTGTTGAGCTGTTGTAGCTCTTCTTCGAGATGACCGACCCACTTTCGAGACAGCTCTTTGACTTAACTCCGCTTATTCCCATACCCAAAAGGCGCATCTCAGCCACTAAACGTCAAATGCGTTTTCATTCGTAGGCCCGAAATTGATTCACGGAACACCACATTCACAAATCACAGCAATTTTGAATCCTCAGCCTCGCGAACTTCATTCACATCTTTATCAAGTTTTACACAATGAATAACGCAATATCCATGTGTTGGATCAATCAAAATATTTTTATCATTACAGCCCGAACAATAAAACTTTCTAACTGTTGAGTGAGTACTCTTTAGACAGCTGTAACTCAAAAACAATTTGAGATATTCATTTGAAATTTTAGAATATTACAGGGAGGTACAGACGAATAATAATAAAATTTAATTTTTAAAAATTTCACACTAGTCTTGCTTATTTTTAAGTTTTAAATATGTAAGCTTCTATACTTGAGTATACCTTATTTGAATTTTATTTGTTATGTAGGTAAACAATTACATATAAAATGGTAAAATTCCTACATTTTACAATTAGTTCCACATAAAACACAATATACACATAATTATAAAACAAACTGTATGCTTCCACAAACATGTCAAGGTTTCATAGGAAGAGATTTATTGAACTTGAATATGTACTACAAAAATAACTCATTATACTTTCCTTTGTTCTTATATTTAAGTAAAACTATCAATATAATTATCTTTAGTTTTTAAAGTTTCTCTTAAACAAAAAGTATTGATGGAAACATAAAAAACTTTTAATTTCCATCATTCAAATCACTACACAATTAAAATTAATAAAATTAGTCAAGCAAATCTAGGCAGACTGTTTTCTATATTAATAACTTTTACCAAAGAATATTTTATTAATTTATTTGCTATATTGGTGGCATGATTATTTTAATTAATTTACTGATTAATTAACTTAAGTACATACAACTTATGCTGTTGAATTTTGTCAAACTATAACAATAACCAAAAGTGAGATCTATATAAGATGAACAATTAGAATTTCTTAACTTAAGTGTTTGACTTTCATAACCGCAACACTTTTGTTGAATATTTGCGGTTTATCGTTTTGGAACTCTAATATTTGAAAGTTTTCCAAACGCACTAGTTACATAATGACACAATACTTCTGAATAAAAGCACATAGAAAAATTAAAATTAGAAAGTGGAGGATCTAAAATAAAAACATTTAGTTTCAATTATTTACTTGCGTTTATTTGTAATAAATTAATATAAACATGGCGAATATACATCATATAAAAACATTATCAATAAATATATCTTATACTTAACTAACACTATATACAAGCCTAAACTATTCACAGGTTTTAATCATAACAATAAAACTGGTATGAAAAAATTGACTATTGGATCTTTGGATATGTATTTTGGACTGTGAAGTTTCTTAGCTAATAGTAAGTAATACAAAATCACAGATTAAAAATATATTAAATAATATATTCCAGTGTGATTGTGCCATCCTAAATTACATAGAATTACAATACTTCATGTGATCCCCAATCTGAAAGAAAAAAGGCATAGTAGTCACGTATTAAAAATGCACCGAAGTTCTAACGTGCTTGTTTATTTCTTTTGAGACTTCCTCCGTTCGTGTAACCCAATAATTTAATAACTAACTTACCCTCGCATTAAAATCATCCACATCCGGTCGTGTTGTCCTCCTCAGACGGTGAAACCCTGAACGCAGTGCTCTACCCTATTGTCTGGTGGCGGATAGGCGCAACAATAGCTGGAAACGACGCCACCGACGGCAAGCACCAAGCTGAAGACAGAAAATCCACAAACGGCACCGGAAGTCATGTCCGCCAACGGCGTTCCGGTTTTCGGACGTAGGCAAAGCAAAACCAAGAGGCCGCCGCAGGTTAACAAACTGAATATGTTCAGCACCACGTACCCTGCAACCGAGGAAATGGTTAGTGTGTGTCTAGAATTAATATTTAGTTTTTACGGATTTGTTCTACAACTACTAATATTACTACATGTATATGTTGTGGTACAGGAACACCCATTTAACAAAGATTATGAAAAAACTAAATTAGTAGTATACATGTATAATGTTTCTAAATATTAGGTGGATTTACAACACAGGTTGTCGACATCATAGAATACCAACAAAATATGTTGTTTAATTATCTAGTTATTTGATATTTTATGTTAAAAACTAATGTCGAAGTAAGACATGTCAATTGTAAATTTAATTTATAGTTAAAATTTTCACATTATTCTTTAAATTAATTTATTCATATAAATTTTCTTATACACACTTCCACTTAAAAAGTTCAACATTGAGAAAATCCGATTTGGACCTTAGATCAGATAAATTAGAAAAATATGTAGTTCCCAATAATTAGCTAAGAAGTATGTATAAACGTTTGACGATTTCCCAGTAATAATAATAATTTCAGGAGATAGGAAAAACCAAATTGGACCAAATATATAATACTTATCCAAATGGTTTAAGTATTAGTAGATAAACTTAGCTGAAGTGATCAATTTTAAATATATATTTAAATATTTTAAAAAATGTTTCCTAAAAAAGTATTAATTGAAAATGTTAGAGCAACACTATTCAGTTACTCTTGAGAACACTAAATGAACTAAAATTAATATAAATTAAGGAGAACTATTTTTTAATGAAAAAATAAAAATAGTATTTATGCACATAGATTTGTTGTATTAACAACAACATAACAAAAATTAATAATTATATTATTGATCGAAGTGATTACGTATTAATTTTATTTATTAAAAAGTATTCTTACCTGAAACATAATGTCGATTAGGTAGCCAATACACATTTCTTGAGCGACATCCAAGAACGCCCAGTATGAGACACGTAAATCCGGCAACTATACTTAGATCCAAATAATATAACCTTCCCATAAACGACATCATATAAAAACCCAATCCCAATGTCACAGAACTGCACAGGAACATCATAATTGCAACCACTGTCAAAGTGGCGCCTCCCGAACCCTTTTTCCCGCTAACATTCATCCATGATTCGCTCTTGTTCGAGTACGTGGTCTCACTGTACACAGACTGGATGGGACTGGAGCACATTGGAGGAACAATTGCTGTTGATCTTTTGTCTTGGACCATTTGCCTCGTGCCCAACGTGTAGTTCAATTTTTGTTGAGCTTTTGGGTTGGAACTTCTGGCGGTCCTTTGCGGAGTCTTCACTGGGGTTTGATGGAACTGTGGAGGAATTGGTGAGATCGGCGTTGATGGTGGTTTTCTAATCGACTGCGGTGACATTACTTTTTGAGGGGTGTTGGGCTTAGATCCGTTTTGTGATTTCCTTGGTGTCGAGAGTAATTCGTGAAGTTTTTGCGTGGCAACTGGATTGCCAGTTTTAGTTCTGGGTTCACTGTTCGAAATATATTCGTATCTGTGTTGCTGTTGCATTTGCTGTTTTTGTGGTGTATTTTGTACGTATTCATAACGACTTGCAGCATTCTTAGTCGGAGATTCCTGTATGTATTCATACCTATTGGTGTTCCTCGGAGGGATCACAGCATTGAGATCTTCGACCGGTACTAAGGCGTACCTGCCATTTTTCGTGGAGAGTTCGGATTCCTCCTGAGTTTCTATGACTGCATACCTGTGCACACGTCCAGACTCTCTGTCCACATGTTCAGTAACGTACTGCTTTTGAGGCGTCCTCCTGACGTCTTGATCTTGCATTGGAATGTATTCGTAACGATGTTTTTGAGCGTTTTTGTTGACTTCATATTGTGGTTGTCTTGTCTCCAAGGGCATTGCGTAACGGCTTCCCTCCTTTTGGGGGACTTGCATGTACTTTTTCCCGTCCGTGTTTTGGGAGACTACGACGAATTTCTTCTCTTTGATAACACCGGCATCGTCCACGAGCATTTCCTCGTAAAATTCCTGTTCTTCATAGTCTTCATCGTCGTCGTCGTGGGACGTGTTTCGCATGTCCTCGCACATCGAAGTGTCCAATACGCGTAAAGGAGCTTGCGCTCCCACAGGTGGTTGTCGCACATTTCTCACTGGACTCAAGGCTCGTTGGGGGCTGAGGGCTCGCTGAGGACTAAGTGCCCTTTGGGCACGTTGGACATTGTAGAACTCACTTTGCTGGCAGAAGGACGGATTCGTGTAGCAATTTGTATCCATTATTAAGGCACTAACTTGACTGTTTTAATTTTTTAAACAAATATATATTTCTTAAACAGTTTCTTCGAGCACAAGCACTATTTACATTATCCGGTTTGTCGTTAAAATGAACGACCGTTGGTGGCTGCAGTTGTTGACGGCATAGTCTAAAAACGACTGGTGGTTACTCAGAGCGTAACGGTAAGCAGGGGACCCAACAGCTGCATATGCCCAACGTCATGTGTGTATTTATGGGGTAGATTACATGGGCGTAGGGAATAAAGTTAAGTTTTAAACTTTATAAATTCTAATGTCCTAGATGGAAATAGAATGTCATAATCTTTAAAAATAAGAATTAATAATTATTATATAAATATCAACAGTAATACACGTATTGTCTATGTAATAATATAAAATCTTAATATTTATATTATCAACATATAGAAAGTTGCTATAGATTTAATGTGTCTCTTACTTTCATTAATATAAAAATGATATTCAAAATTTGAATAAAATCACTTAATTTCACCTATTGGTGAAATCTAAAGATTAATATAATTAATTTAATAAGTATTGCATAAGCAGTTGTTTATGTATTTCACGTTATAAAAATATTAATATTAATCCAGCAACAGCACAGTGTATCCCAAGATGGGAACAGTCTTGTAATTATGTTGTTTATATATTCATTTTAATAAATACATTATATATTAAATTCAAAATGACATTTTTTATTATGAAATTATTCCTTTTGATCAAGTAAATCATTAGATAAAATATCTAAAAATATCTCATGAAAATCTCTGATATACATATACTTTTAACTATTTTTTAAGAATCATTAAACAACTATTTTATGAAATTTGAAAAACTTTTTTTTCAGACTCATTCTATATTATTTTTTACAGGAAAATATGATATAATAGATCTGTATATATAAACTTTTAAGTTATAAATTAAAATTGAGGTACAAATAAAAAGAGTTGTTACAGAGGCTTTACATATTAAATGGATCATATTCTATTTAATTGATTGTCTAAAACTCTAATTATTATTTTTCAAAATGTAGAATTGTATAAAAAATACATGAATACTTATTTGGAATTAATTGAAAAAGTTTTATTATTTAATAAAAAGGTAAACAGATTTTACTATAAATTTAATGAATATTTTTGTATAAACATGATTTAGAATTAAAAAAAAATGTGACGTCGTATCCTTCCATGTGTCGACGCCACTGGTAGGGCACGATCCGTGCGGCGCACACAAAGCATTACGCATTTTAATGCTTCCCGCGTACGCACAAATACCATATCCATTAATAAAAATGTCCCCACCATGGACCCACATAAGCAACAAAATTTTCTTTGTCCCAGTCCCTTGTTTTCGTTAATAATACCTACAACCGAAATATTACTTTCAATAGAAAGTCAATAACAATCATATCAATTTTTATGATTAAAAGGAAAAACGTGAAAATTAATAAAAAAATTTAGTTAATTTTGACTTAATAATGTTTTTCACAGTTTTCAATTCATGTATTTAGTTTTATGTAATATGTTGTTGATGCTTCCAGATAACTAAAATATTTATACAATGACCCTATAAAGGCAGCTGGGAAAACATATCTAGAATTGGTTTAAAATATTCTTATTTAAATAAATAAAATTAAATTATAGTTATTTAAATCAAGTAAGTTTTCACGCCAATACATACATTGCTGATATTTCTCAGATGTTTTACCTGGTAAAATTCTCCTCTTATTGGTCTTCAACGCACGTGCCAAAACAGCTGCATGCTGCCATATGCTCCACATTAAAGACAGTTGTAGGGCCGAAATTGTCTTTAATTTCAATTCCAAAGTAAAGCTTTAATTTAAATATTATGAACGATAAACATTGTTAAATTGTTGTTCAAAAGTATTAAGAATCAGACAAAACTTTTAACTAAAAATATATTAATATACATGTTGAATATATTTTATTATAATTTTTATTTAAACATTTTTATAAATAGTACTATGCAACTACGTTTACATAGATATTATACTTAATACTCTGCGCATCTTTTGAAGTGGATTCTTCCTAGATAACATAGATTAAATAATATCTTCAATATATGTATTTTATCTTTACCAAGTAATATTATTTGAATATTTGCAGCTCTGGATGATCAAAATATTAAATTTATTATACTTCTTTATAGATAGATAATGGACAGGAAAATAGGCAAAATTCCATTTCTTATAAGTTTTTATTTCCATTTTGTTGTTTAATTGTTGTTGTAAAATGTCTCAAAGAAAATTTTCTTCTGAAGATTTTGACGTTATATGCAACTGCAATTTTGGAACATGACAGTCAGTTAACAAGTTGCCCAAATATATAGTGTCCTACAAAGTGCAATAAGTTGCACTTTAAATGGTTATCAGCAAACTGGTAATGTCAATATACGACATGATGGGGATCAACAACGAGCTACGATCAGAAGACTGAACCGTTTTCTGATTATTTCTGCTAGATGGAATAGCACATTATCTACATCCACGTTTCGAATAGACATTAGAATCACTGTAAGTCTGTCTACTATCAGAAAAAGGTTGCCAGAAGACTTTGTCACCCGCTATGAACACATCATATCACTCGGAGAGCCATATTTGGAGATGATGTGAACGTGGTGGAAGATATCCTGAGCAAAACAAGGATCCAATTGTTGGTTTTGGAGGTGGTTCTGTAAGACAGTGGATTTGAATTTCTTTAGAGACACGGAGTTGCTGATTTTAAATCACGAAACTATGAATGATCAACGATATCATGACTTGGTTATGCAACCAATTATTGTTCCATTTGCTCAAGAATTTCGTTTACATTTCCATTTTTTTCGTTCACTAATTATGAATATGCCAAGAAGAGTTGAAGGTATTCGTAAAGCAGCTAAATACTGATTGGAAAAATGTAGCAGTTAATATTCTGTTTTCTTATTTAAATTATTTTTTTTATTCATTTCCCACAGAATTTGTTGAAATTAGTTTTATTACTGGTTTAAAAAATCTGTTTTTATAATATATTTCTCTTACTTAAGATATGAAATAAAAAAAATATATTTTCATTCGAAATCACACTGTATGACAGAATATCTATTAAAATTCTCTGTCAACTATAATCAATATGACATTTGAAAATTTCGATTATTATTAAATTTTGTGGTGATTAAAAAATATGTCTATTTCACAGGAGAATACCAAACCTATGACTAGGGCATCTAAAAAAGACAAAGATTTTTCAAAAATTGGCGGCCTAAGTAATCATGTAAAAACGTTACGTGATATTATTATTTTACCTTTACTGTACGGCAATGTTTTTAAAAGTTTTAATATACGAGCACCCAGAGGTGTTCTATTTTATGGTCCACCAGGTAAGTTTCTAAACTAAATATATTTATTTTACATAAAGTGTATATAATTTTTATTTTATATGCGACTTGACTAGAAAAACTAAATAAATTACTCAAATTAAACTAAATCAAATATTGTAGGTACTGGAAAAACATTGGTTGCAGGAGCATTAGCAACAGAATTAAATAAGGAAGGTTTAGGGAAAATAAGCTTCTTCCATCGGAAAGGTGCTGATGTGTTAGCTAAATGGATTGGAGAATCAGAAAAGAATCTTCGAGATTTATTTGAAAAGGTAAACAATTAGAGTAAACTGCAAATTGAACAAATTTATAAAACTAATCTTTCATCCATTCTCGCTTAGGCCAGCAAACAACGTCCATCTATAATATTTTTCGACGAGATCGATGGTCTAGCTCCAGTTCGATCCCAAACTAACGAACATATCCACACCAGCATTGTTACAACGTTGTTGGCTCTTATGGATGGACTAGATAATACACCAGGTGTTATCGTTATTGGAGCTACGAACAGGATCGAAAATATTGATCAAGCTCTGCGTCGAGCCGGTAGATTTGACAGAGAGTTGTATTTTCCTCTTCCTACTTTAGAAGGGCGAAAGGAGATTATACAAGTAACCATGGGCCAGTTTAAAAATATTTGTGATTGAACATCAATTTCAGGTTCACACTTCGACCTGGGAGCGCAAATTTTCTAAAGAATTTATTAATACTCTTGCTGAAGCAACGGCGGGATTTTGCGGTTCAGACATAGCCGCACTTTGTTCAGAAGCTGTTTTGTGTTGTATGAGGAGGTTATATCCTAACATAGAATGTACGGGTAGAAAAATTTGTATTGAAGTTGGAACTTTAAAGGTATTTTTAACTTACATGTAAAAGATAAATTAATTATTATACATTAGGTAGATGAATGCGACTTTATGGATGCCAGACAGAAAATTTTACCAACTGGATTAAGGATGGGAAATCATACTGAGTGTTTAAACGTAGTTATAAGACCATTGTTGCAAAGACAGTTGGATAATATTTTAAACAATATACAATTGATGTGGCCGCATTTTTTGGACGAAAACTATAAGTAATTTAAAATGCACCTTTGAAATTAAAAGTGTCCAGTTTTATATTATACACTCGGAAGTCCAAACCAATATACCAATATACATATGAAATTATTTTAGATATAAAATTGATGATGACGGAAGATATGCTGGCAGATTACTTCTAAAAGGATCCAAGGATGACGGTTTGTCTTACATAATATCTGCTTTGATACAAACGTTTGAACATTTACCAGCACAAATTTTAGACATAACAACAATTTCAGAGGTAAATAAAATATTAATAGTATAAATATTATTGTAAATATTTATATAAACAACTTCTATTTTAGCAAAATTTCGGTCGATATTCTAACACTCCCTCAATGCTGGTTTTGCAAAGAGTTGATGAGTGGATGTCACTAGAAAAAAGTTCTGAATTCATCAGTTTACTTAGTTATCTGGATGATTTGCACGTTAGTTTACCAATTTTAGCTATAGCCACATGTAAGAAAGATCTGCCCGAAATTGTAAGCAAACATTGTAAGTCAATACAAGATAATTTTACTTTGTTGTTGTAGTTTCAAAGCTTTTTTCACAACAACTGTAGTATAATTATAGAAATTGGTTATCCAACCGTTGAGGAAAAGAAAAAGTTTTTTTCTCCGCTCTTCTTTGATTCTAACATGAACAGTCTGTGCACTGTTTTAGACCAAAAACAACTGGCAATTATTGAAAATTGTAAGTCAATTCAGATAAACTGTAATAAATAAAATTCATAATATTTTTAGCTAATGAATCAAAACCCAAAAGTCACGTACCTAATATGTTAAAACATGCAAAGATCAATCTACAAGTATTTAATGAGAATGGAAAAAGACGATGTGAAACAGAAAACGAAGGTGTCATATGTAAAAGAATAAAAAGATGTGAGGAGATCCTTGAAGATACGAATTCCACACTAGACTTTAAACATATTAAGATATCTCGAAATCAAAAATATAAAACACAAAAAGAGCGTTTCACATTACTTCTTACAAATCTTCTTTATGAACGGTCGCAATATCCTGATTTACTGGAACCAGTTAATACTACCAAAGAAAATTTAATTGAAAATGAAAAAACTAATGAAGACGATACACATGGAACGTATGAAGTTTGTGGTACGTATTTTTAAGAATCGCTGATTTAATTTAATATTGCATGATTGCAGAAAGACATTTGAAGAAAATTTACAATTTGTGGAAGAGGGTTTCCTGCGTAACAACGTATAACATGACAATTTCTCAGTTAGAATTGGTGTACGACATTCTTTCAGCCTGCATTAATATGTACAAATACTCAGCGGATTCACTGATATCGGTAAAGCATACGTTAAGTACTTCGAATCAGTTCCAGTAATCTAATTTTTTTTTTAAGAAAGTTGAAGAAACTCTTATTAAAATTGAAGAATAAATTTGTACATAGTATACAGTATGACAAACAATTACAATTTATTAAGTAATTTTGCTTTTGTTTTTATTTTTAGCTTGAGTCATATGATATATAATATTTGTTATCAATTAAATTAATGGTGCGGTTGTAATATTTATTTTATTACACTTAGGATTTTTATACATAAATTTAAACTTGTCTGTTTAGATTAGGCATATTATTATATTATACTATAAGAATATTATTATTTTATTTTGATGGTTGTTTATTTATAGTTTTTACAGTTTTATTGTATTTATATTGAAATATCAAAATATAAAATTGTTTTCTTAAGTTTTTTCTTAGATAAAATATTTTGTTACAGTTTACCTGATATAAGGAAGGATCAGAACTGTAGTAATTAATATGATCTTAAATGTAAAAAGAAAAATATGTTTTAACAGCCAATTTGATATTATTAACATTATTTTGATATTTCAGCGTTTTATTTTGTTTTTAGGAGCATATAAACTATTTCTTGTTAATGTACTGACATAGAAAATACAATACATAGAAGCTGTGATCAGATTTGATTGCTTTTTGATATACAGTGTGGAGTAATAGACAAATTTTAATATATTGATCAGTATTATATTAATTATATTATCATAATAATTGAATCTGTAGTTTTCTACACCACTACAATATTTGACGAGGATGTTAGCTATGTGAAAAGAACTACAAACTAGGGAGAGTAAAAAGAAAATGGAAATAGATTTCTTCTTCAATAAAACACTGGTTAGCAATTGCATGAAAGGTCATAAAGCGATCTAGAAGAGCCAAAGCTCTCCTCATGAACACGTCGATCTCAAACTTCTTCCAAAATTCTGAGAAGCACAAACAAGAAAAATAAATCTTAGTCAATTGTTAGTATTATATTTCTTCCATGTAGATGTAAATCTACAGTGTATCTCTTCCTTAATAAACACTTCTATGATTTTCAATATTTTAAGAACATATTGTGTACCAAATATTTTTATATAGGCCTTATTACTTTCAAACGTCTCAAATCAAAGTTTCTTTGTTTTATAGCGTATTGGTATCAAAATCAAAGAATTATGCATTCCCAATAAAATTGTTTATAGTGACTCCAATTCGGGTTATAACAACAGAAAAAAACATTAACTATAAGACGAAACTCAATAAATTATAGAGGAAATCCAATCATAAAAGATTTGTTTGATATATATAATAGTGAAAGAAAAGAGAATTCGAAAAAGGTTCGGTCCTTAAATAATAGTGGTGGACCCTAATAATTGCAAGGTTTTTTTTTTAAAAAATTAACATTATTTTTGCCACTTCCATTCATATTTTACATTACTTAGACTCTAACCTTAAAAGTAACTGATTCACTGAACATTTTTCGTTTCAAGCCCCTCTTAGGTAGACTTTGTCTTTCACCGATATTTATTACAAAAAAAATTATATTACATTATTTAAAAGTAAGTTTTGACTGTGGTACATATGTGCTACATACTTCTTGTGAGTCCCAGAAACTTATTTTTTTTAAGAACCTGGAGTCTTCAAATAATATCATCAATCAATTTTAGATATAGAAAATTTTATAATTGTTTTATAAAAAATGTTGCTAAAATTATGTTTATTGTGACAACATACATAATTAAGTATTTTGTTTTAAATAATCATATTAATATCACTTTTAATTTGTAATTTTTTTTAAGATTTACTAAAATTTAAACTGATTCAAATATAATAATATGTTCCCAAATATGTTCGCCAAAAAGAAAACCTGAAAGTAAAAAAATATAAATTCATTAAATATCCTATAAATTATCATCTTACCATCTTTATGATCCCGATAATTTCACTTTTCATTGTTCAATTTTTACAACAACTTCTTCTATTTTCTTCAAAATAAAATATGTAATTTTGAGCTCAATGAATACTAAAAATCTTACCTCTACTAATTGATTAAACGAATGTTGGTACATATTAATACAGACAGAAATTATATCATAAAGTAATTCTAATTCGGTTACCGACATATTGTTTGATGTAACCAGAGCGATCCTCTTCCATAAACAATAGATTTTCTTCATATTTTTCTCTACATAATATAAAATTTCATATTTAATAATAAATTTCTTAAATAATACACATACCGTAAGACTCAGGTGTTGGATTTTCAATGGTGGATGTTTCCGGTTCCTTAGAACTGTTACCATTATCTGGACAAGTCTTCGAAATTATTAAACTCCGCGATTTTTCACATAAAAGGTCGGCCAAAATTGAATTAAAATGTTTTTTGCTTTTTTTGTATAAGCCAGTTTTACAGTCAAATTGATCAATATGTTCTTCTACAATCAGACATAGTAAAGAGCAAGCACGAATGAATTAATATAGTTTATACTTTTAATCTCTTTATCAATTTTAGGTAAAATACCAGAAGAAGAACTGTGAGAAGTTACGACTGAATACATATTTTCACAAGTTTTTATTCTTTTGTTGACCACTTCCATGTTTTCTATTTCACACCGTCTTTTACCGTTCTCATTTAAGGGGTTCAGTTCATCTAAAAACTCATTAATATTATCAACATTATCATTTTTAGGTCATATTTACACTAACCGGAGTTCATAACAATTTTTGAATGCTCTTGGTCTAAAATCGTACATAAGCTACTCATATTGGAATCAAAAAACAAAGGTACAAAAAATGTTTCCCTTTCCTCGTTACTAGAATGTCTAATTCCTATACCAATGCTGACTTTCTTGTAGAAAAAATCATACAGCTACGGCAATGATGTTTTAACATAGTGTACAATTCAAAACATGTGTATATACTTTGCGAGGTAAATTTTTTTTGCATGTGGCTATAGTCAAAATAGGCAAATTATTATGTAACTTTTCTAGGTTACTAACTAGAAAACTGATGATGTGTTGTTCATATTCGTTGACTTGCGATAACCATTCATCAACTCTTTGTAAAACAATTAACGAAGGATAGTTAGCTTGAAGAAACCTATTACGCTAAAATAAATTTCATGTAAATGTTATAAACACATTGCAAATACTTTTGCTTACTTCTAAAAAAGTTGGCAAATCCAAAACTTGTGCCGGCAAATGTTCAAAGGTTTGAATCAATGCCGATATTAAATAAGGCAACCCTTCGTTGTTTGATCCAATTAGTAGCAATCTCCCAGCATATCGTTCATTCCCAATGTTGTACCTAAAATCAAGATTGGAAGTTTAGTATTCATAGACAATAATTCTATTAATTACTTGAAATTTTCGTCCAAGAAGTATGGCCACATATGCTTGATAATTGTTAATATGTTATCAAGTTGTTTTTGCATGAGTGGTTTTACTATTGAATTTAGAGTTCGGATTCTGCCACCGAATCTCGACCCTGAGGGAAGAATTTTTTGTTTCGCATCCATAAAGTCAGATTCGACTACCTAATATATTAAATAAATTGATTGTTTCTGTTAATAAGTAAAAACGACCTTTAAACTGTCCAAGTCAATCGTCTTTTTCCTCCGACTCTCTATATTCGGACATATTCTCTTCATGCAACAGAGAACGGCTTCGGAACAGAGTGCGGCAATGTCCGACCCACAAAATCCCGAGGTGGCATCTGCTATGTGATCAATTAACTCCCTGGATGGTTGGTGTTTCCAAGTTGACGTGTGCACCTATTAAGTAAATAATTATTATTTTTTACATTTATATAAACTTAAAATACTTGAATAATTTCTTTTCTGCCTTCCATGGTAGGCAATGGAAAATACAGTTCCCTGTCAAATCTGCCAGGCCTCCTCAAAGCTTGATCAACCGCTTCGATCCTGTTAGTAGCGCCCATAACAACAATACCGGGCTTATTGTCTAACCCGTCCATAAGGGCTAATAAGGTGGCAACGATACTACTATATATTTGGTCATTCTTCTGGGATCTAATCGGAGCTAGGCCATCGATTTCATCAAAAAATATTATTGATGGGCGGTTTTTGCTGGCCTAAACAAACGGTTAAAGGCATTGATAACGTTATTGAATATACTACACCTTCTCAAACAATTCTCTCAAGTTCTTTTCAGATTCTCCAAGATATTTTTCTACTATGTCGACGCTTTTTCTATGGTAAAAATGTACTTTTCCAAAACCTTCTTTATTTAATTCAGTTGCTAGAGCTCCAGCTACTAGAGTTTTTCCTGTACCTGTAAAGTTCATTTTAAATTTATTTGTGAGAAATTAAAAGATATTTCTTTAAAATATTTTGGTAAAAAAATAGTGAAAAGGTGACTTTCACAAAAATATATCGATATAAAAAATACATACCTGGAGGTCCATAAAAGAGTACTCCACGAGGCGCTCGAATATCGAAAAAATCGAAGACATTACTGTGTAAAAGTGGTAAAATAATAATTTCACGAAGTGTTTTTAAATGATTATTAAGACCCCCAATTTGAGAGAAATCAATGGTTTCATTTAATTTTCCTTTTGGCGACTTTGTTGTTTTTCGAGACATTATAATTTTTTAAACCCCTATTTAAAAAAATATATTTGAAAACGACATTTGTCAATAATATTTGACAAAATATAAATTGACAATACAAATATTTAATGATATATAGGGCGTGCATTGTAAAGAACTAAGAACAAATTTTAAAATCAAATATTTTTTGTGGATAATTTAAATGTAACATTTAAACCAATATAAAAACTAATATAACCAAATTCCTTATATAATTAATAAAACATAATTAATTAAAATTTAACACAAAATATTAATAGCTAGTTTTTTTTTCATTCAGTACTTGGTCGGTCCTTCCTTACAATACAATATGAACGGCTTCTATCCTCCCTCCTTGACATCAATTCTTAATCCATAATTCATCATTCATCTCAAAGAATATTAAGGAGCTCTTTTAAATTTTGAGGTTAGTGCATCCGAATAATTCTATGATATTGCAAACCCAAATTAAAAAAAACTTGCACGGTGAGGTCGGGTTTGTACTCGAAACTGGTCAAAATTCTTAAAGAGATAGAATAATAATTTGTTGAATAACCAAGTGGTGCTATCGTCGGGTATTTATAGTTTCTCGTTTTAATATGAGCACCTTGTGCATGTCTCTAAAGAAATTCCGTCCCACATTGTTACAGAACCACCTCTAAGAGCTATCTTCTGCTCATGATATCTCTTACCACGTTCACACCATGTCCAAATAGTCCGAGTAATATATTGTGTACAGTATAGACACATAGACTCATCTATGAACAAACAATTATAATTATGCTCTGCATTCAACCCGATTCTTCCTGTTTAACAGAGGGTATCGAAAATGCCTTCTGGTTCTGAAATCAACTTCATACAATCTTCTTCTAATGGCAGACAGGCTTAGAATGATTTCAACGTTTGCACGAAGCCTTAATGTAAAGAATGTGTGACTTCGTCTAGCAGAATAATGACAAAAACTGTCCTATCTTCCAGTCGTAGTTTTTTGTCGACCAACACTATACAGTTTGACATATTACACTTTGTGAGACAATATATATTTCGGCTACTTATTCTTGTTTCCAATTTTCAAATTTGCAATTATAGTGGCAAAAACCTTCAGAAGAATAAACCGAATAATCTGTGTTTTTACAAGAAATGTTGCTCATTTTTGTTTATTAAATTAATGTAAGATAGAATAAAATACAGATCGCCTAGAGCCTTCAAATATTTGTCAAAATAAAACACATTGAAAATATTTTTAAATATATTTAATCTAAGAAATTCAAATTATACACGTCAAAAGGCTTGCAGTATTTTTATAATTAGAATTAGAAGTATAACTATAATTTTTGTTAAAGTTTCAACCCATAAATCCTCAAAACGTACATACATACTTCAAATGTTTACAAGTTATATGTAATTTATAATAAATGACTAATTAATGTCGACAATACGTATTAAATAAATTTAGACAATAATTTAAGTTTTATAAAAGCTTACAAGCTTCCATGTGATATTACATTAAAATTTTCACAATTTAACACTGCGTACATGACAAAGAACAGTTAATTTAAATAACAAATGGGATAGTTTTAAAAAAAAATAAATGGCTAACATTCAAAGTAAAATTTAAATTGAATTCATTTAATTTAATGAATTCATTGCCAGCTTCGTAATTATATTCAATCATTTTTTGCATTTCCTTTCGTTATTACCTCAAAGGGGGAAATAATCTATTTCAGGTTGTATCTAAAAATAGTTGTGTGACTGTTTCACGCTGGACATTCACACTGAGCTAACTATTTTATAATATGAATTCATGAATATTGGAATAACACCTGCATGGAAGTCGAAATGAATTCGCTGGGTGAATAATTAATATATAGCAAATTATTCTACTTGTAATTATTGTTTATTTACAACTTTTTAATAATAACATTGCTTAAACAATATGTTATATCAATAAATAAGTAGAAGGAAGATTTTTAAAATAGTGATTTCAATTCGAAGTCAGTCGACAAACCTAAAGTTTTATTTAAAATCATGTAAATTAAACACAAATTTCATATTTAAATTATACATTTGACACAGACAAATTATTTATTATACAGTAAATTATTATAATTATTTTATTAAAACATTAATATTTTCTAAAACCAGTAATTTCAATCTGTAAAAAGATACCTAACTAATTCTAAACTAACATTGCTTTAAATAATAAAGATAATTGAATATTAGTTAATTATGTAATGCATTTTTACAAAATTGAATATGTTTAGGTACTCACACATCTCATCACGTATCACTTTGTGTCCATTACAAATTAATTGAGATTACTTGAATGAACGTTAAGGCACGTCACACACTTTTACGGTTATAATTTTTTTTAATGAATTTTTGTGATACACTATACTACTATGAAATTCTATAATTCCATAATTCTTCAGAATATTTCCGCCATACCAATGTAATAATAATAATAATAATAATAATAATAACAATATATTAAAATTCTATTAATAAAGTTAGATTATAATGTTTTATTTTATATATTTCCAAATTAATATATGGTCTTATAATGTATATAGAACTGTTATAAATATGGTACGTGTAAACAAAAATTTTAGTTCATATGAGAGATGTTGCTTCTTTTATTTCACTGTTGTTGAAAAAAGGTAAAAAACTCTTATATATAACACTGATATAATATTGTACATTTATAGTTTAATCATTTTAAAGCAAAATATACACAAAATTTAAAAACAAATAACAAAATAAGTTTTTATGACTGCAGATTTACCCAAATAATAAAACAACTGTTGTAGACCAATTTTTTTGATTTTTGAAGGATATTTGATAAACATAAAAATATACTTTTTTAATTAAGTTTTAATTAATAAATTCTGCACTGAATCAAGTTTAATCCAGGTACTTTTAATGTAATGATAACATGAATAAGTTTCGATTATCTTCTTACAGAAAATAAAAATTTATTATAATTTTGTTTTTCATTTTACGCCACTACACCCTTACATATTTAAAGGAAGGAATGCAAGCGTATACAAAAATATAAAGTAAGACATGACGTTAAAATTGACTTTATTTTTGTTATTTATTTGTAAAATATAATACGAATAATACATAACGAAACATTGAAGTAACCCTGCGATCATCCACCGTCGACAATCCGAACAACGCATAACCAAAAGAGAAAAATAAATAAACGTTAGTCCGATCACCGTTAAACATGGTCGGTCAGGAAGTATCGTTGTACACGGCCACGCGGTGTATGCTGAGCCTTATCGTCTGAACAGCGAGATCACAGGGTTCAGGTCGGAGCGTTTCCCAAGCAAAGAGCATGCCGGAGAGGAGGGGTGCATTCCGATAGCCAAGGTCTCTCACCGGCAATCTCCAAGAGATCCGAGTCGAAAGAGACGGCGTCATGTGGAAGAGTGACGGCGAATTGGTCCAGTTCACGCGTTGACTCTTTGCCGTTCAGTTTTTGACATCCACATCGGTAACGCAGAAAAACTGCGGTTAACGTTTTCAAATACTTCCACTTACCAGTAAAATTAACCACCTGTCCTGTGCCTGGCGATTCGCGGCACAATTTTCTACCGGTTCTCGCGACTAATGTGCAGTTTGTGCGGTGCATGTGTGTGCCCTCTGATGGTTTCGAGACATTGCAGTGTCTTGTATGGCACGATGTGCGGTTTCCTTGTGATCGCGGCATAAAGAAGTGTTTTGATCGTGTGTCTTCAATGAGGTACGACATTCGTTGCTGAATTTTCGTTATTTTTTTTTTATGGAACGTGTCCACTTTTCATTGTTCACGGGCCAGTGTTTGATGTTGACGGTGTGCCTTTTGGATGTGTGTAAATAATTAAAGTTGCAGCTTGTCTCGGGTTCTTTGGTTAATCGCCCGTTGATATTACCGAACGAAATTACGGTGTAGCAAGTATGTGCACCGTCGTTTGGTTTCAATTAGAAATTCTATACGTATAGTCGGGACCATCAATGGCAAGAATTTTACCTGCCTTTCTCGGTCTACCCTAATTTATCGCAATGGTGTGAAATAATATTCTTCGACACCTGTAATTTCTTCCAGTATGTATGGATAGACTCGTGAGACCAGATACTGTTGACAAAGGAAATTGTTAATTTGCAGTGTGTTATTCTATGAATGTGGTTCGTTGCAGTTCAATGTTAAATAATTACCATGATGCTATCCATATCACGCACATTACAATACTACCATTTTTCTTATTAATATTCGGGTTCATTGTTGTTTGGTGTCATTATATATTGTTTCCAAGTTTTGTATTTAAACCATTTCGTACACGCTTCCATATAATATTGAAAATGCGTTAGATTTTAACGGACAAATTCGTTTTCATCAAACATCACCATCCGAGCCACTCAAAGGTCAAAATCCTTTTTAGTAAATCACAATATCTCACGGCCAGTTAAACGTGTACTCTCAAGGCTTATACGTTACTATTAATGTGTACATTCCGTCGTACGTAATATATTTGCTGTCAAATCAATGAAATATGCAATTTCAGAGATGTGTGGGAGGCGAACGTTATGGTCAGCCGCTTCAATAAAAAGAACGGCTAAAGTTTTCCTTTATTTCAAAGAAGAAAGTGGGTTTAAGGATAAATTTTACCTTTTGTGTACGCGTGTACAATAATGTGTTTGGTTTACCTAAAAAGGTTGGATTTTAGGTTCTCCTTTGTTGTATTTTGTACTACCTGTTCAACAACTGCACACATTTTCTGTACATTCCAATTTGTTGCATTGGTTTTAACCTTTATCTATACAGTATCAAAAATGATGAGGGTGTCTACTCGCATATTGAGACGGAACATCAATACCCCTTTGTAAACAAAAAGGAAAGATATACATGCAATTATGTGGGCGGGCCGAACTGACTGGAGGGGATCATTTGGTTTTGCTGCGTTTAGCATGCGGTTCGTCTCCGCAGACGAGCCGGTGTATTAACAACAGAGGTAGGTTTTCTTTAAATAAGCTCATTTTCAATTATAAAAATGTATACGCTTCAAGAAAAAATTCAGATTGTTACGTGGCACCTTACCGGAAGTTCCACTTATCGCATTCGCCATCAATTTGCGGAGATCTTTGAAAACAGACCGATTCCCAACAGAAACACTATTCAACGGGTTGTAAATAATTTTGTCACGCACGGTTGTGTAAATCTCAACAATCACAGAATTGAACGTCCGCCCAAACCTAACGATTTTGAACGTGAGGCACGGGACATTTTGATTTGTGCAAGTATTGAAAACAACCCAAATCAGCCAATTAGCCAGGTTGCACTGGACTTTGATCTTTCAAGTGCGCAAATACGAAATATACTAAAATCGAATGGATACCGCTCCTACAAACTGAAACGTGGGAATGAAAATTTACCTGCCGATAAATACCGCCGTATGGTATTTTGTGAGACCATAACGGAAAAGGCAAATGGCGACAACAATTTTATTAGTAAAATACTTTTTACTGATGAGTCGTCATTTCCTTTACACGGACGACACAATCCCATTGTTACACGGTATTGGTCAAGAGTAAATTTAAGAAAATTTTATGCTGCCCGTACCCAGTACCCCGAAAAACTAAATGTTTGGGCTGGTATTTTGGGAGACGACATAGTGGGTCCTTTTTTTATAGAAGGAAATCTCACTGGGCAAAAATACCTTGTTCTTCTGCAGAACCAAATTGTCCCGGCAATCCGCCGTTTAGAAATAAACCTGGAAAGTGTATGGTTTCAACAGGATGGTTGCCCTGCTCACAATACAGCTCGGGTTAGAGAATATTTACGTACCACTTTTGGCGAACGCGTCATTAGTGGTTACGGAAGTATTCTTTGGCCAGCTAGGTCACCGGACCTTGCACCTTGCGATTTTTTTCTGTGGGGTTACCTGAAGTCAAAATTATACACTTTCCAGGAGAACTGGCCTAATAATCTGGATGAATTAAGAGACGGTATAATTAATTTAATGGAAAATATTACTCCTGACACTCTGGCAAACGTACGTGAAAATTTTTATAACAGGTTGGGGTATTGTACCACTGCGTATGGAGACGTTTTTGAACACCTCATTTAATTTTTTTTAGTATATTTTATTTAATTTTTGGGATACATTTTTATTTTGAAAAAAGTAGTTTATTTTTAGAATACTTATTTTTGTTTTTGATATACCCTCAAAAAATATTTTATTTTACAGATTGAAAATTATACAAAGTTACGGAATTTAAATGGAGCATCCGAAGAACTCGAACTACATCCCTACGCATACGGAGAGTTACTAAATGCATTCGCAAAGATTAATTTACATTGTGCGCCGGCGCCCACCAGCACGGCGCATTGTCTCTGAGAGTAGGGATTCTTACTACCGGGCAAAACTTTTCTCTCTTTGTCGTGCATCCATCTCTTACAAGATCCAGACACCAAGAGCATTTTTCGTACGGTATATAACTACTAATAGTAATTTTTTATGTACATAAAAATTTATTACTGAATTTTTGTTGTAATTACTTATTTAGCAAACCTAACGGCTAAATTTGTTGAGATTTTATAATAAAAATAGGTATTATAAAACATAATAGCGCATACATAATTTATTCTACAATTATAAATATTAAACTATTCATTATGATCATTAAATATTTGTAATTTTAGCAAAATAGTATAAGCCTCTTTAGCTCAGTGGTAGAGCACTGGTCTCGTAAACCAGGGGTCGTGAGTTCAATCCTCACAGGAGGCAGTTTAATATTTTTACATTATTTTTTATTGACAGTCTACCAAACTTAGTAAATTTGACAAATTTAAGTACTTCCAAACCAATCAGATGCAAACTCAATTGACTTTTGATAGATATATTTCAAGAAACATGACGTATTTCGAAAAAATATAATAACTATAATAATAATAATAATAATGATAATGACTTTTTATCGAACGATACATTTTTGTAGACCTTTTGATAAAATGAACACTTATTTTAGATAGTTACTATTTTATTTTTCAAATATAGAAGTGATAACAAAGTAACAAAACATGTATTAAATTATTGTTGACATTGAATTATAGTACTCATGTTTATGTTCATTTCACATCAATGAATTTTTGATATACCGTGTGGCTAATTTTAAACTGGGCAGACAAATTGAATTTGTATTTTGACAAACTTTCTTTTTCAATTGAAGAGCATGAATATATGTGGACTAAATGTCAAATTTTCGGTCTAAAACCAAAAGCTACTAGTAATTGTTTAGACATAAAAATCGAAGAAATCACACCAGCAAATGTTTTATAACAAATCTAACTGCATCACTGGATTAATTACCTACTGAAATGGGGAAAACTACCCATATACATAATTCTGTAGAAAAATTAAAAGCCTTATTCACCTTATGAATTTATTTTTTTAATCGAGTAGGCTACGAAATAAACTTAAAAATAACACAAATTATGTTATATTTCAACAAAATTGAAATATTTTAAAAATGACACTATATTTATTGTAATTTTATTTGCTTCCACCGTTATCTTTTCGTGGTAGAATTAATGAACTGCAGAATTTACCCTAGAATAATGTGGAAACAAATTTAATACTTAAAATTTGAGTATTATGAATTTTCGTATAAGTATAATAATATTAATATAATATTCCAATATTATTAAAAAACAATATAATTAGTACTATGTTGGCAGTTTATTCAATACTATACTTGATTAAAAAAATAAATTTATAAGAAGAATATGATTTTTAATTTTTCCATAGAAATACGAATATGCATAATGTCTTAATGAAGTTATGGTATAGATATATATATTTGCTACAATAATTCGGTTTTCATATCTAAAAAATATACAACATGTTTTGGTTTGTGCCAAAAAACGTGATGCTTTACAATAGGAAAAAATATCGTCAAAATCAGACTAAAAGTAGAAATTTTATGGAGGTATGGTTTTCAAATGGACTACACTGTACATTGCATATCGACATACTACAAAATATATATTATGCCATACTTTTAGAAACTGTAGATAATGTTAGTTAGACAAAGAAACTCGATATAAAAGTTACTTTGTCAAATGCCGGTTTCGATTGAAATCTCTAAAACAGTCAGGAAGGTCCAAGAAATGCCCCGTATATGTCTCCTGAAGTAAAGCGTTATTTCGGAATAAGATTAAAGACAAGATAATTAACATATTTCATATGAAAATTTATGGAAACGTAAAATATTCTAAAATATTAATATGAGTACGTTTCTATTTACTTTTTAATTCCGATTACAAAAAAATCAAATGACGTTAAAAAGTATCAAATCCATAACCTTTTGCAGTGAAGCAACAATGTAGAACAAGTCAAATCTCATCAAGATGTCATCATCACCAGATCCGCAGAAGACTGAAAATGCGTACCAGTCGAGCGAAGCCAGCGACCACGGCCTGTTGACGCACACGTGCACTTGTTCGGACAAGTCCAACTACGACCCAACCAAGACTGAAAACGTACACTGCCTCACCAAAACCAATCATCACCATCATCATGCGATCAGCCCGACAATCAGTCACATGCACCCAAACGTTCACGTACATCCGTCACCAAAGACCAGCCACACGTCCAAAGTAGCAACGACGGCTTGTACGTGTCACGTGCAGGATGATGGTGAGACTGGAAACGAGATTGATGGTGGTGCAGCCAACAGGAAGACTGAGGCGGACGACAGGATTGAAGTGTCTCCGCTACCGCCAGCTTTGCCTCCGAGGCCGCCTCCTCGGCCCAGATACGACGGACACGGGAGCATTAACTCCCGATATAGGCCCATGATCTGTAAGTGATTTGTTTATTTTAAATTTCTACTGGAACTCACTCTGAGTGGGTAATCTACTAGTCCTCAAATAACCAAAGGTTTTTTTTTCTCTGAACGTTGAGTATAACCAACTCATTAAAAGTTTCAGATTCACTATCAGTTTTGTATACTAGTATATTTTTCGTAATATAAATTATAGTTACATCTAGTATTACAAGTAAAGACTACAATGTAAGTTTTCCATTTTCATAACATCGAGTTTTTGGCGTTATGAAACAAACCAATTTTTTTATACCTGTCAAAAAATTGTTCATAAAATTTTAAACTATGTAAATTTTATTTTTTAATTGTTAGTCATTTTGAACTGAAATTGGGAGAGAGGTTTGAAATACTGTGTATTTTTTATTTATTTCAAAACATATGGGTTGAGAGCAAATTAATCGACAACTCTTAAGATTACCTAGTAATTAAATTATATTATTATAATTAAAAAGGGTATTTTATATAAAAATAAACTCTACATTCTATATACAGAGTACGTAAATAAATGTAACTACTAATTTCACAATAGTCTAAACAAAGAACCTCAGTTGACAAGGGAGGGGTGTAGAGAGATAGAGAGGGATGAATATTGACTATTAGAGAGAAAAGACGAGAACGTCACTACGACGACTTGTAAGCAGGTCCGTGCTCTCCCTTAAAATATTACATATTTTTACACGTAATTTCATTTATTCACAATCAATTGTACCACATTAATTTATATCTCCGGAACATTAGTTTATACAGATAACCATTATTATTACTTGTATATAATAAAATTACTAAAAATTTGCAAAATAATTTCATAAAATACTAAAAACAAGAATTAATATTCTTACAAGAGTTTATATGTTTGTCATTATAAATTAAAACATTTTATTTATATTATATACAGTGAATATATCAAAAACGGTACGATTACGAATGGGAAATTTCTAGGCCGGGCCTGGAGGAAACTGTTTTCCCCACCGCTATGGAAATGCACAGATTCTCGTAAAAGCCTACGCACTGAACGTTTTTTCGTTTATCGCTCGTGAAGATGTTTATAAACACACTGTTCATGTTAAAAATTGTTTTTTTAATAAATAATTTACATATGGATGCTGATTGTGATTTAAATTAGTGATGATTTGAGCATTTCGTGGATAAATAATACGCATTCAAAATGCACGGATATCCTGTAATGCAAGTGGTTCAGTACCACATACCACCCATCCAGTCATTTCCACATCTTCCACATGGTAAGGATAAAGGGAATGTAAATATTGATTCACAGCTAAGCTCTATAATGAATGAAAAAATATATATACCACAAGATCATATTAGTGAAGATAATTCATAATTAATGTACTGCACAATGCAAATGTGTATAGACAAATATTATTCATTAATTGTTTAACACGTATTGAGTGTAGTACTGTTTATAAAATCATAAAAATATTAAAAACGCCAATTTTAAATTATCCTTTATATTAAAAAAACCTACCTCAAATATTTTATTCCAGTTTGTGAGACATAATAATAAAAGTTTCCTTTGTCAAAACATTTTACATTAATTACATGTATAATTTCTTCTCTACAATTAGGAAATAGCTTAACAAAAATTCGTTCATTTTTAGCAAATCCAAATTCTGGAGGAATCAGGAAGTATGTATTTTGGTGTTGCGCTTGTGGAGGTTTGGCGACAATTTTGGGCGCTCTCTTCTTGGCTGTTTACTTCCTTCTTAGATCGTACACATCTACATTAGGATACTTCGAAACAATACCTACTTTCGTGCCTGCTACTATGGTAATTTTCAAATTATTCACATTACTCCTATGTTTATTAACATCCTGTTATTTCAGTTGATATTAACTGGATTGTGTGTTATGAGCTTAGCAAGGAGAAAAAATAGATACAGTTATTTGGTGAGTACGATTTTGCCGATTACATAAATTATCAATTAAACCTGTAAATAACAGAATCACCTTTTCCAGATAAAGGTGTGTGGTTTGTGTTGTTTAGTATGTGCCTTAACTTGTGTCCTGGTCACAATTACCACAACAGTCATACACATGAACAGGTTACAAACTTTACGTGAATGTGTCTACACCCAAAAAACAAGAACTTGTACCTGTTATTCCGTTTTGTTGGAAGCTCATGCTAATGCAGATGATGGTGAGTAGCAAAATTCACTTGCCCAATGGGATAATATCACCATGTTTAGTACCACAGAATACTTTGTAATTCATCAATTCATAGTTCAATACCAAACAGCAAAGTTGAATACTAATACTACTAAGAAGCATTGAACAGTATTCACGACATTTTTTATAAAAATATATATTAAAAATATATATATTTCAAAGGTATGCGCTTCGTCTTCGATTCCACACCAGACTGTGAGGTTATTCATGGAGCTTTATATTCTTGTCTAAGAGCGATGTTCGGCCTCTCCGTTAGTGGAATATTAGTCTGCATTTTTTCTTGTATGCTGGTTTATCAATTGTTAAGGTAAGTTTCAGTCACACTACACTTTCACTGAAACTCACATTGTCATTAATTTTAGTCACGAAAAAAAGAAAATGTACTGGGAGCAACTGGAATTGAGGTGTAGATCATTTTATCAGCAACACTCGAGTGGTACAACAAGCAACCATGGATCAGTCAGAGGACCGCCAATACCCTCAACTACATACTGTAGCTGTTGCGAGGAATGCCGGTATCCTTCTATACCTGCAGGGCCTCAAGTCTACCCATGGGATGCACATCATTCCACTGACAGGTAATTATTTTTGTGTAACACTCTAAATTACTATTTTACAAATATATAAACTATTACATCGAATCTATTTAGACTACAATTAATAATAAATAATGTTGTAGGTTTTGGGCTCCAGGCAGAATTGGTAATTTTTATTCACCAAACCCAGGTGAAGACGGTCCCGCATTGCCATCAGACAATCACAACAGAGGTCGCCCAGCAAGTGGTTGGAGTTGGAGACGTCTACCATGGTCTAGACATTCAAATGAACAGTCTGAAATTCAAAGGTATTTTAACGTCACAGGGATTTATTTACAGATAAAACTCTAACTTCTTTAATTTCAGAGATAATTCTCTAACCTACCAAGGAGGTATGAGTAGCGCAGACAGTCAATATGGTTTCAGCAATAGATCTGGAGGTGAAAACAATCTTCCTGATCCAATATCTGGGTCGACTGGATCGTATAGTATTTTGGATAACAGAGCACCTGTTGGTGGTGTATATGTGTGGGGTCCACCTCCCCCATACTCCAATCCTAACTCGCCAGCTAGAAGACCGCTGCACTCACCAGCCAGGTACCAAAGATTTTTCTAAAATATTAAATTTAAATTTAATGATTATACATTATCGATAAATTATAACATTAAGGCGTTAACCCCCATGTCGTAAATTAAAAAAATGATAATTTATAATTTTTTAAAACAGTAAACCAACGAATTTATTTTTTAGATACCATCACATCCACCACCATGTGCACAGTCATGAGTCACATTGCCAGTTAAACGAGAACAATCAATTCAGGGGTTCGAGACGAACCAGACCGCTGACCAACAACAAAGACAATTACGAAAATACAATCGAAACAGAAGTTCATCAGGCAAATGACAACAGTGAAAGTACAGATACCTCCAGTTGCGCAGATCGAATTTCGCATACTTTACCTTCCAGGAAGATGAAGAAACGTACTGATATAGCGTCTGTAAAATCCACAAATCAAACGAACAGTCGCACAAATGTACAAACGGTATTTAATCAAACGAGTCAAGAGGACGAAAAGGAAGATGCTGAAAATGATTATCATGAACCGAACGTTGTTGAAAATGCGAAACCAAATTTAGAAAACCAATGTCGATTTCTTCCACGACTGCAGGGTGTTGAAAATGCTGCTTTCCAAAAACAAGAGAATTCCCCTCAGAAACCAGAGACCACGGAATCTGAAGTGTATTTTGCAGATGTAAGTAGCTGTTGCAACATATCAGTTAGAAATGATGGACAAGATTCTTCTCTATATGATGAAGCACTCGAAACACAAAAGCCAAGATTAATATTGCACGGCAACGATAATACAGACTCGAATACCAATCATCTTCTGCAGAACTTCCAAGAAAATATATCTTCAGTAACAGTAACAGAAGATGAAGACTACTTAGCACATCGGATGGGCAATCGTCAAATGTCAACTAGAAGTCGAATGCCTTTCCCATTGCCAAGTTCTGATGACATACAAGAATTTGCAACGGACTCGTGTATGCAACTTCTTCCGAAGGACATCTCCCAAAATAGTCTTTGTAGTAGCGTGCAAACTCCGCTAACAGAGACAACCGACGATGCTATTACACCGGACGACTGTTGCAGCTACATGTCCGAGAAAACTTCGGAAGCTCCTTCGAAGCACAGGAACTTTGGAAACGCTAGTGTGGATCACTTTCTCGCTCCAGATGCTCAGTATGAAGTTATCCCGGAACAGTCTTCTAGTAATTTGACCAATACTATTTCAGGCCTTAATCATTTTGAGCAAAATTTTTACAATCAAACGAAAAATTTCAACTACAATAATACGAACAATCCAAAATTGGTACCACCAAAGACATTAAATTTTAATCAGCCGTCGTCTCGTAGAAATATCGGATCCAATATATCTGCGCTTATACAAAATTTAGGTGGTAATCCTGCAGGACTCCTTTATGGAGAACCGAGCCATGAAGAAGATCTACAAATTAGAGGAAATCATAGTGATGGCACTATTGACTCTGGCTGGCAAAGTGGGTCAGAGAAATTGGACAATAGAAAACAAGATTCGGAAGGAATTTCCAATAAATCAGTTAATATTTGATTTTTCTCGATAAGAGACCATTGTAATAAATAGATACAATCTTGTGAACGTTTTTAGTTGTAATGAAATGTGAATGTATTTAAACTTATTTATAAAAAAGTCTCGTTAATTGGATTTTGTATCATTGTTAGATTATTTTATATTAAAATAAATAAATATTTATCGTTTCTTAGTTTATTTTATGTGTGTATTGATATGTTAATATATTTTTCCACTCCATCGTTCGGTATACAGTTCATATTATTAAAACTGCTATCACTTTTACATTAGTCATGTTAAATTTTTAATTTTTTCCAATTTTGAGCAACTTTTGTGGTCATACATAGTTTTAGAGGATTTAGACTTTTGATAAAGCTTTTAACAAATTAATTTTAACAAAATAACATAAATACTAACTTGATAATTTAACATATATAGGACTAAACAACTATTGCATTATCAACGACTGGTAAAATAAATAATATACACATGTTTTAAACATTTATTTATTGTAGGACATTTGATATATCAAAATGAGATTTAGTATAGGTAAATGGTATCAAAAGAGGCGAGTTTTTGTATATTTTTCACTTTTCGGTCACATCCGCTTTCATCGGAATTGAATTTTTAAATGAAATACCCTGTATAACTTTAAATTTTCGGATATGTGAGACAATTCTCGATCAGACTGTGACATTTTACGGACACTTGATTTTTTAGAGCCAATTATGCCATGTCTAATGGATTTGTTGACACTCGGTATATGGGTGTATATAAAATTTAACAAAAAATCTAATCAACATATTTTTTGAAGAAAATTAACGTCAAAACATTATTTTTTAATTATTTTATAGGTATACCACTAATATTTTAAATATTTTAAAATGACATGGTAATGTAGTACTTTATCAAGTGATATTCAATAAAAGCATTTTTGCGATATATTTTGTTATACCGTGTGGCAAATAGAAAGGTATAAAGAAAGTTGTACATTTTTATGTTTATTATGTTTTGTGTAACCAATTGTTTAAATGGAAAGATAAAAATTCCGAATTAAGAAAAGTAATGGGATTATATGTGTTAAATAAACTTTTAAATTTTCTCTAATTATCACATAATTTGTGCCAATCTCACAAGTCTAGGTTGGCATTTCGACTAGTTCTATGAAGCAAAATTGAATTTTTATAAATTTTACTCTAGGTTACTGTTTAAAATATTAATATTCTCGCTTGTGAAAAGACAATGTTTTGTTCTTCACACTGTGATCATCTTACACATTTAACTTACTGTACACTACAATTTTGTACAGCCTATTGTTAACACGTACTTTTCTGTATTTATATGTTTTTGAACGGGCTTAAAATTTTAGGAAGAAATAATATTCAAATGTAAATTTTAGTTAATCTACAATTTTAGAAGGTGGTCAAATCGGATATATGACAAATTTATTTTCTCCTTAGGAAAAAAGTCTGATATTAATAATTAATTCCAGTTATGGTTTAATGTTTGTGATATCGTGATCAGTAATGGCGAAACTTAATGTGAATATTTTCTGGTAAGCATCACATTTCAGAAAAAAATATATATATTTATATTGAACGAAACGTTAAGTTTTTAACTAATATAATTTAATACATTTTTTTAAACGCTTCTCCCTAGAGCAAATATATTCATATTATTAAAATTACTCTCTGATACTCACATTATTTATAATGAATTTTTAAATTTTTCTAATTTTGGATTATAAATTTTTTATACATTGTGACCCTTTTGAAAACGGCACACCCTCATAAAATTTCTATTTTTTGTTCTTTTATTTTTTTCAATAGTAAACCATGAAAATATGTGAATATAGACAAAATGTTACGTTTTTTTAATTCAAAACCTAAACCTACAGAGTAATTTTTAGGAGAGAAAACTGGAGAAATCATATTAAATTTTCTTTATAGCAAATTTAACTACACCACTTTATGAAACACTCCCTGAAATGGGTATATACCGTAAATGTTCGTGTTTCAATTAATGAATTACAGTATTGGCAGAAAGTAGTGCAACTTTAAAAATATATATAAATGCTACCGTCCTATACATGCAAATGTAATATAATTTATACCAATTATGAACACACTGTATAGAAACATATCAGTGAATATTTCTTGTGTTAAAAGTAATTTCGTTTTCTACAAATCAAAAAATATTCGGCTGGAAAAAAGTAGAGAAACTTTTTACTAAACTTCACTAACCCCTACAAAATCGACAATAATTTTTAGTTTTATAGTGTACACTTAGTTGATATAATGCCTCGTGGAAAGAAATTTATTATAAGAATTAAAATTGCGAATTGTATCGTTACAACCCGGTTAGAGAAAAATCATTATCGCTCGACGATTAAGCCTTAATAAATCGAGTGCAACGCATGGTTTACAATAATTTTCTAGATTTGGTAACGTGAAAGGAAAAAATAAAACTGGAAGACCAAGAAAATCCAATAGGTGTCAGGATATGCAAATTTTATCCTACTCCAAAAAATATCCTTTCCCGAGTTCCAAGTAAAATAAAAAGTCTTCTTAGGTCACAACTTGAAATTAATGTTTCCCCAAGAACAGTAACAGATTACTACGTGGGCGTCTTCATGCGAGAAGACCAGCCAAAAAACCATTACTATCAGAGAGTCCCATTTTCATTAGACTTTAAACGATTGAAAACGAGTGATCTGCAGTAATGTCTCCAAATTTAGTTAGTTCTAGTTAGTTCGTGCTACTTCAACCAGTAAAAATGTTTGAATATTGCATGTTTAGTAAGAAATCAGCAAAATTTGCCTGAAGAATTACCAGTTCAGCGAAAAAAGCTAAAGGATATTAAAAAAAAGCATTCTAGAATGGGTATAATAAACTGTTTTTTGTTTCTATTGTTTAAAAGACATTTTTCTCTTTTTTTTTTTTGTAAATTAAGTTTGTTTAAAATACCTTCTACTAATAAGTTTCCATATTTGTATGAAATATAATATTTTTTTTTGATAATCTCCTCTATCTCCATTCTTTTATTTGCCTGAGTCCATAAACATATATAAAATATAATTATTTTTAATAATTTCTTTTTCCATATATTCACATACTACTTTTAAGAAAATCCTCTATTTCATAAACTGCTTTGTCAACACTTGTGAGAGTATTATAAAAATATAGCTAAACTGCAATAATTTATATTTTTGACTTTTTCTTAATAATAACTAAATTGGTCTACTATTTAGCTCTGCGGTACAGATTTAATTTTTAAACACTTGGCTCACAAACTAGTAATGTAATATGTATGTATTCATGTTCGAAATCGGTAAACTGGGCCGCAGGACTATGTAGTAAAGGCGGTATGTAAAATAATTATTTAAAACAATTATCATTATATCATTTTATCCGTAGATATATTTAATTTAAATGAAACTATTATAAATTAAAAATATAAATATTCCTTACCTTGTTTAAAAAAAGATTTTCACATTAGAAACTATTAATAATATAATATTTATAGAACTTTTCTTTTGTTTCCTTCTCCGTTTTGCCTCTCAAAAAATAATGTTTTGTTAGAGAACGAAAATCATGATGCCAAACACGTAACCAAAAATAAGGTGTCAAAACAAAACTAAGGGCGTCATAATTTAATTTTTCGCGATAGCAGCGCATTTTGGTGTTCAAGGAGGTTACTTTTTACTCCACCTAATATTTATTTCATATTATTATTCTTATATGTAAAAATATTAAATTACAGATTTTATTATTCTTCTAGTCATCTTATGAGTTCAACAGTCGGAAAACCAAGAGAGCGAATCGTACTAGTCAAGGGTCGTACTATCCCTTTCTATTACCAACTATTAACAACTAAACAAACAATGATATTAATTCGATTCGCAATAATCAATAATAAACAATCACATTTTAATATAATAAGACATATTTAAATATATATATATATATATATATATATATATATATATTTATTTAACCGCCTATACAGAACCATTTCGACATATTGTATTAACGTTGTCAGACCAAATTTGACGTTAACAGACCCGGCTCCGGGTCTGACAACGTATCATTGTTTTTCTCAATGGTTTTCGTATGTACACCCTCTAAGGGGTGTCAGGGTGAATTTTGAATTGGGTGAATTTTCGATTGGGTCTGGAAAAGCGGTTGTATAACTACACATATACGAATTTAGTTCAACGACGAATAGGGCAGAGGGCGTAAAATTAGTATAAAATTTTGTACGAGTACGCTATTAGACCCAGACTTTGGAATCAACGTTAACAGACCCTAAATTTGACAACTATGTATAGGTATGCCAAGCTACTAATTTTACAACATTCTGTTTAGACATCTCCTTTATTTAAAATACTATATTATATATTAATATTTTACAATATTTCTAACTTTCTAATTTTTTTTCGTTCTGATGATGATGATGATGATGACGACATGATATTATTATTATTATTGTTATTATATTCTTTATTATAAATTTAAATATTAAAATATGTAGTCCACAATATGAAAAAGTATTATAAATTTAAAATGCTATAAATCCCAAGTCATTTGAACAAACATAATGTTTTAAATACTACGAGTTCTCTTTTAGTGAAGTGGGTCTAACCATTCGAAACATGAAATCCGATTGTTTGTCTATCTACATGTTATTAGAGTATTTTTAAATATTTTCAGATATGTTTAGTTTTAAATTATCTGTTTAATAGAATAATTTGATTTTGACAAATGCGTGCTGGTCTCCACGAAGTTTGAAACAACTTTCTCTAGATGATTGTCAAATGTTAATTGGAACTATATAGAGACATATCCAGGAAGTAATAAGTCGCAAGGCAACTTGCTATAAATTGTATCAGCATCCTTTATGTTTGCCCCATGTATTTTATTTAATTTATATCAAATTAATTAATTAATAATATTAAGATTATTTTTTTTGAGTTTAATTCTTTGATATTTTCAAAATAAATAATGGAAGATTTGTGGAAATTAGGTAATTTCATATTTAATAAATATTGCATAGAACACAAATTAATGGTAGTAGTACTTGATTTCAAGTCAAAATAAAACAGTATTTTTTAAATTAAAAAACCCTAGAATAAACGAGTAAGTGCAATGGTAAAAATTATAATATCTTTGAATCTCATTGAATCAGACATTTTATTTGTATTTTAAGTGCAACACAGTAAGTACAATATTTTTTCTACAAAAAATTTTATGTTTTTAAAATATATATTTTTTAAGTACAGTTAGTTCAGAACAAGGCCTAAAAATTAAATTAAAATATAATAGGTTAGATCAAAAAGCTCGTGACAAAAATTTATTGAAAAACATCTCTTAAAATAAAACATACAAGTGTCATAAAAATAATAGTCACTACTGTTGTAAAAAACAAAAATAAAATATTTAATTAAGTATAACAATAAATTTTTTCTTATTCTAAAATAATTCTCTTTTCTCGATATGTATAAATAAATATTTTATCTCTAACCCAGTCAACTACTTCAAATAAACTTTTATTCTGTGAAATTCTTATTAGAAAACGCTAGAGCCTTAGTCTTTTGATCGCATGTCCACCCCATACGACCTGATGACTGGGGAACTTTGTTTGCTAAAATTACATGATAATCAAATTTCATTATCAATACGTATTCTATATCTTTACCATTCATTATTTCAATTTCACTCTTCTTATTGTTTTGATATTCATGTTCTTTGGAATGCTTTTCGATTCACCTTCAGCCAATTAACGATAAATAATTTAATCAAAGAAAAATAATGATAATAAGTCTTCTTTGTATGTCATATAAATATTAGTATCTGCTCCATTTGCTGTAATTTCATGCCAATTGCAATATTGTTGCTATTTACTTTCTAAATCTGGTACTAGTCAAAAGTTCTGGATTTTTAGCTACAGATTTATGTGCCAACTTCCCAATAATTGCAGATCCGTTCATCCCTTTCTAATTTCAAGTAATAGATCAATATAGGATTGCATTGGTCTTAAAGTGTACTTAAACGTTCTCTCTGGTTAATAATGATATTTTGTCTTTCATAAGTTAAAATATATAAAATTTTGGTTTTTCGTGTTTATTTGCAATATCATATCACCAATGATTAGCACTTGACAAATGTCAGTTATCAATTTTTCGTGATTTAAATATTGAAATAATATATTTTTGGTTAAAAGACAACTTACAACAGGCTTTGCTGCACTGTTAAATTCTTCGAAAGTGTCATAAGCATCATTTTTTATTGAAGTTTTTTATAAAAAATATAAATATAACAACTTTTACAAAGGATGAAAATATATATTAATAATTAAAATTAAACCAACAAATTAGGCAATTAAAATATTTAAAACATTCTCGACGTTGATGTTTAAATTCACTATAATACATTTAAAAGTAAAAATTTTTATATGCAACCAATCCTGAATAGTGGCAACGTTGTCGGGTTTGGTAGCGTCGGTAAAGTACCTACGTTTTATACAACGGGCTTGAAAAGTATGTTTACTAGACTGGGTCTCCTAGCGATTATTTAATATAAAAAATTAGTATAAGAGTTTTTTTCTTTCCCCTCTTTTTGCCCCATAAAAGTTATTTTTATTTTATTAATAGTTTAAGTCTTTATACACAAAAATTTAATAATACTAAAACCATAAACAAAGTAAAAATAACTTTTATGGGGAAAAAAGAGGGGAAAGAAAAAATCTTTTATACTAATTTTATATATTAAATAATCGATACCAGACCCAGACAAGTAAACATACTTTTGAAGCCCGTTGTATAAAACCTAGGTACTCAACCGACGCTACCAATCCCGACAACGTTGCCACTTTTCAAGATTGATTGCATTTTAAAATTATTACTTTTAAATGTCTAACAGTCTTATAGTGAATGTAAACATGAATGTTTAAATTTTTACAATAAACAAGTTAGCGAAAAATTAAAAAGTAATTAAAATTCTGAGATGAATGTTGAAACTGAGATTGATACTGAAACTAGAACATCTGACTCCTGCTCTTACTCATCTTCAAATATTCTAAAAAGTGCTGATGAATATGTACCATCAGATACCTCAGAAATCAAATATAAAAATGAAGAAACCTTGAAAAATATCTTATATGGAAGTTGAGCATTTTTCAAGACATTTATTTATATTGCGTAAAGAAGAAGAAATTGTGCAGAAAATTTTAAACATGCCCGTTAACAGTCAAGATATAAGATTGGCTATAATTTCCTTAAGAAAAAAGGGAAATTTTATTTGGAAATAAGAAAAACATGAAGAAGTTAGACGTAAATAATTAATTTACACAAAATATAAATGAAAATTATTCTGAAAATGAATATTATCCCTGTTTAACCTGTCTTGGTTGTTTTAAATGTCATATTTATGGAGACACGGAAAAAAATGTAATTCTGGAATTAGAGATAATACAATTTTACAATAGCATCTTACCAAAGGGATTATTAGAAAATTATTTAAATAAAAGTCGTCTTAAAAAAGAAGTATTTGGTATTGTGATGCCAGATGCCATAAGCGTGACTCTTTTATTTGTCCTTTTGCTGAATCCTACTTAAACAAACACAAGAGAAAACAGATGAACGTTGTAGTTTCTAACAAAATGCGAGAATTTGCAAGGTTAAAATTAGCGTTAAAATTAAAAGAAAACGAAAGTATATGCTACAATTATAAAATACTAGCAGAACGTACTTCGTGCATGGTTCTAGT
The DNA here is from genome assembly GCF_024364675.1 of Aethina tumida. Lineage (NCBI taxonomy): Eukaryota > Metazoa > Arthropoda > Insecta > Coleoptera > Nitidulidae > Aethina > Aethina tumida. Next base: position 58,511,439 of record NC_065435.1, on the reverse strand, counting down.
ATTTAATAGAAAACGTATTGTTGAAGTTCAAATTTTGGATATATTAACTTATGAAAGTTGAAGTTTATTTCAAAAACATAGCAAACTTATGTTTTATTTGTCTTGAAAACAAATACTACTACCATTATTTTGTTTTCTACGTAATATTTATTAAATATGAAATTACTTAATTTCCACAATTCCTCAAAAAAATTATCTCAAGTAAAGTATTTTATAAAAACATTTGCTCTTATAGAAAAAAAAATCTTAATTTAATTTGATATATTTTAAATGATAGTTTCAATTTAAATATTTGTAACGATTTTAAATCGATTATTTTAAATTAATTTTCGACATATATACGGGTTTTATTGTCACCACTTGCACAAATATTTGTAACGGCGAGAAAATCTGTTCTTCGTATCCACAAGATACATGCTTCATCAGTTCCTTATTTTTTAGTTTTGTTGATATAGTAACAATAGTATTAAATACCTGGGGCAAACCTAAAAGGTGTTGATACAACTTATAGCAAGTTGCGATTTATTACCGCCTGGATATATCTACTAATATTTAGCAATCATCTAAAGTAAAATTGTTTCAAATTTATTGGAGACGAGCACGCATTTGTTAAAATCAAATTATTCTATCAAACAGACAATTTAAATCTAAACATATCTGAAAATATTTAAAAAGTAATCTAATAACAAGTAGATAGACCAACAATCGCATTGGTGAATGATGAGACTAACTTCACTAAAAGAGAGCTCGTAGTATTTCAAACATTGTTTTTGTTCAAATGACTTTTGTCATGTTTGTAATATTTTGTTATGTTGTGGACTACATATTTTAATAAATAAATTTATAATAAATAATAAATAACAATAATAATAAAATTTAAAAATTAGAAATATTGTTAAAGATACAAATTCGGGTATTTTAAATAAAGGAGATGTATGAACGGAAAATTAGTAGCTAGACATGCCTATACATAGTTGTCAAATTTAGGGTCTGTTAACGTTGATTTCAAAGTCTGGGTCTAATAGCGTATTCGTATAAAATTTTATACAAATTTTGCGCCCTCTACCCTATTCGTCATTCAACTAAATTCGTATAAGTGTAGTTATACAGCCGCTTTTCCAGACCCAATCGAAAATTTGCCCTGACACCCCTTAGAGGGTGTACATACGAAAACCAATGAGAAAAACAATGATACGTTGTCAGACCCGAAGCCGGGTCTGTTAGCGTCAAATTTGGTCTGATAACGTTAATACAACATGTCGAAATGGGTCTGTATAGGCGGTTAAATAAATATATATATATAACTGCGGTTTCCCTAAATTCAAAAAGTATGATCTAATGTATATTGTTTGTAAATGTGTCTTCACCGGATTTATGACAAACAAAGGAAACAAGCTGCAAATTTGGACCGATATAACAATGGATGGCTTTTCGTCGTCTGTCTAAAGATTTACCAGATGCTAATATACTGACTCCATATTTTCGAATTATTCGCCAAATAGTGTTGCTTTAGGTCCAAGCGCTCCAAAATTTTCGTTTACTTAACACCTCTTTCACAAAAATCTAATATTTTGTTACGCAACTCCAATCCATCAAATTTGTCCAATTCCATTTTAATGAGGTTATTAACACATTCAGACGTATAAATGAAGGTTTAAAACACTTATTTCACCTTAAATACTAGCTTATTTAAATAAATTAAGTTTTTTTTCTCCAACGAAAAATTTAAATTTCATACAATTCATATTGAAATACACAAAGTTGGTAAAGTATCTAATCATTATATAATAGCATACAATATGTATTATATTTTAGAAGATTAATAATATTGATATTACCATACCAATTTTCTAAATATGGAAAATTAAGAAATTGAAAATATTGTGTATTGTGAAAGTGACTTTCCGCATATACATAATAATAAATATATTTTAAAAGATATTGGTCAGAAACATTTTTATATAAATAATATAATAGATAGGGGGATTTTTATAACCATAACCGTAAGTGTTTTACACTTAATTTGTAAATGTTTTTTCACCGGATATATGACAAATAAAGGAAGTAACTCTGTTATCAATCATGACGTCCAGTTATACTTTAGGTGCATTTGTGATAAGGTGTTTGTTAATGGCAAAACATTAATATGAACATTTTTTGGTAAGTGTTTTACTCAAAAATTGTAAAAATAAATCTACTATATAATTTCTTAGTGAAAGATTGAAGAAAAATTAATATTAATGTGATGTAATTATTGGCAAAAAAATTAATTCTCCATTGAATTTTGCATCCTATAAAATGAGTTTATATCAGATTTCATAGTAAAATATTACTGACAGTGATAACACAATTCATTGTTAAGTACAACTTGTACAGGGTAACTTACACTACTTTAATTTACACATTAAATTCCCTTAAAAACATTATAAAAACATGTCTTCCCTTAATAATATATGTACCCCTTTAGTATTAGGCTAAAACAAACATTGTTAAAACGATGTTTTTGTGATTCAGAAAAAATAGATGGTACAATTTAATACATTTTTTAACAAAATAAGCACTATGTATGACTACTTGAAATGAAATTCTTTGACATATTTAGTTCATCCTGGTCTGACATTGATAAAAATGCTAATTTTTTTCATCCCCTATTGTAAAGTCACATATAAGTTCCGTAAAAGTAAATAATCGTAACACTATTTTTGGCGAAATTAGAGTTAATAACGTGTTCTTTAATAAATTTAATACTTTATTGTGGTAATAAACTGTATCTATAGATTTACGAATTATTTAAATTTACGAATTAGAAAAAGTGGTAAGTTAACTTTGGTGTTGAGATAAATAATGATATCTCCACCATCACATCGTTTATTTTTACTATATTTGATTACTAAACGGTAAATAATCTTTAAAAATAATAATAAACATTAAATTTTGCAAAATGTGGTTTGTAATCGCGTAGGCAATATGCTGGATCTCCTTGAAAACTAAACTATTGAAAGTACGTTATAGGTTATGTTTTATAATAATCTGTTTTCTCATTTTTTCCTTTCGTTTCTTGAAATCAAAAAGATGACAGTAGACATTATCAACGCAAGGCAGACAGACTACTTTATGTTACTTGTAAAAAATGTAAAAAATGAAAATTTACAATCAATTGAGGGTTGCAAATTATTTTATTTAAATACACTTGGAAATTCGGAAACTAATGGACAATGCTTTGAAGAAGGACATCTTATATTGTGAACACTAAATCTCACTACTTACGGTGCGACTAGCAATAAAGCGTACTGTATGGTATGGGATGAGTCCGAAGCTGAAAGAGTTGAAATAGCTTTAAATTTATCAAAATGAGCTGAAATCGTTATTTTCAATTCTACAGCTAATCAAGATTTGTAAAAACTTAAAAACAGTAGAACATTTTTCTAAGAGGACATACTCACATGGAAGCAGATCATATCCACATTGTGATCGAAAGAAGAATCAAAATGAAACCTACAATTAAAATTTGTACACTTTGGGATTGGGAACAGCGTATACGCTCTACTGATGCAGTTGTTAATAAAATGGGGCTTTTAGATTTCAAACATTGAAAAAGAACCGTTCTTAATCTCAATTGTAGTTTAGACAATGAATCAGATCATAGTGAATAGAATTTTTTTAGCTTTAGGCAAATCCTTTATTATCATAAACTACTTAAACTAAACTGCAATAATTTATATTTTTGACTTTTTCTTAATAATAACTAAATTGGACTAAATTGGACTCTCAACAAAAACGTGCTTTAAATATTGGGGATTATGTAGTAGCTTGATGAAGATTGATTTTGGAGTGATGGTGGTATGTAAAACAATTATCATTATATAATTTGATCCGTACTTCTATTTAATTTTTTCAATTTAATTTAACCTTTTAGAATATTCGTGTGAAACTATTATAAATTATGAGTAGAAATATTCCTTGCTTTGTTTAAAAAAATGATTTTCACATTAGAAACGATTTTTTAAGTAAGCCACGGTATAATCTTTATCTATAAGTTTAGTTACATAAAATAATAATATAATATAATAAACCTGACATCAAAATTATTATTTATTTTACAGGTATGTCATATTTGGATCAGTTGGTGTAATCTACAGCAAATTTTCAGATGATATTTTCGTGATAACGAAGAATAAATGCATCACGAATAGCACATTACCTCTTAGTATAATTCCCAAAGATATTAATAAATACAAATCGGAAGGTAAGTACGGACACCAATGAAAGTATATAAGCTATTAATTATTATTATCATTATCCTTAATAGGTCATTATTAATTATTATTATTTTTATTATTAATATTTTTATAAAACATTTCAATATTTTTTCAATATCAATATAATTTAATAGACAAGTTTAACAAAAAAATTAAAATATGTTTTCACTTAAACTTATAACAGTAATATATTCAAAATATTTAGTTAACACATTTCAACGGATTGTTGCATTTAAATATATATTAATAATATTTTAAATATTATAGAGTATATATTTTGCTTCTATTAATAGTAACATTCTCCTAAATCACAAGTTTATAAAGTTGACAACATATTTAAAAAATAACAATAAAGCAAATAACTGAATCTACAGTTAAATGTGTCGTTACCAGTGTAATTTAAGGATACTGTGTATAATAACACACATGTATCCTCCGCTGTCTGACTCTTTACTCTGTTATAAGTATCAAACTTTGTAGAACGCCTCTATAATTCTTTGTTAGTAATATAATATATTAACATATAAAACAATACGCTACAATATGATGTAATATAACAGGGACGGCCAACCAGGGGCTCGCGAGCCACATGCGGCTTTTTGAAGGATTATTTGTGGCTCTCGATAAATATACCCGAGTTCATTCCTTTTTCATTCCAGAATTATCAAGAGAAGTAAAATAAATGTGTTTAATTTTTAATATTTAAATTCAATACACATATTTTGCACTATTATTTATATGTTTTCAATAAATATAATTTCTGTAAACACATTTTTAATACCTTTTTTGCATAGCTTTTAAATACATATTTAATTGTGGCTCGCAAAACATTTCAAATTTTGAAAAATGGCTGGGACTATCAAGGAGCTTGGCCACCCCTGTAATATAATATAATCATATAACATTTATAAGGATAATTTTTACAGCTTCTTGGTTTGATAATATTGAAATCATATGTAACTTACCTAAGAGCTGTTGGCCTTTCTGGGAAAAGGGTTGGAAAAAACAAGAAACATACGAGCTTTTAACTGACAGAAGATGGGAGGGTTAGTATCATTAATGAATGAATATTTTCATGTTTAATACCATCAAATATAAAAAATAATGTTTATTATGCATGTTCTAGAACTTCCTACAATAATTGCTCCATTTAACCCAGATTGGCGGAATCGCTTAAAATTTATTGAGTCCGGAATAAAGTTATCAGGAAATGATTTTAAAATACCTATATCGATACGTACAGGAGAAGCACATATTTTTCTTTGTGATAATACCAGGGTTGATACATCCAATTGCATATGGATGGTATTACAAGGATGGAATAAAAATAAGACAGTCATAAGGGAGTGTACTGAAGGAGAAATACCCACCATAAATGGAAAATATCTGCAAGATGGTTGTAAAGAACCTAAATTTGAAATAATGGTAAATATTAATTTGATTAGTTTCATTCATAACCAAGAGAACTTCTTCTATTTACGTCGTACCTGTATTTCGGAATAAACATGGTTATTTTAAAAGTTAGTACAAATCGAAAATAAACAATTGTTGTACCAATGAAAAGAGGAAATATCAAATATTTTAATATGTTGTATGTTTTATGACATTCATATCAGGGTAATTCAGGAGCCACCATAATGTCGTTATTCCCTCTTCTTCAACAAAATTTCATACTGCTGCTGTTCGATGCCATCCATAAAAACATATTTGTCACCCTCAGTACCATGAAATAAACGAAGAACAAACTTTCAAGACATACACAGCGCCAGTAACTATTCTCTCCAAAACCAGTACAGGTGTCCGAATTCTCCTCATAATATTTCCACCCTCAAATGGGATACGTGGTCATTTGAGTAATGCAATCTCATAAACAAAGTCTTGTTGCAACAAAGCAATTACTCCTGATTTGTAGAAATAAAAATATCGCGTTTCTATGCATTTTTAAACATCTCGAATGAAATCCGAACAACTGTGTGCAATAAACACTGAAATCGGCGAAATGTGTATTTTTGACAAACTACGACTTCCAATCAATTAACTTTTTTTTTAAAAATTTGAGCCAGTATTGGGCCACCTCATCACTTCGGCTACAAAATATCTTATTATATCCTATTATTTTTTCATTTATTTACCTATATAATATTGCAGTCCGTGATTTTTTATACTTCCTAACAAAATTCGCCAATTATTGTCAAAATTTTTCATTAAGTAATTTATTAGTAAATAACTTGATAAGTGACGGATTAATTTAAAAATAACTCATCATTATCGTTTATAAAAATGAATAATAATATATAATTTAAAATTCACCCCATACAAACTAAAATAAAAATCATTCTATGATTTTCAGCATAATAATGAAAATCACCCATTATTTATATTTCCAAACAAATGGAGTCATTTGACACTAGAAAAATATGATGAAACTTTGTACCTTAAGAAAAATGGAAAAGAAATTATTCAGTACACTTCTAGTGTTTTGCCCAAGATGAGATATATTTTATTTCACTCAAAGGCAACCGATGGATTATTTAAAGTACACAAACGTAAGTAGTACACATAATAAATCGAAAATAAATTGAATTTACATAATAATGTTTCAGATCAGTATTTAGAAATAAATGAACAAAAGAAGATCCAACTTGGAGGATCAATGACACTAAGTTGTTTAGCAATGTTTATTAAAATGTGTAATACTTGTAGTTTGAGAATCACTATCACCAAGTTGTCAGGATATGAGTTAGAAGAGCAGATTCATTCAAAAGTAAGTTTTACAATAAAAAATGTGTTAGATGAGATAATGAATCCCACCAGGGATAAAATGTTATGTCTCAAACACTGAAACTTTTCGAAAAAATCCCGAGACACGCCATAGCCTCCCGTTGGTCAAATTACGGTCCGGTGGATTTGGGAATAGTTGGCATAGAATTGGCAAAAGTTCGTCGTGGAGAAAACTAAGGTACCGTGGTCCATTAAGATCAATGAAAAAAAGGTCCTACTATTCTATTTTATATTCAACCCAATACAGACAATTTTCCATTCCAAAAATAAAATGTTTTGATCGATATGAATCATTAACAACTCGCAAAATTCAATTCGTCGATCTGGATCAGCTACAAGTAACTCCTGAATTTCTGGAATTTTAAATGGGCGTTATTTCTCATGTTTAAATATTTTTAAAACCGTTTTGTGGTTAAAATTATGATCCCGTGCCAGTTGACGGGCTGAAGTGAATGGATTTTCTTCCAAAGCAAGTAACAAATTTAACTTTGTGTCGTAATCAACAACAGCCATTTATCTGCCTCGCTACATCTCATGTTTTTCTCGAAATAGACAACAACCTCGCTTTGAGTTCGTATCCTATCACCATATCCAACCATCAACAAAATCTAAAAAGTACGATTTCACACAAAATAAGACGTACATAATATAAGGAATAAAACTTAATACAGATAAGATAGTCAACATGTAAATTGTGCTTATTTTGTGAAATTGTTACTTTAAAAAGTAATTAAACTTTACAATAACGTTTTTATGTTATGCAACCCTCAACTTCCTTAAAAATATTAAATGCAATTGATTAGCTGATTTCACCTTTTTGTCACTTTTTCAATGAGGAGTAACACGCTATAGGGTTGCATTTGGAAAAAAAGTCAGGGATGGTTTCCTCCTTCATTGAAGGCCAAAATTTTAAATTTTGCGTGAATGAGATAGGTACACACAGTTAAATGTTGCCGTGTTTCGAGAATATTTCTAAAAATTGTTCAGCTTCTTGGCAGTGAATATATTCCAGTTAAAGTCTCCACCCTGTATATGTAGAGTATCCGGTAAAAATTTTTTCAGTTCACCCTACGGCCAAAAGTAGTCCTATATTTTTTAATAAACATATCTTAAAAAGTGCCCACTTACACTGCACAAAAGGATGCTCCATGAAGACGGTTTTTTATTAATATTTCCGAAACAGTTGTGGTTTAAGCCTTAAAATTATGGAGATCAAGTAAGTACTATCAATTTTAATTATAAGCGTAGCATTCGGGGGGGAGGGTGGTGAATACTAAAGAACTACGTTTTTCAGTAAAAATGGTACTCTTGTTCTGTATCTCCCGCACTCATAGTTTTCATAAAGCCATTTCAAAATTCTCTACCCTGATGTAGCAATGCGAGAAACGATACGATTGACTCACATTCTTATCGAGTGTTTGCAAGATTACGTACAATTTATGTAACATAGTGTATGTCAATGAAGTATAATATTTACCGGCAAGATTTACTTCATATAATCTATAATGCTGGGGAACAATTAAAGCAGTATAAGCTTAAAATACTGCGTACCTTGCAAAATATTATGCGACGATTAAGAATGTGCATTCAAGACAATGTTTGAGTATTTACTAAAATAACGTATTTAAAAAAAAAATAAATTATTTTTAGTTATTTCTAATTTAAGTATAAAATTAACATTGAAAAATATAGTTTTTACATTTATTTAAACTTTAACTGACAGAATCATTTTCAACATGCTAAAATTTCTTGATTATCACAATTTACAAAAACAAACAGTAGCATTCTTGTAAATATATAATTGTTTTTAGTTTTTTTTACTTATGCATTTATTTATTTTATTTAATTTTTGGGATACATTTTTATTTTGAAAAAAGAACTTTATTTTTAGAATACTTATTTTTGTTTTTAATATCGCATATGGAGAGTTACTAAATGCATTCGCAAAGATTAATTTATATTGTGCGCAAGCGCGCACTAGCACGGCGCATTTTCTCTGAGAGTGGGGATTCCTATTACCGGGCAAAATTTTTCTCTCTTTGTCGTGCATCCATCTCTTACAACATCCAGACACGAAGAGCATTTTTCGCACATCACCAGATTTATTTGCGTCCGATCGCGGCCATCTAGATGCAATATTAAAAATGGCTATAAAAAATTAAGAAGGCCTAATTTTTTTTAAATGTCACAGTCTGATCGAGAATTGTCTCAGAAATTCAAAAATGTAAAAATATACAGGGTATATTAAAAATTCGAAAATGGAACCTTTTCCGGTGAAACCGAAAGTGACTGAAAAGTGAAAAATATGCGAAAACTCTCCTCTCTCCATAACATAAACGTAATAGATTCTAAGAGATGACCAACAACTTTCACTATTTGGTCATCCGAAACAATTTTACACACAATAAAACTTATATTCAGAATCATAGTTTACAAAACCGTATAATGAAACATATCACTACATAAAATAATATATTACATAAAACTTATTAATAAACTTAAATAATTTTTTTAATGAATAAAATATTGTAATACTTTGCCCAGATCGGTCACTTTAAAATTAAAACATCTGCTCGGATCTCAATGATTTATTTATTTAGTAAAACTAAATTATTTTTTGGAACATTTATATAAAATACAGCTACAAAAGTTTTCTTAAATTTTTAATGCAATTTGAATGCATTGAACACAAAAAAAAAATAATATATTTTTCGTGAGAACGCCTCGCTATTAAATTTACGACAAACCTATAATTTTTTTATATTTTATTTCACAATAAAACAAAAAAATTCATAAAATAATTAAATCTTTAGATTCACATTGTGTCACATGTTACATAGCGAAGCGTGTCACGCTCAGCATGATGAAAACCTTTGACGGAAAACATTCTATAATCCGCTATAATTCACAGAAGATATAAATTTTATAAAAAATTTAAGGTAAATGAATGGAAAGAAATAAAAATTCATTTAAATAGAGAAGAGAGAATAGTTGTTTATGTAAGTACCCAAGCTGAAAAAAACACAAAACAACCATTCTGGGCAATAGACGATGTCCGACAGTGTGGAATAAACGGTAAGAAAACAACTTAAAAGCGGTGATAATATAATATTTTAAAAATAAATTGATCCCTGATTAGTGTTTAGGACGTTATGAATCTTATTACTTTTAATTAATATTTCTTCAGATCTGAGATTTATAGAAAAGGAAATAGACGATGGTTGCGAATTAATAACGGAAAACAAAGAAACTTATCAACTGACTGAAGTAGATTCTGGTAATGAAGGTATGCATTTTGGGTTTATTAAATAAACATTCAAAATAACAACTATTTATGTTTTAGTTTCACCTTGTTCTATTAATGAATTTGGCCTGAAACATTGTTTGCCACTTCATTCGATTTCTCAGGATAATTGTGAAAAACTACAATATTGTGAACTAAGTCAGTCATTAGAAACGAAATGTTCATGTTCTGCTGGATTCTATGGCCTATTTTGTATAAGTATATGTTTCAATCGTTACTCCACAATTTGTGTATAATACACACTATTATTTTCAGAATGTTCGGAAATAAATAAAAAGGGCTACAATATAACATGTGGCAGGTGTCTGAAAAATTGCGAAGACCCGCACCATTATTGTGATGGTCAATGTGAAGAAAAATTCGATGGAAATAAATGTCGTATGTTTTTAACTAAGTTTATTTCAAAATTCGAAAAATTTATTTCCGTCCATCTCTTTCCATATCGTTTGACACACAATTTATATTCTCGAAAATCGGAATGTTTTAAATAATTCACAATAATATTATCCATATTATTAATGATATACTTATTGTAAAGTGAGTTTATTTGATATTTATTTATATTTTCATCATATTTCAGCTCCGCAACCAATGGCTCTTGATGTTCCACTGTTGATATTTAATAAGGTATCTACAGAAGTTAAAGTAATTGTTAAAAATATTTACTATTACGGCGAAAGACCACAAAATTTTCGTGTTCAATATAAGGTAAGAATACGTTTCGTTTAATGGAATCATTTAACGATGTGTTTTAGATGTCTACATCAGCCACTTGGGATTTATCACCAACAAAAAATTATGGTAACGTGTTACAACAAAATCTACAATTAATGGCTGACACTGAATACATGTTCCGAATTATTTTAAATCCATCTCAAAATTACCGTTGGAACGTATTAGATGATGATGCTCCATTTGCAACTATCATCACCCCATGTTTAGGTATTTAACATGTTGTTAATACTTTTTTATCATAAAAAATGTGACAACAATTTTTAGATCTCCATGAAAATCAAATCCATATTAAACCCTCAAATACTTCAGCCGTGGTTTTAGTGAAAGTTAGTAGTAAATAATATATAAATCACAAATTACAAACATAATATTAAATATTTTTAAATTGTTACCGTCATTAATTATAGGATCTGAAAAATGAAAATTGCAAATATCAATTTAATGTAACAGATAACACGTATGAACTGAAGAATGGCACATCTGTTGACAACCTAATGCCAGATTCAGATTACAAATTATTTATTTTTGGGAGGAGAAGTAATATAACAAAATCCTTTCGAACATTACAAGGAAGTAAGTCGATATGATAAATTTCTGGGCAGTTGAATGACAAATTGATTTAATAAATTATGTTTTAGTACCTAGCGAAGTTAAAAACATACAAGCCATTAATGTAACTTCTAATATAATACATTTATCGTGGGATAAACCCGATAATATAAACGGAGATATTAAATATAGACTTGTTTACAAGGTAATATAGCAAAATTTACTGACAAATAAATACTTATTAATTTTTAAATACTCTTCAAAAGAAAGTCAAAAGTCTTGGTTGTGGTAACAAAGGAGTAAATCAAACAAATGAGAAAATGGAAGTAATAGTATCAAATGAGTTTACTTTAAAAAACCTTCAAGCTTATGCCCAATATGTAATTTCTATTAATGCATTTACTGTAGAAGGCAATGGGCCAATAAATTCTAAAACCGTCGAAACCATGCAGTCAGGTTTGTATCCAACATAAATTAAGTTGTCCAACAACAACCATAAAGGATATTTTTATTTTCAGATGAAATATCAGAAAATATCGCATTTTTCGTTACGCCTTATGATAATCTTGCTATCATAGAAACAAAAATAGATTGTCCATCTATAAGAGGTCAAATTTTCATAAAAATATTTGCTAACTGCTCAGAAGACTGGTGTAGTGAAGCGTATTCTCAAAATTTTGAATGCAGAAATCAGTATTATTCCGCCCAGCTTGATAATTTGTATCCATTTACAAACTACAGTTTGCACACCAAAGTTTGTCGTACTAATACATGTGAAAAATATAAATTATATACAGAATATTTTAAAACTCGTGAAGGAAGTAAGTTAATTCTCTGTGCAATAAATAAATATATTGTTTATAATAATCATTTTTATTATTTTAGTACCAAATGAAGTGCGTGAAGCTATAGTATATTCCAAAGGAGACAATTATTTTTCTCTAAGATGGTTACCACCGTTTCCTCCAACCGGGACAATTAGTACCTACAAAATAAAACTTAACTCAAAATATGATTACGAAGTAGTTCCAATAAATTGCGCAATATGGACAGATTATATCTGTTTCGATATAAATGAAAACATAGACATGTATTACAACCATATTCAGTGTATCATGTATTACAACAGTATTGAGGTATTTTAATGTTGTCAAATTAAAATAAATAAACTAAATGTTATGGCAAATTTTTAATAACAAAAGGAATTTAGGAGAGGCACGTAACCAGTCAATTTTCTGAGAGTAAAACCACCTTAATTAATGTTGAATATAACTTAAATAAAAATTTAAGTAAAATAATTGCAATTTATTTTACAGAACATAAAACAGCAAATTTAAAATAAATTCAAATGGTGGCATATTATTTATTATATCCTTACTAGTTTTTGTTATATTTAGTGCGTCCGTGTCTCTCTCGAAAACAATTTTAATGGCTCCGCTCGTTGGATCAAGTATCGACAGTGTGTTCAAGGTGTTTGTTTGTAAAAAGTCGGCAAATGTATTGGACAAAGTGTGGCCTAACGAGTATAGTTAACATAAGTCGGGAGAGAGATATATACTGTAAATATTTTAAACACATTTATTAATATAAAAAATATTTTTACAGATATTCGCTGTGAATACGAATAATAAAATATCGCAGTCATTTTTAATCGGAGCGAACAGGGGAGAATCAAGTAAGTCATGTTATAATTTTAATTATCATTATAACTAATAGATATTTTGTTAATATAATTTAAAAAAATGTCAAAAGGGTATTGTTAATTAATTAATTTTTATTAAATTTAAAATTAAATTTTATATATAAACAAATGATAAATTTAATATCATGCCATTAACATACCATCCACATCAGATAAGTATTTTTTAGTTAAAATATTAACTAATCTGAAATGTAACGTACTAATTTTTCTACTATCCTTGAGAAATTTGGTAAATTTTAATTATACTATATTTTGACATTTGATACAGATTTATCTCTATTAAATATATCCTAAACTCTTTCAGAAGTTTCAGAATATGCTAAATTAGATGTAATAAACAAGAAAATTGACATTAATTAACATAACAAGTTTCCTTTTCGATCACATGATACTTAAAATTATAAATTTTTTTCAGCTCCTGATCCTCCTGAAAGTGTGTCTATAGGGTGGAGCGATTCAAAATTAATTGTAAATTGGATAAGACCAGTAATAACAAACGGAATATTAAAATACTACAAAATTTATATTGACAAATATGAAAAACAAGTTCCAGCGGAAGAAAACAAAATTAAATATGAGGTTAGTACAGAATGTTTCAAATTTTGACTTAATAATACTGGTCATCGAATATCAGAATGATAAAATATTTTAGTTAGGGACTAACTTATAAGGTAATTTTCTGCATAATGAATATCTGAATCTATATAACTAAACCTTTACTAGTCTTTAAAATTTCAATATCAATTCAAACACTCAGTTGTTTTCAAAGAGCAGGTTAGGTTAAGTCAGGTACATTGATTTTGATATTTAAATTCGTATTTATTTACAACAACTAACTACGCGAGAATGTATCGTTCATGAATCACCATAACAGCTGTATTCTCGTATAAACTTATATAGCCTAACAATTTCAAAAGAACTAACTAATAATATCCACTATCCTCGTACCAATATTTTAATTATATACATAAAATACTTCCATTTATTTCTAATTACCCTTGTTCATTTTATTATAGGAATGCACATCAGTAGAATACGAAAAAAGTATTAAAATTAAAATACAGTGTTGCAACTCATATAGTTGTTCTAGGAAGATATATTTAGAATACTGGAGCCCACCTAATATCCCAAAAATTAACTATGACTCTGACATTTATACAGTTTCCAACACCACCGTAAACATTACTATACCAAAATTTGATAGAAACTGCAATTATTGCAAAACCCATTTATACATAGCAGTAACTAATAAGGAGCAAATCGATTGGGAGGATAATTTAATGTATAATATTTCTGCTGAAGATACCTCTTTGTATCCTAAAATATTTCAACTTAATATAAACAAAAGTGTTCAAAATATTGTACTTACACCAAACACCCATTATAAAATAGGAATTAAATTAGAAAATATATTTCATAATCAAACAAATTCCGATACAAAAATATTAAATGTATTTATACCAGAAGAATATAGAATAACTACAAACACAATTTTAAATGTTTTATATATATTGTTTCCTTTAATAATCATAATAGCAATAGTTGTTTTCATGTAAGTATTTATATAATTTATAAATGTGATTTTATAAGTTAATTAACTAAGTCATTATTTTTAGATATATAAAAAGGTGGCACACAGTATTTACAAGAATTGACACACGTAAGTAAATTTTTAATTATTTCGAGATTATTGTGCCAATATAAAATATATGTTTATTCACTTTAATATATTATCACACAATTGTGTTATTAGACGTCAATTTTGTCAACACAAAATTGTATGTATAATATTTTTATATTATTATTAGCTAAATCAACTGCTAATGAGGAAGAACTTTGGATGGATAGTTTTAATAAATTCAAAATTTCTACTAAACAGGAAAATCAAATAAATGTAAGTACAAGTATTGGTTTACATTGAAAATTGCAAGTAAAATGTTTTAGGAGGTTAAGTTTCCCGGTACCTATCACTCCAATGTGATACCTATTAACAAGTTTCAAGAATATGTTAAGTCCTCTCTAAAAAATGATGATCTAGTAAGACAATACGAGGTAAATAAAAGCAAAATTTACTTTTTAGATTAATCTTAAATATTGAATTTGATAAAAAGTATTGATATGTTTTAGTTACTTTCACAAAGTCCAACGAAACCTTTTCAGTATGGGTTACACAAATTTAATAAACTTAAAAATCGTTATGCCAATATTGCGGCATGTAAGTTTTTATATTTTTTAGATATCCTTATATTTACAAAATATTTTACAGACGACCATACAAGAGTCATCCTGGACAAAATTGATGGCGATGCATATTCTGATTATATTAACGCCAACTTCATTGACGTAAGTACAGTAAATATTTTACATTAAATAACTGTGTCTACCCTATAAGTAAGTAGTAATTTTAAACTACAAATTCACACAATATACACTTCTAAATAATAAGCCGATTTCTTTTAAAAAATTATAATAAAAGTCCGACAGAAAATTATATTAAAAATGTTAAAATTTGTAAAAAAGCTTACTCTACAAAAGCTATTCAAAGTTTTCTCCATTGACCTGCAAGCAATTTTGGGCCCGTCTTATCCAATTTCTTCTTTCGTTCTTCCGTGCTACTGTTCACGGAGACGCAGATTGTAGGCAGTCGTTGTAATCCGTTCACACAATTCACCGATATTTTGTACTTTCGTACGCTATACTTCGGTTGAAACAACAAAAAACCAGATAAACATTGTTTGGGTTACAGTAATTGAAAATATTAAAAAGTAAACACTGCATAAAAAAGTACAAAGATTTGTTACAAACCTTAACATTTTTATCTCGTTTTCTATTGAACTTTTATTAGATTTTTTTTTAATAAATCGACTTATTATTTAGAAGTGTATATCTTGTTAAAAAATTTCGGATAAGTTATCAAACTTCTACATTTACTCTACTTCTACTGAAATTTTTACTCTGGATATAGATTTTTATTTAGAAATTTTAGAACATTTCTATATAAAAATCGTCCAACAAATAAACTTAGTAAGAAGGAATTACGAATCATCATAAATGTTATGTAGGATTCATTTTTAGAGTTATAAAATTGACAAAGCCTATATAGCAACACAAGGACCTCAAGAAAATACCCTAAACGATTTTTGGAGAATGATTTGGCAAGAGAATGTGAAACATATTGTAATGGTAACGAATTTAGATGAAGTAAAAAAAGTACGGTTTGATCTAGCCAAGCTAAAACAGTTTTAAATAAACATTCAGATTTTCAGGAAAACGGAGAACAATATTGGCCGGAAATAAATGAGTGTTTGTATTTTGGTAATATTTACGTGAAATATGTTTCTGAAAACACATACACTAACTATAGAGAAAGGGAATTTAAAATTTCCAAAGGCGGAAATGTTAGAAAGGTAAATTGATAATTCATATGGTCCCGTTGTCAAACATTAAATTATTTAGGTATCGCATCTACAATTTACTTCGTGGCCAGATCAAGGCAATCTACTTTATTCATACATTTTGTTACCGTTTGTGCGAAAAATTTTAGATATTACATCCCATCCAATAGTTGTACACTGCAGGTATTCGTTATATACATATATGTATATATATAAAATTAATGTAACACATTGTTTTTTAGTGCGGAAATTAATCGTACTGGTATGATAATTTTGTGCGATACGGTTTTAAGAATGGCGAAGAATGAACAGACAATAGACATTTTAAATACTCTAGAATATATAAAGACATGTAGATCAAATATGGTGGAAACTTTAGAACAATACAAATTAGTTCATTTAATAGTACTAGAATATTTGTTTGGCATGGAAACTAACATACCATGCAACGATGAAATGAATGTGGTTGTTGCAAATATCATTCAATCACAGATTAACAAGCAAATGAAATATTTGAAATCAATTGAATGGCAAGATCATGCTATGAAATTAATCAGTGAAAGCCACTACGAGGATGTCGAATTTTTGGTAAAAGGCAATAACAAATTTCATGATATTCTGAGTAAGTACTTATTATTTAACTTCGACATTCCATAATGATTTGCATTTCTGTTACAAAAAGGTGGAATATATCTATCGGATAAAGATGAATCGATGTCTATAAACCCAATATATGTGGATAGTTTCTATCACAGAAATAGATTTATTGCTGCACAACATCCAATGACGATTAACTTAAGTGACTTTTGGAGGATGGTCGTCGAAACAAATAGCAACCTTATCATTTCTCTGAATGAAATTAATTTGCAAGATCCGGTATATTATTAATTGCATATATAACAGAACATATGTAAGTACCTAGATGTAGATAGTATACCTTAAATTTTTATAGACATTGTGTAAATTGTGGCCTGAGGAGGGTCAATCTATGAATCCCACAACATACATAAAAGTTACACACAAGACAACAGATGTATGTGAAATATTTCAAATAATCAATTTGGACCTTATGGCCAATGGGGTTTGTATAATTGAATTTACTAAAATTTAACCCGAAGACCAAAAATATTATATTATAGAAAAAAACCTCTATTGATATTGTTCAATACATGAATTGGAAAAGTGGCCAATTATTACCAAACAACTTACACCATTTTTTGACATTAATGCAAGAGCTAAATTCATTTCTACCAAAATCCATACCAGCAATCGTCGTTTGCCAGTAAGTTGATATATTGTCTAGACATGCTATTTTTAAGTAAATATAATATTTAAGAAATGGCATAACCGCATGTGGTCTCTTTCTTGCAATGTTTATTGTACTAGAAAAAATGAAAATTGAACATGAATGTAACATTTGCGAAGCCATAAGAATTATCAGACGTAATAGAAATCAATTTGTTCAGAACAAGGTTTGTATGTATAAAGAGTTTTTCATCTAATTCTATACCTACTCATTTTTTCAGACACAATTTATATTCCTATACAATGCAGCGGTGGATTTCTTAAAACATTTTGAGTCCTACTCTAATTTTAAATAGGATTTTTTATTTAATGAGTTATTAATTTGAGCGTATTATACACTAAATGATATATTATACCAAGTAGTTAATTTGTTTCCAGGTAATTACAACCTAAGTATATTTAAATTAAAATCCATGTTAATCGATTATTTTAATGAATAAACTTGTGACTATTCAATTTAGTGATGTTTCATATTTAACATATTCTTTTCATAATTTTAATATTTAAATGAATAAATATTTAAAAATAATAGCTGTTCGTCTTTTTGAAGAACCGAACTCTGAAGATTTACATAACGACAGGCTTCGAAAAAATTTATAAAACCATTATACAGGGTGTTAAGGAAATGAGTAGCGAAAATTTAATAACGAATAAAACTCGTTGAAAGCAATAACTTTCTCCTGTATATATATTTTCCAATTTTTTTTAATTTACTCCTATTTAAATTTATTTTTAAAGTTTGCTCATTTGGAACATTTTTAGATTATTTTATATAAAAATAAATGAATATTTATAATGTCCTGGATGATTTTCTTTGTATTACGAAGGTCGCACCTTTTTGTAACTCATAATTTGTATTATTATAATATTATAAACAGCTAGCTGATGATTTAATAAATATAATTAATAACTGTAGAAATGCATCACCCGGAACGTATTATGATATTTTTATAAAATTGGTATACGAGTAGATACCTATTGAAATAAGAAATGATTACAATTTGAAGTCAATTGCAAAACATATTGTCAGTTTTTTGTTTTTTTTTCTTCATATCTTTAAGGTATCTCAAACAAGCGTTAAATATCCTTAGAGTACGAAGAAGAAATAATTTTAGTCAATTAAGCGAGTTTAATTCAGCTAGAATAAAGTAGAAATTTCGTCTCGAGAAATAGCGCGGTGGTTGAACAGAAATGTAAGTATTGTAATACGATGTTGGCAGTCATCAAGTATAGAGAACAGAAGAGGTTCCGGAAGACCCAAAGCTACAACAGAGCCGCAAGCACGTCATTTTAGATTATGAGTTCAACACGGGTGATTGCTGATGAATTTTTTCTGTTTATTTCCGTGTAAGGTCTTTTGCCCTATGGATTTATCGCCCTCTTACTTACCTCTAACAGCAAACCATAGGCGCCAACGTAGTGACTGGTGTATGGAACGTCAACATTGGAATGAAGAATGAATGAAGAATGTTATTGTGTCGTGCCTTAGTAAAACAGTGACGTGGAGAAAGACGTGATCCTCATTTTACTGTGGAAAGTGATGTTCACAACACTATTGGTTTAATCGTATGGAGTGGTATTGCATATGGTAGCAGGTCACCTTTAGTTTTTATTAGTGGCAATATGGAGACTTATTTTCCTCCCTACATGAGATCTCGAATTAATTTTTCAACAAGATAATGCCCGTCCATATATTGCCACAAAGAAACCTCCTATGTGAATTTACTATATGAAATTTGATAGGGCGAGGCTTAGGGAATTTACAGCGCCCTCCACGGACTCTTAATGAACTAAGACATCAGATTCAGTTCGTCTGGGATGAGACACCACAAGAAAATTTCGATAATCTCATTAAATCGATGCCACGACACGTCAATGACTGTCTTAATCAAAGAGGCGATCCCACCCATTATTAGCTTCTGACAATTGATGCTTTAAGATTTTTTTTCAATTTTTCAATCAATTATTATTCTGTAATAGGTTAATTTTTTTCTAAAATAAAAATAAATCAATTATATCTAGGTGTTGCGTTTCTTTTTGCACGAAGTATATATGTAATAATACAAATATTTGAAGAATGTTTCTTGACTTTAAACGAAATTATACATTTTCTTTTCTTATATTGTTTCCTTAGTCGAAATAGTATACTTGCAACTGAAATATTTAATTGTTTAGTGGAAAAATTTCAGCAACCATGTTAATTATACTGTTTCGATATATGATCATTTAGTTCAGTTTGTGAATACCGTGAAAAGCCCCACCAAATGTGGGAATACCATCTGTGGAGGTATACGTTTACGATGCTAGGTAGACCATCTTCTGAGAAGGCTCACGAGAGGTAAATGTGCCAAGGCGCTCTTAAATAGACGGAGCACCCTGGCTCGAGATCAGTTAGAGTTTGATATTTCCTTGTGAAGAGTCCACGTGCATCCTGGTGACTGGTTCACACAACTCCCCAACACTTTCCTTTCGCCCAGTGTTAGAGTGATCAATAAACATTGTCGCAATAAACAACGCATTATTATTTCACACCAAGAACACTCCTGAGAATCACGCCACAAAACTCCTTAGCGAACCAAATCGCTAAATATGTATGTATAAATGGAAGACGATTTGTTGTTTGCCATCTTACCAGCATATCGAATCCTGCGAAAATTTAAATATAAACAGGTGACAGATAATTATAAAAAAAAGTCTCAAAATTAATATGAATAATTTCAATTTTTGTTCATTCAAATTTTAAAAATATTGATTGTAATTATAAAATTATAATTAAAAACGAATAATGTTATTAACAATAAAATTGAAGAATAAAAAAAAATTAGAATGAATAGATTATAGGCTAATTTGATGTCAAGTGTAAATGGGATTCCATACAATACTGCAATAGTCCCATTTGCTTCGTAATAGTGCAGAAAACAGAGTAAGATCTTGGAAGATGTAGAGACTTCCATTATTTGCGTCACAAAAGATAATTCGCTGTCAAATAAAACGCCCACATCTTTACAGCAATCATTCCTCACCAGCACCCATACATTTATGTTGTATGAAAATTTGACTGGCAATTTACGTTTGTTGTAACTTACAATAAAGCATTTCTTTACATTTAGCTGGAGGTTGTTACTGTGGCACCATGCCACCAAAGTGTCAATATCACTTTGTAGAATAACGGCTTGTACAATACTGTCTAATTGATAATATATTATCAGCATAGACTAGACTGCATAACAAACTCAATAAGATGAATAAAATATATAATAGGGATTCCAAATTGGTCTGCGCTACGCCAGAGGATGCAGTGTAAGTGTGAGATCTAAATCCGTTGCAGTTAACGTAATAAGTTTTGTTTCGCACATAACTCTTAATCAAATAATAAGACTATCACTAAGACCAAAAGTATCAAGTATAGCATGGTCAATGGTATGGAATTAAAAGTCTGTATAAACGACGTCCATCTGACTTTTACCATCTATTGACGATATTGATATATCTTGAATTATACATATCAAATTAGTGGTGGTAGATGTGCCTAACATAAAACCGTGTTGATTAGGAGAAATTTTATAACGAACACTTTGATCAATGACAGAATATAACACCTGCTCAAATATTTTAGAGATATTACTTAATATAGAGATAGGTCTGTAATTATTAAAATTAGGCTTCACCTTTTTTGAATACTGGGGTAATTTTGGCAGTTTTCCATATAGATGGGAAGGTATTAGTTTTCAAGGACAAATAGAAAATAATTTTTAATGGTTTCAAAAATGTAACTTTGGAATCCTGGATTAAAAATGCTGGCATCTGATCATCCCCGGCAGTTTTTTTGCTGGACAACTTGTCGATACTATTTACTATGTCAAACTCATTCATTTCATTAAGCTGAACACATTGATGACTAGAAAATGCAGGTTCATGGAGACGATCAGACGAGGCAATAAATACACTACCAAATTCATGTGCAAATTGATTCACGATATCTTGAAGACTAGTGTAAATAAAGCTATCATCCCTCATTACTAGAGGTATTCTAGTAATGCCTTCTTTGTTTTTGATGAACGAAATTCCAGAAATTTTACAGTCTTTCGTATTCTGCTAAATTCTTCATAAAAATCACTTTTTGTGATAATATTTTTTCAATGGCAGATGATATTTAATTTGTGCAGTAACCATAAAGGGTAAGAAGAGCTAGATACGTTGTTAGAAGTCGGTACGAATGCATCAAGTATACCATAAAGCATTCTATGAAATTCTGTGGTAGAATCTTCGACGTCTTCAAAATTGGCAATTGCAAGAAAATCATTATATAGGGATAAATAAAATTATAGTGGTTGTTGTTGCTAAAGGGAAACAATAATGGGCGGTAATTTTGAACTTCAAATGAGATGCTGAATGCAGGGTGAATAGAATCCTCCCCTAATAATGGCAATTCGTCACGTTCAATCTTACATTACACATCAGACGATATATTTGTGTAACCTAAATCAAGTACACATCCATCTGCACTCACAACATTAAACTGTTGTAGATCCAAAAGAGTAGCAAATTTATTTGAAATATTATTTTGTGTTAGACAATCCACTGTTAAAATTTCCTGCACTAAAGTCACCCACCAAAAATACACGACAGTCCAGCAAGGAAGCCAATAACGCATCAAGAAATGTCTCAACATACTCGTTGCTACAACGCAGTGGTGTATGAAAACGCGCAATGTAAACACAGTACGACTTGCAGACAACAAAATCTATTAAAGGTGAGAGTTCATTTATATGAGGAAAAGGTAAGTAATACTCCTCCCCCAGTTGACAAATCAACCATATCAAACTCTTTGTCACTTTGGTAAACCACATAATCAGACGAAAACAATAAATTTGTTGTAAACCCCAAACGTTTCGATAATAAAGCCTATACATTTGATTAAAACTGTTGGACACCTTTAGTTTTCCTGTTCGGAATTAATTATAGTAGGAATACCGTGTTTGTATTTAATTCGTATATTCGTTTTTCAATTATTAAGACGAATTTTTAGTTGAGCCTTCGCAATTCTATAAAGTTCACTTTGCATGGGCGTACGATCAGACGACAGGGAATCATTAGTCCACCTGAAGTTTTTTAATTTGAAGTTGTGCGAACAGTATTAGAAAGAACAATCTTAATTGGTCGTTTGCGATTTTGTTTCGATGGATCGAATTTACCTAAACGAGTACTTCAACAAAACCAACTATTTTATTTGCCAATTGTAGTCAAGTGCTGATACGTGTTACAATTATTTGATTCGATAACTCTATATATAGTAATATTGTTCTTTCGCTTTTCTCTTTTGACTATCACCTGAAGAACTATCTCAATTTAAATCAGAGTTTTCTCAGTCAATTTAGCACACATTTGTAATTTTAAACCGCTAACCTCCTCCTGGAGTTTGAAAATAGTAGTCTTAAGACTGTTCAATTCGTTGTTCATTTCCTTACGTGTTGAACAATTCCACGATAAGCCAGAAATAGCTCGAATCTGTTTAGCCAATGTACTGTTTATTTTAACATCAAATTATGTGAATCGGCACAACAAGCACAAGAATTCATTTAGGAAAATATCAGCATGCAGTAATGTCAAAACCACCAGAGTACTACCTACTAGGTTCAGCGAATATGTATCCTCCGATAGAATTAAAAAAAAAATACAAAATTTACAAAATGATGCTTTGAGGATAGTGACAATTACACAAGTCCTATCGAAAGTACTCTTAGTGTAGCCCACGAACTGCTATAGTCCATCCAAATACTACAACAGCAACTATCATCCTTTTGAAAAAAGAAAAAATCAATACTTTTGAAAAAAGAATATCTAAGTACAAAAATGAGCTAGTCTTAAAAGAACTATCACAAAATATTAAACAACCAACAAATATGCAACCACTTTGAATAATCGGTCTCCCTCTATACGATACAAGCCTTACAAAATAGGACAAAAATGAAAACAATTTACGAATCATAAATGAGTCCGTTTTAGAATCGGTCACACAAAACGCACACATAGAAGAACAACCATATTGCAACATCTGCTATAGTCGACTAATTGTAAAAGATATACTGACCGAACAATATGCCCAACATAATCCAGGAAACCTCACAAGACAAATTATCAGTTACTGGCCTAATACAATATCTAAAAAAGATTCAAATATATAATAAGACACAATATAAAACCACATATACATATAACTTTTATTTTCGAAAAACACGATTGACTTTTTAAAAAACTTTATTTGACAATGGCAAGACGTAGAATTATTGCTCAACAGAAAATATGCTAATACATGTCTAAACTTTCCCCACCCCCTTATTTTCCATATGTGGCAATATAAATTTTGATTATTTTGATATATTTTTTTGCGAGTATTATGTATCAGCATATTAATAATAATAAATATAACATATTTTAAAAGATGTTGATTAAAAATATTTTTAATAAATAATATAATACTGTCACATGCCTATATTTTATAATTTTTGTGATTTTATTATCTAACTCTTAAATTCACTTCATTATGAATATTAAAATAACATATTAATAATCTATACATATAAATAAAATTGGAGTGTCTGCTTGTCTTGTAATATTGAAATAACGGTTTTCTACTACATGCATATGAATATAAATACGTTACATACTCCAATATAACATTTTTTATAATTTTTGTCTCTTTGTCTGTCTCTCTGTTTGTTCCGGCTAATCTCTGAAATGGCTGGACCGATTTTGACAGGACTTTTATTGGCAGGCAGCTGATATAATAAGGAATAACTTAGGCTACATTTATTTTAGAAAAATTTTTTTATTTTAGAAAAATAAAGTAATGTTGCAATGTCCAAGTACTGTCCAGTACCACGCGCAGCTCACGCGCTTGCCACCACTGGGTCGTCACGTCGGGCGCCTCCCACCACTTCTCCCACCAACGATAGATTGATCATTAAAATCCATACAAGTGCTTTTATTAATTAAATAAAAAATATATTGTAATATGATGTTCCAACCCCTAAAAAAATTAAAATAACACCTACCAAATATGCAAATTTTCATTGTTATTTATAATAATTATGCCATATTTATTTTTTTTATTAAAAACTAATATCGGGACGGAGCCCCTCGATTGTTTACAGATTTCGCCACACCTCCTGTACCGCCAAAATTATTGGATTAAGGTTTAGGGAATATGCTGGCCAAGGTAAAACGCTGTTGTTATTCTCTTCAATGCTGTTCGAACGATCCTGCTGGAAATGGAATTTAAGCTCATATTGGTTAAATGGGTAAAACTATGTTGTCGCGACATCGAACTGCATTCAAAGTGGTCTCCATTAAAAAGAGATTTGTTCTTCCCCCATTATTTATTCCTCTCCAAAACATCAATCAATCTTGTCCAAAATTCACCACCTCACGAGCATATTATAGTCGTGCTTGACTCATCAGAAAAGAGAAACGGCTCCAAACATCAGGTCCCCAGTTAAGATGTTCTTGTGCCCAAGCAAAACGAGCAGTGTGATTTCCAGGGAGCAATCGGGATATCCTTGAAGGTCGTGTATGTATTTTATTTAATAACTCAAAGCCTTGAGATAACTAGATTTTTTTTGTGATAAATCTTGATTCGAATTATCGAAGTTCGACTGTATATATACACTATCTCTCATATGTAACATAAGGTAACTTTAGAAATTTTCATTTTTTTATAAAAGTGTATATTTAATTATCCATATTATTGTCAGTTATGCAATATGTTTCATAAAAACACGACGGCAATGCAACATTAGTGGGTTTTAGTTAATATTTGAAAAAAGTTCAAGGGTCAAAAGTACAGCAACTATAAAATAAAACAAACAAACGTATATTTAGCCTTCCTTTATCTACAATAGTAGCATATTCATTATTTTTAATAAAACACCTTTTTTTATTGATTTCCGTTGCTTTTCAGATTAATCATTCGATATTTCTTTTCACTGATTTTGAACTTCTTCGTAGATTTTGTTAAAATTTTACATTATTTTTGCATCAATTTTCCTATCCATTTCATCCTAAAGGTTTTCAATTGGATTGAGGTCAGGGCTTTATGCTGACCACGGCATTACATGTACTTCTTGAGAAGCGAACCATTCTTTAACTAACTTAGACGATCCATAATAACGTCTATGTTAACCAGGGGGCCCATTCCAAAGGCCAGAAAAACATCCCCACTTTGGATTATATATTTTATTAATAACTCTTCTGTCCCATGAAATGACATCAGATTTGAATAATTAGAACTGACTTTCATCGGAAAACAAAATTGTTTTCCACTGCCAATCTGTCCAGTTCACATGTTCTTTGTTGACTTTCTACCACAGGGAGCAGTTTCTTTTAATCTTCGTTTAATGGTAAAAAGTAAAAGGGTAGCGAACTCTTTCCGGTGTATTCTTTCTGTTAAAATTGGAAATAGTCCTTAATATAATCGATTTGTTTAAATTTAAACCGACTACAATTTTACTCTGCTTTTCACCATTCCGGAACTTTTCTACAATTTGTTGTTTAATTTATATCGATAAATGAACACCTCTGGGGATTTTTAACTTTAAGGAACGTTGTCGTACACAGAAATAAATTATAAAATCAACTATATTGAATATAGTATAGTATGGTTGCTTTACTTATGAACCTTGCTCGAAATAAATAATTATGTAAAAACTATGTAAATAAAGATATCCGTATATAGGGAGGTCAAAAATGCTTCGAAACTTAATATTTATAAGATTAATTTAAATTAACAAGAATAGTGTTTATATGAATATATTTATATGTACAGTAGTAGCAGAAAATAGAGCAACTTTAAAAATATATAAATTGCTACCGCCCTGTATATGCAAATCTACTATAATTTATACCAATTATGAACTCACTGTATACAAACATACCCGTGAATATTCTTTGTATTAAAAGTAATTCTCTTGGCTACAAATCAAAAACTAAATATTCGGCTGGTAAACTGGTACTATCAATATCGCTCGACAATTGAGTCTATAAAAAGCGTGTTTTATAAGAATTTTCAAGATTTGGTAATATGAAAGGAAAAAATAAATCTGGAAGATCAAGAAATACCAAAAGATTTTAGGCTAAACAATTTTATTCAACTCCAAAGTAGATTCTTTCCAGAGTTCTATCAAAATAAAAGGTGTACATTGAGACACAACTTGGAATTAATGTTTTTCCAAGAACCGTAGGAGATAGATTAGGAATATCTATCTCCATGCCAGAAAACCAGGTAAAAAACACTGGTATCAGGAAAGAACTGGCGAGCCAAATTTGAGTTTGCCAGGTCCCATTTACATTGGATTTTAAATGATTGGAAACGAATGATCTGGAGTGATAAATCCAAGTTTAATCTAGTTAGTAATGATTTTGGGATTTTATATGTAAGGCGAATTATTCATGAAAGATTTTACCCAAAGTATACCATACCCACTGTTAAACACGGCGACGGATCAGTAATGGTATGGGGCTGCTTTTCTAGATTTGAAATCCTCTCCATCGAATACATATCAGAGTATCAGGGATCGTTTTATGTGTAAATAAATAAATATGCCACTAAAACATTATTTTCGACAGGATAATCACCCGAAGCATTCTTCAATAACCAGGACATTTGTCTTGAATTATTTAATTTTAATGTTCCTGATGGATATTGAAATTGTTAATAATTTTACCTTGATAAGTATGAGCAAAACCATCGTACTATTTTATTATTTTCAAATCAATTATTTTTTTATATTATTTTAGAAAAATATAGCTGACAAAATACTTGGAATATTATATTATTATTTATAACAAATAAAAGACTTATTTTATTATCATTTCACATTAATACTTTGGGTGGTAGGTACCCCTGTCCCTTGTGCTTCACGTCTCTTGCGCATGGATTCAATCAATTTATCTATTTGCCTATGTTCCACTGAATAGCAATTCTCACATAATTTTTCAAATGAGTCAACCTTATTTCACATAATGATTCACCTGACTTTGCGTTCAAGAATGTTATACTGGTTCTCAGTTAAGTTCTGTTAAAAACCAATCCTTAACCAATTTTGAGGTGTGTTTCGGATTGTTATCGTGTTGAAAGATACGCCTTATTTATAGACCCTCTGTACGATGAATTCGTCCAACGCCATATGAAGAAAAACACCTTCATAAAATCACAGATCCTTCTCCATAATTAACAGTTGGCTTGTATTTTTTATTCAATCGTTCACCTTTCGGACGTCGTACATGAACAATACCATCATTGTTAAACATGTTGAACTTGGATTCATCACTCCAAAAAATTCTCTCTGCAGTAGTTCACCCAATGTGCTCTTGGGCAAATTTTAGTCTGTCTGCGATGTTCTTCTTTCGTAGAAGTGGTTTCTTTGCTTGCCTACATCTTTTTAAGTGAGAATTCAAATGTCTTCGACTTATAGTCCTAGTAAAAACACCAGATTGGTCCATAACACTGCAAATTTGAACCGATATAACAATGGATGGCTTTTCGTCGTCTGTCTAAAGATTTACCAGATGCTAATATACTGACTCCATATTTTCGAATTATTCGCCAAATAGTGTTGCTTTAGGTCCAAGCGCTCCAAAATTTTCGTTTACTTAACACCTCTTTCACAAAAATCTAATATTTTGTTACGCAACTCCAATCCATCAAATTTGTCCAATTCCATTTTAATGAGGTTATTAACACATTCAGACGTATAAATGAAGGTTTAAAACACTTAGTTCACCTTAAATACTAGCTTATTTAAATAAATTAAGTTTTTTTTCTCCAACGAAAAATTTAAATTTCATACAATTCATATTGAAATACACAAAGTTGGTAGTATCTAATCATTATATAATAGCATACAATATGTATTATATTTTAGAAGATTAATAATATTGATATTACCATACAAATTTTCTAAATATGGAAAATTAAGAAATTGAAAATATTGTGTATTGTGAAAGTGACTTTCCGCATATACATAATAATAAATATATTTTAAAAGATATTGGTCAGAAACATTTTTATATAAATAATATAATAGATAGGGGGATTTTTATAACCATAACCGTAAGTGTTTTACACTTAATTTGTAAATGTTTTTTCACCGGATATATGACAAATAAAGGAAGTAACTCTGTTATCAATCATGACGTCCAGTTATACTTTAGGTGCATTTGTGATAAGGTGTTTGTTAATGGCAAAACATTAATATGAACATTTTTTGGTAAGTGTTTTACTCAAAAATTGTAAAAATAAATCTACTATATAATTTCTTAGTGAAAGATTGAAGAAAAATTAATATTAATGTGATGTAATTATTGGCAAAAAAATTAATTCTCCATTGAATTTTGCATCCTATAAAATGAGTTTATATCAGATTTCATAGTAAAATATTACTGACAGTGATAACACAATTCATTGTTAAGTACAACTTGTACAGGGTAACTTACACTACTTTAATTTACACATTAAATTCCCTTAAAAACATTATAAAAACATGTCTTCCCTTAATAATATATGTACCCCTTTAGTATTAGGCTAAAACAAACATTGTTAAAACGATGTTTTTGTGATTCAGAAAAAATAGATGGTACAATTTAATACATTTTTTAACAAAATAAGCACTATGTATGACTACTTGAAATGAAATTCTTTTTTAACATTTGACATATTTAGTTCATCCTGGTCTGACATTGATAAAAATGCTAATTTTTTTCATCCCCTATTGTAAAGTCACATATAAGTTCCGTAAAAGTAAATAATCGTAACACTATTTTTGGCGAAATTAGAGTTAATAACGTGTTCTTTAACAAATTTAATACTTTATTGTGGTAATAAACTGTATCTATAGATTTACGAATTATTTAAATTTACGAATTAGAAAAAGTGGTAAGTTAACTTTAGTGTTGAGATAAATAATAATATCTCCACCATCACATCGTTTATTTTTACTATATTTGATTACTAAACGGTAAATAATCTTTAAAAATAATAATAAACATTAAATTTTGCAAAATGTGGTTTGTAATCGCGTAGGCAATATGCTGGATCTCCTTGAAAACTAAACTATTGAAAGTACGTTATAGGTTATGTTTTATAATAATCTGTTTTCTCATTTTTTCCTTTCGTTTCTTGAAATCAAAAATATGACAGTAGACATTATCAACGCAAGGCAGACAGACTACTTTACGTTACTTGTAAAAAATGTAAAAAATGAAAATTTACAATCAATTGAGGGTTGCAAATTATTTTATTTAAATACACTTGGAAATTCGGAAACTAATGCACAATGCTTTGAAGAAGGACATCTTATATTGTGAACACTAAATCTCACTACTTACTATGCGACTAGCAATAAAGCGTACTGTATGGTATGGGATGAGTCCGAAGCTGAAAGAGTTGAAATAGCTTTAAATTTATCAAAATGAGCTGAAATCGTTATTTTCAATTCTACAGCTAATCAAGATTTGTAAAAACTTAAAAACAGTAGAACATTTTTCTAAGAGGACATACTCACATGGAAGCAGATCATATCCACATTGTGATCGAAAGAAGAATCAAAATGAAACCTACAATTAAAATTTGTACACTTTGGGATTGGGAACAGCGTATACGCTCTACTGATGCAGTTGTTAATAAAATGGGGCTTTTAGATTTCAAACATTGAAAAAGAACCGTTCTTAATCTCAATTGTAGTTTAGACAATGAATCAGATCATAGTGAATAGAATTTTTTTAGCTTTAGGCAAATCCTTTATTATCATAAACTACTTAAACTAAACTGCAATAATTTATATTTTTGACTTTTTCTTAATAATAACTAAATTGGACTAAATTGGACTCTCAACAAAAACGTGCTTTAAATATTGGGGATTATGTAGTAGCTTGATGAAGATTGATTTTGGAGTGAAGGTGGTATGTAAAACAATTATTTAAAACAATTATCATTATTTCATTTGATCCGTACTTCTATTTAATTTTTTCAATTTAATTTAACCTTCTAGAATATTCGTGTGAAACTATTATAAATTATGAGTAGAAATATTCCTTGCTTTGTTTAAAAAAATGATTTTCACATTAGAAACGATAAGGCACACTATAATCTTTATCTATAAGTTTAGTTACATAAAATAACAATATAATAAAATAAACCTGACATCAAAATTATTATTTATTT
This sequence comes from Aethina tumida, assembly GCF_024364675.1. Lineage (NCBI taxonomy): Eukaryota > Metazoa > Arthropoda > Insecta > Coleoptera > Nitidulidae > Aethina > Aethina tumida. The sequence continues at coordinate 58,480,190 of NC_065435.1, read as the reverse complement.
TACAGGTATATCATATTTGGATCAGTTGGTGTAATCTACAGCAGATTTTCAGATGATATTTTCGTGATAACGAAGAATAAATGCATCACGAATAGCACATTACCTCTTAGCATAATTCCCAAAGATATTAAGAAATACAAATCGGGAAGTAAGTACGGACACCAATGAAAGTATATAAGCTATTAATTATTATTATCATTATCCTTAATAGGTCATTATTAATTATTATTATTTTTATTATTAATATTTTTATAAAACATTTCAATATTTTTTCAATATCAATATAATTTAATAGACAAGTTTAACAAAAAAATTAAAATATGTTTTCACTTAAACTTATAACAGTATTATATTCAAAATATTTAGTTAACACATTTCAACGGATTGTTGCATTTAAATATATATTAATAATATTTTAAATATTATAGAGTATATATTTTGCTTCTATTAATAGTAACATTCTCTTAAATCAGAAGTTTATAAAGTTGACAACATATTTAAAAAATAACAATAAAGCAAATAACTGAATCTGCAGTTAAATGTGTCGTTACCAGTGTAATTTAAGGATACTGTGTATAATAACACACATGTATCCTCCGCTGTCTGTCTCTTTACTCTGTTATAAGTATCAAACTTTGTAGAACACCTCTATAATTCTTTGTTAGTAATATAATATATTAACATATAAAACAATACACTACAATATGATGTAATATAACAGGGACGGCCAACCAGGGGCTCGCGAGCCACATGCGGCTTTTTGAAGGATTATTTGTGGCTCTCGATAAATATACTCGAGTTCATTCCTTTTTCATTCCAGAATTATCAAGAGAAGTAAAATAAATGTGTTTAATTTTTAATATTTAAATTCAATACACATATTTTGCACTATTATTTATATGTTTTCAATAAATATAATTTCTGTAAACACATTTTTAATACCTTTTTTGCATAGCTTTTAAATACATATTTAATTGTGGCTCGCAAAACATTTCAAATTTTGAAAAATGGCTGGGACTATCAAGGAGCTTGGCCACCCCTGTAATATAATATAATCATATAACATTTATAAGGATAATTTTTACAGCTTCTTGGTTTGATAATATTGAAATCATATGTAACTTACCTAAGAGCTGTTGGCCTTTCTGGGAAAAGGGTTGGAAAAAACAAGAAACATACGAGCTTTTAACTGACAGAAGATGGGAGGGTTAGTATCATTAATGAATGAATATTTTCATGTTTAATACCATCAAATATAAAAAATAATGTTTATTATGCATGTTCTAGAACTTCCTACAATAGTTGCTCCATTTAACCCAGATTGGCGGAATCGCTTAAAATTTATTGAGTCCGGAATAAAGTTATCAGGAAATGATTTTAAAATACCTATATCGATACGTACAGGAGAAGCACATATTTTTCTTTGTGATAATACCAGGGTTGATACATCCAATTGCATATGGATGGTATTACAAGGGTGGAATAAAAATAAGACAGTCATAAGGGAGTGTACTGAAGGAGAAATACCCACCATAAATGGAGAATATCCGCAAGATGGTTGTAAAGAACCTAAATTTGAAATAATGGTAAATATTAATTTGATTAGTTTCATTCATAACCAAGAGAACTTCTTCTATTTACGTCGTACCTGTATTTCGGAATATTTTAAATGATGGACCCTTTTTAAAAGTTAATACAAATCCAAAATGAACAATTGTTGTACCAATGAAAAGAGGAAATATGTTTCTTAAATATCTTATACGTGTTCAATGTGTCCACCGTTTGATACACGCAAACATCTACGCGGTAGCCAAAGTCGTCTCATACACGAGAATGCGTATCTGCTGGTAATGAGTGCACGGCTACAGTGATGCGGTTCCGGAGATCGTTTAGAGAGGTAACTTCCTTAAGATAACCCTATAAGAAATAGTCACATGGGGTGAGATCAGGAGAAACAAAACGGCGGACTATTGTCGCAAGAACTCTACCGTCCGCTTCTGGAACCATCACTCCCTTCCGAAAACTTTCTAACTTATATATTTCTTTATATGCCGCCAAATTTTAAAATCGTTTAAGTGTGCCGTAACAAAAATGGTTGGAGATTACTGCTGTAGATGATATGGGGGCTGTCGATTAAACCGTCAATTTAGTAAGTAATAGTAATAATGTAATAGGAGGATTGTTTCACTTTATGTTGTATGTTTTATGACATTCATATCAGGGTAATTCGGGAACCACCATAATGTCGTTATTCCCTCTTCTTCAACAAAATTTCATACTGCTGCTGTTCGATGCCATCCCTAAAAACATATTTGTCACCCTCAGTACCATGAAATAAACGAAGAACAAACTTTCAAGACATACACAGCGCCAGTAACTATTCTCTCCAAAACCAGTACAGGTGTCCGAATTCTCCTCATAATATTTCCACCCTCAAATGGGATACGTGGTCATTTGAGTAATGCAATCTCATAAACAAAGTCTTGTTGCAACAAAGCAATTACTCCTGATTTGTAGAAATAAAAATATCGCGTTTCTATGCATTTTTAAACATCTCGAATGAAATCCGAACAACTGTGTGCAATAAACACTGAAATCGGCGAAATGTGTATTTTTGACAAACTACGACTTCCAATCAATTAACTTTTTTTTTAAAAATTTGAGCCAGTATTGGGCCACCTCATCACTTCGGCTACAAAATATCTTATTATATCCTATTATTTTTTCATTTATTTACCTATATAATATTGCAGTCCGTGATTTTTTATACTTCCTAACAAAATTCGCCAATTATTGTCAAAATTTTTCATTAAGTAATTTATTAGTAAATAACTTGATAAGTGACGGATTAATTTAAAAATAACTCATCATTATCGTTTATAAAAATGAATAATAATATATAATTTAAAATTCACCCCATACAAACTAAAATAAAAATCATTCTATGATTTTCAGCATAATAATGAAAATCACCCATTATTTATATTTCCAAACAAATGGAGTCATTTGACACTAGAAAAATATGATGAAACTTTGTACCTTAAGAAAAATGGAAAAGAAATTATTCAGTACACTTCTAGTGTTTTGCCCAAGATGAGATATATTTTATTTCACTCAAAGGCAACCGATGGATTATTTAAAGTACACAAACGTAAGTAGTACACATAATAAATCGAAAATAAATTGAATTTACATTATTATGTTTCAGATCAGTATTTAAAAATAAATGAACAAAAGACGACCCAACTTGGAGAATCAATGACACTAAGTTGTTTAGCAATGTTTATTAAAATGTGTAATACTTGTAGTTTGAGAATCACTATCACCAAGTTGTCAGGATATGAGTTAGAAGAGCAGATTCATTCAAAAGTAAGTTTTACAATAAAAAATGTGTTAGATGAGATAATGATCAGGCATAAAATGTTGTGTCTCAAACTCGGAATGTTGATAGTGGAACTCAGAAACTACTAATCGAATAAGTATATACGGGGTGGAGATTTTAACTGGAATATATTCACTGCCAAGAATCTGAACAATTTTTCGAAAAATTGGTCAAATTACGGTCCGGTGGATTTGGGAATAGCTGGAATAGAATTGGCATAAGTTCGTCGTGGAGGAAACTAAAATACCGTGGTCCATTAAGAATCCCATCAAACAAAAAAAGGTCCTACTATTCTATTTTGTATTCAACCCATTACAAACAATTTTGGCGATTTGCGTTCCTATTTATTCTGAAAGTAGCCTCTTCTAAAAGTATCTATTCCAAAAATAAAATGTTATGATCGATATGAATCATTAACAACTCACAAAATTCACTTCGTCGATCTGGATCACTCCAGAACTTCTAGGATTTTAAATGAGCCCCGTTTTGTGATTAAGAATATGATCCCGTGTCAGTTGACGGGCTGAAGTGAATGGATTTTCTTCCAAAGCAAGTAACAAATTTAACTTGTGTCGTAATCAACAACAGCCATTTATCTGTCTCGGTACATTTCATGTTTTTCTCGAAATAGACAACAATCTCGCTTTGAGTTCGTGTCCTATCACCATATCCAACCATCAACAAAATCTAAAAAGTACGATTTCACACAGAATAAGACGTACATAATATAAGGAATAAAACTTAATACAGATAAGATAGTCAACATGTAAATTGTGCTTATTTTGTGAAATTGTTACTTTAAAAAGTAATTAAACTTTACAATAACGTTTTTATGTTATGCAACCCTCAACTTCCTTAAAAATATTAAATGCAATTGATTAGCTGATTTCATCTTTTTGTCACTTTTTCAATGAGGAGTAACACGCTATAGGGTTGCATTTGGAAAAAAAGTCAGGGATGGTTTCCGCCTTCATTGAAGGCCAAAATTTTAAATTTTGCGTGAATAAGATAGGTACACACAGTTAAATGTTGCCGTGTTTCGAGAATATTTCTAAAAATTGTTCAGCTTCTTGGCAGTGAATATATTCCAGTTAAAGTCTCCACCCTGTATATGTAGGGTATCCGGTAAAAATTTTTGACAGTTCACCCTACGGCCAAAAGTAGTCCTATATTTTAATAAACATATCTTAAAAAGTGCCCACTTACACTGCACAAAAGGATGCTCCATGAAGACGGTTTTTTATTAATATTTCCAAAACAGTTGTGGTTTAAGCCTTAAAATTATGGTGATCAAGTAAGTAGTATCAATTTTAATCATAAGCGTAGCATTCGGGGGGAGGATGGTGAATACTAAAGAACTATGTTTTTCAGTAAATATGGTACTCTTGTTCTGTATCTCCAGCACTCATTGTTTTCATAAAGCCATTTCAAAATTCTCTACCCTGATGTAGCAATGCGAGAAACGATACGATTACGTACAATTTATGTAACATAGTGTTGTCAATGAAGTATAATATTTACCGGCAAGATTTACTTCATATAATGCTGGGGAACAATTAAAGCAGTATAAGCTTAAAATACTGCGTACCTGGCAAAATATTATGCGACGATTAAGAATGTGCATTCAAGACAATGGAAATATGTTTGAGTACTTACTAAAATAACGTGTTTTAAAAAAATAAATTATTTTTAGTTATTTCTAATTTAAGTAAAAAATTAACTTTGAAACATATATTTTTTACATTTATTTAAACTTTAACTGGCAGAATCATTATCAACATTCTAAAATTTCTTGATTATCACAATTTCCAAAAACAAACAGTAGCATTCTTGTAAATATAACGAAAAACCCTCCTTAAGGCGCGTCTTTTTAAGTCTAATAATTGGTTAAATGATGATAAAACAATCATTTTATCTAAAAAAAGAAACAGAATTTATTTTATATTTTAAATATTAAATAAGTATTCCGAAATGGGTGGATATCACCAACTAAGATAATTCAACTTTTACCTCGGTAGCGCTCCGAGCATGAAAAATCAAATTTTCATGAGAACTGACTGATAGCGATATGAAACAACAATACCATTTTTAGTAAAAGAAAACCGTGGAATTAACCAAATTTCGCATAAAATAATGTTTAAATCAATCGAAAATAAATTGGTATTGTTTTAATTAGAATTGTCCCCACTTCGAAAATTGACATTTAAAAAAAATAGTTACACTTGAAAATGTGATTTTGACAACTTATTTTATTCCTGTCTGTCAGACTAATCACTGAATCATTGTCCTTATAATTTTCTGATATCACCTGATTTATTTGCGTTCGATCGCGGCCACCTAGATGCAATATTAAAAATGGCTATAAAAAATTAAGTAGGCCTAATTTTTTTTGTCTTAGTCTGATCGAGAACTGTCCCAGAAATCCAAAAATGTAAAAATATACAAGGTATATTAAAAATTCGAAAACAGAACCTTTTCCGGTGAAACCGGAAGTGACCGAAAAGTGGAAAATATGCGAAAACTCTCCTCTCTCCAGAACATAAACGTAATATATTCTAAGAGATGACCAACAACTTCCACTATTTGATCACCCGAAACAATTTCACACACAATAAAACTTATATTCAGAATCATAGTTTACAAAACCTTTTCTTGAACCGTATAGCGAAACATATCACTACTTAAAATAATATATCACATAAAAAACTTAAGTAATTTTTTAATGAATAAAATATTGTAATACTTTGCCCACATCGGTCACTTTAAAATTGAAACATCTGCTCAAAAGTTTTCTTAGATTTTTAATGCAATTTGAAGGCACTGAACACGAAAAAAAGTAATATATTTTTCGTGAGAGCGCTCCGCTATTAAATTTACGACAAACCTATAATTTTGTTATATTTTATTTTACAATAAAACAAAAAATTCATAAAATAATTACATCTTTAGATTCACATTGTGTCACATGTTACATAGCGAAGCGTGTCACGCTCAGCATAATGAAAATCTGTGACGGAAAACATTCTATAATCCGCTATTATTCACAAAAGATATAAAATTTATAAAAAATTTAAGGTAAATGAATGGAAAGAAATAAAAATTCATTTAAAAAGAGAAGAGAGCATACTTGTGTATATAAGTACCCAAGCTGAAAAAAATACAAAACAACCATTCTGGGCAATAGACGATGTTCGACAGTGTGGAATAAACGGTAAGAAAACAACATAAAAGGGGTGATAATATAATATTTTAAAAATAAATTGATCCCTGATTAGTGTTTGGGACGTTATGAAACTTATTACTTTTAATTAATATTTTTTCAGATCTGAGATTTATAGAAAAGAAAATAGGCGATGGTTGCGAATTAATAACGGAAAACAAAGAAACTTATCAACTGACTAAAGTAGATTCTGGTAATGAAGGTATGCATTTTGGGTTTATTAAATAAACATTCAAAATAACAACTATTTATGTTTTAGTTTCACCTTGTTCTATTAATGAATTTGGTCTGAAACATTGTTTGCCAATTCAGTTGATTTCTCAAGATAATTGTGAAAAAGTACAATATTGTGAACTAAGTCAGTCCTTAGAAACGAAATGTTCATGTTCTGCTGGATTCTATGGCCTATTTTGTATAAGTATATGTTTCAATCGCTACTCCACAATTTGTGTATAATACACACTATTATTTTCAGAATGTCCGGAAATAATTAAACAGGGCTACAATATAACATGTGGCAGGTGTCTGAAAAATTGCGAAGACCCGCACCATTATTGTGATGGTCAATGTGAAGAAAAATTCGGCGGAAATAAATGTCGTATGTTTTTAACTGAGTTTATTACAAAATTCGAAAAATTTATTTCCATTCATCTCTTTCCATATCGTTTGACACACAATTTATATTCTCGAAAATCGGAATGTTTTAAATAATTCAAAATAATATTATTCATATTATTAATGATATACTTATTGTAAAGTGAGTTTATTCCATATTTTCATCACATTTCAGCTCCGCAACCAATGGCTCTTGATGTTCCACTGTTGATATTTAATAAGGTATCTGCAGAAGTTAAAGTAATTGTTAAAAATATTTCCTATTACGGAGAAAGACCACAAAATTTTCTTGTTCAATATAAGGTAAGAATACGTTTCGTTTAATGAAATCGTTTAACGATGTATTTTAGATGTCTACATCAGACACTTGGACTTCATTACCAACAAAAAATTATGATAAAATATTACAACAAAATCTACAATTAATGGCTGACACTGAATACATGTTCCGAATTATTTTAAATCCATCTCAAAATTACCGTTGGAACATATTAGATGAGGAAGCCCCATTCGCAACTATTGTCACCCCATGTTTAGGTATTTAGCATGTTGTTAATACTTTTTTATCATAAAAAATATGAGAGCAATTTTTAGATCTCCACGAAAATCAAATTCATATTAAACCCTCAAATACTTCAGCCGTGGTTCTAGTGACAGTAAGTAGTAAATAATATATAAATCACAAATTACAAACATAATATTAAATATTTTTAAATCGTTACCATCATTAATTATAGGATCTGAAAAATGAAAATTGCAAATATCAATTTAATGTAACGGATAACACGTATGAACTGAAGAATGGCACATCTGTTGATAACCTAATGCCAGATTCAGATTACAAATTATTTATTTTTGGGAGGAGAAGTAATATAACAAAATCCTTTCGAACATTACAAGGAAGTAAGTCGATATGATAAATTTCTGGGCAGTTGAATGACAAATTGATTTAATAAATTATGTTTTAGTACCTAGCGAAGTTAAAAACATACGAGCCATTAATGTAACTTCGAATGTAATACATTTATCGTGGGATAAACCCGATAATATAAACGGAGATATTAAATATAGACTTGTTTACAAGGTAATGTAGCAAAATTTACTGACAAATAAATACATATTAATTTTTAAATATTCTTCAAAAGAAAGTCAAAAGTCTTGGTTGTGATAACAAAGGAGTAGATCAAACAAATGAAAAAATGGAAGAAATAGTATCAAATGAGTTTACTTTAAAAAACCTTCAAGCTTATGCCCAATATGTAATTTCTATTAATGCATTTACTGTAGAAGGCAATGGGCCAATAAATTCTAAAACCGTCGAAACCATGCAGTCAGGTTTGTATCCAACATAAATTAAGTTGTCCAACAACAACCATAAAGGATATTTTTATTTTCAGATGAAATATCAGAAATTATCACATTTTCTGTTACGCCTTATGATAATCATGCTATCATAGAAACAAAAATAGATTGTCTTACGATAAGAGGTCAAATTTTCATAAAAATATTTGCTAACTGCTCAGAAGACTGGTGTAGTGAAGCGTCTTCTCAAAATTTTGAATGCAGAAATCAGTATTATTCCGCCCAGCTTGATAATTTGTATCCATTTACAAACTACAGTTTGCACACCAAAGTTTGTCGTACTAATACATGTGAAAAATATAAATTATATACAGAGTATTTTAAAACTCTTGAAGGAAGTAAGTTAATGCTTTGTGCAATAAATAAATATGTTGTTTATAATAATCATTTTTATTATTTTAGTACCAAATAAAGTGCGTGAAGCTATAATATATTCCAAAGGACACAATTATTTTTCTCTAAGATGGTTACCACCGTTTCCTCCAACCGGAACAATTCGTACCTACGAAATAATACTTAACTCAAATTATTTTTACAAAATAGCTCCAATAAATTGCGCAATATGGACAGACTATATCTGTTTCGATATAAATGAAAACATAGACATGTCGTATTATAACAGAATTGAGGTATTTTAATGTTGTCAAATTAAAATAAATGAACAAAATGTTATAGCAAATTTTTAATAACAAAAGAAATTTAGGAGAGAGGCACTTAACCAGACAATTTTCTGAGAGTAAAACCACCTTAATTAATGTAGAATATAACTTAAATAAAAATTTGTGGGTCCGTGTCTCTCTCGAAAACAATTTTAATGGCTCCACTCGTTGGGTCATTTATCGACGGTGTATTCAAGGTGTTTGTAAAAAGTCGGCAAATGTGTTGGACAAAGTGTGGCCTAACGAGTATAGTTAACATAAGTCGGGAGAGAGATATATATTGTAAATATTTTAAACACATTTATTAATATGAAAAAATATTTTTACAGATTTTCGCTGTGAATACGAATAATAAAATATCGCAGTCAATTTCAATCAGAGCGTACTCCGGAGAATCAAGTAAGTCATGTTATAATTTTAATTATCATTATAACTAATAGATATTTTGTTAATATAATTTAAGAAAATGTCAAAAGAGTATTGATAATTAATTAATTTTTATTAAATTTAAAATTAAATTTTATATATAAACAAATGATAAATTTAATATCATGCCATTAACATACCATCCACATCAGTATAAGTATTTTTTAGATAAAATATTAACTAATGTGAAATTTATCGTACTAATTTTTCTACTATCCTTGAGAATATTGGTAAATTTTAATTATATTATATTTTGACATTTGAGACAGATTTATCTCTGTTAAATATATCTTAAACTCTTAAAAATAAAATCTTTCAGAATATGCTAAATTAGATGTAATAAACAAGAAAATTGACATTAATTAACATAACAAGTTTCCTTTTCGATCACATGATACTTAAACTTATAAATTTTTTTCAGTTCCTGATCCTCCTGAAAGTGTGTCTATAGGGTGGAGCGATTCAAAATTAATTGTAAATTGGATAAGACCAGTAATAACAAACGGAATATTAAAATACTACAAAATTTATATTGACAAATATGAAAAAGAAGTTCCAGCGGAAGAAAACAAAATAAAATATGAGGTTAGTACAGAATGTTTCAAATTTTGACTTAATAATACTGGTCATCGAATATCAGAATGATAAAATATTTTAGTTAGGGACTAACTTATAAGGTAATTTTCTGCATAATGAATATCTGAATCTATATAACTAAACCTTTACTAGTCTTTAAAATTTCAATATCAACTCAAACACTCAGTTGTTTTCAAAGAGCAGGTTAGGTTAAGTCAGGTACATTGATTTTGATATTTAAATTCATATTTTTTTTTCAATATACAACAACTAACAACGCGAGAATGTATCGTGCATGAATCACCATAACAGCTATGTTCTCGTATAAACTTATATAGCCTAACAATTTCAAAAAAACTAACTAATAATATCCACTCTCCTCGTACCAATAATTATATACATTATATACATTTATTTCTAATTACCTTTTTTCATTTTATTATAGGAATGCACATCAGTAGAATACGAAAAAAGTATTAAAATTAAATTAAAGTGTTGCAACTCATATGGTTGTTCTAGGGATATATCTTTAGAATACTGGAGCCCACCTAATATCCCAAAAATTAACTATGACTCTAATATTTATACAGTTTCCAACACCACTGTAAACATTACTATACCAAAATTTGATAGAAACTGCAATTATTGCAAAACCCATTTATACATAGCAGTAACTAATAAGGAGCAAATCGATTGGGAGGATAATTTAATGTATAATATTTCTGCTGAAGATACCTCTTTGTATCCTAGAATGTTTCAACTTAATATAAACAAAAGCGTTCAAAATATTGTCCTTACACCAAACACCCATTATAAAATAGGAATTAAATTAGAAAATATATTTCATAATCAAACAAATTCCGATATAAAAATATTAAATGTATTTATACCAGAGGAATATAGAATTACTACAAACACACTTTCAAATGTATTATATATATTGCTTCCTTTGATTATCATAATAGCAATAGTTGTTTTCGTGTAAGTATCTGCATAAATTATAAATATGATTATATAAGTTAATTAACTAAGTCATCATTTTTAGATACATAAAAAAATGGCATAGAGTCTTTACAAATACAGAACTCACATCCTGTAAAATGTTGGGTACTGATATAAGTAAGTTACTAGTTAATTAATTTCATATATAAATATTTGAAAGATGTACAAGTAATCATTTTAAGACATATTTTTTTTTTAAATTTGGAGTTAAAATTATTATTCTAATAAAAACTGCAAAGTAAATTTTTAACATAACATCTATACGTGGTTTGTTTATTAGGCGAATCCGATGATAATGAGGGAGGACTGCTAATGGACAATTTTAGTAAATTGTTAAAATCTATTCGAAACGAAAATGAAATAAACGTAAGTGCAATTGCGTATATAGTATGTTTTACGTTGAATTTGATATTTTTCTTACTACCTCGGTCGAAAATACGTATTTTGCTCACCGGTTCCACGACAGAAAATAGTATTTTTCTGTCGTGGAACCGGGGAGCAAAATACGTACTTTCGACCGAGGTAGTAAGAAAAATAGTATACACTACACGGGAAAAAAGTTTGAGATTCCTGCCCTGCGCGCCATATTGCCCGAGGCGTAGCCGAGGTAGTAAGAAAAATAGTATACACTACACGGGAAGAAAGTTTGAGAGCCCTGCCCTGCGCGCCAGGGCAGGAATCTCAAACTTTCTTCCCTTGTAGTGTAAAATACTATTGTGTATATTTTAGAGTCATAAATTTCCTGCTACTACTTACTCAAAACCTGTGGCTGTCGATATGTTTGAAGAATATGTTAAATTATCTTTGGAAAATGATGAGCTGCTACAACAACATAAGGTACATTATTAATTTTAATAATTTATTGATGTTAATGAGTTATGTTTCAGTTATTTCCACAAGGCCAAACCAAACCTTGGGAATACGGAGCACTAAAAGTTAACAAACCTAAAAACAGATATGCTAACATAGTGGCTTGTAAGATATATATTTTTTTCTAATTTACATTTATGTATACACGAAGTATTTTACAGATGACCACTCACGAGTCAAACTTGAGAAAATACAAGGCGATGAATATTCTGATTATATAAACGCCAATTTTATTGACGTAAGTACTTCTACATTATCTATCTTCATATATCTACTCGAACTAATATTTTACTCTTGGTTTGAACTGACTGCGTCAGTCCATTTTCTATTCGTCTTCTAATTGATTGTTTTCCAAATGTTATAACTATTACAACGTACAATTTTTATATCAGAAACATAAAGAAAATGAAAGAAGAAATTACGAAACTTTTATATTTTACCAAGAAGATTGAATAGTATTTATCTCTTTTCAGAGTTATAGGACAAAAAAAGCTTATATTGCGACTCAAGGCCCCAAAGCAAACACAGTGAATGATTTTTGGAGAATGATTTGGCAAGAGAACGTTAAACATATTGTAATGGTCGCAAACTTAATCGAAGGACAAAAAGTAATAACCATATATAAATAATCATTTTAATACATTTTTAAACTTACAGAAAAGGGTAGAAAGATATTGGCCGCAAATAAACGAGTCCTTGGAGTTTGGAACAATCAGTGTAAAATACATTTATGAAAACATATACGCCAACTATAGGGAAAGAGAATTTAAAATTACAAAAAATAACACAGTTAGAAAAGTAACGTATATAAATGAATTTATTTTATCTTTTTCTAAAAATCAACTGTTTTAGGTCTCACAATTGCAATTTACTTCATGGCCAGATCACGGCATTCCTCTTTATTCACAAAGTTTAACCCCATTCGTACGAAAAATGCTTAATATTAAATCCTTTCCAATAGTCGTCCATTGCAGGTATACCTACAGTTTTTGTTTTTTTAGTCATGAAATTTATTACATTGTTTTAGTGCTGGTGTTGGCCGTACAGGTACAATCATTTTGTGCGACATAGTTTTAAGGATGGCAGAAAGTGAAAAGATGGTAGACATTTTAAATAGTCTAGAGTACATAAGATCATGTAGACCAAATATGGTGGATAATTATGAACAATACAAATTAGTCCATTTAGTGGTACTAGAACATTTATTTGGCATGAAAACTAACATACCGTGTAACGATGATATAAGTGCAACGGTTGCGAACATCATCAAATCACAAATAGACAAGCAAATGAAATATTTGGATACAATTGAATGGCAGGATCAGGCCATGAAGTCAATTATTGAAGACGAGTACGAGAATATAGGAATTTTAGGAAAAGGAAAAAACAGATACGATGACATCGTTCCAGGTATCTATTTATTCATTTGTAAAAATTTACAGAATTCTAATGGTGTTTTGACAGAAAAAAGTGGAAAGATATACCTTTCACGCTATCCATCAGATGACGCATCATCGACTTACATAAACGCAGTGTATGTGGACGGCTTCAATCACAGAAATAGATTTATTGCTACCCAACAGCCCATGCCTAATACCTTAAATGACTTTTGGAGATTGGTTTTTGAAACAGAAACCAAGGTTATAATTTCTCTCAATGAAATAAATTTGCGAGATCCGGTACTTCATAATATCATCCCCAAGATAAGTAATAACGGTTAAAGTATTTTTATTTTATAGACAATGTGTGAGTTTTGGCCGAAGAAGGAACAAATTATAGAACCAACTGAACACATAAAAGTGATTCATTACAAATCGGATGTATATGATATATTCAAAATAATTAATGTACACCTTATTGCAAATGAGGTGCGCATTATTAGATTTATTCCAAACATTCTTTCATTTCTAAAATAATCTGTTGCAGAAAAAAATCTCAGTTGATATTGTCCAATATATGAACTGGAAAAGTAATCAGCTGTTGCCAGATAATTTACATCATTTTTTGTCTCTAATGCAAGAACTAAATTCACTCCTGCAAAGATCTGTACCAGCAATTGTTACTTGTCAGTAAGTTAATTAAAGTATACTGCACGCCTTTTGAAGTGGATAATTTGAATTTCCTGAATTAAACAGATGTAAAAATATTTATATTTTAACCAGTAATTTTATTTAAATATTTAGAGCTTTTTAACAGTATAAAATGCGTCGAAGAAGATTTTCTCGCTATAATTTTGGAGCACGGTAATCTGAGTCAACAACAAATAGTCCAAATATAAAATGTCTCACAAGTTGTAGTAAGCCATGCTTGGAATCGTTGGCTAACTAATAATGCCAATATACGACATGGTGGTGATTGACAAGGATCTACGACCAGAAGTCATGACCGTTTTTTTGTTATTTCTGTTGGATGAAATCGCACATTCTCTACATCCAGGCTTCCTACAGACGTGGAAACACTATATATCTCTATAACAGCACAAGAAGGTTGCATGAAGCTGGCCATAGAGACAGAAAACCTTTTCGATACTCTCTGTTAAACACTGAACATCCGATTCACCGTAGGCCAACGATTACTGTCTAGGGACTGCAGCAGATGACTGCTGTCATATATATGTGAATGTGGTGAAAGATTCATAAGCAAAACATGGCTCCAAATGTTGGAGATGGTTCCGTAACATGTTAACACAAGAAACTATGAATGCGCGATGATATCACGGCTTAGTTATTCAACCAATTATTATTATATTTGCTCAAGAGTTTGTATCAGATTTTGTTTTGGTAAACGACAATACGAAGCTGATACACAGGCTCCCGTGTTCACCAGACAGTAATACAATTTCAAAGACAAATATACACTTGAAAGCAGCAGCCTTAAAGTTTTGAGCAGCTTGCTAATACTTTTGGAGATGAATGGCAAACTATATATCAAAAATTGATTCATTCACTAATTTTGAGTATACCAAGAAGGGTGAAAGCTATTTGTGGAGCAAGACCAACCGAGTACTGACTGCAAAAATGTAGCATTAAATATTCTGTTTTTCTTTTATTTAAATAATTTTATTTTATTATTTTCCCAAAGAATTTGGTGATATTAGTCTTATTACTGATTTAAAAGTTCTACTGTTGTTGCAATTTTGTATTATATTTATTATTTATTTAAAACTTATTATTATTATTTTGATAATATATTTGGTATTCTGATTTTTTAAATAATTATCAACTTCAAAAGAAGTGCAATGTGTTAAATGATCAGATTTTATCTAAGTATTTATTATTTAAGCAATGGCGCAACTGCATGTGGTCTATTCCTTGCAATGTCTTTTATATTAGAGAAAATAAAAATGGACCATGAATGTGACGTTTGTCAGGCTGTGAGATATGTGAGACACAATAGGAAACAATTTGTTCGAGACAAGGTACCGTATTTTAATAAAAGTATTTACAAGCATGTTAATTTTATTTTTTTCAGAAACAACTTATATTTCTATACAAAACAGCAGTGGAGTATTTGAAAAATTTCGAGTCCTACTCAAATTTTATGTAGGCTTGTACGAAATACCGTTTCGTATTACATAGTGTTAATATACATTATATTATATATATATATATATATATATATATATATATATATATATATATATATTTAAATTAAATATTAGTTTTAATAAATGAAATAATATAACTATTTGTTTTACTGCTATCCATGGTAAAAAACTGATCTAAAATAAATCAAACTTGAGCGGACAAAAATAAGAAATTTTCTAAAATAAATTTCTCATATAAGTTTAAATTTATATAAATATTATAAATATAATAAACAAAGACTTTACTATAAACGATAAAGTACTAATTTTCTTTTCATATAACTTTTAAAATAGGAAAAAAGATTAAAATTTAATCGTAATTTTTACTAAAATCTTTTTATATTTGTGTATAATTTCCATTAGATTGATATAAACCACCATTTTAAATTCTAACATAAAGAAAATCAAAAAAAAAACAAAACAGAAATACTGTGAAAAATTTTCATTTTAAAATTATTTGTGTACATTACATTTGATTAATTTGATAATTAAAGTTTATAACGGCATTTTAATCAAATAATGAGCAATTTGAGGTTGATAGATCGCAGCCATATGTAACAGATTTGATGGGAATCGGACAATCCAGTGTTTCAACAGTTGAAAAACGATTTAAAGAAAGGTGTACTATGCCTGTGGATGATCTTTATTTACGTATTTAAATATTGAGTCTGCGGCATGTTACAGCTCGGCAACTGCAAAAGGATTTGTCGAGAGTCCGTAATGTTCAAATATTCGTTAAAACCGTTAGGAAAGAGAGAGAATTTGGTGTCAGACCCAAAATGCCTCTTACTGTACCGTTGTTAACCAGGTAACACCGTGTGGCACGAATAAAGATTGCCAGAGAACACGTTAATTGAGATATTCAGGACTGGAGCAATATCCTTTTCACGGATGAGTCCAGATTTTCACTTTTCGAATCTAATAGACGCATTCCAATGTACAGACGGGAAGGTGAAAGATTTGCTCAGTGCAACATTAGAGAAACTCGAAATTGTGAAGATGGTTCTATGGGGTGGTTTTAAAGCTGATCGGTATATAATAGAGGTTTTTGAAGAAAATGTAGTACCATTTGTCCCTTTTATAGGCGATAATTTTGTTCTTATACACGACAACACTCATCCGCACCTTGCCAGAATAACTTTAGACTAGTTTTAGATTTATTTTATGTCAGCAAATAGTCCAGATCTAAAAGCAATCGAGCATATTTGGGACCACCTACAGAGATGCATAAGAACCCATAATATCGCTTCAGACAGTCTTGATAAGCTGGGAGACGTTTTAAATGAAGAATGGGAAAATTTGGATATGGACTACATTAGAAATCTTATAAGGAGCCTCCACATAGAATGGAGGACGTCATTAGAGCCAGAGGCGGTAATATCACGTTTTAAAATAATTCAACTGGCGTTAGAAGTGTCTTTTTTGTCGTCATGATTTTTCTCATTTTTGGTAATTTACTGTTATTTTTATTATTTTGCTTGTTTTTGATTCATTTAACCTTCATTAACCATTCCTATGTTAATAATTTTTAGTTAAAAATCAATTATGCGATACTTTTTGTGATGAGTATATTTCTAAAATCTTTTAATCGATTTACTTAAAAATTGTAATACAATAATATGAACTACATCTTTGTGTCATTACATTTCGCTTATTTAATGCATTCGCGTCTTTAGGTACATTTTATTTAATATGAATAAGGGGAAATACCGCACCTCAACTCAGGACTAACTTCAAAATAGCACTTTTTTCACCCATCAAACTTGTTACTGTATGTACTATCGCGTTCATAAGTGGTCTGCCACTTCAATGACGTCAGGCCGTAAACGGTCACATTCTGTATTACCGTGCACTGCCGAGACGGTAGAGCACGGTAATACAGAATGTGACCGTTTACGGCCTGACGTCGTTGAAGTGGCAGACCACTTATGAACGCGATAGTACAGTATATGGAGGTACCTCTCCATGAGTTAGAAATGAAAATAGTGCTTGTTTTGCATTCATTTATTTTATATTATTAAATGTGTAAAAGTGTCGTCAACAGTTTTTAAACAGAAGAGAATCCTTGGAGACCACCTGATTGCTCTATTCTTTTTACTGATTGGAAAAATCTATAACAAATACATATTAAAACAAATAGCTTATCCTGCTGAAAACATTAAGCAGCATAAGCTACTTCTTTTTGGTTTAATTGTGTGATAATATAGGTAACAAGTTATTCTTTGTACAAATTGCAGAGTATGTTATATTTTGTTCCACAGTTGTACGAAGCTAATGATAAGAACCTCTTACATTTATACTTGTAACGCTCCCCAGATAGTGAAGACGCAAGGATTTAAGACTGGAGACCGCGAAGGCCATTGAATGTCTCATTCTAATCCATCTAACAGCAAATTGTTTATTAAGATATTCAATCAAATTAAGATAATGAGTAATCCTTTAAACCATTTTACAACTACAAATTAAAAAAAATATATGTCAGGGTATGAGAGTGGTTCCTTCTTCCGTTCGACAATTTCTTTACTTACTTCTTCTTTAATTACTGAAAGAAGGGTAATCCTTTAAAATATACTTTAGCGAAATTGTTTTTATCGACATGTTTTGACCTCTACAATAGGTGGTTGATCTGTGTCATCCTATATACAAAAACACCAGTAATAACAAGTAGATACGTCTGGTTCTAATCAGCGTAAATTTATGTTGTATGGGTCTATCGAAACATAAATATCTAACAGAAACGGCGACGTATCCTCATTTCTTTTACTTTTTAAACAAAACAACCCTAAAATTCTAATATCGGCATAATTTAGAATAAATTTAAATATTTTATGTTGGATACACATTTATACACAAGTATAGGAATGTCAACTATTACCTAAACACATATTTTATATAAATTACACTACATTTTCGCACTACCGCATAAATTTTTAAAAATGCAATTCAAAAGGTGCATAGTAATTAAAAAGGTAGCAGTGAAAAAAATTGAAAGAAAAATTTGCAGTTTTAATTATTGATGAAGGTCAGAAGTCAGCAATAAAATTAAAATTAAATTGAAATATTTTTTTATTCTGATATATAATACAATGAAATTTATAAGCTAACGATTAATAATGTTGTGGAATGAACATAGTTTAAATTAAAACCAGATCTAAACCTACAAAACACTAAGACAAATTAGTAAAAACAAACAATAATGGCACAAAAACTTTTGATGCTAAAAAATTGTTAATAAGGTAAAAATACTCCATTATTAATTGTTTTAACTTTACTTTATTTTATATTTTTTTGTATTTTTTTTTAATTTTATGTCCATATTAGGGTTAATTACATATAAGAATTTGTCGCTTTTGTGGAAACTGCCCCTCGTTTTTCTAACAGAAATACACCTAAACATTAAATCTATCTAAAAATGATAAGTGATTGTGATGTTTTAAATGTTAAATCTAAAGACGTGACCTATATTTACAAATTATACAGGTTTTCAACTGTAATTATCTATATATTTATGATAATTTAAAAAGGTTGTTGAAAACGAGGTTGTGTTACTGGGTGACTACTCGATGTTGTATAACATGCAAACGTGTCCAGTTGCATAAGAGCGAGGAATCAGAGGAGAACTGGGTGCCAACTTTCCGAATCCGAAGAACATGAATGTCCTTGTCAATTCAGTAGCGTCCTTCCTCTCCGATGAGAAAACCTATAAAAACAATATATATTAGTTTACGAATTTTTAAAAATGTTAGATAAGATAAGACAAGCAGTACACACCACTATAACATGTTTGCACTCCAGCTCCTCTTCGGCAGCTTCCAAAAGAGCGACAAAGCCCTCGCGTGAGCCGTTGGGTAGCACGCACTCCGGTACCGCCACGTAGAGGGTATGGCCACAGAGTACGGCATCCCACTGCATGCCCCTAGTACGGACGGAGAGCCGCCGCTGCGGCGGATCTCCCTTCTTATCCCCAAGGTCATCAGGACCCCCACAGAGGCCCGGTACCCAGGGTCTTGTGGCTCTGGCTGGCGCTCAGAGCCGAACGTTGACTACTACTCATCATAAACCTGGAAAAAGGAAATTACAGGTCACAGATAAGTACAAAGTTCAAATGTCTACTCGAAAATTCTTGTTCTAATTTGATAAAACCATTGTGTGATTTTATCTGACTCGATTGAAAAATTTATCCAATCTCAGCAAAATATAAAATATTACGCTGTCGTATATGATTCCTAATCTATTGCATGCTGATTTTTTAACGTTTTCAAAATGATGACCATTCGATATTATAATCTACCGGAAACTCGTGTAAAACGGGTTTTCGTCCGCAATAATATGGAAATCTACAAGGTAGCACAACACCCCACAACACTGGAAAATCTGCGATGACGAATCATTAATGCATTTCGCGGGCTGCCACAGCTTGCTTCCGAATGTGCGGCAACGGTGTGAAGACAACCTGTACCACTGTAGGCACATTGGCAGACAAATGTTCAAGGATTTACTTGACTAATACGGTAAGTTTTTAAGTAAAATTAAATCGATTTTTGAATTTTTATCAAACGTAATGTTGGTATTTCAAAACCTAATAATTTTCTAAACAGGTGGTTCGATTTTCAAAAACTAAGCAGCAATAATACACAGGCTGCCCCAGAATATGTGGGGTATCAGATAGAACACATAAAATTATATATATAATGGACGTCCCGGACATGTTTGTGTTTTTAAATAACTTCTGAAGTGCCAGATGGAATTGAATCATTTTTTGATATGATGGTAACCAGGTAAGTCTCCTTAAAATGGGCCATTACACATATTTTTGTTACACCTTCTATGATAAAGGCACAATAATATTTTTGAACAACATAAATCGTAAAATTAAAAAAGGTATCGACACAGATGAAATGAACCGTTTACGAATAAACATTTTTTGTACAATATAGTTTTTATTAAATTATTTTGTATTTCAAAATTATTTCAGTCTACTCTTATATCTAACACTCTCTAGTTATAAAAATTGGACCCTCCAGAAGGCCCCTTGTTTCATCACAATGAAAATTAATCATTTCCATTAAGTTTTCTCGATTGTCTATTGGATTGGCATAAGCTAAATGACACAAAAAAAATCTAATGGATTTAGGTCAGATTATCGACGATTCCCTGGGCCATTATGGTACGAAAAAAAATTATAGGAACTTGTCATATTATTTTTATGTATTCTATTTGAATCCGTACACATATTTTTGAACACCCTGCATAGAGAATTAAAAGACTGTTTAATGAGATATCACTTGACTTCCATTCCCATTTGAAAAAATTTAGTGGATGACAAACAAACTTTTTCTGAATCTCGTCGAAGTTTTTTTCCAGCCTGTAATGTCTAGAGCCACCCTGAATAGTATAATGTTACATTTTTTAATAATGTCTGTTTAAAATTAATCACAACAAATGGACTATTGTATGTATGTAATGCCCCCACAACATTTGTTTTTAAATATAAATACAGACGTGGCAAAAGAAATAGAAAAAATTTGAAGTCAAACATTTTGTAAACATAAACAAATTTAATTTATATTTTGTTCAGTCAGTATAAAAAATGTAGTTCAATATTCTATAACGCTTTTGTACTTTTTTTACATCTTTTAAACGTTGCAAATATGACATTAAAAGCATACATTAGTCTGATTTGGTTGGCCAAAGAAATAAAATATTCAAATGTATTTACGTTTTTTGCAACTATTTAACAATACTCTTAATAGTAAGAATTTAATATTAATAGGATTTATATTATTTTATTCAATAAAGTCATATTCAGTGAAAGGAAAGAAACATTGCAGTCCTGAGGAGTGGGAAATTATAATTGACATGAAACATCAAGGTCTAAATATTGTTGACATCACTAAAAACTAAATTATTCCGAAAAATGGTTTAGAATGCTTATTAACAAATATGAAACAACACACTCAGTTGAAAATACAATGAGAAAATGTCCTAGCAATAAAACAAATATTAACCAATAAATTGGAAAAATCTGAAACGACATTCTTCCCTGCCTTCTAGGCAAATAAAAAATTAATTAATTAAGTCACCAATATCAGTGTGACGAGTAGAACAATCAGACGTTAACCGAATGCACAGAACTTGCAAAAATATATTTCAATAAAGAAATCATTGTTATCAAAAAATAATATTCGAACAAGACTAACAGATTATACAAAAATGTATTAATTATACTCCAGAATTTTAACCATGGGTACATTTGGAGAGATGATTCCATGTTCAATAGAATCACATTGTAAAAAATGCGTCCATCGTCCTCCTAACAAAAGACCATTACAAAAAAGTATTAGTAAAATGGACCGATTAATATATAAAAACATCAAGAAAGATGTAAAATACGATACGAAATTGTTCAAAGTTGGTCAAACGATAAAAACAACATACAGTCTCAATTGAAATAACAAAAATCATCAAATTTAGATGAATTCTGGTTATTAATTAAAGAATCATGAAATATAATTTCAAACAATGTTTGGCGACATTTCGTTGAGTCTTTGTTTTTGTTTACTAGTAGTTATAACGAAGAAAGGGTACCCAACAAAATATTAACAATTTTGTTTAAAATTAATTATAAATTCTTTAACAAATATATAATTTCCAAAAGTGAGCTATTTCTTTAAGATTCAATTTTAGCAGAAATTATTTTCTACATTAGGTACACAACGAATAATCGTAGAAAGAATATACATAAATAAAATACAAAATAATTTTATTGCATTTAATTAGAGGTGTACTTTTCCTAATTAACGTTAGGATGGTAATGTGTGCCATATCATGGTATTAATTACATATTTTTAGTTTTGTACACCACGAGCTCAGATTTCCTCACAGTTTTATATACGTATGACACCAATAACTTGGAGATAAGTCTGACCTTAAAGTCGATCGGTTATCAATTTGTTAAATGGCAATCCACAATCAGGAAAACTGTGAATGACTTAAATAAATTGAAGGAGTAATATAAATATTAATTCCGCATAAATGTAATTGTTTTGTTGTGTAAATTAAACGCCACATTTTACAGACATCATAAAACGTGTTTACTGACATCAGTAAAAATTTACTGTTTATTATTTGAATCTCAAATTACGTGTAATATTGAAAACATCTTAATATATATTGTTTACATATACATTATTGTATTGTACGAAACCTGAACCTTTACCTGACAGACATTTGCATATGCGGAATATATATTATTGTCAGCTGCAAATTATTAAAATATATTTTCTTTACGTAAGCAAATACACATGCATGTCACATTATATTGAGAAAACAGAGACAATTATAAAAACCAATAAAAGCCAAGGCTAAATGATTGGAAATAATTACAAAGCAAAGTTCTAATAACAATTGAATTTGTGTTCATGATAAGGATTCTCGAAAGATAAAACCGCAGACGATTTAATTTACATGAAGGACGGAGTAAACATAAACAGAAATGTCGTCTTTTTAAACTTATGTTACGTTCGTCACGTTCGATTATTTTTGTACGGACATCATAGTCATGTCCTAGATAAACAAAAGTATTTTCATTGGATAACGTCAAATCCCCCAAATCGTAAAAATGAATGCCAAAATATGAAACGCAGAATATTTTTTTGTTACTATAAATAGAAAACAATTATTGTTGCGCCACATAATTCTCGTGGCGAAGTCATTTATCTTTATCAAACAATGGTTTCTAATTAATCATAATTCGGAAAAATGATACGGATCCATTGTGAGAATTGATACACAATGGAAAACTACTGGGTCTCACATGTGGCGTATTATGTACGCTGGATGTCTTAAACGATATCGACGGTTCAACTAACGAACATTCATCAAGTCACCTAATTAACGATGTTTATCAAGAAATATTAAAATGGCGTATGAAATTAAAAAATAGTTTTTTCGTTATAGGTCAGATCGACGTTTACAGTTTGACCTTTGCATATTTTTTTTTACAAATGAAATGGGACATTAATACAATAATGTTTCACAAACAACGTTCGCGAACACACTCGATATCAACAAAAATACTCACGATTCGTTGGTACTAGTTATAGCTGTCATTTTAGCAATTCTAGAATTCGTGTAAATACACAAGTCACACTTGCACAGTACGAACAGTTAAACAACTATGGAGCCATCAGTCACAGTTTATATGGTTCATTCAACCGACGTTGCCAAGTCGTGCATACTTTTTCTCAAATTGGTAATTGCCATGACTATCTGCCGAATAAATATGAAAATAAAGTTTACAATAATCTACATTTAGGCTCCGTGTGATGTTGTTACATATTTTTAACACTTTAAACAAATATAATGTTTGAATTTTTTAAAATTGTTCAACATATTCAATATGTAAATATTACTGGAGATCATCTTAAACGATACTGGTTTTCATTAATAATTTATGAATATAATTATTTTGCAATTAATAACTTCTCTTAAAACTTATTCAATTCTTTCGTAGTTAGTTTAGGATTTTAGTATGCAAATCTAGCAACGTGGCGTCTGTTAATGCTATTAAACTGCCATCTCTCCCAAAGTTTGTGCAAACGCGCGAGCATGTAAATAGGTTTCTTCTTCAACCTTAAATGTGTAAAATATACACTTTACATGATTTTTATTAAACATAAACAATAGATGTTAAAATGTATTAAAAATATGAGCCGTACTACTTGAATTGGATACAAGTACCTATAATGCTTATTGTTTTTTCTGTTATTGTTGTGTCTACTATACTAAATAAATTTTATTCTTTAAAAAATTACGTACTTTTTTATTTTTCAATGGACGGAATTATAGCAACTTATTATTTTACGGTCTTTCATTGCTCTATGTGAATTTAAATTAACTATTTACTAACGGTCTTTTGGTTATTGTAATTAGTAAAATTATAATTCAGCGTTTTCAAGACCGAAAGAAACAAGAAAAGATGGCTAAAAGTTTACGGCTAAATAAATAAATCGTTTCTCATGTTATTGAAATATTTAGAGAAACTGACCAAGTGGTTGCCACGAAGAAAATTGTCGAGAGATTGAAAAAGTTCAAAAAAAAAGTGTTATCGCCAACTGAAATTAAAACCAACCCGCAGGAAATTGGACTTGGTAAAATTAAATTGAAAACTATGAAAAAATGGTTATTGGATGGGGGATTCGTTTGACCCCAGACCTACAAGAGAAACTCTGGTTTCTACTAAAAATTTGAGGTTTGATTTTGACTTACTTAGGCGCACATTCACTGGACCACAGAACAGTGGGAACGAATAATTTTTAATGATGAATCTATATGTGTTTGATAAAAAATACTATAATAATGACTGTCACCGTACTATACTGTATATAATAAATATAATTTGAAATGTCATAAATAATTTTAAAATTGTATTCCTTTTTATAGATTTTATGTATTTAATAATTCGAAATTAATTGTTCTGTCTAAAACATACCATATCACATATTTGGATTTATGTCCAAAGTACTTATTTACTAATTACAAAATTTTTATTTATTTATATAAACATAATGGTAGCCAGAGAAATAGCACACATTACCATCTTAGCGTTAATTAGGAAAGGCACACTTCTAATTAAATGCAATCAAAATATTTTAAATTTTATTTAAAATAATTACATCATATTCTTTCTAACATTATTCATTTTGTACCTAAATCAAAATAATTTCTACTTAATTAAATATTAAACTAAATAAATTCACAATATCACAGAAACAACACACGTTTAATAAATATACAGGGTGTTACAACTTATTTGACTAATTTTAACCACTTACTCACTATTACATAAGAAGTCGATTTATCAAAAAAAATGTAATAAAAGTTCAACATGAAACGAGATAAAATTAAACACTTGCTATGCTTATTTTTCCAATTTGCTTTAAATGTTCCTGGATGGTCGACAAAGGTTGGTTAAGGGTTTTTGACAATTCTTCAATTGTTTGACATGGATTTACTTCCACTTCTGCCTTTAGCATGTCGTTGTCTAATGTCGTTGGTCTTCCTGATCGATGGGAGTCAGACAAATCAAAATCACCGATTCTGAACTTGGAAAACCATCTTTGGCATTTACGAACATTTAATGCACTTGGATAAACATCGCAAATGTTTTTGGTCGCAACTCTTGCGTTACTACTCTTGCGAAACTCGTAAAGCATACAATGCCGGATGTGCTCTTCCGATATTTGGTAGGTCATTTCACTCCAAATTGCAAAAAAAATATTAATACTGAATTATTTAGTAATGAACAAGTCATAATAACCTTAAAACGATTTTAGTACGCCTTCGAAGTACAAAATGAACCGACAAATGACAAACAAATAAATCATGCGCAGAAACGACATGACTTTCCGGTCCCCTAAATATAAAAGCTATCCGAAATTGTTCGCATTGGTTTGAATATAAGCTTGGGCCCGTCGAGTCCACTTATGGCGCACTAATTCAAATTCCTGCCTGAAAATACAAATTATCGTATGCCGTTTTGATCCGGTCTCACAATTCTTCAATATTTTGAACTTACTGTATTGAACTTACCTCATTTTTTAAATGTTCTCATGAGAAAAAATCTATATAATTCAGATTTTGTGAAACACCACGTGTATTAATCACATAGTTTGTACGACTTAAAAAATTAATATTTCATTGGGTACCCTTTGTTCGTTTGAAATTAAATTTCACGACTCTTCAGTTAGTAACACTTCATCTAAATTTGATAGTTTTTGGTGTTTTCAATTGGGATATGATGTTGTTCCCTAAGTTTTTAATTCGATTTAGATCTGGACGCTGGCCAATCTAGAACCACTAGTTGTTAATCAATTTTGAATAAGTTTGGACGCATGCTTCGAATCATTATCATTCAAAAAATCCATATTACTGGTAAATTATCGTTAGCAAATGATTCCATTACATCTCTTATCATATCTATATAGGAGTCCTATACGATGCCAAGAGGGATCCCAAACCATAACGTTTAGTTCATCGTGTTTCAAAGTCTTTGTAGTGTATTCAGGGTCCAAACATTTATATGAAGAGCGACGAACGTATTACTTACTTCGATAAAATTCTAGGAGACAATAAATATTACATATTTTTGTGTAAAGTTTAGTCTACGAATATTCTTTTTTTATATCAATTGTTTATTTATTGAAATAAATCCTTGCACGTTTTGTGATTTCAGTCGATGTCTAATTGTTCTACTGAAGACAGTGGTATGATTTAATTAATTCATATTTTATTTCCCTTGAAGACAAGGAATGATTTCGTTTATTGATATTTCCAATTTATCTGTCAATGAAAGAAAATGTTTTTTGTTAGGGCGTTTTTTTGTTGTATTTTCAATGTTATGTGACAAAAAAGCAAAAATATGAAATATCTTACAAATGTTTAATTTTTAATTTTGTGCTATTTCTCTGTCAACCATTGTACAGTAACATTTCAGCAACGTTACCAAGTAACCGACATGCAATGTTACTTCTACGTTATATTCGAATCATTGCAAAGTAAACATATGTGCAACGTTGCCCAACATTTCCGCAATATAACTTTCTACCTAAAATATTTTGAGAGTTTAAAATATGTATCAGAAATATTTCCGAATAATAAAATAATTCACTGAGTTTTAGGTACTTGAAAATTCAAAACAATTCTTTTGTTGTACTATTTTAAACATACCTATTTGGATTTAGATACTAAATAAGAAATTTAATACTAAATCGACCACTTTTAACCCTATCCTTTTTAATTTACAAAAAAATTAAATATATATTTCACATTGTAAGTTTTCCTAGTTAAATATTCTTTAACTTGTATTGTTGGTTCAAACCTGTAGAGCTTTACTACTGTGAGTTGAATTCGAGAGTTGTCACGAAGAGAAAACGTCATTCTCCAACTAAGTATAGCATTTTAATGGTCTAAAACCTCTTGTTTAGGTTCAAAAATTAGAGCTGCAAAATAGGCAAATATGCCTCAAAAGTCATTTTAAGTACCAAAAGCTATTGTAGTTTTTCACTCATAGTTCCTGCGAATCCTATTACATTCCATTTTTGCTGTATTAATTAATTTTACTATCGCCCAAGACTGTAAGGATATCAACTAATACAATTTCTACTCCACTGAAGAACTCTTTTTTCACATTTGGACGACTTACTTAGTAAACGGTACATTTCCGTTTCCAAAATTATGATTGTACGTAAACAAGCGTCCAAAGTGATAGATCGAAATAAGTGAAAGGTAACTAAATTAGCCCTCAAACAGTAGTACATTTGTTTCGATAGAATGAAATGTAGTTAGATTACAGATGATTTTTATTTTTGGGACAAAGAGGGGAAAGTTTAAAAATCCCTCTCCGGGCACCGATCCGAAGATCATGGCCATAGTGTTTACAATGTATGATAAATCATACATGGGGGGAAAGGAACGTATATTTGCATATACGGGGTATACTGAACCAGAAGACGTGGGACTGACAAAGATGCCAGCCCCCTGTCAATTGGGTTCGGAAGAACAAGTCCAATCTGAGGAAGATCCAAGATCTTCCTGGGGATGGATTGGACTTGCAGGTGTTGGACCCGTTAGTTCCCCACTGCCATTGGCTTGTGGAGCGGTACTGAGCCCCAGGACCACGACAAGGTGGATCCATCCAGATGATGAAATTTCAATTTCCATTATAATAGTCACATATGAATCTGGAGTTTTGAAATTTTGCGAAATATTTTGACTAAAACCTTATCTGGTCAATTTTTGACAAAATGACAACTATTCTAAAAAAATAAACATAATTTTGAAAAACTCATACTTTTCCAGACGAATAAAATAATGCAAAAGCACAGAAACGTATTTAGTAGGGTCCTATAATAAATAATAATTTTCATCAAAATCCAAAAGGATCGAAACGACATATAAAAAGATTGTTTTATTTTAAAATAATGGGAAAGATTAAAACTGGTAGTCTTATACATGTGTTTTTTATTACATTAGAAATAGTAAGACACAATAATAATTGATAAAAAAATCTGTAACATTTTTATTATTTCCAAACCATATAATATAAAAATCTATATATACATAACAATAAAACAAATAAAACCAAACATTTATACTTGACACCAATAAAATTCCTGCTAGATGCATTACTTCCTCTTAATTAAATATCTGTTCATAATAAATGTTGCAATAAATGGCCAAATAATCATAAATGAAATCAACTGAAAAGACATATTTCCAAAGACTCCTTTTCGTTTTTGCAATGACACATGGACACTTTTATTTTCCAAATGATTTATTTTAGTTGTAAGCCTTTCAATATCATGTTTTAAACTTTGTACGGCTTTAGATATTTCCTGGGATATATCTACATTGCTCTGTGATTTTGTCCTAGTCCTCGAAATATGATTTACGTAACCATTGGAAAGTCCATCCGCGTATGGGATGCCATTAGGTAAGTATCGTCTAGGTTCCGGATTCTAAAAAAAATATATATCCATTACATCACAAAGAATGCCTTTTAAAATTCCTCTTTATTTACCTCAATTGTGTCAATATATTCTTCATCGCTGTGGTCCGAATCTTCATCTATTGGAATGCTAGGTGAAACTGATGGAGATGCGTCCAAACTAGAACCCAATCTCGTCGGCGAAGCTTCACGAGAAGCTACAGGGTACAATAATAATGAAAATCTATCACTACAATCTTTTAAATTTGTTTAATTACCGAAAGGAGAGTTAGGCTGCGATCGTACACGTTCCATCACGTCGCCAGCGATTAGTTCCAAGTCGTCCATATTAACGGAACTCAGTTCGTCAGTGGGGGCCTCCAAGAAGTTGGCAACTTTATCAGAATAACTCATGGTCTCGACAATACTAGAATACAATAGCATTCTACAACTAATTCGTGAGCGAAGAGAAATGGTAATTACCATTAATTTTATGATGAAGTAAAACAAAGAATTACATGGAAATGAATAAGCATTTATAACACCAGCTTACAAATTTTCATTATCACTTAATTAATATTAATTTATGAAGAAGTTTTAAAATGCTAAAAAGATCAAGTAATCATTTCTTAAAAAACTTATTTTTATTATATCAAAAATGGGATGGTTCAAAAGAAAAACTGTGATTGATGTAGCTTCAAACAAAAATTACGAGTTTGAACTTGAGCAAAATTTTCAGGAATAAATGGATCAAAGAATATAAGGTACCTGTTTATCAAATTTTCACAATAAATGATACAGGTAATGAAAGTTCATTTTTTTAATTATTGTCAGACTGGTTTTTGCAGTTAGTTTTCTTAATAACCAAAGAAATAAACATTTATGAAACATTACATGACTCACAACTCATTATTAATTCAGAAAAAATCTCAAAACTCACATAAACTAGTGTAAGTTTCACATTTTATAATACAAAGTGTTCATAATTGGCCGGTTAGATTTTATTCCTTTATAATCATCTAATTAACATAAAAAGTTATGGTTTAGCTTATCTTATCATTTGAGACGTGTGTATAAATAAATAACAAAAATATTTGATTAACATTGAAGATAGAATTTATTTTCAAAAGATAATATCTAATTCCTCTATGCAAGATTTTTTAAATAGATATAATCCAGAACAATGAGATATTATATATATATACTGGTGCTTGTACGATCTGTATTACTGTTTTTTTCTAATTAGATTAATTCAGGAACTTACGTGTGCAGTTCATCCACGTATCTTGACATCGCTTCATTTTTCGACATATCACCCAATTTTTTCCAGGCATCATATTTGGCTCTACCCACAACATCCCAGAATCCGGGCCGCGAACCGCTGCACGGTCCTTGTGTGGCCTGTTTGAAATAGCCATAGAACCTCAGCATCAATTCATTGCTGGGCTGATATGATCCTGTAACAGGGAGGAGTTTGTGTGTTACTAAAAGACATTTTTCTGAATGGAGGTCTTATTATTTATTATGTGGTGTAATAAATTTGTTGGGTATTTTTTTTTCAATAGCTACTGCTGAAAAATATAAATTTATGAATATTTGAAATGAGTAATGGAATAAAACCAAGAATGCAATAATTGGCATTTAATTAATGCAATGTAAACCTGTTTTAATAATAACAAATACATTATTTAATGGACTACGACCCTATAATAAGTTCATTAATATGGGTACAATTTGAGTTCAGCTATTTGAAGAATATCAATTCAATTATCTGGACCATGTTGGTTGATAATTATATAAAAATACTTTCACTTATTTACAAAACTCTTTATCACGCAACATTGATAGTTTTCGACGATTGGGGATGGATTTATGAAAGTTGTTAAACTTTGATCTTGTATTATGACTTGCTAAATAAACCAGAGTTCACCAAATATAAATAAACATATGACAATTGTTAATCAATCTACTAGGTTTCACTGTAATTTTCTATTACCATATCTCAGCAAATGTATGAAACATACAAAGCAAAATAGTATTGCAAGGTTCTTGTTTAGTGAGAGCCGAAAATGTTACGAAATTTGTTGATATCAAATGCTTAATTCGCAATAAATTGTAATTAACGTACCATTTTTTGGTAAACTCCTAATAACATTCACGGCGGCATTAAATTTTTCTTCAGTAGTCATGGTTGGGGAAGTCTTATTATTTAATCAAAATTAGGCTACATACAACATTTATTGAACATCATACGACCACAACGAATCACTTCACAGGGCGAATGTTTATGAAGTTCATGGATTAATTGCACTGATGAAGTTTGTGAGCGAGAATAATGACAGATCTCTTTCCTGACATCTCTGAAAGACTTACAACAACTATATGTTAAATAGAACACTCATAAATATCAATACTCTCTTCCATTTAGGAAAGATGTCGCTCACTTATCAAACTATATTTGGCACAAAAGATGGCGTTAGTTAATATCGGTACAAAGTGTCAACAAGTGTTTCGCGCCAAAACGAGAGTTTCGTTGTAACCACCGAGTCTTTCGTTTGCTAATTGGTTCGTGCTCGTTTATATTTATTAAAAAATAAAATGGAAGGCTTTGACGATCCAGGAGTGTTCTTCAGTGATAACTTTCAAGCAGAGGAAAACCCGTCAGATCCGCAAATTAATTTACAAGGTGTGAAGAAAAAATTTAAGGAATTCATTCGCCAATACCACACCGACAACTTCAACTACAAATACAGGTAAGTTTTGAAGCATCGTAGCCAGAACTTTCTTATCTAATTGTTCTGGTTCCGTCAGAGACACGTTAAAACGCAACTACAATTTGCGCCAATTTTACTTGGATGTTAACATAGAAGATGTGGGAAGCTTCGATGAAAATCTAGCTGATAAACTGTATAAACAGCCTTCAGAACATTTACCCATATTTGAAGAGGCTGCTAAAGAAGTAGCTGATGAACTCACATCACCTAGACCTGAAGGAGATGAAGTCGTAGAAGATATTCAGATCATGTTGTCATCGGATGCTAATCCAGCTAATTTAAGAGCATTAAAAGTATGTACTTGTATAATTTTATATGTTGCTTAAAGGTCTTACTTACATTATAAATTATTTTAGTCAGAAGTTGTATCGAGACTGGTGAAAATACCAGGTATTATTATAAGTGCCTCAGGAATAAAGGCAAAGGCCACAAAGATTGCTATTCAGTGCCGCTCTTGTAGCAACTTAATTCCAAACTTACCTGTAAAACCTGGTTTGGAAGGCTATATTTTACCAAGAAAATGTAACACGTAAGTACTTATGTCTGTTCTTTTTTATTTAGACATAATATTTACATATTTTCCTCCAACAGAGAACAAGCTGGAAGACCAAATTGTCCATTGGATCCATATTTCATTGTTCCTGATAAATGCCACTGTGTAAATTTTCAAGTGTTAAAGTTACAAGAGCTACCTGATGGAATACCACAAGGTGAAATTCCTAGACACATGTCCCTTTACTGTGACAGATACCTGTGTGATAGAGTGGTACCAGGAAACAGAGTATTCATCTTGGGAATATACTCAATTAAAAAAATTAGCAAACCATCCAAGGTGCAAACACACCAAATATATTCCATAATTAGTATTAATACATCAATTTTAGAGAGATGGACGCGAAAAAGCCATTACTGGTGTTAGAGCACCCTACATGAGGGTTGTAGGTATCCAGGAGGACACTGAAGGCGTCGGAGCATCTGGATGTGCCACCATAACAGCAGAAGAGGAGAGTTTATTCAGAAGAATGGCAGCTTCTCCCAACATCTATGAAAGATTAGCTAGCAGTGTAGCTCCTTCAATCTATGGAGCTTTAGATATCAAAAAAGCTATAACTTGTCTGTTGTTTGGAGGTAATTCACCTAATATATGTTGAAAACTATTTTCACCCACACTTCAACATTTACCTAGGTTCTAGAAAGAGATTGCCTGACGGCCTAACCAGGAGAGGCGACATTAACGTACTGCTGCTTGGTGATCCAGGTACTGCCAAATCTCAATTGCTTAAGTTCGTTGAACGGGTAGCACCGATCGCAGTTTATACGTCAGGAAAAGGAAGCTCAGCAGCTGGTCTCACTGCTTCCGTAATGAGGGATCCTGCGTCGCGCAATTTCGTGATGGAAGGTGGTGCTATGGTCCTCGCTGACGGAGGGGTACGTGTGTATTTTATTATTCTTGTATTGTAAATTGAACTAATTCCCTTGTTTAGGTGGTGTGCATTGATGAGTTTGATAAGATGAGGGAAGATGATAGAGTGGCTATTCATGAAGCTATGGAACAACAAACCATATCAATCGCAAAGGCTGGTATAACCACTACCTTGAACTCAAGATGTTCAGTTTTAGCAGCAGCCAACAGTATTTTTGGTCGATGGGATGAAACCAAGGTAATGATGCAGTAATATCACAAGATTACAGTGGGATAAATTTCCTTTTTATTATAGGGTGAAGAGAATATAGATTTTCTTCCTACAATTTTATCCCGTTTTGATATGATTTTTATCGTAAAGGACGATCATGACAAAAATAGAGATATGGTGAGTAGGTGTTTAGTCTTTATGTATACATGTTGTTGATTATCTGGATTTTCTTCACAGATTCTCGCCAAGCATATTATGGGCGTGCATATGAATGCAGGACAAATAACTCAAGAACCAGCTGAAGGTGAATTATCTCTGGAACTGATTAAGAAATACATCAACTACTGCCGCACGTAAGACATTACATTTCTTTATCTCAAATACACATATTATAACACATCATTGAGAACTTTGGTTTCAATTTTGAACTGTAGTTTATTGTATTATGAAATATTTTATTTCAGACGATGCGGTCCGAGACTGAATAGCGATGCAGCAGAAAAATTGAAGAAACGTTACGTAATTATGAGAAAGGATGCTGGCTCCCACAGGGAAAATGAACGTAAAAATTCGATTCCCATTACGGTTCGTCAGCTTGAAGCTATCATTCGGATGTCAGAGAGCTTAGCAAAAATGCAACTGTTGCCGTTTGCAACCGAAAGTCACGTAGATGAGGCTTTACGTCTATTCCAAGTTTCTACACTTGATGCTGCTATGAGTGGAAGTCTGACTGGTATGATGTTTTATTAATAGTATCACAACGGCTTTTAATTTTAACTAGATTTGTATAAAAATAGTCCTCTAATATTTTCCTTTAACTTTTAAGGAGCTGAAGGTTTCACGACTGAGGAAGATCATGATATGATGGTGCGCATTGAAAAACAATTGAAACGGAGGTTCGCGATCGGAACGCAAGTTTCGCAGCAAAACATAATCCAAGATTTCATGCAACAGTCTTACCCTGAGAGAGCTGTATTAAAAGTTATTCATACTATGATTCGCAGAGGCCAATTGCAGCACAGAATGCAACGCAAAATGTTGTATCGTATAAGTTAAACTCGATATGAAATGTGTCAATGTTTATTGTAACGTCTTAAAATTGTTCAATTCACATACTTTGTTTTGTACTCTAATTCTTAATACAAATTATAAAACATACATCATCGTCTGTTTTTGAATGGGTATTCCGGATGATTTTCGGCGCCCTTGAAGAATTTAAAATCAAATATTCTTCCCTCTTCTCCTTGATCTAAAGCTGCTAGTTTGCTCATATCCTCATCAGATATTGTAAAATTAAATACATCAATATTTTGTTTTATACGAGCCGGATTTGAACTTTTTGGAATCACTGTTATGCCATTTTGTATGTGATGCCTTAGAAGAATTTGTCCTGGTGTTTTTTGCATTTTTTCCGCAATTTCTAATACTGTAGGATGACCCAAAATGTCCGGAAAGTTGTCCAAACTGAAATTACATAATTATATGCTAAATGAAACAAAAATATTTAGTTTTACATTTTGTATTATTTGTTCGAAAATCGCAACGTTTATTTGCGTAATATTTCTTTAAAATTGATTCCATATTATTGGTTTTATTTTTGTTTAATGAGGAAAATATACGTACGAGTAGTTGTATTTGCTGCTGAAATGATTATTAGCTCCCGGACTACCCAAGGGTGAGTATGCTGTGACAACTATACCAAGTTTCTTGCACAACTCTAACAAGTCCTTCTGCTGACAATAAGCGTGCATTTCGATTTGTAACACTGCAGGTTTTATTTCTGCCGCGTCATAAATTCTCTGAATTTGTTCCGCATTGAAGTTGGAGAGTCCAATCGATCTGATCAACCCTTTCTTCACTTGCTTCTCCAATTCCTAAAATAATCATTAGTTTTGCTAAAAAACTTGTATAATTTCATTTAATTTTTACCTTCCATGTGCCCACAATATCGTTATTTGTGTCTAATTTAAAGGAGCCATCTGCTTCCTGTAACGGCGTGTAAGTGTCCTCGTTGTAAAAGAAACTGAAAGGCATGTGGATGAGATATAAATCTAAATAATCCACCTGCAAATTTTTCATTGACATTCCTAAAAACTTTTCCACATCTCTTGGTCTATTTCCAACATGAGGCAGCTAAAACATTTTTAAGTATGAAGTTGTTTCCATTAGAACGGTATCATAATTAGGTCATTCAACATTTATTATTTGAACTTCCACGCATAATTTTAAGTGTTACTATAATAATCTTTCGATACTTACTTTTGTTGTTATGAAAAGATTTTCCCTTTTACCATTTCCATTTTCAAACCACTTTGTTAAGGTTTCGCCGATGGCATCTTCGTTATTATAATTGAAGGCGGTGTCTGTAAAAGGCTGTTGAAGATTTTAAGTTGCTGTTAATAATAAAAATTCTTTCACCTATATGCGTGTATCCACATTCAAGGGCGGCAGTCACGGCACTTTTGACTTCTTCAGGTTTTGCTCTCCATGTTCCTAATCCAACAATGGGCATTTTAAACTGTCCACTACCACTTAACTGAACCGTATTCATTATTATGTTACAAATATTCGCGATAGGAACGGGAAATAAAAACTTGTGTGTGTTGAGTCGCACAATTTTGCAGATTACAGCGTGGATCTATTTTGAGAGTAGTTTTGTAATTTAGAATAAACTTGACACTAAAATTAGACTTCAAAATCTTATTTTCAATGGTAGCTCGATTTTTTTTAACGGCGACTTTATCGGGTTAGAAGTTTTATCGATCTCGGGGAAGGTCAGGGAATGTCACCCTCGCGAGCAACATGTGAGCCAGTTTAAATATTTGCCTCGTATCTACGCAAACGTCGTAAATTAATTGGGGATGCATCGTTCATTGCTAATTATTGATGCGAAACAAAAATATTAAACAATCTTCGCATATAATAAATTTCAAGTTCAATTTATTATTACGTCTATAAAATAGCTATACCATTAATACAGCGGACAGTATCATTGGAATTCAATTCAGCAATATTTGTTCAAATAGGTCTAAAATTTTATAGTACACTATAATATAATAAAATATTATGTAAGTGTGGGTTTTTAAAACTTTATATAAATGATAAGAAAGTGGAATTAAAAAATTTATTTATATTTGAATTTTACTTAATCTAATTGTTTTAATATAATATTAATTTTAATAGTTTCTAACAATTAATTAATTCATATAGGTCGAGGAACATGACCCACACGTGAGGAGTTTTCATTAATCAAAAGGGATGACTACTTTTGAAATAGATTATTTCTTATTGTAAAAATATTTATATATTAAAATATACATATATTTTTTAAAATAACACTTACTAAACAGTTCTGAATCTTATTTGCAAATATAGCATGGATTAATGAGCGATGTACAGAATTAATGATTTAAGATTGCTACA
This sequence comes from Aethina tumida, assembly GCF_024364675.1. Classification (NCBI taxonomy): domain Eukaryota; kingdom Metazoa; phylum Arthropoda; class Insecta; order Coleoptera; family Nitidulidae; genus Aethina; species Aethina tumida. Next base: position 58,443,172 of record NC_065435.1, on the reverse strand, counting down.
GCGTTCTGCCGTTTAGATTTAGAATCAATTATATATAATTGACACGTTTCAAAATCCTGAAATTCGAATCTCTTAAAATGAAAAAACTCTTTTGTTAACCAATAACTGACTGACAGTCAGTGCGTTCAGTGCACAGATAATGGATTTTCTACAAAAAATTGATTAGTTGGAGTTCGGCATCATTAAGAGTACACTTTTAAAGTGGTGTTTAATTTATAGGTAAGCAAAATTTTAATTCTTATTCATATTCACAATGTATAAATTTAAGGTTATGTATAAATTTATTTTCTCTAAAGCAATATGTTACAAAAAGAAAAATAAATGCGGGCATTTCATTTATAATAATAAGGGGTTATTATAGTTTTATAATTGTCAGTTGATCAATAGTAGTGTTTAAATTTGTTCCTACAGCGATAGCGATCTAGGTATGACGGGGACTCCCATATGGTCCGCTGTTTCGTAGGCTGCCTAATCCGCAAAAAGAATCTGAATATTAAAATAATTCTATTTGTTTGGGCACAGATAAGATAATATGCAAATATAGCATACATATATATATATAGTAAAGGACATAAATGAAGCAACACTATATCTAGCGCACTTGAGAAAAAAGTATCAACAAAGTCAACAAATTGTTATGAAACGTCCATAAACCTAATGGTAATTTTCATTCCTACCTCCTGGTAAAAAGAGTAAAATCATCTATGAAATATACTATACTTAAAAAAATGCAAGCATTTAAAAACGTTTATTCTTAAAGATAATAATAAAACAAATTTAATTTCCCAAAGCATGTTTGAGGACCCATAAAATCTACTCATATGTTTTATATTAAACTAGATTAGCAATAGTTATGCGTATAAATTAATTTTTGAAATTACTTATCAAATATTAGTAATAGTTCTTTATTTTTTTAGTGCGACATAATTGAAACAACAAAATTAAAAATTTGACAAAAATAAAACGAAAACCAATTTTTTGTCAATTACCCGCTGTTTGCTACTACAGCGCAACATCATCTATCTAGGCATGGTATCGAATATTTTATTTGTACCATCCAGAGGTTTTACCATACACCATACATTTTTTCCTAAATAATTATGACTTTTTAATTGTTTAACTTGTATCTTCTGATCGACGATTTCCCACAAATTTTCGATGGAATTTAGATCTGACATGTTGGCCGAGACAGAACATTAGTATTACTTTGGGATCATTGTCCAGTCGAATATGGAACCTTAATGACATTTTCCGGTTTGCAAAAGACATTCTAGAAATGGTTGAAAAGTTGAGTTTTTACTGATTTAACCCTCAATTAACTAATGGTTGGCGAATAATTCTTGTGTAAATATTTTCATACAATATCTGGTGTACTGTTCATCAATTTTCTTCTTATGTTGAATTTCGTAATAGGTCTTTCACAACTTTTAGTTTGTTTTACACTATTTTTATATAGAATGACAACACTTTTTTGAAATTCACCAAAAAATTTATACCGCAAGGCATTATATTCAACTACAATTAATACGATTATGATTTAAAATAATTAAAAACTTTCATTTCAAATAGGTCTAAGAAAAATGAATAATAAATTAGGTAGATTCAAATATATTTATGTTTTCTGTCACTATTTAATAACACTCTGTAATTATTTTAATATAAAATTAAAAATATTTTGTTTGAATTTAATTAGTGGTGTGCATTTTCTAATTAACAATAAATAGTAACGTGTGATATTTTTCAGGCCACCACTGCATCTTGTAAACACCAACAATACATTCTGTATATTCGTCGTATTACGTATATAACAACGATAATGAATAATTATTTATTTATTTATAAGTAATACAAATACGAATTTATTGATTTTTATAATGTTTTACTATTATGTTTCATTTCAATATTTGAATTTCGTTTCACATAAATTTTGTATATGTAAATAGTAAATAATAAGAAAATTCATGGAATTGTTACTCGGTGACCGAATATCTTTTATACAATTTAAAATTCGCGCCTTTTTTGCGCACGGGTGCCTTTTCTATTGGTGATTGTATGTCGCCAACCCATTGGTGAATTTAATGTAAGTTGATCATGGACACATAACTGAGTGTGTACTTGATTTGACTGACGAGCCATTAATGCAATCAATCTGATTCAACACAAACAATCGTGTATCCTATAGCGAAGTTCTGTTATCTTTAATTTAATATTATATTTTATTATTAATACATTTTCTCATTAATTAGTGTAATGTAAATTACATTTCCTGTCATGTAGTTCATATCACTCTTATCACATTTTTAAAGCTCTCGTAATGTCATCGAATGCATTGTTTTGATAAATATGTTAGCGTAAATAAAGGGTTGAAACGCTTTTATAATGATAAAAACAAAATTATAAAGTTACTATTTTAATATTGTGAAGTGTGGTAACCAACAGATGATAATTCATGTAATTAATTTATAATGGTTACAAAATCACAATTGAATCAGTCAAAATGGTCATTCCGTATTAAATAATGTCAACATTCTTATAAATTGAATTCTAAATTCTAAAAGTTCGAAGGATTCAAAAATAAAACAAAACTTTAGATCTGGAATTATAGAATTTTAATGTTGGCAGAAATGATAACATTTGATCGATTTTACTAAAAATTGTTCAATGAATATTAAGTACTGCCGAGAAAAAGTAGCGTAATTCAATTTTCGGAATATCTTAGAAAATACTAGTATAACAATATTATATTTCGTGTGAAATCTTTTTATAAATTATTAATTTATGTTAAGTTATTTTGAAAAGAATTATTGTGCTAAGGACAAATTCATTTAACAAATTTCAAACTTGTACATAAAGTTAGAGTGCGAATAAGTTCTGCGACATTTGAAGTTGTCTAATGAATTAATTGTGAGTATTTGTTATCTGAATTAGTACATGTTTTTCTTTTATATAATTTAATATGTGGTTGCAAATATATAATGCATTCATTCAATATAATAATATAGCAAACTTAAGACGTATTGTCTTATTTTGATATCCTTTGTATATATCAACATAACAGATACTGTTAGATATAAAACATGTAAAATTACTTTACATAGGTGGTATAATATAAAATATTGTAACAAGTTAAATATATATTTTAAATCTAAAATATTGACATACACAGATCATAGGATAGCTAAAAATCAATTTCTCTCAATTTGGTTTCTTGCCGGAAACGCTGCGAGCATAAATATTTGGAATGCAGTTCAGCAAATTGCTACTAATTAATGTTATCGTTATTGCAATGGTATAGAAAGAATTTATGAATCATAAGATAATAATGCACATTCTTATCATTTGTTATATATACCTATGCTGTCACAATTCCTAAACGAATGTCACCATAATTTATTTATAAAGAATACGGGGGTATATTTATGATTAACTAAACAAATTTCTAAAATTATTCCCAAGATATACATATTATTTTGATTCTTTTGAAAATAAAAACCATAGTAGCCTGGAAAAATTACCAAGGCAACCATAAATTTTCTCGATTAAACAAATGAATTTACATGTGACAAATAGCATTTGTCGTTTTCATTATGTTTAAGAACGTCGACACCAGCAGTGGAGATTAATGGGTACCTGTGAGTAAATAATTTTATGTTTCTTTTCATATTAAATGTTTATTAAGTTTTAGCCTTTTCTTTTAAAATTACATACTATTTCGCCTGGTGTTTTCCCATAACCCATTTAAACTAAACCTCCTCATTGACAGTTCAATTTCATCAATTAAACCTGTATACAAACCACACAGTTAAAGAGCTCAGATTAAGTTTTGTGTATAATAATAATCGATACTTACCCTACAATTTAAACCGCTAAACATTAAACAAATGAATTTTAAATATCAATTATATTTTAAACTTATTTTTTAACTAAAGATACAAAACCTAATTAAATTATAACTGGATATATGATACAGTGTAAAAAAATGGAATATGTACAAAATTAAAATTCAAACATCCCAGACCTGAATTTTTATTTAACAACTAGCATATACATTTCTTATAAAATTCTGTCATTGTGGAACTTCATTCATACATATGAACCTCATCTTTTCATTAGTGTACATTTTATTCCGTGATATTTCATAATGGTTACAATGTACCTATCTAAACCTAAATTTACATATCATCTACAAATATTTTTTTGTAAACTTTCACAATTCATCATTTCCTTTAAATTGTAATCAACCATGCAAATTTACAAACATTCAAATATCTGCACTCCTGACAAAAAAAAAATTTAATGTAATTTTATATCACGCTTTTGTGAATGTTTTAAATACCATTCACACTTTGAATCTAACAATAACAGCCATTGTTTCTTTCTATACGTTAAGAACTTAATAAACAAAAAATAAGAATTATATTATATATATATCTATATATATATATTTATATACATGTGTATATGTATATAAATATATATATGAAAATTATCAATCAGCAATTCAGAAGAATTCAATACACACCAATTAAAAGCCAAAGTGTGATGATGGTAATTAAACTACACATAATATGTAATTTTATTTGAAGTCTCTTAATATTAAGGGCTACAACATGTAGCACTGCAAATAACAGTCTGTAGTAGAAACATTCACTGGGAAGGATATTTACTATACATAACGGGCACATTTGGTTGTTGTCCAGGCTGACCACTCCATTGGCCGCCTTGTTGAGGCATCATACAGTATTGTTGGCCTGTTGGGTATTGGTACTGCTGGGGATAAGGATAGCCCTGCATGTAACCACCAGCATAACTTTGTGGATACCAGTATCCTCCATATCCATATGCATAAGGTGGTGCAGCAGGAGATACAGCTGAACCACCAGGAGCCATTGGTCCAGGTTCTCCCATACCGCCATTTTCTTTACCCCAAAAACATTTTACTGTTTGACCATTAATTTCAGTATTGTGAATGGTTTCAATTGCGTGTGTGGCGTTTTCCTTGGTGGCGAATTTAATAAAAGCATAACCCTTGTCTTTAAAGACTCTGATGTCTTGTATAGGACCGAATGTAGAGAATGTTTGTTGCATCAGTTCATCAGTTAGACCACTTGTAAAGCCCCCACAATATACAGTAGTGTTGGTTGGAGAGCTTTGATTATATACTTCATCAAATGTTGGTTGTTTGGCTCGTTGTGCTGGTTTTTCTGTTCTTGGCGGCGGCGGTTTTCTGGTTGACCAGTTTGTACGAATGGACCTAGACCCTAACCATTGCCCATTCATTGTCTGTATTGCAGTTTCAGCTTCTGCTTTTTTGACAAAAGATACAAATGCATACCCCTTAGATTTAAGTGTTTGTGGATCCCTTACTATACGACAATTTGATATTTCCCCAAATGGAGCAAAGGCCTCTCTAAGCGTTTCAGTCTCTATTTCAGGAGATAAATCACCAACAAATATGTGGTGATGATTAGATGTGTCCTGTTTAGGTTGATTACCCGGACTCGTAGCCCAATTCACTTTCATCTCTTTTTCTAAAAACACACGTTTATTCATTGCCGCCAGCGCCGTAGACGCTGACTGGTGATTAATAAATTCAACAAACGCATACGGATCATTTCCCGGCTCTCTTATAATTTTACAACCCTTTACCGGCCCTATTTGCGAAAAAAGCGTGCACAATAGGTCCTCAGAAACTGATGAGTCCAAATTTCCCACATACAATGTTTTTGGATGACTCTCGTCCGAGAAAGTGACGCCGACACTCATCTCGGTGAAAAAAACTTCAGCACACTATATTATTATCTTGATCACACATAAATTTAGTACCGATCTAGCGACAACGCGTCTCGCACATTCACAAACTAGTTGATCAACAAGATAATACACACAAAATAATGACAAAACCTGGCCAACTTTTCTCCTCTTTCTGTCCAGCTGTCATATTGAAAAAACGGTCATCGACCAAAAGTCCCTAGATTCCCCAAACAACCGTCACCATGTCACTAAACCAAAAATTAAGGTTAACTTACAGACAATCACCATAAACAAATTCAAATGAAAACACCAGCACATCAAAACATTACAAATATGCTATAATGTCCGGCGACGAGTCGTTAGAAGCAAGGCAAAATAACGAATTTGAGGCCATACAAGTATGACAATTGTCATAAAAATCTAACGTTTTATTAATTTTATTTTCACATTTTAGTCGATTTACGGAAAAGATTTAAAAGATCTACGAAATAAACCCGCCTGGAATCAATGGACTCCATTAAATCTATCCATCACATTGACTCCTCAAAAAGGAAATTCAGGAACACATGAGATACATGTGAAAATTGATCTGCACATACAATGTTCAAGAAGTTACCCGAATAGGTATGCAAGAGTTTATCACTAAATTTGAACAAGAATAATCGACTAATTTCGAATGAACTCATCTACATGCGTCTCTGTTCATTTCTTGAACTAACATTATATAAAAGAATTACAATATTGTAATGTGACATACATAATAAGGATTTCTTATTACTATTGAAAATGTAACAATTAATAATTTTTAATTTGTTTCAAATTAAATTTACAAATAGTTTTATACTTTTAAGTTATAAATATAAAATTATTGAGATTACAAATGTTGAAATTGCTGTTTAAGCATATAATTAAATTACACATTGGTGTAAGCTTTTGAAGAAAACACAGTTGATAACAACATGTTGCAACATTGATCATTTAACATTTACATTTAACTATTTAAAGTAGAAAATGTCAAATTGGTACAGTAAATTTTAAATTTTCTTGAATATTGTGTCTGTATCAAAAGTAGAATGATTAAGAGAAATGAATGAAATATTTAATTAAAAACTACATTTTGCTACATAACAATTTTAAGTGTACTGTCATTGCCTTTTGAAGTGAATAATTTGAATTTCTTAGATTAAAGAAGTTTAAAAATGTTTTCCATGTTTTATTTTCACTGGTCGTATGGTTAGTATATTAAATTTATTTTACTTTATGTACATAATTTACATAAAAATAAACAACGTTCCATTTCTTGTAACATTTTCAGATTTTGTGTATTTAAACACATTTTATTCGGTTCATTCGTAATTTGTTTGTTGCCTGAAAGAAGGTGTCTCCTTTGTTGATATAATTACAATTTTGGAACCTAGCAATCTGAATCAACAAGTAGTTCAAATATATAGTGGCTGGTTACAGAAATAGCATAATTGTGACAAATATATATTTTTTAACTCTAAACAAAACTGTTAATATTTTGTTGTGTACCCATTTTTCGTTATAACCACCTGTAAGTGGTGAGGCAAAAATTCAATGAAGTATCGGTAATGGTCGTTTGAAACGACTCTCGACAATTAATAACCACAATTCATCAAAATTTTATACATTTTGGTGTTATAATTGAGATTACATGTTGGTCCACATGTTTTTAATTGTATTTAGATCCGGATTTTACGCTGGTCAATCGAAAATCTCAACATTTTTATCTTGCATGCTTCATATCATTATCGTGCATAAAAATCCATGTAATTGGTAAATTATCTTTGGTAAATGGTTCCATTACATCTCATGATGTCTCTATATATTTTTCACTGATAATTTTTTGTAATGATCCAATATCTAGAAGGAAATCCCAAACCAAAACTGTGTTTTTGTAGTGTATATGGAATCTAAACTTATATTACGAGGACGATTCATATTGAACATAGATTGATCACATCAAAGTGCTCTTTGTCAAAATTCTGTAATAATTTACAAACTATTAGTCTTGTTCGAATATTCTGTTAATATCAATGGTTTCTTTACTGAAATATGTACTTGTATATTTTGCTTGATTCAATTAATTCATTTTTTATTTGCCTAGAAGACAAGAATGGATAGCATTTACTGATTTTTCCAATTTGTCTGTCAATAAAACGATTTGTTTTTTATTAGGATATTTTCTTATTGTATTTTCTACTATGTATGTTGTTTCATATTTATTAATAATTATTGTATCATTAATCATTTTTCGGAAGCGTTTTAAATTTTTAACGATGACAGCAATATTTAGACCTTAATGTTTAATGTTAATTTTTATTTTTTTCTTCCTACAATATTTCTTCTCAGTGAAAGTGAATTTATTCAATAAAATAATATAAATATAAAAATGTATTGGTTAATATTGTTTTTTTTTTTAATTTTAATTTATTTTATTAATTTCTTAAGACATTTGGTGTTGTTAGTTATTAGTTTTATTACTGGTTTAAATATTTTTTAGTGTTGATACAATTTAGTTTAATTTATACAGGATATTATATTGTTTATGAAAACTTATTTTAATAATTTTTTTTAATCGCATCAACCACTTAAGGGTTATTAGCGAATATGTATATATAGTTTTACATCATATCTGATTATTTGTTCTATTGTATTACCATTGTTATTCTGATTTTTTAAGTTATTTAAATTATCCATATCAAAAGGTGAGCAGTATATGTCTGCGCATGCGTCGATTGTTTTTGAAAGTTTCGTATTTAGCTAAATCGATATTTACTTTGCGCCATATTCAAAATGTTACGCTTATATTATATATCAGAGGTGGCCAAGCTCCTTGATAATCCGAACCATTTTTCAAAATTTCAAATTTTTCGCGAGCCGCAATTAAATACGTATTTAAAAGGTGTGCAAAAAAGGTATTAAAAAATTTGTTTTACAGTCATTGTATTTGTTGAAAACATATAAATAAAAGTACAAAATATGTCTATTGAATTTAAATATTAAAAATTAAACACATTTATTTGACTTCTCTTGATAATTCTGGAATGAAAAGGGAACCCGGGTTCATTTATCGAGAGGCACAAATAATCCTTCAAAGTGCCACATGTGGCTCGCGAGCCGCAGTTTGGCCACGTCTGTGATATATTATTAAAACATGCTAACGTTTCCTAGTTGAATATATCTACTTAAATTATTTAAGCGTGCCGGAAATAGGATTAAAAAACAGCAAAGGTCTGTCAAACGCTCTCGTTGAGCAGTTACAGAAAGAACTAGAAAATGAAGCTTTCAACCTACGGGGCGAAGAAATGATATTTCAACTGGCCCAATATGTTGAACAATTTCTACACAAACACAACAAACCCAGCTCGAAAAGTTTTTATGATGAAATGCTTAAGAGGCAAAAGGAAAAGGAGGAGAAAGAGTTGGAGGCAAAAGCGAGAGAACAAAACCGACAAGTAACTAGTTAAATATTTTAAAACAATTCACATCATTGTTTTGTTATTATAGAGACAGGTTATGATCGAGGAGGTGCAAAAAAGGCAAGAAATTTTAAAAACCGAATCGAAATTATGGAAAGAAAATCGATATTTTTCGGAGAATTCCACCGACGAAGAATTTGATACTAACCGGCGGCCATCCTTCAAGTCAGGCATTATTATTAGGTTTTTGTTTACTTGGCTAATTCCGTATATTACAGGAGAAGTTCCTATTCTGAGAATTGTGAAAACCCTGCATGTGTTCATTCGCAAACGTTAAAAATTGATTTTGGAGGCCGTGAAATTCAACGAGGGCGATGTCTAAGTAAATACTGAATTTGTCTCTTCTCAATTACCATTAATTTGCACAAACATTTTAGAACACTCCTCCTCAAATCTTGTTGTCTTTGGCGGCATGGACGTAGATTCGGGAGAAATTGTTCAAATCAGCGAATGGACAATAAATGTAAGAGGCGAGAACGAGATTCCCGTAATTCAGCGTCAACTCTCCAGCATCGAACAGGAGTTCAATCATTTGATGAAATTAAGACACTCAAACATTGCACAATATCAAAACATTAAGCATGAACTCGCGAAAACGAAGGATAAATTTGTATTGTATGCAGTTCACGAATTTATTATGGGTAATTGGTGTGTTTGGTTTGTTGAATGTACAAATGTGAATTATTTGTTTAAGGTGCAAATTGTAATACTTTATTCGTAAGTCGAAATATTAAGGTTGATATAGATTTGGTGAAGTATATTGCAAAAGGAGTACTTGCAGCACTTGATTACTTACATAGGAATAATGTCGTATACAAAAATTTATCTGATACTTGTGTGTATTTAAGCAACAAAGGTGAGTAGAGTTGGCCCTTTACGGTTTCATTTTGTTATTTATTGAGTCATTTAATAGGTGTGATTGTCTCAAAATATAGCATTCACAGAAGAATATCCGATTTAATACAACAATCTCATATGAACTATGGAAAAAAGACTGATATTTATAATTTTGGTGTATTTCTAATATCACTGATTTTGGGATGTGCAGTTGAAACCAACGAGGTGGACATACCCACCAGCATCCCCTCAGATTTGTACGACTTTTTGCACAGGTAGACCAGAATTTTTGAAAATTTTCACTCGTCCTTTAACATTATTCGTTCTTTAAGATGTCTTTCAAAAGAAGAAAAGGAAAGATATACAACCACCCAGTTGTTGAACCATCCATTTTTTCGTAAACCTTCAGTTCATTTTCCACCTAATAATAATTTGGAAGAGGTGGCACAAGAGGATAGTTTACCAATGGGTCAGGATTCGGCTCAACCTCCGTCAAACTCGCAGAGTCGAATAATTAATGAATTTGAATTTTTGCATCATTTGGGAAAGGGTGCGTTTGGTGACGTAATTAAAGTAAGTTTTATATGGGTGTTTTGAAATGAATATATGGGAAAATTTTGTAGGTACAAAATAAATTGGACGGTCGCTATTACGCAATCAAACGAATAAAACTCAATCCCAAAAATAGGCAGTTGAACAAAAAAATTGTCAGGGAAGTTAAACTTCTCTCCAGGTTAAATCACGAAAATGTAGTAAGATACTACAACTCGTGGATTGAGACTTCAACAATAAAAAATGAAGATACTGACTCTTCTATGACGACCCCGTCTGATTTTGATGCAAATGTTCCTCGAGTGGTTAAAAAAGACGAGGTATTATATAGCCATAATTAATATTGGTAACATAAACTTACATGTAACGATTTCAGTTCACACTTAGTGATAACATAGAAGATTTGGCACCTCCGCCAAAAAATGTTGAAGTGTCTGTTACATACGATAGCAAATCTCAACGGGTATTTGATTCATCCGATGAGGAATCTACTGACGATGATGGAGGATGGCCTGCGTAAGTTTTGTTAATTAGTACATTTCTCTAATAATAATCGTTTAGATTTTCGGATTCGGATGGTATTGAATTCGAACACAATTCATCGGAATCGGTCTCGAAAGCACTATCTAATTCATCAGAAAATTCGGAAAAAGAAAGCAGTCAAGAGAATAATGTAACACTGTCACAATTTATGTATATACAAATGGAGTTTTGTGAGAAGAGTACTTTAAGAAGTGCCATTGACAATAACCTTTACTTAGATGAAGATAGATTGTGGCGACTTTTTCGAGAAATCGTTGAAGGTGAAATTCGTAGTTAAATTAAATGGTTCAACTTTATTCAACATTAACTATTACAGGTTTAGTTCATATTCACCAACAGGGTATGATCCACAGGGATTTGAAGCCGGTCAATATTTTCCTGGATTCTGGGGACCACGTGAAAATTGGAGACTTTGGACTTGCCACTACAGAATTCAAAGCAAAGCAAAACGAGTATAATTCAAATAAAAGTCCAATTGAAAGTGAGAAAGAAAACGCGGTTGATGAAAGTAAAACCGGAGCGATAGGGACCGCTTTGTATGTCGCACCAGAAATCAGTCAAGCTTCTAAAGCTTTTTACAATCAAAAGGTGGACATTTATAGTTTAGGTGTGATTTTATTCGAAATGTGCTACAAACCTCTCGTTACTGCAATGGAGAGGATCAAAGTCCTTACTGGATTACGATTAAAGGAGATTCTCATGCCTGAGGATTTCACCAATAGAAAGAATGAGAAACAACAAAATCTTATAAGGTAAATGGATCAAAACGGCAGCTGTAGTATTAATTATCTAATGATTATTGTTTAGATTATTGTTGACGCACGATTTCTCAATGAGACCAACCTCTCTAGAGTTGCTTCAGTCGGAATACATTCCGCCACCAGTTCTAGAAGAACGAGAACTACAAGAACTCATCAGGCATACTCTTAGTAATCCACATTTGAAAGGTTATAGGTATTTGATAGAATCGTGCATCCGTCAGTCGGTGGCGCCTGTACAGGATATAACCTATGACAGAGATCCATTATCCTTTCATACGATGAAGCCATTACAGATCTACGACTATGTACGACAGTGTACTGTACAGGTGAGTTCTGTCACAAAGACACGTTTATGAAAATTTGCAAATAGTTGATTGAAGCTATATATCGAAAATCGCACGTAAAATCTTGCCTTGTTTCTCTGTTACATGTTATATTTTCTAAAAAATCCGCTTTTTATTTAACCCTTTCTTACAGATTTTTAAAAAACACGGAGGCCAAAACTTGGCTACTCCGTTGTTAATGCCAAAAAGCAAATATTATGAAAATGTTGATGTTTGTGTTAAATTGATGACGAACTCTGGAAACTGTGTATCTTTACCCCATGATCTCAGGTACATAATATCAATACTTATGTATTTGTAGTCGTTACAATAATAGTCGGTTTATAGAGTACCTTTCGCAAGGTATATTGCCTGGAATAGTATTCAACAATTTAGAAGATACTCTGTTGAAAGAGTATATAGAGAGAGAAAAGTCTTTGGATTTCATCCAAGGGAATTATACGAATGTGCCTTTGACATTGTCAGTCCAACACCAGGTAAGAAACATAATTTCTTAACAATTTTGTACACTATCTTTTGAATAATTAGAAATTTAAATTATTTCACTTAGACAAATTATTTGATGGTAAATACAGTCACACTTCGATAACTCGAACCATAATTTGCCAGAAAAAAAATCGAGTTATAAACCAAAAACGACATAATTTTCACCCTGGGCTGAACCAATTTGCTTCGAGTTATCAAAAAGTGCTGTTATGAAAGTTCGACTAAATTAAACACTACATTTAATTTTGTAGACACATTTAATACTGACTTTATAACTTTGAAGTTTGTTATTGAACTACACCGGATGTCTTTTGAAGTTGATAATATGAATTCCTTAGATTAAATAAATTTAAAAATATTGTTTTATTATGGCCAGTAGTATTATTCCAATATTGCAATATCATGCCATTAGCATTCTGATTTTTCAAATAATTAATTCTAATTATCTCCTTCAAAAGCTTCGTATACTGTAGTTACTACTTTTTGCGAATTTAGGTATCATTATCAACAGTTTATTTACATTAATTAATTATACAATAGGCCAATAAAATATATATTATTTTACTTACTATAAAACTATTAGAACGTAAGTTAAGATTTTGATCATTATTAAAATCTTATCCATATTATATTGATAATCAAAAAATTTAACAACGCATAAAAAATAAATGCATATATTCTGCAGGTAACTTAATGTCAGATGCCGAGATTTTATATGTAGTTTATGAAATAATCAACGAATTTCCCAATTTAAAAAAGAATTCATTTTCAATTCGTCTCAACCACACTAGTCTATTAAAAGCTATTTTACTCCATTGCGGCATAAAACAGCAGAAACACGAAGAAGTCTACCACTTGATATCGGATATTAAGGTAATGTAAACGTATGTTTTTAAGTAATTAAAAACTGTAATAATAATTTAGGAGGGCAAAGTGCCCAGGAGCCAAATGCAGACCTACCTTATAAGTTTGGGCTTGTCAGACAATTTTATACATAGCGTAACGAATTTAATCAGTCAGGACGTAGAAATTTCCAAACTAACCAATCAATTTCAAATGATACTAAAGAAAAAATCGGGCGAGGCCAGTGAATTGGCCAAACAGGCGGTACAAGATTTGAAACAAATAGCTCAAAATGCTGAAGCTTTTGGTATAAAAGTACGTACAGATTTAGTCACAAATTAAAAAATTAAAATCACTATACGTTGTTAATTTTTAGTTTGAAATAAAAGTTAGTCCAAGTCTGGTATATAACATTAATCAGTTCTCTGGTATGATTTGCCAGTTTGTGTGCGAGTTGAAGAAGAAACACAAGCATAACTCTATGGAAGTGGTGGCTGCAGGCGGCAGATATGATGCCATGATCGCCAACTATCGGAATATTATGCTTCAGGCAAATATGCTTAGTAAGGACATAAAACAATCGGCTGTGGGTAAGTTTTGATTATGACTTTTAGTTATTTTATAATTAATATCACATTGTATTAGGTGTTTCACTGTCGTTGGACAAGTTAGTACAAGCTATGCAAAGAGATTCGGAGTTCAATATGCCTGATAATTTAGATGTTGCCGTATGTTCAATTGGAAGTAAATCAATGCTGAAGGAAAAAGCCAAGGTACTACACAGAACATTCACAATTCTAATGTATATCTTGTCTATAAATATTGAAATTTTCACATTATGTACTAAAATAATTGATGGTGATTATGTAGTGTTAAAATTATTTTCACAACAGTTCATATTTTAAATTTTAGATTTTAAAAAGTTTGTGGAGTGCAGGAATTCGCTGTGTTTTAATCGAGTCTACTAGTTTAGAAGAGATACATGAACAAGTGAATGAACTGAAAATTCCCCATATAGTTATTTTACGTGATAACGAACAAGGTACAGTAAGACTTCAAAGTTGGGAACGTGACAGGTAAATTTTTAATACCATCTAGTTACAATAGAAATTAACCTGTTGTTGTAGATTTCAGGAATCCTACATTGCGACAAGTAAACTTGTACCAGAGCTACAAAGAACTCTAAAAACGTGGCAGGATAAAAATAACGATGTTCAAAGCTTCAATATCGCTAGATCTGACAGTAAATCTCATAATGACTCATTTCAAGAAACTGCACCTAACGTAGACATATTGTTTGTTACTGAAGAAAAATTGTCTTCAAACTCACGGAAGAGATACGATAATCAAGTATATAATACAATATAATGTGGGACAATTTTACTGATTATTTTCATTTTAGGTAAGATCCCACTTGGAAAGTCTTTTCAAGAAACTATCGGGATATGTGATCGTCTTGGCAGTAAGCTTGGAAACAAATGTCATACGGACGCTCTCCTCATATTTGGAGTTTGACAGTGAATCTCGTTTCCAAAAGTCCGTGGGAAATGTGATTGAAAAGTAAGTTAAATAATCTATTTACTATTCATTATACTTACTTTATCTTTTTAGGCATCAGAGGCATAAACGTTATTTGAACGACATTTGTGACGAGATATGGGAGTACAGTTCTAAAAGGACCAACCCCATCATAGTGTTATTTAGCATAACTGACTATTTTTATAAAGTGATTATTTAATAAAAACTCTTACAACTGCTTACAATAAATTGTACTTTATTATTAATTACTAAACTTAAAGGAAAGGTTTGGTGCACATCTACACTTGTCACACGTTAAAATGTTCTAATTTTCGGGATCAGTAGCCATAGCCCCCTCCATATGATCCCCACTGGTTATAATTTCCATATCCCCCTTGCGGATACTGCCAGTTTTGGTACTGATACTGGTCGCTCTGTCCGTACTGACCGTAGTTGTACTGTCCTTGCTGGTTGCCAGAGTACTGATAAGGTGGTTGACTAGAAGATGTTCCATAACTGTATCCTCCATAAGAACCGGACTGGGATGACGTCTGAGCAGAAACTTTATCCTTTTTGTTAGAAACCATTTCCATACTGAAAAACAATCAATTATTAAGCTGAAAACAGAAATAACTATGTTTACAAACCTTTTAGATTCCTTTTTCTTAGGGTTATCTTTGCTGGCTTTAATAAGCCTCTGGTACTGATCATAAGCGTTTTGTACAGACTGAATGTCACTACCAAAATCCTCCAAAAATTCCAATTTTCTCTGAGCAAAAAGAACTTTTTGATCAGCATCTGTATTTTCTTTGTCTAAGAAAGCATCAATTAATTCCAAAACTTCGGTTTCAGTCACGTTTTCTTTTTGTAAAGTCAAATCAATCAGTTGCAAGTATAGTCTGGGATTGTTTGGATCCTTGGCGACAGCCGCTTTCAATGTTTCTTGAGCCTTTGAAACATCCTTTAGAACTCTCAAACAAAACCGTGAATATTTTATTGAAATGTTGCTGGAAATCATCTTATTCTTTGACGAGGTAATGTAATGTTCAAACAACTGTATACACTTCTCGTGGTCAGACCTTCGCCGCTCTAAATTGATTCGACGATACGCTACTTGGAGGACATTTGGAACAGACTTCTCTAGATTTACAAGAATCTCCGCCGCCCTGTTGAAGTTGCCCACCCCCTCTTCGAACATCGCCCATTTTAAATGCAAATTGGGTTTTTTAAGGTGGTGTATAGTACAGGCGCGTTCATACACATCTCGAATTTTAGGCTGGAGCTCAGTATCCTTTAGTCCTTCCAAGTAATGCACAAACTATAAACAAATTGATAGGTTATTGTTAATGACGAAGTATTTGTTATTTACCTTTAACCAAAACTCCTCATATAGTGCGCAAGCAATTAAACAACGCTCGAACAGTACTATAGCCCTTGGTCTATCGCCTTGTTCAATTTCAAAGTCTAAATAATCTTGCCAGTTCTTCAGTTGGCATCGCTCCAAGGGTTTCACGTGAAAGTACGGACGTTTAATCTGTAATTATACAAAATAAAGATTTCAAAACGAACTCACAATTAATCAAATCTAGTTGTATTCCATAAATAGGTAATCAGATGGCCCTTGCGGCGTCCGCAATAAAATTCGGAGTCATTCTATATACACACAAAATGACCTTTAGCAAAATCATCATTTGTAACATAAATTATCAATTTTTAATTGATCAAAAGCAATACATACCCCTTCTTCGAAATTCCATCGAGCTGTTACAGCGTTAACGGTGTTTTTGTGAATTTTTCGACGAATGGAAACAATCCTATCTCTAATTGCTTTGGTCTCCTCATCGGTACTGACCAGTTTAGTGGGATCTTCGTCACCGGGCGGAGCGTCCGACTCCACACTAGGTTCGGGTTGGTCATGTTTAATAATGTGACGCACTTCTTTACGCAGTGCAAGGAACTCGTCGATCTCAATCACCTTATTCGGAGGATTGTTTGCGATGTGCTCTTGGAAACTGAAAATTATATTCACATGATACGATGTATGTGCAGTGCGATTTTCGTTTTATCCTTTTAAATATCGTTTACATCCACTTAACACATGAAAAATATAGCTACCCGTTTACGTTCACTTATAGCAGCGTGTTCGAAAGCGTGGAGTAACATTGACATAACCTTACATTTCAACAAGATACGCGCGACTGCACAAACAATATTCATTTGGCGTTGTTTAATGTTGATAATTAAAAAGAAATCAAGACGAACGCTTTGAGGTTACCGTTTATATTGTGATTTGTCACTGAGGAGGGATGAAGAGGAAGACAGTACTATATAATTTTACAAGTTATTTTTTTCCTTAGTAAACAAATATTATCAATTCAAATATTATTAATACTATTTTTTTACTGCAAAAGCAGTAAAAATAAAGGATCAGTAATCTTTGCAGCTCTAGACAGATGCTATTTTAATTTTGGGAATTTAAACACGTTTTATTTCATTTATTCTTAATTTATCAGTTGTTTGGTGACTTAAAATATACTCTAGTGAATAATAATGTAGACTTAATTACAACTCGAGTTAACATAGTCTAGAACATAGACTTAATCAAATTTTAATTATGATAAGAAATTAGCCTTTTCAAGTCGCATGTTAAAACGTATATTTTTATTTAACTGGTTCGATTACATTATAAATTATATCCAACTTTCACTAAAAGAAAAGCAATTTCACAACTTGTAAAAATAACAGACAAACTGATCAAGAGATAAAATAAAAGTCGTCAGAGAAATAGCACAAAATTTAAAATCAAACATTTTGTAAGATATGTCATAAAAAGTTATAATTCAAATTTTGTTCAGTCAATATAAAAAATATATTTCAATATTCTATGCTTTTTACGTTTTTTTTTTTTTTTTGTTATACACCTTATAAACGTCGGAGATATTACTTCAAACGCATATTAATCTGAATTAGTTGGGCAAACAAATAGCATATTCAAATGTATTCTTAATAGGAATTATATTTTATTGAATAAAGTCAAGAAAGAAACACTACTCTACAGAAACGAGGAAAATAATAATTAACATGAAACATGGTCTAAAATATTGCTGAAATCACTAAAAACTTGATGCTATCGAAAAATGGTTTACAACTCTTGTTAACAAATATGAAACACCAGACTTAATTGCAAATAGAATAAGAAAATATCCTAAAAAACAACTTTTCTTGACAGACTAATTGGAAAAATCAATAGAAGACATTCTTTTTTGTCTTCTAGGTAAATAAAAACTGAATTAATTTGGTCATACAATATCAGTGTATCTAGTATAAGAGTCAGGCGTTGACTGAATGAATAAAATATATAATAATATAATATATTTCAGTAAAAAAACCTTTGACATTAAAAAATAATATTCGAACAAAGCTAAAAGTTTGCACAAAAATTTATTAATTATCCTCCAAAAGTGTACTTTGAAGTGATGATCTATGTTCAACAGAACAAGAAAATGTAAAAAATTTATATATCGTTCTTCTAATGAAAGTTTGAACCTCAGATACATTACAAAACCTTTGAAACAAGGTGGAGGAAGTTTTGGTTTGGGTTCTTTTCCTTGAAATGGTATTGGACCATAAAATGAACCGTTTCGTATAGACATCATGAAAGATGTAACGGAACAATTTGCCAACAATAATTCACTAATTACATGGATGCATGATAAAAGTTGGTTAAAAGACAAAAATGTTGAGATTCTCGATTGGCCAGCAAGTACAACTGAAAATTTGTGGATCGACACGTAATTTCAAGTAAAACACCAAAAAACATTTAAATTAGAATTGTGGTTTTTAATTGAAGAGTCGTGAAATATAATTTGAAACGACCATTTCCGGTATTCCAATGAATCATTGTCTCACCGTTTACAGAAGATTACAACGAAATATTAACAAATACATATTTTTCAAAAGTGACCAGCCACATTTCCCATTTATTTTGTTTAAGATTTATTTTAAGCAAAAATTATTAAGTAATTTTTACCTGTCAAAGTGTGAAGTGTACCCTTGGGTAGGTGTTGCCAACAATCGGTCGTAGATAGCCGTAACCTTCTGTAGTCTACGGCCCTCCAACTCCCATTTGATATACGAATCCCATAGCCGGTCCGATCGGAATTCCAATCCGCACGCGACCAACGCCCGCTCGAACTGTGATCGAATATAGTCCTCGTCGTCCGGCTTCGTTGATTTTACGTAGGTTAGGTAGTGGATCCAGAGATCGACAGACAGTGGTATGGACTTCAGGCCTCGCTCGAATACCTTTGTTACATATGAAAAATTAGAGATCACGACTGATACAGTTACACAGTGAATGTGCACTTTCCATTGGACTCGCCCGATTTCGAAGGCTTGAACAATGATAAAAAATGCACACTAACTGGCGGTCACTGGCCTGAAAGGAAAATTTATTAGGGTTGTTCTGATATAAATGAATGTATGGCAAATTATATTTCAAAAAAAACCTATTGTATCACGAGGAATTATTATATCCTTACATTTCGGGTTGCGATTTGAAAAATCCAGCGACGCTGGCCTTGCTGTTCATAGCACACATCGTGTTGGAGATACTCTTTGGATGATTATTACATTCCACTAGGGTATAAGTATTGCATTCATCATACAATTAATATACAACTTAAGTTATAAAACTAACATAATGTAAATTTACAATATCTGTATTACACGTATAATAATATAATTCACTAGTATATAAATGGTAAATTTTAGCGGGCACCGGCACGCCGAGCTGTGGGGATTGCAAAATAATTACGTGAGTGTATAAAGCATTATATTACACATCAATTTCTGACCTACCTCTTCACATTTCTTTTTGTTGCCCTTTCGCTTCTCGTAGTCCGCATATTTCCTCCAGTAGCCGTAACAGTAAGGATAATGAGAAAGAAAAGCATCGTAAGCTTCTCTTGCAGCTTCCATATCATTCTTGAATAAAAAATAACTTTCATTACATTTATGTTTAGAGAAAACATATATTATCTTTTTGAATGTTTTCCTTTTATGTTCACAGGCTATTCTTATATTTACAATAGCCAAAATTTTATAGAAACCACCTAAATTTTATTTATTGTGTCATTACATTTAAGTATGTTTAAGTAGTTATGCTAAATTTTAATTGTGTATTTTATTGGCACATTTAATTTCATATCATTAGATAAGAATACTAAAAATTAAGTAAAACACGTACAGAAACAATAGAAAACACATGATAATTCCAAATTTAATAGGATAATCAACTGTGAAATGAACAATTGAAAGGCATTATATTCTCTAATTTAATCCACATCTGGATAGATTAATTATTTTCTTATAAATAGTATTGTTGCCTTATTTTTGACATCCAAATATAAGCATTAAATTTTCAATTCAACTTTGTGAACTGTGAACTCCAGTGATACGTTAAAAATACATATCTTCAGAGTATATACATTTTTTGTCCCTTTACATGCAATAAATTAGATTGGACCACTTTATGGTATTAAGACCTTATTTTTCTTTTAATATGATGGATTAAGATTCTGTAGACAAAAAAAGCATATCATTCTACAGATATAGTAAAACAATTCGGCTGATCCTTTTCAGAAATTTTTAAAGTTGTTAACCAATATACCATTTAATGATTTCATAATTCACCTTGGTAAAGTTGTGGTTTTACTAAATCTTCTTGTTGAATTATCATTCATTTGAACTACCTTCTCTAGGTATATCCATTATTAAGCCCATTTTTGATCAAATCCTTCATGAATTCATTCGTTTTATATCTTAGGTAAATTACTAAACAATTTGAACCAAGAAATAATTAACTTACAAAAAAGTACCATTTCTATACTTATATTTGATGAAATAGCTAATATGCAAAGAAGAACGTCATTATATTGTTGTTGTGATAAATACGTTGAGATTAGATTGCTCATAATACCCTGAACTAAAAATAAGCGAACTAAGCTCTTCAAAATTAGGTAATACTATAAAAGGTGCTTAATTCAATAACTTGGAAAAATCTTCCTACAGAATTATCAAATTTTAAACACAGTTTCATAGTATCTACATGTGTAATTAATTAATTACATTAATTTAATGCATTTCTAACATTGAAAACACGAATTTTTAGTTTACAAACAGCGAAACTCACGTACTGCCAAAATTCAAATTTAGTCCGCTTAATAACGTTCGCCGTTTTGATAAAGCTATTTGAGAATATACAAAAACCGTCCTTATAATACTACGGCACAAATTTTGTACACCTACGTCGTATTATAAATATAGTGTGTTTGGCAAAAATGTCTTTGATTTTTTTTCTCTGTATAAACTGGCTGAAAATATATATATATAAAATAATTTATTGATTGCGCGTTTGAATAGCAATGTCATGCAAAATTATCAAAGAAAATTAAAACTCAAGTGCACAATTACATACTGCTTTACACTTACCTCTTGGTCTACATACTGCAGAAGATAAGTCCAGCCAGTGAAGTCAGTAGGATCATCATTGACCGCTTTCCAATACTTGTCCAATTCAGGCAGCTTCTTGGGCTTGGGTGGTTTCTCTTCTTTTTCTTTCTCGGGGGACGGTTCTACCGCCGGCTTCTTAGACGGAGCTTCATTCTCAGATGTGGGCGAACCCGGATCGTAATCTCCTTCCTCCAGTTTCCGTTTCATGCCCTCCTTTTTCGTTGACGACGATGGCAGTTCGTCCTCCGAAACGACCTGAAATTTATTCAGTTTAACCGTTTGTATCGTTTAAGATAAAGTCTCCACGTACTTCGGTGTCGGCAGGCAATTCAGCTCGCTTGGGACCAGGCAATTCCTCATCTGAAACCTCCTCCGTTTCAGGAACCTTTGCTACCGGTACACCCGGTAATTCGTCTTCGGAAATGTTTTCCGCGTCTGGATCCCCGTTCTGACACAAAAAATGTCAATAACAAATTGTTCTTTGTTATTTTTTTCTCATTCATAGACAACACCAATAGATGAGAAAGACAGCCAAACCTAAGAAACCGCACCTATTATATATACCATACCGCTACATATCTATTCATTTAAAAGAATAAACACTTTGTAGCGTTAAGGGGTTACATAAGATTTCCACATTACTAGGAACCTTGAAGAGAAATGTTAACATATAATGTGCGTAGAAGTATGTAACTCCATAACTCACATTCGAAATATTTATCTATTGGTGTTATCTATTTTTCAAATTCTTACCTGTTTAGCACCCTCTTCTGCCATATCAGCATCGCTAAGACTTTCAAGACCATTGCCCTTTTCACTGTCGCTTTCATCACTTTCTTTAGATGACTTTGAACCATCCTTATCAGAGTTTGTTTCCATATCAGAATCGTTATCTTTATCACTAGTTTTACGTTTTTTTGCATTGACTTTATTACTTGATTCTATTGTAACGTCATTTTCATTATTTACATTAGTAACATTAGCATTTTTTGTTGTCGAGTCGTCCCCAACTTCATCATATATGTCTCTAATTTGATCCCCCATTTGCTCAGCCAAATTTTCATCTAAATATTCTGTTGAAGTTACATTTTCCTCACTATCTGTCTCATTAGTACCCCCATCTTTGGATGTTTCTGCATCAACCTCCATTTGATACATTTCATCACCAAAAACATCCAAAAATGGCTCAGACTCATTTCCATCATCACCCTAGAAAATGTTAAATGTTACCATATTACAAAACTCATATATGAATTCTGATTAATTGACCATTACCGAGTCCATGCTAGATGATACAGATGAAAACAATGTTTTAATTTGAACACCCCCGTATATTTCAATATTTCTCAGAGTTAAAAAATTATGTGAGGGAATGAAACAAGAATGTCTTAATAAACCAGCCAAACTTTAAAATGTATACACTCAGAAATTACGGTGATATGAATAAATCATTGGTCTCTGTTCTTTGTGTTATATCAGTTTACACAAAATACTCGTTCTATTTAAGTAATATTTTAACCAAGGCTGAACTTGACATTAAATTAATATAATTCCATTGAAACCAGCAGGTTGGTAAGATAAAAATACGTTGCCCCCGTGTCCTTACAACGAACACTGACGGAAACAGACATTCAAAATGTAAACATATAGAAATTTTTATAAAATACTATATTTATTCAACAATTATATCGTATAACTGATTAATTAAGGTATTTATCATATATTTAGAGATTTAGACGAGTGAGCATGTAAATAAACTGTCCTATCTGTGAATATGTTCAGCCAGGGATTAAAAATTTTATCTCGTTCCAGACTGCATAAATGTCAACCCACAGTAACTACTACCAAAGTTTAATGTGTAAAATGAAACCGTTGTAACGAATGTAGCATATACATGTTACAATACCGCTTAACTAAGATTGAAAAAATGGATAACTTGACTACTGAAAATATAATAACGTAAGAAATATTAAACTAAGTCTCCCCAATTAAATATATAACATTCTATATAATATAGAATACCGGATCTTTAAAAAAAAGACAATACATAAAATATTACAAATAAAATTATGCGCAACTCAAACATCTAAATAAATATTATGTTTAAGCTATTAATAAGATAGTGGAATTTTTTTTAATATAATTTACGTGATTTTAACGATGGACGATAAAACCTCTTTTAATAATTGTTCAAAAAATTTGGACGAAAACTACAATTATATAAACCATCTTAAAACTACCAAAATGCTTTTTTACAACAGAGAAATAAAATTTAATAAAATATAAATAGATATATTTGGCGTTTTTAAACTTAATTTAGAGGGGGTTAATATAAACAGCCATTTTAGATATGATCATTTGAAGCATCAACACTCAGAACTTTAATGAGTTAAAGACCGACTATTGTGTAACATGCATAAAGGATAAAGCAAACAAGCACACGTCAATTATGACAAAACTTACGCACATATAAATAAAAACATTATTATTGATTGCTACTTGCAATTTTTAGAAGCATTATGACTTGTTGAAGAAACTTTATCTTAAATATACTATTTTTTCATTACCAACTTTTTAAGGAAAGAAAGGAACAGAGACATGCATAGTAACAGTAAAAACTGAACATACAAAACATAAATGACATCCTTTCAAAAAATTTTATTGCAGTTTTATAAAACAGAATGTTGTGATATATGAAAACTAATTTAAATACACTTTTAATATTACAACTTACATTAGATACTTTTGCTTCTGATTCGTGATGGTGGTTTTCAGTTTCAGTGGCAGCAGTGGCATTTTTCAGTTCTTGCTCTTTTTGTAAGTTAGCTGTGATTTTATTCATTTCTTCTTCAAGTGTATGCTTTAGAGCATCAATGTTTGGCTCATCTCTCTGCTGCCTAATTCCCTCTGGCACTTGTGAATCTTCCTCATCAGAGACTTCAACTTCCATTAATACAACTTTCTTCCTTGTTTTCCGAGTAGTCGGTGCCTTAGCCTGCTTAGCGGGTGATTTAACAACTTTGCCGGAACGTGTTATTCTCACTAAAAGTCGAGATGCATTATTATTCTCACAAATAACAGATAAAAACTGACATACCGTTAGTGACAACATCTTCGTCAGACATTTTAAAATTGCTTAAATACCAACTACACACGATATAATTGAAATGTTATATTTTATAACGTCAAAACATAGATGTTTGATAAATACTGGAATATTTATAAAAACACTTCTCGAAGGGACGCAAGCAAAAATGGTGACGGTTATTTCAATGTCCTCGGACCAGGTGGCGACCGAGTCGTCGAAATTCCCGCCTATTTTTAAAAATTATATATTACAATTGGAAAATTATCATTTGTTAATAGTAAAAAAAGATCAATTATATAATTTATGCCTCTAAAATTAATTAAACTAATATCGAAATTATTGTATTACGGAAACGCATCATAAAGTTTAATACTTGATTGGTAATAAAAAAATTGATAGTGAATCAAAATGTTTTAGTAACAAACTTTTGTTTATTTTAATATGTCACATAAAACTAAAATAATCAAAATTGCGTGTCGCCCTGTATATGAGCGATTAAAATATGTGGTGTTTTTAACCTTTATACGTTGGCGTGCTTGTTTTCTTACCATCATTTGTCATAAAGGTTATAGTTGGATGTATTTTTATACAGTTCAATGAAAATTATCTGGTACCATTTGTGAAATACAACCATTTATGTAACACGATATGTTTTCACTTCAAAATCAAAACCAGGTTTGTAGAAATTCGATTTTTAGCAAACATGCCACAATTTCATCAACCTTGATTTTCAGGCATTCATAACACTTTCGCAAGTATCTAGTAAAATAACACCGAAACGAAATGTATTATTCAGTAAGAAAACCACACAGAAAGCCAAGCAGGCGAATATACTTTGCTTGGACAGTTTTTTGGAAACTTTGAAAAATTGTGACTTTTCTTTTGCCAAACACTTGAACAGTCAATCATTCTTTGAAAGCCGTCTTCTAAACAACGTAAAGGCATCTTATATATCAAATCAAACATTTTTTGAAAACAAGCATGGTTTCTCTGAAAAAAATTTAAAATCAGAACCAATTCCAACTTTAATTTTAAAAAAGAACAAAAATCTGCATATACCACAAAGTTTCTATCAGAACCTGGTGCACAATTTAACACATGAGAACACCTGCAAGTTCAATTTGCAAACAAGAGGATTTAAGACTGACCGAAGTATAAAGGCTGAAGTTCAGAGAAATCCAACTTTAGCTAGCCGAGTGAAAGCAGCCTTTGGCTTTCATGCAACTGACACTCTGGAATCGAAGGTTACTTCAAATGCGACCTCAAATTCAGAACGAATGAAAAATATTCTTGGTAGCGATGATCCAACTATAACTGAAAATGAAAAACAAAGAATTAAGATTGCTTTCGCAGAGGGCTATCTCTTAGGTAATACCAATCCTCGCACCGGAAAAGCCACAAAATACTTCAGATTGGTACAACAGATACTTACTGCAATTATTTTCATGGCCATTATTATGAGTTTGATGGCCACCACAAATGGCTCCATTTTTCGGTAAAGATTTATTTTAATGTTTTCATTTAATTATAATTTAATAATCTATTTCTCAATAATTTTATAAGCATTCAACTGGGTAACCAAGTAGAAGTGGACCCTGAGGAAATTCATGTGACATTTGATGATGTAAAAGGAGCTGATGAAGCAAAACAAGAACTAAAAGACGTTGTGGAATTTCTTAAAAATCCCGAAAAATTTTCGAACCTTGGTGGTAAACTTCCAAAGGGTGTTCTTCTTGTAGGACCTCCAGGTATAAAAATATTTCTATTATGTAACAATTTTCAATATTTAAATTCAGTTGTCAGTTATTTAGTAATACCTATTTTAATATTTTGTGAAAAGGAACTGGCAAAACATTATTGGCAAGAGCAGTAGCAGGTGAAGCTGGTGTGCCTTTCTTTCATGCAGCTGGTCCAGAGTTCGACGAAGTGCTAGTTGGTCAGGGCGCAAGGAGGGTCAGAGATTTGTTTAGTAAGGATCAACCCATTCACCCAGCCAGTTGTCTAGAAACGAAGAAGTAAAACAATTTATAATTATTACAGAAGCCGCAAAAGAGCGATCGCCGTGCGTGATATTCATCGACGAGATAGATTCGGTCGGGTCCAAACGCACGAACAGTGTATTGCATCCTTACGCGAATCAAACGATCAATCAGCTGCTGAGTGAGATGGACGGATTCCATCAAAACGAAGGTGTGATTGTGCTCGGTGCGACCAATCGGCGAGAAGACCTCGACCAGGCGCTGCTGCGACCAGGACGATTCGACGTTGAGGTACTTACTGGGTGTGTGGGTTCTTACTTGTTTGTATGTTTGTTTAATAGGTTTCAGTACCCACACCGGACTTCACCGGCCGCAAGGAAATACTCGGTCTATATTTGAGTAAAATTTTAGCGAAGGATATAGATCTGGATTTGCTAGCCCGGGGAACCACCGGTTTTACTGGCGCAGACTTAGAAAATATGGTCAATCAAGCAGCCCTACGGTAAGTAATGTTTAAATTTTCGTTTTCAATTCAATCATCATATTATTGATCAAGATAATATCATGATCGGATTTATTTAGAGCTGCAATAGACGGGGCAGACTGCGTTGGCATGAAGTACTTGGAATCTGCACGGGACAAGGTGCTTATGGGCCCAGAAAGGAAGTCTCGCATCCCTGATGAGGAGGCCAACATGATAACCGCCTATCACGAGGGAGGACACGCGATCGTTGCCTTTTACACGAAAGACAGTCATCCGTTGCATAAAGTGACAATAATACCGCGTGGTCCCAGCCTCGGTCACACTGCCTACATTCCGGAAAAAGAGCGTTACCATGTGACCAAGAGTCAGTTGCTCGCCATGATGGATACAATGATGGGTGGCCGAGCTGCCGAAGAACTTATTTTTGGTCCAGAGAAAATCACCTCAGGTTTGTTAACAGACAATACGACTTTTTTTTTTGGTGCGGTAACTCGATTGTTACAGGTGCCAGTTCGGACTTGAAACAAGCCACTTCAATAGCAACGCAAATGGTCAAGGACTGGGGTATGTCTGAGAAAGTTGGCCTTCGTACGATGTCCGAAAATACGAAAGCCTTCCAAGGCGAGTCATTAGGACCATCCACTAACGAACAGGTGAGATTGTTGTTTTGAATTTTTGATTTAAAATAATGTGGTTTATTAATCAGGTTGACAGCGAGATAAAGCGACTTCTAACAGAAAGTTATGACAGGGCTAAGCATATTCTTAAACAACATGCTAAAGAGCATAAGGCGTTGGCTGAAGCACTGATGAAGTATGAGACATTAGATGCAGAAGATATTAAAGCTATAATGACAGACAAAGCTGCTACAGAAAAATCATAGTTCAACCAGTTATTCCTACTTCCTACAATTTTTAAGTTTAGTTAGTTGTTCTTCCAAACTGGGAGAACCATTTATTTTTTCTAACTACGCCCAGATTGCTACGTTGGACTGGTAGTTATAAAACAAGTTATACATATTATAATAATTAGCCTGGAGTCATTTTTGTATATATAAAATGAAAAATACACCACTGTAACCAAGCCTTTGTTGACTTAATATATAATAACTGATACTTGGAGGTTTTATTTATTTGTGAATTTAGTGAGGTGTATATTGTTGATAATATAATAAAGAATACTTTATTTTGAGTTTATTATTATTTTTCATTCCTTGACGTACAATTCTTCTTTTTGAGCTGTGAATCGAAATATTGGGCAAAAATTTGCTTCACGCCTTGCCTTATTTTATTTTTGTTTCAATGTTCTTCATCTTTATAATTTTTAAATTAATTTATTATAATCTAATAATTTTATTCATTTACATGAAAGTTAATTAAGGGGATTACACTTTGAAATATATAAAATTTGCAAAACTTCAACAGGAAATGGGGATTAATCGAACTCATTTTATTCATGAAATCAAACTATTTCTCAGTTACATATAGTTTTTTGCAAATTATTTCTCAATATACCAATAATTCTTAAAACTTATTCAAACTAATGCTATTATGATTTAATAATATTTTGCTTTTTGTATAATTTTATACGTAGACGTTATAAACAAGTTTACTTTTAAATTTACATAGGCAAATATTTCGCATGTTGTTAATTGATAACCAAAGGTATCATCGTATTCATTTGCGAAGTTTGCCAAGAATTTTTGATTTAATTTTAGAGTAAACATGTTTATTGTAATAAAAACGTATAACGAACATTATGATGAACAATTCGTAAACTTATTACTTACGTTTTGTTTACTTAGAAATATTTTTTATTTCTAATTACAGTCATGTTAACAAGTTTATGATTGATGATCGCCATGGTGTTAAAATAACAATTATAAAATAAAGAAGTAAGGTTCTAAAATTTTAATTAATTGAATATATCAATTTGTACTGAACTGTGAATTTCTGCAAATTTTTATATCATAATTTTAGCCATCTTCTATGCTCATGGCCATATAATAAATATCAGTCTTATAAATGATATAATAATATAAAAAACGTATTGAATATTTTTATACTGTATTAAATAATCGGTTCCATAAGTACCATTCAAATTAAAATAAAAATTTTCTGAATGTGGTGTGACTAAATTGTTATACTTACGGTTAAAATAAATAATAATATGCAATTCATTCCAAAATAGTGATTCTCAGTCATGAGAACTGAGTATCCCTGAAAAGAAAAAATCACGCTGTAAAGTTTTAAAGAACCATTTCACAAAATAGATGAACTTTTCTCTTATCAAATTTTATTATGATTAGTGTAACGTAATTTATTTATCTCCAAATCACTTCGGGTAAGCGGGTTAAAAAGGTTGTACAGCTCAACTCAACTTTTAGTAAAACAAATAGTTTGGAACATACTCTAAACGTAATTGGAAAGCTGTACATTTAAGAAAACTTTATTTCAAAATGAATAAGAAAGGATCGATGGTGTTGATGGATGTAGGTATAATGAATCCCTCCAAAACATAATTCTACAGAATCATACTTGAAACATAATCAAACAAGAAACAAACCACAAAATAAACTTGGCAATTCCCAAAACATTCATATAACATT
The DNA here is from genome assembly GCF_024364675.1 of Aethina tumida. Classification (NCBI taxonomy): domain Eukaryota; kingdom Metazoa; phylum Arthropoda; class Insecta; order Coleoptera; family Nitidulidae; genus Aethina; species Aethina tumida. The sequence goes on along the minus strand of NC_065435.1, from coordinate 58,413,359 downwards.
GTTGTATGCAAAAATACAAAGAAGAAAATCTGCAGGAGAAGTAATTGCTTAACTGCAGCCAAAGACCAACTAACTAAACGACGAAAAACGAGTTAAGGAAGGAGAGTATGGAACATTACAGGATTTATTTATCTTTTGGTATAATTATCCTGATAAAACAAACGAAACATTCCTCTGTCGTGCAATCATAGAACAGTGACAAATAGTAATAATTAATAATTTGATTGTGATTAAAATGTAAGTTTAAATTTTGTATTTTAGAATTACACAATAAAATTAATATTCTTCAGCCATGTAAAATTAATTAACGATGTTTAAACAAGTATTGTAAAATGTTTTGTAAGATTTGTTAATATAAAATCAAAAAATTTTAATGGAAAATTTTCATTTCAGTTAAAATTATTCGTGCTATACATTTAATTACATTATAACGTCTGTGCTGATAAATCGTGCGCAAGGGATGACACATTATTACATCCCTGTGCGATAGCCAAATCACATCAGTATTTTATCGACCCACGGATCGATCGGTTCGTTAATGGTGTTTGCTCGCTTCTGTAAATTAATTCGGTAGTTTCAGTTTAACTCGGTGACTTTTGTGGATATACTGTGAATTTTGAGGTTTCTATTATTATAAATCAGATATTCCAAGACATAATTAAATCATTGTATCTAAACCCAACATCAATGTTGATGATTATTATTTATAATAACAAGCCAATTCTTAATATATGTGATTGTAGTCGCTATACTTCCCATATATCACCAATGGGGGTTGGGAGTATTTTGTTATAATAATAGACTTGGACATTCATTCTTTTTATAAATAACATAAAAGATCAGTGGTTTTTCGGTTTTGGAAGTTGAGTTTGGTGACGGTTAAATCATTCAGGAAATATATTATTGCTTAATTTCTTATAAACGGGATGATGGAAATGGTTAAATTCAAAGTGATATAGACACTTCTATACCACCTACTGGAAAAACAATATAGCAATAGGAAAATAGCAATAAAGGTAATAAATAACATTATTTATTAATTAAATAATTATATAAATTCAATGTTTTTGAATGATTTCAGGTAAGTCCAGAATGAGATTACTCAACCGGACAACAGTGGAAACGCAAAGTAAGTTTTTGAACATATTATTTGGGTTTTTTCATCGATAATAAGAATCATTCAGTAAAATTGTTTATAACCTTGTTTCAATTTTATTTTTAATTAGGCATAGTTGACGTAAATAATGGCTTAAAATAATCAAACCATCTTACTTGTCTTTCATAGCTAATAAATTATTTTTATATTCGTCATATTATTAATCGACAAGTTTCCATTTTGTTAGTCATATTATTGACAAACAAATTCTCTTTTTATTCGTAATATTATTGATTATTTTCATTGTTTTTCGACAAATTATTGGCCATCAATTAATTTTCAAGTTATGAAATTTTATACATTAAATTGATAATAAGACTAATATTTATATAAAATTCCGTCAAATGTTATTCTCTAATCTTCGTCATAAATGCAGCGACAAGTTTACAGAAATATTTCACAGAATAAATAATATTATATGCTGTGTGCAGCCTAGATAAAATTGATTCATTTCAATTTTTTTTTTTCAGAAAAATATTAACCCATTACAAAATTGAGTAATAATTGATTAAAAAATTAAAAATCTTAAAGCATAAAATGTCAGAAACTAATAATGGGTCTAACTTGACTCGACGTAGCATTGATTTAGTCCGAGATCTCTTCTTAAGTAAGGAAGAAGATAAGTTTCCAAAACGTCATCCACATGTCGCTGAGACGTCATATTGCCTCTACTGAAAACTAAAGACGACCTGCTACCATAAGCAATAACACCTCATACCATTAAACCTTTAGTGTTGCGAATATAACTCTCCACAGCAAAAGGATCATATCTTTTTCCACGTTAACGTCTTACTAAGAGTGACCATCTTGCATGCCCAAGCAAAAGCGTGATTCATCACTAATTTCAATGTGATTCTATTCCTCATCTCATTGTTGACGCTCCATACACCAGTCACTATGTTGGCGCCTATGGTTTTCTGCTAGAGGTAAGTCCAAGAAAAGCGTGATAACCCCGCAGCCCAAAAGACCTTATACGGTGGTAGTAGATCGCATACCAATTGGCCTATCTCAACGACAAAAAAAACATCAGCAATCATTCGTCTTGAACTCATCTTGTCCCATAGGGTCAATAATCTAAAACGACGATTTTGTGGGTCTTCTTATGGAACCTCCTGGTCTACCTCTTCTATCCTTTTTACTCCATGACTGCCAACATCTCATCACAATACTCACATTTCTGTTCAAAACGCTGCGCTATTTCTCCAAACAAAATTCCTGCTTCATGCTGGATAACTATTATACCTCTATCAAACTCACTAAAATTATTTCTCCTTCGTACTCTAGGCATGTTAACCGTTTAGTATATTACTGAATAAAACAAATTGAGAAAAAAACTATGCACACACTTGTTTGAAATACCTTAAAGATATGAAATATAGACTTACTTAATGAAATTGTGTTTTACTTATGAGAGCTTATTATAGAAAATACAATTTTGATTTTTTTATCCAATAATTCATGAAGTACTGAAACAAATGAAAATCGATATTATTTTATTTTTTTATATATATAAGTAAAAAATCAATCAATTATTCGCTTCTTTACATTTTATTTTCAATTTTTAAGAAAGATTTTATGATGGCTTCTTTGGTTATATTATTATAAACCAATTGTTATAAAAAAAAATATTATAATTGTCTTCCAATTTATACAAAATTATTTATTTATAATAAACATTAAAAATATGTGTCAGTATAATTTAGGATTTGAGGATATTTATTAAAGTATATATATTTCCTAGTGTTTAATTGGAGCTAAAATATCATTATTAAGCCATCAATATCACAGTAATTATCAATGATTATTAATAAACCCTGATCTTTTAATATTAATGTAGTTTTAGATTATTCAACTTTAAAATAGTCCTATATCTCTTAAGTATTATAACTGTATTGCAATTAACCAACTATTGTAATTGAAAACGCAATTGAAGTTTATGTTTGATGACATACTCCTTATTTCTTTAATTGATCCGTTGGTATCTTACAAGAAAAGATATATATCCACGTATGGTGAGGAGGCAAGTAAACTTTAGATATACAGTAAAATTTTGTACATATAAACTTTGCTGATTATTTTCGTCTTTCGTAAATAGTATTTGAAAAATTTGTTTATATAAATACTTATTTATACATAACATTTCAATACTGTATCAATATTCTGAAAAATATTGATGTATGAGGAAAGTCAAACCAAGTAACATAAATATGTAGTAAAATATAAATCAAAATGATTTACATTTTAGTATTTTACAACTATACCTTTTTTTCTTTTTTTACGCTTATGTTTTTGTAACACATAGTAGATTAAATTAAATGTTTTAAGTTATTTTACTACCATCCTGTATTTTGGTACTCCCTTCAAATATAGAAACAAAACAGTAACTATATCTGCAACATAAATTATGTTGTTGATTATGTTCCTTCAAAAAGAAGTTTATTATTTATGAGCAATGCGTTCAGTTCTCGGATTTAAAGTCAATCAATAAATAATTCAATTCGACGTCCTTTTTATCATGTATAAGATCACAGTGTCACTCAATGATTTTGACGCCAACAATAGTGTCACTAATTAATCCATTAGCATTTTTATTAAATATCATAAAAGAAATCTACTTTTATAAAATATACATTTCATTGTGTTAAATTTTATATGAAAATAGGAAAAAATGTGAATCATTTAATGTTAATTTCTATGTTTATCGTTCATTTTTAGAGGATTGAGGTTGATTAATTTTTTTATAGGACATTATACGACTTTTATCCAAATATAAGATATAAAATAGTTGAATTTGTATATAGGACAAAATAAAATATGTGCTTGTCCTTTGATAAATAGGATGGTTGGCAATCCTAATTCTAATATGCAAAGCATGTATAGATGTATGGGTTTACCACAACAATGTATTAATTTGATTCCCCGGTCTATTTCCTGCTGACGTGTCCGTATTTTCATTCCCGCCAATAAAATTCTCAACAACTCGTAAACGTTTTCAATTTCTAATAAAGCGGTGCCAAAAAAATAAAATCAAATAAAACAACAATAAAAACAGATAAATGACCAAACAAAAAGAATCTTCAGACAGGTCTCGACTCGCCGTGCGGAAGATCCACATCGGGTGAGTCACACAGTACCGGACCAATTGGCGCGCAGACCCGGTGGTACTTCGTACCATATTCCACCAATCGCACGTCAGTCTTTGCAACTTTGCGGACGTATTGAAAACAATTCTCGACAAGTTCGACAGTACGCACGAAAATGTCTCGTTGTCCCGTTTGAGACGAACAGGTCTGAACCTGAAGTGTAATTCGAAAATGGATTCCTCGTGTGTTGGTAAACGTCATTTCTTGTCGGTCGTTTGGATAGTGAACAATAATGATCAAGAGGAAAAGACACCCCGTTAAAGTGTGTGGCAACGCGCTAGTTCACTGTAGGGAAATTGAGGTTTTCTCGTGTCCGAAGAAAATCATTGTAAAAATGAGATTGTAAGTACCGTTTTTGAATTATATTTATGAGGGAGAACTGATTGTCTTTGTGCAATACTTGCGAAATTATAAGTGATTTGCAGGAAATTGTTAAAGTATCAGGATTATAGCAATGCAATATTTTCTGTTTTTTTTTCACTTAAAATATTGTTTCAATGGAATAATCTTTCTTTTGCACCACATGGGTATGTTTATTGCGTCATCCTATTTTTCAGTTTTAAGTATATAATTTTATTTTGTTCAAATATTTTAATAAAATGCATATAAATGATCTGAACTAATTGATATTTCTCTTTAATTAGTTGTGGAACATTGATATGGCTTATCTTATTGTTAGCAAAGAAACAGACCAATATTTATAGTACCTAAAATTTATATTCACAAAATTTTAATTAGAAACAACATTGTATTATTAATTATAAATTACATTATATATTAAATGTATTGTGCATTTATGTATGTATAACATACATACATATCGTGTCTGGTGAGAATGCTAACATGTTATGAAACAATAACAAAACAAAATATCTTTTGTTTCCAGAAAATAATATCTATTAATTTAAAAATCATTTAACTATATATAAAAAAATAAAAGTAAAATTTCTTAGTTTTTATAATTAAATATTACTTCAATAATTTTGAAATTTGTATTCTAAAATACTTAAAATTTTAAATTATATATTATATATAAAAAAATTATATATTATATATAATTATAAAAAAATCAATAATAATTAAATATTCTAATGTATTTTCCAAGTAAGTAAGATTTTTATACAAATTATAGTAAGTGACATGTAAAATATTTTTGTTAAATGAAAAAATAAAATAAAACAAAAAATATTCTAAGATACCGAATATGAATTGAAATACATATTCGAATAAACAAATATTCGAATTATTCTATAATTTAGAATTAGAATTCAAAATAATGAAAAGTCCATTTCATAGATTTTACAGGAAATATAATTTATTTTTTAAATATTGTTAATAATATTTGTCTTCTCTTAATTTCACTTTATCTCGAACATAAATTATTAATAACTAAAATTGTTTAGATTTAAAAATTGGAGAATATACCCATTAATAGTGGGAAAATTTAATTTTGCTGCTTTTGCAGTAAACTAAACTTATGCCGACGTATGTATGTCCGCAATATTACGGATGTATATTAGCCCATGAAAGTAATAACAAATAATAAAATTTAAAGACTTACGTTAAAGGATAATACTGTAATAAAACAACAGTTTATAAATTATATTTTTATGTACCATTAAAAATAAAGTGCATGTTACCGTAATATTTTATTTTCTAAACTCTTGTCTAATATACATACACGTATGTAGATGCAGATAGTAGAAACATTTATGTTGAATAAAAATATCAGAATAATTCCTATATAAAAAATATTTAGGTAATTTTTGAGAATTTATTTTCATAATGTTTAGTCTAAAATTTCATTAAAATAAAATTACTTTTTTGTCAATTTTTAATACTATATAACTTATCACAAAAAATATAATGATATGTATGATAATAGATCGGAGTAGAGAACTATATTGTAAGAAAACTATAATAATGTTACTAGAAAAATTCTAAGAGAAACAGGGTAACTGGATAATTTGAATGTTAATGGAAGTCTACTTGCAGGAAATGAAAATAGTTGAAATTAGTTAAAGAACTATGAGAAGAAATGGATGGGGGTATATTTGGCTACAGAACAGCAAAAAACCCTTCTTTTAAGAATCTGAAAGCTAGATTTGGAACTGCCCAGAATCACCTTTACTCGTAACGAGTTGAGATGTATTAGGGAAACTGGGAAAAAAATGTTGGGCGAGTTCGGAAAAATTATATATTATACTGTATAATTTGAATGTCAATGGTCAAGTGTGGAAATTGGATAGGTCGATTTTAATTAGATTTTCAATTTTGTCTTTGTCAACAGGATCAAGGATTAGTGGAACCTACGGGTAGTTTTAGTGATAAATCTAAATTTAATTTATTTAAAAATGACGGTCCTGTTTAGGTTAGAATACCACAAAAAAAATCTACTGAAAAATTTATTAAGCTGCTGAGAAACACAGTGATGGTTTACTTATAATTTAGGTATATTTCTCTGCTTCTGGCTTAGATACATGGACCAATTTACGTATGTACAGTGATATATTAAACAACAATTTGCTTCCATATAAGAAACGATTCCGTTATTAAAATTGTTTCAACATAGTAACGATCCCAAACAAAAATCCAGAATTGTGACGGATCAAAAGATCAAAGTATCAATGTTGTGACGTGGTCATCGCAATCTCCGCAATTATGATGATCTTCCTCATGATAATAACCAAATTATATAAATTTAAACTCTTGACAACAATTCAAGGTATTTGGAAGAATATAGAAATGTCATATATTAGGAAATTGGTCGAGATATGTCATGGAGATGTATCGAAAGCTTTGAGTTGTTGTTATTTTTATGTCTGATTCAATTCAAAAAATTAAATGTAACTTTTTATACAGGAGTGTCCTAAAATTGCTGGGATCCAGAACTTCCTAGCTAGAGGATAAAATAAATGGATTGAGTAATATAAATACAATTCTAATAATTTCTAAGAATATCGGTTTTCAGTGTTTGAGAAGATATTTTCTTCGTTCGGAATTATGAGAAATACAGAGTATTTCCAAGAGTGAAAGATGAGTTATCCACCCCGCTAAATAAAATTAGAACGGTATTATTTTTCTGAATTGTGCTGGTCATAAATTAGAAACTTGAAAATTGAAATTTTGAAAATGATTTTTAATTAAAATTAAAACTATGTTATTTAATTTAAGACTCGACCACTTCACGCTTCTTCAATTGATGTGATGCGTTCATATAAATTTGTAAAATTTATATATCGAATTTGGTTATAAGTGTGATCTCTCATGTTTTCTATAGGGTTGATGTCTGGGACTGGGACGGGCTACACAAAACTGAGCTGATTTGGTCTTTTAACCAATCTGTGACAATTTTGGTTTTGTGTTTAGGATCGTTCCCATGTTGAAACACATTTATTAAAAGCATCATTTCTTCACTATATTTATATACTCTAACTACTACTATATTTATAACACCTAGATTTGTTGTGGCAACGATCTAATGATATTTTCAACATTTTCTTGTAATATCTCATCATACACGAACTGAATTTGACGTTAGTTCATTAAGGCTCCGTGGAGGGTGCTATAAATTGCTTAGGCGTCGTCCCATCATATGTGGGATATGTTCGGTTGGGGAAAGGTCTGAAGATCTGGGTGGCCAAGGCAGTAAATTTACATGGGAGGCCTCTAGGCAATATGTGGACGGACATTATCTTGCTGAAAAATAAATCCAAGACCTCGTCTTATGTAGGGAAAAAAATAAGGCTCCAATTCGTCATCCACAGATTGCTGGGACGTCATATTGCCACTAATGAAAACTGAAGGTAACCTGCTACCATAAGCAATAACAATCCATACCATTAAACCCATAAACCCATAGCGTTATGAATATAACTCTCCACAGCAACGTGAGGAACTCGTCTTTCTCCACCTCGCCGGCTTACTAACTTATGACCGTCGTGCATGCCCAAGCAAAAACGCTATTCATCACTAAGCACAATGTGATTCCATTCCTCATCTCACTGTTGGCGTTCCATACACCAGTCACTACATTGGCGCTTATAGTTTGTTGGTAGAAGTAAGTCCAAAAGGGGACGATAAATCCGTGGGCCAAAGGACCTTATACGGAGATAAACAGATCGAATACCAATTGGCCTACCTTTATCGGCAATCATCCGCGTTGAACTCTTTGCTTTGAGTCTTCCTCTTGCTCTACCTCTTCGCTCCATGACTGCCAACATCGTATTGTAATACTCACATTTCTGTTTAAACGCCACGCTGTTTCTGGAAACGAAATATCTGCTTCATCCAGGCCCACTATTGTATCTCTATCAAATTCGCTTAATTGTCTAAAATTATTTCTTCTCTGTACTTTAGGCATGTTAAACATTTATTATAAATTACTAAATAAAACAAATTGTTACAAAAACTAAGTACACACTTATTTGAAATACCTTAAAGATATGAAGAAAAAAGAACAAAAAACCAACAATACGTTTTCCGATGACCGATGAACATTTCTTATTTCAATATCTATTTGTATACCAAATTTTATGAAAATATCCCAATGCGTTTTGGGTATAATAAACTTTTGTATGTATTTTTGTTCTTGTGGGATGTTTAACATAAGCAGAACCATAATTTTTTATAAATTAAATTTAGGTTCGTTACTAAAATTACTCGTCTCTAATGTTCTGTGGTTCAGTAAATAAGCACGTCAAAATTATATATTTTGGACATTTTTAGTAGACATGTTTTTTAACATTCGTACTATCCATGTTTCAAGTTTTTCCCATACTCGGACATATAATTTCGTATGTACCACTTTACCAGTTCCGCTAATTTTTTTTATAATACGGGAAATGATTGACTAATATAGCCGTAAACTTTTAGTTATCTTTTCTTGTTTCTCCCGTTCTTGGTAACCCCTAATTATAATTTTTTTACAGTTTCACTTCGATCAATGATTTAATAATTGTATTATATTAAGCAAGTAATTAGTAGTAGACACAGTGTTTATTCATAAATTTATTGACTAGTTGTTTAGTAGACACAACAATAAACATTATTAGTACTGGCAGTACAATTGCTCACATTTTTAATATATTGATATAATTATGGCCATTACTGTAAAAAAATATTAATTTTGAGAATATCTTACTTACGTCAGTAAGGTAATATTATTTTAATAGTTGGCAGTAAATAAAATAGTAACATTTTAGAAGTTGTAATAATACCTTGTGATTGTGATTTTTTGTTGATGATTTTTTACTTTGACTACCTATTTAGTAGTTTCTTAGTATACTTCCATTTGTATCTTTCATCAATTTTGGAAAATAAAAAAAAAAGTTTGTTAATTAAAATCAATTTAACCGTTAAACATTCTTTTACTTAATAAAAAAGTAGCACCAGTTACTTTAAATATCCACTTTTTTGAATGATGTTTTTGATTAAATTTTTTATAAACCATTATAACATTTTTTATTCTTAAATATACTCATAAATGTGACAATATTAATTAAAACTGAATTAAAATATTTATGTTAGCAGTGGCGACTCGTTAGGTTTGACTCTGATGAGGTACTGTTGTACAACATATATAGAACCAAAAATAAAAAACAAAAACAATATATTTGTTTACACATAATTAACAACATACAATTTGAATGATCAGTGCTTTTGAGATGTAAATTTAGTCCGCAAGATATATTTTTCAAATCACAAAATCCCCTTTCATAATAAATATCTTCACTACAATTTAAGGACAAACATTTTGCCTTAATAATTTAAACTGTGTTACTACTTGTTGACGCTATATAGTAAGTATTAAAAACCTTTCCACAACTGAATCCACCAGACACACAAACGATCAAGTAGTTTTTGAAACTGAAATGTCGGTAATGTTCGGGAACTTCGTTTCATTGGTTAGATGCACGTCTCTGCTCCCCTACCATTGAAATAATAGCAGAATATTAAAGTGCGTGCACTGAAATTTTAAAGATTTACTTATGAAACGAATTGGCGGGAAGAGACACATTTAAAAGTGCCTCTGGAGTATTGGCGCACAAAATATTCATTGGAATTTAATATAAAACACCTATTACTTGTTTAATTGTCGGTTTTACAACATATTACCCATCTACCTTTGTTTAAACCTTCGTTTAAATATTAAGTTACATTCTATTTTAAAGAATAAAACATTAAAAAATATTTAATTTTTAACATTCAACTGAGTAGCCGCCATTGTTACAGTAAGTACAGAAGTAAAACGGATCAAGATTATGATTTTTGGGTGATCCATAGCAAACAGCAAAACTGAATGATATACAAGAACGCTAGAACACTATGCTTATTTTAAAACAACGAAAAATACTTTCGATTGTGGCAAATTTGGCCAAAATGATATATTCCATCGACAGGGAACGTTCCGAATGTTACACGAATTCGCCATAGACATTAAGCCAAGCGATTCGATTTCGTTGTCGGGCAGCGTAGATTTTAGGGCGCGGTTCGACCTGTCAACGATAGAGGGCGTTGCGATGTCAATGTTTACATCCGCCGCTCGGCTCCTGTCTTCGTCCCCCACAAATCGTCGGTGCAAGCGCCATTGTTGTTGAGAAAAGTCCAGTGGCTAAGTGCGACGGTGTCTGGTCTCGGCGGAAGCGTGTTTTTCAACGTGCCAACGAACAACGGCGTTTTACCAGAGAAATTGTTGTGCCATTAACACGGCCACGGAACAGTCCGCCCTACGCGTACGGTGCCAGTGATATTTGTCTAGCCAGTTTTTTAACATGCCTCTGGATAAACAGGATCGCCTCTTGGATACATTTACATCTATGGAACGAGTGCAGTGATATTGTTCATTAGTTAGTCAGTTGTTTTGGTCGGTCGCCGGGAAAAATAACGTCCAAACTGTTTAAAACGGCTGCAGATATGGTGAAAAGGTGCGTTTTTGTTGTTCGTTTTCGCTGGGGGGGTTAAACATTCCTGTTCAATTTTTAATGACATGCCGGACACTTTGTTAATAACTATTTGAATAATTAAGTCGCGGGCACGCATTCAATAACTGCTCAAAACGTATAAGTACCAATTTCGAGGCTGGCTAGTACTAGCTACTGGTGGATGGCAACGCAACGTTTTCCAAAGTGGTCTGTGCCATTTTATCCAGTAATTAACTCGAAAGGTTTGCGTTGGGCTTTCGTTATGTTTTTAAGTTTCGATCAACATTTAATTAATATGGGGGCTTCGTCCATTCGGGTCTCTGTTTGTTGACCATCGGCTTTTGTCATTGTTGTTTTGATAAGGTTTTACGTCTAATATGAAAACATAAGTTCGCAACGTGCAAATAATTTATATGCTTATTTATTTATTTATTTATTTATTTTTTTCATGTTTAATTATGTATGAAATGCATCAATGTGCGTCATTTTTTACGCTCTTTCTGTTTTTCGTGGTTCACCAACTTCAATGCAAGTGACAGTTTCAAGATCTAGAAAAATCTTCACGTTTTACTAATTTACTTATTTGTATTTGTTAAATTGGGCACAAATAAAAAAAATACTGCGAATATATCAAAGGATTGTTATAATAATATGAAAATCGTGTACATATACCACACATTTTAGCACAGTCCAAGTGAATTTAAATTTTGCATCACATGTTTTCGCCATAGTTTGAAAAATAAATTTTTTATTCAAACAATTAACCATTGCTCAATACAAGGACTTATTTAAATATAAAAATTGCATATTTTTCTTTAAGAAATGATGGTTAGAGGAACAAAGATTGAAAAAACATGTAGAAAATAGTGAATAAAATATCTTAAATTGTTCCATAGATGTCAATTTTTAATTTAATTAACACTTGTAGCCAAAGTGGAAGAAAATATTTCTTCAAATAAAGTAGCTGTTGGTTTAAATGTAAAAATAAGACAAAGATTGAGAATACCCACACGTAGAATGTTTATAGTGAATAAAGTCTCTTAAATTATTCCAAAAAGGGCAATTTTTTAACGGAAAAATAGTCAACACGTGAATTATAACCAAACTGGAAGAAATATTTTCTTCAAATAAAGTAGCTGCTTGATTAAATATAAAAACTGCATATTTTAAATTAAGAAATGGTTGTAAAAGAAACAAAGATTGAGAACAACACTTCTGGAAACGTTGCTCAAAACGTGAGCTAAAAACATAACATATTTTACATTAAAAAATGTGTTGTAAGTAAAACCTCTTAAATTATTCTATAGATAAATAATAAATGTAGCAATACTCATGAAAACCTTGCTCAAGACGTAAGCTATAAGCAAAATGAAAGTAAATGAATCTTCAAATAAAGTGGCGCTAATTTAAATATAAAAATTACATACTTTAATTTAAGAAATGATAGAAAGAAGCACAAAGGTTGAGAACACCTACATGCAGAATGTATAGTAAATAAAATCTCTTAAAGTATTCTATAGAGGATAATGTTTAACGTAAAAATACTCAACACGAGAGTTATAGTCTCTATTAAAAAATAATTGAAAAATGAACAAAGACTAAGAACAACACCTGGAAACATTGCTCAAAACATAAGCTACGAACAAAGTGAAAGAAAATTAATCTTAAATAAAGTAGCTGCTACTTTAAATATGAAAATTACATATTTTGCTTTAAACATGTGTCGTGAATAAAATCTCTTAATTATTTTTATAGAGAATAACCTTTGAATGTCACGATACTCATGAAAAGTTTGCTCAAAACGTGAGTTATAATTAAGTGGAAGAAATGAATCTTCAAATAAAGGGACTGCTAGTTTAAATATAAAAATGAGTTTTCTAAAATATCTTAAAGTATTCCAAAGAAGATAATTTTCAATATAGTAATACATAAATGGTCTTTTATTAACAAAGTAATTGCTAACTAATACTTCGAAAACTAGAAAGTATAAACTAATTTTGTAAATCAACATACCCGAATAAAAGTAAAATCACTTTCTTCGTAGAAATATTAAAATTACCGAACGTTTTAATTAGAGATAGTTAAAATAGTTGTTCTGGTCGAAAGTGGATCAGGATTTAATGTTTTTACATATGTAGAAATTAGCAATCTGGCGCAATATCTGCACAACGTTAATTTATGATCTTTCAAATTTTACACCATAAGCTGTAATATTTGTTACCACTATGAATTTTTGTGGAAAGGTATGAGTCAGTCCGTAGTGCGAATTGGAATATTTACTCTCAACTCTTTTACTTTGATCGGAATCTTATACTTCTAAGAAAACCGTTTTACCAGCAACATTTATTAATTACTGCGGAAATAAAATTTATTTAATAAATGCGTTGATTGATTCGTTACCAATTTGCAATCGAACTTAACGCGTAATTTTTTTATGACAGCGTTGACTGAACGATTGAATCTCTCAATAAACAATTTTAATTTGCATATTCTGGCCGCTTGTTTAGTCTAATACTGACACTAAAAAAGTTGAATGGGCTCAAGATAGTTACTTTTTCAATTAATTATTTCGTAACGGATCATAAAATTTATAATTTTCTAATTTTAGAGACCTACAAATCGAAATCGCCAGACTGCTCCTTTCCGTAGTGAAACGTACGAAGCAGGTATTTGTAGCCTCGATCCATCCACATGAGCCACAATTTTCATATTTATGAGGTTTTTATCGTGGTTTCTTTGGAATCTAATGTTTCGTAAAATAAGTCATTAAAACTATGAACATTAAGCTAATGTATTTTGATATCTCGACGATCACATTGAAAATGGAAGAACGGTTAATTGTCCGACCTTGGTTGTCCAAGGTTCAAGTCGTGATTCCACGACGGAATGAATATCCTTTAAAATATCCTATATGAAATAATCGTTCAGGATGTTGGTAAACCGCAGTTTCGAAACAAACGTAAAAGACGTGTGTTGCATTGTGTTTTACAACAGATCCAACTAATCAGTCGTACTTTCGCCCATTAGTCCTTTTGTGAAACGGCCGCGAAAGGAATTAAATCCACTTGCACTGTCCACGGCCGAATATCGATCGTGTGTGATGGTATGTTCACGGCATGTTAATAATTTTATCAATAATGCGGGAAAAATTGTCATGTCAAAAACTGGTTGAGTGGCGGGTCAAGGATTTGTTTTTGGGGTGCCAGTTTTTGATAATAGAATAATATGATACGATTTAAACCAGTTCTGCAAGATCAACGCTAAACGTAAACTATTGTTAAATTTAAATATCTATAATATTGCAGTTAATGAAACAGGAAATTACCACTTAATCCACGAACACAATAAAACAACATCGAGTTCATGTTACGAACAAAGAGAAATATAATTTATTAATCATTAAAAATAACTGTTTTGTTATTTTTATTTTTAAATCTCCCACAAGTCAGCTTCAAATTACTTCAGTGATATTCAATTTTTATTTTAACGTAGTTAAAACAAATATCATATTTTTACTGCAGAATATTTAGCATGATTTAGATTTTCTTCCTGAATATTTTAAAAATCATCGGATAACTTAAATCTCAGGTAAGTAAGGAAGTAGAGTTTAATTTTTTTTATTTATGAGTTTCTACAGTGTGGCCCATTTTAAAGCAAGACACCCCCATTTTTTGATCGATTTTGACAAATTATTTTTCAATTGTAAAGCATTAAATCAAAAATCTACATGGTATTTTTTTAAGCATAAAAATTGAAGAAATGATACTAACAATTTTTTTTACAAAATCTAACTAACTACTAAATCTACTGAAATGGGTATATATCAAAATTCATGAAAAAAATTATGTATATTCATAATTCAGTGAAAAAATCAAAAATCACATTTTTACAAATTTATTTTTTTAATCAAGTAATTTATGAAATAAACTGTTAAAAATAGTAAATTATCTTATTTTTCAAGAATATTGGTATATTATATTAATATTCTTAATACCCAAATTACTTCCACCAATTCACCGATTATTGGTATTTATTACACTTTTCGTAATGTCGTGGTTATCTTTATAAATTAATCTCAATCATTTCCTAACACCATTTAAGAGTATTAGTGTAAGTATAGAATTATCAATATAATATTCCAATATTGTTGAAATATAATATAATTTGTGCTCTTTTTGACAGATTATTCCCTAAACTACTTAATTAAAAAAGTGACATTTTGTCTAAAAGTGCCTATTTTCTTGGTTTACAATTGAAAAAAGTTTTCATTTTTTTAATGGACAACCCTGTATAAGTTACCGTAATATTTTTCACATTCAAAAATGGATAAAAATTGATTTTTTTAGTAAATTCATCGAATTTTGTATATTGATAAACTCATGTTGTATCGTTGAATATCACATTCTTCTAATAAATTTATTCCTTTTGGCCAACTAAATTGGAATATAATGTCAAAAATAATTGAGAATATTAATTAAATACAATCTGAATGACCTTATTTTTCTATAGTTATCTTGCCAAGTTTATCTGAAGATAAAGATTCGATTTAAATATTTGTTGATTTCACAATTAGTCAGCAATTAACTTTCATATATTAAATTAAAATAAATATTCTGCTAACGTTAATGACGTGAAATTTCTAATTTTTTTTTTATTACAGTAATGTAATAAAAGATCTTCCCTGATCATTATCATAGACACAACCGTTGAGAAGTAAATGAGATACTAAACTGTCTTTTGTGGTGAAATACCTATTTTTTCAAGAAATATTGACTTTTTTAATAACAAATACCTATTTGTTTTTTTTAATTTTATACGACACATTAACCCTAATACGACTCACCCAATTTTAGTCAACAATTAGAATTGAATAGAGAGTAAAAATACCTTTCAATGAATGATATATCACAAATCCACCGTCTTCATTAATACAAAAAAATTGATAGTGCCCATAGCTATATCGACAACATTTTAAGTGGTTTTATTCCATCCGAAAGTTATCAGAATTTATTTTTTACAACCTCACAGTATATTTTACGTTGGTCATTTCAACTTAAAAGCTTGCGAAAGCACTAAAAACTATTCAAATGTATTTTTTTATTATTCATTTATTTCTGACAAGAAAACTTGATAATTTGCAATTTGATTATATATATTTGACACACACACACACACACACACACACATGATATTATACTAAAAAAGTAATATACGATATGCATATGCATAGACACTTTTTATAATGTTCGAAAGGCAGATGACGTCTTCGTTGTTTAACAAAAAATTCGAATGTCCTACCTTCAGATACAAAATGTAAAAGGTCAACTAATACATAATTAAAAAAAAAACACAATCAAAAATGGAAATGATGGAACTGTAAAGAAATAGGCAGGTGTGTGATCGTAACTGGAGTGTTATTATAGTTTGCCATAGGCAGGAACCAGCTTGTAACTGGCCATAACTCGGGTGTGGGACTAAGAGCAAGTACCATTAGACGTTGGAGCCAGTGAGGAGCATGTGCCCTCGTACGTGCTTGTTTCCATTACGGAAACAAAGAAAGTTTTAATTGAGTTTATTTATGGAAGCACTCACATATTAATGAAATTATCGAATCAAATTGTCTGAGCTCTACTTGGCGAAACTTGCTACGGTATGCTTAGACAGTCGATAATTTACGACAATTACGGTCATAATTAATAATAAATACTGCGTAGTAAAAGCACCGATAAATTTATTCGAGGTAAAAGTCGCATGAAAACTGGTGATCCACTTTACAGGTCAACTGCTTGATGATTCTTGGCTGCAACAACAATACCCATTCATGTCCGCCTTTTGTTGCACCGTTACATTTTCAATAAATCGCTCCTTCACACGCTGTTTTCATTCCTTACCGATTTTAGTGTTTCAATGGCGATTTGCCATTCCGGGTTTTTCTTTTTGATATATTGTTCGACCAGTCCAGTTATTTTAATCGGCAAGACTCGGCATGTCGTTAAGGGGCAGACAAGGCACAATGATAAGACAATTGTTATTCATTATTTATTTTGTCGGCGTAGTTTATATAAACTATTTAGTCTGACTTAGTTACTGTTTCAGTGCAAATAAGGACATGTACGCAAGTTTAAGTGTGATAAAGTTGAACACTATTTACAGTTAGGTCGAATTACAGGAAATTAATAATCATGCACAATAAATAACGCTCGATAACATACAGACACACTGAATAAGGCCTATTTAACCCTAAAGTCGATGATCTCATCATCTTCAGCTGCAACTGTTTAATTGATATTGTCTCACAAAAGAAAAACTTATATAATGATGCTGAACAATGATAGAACTTGGTTATACATACAGTGTGCATTTATTTATAATGCTATTTTAATAAATAATAGTCCACAAGATAGCGAAAAACTACGTATTGCTTTCACCTGATTGTAGTCTATTATTTAATTACCGAGAAAAATTGATTATTTGCCACATTCAACTACATTATGAATAAAGTATAAAAAATATATAAAGATATCGGATATTGACTTAAATGTTGGTTCTCACAAATAGTTTACATCTTAGTACTATAACCATCACAAGCCAATTTGTCAGTACCACTCATTTATATACTGTTAAGAACATTTGATCAAATACTAATCAGATTGAGACAACTCCGTTAATTGACTATTTAATATGAAGGTACTAAATTCAATTTAGCTAAGTAGGTTTTTCATAACAAATTTTTTAATCAATCTTTCGAATTTGTTGACTGTTAAAAATGTTATACTACACCACAGTGGATCGATAGAAAATAATATTTGTCAAATATTGTTATGTCTATCATGGAAACAATTATTCATTATCCTCCTAAATGGACCACATTGTATTTAATTATTATTAGCTTAATTATTTGTAAACAATACGTTTAATTTCATAACCTGCCAAAGATACGATATTGACGATCTATTTATGAATTTTTTGACGAAATTCATAGAAAAAGCAACATCTTCATAGATCAGACAAACTAAAAAATTAGTTGACTTGCTTAGTGTGCTAGATTTTAAAAGAATACTTAAATTAGCACACACTCATCCGTTTACCTTTCGATAACTTGTTCTTGGTTTATCATTTGTTTCAGCTATGGAAAGGAAATAAATATTACACGTTTTCCGTTAAGAGTTAGTTAATTATCTATTTTTATTCATGTTATGTGTTGTACTAATTTGGATGTCTAGGTGGCGTAATCTTGCATTGTATTATATTTATACATTATTGTTCGAGTTTGTGAAAAATATTGACACAAGAATAGACTACAACACTAATCTAATTGATTTTACATACAAATTAGTATAGATTAGTAGTTTTTTCAAATAATTGTGAATAACAGCTGTAGTAAATTTAATTTTGAAGGTGATTTTTAATTATTAAAACTATATTATTTTATTCTACATTAACACTTATCTCTGTGGCATAGACTCGACCATTTTTCGAATATATGATATTATTGAATGAACGTGATCCCTCATGTTTTCTATAGGGTTGATGTCTGGAGATTGGGACGGGCTTGTACTGTGGATCATATTTATTAAGAGCATCATTTTCTTTAATATATGGAAACAAATTGTTAGTGTGATCTTAAGCAAGTCAAAATTGGACACATATTTAATAGATCTGGGGTCAAACAAACCCTCATCCACTAACCATCTTCTCTCAGTTCCTGAACTAATTTCATCAAGTTCCAAGTTGGCTTTAATTTTAGCTGACGATAAGATTAAATTGTTTTCTGTCATTCGAATTATCTAGTTGTCGATTTTCTTTCAAGTTTTTCGAACTCAAACATTTTTTTTTCGTGGCTATCACCTGGCCAGTTTCTCTAAAATTTTTAATAGTACGAGAAACGAATGACTTATTTAGTGGTAAACTCCTTGGCATTCTCTTCCTGTTTCTTTCTGTGTTGGTATCGCTGAATTATAATTTTTCTCACATTTATTAAATAATCATAATAAGCAAAAGTTGGCCAGTAAATTATTCATTTAAATTCATAGGCAGTAATGACAGACCATAAAATTAAAAGTTGCTATAATTTTGTCCATTGAAAAATAAAAAAAGTATGAAATAGAATAAAATTAGATTGACCAGTTGCATGGTAGACTCAATAACAGAAAAAACAACATTCAAATTTTTAAATAAAAACTGTTACTGTGTTTTTGAAATTATTACATATTAATGGTTTCGGAGTAAAATTTGCATAATTGGGCATACACATTTAAATTAGTTTTACCTTGCTGAATTTACACGGTACTTCACTTGAAATGTCATTCTAATTGTCACACTCTTTTGCATAATACTAGGTCATACGTATTTAGTTTTATCAGAAAAATTGGAAACATTTCATTTTTATGATACGACTACAATTGATGTTTTATAATTAATGAATAAGGTTTTTTCTAATAGAAAATTGAAAATTAATCTGCACAATCATAGAAATTCATTTTTACACAATTCCCATTGCAACAGCTTAAGCATTAAATGTACTCAATTAGAAACCATTGCAAAAGAATCCGGATCGTATGAACTTATTTCGTTACGAATTCGCGATGGTCCGTGAAAAAATCTCCATTGCGAGCAACCGAAACCTCGACTTAATTTCGTTGCTGCTCATTTTGAAAGCGAAACTAAAATCAAGCCGCAATTTCGACTCATTATCGGTACATGCCAGAGTGATCTCGTTGAGTGCAGAAAATAGAGTACAATTAATAATTGCCGAACGAAGGCTGAAAATAAGTGAAATTTTTAATTGTAATATTTATTGTTTCTTTTGCTAATTGCGCTAATCCACGTGCGATTGCCGTCGTGTCGAGTAATTAGCATCGATAATTGGATTGACCTAAACATCGTTGGGAACTGTTACGGAAGTGGTACTGCAATTATATTTTTTTTTATTTGGACGGAGGAATTATTTTACAGATGAACATTCGGGAAAATAATATGACAATAACTTGACGGGTTTTGTTTCTTTTTTACGAAAATTTGTGGTCTGTACTACACAATACCATTTTCCATTGGACTCGATAAAATATTATTTCTGGAAATTTTCAGGAATTTTATTGTATCACTATTCCAGTGAAATTTATACATGTGGACAAACAAACATTTTCTCAAACAAATCCATCGCCGAACATTTGGTATACATATTTTGCAGTTTTATTATGCAACGTGTTTACTTTCAGCAAGGTCTAAGTTTAAATTGAATACAAGCATGGCAATCATTGGAAATTTTTTCTTACATTGCGGAGTGCTTCAGATTGGTTCGTATTTTGGCTGTTTTCGGGTATTTCCCGACAAATAAGAGATAAAGCAAATTAAATATACAAGAACAAATTTATCTGGAACATGGATCGTGACACTTGACGCATTCGAAAGTTCCAAATGTATTTTTTTTTACTCGAAAGTATTTCTTTTTTGAAAAAAATCAATAATATGTGTAAAAAATCAATTTCTTTATAATTTTTTTAATAAAGACTTGTATTCATTATTTATATTTTTCAATCAAATTGATAGGGATATTGAATTTTGTCATTTACATAGCGAATGTAAAGGACACGATTGATAATATGTGTAAATAAAGTTTTTAACAGCAATATCTAAAAATAAATAAATTTAAGGATTTATATTCTGATATTAATTTTATTGACTGAAAGACGTTAGTTGGATCTGTTATTAATAATTTCACATATTATTTAAGTAATTATTGAAGTATATAATAAATAATGGTGGTCAAAAATGTGGAATAAATTTTAATTTACTTTTTCCCTTCATTATATTTATTTAGTATATTTTTTATAAATGCGAATAACAGATTGCACGATATTAATATCCATTAAAACAAAAAACTGGTCGTGGACGTAAGTAAGGAATAATATCATATATACAAATTAAATATAAAAATAGTTTATTTATTTAATATTTGGTGGCGTAACATCGCCTGTTCATCAAGTCGACAAGATTGCAACATACATTCACAAGAATGTCCTTTCTTCTTGTATAACTTGCCACAAATGCTCTTTGTTAAAGTTTTTTTGTTGGAGTTTTAATTTCAGATGTTGACACACACATATATATCTGATCCATTATGCCCTCTGTAAGGTGAATTGGACCAATGTCGTTCGAAGAAAAACACCCCATTATAATCACAGATCGTCCTCTATGTTTGATAGTTTAATGTTTAATGTATTTTTTATTAAATCGCTCACCTTTCGGACGTCGAACAATATCATCACTGTTAAACAGATTAAATTTGAATTCCTCACTCCAAACAATTCTTTTCCAGTCCACCCAATGTGTTTCTCTGCTGACCTACAACATTTTAAGTCAGAATCCGAAAGTCTTCAATGTATAGTCCTAGTAGAAATCCGAGATGGCCCAAGTGGTTCATTGGTAGCGGAAATTTTGGGCCGATGATAAGAATAGGTCGGCCTCAGCAATACGCACAATTTATTTATCCTGATTTTTTTTAAAAAAATCCAAGTTTTCTAACCAACCAAAAAATTAAAATCTCATACAGTTTTTGGTGTGCTATACAAAGTGAGTAAACTATCTAATCATTGTAGTATACAATATTATGGCCAATACTGTAGATCTTCAATCCAATTGAATTTAAGTCTGGACTCTATGAGAACGATGGGAGAAGGTCGACCATTTAATCCAAAATGTGTTTCCGATCTTTATCTTGTTAAAACTTCCAAACTACAGACAAACTTCTTCAATTCTTCTTCAATTCGTACTATGAAACCAGTACCAGATGCTGAAAGACATCACCATATTATAATATTTCCACCACCATGTTTAGCTATTGGTTTTTGGTACTTAAAATCGTGACTCGTTCCAACTGGCTTTACACATTGTCTACCATCTGATTTAACAATTTATACTTGGTTTCATCGTCTCTAAATTCCATATGCGTGGGGTCCAGTTGATATGATTTCTGACAAACTCCATTCGGAGTTTACGGTATCCCTTGAATATATAAGGTTTTTTCACAGCTCTGCGCCCAAATAGCCCCGTTACACATAACCGACTTCTCACAGTTCGATTAGAAACATCTGCATCGAAGTCTTGTGATATTTCCTGATTAATCTGCCTTGATGATTTTGATGGATTGTTTACCGATATCTGACTGATGAGTTTATCAACATCTGAATTTATTTTTCGAGGACCCATCTGTATACATGTTTTCACAATATCATGGAAAATTTTCTCAAAATTATTGAAAAACTACTTTGACTAATTCACTATAAAATTCTAAAACTCATTTTTCAAATTTTCTGATAAATATTTGTGTTTATCCATCTTTACACACTTGAAGGCTTGTAACTTAAAAAAAGTATTCCATTCTTTTGTCAAATGTCGAGTATCAATAAATCGAGATTAACAAAAATAATCAATTTCTTTAAGGATTGACAAATATTTTCACAAATAAAATTTAATCAAATATTTTGATAATAATTTAATTGAATGAAAGTCTTATTATATCTTTAATATTAACAATTTTACAATTTATAGAGTAATTTAAATAATTTAGATTAAAAAAAATTTGCAATAAAATAATTAGTTGGAAAAGAAAATGTCAGGTAATGATATTTTTATATACTTTTAAATAAACACGTTTTAATGTCAAATTCAATTACGGTTATGGAATATCCCTGAAACGGACAGAGTAATTATAACGCGGTCTGTGGCAATCGACGTTTTAGAAAATTTCAGTCCCGACCACAAGCCACTTTTTCATTACTGGTCTGGAAATGCCCCTAAACCGTCAAAATCAATTTGAAACACCCACACACATTAATAATAAACCACTCAATTAACTGTTAAGTGTTCAGTCATTTCAATTCGAACGATTTACATAAGTTAGAATTTTATGTATTGTGAGGGTGGATTTTAATTAATTCGTGCGGATTCACTGGTGCTGTCACGTTATCGAAACGGATCCAGTCAATAATAAAAGCGGCCGCACCGCCGTTCACAATTTTATGAATAAGTGAACATGAACGTGTAGATAAACACTGATAATGGGGATCGAACCATAAACAAATTACTGTTCTTTGTTTCGAATTCGAATGATTTCGTGTGTACGTTTCGCCGACATTATTTCAATACGGCAAACCTGTGTATTGTGTATCGGTGCAAAAATTCAGTACAGAACTGAACTGGACGGTGCATTTCAAGATGCAGGATGTAAATTCGTCTTGTAATAATAGCAGTCGGTCGCGCTATTTTCAGTGTTAATAAACTGTACTAATTTCAGATGCCATTACATAAGACGGGAGGTATTTCGCGGCGAATATCTTCTTCCGGATGCCGTTCTTGTCCAAACATATATGGTGTGACCCACTTAAGTTGGAGACACCCCCGTCATTTCTTTATTTATAACGCAGTTTTATTGAATAAACAATCGAAAACTCGGTGCTTGACACAAAAATTTCTTTCTGTATCAAGAAATATGAAAATTACCAAAATAAGTCATTTTTTATTGTGTTTAAATATTAAGTACTATATTTTAAAGAAATTTAATATGTATACGCTTATTTATAAGCTTAAAAAAATTAAAAATAAACTATTAAATAAAAAGTTAAATTTATTTAAATTAAACTATTAAATTTAAAAAAAAAACAAAATTACAAGATGCTTAATTTAAATTTATAATATTATAAATATTAAGCATAAAAAATTAAAAGTAATTTTTAAATTATAAAAAAAATATTGTTATTTTAAATTTATAGTATATGAATTATCAATTAAATTAAAAAATATATAAAATTATTTTAAACTTATATAATCCTTGAAACATTTAACGTATAGAATTAAAAATAACCATTTAAATTGTGTTTTTCTATAAACAGTACAATCTTTCTACAAGCATTTTTTTATGTAAAAAGAAACTTATCTCAAAATATGTAGGTTCGTTGTTTTGTAGACAACAATGAATTACAATAATTAAATACTTTTTCTTGATACTTTTAATCTAATTCTAATAATACCACATAATTTTTCATTATTTTTCTATTTTTATATCCTTTTCTAAATTAAATAACTATATATAAACATAAATTACATTCAACTATAAAATTTATGAATAAACTATGAATTAATAAAGATTAAACAATAAACTATTAATCAATATATATTGAAAATAAATAATATGTTTTGGACATTAATTAATCAAGTATATTGTCCTGTTTTAAATTTGTTAATAGGTCTTTTCACAAATGAAATTGCATGAATTTGATAATTTTTAAAGAAACATGGACAATATAAATAATTAATACACACAAATTATTTAATTTTAATATTTAAATATAAATTGTTTAATATTTATTAACTTATTCCTTAATTTTATTCATAATTTTATATTTAAGGACAATTTATGTTTATAAATGTTATTTTTAATAGTTTAATTTAGAAAAGGATATAAAAATCAGATAAAAGAATGTAATATATATAAAAAAACACACATAAAAATCCTTAGAATATAGGATAATCTGTATAAAAAGTGGTGGGTATTAATTAAAATCAAGTTATAAATAAAAAGCGAGGATGTGTCCGTCTTAAACGGACCCGCATGTGGAAAAAGTAGCACCACAGTCCAATTCTAGTTATCCGGAGGAAGTTTTCTCCATTTCGAATGTGAATCGTTGCGGTTATAATAATTATAGTAACTACCTGGAAAGGACACCAATAAAACGCGATGAACAGTTAATTTAGTACCATATCTAGGCCGAGTTAATTGGTAAAATAAAAATACATTTTTCTCTTCGTTTCGTTTCTTTTGTGGCCGCCGATGATCTGGTTAATAGCAGATAAACGGTCGTTGACCCGCACCACGTTTAATAGGTTACAGTAACTTTTGAGTAAAACTTCGCAGTCCATTGTTATAATCTACTTAAGTTCGTAGTACAAAAAAAAATGTGTCAAATGGTGCCGGTTATCGACCTCACGTGCATTTGTAATAACTCGAAAAAGTTTTTCTTTCCATTCCCTGTAAGATCCGCATAACCACCGCTTTACGGATGGTCTTGCGGTGATGTTATCGATTAAACATATTTGACCCATCGGGGAATGTTACTTTAGAATGCACGTTTTCTGTGCCCGATTAAAATTGTTTTGTAGGTGATATTTTTTCAAAGTGACGTATGAGGTTTTAGTCGTATTTTGACCCCTCCTATTGTTTATTTTAATTTTAAATATAATTTCTAAGATTAGTCCTAAATTATTATGTAATGCACTTAAGAATGCAGCGACATACATTATCACCAGATAAAAAGTGTGTTAGTTGAATGAAAATTGGATAATGTTAATGTTCTAGCAACAAATGTGAAATATAATACTTTTATTTAATGTGAACTGTTAAAATAATAATTTATTCTAAAAACTAATATTTCCTTATGCTAAAATATTACGAATATTTTTTTGAATTTAGCTAGAAATAGAAACTTAAATCAACTAAATCTTTAAAAATGATTTTTTTATATAGGACATAAGCAGATCCATAGTTTTTGAATAAATTAATTTTTGATTCATTATCCTGGGTCCAATCCACGTGATCCTGAGGAAATCCAAATTCAGCCCAAATCAAATAGGAAATTCACGGTAGAAAGAGAAAGCAGAGGTTTTCCTGCATTAATGCTGCCAAACATGATCTAGTAATATTCTTCTCATATCCTTAATTAATGATCACTGCTTTTGTCATGTAAATTTAGTCCGCAAAATAGCTTTTTCAAATCACAAAAACTCCTTCTATACCAAATATCTTCAACACTAATTTAATTAATAAATATTAAATAATAAATTCTATTTTACAGAATAAAGACATTTTTTTTAATATTAATGTTATGTCAATAAAATTATTTTCATAGATGAGGCACTGCCTCATCTTAGTAGCCGCCACTGGTAATTTTAGCAAGACCCATTTCCACCAGGTTAGCTTTAATTTCAGTTGACCATTAGTGTGGATTATTATTAGAGAATTATCGATTTTCTCTCAAGTTTTTCGAACGCATCCATTATTTTTCGTAGCTACTACTTGCCCGGTTTCTCTGAATTGTTCTAATAATACGGGTAACAATTGACTTTTTAGTCTTGATGATCTTTGTAACACTGAATTATAATTTTTCTTTCGGCGTATGATACTGCTTCACTATGATGCAAAACATAAATATGCAGCTTTTAAAAGAATAAAATTATATTGACTAGCTGAATACTCTATTCACGACGATAACAAAAGCATTAAATGTTATTTATATATAGGATGTCCCCGAAAGGTCTGTAGAGAATTCTGCCACCAATTTTCGACTTGCCTCATTTAACCTTAATACAAAAGTTGATAATTACAGAAATATACAGGGCGTCTAAGTTAATAACATTCAACAATTAATTTTTTACTCGAAAACATCTCGAAAAGAAATTATGGAGAAATATTTAAGATTCAATTAACATTTCATATATGGATATATGGAAAGTATGTGATTTAAAGTTTTATATCGTTGTCATTTCTAGCAAAAAAAAATGAAAATTGAAAATAAATTATTTTATTTGTAATAAGACAAGATTATGCAAATCGATCAGTTCATGTGGAGAATTGGTGATAGAACTCTGTGCAGAACTTTCCAAGACACTGTATATTGGTTTCCAATTTCAAGTCGTACAACTAAAAGAGTTGCTAAAATTATGGCTGCTTACTCCGAGTTCCATAAAAATTTGGAAATGCTCCTACAAGTTTAAATAAAACATTTTTTTGTATCTCATATATTAACATAAATAATGCGGTGGTCGAAATATACCCAATAAGCCTGCACTTCGAAATTTCTGTGTTACGAGTGGTTTTAATCTGTATTACTGCAATTTATCTCGTTTAATATCCCGAGTTACAACAAAGCCGATTGTATTTTTCATGAAATATTACACGAGTAACAATATAAATCTCTTATGTGAACATGTAATTATCGACAATAACACGAATTAACGCTAATAATAATGTATTACGTTTTTAGAAACATCCAGACAATCCATTGTTCGACAATTTCTCCGTAAGCACAATCATACAATAATTTCGGTTTTTACGTGACATTCGTAATTAGTATTGTTAAACAATTTAAAAATGGGTTGCAGTCTTAGCTAAGCACGACACATGACTAACAGAAATTCAAACAATAAATTCCAGCCACCATCCGAAACATTGTTATTTGTTGTTATTGCAAAACGTTAATCGTGCTAATAAACATACGCACGTCTAGACCGAAATAAATGTCGAATTCGGACGTCGTGCAAAAATAAAACGTTTTCGTCGCGAAACAATGGATGGGACGAGCGCTCGACAAACAAAGTGAAACGAGGGGGCACGTTTCCCCAATGGACGAATTAAATGGTTAACGGTTAATGACACGACCCGCACATACTAGACTTTTTTCGACACACAAAGAGATTGCCATCACCCATTTCTATATGGGTGGGTTTTATTTGGGGTTTGCAATAGAAATGTGTTGATGAGCTGGTTTTATTAAACATTATTGTTTGTTTTAGGTCGGATGGCACCGAATCTCCCATATTAGAGGAACAAGAGAGTGCCAACTCGGACAAGCCCAAACAAATCATAAAATACGGTGAACTAGTCATATTAGGGTGAGTACACTCCATTTTG
This sequence comes from Aethina tumida, assembly GCF_024364675.1. Taxonomy (NCBI): domain Eukaryota; kingdom Metazoa; phylum Arthropoda; class Insecta; order Coleoptera; family Nitidulidae; genus Aethina; species Aethina tumida. Next base: position 58,385,453 of record NC_065435.1, on the reverse strand, counting down.
TCCGTTCTTATGACTCATTTAATTGTGACAAACAACTAATTTGTTTAATCCCGGCCGTCTGTCACTTTTGAATGTTCAAAACAATACCTTTGTGTGTGTGTGTCTGGCAAAATAAATGAATAATATGGATAAACTCCGAGACTTGTTTAGTACGCGTACACTTTTAAGGATTCGTACCTGTCAGTTCTCTGTTACGTTTGTAAGTTTTCATTTCACAACATCTTAACGTTTATTCAGAATTTAGCTTGAATATAATTGGCATTAATGCGTAACACGATTTAGTAGAAAATGAAAGTCATTCAAGAATAATATTTTAATGACTGAGTGACGGTGACTCAAATATTATAATTTATTTTGATTAATAATTTTCCTAAAACTCATATTTGAATTTTTTTGTTTTAAATTTGAACATGATTTTCATAATTGCCTTTAATTGTAAAAATATGTACAATACAGTTTAATATCACGATTAACTGAAAAATCAGTTAATCTCTCACGCCATTTCGAAATTTATCATATTTATTATAAATTTTTGTTAACGCTGAGCTTTTCTAATAAATTGAATCGAATCGGTTTCTCACAACTAATGGGTTCATAGTTTCATACAATGCTTATGACTTAAAATAATGCCAAACCCCAGAAATGGTCAAATTTAAAATTTTAGTTTCAATTTTATTTAATACTTTCTGTCTAAAAAATCTTGAATGAAAATTACTGATAGTTATTTAGCTTAATGAATTAGATTGAATTGAATGAAATTATCGTTCCACAAACCATTGTTAAAAACTTCACACAGTAAGTAAACGATGTGTCGTATGAGCTGTTACCATTTAGTCTACAACAAAATAATGATCATAACTAATTCCTTAACTTAAAAATCCTCTTTCATCAAATTTTGCTCAAAAGGGGAGTTAATTAGTATCGAAACTAAAATTTGTTCATTTATACATTATTATTATATATATAATATACATTATTATTATTATATATATAAAATAAATAAATAAAATTAATAATGTATGAACGAAATGTTCCAACAGATCATTCTTGAAAATAATTGGTACCTTTTCTAGGTACAATGGGTTCCTGCCGCAGGGCGACAAGGGTCGCAAACGGAGCAAGTTCGTGCTGTATAAGCGACCCATCGCCAATGGGGTGAAAAGGTCGCGGCACTACGTCGTCAAGACGCCGCACTCGTCCCAAGCGATACTCGACGCCAACCAGCATTCGATTTCCTACACGCTGTCGCGGAACCATGCGGTTATCGTCGAGTATACCAAGGACGAGGACACAGATATGTTTCAGGTCAGAAACATTTTATACACCATATTTTACAACACCACTTCTAGTCGGATACGACGAATTCTAATAGTTTCAACTCCATTGTTTTATATCGACTCTAATTGGTATTAATTAATGTTTTTGATATATTTTTAGATCGGGCGTTCATCGGAGAATCCCATTGATTTTGTTGTAATGGACACCATTCCCGGTGACAAAACGGGAGACAACAAAGTGATGCAGAGCACGATATCAAGATTCGCCTGCAGAATTTTATGTGATAGAAACAATTCTAAAATAGCTAGGATATACGCCGCGGGCTTCGACACCTCGAAAAACATATTTTTAGGCGTAAGTTACATTTATCCACCAATAAAACCAATTCCACTATACATAATTCAACGTAGGAAAAAGCGAACAAATGGCAGGAAAACGGTCGCGAAATCGACGGCTTGACGACGAACGGTGTGTTGATCATGCATCCTCGGGGCGGCAGTTTCTGCGGCGGAGACGCCCTCTACGGCTACTGGTTGGAGACATCAGTCGGCGGCGTGGTGCTGTCGCTAAGAGAATCTCGGTCTGCGCAGCAGCGCGGTCACGTGGTCGACGATGAGACCAACGTGTTGCAGGATGGCACAATGATCGACTTGTGCGGCGCCACACTGTTGTGGAGGTCGGCCGAAGGTCTGGCCAAGTCACCGGTAATTTAATTGTTACGCACCTACTCTGTAAACTCTTTTAAACTCAATTTCGATCGTAGAGCAAACGAGATTTGGAACGAGAGATCGACAAGATCAATGCGGGCAGACCACAGTGTCCGGTCGGTTTGAACACGTTGGTGATTCCGAGGAAGGTGACGCCGAACGAGAATCAACAGCAACCGTACGTATATCTAAACTGCGGACACGTTCAAGGATTGCACGATTGGGGCCAGGACAAAGACTCGGGCGCCAGAAAATGTCCCATTTGTCTTGAGGTAACGGTCTTGTTGAAACGTCATGGTAAAGTGATGATTTGATTAATTAATTTCCAGCTGGGACCTGTGGTTAAAGTCATCATGGGTATGGAGCCGGCATTTTACGTGGACTCCGGTCCGCCGACGTTCGCGTTCAATCCATGTGGTCACATGGCCACTGAAAGAACTGTCAAGTAAGTTTTTACTAATTCATAATTGAAATGTATTATCTGATCGATTATACTTACAGATACTGGGCGAACGTGGCAATTCCGCATGGCACCAACGGTTTTCATGCAGTGTGTCCGTTCTGCGCATCTCCGTTGTCAGGATCTCCGGGGTATATACGGCTTATATTTCAAGATAACGTCGACTAAAGTTATTCAAAGGCTTTTTAAAGTAAGGGAAATTCACTTTGAATTAATTTTATTTAATCAAGACACGTGAATAATATCTTTTGATTTTAGGAATTAAATTGTCTTTGGCGATTATCCGTGATGTAAACAGTCCCCGATTAATTTATCTTCAGGTTATAATAGTAAAAGTGCGATATAAAGATGATATGTAGAATTTAATTTCCAAATTTTTCATTTACTATTGTGTGTGGGTGTGAAATATAACTAGATTAGTTGACCAAAGCTTTATTTATACTGCTAGATTTAATGATATTTTCCAAATATACAGCCTTATGTGAGATATGCTTGCTGAAGTAAATATTCTAAATTATTATAAACGAGTTTTAATGAAAGTATGTATCAAGAACTTGTGTGCTTATGTGCCTTGTATCGAATTTTTGGTATCTGGTGAATCAAGACTAGATGTAAAATTATTGGACATATAAAAATGTTTATTTCACCATATCTAAATTGTACAGGGTATTGATGTCATTTATGGAAATTTCTTAATCTCGAACCATTTTTATAAAGCTGTCTGAAAATACATCTAATTAACAGTTTAATCAGCAAATGTATTTCACTTGGCTTTCTTGCATACTGTATTTCCTGTATCTTGTAACTATCACTATATGAAATTTGTAAATATTTATTGGTATCTAGGGATTGCGAATGAGATATTTTTTACATAGAGTTTTAAAGAAATTGTCCCCGTTATTTTTAATATTCACAGAGTTTTACCGTAAACAACAGGTCTGTAGTTGAAGAGTATAATCTGGTCCCAAAGAAGGTTTTACTCAAAAGGACGAGAAATAGTAGTTTCTTACGTTTAGGGACAAAGGTACATTTCAATATTGTAATTGACCTTTTCAACCTCAGACCTGCTATTAATTTAAATCGTGTATATAAACAAGCAGTTTGTTATTTATAATGTACCTACAACACTACGAAAAATCTATATTACAGATCATTTTTGTATATACGGTAAGTCTTGACGATATCAAAATATGAAAGTATATAGCTTTTCAACTATTTATTAACTGAATTATCCGAAATTATTGTAAATAACCGCATTACATCGTAAACTGGGAACAAAGAAAAAACACTTTGTTTCTCCCTCTTCCCAATATACTAAAGTATTAAAGACAACAGACTATTGATTTTATCATCTAGGTGAATTAAAATTTGCAGTAACTTATGTTCTAATCTTAAGTGCAAATGTGTGAATTGTTAAGACTGGTTAGAATTTAGCTTATTATCTAAGATTATTAATATATCAATTAAAATAATGTTAATAATTTTTAAACAATGAAATATACATTTTACTTAATGTGGTAAATTATTGTAATTGAATACTTTAGGGTGTATATAAAAATGTGTTATTGTGATTAATGGTTACGTTTTAAGTTCTTCCATTGGGTTCTTCAATAGGAATTCAAATCTAATTTTCAACGAAACACGAAACAAGATGTCGTCTTACAGTTACCTGAACAAACAAGGTAATTTATAGTTTTATTGTAACTTTTTTTAAATAAAGCGTGATTTAATGGAATTATAAGTATATATATTTATATATATACTTTGATATTGGACAATTTCATTGAATAATTTACCATAAACTATTATTTACCTATGTCCTAAAAATGTCAAGTAATTTTGTTTATCCAAATTGTGTATGTAAATATTGTAGTATAAGTTAAAGCCATAGATGGTAGAATTAAGATATAGTTACACAAAATGAATTTATCTGTGCCTGGATTCACTAATAAAAAATTAAAATCCTTTGTTTCTTTTTTTAACAATTAAACCAATTATCAGTTACCACATATTTATTTAGAACAGCATAAAACGTTTCAAGGTAATTATGACAATGACAACCCATAAATTTTATGCTCCAGCGCTTTTTGCACAAATGGCAAATTATGCTAAAAAAGAATATCCTTAGTTCTAAAGGTTAAATCACAACCGTAAAATACTAGTTATAATATGTTTGTAATTACCTGTAAAATATGAATTCCTTTCATTGAAAACACAATAAGTTCCTTAACTCCATCGCCAGTTATATCTACGTATTTTACTCCCAGAATTGGACTAGCAAACTTTCTTAATTCGTCTAATTTCCATCCCTTATTTTCTATATATTTATATAAAAGTATTTCCTTAAAATATAATGAATATGAAACTGATTATATATAATAAAATTATCAATCAATACCTGACTGCTACTTCCAATGAGAATTTCTTTTTGACCGTCAAAATTAATGTCTGCTATCTCACAACTGGTCAATATACTCGTACGATCGTGCCGTGGTAAAGTTAGATAATCGCTCAGTCCATATTTTAGGACATTTCTAAAAATCACAGCTGGCAAGATTGTGTTCGTTACTAATAAATTCAACACAGGCTTTTCATCAGTTTTGGAAGATTCCATTTCATTATTAACCTTAGAGAACTTATTTAAATTATTTTGATCAGAATAAATCGACACACACGAAATGAAATCGTTAAATTTTGTGGAAAAATTATATATTAATTTATTAGTAATGGTGCAAATTCTCGTTAGTTTTACATAGCCACATTCACATGAAAATGTAGTTATTCTCCTAAAAAATTGCAATATAATGAAACAGAATAAACAAGAAGAAAAAATATACTCTCTAAAATCTTCAGTGTACCAAATATCAACATAAATTACAGGACTTGGTGTTTTTACAAATTCTGGAAACAGATCTCTGTCTATTTCCTTATACTCATGATCTGCTGAATTTTCCTTGTAAACATGTACCTGATGGTCACTACCAGGCAACACGAAAACAAACTAAAATGATCTGATTTTTGGGGAATATCTCATGATACAGTTAATTTTACCTCTTTGCTTATGATTTCATTGTCTTTCCATGTAATGAGATATGTGTGCAACAATTTATATGGAATAAAGCCTAAAGAAACATTCAAACAATTTTGTGCAATATTTTCTATATTAAAGTCATCATTTTCCTCCCACTCTGAATAAATATTCAGGAATGTTTCCAGTTGATCTGTCTCATTGGAATTCTAAAAACGGTGACGTTTATATTTTACATATTATTTTGTACAATTTTACCTTAATAATGGTTATTCCAATAACAAATTCATTTTTGTATGTTGATTTATTGAAAGCATCAATTGAAATTATTTCAGCTCCACCTGTAAATATGTACATGAGTTTATCAAATATAATTGTTGTTATTGTTTTATTACTGGGAATGTAGGTGAAAGAAACTTCTTTGATGGTGGGCTTTAGATAACCACTAGATGACTCAGTGTATTCAAAACAAAATATTTCACGTTTAAGTGAAGCAACAAGTAGTTTTTTAGACCCATTGGCCAAATTTAAGTCGGTCAACGTAAAGACGTTTCCCTGAGACGGCAGATGGAAGTAATGAGCGTCTGTGAATTGTTCCATTGCATATACTGCATTACAATGAGAGATTTTCTCCCTTTAGAAAATCTCTGTTTACATACACAGCTTTTTGTTTTTCTTGAAATATTACTTTTAGGTTATGTTTTGACAGATCAGAATTATATGAACGGATGATCCTTGTTACATAGATGATTTGTGTGTTGCCGCCAGTGTAAAATAAATAAAAACGTCCCAAATTTGCCATACAATATCAAATTTAAAGATGAATATTAAATACATTTAGCTAAATTAAATCTGAAAGCACAGTGTACAGATACTCTATTAAATTAAACGAAACATTAGGAGTGGTTGTTTCATTTCAAACTGAAAATATATATCAAGAAATTGAAATTATTCCTCACAGAATTCAAGTTCCGGTGTTAAAATAAAATCTTTATTTAACCAGAACAGTATATTTTGTTATAAGAATAAAATGCAATTTTATTAAAGTGGACTCATACATAGAACCATGAGTTCACTTATTAAGTTAATTCCAATGGTCCAAATAAAATCCAATTTTTTTATATTAATCCTGTTAAATGAACATTATTATATTGTACTAGACGATTGTCTGATTTTCCAAACTTGCCAGATGCAAAAAATGCAAGAAAAGAGAATGAAATAAGGAATGCTTGTCTAGTTCATAAAGAAAATATGGAACAAAAATAGATGAAATTATTGTAGAAGTTTTTGCAATGATTGCCTGGACCATCTGTAGATTCATTTGAAAAAATAAGAGATCAAGTAAAACTACAGGTAGATAAGTGTAAATTGTAGTTGTTGTTGGTATATGTCTTTATAAAAACATATATCTGCACACATCTATTCTAATTGTTCTAACAAGCTATTTAATTTCTAGAAATCAGGAAATGTAATAAACATATATTGATGTTCATAATTACAGACGAGGAGCTGTACTATCATGAATCTCAAAAGAATGTTCTACTTATTTTTAACCAAAATTCGGATATGCAATAAAGAATAATGATTCCTATTTAAAATTTCAAAAATACTGCTTGCCCACCTGGTAACACAAATAGATTTTCCCAGGGGAAAGAATCGAAAACGATTTTTAATGTTTTTTAAATAAATTGACCCTTACGTTAAAAAATAATTTGGATGTAAAATTAAAAATCCACTTGTGCATGTATGCAAATTTAAAAACAGATGACACATTTAAACCAAATTTGTCACCTACCTTAATAATTGTACGTTAAAGAGGTCCTAAAGGTAGTAGTGAAATTTAGACAACTATTTTTCGAGACCGTCGTTTTTAGCAAAATACATCTGTTTACACAATTCACCAAACAATTAATAAGTTACATAAGTTATTGGTCAAATAAATAAATTACAATTTTATTAATGGTGGGTTTATTGAATAATAAAGCATTTGAAGTCTGAAATAAATAATGGAACTCCGTAAAATAGTTTTAGGACGTCGAGAGTGGGAGTTATTGGAAAAGTTCATTGTCGTTGGCTTTGTAGATCAAATACCAAATTAGCGTTAGTACAAAACAAGTCTTATCACCCTGAGAAAAGCCTTTGACACTAACGTGAAGAGTCATGTCGAAGGCAAATAAAAGAAAGCATAAATATACATTATTTTGAAAAAATAAACAATCTGAAGATTTATTCCCAATAACAGAGTAGACGTACCAAAAAATTCGTCTCGGAACATTTCTCAAGCAAGGCTATAATATATGAGTAGGAAGGATAAGAAGACGTATAAGAAAAACTGGAATGAGTAGGCTGAAAACTAAAGGTAAAAGGTGAGTCAGGCTCCAAGTACTTTTTCTGCAAGATATTATTATTATCTAGCAATTGTTTGATAATAAAAATGTTTGTTTAAAAAGTATAAAAACCTCTTCCTCGTGGTTCTAAGGTTCAGATTCCAGTTCCATTTCCTCAGTGGCAGCGTGAGCTAACTATTCCTATCCACTCGAGGAAGGTTTTCAAATTTTTTGGGTTGGTTTGATGCGTAAATGGACAGAAAATGCCCTTGACTATCCTTCCTACTGATAACAGTTGGGCTGAAAAGTTCGTAGGCTAGCATAGAGAAAAAAATATTTGTTTTACAGAATTTAATTTTATTATTCAATATAGTTGCCGCCCTTTCAGATCGATACACTTATTCCAGCGATTTTTCAACTTTTTGATCCTGTCCAAAAATTAAAAAAATAATTTTCCGGGAAGTCTGCAAAATACTCCTCCGCGAGCTGAATTTTTTATTGATGAACCATCTTTTGAGGTTTGGGAAGAGATAATAGTCCGATGGAGATGTTGTCTTGCAAAAATAATTTTTTTTTTTCGCTTCATGTGAGGCCGTTTTGCAGCGATTTCGGACTTCAATTGCTCCAATAATGCGCAGTAATACTCGCTGTTAATGGTTTTTCCTTTTTCGAGGTAGTTCACGAAGAGTATACCATGACAATCCCATTGGAAGACCTGCCGCTACGGACAATCCCAGCGACAGTGGAGTTTTCGTCCACCATGAAACTCGAACCCAATATTTCACGCTGTAATCTGAAGGAGTATTTGCCCCATAATGTTTATCCAACTTTTCTTTTGCTTCCTTCACCGTTTTGCCTCTCAAAAAATAATGTTTTATGAGAGAACGAAAATCATGGTGCCAAACACGTAACCGAATGCCTAAATATGAATGGGCTATAAGGCATCATAATCCTTTTACTGATTAGTTCTTTTCTCCTGAGCTCAGATGACCTTAAAAGATACGTGGCACCTGCTTTTCATTTTATCCTCCGAGTTCAATTTAGCCATTCCAACCTTTTTACTCATATATGTTCCCACTGACCATAACTGCTCGAATTCGGTACCAAGAAGAGGAATTTTTTAGTCTGTAAAATCAGCAACTCCATCAAGAGATGTCTTTTTAAAGATTTTCCGCTCTTAAGTCCAAAAAATACTTTGTATAGTCCATCCGGACATGGTCCAGTACTACTCCACAATAAGTAGCTGTGCTCAACCTAATTATATTTGTCCTTTATCGTTCCATCGGAAAATATGTTTTTGAAGATTTTATTTTCTTTTTTATCCTAAAAAATATATATCATTATCCGGTAAATTTGCTACTGGCATGCGAAGATGTAAAATAATAATCGAGATCACCTAGTTAGTGAAAAGTGTAAAATCGGAAGACTCCGGGCTTCAAGCGAATTAACTCGGTTGCGAAATCCGAATTTTGAGTGGAACCCGAAAAATAAAACTCCCGAATCGTCGTAATGTGATATAGCAGCGGTCAAGACTAATAAAATTGTAATGTATAATATTGTAACGATTTATTTATAAAGTTAATTATGTATTGAAAATAAAAAAAATTAACGTATTTATGCTGGAATTATTCTGCACACCGAAAATATAATGTTCATTTAATAAGTTGAATTGCACAACATTCAGATGATTAATAATTAATGATTCATAAGAATTTATTGAGGAAAACGTACCATAACGTAGTGTGGTGTGCATGGACGAACCATGCTTAAGCATGGTGAAATCTTTCAATATTGTTTTATTTTGTGCGAATATTTTCTAATCCTTCGCAAAGAAAATTTACAAGGATATCATGGTAAGAAGATACTTTTAATTTCTTAAAACATTTAATAAACTTGTTCAAATGTACAAAATTTTTTTTTCCAAAATAAAACTAATTAAGTAAAATAAAACAAACATTCATAGAATATAACATAAACTAATCCTAAGGTTTGGAAAACTTGGACCTGTATTGCACTTGAAATTCTTTGGAAAATAATCAAGTAGCAATCTGAATGTAAAATTTTTACAATAAACTGGGAAAAATAAAAGGTTAAATCAAAGTTTGCAGGGGTCAATATTTGACAAACATTTTATTCTTACATATGTACATTTAAAGCGTTAATATATATATATGTACAAAACTGTTCTAAAGGAAGAAAACGATGCATCAAAAATTGAACAGGCTATAAGAAATATCACAAATATTAATAAATTACAAACATACATTGTCATATCAGTATGAAAATATTTCAAAATCAAACACACACACACTAATATTGGAATGTTAATTGTCTAAAGGTTAACTCCAATTTGGATCATATCCTTTCCAGTTCAAATTAGGTGCGAGATAAACTCTCCTTCCCCTATAGAAGAAGGAGACAATGCCTTTGTATGCTGTACGAGGTACTCCACTCTGAATCATAAGAAACAATTTTTATTACATTGATTTATATAAAACTACTTTCTACTTTAATAAGAGTAAGAAAATTTTAAATTTTAATTAAGTTTCTAAATATTTACCTTAAAATCATCCATTAATCCTAGTTTTTTAGTTATCAACTTATATTCTTCTCGAGTTCTATATGTGATTCTAACAGGACCTTCTAATGATATCTTATTATCTTTGAGATCTTGGTAACTTACAACTGGACTTTGGTAAACTATTTTGACAAAATCTTTATCATAAATATCCTAAAATGGCATTATGAGTCATAAAATTCAAATCATATTTAAATACTTATACCTTTTTCAGATAAGACAAATTCATTTTGGTAAAAGGCACAAACTCTTCATTCAACTTGATAAATTTTAAATGTTTTTCAAAGAACATTCCACTAAAAGCACATCAGTATAAAATCAGATAATAAGGTTAAACAAAAAAAAACTTACTTTGAAACACCTGCTTTGCCAAATGTTCTAGTACGTGATATTTCAGGTCTAATACAAGATCTACCTTGCCTTTGAGCTGGATCTCTAATCCAATCATCCCAATATCTACAAAGAAAAAGTAAAATTTAATTAAAGTTCAAAATTTGTTTTATGCTCAACTCACGCTCTAGGCCACTTCTTATAAAGTTCTGTCCAGATGTTTTTAGTCAACATCCATCCAAGTCCAGGAAAGAAGTCAGTTCGATATAGTAAGTCTGGTCTGGAGAGATCTACAAGATCCTCTTTTCCATTATCATTCCATGCAGATATACACCACAAAGATGTGTCTTTCAACAATATTGGATAAGTACCCATGAAGTATTCAAAAAAATCTGGTGCCACATCTAAGTCATCTACAATTAATAATTATGTATTAATTTTTTTACTCTTGTGTTAAGGTATGTAGTTCTACCTTCTACAATAATTACAGAGCTAAAATTGAAATTAAAAAACATTTGATTAAGCGCCCATCCATAGTGACGGGCAATTTTAAAGTATCCTTTGAATTTTTTCTCCTTGGGTGATACTTGAATGTCAGATTGGTCAGGTTGTTGAATAAGGGACACTTGAGATCCATATCTTCTGATAGTTTCTATAGTTTCTTCATGAGCACAATCCTAAACAATAAAAATCATGTTAAAATATGTAGTATTGAATAAATAAGGTTTCCACATATATCTTAAGCACTTGATCAAACATTTCTTTAATCCCAAAAAATTACTGGAGTGTTTATAGATTATAACCAAACTAACAACAAGGTTTATATTTTTGATTCACTGCTCACATATGCATTAATTGCTTTGTTTGATAAAATGTTATTGTATCATATAGATACCATATCATAAAGACTAAATATTTAATTTATCAATCATTACCTCACTAACAATAATAGGAAATTTGTCTGGATCTGGCCTGTATTTGAGTAACCTATCCAAACACCTAGTTATTGTAATTCTGTTGCATGCGAAAACTAACACAGGTATTTTAACATCTTGCAGATCACCTAAGTTCTGTTGTTCAGCTTTCTTTTTAGTCTCCAAAAAGTGTTGAGCTTCACTAATAATATCATTGTTTAACTTAAACTGTTCAGAAATGCCCTTTTCGAGCTTAATGATCTGATTGTTTACATTGTCTGAAGTATTTAGTGGTTTAGTTGTTGGATACGTGAGTGTCAGATATAATACTGTGAACCAGACCAATGCGATTAATCCAAGTTTAAAAAATGTGCGTTTTAATGTAAATCGCATTATTACAATACTTTAACGTATTTCTGCAAGAAGAAAAATGAACGTCAGTTGGCCTATAATCTCTCTGAAACCTGATACATACTGATGAATACATAATGTTTTAAACAGAGATTGTCCAGTTCATTATTACGATTTATAAATTTTTATCTCTTGCAATGACATTGTTTATTATATTATTGACACCACGTCAGATTATTTCGCAACAGGGATTAGGATCACTTTGGTTGGTATCCATGAAATTGTGCCACTGGCTAGTTGACCAAATGTTTTTTTGAATAATCAAAAACAAAATTTTCTATAAATAGATAATAATTTCACTATCAATTGAATTGATTCAATTGTTTTTGAACTAAACAATATACGTAATAATTAAATATGTAACTATTAATTTTGTTTCAAGTATTCAATTTTTTTTAACATTTCAAGTTACAAAATATCGTTGGCCGGCTGTAATTCTGTAGGTGAATGAAGCTGTTTTTCTCAATGTACCAATAGAATAAACTGCAATAGTACACATAAATAACTCTACAAATAGGTTATAAAAACAAACATTGGGTGAATGGGTATTTTGTGATTGTGACTGTAGTACTTATAATATTAAAATGCAGCAAAGGGAAGAAAAACAACTGGAAACAGCTTTGGAATCAATTATTCAGCGAGTGAACGATTTAAAAAATTCCATAATGTCAATGATATTTAAAGTAGAGAATGAATATGAATCAATTAACTGGCCAACATTTTTAGATAACTATGCCCTAATTTCTGGACAGGTAACTTACTCCAAAATATGATTATGGTGGTTTTAATAATATTTTTTTTAAGTTGATTTCTTTATCAAAAGTTTTAAGTCACGACAAATGTCCACCCTTAAGAAACTTAACAGTATTACCCCTTTTGCTGTCCCCTGAAAAAGATGAACAACTAGCTCAAATGACTGAGCATCGAGTTACTACTTTTGCATATGATTTGGTGCCAGACTATTTGAGAACAAAACTGGAACCTTTGGCAGAAACAAAAATGGTACAACTTGAACACAAAGCTTCTGCCCTAACATTTGAAAATGCCCAGGTAAGCAGTAGTAACAATTGAATTTTATTGTGTTTTCATGGTCATATTTTAGAAACAAGTGACTGCATATCAAAAGGTGATACAACATGTTTGGGATATTGTAAGTAAGGCTAGGGAAGAATGGGAGGTGGAAGCTTCATCTAGGGGTAATACTCAACAAAATTCCAGTGTTGCTGATACACATCTACTAGTTGCAGCCGTTGGAATGGGAAAAGGTCTAAAGGTAAGATACACATTAATTTAAACTACACTTGCAGCAAAATGCAATATTCAAATTTATGTGATATATATATATATATATTATAATTTTACATTCAGCTGGGTCCTGCACCAAATGGCCAAACAAATCAAACTTCTGGAGGTATGATGGTAGCGCCTCAAGGAAGACCAGGAGGACCTTCAGGACAAGGACCAATGCCACCAAATACACAGGCCATGACAATGAATAAAGCTCCTTCTGCAATTAAGACTAATATTAAGAGTGCATCCCAAATTCACCCCTATGTACGTTAACATTTCAGAGATCACTTGGTACCATTAATTTTATATACTATTGTTTATATAAAAATACAGAGTGTTCAGAAACTTTCGTGCCAAAGAGAGGCTTGGAATTCTAGAAACAATTTTAGAATCATTTTCGTGCATCATTTATTGATGTATTACAATTGACTGGAAATAAATTTGTTGATTGGTTATATTGTAAGAAATATATTCTCATGTCAATTGACTACATATCATGAAGTTGATATTCACTTACACTCATTCTTCTACGTTGGAGAGAATAAGGTATACAGGGTGTCCAAAAGTTGGTGGTGTAAAGAGAAACTGTAAAATTAGAATATAAATTTGTTTTTAGATATATTTCATGTTTTTCTTTTAGTAGGAAAGTTTCTGAACACTGTGTATTACATCGTGACAACCGCACGTATCTCCTTTTTTCCATGTTTTTTTTTCCTCAATAATGTAGAAATAGGCACAATTCTTAAATTCAAGATGAATGTTGAAAGTGAGTGGTTACTCAAGTGCGACGCGTATACGAATGTCAATGAACGAATTGATTTGTACTCGGTGCTCAAATAATCATCAAAAGTATTCGACTTCGTTACTAATTGAAATAAAATATGGATAAAAGGCGATATAGGTCGGAAGTTACAAGAAGTCTGTGCATGGCGAATCATTATTGATCAAGTTTCGGCGTTCAACAGTGGTGTTAAAGTGTTCACTTATTACTGATACTGCCACATATGTTATCCTTCAAGGTGCTATTACCCCTGACAGGTGGATACTGAATGGGGTTTCAGCGAAGGATCAGTATACGTGAAATATTCTATATATTTTTAGCTACTTTCCAGGAATTATTTTCCTACGTGGTGTATTGTCTACAAACACAGGTCATCCAAAGTGGTGGCTTCCTTGTAAGAAGAGTTCTGTTGACAGTTAAGGCTTGGACTTCAATTCAAATTAATCAAATATAAGAATACTTGTTCTATAGTCTATTGCGCAAATTGCAAAGTCGGCCCACATTACCTTTGATACCACTTTCAAAAAGCTTCGTAACATTTCATCAACAGTTAACAAACACATGTAGACACTAAAGGTGTGGCTGAATGAACATTATTGAGTAACTGTTGAACAACAAACAACAATTTATCAACTATTGAGGAACAGTTTCTCGATGTTCGCTTTTGAGGTGTTATATCAAAAGATTGTAATTCAGTTTCGTAGGAATTGCACCCCCCTATGTCCCTACGATAAATATATAAATATTCGAATGTGTGTTCAAATATTTGGATATTTTAATAATTAGAACCGATTTCAAATATATGTACAATTGTCATCCACATTAAGCAAAGTCATACGTTATCCAAGAGTTGCTCAATATGTGTTCAGTCTGTTCTCATATAATAATGTATGTAATAATTATAATCGGTTTCAATTATCAATTCAAATCAATATTTCAATGAATAATTTTAAAAATTCCAAGGCCTAAACACAATAGTAGTCGCAAAAGAAGGAGTTTCCCAATTATGTAATAATATACTAATACTTTTTTCGTATTTCAGATTTTCATCCCTTATTTAAATATTTTGTTGAAGTTTTTAAAGAAATCAACCACTCCGTTATCTGCGACCCTGTGTATGCAGGGTGTTTCATAAACAGATCGTTTCAGTTTTACTAGGTTTCACGAACAAGAGAGAGGACATTTACTTTTATGATGAAGCGTGCACAAACTCCCAATTTCCTAGTAAGATTGAAACTATCTATGAGAACATTTAGGAGATTATTAGGAAGAGAAAAAAATATATAAACATACATCTTAAACGTCTTGCATGAAAAACTGTAACTGCGTAAGAAATCAGAAAAAGTCACCTTATGTTTTATGGAGAAGTAAACGGAGAACTAATGGTAGCGAAATTTGTCTTTAATTCTAACATTTTTGAAATTCCATGTTATAATGTATAAACTGAAGCTGAAACAATTTTACAGTTAAAAAAAGCATTTCGGTGCTATAGTTTTATTTTTAAAAATAGAACTATAACAGGGAAGTGCCATTTTTGACTCGAAATTAACAGCTAATATGGAGATACAATTCAAAATATTTAAAAAATTCTTATTTATATAGTATATCATATATACTGAATATGCAGCTAATTGTGAATTCGTAATATAATTTTCGGACTAAGTAATAGCATGTGTGTCTTTGCAAACACACTTGCTGATATAAGAAAAATGTAGGGAGAATTTGAATATTCGACAATATTAACTGGCAACTTTTTATTCTAATTTCAAAAACGTTAGAATTTGTACCTCCTTCGCTGACCTATTAGTAGGATATTTTAATATAATGATGTTTATCATTTATATTTCTATTGTGGAACACAAAAGAATTTGCTTAAAAATAGTTTGAAATATTGTCCCGATTTTTTTAAAATGGTTACTATGTTATTAAATTGTGTAAATAGTTTACGAAATGATTGTATAAAATTTAATTGACAAATATTAATTTTCAATTTATTTCAAATAATTTATATTGATAGATTGTCATTTCTTTTGTGTTACCGCAAATTAAAAATCTTCAGAATGTCTATTAATATATTTTATGTGTTGATTATGTGAATATTTATTTGTGTATTTAATAAATATTATTATTAAATTTTTTGTCAATTTATTTTCTACTAAAGGTAGTTATTCGCTTTTACATTTATATTTTTTTTCTTAACATTCACATTCACAACAATCATAAAAGGAATAGAATAGTGACAGTTGTTATTATAGAGTAGCTTTTCTTGCTTATTTTTATTCCTAATTAACATTTAGGTTGTCGTTGCTTAATGTAAAACCTGAATGCTTTTCTATTTGTAAAACACATTTTTTAACAAATACTAAACAGAAACTAGAAAAAGCGAATTTTTCTATCAGAACTGGCGAAATCATATTACTTGTAAATTCGAATTACTGAAACATGTCACCCAAGTTGTTTCTAAGGTGTGTCTATACTTGTTATTTTGACGTTTTTTCACCTAAAATGTTATTCATATATTATGAAACACCCTGTATATAAACATATATATTAATATACAAGATGTCCAAAGTTAATTTTGATGGAGAAATATGCGGTGGTAAATTAAATACAACGAATTATTTAATTGTAGTTTATTGAATCGAATTCAACAATTTTCAATAGTATCAACAAGGAAAATTATTTAAATAGGATTTCGCTTATTAAATATAAAAATGAGTACATGTGAAAAACAGTGCGGGACAAACACCGCAAATAGTATAAAAAATAAAGATAATTTTTGAAGTCTAAAAACGATTATATCATTCATCACTGAAAGTTTCAGAGAAATACAACAGTCAACACAACAGTACAGTCAAGGAATTAATAATGCAATTAACAATTAATTTCATTTAAAAGTATCAATAATTCTATGATAATATAAAATAAATTAAAATTAGTTGCATTATCTTTGTTTGTAGGTGTACACGTACCAATTTGTACCGCTTCACACTTACACGGAAGGAACACGCAAGACTCTCATGTTAAATGATTTCAGATTATCCACAAGAAGAGTTTGGGTGCGAATCAGTTTTGTATTTCTACTGTGGTTTTCCTAGCAATTACATACACAAACCGTGAAGATGCGGGCGACCAATCCCGGTAAATGTGACACGGCACAGAACAACAAAGAAAATATTTGAAGTTCATTAACAAATATCAAAAACAAAATGAAACAGTAATAAGTACATAACATGTTATAAACATAAATAAATATTTAAATAATTTATAGCTAGCAAAATAAACTTTTGGAACAATACAAATTTCACATATAATTTTGTTAGTTTTTATAAAATATTATTTTTCCTGGAATAGTTGGCATAATTTAATAAACAAACACTTTTCATTTCAGAAGAGGAGATTACACAAAAGAAGATTGTTAAAACCATCCAATGAGGGAACCTCGAAAACACCATGAAAATAGTAAATTAATAAATATTTTATGTAACAAGTTTCATATGGGTATCATGGCAAGTGCCAACTATATTTATGTTAAAATGAAATAAACAATTTTAAAAGTAAACATGTTTTGTGATATAATACATAAATTTCAATTCTATACTTTAATCACATAAACCGGAATGCAACAACATAATATTTATTCGAAAAATGTTAATAAATTAAATATGCCGAATGCGATAATAAAATATAAAACATACAACATGTAGATATAATACTTACGTATAATATATATTCGGTTCTAAAATATAACAACAAATAAAATACTTTTGTGCACAATATTGCAACTATTCTATAATCATCCTATAATTATATGGCAAGAAATCTAGACTGTACTAAATTTTGATCCCCTATGTACACGTTATTTTTTATTTAAATAAGATGGATTTTATTAAAATACTGACCAACAAATGTATGTACAATAAATACATGTCTTTGCCAACAATATATAGTGTAGCCTAACTAAATCTCATTTTTAAAGCAGTCACGATAAAACTAATCTGTATTGCACAATTGATCACTAATTGTTTTATTCTAATTAAATATGATTGTTAAAATCTACAAAAGACGTTCCGAAAAGGCACCTCAGTTGCTTATAATTTAGAAAAACCTACAATTTTATGTTAAAACAATGTCAGTCAGTACTTTAAGACAATTTTAGTGAAAAGTACATAGATATTAGTAATATTGAGATTGTCTAATAATAATTATCTTTAGTCTGGCGGCAGATAACTGAACAACTTAAACTTGTTCCGAATGTGAGGTCTAACGTCCTCTTTCTGTAACAAAAATTGAATAAATTCACACATACAGATATAATTAAACATGAACGTCTTACCAACTCCACAAGGTTTTCTAAGAACGGTAACAGTTTTATCAATTCAGAATCGGTCCTGTCTACAAACCAACTTTCAATCGGTATCCCGTTATTCAACTGAAAATTTATTTTATTGAACAACAATCAATGGCATTGTTAATTAATTCTTACGTGATATCCAAAGGCCTGTGGCGAATTATCGATGATAATGGTCTTGCTCAGATCCCTGCCGAGGATACTCAAATCCTTGATGTAGTTACCGTTGACGCAAACGCAGTGTTCGCGGAACAGCCGATATTTAATCCACTTGCGTTCCGGATCTAGCAGATTGAGCAGCTTGTCGGCGTAGACGCGTTTGGACGCAGTGAACAGTATGACTTCGAACATCTGCGACACCTTCTCCATGAATTCGCGGAAGAAGGGCCTGGTACGCACGTACACCGTATACGAGCAGTCCTGGAACAACACCGGGAAGTGGAAACTGGCGTCGGTTAGCTCTTGTAGGCTGCAGTGAACTAGAGTCTCGTCCAAATCTAGTACCTGTACAAACACATATTGTTAATGATAACTAATAAAGTACCAACAATAAACATACCAGACTGAACTCCGGGCTCGATCTAGTTTTAAGCGGCAGTGCTGGACATTTGGACCGCATCTCCAACGTAAGTGGAGGCAGGTGTTTGATGAACAGGTACGGATCGAAGGCTTCCCAAGAGTCCTGGACTTCTACGTGTCCCGGTTGATGGTCCAGTCGTTCCTCGGTCGATTCGACGCTGGCTATAAGCTGGTTGTTGGGCACGTTAGATGGATACAGGGTGGCGTAGTCGTAGACAATGTTGCCCATCGTCACGTTCTTGGCCATCTCTTCGTCGAGAATGTTGGTGAGCTCTTGCGTATTCACGTTGCTGAGATCGCCGATGTCCAATTGCATGTCAGGATAGTCGTTCTTTAGAGCCGCGTACATGTTCTCAAAGTACATGTTTTCGCAGATCTTGTCCGTAAACATGCCATACGTGTTGAACTTGTCGCAAGACTTCTTGTCTGCCAAACGGAGCTGCATCTTTTCCGGAAAAGTCTCTTCATGTAGACTGTGCTGTTGTTCCAGTGAGGAATATTCGATTTCTTTTGGAAGATCTGCGTTTTCTAGGGTGTTATGCGGTTTCTGGTACGAACTACCGCAGCTAGTATCGTAGAATTCATAAGATTTCGCGGCGGGCTCTTGCGGAAGTGGCGGTGTCGTGAGCGCGACCGACGTGTTATTGGCGCTCTCAACGACGCTCACATTTTTGTTTTCGCACAAATCAGGTACCACTTGTGCCTGGTAGTTTTCCTTACATTCCTCCGAAACGGCATCAATTTCGGCTTTGGGCTTCTCTAAACTGGCAAACGTTTTTTTGTGCACATTCTTGTACAAATTTATCGATCGGGCCGCTTTTGCAGGCCAAGTGGATTTTGATATGGTTTTCCCCAATTTTTTTGATTTCGCCAACAGATTCGAGTAACATTTATTCTTCTTCTCACTACGCAGCCACATTTTTCAAATCCATAGAAACCTGAAGATGAATTATTCCATCTATTACTAAATTAATAAACAGTGTTTAATAAATTTTATTTCAAAAGCTTATTTTTATCCCTTCTGTTAATTTTAAAACCTCAACATGCGTCAGCTTGGCAGCAAGTGAGTGAGATTCTGTGCATGCTTTATTCTTGTATCAAACAGAACATAATTACCAGTGGCGGCTCGTAAAGTTTGAGTCTGGTGAGGCACATTCACTACCTTTTGAAAATTAAAGACATGGCAAGCAAATAATTATAGTAAAACTCCACTTTTTTGTCGCGTATTTGTTAAAGTATTCAAATTTGGAATTGGACGTTTAATTCTATAACAACAAACAATTTGTCATAGTAATTCAAACTGGAAAAATTTTTTCATATTATTACCGGTTGACGCCACATCGTAATAAAATAGTGATGCAGTATTAAGAGCTTTCCAGAACTAAATCCACCAGACCCAGACTCGGCCATGTTCGGGAACGTTTGTGTCGGTATTTGGAGCTATCTTATTGGCTTGAGGCACGTCTCATCTCCCCTACCATTGAAACAATAGGTCGATCTTAAAGCGCATGCACAAATGTTGGAATCAAATAGGAAGAGGAACATTTAAAAGTGCCTCTAGAGAACTTGCGCACAAAATACTCATTGAAATTTGACTATTACTGCTTGTTTAACTGTCGGTTTTACAACATATTCCCCTTCTAGTTTTGTTTAAATATTAAGTTACATTCTATTTTAAAAAATAAAAATATAAAAATGTATTTTTTTAATATTAACATTATGTCAATAAAATCATTATCATAGGTGTAGTACTGTCTCACCTGCCTCTTCTGAGTAGCCACCACTGATAATTACATAGTATTTATACTGGAAATCTTACATCAAGGTAACACAACTATAAAAAATGACCATAAACAAAATAATGAGCCTACAGTTTAATTCATTGATTGTAAATTAATTAGAATTAAATTTTAAAAAAATGTCACACTTATGTATAAGAATTAAATAAGTTTTAAAATTTATTTTATAGGCACAGGAAATTAAATGCTAAGTTAAATTACTTTAATATACTATATATAAAAATAAAACAGTAAAGGCCACTTTAAAATTTCTATCTCAAAACACAATTATATTATTTGAGCATCCAATTGGATAATTAAGCACTAGGAAAAGTATTGCATCAATATGTTCTATTTTTGGATTACCTATATTAAAATTATGCAAACTTTTAAAATGTTTAAATACACGTACGTAACTAGGAATATTTTTGTCACAATTAAATTAAAATTTGATCAAACAACGTCGAAACAACACAGCAACATTTATCTGGTCTAAAGTTTAAATTTTTTCAACGCACACGAAAAAATGAGGGAACATGCTAAAATCAACCTTATCGATTTTGACAATGAGGTAAATAATCGCATATTCAAAAGAGGCGTCGTAAAACGTTCCCGCCTCGAAGAAAATCAAAATAAACACGAAATGTGCAACTGTAACGCACCGAAACACCGTAGGAGGCAACTTCTCGAGTTAAACAACTCACAATTCACGGTTTCGAATTAATTTAATTGTTTACAAACACATCTAGCCGCTAAAGCATCTCCGCTCGGCATCGCACACTCGGACGACCCGTTATCGAACGTGCACGGGCCCAATTATTATTTAAATCACTTACCATTGGCGATTTGCGCGCACTCAACAAAAACACACCAGTATTTGCATTTTGGAAAAGTTGTGATGCTATGGTACAAAGCACTATATCAAAATGGCGTCCCACGCGTTTTTCTCGAAATTCAGTTTATCTGCGCATGATCTCGGCAAGACGGACGCCAAAAAATTCCAGTTGCCAATCGGAACGGATGGTCGCACGTACGTTCTGTGTATTACGGACGACACAGGGACATTCGCATCGCACGCTCAAAGCGTCCTTCGACTTGCACACATATACACAAGGAACACCCACAACTTGTTGTGCGCTGCCGGTACAGGTGCTGTCGGTGACCTTCAACATTCAAACTGCAACGTTGCCGTTTGTATTTGGTATTCTTGATTTCTTCAGTTATCTTATGGGATTCGCTGCTGTAAAATAGATTTTTTTGGCGCATGCGTCGATAGTTTCCGATTTCGCTCAATTCTTGGAGTTTGAAGTATACTGTTGCTTGGCATTACAAATTTATGTTTTGTAACGTTAATTTTAGTTATTTTTCATTAATTATTGTAACTTTATATATTACTTAATGGGATTAATGGTCCATTAATTAATAATTTATTTAATAGAATATTTGTATTTTTTTTAATATTATATTTTTATTCTTAATAAATTAATACTTAATTAATATCGTTTTTATTTTATAATGCATAGATTCGACCGAACTTACGACAAGCACTGGCTTGTCACGAGGTGCAGGTGAGGCAGTGCCTTACCTATGAGAATGATTTTGTTAACTTATCTTTAAAATCAAAAAATACATTTTTTATATTTTGGTTCTTTAAAATAAAATAAAACTAGCCATAATTAAATAGGTATCATTTTAAATAGTGTAATAACTTTTATTCAATAAATAAATCGAAATGAAATATTGATCATTTGTAGCCAATACCCGTATAAAAACAACAACAACCGAATAAAAATTTTTACAGAGTTTAATCACAGTAGAGAACATTATAAAATGTCGAAAAAATGAAAGGTAACCCCATATTCAATAATGAGTATATCTTCTTCTATTTCTTCGAACTTCGCCGCAACATTGGTGCATTTATGGTGTCAACTGACGGATAAAGTCTCGATATACATTGTTCCATTCTCTCTGAAGCTGTTGAGCTAATTCTTGAAGGTTATTTGCGTGTTCTAGATTTCATATGCGTCGTCGTAGAATGTCCCAAAAATTTTATATCGGGTTCATATAAGGACTATTCGCTGGCCACTCCATAACCTCCTAATTACACTCTTCAAAGAAATTTTGAACAACTCTGACAGTGTATAGTCTTGCACCTGGCCGTTAGGGAACCATTACAGATTCTCCTCCAAAGCCTTTCTCTCCACCACAGTTGTATATCATTCTCCTTGGCGTCTATGGACTCTTTGTCGTGCATCATTTGATCTTAAACAAAATCTGGATTCATTTGTAAAGGGAACCTTACTATATTGGTTCATGTTCCAGTTAATGTGTTCATTAGCTAAGTTTCTTCTCATTTTGATGTGTGCTCAAATTATTTCTGGATGTAAATCGGCTTCATGAAGTCTGTTACGGTTTGAGTAGATAAATGTGTCCCTGTCGTCATAAAGTGGAGGTTTACTAATTGGCGAGCTGTTCTTGTTCGCTCTTGAAGTGACATCTGAACCAAAAGCTGAACTTCTCGAGGAATAGTCAATCTTTGAGGAGCGGTATAGGCAGTCCTATGACTAACACCAAGTCCACAATGTGAATAACCGGCTAACTTGTTTGGAGCAAGTTTGCCACGTACCTTTGCGATCGACCTTCTTGCGGAAGTGCAACTTCATCTCGATTGAGATGTCTTCTTTGTACAATAAGTGTTCCAAGAGAATAGTTGTTCATGACACAGCACGGTGAAGACGTCCGATAAACAATGATATTTGCGAATTAAACTAGTCTATTCTGAACCATTTTATGAAAAATTTCAATTATTTCTACAAATATTAAAAAAAGAAAAAGATCTTTTTTGTAACATTAAAATGTACTGAGTATGTGTAAATAATCCGTATAAGATTATACATGGCTATCTTAAAAAATGCAAACTGTTTACATTTTAAATATTGATACCCATTTCATTGTGACTAGTTTAGCTTAATATTTAAACAAAGACAGAACGGAATATGTTGTAAAATCGACATGAATTTACAGTTTTATGTTAAATTTCGATGAATATTTTGTGTGCAAGTTCGCGCCAATTCGTTTCATAAGCAAATTTTGAATATTTCTATTTGATTCTAATATTCGCGCATGTGCTTTAAAGTCGGTCTATTGTTTCAATGCTAGATAAGCTGAGGAGTGCCTCTAGCCAATGAGATAACTCCAAAACCGGCACAAACGAAATTCCCGAACATTGCCGATTTTTCAGTTTCAAAAACTACTTAATCGCGGGTGCGTCTAGTGGATTTAGATATCGCAAGATTTTTAATACAGCTTAATTTCTTTTTTATTATGATATGACGTCAAACAGTAGTAACGTAAGAATTTATGAACATAAGAAATGCTGTGGATTTGGTGTTTTTTATTAAATAAATGTGTATTCCCAGTTTGAATTACTGTGACAAAATGTTTGTCAATTAAATCGCCCAATTCCTAATTTGAATACTTTGACTGATACGGGACAAAAAACTGGGGATATCTTGGCACGATAAATTTGATAGGCTAATGGAAAGTAATGGTTTTTTATTATCAAAGGGTGGTAAAAATATTTGGTATAAAATGGGTGTTTGTGATTTGAAAATTCTATGTTGTGGACTAAATTTACATGATAAAAGCATTGATCATTCGAATTGTATGTTATTAATTATGGTTAAATAAAAATAAAGCAGTAAGTAAACAACAAAGAGGGATGTACGTGTGTCGACTAGACTGATTGGAGGGGATAGTGTATAAATTTTCTGCGATTGCAAGAATATAAAACAGCTGACAACAACGCTGATTGTGATAAGTGGATATGCAACCACCAGTACAACCAATTCAACCATTAAATTCACGTTTTTGTAAAAATCTTTATATTTTTTCTTGTAAAACGTATTCAAAAATTTAACACAAGGAATAAAATATTTTTCAACAATTTTTTTTCAAAATTGGTCAGGTATTTTTCATGTAATGCGTGTACAGATATATACACAAAAATATATACAGAAAATCATATGGTGTCTACATGTAAACAATATTGAGTTTACATTCCTTTTTAGAATAAACTGAATATTTAAATGGGTATATTATACGTTCCAACAATATAATCCAATAAAAATTAAATTCAATGTCTGATAGTTTAATCTGTGTTTTTTTCCAAATGGCAACGTGAATTCACTTATGTCAGCCTCTGAAAGACAGGGTCACAACTGTCATTCTCAATTGTCAGTGTCACTCGGGAGCCGAATGCGGCGAGCTGATTTGTATAAAAAGTAGTAAATAAATTTACTAATTCGAATAATGTCCGTAATATACACTAACGAAAACAATCCGGCAGGATTGAAATTAATAATTGCCAAGTCCCAATCGAAAAAGGAGGTAGCGGTGAAGATTGTGAACGTGCATGGTTTGTGTTGACGCACGTGTCCGTTTACCAATATGTTTAATTGGATTTGATTTTAGAACGGTCTCTCGAACAACCCAGGCATTTACCTTATTTGGAGATTGATAATTCATTAGTGCTGTTTTCATCAAATGCTGCCCTATTTTACCTGTGTCCTTTGCCATCCAAAGTTGATGCACAAGCAGCAAATGAGTGGCTCGAATGGGAATCTACTGTGCTTGCTCCAAGTTTGGCTTTGTTAATTGGAAGCAATTTAAAGAGTGATTATCTCAAAAGCACATTAAATACAGCTTTAAAGAAACTAAATACTTTCTTGAAGAATAAGAAGTTTATACTTAGTGTGAGTTTCTGATGAAACATATTAGAATTCTATATTGAATTTGATTGTATTTTTAGGACCAATTAACTATTGTTGATATATCAATTTGGTGCACATTGTATCCTTTGTATGTTTTTGGAAAAACAGAGGAGCATTTTAAAGAATACCATGCAAATTTGACAGATATTGATGCATGGTTCAAAAATTTAGAGAATGATGCAACTTTCCAGGTAAGTCTTGTCATCATGTGAATTAAGATGTGAGATGAACACTATAATTGTAGGAAAGCTTACAATCTTTTACACTGAAAGGTTGTCATCCTTCATATAATTCTTTGTTGAATGGGGGGAAATATTTGGTATCAGCATCTCAAGATGCCTCCACCCCAAAGACTGAACAGACTCCGGAAGTTACAGTTACTGAGGAGGAATTGGAAGCTGCCAAAAACGCATTTTTGGGATCAGAGACTTTCCCACCATTAAAACCCATTGAAAAAACTGTGTAAGTACTTTAAATCTTTATAGTTTTATGGTAAGGAAATTTGAACAATTGTACCATATGTCTCAATTTATATGTAATTAATAAATTAGATATTTAGCCTTGCACACAATAAAAATTATGGTATTATCTGATTAACTTTCTTGCATAGTAATAAAGATTAATTCTAAATAACATTCAAACTGGTTCATACTGGAATTAAATTTATCAATTTAAGTTTAACAGATGCATTTTGTCAACTAAAATTAGTTAACCCAATATTTTTGGTTGTTTACTTGTGTACTGATAATAAATTAATATTTAATTCGTATGTTATATATTCATCAGTGCACAAAAATAATTTAAAGTACACAATCTCTTACAATATTTAATTGTTCACAAAATTTTAATTAATTAATTAATTCAGTTTAATCACATTGACGCTTAACGATACATTCCTTAAATTCTTCCAGATTACCAGTCTCTGGTGAAAAGAACGTTTTTATTACCTCAGCTCTACCCTATGTAAACAATGTGCCACATCTTGGCAATATCATTGGTTGTGTTTTATCGTCGGACGTATTTGCGAGATTTTCTCGATTATGCAATCAAAATACCCTCTTCATCAGTGGCACAGATGAATACGGAACCGCCACCGAGACCAAAGCACTTGAAGAAGGTCTGAGTTGCCAAGCTATATGCGACAAATATCACAAAATCCATAGAGAAACGTACGAATGGTTCAATATTAGCTTTAACTATTTTGGCAGAACGTCCACTCCTCATCAAACAGAGTAAGTAGATGTTTTCTGAAATATGTGAGTCGGGTTTCAATAAATATTATTGCAGGATTTGTCAGGATATGTTCTTGAAATTAAACGATAACGGGTTCATGTTCACTCAGTCCGTGGAACAGTTGCACTGTGACAATTGCAAGAAGTTTTTAGCCGATCGATTCGTGGAAGGCGGTTGCCCAAACGCCGGCTGTACGTACGAGGACGCCAGGGGCGATCAGTGTGACGCCTGCGGAAAACTAGTCAACGCCATCGAATTAAAGAATCCTCGTTGCAAAATCTGTTCACAATCGCCTAAAATTAAGACGTCCAACCAGTTCTTCATTGACTTGCCCAAGGTAAAAGGAAGTAAGCTTCGTGACGCTTTAGTCTAATATATTTTTTTGCAGTTGGAGCCTTTACTTCATCACTGGATGAAGAAGTCGTCGTCGAATTGGTCGAATAATGCGCAGGTCATAGCTCGGACATGGTTGCGAGAGGGCCTCAAGCCCCGTTGCATTACCAGAGATTTGAAGTGGGGTGTGCCCGTGCCTTTGGAGGGCTTCAGAGATAAAGTGTTCTACGTGTGGTTCGACGCGCCCATCGGGTACATGTCGATATTGAAAGCCTACACCGACAAGTTCGAGAAATGGTGGATTCCCGAAAAGGATGCGGACATCGATTTGTATCAGTTCATGGCTAAGGATAACGTGCCTTTCCATTCCGTACTTTTCCCGGCGTGTCTGTTGGGTGCCAACAGGGGTTACCTTACCGTCTCACACATCATGGCCACAGGTAAGTTGCTTTGTTGTTTTTTGCTTTGATTGTGTAAATAATTCAAATATTTTTTGATGACAGAATATCTGAATTACGAGGACGGTAAATTTTCCAAGTCAAGAGGTGTTGGCGTGTTTGGCACTGATGTACAAAAAACCGGTATTCCCAGTGACGTATGGCGATTCTACTTGCTGTACGTTCGACCTGAATCCCAGGATTCCAGTTTCAGTTGGGTCGATCTGGCCACCAAAAACAATTCCGAATTGCTTAATAACTTAGGAAACTTCATAAATAGATCTTTGATGTTCGCAAAGAACTGTTTCGATTCGGTGGTTCCTGCGATCAATCAACTGTCTAATGAGGATTTGACGTTATTAGCCTTATGTACGAAAGAATTCAAACAATACGTGAATGCTTTAGAAAAATGTAAATTGCGCGACGGCATTAGGCACATATTAGCAATATCCAAATTGGGAAATCAATTTATGCAATCTAATCAACCTTGGGTATTGGTTAAGGGCACAGATGAACAAAAGTAATAAACTATGACAATATTTTTGTTCCATTATTATACTAATTCTTGTTTAGGTTAAGAGCTGGAACTGTTATTGGATTATGTTGTAATATCGTGGCACTTTTGGAACTGCTCTTGAGGCCATACATGCCTATAACCAGTGATACAATTAAGAAACAAATTAATGGCAAAGACTTGGCAATAAATCTTGCGTAAGTGTTGATAAATTTTGTAATCACGGTTTATTTAATATATTTATTTTTAGTAATGTTTGCATTGTGCAATTGTTACCGTCTGGTCACAAATTGGGCGAACCCTCGCCTCTATTCGCGAAAATAGAACCGGCTCGAGTGGATGAACTGAAGAAAATGTTTGCTGGCAAACAAGGTGATAGAGTTCCAGTCGAAGTTCAACAACTAGAACTTGAAGTTCAGAAACAGGTAATTTAAAGTGGTACATATAAAATACATTTTAAAACACTTACTTAATTCCAGGCTGACAAAGTAAGAGCTCTGAAATCTAGCAAAGCTGACAAGAAAATCTGGCAACCAGAAGTTGCCATCTTATTAGATCTTAAGAAAAAACTGGAGGAATGTCAGAAGAACAAGGCCAAAGCGACTGCAGGGGGTGATGCTCCCGTTCAAGGAACTCCAGAAGAAGTTAAAGCTTTAGAGTCGGAAATTGCTAAACAGGTTATTACTATTTAAAAATACTCATTTTTGTATATTTATAATTATAAAATTGTTACAGGGAGATAAAGTGAGGTCGTTGAAGGCCAGTGGTGTGGAGAAAGCTGTATGGCAACCAGAAGTCAATATATTGTTGAGCTTGAAGAAGAAACTGGAAGAGTTACAAAAATTTATATCAAGTAAATCTTCTGCACCACAAAATGGTGTGAATCCAGATGAAATCAAGAGATTGGAAGAAGAAGTTAACAAACAGGCTTTAAAAGTAAGAAAACTGAAAGAAGGGAAAGCTGAGAAGTCAGTGTGGCAACCAGAAGTCGATATTCTGCTGAAACTTAAAGCTGAACTTGTAGCTGCCGGAGGCGCCCCAGCAGCGGCTCCACAAAAAGGAAAGAAAGGAAAATGAATAAAATATTTTTTCTGTGGGGGTACTGAGTCAAACAGTATTCTAAATGAATTTATTTATTGATTAATTTATAATTTTACATATTTTGCAACAATAAACATAAAGATTGATATGTTTTAATTTCCCTTTTATTTATCATCGACTAGCCTTAACACTTTTGTAGTAGATTTTACTTCACATTTATAAATAATGAACAAAATTTCGATTTCAAGCAGTTAAGAGTAGTAAGTTAAGATAAGCAAGCTGTTAAAATTTAAAATAATGGAATCCCGAAGTATACCTTAAATGCTAATATTATCTGACTACATTGTTTTACATTTGGCAGTTATACGTTCACACTTTCATACTAAACAACAGCAGATTAACAATCTAGAGCTATTTTTTCGAAGTATTAGTTTTTATAGAAGTTTATACTTGTGTTGTTAAAATATTCATGTACAATGAATTAAAATTATGTAAATGTGAAAAAAGAAGTTAAATGTCAGAGATTTCATATCCAAATGGCAAGACTTAATTTAGAATCAATGAGTACATAAGTATGTATTTTCAGTACGTTTATTTTTTGTCCACCTTCCCGACAAAATTGTTTACCTTCCAAATATTTTAATCAAATTTGTCATAGTTTGACTAGAATACGGACAATATTTATAAATTTTTAGACATTGGTTGGGGCTGTTCTGTTGCCCATGTTTAAAGGCTTCTTGCAGTTGTTTACTGGCCCAAGTGTCCTTTTGCGCGGAATAACTAAAACAATTTCAAATCAGAAGAATACTAAAAAAAATATATAAAATACACACTTGGCTAAGTGAAGAATTATCTTTTCTTCCCTCTTGAGTGTAGATTCTTGTTGCGCTACTAACTGACAAATAAAACTCCTTGCACAACTGGCCGGGTCTCTGGACAATACCAAATCCCAATTAATTTCCGGTGGCTGTTTCGCTTCCAGGGATCGTTTAAACAGTTGCTTGGTGTCGTCTTCCTGACCGGCGCTTGCTAGTCCGAACGATTGAGTCAACTTGCCCAAATTACTGCCGAAATTGTGACTGATCTTATCGTAGTCCTGAGCAAGTGTGTGGACCATCCACAATCCAGCTAATCCCATAGCAGCTAAAATAACCACCTTCATGAAATGGTGCGCCCTCGACAGTCCTATTGTTAAAATAAAGAACAGTATTTGCAGCCATCTGTTCATCTGAAAATTTCAATTATATTTAGAACAAAATTATTTAATAGAGACGTTTGTTGCATTATATCTCATTACGTGATTAGTATTACACTTTTCACTTAAGGAAAAGGCGTAACTCAATGCACTTTCTTTCCTAACTATCTCCGGTAAACATTCATTCAATCTGTTTAATTATTGAATAATAATCAGTCTAAAAATGTTTTGCTCTTATTCGCTGGTGTAATCAATGCATTTCACTTATGTGTATTATTTATTACGACACAAATGTGCATTTCCTTTCACATCGTGCGACTGCCGGATCCGCTGGGATTCAAGTCGCGGACCGTAAAGAAACTAATTAATTTTGATATATGCGTTTTTAGAGTAATTGAGGAAAATAAACAATAAACAATCTATAATAGCGTTTAGAAATCGCTATTAAATCCTTATGCATATTAAATTGTCTTTTATTATGTATTTGTAAGAATTTATAGCGAGTTTTGAATATCATAAAAATATTTTTTCTTGGATCACTTGCGTATGTTTGCTATAAATAAGTAATAATAAGAAAGTATATTGTAAATAATTTATTTAAACGATATAAGTAAATTAACCGTAATAAATATGATCTTATAAAGCATTAGAATTATTTGTATGAAAAATATGAAATTTGAATGAATATTTATTTTTGAATTATTCTGACCTATGCAATATATTGTTTAATAGAACAGTTATATATTTTACTCAAATTAAAGGGAATGCCTGAGGTGATATTTTAGTAAATTTGTCTACTCCTTAATTATTACACATTATCTTTACGTAAAGTTAATTAAATTAGTTGGAATAGCTTAACAGGCGGGACCAAATTCATAGATGAATAATAAATACACTGTAGTCTATTTAAAAAATATATTATAAAATTATTTTGTAGAAATTATGACTCAAATTGGGCATATTTTTGATTGCAAAATCACAAAAACGCTTCTTAAGAATAAAATAAAGATATTAATTTGAATTAGTAACATTTCATGTGCGTATAAACATCAAGTATAAATACATAATTAAGAAATTATATGTAAATACATAATTAACCTCGACAACGTGTTGGTGAAATTGCGATAAAATTATCCATTAGAAATTACATTCAACTCGTACGTTTATAAGGTTTAATTGGTTCAGTAAATTCATTTCAGTAATTCATTAATTCATAGTCATTTTATTTGAATGAAATTAATAACTATTAATTACTATGTTTAAAATTAGTCTTTGACATTAAATTATTATAAATAATATGAATTATTTAGAAATGTAAGATATTTGTATAACTTGACATAATAGAATCTATTTTTAAACTTTTTACGTTAATTAAACTTTAAATTACCAATAAACTAAACCAGAAACAATGCTAATATTATTTTTTACTGTTTTGGTTTTTCGCCAATTAGTTAATAATTTATTTGGAAAATAATAATGTATATTTAAAGTTATATAGTCAAATAGAACTTGGATAATATACATGTGTAACAGATTACATGTTAGGGTGGCAATAAAAATATTAATTAATATTAAACAATAAGATTAATTTATATAAATAAATTTATAAAATAATACAACATATGTATATACTATATTTAAATTGTATTAATTTATTAAAAATTAAATACAATACAACTGTTTCAGCTGAATAAAAGTAAACAAATACATGAATGTCCATAAAAGTGTGCAAATTAATTAACTATTTGAATGTCAAGATCGTGAACTTTCAGTTTCGATGTCAACTACACCAACTAAATTCATCTCATAAAACTTACTGGTACAGATGCATGCGAAACATTTACCTTGAGATTCACTGATTAACCGGCACCGAAAACTCTAATGTGTATCACAGATAAACAATTTCTCTGATAATAAAGTAAACAGAAAATTCGCGGGTATATTTATAAACTGTGGCGCAAAATTAAGGGAGGTGATATGGGAAAGTAGCGAAAGTGTTTTCATGTTCAGAGTAAAACAAGATTGTGTCGGAGAGTGTGCGTTGTTTATTTCTTTATCGGTTGCAGCCTATGCAACAGTGCACTCTTCCATGGTGCAAGAACACCTTGCATAATATGTGTATGCGTAGATAAAAAGGAATTCGCGAGGTGGTTTTTTCGCGCCGCTGAAATCACTTCCTTATCGAAAGCGATTTTTTAGCTTTGTTTCCTACATTCAAATTTTTCACTTGAATGAAAATTGCATTTAACCGAATGACGAAAAATTTTAGATATAGAGAATTGTTTCGATTTGAGGTAGATCATGTGAGTTGCCTTAAAACAACTTAATTAATTGATAATTTTGAACAAAAGTTTTAATTTAGCCATTGAAATAATTGTGGAATTTTAACGAGTCAAGAGAAATTATTAAATAATGTATGTGCATGTGTTATTAGAGTCAACCACAAACAGCTATGCATGTTTATTAGTGAATTTCATTATCAGATAATCAACTTTCTTAGTCTACTAGATTTTTACAAAGGATTAGATAGTTTAGTTAATTTGTTTTATTATTAATATCGTTTTGTGTTTGTCATTGCATGTTGTTTGCTAAAAAAAGTAATGAACTATTATAACAATACTTTTTTTCGATTACAAATATAAAATAACTTTTTTGTTATCATTAATAAAATATTCAAAAACATGTAAATTAATACTAACACTAACTTCACTTTTTTGGAACCTTGAATTACATGTATATGTATTTTTAGTTGTATATTTTAATAATAATATATAATTTTAAAATTAGAAAAATTATCTTTTACAAGGTATTTTTTCTAAACTAGGTGGTCAAAATTTGAAAGCAAGTTTAATAATGAAGGAAATTAAATCAATTATCTGAAGTAATTACAACCCCTCTAATTTAAATTTTAAAAGTTGTTTTTTTTCTCATATTTTTATTAATTTAATAAGCATAAATTTCTTTCACATTTATGCATTAAGGCATACATTTATTGTTTTTTGAAGTGAAAATGCTAATTTTAGGAGTCTGTCGACTAAAATGGGGAGAAATAGAGTCTAAAATCACTTCTGTCCTGTGGGACGTGTCTCTAGAAACTGAAGATATATTTTTCTAGTCACATTACTATGAGAAGTATAGTCTAGTAGTTTATTTCTTAATGTTACTACCCAAGCATTTATTTTAAATTGTTGGTAGTGTGTGGTTTTTCTTGCATTAGGGTTTTCATCGGTCCAAATATTTTTTGGAGATCGTCTTCATTCGTGTTGGATTTACGTCTACTAAGTGGAAGATATTCTCCTCATTTGCATCTGTTTGTTCTAAATTTGTTTGGTCTTCCTTTATCTGTAATTTTAGTTCTGTTTCTGTAAACGTTGCTCAGTGGAAAAAAGGTTTTGTAATTATTTAAATTTCTTCTAGGATATTTTCCTGCATCTATTATTCATAATATAACATATTCAGAATTTGTGTACATTATTTTAATGGTATCTACTTGTTACAAATTCAAATAGAAACAACAAATACAAACATAAACACAATCTGAGGTTATTTCATCATATCACGACTTTTTGTCGTGTGAAAATCACTTTAACTTTCTTCAAACTTTAAAACTGAAATATCTCGAATGCGACTGTGATAATCAAAATTAATCAAGAGTACTTTTTCTCTTCTTCTTTTCTAATTTTAAAATATTCACTACCGAGGAGGAAAAGAACACAACCCCTCTATGAATCTATGCTTCTGTATTATGATGGACAAAGTTTATTATACTGAATTGTAGGTGTGTATTTTAGGATAACACTTACCAAATATAAACAATATTGGATTTCCATTGGAAATATTAGAAATAAACAATTTTTAAAATTTAAATTTGAGGGACAGTAATTTCTTCAGAAGATACAGATTTTCTTCATTATTGGATGAGTACATCATATTTTGATTTTCAATATGTTTACCAATATTGTAGAATTAATTAAAACAAAGTTAATTCTTCATTTTATTTTATTCATAAAATGTTTAACTTAAAAAAGTAAATAACGTGAAATTTTAACATATTCTTTACATAACTTGACAATCAATTATTTATAATATATTAGCTTAGTCTACTACGAATATAATTAACTTATATTGTGATATTTGCGATAAATGTAATAAGTTTCAAAGTTTAGTCACGACTGTAATATTCTTATCTATTAATGTAGTCTGCTTCAACGGACTGACATAAGTGGTTGTAATATACTATAGCGTGGAATGTCAAAAAACGTACACAATACAACATAAAAATGGACTTCGAATTTGAAGTAAATAAAGACAATAAGTTGGAAACTGTTAGTACATTTTCCAAAATAACTTTCATGTAAGTTTTTATTTATATTACATCAATTTTTATAAAAAAATATTATCTGCAAGAAACCAAAATAACATTACAAAAGCTCTGATATATGGATGTGTAATTTTTATAGGTGGGTTATACCATATTTCATAAAGGGTTGGAAAAGCCGAATAACCTTAACTGACCTATTTAAAAATTCAGATGAAAATTGTGCTAAACGACTTGCGGATAAATTTGAATCATATTGGAATGATGAACTTTCCAGAGCCAAAGAACTTAATTCCCGTCCAAAATTAATAAAACCACTGAAAAAAATGTTCCTTAAAAAATTTATTCTTTATGCATGTTATACATGTTGTGATGTTCTGGTTTTTAGGTAAGCTCACTTACAATAATAATAACAGTTGTTTAAATAACCTAATTTACAATGTACAATCTTTGGTATGTCGCCATATTTTTTTCTAATTTACAGATGCCTTGCTTCTATATCTCTCTCCATTTTAATTAAATTGTTCTCAGCGGATAATATTGACAAGCACGCCGAGCAATACATTGTTGGATCAATTTATTGCCTTTGTGCATTAATATATGTGATATTCAACGAATTGTCAACATATAAACTGACTCTTCTTGCCATTAGAACACGAGTTGTCGTTTCATCCCTGATATATAGAAAGGTAATTGATTTCATTTATTTACAATTCATTACATATTAATACTTTTAGATGCTTAGACTTAATCAAAAGTC
This sequence comes from Aethina tumida, assembly GCF_024364675.1. Taxonomy (NCBI): domain Eukaryota; kingdom Metazoa; phylum Arthropoda; class Insecta; order Coleoptera; family Nitidulidae; genus Aethina; species Aethina tumida. The sequence goes on along the minus strand of NC_065435.1, from coordinate 58,350,038 downwards.
TTTAGGGCACATTTCAGCAGGAAAAATTGCAAACATACTGTCCAACGATGTAAATAGAATAGAAATGGCCATATTATCCGGGTTTTATGTTATAATATCTCCAATTAGTTTAATCATTTTAACTTACTTAACCTGGGATGAAGTTGGAGTCGCAGCTCTATCTGGAATATCTTTTGTTATTCTAGCTATTTTACCAACTCAAGGTTAGTGATGTTATTCATCGTGTTAAGCATTAATTCGCCTTTGTTTATTAGTATTCATCGGCAAAGTGGCAGCAAATATTCGAGGCAAAGTTGCATTGAAATCAGATTCGAGAACAAAGCTGATGAATGAAATGGTTTCTGGAATAAAAGTGATAAAAATGTATGCTTGGGAAAAACCATTTAAAATGTTAGTAAAGTTAGTTAGAGCTGATGAAATGAATTATGTATACAAATCGTACATGCTTCGAAGTTTCTCCTATAACACTCAGGCCCTTGTACAAAAAATTACTATGTTTCTAACACTAATAACCGTTTACTTTATGCACAACACTTTGACGGCTTCCTCAGCGTTTACTTTACTGCAGTATTTTAATTTGTTGAGATATTCCGTCGGAATATTGCTTCCATCTGCCATAATTGTCATAGCAGAACTAAAGACTGCCATAGAAAGAATAGAGGAATTTTTGCTAGAGGAAGAAGTTGAAAATTACCTCGATGAGACTTGGTTTGACTCGGAAATACTTTTGGAAAATGTTCAAGCATCTTGGTCACCCAGTTCTATAAACATAAGGATACCTGAATTCGAAGTGCTAAGCGGTCGACTGTGTGCAGTTGTAGGACCTGTAGGTTCGGGAAAATCATCACTATTTCAAATAATTTTGGGGGAACTGAAACCATTCACGGGGAGAGTGAGATTAAATTATAATATTTCATACTGCTCTCAAGAGTCCTGGCTATTTAGCTCATCCATAAGAAACAACATATTATTCGGACAGGACTATGATCCAAAAAAATATAAAAACGTCATAAAAATGTGCAGCCTCGACAAGGATTTACAGTTGTTACCTAGTGGAGATCAGTGTTTGGTCGGAGAAAAGGGTGTTATGTTGAGTGGTGGGCAAAGAGCCAGAATCAACTTGGCAAGAGCATTATACAAAGACGCAGCTATTTATTTACTTGATGATCCTTTGTCAGCGGTTGATGCTCACGTTGGCAGACATTTATTTGATGAATGTGTCTTGAAATATCTGGAAAACAAAACAAGAATCCTCATTACTCATCAATTACAGTACCTGAAAGAGGCAGACGTTATATTTGTTATGAGAGATGTAAGTATACTTTTGTTTGTCATTGTTGTAGATTCTTAATTTAAGCTTCTAAGGGCAAAATTGAGGCGTCAGGTACATTTGAAGAGCTGAAGGACAGTGACATTGGTTTTGAGAACATCCTGTCCGAAATGGACAAAGAACAAGAAATCCGAAAGAGTGAAGAATATATGTCTAGTTGCACATCAGTGAGATAAATTGTTATAAATTTGAATTATGAATACATGTTGTATATTTTTAGAGACGATTGTCAAATGTAGATATGCCAACAGAAGAGATTCCACAAAATATAAAACCTTTCAAGGAATATATTAAGGCTGGTGGAAGTTTATTTTTTATTACATATTTTTTTACTGTTACACTTGTATGTCAGGTGTTTTATAGTTTGGCTGATTTTTGGCTTGTTGTATGGTGAGTATCTACAAAAATTATTTAATAATTATTAATAAATTGATATTTAGGACAAAGGATGAAGTGAATAGAAATATTACAAAAATAGAATTTGCAAATATGACGGAAGCAATTCCAAAATATGTTTACGAAATATTTGTTACAAAATCCATAACCGCCACTGACTTAAATCTAATTACTTATAGTACCATAATCGTGTTGGCTATATTATTTTCAGCCCTACGAATGTTTTCAACTGGAAGATTCATTTGGAAAGCTTCTACTAATTTACACAGTAAAATGTTTAATTCATTGTTAAAAGCTCCAATAATATTTTTTAACACACATCCAAGTGGTCAAATATTGAATAGATTTTCCAAAGATATTGGAGTAACTGATCAATTGTTGCCTGTGTCACTACTTGAATCTAGTCAGGTTTGAATGAAATAGCATAGTAGTTTCATTTTTATGTTTATTAATCTTTGTTTCATATTTTTTAGTTATTGTTGATTTCTTTAGGTGGCCTAATTCTCATATCTTTCTCAAGTTATTACTTATTCATTTATGTTGGAACGTTCGTTATATTACTCTATGTGTTGTTCTTGTTGTTCAGTAAAGTGTCGTCACAAGTAAAGCATTTAGAAGGCATAAGTAAGTGCGTAACTGAAATTATTTTATATGAATATTCTTAATGACTATTTTTAGCCAAATCACCTGTTTTCACACATGTAAATCATTCACTTATGGGTATTACCACAATAAGAGCAAATAAATCAGAAAAGTTACTGATAAAACAATTTGATACACATCAGGTAAATTCATTTTTGTTGGATTTTGTTCGTAATTAGCAACTCATAAATCTTCAGGATGTCCACACTTCTGCAGATTTTTTATTCACTGCTTGTTCAACAGCTTATTCGGTATGGATCAACAAGTTGTGTGTTTTATTAAATATATGTGTTACCTTTTACTTTATAATAAGAAATCATGCTGGTGAGTACTTAAAATTTTTCAGACATTTTAAAAAAGTGATCATTTTTCCAGTTACATTCAAATATGCAACTGTAACTGAAATTTATAGGTTTTCCTGTTGATGAATCATTTGTTGGACTAGCATTATCCCAGACTTTAGCATTCAACGTGTTGTTACAATATGCCATACATCGTTCCTCAGAAGTGGTAAATCAGATGACGTCAGTGGAACGAATTCTTGCCTATACCAAGTTGGAAAAGGAGCCAATGCATAATCCCAAAGGTTTCACGTGAATCTTGATAAATATAACGACTTTAAATATTAAAATGATAAACTTTTGCTATAGATCTACGATAAAACTAATAGCATAAATTGTAGGTGTTGAACTCAAGCAAACATGGCCTTGTTACGGACGTATTGAGTTCGTGAACGTTTATCTCAGTTACAAATATGATGAAGAACCCGTATTGAAAAATTTAAATTTCGTCATTGCTCCAAACCAGAAAGTAAAATTATATCTAAATAAACCTTTAGATTTTCCATCTATGTTTCTTTTTAGATAGGAGTAGTGGGCAGAACGGGAGCTGGGAAATCTTCCCTCATAAATGCATTATTTCGTCTGTTTGAGTTTCAAGGTGCCATTATAATAGACAACGTAAATATAGGTGGAATTGGTTTATCAAGTTTAAGAAAGAAAATCTCAATAATTCCGCAAGAACCGGTGTTATTTTCAAACACCGTAAGATACAATCTGGATCCTTTTAACGAATACAAAGATGATGAAATATGGAATGCCATAATAGAAGTGAGTTTTATAATCGTGCGCATTTTCTTTTATATTATATAAATGACGTGACCTAGGTGGAAATGAGAGATGCAATTGAAAGTTTAGATTACGAAATAACTGAGGGTGGTGCAAACTTCAGTGTGGGTCAAAGGCAATTGTTGTGTTTGGCAAGAGCTATTTTAAGAAAAAATAAAATACTCGTTTTGGATGAAGCAACTGCAAATGTGGACTTGGAGTAAGTTTTAAGGTTCTCTTTATAAAAATTACCACGATTTAGTTCAATTTCAGGACGGACGAGCTCATTCAAACGACTCTGCGAAATAAATTTTACTCCTGCACTGTTCTATCGATAGCTCATCGCCTTCAGTCCATTATGGATGCGGACAAAGTGATGGTGATGCACGAAGGACGATTGGTGGAATTTGATCACCCGTATTTATTATTAAAGGATGATAAGAGCATGTTTTACGATTTAGTTTCCGAAACCGGAAAAGAATCTATGAAACAATTAAAACAGATATGTTATAATAATTATCACGCAAAGCCGTCTTTCTAAATTTAAGAAAGCATCTTATATAATTAATTAATTGCCTTTATAAATTATACAATGTATTGTTTTTAAGCTGTATTTTAATTAATCGTTTTGTTTTATTGGCTACGTTTTTAAATAAAAATAAAATGTATTCTGTTTTTTATAAATGTGTATGAACATAATAAACTTGGTCAAAAAAGCAAAGTTTCAGATTTAATTTTAAAAGATGATTGTTGAATTGTAGTATAGGTTAATATATTTTGAAGAAAAGAAAGAACATTTACAGTACATATAATTAATTGTAAATAACACTTGATAAAATTATATTATGTTTAAAATGGGCGGATGCGCCGTTCTATATAAACTACCATACATACAAACTACAATATTGTCAGAATCCACATTTTTATGTCATTTATAAACACAGTCAAAGTGTCTAGGGAACATCTAAATATTTTTAAATTATTACAATAAAAACAAGTGTTTTTTACTAATTATATAAAAAATATATTATAAAATGATGTTACAACTCATTCAAAAATTAAAATAATCAAATATCCAAATATTTATTATTATGTTATTTATAATAATTATGCCATATTTTTGTTTTATTTAACTCCTTGGTTTGTTAAAACCGCTCTTCATCGATTTAGCATATTCAATATCAAGTAGGTTTTGATCCAGATTTCGTCACATCTCCAAAATTAGGTGCTGGTGGTCCCCATAATGGTTTTGGCGATTCAAAAGTCTTCTCTTTTTAGCATCCTATATTTTTTCTTTTGGATTATGGTCTGGGTCTTGCTGGTGAAACACTTATGTTATTCTCTTCGAATTTTGTTCGAACGATCCTCGCTGTGGCCTAACGTTGTCCTGCTAGAAATTGGAATTTGGACTCATATTGGTTAAATAGGGTAACACAATAGGTAAAACTATGTTATCGCGATATCGAACTGCTTTCAAAGTGGTTTCCATTAAAATGAGCTCGGTTTTTCCGCCAATATTAATTCTTCTGCAAAACATCAATGATCCTCCTCCTCATCTTACGAGCATGTTGTAGCCACGCTTGGTTTCCAGGTTCTCTCCAGATACGTTTCCTTCCAGAATCTGGGTGGTAGTAAAATCTTGACTCATCAAAAAAGAGAATAAGGCTCCAATCGTCAGAACCCCAATTGAGATGTTCTTGTGCTGAAGCTAAACCAGCAGCACGATTTTCAGGGGGCAACCGGGGTACCCTTAAAGGTTGTCTCTGAAATAGACCTTACTCTCGGACACGGTTTCTGACGGTTTGAGTTGAGTCAATCACATCGTGGGTCATATGAAGCTCTTGTCTTCGCTTGGGAGATACTATTTCCTGGTGTCTCCGAGCTTGCAAAATCAAAAAGCGGTCTTGTACCGAGGCAATTATCTTACTATAACCTGCATGTTTTTCTTTTACATCATTATACTCATTGTAACGTTTACATAATCTGCTTATAAAACTCACAGATGTGTCCATTTGACGAGTCACTTCATGTTATGATGATCCACCCTCTATCATCTCATTTAGTTTTAGTTTTTGTTTGTCACTTAGATGAATATATGTTATTTTGTAATATATAAGTTAAATTATTTTTTAATTAAATTTAATTCCATTTTTCTGGGTGTTGCCTAGACACTTTGTGTATATTAACGATATCCTATTCTTTTATTTTATATCATTACAGCAATGTAAATTTTCTATTTTTTATCGAAATAAATAGTATATTTCGTGAAACTAAGTATATTTCAATATTTAAGTTTGTGTGTGTTTAGAAAAACAAAAATGTAAACATATATAATTTTCTTAATTTTTGGTGAATGCGCCGGTTTATCTTGATATTAGATTGTCAACAAAGTTACTGCGTTTTTTTTTATTTAGTCAAATTTTTAATACGTTGATGTGAGGTTATGGTGACGAAAGCCTTGAAGATAATAAGCACAGGGGCTTACCATCTGATATTGGCAATGACCAATTGAGGACCTTAGTTGGAACTTGCGCTCTATTGCTGAATCAGACCTAAAGTATACTATCATTTCTAACTATCTAGTACAGATTGAAAGTCCCGAAAAACTCGACAAATAGGTGTCGCACAAGTTGAACAAAAATCACTGTGTGCCACCGAGTATCGCCTAATCTTCTTTTAGGCATCTTAAACAAGTTATTTCTCGATTCGATTGTGACTGAAAAATGGATACTATACAATAACCCCCACACACTTTCCATAAACGAAATTGCATCAAAAGAAGGCTAGGTTTGGTGGTCTGTTATCGGTGTGATACAGCTTACTGAATCCTGGTCAAACAGTTACTACTATACTCTCAACTACTAGTACTCTCAACAAATCGACGAAGATGACCAGAAATTGTGGCCTATGTACCTAATATTGGTCAACAGAAAGGAACGAATTCTTCTTAATGACAATGCTCCCTCACACGTCGGGATTCTGGGATTTACCTTATTCGCCATACTCCTCGTATCTTATGCCAACGTATTATCACTTTTTCAAATATTTTGACATCTTCCTACATCTCAAATACTTTAAAAATCAAAATCATCGGTATAAATAAGTTTGTTTCACGTTGGCAAAAATGTATTGACTGAAATGGTTCTTATTTCGTAAATAAAGTTTTGTTTAACATAAGATTTGTGCCCTTTCTTGACAACTTAATATTTTATTGAATATATTTGAGGTGTGATTATTTTCTCCCTTTACCTTTAGAAAAATTATAAGTTGAGAAATTTTAAATAATTAATTTAGTAAATTATTTTCAAAGAGAAATAGGATGCTCTGTACTTGTAACTTATTTATATTTACTTATTTACTTTTTAGGATTGCTATTTTATTCTCTCTATAATATATTGCAATATAATGTCATTTGTTTTCTTATTTTTGTATAATTTGACAAATTATCCACTTCAAAAATCTGTATAATCTGAAAATTCACTACAATTATTTTTGGCGAATGCGCCAGTTAAGTAATTAATAATTTATCTCTGATATTAATTATTATAATAATTATTTAAAATACCTAGTGAAGCAAAACATATTCTTAAACTTATATTAATACTAATTTGAATATATTATAATATTTTATTATATAAAAATATTGTTACAAGTAACTTAATCTAATCAGTTATAAAAATAAGTAACAGCAATAATAAACATATACACAATATACATAAGTAAATACACACTCTCAGGTACAAATATAATAACATACCAAGATAAAGCCATACTATAAAGTAATGAGAAGGAATATAGTAGTTAAAGCTCTTTATCTATGCTCTAGACTTGTGACAAATGCCTACTTCAACGTGTTTCCCTCTCAGTAAGTTTAAATTTTAAGGGCTGTTCTGGAACATATGTGGGCGTAATTCTATAAGTTAAGGGTCCATAGTTGTATTCCACTTTGTATTTACGGAATATCTGAAACATAGCAAAGTTGCGATTAGTTGGAAACGTCGAATATAAGAAAATACTTTTGCCAATAGTATGTTTAGTTCAGTTTCGGCAAATCTTCTGCCCAAACAAGATCTCCTGCCATAACCAAAGGGTAGCGATATGAACGGATGTATTTTCTTGCCATGTACAGGACAGCCATCTGTAGACTTCAACCACCTCTCCGGCATAAATTTTTCCGGACTCTCTATGTACTTGCTCGTGTTGCTCACCACCAAATGTGGAAAAATTACGTGAGTCTAAAAATTATATTGTTTTTCTCATTTTTTTTGTATTAATTAACAATGCTTACTCCTTTTGGTACTCTGTAACCGGCTAAGACTGTGTCCGATTGGAGATTTCTTCCGTTTCCAATTATTACTGGGTACATCCTACGAACATAAAACGGTCAAGATGTGATCATTTGGGTTTTGTGTAAACTCTACCTTAAAGTTTCTTTGATACAAGCTCTGAGATATGGAATATTTTCCTGGGCTTGTGCGCTAACGACAGAGTCTGGGTCTGGAAGGGCAGCTTCCAATTCCCTATAAAGCCTCTCCTGTTTCTCAGGGTTCTGGGATAACTGATAAATGGTCGATGCCAAAGCAATGGATGTCTGAAATTCAGTGAGTGCGTTGAAATAAATTTAATAGTTATTGCAATATATTAGAGGACTTACTGTGTCGACGCCAACAAGTAACAAATCGAGAGCTAGTACTGCCGCCAGTTTGGGATTATCAGTTTTTCTCAAAATTCGTTCCACAATTGATATGTCCTCTTCTTTTACGTTGTCATAATTTTTGTGTTCCATTTTCTCCATGGTTTGCTCGATGTATTTCATACACAAGCTATAAATTATTTAATTTAATTATTCATGTAACAAATTGTGATATAATTTAGGTTACGTACCACTAAATATACAAGTATTTACAGTAATTTCGATATGAAAGTATGAACGGTACCGTTTTAGCACTGCACCTGTGACCGTTTTGTAATAATCATTTTACATAAACACAAACCTTCAACTATTGATTTTCTTTCTTGTTGATTTTTACCAATTCACCAGTGGGCGAGAAATTATACAACAATGAGTAGAAATTCATCCAAAACGTATTGTGTAAAACGCGACCCGGTTACATAAATCGGCATCAAATATTATTTTATTTAATATTTTCATATAACCACAGCCAATCGTAATTCAAGGATAAACTAAAATGATTGCCAAAGTCACATAAAACAATTTGCGACCGTCTTGCAACAATTTCTATTGTCAAAGTACATAAAAGCTCGATGTTAATTTGCTAAAATTAATTGCTTGCAAAATCACCGCAACTGATTGTACTAAATGTAATTTGTTATGACTATGATGGATTTATTAATAGTTTCCGTTGAACTTCTTTTGCGATTTCCACATGCCATTGTATTTATTTTATTTGCACATAATAATTAAAAATAATTAATTGACTGCATTTGTAAAAAGTATGTTTAATTAAAATATTGGATATATGTCATATATAAAATATAACTGAATTTTTAGTTCCAGTGGTGATCAGATAAATAGAACAAAATTTTTTATTAAAGTGTTTGAAAAATATTTCATAAAAGAATTTAATTTAAATTTTGACAAGTCAGCATATAAAATATATTTCAATATTCTATGCGATTTTTTTACTTTTTTGTCACACATTAGTTTGATTTGATTGGCCAAAGAAATAGCACATTTTATTTATGTTTTGTGGCACTTCCTTATAATACTTTAATTAATAAGAATTTATTCTTGAAAGATTTATATTATTTTATTGAATAAGCCACTTTTAGTGGGAAGAAATAAAGAAAAGGGAAATAATGATAATGAAAAATTGAAGTCAAAATGTTGCTAAAAGTTTATGATGTTCCCGAAAAATGGTTTACAATGTTATTAACAAATATGGCAAATATGGAAAATACAAAGAAAAACCAACTTCTTTTATAGACAGAAAAATTGGGAGAATCTGTAAACAAAATCCTTTCTTGTCTTCTAGGCAAATAAAAAATGAATTAACTGGGTCACACAATATTAGTATGTGCAGTAGGACAATCAGACATCGACTGAATAAATAAAACTAGCAAAGATATGTTTCATTAAATAATTATAATATATTAATTAACCTCCAAAATTTTGGCAAAAAATACTTTGGAGTGATGAATTCAAATTTAACAGAACAGGATCATGAAAATAATTTTACTGACATAATGTTAGTATTAAAAATATATTTTTTATTTTCATAATATAAAATAAAACATAACTTAATATTTAAACAAAGGTAGAAGAGTAATAAGTTGTAAAATTGACAATTAAACAAGCAACAATAGTTTTACGTTAAATTTCATTGAATGTTTTGTACGCAAGTTCTCCAAAGGCACTCTTAAATGTACCTCTTCGCGCCAATTGGTTTCATAAGGAAATGTTGAATATTTCTATTTGATTCCAACCTTCGCGTATGCGTTTTAAGGTCAGGCTATGGTTTCTGTGGTAAGGAGACCTGAGGTGTGCCTCTAGCCAATAAGTTCCTAAACTGCGATATGGCGTCAATCAGTAATAACACGAACATAAAAAACATAAAAAATGCTGTTGACGTGGTGGATTTTTTATTGAATAAATGTGTATTTCCTTTAAATTGAATTAAAATTTTATATTTAAAAAATTAACCCTCCAATTCCTAATTTCAGTACTTTAACATATACAGGACAAAAAACCGGATTTACTATATATTGACACGATTAATTTGATTAGAAGTACAGTAATGAATAAATTATTTTGCTGGCCAATCTTGGATTGATATAAAATTTTTATGATTTGAAAAATCTATCTTGTGGACTAAATTTACACGTCAAAAGCACTGATCATTCAAATTGTTTGTTGTTAATTATGTTTAATCTTGGTGATTTTAATGATGATTCAAGCGAGGAAACTTTTTAATCAGATATTTTAAATTCATTTGTTGTTTAATTTTTCAAAAAATATTAATATTAATAAAAATCTCTACTTCAGCAAGTCTCATACATATTTTTTGTTAATTTAAGACAATTTTAAATCGATTGCATTAACTCGGTTTTTGACCTGGTTCGTTTCGGATCGCCAAAATATGACAATCACTTTCGGTTATGCAACAGTTCATGTTTACGTATAAAATCGGAGCTGAAACCCACCGTTGCCCGAAGACATATTACATTGAGCACACTCATCTGCGTGACCCACAACTAAACTCTGTCGAATAAAAAAAATATACTCGGACGAAAGTAGTGGCACACTTTTAATACTTTCGATTTCGCGTGAAAGTCAACCTTGACATTGCACCGTGGGTATTAAGTAATTCGCAACAAGGTGAATGGCTCCGTGTTGCTTCCTAGTTCAAAGATCTATTTGTGTTTGTAGACGTTTTAAATTTACGTGGAGACAATGAGAGAATTCTAAAGAACAATCTACAACGGTATAATTATTTTGGCCCAGTTGCGCTGTTCCGTTGCCCAATCTGTGTTTCAATTACTTTTTGGATGTAACAGATATCTACTAAAATTATATAAGATTTTATGCAATTTTAATATTACCAGGAGTCGACCGAGGATTACACCTTTGAATATTTATGATGCTAGTCATTCCCACTTTTGAGTCCAGGTGCAGGTTGATGAATTTAATGTGTTAATGGCTCATCAACCACTGTTGATTAGTAGTTAACAGATTTTTAACAGTTAAAATTTATACGTCATTTAACAGTTGATGCCTATTAATTTTAATTGATGTTCCCCCCAAGTAGTTTTAAAATACATACGTTCTAAAGTCTTCCAAAGCTCCAATGTACTTCCTAAACGCCTTGTTTTGGTACACCCTCCAAACGGGCATTTTCAGTTCAACTTCAGCCACGTTCCAGAAGAACGTGTTAATAGAGTCAATTATCCTTTGAGACTCAGAACTGGCATCCAAATTGGCATCCAAGCAACCCAGCCTGGTGTTCAACGAAACTCTTGCCACGGCTGAGAACAAATAATAACGTCACTTTTAAAACAAAATACAGTCTCAGTTAATCAGCTTACATTCCAAGGCCCATTTGTATATTTCAGACAGAAAGTTTTCAGGCAATTCCCTTTTATCGTCCAACATCATCTCCATCCTAAAATAATTTCCCCTTAGTCATTATTAAAACAACCACCTGGACACAAACCTGGTCAAGAAATCCGCAGCGATGATGTCGAGTGGTTCGATGTATTTTTTGGCTGTAGCTGGCGGAAGCAAAATCTGTTGCACCTGCTTTCTGAAACTGTCCCACTTAGGTCCATGACTGCAATTTGAAATGGCAATATTATTTCGTGTAAAAACGATAAAAAATGATAGAACCAGATTTCATCGTGTAGTTTTTGCTGTGTAATCACTTCCTGTCAAGGCAATGCACAGCCATAGATTTGTTCGCTGAATAAAAAATTGAAATGTTAATGCTATGCATTTTACAAACACTTATGTAGAGCATGAAAAAATAGACGCATATTATTTGCTTATGTTAAAAGCTTATTTTTAACAATAGTCTTTTCACAACAACCGTTGCAAAATATTTGCAGAAGATTTTAAAACACTTACAATAATTAATTAATGTTGTAATGACTACTCTATAAAAAGCATGTGTCTACGCATAGTTATTAGTTACGCCTATTAATTAATTATTCAATTGTATTATATTGTCGAAGACAAGCTGCAACAATAATTTTAGTATTTACGATTAATATTTTGTTAAGTTTAAGTGCAACAATAATTGAACAATACCATCTTAAATAACATGTTATAAGATGATGTCACATAGTCATGCAAATTTATGGATATTCTATAAATGACACTGTCTTTATTATGTAACTTATGAACTTTGCTAATGATAATAATTCAACAGCAAAAAACGTTCGAGTATTTCAGAAATATTTTACTACATGCTAATGTTAAGTCTTGATATAAGAGTTTTATATAATAGGCTATAAATAATCGTTCAACTTATGTTATTGTATAATTGATTAATTATTACGACAATTTATTAAAAATAGTATAATTAGATACATTATATTTACTTCTTTTCAATTGAATGAATATTTTATTTGTGTATTAATTTTATTGTTTCATTGCTTTGATGCTGCAAAGAATATTGTCGCAAATTTATTAAAAACATAGTTGATAAAATGTGTGAAAAATTAACTGGAAAAATTCCTTCAAATATGTTCTGTAAATGAGATTATTGGTGATTAACCATACTTAATTTAAAATATATTCTGTTTATAACAAATAATAAAATATTTTATATGTTTTAGTATAATTTGATTGTTTCCAACCAAGTTCCAATTTAATATTATAATGCAATATATTATACTTTTTTAATAATAACTTAGTTTTAATTTTAGAGGAACTGAAACAAAAGAGTTTATTGTTTTATTGATGATTGATTAAAACATTTAATTTTAAATAAACAAAATTACATTTATATATAATAAATAGTAATTACACTAAATTTATTTAAATTTAAATATATATTTAGTTAAATAATCAAATTTAATGTTTTAATACAGATATAAAAAATAAATAATATATTTAAAAAAACACTACATTTAGTTTTTAACATAATTATTTCGATTTCATATTTCAATTAAAATAAAAATCAATAAATTTTCAGTAATGTACTTTTTCCAAATTTTTTAAAATCCCATTAAATTCAAGACAGTTGCACTATTTAAATTTGTATCGTATTATATGCTAACAAAATTAATAATCTTAAATAATAATAGTAAAAAATTTTCAATACATGTTAATTACTTAATAACCTTAATTTATGTTTATATGGTTTATAATTAAATTTGTCATAATTTTTCAAATATATAAACAAGTACATTAAATTTAAATCAAAATAAATTGATATTGTTATTTGCCAAGTAGGCAAAAAAATAACTAAATAATTAGATATTTCTTTGTTTTTATTTAATTCAATTATAATTCAAGTAACTAATATATTTTATAAGAAACAACAATTATTTTTTTTTTATTTCGTTATCAAGATAATAAGAATAACTTTTTCAATTTTTTTTCATTAGTTAGCCTTTGAATTAGATATTATAATTATTTCACAGTAAAGTCATTTCAATTTGAGTTAAGCATCCATGAAGGAAAATATATTTTTTACTAATATAAATAAACGTATCTATAATTTTTATTTTATTTTATTTTTATTATTATTATTTTTCATTAATCACTAATTTACACCTCATTCTTTTTTTACACGATTGATACGTACCCAAAAAATTCGTATAAAAAAAATCGTGTAAAAAGAATTAGATGTAAACAATATTAAAAAATTCTTGTTAGAGTTCACTTCATTAAATATATTATTAAAAATAAATTATAAAAAAAATAATATAATAAATATGAGATTCAAGAAAAATTCAAAAAATAATGAAAATCATGTTAAAACAAAAAGTGGTGTTAAATCAAATTCGCATTGCATAAATCGCAGTTGTCTTTGAAAACTTACACTCCTATAACACCTTCATTTCCTTCGAAGAAATCCTTCTGCAACTTCTGCTTGTAATAATGCAGCGACGGCATGGAAGGCCTATGCGGCATGCCCTCCTCCCTGCGGAACACCTTCTGTATCTCGTCACCGTCGAACACGAAAAGCAAATCGGGATGGCCAATCAGCCCGCCCACCCTAACTATCTTCCCGTATTCCTTGTGCAGCGACCACATCACTTTGTCCAGCTCGTGGATTTTGTAATGTCCTGAAATGGAAATGATTTACGGAATTCCGATTTGTTCAGAGGAAAAGTTGACATTCCACATTTATTCGATTAAGTAGGTTGCAAGTATATGCGTCTGTGTAAGTGAGATTGGCCTAATGGCAATCGATTCCATGTGGTGAAATTACAAAATATGTTCGATTCGTTGCTTCGGCGAGCACAAATTATTTTCGCCGTTTACAAAACACCCGTTTGGAGAGTGTCTGAATTCATGTGTGTTTTTCCATCTGAGGAAAAACTGTTGCATTTAGAACTGGTGGTGTGTTGAAATTGCATATAAGCAAGTTGTCTTGTGCATATTAATAATTTGTAAATGCCAACAAATGTTGAAACCAATAAATAATAATAAGTATTGATGATCTCTCAAAATTGATTTCCTTTAACAACAGCAATATTGTTTTAAGCATTCTAATAATGACAATTTATTTATAAATAAATATTATTTATCAACAAATTTGTTTCAAGATGTTTCCAAAATGTGGATACATTTATATTTACAATAAATATTTTTTATTTATTCAGTCGAAAAAACTATAAATATAATATTTAAAATAAATTATAATTTTAGAAATTTTACTACATTGTATAGTAGGAAATATACGCCAAAAATGTTTTATAGTTTTATAATATTGTTGAATAATATGGATAATTTATTGACAAAAATTAAATTTTAAATTCGTACTGTCTATGAATAAATTTAACATCGTTCAGTTTTTGTGAATTTGTAAATATTTTTAATGTCTCAGAGTTGAAAAGGTCCCCATTTCACTTCTATTGAATTAATTATTGTTTTACCTTTTTACCTAACTTTATGTTATATGTTATTTAATTTTTTAAATAGATATTATATAAATTATGTTGATTAATTTTAAGTTTTATGAAATATTACCGAAATGCTGGACCAAACTGAAATTACTTCACAGCAGAATTTTTAATATTGAAATAATATTCATATGTATTTTAATTTCTAATGTAAGATTTTTATAATTTACATAAATGAATTTAAAGGGATATTCTCAAATACATAAATAAAAATATTGATACTTGTTCTATGAAAATGGTAAAGAAAAACAGGTTCTTTATTCTTAAAAACATGTTTAAAATTTCTTTTTTTAAATAATTTACCAATTAAGGGTGCAAATCTCCACGAGTTTCCCAATATGGGCAATTCCTTGGGACCGGGTATTTCTGAATAGGGACGAATTGTATCCACATTTTCTACCGTCTTTTCGAAAATTCCATCCTCCTCAAAAATGTCAGCCAAATTTGCGACAGTCGAATAGGGTCTGTCCGTCGAATAGGGTCTGTCCGTGGAATAAGCCCTACGAATACTGGACATCACCGTCGGTGACAACAGTTTCGTTGACAGTTTTCGAGACATTTTCCCCTAAAAATAAAACAATCAATGATAATAAAAACATACTAGTATGGATCGAATTAAAAATTAAATTAACCGGAAGTTTAAAATCTGTTTCAAAATATTGCACGGTTACAATCATGAGCTTATTAAATTGTCACCGAACAAATAACTATTGTGACCTGTGAAATTATCTTAATCGTCTTAAGACGCAATATTTGATTCAAACGAAATTACATCATGCGAAATAGTTGCGTGTCTAAATCTATGTTCATATTTCGGTATATTGAAACATTGTGCCATTATATCTAATTGTCTCTTAATAAGATTTCTGTAAATGTTGCTTACATAATCCATAACACGCGTAAGTTTTGCAATATGCGTGTTTGTACCATTTTTAAACAAGTTCTAAAATATATGACAAACATTTTTTTTACAATTGTAAGTGTTTGGCAATTATTATTTTGAAGATTTCTATAAGAGATGCTAACTATTTGTAGAAAGATCAATACAAAGTAATTATCTGGTGTTACTTAATTAAACTAGTAATTTTGCGTTCCCATAGTTATCTATAAGATTTGCCAGTTTTTATTTGCGCATAAACTTGCAAGCCATATATTACTTAATTAATAAGAAATGAACCCATTATTCAGTGTAATGAAGTCTAGAAATTTTAGAGCATCAATATACAATGATGTAGGTGTGAACATGAATAATTTTTTGTTATATCATATTATGGTGAAATTTTAATTTCTGTAATATTACCTCTCATTAAGTTTAAATGTTTCCATTTAATTACTTTTTTTCGTTAATTGATTTTAGATAAATAATAAATAAAAATGTAATTAAAAGTTGTAATAAAATTTTCATATTACGATGCAAAAAAATTATTTCATTGTTACATTTTTGATTTGAATCAAATCAAATTATAATAATTTTTCTAAAAAAATAAAAAAATAGTAGTTCAAATTGCAAATTTTTAAAAAATCTTCATAACTAACGTAAGCAAAGGTAAATATTAAATTATTTTGTTTTTTCATTGATTAAAAAATATATCATTAATTTTGACTGTATATATAAATTTAATGCAGATGATCAAAAGTTTAATTTTAGAAGTTAATCATATAAGTAAACCTACATCTTAAATTACTTCTTTTTTTTAATTTTTCTTATGTATATAAATTTGACGCAAAGACATTTTAAATAACTTATGGATTTAGGACTTTAAAAATATCAGTGAATCAATTTTTATTATTTTAAGAATTAAAACTTATTACGTGCTAGTAACAAGCTAAAATTAAGAAAAAATATTTATTTGGTTTAAATTTTAAATTTGCATCTTGTAACAAACAAGTTTAAATGTTAAATTGACTCACATTGTTGTCCCACTAATTAAAATATTATATCACTAATTTTTTCTTTGTATGAAGATTTGACGTAAAGTAAACATTACGTTAATTTTAAAAACTTAATTTTAAGTAAAAAAAAATAAAAAAATACTTGTCATTCAATTATTTGAGATGATTATTGAAACATTAGAACTAATAATAGTTATTTAAATTTAAAAATTTTCAATAAACAGCATAACTAACGTAAACAAGCCTAAATTTCCTGATACTTTCATTTTTCATTTATTAAAAAATTGTATAATTAATTTTGCCTATGTATGAAATTTGACGCAAAGACAATCAGGCATTTAATTAAATTAACTGTATTTATTACGTCAAAAATATCAGCGAATATATTTATATTATTTAAGTATTAAAACATATTTTGTAGTAGCAAAAAACTAAAAATAAAAAAAAATGTTTTGGTTTAAATTTCAAATTTTCAAAAAATAAAAAATTCATTATAACTAACGTAAACAAATTTAAATGTTGAATTGACTAATTTGTGTAATAATTAAAATAATATTTAATTAATTTTGTATTTGTGTAAATACTTAACCTAAAGAAAACCAAGTATTTAATTTTTGAAACATAATTAGGAATACTAACAAAAATATCAGTGATTCATTTTACCAGTTAATATAATATTAAGAAATGGAAATGAAATAATTTATTTAAAATAAATAATAATAATAACATATTTTATACTAGTAAAAAACTAAAAATAGTTATTTAAATTTTCAAAAAAATAATCTTTGTGTCTAACGTAAACAAGCGGATATATAATAAATGGACTTACTTTGTTATCTCACTGATTAAAAAATTCGGAGATACAAAAGAACAAAATGGAACACTGAACACACGAAAAAAATCTGGACACGTTCCCCTGTATTATTTTGAATTGTGTGCAAAACTAACCCGATCAAATAGACGTCGTTTAAATTTTATAAATTTCATGCCCAAGAAATTGTTGCGAGTGGGGAGATTTAAAATTTTGCAACATTTTGAGGTGGGCGCTACGCGGCTCGTGGTATCGAGCGCTTGAAAATTGTGCAACGGAACGGTACGAGATTGTCGAATCTCTTCTGCACTTACACCGGGACCGGTGCACCGGTGCCTTAACAGTAGACAGCAATGGTAATTGCAAGCAAGAAATGCCGGCGTAAAAGTATCTGTATGAATTTGTAAGTCACACTTACAATTAGACGCAGAAATGTCACGCTGGTAATTTAGTCTTTATGTTTGTTATCAACAATTTATTTGTGTTTTTAATTTCTGAAAAAAATGCAACAAATTCCAAAATAATACGTCTCATCTATAATATTAATATAAACCAGTCTTGTTGAGCAAAATTTAGTGAAAGAGGATTTTTCAAGTTTGAAGTTCGTTTTTGAGACCATTTTATTGTTTTTATTTTATTGTTTTTGTTATTTTGTTTATTTATGATTTGTTTTTGATCACCTTATTAATATCTCTGTGAGTGACCTTTTTGGAGATATTTACGTTTAAAACAAAAAGGAAAGGTGCGGTTCTTGTTCATTCCAAGCAAAATTTATTTTTTGTTTTCTATTGTGTACACGCTCAAATACAGTAAATTTAATGTCGATTATTTATTTTTCAATTGTTCAACTTAATTGTTTTAATACTAATCCCTAATGATTTAAAAACAATTAAATTATCCTTTATAAATTAAATTTATTAAATTCACCTACATCTAATTTAAACACCATGTAAAGTATTATTTCTAAAGTTTCTCCTGAAGAAAATACAGCCCTTCAATTTTCCTTCCAACGAATCGTGTGCTTTTTGTACATTTACAAAACATTATCACATTTATTTTTATAAGCATAGGTCCGAAGAAGAAGGTGATTGAGTAACTGACTGGCGAAGATGTACGGGCGTAGCACAACAATAATATGTTATGTACTGACAGAAGGAGTTGATAAAGGGTATAACGCCAGCTAAGGGCTAATTGCTTTGAGATAAGATCAATTTGATAAACGAGTAAGGTTACGGAACGAATTAAACTCGTAAGTCGAGGTACCACTGTATATAAGGGTGAGAAAACGAGGAGCACTCTAAAGAAATTAGGCTACTGTGTCATTATAGTAAAATTTTATTACATTGAGTTGTAGGTACATATTTTTGGATAATACATAATAAATTTAAACAGGATTGGTTCAAATGTTACAGAAATATGAGTAAAAAACAATTTTAGAACAGGTCATATTTTATTTCATCAAAATCATATATATTTTTATATAAACTGAAACATCTAATTAGTTTTCACAATTATGAAAATCCTTTAATAGTGTATATTGGAATGTAAGTGTGACATACAAAACTGAACATCTGTGTTCGTGTCGTCGCTATTTGAAATTATAAAAAAAAATTCGTTAAAGAAATGTGATTTTTATTTGTGCCATATATTTCTTATTATACAATATTGTTTATTAAATGATATGTACCTATTTTAAAGGATGATATTCAAAAGTATTTATTTTGTCGTAAAATTATTCAATTAATTTTTCTTATTTTGTAGTAACATTGTATTATTATTATTTATTTTGACAGACTCAGATTTTTTGTTACAAAAAAGTCAAATGTATACGTTTTTTTTGTAGTAATATATAATTATCAGAAGAGCATAAATAAAATTGGTAAAGCAAAACTATAATTTTAATATTGTAGTCATTTATAATTTATATAGTCATATAATACACAAATTGTTAATGTTATTTACAAATCATATATTATTATTGAAAGTTAATAAAGAAATTATTTTCAAACTACAAAATATGCTCGTTCAGACGAGGTCGTTTATTATATAATCATTACGATAAGAAGGATATTATTTTCGCGTCAAAAATCAATCGTAACAAAACAAACATTTCAAATTTATGCTCATTTCATTTGACATTACATGTGCCAAATGCACGCTAAATAGTTACTTCAAATGTGCAATGAACTTGATCTACGACAACCTTCAAAGGATTTTACAAAATTCCAAAAATATTTTACAACAGTGTATAATAATCCGACAATTTTTTGACTGTCCTCTGAATAAATTATAGCGGTCACTAACATAATTGTATAACTTCCCACTAACCCAGATTAACAATCCGACGACTTATGCAATTAATTTATAACATCGTTATCTGATGTTGAAAATGTGCACAGGAATTATTTATTTTGGAACTCACTTTGAAACGTAATTTTAAAAGAAAACAAATTTACGATGAGAAAATTTGTCTGGAAAATTGGTGACTCACACGCACTAACAAAACTGATAATGTGTTGAGAAATGCGACCAGATATTGTACGAGGTGATATTACAAGAGTTATGTAAAACAATTAAAATTGTTAAGTTTTGCAACTCATGCACCAAAATATTTGTTATGCGATGTCTATGCAAATATTATTAGTAAATTAACCTCATTTCTTACGAATTATTCCAAAAACACGCACTTACAAATTACTATAATCAAGATTATAATTGCAATTTTTATTGATTGCTCGTATAGGCTCGATATTCACCACGATGATTATTTTTAATTAGTTTTTTACCGTAAAAAACTGTACCTATTAGAAAAATTGAGCAATTTCCTGTAATGTTGAAAACTGCGTAAACAATTGATTAAAATATGTCAATGTAAACCTTAATTAAAAGAACAAACTGTTTTGAGAAAACATTTGCAATATTGAAGCAATTTGTTAAAATGGGCATTGTTCTATTTACTCTTAGATTTGATAAGTCATGAAAGCATGAACATGGACGAAATAGTCAAAATATGAAAAGAACAACAATAACATCAAAAATATTAATTAGTATGCCACATACTGTGGTGGCCAGAGAAATCGCACACATTACTACTTTAACTTTAATTAGGAAACGCACAGCTCTAATTAAATGCAATTACAATATTTTATATTTTATTTAGAATAGTTACACTATATTCCTTCTCCCATTATTAATTTTGTAGTTAAATTAAAATAATATGTACTTAAATTAAGTATTAAAAAAATAAATATGAAATGTGGCTGGTCACAAAATTATTACACTTTTGAAAAATATATATTTGTTATATAATTACTGCATAACTTAACAAAATTGTTAATATTTTGTTCGTTATAACCACCTATAAACGGTGAGACAAAGATTCAATGAAATATCTGCATTGCTCGTTTGAACTACTCTTCAATTAAACCACAATTCATCTAAATTTGTTACTTTTTGGTGTTCTAATCGAGATTACATGTCGTTCCACAAATTTCAATTGTATTTAGATCCGGACTTTACGCTGGCCAATCGAAATTCTCAATATTTTTATCTTTTAACCAATATTGAACACCTTTGTATGTATGCTCCGTATAATTATCATGCATTAAAATCCATGTAATTACTAAATTGTCATTGGCAAATGGTTCCATTACATCTCTCACAATTTCAATATATACAAAACTGTCCATTTTACCAATAATTTATTGTAATGGTCATATATCTTTGGAAGTTTTGTTCATTCAGTCGACATCTGATTGTTCTACTGGTCACACTGATATTGTATGATTCAATTAATTCATTTTTATGTACCTAGAGGACAAGAAATAATGTTGTTTACTGATTTTCCGAATTTGTTTCTCAATAAAAAGAGTATTGTCTGTACATCATAAAATTATGCAGAAATTACTTTCAATAGATTTTTGAAAAACCTCACACTTAAATACGGAATCTCGCATGTTTTATTATATGTTTTGCATCATTTTCACAGAAAAGACAACCCTTGACATAAATAAGCAATTTATAACCAAACAACCAAATAATTGTTTAACTGCAAATAAATTGTGAAACTGAATAATTTGTTGCATGCTGCGTTAGTATGTATGCATCTAGAGGAAATAAGAGTAAAGTGAGTGCAAATCGAAGGACACTTTTCCCAGTTCGAAACATAGTTCAACTGGTATTTCGTCTGATTTAAACCGCATTCACTACACTGGGTCGAAATGGTCGATTTAAATTAACAACAAAACTTATTTTCTTCTTCGTTGTATCGGTTTTCTTTAGCCTATTTAAAACGTTTCATTTTATGCAGTAAAGTGAATTAACATACAAAGTGTAAACTCGCGCTTTTCAGTATTATATAATAATTATTATAAATATGAATTATGTAATATCATCGGTATATTGGACACTTCGCAGGCTTACCTATAAATTACTGAAAAATAAAAACAAACAATTTATTTGTTTGTAGATTTATCGTTTATTTTATAACATGTTTATTACAGATATTAGATCCAGATGGTAATGTGAAAGACATTCTTTACTGTGGGGCAAATATTTCTGTGTGTAGGACAAAATGTGTGGGCAAAGGCAGAGGAACGAATAAGTCGCTGCACAGGTCTATATTGAAGTCTTTGCGAGTTACTAACCATCCACATAATGCGTTTGATGTTTTTGGCACGCGAATCACTCTTTTATCTTCCTTTCTTGGCAGTCTGATGTCTTTCAAAAACTGCGACCTCTCTGCTATGTCTCTTAAGTGCTCTTGTAATGATCTAAAACCAAATGTTATATACTGTTGTAAGAAATCTGTAGATATCTTTTTTTTTTAATACTGACATGTATTGTTTACTTAGGTCGTGATATTTAAATGCCCATTGCTCATTTTTAACTTTAATTCGATGTAAGGCCTCAACCACAGATCTTTCCTGAATGTCTGACATGTTTAATCTACTGTTTTAATGACATTGACAGATGTGTTAACTTGCCATGAATAGTTAATATATTTACAGTGCGAATTCGCAAAAAAATTGTTTGATTCAAGAAAATATTTACAAAGCCCATTTTCAAAGTAATATTTTTAGAAGAATCATTGTTATTCTGTTCAAACAATAAAAAGTATGCAAAGTAAATTTTATGTAACAATAAAAATAATAATTAATAATTTTTATTTTTATAAAGGTAAGCTAGGTTTATACATAAATACATACACATTTTTCAAATTATTAATGAGAAAATAATAATAATTTAATTTTAAAAATTTTAAAATAAATAAAATTCGATTTTTATTTGAATTAATCTGTTTAAATTTCGTTTTTATTCTGATTTTTCCAAATTTGGACGAGAAGCGATATGGTTTCTTAATCATATTTCAAACATGTTCCAGAATATTCAATGGGGATTATTATTAAAAAATTTGGGCCATTGTAAAGAGCTATGGTACAGTTATTTTCTTCGAGTATATCTAAAATAGAACGCTCAGCATTAAGGTTGTCATTATTTAACAAAAGCAACTCTTTACGTGCTGTTAACGAAATGCTCCTCACACCACAATTATGCCTCTGCCTCTATTGCTCATTCGTAAAGAGAACTTGTTCCCAATCCGCATCTACCCAATTGACCTGCTCTCTAGCAAAGAGAATCCAGGCTTTGAAATAATGAATTTAAGTTCGGGCTTCAGGCAAAAACACTGGATTATCTTCCCCAAGACGTCGCTGGATTGATTCAATACTATTCAGACACCTTTAACGTTTTCCAACTACGACAAACATTCTTGTAGTTACAAATCGTTGACTAAAATTGAAAACCTCAAAAAACAATTTTGGGTAGAAGT
This sequence comes from Aethina tumida, assembly GCF_024364675.1. Lineage (NCBI taxonomy): Eukaryota > Metazoa > Arthropoda > Insecta > Coleoptera > Nitidulidae > Aethina > Aethina tumida. The sequence goes on along the minus strand of NC_065435.1, from coordinate 58,326,435 downwards.
TGTGTAACGATGTCTGTCCTGCCCTGGTATGGTCCACTCTCTAAGTACTGTTGTAATTTTTGAGAATTTTATGTATGTAAGACGCATCAAACCTTTTGGCTAACCTGCGATAACTCCAATATTCATTTACTAACAAAACAACTGAACCACAGTCACAATGAGTTAAAAGCGATTATACATTTTTTAAGCTGTTTTCTGTGAATAAAATTTTTTATTTTAAAAATAATAGGTGGTGCGTTAAATTCACCATAAAACGGTGTATTTCAGATCAAATAGGTCGACAAAAAATATATTTTTGCCCTTAATCCTTATATTAAAAAATTAAAAATTTATATTATTAAATTAAATCTAATTTAATATTTTTCGTTCTATATTAAATTTGTTATAAGAAACAAATAATCCAAAAATTTACCATACTAATTGGTTGGTTAACAGGTGTATAATTTTAAACAAAGGAGTAAACAACAAAGATGAGTCTATTAACACAAGTTGCTTCATTCTTATATAACATTTCATTGCATGAAAAATTACGCCATATTATTTAGTACAAGATTATGGTCAGTCTGAGTCGATGGCATCTGATATATATTTTTCGAACCTTTCTCTGCAGATCCTATAGACTGTAAAGTTCACACAGTTTCACTGTGTGTCACACGACGTGTTTAATTATTTTATATTCGTTTATTCAGTAGTGATATTTTAATAGAATTGTTTGGTTAAAAAAAAATTCAATTTCCAATTATGTACATAATATATTATTAAAAATCTATGATAAAATGAATGAATTAATTAATTAACATTGAAGATCGTCTTCTTCTTCAACGTCAGGACATGAAGAAGCATTTGGGCAAATTTGATTCCCATCTTCATCGACACATCTACAAAATCCCTTTCGGCATTGTTTGGGGTTGTAGTTACCGTTGTCCATACAGTGAGGCACATCTGTTGACGTAACAATGCTAGCAGCTCTTATGCATTCTATAAATAATAACCATTAAAAAAATTCTTTTTTGCAAAAAATACAAAACTTACTGCAGTTCATGTTATCAGCAAGTGTGTTACTTTTTTCTACTGCCAATAGAACTTCCCCAGATCTATCCACACAAAATTTACTGAAAATCAAAGGAGTTTGTATTTTTATGTTAGGTTATTTATAATCTTTTCCAATTGACTTACTGTGTGTCATTTTCCTGCAGTGGTGCGTAATTACCGTCTAAATCACAATTCGGCAGTGAATAAGATATAACTTTTTTGTATCCTCTAGTTTCATTTAGCCTCGTTAAATATTCAACCTCGCATTTTTTGTAGTAGCCAAATGTGTGTAATTTATTATCATCTAATTATTAAAATCAATAAAAGTAGTTTAGTACCACCTTACAACTATCTCAATACTTACAACAAGATAGTTTATCAATATTCGTAATATTTACTGTGGTTGTATTTAAACTGGGAGAACCATCTTTAGTGTCAACGCACAAACATTTGTCTCCAATGCATTGTAACGGATCATAATCTCCATTTTCCGTACACCTGAAATGTTCATTTGGATGAAGCTTCCTTCCAATTATGTCCACAGCATCATAATAACTCCTTGAACATCCTATAAAAATCTTTACAATGAATTATTCAGTAAATTCACAATACTACCATACCACATTTGAGTTTCAATTCAGGAATTTCAGTGAAATTGGATAATCCAAAAATTCGTGTACCATTGTGATGTACGCAGTAACAGCTACAACATTCATTTTATATTTATTTATTTTTCTTATGTAAAAACTTACGTTTGACCCGGTATGCATTTATAAGGTGCATAAAATCCTCTTCCATCGCAACTTGGTCTCATTTCCATGCTGCCCAAACTACCATTGAGTTTTCGCTCATCGTAGTCTTTTATACTTTTAAAGCATTTAGTGTCCACTGGAACAAGTAATAATAAATTCACAATCGGTGAGATAAATTCTATACGCACTTGTTACACAGATTTCCTCGTCGGAACAAGTAAGTCCTGGTCCACATATGCTTGTTACTGATATTCCGTCTGGACTACCTTTAAAACATGGTTCGTTTTCTTCTAAAATATTATTTGAAAGATGTTACTATTTTCTTGATTTCGTTTAGGTTGGACTTACTTAAATAGGAGATACAATATGAGCAACAATTACAAATATCTGGCGATGGGAGTAATATGCCATTATGGGTGGAATTTTGAATATCGCAATTGGTGATTGCTTTGCTGCATTCTATGTCCTGAAATAAATTAAGAGTATTTAAAAAAACGATACATATAAAATAAGTATAATTAATAACTCTGAGAACGTCTCTGTAACTAACCAATAAGTTTTCATCGATAATTTTATGTAAGTATATGAACTTTAAATACATATAACATTTATAAATAATTAATTACTTACTTACATTACAATAGTTCGTGCATAAAATATTTTCATTTGCTGTAAATGCTGGTAACACATTTATTAATAACAGAACGAACACGATGAAAGTCATCGTAAACAACAAGATCCCGATTAAGATTTATGAGAATGTAAAAAGAATTATCCGTCATTGATTAGAAGATAAGATTAAGATTTCACATTATCTGTAATCACTAAATGATTGATTAATGGTATCTTTAATGACTATATTCACTCTCCATTTATTTTATTTAAAAAATAATCTTTAAAATGTTCCTTAGAACAATATTATGCACTCGGAAATAATTTAGTTTGTAAATTTTTGTATTTGTATTTGTGTTTACTAACGACTTGTTTTTTAAACGATGTTTACTTTAATAATATTTTATTTTAGTTTTTAGTTTTATGATTTTTTATTTTTCTGCATTTAGATTTAGGTGGCGGCTTCATTTGCAAACCTTGGTTTGAAAAGGTTCCGATATTGAAAAATGTCTACTATAGTTTTTCAAGATTTTCAAAGTTTTTGAAATTTTTTTATATTAAAAAATCATTACAGGCAATTATTTTGAATAGTTTCAACACTAATTGTGAAAGCTGCCAACCATTACCAGTCCCAGAGAAATTTCATTTATCACTCATTTTGACAATGACGAGCAGTTTTTATTTAGATTGGCAATAGTTTGATTCGACCTTAAGTCGGGAAGTGGCCCGGAAAAATACATGTTGGTAATATTATTACAATTTTAAATTTTTTGTCATTTTCTACTAATTTTATTCCTTACATTTTATATTTTCCAAGTGAATTTTAGGAAGACGAATAATAATTTAGAATACAGCTAATTAATAGATCTAAATGATCTCATTCACATCATTTTTCCAAAATTTTTATACCGTATACATACAATTTATACAGTGGCGGCCAGAGAATTAGCACACTACTATTTATTCTTAATCAGTAAATGCATACCTCTAATTAAATACCAACAAAATATATCATATTTTATTAAAAATAATTACGCTACCTTGTTTCTTCCCTTATTCGTTTCGTATCTAAAACGAAATAATTTTTAGTTAAATCAAATTTTAAACAAAAGAAATGCGAAACGTGGCTCACAGGGTCACAAAAATAGTATGATCCAGACATTACGCGGGTCAATCAAAAATCTCAATATTTTTATCTTTTATCCAACTTTGAACATATTTGAATGTAAGCTTCGTATAATTTATAGGAAACGGTCTATTTTATCAATAATTTTTGTAATGGTTCTCTAACTGTTCTTCTACTGTGTTTCAAAGTATTTATAATGAATCTGGGATATTTTATTAGGAGGACAATAAATGATACCTTTATTGAAATATATCCTTGCAAGATTTGTTCATTCAGTTGACGTCTGGTTGTTCCACTGTCACACTAATATTGTATGATCCAATTAATTCATTTTTTATTTACCTAAAGGACAAGAAACGATGTCGTTTACTGATTTTTCTAATTTGTCTATCAATATAAAGAGTTGTTTTTTGTTAAGATATTGTATTTTCAATTTAGTACTTGTTTCATATTTGTTAATAAACATTGTAAACCGTTAACCATAATATAAATCCCACTAAAAATAAATTCTAACTATTAAGGGTATTGTTAAATACATAAACAAAAGGTAAATGGCCAACCAAATTACACTAAAGTGTAACAAAAGAAGCAAAAATGAAATTTTTTATATTGAGAAGACAAAATTTAATTTTTCTCTGTAACGAAACGAAATGTTTGTGTATACAGAGATTCACCCTCAACATTTTTAAAAAGTTATGTATAATTTAGAAAGTATCGGTATAAAAAAGTTGTTGAAATTATCGAAAACATAAATTAATTAAATGCGTGGAATAAAACATTTTAAACAATTATTATTTTATAATCTGTGTTTGTACAATCCATATTTTTTTTCCAATACTATACTGCTTTGTATTTATTTTTATGATGAAAACATTACATTGTTATGATTTCTTCAATGTATTTTTTTAAGTTATACTTAAACAGAGTAACCAAAGTAATGTCGAAATAAATACTTAGGACACTTATTATCGAATAAAGTACTTTTACTTTCCTAGAAAAATAATCCAGAGATGTATTGATTAAACTGAGTCTATATTCCGTGTTAGAGAATTACTTAGGAATATCAAAATATGATTTAAATGAGAGTATGTCTACGTATTTGAACTTTTATTGCTCGTGCGGGCATATTGGGGAATATTTAGTAGGCAACTCATAATACTTTTAATAATATTTTCGTAAAATGTTTTAAAAACACAATTTTAATTTAATAAGGAAATACATGAAATGCATTTAAAAGATTTCAACCGTTTAATTATTAGGAATTCATCTTTTTATTGACGTTAAACTATTGAAATTCCAAATAAACAAAATGTTAATTTATGTCGATAATGTAGAGACCCCCGATGTCAGCCTTTTTGGGTTCCGGTTGTGCGTATTGAAAGTGTGGTAAATTCTTTGTGATTCTTCTAAATTTTACTTAAATTAGTCGACAAATAATTTATAATGGCAGATTTAGATGATTTTTTCGCTAAGAAAGACCGTAAAAAGTCCAAGACCAACAAAAAATTTTCAACAACGGACGAAGTGGCTAAAAAATTAGAAGATACTGCCCGAAAGACAGAGAAATTAAAGAAAGAACGGGCCCCAGAGGGAGATGAACCAAATGCTCCAGTTCATGTAAGTAAAGTGCACTCGTCAAATGTCCCGGCAACACATTATTGACGTGTTGTATTGTGTCATTGTGTTGTACTTAGTAGGTTAAGTAGCCATATTGCAAATTTTTTGCAGGACCAAGACGAATGGAAGGACTTTGAGGAAGAAAAGAAGGACTACACGGGCCTTAAAATCGGTAACCTCACAATCAACGCCAATCAGGAAAATAGTGCAGGCACTACTGAGACAAGTAATGAACAACAATCCGGCTGCGACGAGAGTGGCTCAGATACGGACAAGAAAGTTGGACCATGGAAACGTATTGACGAGCAGCAACAGCAGGAGGAACCCAAACCTGAAAGGAAACCGGAACCTGAGCCTCCGAAGGTTACTAAAGGTGCATATGTACCACCCAACATGAGGAATCCCCAAGCACAACAACCAACGGTTCAAAACAACCGTTTAAAGTCCAAGGCTGCCCCAGATATCCACAATGAAGAGTTCTTCCCCACATTATCAAGGACAAACGACCATAAAAAGTAAGTTAACCATTTAATATTTGCATGTCTCATTTATTTATTAGATTTTCTGTAATGAAGCATCATATCATTAAAAATATGTATGTATTGCATAGTTCTGCATGAAATATTAATAATAATGGGCCTGATAACTAGTTTTCCTGCTCAACAAGAAGTGTTTTAAATGGTCTCAGACTACTTGCATGCAAGGTTTGTGTTCATGCATCTCATTCACCGAATTTTGTTTGGAACCTTGCTTACATAAATATTTTCCAGGAATCGCAGTGAAGGGTCATTTGAGGTGGTGCAACACAACCGTTCAAGTTCGTATAGACAGGCAGAACAATCAAAGATTAGTTCTTCACAGGGTCCAAAACTGAATCTTGGGAACCGCTACAATTCTCTAAGTAATGATAGCTAGTGTTTTGAAACAGTTTAGAGACATGTTTGTAATAAGTGGTGGCCATGTTACAGAATTACAGAACTGTTGTTTAATATTTTCCCAATTAAAACTCAGACATCAGTAAGGATAATTATTTTAATGTATTATCTAATTTTAGGTTCTTCGTGTATTTTTATTAATCAAAAGTATCCATCAATATACCACGTGTTCGAAAAAATTTATTTCAAAAGTTCTACATATTTTCTATAAATAAATATTATTTACTATTTGGGACTTTTTGTAACCACTCCCATTTCCTATTCAACCTTTACATTTCATTGATTTAAATTCTTTTAGAAAAAATTAATTGTAGAAAAGATTTCACACGTCAAATGAAACTAGGGAATGTTGTAAAAGTTTTATTGCAGAGCCAAGACAGTTCAGTTAAGGTCGTCTAATGTTGAAGCGTCACTGGAACAAAATTTCTGGTTTTCAGTTAAAAGAGTTTCCCCTTTATTTTTGAATTTTACCTTGTAGAGTATGGTCGTCCGTGGCTTCCGTGGCTACTGTAGTTTTCATACGTTGTGTGCGTCAGATAATCTGGTTTGAACTTTTTTATCATGTAAATCCACACTTTTACGATTTCGTTGTCACCATCCGAACGTACTACATCGTATAATTCTCTTACATAAAAATCGGGATGCTCCTCTAGTATGTCCAATTTAGCCAAGACTTTGTCATCCACCTCGTAAACTTCGCCCATAACATTTTGTCCACTTCCTGAATTATATTTGATGCATTTAACTCTATTTATTGATATGATATATCTTTTACCTGGACTGTATAAAAGGAATGGTATGTTAAATTCGGTCGCTATAATCAAAGGAAATTTTTCTTTTGTTTTTGCGTTGAAAAGGAATTTGTAATATCCTTCTTTATCCTTGTCGAACCAGTAATGATTGGGTTCCCCCGTTTTCAGTGTCCCATAGACAAAAACCTTGTGTAATGATGCAGACATATTCTAAAAAATCAATACTATGTTATAAAATGTTTTATTTAATGTGAAATAAATTTTTCGATTATCACCTTTGACTAATATAATGATTAATGTTACAGATATGACAAAGTCCTTGTGTTTCCTAATCCAAAAGTCCTTAATCCTTACACCAGTTAAATGAAGGATGAAAAAAATTAAAGTGGAATTAGCCTGTTTATTTTATATGAGAAATTTGAAAAAAGTAGAAGAAACTATATCAAGTGGAAAAATGGAATTGAACATTTGATGATTTTCGGAACTAATTTAAATATCAAGATGGAAATTCTGATGCCAATTAGAAAGGGGGGATCTATTAGCTAGTGTGGGGAAATATATATTTTTATTTTATTATATAGTATATACATATATTTTAATATAAATAGTATCTATGTCCATAATTATTGTTAGTAACATAATAAAAATTTGTATTTTCGAGAAAAAGAATTTTTAAATGCTCTTAATAAATATTCATATACTTACCGTCAGAATTGTTAAAAACATAAACAAGGTAAGTCTTGAAATATCGTGTGTATCATATACAAGGTGGCCCATTTAAAACATACTGCCAGACGTTACACAGTGGGACAGAATTTTTCGACAAAATCTAAAAATACGTCAAGTTTGTTTGTCTGGGTGGACAACTTTTGACGCAAAAAGCAAATAAAAACCTTTAAATTCCTAAGTGAGAAGATCGTCCCTTAAATTTTTTCAAATGACATGGGAGCTAAAAGATGCCTATATATTATTGCTTACTTTTTAAAAATCGATCCCATCATTTAAAAAATTATAGGGCTTTGAAATACTAATGCGTTTGAAGAGAAAGTAAAAAATCGACTTATTCCAGTGAGTTAAGTGGATTGTTCTAAACCTTGTTTTTTATATTCCCTACAAAAAAATCTCATTCAAATAATCATACACTCTTTGTGAGGAGCCGAGGAGCTCATTTCATTATAAGCAAGGTATGTATTAGAGCTGAGTTAATAGCACAATGTAGTAAATTCAGGTACATATCATCTGTTAAACTTCCTGGAAAGAAAAAAGGACTTTTAGGGCTATTGTATGGGCACCTCGTGGAAAATCTCTGGAATATTATAAACCCAGTAATAAACAATTGTGGTGATTCGTTAAATTATTCAGGTAGAAAGTTCACTCGCCCGAAAAAGACACGAAAGACAATCAATTTTTGAATCTTTCGTCAAACGTATTGTTGGCATATCAAGATTCTGTAATTTTCTAAACGAGTGGGTCGATTTTCATAAATTAAGCACCAATTGTATAGGAAATTAAATGCTATTTTTAATGATGTATGATTTGAGCACATTTGAACCACAATTTGAAAAAAATGGGAGGATGACACCTTTATTTAGGGGATAGAAGGTTTTGCTATGCTTTTTGCTTAAAAAGTTGCCCCATGACAAACAAACTTAACATGGTCTATATGAGCCATGTTGTAAGTAAACTGTGCTTAAATCAACATTAAATTCAAGTAACAAATATTATATAATTTTTTTTATGTTTTATAGTAGTAATTGATAATATTTTTCGAAAATACATATTTTGCGGTTTGAATTTTAAAAATTAATAAACACGGTACTTCTTATTTCCTAAATTTAATAAATATGCTCTATATTGTTAAATTATAATTTATCCTCAGTGGATAGACAAATGATAAAGATATTATTTTTTTTCATTCATATAGTTTTTTAATCCTTAATTAAATTTGTTTCACAAATATCAGTTAAAATTGAATAAGATATGAGTTTTTATTTTTAATCTAAGATATTATTTTTTTAATCCTTAATTAAATTTGTTTCACAAATTCATTTAAAATTGTATAAGAAATGAGATTTTGTTGCCATTTTTTAATTATAATACAAACATACAATAAAAATAAATTAATTAAATTAAATTCACTAATTCCGGAAAAAAACATTAAATAAATCGATTCAAGTATTAAAATATTCTTACACAATGAAAATACACAGTTGCATACATACTTTTATTATACAAACAAGCACAAGAAAAAATTTAACGTGCAGAAATTTAGCGCTAGGTTATGTTGAGTACGGTTCTGTCATCATACTTACGGTTACGCCCTTAGCACAGCTCTGTGTTGTTTTGTCACAATCAGCTGATTGGACTTCGTTGGAGGTGCGGCGTTGTTTTTGCTTTCCTCCCCTGAAAGCACAATATAGAAAAAAAATAATTAAAACACACGGGTGAGTGGTCCGACTTTCATATGAATTTATCTATTGTTGTGTTAATGCATGGTGATTAGTTCTTCGCGGTAAATTTAAATTTTTTGCGAGTGCCTCCTGGTCTTTGAGGCGAGCTTTTGTAGACCTTCCAAGCTTTCTCCGCATTTTGTGGAAAGTATTTCGTTTATGGATTGTAACTGACTACAGTCCGATTTACAGTCGTTTCCCTCCAGCAGTACCTCTGTTAAACCTCTAGCTTTGAACTCTTCCTTTTGATGGAGCACCGCACTTAATATATATGTTATTCCAATTTCCCCTATTTTGTTGTCTGAAGCAGAAAAAATTTAAAGTTTGTTTCACAAAAACACAATTAACACACATGAAAGATTCAGGTGATTCATGCTATTGTTTCCCTTACAATAGATATTACTATTCTCTTCATATGAGTCAATAACAAACGGATGTTGACAAACTTTTGTCTCTAATACGTTTAAAGAAGCTTTGCTGCTTCTTGTGGAGCTCTGAGTGGTAGTTGAGCTTCTATCTAAAACAAATTGAGCTGATGAAAAATCGTTCTATATTGCAATTCAAATTGCTTTCGATAATCGTTACTTTGGTGATTTTATTTATGTGATATTATACCTTTTATTATTGACCTGGATTTTATTTTTTTCGTAGATGTTCTAGATGACTTTTTAGTTAATTCTTTACCCGTATTTGTTTTCGAATCGACCTGCAATTTCATATTAAAATTTATTATGTATTAGTATATAAATGTACCGTTTTGAGAAAATTAAACTTTGCTTTTCTTTTTTCGAAGATCTCTTCAGGTGTTAACTGAAATGTTTTGAATGCACTGGCGATTATTTCGCATCCTACATCTGTAATTTTATTGTCTGCAAGATTTAAAGACAATAGCGATCGGTTTATCCTTAACACTTCCGCTATGTATATACATCCACCGTCATTAATGTTATTGGTCGACAAATTAAGATATAATACGCGACTACTGTTGAATGTTTTCAATACGCTAAAAATTCTTTTCGTATCTTCTGAATCAATTTGACAAAACCTCATGGAAATATAATTCAGATTACCAGTATTTATAATATCGTGCAAGAATGATCTTAGAAGTGGGTTGCCACTTAAATTCAGTTCCATTATATTAATATTGTTCAATAAAATTGTCTCTAAAATCGATACATGTCCCTCGTGAAGATTACAGAATTCCAGTCTGAAAATTACAATCAGTTTAAATTCATCCAAGAGCAAAACTTACTTTAATATCCTAATATTTGAATAGTCAAGACTTTGGCCTATTGTTATAAGAATAGCTTCTGGGACGTTCCAATTTTTAACAATTATCATTTCCGTATTACTGTCAGGATCTTTATAAAGTATGATTTCTCCGTGTTTAGTCATTAGTTGTCTGGGCTTAAGAGTGCACAAAATTATTTTAAAAATTTATTAAATTTATCTGAGACTTATACCTTGCCAACATTTTGATTTATACATGTTAATATAGGTGTTGGTTCAAGTTTGTTCTTCACACATTGCTGCTTGAACCTGTATAAGAATATTTGTTCGTAATCTATTGAGGCAGAACTAGAGTGGCGAGAAGTCTTCCTTTTCGACTCCTTTACAAAGCTAGACATGTTTCTGGTTCGTTGTCAATTTGTCAACAAGACATGACGTATTTACAAATTGAAAATAATGAATTCATTATTCAGAACAAAAAGTGTTGAACTCATTTTGTGGTCACAGTGTGGGATGAAATGATATTGTTATCACATTGTCGGCGTATTGCGAACCACGCAACTGTAGTATCCGTTTAATATTTTACTAATATTGTTCGTAAACGATTTAAACAATACTAAGAACGGATTGATTGCCTTATATGTTTTGATTTTTCTGTTCACATTATTTCAATCACGCACTCCGAAGTACTTCCTGTAAACCGACTAGGCACTAATTGTTTGTTGTTCACAACAGTTGATTTAAATCGGTGGAATCATTCGTTTTCCGGCCGTATTCCATTAGATACGATCAAAACATTTCCAGGTGTCTTTAGATGACGTCTTCGGAGACGCAAAAATGGGTTACTTCATACTTACCACCCGAAGCCTAACGTGGATGCTCGTGAGCCTGTTGTCCGCATTGATGATGTTTAGTGCCTTATTGAATCCTTCTTGGCTCACAACTCGATCTCAGAGCGTTACCATTGGGAATGAAACGGTAACATTTACCCCTAGTGTCGGACTATATGCCAAATGCGGCAAACCTATTAGCATTAACCACTCGGCTTGTACAATAATACCATTAAGAGGTTTGGCTACCAGTTCGGAAATTTTCCCGACAATATGGAAAATTGCGATGGTGTTCTTGTGCATGGGTAAGTTTAATAAATTTTTCTATGCAGTGGAATTAAAATTTAATGTTTTAGGTTTAACAATTATGTCTGTGACAGTGTTGAATAGTTTAATAAGCTGTTGTTACCAAAGTATATTCAGAAAGAGCATTTTTACCTTATCTGGAATGGCACAAGCTGTTGCTGGTAAAAAATTAATTCGTACACTACTACGAAAGATTGTCTAATTTGTTTGTTGACAGGAATTTGCTACATTTTGACGGTAATGCTATACCCTATGGCCTGGGGTACTTCAAGGGTTCAGAAATTGTGTGGTCGAGATGCGTCTCCATTTTATATGGATGGGTGTTCAATTGGAAATGGACTTTGGTTGGCCGTTTTAGGGACAATACTAAGCTTTGTGTGCGCGTGTCTTTCGGTACTTGCGGAGAAGTCCACGAGTAGCGATAAAGTCCAGGATGAAATTTACAAGGGACACAAATTTATTTGCTTAAAATAAGGTAATAACTACACACTTTCGCACTATATCGTACACATATAGATAACAAATTTTTATTGAATTGACTTTTTATTAGATTTCTTATCACAGTGTAACAAAGTATAAATAATATATTAATTTTAGGGTTTGCCACAATAAAACCACATAAGATATCAGTTATTTATTAATTTCCAAATTACAATTTTTGCCATACTAAACATTTATTATTGGATGGTAGATCATAGCTTCTCAATAACATAATCCTATATTGTTCAGCTATTGCTTTCAAATCTTTTATGTCCCTCACACCCCATTCAACGTTTTGCCTCCTTAATCCTGCGTCAAATTGAACATTGGAAGCTGGTTCGAGTACTCCGTTAACTTTGTAGGGTCCATATGTCACAATCTTTCCTCCAGTTTTAAGTACTTTACTGCCATTCTCGAAAAACCCAATGGTGCATTTAAACGGGGTTATGTGGAACATGTTCACGTTAATGATATAATCAAATACACCGATATTCGAAAAATCCTGCGTAACGTCGATTTGAAGTGGTTGTTTTACGTTGTTTGTAGGTGTGTCATCCGCATATGCAGAGATGCTTTCGAACAACGATTTATCGTACTCTGAAGGTTGGAAGATGAAATTGGGAAAGCTTTGTGCGAAATAAGAAGCATGTTGACCTGTGCCCGAGGCTATTTCCAAAACATTTGCTTTCGTTGATTCATCTAACTCCTTCTGTAACACCTCCAATATGTAAGACTTATTCCTATCTGCGGATGGGTAGTTAATTTTTTGACTGAAACTAACATACTGCCTTAGAAGAGGGTCCAATCATCTAACTATTATTCTAAAGTATAATAAATTTATATGAAATTATCGAAAACTTGCTTCTGTGTATATAAATATTCTGGTTACACTGTATTCAAATTATATTATTAATGTTAAACTGTGCCTTTTGCAGTTACATGTATCATCTGCTATTTCAGATATATTTATGTATGATTTGTATACATTAATAACCAGAAATTGTATATTTTTGAAAATGTAATCTGGTCATATATTCTTTTTTATGACGTAATAAAAATAAACTTTGAAACAAAATATATATTCAGATTAGTTCTTAAGAAATGTAATTTACTCATATATTTATGATTAGGATTTTGTTTGTTTATTGTGATATCTATTTATTTGGTGCTGTTTATGTCTAAATGTGTACTTACCTCATTATAGGACTGCTTGATATAAAACGTTTTATATATTGCATCTGTAATAGAGTACAGTTAATTACTAATTGTAATTATTTTATACCAAATATTACATAATACCCAATCTTGCTTTAAATGTGTTTTTTTACTTTTATATTTAATAAATGCTTATACATGTAATTGTTTAATTTAATAACACCAAAAAAAAGCAATTTGTTTTTATAATAATCGTTTATTAGAACAATAAATAAATTCAGGGAGTCCTACTTATTCAATTCAAATATACATAATTTAGATGAAATACAATTCTGAATTATGATCTTGAAAAACCTTTGTATTTTTATGTAATTACACTTCATTTATATTGCCTTTTTTTTGTTTTGCCGCTTTTTTGTCAATGTATACACCATGACCTGTCTTTTTTAAGTGTTCAAATAATTTATTTTTTGATGGAAAATTTGAATTACAAGTAACACAACAATGATTTATATCCAGTTCAAATAGGACACTGTCATCCTTCTTTGACTTTTTTTCTTTCTTCTTTTTTCCATTTGTTTTCCCAGCTTCCCCTTTCTCCTCATCAATTTTAATCTCATTTAAATCTACTTGCCCTTTCTGTTTCACATTCTTTTTGTTTTTCTTCTTTTGTTTCTTGCTAGAATTGAAATCAAAATCATCATCTGAATCAATTACACTTGTACTAATTTCTTTCTCTTGATCATTCAAATTAGCATTTAAAACATTTTTAGACTTCTTATTCTTTTTCTTATTTTTAATTTTGACTTCAGGTTCTGATTGAACATCTGACTGTTCATTTTCTTCACTATCTAAAATTTCTTGATTAATTTCATTATTTTGTTCTGTGTCCTCTGTCTCTACACTTAAATCTTCTAAAACATCACTGACTTCACTTTCATCAGATATAGACATGTATTCTTCATCCAACATTTCTTGTTTTAGTCTTTCAACATTTTCCCTATGCTTCTTACTAGATTCATGGTTTTCAAAGGCTTTTAATGTCTTAAATAATTTATTACATGCAGGACAATATAAACTGTTGATGTCATCATCATCCAATTCATTTTCTGAACCTGATTCACCAAATTCCTCAGCAACATGTTTCTCAATTTGTTCCAATTGTGATTTAACATTATCAAACTTGGCCCACTCAGCTTGTTCAGTTGATTCATGTTGCTTAATCCTTTCTAGACGTTTTTGTTTACTTATTTCTTCCTGTTTTTTCCTGTTTTCCAGAATTCTTTCTTCATTTAATTTATTAAATATTTGAACACGTTTATCCCTTTTTCTGACAAAGGCAACTAAATTTCTGATTTCTTCATTTCTTTCTTTTTTTGCTCTTTGCCTAACTTTCTTGTTCTCTTTTTCTATTAATTTAAGAACCCTTCGTTCTCTGGTTTCATTAATATTGTATGGATCCAGCCAGACATAGGTCTTCTTAGTGGAATAGCTCATCCAATAAGCATAAAAGGGCGCAACCACTTCTTCATAACTACTCTGTGAGTTTCCAAAACTTGGTATCTCACAAAACTCTTCCTTGTCTTCCATAAATTCCATGTCCTCCTTGGCAATTTTTTCAAACACTGTCCTATACACTGTGTAAAAGCCTTTCTCTGAGTCATCATATCCCTTGAAACAGGACGTGGTGAAATATTGGAATACATCTAAACAGTTATCTTCAAACTCAGTGTTCGAACCTCTTAGAATCTGCTCACGGTGGTTGTCATACCATGCTCTTTCCTGTCTATCACTTAGAACCTCATAAGCTTGCTGTACTATCTGAAATTGTTCCTTGGCTTCTTCTGCATTGTCCAGATTTTTGTCAGGGTGCCACTTCAAAGCCAATTTTCGATAGGCACTTTTGATGTCGGTATCATTTGCATCTCGTGCCACATTCAAAACTTCGTAATAGCACTTCATGTCTAATTGACGTAATAATTTTAGTTTATATGTATATTTATAAATTATAATATTTAATAACTACAAAAAACATGCTTCGGATTTTATAAAATATACACTTACCGGTTGAGTTTACTTGTCAGACGTCAAATAGTTTAAAAAATTCTCATTTAAAGCAGAATAATATCACCTGAATATATATTTACTAATAATTTTGAAATGATCTTAACTGGCAATTATAGAGACTGCGTTCTTAAATAGTTAAAAAACATTGTGAAATTCATTTGGTCATTGTCACCATTTATTATTGTTTTATTTTTGATTTTCTATTGGAAACTGGAATTGCACCGAGTTTACAGTACCCTTCTTTACCAACAATTTAACCAATAATAATTTAGTTAATTGGACAATTTTCAACAATAATAATTTAGTAAAATTTATAATAAATTTGTCTGCAGTGCTCGTTTTGTCTTATACGTTTCTAGAGGGGATCCCCATATTTTTCAATGACACCACCAAAATGGCAGATAATGTCAAAATTGTGTCAAACAGCTGATTCCTGATGAAAATGGCGATTCTTATATTCAATAATCTTAAAAATATATTGTAATATTTCCGTCCCTTGAGAGCCCTAATTAAAAGGTTAGTACGGTTGCTTATTTACCTTGTCGGTACTTGTACAGGCCGTATAAAAATAGTGTTTTTTCGTTAGTGAATAATTGTTATTAACATTTTTTTTTTGGTGTTATTGAGTTTTGATAAAATCGCCCTGTTTATTAACATCATTTAATTGCATTTCTCAATGTCACAATTAAATAATAAATTTGGGTCATATGATGTGTTCTAGTGCAAACTTTAATTGACACTAATTTATTTTAATTGATCTTGCAACACCATATTCATCTGCAAAACTATTCAAGAAATACAAAAATTCTGTTTTAGGATTGTATATCAAAATGCCAGGTACAAGTTTGGTTGTGCCTGTGGTATTGTGGGGCAAATATGCGCCAACACACTGCATCTCATGCATTTATCTATCCTATGATCAAAAAACTTTGGCTACAGGGTGTTATGATGGACAAATATGCCTTTGGTAACTGCATATAGTACAGTTGTTCAATTATGTCATTTCATAAATACCCATTACAGGCAAGTAGATCCAGATACATTGAAAATGACTCCAAGGTGTCTGCTAGTGGGACACACAGCACCCGTGTTGTGCATATCGAAGGCATCAAAAATACAAGATAACAACTATATAGTGTCTAGTTCTGAAGCTGGAGAAATGTGTACATGGGACTTGGTTGATGGAAAGTGTAGGGAGGCCATTAAGTTACCTCAAGTACATACCAATATGCAGGTGAGTTTACTCTCATATCTAATCAATTCCAGATTGCATCAAATATATTTGTCAGTTTTTGCAGGTTGTATTAATAAATTTTCTTTTGTTTATTAGTTTATTTATTTTGCATCAAGAGTGTTTTATTTATAGAATAAAATAAGCTAAAACATAATTATAGTTAATTAAATTATTATTTTCATTAATATACTTACAATAAGTAACTTTCAACTAATTTATTTAATGTGTCTTGTCTTATTTTACATAAAAGTATATTATTTGTATACAGTTGTTTAAAGCTTTTATTAATATCATTAAATGCATTGTCATTTTTTCAAATATTTTATTGACTTATTAAAATCTTATTAAGATTACTATTTTGCAAATTAAATCAGTTTTTAGAATTATTATTAATATTTTGATCACTTAAACTTCTATTTTTTCAGGCATATAATATGTGCAACTGTGAAGATGTAAGACTCTTTTGCAATGGCTATTACCCTGAAATAATTGTCATGGACCCCTTTAGTTTAGAGATCTTGTTCATGTTGTCATCAAAACAAAATCCTGATTGGATCAGCGCACTTCACGTGAGTCACACAAAGATTACTCGACATTTGATTGCCCCAATTGTAATTTTTATTTATTGTTTAGGTGTTGAGACCTGCAAAACGCAAGGACGATGTTGTGCTGGCTCTAACCACAACGGGAATGGTTAAAGTGTGGACCTTGTTAGGCCATGAGAACAAACATTCAGAACCTATTTACGAAAACGAGAGTAAGCAAATCCGTACGTTGAACGCAGTCTGTCTGCAGTGTTGCGCATATAACCAGAGGACGGTTCTAGTTGTTACCACAAAGTATTGGCAAATATATGATGCAGGTATGTCATGATTTTATTATTTATTGTGCAGTTTTATTGATACAATTTTATAGGAGATTTTAGCGTATTATGTTCGTACTTGGCGCCCAGGGGCGAGAGATGGATGTCCGGGGATTTTCTTTCGGTGGATAGAATAATTATGTGGTCGGACGCCGGAAAGGGTTACCTCTACAAGTTACCAGCCAAGTAAGAAATGTACCAATTTTTGCGGTTACAAAATAATTGCCCATTAACTTTTGTCTTTTTGAATGAAATCACTAATTATTTTTGGTGGTGGACATTAACTGCCATTTTGGAAAGGTCTTAAATAATCGTTTAAAAAAAATAATGGAAATGGGACACCACTATATATATTTTATATCTTTATATTTTATTTTTTATTATCATTTTTGTTGAATTATGTTAATTCGCAGCTATTTTCCAAACAATATGTGTTAAAATTTTGATCAGCCAAACTTTATGTTTCTTCTGTTAAATATTGCACCCACCATTAGCCAGAGTAAATATTATTAATGTTGTTTTTTTATTTTTTTTTTTCACCTTGGACAACAGCAAACTACGTGGCAAGAATATTAATAATAGGTTAGAGACCATTTCATTCTTTTACTTTACGCATATGCTATCGCAATATGTGGTCAATAAAATGTTATTGTTTTCACTTAATTTAATTATATGTAAATATTTAAAGCTTTCATCTTTATTGACTACAATATTCTTCAGTTTCCTTGATGATAGCTTAATTGGTTACTCTCAAGGAAACGCTAAGCTACGCACTGCTTTGTATTTTATGTTGCATGTTTTGTTATTGTTCAACATCAACAGTATTCTTTCATCATTCTATTACTTTTTGTAATTACCTATGAGTGTGCCTGTTTCATGTACTTTGTAATTGTGCATATATGTTTATAAATCACTGAGTTGTTCAATATAGTTATTTTGGTTAGTCAAAGTGTGGTTCTTCTGCTAAAAATATTAGGATATTGTAAGTCTTTTTTGTACAGTAGTTAAAGAAAATCAAATTTATATAATAGGTTTACACATGTATATGTTTAATTCGTCAATGACTCAGTGGTTACTTGTTTCACGATCAAACATTTAATATTTTCCGATGTGACTTTCTAGTAGTGTACCAGATAACAAACAGTTCCACACCCCCAGTGTAGCGAGTGATTTGCCGTTCCTGTATTGTCTTCTAAGTCAACCTGACAACAAAGTAAGTCGGCCCACTTTGTGGCTACTTCCAACAATAAAATTCCTCTTTATTGCAGCCGCTTTCTTGTCCACCTGCGATGAGATTCGTTACAACACACAAACAAAATCGGTATTTGTTGCGAGGTGATTCAGAGGGTTACGTGTTAGTATGGAGCATACCGGATATTTCGGCCGCACAGTTGCAAGAAATCCAAAACCACAATCCACCGCAGCCGGTTACAATGACCGCAACACTCATGACCAGCCTCACATTGGCTTGGGCCGAGATGAATCCCAGTCCCGTCGGGATATTGGATCAATTGGAGAAACAGGAGGGGCAATGTAAGTGACTATAAAATTATGAAAAACTTATTGAGACTTTGTATCTAGTTGTTTAAATAAGTCGGGTGATTTTTAATAATGTCCAAGGTTCGTCCATTTTTAAATTAACTTTGTGATTTCGTTTCAATTCAGTGCAGTGGCGCATCAAGTGTATATTTTTCAGCAATAAAACTAACAGCCAGCATTTATTTACCGAACCAGAGCCGCCTGGTGGTGGGAAGAGAAGATGGTACTATTATAATAGTACCTGCAACACAGACTGTAATGTTACAGTTATTACATGGAAACCACCAACAATACAATGGTAACGCATTCGCATTCGTTGCTATTACAAGTGCTTTTTCAACATTTTAATATATCGTAGGCTGGCCGCAACATCAAGTGTTGTCTGGTCACGGTGGCCGAGTGAACTGTCTCTTGTATCCACACAGAGAGCACGCCCGTTACGATAAAAACCACTTAGTATCTGGCGGTGTCGATTTCGCCGTGTGTCTTTGGGATCTATACGCCGGTACACTCTTGCACCGCTTCTGCGTGCACGCCGGTGAAATTACCCAACTCTTGGTTCCACCGCCCAACTGTAGTGTAAGTAAACAGTACGCATACGAAGTTCAATGAAGTCAGTGTGATGTATTTTGTAGACCCGAATACAGAAGTGCATTTGCTCTGTGGCTTCGGATCATTCGGTGACTCTATTGAGTTTGGCCGAACGAAAATGTGTCACTCTGGCGTCCCGACACTTATTTCCTGTGACCACCATTAAATGGCGGCCTAATGACGATTTCATGATAATAGGATGTTCTGACGGTACAGTTTACGTCTGGCAAATGGAAACAGGACATTTAGACAGAGTTTTACAAGGTATTGTAGCACTGGTCTATCGAAGAGGACATTTTAATTAGTTTCGTGTTGCAGGAATTGCCGCAGAGGAAGTGTTGTATGCGTGCGAGGAGAACGAAACGCAAGGAGCCACTTCCGAAGTTGGACTGGCCAATCCGGCAGTACATTTCTTCAGAGGCTTGAGACATCGAAATCTCTCCGCTATTAGACATGCAACACAAAGAGGTCTCCACCAACTTCAACAGCTGGGCGCTCACACCAACAACGACGACCCACACATGCAGAGGACTCACACATCGCCTTTAGTAGTCCAAGGCCTCAGGACAAATCCTAAAGGTAATTTGAGGAATCTTATTGAAAACCAGACATCTTCACACGTAAAGTAGTTGCGAGCATAATGCATATGTGTGAGACGTATTAGGTAAACAAAATAATTATCATTTATAAGGAATAATTTTTTGACAATATTCAATATACAAATTCATGGGTTCTGTTTAGTGGTGTGGAAGGAGAGAATTGGCAATTGTCAATTGTAGAATCCATTTGTTCAACTTTTTGATAAAATTCATCTCAAGAAATGTTTTATTCATCGCAGTTTAATGATTGACCTATTTCTACATGTTTTACGATGATTTTATGTGAGATATTGCTTAATTTCTTTGTTCTTACAGATTTTAGGACAACCTTGATGTTGTTTATCTTCAATGTATGAATTGACACTATTAATCCAGTGCTGCATCTTCTGTGTAAAGCATATTTGCACGAATTTTAGGATGATAAAATATAATATAAAAATTTATTCAAATAAATCATGAAATACAAACGTAGATTACTTTTTCCGATATCAAATAATATTAGTAACTCTCTCAGTAAGAGTGGCATCATCTAATTTTTTTCAAATGCAAATGGAGTTAAATGATACCTCATTAAAAAAGACTTTTAGTTTCCTACACATTGCTGCTTCGTTTTTTGATAATGGATTGACTCCTTTAGAAAATTATCGTGATATACAATATGTTTGATGAAAAATTAAAAAATTAAAAAAGAACTTGAAGTAGAATTTCCATAAATCCCTTTAAATACTTTTCAGATGCGGAAAGTCACATATTATTTTTCGATATCGAAGCCCTCATAATCGAACTGTTGAGCGAGGAATACGCCATGATGTCGCCGGGCAGTTTGGAGGCGGCAGGTCTAATTTCCCAATCGGAATATCTGAAGGTGGCTGCACTCACACAAAGCGCCAGTCCCGATGCGCATAAGAAGATCGCAGGTAAAACAATTTTCTATATTCTTATGGACTAACATTTATTCATCTAACGTTTCTGTTATATCAGACTTTTTTGGAAAGGTTAAAGATAAGGCTGAGAACATGGAGAGAATAATCAAAGAAAAAGATAAACACGGTAAAGTTGTGAATGCCGAAACAGTTGTATCTGGTAGACAATTTTTTATTGCTTGTATTTTTTGTAGAATTTTTTTTCAGTAGTTTTTATTCCAATCATGCACCAACATAGCTTGTAATTATCTAGTTTTGAGCTTTTTAATATCTATTAATATGTATATGGTTGTAACTAATATTTCTATTTAGGAATTCTTGCGAGGATGAAAGAAAGTGCAGAGAACGTCCATACAAAAATCCAAGCAAAAGCGGAATCCGTACTAAAGCACGGGGAGGCTATGCGAGGTTAGATGTGTTCTAAATGTGCATTTTAAAATAAAATGGAGATAGGGTGAACTCATTCATAAAAAAATCTCAAATATTCCCTTATATTATATTTGTTTTATCCGTTACTACATCTATGTAAGAGTGTTTAAACATAATTGTCATGTGATGTATATTTTGTGTTCATTGCTAACGGGCTTGCTTTACAGTACAATATTGATTTGCCTTTAATATTCAAGGTTCCGAGTCCTATTCAAAGTCGAACAACAAACCAGTATTAGGTGCACTACTCGATACTAGTCACGGAATGGAAATCGCTCAACTTCTATTGTCTCTACTTCATTCCTGGGGTCTTGATAACGATCTCGACCGTGTGTGTCAAGCCAAATTGGGCCTTCTAAGACCAATGGTATTCAATTTTCATATTTTTGTTGAAAATAACTTAAAAATTTTTATATATAGGTGCCCGTCTCGTTTGGAGTACTTTCCAAAGCCAATCATATGTCATTATTCCTACCCACGTGGCACAAGACAATCTCAATCGATGAGCAGCCACAGTCGACGGATCATCGTTTGCCCCCGGAGCTGGTCAAGCAGGAAGTACTCACCAGAGTTTTCACGTCACACACGCACTGGGAACTGAGCACCACACTCACCAGCAATCATTTGTTGGCAATCATCGCCCTTAGTCACACACTAATGTCGATGAGCAACGCCACGTTCGTGCCGGAACAGGAACGGAATCGAAAACTGCACCGGTAAATCTGTTATAAAATATCTCAAATAAACGTTAAATGCAATTGGTTTTCGTCCTTTAGGCAATCGACGAGAGTGAATTGGAGCAAGACGGACGAAGAGCATGAGGAACTGTACACTCAGCAGCAGGCTCAAATCAAACAGGGTTGGTCGTTACTTGCCACATTGCATTGTGTGTTACTTCCAGATAAAGTATGTTGCTTAATAGGTATTACGTGTAACCCAATTCAAACTTTTTACATAGGTTGCAGAACACGGTGCCCGCAATTTTAAGCGACCGCAAGTGGAAATGATGGCGAAGAGATGGCAACATCACTGCGTGGAGGTACGCGAAGCCGCCCAAACACTTTTGCTTGCTGAATTATCAAGGTACTGTCTTATTTAATTTTTATCCTTTTATGTATAGAAACTGATTAATTGAAATTTTTAGAATGGGTCCAAAGGGCAGGAAACAATTGGTAGACTCGTGGGCGCAGTATTTGCCGCTCTACACCCAAACAGAGACTATTAACCAACAGGCGGTCTCCTCGCCGAATAATGTAAATTCCGGACAGACTGCACAATCGCCCGATCCCACTGACGAGGAGTTCGAAGAGGAAGAAGAGGAACAAGTGAGGAAACCGTCTAGTTTGTCGGAACTTAAGAGGAAACAATCGACGGCAGTCATTTTGCTCGGAGTCATCGGCGCAGAATTTGGCCAAGATATTACCAACACCGATAACAACAAGAAGCGATCTTCCGAAGACAGGCGGAAGAGTTCCGTGGTGGAAGGATTCGGTATTATAATCACTTTATTTGTTCGTAATTGTTTGAATTATTTGAATGTTGTTTAGGACCCGGAAATAACAATCTAGCAAGACTGACTTCAATGGCATTATCTCATTTACTGTTAGCACCGCCTTCTTCCAAACTGCCTGCACACATTCCATTGAGAAGAGCTGCGATAGATTTAATTGGAAGGGGATTCACTGTATGGGCCCCTTTCTTAGATAGTAGCAAAGTACTTTTAGGTGAGAAAAAGGTTGAAGTTTATGTTATTCGGTAATTAATCTTTCTTGTTCTGTTGCAGGTTTATTAGAATTATGTTCTGACGCAGATCGATTGGTTCCTAGTATGACTTATGGCTTACCTTTAACTCCACAAGCAGATTCTTGCAGAACCGCTAGGCATGCCCTCACGTTAATAGCCACTGCTAGGTGAGTATTCCCATTTTTCTAAAGGTAGGTGGAATGTTTCACTTTTCAAATTTTAGACCTGCTGCATTTATTACAACAATGGCCAAAGAAGTAGCGAGATATAACGCGATCCAACAGAACGCACAAACTCTCAACATTAATATGAATAACAATGTTTTACATAAGGCGAAACCGGAAATACTTCGCGGTGTTGAATTACTAATAGAAAAAATGCAGAACGAAATGAGCGACCTCTTGGTTGAGGTAAGTATACAGTAGTGGTCATTTTTCTAGCAACTTTTTAAAATGTTAAATATTGTAACTGTAACGTAATTTATTAAAATGTTAAATATCTTTTTGTGAGTTGAGGTTGACATAAATATACCAACATTAAGTCTGAAAGAATCTTCTATTGATTGAATAAGTAATATTAATAATTTCGGCGTATCTCCGTGGTATACACCAAACCAATTACCAAATATACGACATGTTTATATTCCTCTAGGCTTGTTGTATTAATAACTTGTTAAATTTAAAATAGGAACATAAATTAATTTACATATACAGGGTATTTCATAACTTATCCGAAATTTTTTAACCAGATAAGCACTTCTAAATAATAAGTCTATTTTTTTAAAAAAATTCTAATAAAAGTCCAATAGAAAACGTGATAAAGTCAAAGACAAAGTCTTATCCAATTTCGTCGCACTAGTTCCAACGTTCCTCCTTGCTGCTGTTCCCGGAGACACAGATTATAGACAGTCGTTGTGATCCGTTCACGCAATTCACCGATATTTTGTACTACCGTATGGTATCGATTAAAAGAACAAAAACCAGATAAAAATTGTTTAGGTTACAATAATTGAAAATATGAAGAAACACTGCTTGAAATATCTCGTTTTCTGTTGGACTTTTATTAGAATAATTTATGATATATTCTTAAACTATTAATGAACAACCTTTTTTGTAAAAACTTTCTGGACCTGCGTAAGGCATCTAAATTTACAGATATTCTCGTTCGACGAGAATCTGGATGAAAGCCAAATCGGGATTCGTCGGTGAATAAAACTGTCGTCCAATCATTTTCAACCTAGTTTTGAAAATCTTCACACCATTCCAATCTTGTAGTAGTAAGAGGTGGACGTCTTATGGGTCTTATTGGTTTCATGCAATCTGTTTCTTACAGTATTCCGACTAACGACTAGATTATGTACTTGCTATAATACTTCAAATGTTTTAAGAAAAGGTTGTCATGAAGCTATTAAGTCAGATATCAATCTTAAATTGTTGTCGCGACCTGGATGCTATTCCGCTGAATTACTAATTTAAAAAAATTCAAGGACTGGATTTTTATAAAACATCTATAAACTTATATATACCACTTATAACTTAACTTATACCATGAATAATAAAAAGCAGTTTTTAAAAGAATAAACTTATGTTGATCAACTGAATATGTACTGGTATCAAGTAAACAGCTTATAATTTTAACATATTTAATTACTTGTTAATTATGGCCGCTACTTTATTAAAATAAATATATTTCAATTAAAAAAATGTACTAATTTCAGTTAATGGACATTATACTTCATTGCCTCGATCCTAGTCAATTAAAAAATAAACCGTTGAGCGAAGTATTCCCTGCCGTATGTCGATTCAATCAGGTATCTCATTGCTCCGCCACTAGGAGGATAGCAGGTGAGTGCATAGAGTCGCTATCGGAATAAACTTAAAGTTGTTGTGGCGTATTTGTTTCAGTGGGTTCCAATTCAGGCACGTTGACATTGTACGAGTTACGCCAAAGCAAATGCACAACGATAAACGCCCATTCTTCTGCAGTTACAGCCGCAGCATTCAGTCCCGATGGCAAATTTCTAGTCAGTTACGCGTGCACAGAAAACAAATTGAGCTTCTGGCAAACCAGTACAGGTACATCAAACGTGAATAGTATTTTTGTTCGTGTAGTAAAATCTTTTTATTTCAGGAATGTTCGGTTTGGGACAGTCGCAGACTAAGAACGTGAAATCGTACAGCACGGCACCGATAGCGGACGTCGCCCGTTTGAACCCGATGCGTTTGGCACGACTGATCTGGATCAACAACAGGACCGTTACGCTGATGCTGGCCGACGGATCGGAGACACGATTTAATGTATAAAACCCACCTAAACCCAGTCATAATTGTACGATTGTGGCCTTTCCTAATTGTTGTTCTTGTTGTTCGTTCTCTTTGCATCTTTACTATATATGTGTGTGTGTGGTAACTAAAAAAAATATTAAACGCCGTGTTCATTTCCCGATTCCAGCACTCTTCACGTCGATGTACGCAAATTTGTTGTTTTGTCTTATGTCTTCAGGCGCAGTACGACAATAATATTAAGACAATGAATGTTGGTAGAGAAGAAATCCCCGTTTAATGACGGCCATATAAACAGGGACTGACAATGGATGCACAACGGCAAGTTCCTGTTCAAGTCTATTTTTCTTGCTATTTTAGTCTTTTTTCCAGTATTATTATTTTGTTATGGTTCATAACTGTAAAACTAAAGAGAAACTATGCAATGTTCACAAGGATTTACACATGGATTTGAGTTGGAACCTCCCTATGTCTGAAGAAAAATACGTTAATTAGCCTTAAATATATAAATCGTGTGCCTCAGCATGCAAATTGTTTAATGGTAATCTATAAATAATGCCCCCATTACATGTTTATAAATTTTAACTGACAGTATAATTTATTGAAAACGTGTTAAATTTACAAAGAATTATGGACAATACTTGTAGAAAACTGAGTATACTTATTTAACTTACTATAAAGCTTGTGCATACAAAACTGTCTATAGTAAGTTAAATAACGTACTTATCCAAGTCAGTTGCAACTGAAGTGGCAAAACCTGGACTACATACACATTAATCTACACATGTGATGAACGAAAAAAATCAATTTTTGATTTTTTCTACCTAGAATTATGCATATATATATATATATATATATATATATATATTCTAGATTTTGCATCGTCTTTTGCTTTTGACATGTTATCATTTATTGAGAGTGTAATTTTTAATCCAATTCACTAGTACCTACCTAATGCACTATATTATATATGGTATTATATAGTTAACTATTTTATTTTTATTGTATAATATTTATAAAAAAATGTATATAAATGTTATTTATTTTTAAAGAAAGTATTAGATTTTAGTACCTAAATCCCGTGAAACAGGAGTTCATTTATAGTTTTCAACAGAGTGGAAAAATGATATTTGTTGTAATTTTATTATGGATATTATTTGCTTTAGATTTTGTTTATCATAAGTAATTCAAATACTTACATTAATTAATTATAGCATATTATATAATACATGTATGATTTGATTTATAATTTCAGCAAATTGATTTTCCACTGCTGTTTGTATAAAATATACAATAAATTGTTATATACTGAATGAATTTAATGTTTCATTACTTGTTTAGTTTACAAGGCAACTAACAGACATTATACTCCGAGTCAACTTGTTGGTATGTTTAGATTTTTTGTTTTTTGTTGTTGTTACATTTTGCTAATTCTATTCTATAACTCAACTTAGATATAATTCCGTGTATTTTTTCAATGTGATTTATAACTTTCTCCTTGTATAGACTTTTAAGAAAAGTAAGAAATTATACTGGAATAATAAATATATAAGTGATTGTGATTAAAAATTGTATGAATTGTTTTTTATTTATTTCAGTGCTATTATTGTATAAATACTATTTAGAACTAAGTTATCCCACAAATATGTCTTTAAAAAAGACCTCATTAAAAATACGAAAATTAATTATACCTATTTTTAATATAATTTTATGCCCTATAAATGACATTTTCAATGTTTTTACTTAAAAATAAGTCTAATTAATTTTACGTATTAATTTTATGTATATACATATAAGACAATTTTTAGCAATATTATGTGTTTCTATGTACAACTGATGTACATAGTGAAATTTAGTCAAATATATTATCTAAGAAATGCCAATTTTTATTTCATTTCTATATCTAGTTGTTTAATTCTTAAACCCCTTTAATCATAACATGCATTGTAAAACAGGCCAATAAAAAGGTTAAATTATGCCCTTGATTCAATGTTCTATGACAAACAAGCGTTTTACGAATATGCTTTTTTTGAAGAAGTCAAACTTTTCTTGGTGTTTTAGAATGAACATTTGCACTCAGAAGACGTCGTTTAATTGTACTAGTGCTAACAAAAAGTGATAATACCTTTTGAATTTTCGTCGATTTTCGTTTTCTTCGACGAATCTCTTCTACTTGCTTTCATATCAGGGCATTTCAAATCATCTTATTAGAACATTACAACGTTTTCAGAACAAACATAAGTTTTTTTATAGGAAATAATTTTTTAATTTGTTTTCCCTTCTCTGGAGTACAATGTTTACCATAGTCCATTTTTTATTACTAAAACCACAAATACTCAGAAAATTTATCAAATACAACACATACTGCAATTATTTTGGTTAACAAAATAAGTCGTGTATGGACGATTTCTTTATTAGTAGATGCATACCAGCGGGTATCCAAAAACAATTAGTCAAATCAGAAGTACTTCCACTTCGCTTATATGGTCTGCCCAAAATACATAATAAAGATCCACCTAGTGAGCCCACTATTGGTAAAGCTTTTCTCCCATATATATGTAAAGTTACCGATAGAATTGGAAAAATCTTATTAAAACATAACATCCATACTGTTTTTATACCAACAAGGAAGATTCAACACAGTCTCAGATCTGCCAAAGGTAGGAGAGACCATCAAACAGCTTTTGTTCAATATAGACTAGAATAATTGCATGTAAATTTTGTATAATATAATATAAAAATATATAATATAATATTTTTCAAAATTTTAGCAACTGACATACCATTAAATTTTGAATACATCTTAATTGAGGAAAGAGGAATCAAATTAAAATGGCCACAAAATAATTTCGGATAACCATAAAGTGAAGTTGCTTGAGATAGCTGAGACCCTAAAGATCAAAGGAACGTGTTGGACATATCGTGAATGAATATTTGGGTATGCGAAAGCTCTGTTCAAAGTGGGTGCCGCGCCAGCTCACAATCGACCAAAAACAACAACGAATTGATAAGAGTGCTAGATATGTAACAGAGGTCGGAATTATTGATAATCTGTATAGATACATTTAAAAATTAATAAAATATTATCTTGACTTTAAATTTTTGTGAGTTACGTGACTTACATATTTTGATCGTTGGTACAGTATATAGAATACATACAATACTTATTACTTCAAATTATGGACATAGTAAACATCATAAAAGTGGGGGCTTAAGGACGTGGTAGGCAATATTTCAAAAAAATAAATAACTACTTCGTTCAGTATTATTTGAATAAGACAAATGCATGCTAATTCTTTGTAATAAAATAAAATTGATAAATAATTTTATATTATTAATTTTGTATAGATTTTAAATGAAAAAGACAGGATTTGATGTTAAAATAACATCTCCAAATTATACATGTAAATAAAATAGTATATTTTAAAATGTAACTACTAGTCAAGCCAACCAGGGCAATTTATCTACCTTAAACTCCCAGATGATTCTACAAGATTTGTTTCCAGAAAAGACAACAATCGTGTCAAAGAATAATTAAACATAATTAATATTGATTAATAATCAGACTTAAATATATTCCGGCAATATGGAACTTAATTTCGTGGATTTTGGATGTGCAAGGTTGAGTGTTAAATCTAAGAATAAATTATGCAGGATTTACAATTTAAATCTGAGAGATTTAATTGGTACATAAATTATAAAATAATTTTTATTTCATATATTTATTTAAATAAATACTTATATAAAACCAACACCATATTATTAAATTAATAAATAAAATATGTATAAATAATATCAACAATTAACATGGTAAATTTACAATTAAGTACTTTGGTTTAATATATTGTGAGTGCAAGCAATAAAACTGTAAATAGATGCAATATTACTAAAAACACCTAAAAACAAAAAAATAATTGTGAGTTAATTACAAAGCATATTGTTCTATTTAAAGTTTATGCTACACAAAAAATACTGAATTCTGTGAAGCATTACATATAGAAATATCACGTTTTCGCTTCCGAATTGTCTTTGTGCTGATAAACGTTTTCAGTCAACTCCTTTCCTCTAGTCTCTATAGGTAATATCAGACATGCTATAGCTGCTAAAACCGCAGCTCCCGTATAAATTGAAGTTGCGAATGAAATTGATGACTTAAGTAATACCTAAAATATTTTGGATTAATATTTTGGGCAGCATATTGTGAGCTTTTGGAAATGTACTTGTGCTACATAGGGTGTAACCATAGCTCCAAGTCTAGCCATTGCACTGCATGATCCAACACCCACTGCCCTCAGTGAGGTCGGATACACCTCAGGTGTATAAACGTATGCAGCCTGAAATACTCCAGCAATTATTCCTCTAGCTAGGAATAACATCACAGTCAAAAATGCACGTCTGTAACAAATAAAATAGGTATAGAATACATTACAAAAGTTGTTGGAGACATACTTCTCAGTGCAAACTACTAGAAAACAACAACAAATTGCATAGGCAACAAACTGTACCGCCATAGTTTTCTTTCTTCCAAATCTTTCTATTATGAATATGGTAATGAAGATACCTGAAACATAATTATTTATGAAATAAAAATAATTGTTTATGACAAACAAGTCTAGTTTGTGGTCAAAATAGTTATAGTTTCTTAGTGACATTGTTAGTATGTCCATCACCTAAGTTATAATATTCAACCTGGGAATTCAGCAAGTGTGGTCCATAATAAATCCATGTAGTCAGATGTTTGGAGTTGATGGCAATCTGCTGCGCAAGTATCTAATGTCTGACCAGGAATCGGTTTTTCTGAACATAAAATTGCCGAAGTTTCGAATAATTCTGTGGTCATCAACACTAAGCCATAATAACAAAATGCACAAGCCATCCTGTAATTATTAATTGAGAATCTCATGTACCCATATACATAAACTTACCATATAAACCAAAGAAGAAGTGATGTGCGTCTCAATGACGGAATAAGTAAATCTCTGAATCTTCCTCTATGTGGAGAAGGCATAGCTGCATCATCAACTACCAAACGACCCAACAGCATTGGTTTCCCATTATCTTTCGCAATTTTCTCCAATGTTTCCAAAGCCTTGTCAGTTTGACCACTGGCAACATGATATCTGGCAGATTCTGGTAACCACTACAAGAAGTTATTTAATTAAGAAATTGGTGGAAACCATTAATAATCACTTATATGATAAGATGAACTATGAAAACAAAAATGAATAAAATGACTTACAGGACACACTAAAGCAAATGCCAGTAAAGGTCCAGTGGACAATGCCAGGAGCCATTGCCAACCTAGTGTGGGCATTACAATCAAAGCAATGGCCACCTCAAAGCATGCACCTAATGCCCAAAAACACTAGAACATTCCTTTTAAATTTGAACATTACACTAAGGCCAAGCAAAACTTACATCAAGCAAAACAACACACTTAGCCCTCTGTTTTGTGGGCAAAAATTCAGCATAAAGTGTCACTCTAAAAACATAAACACGCAGTGCACTCAGTGAATCTTGTACTACAAATAAAATAAGTTTTTATGTTACTTACGATTGAGGTGTACAGCCAATTGCAAAACCTACTAATCCTCTTAGAAGTAAAATCCACATGAAACTAGGCGCAATTGCACTTAAAAGTCCATAATAGAATAACAAGACAGCACACAAAGAAAGTGCCTGCAATAAAAAAATATTCACAACTTGTGAATAAAAAGTATAGGCAAGTCATAAAATTATAAAAGAACTTACATGTTTCCTGCCATATCTGTCACTCAAGTTGCCCCAAAAAGTAGATGACAACATCATTCCCAGAAAAACTATTGTCGTTGTTAAAGCTTGTTGGTACCTAAAATATAATATAAACTTTGAGCTTCATAATAAAAGTGGTTTTCAACCTTGATAAATGCCAGTCACAATGTAATGCAGGAGACAAAATGGATAATATGGTCATCTCCATACTGTCAGCCATCCAACATAGGCCTGTCCACAGCGACAACTTCACTTGAAACCAACCGAAGCCCAATGCATTCACTGCTTGTGTTACCGTAAAAGTATCTGTAAAATACAGAAATACAGAAATCGTAAAAATTGTAAGAAGAGTAAATAACAGTACCGTCGGGGACAACTGCCACAGAAGCCATTTCAATTTCTTGAGTTACGTTCTCAGCATCGTTTCCGTTTCTATTAACATTGCCTGCCGATATTCCGTCTATATCTTGGTAACCCCGTGTTCGTTTTAGCACCATTTTTAAAAACAATAATAAAATTTTATAAAGTCAACAAATCATCTGTTTACGTGGTCATATTTCTAACCTAGAATTTTGACGTTCATTCCCACTGTCGCCAAGTTTTAAACGTAGAAAACCTAGTTTCAAATACTATACCATATTAGTTAAGAAACAATTTAAGAAATTCTGCTAAGGTCTCCATTTAATTAATGTACATAATCATTTGTAGTATACTGAACTCTTTTTTATTTTATTATGATCAAATTTGGATATTCCTTATTTTTGTAGTAAAAAATATGTTGTGTTGTACTGAAAATTTCAACTATATAATAGTGAGTATTATTCACTATTTTTTAATTTTTATACATGTAAAATTAAAAAATAAGACAACACTTTATGAGAATATAAAATTTATTTTCAAAAAAATACATGTGCAATTAAATTTGACCAGCAGCCAGTTTACTTCTGACTGCTTTACCAAAAGCTTCAGCTCCTTCTTGATTTGCTTCAGCATATCCTGGAATTGCCAGGGCGCACCGTGATACCCAAGCAGCTACATTACTATAAGGTGAAATGTCCCATCCAATTGCCTAAAAAGTATATGTATTAATATTATAGAATATATGACACAATAAGAAAAATAGCATGTACAGTGGTATAGAAGTCATTTATTTTTTATTTAATTATGTAGTCTTTGATGTAATGTGTGTTATTTATACATACCACAATAGTTGAAACAGAAGCAACTAGGGAACAATCGGCGATTGTTAAATTACTGCCGGCAACAAAATCATTATCTTGAAGAAACACATCAAGAAATCCTAAAGCTTCTTCCAAGGACTGTTTATGTTCATCATAAATCTGATTTTCACCCAAGAATAGCACTGGAAACTGTAAAAATATCAAAAGATTAACTACCTTTTTTATAAGCAATTGTAGAACTTATTTCTTAATATAATTTTAATTATTAAATGTGTTACATTTTACCATTACTACTTTAAGAGTTAATTGGTTAACAATAAAAATAATGTATAAAAGGACAATACATACACATATTTGTCTGATTCTAGGATAAAGTGTTCCAACATCAAAGTACAGTCTTTGATCTACTAAAGCTTTTTTCTTGGGATCTGTAGGATAAATATTTTTATCCTTTGCATAGGTACTGGCCAAGTAAGTAGCAATTGCATGACTGTCCCATAAAACAAAGTCCCCATCAACCAAGGTAGGTACAGTATGTTGAGGATTTATCTGGAAAACTCTATAATGTGAATGAGTTTAAATATAATCAACACAAAAATACTTTGATAAAGTCTGGTTTTAGTTGCTCTTTAGCGAATAAATCCAGAAACTGGACGTCGACATCAACTCCAACAGCTTTGGCGGCTAAAAGAGCACCCCTTGATGGACCACTGAGCGGAAAATGATACAATGTAATAGCCATATTTGTTTATAATAATAGTAAAAGAATATTAATGTAAATAAAGGCTATATAAAGAATTAATTTTAATTATGGACCAACAAATAACGGTACTTTATGTTAATATAACGCGAATATAAAGAGGTTATGTTAAACAAAATTTGGAGGTTATATTAACAATATAAACAAGCTTTTTAAAAAATATTTAGAAGCAATTGCCATTTTTCTGGTAATTTTAATGTAATAATAGTATTTTTAACAAAGTAATATGGAAAATAAAAGCTGCACATCTTGTAAGTTAATATCAATCTCTTGCTTGACTGGTATAGGAATATATTTGATAAAAACTGCTAAAAATCAAAATCGAAATTCTAGAATGGTTTTGACAACATTAGGATTAGGTAATTTTTATATAATATTTCCTTTAAACAATATAATATCTTTGCGTTTTACAGGATCATGTTGTTTAGGAATTGGGGAAATCTTTGATAAATCACCATTTAGGACATAATTTACAAAATCTATATACTAATAGATTAATAAAAGAATTCTTTTTTATATACATTTTATTGCTTATTATACTCAATCACCTAAGACTCCCATCCTGTTAACCACTTCAATCTTGAATTCCTTCTCAATGTATCCCCATCTAATCTTTTCTTTGAGGATTTATAATCATCTGCAAGTTGTATCTTTTCTACAGATGATGATAGATCTTTCAGCACTGTTAATTCTCCATTTTCCTTTAAATATGTACCTCTTGTGTCCTTTGGAAAACCATCAGGAAATGTGATAGGCTGGATTTTAATTAAATGTTTAACCTTCCATAATCGTCCATTATTTTCCGGTATGTTTTTAATAACTACAGGTGATCTCATCTAAAATATATACAGGTAAACTAATGTTAGGCAAGAAACGATTAATGTTTACTTTGCCATCCAGTTTAAATTCTTTCAAAATATTTTTCTCCCAATAAGGTAATCCTTTTAATGGTTTTATCCTTTCAACTCTGAATAATTTAGTCGGTTCATAAGGTGGGTCTTTAAAATCAGGTGTCCTAAAAATGATTTATGTAAATATTTTACAATAATTCTTTTATTAGTAATATACTTTGGATAGTATTTGAAACATGGATATTGGATGCCTTCATTGGACCATACATATTTTCGTCTTCCCAAATTTCTTGTTATCTGTAGAGAAGGTGAAAATATTTTAAATAATCTAGACATTTTAGGTTAAAGATTGTTTAAAAAATGTGGTTAATCTTCTTCTTCTTGTTCGTTTGACATTTCGTCATGTTGGTTATCTGTGTATGAAAAATTTAAATTAAAAATATAAAAAATTTTATGAATTGTTCACATTTCTAAAATTGAAAAATAAAACATACTGAGTAAAAGCAATTTATTTTAAAATATATTTTTATTTAAGTTTTTAAATATTTTGAAATTATCCGCAATTTGATGATGAATTGTTACTTTCCAGCGAAATTATTAATTCATGTAATCATTGAATTAATACATTAATTCGTTACACTCATTTGATATAACATATATATTTTATAATTAAATAAAATCTGTTGTATTTTGTTGCGGACTATTAAGAGATTTATTATACATTGTAAATTTGTTTCTTTTATTAAAATAAGACAATTTGATAGTATTTTAAAACACAATATATAAAATAATTAATAAATTAAAAATAATATTAAGTATTTAATTTTAATTTATTATTATTATATTTATTTAGCTCGTGTTTTTGTCAGGTACATGGAATTCAAATAAAATATTTTAAATTCTTATATATAACCAAATATTAGAATATTTATTAATTTTTTAGGATTCTTCTAGGTTGGAAGTGTTTTATTTAAATTTTAAACAGTCCTCAAAAGGCTATTCAACATTATACCGTAGATTAAATACATATTTTAAACGTATATATTTAATCTTAATAACTGAACACAAAATAACTATTACATCAGTTTGCAACAAATTAAAATTTGAAAACAGGAAAATCACCGTAATAGAATACGAATTTGTCGACTCCAGACTGTAGAGGACTCGAAAATTCATCCCATCCGTTCTAGACTTACCAGAACACCAAGTAAAGGCAACATCACTGCCTATAAATAACAATAAACTTGGTTTTAGAAACCACTATTTCAAATGTTACAATAACGTTGTCCAATATATAGTGTAGGTGGAGAAAGAAAATATATACAACTTTCTCCAATTTATTTTGTTTTCTTAAATACAATAGTCATATATGTCCGAGGTATTTATAAATAAGTTTTCTTTAAAAAATTCATATTAATTGAAGAAGGTAGACTTGTTACAATAAATATAAACCAAGAAAAAAAATCATTTAATTATTCATTATCAGTTTTTTATACTTATATAATATATAAGTAAACAATTAATAAGAGCGATTTAAGAACAAATTTATTCAATGTATTCACATTACTTTCGTAATTAATAATTCAATAGAAAAACATACATTTTCCTAAAAGCAAGTTACAAAACAATTGATTTATGGTCAGCCTATATGTTGCCATGTATTATATTAAATATGTTATGTAGTCGTTACTAATTAATTTGTTTATCGTCCAACTTTACCCAATTTAGTATCTGTTTTGGGATTTGCAGTCACAAGTTGAACAGCTACGATCAATTCATTTGCTTTGGTTTGTAAATCTCTTAAGTTGTGAATATATAACATTCTTAAGATCTTTGCTGCTCTATTTAAGACAGGATCCTTTAAATCAAAACCCAGATCTGCATCTTGAAAAGGAAATGGTGTTCCCTATAAGGTATAGAAAATTAAAATTTTTATAATTGTAATAAATGAAGATCTTACCGTAACTATAAAATCCTTAGGGTTTTCCACTGCTTTAGCATTAAGTCTAGTCTCTACCACTTTTCTTACAGCCCTTAGTGTCTTAAGTGGGTCAGGGTGAGGTTTAACATCTAATATTTTTGCTAATTCAGTTATGCCTGTTTCAAAATCTTTGCCTTTGACTAGAACAATAAAATGTATGAAAAATATGGATGTGAATTTTTACTTTTTGATTTCTACAATTTTTTTATATCTATACATTTTAAAAAATATTTCTAATTATATTTTATAAATCCACCAAAATATACCAGTTTTTTAACAATACAATTTTTTTATATTTTTTATGAAAATCAACTTTTAATGTTTAACAAATTTGAACTATTATAAGCCAGAAAAACAATATTTTTCTAAATTCACAAAAAAGAAATTAAAACTAATTAGAATAGAAAATTGTTGAATATTTTCAATCAAATCAAACAAAATTTCACAACATATTTGAAACTCGAAAATATCTTCGGAAAAAAAATTTAAAACATTAAATGAGTGAAGGGAAAAATTGTACAAATCAAAAGAATATCTTTTTCATAAATCCAACATAAGCTTCAGGAGTGAGCATAGATAATGTTAACTTCGTTAATAGTTAAGCCGTTAATTAACTTTTAGGCATATTACAGGATAATGACTTATTTGAGAATCAGTTTCTTGGTGGAGTTAATAAACAATATAAACTACAAATAATATTTATCAAGATAATTATAAAAATTTCTGTAAAATACATAATAATTAAAATTAATAAAATTTAACTAACCGGTTTTGTCGAATTGAAAATATCTAACGTAAAAAATAAATATTCCTAATATGAGGAAACCAATTACATTTTCAAAAGCAGTGTTGCTATAAATTTTTTAACAAATCATAGTTCATAAAATACTAGAATCACACTCATTCATATAGAATTACAAAGAATATTTTTTTAAAACATAAATATAAGTAGATATAAAATACAGAATATGTGAAAAAAAAAAGAAAAGTACTCTCCCTTTAGTAACTAATTTAGTATGCCTACCCAAACATGGTAGATTAAAAATAGTAAACAAATTTAATTTGGACATTCTTAGTACTCCTTAATAATAAAACTTGTACTGTAAAAAATATTTATGAAATGTACTGAAAAATATTGATAATAGGGCCTTGATAGTCCATTTCTCACATTAGTTTTGTTGCATATAGTTCCTGCAATGTTTAGGTCTAACTATTCAAACCATTTTTTTTAGAGACTTGCCTTAATTTTCAGAGCACCCAACTATACATTAAACTGCAGTTGGACTTAAGAAAGTTCATTATTTTTAATTTCATTAATTAACGATTAACATATTAACTGATTTCTACTTTATAGTTTCAATACTCATCTATACTTACAGTCTAATTTATCTAGAGGATTTTCTGCCACAACATCTGGTTTATTTGAAATTTTTAAGTTTTCCACAGCATGTTTTAAATATCTGTTTTCTAAAAATGACCATAATTAAAATTAACTCAAATCTATATAAATAGATATATTTACTGTCTTTCATAGTTTCTACTTGGATGGCATAACCCAAAATCCATTGTAAATCTTCGACATTGCTCTTGAATAATGGACACCCAAGCTCAGATTTGTATTGCTCGAACGACTTATTCCAATCTGGTGAATTAATGTTTTTTAAGGAATTGACCAAGCTGCTATCGGCAATTTTAATTTTATTTTCTTCAAGCCATAAAATAATATTCCTAAAATCATCTAAAATTTTAAAATGAGCACAATTGTGGAATATCGAGATAACTTACTATTAATATCTACAATATCCGCTTTAGGATATCGTAAAGCAATTAATAATCTCCTGCTCATTTTCCTAGGTTAACTTTTTGACATATGTTCGGCTTTTACCAAACACACCACAAATAGCCGAGCGCTTTTAAATGTCAAGTATAGATGTCGCGGAACTATGCAGTCTAAAAAATTTGACATTTGTGTCCTTTAAATTTGCCTGTGAATCTAAATTAGTAAAACACTAAAATTTTTCCATTTAAACACGATTAAAATCGAACAGCCCAACATCACGAACCACGTGAATAAATCAGTGGTCGTAATTTGTAATAAGCAACGCATCGAGTTACAGCACTTCTACATAAAAAACTGTGTTAATTATTAACGAGCAGGCATTTGCCCACATTTAAATGAGCCCCATTGCATCCTCATAGACACAGCCCCGTGCAATTTGTTGCGAGGACTCATAAAATAAAATATCCATACAAGTTAGCGTAAGTTTGTCGTCCAGCGACATGCAGTAATCGTTTTTGGTGTGAACTGGTTCATCAATGAGTTGAATCCTAATTACTAACTGACTAATTTTGAACAATTTAATACTTTCAATTCGATAAATATGGCAAGTTTTGCGGCACAGGCAGCATTGAGGGCGAAATGGAGCTCCTTAGTGGAGGAACACAGTATTGAAGTGCCTCCTGAAGTCACAAGTAAAGTAACAAGCGTTGTTGGATGGTTGAAACAGGTTAAAAATTTAGATTACACAAGCTTATATTTATGTACGTTACGACTAAAAAAAAGAGAGAATTGTGCATGTTACAACTGAACCCCCACTATGCATGTATGCTTTTATAATTTTCTAGTGCATAGTAGTATTTTTGTTTTGTATGTAGATTTTGATTTTATAAATTTTCTGTGCTAAAATTAGACTTGATCACTGTTACTAACAAAGTATATCAAAGTATATGTAAATTTTATGCTAACAATCAATTTTAATTTAATTAATCGAATTTTTATATTTCCTAGTAGTATTAACGTTTTTATTAAACTAAAATCTAAATTCTGCAATCTTCCACTAATTACTTAATTTTTACTGCAGTTGTAATAAAGCAAACAATTAAAATTTTATTAGGTCACTGGTTAAACATCTCATTATATTTAGGCCAGCGTATAGTTTTTAATATTCTAATTAGAATTTAACCAAGGAAATTTTTCTCATTTGCATTTAACTGTTATGAAATATGCAAATTTGTTGATTAAAACTTAAAAAATTCTGTATGAAGATAAATTGCCAAGGGGGTTGAAACTTACACAGCAGATTTTACGCGTAAATTGTTAATAAGAGTATTAATATTTACTTAGGTGAGTATTGTATGTGAGATATTGAATCGAGAAAAAGGATTTTTTAAAACATTTGTACTTACTTTGCGACTAATTAATTATTGAAATTCTTCCATTTGTTGTTACTGTTTATAAACAATTATTAGATCTATAATTAAGATTTATTTTTAGCTCAAATTGAACATATATTTAGCGTCAATTGATTAATTATATTGTGAAATAAAAATTGATTATTGATGTTTCATGTTCAATAAATTAAAAAGTAACAATTTTCTTCGTTCATTTAAGAAATTAAATGAACATTTATTTTAATTTTATATTTTTAATTATTTAATTTTGTTTATACTATATAATATATAATAAATATGTGACTTATATTTAATAGAAATTGAGTGTTAAGAGAAAATTATTGAAACATTTATTTCTCGATTTAATTCAATAAATAATGTTAAAATCACTTATATAAAAGATATTTTTAACATGTATCATAAAAATTATCTTCAACAATGTGTTTTTTCCTGATGATTTATTTCTTTCACATTAAACTTTTATTTTCTGATAATATTTGAATATTGTGCGGTTAAT
This sequence comes from Aethina tumida, assembly GCF_024364675.1. Classification (NCBI taxonomy): domain Eukaryota; kingdom Metazoa; phylum Arthropoda; class Insecta; order Coleoptera; family Nitidulidae; genus Aethina; species Aethina tumida. The sequence goes on along the minus strand of NC_065435.1, from coordinate 58,286,677 downwards.
TAATTGCTTATTTATTTACTAAACATTGGATATGTTTATAAATAATATATACTACAACGAAAGATTAAATACATAAATTATTTATTTAAACTTTGCTACATCGATAAGGTAAATTAATTAATATGTAACATGTTTACATATTGGTAAATTATAGTTCCAAATATTTACACATAGAATCCCCTTTCACTAGGTTCAAATTAAAAGAAAAAATAATAAATCAAATTTCATTTCATTTTAATGTCTTGTTTTAAAAATTCGTATTGCAAATTAACAGAAATTGCATTCAATTAGTTTTTTGGTGAGTCACTGCACTGTTGAGTTAATACAAATATTGTGGCATATATTAATAGTATCCACTTTCAAGCACAAAAGAACAGAAAAGAAGATAATGGGAATTAAAATGATAAGTGAATGATAATTTTATCAATATTTTCTAATTGGGTGTATTGGGATCGCATTAAAAAAATCGATTTCGCTATATGAATTATCCAATTGCGTTTTATTTAGTTTGTAAAAATAACCCATAAAGAGCCTTCCTGCATAGAAAACTATCGTGTTCATGTCGGGGTTCAGCGGCATTAATTATTTAATCAGATATGAAGGAAACTAGGAAACTAGCATATGACATATATGATGGATCATTCATGGTAACGATGAACTTAGTAGTGAATAGCGGATATTTCGGCCTTGGAATAGAGGAATGTGTGTATAACCGCCAATTTAATTTAAATAATTTGTACGCAACCTTATGAATGAATCGGCTGGTGTTCCCTTCATTTTAGAAATCACCGCGTCGCAAGTGATACACCAGACTTGTTCCGCAATTTCGCGTGGGTGACGAATTCATAATTAATGGGTAAGCACATTATATATTAGCCGAATAGTGATGAAGTTTATTAGTTTTTGCGGTGCAAAAAATATTCACTCGTCGTATTAGCAGGTAAATTGCACATAATAAGAGTAATCAAAATGTTTAACAACTATTTTTATCATCAATGTTAGAATGCTAATATCACAGTTAGTTTAATAATAACCTTTGGCGGTGCAATGTGTAGTTGTGCGATGTTCTCCACTTGTAAATATGTTGTGATAAGGACTATAAGAGCCTACGTCCGTTTATCAGTAATATTCTTGATAGTATTTTTATGCGGGAACGTTCAAATAACGCAAGGTCGTAAATAATATATTTATTTAAATTGGCACATTAGATGCGTACAAATTAAATTGTTTTGGCTTATGTTTTTATTTGTATTTTCGGTATATCAATTGCCCACGTAACCTTCTTTAAAAAAATTCGTAAACAGTCTAAAATTGACATTGAAAAACAATTTCGAAAATCATAAAATGTTTATAATTATAAATGTGATAAATTTAGTAACAACTACAAAGGTTAAAATGTTGGAAATTCGAAGTACATATATTTATGTTAAAAATTTAAAAATTAAATGATTTATTAATAAAATTTTGTGTGTAATTATTATAACGCACGTTTTATTCAAAGTTTTTATAGCAAATTTTCTGAAAATTTTTCGATATAAATTTTTTATAATTATTTTACAATTTATTGACCAATTTAAAACACAAATTGCACAATTTTCGGTCTTATTTGTCTTTTATTTAATTTTTTATTGTAAATTAAAACTAAAATATTTTTATTAGAAATATTTGTCAATTTTTAATTAGAAAACCTTGAAGAAATATTTTTTAATCATAAATAAATTTTAAATCAATTTGATTAATTTTTTAAATTATTTTATTTTGATTTTTTTATTGGAGAGGTTCACTCTCAGTTTTGTCACAGATTGTAAGTTGTATTTATATATTATAAATAACTTATTAAATAATTTAAGTATTAGAAATTATATTACCGATAAATATGTTGTAGTGGAAGAAAATTATTAAACATAAACAGTGGAAATCATTGGCCTTGTTCTGTGTCCTTTTAGTTTATTTTGTAGTACACATTTACAACTTATTTATGTAAATAAAAAACCAATTTATTAAGTCCGTACTATATTCATTTTTAAAGAGAAAAAGAAAAATTATTCAAAATAAATATCGAACATGGTTTTAGTGTTTTTGTTATTGTGAATTTTCAGACTTTATTAATTTATTTTATTCATATTGGGACGTATATTTTTAAAATAACTCGTTTTAAACAAGTGAATGTAAAAAACGATTATTTTATACGCTCCTTAAGATATTTTATTTTATTTAAAATAATGTATTCAACAAACAATCTTTATGGAAGATATTTGAATCTTAACACGCTGATAATCTCTGTTTTGTGTTCTCTGTTTATTTTTTAGAACAAAAGTGATAGTAATTATTTATCATTTTAAAATTATCTACTGATTGCTAAATTTTACCATGTTTCAAATTATAAATAAATGTTAAAATATTCATATTAATGCGGATATATTTAAACTAATAAATTATGTAAAAGAAACAGATGTTAAGATACGTACCTTATGAGATCTTTAATGAGCTACTTTAATGAGTAATGGTATTTTAACTTTTTTTAATAGTATGGTTTTAAAAAACAACTGCCTTCCCAGGCTTTTGTACGTGTAATTGTCAGTTTTGTCAAATTTCATCAGCTCCATTAATTTTCAATTTTATTATAAAATTTTTTGGTCATTCATTTTACCTTAATATAATTAATATGACCCAAATTGTGTAATATGGTAGAAGATTATCATAACTGAATTAGACATATATAATCAAAAAAATTTAAACAATATGATTTTGATAGAATTATTTATATTTATATGTAGATTTTAAGGAAGGAGATTGATAAATTCAGTAAATATACTATTCTTGATTTCGTTTTTTAGCTTAAATGTCTTGATCTTTTTTTTGTCGTGGTCTATGTGCTTTATTAGTAATTAAAATATTGGTTGCCATTATATTAATTTTATATTAAAGAAAATATATAATATACGTTAATATTTAAAAACACAAATACATAATTTACGAATTTTAGTTTATTTTATTTGATTAGTATTAAGATATAAAACATATCATAAAGTTTTTATTAATAGTTAGGGTATTTAAAAATAAAATATGGTGCTTTTAAATAAAGGAGTTACAGTTATCAATAACTTATTAATAATCGTTGAAAATTCCCCAAATTTGTATACATGCAGATCGGGATAATATAAACTAAAAATAAATACCAAATGTATAAAAATAGTTTTTATTAGCATACTATAATATTAACAAATAGTAATATTGTCCTTGGTTTTGATCTTGTCGAATCGGTCTTGGCCTTGTTATCGATCGCACGCACTTTTCTTGGGTATAGTTGGCATCATCACATTAAAATTTAGGAATTATAATTTATTGATTATTGTAAACTAAAAAATTTTCGCTCTTTAATTAATGATAACTTCACATAGAAGTTAACATCACACGAATTTTAATGGTTAACTATTGAGATTTTGTTGTTTACACATACGTTAATTTTTAAGAAATAGACAAAATTAAAAATTAATAATCATAAATATAATTCCAAAATGTAATGACATTTTTATTGTGTGTTAGTATCAGTACTAACTGCTAGAGTCGAGCGACCACTATTTTTTTTTCGTATATTTGTACTTTATCCAATGCCCACTGTTAATAAAAACACAATTTTTAGGCTTCTCTGGAGGTAAGAGCTGCGGGTAGAAGAGCGGTGAACACATTGTCCGGCTCCGCGATGTCACAGAATCTCGTTATTTTACATTTCAACGACGTTTATAATGTCGAATCGCGGCCCAAACCAGAACCGGTCGGTGGTGCAGCAAGATTTTGCACTGCGATTAAAAGTTTTCAGCATCTCCAACCACTCATACTGTTTAGTGGTGATGCATTTTCCCCCAGCATGCGTAAGTGCATTTACATCGTTTATTACGAATAGCATCAACTTAAATTTGCAGTAAGCACGTTTACCAAAGGAGAACAAATGGTCCCAGTCCTCAACGAAATAGGTACCCACTGTGCTGTCCTCGGGAATCACGATTTTGGTATGACCTTAAACTTTGTCGAATGACCGCGAATTATTTTATTTATCCCCACAGACCATGGTTTAGAGGTGCTATCGCAATGGGTCACCCAGTCAGATTTTCCTTGGCTTATGTCCAACGTTTTGGACAACGAAACTGGTCGACCACTCGGTGAAGGCCGAATAACACACGTTGTTCATTGGGCCGGTCACAGAGTAGGTTTAATAGGTCTGGTGGAAAAGGAGTGGTTAGACACCTTAGCAACAATTAATCCTGAAGAGGTCACGTTCCTGGATTTCGTGGAAGCTGGTCAAAAGCTTGCGGCTCAACTGAAACAAGAAGTAAATGCTTAAATACTTTTTCCAGTTATATACTAATAGACTTTTTAGGGGTGCGATTATGTTATAGCCTTAACTCACATGCGAACGCCTAATGATGTGAAACTGGCGGAAAACACGGAGGACATAGATTTAATTCTTGGAGGACATGATCATGTATACGAGATTAGAAAGGTTAATGAAAAGTATGTGATAAAAAGCGGCACGGACTTTAGACAGTTCAGTAAAATTGTTATTAATTTTGAAAAACCCGGAATACCAGAAGTATTAATTGAAGAAGTTAATGTGACTTCCCAGTTTCCAGAAGATGTCAAACTTAAGGAAAAACTGGAAAAGTATACGAGTATTGTAGAAGGAAAGATGGACGAAGTGTTGGGTTGTTTTTCTGTTCCCCTCGATGGGAGGTTCACATCAATTAGAACTGCCGAATCAAATTTAGGAAATTGGGTGAGTAGATCGACAACATTTTTTGATTCATCAGTCGTTTATTGCATTGTAATTTAAGGTTTGCGATGTGGTCTTGGCAGCAACTGGTGCTGATTTAGTTATATTAAATTCAGGGACTTTTAGATCAGACCAAGTTCACCCGGCTGGAGACTTTACGATGCGTGATTTAACAAATATTATTCCAATGAGAGATCCTTTAGTTGTTCTGAAAGTTACAGGTACATAAATTCCGGTTTGTAACATAAAAGCCAAATTTAACATCTTAATTTAGGTCAACAGTTATTGGAAACATTAGAAAATGGAGTATGTATGTATCCCAAACTTGAGGGTAGATTTCCTCAAGTGGCAGGCGTAAGTTTTGCCTTTGACCCCAGTAAACCTCAAGGCAAAAAGGTTGATCCAAATTTGGTTAGAATTGGTGATGAATACCTAAAATTAGATCAACATTATCATCTAGCAACTAAGAACTATATGCATTCTGGATGCGACGGTTATTCTATGCTAAAAGATGCGGAAATATTAGTAAATTGTTTTTGACTCTAAGTGTGTTAAATGTTAATGTTAATTTTTGTAGATGGGTGAAGACGCTTGTCCAGAATTAGGTCTAGCAATTACCAATCATTTCCAAGCTATCAACATAAGACTTGGAAAAACTAAGAAACATTCTAAACATAGACAATCTCTAGTGACACTTTCCAGAAGGTAAAGTAGTGTAGTTAACTTTTAACAATACGCAGAATTATTTTTTTGTAGACATAGTTTGGTAAAAATGTTAGATGGTAATGAATTGGATGGACCCCCTCCGTTACGCCGAGCCAGCACTATAGAAACTTCTTCCAGTCCGCCGATGCATCATTCCTCAAGGCTTACACGTAGAGCCTCACTTGATGACCTCGAACAAGAATCGTGTCAATTAACTCCGAAAATAGATCATCGAATTATTATTATCACCAGCGAAGATGTAAATTTATCGACTTATAACTACTATGAACTATTAATTGCTGTGTTTTTACAGAAATATAACGAACTGGTGTTGCAACGTCAAAGGATAGAACAAGACTCGATTATAGAGGAAGTGGACGAATATTCTCCACAAAGTTAATTATATGGCGAATGAAGAAAAATTCAATTTTTACATTTTAATAATTACTCATTCATATTCAGTATTTGTTTATAATCATAATACAACAAATATTTAAACAATCAAATACATTTTAAATTTCTTATAACTGTTAAAAATGAATTTTTCTCAAACTAATACATTGTTTTTAATGTTTGACATAAAATAATTTCAACCTAGTTAACTATCGTTAAGCCTTTTAAAGAACACCAACAAAGTAATCAAGAAGTTTAAGGTGGTACCATATTGATTTATTATCAATTGCTGTTGCTTATATGTGTAGAGACATGTGTCGAATTATTTCCTAGGAAATAATGTTGTTGCCTCAATTGGTAGAAAATAATTTTAAAAACTGTTAATGTTTTTGTCTATTTCTACTCTGTACTTTGATTATATTCATATATAAGAGTTGTAATTAAGGTGTGCTCAAGTATATCATTTGCAATTATTGTAGTATGTACAGTACCACCTTAAGAAGTGATTTTATCAAAAATCTAAGGATTTTTGTACATGAACATTCCACAACGAACTTGTTACTTACGGAACTTTCATAACTTATGCTGAAGTGTATCTATTGCTACATAATTATGTACACGTCCGATACAGTTCAGTGTCCAAGTTACACTTGAACTGAATTTTAATCAATTAAAAATTTAGTACAAATCACTGAGATTAAAATCGAACAAAGCCTTCTCAACTAAGATAGTAGCTTACTAAAAATGTTTGTAATATACTGTAAATTATGCATTACTATTCTTCCAATAATAAGTGTTCTAGCGTGAAAGCACTTTTATATATAACGCACCAAAACTATTCCATGTACCAATGATAAAAAATCGAAGCACCAACTTTTGACTAAATCTGAAATTTACCGTTATGTTTGTTTACGTAATCCTAATTTAAAAGTTAGCTTCTGTGTGATATATGAAAATTATGTGCTGCTATTTTTCCACATTGGTTTAGTGAGTGCTTTTTACCGATGGTAACAATGGTAGTATAGTGAATGCACAGTTATTTAAAATCTGTATAAGAGTATAATCTGTGACAGGTAGTAAAGATAAATGTTTGTCAATTAATTTAAGGGTTTTATTTGTTCTTAACTTATGTTCATTTAAATATTTTAGGCCTCCTTAAGTCTAGAACAGTGTACTGTTCTGAACTAATTAAATTTTTAATACAATGATTACCAGAGAAATATTGCATATTACTATTTAACGTTAATTAGGAAATGTATATTTCTAATTAAATGCAATCAAAATATTTTATATTTTATTTAAAATACTTAAACTAAATTTTAAACAAAATAAATATCGAAATATGAGTGGTCATATCACAATTGATCTAAATTTCTAAATCTAAAATATTTACCTCATATTCTCTCTGCCATTATTCATGTTGTACCTAAATCAAAATAATTTCTACTTAAATTAAATTAAATCTGTTTTGATATATCTATTACCCTCTGTTCGTTACAATGAGTTTAAATTAAATGCTCCTCAATTAATAATCACAATTCATCTAAATTTGCTTTTTTGTGTTTTAATCGAGATTACATAACGTTCCAGAAGTTTTCAATTGTATTTAGGTCTGACCAATCGAAAATCTCAACATCATTATTTCTTAACCAACTTTGAACAACTTTGGATGTATCCTTCGTTTCATTATCATGTATAAAAATCCGTGTAACTGGTAAATGAAACGATCCATGTTTCTTTACTGAAATACATCTTTTGGCAGTGTTGTTCAATTAGTCAACGTCTGATTGTTCTATTAGACACACTGATTTTGTAGGACTCAATTAATTATTTTTTTATTTGTCTAATTTTTTTTATTAGTTATTGTATTTTCAATTGAGTGTGTTTCATATTTGTTAATAACATTGTAAATCATTTTTCGAGAACATCTCAGCAATTTTTAGACCTTGAGGGTTCATGTTAATTATTATTTCTCTCTTCTATGGAGTGCAACTTCCGACTGAAAGTGAGATATTTAATAAAATAATATAAATTCTATCAGATTCATTTAGATAATTTCTCGCAATTTTTATAACAAAAACCCGTTTTTACTATTCTTTTCATTAAAAAATTCATTATAGAAAAAATTGGTACTAATTCAACAATTATTAAGTTTCCGAAGATTTTAGTGTAAGAACCACTAGATTAGATGCATTATTTAATATGTATTTTCGTCGAAAGTCAAATTCGCAAATTGCATCATTTTAATCAATTTACCATTGAACACAAATTTTCCAATAGTAGGCGTTGAATAAAATTGTGGTCTCCATAAACAAACGCAGATTGATTGATCCAGAATAGAAAAGATTGTGTATGTGTTATAGAAAGGGTTTATTCATACATTTCTGTGAAGAGTTCTCATTGTGGTGTTCTGCTTTTCCGGTACCCAGTAGATGCACAGTGTTAGTTGTACTTTTTTGTATATTTCTAAAGTACACCGTCACGGTGGTCAGGATAGTTACGAAACATATAGAGTAAGTATAGAGTCAGCCATTTTTAAATAGATATTCCACGTGCTTCTACTTCTACCAAAATTTATTATAAATAATAATATATAATAATTTGTTAAGACCAGAGAAATTAATAGAAGTTGATTGTAGTTAAAAAATATGGTTATTCAGTTTTTCTTCTTACATGAACAATATTTACAGGTATTCTTAAGCCAAGCATTTAATTGACACCCGCGATGTCGTTGCCTTATTCCGAATTTTTCGGTAATAAAATCGGCGCGTTCCAAGAGCTTTTCAACTCCTACGACAAAGAAAAAAGGGGAATGATAACCGAAGATCAAACGTTAAAGGCCTTGGAAAGTTGCGGAGTTTATTTGATAGGATGTGAATGGCAACTTGTCACCTTCGACGATGATTTGTTTCACGACCTAGGTCTGGTGACTGTTGAATCGTTTCTAACGATTATCTATAGATTTCTGCGTATGCCGAATTTGGCCATCACTGACGATAAAATTCGTTTCCGTGAGGAAAAGAAAAACCAGCTTATGAGAGATATACAGTCCCCTGAGTCGTCTATCAATGTGAATGTTACGACTGAAAAAGATGAAAAATAAAACCTTTATATAAATTTACTTGTTTTATTTTAAATCTTGTCTTTTTTTAAACTTTTCGAAATTATTTCTTCTATGTTATATTTTCAAATGCTCATGCACCGTGGAAACATGGTCCGATATATATATATATATATATATATATATATATATATATATAAAACAATCATAAACCTTTTAGTAAATATAAAATTAAATAACCAAAACAATGAAACGTGGCAACAGCGTTTTTAGTGGATGTGTTCATAACCACAAATGTTTTACATGTCAACAAATTATTTTTAAGTAAAAAATTTTAGTTTTTAATTTTATCATGTCGGCCATCGACCGTGTAAGAATAATGGTACTGGGGGACTCAGGTGTTGGTAAGACTTCCTTTGTGCATTTAGCCGCTCACAATGAACCAATTAAATCACCTAGTTGGACTGTGGGCTGTTCTGTGGAAATGAAATTACATGAATACAAGGAAGGAACGAAGGACCAAAAGACATATTTCGTTGAACTCTGGGACGTCGGTGGCAGCAATAATCACAGGAATGCGCGACAAGTTTTCTACAATCCCTGCCATGGACTGATATTAATTCATGACTTGACTAACAGGAGGTCGGAGGAAAATCTTCACAAGTGGTTGCAAGAAGTTGTTAACAAAGATGTGCATAGTACTATTGATGAGTACGACTCTGAAAGTTTCTTAGGATCAACACAAATACCAATTTTAGTAATTGGAACAAAACTGGATCAGATGGATGATAGAAAATCTAGTAATAGCAAGTTTGCTGCACAGTTTGGAGCAGAAGAAATTGTCTTAGATTGCAGACAGGCGAGGTATTTGGCTGCTGGTACTTCAAATGCTGTTAAACTGTCAAGGTTTTATGACAGAGTTATTGAGCAAAGCTTAAAATCAAATAAAATTTACTCTGATCGATATAATCTTATGAGTTCTGCTTTACCTAGTAAGTTTTACTCACCACATCAGGATTAATTATATTTTATATTTTTATTTCTATGTATATACATGTAATAAATTATTGAAAATAATTGGGTGTTATTTCCCATTCCCAAGAGTGACAATAAATTAAAACTACCTACAGATTTATAATGGATTAAAATTGGATATTAAAATATAATATAAAAATTATATTCTAGATTTACCAATTTGAATTAAATTAAATTAATATTTTTCTAGTTTTATTAGTTCATATATTGATCACAGATACAGTTTTATAATTTCTCATTCATACATTTCAGCCTTAATAATATACAGCAATCTGAAAAAGGGAAGGTATGAATGTTAGTAAAATTAATACAACATATAATAAAAACTTTTTATTTAAAAATAACCCTTATAATGATTGACTCTAACAAGATATAAATTATTTGATCCTTAACGGCACCAAATTATTTGACTGTCTAAAGTGAAATGCTTTCTAAAAACTGCAGCTCATATAAACGCATAAATAATCAGATATGTTAGATGAAATGAAAGATGCTTTTTGCAACCTTAAACCTCAATAGTTTTAAATTAAAATAATAAGCTTGGTTTGTGGCATAGATATTGCACAACTTCCATGTGAAATAAAAAACAGGGATAGACATGTATAGGAAATTTATTAATTTTTATTTAATATATTTATAATTACCTACTAAATATGTAAACGAATATAAAATATATTTAGTTTAATTAATTAATAAATGATTTAATATAAAAACATGAATTCTATATAAATAAAATTATCATAGTACCTAGAAATATGGGAATAAGGTCAATGAAGGCTATTGGCTAGTCTGGGCCTTTTTCCTTAAATACTGTGGAAATAAAAAATCAAATTAAACAAAGCTTATAATCTAAAGGAGGTATAAAAAAGCAAATTAAATGTTGATAATTAGACTAAACAGTGGCTATCCCTGCTCTATCATAAACTTAACAAGATCTGGCAATATGTACACAACATTCCTAAGCGATAACAAGACGACGGCACAAGATAGCCAATTATTCTGAAGTTCAGTTCTGCTGCTTATCATTGGGTTTTTAATTCCTTTCCAATACTGTAAGAGACAATTTTGTTCCAATCGATTTTTGTACGTGTCACTGGCAAGAGTCTCCTTAAAGCCTTGAATGTTGTGTCTGACATCGTTTGGTAGTTTTCAGAGATCGCCGTCTGGTAAGTATTTTCCGCTGTTTCGATTATCTGAACGATCTCCTTGGCGGTCTGCGCCTCGTTCGTCACTGACACGGACTCTTTAATTTCCTTTGTGCTGACTAACTGTACATTTCCTTCTTCGTAATAATGTACCTAAAGTAAATTCGTATGAAATTAAAGGTGACACCCCAACAAAAATTAGTTATACTGAATGTCGGGATAAATATTTAATTTGTTTAATTGATTATTACTACTTACTTGTACTTTCAAGACTCCGCGAACTTCTGCAGTGGAGCTGTCATTCAAGAAAACCGACCACTGTGACCTCCATCGACCGTTCCAGAAGTTTTTCGGCTGGAACTGATGGTCCTCGATGCAAGCGGTGAGGGTGATCGAACCGCCGCCTTGGTTCTTCGAAACGACACTGCAAACGCCGTCCTTATAATGGTTCCTAGTGTATTGAATGAATTCGGCGTCGAGGGCGGAGCGCCATGGTTCTGCGGCGCTGTCCGGCGTGTACGGTTGGTAATCGGATGCCTCCTTCCTCAGGTGATCATACTTGAAGCTTTGCTTAGACCTGGGATCGAAGAATCTGAAAGGAAAACAAAATGTCTAATTAATTTCAAAAATATAAGTTGAAAAATACTTTGTATAATATTTAGCAATTGTTATATATGCTAAAATTTAAATGAAACTTAACAGTCTGATCAAATATGTTATGTAAATAATACATTGATCCAAGAAATTAAGGCAGAAAATAAAAAAATCCATTAAATTAACTAGCAAACTTTTTCTAATAATTTTTAAACACCCTCCACATGGCTTTTAAAAAGTCATTTTCATAAAGTTTTCTTTTTGTTAAAAATGTTTTATGTCCAATATGCCAATTCTGGTAAATTAGTTAAAATAGGATAAACTTATCGTCGTTTCATTAGAACTAAATAATCAATCTTATTTTCGTTTTAATTTTCGTATATTGTCAATATGCAACACCAATTTAATTCGTGATGAGTATGCTCAAGCTGTTTTTTGATAGTGGAATAAAGGTGGATAGCTGGAAGGTTTGGTGACTCATACCGAGAGACAACGGTTTGTAACTATAAGAAAGTTATAATTGCAGTTAAGAAACGTAGGTGTTTCAAAGTATTGAATCAATTTCATGTTTTGGGGAAGACAAGTTATAACCCCGTGTTCTTGTTCTAGGTTAACATTAACCATGAATCTTTGGATGAGTCTATATTTTGTTTGCACACAAGCGATAAATGAGTTCGTGTGGTTTGACGACCAAATGAGAGATATTACTTTAAACTCATATATTAATCTGTTTTGATTGGTCAAAGAAAACCACATTCAAATATATTTATCTTTTGTGTTACTAAAAGTATTCTTAATAGTAAGAATTTATTCTTAGTAGGATTTATAGTACCTTATTAAATAAAATCAGTGAGAAAAAAGCAAACTGCTTTTGAAAAATGTTGTACAATTCTTATTAACAAATACAATAAGAAAATGTACTAATAAAAAAGGTCCTTTTATTGACAGACAAATTGGAAAATTAATAAACATCCTTTCTTGTCTTCTAGGCAAATAAAAAATGAATTAATTGAGTCATATAATATCAGTGTATCCAGTAGAACAATCAGACGTCTACCGAATGAATAAAACTTTCAAAGACATATTTCTGTAAAAAAGAGTATTCAAACAAAACTAAAAGTTTACACAAAATTATATTAATTACTTCAGAATTTTGGCGGAAGGTACTTTCGAATGATGAATCCATGTTCAATAGAATAAGATCAGATGGTAAAAAATAATTTCACCGCTCTTCTAATAAAAGTTTGTAACACGGTGGAGGAAATATTTTGGTTTGGGTTCCCTTAGTAAAATTATTAAATAAATTCAGTGAGAAAAAAGCAACCTGCATTTGAAAAATGGTTTCTTATTAACAAATATGAAACAACTCACTCAGCTGAAAATACAATAAGAAAATGTACTAATAAAAAAAGTCCTTTTATTATTGACAGATAAATTGGAAAATTAATAAACATCCTTTCTTGTCTTCTAGGCAAATAAAAAATGAATTAATTGAGTCATATAATATCAGTGTATCCAGTAGAACAATCAGACATTGACTGAATGAATAAAACTTTTAAAGACATATTTCTGTAAAAAAGAGTATTCAAACAAGACTAAAAGTTTACAGAAAATTATATTAATTACTTCAGAATTTTAGAAAAGGGTACTTTCAAGTAACATATTACTTTTACAAATTAAAATGTAAATAGTATTTGATGTTATATTTGTTGTTTAATATCCTATTATAATTTCAGTAATCAATTTAAATAAAGAAGTAATTTTAGAAGAGAGATAAATTATATAAAATTTACATTCACAATATTTTTGTGGAATAATTTTAATAGTAATCGTATAAAATTTGGTTGATTTAAAATGTTGGTGGAGAACACTATTGAATGTAATGTAATATGAGATCAGCAAACACGAAGTCTTATCTATTTATTGTTGTGCCAAATGAACTGCTGGTTCTACACCACATCACACTGTTAGCATACAAGATGTTTTAGAATGTATTAGGGACGTTAACACTGTTTACTGTTAGATGTGACAAATAATGCCAAAATACAACTAACTTAAAATGCAACGCACCAAACGCTGCCCAGCCTGAAAATTAATGAAAAACGGGGCTCACCTGTTGTTTCCTAAATCGTTGTACTCTGTAATTAACACTAAATGATCGGCGTTTTCGATCCGAACGGGGGTCAATTGGTCCTTGTTGTATTGAGCGAACGCCCCGCTGGCCCCTTCCTTCAGCAGGTCATCGTTATTTAGCAATTTCCTTACATCGTTGAACACTTCATTGAACTCTCCAGGCGGAGAATGCAGGATAAAATCCGAAACTATTCGGACCTTTTCCTGGTCTGTGATCACATCATCGCCGTCGGACGCCATATTTAGGTTGGGTTGGTTTATCATTTGCTGATGTGACAGCTGCGGTGACTCACTGGCGTAGACTTGTGACAGTCGATTGTTTTTCCGAGCGCTTTTCAATGCAACTTAGATCTACAAATTAATTTGTTACAGCCTAAAAAATGAAATATTAAATGTAGTCTAAAATATTATTTTTCAAAATAATATGCATACTCATAAATAATTCTGGATGATGACACAAATGCGCTTACAAGACACTTTCAAACTTAGCTGCAAATTTGATTATTATTCTTCTGTTTTTATTATTTTTTTACATAAAATATAATTTTACAGATTACAATTATTTTTATTTCGGAGCGCCCTCTGACGACATATAACGATATAACTATTAATTACTTTTAATTAATTTTTACGCTAGTATGTGTTGTTGAGTTTCTCTCTTAAAATTACAGATAGTAAATGATTCACGATTTACCTTTATTATTAGATAATCACTTTTCTTAATTCAATTTTTTAATGGTGCGAATTTGAAAAGTGGCTGTGTCGGGGACCTCTGTGAACAATTTCGGAAACTACCGCAGAACCCTGTAGTCAATAATCGGGACTGAAAATTAAATTTAAAAATGAAACTATAAATTAAAATTGCCCCGTATCATTATAAATCATGTTATAAATTATGACAAGGTTTCATTCCAACTATTCCACATCATGTCCTGTTGTGTTTGACATCAAAACGTCACGTCATTTAACGAAACTTCAAAAGTGACGTTTTGTGGTTTTGTGTGTGAAACATAAACATGTGAAATTTCGTCCTCTTCAAAACGAATAATAATTTGATTATTTCGAGTAATATTTCAAAAATATTTCCGTTAAATAATGCGTCATTAAATCGACAACAATGAAGAAACTCACTGGGTCCTTTCGGTACACACAATGGGATCCCTGGCTAATTATTTTCCAAATAGTTTCTGTGCAGTGTATTCTTTATGTTACGTTAGGACTAGTTCTCACTTTGTTAGGAGTTTTAATAGGAGATTCCCGGACGTTAGATCATATATTTGAATATCATGTAAGTCTTAGCATGTTCATGAAACAATTCGTTATATTCCACATATTCCAGGAGATACATGTTCGAGACAACGGGGGTCGAATGGTAATATCTGCATTTGTCATAAACTCTCTTATTGGGTAAGTTTGTAGCACTAAAAATGCATTAAACAATATACTTAATATATATTTTAGGGCAGCAGTTCTGTGGCACATAGTAGAAAGAACCAAACAGTGCATGGACTTTAGTTGTACCTGGCATTTGATTCACTTAATAATATGCTGGTTTTACAATGGTAATTTTCCTATATCATTCTCATGGTGGGCCCTGAATGTGGCCTGTGCAACATTAATGTGTGTCTGTGCAGAGTTCTTCTGTTTGAGGACAGAATTAGCTGCAATACCTCTATCTTTAGGACCTAAAACTGATCTATAATTTGTTGTGGTAATTGTTGACCTGATTAATTTACCAAAGAACAATTATTTTGTTGCAACCAACAGAAAGGCAATATAATATATTTTAATAATATCACAAACTGACTGTATTTTGAGCTAATGTAATATTGAAGTTTCTAAGTTGTTATTTACTAATATGTTGTATGTCTTCAATTTATTAAATGATTTAGATCAGAACATTTACAAGGACAAAGAATTTGAAAATCAAGAAATTTTGAAGTATGTAGATACAGTTAAGAAAATTATGCATCTATATATTTCATGATTAAAAACTGATGCAGCTCATATTTTTTGTTTGTTTAAACCAACATCAAATACTGTAATGTGATACTGTATTAATATTGTTAATATTTTGTAAGATAGATTGTATATAAAGACATAATAAAGTGCCAATATATCAACTTTTTAAAAGAATGTATTATTTTACCTTTATTCATATCATAACCACACATATTTTTAGAGATTCGAATTTTCTATGTATGTATATGATGGCTAAAGAAGTAGCTCATTACTATTTAATGTTAATTAAACGCATTCAAGATATTTTACATTTTATTTAAAATAAGTACACTAAATTTTGATAAGTATTCATATTGTATCTAAATAATTTCAACTTGAATTAATCTTAAACTAAATAAATGCGAAATGTGGCTCGTCACAGAAATATACGATATAATAATTTTCACTTAACTTTAAACAAAATTGTTAATATTTTGTTGGGTATCATTTGTTTTTTATAACCACCTGTAGAAGATGAGATAAAGATTTAATGAAATATCGACAATGGTTGTTTGAAATTAAATTTCACATTTTTATACATACTAGGTAAAATTTGAATTAAATCCTTTTATTAATCTTACATCTTATAAAATATTGGATTTAAAAATTTGTGATATCTCTCAGGCCACCACTGTAGATACAAACATTATTTCTCTTAGTCTAGTCCTGCGTAAGTCGCATAATCTATATTGTACTATATTTGAGTGATTTATTATTATTTAAATTATAAAGTCTACATAAAGCCCACAAATACAAGGGATTTTGTGGCATCCCAATTAATTTATATACGAATTAAGAAACTTATTTCTCATAAGTCATATTATGCAAATCTTACAAATATACGTGCATTTAAGGTGATTGTTCTTTTGCTAATGATTAGTAAATGTTTTATTTCTATATTGCAATTTTTTTCATTTTTCACTGCACTTCAAAAAATATTCTCTATTTTTTACTCTATTTTATTCAGTTCTTTTAATGTTACTGATTATTTTATAATAATATCAAAAATGGAATGTTCTGTTTAAAAATAGACATGCATTTAAACCAATAAATATTTAAGGGTTCGATCGTAATAAAAATATATATGACATACTTTAAAAGTTGTCATGTGTCAATCGCATTAAAATTCTCGTCTATTGTCTTGTCCTAATTCATTAAATCATGACCTTCATCAGTAGAAAAGACAGGGTGTTTAGGACCGTCAGCGATGCATATTTAGACGTTGAAAGAATCGAAGGAAGATTAAAGAGGTACAGTTCGTCAACCGACGCCAGGGGTTGGTGTGATGATGTGGAACAAAGACGGCAACATATACTCAAGCAAATGCTGGTCGGCCCTAGCAAATGTGAGCAAAATATTGTACCCCTTGATATTATGATGCACATGTTTACTAGAAGAGCAGACGATAACGCTAAGCGTTTAACTGAACTATCGAGGTGCATTTTAAATGCGGTGGAACCCATGGATCTCACAAGAGAGCAAAGAGCGGTCCTTAATAAATTGGTAATAGGTTAGTGTAATGTGTGTTGTTTAGGAATGTTAAATTTTTAAGATTTGCAGAAGATGAACTTTAAACAAAATAATATGAGCCAGCCTAGAGATCTATTAGATGATGTAAATATTTTTTTGCATGCTGTACATGGTTTCTTATTAATCATTTAATAATTACAGAATGAATTTGATTCACAAAAGTCTAGCCCAAAAATCCCACTTAAAATAAAACTGAAATTAGTAAATGGCGACGGAAATGTAGCACCCATTCCACAGCCTGTATCTCTGATATCAAATGGCGATAACAAAGCAAAAATTAGAACACGATATTGCAAACACAAAAAATTGGATCAAAAAATAAATATGGCTCTCAGAAAATCGATACTGATAAGTGGTGAGTTTAGGAGGATCTCACAACTCCCAAATTTTGAATTAAAACAGGAAAGGATTAGCCAAGCATTAAATAAAATGGATGATGGACCCTTAGAAAGGGTACTAAATGCATATGAATCTTCTGAAATTAGTAAAGCAAATAGATTAACAGGAGGGAAATCCAGTTCTAGCGGATTTCTTTTAAACAGTTCAGAAAGTAATATAATTCAACGTTGCAGTCTCTCCAGGTCGATTGGTACCAAGTGCAGCCTGGCTTCCATGTCAAAAATTAAAATGAGAATGAAAATGGGAAAGAAGAATAATTATCCGCCTGAAACAAGAAATATAGAAACACCACCATTAATTGATATCATGGAGAAAACGTGTCGATTTTGCCGGAATGATAAGTTTAGGTATTTTATTAGTTTTAATAATTGAAAAAAGTACAAATATTAACTTTATTTTTTCAGCTGTACATGTTTAGAGCCATGTCCAAAATATTTATGTTACAAGTGTAAAGACGTCGTTAGAAGTTATTCAGATTCACATTTTCAGTTGGTCCCATTTGCTTCAAACGTTTCTGCAGACTTAACGGAATCTGAAGAACCAGTAACAATAGGAAAATGCAAAGTGTGTTGCCGTAGGATTATACATATATGTGCAGTATTAAAAAAAATACAATTTTAGCTCTCTGTGTCGGTTGGAACAAATTCAATTGATAAAAATAATAATGATGCAATAGTAAATATTTTAAAAGACTATTGTACAAAGGTAGAGACAATTGACAAAGACAATAAGGCATTACTTCGACAAGTACAATGTACATGTGAATTTTTATTTTAAATAAGTAAACTTAAAATTGTATTTTTAGTATTACATATTTCGGAGTGCAATAAATTTTCTAACACAATATTTGGTTTAGAAAACGATTTGTTAGAAAATCAAGGGAAACGTTGCTCACTAGAAAAGAGTCTTTTAGAAAAAGATTTCCTCATGGAGAAGGTTTGTATTAATGTTAAACTTAAGTTACTACTTAATTCGATTATTTAGAGTGAACAAGAAAAAGCTTCCCTTAAAGATCAAATAAAACACCTGGTAAATAAATTAGAATGTACTGATAAAGAAATTAAGGAAACAGAGAAATATAGGATTATGTATGAAGAGATCATAAATGAATTATCCAAACAAAAAGAAAATTATAATTCGATAATTCAGGATTTCAACAAAGTAAAGAAGGAACGCGATTCCTACAAGAACCAATATGAAAATTTGGTCAGATACAAATATGAACATAACAAACTGCTTGCTGAATTAGAAGCTACAAAGAAAAATTCTTTCGAGCCAAATGAGTTTCAGCAGAAGCTGGGTGAAAGTCTTACTCCAATTGGAGACGAATTAGCACACATAAAGAAAGATATAGAAATTTTGAAATCTGCTAAAAAGCCGTATATTGTAAGTACATTTTTAAATGCGTTCGGATAACTTTATATTCATGTTACTTACAGAATACTGTAGACATGTGCATAGAAACAGATAGGACAAGAAATCGAAACGCATCACTCTCTACGGAAGAAGTGGATTCTATTTCAGACTTCAAAATTGATGTGCCTTTTCCTATTAAC
Source organism: Aethina tumida (assembly GCF_024364675.1). Taxonomy (NCBI): domain Eukaryota; kingdom Metazoa; phylum Arthropoda; class Insecta; order Coleoptera; family Nitidulidae; genus Aethina; species Aethina tumida. The sequence continues at coordinate 58,267,354 of NC_065435.1, read as the reverse complement.
AGAAATAAACAACTGGAGATGGCTCAAGCTGAATATAAGAAAATGGAGGACATAGCCAAATGTATACCAGAAAATCCTCAGTACGTGTCTTTGTTGTCCCACTTGGCCGGTTTGAAAAAGAGGGTTCTTCAGTTGGAAGTGGAAAATGGAAAACTGCGAGCCAACGTAGAGCTAAAATTGACACAGAACGTGAATAATAAGGTTATTATTCAGGAAATAGAAAAAATTAAAGAAAAAAAAGAAATTCTGGAGCAACATTTAAAACAGGAAACCAGTAAGCGTAATCAGCTTGAAAAAAATATTTGTGTAAATTATTCACTGTGAGATGAATAAAAATATACTTCTACGAAAGGTTTTAATTGTGGAGATGAATGTGAACGAAACTTACAATTAGCTAAAATATTTGATTACATATAATTTGGTGCGTGACCACGAAATTACTAGATATGGATCGAAGTGACGTCCTTCGTATCCATCGCCTTTGGTTCTGTTATTATTTAACAATGTTACTTCAGTAATGCAATACGTTTATTGGAATAGAACCCGGGGCCACTTCGAATAACAGACTGTCCTAAATAATCTACTAGTTAAAAGTTTGTTGCACACACTTGGATGATAATGATCTTATTTCTATCTATTGTTCCGATTCACTCCATGAAAAAATTATTATTTTGTTCATATTTTCAATTAATCTAATAATAATCGTATGTGTTGCTAAACTAGAGCCATTTTAAGTCAGTTTTTGGGATGGACGTTTATAATTTTCTGGGACCAGTCCTATTGTAGTTAATGAGGATGTGAAATGGGTTTTAGGTAGATTATCTTCAGAATATTACGTATGTAATGTTTATGAGTTCTATATTGTCTCTTTATCTTTATTTTGTGACGTGCTTGAAATATCGAAAAAATGTATAAAGAACAAATATACGCATATATAAATATAAAAGTTGAATCCAAATATAGTTATCCTTTATACAGATCTTGTGATTTAAACATAAACAATAATGGTTTAGTCGATCTGTCAGATGTAACATTAAATCGACCTTGCTGGAGGTTGTTTATTTATATAACAATTGAAAATATGTAATGGTGAAATTATACTAGTTCAATGGTTAACATGTGGTCCACCCTAAAATTTAATATTTGATTTGTAAATTTTATACTATCACTTGGGCTTTTATTCATAAATATTTCAAAATTTTATTTTTTAATAGTTAATGAAAATTGATAATTAAAATATATTGATTAGGAAAGGTGATTACAAATTATAATCTTTAGTAATTAAATTTAATAAAAATTTATCAATATCAGAATCAATTAATGGCGTTAATGAAAACATTTCCAGTGTATTAATTTTCTCAAAGGTTACAATCCAAGGCAAAATATAAAATAAATTAACAAAGACCCCATTCCTGGAACGATTTGGAATTAAAGCTATCAGTCATCGATAAATTTTACCGAATTAAAAAGTAAACCGGAAATTTACCAATAATGATAGATGTGAGAGCAATATAATGGTGAAATATGTTCAGGAATGTACATTCCATAGACATAACCGACTTATTTGGCAAATTTATTAAATTTAATTCGTTTACTATTGTAATTTTAAACAATACGAACGATAAGTGTGGCTGAATAGAAACAGCGATGTCTCACATTTAAAACTTTGGTACAACTGATATACAAATCAATTTGTCGCATTTACGTCAAATAAATTTACATTTTTTCAACATCCAATTGTCCGGAAATGAATTTTTGTTACTCGAATAGTTTTTTAAGTGGCATCCCTAATTGAATTGCAAATTGCTCCTAGAAAATACTTTCTAAGAGCATGTGCGGTCTTCTGTCATTCTCTAAACGTAATCATAACATTAATCACATAAAAAGTGATCTAATTACAAAAAAAATATACACATTTTGATTCATCGTCGTTTACACAAGATCGACCGTGTTAATTATGCAAATAAATTCTTTCTTGGGGCGTTTGTTGCTGCTCGTTATGTAACACGGTGCAAATCGTAAAAAAGGTGCCTTAAATTTCGACAAATCTCGTTTTACAGTGCTGAAAAAATATTCTGACCTGGTAACGTTTTTTCTTTCGCAACACTCGCGGAATCCGGAATAGGAACGATTTACAAATGTAGTTTGACTTGTTAATTTATAAGTATGTACCTATTTGTGTAAGGAAACGTAAATAACACATGAGTTATTTTGATTGATTCCGCACGAATTTATAAACAGGATGTCATTAATTTAAAGATAAAGGTGAACCAAAAAAAGAAAAATAATCAGTTTTAAGGTATAAAAGTAGCTAATGAGACGGTTTTAAATTTAAATGAATTGTAAATGAGAGAGAAGTTTCCTTTTTCAAACGAAGACTTTTCACACCATTTGACGCGCAATTCTATTCGTTATGATATGTACAACATACCCGGTGCCGAAAATGAACATTTACAGAAATTTTGATCGTCTTGTTTTAATTTATTCTAAACATATATATTAATTTTTTATGTTGCAATATCTTTACGTCAAAATATTCAAAAAGTTAATTTTATAAATATTGATATTATATATAAAATATGAAATTTGATAAAAGTAAATGGAAATATTAAATATTCTGTATACCAAGAATATAGTTCTCATTAATTAAAAATAATAGGTAGTTACTATATGTGAAAATCCATGAACATTTTTTGAAAAAATTAAATATCTCAAAAATAAGGTAGGAAATCAATTCAAAATGTAGCAGGTTAAGAATTTTGCCTAGAATTGCAAATGCAGTAATATTTATTTATTTGTAAGACATTTTGAAAAAATAGATATTGTTATATCTTTTAGTCCTCTATAAACCTCTAATGAATCATTTAGGTGAATCATTCTGTATATTTAAATATACAATTTTTATTATTGTTTGGTAATCGCAATAAAACCCACTTATCCCAAATTAAATTAACAACGAGCCAAACAGTTTTATTGTTCTTGTTTATGTAATTGTAAGTCGGTAAAATTAAAATCAATATTTATGATTATTGCGTGGTGTTACGTTGTCAGTTACCATTTTGGATTCAAGCTGTAAATTGTGGGATTGCTCCAATTTCTATTAGCTTTGAGCTAAAAAATGAAATTGAATTGTAGAATCTACTGTTACTTTTTGGAACAAGGTTAATTGAGTTATTAAAAAAAATTGAACAATATTGGCAACAATATATCGAGGAGTTTTGCATTTTTTCTTAATGAAAAGGGGAATTTTGAATATAGTAAATTAATAGTCAATCAATATAGTTTATCAAAGTAATATAAATTTTATGTTATATGTTAGACTGGATGTCTAACCTATTGAGCATGCATGGGATAGCTAATACGACTGTATCCTTCCATAGCTTCAAACGATAATATTGCGGACATGGGCCAGTGTACCGAAGGAAGAACTGAATAACTTCATAGAAGACATGCATAAGAGGTGCTAAATTTTGTATGCATATGTAATATAATTTATTAAGTCGTGTACATGTTTTAGTCTTGAAAAAGTATATTTTTTTGAATTGAGTTAAACAAAAATGCAATAACTTTTTCATCGCTTTTTTTGATATATGTCTGTACATAAGTTAGTCCATGTGTCCTATGAAGTAATCTACACAAGGATCCAATTAATTAAATTAAACTACCCGTCTCCACTGTTCTATGCTCCACAGAACCTGATTCTGAATAAATTGAAATTGGGCCTTCACAGTCGTGGTAGAAAGTAGGGTTTTTTTGCAGGTCTGCGGTCAAACAAACTTACATAAACCTTCTTCTCACAGTCCTTGAACAAATTTCTGCAAGTCCCACCCTTTGGGTTTAATTTGAGTCGATAATAAGAACGTTGATTCCTTCAAATATTGCAAATTTACCCAATATTGTTCGTAGCTATCACTTACTTGGTATCTTTAAATTACAAATTATAAGCCATTAACTCTTAAACTGTAAAATTAAATTTTTTACGTAACATAATCGTTCCAATAAGAAACAGTAATGTATCTATAAAATTAAAGCACACAAAAAAACATAGCAACTGGGTTCACCATACTGTACAACATAATAGCCTATTCCAATTCATAATATTAATACGTGTCGCTGATAAAATCCGTGCGCCTGCAGAATTATCATAAATGTTTCGTTTAACTCGCGATTCGGTATAATTATTAATTAAATTTAGACAGGACACACCTATCGTCGAACTGTATGTGTGTGTCGGACTATGACATAATATTTCTGTATAAAAATCGAAAGTGATCCAAGGCCTTGAAGTGCATGCACGCAGGTAGCACACATCCATCGACAGCCTCCTCCATCCACGGACGAATCGCTTGACATTAATCACCGCAGATCAGAGCAGCTGGAGCGCGTAACCGCTTCTTCCTTGCCTAGTCTAAATTTTCCCATTGCATCTATTTGTACAATTTTTTTATTATTCTTGTTTTATATTGACTTCAGTAATAGAACATAATTTTTCTGGCTTCTTAAGCAGCATCACATTGATTCTAGTTTAGTTAATATATTACTTTTTAAATATTTAAATTTAATTCTGTATTAAGAAAACACTAAGTACATGATATTGCAGATTTTCCCTAAATGATACATTTCTTCAACTCTTGATCAACTTGAACTGATGAATTAAATTCAGTAATTAACCTAACGTAACTTAACCTACTTACAAATTAAAATAATTATATTTAGACAATATAAAGAAATAAATAAAAATAATTTTTATATTTTGATTTATCTAGTTTTTTTTTCTAATATACAAACTATTTTTGAGTAATTTTAAGAACTACTTCTTTACTTACGTTATTTGCCTTATATCTAAGTAAACATAGAATGTTGCTCAATTAGTTATCTGTCATAAGACACGGCAACAGTTCTCACTGAATGGTCCAGTTTTTGGGCATCTGCAAGTGTAATCCATGGTGTAACAACAACGTCGAGACAAGCAGGGCTCCGGCGAGCTCTGCAGGGGCGGGGTCCTTTCACTTGACCGCCAATAGTGCGCGCGTAAAACAACCAGGCGAAAACTTTTAATACGGATTCCTGACCTTCTCATTGTGTTGCCGATCGAACCCAACGAAATTTCATTTCAACGATATGTGGCGTCATTAAGATGAATGAAAAAATTTTAAAATTCCACACAATCATATACTTTATGGACACAAATTACACAAATATAATTAAAACGTGGCAAAGGTTATAGTTTCAAGTTTTTCGAGAACATTTTTCATATTCAACAGGAAATGATCTTATAAATGATATCGAATCTAATTGGCCGAACTTTTCGTAACCCGAAATTATATATTTCTTTAGTAATATCATTGACAGCAGAGGTCATAAGTGTTAATATCATATTCAGACACTTATTTCAATGATTTAAGTAGTATATCATTATTTCAGGACTTTTACTTTTAAACAATAAAATTCTGATTTATTGTGAGTAAAGAATGGCTTCAATTCAAGTTAATTTTAATATATTTATATATTATATATAACAGTTCTGAAATTGTACGTAATAATTCGTAATTAATTTTAATACTTAAGGCCAAGTTGGTATTTTATGGATATGACATACTAATCCCGTCATACAACTCAATTATAATTATTTAGTTTCTATAAAGTTAATTATACACACATAATATATATTTATATGGAGTGCAGATTGTAAGTCCTCAAAAATTCAATTTCAATTATTATTTAATTGTTTCTCCTGAAATTTCATTAATCATTTTAAATATTTCCAAGAGGTCGATGAATCAGAATTCGAATTATTACCTAAGAACAGTCCTATTAAATATTACTATGAGCTTAAGTGATATGAGGCTGTTTCTTGAATTTTCTGGGTCAAACAAAAAATGTTGCCCATAAATAAAAATGTTAAGAAGTCCATAAAATGGTGGTGATAGAAAAGACATTTATTAGATTTTTATCACATATAATATATATAGATCAGAAGCAAATTACAATTAATACATATTTCTACTATTATGGCGCATTCACCATTTAATTAAACATTCAACTGAAATTTGTGTTTAATGAATTTTTGTATATTATCTAATATAAAGATCAGATATCGACATTAAATAAATTAATTATTCTTATAATATATGTTGTGACATTTACTAAATAATTTAAGTTTCCGATATTAAATCTTTTAACATTTTTCATAATTTATTCACGAAAATTTCATTTGCCCTGTGTTGAAAGGTGCTGCAATAAATAAAAAAAATGTTCAATCAAATGTAATGCAAAAAAAACTCATTGTTTATTTGAACAATAGGTGTACAATTATGTGTTGATTTGTAGACAAATTTCATAATAGTCATGTTGATTTAATTATTTAACTGGAATTAATTTCTTAAAGCACTTAAGTAGGAAAATATATTTTATTATTTATTAAAAATAATTTGAATTTATATTTAAATGCTATCTTATCATTTTTAATGTAGATGTTTCAAGATCATTTTGCTTTTGAAATTTTGACAACTTTGTCATGCCGAGCCCCAGAAACAATTAACACTTCAGAGGTCATCTTAATAAGATAATAGCCATCAAAGCTGGACAATAATTAGGTCAATATTGGTTATTAACAAATCATTTTAAATTACACTTGTGCGTAAAATCTGTTGTATTGCGGGTGCACAAAATATGGTCCGATGTCAGGACCGGGCCAGTGAAAGTAAATCAAGTAGTCTCCCAATGTTCCGAAACACCACTCCCCCAAATCATATCCATATATAAACGACTATTCCCAAAATGTTCGTCACACTATCCACTTAGTGCACAAACATGGCATTCAAAGTGAGTACACGACCAACCACGTCCTATAAAACAATTATTTATTGAATTGTACCGCCTATCTAAACCGGATTTTTATGTTTCAGTTCGTAGTATTCGCTGCTTTCGTAGCTGTAGCCCGTGCTGGTGGTTTGGGATATGCCGCCCCAGCTTTAGCTTCCTATGCCACCCCAGTAGCTCACAGCTACGCCGCTCCAGCCGTATCCGCCTACGCTGCCCCAGTCGTAGCGAAATACTCCGCTGCTCCAGCTGTCTCTTACTCTAGCATCTCCGCCCCAGTCGTTGCCAAAGCCGTAGCTCCAGTAGCCACCTACGCCGCTGCCCCAGCCTACGCTCACGCCGCTCCAGTAGCCACTTATGCCGCTGCCCCAGCTTACGCCCACGCTGCCCCAGCTTACGCCCACGCTGCCCCAGCTTACGCCCATGCTGCCCCAGCTGTAGCCGCCTACGCCGCTCCAGTAGCTAAAGTAGCCTACGCTCCAGTACAAAAGACCATCATCGCCGAACCTGAAGCCCCAGCTCACTACGATTTCGGATACGCCGTAAACGACCCACACACCGGAGACAGCAAATCCCAACAAGAATCCCGTGCTGGAGACGCCGTCCACGGTAGCTATTCCCTCATCGAAGCCGACGGCAGCAAACGTACCGTAGAATACACTGCTGATGCCCACAATGGTTTTAACGCTGTCGTACACAAGGAACCAGCTGCCGTTGCCGTAAAAGCTGTAGCTCCAGTCGTAGCTAAAGTTGCCGCTCCAGTAGCTCACTACGCCGCTCCAGCCGTAGCTCACTACGCCGCTCCAGCCGTAGCTCACTCCTACGCTCCAGCCGTAGCTCACTCCTATGCCCCAGCCGCCGTATCTGCCTACGCTGCCCCAGTCGTAGCCAAATACTCTGCTGCCCCAGCCGTAGCTACCTCCTATTCCAGCATTGCTGCCCCAGTAGCTGCTTTTGCTAAAGTAGCTGCCCCAGCTTTGTCCTACGCTCATGCTGCCCCAGCTCATTCTTACTACCACTAAGTTATTGCTTAGTTAGTTAATGTGTTGTTTTGAATGCCATAGAATATTTATTTATTGAATAAAAATTATGAAAAAATGTATTTTCTTTTTTTATTTTGGATATTAAAACTTGTAAGTTTATGGATAATTGTATGTCATTATTAAGATTTTTATATATATATATATATATATATATATATATTTATATATATATTTATATATATATATTAAATTCATATTATTTTTATATAGCATACAGTGTGGTCGCCCTGATAACTGTTATAAACACACCCAACAATTTATTTCCATTTTCGTAAGAATATATTTTTTATTATGAACACAATATTGTTTTAGATAAATTAATACATTAACTGAACTCTGTAATTAACCAATTTTAACCAGAAATATATAACAGAATATGAAAAAATGGGGTATCATACACCACTGTTTCCATTAAAAAAATAATAATAGTTCAAAGGCTCATAAATATACAGTAGGAAAAGCGTTTGACCCATCTGAATCTAGAGAGAGATATCATGCTTGACAGAGACAGCAGAAGTCAGCCCCGTAGTGGGAAACTTACTGTCTCTATCATACGTGACGTCTCTCTTATATCAATGTTATGGTAAAATAGTTAATCTGACAACATTTTATATGACATTTATCACTCAAAATTTGTGAATTTTTATAACTATAAAAAGATATGATTATAGTACTAGTATAGGCACATATTTCACTTTCGGAACGAACAGATCCAGATTTATAGATTACAGACTAAAATCTTAAAATGAATTGAAAAATTTTAATATCGTCTTAATCCTTATGATCTTCCATACTTTTTAAGAAATTTTGTATTTTAAGACAATTTTAGAACTATTGTGGGAGTTAAGTATTTGGCATTTGACTTCTTATCATGTATTCATCACTAAAATTTAAAAAAGTAAAATAATAAAAATAATAAAATCAGAACGTATTTTAAAGAATTTTTATTGAATAAATAAATATTCTATGGCTTTCAAAATAACACATTAACTAACTAAGCACTAACTTAGTGGTAGTAAGAATGAGCTGGCGCAGCGTGAGCGTAGGAAAGAGCTGGGGCAGCATGAGCGTAGGACAAAGCTGGGGCAGCTACTTTAGCGACGGCTGCTACAGGGGCGGCAATGGTGGAATAGGAGGTAGCTACGGCTGGGGCAGCAGAGTATTTGGTTACGACTGGGGCTGCGTAGGCAGATACGGCGGCTGGGGCGTAGGAGTGAGCTACGGCTGGAGCGTAGGAGTGAGCTACGGCTGGAGCGGCGTAGTGAGCTACAGCTGGGGTGGCGTAGTGAGCTACTGGAGCGGCAACTTTAGCTACGACTGGAGCTACGGCTTTTACGGCAACGGCAGCTGGTTCTTTGTGTACTACAGCATTGAAGCCATTGTGGGCATCAGCGGTGTATTCTACGGTACGTTTGCTGCCGTCGGCTTCGATCAGGGAGTAGCTACCATGGACGGCATCTCCAGCACGAGATTCTTGTTGGGATTTGCTGTCTCCGGTGTGTGGGTCGTTAACGGCGTATCCGAAATCGTAGTGAGCTGGGGCTTCTGATTCGGCGATGATGGTCTTTTGTACTGGAGCGTAGGCTACTTTAGCCACTGGGGCAGCATAAGTGGCTACAGCTGGGGCAGCGTGGGCGTAAGCTGGAGCAGCGGCATAAGTGGCTATTGGAGCGGCGTGAGCGTAAGCTGGGGAAGCGGCATAGGTGGCTACTGGAGCTACGGCTTTGGTAACGACTGGGGCAGAGATGCTGGAGTAAGAGACGGCTGGGGCAGCAGAGTATTTCGCTACGATTGGGGAGGCGTAGGCGGATACGGCTGGAGCGGCGTAGCTGTGAGTTAATGGAGTGGCGTAGGAATCCAAAGCTGGGGCGGCATATCCCAAACCGCCAGCACGGGCTACAGCTACGAAAGCGGCGAATACTACGAACTGAAACAAAATAATCCGGTTTAAAATAGCCGAACAATTTAATAAATAATTGTTTTGTACATGGTGGTTGCTCTTGTACTCACTTTGAATGCCATGTTTGTGCACTAAGAGGATAGTGTGAGGAATATTTTGAAAATAATCGTTTATATATGAGTGTGTTTTGGGGGAGTGGTGACTCGAAGAATTGGGGGACAGTTTGATTTACTTTCACTGGCCCGGTCCTGACAGTGGTTAGTGTTTCGTGAAGTTATAACATATTACACATTAATATCTAAGCCAGTAGGGTGTGCGGATCTCTTACCCGTTTTAAATTTAAAATATTTGTTATTCCACAAATATTATTTATACATATTTTAAATTAAATTTAAAATACAAAGTTGTTACAGGACCCAGAAACAAACTTCGATTATTTAGCTATTATGGTGTAATTTTCAATCTTTTTTCGTTTATTTAATTTAATTTGGACTTGATGAATTTTAAATTTTACATTACCTTACAACAAAAAAATTTGGCTCGCCAAAAATGTACCGCGAGGCGTTAGAGGTTGAGAAAGAATTATTCGACAAAATCTAAAAACTTGCCAAATTTTTTCTAATGGGAATTGGGATAAAATAATAACTCATTCATTAAAAGGTTTTTAATTCCTTATTCATTGTTGCTTAATTTTTGAAAATCGATACACTCGGTTAGAAATTTTTGAAATACCAATAATATACTTAACGAAAAATTCAAAAATTGATTGTTTTTCTTTAGTTTTTCGGATGATTTTTTCATCAAACGTACTGTTGATAATCCAAAGCCCTATAAATTTCTAAACGAATCAATCGACTTTTAAAAACTAAGCAGCAATGTGTAATACGGTTTTATTACGATTTTTATGTCAACAGTTATCCCCTTACAAACATATCTGACAAGAATTCTTATAAAATTATATCATTTAAGTTTCCGGGGTATCACAGTGGACTGAGAAAATATGTGATATTAGAGATGAAATAATGGAAATTTAAAAACATTTAAAATCTGATACTTGATTTTCGAGTTCCTATGTTTGTATCGATAAAAAAAAATTAAAAAGGTAATAATATTAAAGATAAAATCAATAAAACCAGAAAGTATTTTTTAAGAATTTTTATTCAATAAATAAATATTCTATGGCATTCAAAATAACACGTTAACTAACTAAGCACTAACTTAGTGGTAGTAAGAATGAGCTGGAGCAGCGTGAGCGTAGGAAAGAGCTGGGGCAGCATGAGCGTAGGACAAAGCTGGGGCAGCTAGTTTAGCGACAGCGGCTACTGGGGCGGCAATGCTGGAGTAGGAGGTAGCTACGGCTGGGGCAGCGGAGTATTTGGCAACGACTGGGGCAGCGTAGGCAGATACGGCGGCTGGGGCGTAGGAGTGAGCTACGGCTGGAGCGGCGTAGTGAGCTACAGCTGGGGTGGCGTAGTGAGCTACTGGAGCGGCAACTTTAGCTACGACTGGAGCTACGGCTTTTACGGCAACGGCGGCTGGTTCTTTGTGTACTACAGCGTTGAAGCCATTGTGGGCATCAGCGGTGTATTCTACGGTACGTTTGCTGCCGTCGGCTTCAATGAGGGAGTAGCTACCGTGGACGGCGTCTCCAGCACGAGATTCTTGTTGGGATTTGCTGTCTCCGGTGTGTGGGTCGTTAACGGCGTATCCGAAATCGTAGTGAGCTGGGGCTTCTGGTTCGGCGATGATGGTCTTTTGTACTGGAGCATAGGCTACTTTAGCTACTGGGGCAGCATAAGTGGCTACAGCTGGGGCAGCGTGGGCGTAAGCTGGGGCAGCGGCATAAGTGGCTACTGGAGCGGCGTGAGCGTAGGCTGGGGCAGCTGCGTAGGTGGCTACTGGAGCTACGGCTTTGGCAACGACTGGGGCAGAGATGCTGGAGTAAGAGACGGCTGGGGCAGCAGAGTATTTCGCTACGACGGGGGCGGCGTAGGCGGATACGGCTGGAGCGGCGTAGCTGTGAGTTAATGGAGTGGCGTAGGAAGCCAAAGCTGGGGCAGCATATCCCAAACCGCCAGCACGGGCTACAGCTACGAAAGCGGCGAATACTACGAACTGAAACAAAATAATCCGGTTTAAATTAGCCGAACAAGTTAATAAATAATTGTTTTGTACGTGGTGGTTGCTCTTGTACTCACTTTGAATGCCATGTTTGTGCACTAAGAGGATAGTGTGAGGAACATTTTGAAAATAGTCGTTTATATATGAGTGTGTTTCGGGGGAGTGGTGACTCGAAGTATTGGGGGACAGTTTGATTTACTTTCACTGGCCCGGTCCTGACACTGGTTAGTGTTTCGTGAACTTGTAACATATTACACATTAATATCTACACCAGTAGGGTGTGCAGATCTCTTCTCTGTTTTTAAGCTAAAATAAATATTTTTTATTCCACACATATTATTTATATATACTTTAAATTAATTTTAAAATAAAATGTTGCTACAGTAACTTTGTCACCTTGAAATATTGAGCTACTTTTTTCCATTTATTAATAATTTGGATTTTTTATGAATATCCTTTAATAAAAAATTATATGTTAAATTTATTACATAGAAAACTAATTAATTTTCTATAATATTACCCTGGACATAGTAAATAAAAGTAGTAAAATAATTAAAATTAAGAAATATAACATATGACAAATTTCTTGCTGCTTAATGATTTTTATGAACTCTTATATCAAAAATAAAATACAAAAATTAATAATTATAGTTTTGTGTGATATTATGAAATTGTATTAGATATTCAGAATAAATGAGATTTTCTAACTATAACGAAAAAGTTGGCTTGTTGGCTACTAAATTTCTGTCTTATTTTACTTAAAATTAAAATTTGACAAAGTAGCTCCATCTCTCATTGATATAGACAAGTAACTGTTATTATGATGCAGAATACATTTAACTTTTACGTTTAAAATTGAAATCTTCATAATATATTAACATTTTATTTATTTTGTCTAGAGATGTCACACACAATTCAAGAATTGGAATAAAAACTGCATTTCTCAATAAATCACTAAAATAAATATGCATTATTCATTTACACTCTGGTATCATTATGTGACATAAATAATGCCTCTTTTCATGTTTTCATATGAGTGTAATATAATATATAATATAATATAATATAATGTGGATTTATATAAATATATATATATATATATATATATATATATATATATATAAATTGAATTATAATAAATCTTTTTTAATTACAATTATATCCCTAATAGACAAAAATATTTGTCGACAATAAGCATACATATAAATATTTATATTTTTACGTATTGCCATTAATAGGATGCCAAAGCCTCAATATTACTCAAATCAATATTTCATTTTCTATTATCCACGTACCACATAAATATGTGTCATTATTAAAGATTTATACTTATATTAGCATTTACATCTTCTACAACTACTAACAGCTTTCGACGTGTAATTAAATTTTATTTTTTTTCACGCTCAGACAACATCTTGGCGATTTTAAGAAAACAACCATATACGTACAATTTAAAATTGCAATTCACCACAGCCAATCGGCACAAAATTCCAGTACTTAACCGTGAACAATTAACTTAAATAAAGAAATTACAGTTACCATCTTTAACAATTAACTGCGGATGTTCGTTTTTTTTTGCAAGCTCATTATGTATGTCTAATGAATTATCAGTCGATTAAATAAGAATTTCCATAAATATTGTAAAGACCCGCTGTAACGATTCGTTACGCATCACGCTGTAAGTAGGTCTTAATGCATCTTGATTGCTTACAAAATTTTCAACAGATTGTTGGCTCTCATTCCGAATCAACATCATGATCAATGCCAATTATAATCGATCATCAACAAACCTCGTTGGCAAATTATTCATCGATCTTTCAGGAAGTGCATCGGCAAATGTAAATAGAACCATTTGTACCGGTTGTCGTCGGTAGTTTTAAGAACTCTCCAACTGCAAACAATAAGTATCGATAATGTGGTGATGTTTGACCCTAGAGACACCAGATGAATAAAGTAATTGCATTTGATTTCTTAGCAGGTGTCTAGTCATGTTCATCGATCGTGATGGTTGGCTTCTTTCCCAGACCCGCTGCGGTGCATCGCGATGCTACTTTCCATTCACTTTAAATTCTGCAAACACGCTGGATTCCTCGCAGGTCTAAGTGTTAACAACGTTTGCCCATTGGAAAACTGAAAAGAAATCTACTTTAAACGTCTCCTTTTTTATTTTCCAACTTTACACAATACATAGTAAATTTTTATTAAGTAATAACTATTTTATGTTGTATTGTAAAATTTATTATAAACCTCTTTTCAGACTGTTTTACTTTACAGGAAATTTGTGTAAAATGTAAATATTTACAGGAAAGGATTGCGTTCTAATTGATTTGCAATCAACACAAATAACTTTTAATTAGTTTATCAATTGAATAAATAATTAGAACTTGTTTGTTCGTACTAAAATTTAACAACTAATTTATTTCAAACAACTGACAGTAAACACACAAAACTGAGAACAATAAAACACAAACCAGGCGTGCTGCTACAAAGGCTTATTTAATATTTTAATTGTACCCGAGTAGTAATATAATAAAACTGCAGGGGACGTGTCAAAATTAATAAACAATGTGTAAATGCCTACACGACAGCGAATTCATCATTTCATTCTAGCAAATTAAAGAGTCGTTTCGAATGCCATTTCACAACCAATGCGGCTAGAAATCACTCCCTTAACTACCATCCAATTTCGAAACTGTTCATACAATTTACATCCCAGCTGATTTTCACCGACATTCACCAGATCCGGTGTATAAAATTTAAGTTAGAATTAACTTTGACACTTTTATTTAATCAATAGATGTGATTTACATGTACCTCATAAAATAGCATTTAATTCCAAAAATAATTCGAGTTCAACGATTTCAAAGCGGACACAATTGCATGGATTCATATCGCAGTAAAACTGGTTTTGTGTATAATTTAATCGTGCCATAAACACTAAAGTGCTTCCGTTATTAATTAAAATTGTAAATACAGTCTAGTTGCGGTTCCTCCCCGTAAATCAGTTATTTATGGTAAAAATTGTTTTTGATCCAGTTAAACTCAGCCAATTTATGTTGTTTCTGAATTTAATGTAACAACGGGAATGTCATAATTTTTAAATTATTAATTTGATGTTATATTCATATTCAGTTTCGATGTTTATTTAAAATAATTTATTTATATTTTATGTTTGGCTTTTGATGTGGATAATTTGATTTATTTCAAAAGTCAGAATACCAACCTCTTTATATTGCAACAAAATTATCAAAATAAACAATGCAAACTCTTGCATAAATTAAACAAAGTTGCGTCATCGACAGAACTTTTAAACTAGTAATAAAATTAATATCACCAAATTAGGATATTAATAAATTAAAATAAATAAATAAAATATTAACCGTTACAATTTTCCAATCAGTTGGTTCCCTTATGTTCTACGAACAGTTTCCTCTATCCTTGGCATACTCAAATGTTCAAGTGGATTGCTATCAGGTGAACGCGAGGGCCAGTGCATCCATCGTGATATCGTGCAGCATTCATTGCTCCTCCGTATAATATGAGTAATTTCGTGCGTGATTCCACCCCACACTGCTACAGAACCAGATCCAAAAGCAACTGCTGGAGCACGATGTCTTTCACTTCATTCACGCGTTGTCCAAATACGGTTTTCAGAGTAATTTAATGTGTACCTAGACTTATCCGTGAACAAACAATTACACCATTCGGCTGTAACAGAAAGTGTCAAAATGTCTTCTGGTTCTAAAACCAACTTAATGCAACCTTCTTCTGATGGTAGAAAGACTTGTGAGAGAGACAGTGATTCCAACGACTGCACCAAGCCTGGATGTAGGAAGTCTGATTTCGTCTACCAGAAATGGTTAGAAAACGGTTCTGTCATCTGATTGTAGCTCGTTTTTGACTATCACCATGTCGTATTACCAGTTTGCAGATAACGATTCCTAGCGTGACTTATTACACATTGTGGGACATTATACGTCTGGGTTACTTGCTGTTGACTCAGATTATCATGTACTAAAATTTCAATTGTAGCGGCAAAATTTTCAAAAGAAAGTCTTGTATGAGATAATTTATGGTGTCAAACAACAGATAAATTAAGAATGAATCGAATAAAGCGTGTTCAAATCCACAAAATGCATTTTTTGAAAACAAAAATCTTACAAAATGGAATGCTGTTTATTTTTATGTGTATAAAATCCATAAATAATGAAAATAAATTTAATACCCTAGAGCTACAAATATTCAAATAACATGAAATTCAAATTATCCACTTCAATAGACGTGCAGTGCATAATGTTTGTTATATAAATGTTTCTCTTATTTTAATTATAACTATATTTATGTCTTGTTTCATGAGATCTATTCAATTTTTAACTTCAAGTTTTGTGCAAGGTAGGCAAACTTTTATTTTCTCTTATTACATCACAACTTTTAATTATTTTGATTGATCTTATTACACACTTTAATAACTTACTTTAGTAGTAATTCGAATCAATTATACAATTTTTTATTTTCAAGCATGGTTTCTGTTACAGACCATCTTGACTTGATCTCAACAAATTAAAAACGCAATCTGGTTGCAATTTACCAAATGATTTGCCACATTTCAAAACATCAGTTAATGATTTCGTGAAATTTTCGTTACAAATTAATGATTACCGAGGTCGAGAAAAATCATCTTTTTATTAAACAATTTGTAGGTGGATAATTCGAATCGCCATAAACAAATTACGCAACTGCAATTTGCATGCACTTATGCATAAACTGTTTTGTATTTTTTATTGAATCATCTTGGGCGGAACAATCAGTTTCTAAATTGTAGTCATTAACCTGTAATTGAGATATAAAATTGATGGTGCTTATTCTCGTATCAACTATAACAATTCCTGTTCCACCGGTTATGTCACCGGGGTGGTGTATGGTTTATATGTAAATGTATTACATTTTTGTAGACGTATGGGACCATATTTGGTGTGTCGCTGAAGATTCCATTGCCCTCTTTACCACTGTTTATTTAATACATACGGTATTCTGATATCATTAAAGAATAATAGTAATTACAAGTAAACTATGGTCGAGTACCCACATGTTTATTATTTTAAACACAATGGGAAGAACGGCAGTAACCATCGTAAAAATAAAAGTACCAGAAACAATTTACTTTAAACTGTGACGTATTTCATCGATTTCCTTGTGTCACATGTTTCAAATGGGCAATAGTTCTTTGGCACGAGAAAATTTATTGGGACACTATTTAAGTCCATTTAAACAACATAAATTCGACTTGGGACTTGATGGTGATGGACGCCCATGGTGCGTTTTATCATTGGACCACGAAAGCTTGTACTTACTCAGAACAACGCCAGAAAACTTTTATTACAGACCACGTCATGCCATTCTCATATAAATACTGTAATTGCTAATTCCTGCTCTAAATAATAATTGTTGCGAGATCTACGTGTCCATGGCGACTCAACATCGGACCCAGAACATCGCATACATGAATAAAATAACTTAAGTGGGTAATTTCTATGATGAAGTCTTAGATATCCATCATTCCATTTCATACATGGGATCAGAGAAACCGAAGCCATCGATGTATCGCATTATTGATAAACCTGGTTAATTACATACGTACGTTGTACGGATATTTCCTAGACAATTATATGAAATTGAACGTGGCATCAAATTAATATGTTCGGAGATGGTCCGTACACTTTAATTCCAATTCAAAAATAATGATACCTGTGGGTTCATACAATGTGAAATAAATATACCACAGTGTACTTTCACCAATTCAATTCTTGAAAAGGTCTTAACCTTTCGGTGGTTTTATGTTGCGGTGCCCTTACTGCTAATTTACTTTCTTCGGTACTTCATTCACCGTTTATATTTATTTGTTTATTTTCTAATCCGTAATAAAAATGTTACGGTGTTAACTGTTGTAGTTTTTTTAATTAGTTTTACATTTTACAGTTGGGCATTTCCAGGTATTTTGCTGATGCAGTCGGTTCATGAACATCGAATGATTTGTTGATATTGCAGCCGTCTTTTACGGTTGATAGAATTATAATTCCATATTTAACCGCGTCTGATATGGTCTAGGTATTTCTAGTTATGCCCACTGATCATCTCCGCTAAAACCTTTACATACAAACACAATCTGATTTTGATAGATTAAAAACATCAAACAAAAAATGCGCAGTTCCTCAGCAACGTAAACATTTATTCTTTTTTATTTTGATCGATTCCCGGAGAATATTGTTCATACGTGAGAAAACGTAACGTGTTATTAATATAAATAATTTAATTATTGCTCTCGGAGTATCTTCAAACTATATTTGACTTCAGAGAACAGCTATAAAAATTGATACTGATGAAACACTTGATCTTGTGTTCGTGTTCACCACAGACAATATTAATTAAGAATTTGGTGTTATTTAACTAATAGGTCATAGTTGAATCCTAAATTCAGTTACCGAAATACAACTGCTCAAATTCGAAATTTTATTTTCTATTCATTCAGTAACTTCTATGTAAACCAACTTTTTTGAGTAAAATTTGCTGAAAAATGTTTATTAATTCGAGAAGTTTTCGAGTGTGTGCTCATTATTTTATTGTAGATATTTTATAAAAATCATTTTTAGCATCTCTCTGTGAGTGAATGTACTTTTAATTCGATATGGTAACAACATTTTCTGATAAACCTGATTTACAAACGTCACTTCTTGTGAGGAAATTAATAACTGCCTAGTAAAAACAGAAATTTGGCTGAATATTTAATTTTGAATAATCAGGTATTTTATAGATTCTAAAATCAAAATAAAGTTAGGTAAATATCAAATTTGTTCAATTTTTTTTTAGAATATAAAGAGTATGAAAAAAAAAAAAAAATAGCAATGAAATCTAACAATAAGAAAAAATAGTTTTATATTTGTAGTGATACAATCTTTAGTTACTTTTTTACTAATTTGTTTTACAAACAATTATAATATTAAGTCAATTTGAATAAATAAATAAATAAATTAAATTCAGTGAAATACTACATTTAAGCAAAAAAATGTAACTTAATTTTAATACCACGTTATTGATGTGACACATTTAAGATCTTAAATAATTTTATTAATTAATATGTAACAATAAACAAATTCAGTATTTCGTCCTATTTCCTTGATTTTCAATCATTACCCGGTATTATTTTGGTATAAATTCTATTAACTCGTGCAAAATGTCATCATCAGTACTGTCTCAATCTCTTAAAAAATACATTTTAAATTTCTTGTTTCGAATCTTCTTTTTCACCAGCTCCCATAAATTTACTATGGCGTTTAAGCTAGGTGATTGAGCTGGCCATTCTAAAACTGCATTTATGTTGTTCCTTAACCATTCCTAGCCTGTTTTGTCATGTGTTTTGTGTCGTTATTGTGCTGGAAGATAAATTTTTAGTGGCATATTCACTCTGCTAAAGGTAACATAATTAATTGCACTATGTTGCTATTTTTTATCCATAATCCTTTATATGCAATTGGACCCATACCGTGATCAAAAAAACAACCACAAACTAATATCTTGTCACCATCATACTTTAAACGTACTTCGGATTTAGTCTTTCATTTTTAGGATGTCTTACAAATATATTACAATCAGTTTTAAACATGACATGAACCTTGACTTGTCATTATTCCAATCTTGCGGTGACCAATGAAGAAGTTTGCAGGTGAAAATCAACTTTCGTACATTTTTAAATGAAGATAATTTTTTTCATCCAAACTTTCTTACAGACACATATGCCTCCGGAGCTTTAAATGAAGAAGAAGAGAAAACAATTTTACTGGATTTACAGATGAAACTTAAAACAGTTGAATGGTTCTTGACAAAACAAATTTCGAAACAGACAACCTGCGACCAATATCAATTTGCCACCACTTTTATAAAGATAAATCACACGACCTTTAATGTCTGTTGAAAAATTAATTCCAAGGGACATCTTAACTTCCTGGTTTTACAAAGAGAAGTAAATTTTTAATGCTGCTAATATATATTGTAAGAACAAGTTCTTGTCGCTTCAAAAATGTTCAGCAAAGAAATGAATAAAAAAATAGCACAGATAAATTGTTACATTAAAATTCCTTGAAAATATTAAAATAAAATATAAGTTTAAGATGAGTACCGGACTAATATCCTTTTAACCTGTCAAGAACGTTAGATAATGAATTAAAAAAATAATAAAACATTTAAAATGTGTATGTTAATTTCACAAAATTTAAAAATATGAAGTATAATACATACCATTTAAGCTAATGACGCTATAGGGGATCAGTTATGATGGTAAATTACTATGTTATTATCGCTTAAGAAAATGGCAAATGATGTAAGTGGCAACAGCCAATGGGTCTCCTTTGTTTTCGTTTGAAAATTCACCTTCCAATTTTAATTTCCATGAATCCTTCGCACATATTTTTTTCGATCATAAAAAGCTATTGTTGCAAATATAAATGAGAATAATTGCCGTGAATGAGCTTTGGTGGGTGTGACCGATGAATTCAGTTTTCGGGTCAAGGTTCATCCTGTTGCTTGGGGTATAAACATATTCTTAATCATCTCGATTAATCTGACAAAGCCCATCGGAACGATCCCAAACACTGCGTGGGGATTAATTCATGTGAAGTAAATTTCTGTTGATCTTATGATATTTATTCGTAGAGAGAATTGTCAATTACTGCAATCTTTTACCCTTTTTAATTGTCTTTATATAAATAAAAATAGCACCCACATTCTTTCTTAAATATATGAATAAATTTAATAAAGAGCTTTATCCAATTCAATTTAAAAATTTAAATAAAACAAAACCTTGTCTTAATTTCGATTGAAAATATTATTTAAGACATAATAATTGTTATTATTATTATTATTATTATTATTATTTAATAACAAAATTAGATGAATCTACATAGATAAAATATATTGAAATATCCTTACGAACTATAATAATTACTTAATTAATTCGTTCTGTACAAACAAACGAACTTTAATCAATCAAAATTTATTGGATTCCACGTGATGTCATCGAAACACTCAGAGTGAAACGGTAAACTTCCTGGACTTGGGTACCAACGTATTCCGCACTCTTAAGACATTAATAAGAAATTAATAGTTTGCAACGGACTTTCAAAAAGCACATGTTAATAGTGTTAATAGTGTAAGTGACGATTGTAATGGTATTTGATTGTATTAACTAAATTGTATTCAAATTGAAAATTAATTAAACCGCGTTCTTTTCATTGTAGTGATGTGGTAATTGCTTTAATTTACAAGAATAATTTATACCCGTTGTTTTTCCTCGTTTCCTGTTTGATTAAAAGGATTTTGAATTTGTACTGGTTCTATTTGTTAATTAATTTTAAATTAATTTTTTTTCATAAATAATTAATTTCATATCTGGAGTTTCGAATAATTGAAGTGGTTAATTATGCTGAATGGTACTTATTGCAATTACCTTTCTATGTGTCGAATTCGATGGTATTTTTTGTTGCTGAATTAAATGAACTAAAAAATAGGTTTGTAGATTTAGATTGGAGCATTTTCACTATTTGATGAGTTTCAGATAAAAATATAATATATAAGTAAGTGTTGTGTGTGGTGATTAGACACTGGCACTGCTATGAAAAATAGCAGGAAGTGAATGTTATAAATTTGCATAATACGGGTACACAAACTTGACCGGTGCTAATCAGAACATCACAATTTAGAGTTTAACGATTAACGGCGATTAAGTTTTCTTATTTCCCCGAATTTTTAAATTATATTTTAGAAACGTGTCTAAAGCAAATAATAAAAAATGGGCATTTCATTCACAAGTGAAATATATAAATCACCTTTATTTATTCTTGTAATCTGGTTATGGCGTAAATATTCTGAAAAATTAGAAAGCTAATTTTATTAGGAGATATGAAATCTGATTTATAAGTAAGTAAAAAGTTTTAATATTTTATTGGTAACATAAATGGTAAATATTCTGAATTGTTTACTTCTTGTAAAATAAATATAATAAACCTTCAC
Source organism: Aethina tumida (assembly GCF_024364675.1). Lineage (NCBI taxonomy): Eukaryota > Metazoa > Arthropoda > Insecta > Coleoptera > Nitidulidae > Aethina > Aethina tumida. The sequence goes on along the minus strand of NC_065435.1, from coordinate 58,245,409 downwards.
CACGGTAAATAAATTTTACAAATAGATTTCTATTACAGAAAAATATATTTATTTTTTATCAATACAGCACATTGCCTTACTAATTTTACTAGTTTATTATAAAATATCTTTTAGGATCACTAAAATGTGTACTATAGTAAAATTTTAATTTAATTTAATTTTTTTGTTAATTAACTGTTTGGTCTGAATAAACTTTATAGTTTTCATATATTAATACAATAATAAATATTATTATGATAATCAATAAACAAACAAACTTTAGAAAATTATAATTTTTTAGTTTAAGAGATAAAATTTCACCAAATAATATTTATGGAAAATAAAATATTTTGGGTATGATTATTTGATAATGCGAATGCTTTCTGATAAATTTGGTAAACACAGCTATTTAGAGCTAATCTGAAATATTTTAATTACCAATAATGAGAAATAATCAATGAATAGATCAATAATAAATATGTTTATATAGTACTAATAATATAGACTATTAAGTTTTATTTCAGGTTTGTTTAAAAATTATATTGGAATATTAAATTTAAATATGTTTGAACAAAAAATGCAGAATAATATATTTGATTACTCTGGAAAATATAATCTTATAAAAATTTTATAAATAATAAACGAATAATGATAAATATAAATGAAAATATTACAAAAAGTCAGATGATTGACTAATAAATTAGTAAAATATAAATATAGTTAAAAAATTAGTAATGATTAAAATAACTTACATAAAATATTTATTTTATTTAATATTTTAAATTATTTAATTATTTGTATGGTAAAAAATACTGCACAATTTTTTAAGGAAACTTTAATTAATAATTTGTAATAATTAATGATTTTTAATTACACACATACATATTCATCATTTTACCAGATTACTTATTATTATTTATATATAAATGAGCAAAATATGAAATTGCTGATGCAATAAACAGTGTTTTGAGAACAATATATTTCAAAACAATTTCATCGTAAATTTTAGTGGTCTGTCATAGATTCTAATTAGGATGCAATTTGCAATTTTTATTAAAACTCATCATTCAGTTCCTTCTTGAATGAGATACAAATAAATGTTTTTAATATTTTAACATGAACTATTGACTTATTGTTTGCATTGTGCATTGTTAGATTAAAAATTTTCATTTTAATTATGTGAGTATACAAATTTTTGTATTCTCTAGATATGTTAATTTTTGTATTTGTTCTTAACTAATCTGTTGATATGTTCTTTAAATATTGTGTTACAATGTTTTTTTTTTTTAATTTTAAATATTAAAATATATTATCTTCTTTTATAATATATTTAAAAAACAAAATATTATATTATTAAAATATATAACAATGTTTAAAAATAACATTAATTTTTTATATTATATCTGTATTTTATAAAAATGTTTCAAAAATTATTTTGTAAAGTGTACAAAAAATAATTATTAATGTAAAACTATCATAATTTAATTTTATTTTGTGTGTGTTAACAAACAACGTGTTAATTCTCTTATTTATATAATTTAAACAGTTACTATGTAATTATTAAAAATGAAATCTTTGCTCATGAATGTTTGCTCATTTTTACATTTTATTTTTAAAATTGTTTAACATAATAATTTATTTTAGCTATAAAACTATTTTTATTTTCACTAATTTACTTTCATTTTTGAAAATTTAATATTTTAAGAAATTTTCTTCTAAAAATCCTTGTTAATTTTTTTGTTAGTGTTTTTAGATAATAATCTTTAAATACTAGAGGTTTCACATCATTTTAATATAATTTAATATAAAAATGTATTATTACGTATTCCAAATATTGTTATTGTACATTCTGCATTAAGAAAAGTTTTTTATATAATATGGGGTTTTTTCTCAGGTGCGTTAATTATACTGGATATACTTATTTGTTTTTACAGTTAATAGAATATAATAATAATAATTAATAATATTTTAATATTTTGACATGAATTTAACTGATTATTTGTGTATCTGTGTGTGTGTGAATACTACATATTTAAATAATTAAATTTGAACACAATTATATTTACTATTAATTGTTTTATTCTCTTAAGTAATACGTTTAAGTCCTCTTTTATGAAATGTTTTTTGTAAACTTCAAATTTTCTTTTTTATTATATGAATGCCAATTTTTAAATTTGTAAATAAATATATTAATAAGTATTAATATATTTAATGAGAATTGAAATAATTACATCTTATTATATTGTACAAATAATTTTTAAGATTTAACTTAATTTAATCTAATTAATTGTCAATCTCAATTTTAACAATAATATTATTGAATTAATTTGATATTTTTTGTAAAATATTTATAATATCTCTGTTTAAAATTTGTGTTGTAACAAAAAAATAAGTTTAAATTTTACCTTATAACACAAGAAACAACGTTTGTGACAATATCACATTTTAAAACAATTTCATGATAAATTTTAGTAATCTGCTATAAATTCTAATTAGGATACAATTGGTAATTTTTGACAAAACTCATCATTCGGGTCCTTCTCATACAAATAATTTTGATATGAAATATTTCGATTGAATTTCTAGTGAACTTCAAATTTTCTTTTTTATTATGTAAATGTGTAAGTTAATAAATAATTTAATAATAAAATATTTTAATAAATAAAATAATATATTTAGTGAAAATTGAATTAATCAATAATTATATTAATGAATTAATTTGGTACTTTTGTAAATCATCAAATATTTATAATTTGTCAGACTTTCTTTAAACAATCATTTTATTGCAATAAGTAAAATGTTTGTTTAAATTTTATGTTAAAACATAAGAAACACGTTTCTGAAGACATTATATTTCAAAACAATTTCACTGAAACTTTTAGTAGTCAGTCATAGATTTTAATTGCATACTATAACTTTTAGCAATTTTTAATAAAATCCATAATTCCGATACTTCCCCAATTGGGTCCCCCACTTGTTTATTTATGCCAATAAAAACTCAATCAGCAAGAACTCCCGTATCGTTAACTCCAAATCCCTGAACTCCATTCAATACGATTTATTCAGCCATAAATCCACGTATCGTGGACGAACCCCTCACGCACACCCCTTCATCCACCGTGCTCCGTGAAAATCCGGTGTCGCTATGAAATTACAGTTCCGGTCATCACGTTTCCCGTTCGGGGGAGGGTGTCGACGGACACAGACGACATCGACGTTACCGTCCGTCGGACTTCCTTCCCTCCACACGGTCCGGCCCAACCTGACTCCAAAACGAAAATCGTGGAACCCGTAAAAAAACAGACGGATCGGCATGCCCCAGTGCACCGTTCGTCTATAAAAGCGGCGCGGCCGCGGTTCGGGCCCCAGTCAGCTGTTGCCAGTATTCCGGTGCAGGTCCCGTGTGCACGCACAGTTCACACAACCACACTTCACACATCCGCCGGCGTATCGCTCCTCTCGTTCCGTCCCTTTTTGCATTTTTTTTCGCCCGAGATTCGTCATCAGTGATCATGGCTACATACGCTGCCTACAGACACATCGAGTTGGACAAGGTCGGCTACGGAAAGAAAAGGTAGGTTCGTAGGTTTCGATTCGCCCGCCACCACATTCGGAGGGTGTTCACCCCGATAGTTGTCATAGTAATGGGAAAATTCGTGGCCGGGAGCAGGACTAGATCAATTTCTAGGTTGCATTCCTTAAGTGCTCGCGATTATTGAAATTATTCTATTAATTCCAACATAATTATTATTAATTTTTACATTTGCATCTAGATTTTTATTAATTTAAAAACTATTTATATCTGTGTGTTTTTTAATAAATTATAAAAATTTTTAATTTATGAACAAGTATATCTTTTTTATATTATTTTTTATCTTTGAAAGTAATTTTGTCGATTATTTTAAACGTCAAAAGCTTCATATTTGTCATCATTACATAAATACATAAATTTTTATATAAAATATATAAATATTGTTTTATTTATTTTATGAATATTTTTATTTATATTTATATATTTTATTTTTATTTTTTGAGTCTTATCTTAAAACTTCATCAAATCAAGTTATTTGTTCAAATAATTATTTAATAATAATAATTTTTTATTTCAAATGTTAAATTATTATTAAATTAAAAAAATATACATTTTGTTTATTGATGATTGATTTTTTCATTCAAAATATTATTTATTAAAAATTAGTTTATTTTATGAAATTTTTTAATTTTTTTCTTTATTATTTCAAAATAATTATTTACAATATGTATAGTTTTTTATTTCTAATCTAATTATAATTAAATTTATTTTTTACACGACGTCATCTATAATATTAATTTTTACTCGTGTCTTAGCCATCTTTTTATAAAATTGATGTTTGTTAAAAATGATTTAAAGTTAAATGTTATAAACAAGTATTTCAATATATGTGTTTATTTTTGAGGTTTTTTAAAAATTTTGTTATTAAATGTATTTCTTAAACAACACTATCTTTTATATAATTTTTTATTTGTGCCTTAGCAATCTTCTCATAAAATTAATATTTGTTAAAAATAATTTAATTTTTAAAGTTAAATTTTATAAACAATTATTTACATCATCGTAATGTCTTAGGTGCTTATTTTTTAAATCCTTTAAAAATTTAATTATTAAATTTAAAAATTTATTTCTTAAGCAACAAAATTTTTAATATAATTTTTTACTCATGTCTTAGCAATCATCTTATAAATTTAATATTTGTTAAAAATAATTTAAATTTTAAGATTAAATTTTATAAACAAGTATTTCTTATGAAGTCTTATGTGCTTAATTTTTAAGTTTCTTAAAAATTTTATTATTAAATTTAAAAAATTCTCTCTATCTTTATATGATTTTTTACTCGTGTTTTAACAATTTTCCCATAAAATTAATATTTGTTAAAAATGATTTGATCTTTAAAGTTAAATTTTATAAACAAGAATCTTTTCGTACTGCTAAATAAAAATTTTCTAATAAAATTAATGTTTTAAATCAAATTTTATAAACAAGTATTTCTATTGTCGTGATGTCTTATGTGCTTATTTTTTTAAGTTCTTTAAAAATTTTATTATTAAATTTAAAAATTTATATTTTAATCATCATCTTTGACAAAATTTTTATTCGAGACTTAGCAATCTTTTCATAAAATTAATATTTGTTAAAAATATTTAATTTTTATAATTCAATTTTATAAACAACACACTTTTGTCGTCACGAAATCTTATGTTCAAATTTTTATTATTAAATTTAAAATTAAATTTTCTTAAACATCATCATTGATATAATTTTTTAGACGTATCTTAACAATTGTCTGATAAAATTAGTATCTCTTAAAAATAATATAATAATACATAATATAATTTTGTTTTTCTCAATATTCTTATAAAAACTGAATTGTTGAAATTAATTTTTTATTAAATTTTAAATATGCATTATTACATATGAGATAATTTTAAAAACTAAATAATACATTATTAAAATATATAATATCATCGTTTAGCAATGTTGAAAATAATTTACACTTTTATATTATGTATGTAGTTTAACAGTTAGTAATTATTAATATAACACTGTCACATATTTATTTCTTTTCGAGTGTGTTAATTTTCTTATTTTTATAATTTAAACAGTTATTTTAGCATAAAATATATATTTTAATGAAGAATTTTTTATAGTTGTAATATGTAAGTTAATCGTAAAAAATAAAATTTAGATGTTTGCTCATCTTTATACTTTATTTCTAAAAAATATTTAACATAATAATTAAATTTAGATATAAAACACATTTTATATGCATTTTTTTGTTTTTATTTTCTCTAATTTACATTCATTTTTTGGAATTTAATTTTTTAAGGAAATTTCTCCCAATAATATTAGTCTATTTATTTTTACACGTATATTCCGTTATAAACATTACAAAGTTATTTCATTAAGTATTTTTAGATAAAAAACAATTACATCAATGTAAAGAATTTTGTTACATATTCTAAATGTTGTTCAAATGTGTATTCTTTATTAAAAAAGTTAGTCATTTGTATTGATATTGAGAAATTTAATTATTTTTTAACTTTTTAATTTAATATAGGGTTTATTTAATTACTTAAAAAGTCATGATTTTTTTCAAGCTGAATAAACTTACTTGTTTAATATATAATGCTTTTAATATTTTGACAGGAAATTTCTTGACTGATTTTTTGTGTTTTTGATGTGAATACGTATTATATATCTAAATTATTAAGTTTGTATACACTTATATTTAAGTGAAACACTTTATTTTTTGTAATATTGAAAGGGTCGTTTTGGGAATTACAAAGTTTCATTTTAATTGTGTAAATTTATTATTATTGCATGGTATTTTATTTGATAATTGAAATAATTACACAATGTTATATTTGCGCACACAATTGTAGTTTAATAAAACGTAGATTAGTCCGTGTTAAAATGTGTGATATTCAATTTTGACAATGTTATTAATGAATTTATTTGGTACTTTTGTAAAATTGAATATCTCGAATTTCTCCGCGCTAAAACAATCGCTCGAATCGTTTTATAGCAATAGAAATTTACATAAATAAATTTTACCTTAAAACACAAATTAATGAAAATCACATCCTGGTAATACAATTCCATTCTCAAAAATCGAAGAGAAATTGTGAATAGAAAACACAGAGTGGCACTTGACTCAGATATCAAAAAATAAAACGTTAGTGTAACGAGAGCGGAGATAATCAACATAATTTGCCGGTTTTTGGATGTGTGTCATTGGATGCAGTGTTAAAAGCTACGCTACCGTGTATTTAATATGCAAATTAATGCACATTAGGCGTTTAATTTGCCATTGAGATTGTATTTATCTCGGCACCGAAAGCCAATTAATTAGATATTATACATCGATGCTAAAATCAATAAAACAATTTTATTCGATATATTACGCGGCAAAAGAAATTACACGAAATATCTGGTCGTGTTGCATTACAAGTAACCTTGCACTTTTTTTTCCTTCCGTCTTAACAGTTAAAGAATGCTACAAATCGAGAAACACCCGAGAAAAACGTTCACATTCAATTGAACAAGAATGGGAGTCGATTGGAACTTGGTCGGCCGGCATTGGTAAACTGATAATTGCATGAATTTCTGCAATTATTGGTGTTAGTATGCATAATCTTTAGTATAACTAATGGTGTGAAACTCACAGTACGTAGAAAACACGGTACATGTAACACGATTTCAGCAACAAATCCCGATATACTATCATTACTGGTGAAACCATGTACGCCCAACTTTTCCTTTCGATTCCTTTATTCTATTTAGCGCGTTAATCTGTAATTGCCATTTTTCTTTTTTTTTTTTTTTTCGTAAGAAAATTGTTAATAAATTGAAAGTCGATCGTGTCGGTGGAAATTATTTAATTATGTTATTATTATCCTTTTATCAATTGGTAAATATAAATTTGATACGTACTAGGTTAAACACAATAATTACGGGCAGGATGTGTGATGAATAAACCGCATAAAATTTACGTTGATTTATCGCGCACTGATAAGTTTCCCTTGAATAATACATAACGAAATATTATTATAATTTCGATGCAAAAGATTCGGTTTTACGGTAAGAAGACTTAAAAAGTGGGCTAACTGTAATATTACTCTTATCGTACGTTGCCGCTTACATAAAATATGCATGCCATGGGTCACAAAGGAAATCTTTATTAAGGTCCATGTGAATAATGAGTTTTCCAAATTGGCGTCATAAAAACAAGCATTAGCTGTACAGAAGCAAGAAATTTTTATGACATACCAAAAAATGCACTCCAAGAGCATAATTGGTCTAATTTTGTCCTACATAAATTTCAAACATTCGGTATGACCGTGGGTCATAAAGTTCGGTTTGCTCTCCGGTGTCTTGGGCCGAAGATTTATGTTAATTAAATGATATTACGACACGTCCATAAACATTTATGAGTTTTTTTAAGAACAACTAATTACTGTTTCGACTTTGGTAAAAAGTGCCTCTCTATAATTACATGAATGATTGGGAGTAATCGACTGGTTCTAGTCGTAAATATTGCCAAGTTGATTAACGATTTTTAAAGTGTTTATGTCAACAAACTGTAATAAGTCGATGATTTATCGCGCAAGCCCCAATAATTTATGAAACCGAAAACAATTTGAACGTCCACACAACAAAATTCGTTCGTTACTTTTCATCAATTACAAAAGAAAATCGCTTGTGCGCCGAGATAATCTGCGTCCATAAGAATTCCTCCTGATGGTAAATACGGCAAGAGACTAATCAGAATTATCTAATAGATATATCAGGTACCACAGAACATGACGGTGTTTATCTGCAACGTGTATAATTTATCTTTATTGCTGTTAGTTGAATAACTTTTGGTTTTCCACGAGATTAAAGCTTGGATTCGCTTTCCCCCGTGCGTTTGTCTTCATTAGACGTTCCGACATAAAAACCGAAACAATTCGTGTGGCCTATTTCGACAGCGACCGTTTCGACGATTAATAAAACTTTTCCTGGTCGCGAATGGATGTCACCGCAAGAATTTTATATGAAAGTCATCGACGTATCAACTTAAGGTATCCACATTAACTTATTCGATGTATTACATGCAATTTTTCATGTAAGGCGTTTTCTAATAACGAACAATTCAAAAATTACACACACTTTTTTTTTATGGTAATCGTGGCGTACAGGTGCGTCGATTTGTTTCTCACGCAGAACAAGTTTCTTTTATTATTGTAATTTTTATTGAAATGTCCGCAATCATTAGCGGTGTCATACTTTTAAGGCTGAACAGGCACATTTCATGTTGAACACGACTGAAACGTTCGGTTTGCCGCATCGATAGTTTCACATCTATTTCCTGCAACGATACATAATTTAATTTATATATCTGTGGAGATACGCACGACCGAACTAACAGACTCACACAGACGAAGAAGTGAATCGGAGATTAAAATTTTGGGAATGGAGCTGACTTCATAAATTTAGCAAAGCACTGGCTTTAACATTTTGACAATGACTTTAATTGAGGTGAAACATATATTTTTTATTTACGATTTCGTAATTCGATTTTTACCGTTTGATGCAATTGAATATAATTTATTGGGTATTGTTGTTGCGATAAGGCACTTCATGTACATCAGATGTACGTCAAAATTGTGTTTGATTGTTATTTATTGATGCTGTGTCTTGGTTGCGCGTCCCATTACCATATCGACCGTGTTTTTCATTTGAATAGATGTTTGTGAAGGTGGACTAATGAATTTTTATAATATGCGTCACAGTTAATTATCGTCGAATCGCATAATTTTACTGCATATAAGAATAGTTAGAAAGTTACGAACATAAAGAAAGATTCACAAGACATTTATATTGTGTTTGGTCACATTAAGTTTTATTTGTTTTATGTCATGTCATGTACACTATTATTGTTAAGTTAATAACATATTTATGTTGCTTAGTTATTTTACTTACATAAATATATTTATTTTTGTAATTAATGTTAATGTCAAAATCATAATTTGATACAAAAAATTAAAAGTACCTTTAATTAAATTAATCTAATAAGCTGGCAAGAAAACTTGAAGAAAAAGGAGGTATACAAAAATAAAATTTCATTATGTTTTACATTACATATTTGTATCTTGTAATCAGTGGTGATGAGACAGGAATTTATTAGATTAATTATAAAGTTAAATTTATGAGTAAGCAAAAGTATAATGAACATTAATTTTAAAAATTTCATTTAGTAAACATTGCTTACTAACGAACTTTGTTATAAGATATATAAATATTTAATCAGCAGAGGAGAATGCTTAGAAAATATTTTTAAGTTTATAAATATTTATATATATATATATATATATATATATATATATAATTATATTATAGTTCATAGAAAATGAAAAATAATTAATTAGGGAAACAAATCTAGAAAATTAATTAATATATATATATATATATATATATATATATATATATATCTCAATTCTGACAAATTAATCTAAGTTATTACATTAGATTTGAAAAATTTCCCACGTTCATCAAATTTTACTGCATTTTCAATTATTCTTATATTATGAAAGGATTTTTTTTATTACTTCAGATTAAAACAATCATATATTTAAAATATTTTAATGGGCATCACATTTTCTCATTTCGATAGTGTGTGGTTGAATAAATAAGATTTTGTTATTACGATTAAGATGGGTGGACCAAAAAAATCGACTATTTTTTAGTAAAAAAAAGTTCTTGTACACATTAAGAAGAGTTCTTAATTTTAATAGGAAGGTCCTCCTCATCTCAGTTTTCCATTTTTTCTTCAGTCCCATATGGCAAAATCCATATCTCACCATTACTATATCATACAGAAAATTTCTATTTACATTTTTTGTAAAAAATTGAACGCTCTGTAAAAAAGGTATCTTACAATTTGTTAATAACTCTTACCATTTAGAAGATATCCCAAGTCAAAGTTTTCTGTAGTTAATCGATTGTTAACTACAGAAGACTATTTAAATAACTATTTAAAAGATTCACAATTGAATCCCAATCGCGTACTGATTTTAGTAAATATTTTAAATTTATTCATTTAAGTCACGAGATATCGATTTTGCCATATGGAACTGAAGAAAAAAATGGAAAACTGATAAGGAGGACCTTCCTATTAATATTAAGAGTTCATCTTTGAAAAGCATTTTAAAGGTTATAGGCATCGTAAGTTAAAAAAATTAGTCGATTTTTTGTCTCACTTTCCTGTAATAATCAGTAGTTGTAGGTTGAAAATAAAAATCGAAAAATTAGATAGAATTTTGTAAAATAATTAACTTACTTTAATAACTACACAAAATAATAATTCAAAAAATTTAACTACAGAAATAATCAATTTTAATTACTATTTAAACATAAAACTGCATTGTTCATACTACAGCACCTAGAACAATAAAATATTTTATTTCTTAATTATTTATGGTACTATAGTGAAAGAATGAAGGAATATTATTATAAATTAACAAATATAAGTTTTTTGTTCAGTTACAAAAAATATAAGCAATTATGTCCTAAATAAATACAAAATAATACATTTCTATAGATAATAAACAGAATAAAAAGTATTTAAACATGAAACTGTATTGTTCATACTACAGCATCTAGAACAATAAAAATGTTTTATTTCTTAATTATTTGTGGTACCATAGTGAAAAATGGTGAACGAATGTTAATCTTAATTATCAGATACATATTTTTTTGTTACAGTTACAGCTTTATTAATTATTTGTGGTATTATAATGAAAAAATGAATGTTATTCTAAATTAACGAATACAAGTTTTTTTGAAAGTTATACAAAAAAAATGAAATTATATCTTAATTAATATCTATAAACACACAACATACAGTTGAATATTTTATTATCATATATTTATAATTATCCTTTGAGCGTAAATAAAAATGCAGGGCACATAATCTCTAACTGTCCCATTAGTATGAGTAAATAAAAGAAGTCGTTAATCTTAACAACCTACACCGCCCAGACTTAATTTTTCCCGGCAATAAAACTCAAACAATAAAACACTTGTGTTGACACCTTTTCTTCTTAACTATTAACAACTAACTCGAAACGTTTTTATATAAAGCCCATTGGTCTATACATTTAACAAAAATACATTCTGTAAATGGTAGTTAATTAATTAATTTTTGACACCATCGTTAGTGGTGTGGAATTATGTATTGCCTCTATCGATAATTTCTAATATTTAAATAATAATGAAAATCATACAACAATTTTTTATATCTAATCTAACTAATAAAACAAATGTCATAAGAGAATTGTGCATATTCATAATTCTGAGGAAAAATTAGAAATCGTATTTTTATGAATTTATTTTTTAATTATTAGTACAATATTTGAATATTGTTAAAAAATAAGATGTGCTATTTCTGACAGTTTATTACATAGATTACTTGAAAAAATAAATTAATAAAAAATACTATCTTTAATGTTTCCACAGAATTATTTCTAGGGGTGTTTAATCCAGTGGTGTAATAAGAATTTGTATAAAAAATTATGATGTAGTATAGTATGATTTCGTCAATTTTGATACCTGTAAAATCATTCAGTAGGTTTTGGTTTTGGGCCAAAGAACATGACATTTTGCCTATAAGTGCATATTTTCATGCTTCACAATTGAAACAAAGTTAAAATCGGATAAAAAATTAAAATATGGATGTGGACCATACTGTATGTATCTGTTTCACTTCTTTTAAACAAATATATTTAATTGAATTGTCTTAACGTTTGGTTCTTCAAAAAATATTTTCAAACATTTTTAATAATTAATAACTACGTTGATTTATTATTACAATTAATATTAAATTCAAAAAGACTTGGCATGCTGTTGATTAAATTGTTGATTTGTTCCTGTGGCAAAGAGTCACTTCTTACTCGAATTCCATGCCTCAATTGGTCAATTGTGAAGAGAAGACTTATTTATCTTCCTATCATATCCTACATACGTTGAATGGAGGATAAGTCTGGATAACGGGGTGGACAATATGAGATCGAGCGTTATCTTGCTAAAACTGGACGTCTGGGAAGCTTTGAACATATGGTACGACTTCGGACTTCCAGATATATACCGTTCCTGTTCATTCATAATGATTTGTATAAACACAGGGGAGACATGTTTACCAAACAAATAATCTCCCAAAGATTACTCCCACTGTTTGAGCTCTCTATAGAATATTCTGAATTATTTTTTCTCGTTTTCTTCAGACTCTTTGACGATCATCATTCATCTCTAGGCAAAACCGGAATTCGCCATAAAAGACCATTCACCATCCCAATTCATTCGCTCATGTCACCATTTTAATTTTTGTCGCAATCATTCGAAAGCCGATGGAAGCACCAAATGCGGGTTGTAACTGTGAAGATTTAGCGACCTGACATGACGGTACATTAACGATACATCAATTGGGCGAACCACTCCATTTGATATTGCCTTTCTATAGTACCTCTTGAGTCTCTGGATCTTCTCATGTTTCTGCAGTCAAGGCACGCCAAGACACGAACCGTTTAACTTTTCTATCAATTTCTCTGATGGGAAGATTATCTTCCCTAAGCCAGACAATTCGTCCTCGTTAAAAGACCTTTTTACTTGGAATATTGGTGGGTGGAAATATCGATATTCTGGGTTGAGTCGCTTTTATTTATCGACAATGAAATAAATAAGCAATAGTTATCGACTGCAATTGATTCAAAACCATCGATACCATCTACGACCAGTATTTATTCGGCCTCTTTCATACGTCGGTTCTAGGTTAATTCTGTTCGTAACTAGGAACTGTTAAACTGCTATTTTAACCAAACTACATTAAAAACATGTCAAGTAGATTGACGGGTGCCCGTATAACTTAAGCAACAGGTTATGGGATTATTTGAAGAACCATTTTCTTTTTGCTTATTTATCGCCTGTCTCCGTAATTTGTAATCCGTTTAGTTAATTCGTTCGATTTAACGTGAACGAACCAGTCCGTTTTGTTTTAACTAAACGTAAAATGCGGAATGCATCGATTGCGTGCATTAGTCGAAACAGATTGGCTTATAATAATAATGAGGAGGAAAAAAAAAACGTATTAGATTCATTGTACATATGTTACGCGCTAGATAACATGATGCGCCTGACGATTAAAAAAATCTCATGGTTCTGACTTTTTCAATCATCATTAAAGCCGCATGATTAAATCGTTATGCATTAGTCGTTGCGAATTCATCCGTCTACGAATCGACGTAACTGCACATTTCGTCTATCCATCCGGTATAAAATTATTTCGTGGGCACTCGTGAGATGATTTCGCCATATGCTAAACGTGGACGGTGGATTGTTTTCAATGTTGCGAGGTGTAATAGTAATATTGGCGATAAAAGTGTGGCCGTTGCGTGTTTTCATTTTCCGCCTGGTCATTTTTGTAATTTTACGAGAAATTCTTCGGCTGATTGCTTGTATTTTTGTCAATGTAATTACCCTGGATACCGTTTGTAGACGGTTACCGCCCGACAATAGAACAATCACTGCTACCGTTAGATTGTGTTAGTGGAAGAAAAAAACATAGTTTTTTACTTTTGCCGATGAGCGATCGTTATTTAACTTAACTGTCGGTGCTTGACCAGTAATATATTAACTACCGTCATCCTGTCAGCTGTTAAGGATCTAATGTTGGTATCATTGGATGTTAGTTACACAGTAGATGGTATTTATTTGCCTCTTGTACAATTCGACTTAATTAATACTTCAGACGATTACACCAGCAAATTGAACGATCCGATCGAAATAAAAGTAAAACTGACTGTCAGGTGGGACGTAATGCTTCCTCAATTATACACCGCCATATATTGCCTGCCATTTCGATTGTGGTGCTTTCGAATTGACGAAAGATTTAACCATCATCAATGACAGACGAAAAAATTATTTTACATGTTTTCAGTACTTAATAAACGTTATATATATATACATGTTATTATTCTGTTGCAGGTAATTACCAGGTTTCAAGACTAAAGTTAAAAAGGTGTTGACTGAGTAAGTTGGACTAATTAGCTAGTGCTTAACCAGACTGGTTCCATTTATTAATGTAATTAGTTAATGAAAATGAGGCGAGAACAACTTTTTGGTGGAATTTCGTTGCATGAAAATTAAAGTATATTTATAATAATATAATTTAATAAAAGACCTTACATTACGTTTTTTTTTTAAATTTGCCAATAATATTTTAAAAATGTACTATTAATAAATTTATTTATTACATATTTTAAAAGTTTCTTTTTAATAATTTTCTAATAATAATTTTTTATCTTTTTCTTCTTAAATTTTGCTGGCATTTTGTTAACAAAACTATTCTAGAAATTAACAAGTCAAACAAGAATAAATAAATTTATTTATTTACATACTTTCGAAGTGTGTTTTTAATAATTTATCGAATGACCTTTTGAAATCAGTTTTTAATTTTTTACTTCAGTATTTTCTCAAAATATATAATTGAAAATAATAATAAATTACATTACGTTACATATTTTAATAGTAGTATTTTAAAAATGTACGAGTCAAACAACCATAAATAAATTTATTTATATGTTAAAATCTTCTTTTTAATAATTTTCTAATAAAAATTAATTGACGATTTTTTTTGAAATAGTTTTTTATAAATTTATTTATTTACATACATTACCTTACACATTTAATAATTATCTAATAATAATTTATCAAATGACTTTTTGAAATCATTTTTTTTTAGTTTCTCAATATATATATATAAATTAAAATAAATAATTAACATTACATATTTTCTTAAATTTTCTCGAAATTTTGTTAATAATATTTTTAAAATATACGGGTCAAACAAGTATAAATAAATTTATTTATAAAGTTTCTTCTTAATAATTTTCTAATAATAATTAATTGATAACATCATTTTCTTTTTATTTTTTTATAATTTTCTAAATTTTGCTAAAATTTTGTTAACAGATATATTTTATATATGAACAAGTCAAACAAAAATAAATAAATTTATTTATTTACATACTTTAGAAGTATGTTTTTGGTAATTTTCTAATAATAATTTATCAAATGACTTTTTGAATTAAATTTTTAATTTTTCCTTAAGTATTTTCTCAAAATATATAATTAAAAATAATAATAAAAGAGGTGTCAAATAACTATAAATAAATTTATTGATTAACACTTCTTAAAAGCTTTTTTTAATGATAATAATTAATTCATAACTTTTTTTAATCATTTTTTTACTTTTTTTTCTGATTTTTTTGAATTTTGCCAAAATTTTGTTATCAAAAATATTTAAAAAATGGACAAGGCAAACAAGAATAAACAAATGTATTTATTTATATAACTTAAGTAAGTTTTTAATAATTTTCTAATAATAATTAATTACTTTTTGAAATCAATTTTATTTCACTATAATAAATTTCATTTCATATGATATTTTGCCAAAATTTTGTTAATAGTAATATTTTAGAAATGGACAAATCAAACAACAATAAATTATATATTATAAATTTTTTAATTATATGCGAATTCTTGCATTTTTTTTTAATATTTATGATAATAATATTAAAAGATTTCATATTTAAAATAAAAATATCAAAATAATTAATTAATAATCATTTTTTATACTTTCGAAATTATTGTTTTGCTTAGTATAAGATAAACAATAAAAAATAACACTTAAATTCTTTCAAAATTTTATATATTCTTGATTATAATTTGATAGATTGTTTTAATGAATACCATTTATTTCTAAGTGTAATTTATATATGTTTATAGGAATAACAGTTTGACTTTTTTTGAGCAAACTTCTATTTCTAGAGGATTTTTAGACGATTTTTTTGAGGAATTTACAACTTCTGTAACTTGCGAAGTTTCCATTAGATTTCATTGTTACTTAAGATTTCTCCAACTTTGCCACAATTAATAGAAAGCTTTCATAATTTTCCAGACTATTCATTTTCCAGACTATTCATTTTTTTAAGCAACGTTTAATCAGTAAACTCTTAATTGGTTATTAGGCTCTTATCCGTTAAAGTTCTTTATGAGCCCCATCGAAGACTATGAATGTGTGTCGATTTAGAAATTATTAATTTATTGATATTTTTAAAATACGATTTGCCTATGCTAAAAACAGCAACTTGCAGATTGTCTAATTGCTTTAATGCACTTTCAGCCGATTCGATCGATGTGAAATATACGATCGGTAATTAGTAGCCATGTATCACTTCAAAAACTGGTTTGTCCGATTCATTTGCTCGACGTCCTTTTCACAAACGCCAATTATTATTTATTTGTTTTATCAGTGAAAAGTCGCGTTTATCGCGTCTAATATCCGGTAATTCGACGTGAAATCACGGCACCGACCACTATACATGTATACACTCGTACATGGAGGACGGCGTGGTCGCCACGACATCACCATGAGCGATGGCCAGAAACAATTCAGCATTATCGTTGCTCGGTATCGGGAACTGAAATCCATTAACAAGACAAATCGGCCCGCGTCATCGACGGCATTCACTCCGATCTCGCTAACGCTCATTCGCTATGAGGGGGATTTCATAACAATGTTGCGCCTAGGTGTGAACTTCCTTGTAATGCAACGCCATTACGCTCGCAATGGCTCGCTCGACAATGAACTTGAAATTCACTTTGCTGTTAGTGTCAAGTTCAACAATTTGCGGTACGAAAAAAAAAAAAAAATTACGACGACGATTAGACGGTCGAATACAATGCGGCCGCGTCGGGTGTACTTCTTCCACAGGTAACGTCGGACGGCGATGGAAAAAATCCATTATCTGGTTAATTGATGCGAACTGTACGAGAACAATTAACACACGTACACAACTTTAATCGGTTAGGTGTGTTCCCATGGTGCGGTGGAACCGGGGTCCTGGTTGATTGATGCAGGCACGTTCACAGTTAGACTTTTGTTTTCTCTTCGTTATTTTTTTTGCCCTGACCATCCTCCCTGCGGTATCAAATATCTTGCCCCGGCGTAGCGTCGTGTATTTCGTAATCCGCATTGAAATAAACCACTTATGCATTTATCAAAGTGGATAACAAGAACTGAAGAAGCTCGGAGTGGATGCCGTAATCTGTTCATAATTCTTCGCATCCGGTTAAGATACCTAACTGAACCGAAAATTAATATACAGAAAAGCTCGTTAAACATTTATTCGGTTTTTATCCGGCTATAACCGTAATTTTAGGGATATATTTTTTATATAATTAGCAGGATTATAAGAAAAAAATTTATGTATACGGATTCTGTAATTAACTAATTAGATTATTATCACTTAAACGTTTTTATTATTATTAGATTGGACAATAAAGGATATTGGTATAATTTATTTTATTCTTCTTTTATTCAGGTCTAAATAAACTAAATGTTTTTATGCTAATAATTTTGAAATAGCAAAACGTTATTTTTTATTTTATATAATCAGTTTTAGTATTTGATTTATTTTATAATAGAAAGCCATAATCTATTTTCTATAAAAGAAAAAATTATATTTATGTATTTTTTATTACTTATTCATATCAAATTTCATATATTTTTATAGACTGCAGTATGAATTTAATAATTGAATGACTTTGCAACAACTATTTTCATAATACTCTTCACTCAATATTTTCCTTAGTTCAATCAAATTTTTGTTATTTGACCATTTTTATTTACGTACCTCAAATAATTGTTTTTAATAATTTTCTAATCCTATTAATTTAATTTTTAAGAAATTTATTTTTGAACTACTACTTTAATTTTTGCCCAAAATAATTAGTTGAAAATAATAATAATAATCAAAGTAAAAACCAACATTAAATATTTTCTTAAATTTTACTGAAAATTGTCAATATTTTAATAATGAATTAATCAAAAAACAAAAATTTATTTTTCTTCTTAGATAAATTAATTATCATAAATATCTTAAATTTTAAATACTTTAAAATTCTATTCTGATTTAATTTTATTTATAAATTTGTATACATATTTTTTATTTTTGTATCCAAATTTTGTAATAGTAAATACTTTTCTATATTCTAATTTTATTTATTTTCATATATAAATTTATATACATATTTTTTATTTTGTTCATATTAATTTTTTTGTGACATTTTATAATTTTTGTAATAATTATTTGTTTACGAACCTCAAAAGTATGTTTCTATGATTGTCTAATTATATTTAGTTGAATGACATATTAAGGAATTTGTACTTCAATTTTTTTTAGTAAGTGTTAAAAATAATAATCAAACTAAACTTTTAAACATTTTCTTAAATTTTGTTCAAATTTAGTTAAAAGTAATATTTTATTAGTGAACTAGTCAAACAAAAAAGGATTTTTTATTGTTGTATAAACGAATTATATTAAATATTTTTTATATTCTTATTTTGATTTATTTTCGTATATTAATTTATATTAATATATTTTTTCTTTTGTTATATTAAATTGTTTGGCTCATTTGACCATTTTTATAATAATTGTTTGTTTACGAACCTCAGAAGTATATTGTTAACAATTATTTAATAATATTTATTATTTAATAAATTGTCCATAATAATAAAAATGAACATTATATATTTTAAATTTTGTTGATAGTAATATTTTAGTAGTGAACAACTCAAACAACAAAAAAATGATTTTTTATTGTTAGGTAGATGAATTATAATAAACAGTTTTTGTTCTCTATTTTAATTTATTTTTATATATAAATTTATATACATATTTTTTATTTCGTTTATATTAAATTATAGTATATTTTTTTATTATTTTACAATTTTTGTAAGAATTGTCTGTTTATATACCTTAAAAGTATATTTTGAATAATTTTCTATTAATATTTAATTGATTGGCGTTTTAAGGAATTTGTTTCCCATTTTGTTATTAATTTTGTTTTCATATTTTAGTAGAAAACAATTCAAACAAAAATTAATGATTTATTGTTGGATATGTGAATTATTGTAAACAGTTTTTGTACTCTATTAAATTTAGATACATATTTTTTATTTTGTTTATATTAAATTTTTTATATTATAGAGAGATTACAGATATAAAATAATAATTATTTTAATAAAACTAAACTACTTTTAATATTTTCTTAAAATGTTGTTAATATTTTATTAGTGACCAATTTCACAATAAAAATATTTTTTATTTTTAAATAAATAATAATACAAATAAGTTATTCTGATCTATTGTCGTCACAGACTTATTTAACAATTTTGGAATATTTTTTTTACTTTTATACCTACCTATATCTAATTAGCTATTAAACAAGTAAAATTATATATGAATTTTGTTATGAGAAATATTATTACAGGTAAATGAAACTTGTAAATACAGTAAATTATTTATTGTTTAGTTGTTTATCCATGTATCTTTTAGAAAGTAGATACTATTTTTCTTTATGCTATTATTATATTTCTTTTTTCATATTTATTTTTTATTACATCTCCTAAAAAACCGGTAATAAGTAAGGAAAAAAATAAAATCAAAGAAATCGTGTTTGTTTCCTTATGACAAGTATAAAAATGATAATAACACAAGATGAAAGAACGGGAAAACCAAACATTATACAGCGATACAAACACGATTTGTGTATCAACAAATTGTTTGTTTAGTCTGACACATTAATCCTTTAAACAACTCATAGCAGATTGCCACCATATAGTGTGCACCGTCTCGTGCTGCGCCTCATCACACCCTTCCAACCCCTCCGAAATACGAAAATAACCTTGACACGCGTGTATATATAAAAAGACATTTTTACGATCTTATCGACGCAACAAACGACCGTTTCCCTTTCGAAGATCCGTTTCCGATTATTTGCTTACCCATAAGCCGCAGGAACCGACAAGGAATCTCGGCCACGATCAAAAAACTACCGAGGTGATTTCTGGGTCGTTAAAATGGACGTGGATGATGTTTGAATATGGTTTTTATGACAAAGGATGATAAAAATTCCAGTCGTTTAATTGTGCCATTGCAGTGCGACACATGTTTGAAATGTGAGGCGTCCACTTGAAAATAATTCACGGTTGATATTTTTCGAGTGCAATTCCCATAATAAATCGTTAGTATTCTGTGTCGTCTAACGGCACAATGTCGGGTGCATTATAAAAATAATTTTGGGTGTATCATACACTGCACGTCGCCGACAGTTATTGCAATCTTCTAAGAACTATATCGTACAATGCTACACGCATTAACATACAATGCTCGATGGCGATTATTAATTTTATGCGGGAAAATCGATTAGTGACCTGGGGGGGCCTATTTGCATTCAGAAAAGAATTTTATTGGGCCTAACAGTGTGAACGTCAATGAAAATCGAACCGGGGAAATTGGCCGTTAATTTTATGGAAAGTAAATTATTCACGGACCGTTTTATTACTCCGTTATGGGTAAGAAGAGAGCGTTTTTCGAAGGCTTCCACATTTCATAAATATATTGCATATTTTTAAATGCAGCAGTACTTTGTTTTAATATCCATAAATTTTACAAGCAAAAATTCTTCCTGGTTTTCACTTCGCAGAAGAAAAGGTTTTTCTTACTACGTACTTTTACTACTACTACGGGAATATTTTTATTAATGTCTAAATTTTCCGAGTAAAAATTCAAATTTACACTGCACAACAAGAAATTAATGTTAAAGGTTTCTCTAACAACTAAAAAGTCACCAAATTTCACAAAAGAGGAACTTTTTGCTCTTTCCTCTATTAAAAAGAAGAAATTTGTACTATGTATTGAAGAAGATTTTTAAGAGTTCTAAAATTGATAAATTAGTATAAACTCGGAAAATTCACCGCTAATTTTGTTGTTCTAGGCCCCTTAGAGTAAAAGGAACATGAAAACTTTTTTAAAAGCTCCAAAATTCCATTAATTAATTATAATTTTTTAAGATGAAAAAGTATTTTTATTAGCACCTATAAACTTTCTAAATGCAAAATGAGTGCTTCACACAATAAGAAAAAGTTTCTTGAAAGGTTTTCTTACAACGTACTTTTACCAATATTACACGTTTATTTTCCAAGTAAAAAATTCATAAAATTTACATTATACAACAAGAAGAAAATCTTGAAATTTTATCTCACAAGAAGAAATTCTTAGAGTTACTTATTTCATTTTGAGTAGAATGTGAATTAGAGGAAAAGATAGGTTATTAAGAGTCTTTAAATTGATAACTTAGTGTTGAACCAAATAGTGAAAACATAATAAAAATCAAATGTGAAAAATTTGCCAATAATTTTGTAAAAAGTAAATTATTATTGGGATGTTCTTAGGGGTGAAAAGAAGGGAAGTATTTTTATGGGTTCTAAACAGAAATACTTTCACCAATAGCTATAAAATATAATAATCTCCTAAATTTCTTCTTTGTACAGGAAGAAATTATTGAAGGCTTTTAAATTTTAGTAGTAATACAGAATAATACATTTATAAATTTCTAAGCAAAAAATCTTTCAAATTCACACTAACAAACAAGAAATAATTCTTAAATGTTATTTTCACAAGAGAGAATTCTTGAAATTCCTTTTCACAAAAGAATTTATTATTTATTACGAGTGAGTATAAAGTATGTAATAGATAAAAAAAGAAAAATTTCATAAATTTTATATTTTAATATGAATTCATATTTTAAACCAAATTTATTAATTTAGAAAATTTCTTCCCAATAAGAGTGTAGTCCGGAGCCAAATCTCATGAAATTTTCAGGTCACAAGAACAATCTCTTGTAGTCGCATCTCACAAGAAGAAACACTTGAGCTTGAACCGGACTACAAGTTTAAGGGCTTTTGACTGTCAAACTGCGTCTCTACTCTGGCACAATTGTATATTTATGCAGAAAGGAAGTTAGATATTGATGTCTTCGCATTAAAAAAAAGGTGCGAATCAAAACGTCACAGTTAGCGGTGCCATTTAAAACCGAACATAAATTTTTTCACACAATTGTAGGTCAGTCCGTGCATTTCCTCACGTGGCGTAAAAGTTTTTCCTAATTAAAAACACTGCACCGCACTAAATAAAACATTTCGATCAGATAACAATAGCATGCGTAAAACGCGAAAACGAAAACGAGCCGAATAAATTTTGTATTCAAATGATGTCTTCTTGTTGCGTAAACGGATCGCTATATTTAGGATATGCAATGAATAAAAAATAACTGTTAACAACCATGAACGATTATTATTTACACATGTGAAAATATTTGAGAGAAATGACCGGTCCGTGCAGCTGTCGTGGTAGATGAATGTTTTGAAAGTTCCACATTATCAAAGTTAATGTTATTTTTTTTTTCTAAAAAATGATGGATACACGTTCTGAATGGATCTAGAAACAATCCGATTGCTTTCAAACGAAACACTCGATTTAACAGTAATTTATTGTCTAAAAGTGATTGTACAAGTTTCAGATAATGGTAAAGTGGAGAATGAGTCCACTAATTAATGTTTTAAATTAAAGAAAGTCTCATACAGGTCTTAAATTGTTTGTTCCTTTTAATGTTATTTTACTATGTCATCCTTTTTACGAGGACCATCAATTCACACCTTTTAGAGGGTTTTGTTATGCTTTATGGGTAGTAAAACTTATTTTAAGACACGGGTGTAATTAGAAACAGCAATTTTTATCAGCCACGTTACAGTTTTGTGTTTTCAATAAAACTGATACATCGCAATTTATTCGTTCCTTATTTACCGGATGTGTAACCTTCCGCCGGAATCCTTGATAAAGATATGATGCCTCAGCTCGCCCACAATTTAAATAACAGTTAGACAATATTAAAACATGCACGCAAGATTTTAAAGCAAATTTTCGATCGACACAAATGCAGGTTAATAGATAATCTATTTTTTAAATACTTTCAAATCTAACTGTACAAAATCCAACGTCCATTGTCATTATTGTACACCACTCATATTAATAGGTTTAATACAATTACAATACACCATACATGGAAGATGTTCATTTAATGCTTGAAAGGTACATATGATAAAATACAAATTAAGTATTGGGATTAAAGGAATGCTATTCGCACTTTTGCGAATTTACACATTCACCTACGTTGGTTTAATAAAAAGATTTTTTTATTCGCCTTCTTTTAAGGTATATCAATTAATTTTTTTACACATTAACTATCATACATATTTAAAAATGTATAAAAAAGAAATGTTTTAATTAAAATATATATTTATTAATTAATTTTTATTATTAACATTTATAATGTGAAATATTTTAATTAGTATTTTTTAATAGACAGATTAATTTTGTATAATAAATGCTTTAAGTAATGATTTTTTGTAAAAACGTCTTGATTAATATTCTGATTTTAAGTTAAACATTATTTTTCATTTATTGCTTTTTTGTAGAGTTTTTACGAGAATAATGTAGGGAATTCCAAAAATATTTTGTTCTAAACATTGGTTTACATACTTAGATATTGATTGAAGAAAACTTTAAAAATATGGTTTTAAATGATTTTATATTTATTTTTGTTAAAATTCTAATATATTTTCACCACAAAAATGTGTGTAATCTTATTAAGAAAAAATATTGATATTCTTTTGTTTTAAAATATTCTCTACTATAAAGAGAAATAATTTTTAAAATATGGTATATGTTTATAACAATGTATATTAAATAAATCAATTTCCCATCAAAATATTAATAATTGGTAACAAAGTAAATAAATAAAACACATTAAAAAAGCAGACATCTCTTAACAGTTATTTTTTAATAATTTTGCTGTCGGAGTTATTACCGTTTTATTTTATTTATGTTCCAATAAACATAATGAACACTCGTTGTTTATCTGACCTATAATTATAAAATGATATCATTAAAGAACACTAATTGCATTACCCAAGTTTTACGTTACGGATCGTAAAATCTAAAAATTACAAGCCGTAGGTACCTCATAATTTAACCGTGTGGACAATCGAGAGAGTGTACGTACGAGTGTGGTATTGAAGTTCACTGCTACTTTCGAGATGTTCAATTCACCGCAAGAAGCTAAAAAATTTCATTTGAAATAACTGGTATGAATCACGTATCAAGGCCACACTTCCTTCGCCAGGACGGAAATATGTGAACAACCTCAGAAATTTTTGAGTAAATTGGTATTGTACGGAAGCTATTATGTCGAATAAAGGCAATTTTGGGCTGTTAATAAGCACGTACCTACTTTTTTTCATTTTTGGTACAATAGAATTGTGGCCACTTTTGTTTATGGGACTCGTACCGACGCATTGGTTGAATCGAATACAGATTCAGGAAACTAATTACGTTTCTATGGTGGAGATTTTGGTACTGATAGTATTTGGAATTTATTTATATATGTAGTGTGGCCCATTTAAGATTTATGTATAATTCAATTTTTATGAATAATATAATGATGATAATAATAAATAATAATAACAAGTAAATAATTTTGGTCCTATTCCCTTGAGGGTGAAACGGAAAAAATTTTCCGTATTTGCACTCACACAAGAGATTTTTCTTACAACGTACTTTTACCAATGCTATAAGAATATTTATATGAATTCCTAAATTTTCAAAAAAAAAAAATCAAATTTACACTACTGAAGGTTTTTCTCACAAGAAGAAAATTTTGAAATTTTCTCAGTAAAAAATTTTTTAAATTGACTACATCATGAAATAATTTTTTAAGGTTGTAAAGAATCCTTAAATTCATAAATTAGTATTAGATTTAACAGCGGCCAATCGCTGTTAGTAAGGGTGAAAGGAAGAAACTTTCCTTCCTTTAAGGGCTTCTAAACAGAAATACTTTCACCAATACCTATAGATTTTTCAAGTAAATAATCTTCTAAATTTCTATTTTATACAGTTCATAAAGATTAAAATTTATGAAAATTTATTTCACTTTTACCAATATTTTAGAAGTACTTGTATAATTAAATAATATAATAATTCATAAATAAGTTTTCTAAACAAAATATCACATGCATACTACCAAACAATAAATAATTCTTGAATGTCATTCTCACAAGAAGAAATTCTTGAAATTCCTTTTCACAAGAGGAATTATTTATTCATTACGAGTAAGAATAAAGAGTGTAGTAGAACACAAAAGCAAAAGAACAATAAAATTTTAATATGCATTCACTTTTTGAACCAAATTTAATTTATTAATTTAGAAAATTTCTTCATAATAAAAATGTAGTCAAGAGCAAAATCTCAAATTAAATTTTGAGGTCACATAAGAATTATCTCTTGTAGTAGAACTTAAACTTTACTGCAAATTTTAGGACTGCGGTAAATGTTCAGGTACCGATAGTAAATTCAGATATACAATCAAACTTTATTTACATTTAGTGTGGATATGAACATCCCCGTAACTTTTTTATTATTCGTTTTGTATGAATAACAGCTCAAGAGACAATAAAAGACTCTATGTATGCCATAAAATTATTTTTATTATGGGTTCAAATTTCAATTTGGCACATGACAACTTTATGGCAACATTTAGTAAGATTGACCACATTTTATATGGTTTTTACGACCTCACCGTATATTAATAAATCTGTGACTGAATTAAAAATTATATTTTGCTAATAAGTTTATTAATTTTGATTTATAGTAAAACCTGTACACTGATCTACACGGCTGATCTGATTGTGACAAATTGTGACGATATCTAAATCTCTCACATATTTTTCAATTTTTATTTTATTATTTCATTATTGACTGCACTTTTTATAATAATTCATGGAGGCTCTTTATTGTCAATGTTTTGAGGTATCATTCCACCTTAAATGGGCCACTCTGTATACGTACGTCATGCATTTCTGGCATGTACGTTATAAATGCGAATGTGGATCAGTATATGGCTATAAATAAAACTCAAACTCGCCTCGCATTAAAACCTAAAGACGGTTACTAAATTAAATTGTACGTTGCAGTATATTAAATGAACAGTGTGTGTTCCTGAGTAGTTATAAAGCAACGAGCCGATCAGCAGGTGCACGATGGTCTCGGGATAAAATACCAACGTCGTGTCGTCAATGATAAACTGTTCAGAAGTTTTATTCAAACTCCTGGAATTCCTGAACAAGCACAATCAATGCGATTTGTAATGATCGTTTTACATCAATAACCTAAGGTCTCTTAAGTGCACAAAAGATGGCCGTTGGTGAAATACTGTGCGCAAATAAAAGAAAACTAACAACAAAAAAAAATTCGATTCTGTTATGCAGCTCCTGCGAACACGGATCGATCCGGGTTTATAAATCGGTCGCAATTCGTATGCAAATAACTGAAAATTGTTTACAAAACACTGGCATAAACGATCGGATTATTTCAAGTATTAAAGTGGCTTTCATTATACAAATTTATCTTGCACATTCATGAACGATTGCCAAGTGTAACAGGAGTAGACGTTTGGTTTCCCACAAGTGCTCCTCATTAACATCTGCACCGCCATATTATTTATTAGCAACGTTCGCTAGACATTTTTTTTTTTCAATTTATTTTAAATTACGCACAGCGGATTACAAATGTTCCGCGATCCGCTCTTGTTAAAAGTTAAGAGGTTATAAATTAATGCCCGTTCTTGGTTATTGGTACCACTGGCCTTGGCCACCACAATTATACAGTTTATTTATGTAAATTCAACGAGGTACTATTAATTTACGGTCGCAGTTATTCCGTTTGATGTTGCTGATCAATTAATTGGAGAAGCCACTTGATTTTTTTTGTTGTTTCGTAGTCTCAATTTATTTATAAAAGAATAAAATTGTCTAACAGGCAAGTCATCTTGTGTTGTATAGAAGTTAATTTTTAGGTAACCTGTTTCATTTTATATAGGCCGTTCCATGCTGGTCATTTCGTCAATTTTGTTCATTCATTCGTTTTCATAAGATTTTTTGTTTAACTGACGACGTCTCGAGCATTTTCAATTTTAGAGAACAAATTGAATTTATTCATGAATTTTTTTTTGATGGGTATAATTGTAAAAAACTATAAAACTCTTTATAGTTTTTTATTTAATAATAAATAGAAATTTTAATTTCCCTTAAATTGGTTACTTAACTTAATAACAATATACTCAAATGGCTGCTTTAAAACTAAATTTTGCTTTTTACTAGAAGTGTCGATAACTTTCTTATTTCAAGTAGGACGTCTCACTGAGTTTGCTACTTATTTTTTTCTACATCGTATGTACATTTCTTCTGGTTAAAAATGGCTTATATCAGTGCTTTAATTCGTGTAAATTTGTTTTGTGATATAAAAGATTCTGTAAGTGATGAAGTGACTTAGCTTTCATCGGTCAAAAAGTGGCATTGAATGCGTCAAGGTCGTTCTGAAATCTGAAACGAACGAAGAATTTACGAATAAAATCGTCCTGCAATATGCCTGAAAATAAGCCAGTTGATTCATCGGAGCCATTAGAAGTTATAAAGAGATTTCATGCAATGAATTTCATCAAAAAATTAGATAAGTGGATTGATTTCTCATAAATTAAGCGAGGATAAAAAAATTAGGCGTTTGACAATTACCTGTTCTCCCCTTGCACGGACATTGGAAGTTCTACCTCCTCCACTATATAATTCAGATATTTTTTATGTGACTTTCATAATAAACGATTTATTTCTGAAGAGGAGGTCAAAACTAAGATGGACCTTTTTAACTATCTCACCCAGAATTATTTTCTCATGGCATGAATTTGCTTGTAGAACATTGACAAAAATATTTTGATTATAATAGTGATTATTTTGTAATATAAGCTATTTTAAAATTAAAACTTCTTAAGGTAAATTACTTCTCCAATAATTTATCTAAATAGTTAACTGAAAACCACATTCACTTGTTCCAAATAAACTATAATTAATTTTTAATACATAATGGATGTATAAACACAACATAAAATCACATAAACCAAATTAATTAGTAAATCTCGTAATAAAATTTATAAAACCTCTCGAATTAATTAAGAACGTATCTATCGATCATCACAGGAATTAGTTCGTACTTGAAAGGCATCATCATAAAAAACACAACGTTCACTTCAAGAGGCATTAAATTAGAAACGGTGGACGTATAGTCAGTTTTTTTTTTCAGACCTAATTTTAGGTAATTGTAGTTTATTTCGGACCAGCACGGTTTCGAAACTGGACACATTGAACTTCAAACGTGGCGTGCGTTAGATTATTTGCGAAGGATAACATGTACGTGTAATTTTTTTTTCAATAAAACAATGGAATTGCGTAAAGTAAGCAATTAATAATATTCCATAAGGAAAACAGCAATTGTTTTGTATTAATAAGACTAATATTTTCTTTGATTGTACACTTGAACCATGATTTATATGTAATTAATCGTTTAATGCAATTTTTTATTGATGATAAATATGTAGTACTAATAACTTGTGGGAACATAAAAATCTGACAAATTAATTACTATTTGTGCCGTGATATGGGAACGCATTTGATGAAAACATTTATTACGGAAGTATCCGCATAATGTTTCAGTTAATTATACATATAGATATTAATAATTTGCAGGAAAAGTGCGGCCTAGAAACAGACAAAAAGCCACCGACAATTTTCTTAATGATACTGAATTAACTTTTTGCATCGGCAAAACAAAAAACTAATAAAACTGTCGTAATTAACGAGCACACGCCAACCGCAAAAAGACGATTTTATCAATAATCATTTATTTTATACCGTTCGGAACCTGCCTGGAAGCCGCATCGCATCGGTGCGTGCGTTTATTTGGCGGTACACGCGAACGATTTCGTACCTGTCCCGAATTTTAAACGTTCGACCGGAAAAAACGCCCGTACAACGCGACGATTCCCAAATCCGTACGATCGATATCGATCTATAGATCCAGATCTTAATTGTCCGTTCGTGATTAGCCGTTGCAACATAACTGCCGACCTGGTTCGTCCTTTGATCACTTCGCATCGTAAAAAAAATGTGATGTGTAATTAAATCATCATTGTACGGGGAATATTGTAGTTTCCTTTCACTTGCCGACTTTCTTTATCGATCAATCAATTTTATTGTTCATATACGATCGTCGTCATCATCATCAACGGAGTCTTCCTGATGCGAAAACTACCGGCCACCGTGGAAAGTCTGGACGATAATGATTCTTGAAATGTGCTTAGGAATATTTCCATTTAAATCGTTGCAGTTCCAATGAACCTATCGTCGGTCCGCCACGTCTGGAAAAATTCGTTCGGCAGGAAATTGCGGTGTGATATGTACACAATGGCCAAACCGCAAACACGCAGCGGATTTAATATAAAAATAATAATAAAAAAAACAATCATAATTCGAGTCACGTGAATCTTATTTACATGTCTGGTGAAGCGAAGATAGGATAATATGGCACTAAACGATGAAACAAACGACGATTTCAGTTGTGATTTTTATCGACTGTAACA
Organism: Aethina tumida; assembly: GCF_024364675.1. Lineage (NCBI taxonomy): Eukaryota > Metazoa > Arthropoda > Insecta > Coleoptera > Nitidulidae > Aethina > Aethina tumida. The sequence continues at coordinate 58,215,429 of NC_065435.1, read as the reverse complement.
ATGTTCATTGGCCTTGTGTGTGTTTATTTCATGGGCCAAAGTCATCGGTTATTGATTCGATTGATTAGTTTCTCCTTGTGTGTGTTGGGTATAAAAAATCTTCTGAGTCTGGGTTTTACGTTGTTGTGGGGAAGTTTTCTTTTTATTTTCGCACGCACTAATTTCAAACATACGCAGTGATATGTATATTTATATATATATATATATTTTTTAATGTTATCCATTGTAGTAATTTAAGTCGTTGATGTGACTAATATATTCTTGCCGAGGAAAATCTATAGCGTCTATAATTATAATGTTTATAAATATGCAGTGTGTCCCAAATTGGTTTATTTTCGCTTTTATGGATATTTTCAAACCTAATAGAAAAACATTGACTCAAGAATTCAGTTAAGTTAAGTTATTTTAGTAGACCTCTTTTCTCTATAAGAATTTCAATAAAATGACAACTATACATTCAAATATATGTTTTTCCTTAAAATTTACAAATCCCAATATCAGGTTTACTGACATAGAGATGGAATTCTGAATCTTGAAAATTTAAAATATAAAATTTCTCAACAGTGCTTAAGAAAAATCAGGACAAATAAATTATTCTAACTTTATATTATTATATGAAAGCTTTTTTATGTTATATATTTTTTTCCTTCATTATGTGTGTATTTTTTTGGGTTAAAAATGGTTTATACAAGTGCTAAAATTCGTGAGTTCGAAAATAAACTTGAAACAGCAAAATTAATTGAAGAAGTTACTTGTTTTTTTGTTTGTTTTATTGGGTAGGATTAATTTATTTATAAACAAATAAAATTGTTTAAGAGGCGAGTCATCTTGTGTTGTATAGTTAAGTTAATTTTTAGGTGGCCCATTCCATTTTGAGTAGGTCGTTCATTCATTCATTTTCATAAGATTTTTTTGTTTGAATGAAAAAATAAATTCCGACGTCTCGAGCATATTTTAAATTTTATAGAATAAATTGATATTATTCAGGAATTCTTTTTCTGATGGGTATAATTGTAAAAAACTATAAAACTCTTTATTGTCTTTTTATTTAATAATAAATAGAAATTTTAATTTTCCCTTAAATTAGTTACTTAAGTTAATAACAATATACTCAAATGACTGCTTTAAAACTAATTTTGCTTTTTACTAGAAGTGTCGATAACTTTCTTATTTCAAATAGGACGTCTCACACATTTTACATATTTTTTCTGTTTTATATAAGAATCTGAATAAAATAACTAATATATATTCAAATATATGTAAAATTCTTCAACAAAGTTCTTAATAAAAACTAGAACAAACTAACTATACACATATATTATTTTTTAAAAGTTGTTATGTGCACTTCCCAACTGTGCTACTACTACTCATTTTGAGAAGATTCTATAAGTGATGAAGTCACACGATTTAGCTTTCGTCGATTGAAAAGTGGCAATGAATGTATTGAAGATGAAGAACGTCAAAGACCTGAAACCTGAAACCAACGAAGAATTTACCAATTTTTCGTACAAAATCCTCCTGCAACATCTTTGGAAATAGGCCAATCATTAAACTGGATTCATCACAACCATTAGAAGTTAGAAGTAAATTTTATGCAATGATTTTCATCAAAAAGTTAGATAAGTGGATTGATTCCTCATAAATTAAGCGAGAATAAGAAAATTTACACGACCCACACATTTTTATATTTTTTAGTTCTATCTCTTCCACCATATAATCCATATTTTTTATGTGACTGGGATTTTTTTGACGGTGTCTAATTTTTTACATAATAAACTATTTAATTCTGAAGAGGAGATTAAAATTGAGATTTTAAAGATTGTTATGATATTTTAAAATTAATGGTTTATAACTTAAATTACTTATAAGAGAAATTGTTGACAAATATTAATAGTTATATGAAAACTACATTCAATTCTTCTAAACATATTAAAAGTAATGTTTAATATATAATAGATGTATGAACACAGTTCAAAATTATATTAATTATGTACTTTTTTATTAAATTAGGTATATGAGCAAATAAATAAGTGGATGGTATTTACAGATGAAAATTATTTTTTTATCGATTTCGTATGACATTTTTCTATGGTTTGAGAATTTTACCACGAAATAAAAGATGTTCAATGGTTCCTGGCAAAACTGATTTTGAAACAGACAACTTGAGAACGATATCTATTTGCTTTACGTCATATTTAAAACATTAATTCCACGAAGCATCTTAACTGTTTAGTTTTACAAAGAGAAATAAATTTTTAGTGCTGTTAAACGATAACCCAAGAATAAGTTTCTGTCACCTTAAAAATATCTGGCAAAAACATTTACTAAACAAAAAAAATTGTTGTATTCAGTATTCATAAATTTTTATATTTTGCATAGTTTTTGGTACTGAACATGGAGAAATAAAATAATTATACCCTTCACCTCTTAAATTTTAACTTTTATATTCCATTGAAAATGCATATTGATAAAAATAAGAAGAAATTTACTAAATTGACAGCAATTTTTTTGCAATCTGCAAACAACATATAGTTTTGAAACAAACAAATGAAAAACATGCACAATCATTGTTTTTAAAATGGATGGTTTAACCGTTTAAATGCAAGAACCAAAACAATAGGCAACGTGGAAAGTGGATGACATGTAATAATTAAAATTAGCATACATTTCGACCAGCTTCCTTTAAACGCATCTTTATCAGATCCTTTTTAGCGAGTCGTTACTCAATTTTTTGCAACGTTGTTCAAACATTCAAACAACAATTAATTACGACACCGCGGCCAGATCCACGGGACCACGTTGCCAGTGACAGTAAAATAACTTTCTTCCTGATTTAATCGTGGGAAAACGTTCCGATCGATACCACCCGAAAAGAAAAAGGAGTTTAAACAAATTAATACGTCCAAACGAACACCAACAATAATAAATTAATAAACCTCATTGTATGCGAGAAACTATTTGGGTGTCGAGATCACTCGCACCGATACCAAAACGCCAAAACACTTTTTCAGACGGAAGAAAAAATGTCCGCGTGGAACGGGTTAAGAGGTTTTTCGATAATCTTTCAATCTGGCCTATAAACAGGAGAGTTATGCGTTCTTTATACATAAATTTTCGGTTCCGTTTTCAAGCGGATCAATATTATCGATTTTCTCGCTCCACATTGCGTAAAATTGGTCGAGATTTATGGCCGCTTTTGTGTCGCAACGTCACTCGATTAAGATCGGGAAGCTGTACATTATGCTAATTGGTTTCTTCCTCGTTTTTGTTGATTTTCTTTTTGAAATTTATCGATATTATAGTAAATTTTACAAAATTCAACATAATTAACTTGTATAAAATGAATAAATTACGTCCTAAGCCAAACTATTTATTTGTATAACTTTTTAAAATTAGCATTAAATAAACATTTCTTACATTAAATACTAATTAATATATTTTATGTTTCAGGTAATATAAAAACTAGGCCAATTAATTTGTAAGTAAAATATTATTTTCACCAACAACTTTCTGTAATTGTTCTTAATATTTCTGACAGGTAAAATTGGACATCAAATGATGGGTTTCCAATAATTTTTTTTAAATTGCACCACTAATTATGATAAATTGTTTAATAAAACGAGGCCAAAAAAATTAAAAACAAACTAGACATGTCAGGTTGTCTTCACGTTCAAAATTAAGCGTTGTTAATTAAACTATTAAAGTGTTTAGGATTATAGTATATGCTTGCTTTAAATCGAATTAACTTATAAAATCTACTAACAAGCCACGTAATAATTAATTATACAAAATTTATTAATCTCGCGTGCATAACTGTAAAATGTCAGTTGGTAATTAGAAGTACTTATGGCTGAAACACCAACTTATTAAAAGAATCTTTGGTTGCATTAATTTCGATTTCATGTAATGATAAAATTAATTTTAATTATAGTTTATAGTTAATTAGATTTGTGGAATGCGTACACATGAAACCACTCGATCTATCGTAAGATTAGTAAACCACAAAAATCGTACTAATAGACCAAATTAAGTTATCGGATTAATAAATAAAATCCGTTTAACATATCACATCTGCCGAGTGTTCGAATATATTTTATTCAGCTACACGATACCTCCACGTATAATATTTTCTAATAAGTCATTCGAAACAGTCGTTATAAATTCGAAACTCAGTGTGCATTTATTTGTACATACGTTCGTTCCCCACGGATCTAATGCGACGTATTTATTCGTCTTAAAAGTATGTTTTACATTCTTTGGTGAACAATTTATTTGGTCTGTTATGTTGAACACGCGGAAACGATAATTTCAGTTTACAATAACCACACGAATAAATTTCGATGCATTTTGTTAAGTGCACGTACAGGCAGTTATGTATTATATTATTAGCGGTAATTATTTGTAGATTAACACAGAACGGACTAATAATGCAAAATTAATTAGCTCCTTATCTGAATTAAAATCAAAATCAATTAAAATTCCATCGGATCGTACGTCGGGTGTGTGCCACTTGTGGCACTGCAGTAAAATGGAATCGGTCGTACGGAACGATGGTAGAAAAAAAACCGTAAGCATTTTCCAATAAATTCTCGAAAAGTTTGTCTGTCTCTAGGTGCGCAACGCGGGCATTAATCTCAATTAGGCCTTTCACTCGTTTGATCTTGCCCTATCATTAATCGAAACTTTCATGTGTTTAGATGGTGCCACGAAAACTGACGATTTATTTGATGGGGACGCCGAAAATATTACAAATGGGTCAGTGTAACGTGCTTTTTCGTGTAAGAAAACCAAACACTTTGCGTTAAATTAAAATAATATTATTCATTTTTTAGGTTATTAAAAGATTCTTAATATACATTAATTTTATTTTTAAAGATATATTAAACTAAATTTTTATAATTTAATATAAAATAAATTTATTTTTAAAATATATTAACTGTTTATTTAACTTATCCAGTTTCTGGGTGAGAAAGTGTCCAGTTTTTTATAATGTCTCCCCCTCTTGACTGTTTCTAAAAAATCTATGACAGATTTAGAAAAAGTGAAGACTTTTTTTTATAATATAAGACACTTTTTTCAAAAAATGTGTAAAATTTCGAGATAACATGTGCAAATTTCTTATTTTAAATGTTTTTTTTTTTTTCAAAAATATACAATTTATTTGATTAAATTATCTTTAGGTAAAATGAAATACATACAATAAGAATAGTTCATAATTCACATAATTAAAAAATTTAAATTGTTTAAAAAATAAGTTTGAGAATTAATTAATGTTTAAAAAAGTATATAATACATAGTACGTATATGTGAAATACAATAAAATCACAACTCGATGAGTAGTACCTATATCTTAATTAATATAAATTATCTTGTTATTAAAAAAAAATTACTTAGAAAAACTCAATAAGCAACAGAAAAAAATTAAAATCTAAAGAATTTAAATTACAATGTCATAATATTCAAAATATTTTAAAGAATAAATTTTTAAAAATAAAGAAATATAAATAATATATAAAATACAATAATTACAATTCGAAGAACATTATATTTTATTAATAGAAATTATTAAGTTATTAAAAAAGATGAGTGGAAAAGAAAATCAATTTTTAAAAATTTTATTCATAATGTTCTAAATATTCTAGAGAATCAACCTTTAAAAATAAAGAAGTATCTTATATATTATATAAATTATAATAAAATCTCAACTCAAGGAACAGTATCTCTTTAAAATATTCTTGTTATTAAAAAATATACAAATACAAAATAATAAATAACTCATTAGGGGTTTACTTAACTATTTTTCTAAACATAAAATTTGATAATTACTTAGAAAATTCCTCTAATTAAGAGAAAGAAAACCTAAAATCTGGGGTATTTAAATTACAATTAAGACTAGACGAATTTTTGAATTTGAATTACTTCAAAAGTAATACAAAAATATATATTAAGTCATTAAAATGTTTGAAAAATATTTAAGAAAAGTCTTAGTTTCTCTGAATTTGGTATTAAAACTATTGAGAATATTATTTATATAGTCTATATATAGAAAATCTAATAATGAAAAAAACAATCATAAAATTAAAAATGCAAAATCAACATTAATATATGTATATTTAGTATTCGTAGACAATGAAAATTTGATACATCACGATGGATTGATGTGATATACATAACATATTATATTGATAGTTAAAGAACTATTCTCTCCGACAAACAATCAATTTTAATTACAATTAGACAATTCAGACTCCTAAATAATCTAATGACTCAATCTAGTTTACCCGACATTAACTCAAAATATTATTCATTGTTATTCAAATTTTAACAATGAACCAACACTAAATTTAATCGTTCAATTATTTACAAAACGAACTGGCTATAAACAATGGATGCGCATGTTAATAAACAAACAAATGTATGTATTTAGATTACATTTTTGCCGGAATGTATGCATATATGATAAGATTATTTTGATGGAATTCAATTATTAAAGTCATTCAAGCCTAAATACTAAAATTCAGCTTCTTCATATATGTGTAATTAACATAATAACGTAATTCATTCTCATTTTGTATTCAAATGTGCACCATTAAATCTTTAGCTGGCCCATTACCTTACTCCGCTTACACGAAATAAGAACAATTTTTATGACGTTCCACCCACTGCCATACATTTAAGCCTTGTAGGTACTTTAGAAAAATACATTTTATCATTGTAATTAACTGAATGGAAAGTATCAATAAATAAACATTGTAACACGACAACTAAAACTAATATCATTTGTTGAAGCTTCGATTAATTGCAACTTTCTCTCCGTGCTGCATCTTATTTCCTCTTACAAAACAATTAACAGGGTACGAGTAAATTGGGCGTGTTTACGATTCCAAAAATAACATTCCGGTCTAATTTCGGCAATTCGTTGTCGGGATCGTAAAACTCTATTAGATGAAACAATAAAGTTATTAACAGGATATTGGGAGTGTGTGCCATCTGAAAACCGTACCCACGACGTTTGCATCAGCAAAATTATATTCCAGAGTGATACTGCTATCATCTTCGGTTACAATAAACGAATCCAACACCTTCTTGGATTTCTGCAACTGCAGACCACTTCTAGTGTGAGTAAAGATAAGTGACATTGGTTAATGTTAATCATGTTTAGTCCACCACAAATGGATCGAGTTCCCTACCTCCCATGACAAATAAAGAAAAAAAAATCTAATGGTCCAAACATATTCATAATGGGAAATAAATGTCAACACAATAAGTGACTAATAGATCCCCAAACCATTAATCTTAATGCATATATCACATTTCCTCGACCCCTTTGGGCATACATTCATGTACGCATGGGTCTTGAGCCATTACGTTCATGTAAAGTCAAAGGAAATGATGATATACGATTTGTAGCTTGGGGCTGTCGATAATTAGGTACACCTAATTCGTTATGTGGGTTTATTTCAGCCAGATTGACTATGAAATGTCATTAAAATCGTACGATTATGGTGTTCTTTCAACTGAGCCCGTCATAATTGTTTACCAGTCGTTATTGTGGCTATGTCTTGAATTTTAGTGGCACTACTTCATGTCTTCATCGAGTCATTTGATTAAACCATCAGTTTTTCTCGTGCGTTCGTGATTATAATGTTTGTGAGTAATTGTATTCCCATTCCGGTAACCCATTGCGAGTTATTAATTTCAGTAAATCAGACATGATTTATCATTATATCATTTTCCTGGCAAACAGAAAAAAACAGTACATCTTCTTCTGAGTTAATTTAAAATCTATTACATGTATAATATCTTAACCGGTCGTCCGGTATGATTTATACCACGGCTGATGAGAAACGTCTTGGTGGATTAACGTAAAATTAAACTGTTCAAACAGGTTAAAAATAATTTATTGTCAACGAAGGACTCAATATGGAGGCAGTGAGTTATTGACGTTGGCTTTCACACAATTATTTATGCTGGAATATTGCCGTTAAACAAATACAAATTGGCTAATTAATTGTCTCGTAAATTGAACAAAAATATATTTAATGCGTCTCGCAAATAGGTGTGTTACTGGTACAAAGTTCGCCGCAGATCATGCCCATACATCATACGTTTTATTATTACTTATCCCAATCGATTTCAGTTGTACGATAATCGCCGATCAATTAAAATGCATCTGGGACGCCGTTTAGCATTTCATAAAATTTGAATTTCACTTGTACTTGATATAATTCATACGGGAAAAATGAAAATCGATAGAAAACAACCGCAAAGGTCGTTTCCTTTATTTTTTCATTCATTTTTTAATTGGACGTGTCGCTCAGGCGCAGCCGAACAGGATGTCATTTTCTATATAATTCCCGTAACACATATTCGCGATAAATTGCGAAATATCGCGTTCGCAAATTGCGTGCCTCAAACCGAAGATGGATGGATGGTACGAAACACGAACGTCTTTAATTGTCTGCTTGCAAGTAGATGATAACTGTGGGGCTGCGAGACGGCGAGAAAATAATTATGCATTTTTATGTCGGCCACGAAGTCGGGTTGTCGAATGGAAAACTGATCCGGGGAACGGAACGCTGGGTGAAGAAATTCATATTTCCACGCTTCTGGATTGGATGGAGTAATCGTTTTTTACAGTGTGAATTTACAAAGAAAGTTAAACAAATCGTTGTTAGACATGCAACGTGCCTTGTAATTTCGCATAACGAAATGGATACAACATAAACCCGAAACTGTTATTTCGCATGTCCAGGTGTTTGTGAAGATAAATGGAATAGCATTTTTATAAAAAAAAATGAAACGGGTGTAAAGGGTTATTTGGTTACATTTTGACCTCTCTCCTGTTATTTATTTTATTTTAAGTGATTATGGATGACGTTTAAAAGAAATTTATATGAAACATACTTCAAAATCTAGTGAGATTGTAAAACATTTTTTATTCATTTCGTTAAATAAATTACCAAAAAACATGTTTTTTACTGAAAAATTCGATATTTTTTTAAAAAAAGTTATTTTTATATATATTTTATATTACAGGAGAATAATTAGTAGTTTTAATATCACATTTACTTTCACAATTGTTGGTTGTGGTACAGTTATATAGGGTGATCTACCTAATTGATTCAATAGAGACAGAAGAAGAGTCACTTAAATTTTTGGAGCTATGGCATTTTTTTTAAGAAAAATTAATTAAAATGTCAGCATATACAACAATTATAATGTTGAAAAGTTCATTTTTGATACAGTAGTGGCCAAAAAATACCACACATATTTAATTTTAACTAGGAAATTCATACTTAAATTAAATGTAATCAAAAATTTATATATAATTATTTTATAAAATTATTTTCTAATTAATATTAATAATTAAATACACTATTATTTCTACAATTATTCATTTTGTGTCTAAATCAAATAATGTAATGTAAATAATGTGACTGGTCACAGAAATAACACACATTAAAAAAACACATTTATTAAATAATGTATAAATAAGAAAAAATTTAATATTATGTTCTTTAATTATCATCTAAATTTGATGATTTTTGCTTGTTTTTAGTCAAGATTTCACGTCGTTCCATAAATTTTCAATTGGATTTAGATCGGGATGTTACGCTGGCAAATCGAGAATTTGAAGTTGACCTTTTTAACCACTTTTGAACAACTTTGAACGCATCCTTTTGAACATTTAACACGCATAAAAGTCCATGTAACTGGTAAATTATAGTTAGCAAATGGTTCCATTACATCTTTCATGTTACCACTTTACATGAAACGGTCCATGTTACCAATAATTTTCTGTAATGGTTCTATACTGTGCCAAGAAATGAAGCCTCGAACCATGATGTTTCCTTCACTGTGTTTAAAAGTTTTTCTAGTGTATCTAAGGTACAAACTTTTATTTGGAGGATGACGAATATTGTTTAGTAGTTTATCTTATTTTGTTGAATTTGGAGTCATCAATCCAAATTAATCTTTGCCAAAATTCTGGAGGATAATTAATACATTTTGTGCACACAAGTCTTGTTCTAATATTTCTTTTTGGTGTCATTGATTTCTTCACTGAAATACATCCTTGCTAGTTTTGTTCATTCAGTCGAGTCTGATTGCTCTACTAGACACACTGATATTATATAATTTATTTGCCTACTAGACAGGAATGGATTTTGTTTATTGATTCCTTTAATTTGTCTGTCTATAAAAAGAGACGTTTTCTAATTGTATTTTTATATGAAAGTGTTGTTTCGTATTTGTTTATAACATTATAAAATATTTGTCGGTAACCTCATAAGCTTTTAGCTACGTTAAAATATATTTTGACCTTGATTTTTCGTTTTAATTACTGTTTCCCTTTTTCTTTGGAGTGCAATGTTTCTTTGTTCCACTGAAAGTGGTTATTCAATAAGAAAATATTAATTCTACTTAGAATAAATTCTTACCATCAAGTGTATTGTTAAACAGAGGAACAAAACGTGAATATATTTGAATATGTTACTTTTTGTCCAACTAAATTAGACTAATTTTTGCGTTTATAGTAATATTTCCGTTGTTATTATGATGTGTGACAAAAATGTATAGAATATTAAAATATGTTTTATATTTACGGGGCAAATCTTGAATTAAATCCTTTTATGAAATATATTTCAAAAAGTACTATCACTGTATCTATAAATATTTATTTCAGTTATAGAATATGCTTCGATATATCAGTAGATAATAAAATTTTGCTGTTATGATGGTTCCATTTGAACCAAAAAGTTATTGACATCTAAAGTCTGTCAAAAGTAAGCAGAAATACCAAACACCCTGTTTAATAACTCATAATACTATTAATGACTGCTGATAGAATATATTTTTAACAAAAATGAACCTTTCATTATTGCTAATACATACTTCCAAACTACAATAATATTTATGAAGTCTGTTTCAAAAAACAAAGTTCATTTCCGGTTCAAGAGCTTTGATTTTTATTTAAATAGATAACATCACATATAGTTGCAATCGAAACTTTAGATTGTATTTCTTTTTGTTCTCTAATAACTTCTAATGAATCAATTAGGTGGACCACCCTATATACCTGTTATCAGCTGATCACACCACTTGAGCTTTAAGTATGCTTAATAAAAATTCATGGATACTCTTACAGATTTGATTTAAAACTTTTATTTGTATGTCTCACAATAAAATTAACAATATGGGGTAACCAATGTGAACAATAACCCTGCACAAACATTTTTGTTTTCGCATTTAAAAGTTTATGGGACAATTTCATGGCGGACAATTACGAGGAAATAACTGTTCAATATTCTAATAAGGGTCACATGTTTATTTCTTTATGTCATAACATTTTTATTTATCTCTTGGCATAAAGTCATTCAATATTAATAAAAACGCAACACGAAAGAACATTGTACTCATATTTTATGTGCCATAAATTTATTTTTTTTTTTCATATTTTTACTAAGCACTCAAACGTTACGTCACTGTAACCTGCACCCAAGACAAAGGATTAACGTTAATATCTTTTCATTTTTTATTTAAGCTAAAAACAATTATTAGCTGAAATAAATGTCTTTTTTCCGAATACGTTCGGACGTTTATTAAGTTATGAACGTTCAAAGGGAGAATTAAACTCACACTTTACGATTGGCCTCGTAAAACTGTGCAAAACCACTATGTCCTGCGCTTGAAACACCGAACTAATAAATTACTTTAAAAATACATGCCCTTGTCTGAAGCTTCCGCCTGTAACCGATTCCAACGACCGACCAGAAATAGAATACAGTTTAAAAAGAACTAAAAAAGCCTCCTGATTACTTTGGTCGTGCAAAAATAAACGCATAAAATTGTAATTGAACTCCGATTGAATGCATAGATGATTAAAATACGCAGTTGATATTTGTTGGATACGATAAATAAAGTCATTTTCGCATAAACGGTGTATTAACATTTCCTTAATGTCTTAATTAAAATAGTCATATGTATTAATACTATGAGACGTCAGTTCCGTGAAATTCTGCACAGGATGTTGTGAAAAGGACATTTATTATTTATACTTGGATTCGTCCAATTATTTTCTACTTAGGGAACGGACTTTTGTCTCTAATTAGATTTGCCACTGATAACGCATTTAATGACTGTGTCAAACGTAAAAAATATAATATCATTGAAATGAATGCATTTTTATGAATGAAGGATACTGAACTTAACTAACTGAAGTGTAACAAAATATTATGGAGGGACATAATGTCCGAATAGATTATAAAATATTGTAGAAATTGTCGGTGAAAACTTAATAGTTCTATAAATGTTTTATTAATTATTATTTTATAGTGAAATTGAAATTGTAGTTAACTTTAAAATTAATTAAATGATTAAATTCTTAAAGAGAATATAAAAATTACAGAGATAAGTAGTTTAAGTGTTACTTTTTGTGAAAAATGGACACAATTAGTTAATTTTATATGAAAAATAAAATATATAAAACTAATAAAATTTAATATAATTATAATATATTATTATATTAATATTATAATATTAATTTAATAAAAAATATTATAGAATTTGTAATTTATTAATTCTATAATATGATCGGTTTAGTTTAAAAGTATTTAAATTATTAATTTCGCAGAAATTATACTTAATATTAATATTCAATTAAATTTTAATGAGTATTAGAAATAGAAGACAACTATTCTGTTATATTAATACACATTTTATAATAAATGGTATACATAGATTAATGATAATTAAATATAATTAAATTTTTGTCATGTAAAAAAAAGTAATAAAAAACAGTTGATAACTAATAAATTAAAATAATGTGCAAATAAAACAAAATGTGACTCAATACAAAACAAATATGCAGGTGCAATTTTATATTGATAAGTTAGAAAAATAGAGTTTACTAGATATTCTACACATGTTCCATAAAACATATTCTAGTGTATATTTGTATTATACTTTCAATATTTTAAAATTTCCTAGGATAATTTTCAATTTTAAAAAATATTTTGAATAAGTTTTATTTTAAATTCTTGTTTATTTAACTTTTTCTTTTGAAAATTTGTAATATTCATTTAAAATATTGATTTTTTATTGTAGTTTCATTTTTCTTTGAATTTGTTTAATTTTAGTAGTGTTTTTCATGATGATATGGTATAATAAAAACATTTATTAATTTTATGTAAAAAATAAAATACATAAAATGTTGTCTATACTTTGGAAAATGTTAAATATGTTTAATTTAATAAAATTAAATGAGAAAATAAACAGTTTAACTTAATTTCTTGATATATATTGTTTATATTTTATAAAATATTGTTAAATTTTGTCTGTTGTATAATATTGAACAATATAATATTAAAAAATAAAAATCTTAATTGTTTTATTTAAAATAAAATATTCTGTTGCACATTTTGATGAAAAGTAAACACAATTAATTTAATTTCATATTTAAAATAAGATATACTAAATTTTTGTTTATATTTTCTAAAATAAGTTTAAATTTGTTTAATTTAAAAAATTTAAAGGAGACTATAATTAGAAAAAGTAATTTGAGTGCTTCCAATTGAAATAAATTATTTTTCGTCACTTCGATTGGGAAATGAACATAATTATTTGATTTTACTTACAAAAAACTAAAAATTTTGTCTATATTTTTAGGATGTATTATTAAATTTGTTTATTTATATAAATTTAAAAGAGAATATAATTTTTAGAAACAGGAAAATTAATTTTAATCTTAACTTAAATAAAATATTGTGACATATTTTATAAAAAGTGATCACAAATAATTCATTTTGTTTTTTATAAAATTTGAATTGAAATAAAATATTCTGAAGTTTATATTTCAAAATGGGCAAATTTTAATTTTAATTAAAATAAAATATATATTCTGACGCTATTTTTTATAAACAATTAATTTTATATATGAAATAAAATATGTTAATTTTTACCTATATGTAAAATAATATTAAATTTGATTCATTTTATAAATTTAAAGGAGAATATAATATAATATAAAACAAATAATTTAAGTTCTTTCTATTGAAAATATCTATTTATTGTAACATATTATTGAAATTATTTGATTTCATAAATTTAGAGAAGAATATAATTAAGAAGTGAATGGTTTCTGTGCTTTCATTTAAAATATAATATCATTCTGTATAATAAAGAATTGTTAACACAACATTCGAGGCAAATATTTCGTGGTAATTTCATATACCCCTATTTATTTTTTATACATTTTATCATATTAATTTCCTTTCAATAGTATTAGAATATTATAAATTTGAATAAATCAGCGTTACTAACAGAATACAAGTTACTTTGAGTCAGTTCTCGTATAACCTCAAGGCCATCTAAAAAACTGTTTATTCTCAATATGACCATCAAAAATTAAAAGAACGAGAGGGCAATAACCAACCCCCAAATTGCTTGACCCCTCCGAATAAATGAGTCACACCGACGTCGGCGGACGTTCCGCGGGCCACACGTCGCATCGGAAATGGACGGCATTTCGGGACGACGAAAATGTGACCGGTTACGTAACGTCGAGTCCCGGCCGGGGCCGCGATCGACGACACTGCAGCAGCAGCCGCACAGCGGCCGAGTCGATCCCGCGGATTCGCATCGGGGTGCTTGACCTAATGCTGGCACCGTGCATCGTCCGAGGCCGGACGGCACGCGATGCCTTCCCCTTGTTGCCATCGCGATGCACATCGCGCCCGACCGACTCCCGTGTGTCTGTCCGCGCTGTCTGTCGCCGTGCGTGTCGGCGTATGTGTGTTTGCTGCGGCGCGATGCTTCACCTACACCGGTGCAAACACGCACCGATAAACGAGACCGGAGCCCGATCCTCCGTCTGCCGGTCGGTCTGTTCCCGGCGAGTCCGCCATCCTCGCGGCGACCGATGCGACAGCAGAGTGCTGACGCGACGGTCGGGAATTATTTTCGTGAGATGCGACCGACGACCACCGCCCGTCCCGCGTTGGTATACACGGGAACGACGGCCGGCGTTGTTTTATCGTCTTGGTGCCGGTCGACTATCGAATTTGCAAGGGACAAGAGCTACGCCTACACTGCCCACGTGATCGAGTGGAGATGTTGCCGTTCGAGGGTTGACAGTCGATGATATAAAATTACGGTTTTTAGGTCAAGATTGTAGCGAGGATGAAAATTTTAATGGAAAATATATGAAACCACTTCCAGTCCATTTCCTTGCATTAAATAAAGCGTTTGTAAATTTTTCACTAGAATTACCTGAAGGAGTGGAATGTACAATAAAATTTAAATTAATAAATAATACACATAAATGTGTCATTTAATATAACTAAACCGATTTTATAATGAAAGAATTAAATAACACTCGTAAGTAAGAAAAATTCCATACTCGATTGAGTAAAATTATGTTCACATCAGTCATTACTCAATTGTTGTGCGTTACGAGTACCATTGAAAAAAACTAATTGAGTAATAGGCTTATTATTTAATAGCTGTAGATAATATCATTATTATTTTCAATTTTATCAATTTATTTTAAACAAATGTAACAACGAAACCAGTAGAACAACTATAAGTATTTTATTTACAGATTAATAGCCATTCAACTATATAATAAAATAATTTTATTGATAACAATAAACATTTTAAATATATTATATAATAAATAAAATAAATGAATTAAACCTTCCACACTCAATTTAGTAAAATTATAAATACATTGAGTAGTGGACACATTACTCATTACTCAACTGTTGTTAGTCATGAATATCATTATTAAAAAATAACTAAATGCTTATTATTTAATAACTGCTGATAAAATCATTTCTTTGAATTGTTATTAGTTTCAGTTTCATCAAATAATTTTAAGCAAGAAAGGAATTAAACAACTAAACCAGAAGAACAACTATAAGTATTTTATTCATAGTTTAAATAATAAAATAATTTTGTTGATGATTATAATAATATAATAATAATCTTCTATAACAATTTAAATATACAATTTAATAAAGGATACTATAAAGAATAATTAAACCGATTCTGTAAATGCATGAATTAAAGCTTAGTAAAAAAATGTCCACACTTGAGCAAAATTATAAATACATTGAGTAATGGTCACATTACTTATTACTCAACTGTTGTAAGTCACGAGTACCATTATTTAAAAAAAAAAAACTAAATAGGTTTATTATTCAGTAGATAAAATTATTACTTTGAAATATTATTATTTTATTTTATTAATAATATTTTTATAATTTTGTTGTTGGTAATAAATAAGTTTCTATAACAATTTAAAAATATTATTTAGTAAATAATGTTTTTCAAATAACATAATTTTCAATATTTCCATAATCAATACGTCATGCTTTCTCTCCATATTAAAATTCAATTATCTTTGTTTAAATAAAAGATTGTAAAATATTAAAAATATGTAATGAATTTTTAAAATAGAAAAAAATCATCAAATATATTGTTCAAATCAAAGATAAATTAATAGAATAGTTGAATAATATCACGAGATCGCACTTCTCATTAAAAAGAGTAGCTGATAGTGCCCATATGGCATTATACATTTTAACAGACGTGTACTTTGTGGTAAAATTTAGTTAGAATGGTAACATTTTACATATTTTCTATTCGAAGTCGAATTACCAAGGGGGATACTTTATGACTTCATTGTATATTTCAAAATTTAAAACAAATAAATATTCTTAAACGGTATGTAAGTATGTGTGTATAGAAGTGTTTGTTTTAAATAGGTTTAAAAATAACTTATTAACAAAAAATGATAATATTATATACAATTTATTGATTGTTATAATAATCTAATAATAACGTTATAAGTATGTTATTTATTTAATAAATAATATAATAAAACATACAATTTTTTCCATAATTAATAAATTTTATGCCAATTTCCCTCGAAATATATTTTTTAAATACACAAAAAAACTTTTTAAATATATTTATTTATTATTTTATATAAAATTAATTCATACATATATGTAATAAATATTTAAATTAGACGAAAAAAGACAATATTTATGTAATATTTTTTATTCTTTTTGATACTATTCTAATTAGAAACAATATTAAAAATAATACCATGAATCTTTTAACTTAATACCTAATTTATTGTACAATAATATTATTAATTTAATTTGTTACAATTTTAAATTTATTTATTTCGAGTGATATTTAAATAACATATATTGAATTTACCCAATTTAATTAAAAGTGAGTAAAAATGATAAAATAGAAACAGTTAAAATATAATAATAATCACAAATTTTAAAAATATCTGTATATATATATATATATATATATATATTGTAATGAATATTTGTCCATGTCAAGTAGTAGATTATTTTTGATAGATTCAGGTTCCTTCACAACATATTTTTTAAAATAATTGAGAGTTATCAACATTTTAAAAAAGCAAATTTAATGTATAAATCAGTTAATTTTTTTTAAATGTAGTAAAAGTGGTACGAAATTGGATATTGATTTTCTTGCCCACTTTCGTAACATAATATGTAATTGAAAAACGTTTGATGTTTCAGTAATTTATTTAAATTGAACATCAAAATTTCAATTTAATTTCAACCAACAATCATTAAATTTGCTTACATTTAAAATTGTTTGCTTTAAGTTTACTTAAGACAGGGAACAACTTCAAAATTACACCTATGCACACAACACATGCAGGAAAACCGGCATTATTAATTAACTTTATAGTCATCTACAAATAAATATCCACTCCGATTTACAAGAAAACTAATTTTCCGATTGACCGATTTGTTTGTACAGGAAGTAGTTTCCCTTAACGTGTACCATTTGCTAAAGTTTAGCGTGATAGCCAATCGTTCAGTATTTACACTTGGACATTTGCTTTGTTGAATCATTTCCAAAGCTCCCATAAAAACATTAACGGCTCCTACTTTATTTACACACGACGGTCACAAACATTATAGCTAAAAATCGGTTAACAACCTGTCACAAAAATAACTTCAACATATAAAAAAGGCAATAACCAGAGCAGTTTTATTTTTTTAATCAGCACAGAGAAAGCACTCGACATAAAATCATACGTCAAAAGTAAACTACCTGCAGTTAAATATGTATATTAAGCTAAACTATACACATAAATATGTATGCATTAAAGTGTATTTGTGTAATAATTCAGTTTCGTTACGTTTAATTACACGTTTTCGTTTTGTCTTATCTGCATTCCAGCTAAATTACTACCTGGACTGCTAATTATATGTTTTTGTGCTGCGTCTTTGTAACACCTCAATGGACATCAAGGATGATGAGCCCATAAGAGTTACGGGAGATTGTACAATCACTTTCAGCGAATCAAATCCGGATGACGCGACAAAGCGGAAATCGACGTTTAGATCTGCCTGGAAAACTCGAAAAACTTTCACAACATCTGATAAATTAGACTGAAAAAAAATTAAAGTGATTCACACGTTGATGGTACTAATGGTTTCGTGAAGACATTCCATTTTTTGGGGGCAATTACACACTTTAACAATAATACCCTGTTCGTGTTCAACTTTGGAACGTCTCCTATCCCCGTTTTATTTATATAATTAATGCATGCGATTCGAACGTGTTTGTTAAACGCCAACGAGTCGGTCCCGTAATTAAACAAAGCGCCATCGGGAAGCGTTTGGGAGTAAACACAACATTCCGAAACTTAGTACGCGGGCCCATTCGGATTTCGATTAACGACGTTTTAATGGGAAAAATGTGATGTGCACGAGACGCACGATACAATTTTATTATTGTGCCCACATTGCTCATTTGCATAAGCCTCCCGGGTTTATCTCAGTTCCGTTTGGGCGGCAATGTAAATGGAATTGTTCATAAATTTGTAAGTCAAATAAATACTTCTATTACGGTAATAAAAAATCAGTTATGCGTTAATCGTAAATATTACGATTTCGAGTTTTCTTGGGCGTCAGAAAATAAAACAAAATGTCTTTGTGTGGAATTTCGCGGTCGTGTATTAATTCTGACGCTTCCTGATTGCGACTAGTATCATTAAATCGCAGTTTATAATAAACAGTCATTGTGGATGTCTTATTTATTAATACAGCAATTTGTTCCGATATATGGTGATCAAATAGCAGGAAGCGGGATTTTTATTCAGAACTACAGTTAGAAGTGGGCGAAAGGTGGTTTTCCAATAAAAAAAAGCAAGAGATTAACACAGTTATAGCATAAGTAAAGCATTAATATATTTTATTTATCGACTGTAATATTGCCTCTATTGAAACTAGTTTCATATATGGCGTTATATGCGATACATGAATAATAGAGATTGACCAGATTTAAAATTTAATAGAATAAATTCTTATATAATCCGAGATGAAAAGATCTCGCAGATGAAATCTATAATTATTTATTTGTAGTCCACTCTAAAAAATTGGTTCAGTTATTACTGAAATATCGATCAAATTTAAATTGACTTCGTTCCATCAATTTTTCCGCTGAACTGATTCAGACAGTTTCGTATTTGACTTTATATGCGACACATCTATAATAGAGGTTGATCAGATTAAAAAGTTAATAAAATAAATTTTTATATAATCCGAAATGAAAATATTTTGCAGATAAAATCTGTGCACACTAAAACTTGGTACAAGTATTACTGAAGTATTGATCGGCTTTGAATTGACTTCGTTCCATTAATTTTTCCACTGAACTGATTCAGACGGTGTTTGGACAAGAATTACCGACGTTGAGTAGCTTTATTGAAACTACGAAAGGTGCACCATTTTCAATAAAATACATATAGATTAATATAGTTATAACAAAAGTAAAGCCTGAATATACTTTATTTATTGACAATAAATTCTTATATAATCCGAAATAAAAATATCTTGTAGTGGTTGCTTGCAGTGCACACTAAAAACTTGGTACAAATATTATTGAAATATTGGTCGAATTTTATTGACACTACGAAAGCTTCACTATTTCTATTAAACAACAGAAAAATGATTTTTCATTGAAGTACTAGGAGATTAACACAGTTACACCAAAAGTGAAACATTAATGTACTTTATATATCAACAGCAATATTATCTCTAGTGAAATTAGCTTCGTATATGGCGTTATATGCAATACATGAGTAATAGAGGTTGACCAGGTTAAAAAGTGAATAGAATAAATCCTTATATAATCCATGATGAAAATATCTTACAGATGAAATCTATTATTGCTTGCAATGTATACAAGAAACTTAGTTCCAATATTAAAATATTTTGAATTACTTTCTTTTCATCAATTATCCCTCTGAATTAATTCAAGCAGTGTTTTGACAAGAATTACCTATGTTGAGTATATTTGTTAAAATTACGAAATATCCACCATTTTCTTGAAACAGCAGTTAAAGGTGAAAGATAGTTTCCAATAAAACAACTGGAGATTATCACAATTATATCAAATGTAAAGCACATTAGTATACTTTAAGATTAAAGAGATTAAAAAGTTAATAGAAAACATTTTCCTGAAATCTGACATGAAAATCTTGAAAATGAAATCTATGATTGCCTTTAAAAACTTGATTCCAATATTGAAATATTTATCGATTTTGAATTGACATTATTTCATTAGTTTTTCAGCTGAATTAATTCAGACACTATTTGTTTGGACAAGAATGATCAATATTTAGTATATTTGCTGAAATTACGAAATGTCCATCATAAAATAGCTTACAGGAGGGTAAAAGATGGTTTACAATAAAACACTGAGAGATTAACAAAGTTATATCAAAACTAAAACATTAATATACTTTTTTATCGACTCTAATATTATTTCTAGAGAAACTAGCTTCGTATATGACATATATGTAATACATGAAGCATAGTGATTGACAAGACTAAAAAGTTAATGGAATAAATTCTTATATGATGATAACATCTGGAAATATGAAATCTGATTGCTTACAGTGTACATTATAAATTTGGTTCAAATGTTATTGAAATAAATATTTCAATAACATTTGAATTGACTTCATTCCATCAATTTTTCTGCTGAGTGTTTGGACAAGAATTGCCGATGTTGAGTATATTTGTTGAGACTACGAAATTTACCAATTCCTTGATAGAGCGGTTTAAAGAGGGTGAAGAATGGTTTTCAATAAAACACTAGGAGATTGATGATCATATTAAAAAGTTATTAGAATAAATTGTTATATAATCCGTGATAAAAATATCTTGCAGACGAAATCTGTAATTGCTTACAGTACATACTAAAAACATGGTTCCAATGCTATTAAAATATTGATCGATTTTGGATTAACTTCGTTTCATCCATTTTTCCTTTCAACAAGTTGAAACACTACTTGGGCATGAATAACGAATGTTGAGCGGATTTGTTGACACTTTACTCCATCATTTCTTTGAAACAGCACTTAGTTAATCGAGATTCACTGGACAAAACTAATAAAATAAATTCTTTGGTCCGTGATGTAAAGGTATTGCAGATGAGATCCATGATTCCGTGCAGTCCCCGCTAAAAAATTGGTTTCAGAAAAGATTTCGTTCGATCAATCCTTCCGTCGAACAAATTCAGAAAGTTCTTCGGGACTAAAAGGACGGATGTTCGGTAGATTTGTCGAGACTGCAAAAAATCCACCATTTCCTTGAAACAGCCTTGATGTGGACAATGGCGGACAGTAACAGGCTGAAAATCAATTATGTTAATGAAAATTATTCCAGCTTAACCTACTAGAAGGATGTAGGGTTGACTGGCTTTAAGAACGACAAACAAAAAACCAGTGTGTCACCAAATATAAACTTGAGACAAACTAAAGAGCCGTTTGCGTGTCAGTAACGACCCATTTACGCCGCTGTTTTGTTAGATTTGACGTTTTATTCTCAATTTATTAAATTATATGTACGAACGATGAACGTAGCAAATTTAAATCGGACAATGAGTAAACGATGTTTTCCTTTCTTTGAAACATCGAAAAATCTAAATTGACGTCATGTGGTTTCTGCATTAACGGTCCGCTTTGTTTTATAAAACATTTAACACCTATTGTTTCAGATCATATTGTTCTTTGGCCGTTTCGGCACCCCCGCTGCGGCTTTCAGAGCAATATGTGCATAGACGCGAAGAAAAAATAAACACCACCATGTGTTCCGTTGACGTTTATATTTACCCAGCTGGTTCGCTCATATCCATTGATTTATGCACAATAAGTTTTTGATCTTGTTTTAACCATCCTGCATTTTGGTCCTGCTTTGTGAACACAGTGAAAAAATGGGTCGACCTACTGCCACGTTGTGCCTCTAATTGATACCTTAACGAGATTTTGAGATTTTAGCGGGCAGTTAAGATCGGAAGATAACCAAATTAATGGTTTACCTTACAAATAACTTACATGATAAGCCGAGATTTTAATGAGCAAATTTAATTTAACCAAACGAGTTGATTTCATACTCTGAATATTTCACAATGGTACCGTTTCCTTAAAAAAGTAGTTTAATTTTAAACGGGATTAATTATAACCGCTACTGTGTGTTGTGTGAATCTGAATATATATTTTTTTAGGTCGACCAAAGTCACAATTTCTACGTTTGAGATTTTATCAACCAACACGCAAAGACATTGTCAAATTATAATTTTTACTCCATTTATCCTAATTTTTTCATGTACCATATCTAATATTAAGTCGTTCAAGGCTAAGTCAACCAGATTTACGATTCAGATTTGAATTGATATATTGTTTCTAAATCACCTGCTTTAAAATTACATTTTTACTTAAAATAGAACGGAATTTAATATCGGAGAGTAAATCATTTGGCCGACTTCCAGGGGAGTAAATCGATAACATTCCGTGAATAATTCGAATGTCACATTATCAGTCAATCACTGGTTAAGTATAAAGTTGTGTTCGAATTTGTGTGGCAATTTTATGTTTCCATCTAATCCATCTTAAAACCAATTATAAAAGAAAGTGATGCATACTTAAAATTTTCCCATAGTCAATTAACTATTTACATTGAGTCTTAGCACACTGGCTGTTTTAAAGTACATAAATTACATGTCATTATGCTGGACTGCAGATACTTCAGCAATTAGTAAAATAATTTAATTTGTATAATTGCGTTCTCCGGTTTTATTTAATTAAAACTGTACCTTATTTTAATAGCTGTCGAAATATTCTTCCTTGTGAAAAAAAAAGATCTTCCATTTTTTTGTGTAGTGTTATTTAATTAATTGTTTGTTATACACTGTATTCGGCATCAACAAATTATTATTAATTATCTTATTAAATTACATATTCTTCCAATTACAGTAGTTTTTCTAAGCGTAGAATAATGAATCAAAATTAATAGCTATATGTTGTTTTCATTTAATAAAAAAGTATTTTTAATACATATTGCATCTACTCTACATCTAATAATTAAAATATTATGACTGTTTTTTAGCAGGTATCCACTATAAAGATATATATTTTGTTGATGTATGATGAATAGATATAATGAGAAAACTGCACAGTAATATGTCGAAAAAGTGAATAATCAGATTTTAATAAAAAAAATATTAAAATTAAGTTGATACTTTTCAGTTATTAAAAAAGCAAATTTGTAAGTAAAGTGATGGCAAAAGAAATAGCAAAGAAATTACTATTTATTGTTAATTAGAAAACGCACACCTCTAATTAAATGCATTCAAAAGATTTTATTTTTTATTTAAAATACTATTTTCTTTCTAAAATTATTCATTTTGTACCTAAATCAAAATAATTTCGGCGTCAATTAAATCTTAAACAAAATAAATATCCAATGTAGCTGTTTATAGAAATAGCACACATATAAAAAATATATTTATTAAATAATTTATACATATTTTGTTCTTCCTTAACCACAACGAAATGTTGGCAATTGTTATTTGAAATTAAATTTTAGTACTATTAATACTACTATTAGTAATAATAACTACAATTCATATAAGTTTGATGACTTTTGGTGATTTAATCGAGGCTACAAGTCGTTCTATAAGTTTTTAACTGAATTTAGGTCCCCACAATCGAAAACTTCAACATGGTTATATTCTAACTAATTTTGAACAATTATAGACGCCTGTTTCTGATCATTATCATGTATAAAATCCCTATAATCGTTGGCAAGTCTCTCATAATATCTCTATATCCCAAATCTCCAAACCATAAAGTTTTCTCCCCCATGTTTCAAAGTATTTACGGTGTATCTAGGGCGACGAACCTTTTGATCCTATTCTATTCAACATGGATTTAACACTCCAATAAATACTTTTCACCAAAATTCTGAACGATAATTAATATATTTTTGTGGAAACAATAGTCTTGTTTGGATACTTTCTTTTGATATCAATGTTTTATTTTTACTAAAATACATCCTTGCAACTTTTGTTCGTTCAGTCGACGTATGATAGACACGTTGATATGATGTGACTCAATTAATACTTTTTTATTTACCTAGAAGACAAGAAAGGATTTCATTCTCTTATTCTTCCAAATGGACTGTCTATGAAAGGAGTTATTTTTTAGTAGAACATGTCTTTATTGTATTTTAAATTGAATGTGTTGTTTCATATTTGTTAACATTGTAACCATTTTTTGAGAGCATGTTTAATGTTAATTATTATTTCCTTCCACTTTTAGTACAGTGTTTCTTTTTTCCCACTGAAAGTGAATTATTCTATAAAATAATATAATATATAACAGTAATAATAATAATAATTACTGTTAAGAATAAAATCAAAATTTGAATTAAATATTTATATGAAATATCTATTAAAAAATTTTATTGTGAAAGTTGAGCCATTTCTTACCATTAAAAAAATAATATATTGTTAATTTCTGCTGATATATTCTTCAAACATCAAAATGTACATCAAAAAACATGTAATTTATCAGGGTACATTGAAGAAGCTAATATTAAGTCATTTAATTGGCATTGCTTGTTGACACTTTTGCTGAAAAGTACAGTTCTGAAAACCTACAAGCACCTAAATTACGTCGTCATTCATGTAAAATCAACGTGTTTTCAAATATTTATAATCACATAATTGCATTGTACAATTCTTCTAAATTTCGTGTGGACGTAAATAATCAATTAATTTATTATGGAGCGCACCAATAAATAAGGTCATTAAGAAATGTTCCGTTCCCGGTGGATAATTCAATTGCCTTGAACTGTATTTGATGTTCATAATGGTAATTATTACAAACGGTACACACTGGAATTGGACTTAATTACACAATTATTATAAATGATTTTCAATTATGGGATCCTCGAGTTGATCTGTTAATAGGGTTTTTTTCACGAATTCCACTTTATTATCATGCCAGTTCGGCGGACAGATTTGCTGATTGAATTTAGATAACCGACCAGGCCATTCCTGAATTTTAAAAATAGAAAGCAAGAAACAGAGCAAATTAAAGATTTAAATGTAATTTGCAAACAATGAAGATGTTAATTAAAGGATGCATTAAGACGTTGCCGAGAAACCATGCCGATAATATTGGATTAAATTTATATCAAAATTGACAATTAACATGTCTTGGTGTACATGGAACATGACATGTCTCAGCTTTCTATTCAAGAGCAATAATTATTACATTATATCTTTGTAACCTATGAATAAATTAGAATTTGATTTCTACGAGTTGTTTATTGAATTTATGAAATTTTACCAATAGTTTTTTTGTCGTTTTCCACCCCGCATTACAATGCAGCTTAATATGGGATCTAGAATATGCACGTATTAACATATTGCTCGAGTCGCAACCACTATAAACTACAATGTAGGATGTATAATTAACAATTACAGCCTATAAATAGGCTGTCATGTTTTGTTTGCTCTTGGTTTTATTGACGTCGACTATCCGTTAATAATAAGGCATTAATAATTTTCTCTATAAATAATTTTAATGTAAACAATCCTTTTTGTTCTTATTTTATGGACGTCCGACCCGATGCATGATTTATTTCAATTTGCATTGGACTCCATTATCCAGTTCGAATTAACACTAAGTATTAATTTCAAATTTACTTTGTCTGGCGCTAGTTTAATTAGTTTTACTTCTATGGTTTTAATTAACGTGAGTTATAGCCCATTGTCTTATAATGCGATGAAAACCATTATTTACATTCATGCGTAAAAATTCACCAGGATATTGAAAATTCAATTCCGTTCGTGAGGATCACTTAAATGTGGAATGTGAAAGACCTAGAACAATTAAGATAACGCATACATTGAATGCATGCAGATTCCCGATGCTAATGTTTACGAATATGTGTGTTTAAATTTGATACGTGGAGTTTCTACTGCCTTCATACCCCATATTCTTGCGTTAAATTAAGGAAAATTCTATTCCAATCACCATAAATCGTCGTTCAATCGTGCCAGATTTATTCGTCTTAAATCGTACTGATCTACAAGTAATACAGTATCCGCTGGCCGGTTTTCTTGTCCATTATGAGCCTTGTCGCAGCCTACGAAGTGATACGGAATGGCGCAATAAATATTAGTTGAGATATTACGGGAACATCATTTCGAGCCCGTACAATTAGCTTCAATAGCTGCACCGTGTCATTGGGGAGTAGAAACGTGAGTTAAGTGGAACGTCTAGTTTCTAATGGCCCGATAAATTGATGCACAATTATCGAGTTAGTTCTATTACAAATTTTAAGTACCCATATAATTTTCAATGGTGACGGTGAATAGCCAGGCGGGTTTTTTCTTTCGTATTTGCTCTGCATGAGAATGCCTGCACTGGGAAAATCTACACGGATAAGTAAGTTTTATCTAGACTCGGCTCACGATCTCGACGGAATTCAACACCACATCGCCAACAACTAAGTGATTTTTAAGTTGATCGAACCCCGCACCAAACCAAAAAGACCGGACCCACTGGACGTGGAAACTACCGTGTATCGGTACATGCGGGTGATACGATCGGCTAGAAATATGATTTCGAAACACCAAAAAGAAAAACTAGAACAAAGAGAAGATAAAAATAGACCTTACGGTTTTCCTGTAACGATCTAATCTTGACGGTTGTCCCAGACCTAATAAGATATTACACCATATTCGTATGAGGTAAATCGATACCATATAATAAATCCACATTTTTGCGATCGGCCTGTTATGTGACACAACCACGTTCCGATATAATCTCAATGGTTATGCCGGAAGTCGCTCCTGCAATGAATTGCCCCGTAAGTATCCAGTGTGGTAATTGTGGGAAAAATAAACATAAGTAGTGGATTTAGTTGATGGACTGCATCGATAAAATTGCTGCACGGATTCGTGGAGTGTATTTTATGCGAGAGTGTCGCAATATTGCGTGTCCCGCTAGTTGTGGACACTATTTTTGTCCTAATAAGGACCTGCATCATCTAATAACCGACCGTTGGGTTATTTATGATGGCCACGTGGAAAAATGGATCAAGGAAAGTGAATTTGTAAAAAGGAAAATGACTAATTTTGCCGGTGAAAGTTTTTGCACATTCCACAGTTTTATAACTCTTCACGCTTTACAACCGCAATTTTGGCATTTAACTGTCAGTTAAAAAAAACCGACTGTGTGGTCTGGACAAAGTGTTCTGGAGGCTTCACATTCGTGACTCATAAATTTTGTATGGTGTATGTATGGTACTACATACTCTATTTTTGATCTTTTGAAGTTCTTGCTATTCAACATTCAATTCTGTTATATTACATTGCAATATACTAAACAGCTTAATGAATCTTGGAATGCTAAAAAAGAGAACTGAATTATTTTACACTTTCGGCATTTTTGTAAAAAAAATAAATTTACTTTTTTCAAAACATAATTTAAATAATTTATAATAAAGTTTGAAAGGAAAGTTTGATAAAATAAATAAATGCAAATTATAATTTGTATGATAATTGTTGATTTCAGTATAGATTCTTGCTGTTTAATTTTATATTTTGTTTGTACAACTCTCCAATAATGCCTTTACTATTTAAGTATTTAAAATTTAATTATTTGTACTTAATTTGATTATCCAGCTTGCTTAAAGAATTCTATTATTTTATAGGAAACAACAGGTTGTGTTCTCCTTCAATTCAATTTCGGCCATAATTTTATATTTTCATGGGACTGAAATATGTTGTTTCATAAGCAATTTTATTAGACACATTTTTCTCAACAGGAAAAAACGTGGCGACCAATGGGCATTTTCGCTTTTAAAGAATAATCCAAACATAATTGAAATAATTCTTAGTTCCAAAAGAAATTAATTGAATAATTAATTGCAAATTATGTTTTATATATGGTAGTACCCTGCTATTCTCTGCGTTCAGGAGTTCTTGCTGTTTTTCTTTCTATTTTGTTTGTATAATTGTCCAATAATGTCTGTAGTATTTTTTTAAGTATACAATTATTGGTCTACACTGACGTATTTAAAATTTAAATGTTTCTCATAAGTTTAATATGACTGTCCAGCTTGCTTAATAAATTCTAGAATTAAGAAGAAAATAAGTTGTATTCCCTTTTAAATCAATTATAATCATAATCATTGGGCAAGTTTTCAAAAGAAATTTTAAAAATAAATGTATGAACTAAAAATGAAATAACATAATGTGATAATTATCATGGCATAAATATCATGATAGTCTTTAAGTTAATTATAATGGAACCCTGCTTCCAACCAAATATAAAATGACCAAAACTGGTGCCCATAAATATCGGTTGATGCCGTTCTTAAAATTGAAGATTAATCCAAACTTGTGCATAATCTGGACGTTACCATTTATTACTTTCATCCAGAAACCTAATAACATTTACAGTAATTTCTGGGTTAATTCACCGAAACAGCATCTCAGATATAATTTACTATGCTGGGAATGTAGTATTCCGTAAAAATCGGTGAATGTCCATAAATCAGTAAGAGCAAACACCATCATCGCTGATAATTCATTAGAAACCGCGAAGCCAGGCACTTTATAATTGTTTGGGAATTCGACTAGTGAGGTAATTGTGTAACGGCTTTTGGCGCAATTATAAATAGATTATCGCTCGATGGGTATCTGTTAATAAAATCAAACATTTTTCGTTTCATAACGAAACGATAATAAATTATTTGGGACGGATTCGGTTCAAAGCTCTACTGGAGCCAAACGTGTGTCGATCATGACGAAGGTACACTCCTTCGCAATTGATAGATGTATACGGAGGTCGTCAATTATCCCTGCAAAACACAATAAATAATAAATATCCTTTCTCTGATAATTGCGAGTAAATATGCGAAAGCTTGAATTTTTCGATCACGACGTACTGTGGTAATTGCCGATAATGGATTTATTGTGCACAGTAAAGCTATAGTATGGACTCGTGCTGCAATAAATTATTGCAACGGAAATGGATTATAACCTAAATATAATTAATAGGTGATAACCACGGAATGCGATTACCGGAGGAATTATTATTAATTTTACATACCGCGGCGACCGTAAATTACAGCGATCGAGTTACCGCCGAATAAAAATATTCAATCGAAGGTTTTCAAAATGAGATAGCGTTCAAGGCTTTTGAGAGTTCGCAGAAAAGCGTACGTCAAACAATTATCTTTGTGTTTATCGAAGGAATTATCAGGGTTTTATGTTTCAGACTCGGACTCTTGTATCGTGTTTCGCGTTCAGTAATGCACTCTTATCTCTATAAAATGTTTTTAATTTATATTAAACATATTACTTCTGCGGAAAGTAATCGTCTAAATGGCATTGTTATTTATTGCAAATATCTCTTTTATGATCAGTATTTTGTGATGAGGCTGTTCATAACAAGTCTGGGAGATAGCAATTTTTCGGTCGAAGATATTCTTTAGTAACATTAATGTTTTATACCACCATTAATAATAAAAAAGATGACTGATCAAGTCAAAGGCAAAACATTTTCATTGGGATAAATATGTATATAAAACACCCATATTATTGTATTAAAATAAATCTGTTATAAAACAAGAAAACCTAATAATTTAAATGATGGTGGACATGTGGGTATTGACTTTATGAGCTTTGTTTTCCAACACAGAGATTGACGATGATAATCTTTTAAATTTAGTTTTAAATAATTTAATAATTAGGTTTCATTTATTTAAAATTAATTTATGTTTGTAATGAAATAAAATAATAACTTGCAGTATTAAATATTAATAATCTAATCTAAAAAGTAATTATTAGTAATAATTTGAGGTATAGTAAAAACATAATATACAATTAAAAAGAGGATTAAACTACCTTTAAGAAAGTCAATTACAAATTTTAACAGTCGTTTTTCAAAACGAATTTTATTGTACTTCATTGAATGTTTGTGTTCATTTGAAAATAAAAGTATCAATATTATAATAATTCGCATATTCACTATTCCACATACGAATATTTTCAATCAAGTATTCGAGACCTATAATATATAGTAAGAGGTTATCTTTTCAAAGGATTATATCGACCCCTATAACTTGATTTTAATGAATAATATATCAAAATATAGACAAGAATAAACTCTATCCATGTCATAAAAATAGTTTTCCAATATCAGACAAGTCCATTAAAACACGTATCACAATCAAAATATTGATTATTAGAACATTTTTTATTAAAATTTAAGTTTTCAATTGAATTTTCCATTCTGCAAAGAGGGTACACATTAAATTTTATTAAAAAAAAAACAGATTCTTCTAATGAATTTATTTCTTAACCATGGAATAAAATGTCAAAAATAACTGAGAATATCATCTTGTAATTTAACGAATTAGTTCTCACAACCAGTTTAGTGCTTGTAGAAATATCTGTAAAAGTATGTGTGTGGTAAATGTCATATTGTTAACAAAGTTGAACTTGTACGTCTTGTTGGTCCTAAGAATGAAATAATTTGTAAAAACTAAAGCCCAGTGACTTAACCTGTTGATACTCTCAAACATTCTTGACATCTTATTCGACTTTTTAATGAAACAGGGAAAATGAATTCATAAAAAAAATTTAATTTTTAATTCTACTAAGAATTTATGGAATTTTTCTTATATTTTGCCATAAGAAATGTGGCTCTTACCATCTGGTCTACTTAACCATGAAATAAAATGTCAAAAATATCTGAGAATATCAGTAAGTAATTTAACGCATTAGATCTCACAGTCAATTTAGTAATTACTAAAATATAAATATCTTTAAAACTGTATGTCTAGTAAAATGATGTCTAACAGACAAAGTTGAATTTGTATGTCTTAATGGTACTAACAATTTAAAAATTAGTGAAAACTAAAGTCTTGTGTCTTAACTAGTTGATATTCTCAAATATGCTTGACATTTTATTCGATTGGTCAACTTAATCATGAAGGAAAATGTGAAAATATCTAAGAATATCACTTGCTAAAATAGCTCTGTATCTCTAGTACAATAATTTAATTAAACAAGGAAAATAAAATCATAAAAAGAATGTGATTTTTAGTAGGGGATTATAAAATTTTTTGCTATAAAACATGAGTGAGTATGTAAAATCGAGCCATAAATAAAGTCACAGGGGTGTTCCTATTAAACCGGTCACACCGTAGATGACGACTTCATTAATAAATAATATCACGTCAGTTCAGAACTTGTCTAATTGTAAAATAATTTCACACGACCCTATTATAAAGGCGTCGATACGATTAAGTTTGTTGAAATCAAGCAGAGATAACCCAGTTTCAGCGCAGTTGTCCATAATTATTCCGGTCTCTCGTACATCATTAACCAGGTTTTAAATACCGACAAATGACGTTGAAAACATCGTTTGTTCTTGTTGTTCCGCTATCGTAACGGACGTCCACAAGTGAAAAAGCTGCTAGAAAGAAACTAAACGCTAAAAAGGCAACACTCGCAGACCAGTTAACAGTGTCGGACTCCAATCTAATCAATTTTGTCCAATGTGGATGCGAAAACAAAAAGAGACTTTAAAGAATAATAATGCGGTACATGTGTAGGTAATTACGATCCTTTCTAATGATACCACAATGGTACAAATACAGGAATGGAAAAAGAAGTTGCCCGTATAGTTTTTATTATAAATTGTCTGTCAATATAAAAATGATATTATACTGTCACAGTTATTGAAATTAGAAATTCTAAAGACTATTTATAGCTCAATAAAAGGCCGCATACACATAATTAACATATTTAACCCAGTTATGTTGATATTGTTATCAATTAAGTTAATAATAGAAATTGCAAACAATAGTAAATGTAGCAAGTGGACACATCAAGTGGATTTCTAAAAACAGTTTATGTGAACTCGTAAAATTTCAGAAAATCAATTGGAGCGTGCTCAGATCAAATGAAATGAATGCTTCCTGAATTACTAATAGACCATCTAACAATGTATGTTTATAACTTATCTTCCATATCCATAAAATTGTAAAATTTTTACGGCCTTGACTAGCCCGATAGGCTCATTTGTAACAACCTCCAGTAGATATTAATAAATAGTAATTAAAAATTATTTCGATTTAAACTACATATATAATTTCTTTGTTTCAGGTAAAAAAATTACTTTATATACTTCCCACGATTAGGATATGCGGAACGGAAAGGCAATCTATATAAGTAGGTAATTATAGATATTAAAGGAAATAGAAAAGTGTTTATCCATTTAGGTTGTAATATTTTTCAAGTAGAATAATATATATTGTCCTCTTGCAAATGGGATTAAATACAAGCCAAACAAAACACGACATGCTAATTATTTACTTTGTCTTATGTGTTTTTCTTTTGGATACACCGTAAGTATATCCAATTGAAAATTATTATTTAGTCAATTTATCATGGCAATGTTATGATTACGCGGTCTAAATAAACACATACGAGATATAGTTACAACCAATTTATCCGTGGTATTATCTATGCATAGCAAATTACAAGGTGCTAGGTCGTTTTCTATGATTGACAGTAGAAAATTGTTCAAAGTGTTACTTTTACTTCACACTTCTAAACGGTGTCCAGTCACTCTTAATATTCAGACATACACATTATGGTTACGATGTACAAGATGTTTTTAGACTGAAAATTGAATAAACACAGAAATGTTTCGGTATTCAGTCAATAATTCAATCAATAAATCCAACACAATTGATTTAATCGTAAAAGTTCTTGTGCACGATTACCAAATGACAAGACAAAGGCTCCAATCGTATATATCAAATCAAAGATGAAACAATGTTTCAGTAGATAACTTTAAATTAGTGTAGGTGTTGTTTGTACGTTTAATTATACATTGTAAAACAGGCGGTATTAGAAAGGCACAACGAGATACTAGATTATGGTTTATTTTTCATTTTACAAAGTTGTGTATTCCAGGAATTACTGTTTATTTTATACGGATGCATAATTTTATTGCAATTAGTACTGCCGTTTATCAAATTCCACTCAGATAGTGTAAATCTTGATAGAACACTGGCCAAGACGCATTCATGGAATTGCAATGATAATTATTAAAATCTGTCTGTTACTGTTATGAACATATTATAAATAATAAAATACAATAATAAAGTATGCTGTGACGAGTATGGGAAACTATAAATGTGTTAATGACTTTCTAAAGAGGTGTCAATTTACACCAGTTAATTAATGTGGAAAATGAATAAATATTAATCACAATAAATGTTCTACAAAACATTTCTTAAAACAATAACATTTTCTATATTTATACACAGCCTTTCCACAAGTATTATGTGACAATTCTGAAAATTGATGATCAAAATTTCATTACATAAAAGCACATATGACGTACAATTCAGAAAATGTCTCAGTGTAGGAAAACAACCGTTCAATATTGTATTAATAATTCAATTGGTAATATCTACAATTACACTTATTGTTGGAAGCCTGAAAGTTTTTTACTTGGGCACAATTGCATTGACATGGCGAAGCTGTAATCTTGCATATATCAAAGTTGAAACAATGTTACCAAGGAAAGCTTTAAATTAGTGTAGGTGTTGTTTGTAAGTTTAATTATATATTGCAAAACAAGAAGAATTAGAAAGGCAAACGAGATGCTAGATTAACCAATTTTTTTTTTCAAAATACTTTCTTTCATTTGCAATAATGATAAGTAAATTGTAATTATTTCTTTACTTTATTATGTGTATATTAATTTAAAATAATTTAATACCGCATTTGCTGGTTACTGTTATGGAAATTCCACAAATTTAAATAAATATAAAAGTGTGTGCTTACAGGAAACCATAAAATGTGTTAATAGGTTTCTGAATGAGTTGTCAGCTTGCGGCAACTTGAAAATTATTGATCATTAAATATAGTCTATTTTAATAGACTGTAAATATTGTGTTTTCCGCCACCAATTTTTCGAAAAAAAAGTTATTTCATTCGTGTCTATTTTAAAATCGAAATATCAATGACAGAGATTGTAAATTTTAAAAAAGAAAGCAATTTTTAAAGAAATAATGTATAATACATGTTAAACTTTCTAACTAACTAACTAATAAATATTTAATCTTAAATTTAATACTAATTTTACTTACGTTACAACAATTCAGAAGTAAACGAAATACTAAAGCTCCGAATTTTTTAGTTGTAGAATCTAAATACTTTATATATTTCATTAAATAAATCGATCTTACAAAATCATTCTTTCCATTAAAAAAAAAATAATTCTAGTGCCCTTATGGTACTGGGCATTTTGCCACATTTCAACGTTATTTATTAGGTTAAAAACATTATTAAGAAAACAAATATTAAAATTATTATCAATTTGTTTCCAATTTAAAACAATTTATTTGGATATGTACTATATATTTTCATATATTAGTATATATTTTCGGTTTAAAGAAATATGTCAACGTGGAACATTCACAAACTTTGGTTTGTATGCTTTAACTATATATAAATATACTGTGTTTCCCAGAAATGATGTAACAAGAGGAGAAATGGATTATTTATTTGCAACGAATGACCTTCGAGGGTGAGATCTGTCTAAATAAATAGAAAAAAATAGATATAAATAAAAGAAAGTCAAAAATTATATTCCTGAAATTTGGTACCAAAACACAAAATTCCATTAAACAAATAAAAAAAAATATGGAAATATCTTTTCATAACGTGGAAAATAAATAAGTTTTAATAGTTATAAATTTATGTTTTGTTTATAAAGCAGGTGATTTAAGACAAAAACAGTTCATTTTTAATATACTGTAGTTTTTCATTAGACAGAAAATATTCCAAAATTCAAATTAATGACCATTTCACCTCTTGTTACAACTAACATGGAACACACTGAATATATATTTCAGTATTTCTAGGAGTTGATGTAAAACAGATAATATAGAATGTAGGGCAAAGAAACTTTCTGAAGTTATCAAGTTGTGTCATTTTTTCAGGTTACCATTTTACAGATTTACAGTACAAATATTAAAATAAAGAATATTTGCAAGATACAACCAGCCTTAACTGATAAATTATTCAGATTTTTAGACATGTGGTGCTAGTTAGATTTCCTCGTAACCATCTTAGAAACTAAAAAATATTCATATATTAAATATACCGTATTTTCGTTGTGCCACTTTCGAAATGTTAAATATACTAAAATTAAAGTAATTTAGATGAAGTAAAGACAAACACAGGGTAAAATTGTCAGATGTCATGTATCGCTTCTTCATCACAACCACATAAATTTCAACCGTCAAAATTGGTGATTCCCAGGGTCGGTAGTCCTGCTGTAAACACACTAAGCAACACATTATTTTCCAAACCTGACGAATGTATGTGTACCCATAGATCTCTGCTGGAAACGAATCTAGTGAGATATCAGAACATGTAGCCGGTGGGTGGACTCCGATTGTTCCCCGCCACCCAACGTCTAATTAATCTTGATCCACGGTCGCGAAATGCACTTTTAGGTCCTCGCTCCCCGTATCGGCATTCCCGATGTTTCCGCGCCGCTAACCAAATTCATAAATCATGCCATTATTAATTGCGACGCGTACATATGCTAATGTTTATTTTCATTTCCCCATTGTTGAAAATGCCCCGTCTATTGCCCAGCACGAACTTATTTACGGAGCCAGCCGTCCCAGGGCACCCATTATAAATCACCGAGATGCTTTTCAAGGGCTTGGCATCCACCAACACTACGTGTCCGCCGTTGTTGCCGATCGGCAACATCAATCATGACGCACACAGGAATATTTGGGGATCTCCGCATTCTTTTCATCTTAAGGCGTTGCCACGGACCTTAAACTACACTCTATTATCTTCGGTGTCTTAATTTAGTTCGACGTTTTTTATGATTACCAAAAAATCTAATCTTCCCATATAATGCACGTGTTGAAGACAGGTTTAGGTATGCCAAAAATAATCTGGAAGTTATATTTTGGTCTGGAACATTTTTATGGTTCTTTCTTAATTACTTAAAGATTATTTGCCCACGCTTTTTAGAGTTAATTGAACCTGCACCGAAAGAATTTCTTTTTGACAAGACAGTCAAAAGTTAAGGTGTAATTAATTACTTGTTAGGTCACAATTCCTAAAGTTAATTGTTAAGTAATTTTGAAATGTTAAAATATTTGGAGTCTATTTTCTCTTATGTGTAAGACGTTGTCTGACAAGTTGTCAGATAACCAAAGTTAGATACTACAACTTAATTTACAATGTAAACTGGTTATTACTGAAGAAGGAAATCTTATCAGTTTCTTCATTAAATCAATTTTTCACTTTCGAATGGTTTAATTCCTTATCACTCGCCACGAATCGTACTACTGTGGCCAGAATGGGTCATTCATAACGTACCAGAGATCAGATTTCCTAGTGAGGAATGGCAAAGAGATAAACTGTATCGCAAATATCGGCCCGAACAATGGGTGTTTTCTCTTATCCGATGTGTCGATGTATTATCTAGCCAAGATACGCGGACCAGACTGATTTATGTCGGTCGATTTAATCGGTTCTTGCCACCGGGTACTAAATTACAAATACACCCAGGCTCCTCGATCAGCAACGAATACATTAGTGATTCATACGGTCTTTTCGCCAGCATCAATCACAATATGTTCGTTGTACATGGAAAATGGTCCGACAAGAAATATATTTTTCTTGGACGCGTATGCATGACTAATGCCCTGTTCTCAGAAACTATCGAACGCCAAATATTTCAAGGCATTTTACAAATTATGCGTCTGGCTGGTTTATTCTTATGTTTACCCTAAGACATTGTTGCCTTGCGTTTTGCGCCTCTGCGACCGTACAAGTTCTCAGAAGCATCCAAAATTCCGTTGTTTCTGAAACGAGCCTTCTACAATATAAATATGTAATTGCATAATTCATAATGCACATTTACGACCATAAGTTTATTGCTGTTTTCATTAGGCTCGTTAAAGAAAATTGTCTTTAATAAAATGATATCATTGCTATAATTCAACTGAAAAAATGCACTGGATTAATTATGGTACATTGTCCTTATGCGCTCGTCTCGTAAAAAGATTTAATCCAGTTAAGAAGGTATAAATGTCACATTACTTAACCGACGTCTGGCGACGCTAAAAATTAATTACGTAGAAGTGGGGGGCAAATTTACTGCACGTTAAATATTTAAATTTAACGTCTGTTAATAAAACACAATAAATTTTGCTTTTACCGCACGCACACACTATTTACATTTACAACTTTTAATCGGGATTCTGGATGGTACGTTTGCGCACTAGAATGCGTTTAAATGGAGTTTTTTACACAATTAGAAATTCTTAATTAGCGCGCTTAATTGGCACATATACTTCCTATGCAAGTGACAATAAATAACTAGAATCTCATTTAACATTGTCTCACATATGCTTTTGGACCAGATATCTAAATATAGTATGAATCCGCTTTATGAGAATTTATACTAGTCCATGTCATATTAGTGCATAGCGCAGTAAAAGACGGAAAATGTCAATTTAAAACCATGTCTGGTGACAGAAAGGCATGTAGATCAAACGAACTGGAAAAATCTGAGACATCGAGTACGATGTATCAACCTATTTTTAAATAAAAATCTGATTTGTATACGCAAATAGAATACCAAGTTTGTTGAACTGTGCTGTTTTAATGAAACGTTTCATCCAGGTGCTTCGATATCTGCACTAATTGGTCTAACTAAACAACAATGGCTTGATCAACAACACCAGAAGTTTTTAAATTAAAATGCTTTGTACCGAGTTGTATCCAGATTAATTATAGTCAGTAAATTAGTTTAATAATTAATAGTGTTTATAAGTTGTACATTACGTAAATTGTTAAAATGTTTTTTATTTGTTATAAAAAATAATAATTAACTTTATAATTATGTAACGTATAATATAAAATTTCAACAACATATTTATAATTTTTTTTATTTTTTTTTTTAATTTATTTATTACTATTACTTTTAATCAAATATATTTTATTTAAAATAATTACACTACAATTATTCATTTTGTGTGTAAATCAAAATAGTTTCTAGTTAAATTAAATCTTAGGCAAATTAAATGTGGTTGCTCATAGAAGTATATGATTATAAATTAAAAAATGTATTATTATATTACATATTTATTAAATAATTAATACAAAACAAAAAATTATTAGGTACCCTTTGTTCGTTATAACCACCTGTCAGAGTGGAAGCATAGATTCAACCTAATATATTGTCAACTTAATAACCACAATTCATTTAAATTTGATGATTTTTAGTATTTTAATCGAAACTTCATCTAGTTTCATAAGTTTTCAATTAGATTTAGATCAGGACTTTGCAGTGGCTAACCTCAGCATCATCTTTTAACCAAATTTAAACACCTTTGGGTGCATGCTTCGCATCATTAACGTGCATAAAATCTATGTAACTGGTAAATTATCTTTGGCAAAGGTTCATTACATCTCTCATGATCTCTCTATACATAAAACAATCCGTGTTAACAATTAATGGTTATGTACCATGCCAAGACAGGGCCTAAATCATAACATTTCCTCCAACGTATTCAATGTTTTTATAGTGTCTTTAGGGTCCAAACTTTTATTTAGAGAACGCTGAACGTTTTGTTTACCATCTAATCATATTCTATTAAACTTGGTTACTACAAAGTACTTTTATCCAAAATTCTGGAGAATAATTAATACATTTTGTACAATCTGATATTGTATAACTTAATAAATTCATTTTTTAATTGCCTAGAAGGCAAGAAAGGATTTTAAAATGACTTCTTTTTTGTTAGTAACCATTTTTAGGAGCATTTTAAGTTTTTAGCAGTGTCAGCAGTATTTAGACCTTGATGTCTTATGTTAATTGTTATTTCCCTCTTCTATGAAGTGCATTGTTCCTCTCTCCCCACTAATAGTGGGTTATTCAATAAAATAGTATAAACCCTATTATATTTATATATTTGAATATATCCAGATTAGATTAATATGCGAGTTTAAAGTAATATCTCCGTCCTTTTTAAGATGTATCATAAAAAAGCATAAAACGTAAATTGAATTGAAATTTATATTTTATAATTACTGTGCAAAATTTGAATTAAATAAGATTATAAAATTTTATTTACTTTTAAATTTTATATTATTTCTTTGGCCACCCCTATTTAATAAGATTATATAGTATTAAAAGTTTGCTACATTATACTACATTTGAAAATTAAATTAATTTTATATTTTATATTAAACACAATTTGTATATTTCACCTTCTTAGGTTTTTTTTTAATTTAAATAGATTAAAATTTATATGTTAAATGTTTGCATCATTTACTTGATATTAAAAATATCTAATGACTACAGTCTTAAAACGATATTTATCAAAATTAATTTAACATTTTTCTATAAAACTAACCAAATACAATTTTGCTAAAAATTTAAATAACAACGAACGTTTTTTTATATCATTAAAAAATTTACATTTTATTAAATTCGAAATTTAATAAAAAGTTCTTTTAAAGAACATTATGCATAAACAAAGAAAATATGTATTATATAATTAAAATAACCATAATAAAAATATATTTACTGTTTATTGTCAAGAACAACTTTTCTTTCGATATTTTTATTTCTATGTAATAGCAATCTATATTTTACACATTTCTAGATAACAAGTTAATACGATATATTGAAATTTTAAACATAATCTGAACAGCAGGAAAACATTTGCAACATTTAAATGTTTTAAAACAAAATACAACGGCTGTTGTTAGGATATCAAACTATAATCATTCGAATTTTGATTCAGTAGCAGCGAGATACATTTTGCGAGCAACATGCATCACGAAAGCGATATTTTCTGCTTGAGAGAGGTGAAGAAAGGCGAAAACGATGGCTCGCACATATTCTCAGTGAACGGGGCCATGTCTAGAAGACTCACAAAGAGAAACACCGTGGATGGCAGCAATGCCTTCCAATATGGTAGCTCCAGGCCAACCTCCGCCGAATTGGCCGCTTCCCAAATGGAACAACGTATCGCCGAAAAGACCTTCTCCAAGCAGCCGCCGGCAGCTGAGTCCCCGACGGGTATCGCCGACAACAGTGAGGACATAGAGAACATTGAGAATCAACAGGCGGTAAGAAATGATAATCCGAGACCGAAGACTGCAAACATAGAAAAGCCCATTATGCCCACACAGTCAGATTCCGTTGTCAAGGGCTCAGATCTATCCGAAACCACCGAGAAGAAGGCCGCTTTCAAAAAACGCATGTCTGAAGAGCAAATCTCCATTTCCCGCATCTCCAGAAACCCGTTGACTGGAGCTGGGTATGGAAACTGAGATAGATACATTTCATCCAAATTTTCTGTGTTGACAAGATGCTAGAATGTCAAAATTGAAATTTATTACTTATGAAACTATTTATATGTATATTCACTTCTTCCGCATTTTATTGAAGAAAATCCATGGGGAAGAAGAGAAAAGTGTGCCAATATCAATGAACAGTCCCTAATGTATCTGTTTTTGCAGACATTTCTCCTTTTGTAGGGATCAACTGGAAAAGTGACACTTTTTGCAACAATTGTTATACATATAAATCATATAATAAATTAGTTTTTCAAATATTGATTGTTTCATTAGTGCTACCGCAATAAAACTTTAATTAAAACTTGTTGAGAGCAATTTGAGAGTTAAGGCCCTCAATTTTGAAGACTTATTTGTTTAATAATGGATTGTTTAGTAATTGTACTCTTGTGGAGAAATTGTATCAGTATAAATTTTTACGGAGAACAAGTAATAGTGTAATAATAATATATAATATAATATAGTTTATAGTGTGATTTCATGGTGAAATCGACTAAAACTGATTATTTCATTATTAATATTTTGAACCTCTTAACCTAATGACCACATCCTTCAAATTAGACAGTTCCAGTATTTTGAAATATGTAACCCATAACGTAGGTACTTAATGAAATCATAATGATAATTTACAATTATTTTGTTTTTCTTAAAGATGCAAACACCTTATTAACACTTCGAGATAAAACTATCTGCGATCAACATAACGTAAAATGTGACGCTCGAAGCAAAATTCTGCCAAGTGTATCATACCTCATGCAGCCTCAATTTGAATAATCAACGATTCGAACGCAATAAAACTTCGATTAGCCATTTATACCACCTTCACACGACAGTTTTATAATTATAGATGCTTAAATAGACAACTTCCTTATTCCCGAATAAATAATGCTTGCTACTCTGAAATACGATTCTGATTTGCATGAGTGTAGGCACTGAGGACTATTATACTTTCCACCGTGATATGTTGTTAGCAGCAATAAATCGCTAAACACGATTATGTATTTAAAAAATGGCGAAGCTTATCATTTTTGTCACGTGATAATATGTTATCCACAGATCCAGTTCTTAAGCAAACCGAATGGATGCATCACAAGCGAACATACATATTCGTGATGCAGTCTCGATATCAGGAAATTTAAATGATTGAAGAAACTTGAATCGCGACCGAATGCTTAATGGCACGTTAAACGGGTGTGATGGAATGGTATTGAAATCCTCGGTATGATAATGGTGTACTACAGCCACATGCGGGATCCACTATTGATGGAAGACAACAAGAATTAACCACTAATTCCGATTACGTTTCTGCACATTCTCTATCAGGAGCACGTATGTGCAAGTATATTTTATGTTTGCGATTAAAACCACCTACATCTAGATCTGTGCGTCCATCAAACTTATGACGGTGCATTATGCAGATGCAGCTGCATGAATTGCGGCCTTATGTGGACGTCGTTTAATTAATACGTCAATTCTCAATTTTA
Organism: Aethina tumida; assembly: GCF_024364675.1. NCBI lineage: Eukaryota > Metazoa > Arthropoda > Insecta > Coleoptera > Nitidulidae > Aethina > Aethina tumida. Next base: position 58,173,133 of record NC_065435.1, on the reverse strand, counting down.
TGAACGATAATGGCGCAATTTATCTGAATCATTTGTTTATCTGTCCGGGACAATTTGCACCGCTTATTTACGCGGTCCTTACATCGAATGGGCTCGTTACCATGCTCGAAATCAATACCCATGTTTGTTTTATGGTAATTGAATCGTTTTATGGCCCGACCACGTTAATCGAAAACGATTTTTCAGTTATTAACTTTATTTATTTATTTTTTTGAGACGGCTCGTAAACAGTTCATCGTCTCGGCGAACCGGAATAACGTCGATTTCTTCTGTGAACAAATGATTTGTAAAAAATTACAATACAATGGTTAATAATTAATTGTGGCCGACGTGAAACCATTTCCCTTTCGTTGAGCCAATTACAGTTGCATGACTTCACCGGCCTATGAAGCTTCGTCACTTGAAAACGAAACCGTACTTCCTCGCCTCGTCCGTTTTCTGTTTCGAAAATATCGACCGTAAACAATTGCATTCGTTCGGTTTCCATAATCGGTCGTTACACCTGTTCTCCTTCCGAACCGTGCGGATTTGGATCAAGAATCAATTGGGAACAAATTGGATGAATCGGTGGTGTTCTAAAACAGTTTGTTGCATGGAATACGGCGAGATTTTTTCACAGAAAGCTTTTACCAGGAACCTGAGAAATTGCTCGTTCATAATAAAACTCTTGTGCATTAGCACTTATACGACAGAAAAGGCAATAAACAGGAAAATTACATCACAGTGCCGTATTTAATGAATTTCATTCAATCTACGCATTGTCTTGCCCAGACTCATTAGACTAAAGTTAGAGAGCTACAAGTTTTTTGCAGTTCCAATCTTGGGATATGTCCATAATAATATCACTAGTGTACTGTCAATTTTTTTCCTCTGAAATAACTTTACTAACATAATTTCCTTAAATTCCTGACTTACAAGGCGAAAGAAGCAATTCTTGAGGTCACTTACTTGTTTTAAGTGAAACGAAACCAAAAAACTTTTGTAAGTGGTCCAATAATAGTACATTATTGTGGAGATTGTGTCCATTCAGGTACTGCATTGTATATATTCAAAGATATTACAATTTTCTACAACACCGATTCATGTATCACAGTTAAACCATTGTTGAACATAAATTCCTATGACGGTAATGTTTATACAGTTTGAAACTAAATAAGAATCTGTGTAGAACCATCTTGCAGACAGACAAGAATAAAACTGTGCCGAGGATGTGAATAAAGCTTCGAGAAAAGATTAAATCCAACGGAGCATCTGAAATATTTGTGTCAACATTGGTACGGACGCGTAAAAAAATGCTGCCGTTCTACACCGTTTTCCATTGTGACCAGAGATGGATTCGTGGATAAACAATGATGGAAGTGGAAGGAAAAATTCAACGATAATAGAAAATTTGTTGAAATGTCCGATATTTGGGTCGATTTCTACATACATTGGAATAATATATCCATCATAAATAATACGTATGATCAATAAACACAATCTGCATCTCTAAAGCCCATTCAACTGGGGATTTAAAAAGTGTTTTATTTACATATCCATTCTTGAGTTGCATTTAACATGAAAAATATCGCAGTTTGAATTGATTAAGATAATGATATGTGTATATATTTACAATAAAATATTACTATAAATTGACATTAAATCATTAAGTTATTAACATAAATGTTGTTTTTGTTATACATGTAACTTTCCATGCCGGTTTTATGTGGTTTCTATCAATTTGTACCGTTAAAATAATCCATCCAGCACCGAACAAAAACTGTAATAAGTGTTTAATTCTTTTGTCTGTCGCCGCCATATTTCCACACAAGGTCTTAATAATATACGAACAAAATTCTTGTTTGTAATATAAGAACGTTGTCCGTAATACAATTCCGATTAAGAAAGTAAAAAGACGGCGACCGTGCAACGCTCAACTGTTGGATCTATTCCGTGAGAAATATGAAAATTCTTCACGCTCCGTAAAAGAGATATTCGCTCATAATACATCGAACATTGCGTTCCGCTACGAAACTGAAAAAAAAAAATCAATTTGGTTTGTGATCTAATAATTTTTTCTGCCATTGAAACGTCTGTGGTATTGAGTAATTACAAATCTCAGCCGAGGAGAAGCCAACAATTGTTTGAGGTATTTTTAATAATGGGATTCCAGATCATAAATAAACGTGAGCTGCGTACAATAAGAAGATAATGTAGAAAATGAAAGTGCCCAGAAGAACGTACACAAGAACGCCCACGAAGCACCTTAAATATTTTATAACTTTGACTAATCAAAATAAATTAATGAGAAAGTTTAAGGGAGTAAACGACTTTGAACGCCCAAACGTTGTTGCATAAATATATGTATTAAGAGGAAAACGTTTTACACGTCATAAAACAAAATCGGTCATTTCTTGGAAGAATGCTGAATTGAATAAACAGTTAAATATAGAACATAAAGCAAAAGTAATACTTTAAATAATATGAAAGAGGTAAAGAAATGAATGCGGTTAATAATAAACTTCGCAGTAAAATCACAAATACCTTAAGGAACTTTAAATACTGTAATTTCAGTAAACGCTCCGGTGGAAAACTAAACGTTTGTAGTTTGGAGCAATTTATTTGCCCCGTTATTTTTAAAGGCCTCCCACATGGTGATCTGCGTAAAATTGGCGATACATTATTGATTCCGTGACTCATTAATGGACTAATAAATTTTCTGCGCTCGTCTTGGACGTGTCCAATTGGATTTTGGCAAATTTCGCAGACCGGGGCGCGGAAACGGTCGATTTCCGGTTACAATTTTGGCTCGGCGACGCATGAAACCGAGCCTATTTTCGTTTTGGGCCGGAATCGCAGTGACACGCTTTTTGACCATCACGTGCATTTCGAAGGAAATGTCTGCATGCCCGTGGACAATGAGAAAATTTTACAGTTAACCGATTGTCGGGGTGCACCACCTTAGAAGTGACGGCGTGGCGCGGAATAACATCATCAATGTCGGTTGTTAACATTAATTATCTCATTAGTTTTTATAATAAAAAAAGATTGAATAAACTGAATGTAAATACATAATTGCTGAACAAACTGCGGAAATCCTGTGAAATTAATGAAAGCATAAAAGATCCAGTTTGTTTTCACATTCCTCTTTCATCATCGTCGTAGAGAGAAAAAGGTCTAATTAACTACAATCGGCAAATTATTTAAATTCTCTGGAGCTTTAAGGACTTGACTGTTAGCTCTCATGTCCCACAGATGCATCATTCCAGATAATTGGACCATCATTCTATTAACAGATGATCTAAAATGAAAAAACCTGACAGAGAAAATACTTAACTGTACTTAAACCGATATCGTGACTACCCCATGTCGTTCACAACTTGACCTCTTTGAGTAATTGATACAGTTAAAGAATACAAGTGCAGTAAACCGCAAACATGTCTGTAATGATTTCAATTTTTCTAGTCTATTGCTAGCTCAGTGGTTAATCTCATTATATTTACGCTTCACTGGGAGATTCAAAAAAATCCCGACAAGCGGAGGCATCGAGGTATCCAATGCAAAAAGACACAATGGCGAAACTACACACAATATCAATAATCTACGGGTGTCGGTGATCTGACCATTCAATTGGATTCGGACGAAGTAATGGACAATGTGGCTAATTATAAAACCACTGAAACATAACTTTTATCTGATCAGGCTACAAGTTTATTTCGGTGGTCATTGTTATGATCGTAATTATAATATTCCGTGGTCCAACGACGAAGAAGAAACATGCATATTCCTCGATCCACAACAAAATACGGTGATCATAAAACCTACTCCATTTCTTAGCGATATCACTTCATAATGTACTTCGCAACAAGCGTTTTGTTTTGTCACGTCGCCGTGTTCATCATGCACGACTGATCTTCACACTTAACTTAAATCCTTTGCAGCTTTGTTTCTGTTCGCTTCGTATTTATTTCTTCCTTTCGGCTTTCTTGCATTGCGGTCTCGCCCGGTGAATTGCGCCTTATTAACTGTTAATGACGAAACGCGGTTTGTTGTCGCAATTAGTTCGACTATGTAAGACAACTCCGTTTCTATTTCTTTATTCGTTTCTTCTTATAAAGCTAATTATTTTACGTTGGAAAAAGGGGCCAATGTAGAAACACATTATCGAACAAAAAATGTGACACCTAGACATCAACTACTGATTCTAAACGAATAATTAACCTCCCCATGCTTAAGGTGAATGAAGAAAAGTTCAGAATTTTATTATTTCATTAGTTCCCGTTCCTTTGCATACGAAACCAATTTTATTATTATTATTTCCTAATTATCCTAATTATACGTTGTTGTTATTCTCGTTTATACCGTAGTAGAATTTCGTTGCATAATAAATAGTTTCATCGTGCATTTAATGGTCTTATAATATAATTATACAATATTTATCCGCAGACAAAAACACCAGAAATGCATCTGAACGCACACATATTTAATCACATTTAATGATCCCATCAAACTAGTTGCTACACGCTATTTTTAGCCAAAAACTATTATTATTGTGTAATTGATACATATAATCAGTCATAATTACGGGGATAGTTTGAATTTAACACATCCAAGTTCGTTGCTCCTCGATAGAAGTTAAAATAAGTTTATAATTGTGATGATCGCACTTATTGCAACTGTAATTTATGTAATAGTGATTCCATTACTTTGTGTTATTCCCTGCCTTATATAGCTAGGCTGTTTACAATTAATTAGGGTAATAGATACAAAGACATTTTAATATAGTGGTGTTAGCAGGAACTATGTTAAAATTGCGACACTTGCGAGCGTCTAATCTGCAGCCAAGTGTAATTATAAGAGCATCCACCGGATGTGCACCACTTGCACATTGGAGTACACTTAATTTTAATTGATTTAATAAGAGCAACAAAAAACAGTTTTTCAATCACCCGGCTTAGACATTTATTGTTTCAATTAGAATTTCTTATTGCAAAAGCCATGTTGAAGATGAGAGCCGCATTAAATGCGTGAGGTCCCATCTGTTATGAAATGAAACTAGTCCGAATATCTGACAACTAACTTTAGACTCGCTCAGCTTGCGGAGAATCTCCACTCCAATAAATATGAAAAATATCAAAACAGTATTGTGTAAACATTATGTTTATTCAGCTCACAAAGCTTCACGGTGAGTTGCAGCGAAAATTATAATTATTACGGCGGAATACGCGGCATCTGCATTCCATCCACCGGATGCACACCGCTTGGTTCTTTATTAAATCGCGCACAGGCCAATGTAACTGAGGATTTTTAATTGATTTAATAAGGGAATTTATGTTCACTATCTATTCGTTGCGATCTTGCAATTAAATAATTTATTGACTGCCATTAAAAATTATGATCGCCACACAAGAAAGTACGATCGGAGATTTCTGATGTTATGACTCGTAAATTCCTTGTAATAATGCATTTACCTTTGTGTTTGCAGGGTATGCAATCGCTCCAGTGAAATTTTCAACGTGCTGTGCACTCCGCCGGCCGAGGGAAAGACCAACGGAAACGGTACTCCCAGACGATCTTCCACCCACAACGATTCGTTCACCCGTCTCTTCGGAACGCCGGAAGTTAAGAAAATCGCACCGAGAAGAGCTTCTTTGCCCAAACAAGGTAACTATTGTTGACATGACTCCAGTTTCATAATGGGTGAAGGCGCCGGGACTGTCACTATTAACTATCTCTTCATTTGCAGATGTTAACCACCGTAATTGCGTAACTGGAAACGGGGTGGAATCTTGGGACAGCAAGCCTAACAAATTGAACACTCCAAGGATTCACAAAGGTGATTATTTTCAATGTTTTTAAGTTCTATCATTTAATGAAAAACATTTCGTCTTATATTCAGAGAGGAATCCGGTGACTGGTGAGAAATACACCATTATCAGCCCAGCGACTACCCCAACTAAACCCATGCAGAACGGATTCGCACACTTGAACGGATCTTCCACCCCGGTCCAGAACGGCAAAGCCCCCACACAGAACGGAAGCGCACCGGCTATGAATGGAAACGGCAACGTAGAAAACGGAAATTAAGTTAACCACGCCACCGAATTGACTTGTTTATTTTCAAAATTGTTAAATTTATTTATCCTAAATTAGATTTTGTTAAGCGATTTTTAAAGTACAATTTTGAAACTAATGCATTTACTAAAGATTCCCACGTCATTGTTCACGTCATTTTGAGTTAATCCATCAGTTCATGTTTATCTTTAACATTTCCAAACCAAATTTTATATTGTAAACTTAAATATATAGGTAATATATTATATATTCTTAAGTAAATTCAAGGAAATTGTTACGACTCATTTTACTAATATTTTAACATACATCTTTTTGTCAATTATGTGTTACTATTGTGTTTCTCGTATCATCAGTAACAATTTCCTGCATTTAGCACTAATAAATATGAAATTCTATTTATGAAGTGCGTAGCATTAGTGCTCCTTTTCCTTTTAACATATCCATTGAATCAAAACTATTTGGCCTTATTTATTTATATTAAAGATAGTTTATAATGTATAATCATATTCATATAAGTAGAACTATATTCATACACCAGTTTGCCTTTTATTTAATATTATCATGTTTATAATTTTAACAATAACGAACCTATATACTTAGACGTTAGAATGTTACGTTGTAGGTAATAAATAAATCTTTTATACTACATCACAGAATTTTAATTATTATTACACCCCCACAATTTAAGAGATGAAAGGTATATGTTCATATTTTAAAACCACAATAAACAATAATAAATACATATATAGTAATTTTTATTACTCTATGAAAAAATATCTCATATATGAATTAATACTGTCAGAACAAAACTTTCAACACAGCAAACTAGTGCTTATTGAACTTCATATGTTTACCAGTAGTAACATAAATAAATGTGTGATTAGTGACTTTTTTATACATCTTGTATTGTCTCTAATCACCCATACCCACTTTTGAGGTGATATAAACCCCCACAATTAAACCAAATAAACCAATAGCACTGGCAAAAATTTCAATAATTAATATTTTAACAAACAAAGAAGGATTTGCTGCATCTGCTAGTGCGGCCCCTGAGCCCACAATTCCTACTGAAAGACCACAGAACAGATTTACAAATCCAACTGTTATACCAGCACCAAACATCAAATAGCCAGATATCCAATTTTTCTCCATTAGACTTACATCATCCACTATTTTTTCCCATGTAAACCTTTCCAAGTAACCACACAGTACAATTGCAGTAATCAGTCCATATATAGCGACAGCTTCACAGAAAATCACGGTGATTAAATTCTTGGTTTTAATTCTGGGACATTTTACACCACCTCCGATAATACTCACTCCAGTTGTCTGTATACCAATGGCTGCTCCAATAACAGACAGAGACACGGACAAGCCAATGCCCAAACTTGCCCACATGTAAGGGGAGCTGTCCGTCAAAAACCAACCTACGTCTATTCGTTCAGACTGATTGGTGAACAACAACCACAGACCCATAACCAAAAACGTGGCTGTGGCCGAACATGTAACAGTTTTCAGTAATATGGCTCGCATCGTATTAAATTAAAATTTCAATTTAATTCTCACATAACAGGAAAATTCATTATTTTGTGCCCGTTCAATTAGCTGTTTACAAAATTGACAATTGATGTATTAAAATGTGAGGTTATACACAGTTGATAATATAAAATTTAGCACAAAATTGCACACAATGTTAATTTCCAAATCGTTAAATGTAAAGAGAAGCAAACACTTAATTTTAATTGATTTTTGGTGTCCCTCACAATTTAAAGAGTAGTTTTTATGTATCCTGTGATAGTTCTATCATGTCAAAACGTCATCTGTCAATTTCTAAAATAATTGTTTGGTTTTGAAGAGTGCGGAATTGTATTAAATATTATTACGGATAAAAATATAAAAATGGACAGAGACGAAGACAATATTACAGATCAAGAGCGTGATATATCTCAAAATGCGTTGACTGAATTTAAAAAGTAATATGTTATTTTGGGGTTAGAATTGTTAAAACTTTAAATACTTTCAGGAAAAACTACGGAAGTTGTCTGCAACAACTCAATTTATTGGAAAACAAGGCACATGATTTCAAAGTCATGCATAATAAAGCTGTGATTGAGTTCTATAAGAGTGATTTAAAGAAAATTGATGCGTTTCAAGCGAATTTAAACAGCATCAACAACAAGGTACATTATTAACATTTGTTTTTATTATAAAATTTACATGATAATATGTTTCAGCATCATATAAAAATTGAAAAACTAGATGATGTAGACCACTGTATTGCATATTACAATCAAGCAGTGGTTCTTTATCATCAGCGTCAGTACACTGCATCTCAGAGAATTATGGAAAAAGTCTACAAGTTTATTGAACCAATGGGTAAATAAATATAGTATTGGTAAATTTAATTACTAATTTAATTTGTTTCAATGGAATTACAGAAGACTCATTAGCAAAGCAAGTTAGTTTACTAGCAATTGAATTGCAATTATGCATGAGGCAGCCAGACAAAGCATTAACATTAATTTCTTATCTAGAAAACAATGTTTTAAATGAGGCTTCACCTACAAAAGGTCCAGAAAAGAAATCCAGAGATAAAGATAAAAAGGTGTGTTAGCTTTTATAATAATTACAACTTACAACTAATACATAAAATTATCAGATTACTGGGGACAACTTAGAAGAATTTAGGAAGAAACTTATAAAATACAAGATTCGATGTTCATTGATGAGCCATAATTTAACAAAAGCCGGAAAGGAAATACAATTGCTTTCTAAAGGAAAAAATGTAAGCCAAGTTTTACTATATAAATAACAACTTATTATTATTCAATATATTTTTTTTCAATATTCACATGTGTTTAAAACTATAAGTTAGTTTAAAACATGTAGACATTTAAAAACATTATCTTCCATAATTTTTATTATAAAACAAATGTGCATTTTATGAAATTGTAACAGGTCACACAAAGAATCTTCAAATATTAATATTTATGGATTGGAAAGTTGAATTAATATAATTATATAAGTTGTTACTCCTCCAATAATCTATAAAATAAAAAAAGTTGCATGATGATCAGGTTTATAACATTTTACTCACGGAAAACAGTAGCGTAAAATTTATTGGAAAAAATCCAGATGCATTAAATTCCACTTGCTCATTTGCTATTTGCAAGGAAAACATTTCAATTTGATCTTTCATATCGTAATCTTCTGTGTCTATTTTGTGTATTAAAATTCCCGATTTTTTAAACTAAAACAAATAAAAATTCATCACGTTATTTATTTGATATGTTGATGGTAACCTCTTCAACTGTAGAATTGCAACCATGACAAACGTAAATTGTGTCCATTATGAATGGCAAACATACAAGCAGATAATTGACAACCGTATCCCAGTCGATTTCTTCGGACCTGAAATTTGCACAAGGAAAATATAAACCTACTACAATGTTCACGAAGCTGACGCCAAACATCACCAGCAAAGTTACTCCAAACGTTTTGTTAAATAGTTTTATTAATTTCGCGAGTTGGTGGTGCATACTGCAAATGTTATAAAGTTTAACAAGGTCTCCACTAACTTTTTTATAAATATTTATACTTTGAATGGTCCCTGTAGGCTGAGTGTTAACACTTATGATTATACTATGTATCATTTTATTGAGTACCTTGAATCTATATCTGATTAGATGAATGTAAGTTACAGATTGTAGACACACAGCTGAATTTAGTATAGTAGGAAAGAAATTTACCACATAAAACATAGATTTATTAATAGTGTTAAACGAATAAGTTAAGGTCATTACTTGACCAGCAATTGATACTATTGTTACCAAAATTCTTATTCCAATATTGTACCAAATATATCGAAGAGTTCGCTTGTAATCTATATTATTATTGGTTCTAATTGTATTTTTGTCATAGTTCTTGATTTCGTTGAGTAGTTTAATGTTTTTCTTTTGATAAACCATGCTCATAATCCAGGCAATTTCTAAATACACCATTGACACAATTAATTGTATAATATCTGTTGTTTTATACAACACCATCGTTCTATGTCGCAATCTGATCATTATTCCATAAAACGTAATTGGAGTATAAATTAGTAGAGCTAATATATTTCCGATGTATTTAATTTTCGATTCATTTAAGCCTTTGTCGGAGTAAGTAAATGTTAGAAGGCCAAACATCCTACTAACAAATAACATTGGCTTGATGGAATTTAGTAAATTTTGCCAGACATTTGGGTCGTTCATTGTTAATGATTCAACTAAACTAGTTATGCATTTGTTTCCGTGGGGGTGTATACTTTAAGAATGTAATTGATTATGTTATTAATAATTCATAAAATTAATTAATCGAATGGAAATTTCTCATCCATTAAGTAAATTAATATGTCTGCTTCTAGAATATCGACTATTTGTTTATGTCGGCACATTTGGAATATTTAAAGGGTAATATACAGGAGTCACTGAAAATAGTCAAATCAATTGACGAGGATTCTTTGAATTATAAGTATGTAAAATTTTATATAAAAAATAAATAGTTATTATATCAATTATTTTCTAGTGATTGCTCAGAATCGTCTATGATATTATGTAATAATAATATTGGAATATTAATGCATGCTTTGGGAAAACCGAATTTGGCTTGTCACTATTTCCAGGAGGCCATTAAGAAGGATATGGCGATACACTCTGACAATAAAAAAGAATCCAGTAAGTAAATAACTGACCTATTTACATATGTACTTTAATAGACAATGAATAATTAATAATTAACACTAGCTAGTCACACAGTGATATTTTGGAATAAAATGTAATATTGTATTGAAAGTTAAATTTTTGCCAACTTAAAAATTTCTTTCTCTCTGTCTCAATTATTGTTCTTATTAGAGACAAAATTTGTGTGCTCAAAAACGTTTAACAACTTGTAAAATAAATTCAATATTGTCCTTGTTATTTATAAAATAATGATCACATTTGTTTAGACGATAAATCTTTATACTACCTGGGCGGATCCAAGTACCATGAGTTGATGTACAATTTGGGTATCGCTATGTTACATGCAGGAAAGGCAGCTCAAGCATTCGAATGCTTAATTATTGCTGTACGACGATACCACAGAAACTCCCGGCTCTGGACGAGACTTGCAGAATGCTGCATTATGGTTCACAAAGCCGTAAGTACATAAAAAATGTCGTATTTGTGACTGTTTAAATAAAAACAAACAAATAATTTTTCTATTAGACCAACGAGGTGGATTTCGACGTTCAAAAGAAACAAAAAGAAATAATCGTGGATGTGATAGGCACTAAAGAAAAACAGAAAATTGTAATTAACAGTTATCTCTCAAATGATAAAAAATACAGGTGAATAATTATTTTATCAAATATTACATGCGAAGACTAATTGATTGATTTTAGTTGTGATAGTCAATCGTATGCGGTCCCCGTGCCTTCTTTGGAGTTTGCCTTGTTATGCCTGCGAAATGCTCAGATATTAATACCTACGGACTCGACATCTAACAGTGCACCCATGTTTTTGGTAGCAGGCATATCTCCTCCTGCACCACTTCCTAACCCTGGACCAGCACCGTCCAATCCCTTAAGCCCTGACAGTATGCAATCTTTGAAAAATCACATATTAATATGTAGTTCTTATGTAGCCTTGTGCCTGGGAGATTATATACTTGCGTTGGAACACGCCAGGAATTTGCTAGCACAGCCCAAAATGTCTGGCATTCACAAGTTATTAGCGCACATGTATGCTGCAGAATCACTAGTATTGTTGGAAAACATTAACGAGGCTTTGGACCATTTGGATCCTGAGAACATTAAAGACATATCGTTTAACTTCCCCACCGACGGCGGTCCAGATGAAGTCAAGACTGGACCACCACCAAGTACTTAAATTTTTTTTTTATACTTACACAACATAATTGATATTATTTTAGAGTGGTTCCCGACCAGTTTAGGAAGTGCCCATGCAGTATTACAGTATAATATAGCTGTAGCGAAAACCATTAGAGGACAACTAGACCAAGCTTCGGCGTTACTCAAACAAGTTTGGAGCATGAATAAATCCTGCAGAGTTCCCGCTCACATCATCATGTTAGTCATATATATTGAGTTAAAATTAGGTAAGAAGTTTCTTGAGCTTGACTTATTCATATTTTACTAATTTTTAATATTTTCAGGACACGCTGATATAGCAAGAAATTTGATAAAGCAACACTACTTTCATCATAGAATAAATGGATGAATAAATTCCTTAAAAGCGACTTTGTTTTTGTTGCATACCTTTACATTGTACTTGAAAAATTATGAATAGATCCAGTTTTGTAATTTTATTACTCTAAATTAATACTGTAATATAATTAATCAAATTAAACTTAAGTAGTTTCCTTACCAGTCGCATCTTATTGAATACTAGAAGCACATACTAAAAACTTTACTAAACAGAGTCATTTACTCTTATTTTATAGGAAAATTCTCCATAAATATATTGAAGAACCCATGAGAAATATTTGTTTCAAGTTTTTACATTTAATTTATTCAATTAAAAAATGAACGAACGAAGTTGAAAGGAAAGCGTTGAAGCACAAAGCGCATCTTTTCATTATTAATTTAGCTGCTGTTTTGCACCATAAGATGCCTCAAAAAAGACTTTTCTGACAATCTGCAATCTGTGTCTTACAAAGTGTAGTTAGTCATAATCATTATCCGCAAACGCAATATTAATGTAGGACATGGTGGTCGGCAACGAGCTAGGATCAGAAAGCAGGATAATTTTCTAATTATTTCTGCTAAATAAAATGTTGGAATCTGGTGAACTCAGAAAACGAAAGGCAGGCAAAGGTGCCACCCTCCAGTCAACTGACTTCTGGAAAACAAAACCAATCAGGAAGGTTCAGAGTATCTGCCTTGGGAGAGATTGGAATTGTGATTGGATTCGTTAGTTTCCCACCGTCACTAGTGGAGTGGTACTGAGCCCCAGGACCACGTCAAGGTGAATGCATTCTGAGGCATATGTCCACATATGATTCTAGGTATGAAAACTTAAACTGAATGCTTAACGATACCATGATTAAATATCAAATTACGTTTTTATAAACAACCATACTCGATCTCGGCGTGAGACTTTGGCGTTCCAAATCATGATATTATTCGAATGCAGTGGCCCCCGTGTTGAGCAGGCTCCAATCTAATTGAGCACGTATGGGCCCGCCTTCAAAGACAAATTTATACTCGAAACGGCTTAAAATTTGGGGGAGCTTACTAATGCTCTTAGAGGAGAATGGCGAGCTTTGAATCAAGAATTAATTCGTTAATTAATTTGTATGTCAAAAATGGTAAAGGTTGTTCGTAGAACAAAAGGGAACTGACAAATTTAGTGTTTAATATTAATTTTCTAAGGAATTTGATGATATTAGATTTATTATTGATTGACGCAATGTTACTTTATATATGCAGGAGATTACTTTGTATATTGAAATCTATTTTTGTAATATATTTGTTCCAATATTGGTATTCTGATTATTTAAATAATTCAATTATCCTCTTCGAGAAATGTACAGTGTATTTCAACCCATATAAGGAAATAAATATACTCAGTGCAACAATGATTCAATATTACGAGACAAATTAACTCATTAATTGTTGTTTCTAATTAACACAAGACATAATGCTATAGATATTGCCTTTTTGCAAGTAAAATTCCAAATTTATGTTCATTTTATTAAAAGGAACATTTTGTCGTGTTTTAAATTTTACCCTACATATATAAACCAGAAGGTAAACTACGGTGAAGCAATTCATCACTTCATTCTTAAAAGGAAACTGACTGAACTGGTCACACCAGCTCAGGGGTAAATCGAAAGCTGCACAATGTCGAATTAATATTACAAAAAAAGATTTTCGCGGCAATCGACCAAAAATACAGTTCGCTACACCGACTAAACAGCAGAAAGCAGAAGGTTACGTTAACAGATGGCGCCGAAGCACCGGCTGCCTAATAAATTTGTTTTGTTAGATACTTGCGCCACAAAACTGGTGGGGATGCGTACGGTGATAGAAAGAAAACACTAGTGCAAGATCGTAATGGTCGTCGATTGTTTAGATCGCGGTTGTAGAAAATCGGCTCGAATGTGATGGTTGTATCAGTTAATTAAACAATTGATGACTTAAAACCGGCCCAACGTAACGTTACGTACACGATCCGCAACGCACAACCAGCGGTTCTATCCGTTTAACCGAGAGACGTTCGATTGTTTGACGAGAATTTTGCACGATGTGTTTGTTTGTGTGACTGAAAACGTCCCGCCGAATAGTGTGTTAGGGCAAATTGGAAACGTGCGTATGTCAGTGTTACAGTGAATGAGTGCGAAACAAGAAAATATCATGGAGACCCATCACCAGATCGAGCGAGAAGGCGCCCTAGGCGGCTTATTCCAGACGATCATTCAGGATATGAAGGTACAGGGAGAGGGGTTGCAAAATGAGGGAACACTGACTTTGATAACATTTGACATGCACCACTTTATTGGCCGTTACTTTTCCTTTTTCCGATAATTGACAATTTATTTTAAAGCAGTGCCATTCAAAGAATAAAATATAAAGTACTTACAAGTAAGATCTGATAATATGTATAATCGTTCGATCAATCAAATATTTGTTTAACAGGTTTTTCCATTCTGAATTCCAAATCGTTACATACTGATAAATATTATCTGTGCCAATTTTTTTCTGTTACGGGAGATTTTGTATATAAACCTTACGGCTTATCATAAAAGGCTTTTGCTGATGTCTAAAACTCGTTCCAGTTACTCTTATAATATCCTAGTCCTTACAGGAATATAAAAAATTCATTGAACTTAATTTTAGCATGTTTAATACTTATTTAAAATTTCAGTTATAGAATCAGAGACTTACCATAAATTTAAAGTTGGAGGCAACATTTAACCTGTATTGAATTTTAGTTAGTTTATTAAAAAAGAATAGCAAAAAATTCACTTTAATATACAAAAAAATATATACATAAATTAAAAATGGTGATAATAAGTCGTGCCACCATTTTAAATAAAATTGTAGGGAGTTATTGAAATTTGAATTTATAAACTGTTTTTCTGATGCAGTCCTTGAGATAAATATTATTATAATTCCAATTTATCTATTTTCTAGATGTGCTTTAATCTTACTGACTACTGTTTTTGTGACTAATAATGTATTTGAGATAATCTTTTGTTTATATTTCTTTTAAAATTAGTCATGTACGCCTATATGAATAATTTCGCAATACAATAATAGCAATAATAATACACATTTTAAATATATATTCATATATGTTTTAAATTAATTAATTATTCTAATAATCGTTCTTATCTTATTAAGTTAAATACCTTTGAAAGGGATTAACTTAAATATAAAATTTATAATCAGTAAAATTCCTGTTAGTTAATGAATTTTTTGCCATACTGGAAATACACATTTATTTAATAAAAAATCCATCACTCAACAGCATTTTTTATGTTAATAAATTCTTTCGTGTTAATGGCATATCTTTAAAAAGAAAGGTGTCGAATTAAAAACCTTTCCACAACTGAATCTACCAGACACCCACACCATCAAGTAGTTTTTGAAACTGAAGAATCGGCAGTGTTCGATATTTGGAGTTACCTCATTGGGTAGAGGCACGCCTCAACTCCCCTACCATTGAAACAATGGCCCGACCTTGCATGCGCATGCGTGAATTTTGGAATCAAATAGAAATATTCAAGATTGACTTATGAAATAAATTGGCGCGAAGAGGCGTATTCCAAAGACTCTGGACAACTTGCACACAAAATATTCATTGAAATTTAATATAAAACAGTTATTGCTTGTTTAATTGTCGGATTTATAACATATTACCCTTCTACTTTTGTTCAAATATTATGTTTTAAAGGAAAAAATAAAAAATCTATTTCTAATAGTAACGTTATGTCAATAAAACCATTTTCATAGGTGAGTGTCTCATCTGAGTAGCCGCCGATGTAATTAATTAATGACAACATGTTTTTGTTCATTAACTTTTAATTTATATGTGTATAAAGTGTCTTAGCAGAGTTTTATGTTTATTGTTTTGTTCTGTCTTATGTAAATATATAAATACCTAAGCATTTATAGACATGAATTATAATTATTTTCGATGCTTGTGTTGAATATGGATGGATGGAATTTCGGTGGACCCATTTTGACGTATCACCTAGGCGGAGACTACTAGGAAAAATATGTTTCACTTATATTCCTGAGCATGTAAATTCCGTGTAACTTTGTAATTAGATAGAACACATTGGAATCTAGGAACCGAGGTTATCTTTCGGATCATCTCGATAAAAGCTGCTGCATTCGACTACGTACTCGCACACGATTTAAGTCAGTCAAGGTTATATCTATTGAATTCCCCCCTTGATAAATTTTTCGCAGCTTCTTTCAGTTAGTCGTCGTTCAAAAAGTGAAAAAAATATTGATGCAAATGTTCCAGCCAGTTCTGCAAAATTGGACGCGGGGCGCCCTTGTGTATTTTAAGCAGATGATGGTTGTGGGGTGCGCTTAAGTGAAACACCCCACTGATTTTATTCCGGTTTTTGCGGAGTGTTCGCCGTTGGTAGGTGATATAAAACACGATGTGCAAATTATGTTTTTTCTGCGTTTTCGGCTGTCCGGAACGTAATGGTTTTTCAGTAATATTATCTCTTGTGACATGGGCTGACACAATTCGGCTGACATTCTCTGCCTGCTCTGCAAAAAAAATCGAAATAATAAACCGATAGTGTGGAACGTGACGTTTTTCGATTGAAGTTTTTGAAGCTCTGTTTATAAAATTGAGTCTTTTAATTTTTTATAGCACTGCCATTAACTTTTACTCTCTTAATATTACAAGGAACGAACGGTTTCTATAATCTGAACGTGTTAATGGACATCCTGTTTTGCCTTCTTCGTAATCGTTTATGATTTTCATTTAGGGTAATGTCACGTACCAATGTTTTGATCCGCCACGCGACAATGTTGGGAGCCGTGGTGTTTTGGTTTTCTAAATGTTGGTGCTGTTCGGCGACTTCTCGTGTATTTTATGCATGTTTAATTACTTTTGATAATTGTTAATTCGATATTATATCAAGATCCATTAATATTTTTGAATTCCCCCAAAGTTCATTTAAAAAACATAGTAATTTGTCCTAAAAAAAGTGTCAAATCAAAGATAAACACGTTTCCTATTTAGTTTAATAACAATATTTAATATTTAATTTAATATTAATGATACTTCGTATCTTGACAATTATAATATTTGATATTTTGTCAAAAGCGATAAAAAATTTTAGAATTCTCTCGGAGTTTATTTAAAGAACCTTTCAGAAATAAGACTAGGTCAACTAAAACCAAATCAAATTATATCAAGATCAGGAATTTTGAATTCCTTTAAAATTCATCTTAAAAGCCTTCAGAAATAGCAATTTGTTGAAAAGGAAAACTTGATATTACTAAAATAAAAAGCAGAATATAAAAATAAAAAATATAATATAATATTAATGATATGTTTATCGTGATATTTATATCATGATCATTGTTATTTAATAATTAAAATCGATAAAAATATTTGAATTCTCTCAAATTTTATTTAAACACATTTCACAAATAACATTAGGTCAATTAAAATACAAATCAAATTATATCTTGATATTTATAAATTGATAAGTATTTTACGATCAACCAAGAATTTAAAATTCCTTCAAAATTCATCATAAACACAAAAATAGCAATTTATTCAGAAAAATAATTATAATAAAAAATAATAAAAATATCTTTGTTTGTATTTCTCCAAAACTCAACTAAAAACTCCCCAGGTATAGAAATAAGTCGAATGAAAACTAAATTAAATTTCTATTGTAAATCTATCAGTCTGTCAAAAAAAAACCTCTAAAAATAGCAATGGGTCAAATACAAACCACAAAATACGTTTGTTATTACAAAAATAAAATAAAATTTAAATATAAAGGAATATAGTTTAATGTCGTGTAATTATGTGATATTTAAGTCTTGATAATTATCAAGTTATAGTTGTAAATTGATATGTATATCAACAACAATCAAAAATTTTTGTTTTTCCCTCAAAATTCGTTTAAAAACCTCCAGAAATAGCAATTGTTCAAAAGAAAAACTCAAATTGAATAAAACATGTCTGTTATTAGAATTATCCAAAATTTTAACCTAAAAAATAAAAAGATATTGTTCTATATAACTTTTATTCCCCCAAAACTCATTTAAAAGCCTTCCAGAAAGAGTCCCTCAAAATCTGTCTAAAAATAGTAATGGGTCAAATAAAAACAACAAAGACGACGTTTGTTATTACAAAAATAAAAAAATAAAACTGAAAACTAAAAATACTATGAAGTAATAGTTGTAAATTGATATTTATGTTAAACACGATTCAGAATTTTGGTACTTTACCAAAATTCGTTTAAAAAATTTTCAAAACATTTAGATTATTACTAAAATACAAAATTCAGTTTAAAATTTATATACTTGCTATTATATAACAAATAAGAGTAAACTCTAATTAACACTGATTAATAATATATTTATAATTATAAGTAATTTTTTTATAATGTTAACCATTGATCAGGCTCCATAAAGACTTTTATTCATCTATAAAAATATTTTAAAATTTTTAAAATAATAGTATGTTTTTTTGTTAATAGGACTGATAATAAATTTATAAGTTTTATTATTTATAAAATATTTGATAAGTTATCCTTCACAAGAATAACAATTTTGAATGTGTCACAATAAACAAGTCATGACACATATTTTTCTGTGAAGATAAAACATTATCTGCATCGAACAGACAGCCAGATAAATCGTTTGTTGCAGTTTTATCAATTCCGTAATTTATCTACCAGCATAATCACATTTTATTAAACAAACAAGTAAATTAGAATTACTGGGCTGTGTGATTGAACCAAGTAGGTACCACATGCGAGTCTCGTTCTCCTTATGTCCAAAAATTGTGCTTACCACGTGCAAGTCTCGTTCAAAAGGAAATCATTAATTCCATAGACCGCATGACGGTAAACCGATATTTTGCCGATATGACAACGGATATGTTCGTCGGCATAAAAACAACAACGGTCAACATATTGAGTTGCGATAAAAACGCCCACCTCGTCCTGTGCTATCCCATTACCTATTCTGTGCGAATTTTAACATCCGAACAGACAATTAGCCCTGTCGTTTTTAATATGCGCACACACACAAGTGCCGCTTTCAACTCGCAACCTGAGGGACGCTCCGTGCTCCATTCGCACAGTCTTCCAAAAGGAGAGCCCGTCGCCCCGGGGCGCACGGGTAAATGGAAGCGCTGCGAAGAAAAAAAATACATAAATGCGATAGCGCCACGCGTGCACTACAAGAAATTATTTATGTCACGCGTTTTTCCCGAGCCTAACGCACGCTGTTTTCTTGTGCGAGCTTTTTACTTATTTTGTACGTTCACGTATCCAGTCATCAATTTCGGTAAGTGTCAACGTACCGGGGTGGGTTACGAGTGAAAAAATTGTGTCGTCGGGTTGAATTTTTGGGAGGTCAAAAACAAAACCGGACTTCTGAGTCATAAGGTGATAACGAAGAGTTATCGCGCGTATGTTGAAAAGGAAGGAAGGAAAAAGGAACATTGTGGAAAGTAAGAATCGAGGTTTTGGCACGGTGGGACTGAAATAATGAGATCTAGCTGGGGATAAATGATAATGGTCCGTTGGAGAATTGATGACAGTTGTTCCACGTACTCGACTGTGAACTGAGACTGACGAATGATTTGATGTGGTGCAGAGGCAGATAACAATTCAACTATAATCTTTGCAATTAAGGCGTGATTTCTGAAGAATGACGCACGATTAATTTTGCCTGTGAATAATTATATGTAATTTTATCTCAAGATATATTTATTTTATAAGAAATTATTTCCAAATCTTTTCGGATGAAATTATTATTCTAAGTAGGGTCCGCTGATAATTTAGAAGATATAAGATAAGTCTTGATGCTTTGATATAGTTGAATATCACTGATAATTATTGTGATTTATGTACTTCGATAATTTTCAATTGATAATTATATTAAAATCAATAAAAATTATTTGTATTTGCACAAAATTCTTTTAAAAGCCTCCACAAATAGATGCTTGTTAGATAAAATCCAAATGAATAAATCACAATTGAATATCACATAATTATCTTGATAATTATCATGATATTTATGAATATCAATCATTATCAACTGATGAATATATCATAATTGATCAATAACCAAAATTTTGTCTAAACTGTTAGGAATAATTGTCCATCAAATAAAACATGAATCAAATAAATCACAATCGTTATTAAATTGATCTTTTCAACTGATAATTATCAAATGATAATTATTCCAAAATTGATTAATAATATAAAATAATATATTTGAAAATTACTAATAAATATATAATTGAATATTACAGGAAATTACATGAAAATCGATCAAAATCATCTCTAAATTTCGTTTAAACTGTCTTCAGCATTAGTTGTTTGTCAAAAAACATAAATCCATTAAATTACAATTTTTATTACGTTTATAGTACATTATTACATATATAGTATATCTTTTCAATTGATAGATTAAATGGTCAATGAAATAGTTGAACATCACTGATAATTATCGTAATTGCTATACCTTGATAATTATTAACTGATAAATGTATCAAAATTAATTAAAAATATTTGTATTTTCCCAAAATTGGTTTAAAAACCTTAAAAAATAAATGTTAGATAAAACTCAAATGAACAAATCATAATTATTACAATAT
Source organism: Aethina tumida (assembly GCF_024364675.1). Taxonomy (NCBI): domain Eukaryota; kingdom Metazoa; phylum Arthropoda; class Insecta; order Coleoptera; family Nitidulidae; genus Aethina; species Aethina tumida. Next base: position 58,152,212 of record NC_065435.1, on the reverse strand, counting down.
TAATAATTATCTTCATATTTATGTCTTGATAAATTTCGATTGATGATATTAGAAGAGTACAAAATTTTTTAATCGATCTTTTTAATTGATCAAAATGACTATTATAATAAAGTTGATCAAAAATCTAAAGTGACGTAGTTGAATATCATTGATAATTATTTTGGTAATTTTCATTTGACAAAATTGGAGAAGTACAAAACTTTTTAATGTATTTTGTCGATTGTAATACCAACTAATAACTATATAAAAATTAATAAACAAATAAGATATGATTTAATATCAGTAATAATTATTATGATATTTATGTCTTGATAATTATAACAAAATCTGTAAATATGTATTCTATTATCACAAAATAACTTTCAGTAATTGATGTTTGTTAATTAAAAGTCCCAATTGTCATTATATTGATAATTATGCCTTGATAGTTTTCATTTGACAAAGTTGGAGAACTATAGAATTTTTTTATAAAACTTATTAAAAGAGTTTTATTAAGAACATTGATTCCACTGTTATTATTTCTTGTCTAGTTTATTTAATTTATATTCATTATTTAAGTTCATAATACTGTTTTTGTTGATTTTTTTAAAATATTAGTTTGTTGTCAATTAATAAGTAATAAAGAGCATTTAAGAATTATTTAAATTACTTATATTTTACCTCTTAGATCTTTTTAAAATAAGCAAACTGATATTAAATATGTCAGATCCTTAACTCATTTTCAAGTCTTTTTTAGTAGACACCAGTCGTCTATTGTTATTAAAATAACGACGTTTAAATATAGATAAACATGTTAAATTATCATTTCAGTATTCTATTCAGCTTGGCAACGCAGAGTTTGTTCTAACACGAATTGTTTTGTCTTCATCCCACGACCACTAGATTACCGCCTTACTTCCTGGTTTTGTTCCCGACCGAGTTCAGCATTGGGGGTGAATCGTCCCTCGTTTAAAACCTCTCCCCCGCTCCAACCGACAGATATTCAAATAAATTTACATAAATTAAGAAGAACTGTTAACGTTGTAACGTTAGAAATTGAGGTCTGCATCAAATTTATATTATTTATTAATATTCTGCGGCCTAATCGCATCGATAAATTAAAGCTAGATGTCGACCTACTTCGATCGCCGTCCCGTTAAAACGGGTTCTCTGCGAAATAAGACTTGTAAAATCTGCTAAAACAGTTGTTTATTCTGCATATTAACATCGTTTTTGTTCCTCCTCTTGTTCCGTTCGGCTCGCGTCCCGCGAAGTGATGAAATACCGATAAAATTGTCTTTTTATTTTATTTTCAACGGCGCGGTTTAGTTATTATGTTCCGCAACGAAACGTATTTTTTTTTGTAGGACCAAAGTAGAATCGATTCGGTTGTTAAACGGAAATGATGCGTTTTTTGATAACACACTCAACACAGTTTCACAGTTAAAACGCACTTAATTATGCTTCAAGTAAACAGCGTTACATTTTTGGTTTGGCAAACCGGTTAATTTGGATTGTCAACGTTTCCGTATTTATTAGTCTGCCACCCACTGCCATTTTCAGTAATTTGTTCTGGCTTAAATTGTCATGTTGTGGAATTTTAAATGTTAAAAAGATTTCCTGTGGTTTATTCTTATTTAAATATACTTACAAACAGAGTTCCAACGAATTTGATATATAATAATTTTGCACAATTTGCTTGATTTAAGGAGATCTTACATTATTAATGAAAATAAAAAATAGGTGGTATAATTAATTCTTAAGTATCCTTATTACATTACTATAAATCTTGAAGGCTTTAATAAATAAATAATAAAGATAAGTAATAACTATAGATAAGCCAAACTAGTTTTTTTTAGATAAATGAGTTTTTATGGAGCATGTCTTATTACTTTCGAGTTTTTGCTTTATCATTTTAGTTTTTCTTTTGCTCAGATTGCTATTTTTAAAGGATTTACATATACGGTAACGAGCAATATGAGAGAAACAAATATAAATATTACTTTAGTATTTTTAACTATTTAATAATTGTATTATTTTTACACACATGTTTTATACATACAGTAGTATTCATTATTATGACAACTATTGAAAATATTAAATATTTTAGTCATAACTCTGTTATTTAATTCGTTAAATTAATATTGATTTACTATTGTTGTTTTATTATTTATTATTAGAAAAACTACTGTATTCTAATTCTATAAAATGTTACATATATTTGTGAATTAAGTTGGACATAAATGTAGTAACTTTAATTTTGAAAGTGATTTTTAATGAATAAATCTCTGTTATTTAATTTAACATTAATACTTTGTATAATATTCTTTTTGTTTTATAAGTTTGGCCCATCTCTGTGGGTCTATATTATTTCAAGCTTCTTGATTTGCTGTGATGAATTAAATTTGTAAAATCTTTATGTTGAATTTGATTAGAAATGTTATGTCCCATGTTTTCTGTGTCCCGTGAATCTGATCCTAAGCAAGTCAAAATTGGACTTTCACATTTTTAGTAGGAACCAGGGTTTTTCTTAAACCAATTTCAACAAGTTTCATTTATTTCGTGTTCTAAATATTTTAATAATACATTTAAATACCATAATTTTGTATACAATTTTATAAAAAAAATCAAAGAAAAATTGGTTAGTTGCAGATTAGACAAAACAATAACAGAAAAAACCATAAAAATTATAGGTACTGGCATCTAATTCAAGTAACACATATTTTTAATATATATCAATAAGTTGCAATAATTATGGCCACTACTGTATATGTTGTTGAAAGAAGCACTCCGTATTTACAAAAAAACATCGTCTTCTTCTTATTAATCTTATTAATTTATTATTTTGCATATAATTAGAAAACATACCTAAACTTGTTGATATGGTCGTAATCACACGTGCAAAGTTAATAAACAAAATCGACCCGAGCAAAAAGCTTATACACAAAAATATGCAGCAACAACAAACAACATGTTTTTAATAGATATTTCAAAAATAAATTTGAATATATTTCCTAGGAAAACTAGAAGATTTTATGTAAATTGTTTGATTAGTTAATATTATGTTATTCAATCAATCATGTTGTTGTTAAGACAAGTTTTTATTTCTATCACTTATATAATTCACCGCAATTTAAATTATAATCATTAAGTCGATTTTATGGGAAAGGTGCGGCAATTAAAAGTCGGTGGATTTTAAATGCCAAAACTAGTATACGAGGATACGTTTTTTGGATCACTAGAACAAACTAGATTGCAACTGGATCAAAAACATTAACAACAATAACAACATCTAAAATTCTGTTTCGAAAATGTATTTCGTCTCGTCCTGACCGAATGCACGGTGTGCAGTTACATGAAACGCAGCCGGGGGATCGATGTCGGACCAATTAAATCATGTCACAATAACTGGTTACAACAGACCCATTTTTCTGTTCGTGAAAGGAACGGGAGGAGAATAAGAGAAATGCGAGACCCCGCCAGTCTGAAAACAAAGAATTATATTACATTATGTTACACTAGCTATTTCATTTCCGCCTGCTGATTTCACTTAATAAAGACTAATATTATACTTGCGAGAAACGCGGTATCGTGTTTACGGACCTTTGCCGGTCCGAAAAGAAAAAAATGTGGTTCGTACACGTACACGACAGTTGACTTGACGGCTGACGGAAGCGACGCCTAGGTTTTTCACCGTGCCACCCCCGGAACTTTAATTTAATTTTCTCGATCTCCGTTAAACAAAAAAAGAAAAGGGAATTTATCTGCCGCCGCATTAATGAGAATCTTTCCATTTAAAAATGTGGGGTTTCTTCGATGCTCGAGCGAAGCGTTTTTATGTTTCTGATGGCCTTTTAAGTTGTGAAGGGGCCGCCGTACACTCCGTGCTGACTCAACCGAAGCAATAAACTTCGAGCACTACTCACCTGTAAATAGTGTTTCCCCGGGGGTTTATTGTTTCGTTGGCCGGGGAGGATTTCTCATTTTTTTTCCAAGCTCCGCCGCTCAGTTACGTGGGGGAAGGACAATGAGTAGCTGATGATGAGATAATAAAGAAAATGGTGGAAATGTTTCGAAGTTAATTAGAGAAATCGTTCTCTTGAGCTCGAAAGTACTAATTTTATGCGTCCTTGAAGCCGGCAAAACAAATATAGGCAAAATAAAACATTTTGTGTTCGGGAATTAATTGCTAATTAAATGCGAACAAAAAAAATTGCAAATTATTTTTTTACACTTCTCATACAAGAATTAATTGCTAATTATTTATGTTGAATTTTGTTTTCTAAAAACTGTTTTGAAATAAATTGTCTAAACAACTCCGGTAATAACCTAAATTTTTGTCAACAGAAGTTAATTGCTAATTACATACCAATTTAATTGTTTTTTTACACTACATTGTACGTACCGATCAACTTACCAAAAATTTCTCAACATAACCGTCTAATTTGAGTAATTTTTTAAAATTTCTAATCATAATGAATTGGTCAATTAATTTTAGTACAAGTCCTGTTAATATTCTTATTTTAGCAAAACATTGTGTAAATAAAAAATCCCAAAGCAATTGTTTTTCGCATCTAATTTGTAAATAATTAGCCATTAATTCCTGTATACAAAAGATTTCGGTTGTAGATTATTATCTGTGATTTATTTAGACATGTTTATTGTAGTCTTGGTTGAGTTTAAATATACAAGAAAGTGCGGTTGTGTATGGTGACAATGTGTGGTTGAATTTTTGTAATTTCACAACCTATTTTTATGTTAGGTACGAAAGAAAGTAATTTCTAATTTAAATAACTTTCGTTTTGTAATTTTTTTTATTAAATTTGCTTTAAGGGTTCAAAAACCATAAGATGGTGTCATAGAAACGGCAAATCGCATTTAGGATGAGTTTAGAGATGCTGGAACTCGCCTGATTTTGATTTCCACGGTTTGAAAGTGGCAAATTGTTGGAAGATGAGCAACCTGTGTCAACGAAAAAATTAAGCATTATCTCGTGCAACATGTTTGAAAATAGCCTAGTCACTAAACTACTATAAATCAACCATTCATTTACTGAATTTCATCAAAAAAATGGTCAAATGGATTCCACATAAATTAAGTGAGAATAACCAAATTAGGCGTTAGAAATTACCAATTCTTGCACGCAACCTAAATGATACTTTTATTATTGATCCTATTGTTACGTGCGATGAAAAATGGGTTGATTACGACAATTGTCTCTTGAAATTTTACATATTGACTGCCTCCAATAGACCAATCAATCGATCAATTGTTGGAGTTTATGAAAAAGTTGTTCAATTATGTTCTGGTTGTTCATGACAAGACAAGACCACATGTGGCATTAGAGACTCAAAAGAAGCTTCAAAATGTTAAATTAGAAGTTCCGCCTTATTCTTAATTTAGTCCTGATATGTCCCGATCCCGATAACATTTACTTTACATAACAAAATTATTGTAAAAAATAGATGTTCAATTCGTTTTTCACGAACCCTGAAAAACTAAATTTTTATTGCGTTGACGGGATTTTTTGTGACCCGAGTTCCACCCCAAAATAAATGTCACCAAAACTAATAACTGCGTTTCATTTCCAGCGTTTTTTACGCACACACATTGAAAAAAAACTTTGATATTAAACACGATATTGACATTAAACGTTCCCGTTATTGATTTTTTCGACTGTGTAAACAAATTTAGACGGTGTTGTCCTTTCGTAAATCTTCTCACGTAGAACCAACCCGGAGTGATATTACGTGCTCGGCGAGTAACTGTTGCATTAACTGTATCTCTTTACATAAATCGATTAAGAACATTGTATCTTCAAATTAGTGTCGCAGTTGAGCGAATGTTCACTTTTTATCCGCTCCTTTGCACGTGATAACCTCAGAAACAATGACACAGTACTAAATTGAGGAAGTTATAATAATATTTGAAACTGCGTTTAGATTATAATATAATATAATCAGTATAATGGCGTTTGATTTTAATTAACTAATGTTATTTTTCCTGAAATGAAAGTCGATTATAGGAAGATCGGCTCATTTAATTGCCAACATTATGAAGTTTCTTTTTGAATAAAAACCACACACAAACATATTAAAATAACACGCCTCATTTTAAACGTACAATAAATACTGATAATGGCGTGCATCGCCGACATGAGTTATCAATTAGCATTTTTTAAATTAACTGCAATCAATTCAACACGGTCTAAGATACGTACTTTGTTTTCTTGAATCGGTCATTAATTTTAATTAAAACGTTCATTTTAATTTGCAGGATACAGAAAAAATTAATAATGACATTCATTATCGAATATTAATTAATTTATTGTTATAATTGCTGTAAATGTTATGTAAGCATTACGATAGGCACATGTTGTTATTCTAGCATCGCAGATATTTGTGTTAAAATAAGTGATATACATAGGGTATCATCGAAAGGTCCGTCAAACTCTCGAGATGAAAATAAATCGATTTGCCTTATTTCCATATGAAAGTTGACAATTACGAAAATACAGGACATTAGAGTTAATTACAAGAAAAAGAATTCGAGAAATTTGAAAGTAAATCGATAACTATATAGTGTAATATGTCAAAAACAATCCATTCTTACATAAACTCAATTTACAAGCAATATGAAGAAAATGGATTTGCTGAAATTAATTCAAGGACTGTGAGAAGAAGATTATTGGATGAGGGTTTGTTTGTCTACAGGCTTGCAAAAAACCCTCGCTCTCTATTAATAACGTGAAGGTCCAATTTCGATTTGCTCAGGATTACGTTCACTAGCTCACAGAACAGAGGGAGTTTTTAGTGATTAGTCTAAATTTAATTTATTTAAAGATGACCATCTTGCTTATGTTAGACGTCTTACAGAGACAAGACTATACAAAAAGTTTGTTGTATTCACCAAAAAATACACGGTTATGATGTTATGGTATTGGTATGATCCTCTGGTTCCAACATAGACCATTGTATAGAGAGACACAATATCCGATTTATGTTCAATTATATTTTAAGCAACAATTTATTTCTATATATTGAAGAAATGATGCCGTTAAAAATGTGTTTTAATATGAGACAAATCCATAATTGTAACGAATTGGTTAAAAGATCAACATTCACTTTATAGGAAACGTCGGATTATTAAATTCGAGATAAAATTATAAAACAATTCTCCATAGCAAGTCAAGAAGCTTGGAGGAATATATTTTTCTCGTATATTCAGAAATTAATCGAGTCTGTGATAGGAAGATGCTCCGAATTATAATATACAGTAATTAATGTTAAATTTTACTCATTTAGTCATTATATTTCCTACAAAAATTAATTCAAAAAAATATACAGTTGTGGTATCACATTTTTAAAATGTTAAGTATTTTAGTCATAACTATTTTATTTAATGTAAATAATATTAATTTTGAATTTGAAAGTGATTTTTAATGGTTAAATCTGTGGCATTTAATTTAACATTAACCTTTGTTTTCTATAGGGTTGATGTCAAGAGATTGGGTTGGGCAACACAAAATATCAGTGTTTTATTGTTTTAACCAGTCCCACCCAAATTTGGATTTGTGTTTGAGATCGTTTTCATGTTGAATCACATTTATCAACAACATAATTTCTTCAATATACGGAAGCAAATTCTAGTTTAATATATCTGTACATATGTATAAGAAGAATTGAAACGTCTCTATAGCATAATGGGACCGCTACCATGTTTCACTATAACAAAGTTTTTGTGTAGTTAGGATATTTAACATAAATAAACCCTTTATCACTATATTTAACCATAAGCAAAACCATCATTTTTTTCTAAATTAAATTTATATTCGTCACTAAAAATTTCTCGTCCTAATTATTCTGTGGTTGAGTGAATGAGATCCTAAGCAAGTCAAAATTAGACTTTTACATTTGTAGTAGAAACTATGGTCAAACGAACTCCCATCCACTAACCATCTTCTCACAGTTCTTGAATTAATATCAGCAAATTCCATTTCTTTCCTTCAGATTGGCTTTAATTTCAGTTGATGATAAGATTGGATTGTTTTTTGACATTCGAATTATCCAATTATCGATTTTCTTTCGATCAGATTGTCTAAATATTTTAATAATACCGGATATTATTGACTTATTTGAGTGTAAATCATCTCAGTTTCTCTCAGTTTTGGTAACGCTGAATTATTTATATTTTTTTACAGTTTTACTTCGACCAATGATTGAATAATTATAATAAGTAAAAGACAGTAAATAATTTAAAGTTAAAAGTTTGCCATAATTTTGTTCATGTAAAAATAAAAAAGTACGCAATTTTTTATAGAATAAAATTAGATTGAGCAGTTGCTTAGTAGAAACAACGATAGCGAAAAAAAAAACAATAAATATTGTAGATACTGTCATTCAATTCAAGTGGTACTGCTCAGATTTTTAATATATTTTATTGCTATAACTATGACAATCACTTGAATTATTTGTATGAGAAATATCTTATATTTTAGTATTTTCATTTACTTTTATTGGTTTTATAAACATCAAACTAATTTGTACTTTTGTTTGTTACAGGTTGGTTTTCGGTGAACGTACTTGAGACAATAACACCAGAACCAAAACCAAGTGAGACAATCAAATTTTAGCACGTCGCAAGATAAAACGCCAACTTAATTGACACGTGAACAATAACGCACGCACGTGTCGATTTCAACCAGCGCAACCTCTTATCATTTATCGAATTAATATCACCGTTACCAACAACAAAATTCTTATTGCACCGTTTACCAACGAACCCGTTGCAGATTAAACGCGGCCACATTTGAATTTTTGGCGACATGCTAACAGCAAACGATCCGTCCACAGGGCGACGCGTCGAAACAAAAGGCTCCCCAATTAATTACGGGCCCGAATCCGTAACACTCTCGTAAACACGACCTCGTGCCAGCATTCAAAAACGCAACCGCCGTTCTTCGACGTTTCACGGTCCAAATGCCGTGTGTGTGCAGTGGCAACAGCCTTACAAAAAAGAAGTCCGCCATTCATGCAGGAAGTTGCGTGACGACGTGTTCATAATTTCACGAGGCCTATTTTTAATTCTGTAGTACTACGAGACGGAAAGAGTGTGCGGGAGATGAGAGAAGCTGGCCCACGAGGTGTTGTGTGAGCCGGTGATTTTTGCTTGTTGAATAATTTTTTGAATATTTTATGAGCGTTAAATAATTATCAACGAGGTAGTTATTAACATTAACCTTTGATAATTATCGCTGGACCAGTGTTAGGTAATTAAATTGCCAAGTGTGCTGCTGGATACAACCGAGAAAGTTATTTCAAAGTTGTAAGGAGTTAGGCTTACAGTTTTGAGAGATAGTTAGAACTTGTAGTTTAGAGGATAAGCCATCCAAATTCCTAACACGAAGTCCTTTTACTGTTGGCTCTGGGAAATTCAAAAGGAAGTCACATTAATTTTTAATTTATGTCACATTGTTTCAGGGATTGCTCATAATTATCATCATAATTGTTTCAAGATTGTTCAAGATTTTTTGTGTTCCCCCAAAATTCGTTAAAAAACACACTAATGATAATAAAATAGTAAAATAGTTTATTAGGTAAAAAACCTAGAAAATTACAAGTGCACATACATAAAATTTTTATTTTTTATTCGATTTTCACAAATTTTTGTTTCAGTTGTAGAGCAGGAAAATGTGTAGACAAAACACCAAACAAACACAAAATGTATAGACAAAACGTAACATTTTTTGGCCCAAAACCAACAGGGTAATTTTTAGGCATGAAAATTGATAAAATTATATTGGCAGTAATTTTTTTATAGTAAATCTAACTACATCTGAATTAAACACCCTCTGAACTGGGTATATACCAAATTCCATAAAAAATATACATTTTCATAATTCTATGGAAAAAGCATATTACATATATATTTATTTTTAAAATCAAGATTATATTGTAATATCCTTATTGAAAAATAAGATCATTTGTGCTATTTTTGACAGTTTATTCGACAAAAAAGATATGATTTTTATTTTTCTTACAGAATTATAAATATGCATATTTTTTATTGAAATTTGGTATATACCCATTCCAGAAGATTTTTGGTGCAAAAAAACACGAAATTTTGCCAATAAATGCATATTTTCATACTTTACAATCGAAAAAGTATGTTGAAATTGGAGAAAAAAATACAAAATTTTCCACTTTCAAACGGTTCACACTGTATATATTATATATAATAAAATAAAAGATCAAAAACAACAAATTATTTCTATACAAAAACAAACGTTTAAATGTACGAATAAATAAACAGCAATTTAATTAAATCATACCACATCGTAAATGTGCTTTTAATATAATTTTAAAGAGTTTTAATGTGTGTCAGTTGGAATTTATAAACTTTATAATCCCTTTATGCAATATATAGTCAGAAATTTAACTAGAGTAGCATATTTAACTTGAATCAAAAAACCTAAATGAAATAAAACAGGTTTATTATTGAAGATTTCTATAATTTTTATTCATTAAATAAATTATTTTTTATTTGCAATTTATTTTCATGCTTAAATAATTAAAGTTCATAACATAGTTTGTTTTTTATTATTAGACGAACTGTAACTTTAATAAATTTAATAATCATATAAATTATTTTATATCGTATACGTTCTTTAAATACTTAAATATAAAATATAATATATCAAATAGGGGTAATTATCTAATATTTATTATAAATATCCAATTTTTTAGAACCCTTCTTCATGTTACATGTTGATTTAGAATGTGACATCAAAACTGTCAATATTTAATACTGATCATTTGAAAGAATATTTGATTGACCTCCTTATAGAGTACACAAATGTGATAGATGATGTTCAAGTAATAGTAGTTAATGTATTAGATAATGCAGATCCAGGTGACAACAAGGATGAAAGGAAACAACAATATGTCAACAATTTTGATAAAATTCAATGTTTTACTTACTTCTTTGTGAGTTGTTTAAACTAAGTAACTTCTGATGAATTGATAATTGATTAATGGAAATATTGTAATAGATTTTAAACTACAGAAAAGTCATAAAAGTTAACACCTGTGTATTAAGAAAATATATTTAGAGCGTTTGTTTAATTTTGCTCTGCTAATACCGGCCCGGATTAAAGTTGTTTAACAGATTTAATGGCAATATGTTTCACCACCTGGTTTCATAACGTACAAAGATCGTCGTGCTATTCGCGTTCCATCATTAAAAGCCCATAAAGCCAAACCAAAGTCCATAAAGCTATTTTTATCATCCGATGTCAACAGTAACCCGATTCCGGCACAAAAACAAAACCCAATCAACTAAATTGTGTTCTGGTATTTTTCGCGAGGTTCGCCTTGACATTCAAAAATTTTCTGCACGGCGCCCATAAGGTCGCCAGATCCATATTTAGAAATGCGTATTGTCATTTTAATGGACCAGTTTTTTAGGCAGTGAACACACGACATTTCATCTTTTGTGATTTAAATGTTAACGACCCAGGATACGGACCAGGAAAAAGTGACGTCTGTTGCAAATTGAAAGTGCAATACTATATACGACATGAGTTTCGAATGATAATATGTAAAGTTGTAAAATGAACGTATTTCAATTAGGTTACAGTTTTAACGATACAGATCATTACATAAAAGGCCGCAGACCCTGACTGTTAATTATAACACAGCTCCTTCCCACATTAGTTCGTAATAATAAATAATTGCTCCATTACTTCTTGCTGACTTTTAATGAGCATTAGACAAAATTTATCCTCCATAAACTCCACAAAGTAACACGAAAGAAGTTCGTGCATGTAATTTGAAATTCCTCGGAAATTTTTCCAATTAGTCTCTCCGAAAATAGCCTAAACCTAAAGCCAGCCACTGTTTCATAAACAGGACTAAAAGTTTTAGAGAAGTTAGAAAATGCGATTAGATAGGAGGTTGCGCAACCGATTTATAATTGCTTTGTCGTCAGTGGTGCAATTTGCAAACAACAAAATAATCGCGTTATTAATCCACACACACGTAATCATTTAACGGTCTAGTTCAGCACGTTAAAACTTTTTAATTCGCATAAGTTGCACGAACGTTGTGTTACAAAAGCAAAACTCATTGGTTCCGAAGAACGTTCTGTAATATCACTCCAATAAACAAAGGAGTTTGCTTAATAAAATTATTGTTCATAAGCTGATAGAAAGTTACGGAGACTTCCGTCTGTTAGCCGGATTGCACCAAGTTAAGAAATAATTTTGTAAAGAGTGCCGTTGACTGAAGCGATCAGTTTAAATTAATTACACGTTCCAAAGTTTGCCTGATTAGTATCGGAAATGTATAGTTAAGTTTAAGTGCGGACGAGCTACCGTCCTGACTAAGCGGGACTGAACAATGTAAATATGTCTTTTGTCGCTTCAGCTTAAGCCGAGGGATTATTTAATCGGTCGTTTGCGCTTTCCCTAGACCTGCCTAATCTTATTTTAATCGTTTAATGAATTGTCTGTATCGCATCTGCGACCTTGCAACTTTATCTCGTAGTAGTTGCCGCACCCTAGTTGAAAATTTTGTAAACATTTCTATTGATAAATGTAAAGGTTTAAATCAAATCAGAAAAATCAAATATTATATCTAGATGTATTTGTTTGAAAATAACTGCATTATCTTGAATCGTATTATTTAAAATGACATTTTTAATTTTTTCGAGATTTCAATTATATTTTTTTCATTTTTAAAATAAATTTTATAAATAACTATCGAGGTCAATAAAAGTTTAATGTCTAAATTTTTTTTTCAAATTAATAATATAAAATAAAATTAATTAAAATATGAAATAATTTGAAATATGAGATATGAAATATGAAACATGAATCATGAAATATGAAATACAAAGTATGAAATATGAAACAATATGAAATATTAAATACAAAATATAAATTATGAAGTATAAAGTATGAAATCTAATAGAGGATTAAATAAATCAATTGGACAAGGATTTACTTGTTTTAATTGTGTATCTATTATAAAAAATCTATAATAAAAAAAAAACAAATTTCGTTACGTTTTTCACTTATATCCAAAATGAATAGAGAAGTGTGAAAATGAATATGTTGAAGTCTAATCTTTATTTTTTAAATACAAAAAAATCTGTTATAATTTTAATTAATACTTATAGTCTATAAAGAACTATGAAGGTGAATGATATGTTTAAATTTTTGTTTGTTTTCAATATAATCTGATTTCAGTCTGATATACAATGATTAAATAAATTTAAACAAGTAATCCAGTTTTAAAAATTATAATAATATTATTGTTCAAGATTTTAAATTGATTTCAGTTATATTTTTCATTAATACTCAAAGTAAATAAACAACTCTGAAGGTAAATTATGTATTTAAAGTTAATAATTAATTTTTATATATATAATAATAATTTTTATTATATTTAACTAACTGCTGACGTCATTTAATTTCCTTCCATTACTCATAAATCTTATTATTAAAAACTTATCTTTTTATTTCCTTTTAATCGTTTTCCACATTTAATATACATTTTTATTTTATTACCTAAAACGAATAAAGAATTGTGAAGGTGAATAATCAATCAATCAAAAATAAATTTGCTTTCAATATAATCTAATTTCGGTTTGGTATAAATAATCTAATTTTAAAAATTAAAATATTATTCAATATTTTAAATTGATTGATTTGTGAGAATAAAAAGTTATAAACTGTTAAACAATATATTGAACGAGTGAACATTTTTTACAATTTTTGTCTCTCTGTCTGTTTGTTCCAGCTAATTTCTGAAATGGCTGGACCGATTTTGACGGGACTTTTATTCATAATATAATTTAACTATATGGTTTATAAATACATTTAATTAAATAATCTGACTAATAGAAGAAGTTTTAAAAGAAAATTAAATCAATCGATTAGTGATGTTAGGCAGAAATCAGCAGAATTATTAAAAATTTGTTTTTTAACTAGTTGCACTTTCATTTTAGTACTCAAAATATGGATACAGACCTAAGAAAATGTGCCTATTTCAGTTGTTACCTGACAACTGTGCGAATTTGACCATTCAGTTTAGTCATCCCAGTCGTTGTTTATTGTTTCAAAGTCGGACCCGAAATGTTTTGATGAGTTTCGCCGTTATCTAACAGTTCTCAGCGTATAACCACATTATACCAGGGTAGTGAACCTCCGGACGTGTCCCCCCCGGAATTAAGCACTCAGGTATAAATTACTTGGCAAACTGCCAACTACGTAGTAGTACCAAGGTGCTAAATCCTTAGCACATTTTTTTTTAATTACAGTAGAAACAAAGTTCTTGGAATGGGTTTAGTTTACATGCACATAAGCCATTCATTAATGGTCGACAGGCTATTACAAGAGTTACAACGTTCAGTGTTTGATATCTATTCACGAAATCTGTGCGTTATTTACAGGCAACATATGTGCCGTTTAAAGAGTTCTACCTACCAACTGCTGCAGCGGTAATGTCGCTTTTCATTCATTACGACAGCGACAAACTTGACAAATTACCAGTTCGTACGTTCGTAACAATATTAGGGCGAAAGCACCTACAAAAATTTGTATTGTATTGATATTAGCTTGGCCTTGATCGTATATGCCAGCCCAGACTCATTTCCGATGAAGGTGTTGTAGCTTTTGTGTCATCGAGAAGTTTAATGCACTCGCTGTTGCCTTCACACCTGAATGATCGTCATCTTCACTGAAATAGGATGCCTTTATTATGACCATTTCAATAACCTCGTCGTATAATAATATTATACATAATGCCATAAGGAAACTGAGACGACATTAATACCTAATAGATGTCTCACTCCAGGTAATAAATTGTTACTGCTTACAAGCTTGTTTGTACTCTTTAATTTGCGTATTCGAAATCGATTTCTGATAAGTATACTAATATAACGAATTACCATTTTAAATGGTTTTGGAGAGTTACACCAATTTGTGGAAGTGGGTCATTCGGAACTGTCATAAAAGTTTTATTAGATCACACTTTCAATAGCGATAAATAAAATAGTTCTATTTGATTACGTCCTGTTAGTTTTTAGCAGTGAAGTAGTGAAATTGTTCCACTAAATCGAATCGAAAACTCTACAGAATTTGTAACGATTTTTGTTGGAAATAAAGTTTCATGGCCATTGAATTTTTATGTTAGGAAATTCAATTTAAATACCAAATGTTATTATCTCACAGCTGAATATTAATGCCGACTTTATCCCGTATAATTATTTTAAATTGGGGACGGTGTCATAATTTTCACGTTGAATATACATTGCCATTGCCAAATTGATCGTGATTACGTCTTGATTCTATCTATGGAGATGATTTTGAACCGTAGATAAGATTTGGTTTTGATTTATATTTATCAACACATCATGTCTACAATATTCTTCATTGTTTCAATACTTCAAACAAAACATAAATAACTTTATAAGAACATGGTTTATTTATAATTCACTTGTTAATAATTACGGAACGTTATTTGTGCTAATGACAAACATTGGCCTGTATTATTATTAGGTGTGAGCATTGTGGCATGATTATTAACAAAGCCCACTTCATTTTCATAACGTTTGCTTAACTGTTAAAAGGAGAAGAGGCAAAGATGAATAACACCGATGTATTCATCATTTGTATTAGCTGTTTGCTGAACTAATGCACTACTGAAATTTATTTCTGCTGTCATAAACAGTGCAGTAATATAGAGGCAATTTAATTTAATTAAGTATAAAGTAACATTTTCAGTTTTAAAGGTTCTGAGTTCTAAACAATTCGATTGATTAGATATTATTTATCTTTATGTAGTCACAATTATTATTTTGCTTGTTTTAGAGAAATCTTATATACTTAAAAAAGATCAAACATAAGAAGTAATTTAAACAATTTAATTTTTTTAAATAATATTTCCTTGTGAATAACTCTGTATATTGTATTTGGAACTACATTGGTGGTTATTATCATAACTTTTTAAAATATTAATTTAATACTGTTGTATACAGTAGTATAAAAACTATTATATTCTTATTCTGTAAAATGTCACATATATTTTTCTGAAATGAGCTGTAGATAAATATAGGAAATTCAATTTTGAAAGGAATTTTTAATGATTAGATCTGTGTTATTCAATTTAATATTAACTCTTCTTATAATATCCTTTTTGTTTTATCATTTTGGCCATCTCCATAGGGTAGATTCGACAATTTTCCGAATATACGACAAGTTTATATTTCATGAAGTTTCTTAAAAAAGCTGTGATGAGTTAATTTAAATTTCTAAAATTTTTAAGTCGAATTTGGTTATAAATGAGATCCCCCATGTTTTCTATAGGGTTGAGTCTAAAGATTGGGTTGGGCAAGACAAAATATCGATACTTTAGTCTTTTAACAAATCCCTCACAATTTTGAATTTATGTTTGGGATGGTTTTCATATTGAAACACATGTTTTAAGAGCATCACTTCTTCAATATATGGAACAAATTCTTGTTTAATATATCTGTGCATAAATCAGTCTAAAGGAACCTACGCCAAAAGCATTGGAGCATGATAGCCATGATTCACTGTGAGTATAACAAACATGTTGTGCAGTTTTATTCCTGTTGAAAGTTTAATATAATATAATAACCATCATTTCTTATAAATTAAATTTAAACTCTTCACTAAAAACTACTCGTCGCTACTGTTCTGTGGTCAAGTGGATGTGATACCAAGTCAAGTTACATTTTTAGTAGAAACCAGGGTTTTCCTTGCAGATCTAGACTCAAACACTAATCATCTTCTTTGAATCATTGAGCTAATTTCATCAAGTTTCCTTTCCATTTCCTTCAGACTGGATTTAATTTCGGTTGATTATAAGATTTGATTGTTTTTTGAAATTCGAATTATCCATTTAACAAATTTCTCTCAACTTTTTCGAACTCAGACCAATTATTTTCTACCATTACTAAAAATTTCTTAGATTTGAATTGTACAATTTTAGGTTTTTAGATTTTGGGAATTTTAGGTTTGATAAATCTGTAACGGTTAATAATTATAATAATTTTAAAACCTTTTTTTAGAAATCTGAATGTAAACATTTACACACATTATATTTCGTTTATTATTATTATATTAACATTATATTTCGTTTATTAGTATTACAAAAAATCTTTAAGAACAGTTAAATAAATTAATTACTATTTAAAATTCAACAAGTTAGCAACAACGATGTTGCATCACAAATTCGTAATGTAAAATAATCATCATGTTGCTCTCGACGATTTAATAATTTGTAATCTTTGACTAATTATTCCCATTATCGTATCTGAAGATACAATCAATTGAATAATTCACAATTTGTTTGTAATCTTCTCTAGTGACATCTGCTAAGCAAGTTGTGTATGCTAAGAAGTCATTCAACTATGATGGTTGAATTTTTTTTGTGTGCCGCAGTTATTGTGGTACTAGAACAGATGTTACAAAAAGCACCAGTGTGATGCCTAAACGATTTAACAAAATTCAACACTCTTTTTGCTCACGTACCGAAACAATTACCATCCGGTTTTTGCGTTGGCGGATGACAACAATAAACAATATGCTTGTTAAAATTATTTTTTTTTATATTCGCTTATCTGACGAATCGATGTTTTGGCATTTTTTTTTGGAGAGAGTTCACTCGCAACCGAATCTGGAGTAACAAAGCAATAAACGTACGCGGTAATGAGTTACGAGTGGGCAAAGAGACGGAACCGGCCGCATGCAAACAAAGCGGTACCTTGACCTAGGTCGGCTTGTTAATTGCCAGAAATTGGGGACCTGCACCCAGAACATATGTTCCGTGTAAACCGAACCGTCCTTGGGTATGTACCCATATGTCTGGCCACGAGACAACTGCTCCATTATTTAAAAAAAAAGAGGCAGATTGTTTGTCATTTTATCTTTACGTTTTGCCGTGTATACCTTTATAAATTGTCCAATTAATGTGTGCTTATTTAGTTAAGGTATCGCCATACTTTGTACAATTGTTACTAAATTTTCTTTCACGTTTATTTGCCTCAGAACCATTGGCGATGGATTTGGATGTAAATATTATATAGTTTTCCATACGGAGAGACGTATAAAGTAGTAGGTGAGCGTTGGGCGATGATCGTGTGTTGTGTAGGCATGTGTCGGTGAATAGTTGCGAACTCTTGGGGAAATGTCTCGGGTCAAGGTACCGCTATCGTATGGCAACAATCGCACACTAGGACCGCAACAATGTTTTGCGTTTGAATTACTCTTTTCTAATCACCGAGTTTCCACGAATTGTAATTGTATAGTGCTTTTTAACAAATTAAAAAAACCGACTAGCTGTGACCAATTTTCAAGATAATGATGACCTATTATTGAGCAACAATTGGCTTATTATGTCGCGGCCTATTAGAAACGTCTTTAATTTAACGGAGTATAAAAACCTATTAATTATTCTTTTTTAAAAGTGATTTAACAATATTTTGAAATGAGAAAACCGCATTTTTAAAAAATCAATTAATTAGTAATATGTATACATTTTCTTAAAAAAATATAAAACCTTTAATGTTTTTCTTTACGTCCAGTGTGGCTCATTTAAAATGAAAACACCCTCGTAACTGTGGTTGTTTATTTATAACTTTTAACTGAATACTTACATAGATCAAAATATAGACAATAAAGAGTTCTTTATATCTAAAAATCTATTTATTTATTGTACACCATAAAAATGTTTTCTACCGAGACTAATATCATTTTTTTTTCCAAAAATTATCATGCTGGTTCATAAACTGTAATAACTAATTTGATAATCACTTTTATATTAACATGAATATCACTGGTTGTGTGCAAAAAAAGGTGACAAAAGTCATTTAATTGTAAATTATGAGCATTCCAGGATAATTTTCAGCTTAAATGGATAAAAATTTGATTCAGAGAGAAAATCAATCTGTTTCACGGTATTGTGCGGCGTGGGTTCCATTCGAGCGTGTGCCTCCTTTCAAATGGGCCACTCCAATAAAAAGCGGCCTCCGGTTTCGATCCACTCGCATGTGTCTGTAAACTTTATTGCTCAATTACCCGCGATTCTGCATAACATATGTCGTCGAGATTTAATTGAGAATCCATTCCGGTTCGACACGAATCGGAGTTACTAACGAAAATGTGATGTCGAAGGAACTGCTGATCTAAAATTGATTCAATTGCAACGTGTTACCGTGAACCATTAATTCTAAGGCTTTTGTTAGCGTAAAGCACCTCCTTTAGGAGCCCTTTATCTTCTATTTGCAAATTAACCAGTCTAACAGCTCCCCGTGGGCGGACTTGACTGACCCTCTTCCAGAACGATGTTAATCTACGGGGGTGGTTCCAGTATTATACAAATAACCTTTGTTAAATCATTCGAATCTTGATTATATATTGAGAAGTCAATTAGCTTTTGCCGGTAGCTTATTATTAAATAGAGGTTTAAATGTAAAAGAGTCAATTCGTCAGTTTCTTTCGTTTTAAAGTGGCAGCGGTTAGCGTTTGAGATGGCTTTACCCTAAAAGCTTGCTCTATTGCTGGTCTTGTAATTAATTTTGCTTGCGACCCTAATAAGTCATGCACAAGCTCGGCTCCGGCCGTCTATAATGGAACGTCAAATTTGAATATGATTACAATATATTGATTTATTAAACAGTCCTCCGGATGGATTTAAGGGCGATCAAATTCAGTTATCCTCATACGACTTCGCGCAAAATTCTTAAAATAAAAATATCTCACGGTGAAAGCACCGCCTCGGATATTCGGACCCATCATCAAGCCTACGCATCCCCATTTCACAACATTTCCTTCTGTCCATACGTTGCCGAAGAAGGCGAATTGATTTTTTTCCGCATACGAAATTTCCAAATCCCCTCGAGGCGAATGCGTTCGTGGGTGTTTCTACACTTGCAACGGTTCTTGTCCCATTCATAAGACTTTGTCGCGAGTGGGTGGACAATTGTGGAATGGCAGAGGAACGGTTTGTGCCGGTGTTAATGGAATCAAATGCCATATCCGGTATGGCGGGATCATAAGTACTGCACGGCCAGCGGCTAACTTGAAACTGGATACGTTTATGTAATTGTTATGTAAATTTAAGATGTTACTTAGAAAAGCCAACGAGCTTCTTTGATTATTTCAGATGACTTTTATTGTTATTTCTAACAGCTGGTAATTATCATTCATAATTATCTTAATACTGATACGCTGATATATATTTTTGAAATTAAATATCTTGTTTGGGTTTAATATTGATAGTAGTGTTTAAGATTTATTTTCTTATTAATTATATGAATTTTAACTATGAAAGATTAATTTTAAATAAATAAAATAACGGTTTTGATTATTTCAAAATTTATAAATACTTATTATTTAATAAACATATTGATTTAAAATGTAATATCAAAAGCATATTTAATTCTGATAACTTGAATAGATTTTTGATTAACTTCTTTATTGATTGTGATGGATGATGATGAAGATGTATCTGTAGTAAGAGTTAATTTGTTAGATAACGTAGGTGTAGAGGATGAGAATAAAATGGACGTGTTATTGATTCTACTAAATGATTAATCTATTTCTTTGTTATTATTATTTACACTAGAACCTTAAACCGTTAATAAATATGAATAATATAAAATTAGTAATTTTGATTGTTAACCATTGAGAAACCTAAATAAACCTTAGATTTTCTTATGATTTGTTATCTGTATTATTTTGTCTTCTTAAATTTTTAAGTTGTTTTTGTTGATTTTTAAGGTTCATTTATTGTTAATTTATTAATTTGACTGGTTATAACTTGTAATAACGAAAATTTAAAAATAATGACTTAAATTATTTATTGTATTTTTATTTTTTTAACTATGTTACTAGTTTTAAATACGTTAAAAATTGATGATAGATTCGACAACATATTGACCTCAATTTATCTAAATTTGATGGTTTTTGGTTTTAGGTCTAGATTTATTTTTGGATCATGCATAAAAATCTATGTAACTGGTAAATTATCTTTGACAAATATTTCTATATAAGAAGAGGTCTGTTACCAATAATTTTCAGTAATGGTACTATCACACTGCTATTGTATGATTTGATTAATTCATTTTTTATTTGATTAGAAGACAAGAAAGGATTTCGTTCACTTATTCTTCCAGTTGGTCTGTTTATAAAATGAGTTGTTTTTTGTTAGACGCTTTCTTGTTGTCTTTTCAATTGAAACTTGTTTCATATTTGTTAATAACATTGTAAGCCATTTTTGTGGAGCATCTTGAGCTTTTGGCGACGTCAGCAATTTTTAGACCTTGATTTTTCATTGTTATTTCCTTCTTCTTACTGAAAATTTATAAAATAATATAATTTAATTTTGAATTAAAATGATTTATTGTAAACTAAGTATATAGACACTGACGACGTCAGCAGTTTAATGCAGGTTTGTAAGGTTTTTTTTTTATTTTTAAAAATTTGTTGCTGAGGTATTTTGAGTGTTAGAGAAAAAAATTCAACGGCAATATTTTGGAGATCGAAAATAGTAAAGATACAAAATAGTAACAGATTTTTAGTGGATCGATGGCGGTGCTAAATATGGACGATGGTGTCAGTCAGTCAGGCACTAAACCGTTTATAGGTCATAAAAGTAATTTGTAGTATGAACGGATTACTCTTTAACACTTGCTGCTCCCGACATAATAAATTTAAAATTTTATCTACAACCCATTGTGATAAACTAAACGACCGTCATAAATTTTATAAACATAGACCGACGATAATAAAGTAGCGGTATTGTACGCTGGGGTAGGTTAGTTCTATGAATGTTGGCCATAGAAAAATATCAGTCGGCAATTTTACAGTGCGCGGTTCATTGAGGCAATTGAAATGTTTACTCCGCAACGGACTATTTGTAATTTGTAAATTAAATGATTTACTAATGCACGAGGCAACGACCTCAGTAAATGGGAATTGCACATAAGAGTACTACTCGGAAAACGCTCGAAAATATCAGCACACATCTCGCTAAAAGTTAAATTTGATTTGGACGAGAGCGTGTTTTAAACAAATTTCTAACCGTGTGCCTGGTGTGCTCGTAATCTTAATCTTCTGTGCATATTTGATGCCGCATCACATTTTAATTTCAATTAACATGCGCTAATTAAATAGTTCTCAGACACGTCAGCCCAAATTATAATTATCCGACTTTCTAATGTGGTCTATATAAAGGTGCAGGACGTTAAATATTTATAACTGATAAATTAGTAAGCTTTGAATTACGGGAATCGGAAACGCTACATTGCAATTTGACATTTGAAAATTTAAATGAGGTAAACGTTAGAATGGCGAAAACAAAGAACTATTATTTATCAATATCCCACAGGTTGTGTTCACGTCCGCGTTTTTACATAATTTTGTTATATAACATACTGGTACATATTTATTTGTAGTAGAAATTTTAATATGTTAATTTTATGCCCGCAACATCTCGTAGTATTTACGTCTGATAAATTAGCATAATTGTGTACGATAGTAAACAAATATTTGTGAAACGTAAAAACAATTTATAAACCCTAAAAATATTTATATATAAATAATTCAAAAAAATGAAGACTAGATTAAATTTAAAATTTTCATTATTAATGTAAGTATATGTGTTCAGTTTAAAATTATCGTTATTTCTTCTAACATTAAATAAAAACACAAGAGCAGCGATTATTATTAATAATATATTACAATTATATGATTATAATTAATAATTAATAGTAAAAGTTTTATTGTAAGTAAATTAAGTATTTATGTCATTAAAATATTCATGACTGTATATTTGAAAATTATTAAAATATTCAGAATTTTTAATATTATTATATTAATTTAATAATCACTTTCTTAGGAAATTTTATATATATATATATATATATATATATATATATATATATATATATATATATATATATATATATATATTTATATACAGTGTGGTGTATTTAACATTGAAATATCCCAGTAAGTAAGTATATTTATTCATAATTATTTTTTAATGAAAAATAGCTCAAGAAATAGACAACATAAAACCATAAAAATATTTTTTATAATATCACCACCTACAATGTCTTTTCATATTTACTGTATTCCCATTCTGTGAAACATTTTTCTTCTGTTACAAAAAATATTGCATATGAAAAAGTATATAGAAGAATTAAAAAATAAATTTATTTATTCTAAACTAGTAAACCACGTTAATAATTCTCACAGCTAATTTACTTCTTAGTGCCAATAAAATTTATGTATTCAATTTTCTCTATTCGCTAATGACATCATTAGGTGTTTACAAATACTTTAACAAGCATGAAACTAATTGTGTAACTAATACTAACTAATATACTCAGATATTTATCACATTTTATTCCATGATTTAGTTTGATCAGTTTTTAACTGTAAAAAATGATATCCCGAATGAAAATATGTAATGGTGGCGAGAGAAATACCACCGATTACCAATTATTTAAATGCAATGAAAATAAATTATTTTTTTTTTAAATATTTACACTAAATTTAAATTAAATTTTAAACAAAATCTGTCCTTAAAATCCACCACTTTTCAATTAATAACTAAATTCATCTAAATTATGTTGTTCTTTAAGTTTTCAATTGGATTTAGATCAGAACTTTACGCTGGCTAATCGAGAATCTATCTTCTAACCATTTTTGAACAAATTTTAATACTTGCTTCATGTCATTATTATACATACAAATCCATGTAACTGGTAAATTATCGCTGACATTACATTTCTCATGGTGTTCCTATACATGCAACGGTCTATTTTTACCAATAACTTTTTAAAATGCCATGCCAAGAAAAGGAACCCCAAATGTGTGTCAATGTATCTGGGGTGCAAATTTTAATTAGGAGGACGATGAACGTATTTTTTACCATCTGTCGTATTCTATGGAACATAGATGTTGTTCGAATATTCTTTTTTAATGGTTTCTTTATTGAAATATATTATATCCTTGCAAGTTTTGTTCATTTAGTCGACGTCTGATTGTTGTACTAGACACACTGATACTGTATGACTTAATTAATTAATTTTTTATGTGCCTAGAAGACAAGAAAGTATTTCCTTCTGCTTCTTCTAATATGTTTGCCTCTAAAAGTTTTTGATTAGGGCGCCTTCTTATTGTAGTTTCAATTAAGTGGGTTGTTTCATATTTGTTAATAATACTGTAAACCATTTTTCGGAAGCATTTTGTGTTTTTTTGCGATGTCAGCAATATTTAGACTTTAATTTTTCATACAAATTATTATTTATTTACCTTTCCTCTGGAGTCAAAGTGAGTTATTATATAAAGTAATATAAATCCTGATGAGAATAAATTCTTACTTTATAGAGTATTGTTAAATACATACACAAAATAGAATATGTGCTTTTATATTAATATCTTTGTCATTTTTAAGTTATGTGTCGTCTAAAATATTGAATTTTGTAAACAAAAAATTATAAGAGCTTTTTCAACTTAAATGAAAGGAAAGTGTTTTAGATTGGAACACATTCCCCAGTGAAATATACATCGAGTAATAATAATTGTGTGCTTTCCCTGAAATGGAAATCAAAATTCGCATAAATCAATCAATTAGAATTTCTAATAATTATCATTCCCCGTAAAGCCTTTCCTGTCGTTTTACACACAAAACAATGCACATCGAACATGACTGCATTAACTCAATACAACAACAATCCATCGATTCGATCAGTGCTTTTGATTATCTTGATTATTTCAGTCAAAAAATTCGCACAAATTGCATCGTGAAAGCGTCGGCGTGAAAGTGGATTAAAAATGACTAATTGCCAGTCTCCGGGACGTGTTGTCTTTCAGTCTTTGTTTCGATCGTGTTCTGGCGAGAAGTGCAATTTATATCCACTCGGCATTTTTCCACGGATGTGTAAATGATGTCTACACACAATCTCCGTTTCGAATGGGCGTGTTATATAATTATCTAGCTGTAAAATGTTTTTGAATAGATGGCTATCATTGCTTTTGTGGTTCTCCATCTGTTATTTGCAGGCTCGCGTCAATTTTATTGTGTGTAAATTAAATTTATATGCGATTTTTGTCCCATGAACCGAAATCGCATATCGCATATGTTTTATACAGTTTATGGCAATTATGTGTCAAATGATATTTAATTTATAACGAATATATAACGGGCCGCGGACTAAGAACGGTTATTAATAGCAATAAAAAATATTAACAGCTTGTCTCGCTGTAATTTACTGTCTAGACTAATAAATCTGATTAGGGTTAAATTAGGAAACATTTACACGTCTAAGCGGGAAACAAAAGGGTCATGAATAATTAGGATAACACACACAAAGCATGTGTCTAATTTAAATTTACTTTTCCAGGTATGATTTATGTCACAATTGGGGTAACGTATGTCTAAAATATTATTAAATTGATGGCGAAAGTTTTAATGGACCATACAAAATTGGTGTTTGTATAAAACATTTGCAATTTATTACCTCAGAAAATTATTGCCGTTATAGCACGTTAGTAGGATATTGAATTTGAGTATAGACAGCTTACATCAAGTTCGATTATTGCCTATAATCAATAAGAATGGGCCAATTAGCTCTAATTACGTTGTACAGTTTCAGTAAGCCACTGAAATTATTGAGAACCGTTAGGTATTTGTGGAAATTAAAACTCGGCAGTTATTTCTTTGGGATAACTGAACTGGTTAATATTGACTAAGGCCTTAAGTAGCAGCAATGTTTAAAATACCAAAAAATATTCGACAACCTGTCTGTATATTTAAAATACCAACAAATATTCGACAACCTGTCTGTATATTTAAAATTGTAATTTAGTAAAATGGAAAATGGCTACTCCTTGTTTTAATATTAAAATATATGAATAATAGTATGAATTTCAAAATTTTAATAATATTCTTGCAAAAAATAGTTTTTTATTACATAATTTAATTTGCTTAGTGTTTTATTATCTTCAAATATCCTTAAAGTTTTTTAATTAATTATGTTCAAAATTTCATACTCTTATTAAAAAACATATTTTTTCTATTGAAATTTTGTTTTTAATATAATTATTGAAATTTAATTCCAGAAATTGTATTACTGATTTCTGGCTTATTATTAGTTTCTTAAATTATTTTTGACCTTGTTGATTGAGTAGAAACTTTATAATCTTTAATTCATAATTGTTTAGTCTAAGATTTAGTCCCTGCTGAATCAGTTATTTTATGTGACGCTCTTTGTATTATTGTCAACGTTGTCCTAAAATATATTTACTGAAAAAGTATTCAAGAAGTATATTCAATAGAATTCAATTGCATTCTTATACACTCACTTTCATACTTCACTTAGATCCACAATATCTACTAATTCAGTTTAATATAATAAAATTTATACTTAAATTTAATTAATATTCGTTAATAAAACAACAAATATTTTGTTTTCTATAATATTAACAATAATTTTTGAACATATTAGATACAAAATTATTGTCAATTCTTTAAATTTTAATTAATTACGATTTATTTATATCTCTTATTAATTACGTACATAATATACGATAGATTAGCGACTGTTAATCTGTCTTTTTAGTTTGATTAAAACACTAAATTCACAATAATACGCATTATTACAACAAACGTACTTTAACTCTCGACATCTAAAGCTCAACTGCTTGGTTCTTTCTTAAAAACTGCCCCGATTATCAAATATAAACAAATCCTTCAGATTTACAAAACAAAATAGTCTAAATAGATGTGAGCCCGTCGCATCTGTCAATCGGTGAAGATGATGACGTAAGCTAACATATATTTGTGATTTAAAAATTTTTTGAAACACAAATTTTGCTACTGAATTTTTTTATTAAACTATTTATAAACTTATTTTATTAAAAATCTTTATTACTTATTTTATTTTGTATAATCATTAACTTTTTGTGTAATTTTTTCAGTTCATCCTAAAAAATTATGTGCAAAATTTTCCTAGAAACAAAAATGTTGTTATTTTCTAAATTTTAATTAAAACTCTTGTAGTAAACTATTTAAAACATTTTTAATGAACTGCTTATAAATTTATTTTAATTATAATTAGTTTTTTATATTATTTTTCAGAGTAATATAATATACATTTTTTTTTTAATTTATAAGAATAAGACAAAATATATATTATTTCCCAAATATTTGAAAATTAATTAAGAATTTAGTGACCATAATTATAACAACTTATTAAACTAGTCATTCTAATTTTATTCTTTAAAAATTGCGTACTTTATTTTTTAATGAAAAAACTTAACAACTCTTTACTTTATAGTCCTTCTTGTCTCTCTGTAAGTTTAATTTGATTGACCCTGTTGCTTATTTAATCATTGGTCGAAGAAAAATTGTAATTTAGCATTACCAAATACGAAAAAATTTAATTTATTAAAAAATAATAGTTCTGCTGATGTTAAACATAACAAAAATTTCTTATAAACTGAAACATGAAGGATATTTATATATAACGTTTAACTAAATAGTATAGATTTAAAAATCCCGTCTATATTGTAGTCAAGCTCAATTCAGACAAATATTTTAACATTTTATAGAAAAAGAAGTAGTAGTAGTTTTTATATTACTATCTACATTAA
This sequence comes from Aethina tumida, assembly GCF_024364675.1. Classification (NCBI taxonomy): domain Eukaryota; kingdom Metazoa; phylum Arthropoda; class Insecta; order Coleoptera; family Nitidulidae; genus Aethina; species Aethina tumida. Next base: position 58,124,539 of record NC_065435.1, on the reverse strand, counting down.
ATGTGATTAAAATATTTAACATTTTAAAAAGTTACTTTAATTGTGACCACTATTGTAAATATCAAGTGAAAAATTATTTTATTTGGAAATTTTGGCATTGAATACAAATAAAAAAGGAGTAAACATTCGGAGACGCATTTATCATTGGAGGTGTAGTGGTTGGTACTTCCACAAATAATAACAAAAAAAAACAATCTATATTGTTGATGTACGGTCGCCACTCGAAGCGACTAATTCAAAAACACTCCAGCAAACCCCCATTGTCTCTGGCATTAGTCTCCACGACGATTTATTCGGCTTTTAGCCTTTCAAGTGGCGAGACCGCTTCAAAAGCCGGGGATATAATTAAAACTGAGATTAGCCCGGTTTCAAGGTTCCCGAGGTGTGCTCAGCGGGCCAGACGGCTCAATCGGGACGTGGGAGTTTGTTGTTTCGGGCAAAAACGCCGTAAACTTTCCCAATGGAAAATAAACGTCGCGAGGCCCGCGTTTTCATCGACGCAAAGTAATTTTAAGCGGAGCGGCGAACACGAGATGGTCTAATTACGAAAAATCGGTACGAACACTCACAACACTCCCTTCAAGTTGCACGTACAAATTATTATTATAGGTTTAGAAACTCCACGTATCGGATGGGATGTTTGCTTGTAACGGCCTTGTTACATTGTCGTCGTCGTATGGGCTTTGGTACGACAATCATCATCATCTGGTTCGCATTGTTTCCCCGTTTCGTTGCGCCGACACATGTTTTTGTCATTCGGGGTGAGGCACGATTGTAATGAGTTGTTAATTTACGACGTTTCGAAGTGCGATGGCTGGATGCAGACGTTGCTCCGGGCGTGCGTAAATTAAATCTGATTGATGCACTTGTAATGTTAGAAGTGGCACGATAAAAAGCCGGACCGGCTGCCGCGAACCGACAGATTTTTAACGAGCCAACGAGTTAAATTGGTAGCAAAACAAACATACGCTCGCATGTTATCTGTTACTTACACCCGATAATTGCTTGTTTTTTTTTCGATGCTCCGCCGTTATTTTTGGAAGTCCTTGTCTCAGTTATCGTTTTGTTTTCTGTAAGAACGTTTACTCAAGGTCCGGAACAATACGTGGTGTAAAAATGGAATAGAAAAAGATTTCAGAAGAGTCTGGGTGTGCAATGGTGCTCTCGTCCTTTCCTCATGCGACGCGTTTCCGTAAACAAAAACCTGTCGAACGACTGCTACTGCTTTTTTCGACTTGCGTTTCTGCTAATGGCCATCATCTCGCTTTAATTGACGCAGAACTGGACTGCCAACAAAGTTGCTAACGTAATTGACGGCAAATGGCCTTCTTCGGTGGGCCAGCACGTCAACACCGGATCAATCCTGTGAAACTTGCTACTGCGCGAATTTTGTCCATTGTAGAATGTTGATCCTTATATACATGTCTACTACATATTTTTTGAAATTTCGAAAAAACAAATTCTTATAAACTGTAGTGTTTTTCAGTGTTTAATAAGTTAGAGATACACTAAATATGTTTTAATTAAATTCTAATTCTAAATCTAAATATTTAATGTAAAAATTAGAAATAAAAGTTTCCTAATAAGTAAATATATTTCCTACATCATCAGGGCCATTTTTATTAATAATATTTATTTTCTATACCCAATCAATTAGTAGTACACATATCACACAACCTTTACTATTTAGCCACCCATTACCTAAAAGTTATATATGTTTTTCGTTTGAAAATTGTGTACACAATAACCTTCTTCAACACTGACATTCAAATAAAGCACTAAATTTTGAATTTTCTGATAATGTAATGACAATTCTTTTATTGAAAACACAATATTATTGATTATTAATAATCTCATGAGCCATTTTAATATATAAAAAAGTTTTGTTTGTTATAAAATAAAATTTTTAGATAAATATTAACTTATAAAGTGGCAGATTAAACTTATATTAGAAATGCGAAATAGAATTTTTAAATCATTAAGTGAGATTAAATTTTTATATTTTGTAGAAATTTTATACTGGTTGCACTGTTTTTTACATCCTTTATATTTATAAGTTATGATGTATCTGTAGTATCAGAAAATAGTAGTATTTTTTATTAATTCTATTCTATTACTCAGTAAATTAATTGAGGAATGAAAAGTCATAAAATATTAATATTATATTTTAATTATATACTGTTCATCATCATCGTTTTGCTACAACATAAGTATGCGTAATTATTAAATACTTTATTCTATATTTTATGGTTATATTCTTTTGAAAATGTTAGATGTTGAAAACTATGTAATTATTACCCAATTAATATACAGTTTTTATAACAATTAAAGAGTTTTATGTGTAAATATTGTACTTTCCCATTTATGTAATTATTAACTGCTTACATACTTATAATACTATATAATTTTGATAATTAACTATAATTAAATTATGTATTGGAAAGTATTCTGAATTTTCATAAGTTATTTTTTTTATATATAATAATAATTGATTATGTACTTCTTACTGTAATTGAAAAATTGAAAATAAACTGGGAAATAAAATTTATATATCATACTTTATTACTAATATGTATATTTTAAATAAAGTCTTTTCTGTCCCTCAAGAAATAATTTCATAAATTTATATTATTTCATTTTGAATAACCGAGTTATCTAAAAATTTGCTTTCGAATTTACTATAGTAAATTGTTCAATTTGATTAAATACTGCCAAATATTATTAAACTAAAATGTTTTGAATAATATATTATTACACACAATTTCTATTTGTGTCTGTACATTCTACATACAGTACCCGTAAAATGATAATGCATTTAATTGAAATAAAAATGAATAAATCATACATTAAAAATGTAAAAGTAGGCCTGTTGCTAATGCCGTTGGCCGATTATTTTAAAAACTATAATCGGATCTAGTGCATATATAAATTAAACATACTTACATAACTATTTAAACGGAAATAGCTTATAAAAGTGACAAAATATTAAAAATTGCACAAATTTACCAAAAGTTTTCTATATATTATACATTAATATAAATTATGATATTAATTCTCAAATAAGCATAAAAGGAATATATTAAAATAAAAATAAATTGCACAAAAGTTAAATGTATAATATAAAAACATTATAAAATGAAATTCAGTTATGTAGTTAAAATTTAATAAAAGTTTTTAAGACTTTATTAAATTAATAAGAAATTGGGTAATAATTAATTAATTTGGTTATCAACTGCTTACATTAAAAACTTTTAATTTAATAGATGTGTCAGAGTGTTCAAATATAATAATTTTCATTTTCAAGTAGCAAAATACCTAATTAAGTTAATTAAAAAAATATTTTAATACAAAAACTTAATACTTTTTTATTTATAAAATATTATATTAAATTAATATGAAATTGGGTAATAAATATTGAAAAAATAGAATCTAGAAAAGATACAAATAATATAGAAAATACACATAGAATATATATTTTTTTTAATTTAAAAGTTTATCTATAAAAATTAAATAGTATTTTATATGTTAAGCCTTAACTTTGAGTTTCAGAAGACAAGAAACTTAAAAACGTAATAATAGTACTTTAATCAAGTAATATTTTTTATTAATATATTAATATATACATTATATATATTATATTCATATTTTTTATTGCTCCTTGACACCTTCTTTTCGTGGAAAAAATATGGTAAGTTAGCTTTCCTTATTTTAAGATGGATCACGTCCCCATAAATTTTCTATTCAATTTTCTAGGTTTAAATTAGAACTTTGGAGTGGTCACTTCATAAGATTTACATTATTGAAAGCAAAAAAATTTTTATAACTTTATCTGTAAACTTCGGATGATTATCGTGCTGGAAAATCTAAGACAAAATAATGTTTTCCTCAGCTTACGGTAGCATACATTGGCAAGGATAAGTAAATATTGAAACTTATCCATTTATTTTTACTAAAGGTTCCATTCAAAAACAGAGGATGAGCCCCACACGCATCATTTCTCTACCTCCATGCTTAAGTGTTCCCTTGGTGTATCTGATGAACTTTTCAGACTAGTCTGGCAGCTTTTCTTGAAATAAAGGGTTTCTTTTGGCGGGCCTTCTTCCGTGTAAATTACTTTGCCTACGTCTTATGGTACTGACAGACACCCCAAATGTGAATATTTAGTCTTAAGATCTTTACTTTTCGATGACCTTCCAATTCTCCGATGGTCAGTTTTGTTGGGCTTACGAAGTGTTGCTTAACCTCCCCTGGTATTAAAAGCTCGAATTGTTCTTGACACAACACTTTAATTGCGACGCAATTAAAATTTGTTTAAGTCTTGATTTGTACTTGGAAACAATAAAATTTTTAATATCATTCGAGAAACCTAGTCTTGCAGGTATTTTTATCTAATTTTACTTAGTATTAACTAATCACCGCATGCGTAAGCCACTTAAGACAAACTGAAATTAAATGATTTATAACGATGTTGCTTTACTTTTGACTGTCAGGAAAAAATCATAAAAACGAATTATATTTAAATTCTCTATCCGACAAAAATATGGTTCCTTGATAACATCCTGTTTACGTATGTTTTTATTAAAAATATGTTTGTTGCTTTTCTTTTGACTGATACTCTAAATATTTTTAAATATTTTCAAAAGTCTTTTCTATAGTTTTATTATATATTTTTTCAATAACGTAAGATAATTTTCAACCAAAAAAGCTTCTTTAAAGATTTTAGATATTCGTTCATATGTAGATTCTCACATATATGAAAACGTTTTATGCCTGCGTTTATATTGTACGGAATTAAACCTCAAAATTCATAACATCAACTTTGAAAACTCCATTGAAATTCCGTATCCGCCAGCGCATGGTTATCGTACTTTGTTGAGCATTGACCGGAAGGAATCGTTCGAACGCACTTTCCCCCGACATTTACAAGATCAAGGCCGACTGTTACGTGCCGCTTTAATTACATAACGCGTGTACATTCCCCAAAAATGTATTAAGAGAACTTTCGCACAACGACCGATTGTCTCACCTGAATTGAATTTCTAACTGATTACATGTCATCACAATACTTAATATTATTCCCATTGCATGTTATTTGTTATTGTAATTTTCGCCATAAATTAGATGTGGAACGCTCAAGGCTTAATTGGCTTTTTGTATCAGAGCGAGCCGAACCAAAAGGTATTGTTTAGCGGGAGCTAATTAAATGTTTGATGTGCCTCATCTGGATAACGCGTTCGAATTACCCGAGCTGAAAATTATGCCAGAAAAATGAGACGAGATTAGGGACGCGACGGTTCGATAACCGAGAATTCGCCAAAATATCTTAATTAACTGCTCGCTAATTAGTTTCTAACGAAATATTTCGAAAAATTTTAATTAATTAAATAATTTGGACCCTTATGGGTGGTTACATTGAAAATTTTTAATGTAGTGGGTGCTTTATTTTATTTTATTATAGTAATTTACATTTACAAGTGGTACAACAATGAATTCAAATAAATAAATATATATATATATATATATATATATATATATATATATATATATATATATATATATATATATAATTAATTAATAACTGTTTTATATCAACTACAATTACCAACAATTTAATAATAATTAATAAATAACGAAAAAATTAAAAAAATTCTTGTATTAATGGATTGCTAAAGTTTTTTTAATTTATTGATAAAGTAAATAACATTATTAAAACTTATTTTATGCGTTTTTTTATTAATAATCCTTTGTTGAGAATTTTATTTTAGTATTTTTGATTTTTTTAGCAATGATTTGTATATACATAAAGTATGAATATAAAAAAAAAAATATATATTTCATCAATTACAATTATCAATAATTGAATAAATTAATTAAAGAATTTTATTTACATTTAAAAATATTTAAAAAAATATATTAATAAATTTACAAGATTAAAAAACTTATTAAATCGAATAGAATATTTTTATATTAACACATACATTATCTGTTAATATCTTATTAGAAAATCATTTTTAATTAATTTAATAAATTCTGTTATATTTTTGATTAAGCAATATTGTCAAAAATCTGTTGCTTCATAAGAAATATGTGTGAAAATTAAGATAATAAACCATTTATTATTAAAAATATTACAGAAGCAAATTAATTTGAATGGATAAATCATCATAAATTATTATGTATTTCAATAAAAATACTTCTATTTGTTTATATGAAATGATGAGGATTTATCACCAAATTCCATTATAAAATGTCATCGTTACATGATTAAAATTTACTAATTTATTCACACAAATATAATTGTATATAAAACTTCTGAACAGCAACGATCCAACCTAACTGTTCATTTATTAAAAAAATATTTAAGAAACATAAACAGGCAGCACATAATGTTTTATAGTACAAACATAGGTGGTGCAATCTGTTTTGTGCCCAACGTCACGGATGCTGTAACAGGTTAATTACTGACAGATAACGTACGACAAACATCGTACCAGAGTTTAATGACACCGCATTTGCTCTCTGCCCCGTCCCGGGCCGCAACTGAAGAAAAACGCGCGGCACAAGAAAAAAAAAAAATAGGTGCACGGAAAACTTTCATATCTAACGACGTTCGCCAAAGTAATGAAGGAAGTTGTAAAACTTTTGAAACGATCCATTGTTACCGAAGAACAATGACTGGGATTATCTGCTGACAAATTTCCCTGCGATATTTCTATGACGAATTCAACACACTTTTCCCGTACCACTAACGAATTTAAGGTTTCCACTGATAAGATTCTTTGTTTCAGAACGGCATGCCGATTTGGGAAGACCTGATAGCGAAAGCGACCAAGCTCCATTCGTCGCTGAAGTAAGTACACAACATAATTATGTGGGGCTCAACTGATGGCTCAATTTTTTCTTATTGATAGACGGAGATGTTCTCAGTTATCCATGGGAAGATTGACCTTGGCGATGGTCATTAATTAGATCTAGATCATTACTATTAAAATTTAAACGTAAATAACATTAACACAGTCAGTCAAGTGTCTAAGGAACACAGATGTTACAACCCCTTCAAAAATTAAGATAATAACTGCCATCCATATATTTATTATTATGTTATTTATAATAATTATTCCATATATATTTTTTTTATTAAAAACTAATATCCTTCTCGATTTGTCATACTCAATATCAGCCTATTGACTACGTTTTGGTGCAGATAATGGTTTTGGTCTTCTTTTCATGGCACCCCATAATTTTTCTATTGGAGTAAAGTCTGGAGAGTTTGCTGACCAACATAAAACGCTTGTGTTATTCTCTTCGAATGCTGTTCAAATGATCCTCGCAGAATCTCCACCATCTCAGGAGCATGTTGTAGTCGTGCTTAGTTTCCACGTTTTCTCCAAATACGTATCCTTCCAGAATATGGCTGGTAGCAACATCTTGACCCACCAGAAAAGAGAATACGGCTCTAATTATCAGGACCCCAATTAAGATGTCTCTGAAACTTTCTAACAAGAAACTCTTGTCTTAGCTTAGGAGCTGGTATTTCCGGGTGTCTCCGTGCACGCAAACTCCGGCTTGGAAGTCGTTCTTTTTCGTCATTATACACATTGTAACATCTCCACAATCTGCTTATCCATTTGACGAGCCACTTCACGTTACGATGATCCACCCTCTATCATTCCAATTGCTCTTAATTTTTTGTCACTTAGATGGTGCCTTTCAATAATAATAACAGTATTTTTATATAAATTTGATGTATATTGGGTCAATAACACAAGTTGCACCGTTTAACTGGGTACTCGTTAAAAAAATACATACAATCAATAGTAAAAAAAACATTATCTTTTGCATTAAAAAATATGTTATACTGTGTTGTCTTTTATATTTAGTTATATTATTTTGTAATTTTTAAGTATTTTTTAATTTAATTTAATTCGATTTTTCTGAGTGTTCCCTAGACACTGACTGTGTATATATTAGTAATAAAATATTGTAAATCATAGAAATTTACCAAAAATGTTTATTTTAGTTTTGTTTATTTTACATTGTAAATATTATTACTAACAACCCAAATATAAAACTAATGCATCAAAATAAATTAATAAATTTGACTTCGTTGCTTCAATATTTGTTTGTATTTAAATTTATTTAAAAAAATACGAATGAAATCGTATTTTTTTTATTTTATTTTACCTACTTCTACAAAAACCCAAATTTATGTATAGTAGTGGTCATAATTATAGCAACTTGTTAAAATATATTGAAAATATGAGCTGTACTATTTGAATTGGATAGTAGTACTTATAATGCTTTTATTATTTCTGTTGTTGTCTACCATGCAACTGGTCAATCTAATTTTATTCTTTAAAAAATTGTGTACTTTTTTATTTTTCAATTCAGCACGTAGCAACCTTTTAATTTATGGTCTTTCATTGATTCCTGAATTTAAAATACTAGCGGTCTTTCTCTTATTATAATTATTTAATAATTGGTCGAAGTGAAACTGTGAGAAAAATTATAATTCAGTGTTATCAAGACTTAGAGAAACACGAAGAGATGGCTGAATGTGCCAATCGCTAAATAAGTCAATCGTTACCCGAATCATTAAACAATTTTGAAGAACTGGGCAAGTGTAGCTATGAAAAAAAATTGACTTTGAAAACCTCGATAACTGAATAATTCTAATGTCAAGAACAACTGAAATTAAAACTAACTTGGAGGAAATGGGACAAAAATTAGTTCAAGGATTACGAGAAGATTGTTAGTGGACGAGCATTAGTTTGACCACAGTTTCTACTAAAAATATGAATCAAATTTTTCTTATTTAGGATTACACTCAGTGGATCACAGAACAATAGGAAATTTTTAATGACTTTGAATTTAGTTCTAATAAAATGTTAATGCTTATGTTAAACATCCTACAAGGACAAACTACACAAAAAGTTATACCTACAGTGAAACATGCTGGCGGTTCAATTACGGTATAGGAATGCTTCAATTTTTCAGACGTAGGCCCCTTGGACTGATTTATGTATATGGATATATTAAACAATAATTTGCTTTCATATATTGAAGAAATAATACTCTTAATAAAACGATCCCAAGCACAAATGCAAAATGTGGGGGATTTGTTAAAATTTTTTGTTGTTTTGTCTTGCCCGTCTCAACACCACAGAAAACATGGTGGATCACATTTATAGCCATATTCAACATAAAAATTTGACAAACTTAAATGAAGTAATGATTGAAGCTTGAAGGAACATAAACTGAGAATTGGCCAAAATTTTAAAACAAAAAGGCCATTATACAAATTGTTAATGCTAAATTAAATAACACTGATTTAATTTATAAAATTCCCTTTCAAAATTAAAGTTGCTCTATTTATGTCCAGAACATTTCAGAAAAATATACATAACATTTTATAGAATATTAATTTATTTCAAGTTAAGTGTTATGGCTAAAATATTTAATAATTTTAAAAAGTTACCATAATAATGACCGCTACTGTACATCTGGGTAAATTTTGCCGATAATAGGTGGCAACGAATGCTGCTCATTTGACTATACCTAATAATTTCCTACGATTATATTCGCACGCACAAAAACAAATTATTCAAACCAGATGTACCCATTTCTACAGATCGGCATTAGCACAAAATTTCCACTAATTCGAAATTGGCAAGTGCGACCGGAACGGAAGCGCCGGAATTAATTGCCGACATGCCAAACACGCATCTGGTGCCACTTTTGATGCGGAGCGTCGTATAAAAATGTACAACGGGTCGATATCAGCGAATGTTTGGCACGTGTCTCTATCTCGTCGGAAATGTTTGGGTGTTCTTGTGATTTTATTTTTTTTTTTTGTTTTCATTCTGGATATCAATCTTTCAAGTCTGGAACATGCGGTAATACATGATTGCAACAAAAAGGGTATTAGACGTCCGAACAACTGTTAAAACCAATCAATTTTCGCACATCTGGGCACAACCACACACGTTTCAAAAGCAATAATAAACCATTAGTGCGGTTTGCGGATAAATTTTCTCACGTTCCGTTTTACGTTTTTGTTTTAGGGCGACGATACTTGCAGTTACAGCCTATTTGGAGGCCTTCCAGAAGATCGCGGACTCGGCAACAAATGCCAGAGGTGAGTTTCTGCTCGTTGTTTTCCTTTTTGTGTTAATTCGATTTATTTCGCAACTCTACGCCCTGCTTACACTGTACTGAAATGTTGGATTCATTGGAACATTCATAAATTTGATTCACCTTAAAAATACGTGTCTGTATCATGTAACAAAGTATTAGATATAAGGAAAAGTAGTTTATGATTTTATAGTAATGTATTCAACATAATAATCAAATATGTTTTACAAACAAATTCATGACATAAAAAAAAAATCTGGATTATTGAAGCGGAAAAGAGATCAATTTTTGTTTCGTCCACCTTTTCAGTATTAAACTTATATTACGACAAAAGACTGGACAATGACAAAAATAAATAAAAACACAAAGAAATATCTGGATTATGGTGCATGGGAGGAACTTCCTTATTAACTTGAAGCCTCCTTTAAGTCTCTAACGGTGTGGCATTGGAGAAGTAGAACGTCTATTCTATGAACTAAAGAAGTTCTTTGAATAAGTAAACTTATTCGAGCAGTAGACAGTTGCATTGATCCTCTTAGTAGGCGACCAAAACGAAAAATTCTACACGTAGTACTCCGCACAGACATCAAAATATTTCTTGGGTTAAGCTCCATCGCATTTGCTAACCTTTAACTCATTGTCCAGACTGACGACAATTCTCGTAAACATTCAATTTTTCTTCGCATGTAACAATGCGATCAATAAAAAGCTCATTTGCGTTGCGTGCAATGAAAGAATTGGCAATTCTCAAACGTCTAATTTTGTTATCCTCACTTAATTTATGTGGAATTCATTTATCCAATTTTTTGATGAAATTCATTGCATGAGACCTCTTCCTCCAATCGTTGATTCATCGCAGTTTAATAAACTATTTTTAAATATGTTGCACGACAATTTTTTCGTTGGTTCAGCTTTCATGATGTCATTGGCGTGATGCAGCTTCAGTGGATTCATTACAATATCTTCTCCAGACGCTTCGCCAACATAATGTACCCAGATAAAATTTAATACAATTTGTAAAAAAATAAGTATTTAATTAAATAAATCCTATATTACTTATTCCAGTATTTGATATTTGTTGATTTTTCGTGCACATTTGATAATCCAAATTTAATATTCTTCTTTATTTTATATAATTTTTAATTTTTCTATTATACTTAAAATTAAATATAAGATATTAACTCTATGTTTCACATTATTAATTATAAAATCTGTAGAAGTCTTAGAAATTTCTATAAAATATTCTTTTCTAACTATTTTTTAATGAATAACAATAACTATTATTGATTATTATTTATAAGCGAATTAGTTAGAATAGTCTAAAAATGTCTCAAAACTTATTAATTATTTAGAAAATTTTATAATAATGTTTGAGTTTGAAAATTATAATTAAAATATTACCATTAGTTTTATTCTAAGAACCACAATATAATCAATAAAACATATCAAATATTATCAAATAAATATTAAGTATTCTTTTGGTAAAAATTTCTTATAAAATGAATATCAGGTAACATCAATTGTAACTACTAAATCAATTAAACTTATTAACAATTATCAATAGAAATGAATATCAGGTAACTTCAATTGTAACTACTAAATCAATTAAACTTATTAACAATTATCAATAGGATATTATTATTAATTTCAATTTTAAGTTGTTATAAACTTTAAAAAATTATTAATTATTCCTTATTCTAAACTATATTTTTTCAGTTTTCTTCTAAAAATCAAACTAATTCAAATACAAACATCGAATATTAACAAAGAAACGAAAATATAACATATAATAATTATTGTTATTCACTTAACCACAGAAAATTGATTTCATAACTGAATAATTTTCTGAAATATATTATTTTGTTCTAAGGTTCTTTTAAAATATCAGCTAACGTGAATTGTATCCACTAAATCAATTATTAGTTATTTTTTCACTTGTTTTCTAAAAATCAAGCTAAATTAAAAAAAAAAACAAAGAATATTAACGAACAAGCCAAAATTAAATACATAATAATTATTGTTGACTATTCACTTATCAGCCCTCATTTAACTTCTCACAGACAATTCAAATTTGCGCCGTGCGAAGGGGAACGGTGGAGTTATGAATGTTGATATTATTACGTTGATCTGGTGCGCCCCATTTCCGAAAATTATGGCGGATATGTGTGACGCAGAATATAAAATCGGGTATTATGCAAAATTATGTACCATAAAATCGACATAAAACCGAATTCCCGCTTGCCGGGTCTCGTAAACTGCATTCCCGAAATGAAAAAGGCACGACCGAAAAATGACGGCGCGGCTCGCGTTCACGCGAACCTACTAAATAAATGCGCGAAAGTAGAGAATTATTTTGCCTTGGATTTTCTGTACGTTTCATTCTGTTAATTTGACGGGGTTTTCTTGCTTTGTGTCTAATGATATGAAAACGAATCCGTCCTTTGTGCAAATCTGGAGTGTTTCGTTTTTTTTTTGCTTATTTTTTCGTTAATTAGAGCGTATCGCTTTGTAATTTATTTTCTGCACTAATTATAAGTTTTAGATATTATCTGAATAGAAGATTTCTTTGTTGATGGAATAATTGCATTTTAATGCGAAGAGACAGTTTGAATCAGTTTTATAAAAAGATAATTAATGGAGATTCAGCTTTACTTAACTATTTATGAGTTACTATTAATTAATGTGATTATAATATGAATAGTAGTTTATTTATTTCATTTATGTTTATGGACTACAAATTATTGCGTTTAGAAGTTATAAGTGCTATAAAATGTTAGATAAGTATTCTTTTAAAATTTTATTTCATTCTCTCTTTCTAAAATCACTTTTAATTATTATTTTACTAATTTTCTTTTATTACTTAAATATGTTTTATATTGTTCTAATATTTCTTTATTTTTTAAATCTGTATTAATTTACAGTTTTAACTGTAAACAAAATTTAATATATTGTAAAAGATATAATGTAACGTACTTAATTTATTTTTTTTTCTTTTCAATTTAATAAAAATTTAATAATTAATTTTTAAAGTGTTTTTTTTTTGTCTTCTATTTTTAATTTATTTTATAATGCCTGTTTAAAATTGTTCATATTTAAATTACGATTTTTTGTATTTTTTATTTAACTAACTGTATTTTATTAATTTGAATTTAAATTGATAAATAATCTATTAAAACTTTAATTCTTTAAATTTTTTTCTAAAATCAGTTTTATCATATTTAAACATGTTTTTTTTTTTAAATATAAATATTCTTATATATTAATTAATTTAATATTCTTAACGTATTTCTGGTATAATATATATTTTTAAAATATTATAAAATTTTTTTCTATTGGTTAAATCTGTTTTATGTCGTTCAAATATTTATATTTAATTTTAAATTGTAACTTAATACTTTTGTTTTACTTTTTAGTTTAATAATTAATATTTTTAAATGTATCTTAAAAATCTGATCTAATATTTAAAAACTTTATATTGATTACATTTAGAAACAATTTTTGACGTATTTTTTATTTATCTAATATCAGTTTTTATATTAAAAAATTATGTATTTATAGTATTATAGTTCATTATTATATTATATTCATATTATAGCAGTTATAGTTCATAAACAATCTATTCTATTCTATTTAAAACTTTAATTCCGTTCAAACAAATTCTTTTTTCTAAGATAAATTTATTATTATTAATTGAAATAATTTTACCGAGTTGAATAATTTACTTATAACTAGTTAAAATTAAAATATTCTTTAACATTAATTTTTTTAATGAATTTGTTTTATAATACATTTACTAAAGTTTTCTTTTATTCATTCAATGTTTTATATTATTCAAATATTTTTAATTTTTTAAATCAATATTAATACAGTTTTAACTGCAAACAAAAATTAAGAATATTTAAAAAATGTAAGTATGATGAGTATTTTTGTGTTGCTTTTTAGTTTAATAAAAATTGAATAATCAATATTTTAAAATGTTTCTTAAAATTCTTATGTACTATTTCATGTTCTTTCTTTTAAAGTTGTTTTACTGTGTTCTATAATATTTTATAGTAAATTTAAAATTTAATAATGATTCATATTTAGAAATAATTTGTAGATGTATTTTTTATTGATCTAAAGTCTGTTTTTTTATTATTTGTTATTATTATTATTATAAGAAAATAAAAACGTACATTATTAAATAAACGAATTTTCAAAAGCTTGTACAAACATAAAAAATGAGTAGATCACACATCAAAGAAATTCTATTGAAATATGCTTTTCAATAAGCTGCGTTTTTTTCTCTTACCTCCACATCTCGAAGCGTTATTCGTTCAAGGATATTACAAAAAAGACTAACAACATCGACAAAGCCCCGGCATAACTATAAGGTCGTCTAGACTTTTCGTGCATATTTCATTGTTTTTCTTTCAAGCACCTTGAAATTTTCGTTTGTTCAAAGTAATAAGAATTGGATGAATAAAATAACGCAGCCACTTTCGCCCATCGGGATCTGTACTCGTAAATTTTTTATTTCGCGCGTGAAACGAATTTATAATTTGGGCGAATGCGCCAGGCAATTTCACTGGCCCACGTCCATCCACCATTCCCAGTTCCGGCTTACGGAATCAAGTTCCATTTTATCGGAGTAATGAAGTTAACATTACACGGCTGACTAAATCCGACGGATTTATTTTAAGCCGCCCGTTAGGGACACCGTAAATATAAGAGCGGAACAATGTTATCCGAGATCAGCGTGGATCAGTGTTTGGAAACAAAGTCGGGTTAAATTGTTCATATAGATCACTTCGTCGATATCTTGGCGGGCATTTTTTCCCGGCCGCAATTCAATTTGATCGTTGGCAACGTAGCCGTGCAGTTTACCGATTCAATCCGCCGTTATTGTTTTTTCCCATCATATTCGTAGCGCCGGTTCGGAAATGAAGAGTTAGTTATTTATTTTTGCGGCACCTGGTGCGGGCTCATCGATTGGCCGTCGGGCCGGGAAAGAAAGCGTCGCCAAACAAAACGCTTCTAAATTCGGCATGAGAGAGTTGAATGGCCTCCGGGCGCATCGTTGGCGTGCCGACGCCAAAGGGTTGCACTCCGTATGTGGGTCAATCGATGTGCCGCTGCACCGGATCAACGGAACGCCGCGTCCCCATCGTCGTCGGACGTGACGGGCGTCCGCGGACAGTCACCGTTTGTTGCGGTTTTTGCACATGACCAGATAACCGGGATAGGCGTCGACCTTTGCGCCACCGTGATGTATAGTCAAAGAGATGCCGATGCGGAGTTGACTAATGCGCTGAAATAATCGGAGGTAAATATTTACGCTGCCGGTTCTGACGTGTTTATCCTTCAACTTGGAAAACGGTGGCGTAATCGTGTTATTAATGCACTGGGAACGGTTGCCAGAAATTGAAGCGCTGTATTTGTCGTTACGATCAAAGGGGGACGACGGAGAACGGACAGGACCCGGCTTTTGCTCCGATGATTTAACAAGTTTAATTTATAAAATTAATTTTGTTAAAAATAACGCTGGTTTAAAAATGGTTCGGGTTTCATGTTCGACAAAGTATTAAATGTGAACTTTTCGACATCACTTTGAGCTGGATAATTTTATTATCCACTTTAAAGCTTTTTTTAATTTTATCTTATGTTTTGAGACAAATTTTAATGGAGACGTCAAATTAAATATCACTTTTAGAATAAAAAAATGTTTACTTATTCAAAAGAATGTTTTTTATCAAAAAGAAATACTGAAAAATGGATGAGGTTGGCTGTTCTTCCCTTGATTTAACAAAAAGTAAAATTTATTTTAGTTAATTTTATTAAATATAGGTCAAGAACAGTTTTTAATGTTTTTAATCGTTGGATAAAATATTAGTGACATTCTTTTGTCATTATGTTGATATGAGAATTTTATTTTTCCTTTGAAATGTTCATTTTTTATTTGAATCAAATGTTCTATATGGGTACAAATCTTGATGGAGATGTCAAATTAAATATCACTTTTAGATTTTAAAAAAATGTTTATTTATTTAAAAGAATGTATTTCATTTTTATCAAAGAGAAACATTTAAAAATGGATAAGATTAGTTATTTCTCCCTTTATTTAACAAAAATTTAAAAAATTTCAATTTTTTTTTGAGTCCAATATTTTATATAGGTACAAGTCTTGACAAAAATATCAATTTAAATATCACTTTTAGGATGTATATATATATATATATATATATATATATATATATATATATATATATATATATATATATATATATATATATATATATATTTATTTAATGTTAATTTTATTAACATTAACATATTTTAATAATTTTTCATATTTCTTATCTTCTATGTGAAAAACTGATGATATTTAATTTTAATCCATTGTATTATTTTGTTAAAATTATATTTGGTTTAAAAATGTTATACCAATGCTGGGTAATTTTTATTATCGATTTCAGAAGGTTTTTTTTGTTTTATTCTAATTCTTTATGTAACTTTAAATCTAAAAGGGGTGGCAAATTAAACATCAGATTTAGAATACAAAATGTTTATTCATATAAAAGAATATTAGAAAAGTGGATACAAAAAATGACACATTATATACAAATGGATAAATATGCGTTGAACATGAACGTCTGCCCAAATCAGTGCAAGATGTTGGTCAAAAGTGGTGCATGCGCGACAATGGGTGCGTGTGCGATCAGCGGCGCGTGAGCTACAGCAACGGGGGCGTGGGCAACGGCGACCGGAGCATGCGCAACTGCGATGGGGCTATGCGCAACGGCCAGCGGCGCATGAGCGACCGCATGAGCCAGCGGTTCTTTGCGCACGAGGGCATTGAAACCGTTTACTGGGTCCGCCGTGTAGTCGACAATTCTTTTCGAACCGTCGGGTTCCACCAGGCTGTAACTACCTTTGACCACGTCTCCGTCGCGGATCTCCTTCTGCTCCTTGATATCGCCGGTGCTTGCGTCCTGCAACAACCACAATGGCGGTTAAACGAGCCAATCAATGCGGCAAATTGAAATGTTATTAGATCGGCGATGATGGCACTAATCACTGGTCTAATAATTGCGTCTGGTATTAAAATGTAATTAAAATAAGGTCGCGACAATGCACCAACGCAAATTAATTGTTAATTAAACCGCCTGTGGTGCATTCAGAATATCGATCCTGCGGTTGATATGGTTATAATTTGGATCCTGTTACTTTAAGAGATTAGTGAGATTGCGATTCAGTTACGTAATTCTAACAAAAGTGGGTTTGTTTGGATTTTAAATACAGATCATAATCTATTCGTTTAGTCTTGGAATTTTATTTCCGAACATTATGAAACCGGGTACGAAATGGCCTATAAAGAGGGGAAATGATACCTCATTAAAGATATCGTAAGGTACTTCAAATATTTTTAGACACAAGTAGCACATCAAGACTTTTAGATCGTCGTAAACTTCCTGATATTAAGAACCAGCTTCTTTAAATATAGCAAATGTCTAAATATACTAGTATATAAACACCGAAAAAATAGATTTAGTAGTAATACATGTGTTAGTGAACATTAAGCCGAAATTAATGCAAACTTATACCTGGACTCCGTATTGGAAGTTGTACTGGGGATGGGGGTTGTAGGGTTCAGCAGGCACCGCTAGGGGAGCGTGAGCTACGGCAATGGGTGCATGGGCTACCGCCAGAGGTGCATGGGCTACCGCCACAGGGGCATGGGCCAACGCCAACGGAGCTGGGGACAGGTCCAGTAAGCCTGGGGCGGCTTGGCACAAGGCGGCCGCTGAACAGATCATAAAAACCTGAAATAGGCCACATTAAAATATATGGATTTCGGAAATCGTAATGTCTACACTCAAATACAAACATAAGCATTTCGTCGCATCCAGGATGTCATCTTCAACAGTTCCATTGACGTCTTCAACTGGATTAAAAAAAGTTTTGGACGAACAAACAAACCTTAACATTTCGGCAACTTTATTTTCTCATTGAACTCAAGCTAAATTACAGTAAATATAAGTATATAATAACTTTGAACGTGTCTAATGTGCATGAAAAACGTCCGAAAATCTGGCATACATCGATACAAAACAGTACATATGTTTGTTTTCCCACTGAACAGTGACACTATAGGGACGATGAGCACTGACTCTATAAAAATTTCTGCCGCTCTTCTTCTCAATGGTACAAATGATTATATAATCCTGAGTATGTTTTTCCAATTCGGACGAACATTTATTTCTAATTTCTGTTCGCCATTTGTCTACTTTATCTTCATCAAATTCTCTGTTGCCAATTATCTTTTGTAACACGTAGTTCACCATGTTCTTCATCTCTTTTTGTTCTATAGCGTATGTTTGCATGTTTGTAACTTTCAGTTTTGTCAAAAACTTACTGATAAAATTGTATATTCTTCTATTTTTCAAAATTTATCAGGTAGCTACTGTTATTTATTTTTCGTTTTTATACAGAATATGTATTATAATTATTTAGAATTGTTACCATCTGTCAAATTTGACTTTTCTTTATTATTGTACATTGTATTTTTTATATTAAAATAGAAAAATGTGTATCTAACGAAAAACTGTCAACATTATTTCTGTAGATTATCTTACCTGTAATGTATTCATATAAGGTACTGAAGTATACAATAGTCATGCAATATTTACGCACAGTACACGTGATTGTTGTCAGGGCTGTATTTAAATCTAAAGATATCCAAATAATATTTTTAGCAAATATTTAAAAATATATATTTTTTGGACTCGATAATTTAGCTTAAAAATGAAAATTGTAAGTTGTATTATATACCGTAATTTTAAGTAATAATAATATAAATAAATTAAATAAATAAGTAACCGAAATGGCACGATACTCTTTATGTCAGAATCCTACCCTGGAAAAATTTAAGTAAGAAATAGATAACAATATGAATCAATCCTTTCAAATTGACCAATAAGAAACATTTGTTACTCCGTACCTAATTTGAATGGAGTATAGTTTTGGAGTAAAAACTTGACATACAGCGTATTTTTTAGTTTAATTTTGGTTAGTTTGCTACTAACTAATTTTGGTTTAGCTGCTACAATTATTTCCAGAGCATATAGAAAAAACTGATCTATAATCATTTAGGAAATATCTGTGAATTCTGTCGCTTATCCCATTTCAAAAAATATATAAACTTTATTATTAACTGTAAAAACCGTACTTTTTTACGTAATTTAAAATACTATCACAAAAAAATATAATTACTGAAAGATTTGAGATAATATTTACAATTTTCGGAAACCATAATTGAATTTGTCTGTAATATGTTGAAAAAAAAACAATTTCTTAAAAATAAAATATTCAATAAAATTAAATGTAAAGGCTTTTTCAGTTAATCACGAGATAATTACTATTGTTTTGTATGAAATACAGAGGAAAACAACAATATATATAAATATAATTAAATATAATTAGTAATTTTCGAATAAACTTTGTCAAATATCATATTTGGTAGTTTTAACATAATCACTAAGAAAATAACTAATAACATATTATAGTCACTGTAAATGTTCAATAATATAAAATGATAAAGTATTAGACATTCCTTCCAAATACCCAATTTTATTAATTTGAAAGATAAAAAAATTAAAAAATCGTTTTTCTGAAAACTTAAGCAAACTCGTTACTCATTTTGTTTTGTGTCACTGCCTAAATAAATTCGAAACGCTCCCGTTCAAATTGAAACCCACCGGCAATATCTCCGTTTGAATGCCGTAGGCAGACAGGCGATTTCTCACACATCCATCAGACAAGCCGTATATATTACTCTAATGGAATATGTCTAAGTTTATAGGGCAGATTTGGATGAATTATTTATGGAAACGTTTTGCGAAGATACGAAATCAACAACAAACCGGCATTACTTATTGACAAAGTAGTGTTTTGCACAATTTACGACGCGGCAAAACGTCTATCTCATGGTCATTTTGGCTTTAGTTTATTAACTAGGTTGCTTTCGTGTAAAATTGAGTTAAAGGTATAAAGGGATATCAATTTTCCTTGCCGTCGGATTAATTCGTATTAACTAAATTCAATTATTACGACCCATTTTCACCTTAACAGCCCGATCATTTTAATAAATTCTTAATTATACAAGTCGAACGGAAGAAAGTCCTAAAGTTACCACAGTTAAGAATAAAAAGTACTTTAAAGATCTCACCTTTGCAATCATATCGCACAACTTTCTTCGTCTGTCGCACTTAATAATAAACAATATTGTCTCGATTTGTACTGACGTCGTATGGACCAAAGGACGTGGTCGCACAGTTTATATATCGTTTCCATTATGCAACAGCCGTGCGCTTTTTAAAACGCGCGTACCCATTTAACCCCCGCTATTTTGCCAGGGGAAAATTCCCTGACGGGTGATTTTTGCATGTAAATGTTGGCGAAAAAAGAGGACACGCCTTGGTCGAAGCGTTTTAATTGATTGGGCGAATTGCTTAATCGATTTGTCATATGAGATAAGAGATTTTTTTATAATTACGAGAAAATCGGCCTTAATGAAAACCCATCGTGTTTTACTTGTGGCCGAGATACATTGGAGTATATAAAAGAAATATATTAAGATTTTTTGGCAAGTGATTATTAAATTTTATTTTTTTATGTTTCAAATTTTAAAAAAGTTTTAAAATAAAGGGACTAAAAACACGTTTAAAATCAATAAAATTTGAGTAAATATGACTTTATAGCTGCCAAACTATTTGATTTTCTATAAAATACATTTTAAATACAAAAAATTATAAATAATATATTACAAATTCTCAATGTTTAGATTTTAGTTAATATTAAACTTCTCGTATTTTATCTTATTTGAATTGAGATTGTCAGAAAAATGCGATTTTCTCGAAATAATTATAACTCATTATTAATAAGATAATTTATATATAATGTAAAAAATAAGATAACAATTATGTAGTAAAAAAGTGATTATTCATAAATGTATCACGTGAGTTTTAATATAAGATATTTTAAATTTAAATGAAAAATATATTTTTTTTTTCTAAATAATAAACACAAATGAAAATTATTTTTTAACTTGTCTTATTGGAATACCCAAAACTTGTAATTTTCTGATAAATAATGAGTAAATGTAATAATTTATACATGAAAATATAACTGTAATTAATATAAATAAACATAACTTTCTTCAAATAATAAAAACAATTTC
Source organism: Aethina tumida (assembly GCF_024364675.1). Taxonomy (NCBI): domain Eukaryota; kingdom Metazoa; phylum Arthropoda; class Insecta; order Coleoptera; family Nitidulidae; genus Aethina; species Aethina tumida. The sequence continues at coordinate 58,103,187 of NC_065435.1, read as the reverse complement.
AATTAGATATTTAACAAATATTTCAATTACAAAAAGACAACATAATTTCTTATACGTCTATTATAATTGTTTATTTTATTATAATTATAAACATTTGAATATAATGAAGTAGTAGGTAGTTTAGAGTTGTGACATTTTTTTATATAATCGTGGACATATACATTATAAACCTTTGGAACCAGTTTGATTAATTTACGTAAAATGCAAAATATGTTTTTATTAATATTATTAAATAATAAGTAGAAATGAAATAATAATTTAATTTTAGTATTTCAATATTCGAAAAGAACATTTTATTAATTAATTTCAACTGGTATTGTTGATTTGGAACTTTTTTTATAAAATTTCCTGAATGTATGAATGTTAAAACATATAAATTTAAATAGTTTTCCAGAGTTATAATTCATAAATATAAACTAGAAATTTTGTTTATATTATGAAAATATTTTTCTCTCAAATGAAAAACATGATTGTGTATAAATTTCACTTAATATTAAAACACTCCAATTTATCTTATTTATCTTTCAATTGTGATTTGTTCATAGATAAATATTGGAAAACGGTTATTTTCTGTTGAAATAATATTTTAAGTAAGTATAATTAAAAGGAGAATTTTATATTTAACGTAATATTTTTCGTGTGTCTTTTAAATTAATTATAAAAAAATTATAAAATTGATAATGAAATAGTTGATTTGGTACCTCATAATTTTTGCTTTTTTAATAAAAATTGAAGAAGTATAAATTACAAAACAAGAAAATTAGTATGATAAATGTTTGAATGTAATAGTAATCTATTACTAATGTAATGGTAATGTATGTAATATATACTATTTTATAATAGTAATCATGATCTAGTGTTTATCTTTCGTACTAATATTTCAAGAAAGTGTACAATTTATTATCCAATTTAGATATGTATACGTATGTATCACGCGTCATAATAATATAATTTTCTTTATGGAGGAAACGTGATAAAATTTTCATTGTTATAGCAAAAGATACAGAAACCTAATGGAGTTTTTAAATTCGCTGCTGTTAAAATGGTTGTTCGCCATAAACCCTCTAAAACACACACAAAAACTGGAATTATTGGTTTTGATATTTCCGTTTGACGGCATTCATAAAATTCCATCAAATTCATTAAAAACCATTAAACTTCGGATTAATTAATTACCTCGTGTGTTGCCCGCACCGTGAACGCATTGCGCCTGCCAAACTTGGCGAAGTGATTTTTCACATCGGACACGTTTGCAAACGCATTTTTCTGATAATCTTTCAATTTAAATTCATTAGGGGACACGCCTTGTTTTGATTTAATTGATTAATTCGTTGGAAAGTTAATTAGAAATAGGGTTTTACGCTATTTTATGTTTGTTGGCGTTACATAAACTTACTATTAGCTGAGATTTATCTGCGTTTGTGTCGTGCTAGTTCAAGTCTGAATGTCATTTCGTGTGTTATTCATATTCCGTTTTGTACCAGTAAGAGCGAAAATTGCACGGACACTTCGTTACTATTTTAAATTGAATGTTTTTCTTTAATGTCGCCTAAATTTTCGACGGCCCCGAACGGCTTCATTGAAGTCGGAAGTTGTCGAGGGCCCTAGCAGTTTAATAATGCAATTGTGCGGACAAATTCGTCCGGTAAATTTTTAAAAGGCTTCCTCTCACGAACTTTGGACGCTTCGTTGTCGCTCGTGTACACATTGTAGTCAATTTCCAGTCCAAATAAAGCAAATTTTAAAAGCAGCCAAGTGATAAATCACAATTTATTACACTTCGTGTGCGTATAATTACCATCGGTCGTGGTTGGCGACCGTGTAAATGTCGCATTTACCAAAGTAAATTTCAACGGGACATTCATTGGGCAATATATCACAACGGCCTGTATATTACGTTGTAAACAATCAATTTTCCAAAATTAGTTTCGACTTGAACGACTGACCCACACAGATGAGTTATGGGATCGAAACTTGTGCTTAATGTACCAACTTGTAACATTGTGTCCCATATACTACGTAAATTGCTGGTACTCACATAGTGATACGGTGACATTGCACACATAATTGGTCTGGCACATTTTTGACAAGCTGTATTTTTTGATTTCCACTTTTTTTTTTTAATATATGGCATATATTTTAGAAAAAAATATTCATTTTTAATTTTAAAGTTTAAATTTTAATAATAACATACCTTAAAAATTCATTCTAAGAGTGATAATTAAAAAATATTTATCAAAGTAATTTATAGGAATAGGAAATATAAATAGGAAATTTATATTACATAGGGAATATTCCACTATTGGATTATTAAATACAAAAAATAAGTTTTGATTGGATATTTTTTGAAAACTTGATTTTTTTCTAATAATTTAATAAGTAAGTAAATAAAAAAGTTATTTCAATATTTTAAAAATATGTATTCAAGCATATTTCAGAGACTATCAGAGATATCAAAGTAAAATTTACGACAATTGACGTTTAATAAAAGTTCTGTTTTTCCCATTCTAATTTGAAAATACACAAAACAACTAAAACAAACTAACCACTTAAATTATTTATAATAGCAACTAAAAATTAATCAAAGAACTTTTTAATACACTGTCTTAACAATTTCACATAAAAAATATTTTTCTTAATATGTATTAAAAACTAATCAAAGACTTTTTTAACACACTGTTGAGATACAGAATTTTGAAAGAACTGTATCTCAAGTACATTAAAACAACTTATGATAATTAAGTGATTATGTCAATTTCTCAATAAAAAAATATTTTTCTTAATATCTTAAAAATTAATCAAAGAATTTTATACACATTGTATTTCAAGTATTTTGAAACAAGTTTTGTAATAAAACTAATTTTATAAAAATAATCAAGTAAGAATGACAATTTTTCAATAAAAAAATATTTTTCTTAATATCTTCTAAAAATTAATCAAAGAATTTTGTAACACACTGTATTTCAAGTAGTTTTATAATAAAATAATCAAGTAATAATGATAATTTCTCAATAACAAAATATTTTTCTTAATATCTTCTAAAAATTAATCAAAGAGTTTTTTGGCACACTGTATATAAAAATATTTTGAAACAATTGTTAATACTAAATCTTATTTAATTAAAATAATCAATTAATAATGACAATTTCTTAATTAAAAAAATATTTTTCTTAATATTAATTTTGAAGAAAAATAAAATTTAGAAAATATTCAGTAGTATAAATTTTGTTATAACTAATTTTATTATTATTTTTTTATAAGTTTAAAAAGCAGAGTTTGTTCAAATATAATTATGGTGAATAAAAATGTTCAATTTGATTTAAAGCAAACTTGCTAAAATTTATTATTTACGTTATCAAACAGCTGTAAATTAATAATAAGCTTAAAATAAAGACTAAATTAGTCTACAACGTGTTGACATAGAAACCACGAACTGTTTCAATTAACATATATCACCAAGCAATCTTTAAATCACAGCCTCTTGACATTTATCTGGGCTAAGTTTAAATGGTACTCGAGTACCGCTCTCCGCATCTGATAAATCCTTTAGAAAACCCATCGAGTTAAATAACCACAAACAACAATAACCGGAGAAAGACGACGACCGTCATTTGCAATAATGTCGACGATTGAACTTGGGATTACATCGACTCATGCGTAACAATAAATTTCTTAATTAAATTAATTGTTCGACGCGAATTCGCGGACAGCCTGTGACGAAGCGGTTTCGCAATTGGACATTGGTCCAATTGTCGTGCGAAACTCGTATGGAAATTTCTCGTCTTACAAGTGTGCAACAGTAAAATATCATTTTGGTGGTTAAGATTAACATTTTTTGCTTTTAAGGTACAATTTACGAGTTGTACGGGGTGTCCTAAATTGGTTGTCTCTGCCAATTTGGGACACCTTGTACAAGCAATTAGTTTTACACGAAACTGTTTGCTATATTTCTTGGATTAACAATGCCTAGTTCAATATCACGTACAAATTGACAAGTGTACAAACCAATTATAACGTTGTACAGTACTTACTTTCTCATATTGATTTATTAACATAAACAAACAAGTTTCGCAATTCAACTCTGATAAATATTAATTACACCGTTTATGTTAAATTAATTGCGTCAAACAACCTAAATGTATTCGTCCATAAACGAATCCATATAACACTTCCATAATACACGGTTAATGATAATTCACCTGAATGCATTGCCAATTTAGATTAAATTTAATGCATACACCACAGCTTTTAAAACTGACTCATCGATTTCGCATGATATTATTAATGTACCGATTATTGAAATTCATTAAGGGGTCATTGTTTCAAAAGCTCTGTTTTCTGGGACTCGCATCATTTTAGCTCTCTCGGCGATTTAAGAGAAAACCGTCGACGCATGATGTGAAATAACTAAACGGGATTGCAGGAAAACCAAACAGCTCAATGACGAACTGAATTGCAACATCCCCCATCTGTACGTGAATGAAATATGTATTAAAATGTGAATGTGTCTGACAATGCTGTATGTATGTCGATAAATCATTTAGTTTTTCTGCTCATTGAAACATTGCCAATTTACGGTGACATGTTGCGTCGTGATATCTGATTATGTAACTGACAATTATTAAATTTAATTAGGTTGTACCTACATACCTACATTACAGCGTACATTAATAACTTTATTGAAAAAATTAAATGGGACAAAAAATGGAAAATTTTTAAATACATTGTATATACTATGCTACTATTTTTATAATAATAGGGCCCATTTAAGATGGAAACATATTCAAAACATAAATAAAATAAAATTTTCCGTATCTTTTATTGAATAAATAACACGGTTTACAAATGTTTATGACAAAATAAAATATAACATTTTTTGTGAATTGGCCCCTATTTAAAAATGAAAAATATTAAGTTTACAATGACAAATATGAAGATTTTTATTAATTTCACTCCATAAAAAAATGAGTAAACTGCTTAATGTTAACATACATTAAACGTACAGGCAAATGTATAAAACGTATAAATTCTCTATTGTAAAATTTAAACGTTTTATTTTTAGATTTATTGATGTAATAAAACTATCATACACATATAAAAAACTAAATTAAATTAAATTAACATCTTATCCATAATCTTTAAAGTAAATATTACGTTTAATGTTGATAATAGTGGTTTTAATTCAAATTTAAATTGCCTTGTCAGCATGTCGGTACATAAATAAAGAAAAATGAGATGTTTTAATATAAATTGCTTTGCGTGCCTTTAAATTTTCGTTTTAGATTATATTATCTTCCTTTCTAGATTTACGTTAAACATTCTGTGCTACCTAAAGTGTACAGATTTAAATATTAAAATTACCTTCTTTTTGTATATATATTTTATTTTCACTTTACAAATGTTATTTAAAAAAGAACATTTGAATTAGATTTTAAAATATGTATTAAATATTTTTGGATATTGTATATTTAATTATTAAATTAAATTGTCTTAGTCTTAGAAATAAAGAAAAATAATGAGTATACTTTTGTGAAGTTTTAATAGAAATTTATTTATGTGCTTTGAATTTTTTTTAATTTTATTTTCTTTCTTTGGTGCTATATTTATCTTACTAAACGCTCCCCAAAGTAAACTGCTTTGACATGTAATTTAAACGTTAAAAGTGTTATTTTAATTGTCTGTCTGTAAACAACAATTTCTGACGTTGTAAAATAAAATTCCTTCCTTTATGTTATTAGAAATATTATTCTTTCAAATATATATTTTTATGATGCAAATATAATTAATAATCTAATTTATTATCCATATCAAAATGTTGGAGAAATTTTTATATTTTTATGATCTTAATAACAAAACTCTAATTATATATTACTATTACCAAAACTTGTATTTAATCAGTATATATTTATGAATACTTAAATTTTTAAAGGTTTAACAAAAAACTATAAATAAAAAGCTCCAACTTGATTTTAGGAACAATTAAATAATATACTTACGTGTACAATAAGTAAATAAATATTTAGTATATTGTAAAAGTAAATAGTAAAGATATCAAAATATTGTAGTCTATGAGTATTTAATTAGTAACTATTTCTATCTATATTTCTAAAAATTTCTTTGTTTTTATTAAATATTTTTTAAAATTTATTTTAGTCCTGAGTGAATCCTAATGTAAACTACAAAACTACAATTTTATATTACTATTTTATTTATATTTATTTTAAATACAATAAAATTATATGTTTTCGTATACATAAAAATTTGTTAAACTACAGTGATAAAAAAGATTATTCCTATTATACCTTTTATAGAAATTTCTTTATTTTTGTTACAATTTTATTTTACTAATACAGATATTTAATCATTAAATATTTGTATTTAAATAAATGTTTCATATAAATAAGTAAATTATTATTAAAAAAATAAAGATTTTGTAAAAATTTGTTAATATTATATTTAAATCATAAATTTTAATATTTATCTTATATGTTAGTCAAACTCCATCATAACTAAATTAAAAAATACTACAATTTTATATTACTATTTTTATATTAATAATTACTAAATAAATAAGTGCTTAAAGATTTAGCATAACAATTTATTATTATTTTTTAATATAATATAATAATATATGTGAGATATAAATTCATCATTTAAACTACAAAACTACAATTTTATATTGATAAAATGTTGGTTAATTGTTTCAGTTTAAATAAAAAAAATATAAATTCATTTCACGTATTTTAATGCAGAGTATTGTGTCCCTAAACAAGCTTTAAACCATTTAAAACATTTCACACTCTAAATGTGAGAGAGATATTTATACAAGTTTTTTTTTTTAACTGGAAATCAGTGAAGACGTTGTTGTACGTTGTTGAACAGTAGCGAACATACAAAGTAAACTTTTTGATCCAGAACGTTGTAACGTGCGTTGAATAATTAATCTCTCCTTGGAGCTTCGTTTGCATGTGCATTAGAATAAAGTGGAGCTCGTAAAGCACAATGCGCTGTTTATTTTGAGCCGTTGCACTTCAAAACTTGAAAGTTGCAGCAGCAAGTTTCCAGCGTGCATCCGAGAATAGACGGCAGTCGATAATTAAATTTAAATGATGACGAAGCAGGTTCTGGAACGCGCCCCGAAGGAACTGAACGAAGAGCGTCGTGTTTGCCCCGCATCTCGTTCGCCATCGAAACATCGAAAACGTTCGAGTCGAGCGTGCAAACAACACCGACGGCTTTACGGGTTAGATATCGTAACGGCTCTCGATGAACGCTTTTCTCGCGAAATGCATCTCACTTGTGCCACCAAGAAGTTCGCGAAGGGCCCTAGAAGTGCACTTGAGCGGGCTCAACGCCGTATAGAGTTTCAGCACGGCGATAAGAGACAACGAGTGCATCGCCGTTCCCGGTGCTGTTGACCTGGTTCGCCCGTTCGCGAACAATGAACGACCGACAAAGTAACATTCGACCAATAAGAAACTGCACGGAAACTGTGGAATCGTTCCGAGAAAATAGGCCGGCCGCACGGCACTATGAAGTTGGTTCAAGTATAATCAACATTCCCTATTAAGACCCGATTAACTAAACGATTGTTTATGTTAACTCGTCAAATTGGAATGTGCCGAAGTTGCCGCAATTAAGTTGGGAATTGGCCGACGATTAATGCCCCCAAATTGATGGCATTAAAACAGGTGTCGTGCCCAACGTTGTGCACGCGTTTGAAGTTTACTGGGCCAGCGGAGTTGTTTGAACTCTTTGAGCGGATCGATACGCCAACAAAACTCTCTGTTCGATTTATATAATCACCAAATAATTGTCGTGTCACAACGATCCACACCATCGACATTCAAATTGTTTGACGTCAAAAAAATGTTATATTGATTAGTTTATGGTTTCTCTTCGTTCTGCTAGTCCGGCGCACGGGGTCAATCAACTCTGTGCGAACCTACGAGGATAATCCTGCTATAGTGCCGGTTCACTTTGGGAGGGTTTATCCCGTTTCTCGCGTGCCTTGACGCCGAACATTTATTGTGTCTCTATTCACGGCAAATTCGGGAGGGCATTTCCGATTTTACATGACCCCGCATTATTTTCCGGGCCTGGGACCAGAAATCCTTTTAAATGGTGCTTTTTAACCAATTTTAAGTTGGTCGAGGGTGTATTGTGTAAGGTATTTTCGGTTAAAGCCGATAAACTCTTTGTTACGGATTTCATGATTCGAATTTCAATGGAGGTTGAGGAAAGGAAGTATTACTTTTATCGTTTTTACTTCTCAGCGATTTCTACTTATACTTTTATGTATAATCTGTTTATTGAAATGGACTTAAAAGTACTCATTACGTATTATTATTAATGGTTTCTTTGAAATCAATTAATTTGAATACTATGCTTGTTAAATCAGTGTGTGGTATATTTTTGTCACAGTAATTATGTAATATAACGTTTTTATAGCCTCCATTAATAGAATTTCAATCTCAATTGAGAAAAGAATGTATTTTTATATTTTAGCCATAACTCTTTTATTTAATGGAAACTGTTAACATAATATTAATTTACTATTGTTGTTTTACATAGTATTTTAAAAATGAATATATTCTTATTCTATAAAATGTGACATATACTTTTCTGAATAGAACTGGACATAAATGTAGTAACTTAAATTTTTAATGATTAAATACATGTTATTTAATATAACATTAACTCTTTGTATAATATCCTTTTTATTTTATAATTTATGTCCGTGGCATAGACTCAACCATTTTCCGAATATATTACTATATTCTATAATCCTTCAATGTTCTTAAATTTCTGTGAGGAGTGCATTTAAATTTATAAAATTTTTATAATAAAGTTTGTTATAAACGTGATTCTCCATGTTTTCTATATAGTTGATGTCTAGAAATTGGAATAGTCGAGACAAAACATTTTTTTGTTGTTTGGTGTTTCAACCAATCCATCACGATTTTGGATTTGTGTTGAAATACATTTATTAAGAGCATCATTTCTTCAATATATGGAAGCAAATTGTTGTTTAATATAACCCTAGAGGATCTACACCAGAAGAATGGAAGTACTTCCATAACATAATTGAACCGTCATCATGTCTCATTGTGGGTGTAACAAACTTTTTGTGTAATTTTGACCCTGTAAGATGTTTAACATCATTTTTTCATAATTTAATTTTAAATTTAAATTTGTTACTAAAAACTACTCGACTCCACTGATCTGTGGTTCAATGAATGTGGTCCTAAGTAATTCAAAATTGAACTGAACTGGAAACAAGAATTTTTCATGTAGGCATAGGTTCCAACGATTTCCTCCAGGTTGGCTTTAATTTCAGTTGACGATAAGACGGATTGTTTTTTGAAACAAACAAGAAAAAGAAACATCTGATATACTGGTATCCAATTCAATGCTATAATTATGGCCATGACTGTATATTATATTAGATATTTGTCAGAATACTTTTATTACAGATTTCATTGCTAAATTAGTATAGTTTTGTAGTATAATTACTGAAATTATCTGAAAAATATCATTCTATATCAGAAAACGATTATTTCGAGTCAATTAATTTAAATATTATCATTATTGAAGAATTGTAGTATATATATTATGGTAGATTTTGTAAAACTGATAAACTCTGTTTTTATGGATTTCATTATTAGAATTTCTAACTCAATTGACCAAAGAAATTATTGCTTTTATCGTTTTTATGTTTCAAATATATATTCTTATACTTTTATAATATACTTGCGGAACCGAACTTAAAAAGTACCATTCTAAATCATTATCGAAGATATTTTTGAATAAATTAATTAAATAAACAATTTTATAAAGAGAATTTTAATGTAAACTGAGGAAAAAACAAGCAATATCTACAAATTTATTTACTGAAATGAGGTTATAAAGTACCATACCATATTATTGTTAAAGGATGTTTTGTAATGATGATAGATGAAGTGTTAGATTAACATAGACAATATATACTTATTTTATTCTAACTAACAATTTTATTCTAATACTAAAAAAGAATATCCATAAATTTTAAAAGAATATTTGCAGGAAATTATGAAATTTTATCACCAGCAGTATATCAATTACTGAAGGGTAAACTTGACAAATAGGAAAAGTTAATAACGTCATCAAAGCTTTTTTGCCTTTCATGTAATATTAATTCGTGCCAGTCCCACGTCTCCAGCAATCAAATTATCCACATAACAACATTGTATGTCCATGTGAATGTTAACTAGGGGGAAATTCATTCATTCATTCATTTACCCCGACCGATTTCGGGGCGCAGCGTTCCGCCGTCGGGCGGCGCACCGTGCATTGTTTTCGGGTCCGAGAATTATGACCGGAAACGGGGAAATGTCACGCACAGGACGCGAAGAATGCGCCACGCGGTTAACAAAACAAAAACGCTACAAATCGATTGCACGCCGATCCGACTGGATGGATGGCCCTTTCTCTCTCTCCCGCTAACGGGATTCGGATTTTTGTGTGATTGTTTTCTGCGTTTCGTGATGATCCTTTTGCATGTCACCGACAAATATTCGAACGCAGTGATTGATGCGATGAGACGTCGCCATTACTTGCGGGACCGCGATCGATTTCAGTACGCAACAATCAACACAAAGACACAGATTTCTGCTTTTCGTTTTGTTTGTGTGTCGTTGATCCCGTGAAAAGTTTTGCGGTCGGTTTTAATGAAAAACGAACGGGGCAGACGAGGAAGTGATGTTTCCAGTGCTGACTCCTTGATCAATTACATTATATCATGTCGGCATCGATTCGCATTCGCGTAATTGTACGGTGAGGATGGCCGAGAGGAGGTGGCCGACAACACAGAAGAAGTCGGGCAATTTGACGTTGTTGCAATTTACGACCGACCGTTTTGAAATGTGTACTCAGCTTCGACCATAAATCCGAATTAGAAAAAAATGAGGAACATTAGAGATTGCAATAACCAAGATTAAGTGGATCCAATAATTTCCTGTTTGTATCCATTCGGTTGTTTTTCATCTATCCACCAGGAGCAACATAAAAAAAAACCTTTGATATGTTTATGGTTTGGATTCGATGCAATTTTTTGATGAGACGTTTGTTCTTTGTGGTACTAAAAGACGGCCATAAAAGCATCAACGTACTGGGGGATCTTATCGTAACATCTCTATGACGATAATACTGATTTATTCGTATTTATAATTACGAATGTATTATAAAACAGTTTAATTATAATACATTTTCCCTGTAAATATCTTATCTGAATCTACAATGTAGGCGTGTCTGGCATAAAATTGGTGTATAAAGATGGTTGGTGGGGGAAAGATAGCAGTATTCATAAACTCACAAATTCTGTTGCATGTTTATATGCAATTTCCTGGAGTTATTCGGATCACAAAAAATGGGCCCGACCAATGTTTTACATAGATATTCAGTTGATAATTGGAGTTGCTCTTTATGATACAAAGTATCCTAATAAAATATTCGTGCATGAAATTTTCTGTCTTTTCTAATGCATATATTTGGATAATTACTGATTATGTAATTGTCTTTAATTTATAATATTCAATATACAAGTTTAAATATTTAAATTACTTATCTAAAAAATATCTAATAAGTATGTTTTAAACTAATCCTTATAGTTATCCCACCACACTTTTCTAATTTATATTTTCTTCACAACTTCGCAGTACAAAATGATTTGGACCAGGTTTTAATTAAATAAATAATAAACCAGTCAAAAAATCTGACATTTGTAATAAATTATATAGATGGATATCAATTTCTGTATATTTAAACCTATTAATTTATTATTTTTATAATGAGGTATATAAAAATATAATTTAAATAATTATTAGATTTTCAAATTATAAACAAGCTCATTAATAAAAAACAAATTATACTAAAAAATTAATAAAAACTATATTATGAACTTAAATAATGATTGCAAGTTAAATAAAACAAATAACATATGGAAATTTTATTTTTGAATAATAGTTTTTTATCCATATTTCTCTGTGATTAATATTAGAAAACAAATTTTTCTCTGATAAATAATATATAACTTTGAAACACAACCAATACACAGGTCGAGTATTCATAAAAAATGCTTATGCTAAACATTATACAGGGACAAACCTTTGGGTTCTATCACTGCTTGGCATCTTTTAGAATCTACCAGTCTCTGCAATATGTCAACAGTTTGTTGCCAATGCTCCTGTATGTTTTGCTTTTGATGTTTTTTGTTCGGATGCGACGGTATAATACTACATAAAAGAGCTCAATACTATTTAGATCGACGTACTGAGATGGCAATTCAATTACAGTTAAGTTTATCATCAGAAACCACTCTTTAATAATTTTATACGTGTGTTTGAAATCGTTGTCTTGTTGAAATAGCCAACGAAGTAACATCTCTTCCTCAACAAATGGAAACATGGTGTTTTCCAGTGTATGTTGTCGTATTGAAAACTATTCATTTTACACCCACTTGAATCAAGGGTCCAACTTCGAATGGAAAAAATCATCCCCAAACCATAATGCTTCCTCCACCATGTTTAACCGTAGGAATTTGGTGTAAAATAGTATCTTTGCCCCACTGGTTATCTCACAAATTTTCTACCATTCAACCTAAACAAATCAAATTTATTTTCGCCACTCCAAAGGACAGTGTTCCATTTTTTCTGAACCCATTACAAGTGGGATTTTGCAAAATGCCAAACAGGACGTTCTGTTTTTCTTTAATAGCAATGGTTTTTTAACTGCAATTCAGCCATGTAGTCTTGCTTTAATAAGGCGATTTCTCAGTGTTCTGCTACTAACTTCTAGATTAAACTGTGTCGTAATTTCCTCCGTAATTTGTCTTGATTTTTTGCTTTGTTTGATCTTTGAGGGAGAGCCTTTTTTTAATTGTATCCATCTTGGGAATGTTTTTTGTGTACATCCTGGCTTGCATCAATTTTCTACACCACCTTGAGTGCGGAATTTACACAATATCTTCGAAACATCACTCTGAAACCGACCGTTAAGAATGTTAAGAATTTAAATGCAAATAAAATAATATTTCAGACTCTTTCCAAGTCAAAAAACGTATCAGATAAAAAGACCTAAACAAAAAACGATCAGCGGTTATGCTGGCGTACCGGTCGATAAATACAAACTAACGAATTTGCTTAACACCATTAAAACAGATAAAAATTCCATCGGATAAAAATTCAGTTTTGAAAAATATTCCATATTTTTTGTACCACTAATACAAAAAAATCTTGATCAATCTTAACACAATTGTTACATTATATTATTTTTTTAATTGGGAATGAAAGAAATATATTGCTAAGAATAATTGGTTTAGAAAGAGTTCTGCTTTTGCTGATAGCCTTGTAACTCACCTGATAAACTAGAAAAGTTTTAATTGAAAACCGCAAACTGAACGAATTTCTGTTTAAAGAAAGCTTTCGATGTTGGTGTAATAAAGCAAATAAAAAGTTATGCCTATTAAGACGAGTTTCCTCGCTGATTAGTTTGCTAACCGTGAAAAATTATATAAGTCATTAATTCCATTTATTAATTCCAGAACGAAGTTATAACTGTATTTAATTATTTAAAGAACGATTTATACCCATCAATTAAGCTCGTTAAGAGATAATACTGAAATTCTAAATAAACCTGTATAACCTACCGGAGGAATTTAGTTGTTTGAATATCTGTAGTGGGAAAATCGAGAGATATCCTATAAATCCGTTGCGGAATATTGTGGATTCAACGCAATCCTGGCATAATTGTATACTCCGAAACGTGAGTCTATGCGCCGCGCTTTATATAGGTGTTACGGTTAGAAGTAGTTCTACGGCACGTTTCCTTGTAATTCCCCTAATCTTGTTGTATTAAAACACTGGCGCATTCACCATTCGGTCAATTTTTAATGTCAACATTTCAATGGTGACAAAGTGAATGGTCTGGTTATTAAAAAATGCATGCAAACAGTCGACACGAATCGCAAATGAATCGGGTGCTTTAAAATATTAATGGATTTAGCATGAACGTTTCTCATTTCCCACCGTTAAATTAAATTTTCATTGCCTTAAATAAGAGACGCTCACCATAATGGCGGGCTTTAATTAAATCTCTCGAACAATGTGATTTTGCGACGCGAGATAATAGTTTCTGGGATTTTATCACGTTACATTCGACAGTTGTGGCTTCTGACTGGCGATGGCTTTTTACGACGGGTTTCGATATTTGTTTATTCGTACGGCCGGTCACGCATTTGTGTTACGATCACCATTTTTGTTGTACCAACTACTTTTACTTTTTCAACAAAAGATCAGCAACAGTTTCAGTTGTTGGAATAATTGTTTGTTGTATTTTAGTGAACCATAACGTCTAGACGTTTATACACGTGCCTCGCCATCGAATGAATTATGCATTGTAGTCGACGTAAAAAAGCACAAAGGCCTGAATTAGTTACGCAAGATACATCAACAAGTGACGAGATGAATTGAAAAATCGATGGATCCAACGATACCCCGTAACTCTAACCTTGGTAACACGAGCTGTCGTCGTCTAAAATAAAGTTATCGCCAGGTCTCATATTTCGCATGATAAATATTAAGAAAATTGATTGAATCGAAGTTATTTTTATCCCCCTCTCGTTATTTCTCGTAAACGTGGGTTATTACATTTAAGTTTTGTTCTACAGATCAACCAACTGCATGTTATCTGGTCAATTCCAAGTAAAGCTCGTGTTAAATACATTCTAAACGATTGTTATGTGAAATATGTGGTCGATTGTGGGCAGCACAAAAATGGGCATATCCTTTAATGGATGTTGAACAAATGGGCTGGCTCGCCAGTAGGTGTCAACCCGACTGATTATAGCTACATATTTCGATCAAATATTTGATTTACGCGTTCGAATATACAGTTTTGTATGCAAGATTTATTCTCAAATGGTTGGAAACGTCAGAAATTACATATCATCAGAACTGATATAAACAAAGTTGTTACATTAGTTTTAATTTCAATTTTTTGTGCCACATTTCGACATCATCGCTTTAAAATAAAGTCCATATTTTCACTTCTTATCATCGTGATGAATTTAGTTTTTATTGAAATGAATGCAAATATCGAACTTCCATTTTTGTTGGCACATAAAGATATCGACATTAATCAATGGGCTTCTGTTAATTCAGCGATTAGAAAGGCACGAATCCAACAGAGCCGTAGTCTCAATAATTTAAAGATGTCAGCGTTTCTGATATAATAAAATCATGTCACGATAAAATTATACAGAGACACGGGCTGAATCGGTGGGAAGAGTAGAGTTTATCGCAGAGAAGACCATTATATGCCTAATAAATACTGGTTTCTTTATTGCTTAAAAGTGAAGTAAAAGACTCGGTCTATAAAGCATTGTTTGCCAAACCTGTTAACATTGTTGTTAAGTGCACAATTCATCGTTCTTCACACCTTGGTCTCGTAGGCACAACATCTCCATTAACGATAAATATTACGGCCGTTTGTGTAATCCGAAACCAGAAAATCCTGTCGCCAACATAATGAAATTGCTACCAACTTGTATTGGTACTCATAGCTTCTACTTTTGCGGTAACGGTGCATTTTAGAAGCGATAGTTTAAGTTTAAAAAAATGTATGGTGGACGTCAAGAATAATATTTATGGTTAATAAATTAATGCGTTCATAGATAAATTTAATTTTCTCATATAACAATTATTTAGGTTAATTATAATTATTCCCAATTCGTTATCCTATAACATTATCGACATTGCAACGAGCAATTTTCGTAAATTGTCTGAGAACTGTATTTATTAAGGTTAATTGAATCGGTAGCGACTATTAAAGTATAACTGCTTCACATATGATCATAATTTAGTTATATTTAGATAAATGCACTTAATTGGTCTATCGATAACGATCATTGCGTGAAGCCAATGCGATTATAATACGTGACGCAGAGAAAATTGATTGATAACTTTGGAATGTTTTATACATAAATGTTTTCATTAAATAATAAAATATATTATAAATAAATATTAACAGCAAAATATTTCTGTACTTGTATAGCAGGATAATTTTTTTACAAATCAAAAATAGACTTTCAAATTTTAATTTATAAAATACTTTTATTGCAGGTGCCACAAGGGAAATAGGAACGGCTTTGACACGAATATGCCTCAGGCATAAAGCAGTAGAATCCAGAATGAAAACGTTTACTAGGTAAGTCACACATAAATTTTCTAAATCACAAAATAACATTAGAGAAATCATTAATTTTTTATCCTTTCAGTACAATAATGGAGTGTCTAATTATACCACTTCAAGAAAAACTGGAAGACTGGAAGAAAACCGTTCTAAATCTAGACAAAGACCATGCAAAAGGTAACAACTAATAAGTAAGCATACAAGAAGATCACTTAAAATATTGTGTTTAGATTACAAAAGGGCCAGAGCGGAATTGAAGAAACGATCGACCGACACATTACGACTGCAGAAGAAGATACGCAAAGGAGCAGGAGGAGACCTACAGAAACGGTTCGAATGCGGCTTGCAAGACGTAACCGAGCGAAGACAACTACTGGAGGAAACAGAAAAACATGCTGTCAGAGCAGCCCTGTTGGAAGAACGCAGCAGATTCTGCACATTCGTTGGTTTCTTGAAACCCGTCGTCGTAAGTCCTTGAAATATCTTTTTTAAAACAATTTCCACTAACATGTTCATCAAACAGGATGAAGAGGTAGCCATGTTGACGGAAATGGGACACCTACAGGAGGCTGTACAACAATTGGAAAAACACACTGCCGATCCTAGCGTCCTTCCCCCAGCTTCGGAACAGGTGATCGCTGACTTGAAGAGTTCGGATAGCGGATGGTCGTTCCAGACCCCACCATCGTCGCCCTCCAGTTTAGGCTCCAGAAAATCGTCAATGTGTTCGATCAGTTCCTTGAACAGCTCATCTTCGGGAAGCTCCAAGAGCCACCACTCTCCAAGCCATCCCCATTGGCAAAGATCCCTGTCACAGGTAAACTGATGTTAATGATTTGAATTTGTCCTTTGGATGATTATATTCATTATTTTTATTTTTTAATTAATTTTGTTTAATTATTTATTCAAGTTATTAATTTTATAGTCTATTTATAATTTTTTTTTTATTTGACACTAGCTTTTTATGATTTACTTTATGATTTTTCTATGTTTTTGTTTTCTTGGATGTAGCCTGTAGGTCGTAGTGGTACAATAAGATACATGTCGGTATCTAGCCAAGATTCTGGATTTACATCCCAAGACACACTTTATCCCAGACCTCCCTCCTCATTCAGCATTGCACAGGTAAGTTTTAAACACAAAACAAATACAAACAACTAACCAAAACAAAACCTACAACATTTAATTTAGTCCTAACGCCTAACCGACAATGGAACTTTTTTAGATTTATTTTTTATTTTTTTATTGTACGACTTAAATTCATTGATAACTTAAACATCTTTAATATGTGTAGGTATCGAATATGTCCGAGCACAGCACAAACAGCAGTAGCTCGAGTACACCTTGTACTCCATTCCCCGCCGCAGCTGTACCCACATCAACTTCAACCTGGCCGAATTTGCAAGAAACCATCCAATTCGAGAGGGCCGCCACGGCCATCATCAGCGACAGACCACACACCATCTCGTCAGGTACTTAAGTCACCAATTGTCAAATAACATTTTTAATATCAAACTTATTTCATTCAGCATATGAGAAAGGACATTCTCGTCCACCGTTGACTGTGTACACATTCCAAGCGCCAGATCAAAGTCTGTCTCAGCCAGCCAGTCCAGTCACTTCGGTCACTCCTACGGATACGTCCAAAACTATCCCGCCACGCAGTCCAGCGCCTTCTGTCAAGAGTCTTCAAGTCAAACCACCACTTCCAACGGTATAATGACTGTCACTTATAATGACTTATTAATATTTTACGTGTTATTCGTTGTTACAGAGATGTTCTTCCTTGGAACGGCCAAATGGTCCAAATGTACCTGCCAAGACCATAGCCGGTATGCAAGGTGTCAGGGTACTACCCCCAACCACTGCCGATCAGACGGCCCTAAAGAAACCTTCTCCACTTCCAGCTCATTTATCCAAAAGAGGTGACATTATTTTTAAGGTAAACTATCTTTTGAAAATTAATTAATATTATTTTTCAGACACGCCACAACCAACTTACGTAAATATGCACGAATTGGCTAGTATGGCTGCCACCAAAGCCCAGGAGAAACCTTCGTTTCCTCCACCACCAGCGGAATTCAACAGCCCGCCATCTAACGAAAAGGTAGAATTTGTGCTTTCAAATTTTTCGAATCTAACTGTTCTTTTGTGGAATTTTTTAGACGCCAAATGAAGGTGAAAAAGACGGTAGCACCAGCGAGAGCTCCTTGGAATCGTCCAGCGGTTACGGCAGTCAAACCACATTTACTCCTGAGGATGTAGCGCATTCTGATGGTTCGTTTTCTTAAGTTTGGATTGCTTTTGCATGCAAATTTGATTATTTTTTGGAAAATCAATTAAATATTCCTGCATGACTTTTACCATAACTGTTTTGTTGTTTATTTTATATTATACACCATACTTCATTCATAATCGTTAATCTATTTGTGCTGTTGACAAAAATTGAGTTTAGTATGTACCGGGTGTTGACTACAAACAACTTAATATTTGTCAACACAAGTTTTATATGACTAACAGATGAATCTTCCCCAAAAAGTAGAAATAGTTTTATCATATTCCAATTACACACAGGTGGCTTTAAGAACTTTTTTTGGGAAGGGTTTTGTTTATACCTATAATGTTTAAAGCATGCAGTGTGCTCATTAGAGTGTGTTTAGATGTTAACGATACGGCTAGCAAGTATTGCACGCTACCCCGCAACAGCGATCTTCTTAACGCGGCGAGGAGACGACCTCTCTCCATGACAGGTAAATTAGATTAGCAATAGATTTCGGCGAAACAAACACTACATTGTGTTATTAAAATATTAATTTTTAAACAATGCCAAAATGAAGTAATGTAGACATTGTTTATTTGTTCGTACAGCTTTTTCCTAATTTGGAAACATCTGTATAATTTGTTATTAAATTCGAATATTAAAATAGTTGAATTTAATAAGTGTTTAGTGTAATGTAGTCATCAAATCACCTCATTAAAATTTCAGTGCATGCTTGTTTTGACGAATTGGTTTAATACTTATAAGTGTTTTGATGTTTTTATATTAGAACTTAAATTGTATCATAATTTATGCTTTCAAACAACAAATATTCTTAAATTTTTATTTAGGATGTATAGTTTTCGAAATAATTAATTTATTTACCTTATCAGAAAAGGGCAATGTTTTACTTCATTCCATGAAACGAAACGAGAATGAAAAGAGTAAAAAAAAATTAGTTTTAATTTTCTAGTCTAAAAATATTTAAATGGCCCACAACAAAATTAAGCTTTCAAATATTCATGTTTAATTTCATTTCTTTTATATTGTATTTGTAAATCTCATAATCCAACAAAATAATTAGAACATTAGTTAATATTTCAATGTTTTAGCTATGTGTGGAGGAACAATGAGGAATACTTTGCTGCGCAGAGGATCAATGCAGACCAACAAGCCACCACCGCCTATTCGCAGGACCTCTTCGATCACCAACACCAACACAATCGGGCAAATCACTTCGATGGGCAGCATGGAGAATCTGCCACCACCACCCGCTTTTCTTTTAGAACCTAACCAGAATAATCAGCAAGGTAAACATGGCATGGGTAAGTCGTGCATTCATATGTACTGGCTTTCTTTATGCTATTCTTTTATTTATACTGTTTTAAGCAGTTTATTCTTTGCTAATTAGTTTTAAATTTTAAAAACATATATTTAAATGTCGGTTTTATGTTCTTTTGTATAATTTTTTTCTCCTTAAAAATAGTATAGACAGTTTTTAAAAATACCTAATTATCCATTACGTAAGTCATTTATACGATCGAATTTATATGTCAAACTGGTAAATTAATATATGATACGAAGAGATGAAATGCAATTTCAATCGTTCAGCAGGAGTGAACGTCGCAGAAACGGTCAAAGCTCTGACCGAGCTGCGACACACGCCCGCCAGCCCGAATTCGATACGGCGCATGAGCGCCTCATCACAATCCCTGTTCCAATCTGCGACCAACGCCAACACTGCTACACAGCAGCAACCAATGCTGAGCACGTTCCAGGCGGCTCAGGCCGCCAACCAGAAGCTGTCGTACGTGTCGCAGTCGGGCGGCGTGGTCTACGCCCAGCCGTCGCAGATTATGGGCGGCAGTCCGAACGCCGTGCGCCGCATCAACCACTTCCGTTCGCAGAGTGCCGAACGGAAAGCGGAAGGTAAGACGAGTGGCGGTCGGATGAACGATTTTTTTTCTGGTTTGGTTTACTTTTGGCGTTTTGCATGCAGGTTTTTTCTTGATATGGTATTACGCATATAAAACGATTATTGATTTTGCATGACCTTTTTTTGGAAATTAAAGACATTTTGAAAAGTATATATATATATATATATATATATATATATATATATATATATATATAATTTTAATTGAAATAAAAATTAAACTATATACAATTGATGCAGAAGAACGATTGAAATTTGATATTTATTTTTTATGTTTCATTTATTTAATTGATTGATAATGGTGTGACTTGATTCATCAGTTTATCATCGTACAGTTATTAATACATTTTCTCGTAGGACCCGGAGGTGTGTCTTCCAGTTTCATTGCTTCTCTCAGCGCCAAATTGGTGCCGAGCATGAGTCCAAGAAGTTCTCGACGACACTCTGAGGACGTCGTACAGATCCACGAGGCCGCACTGATCCAACAAGCTAACAAAAAGGGTCCTGGTCAGAGTTTCCTGGACTCGCTTAATGCCAAACTCAACCAGCAACATATCGGTGGTAATTCGCCTCCAGCTCAATTGAAGGCCAACAAGATCCGTCAGATTATCAATAGCAAAGCACAGGTATGGAAATTGAAAGTTCTTCCTCTATACGTAAATTTTTGAATTAAGGCTCAATTTATAATGTAAGATTCCTATCAGACATTCTATGTAAAATGAAAAAGTCCGTTAAGTCAATGAAGTTATAATGTTTTGAAGTGATTGAATTCTGTTATTCACTCTATAATACTTTTACAGAATTTTAGCTATGATGAGATGTTTTAAGGTGAGAAGCTATTTTTTACTTTTCTAACCATGTGTGAGGCTTTGTTATGAAAACATAATGTTATTGGATGGTCAAATTTTCTGTTTATTCATTTAAGTGCAGAATAATGAATAATCATTTATATAATTTGTATCAGCTATGAATTTGTTTAAGAATATATTTAACTAACATGTGTTGGGTTTGAAATAGAATTTATTTCTCTTCTAAAATGCATTTCTTCTTGTCATTCTAGCCGGATCCGAAGGTCTGTCACGAATCTCTCATGGATCAAATTAAAAGAGGAGCCACCCTAAAAAGAGCCAAATTTGTCAACGACCGATCAGCACCGAAGATTTACTAACCGAGTCCAAATTAAATGTGAATTGTTTGCAAGCATTCGAGCTCATGGCTCTTCGGAAAACTTTACACGAACATAAATCTCCTGTAAATTAGGTTAGTCTATGTATAAATTGTTATTCATTTTAATTATATACCCAGTTAAGTACTAGTTGTTGAATAGGAAACTCTTTTTAACATATCTTTAATGGTTTATCACATATTCCAATTTGTATTAAGTGCCTAGATAACTCATGTAATCATCACATCAACGCCGCTTTTATTGGATATTAACGCGACTGATTTAAAATATATTAGGGATATTCATTGAATGTATAGTTAACGTATTATAAATCATACAATACAAGTTCAACGCAATAAGATCTATTCTATAGTAAAACAATGCTAACAATAAAACCAAAATTAATTCACGATTAGATAAATGTAGTTTCCTATTTCATAACTGCAGTGTCTCTGTATCGAACAAAGCAATTAGTATTGGAAAGAGTTCAATTATATTTGTAGTATGCTGTATTATTGACGTCCATTATTATACGAATCTTGACTGAATTATTTTTATATTGCATAGTCAAAAATAGTATTATTCTATAGGACTGAAATTATGTGTAAAACTCTTGTTTCATATTAATTTATTTTTATATTTCTCTTGTAGAAAATCATAAAGTAACTCTCTTTTTTTTAATAACCGACTTTGTGATTTTTTGTTGTATTTTGTTGTAACTTTATAGTTTAATTTTTCATGTAAATATCTATATTGATATGTCCTTGCTTCGCATTAAAATATGTTTAATGTTAGCCTGCTGTAAATACAGATAAGATTTAATAAAAAAACATTAATATATGATGTGTAACTGCGTTTAGGGGCAAAGTAGAGCACAAATATAGTTTTTGTCTATTTATGTTAGCAATTAATAATTTTAAAGGTACACTGTCTGACATTTATAGGACGTCTTAAACATATTACAACCTTGTTAGTATTGTTTATTGTTTGTAGACTCTGCCAAACATTATTTTGTCAGTCAGTGTTGTAGTTTTTTATTTGGTTTTGTGAATTTAACTACTTAGTTTACATTGGAAAATTTAGATGTAAGAGAATATTGTATCTTCACTGTATATATCTAATATTTAATCATTATTTCATATTCATAATCTTTGTAATATTCATGTTAAAAGTGATATCATTTACTTATAAATATAAATGGTTTTAAGCAGTTTGCTTAATATTTGTGTTGTGTATGAAGAGAAATAAAATTGTAAAAACAAAGTGTTTTTCTTTTTCCTGGATAATTTACAATATAGGAAAACTAATTTACGAAATCATTTATTCGAACTGAATCACCACGCACCATGTGAGGTATCATTGATTTTGATTATTTAACTTTAAGACAAGAACTTGGCTTAGTCTGTCTCTAGTTAAAACTAAATTCAACTGATAAATAGATTTCAAAACTTGTTTGAACTTTCTTGATAGATATGATGTGAAAGAAGTAACTTACAAATCATAACATCTCAACAGTCAAATTAACAAGATTTTATCAATATTTGTTATTGAATTACAAAGGATATTGCTCATCAATTTTGAGTACTATAATGATAGACAAAGTGTTTATAAAATAGGTTGTTAAAATTTGAGAGCAGGTCAAGTCAAACAAAGAAGAAAATCTACATAGTTTTTTTGTAGTTTCTTTGATCCTCAAATTTGAATAATTGTTTTTTCTCATATTTCCGTAACATGTCCAATCGTTTTTAAATGTGTATTATCCTAAAATACATACCCATAATCCAGTGTCATAAATTTTTGCAAAGTAATACAGTGACTTAGATTTTAGGGGATTGTCATTTTTCTCACTCTACTATATATACTACTGAATATTTTTTAAAACAACAACAAACAACTTTCCATATTCTTTGCACAATTTAGGAAAAAAAGGTAAACCATTTAATTTTGATTATTTTAACTGTTTTTGAGATATTTTAGTTTTAATGTTTGAACAATAATATAAATAATAATGAAATGTTAACATATTAAATACCTATATAGTTTATTATATTTTTATTACTTTAAACAAATATAATTAAGAATTAAAAAAAAATTGTAATCTAATATTTTTTTCTTATAAACAATCACGCTTTTTTATAATATCTAACTTTAATAGTACTTTCATCAAAGTATTTGTTGAATTTTTTCCATCCATACCGTTTTGAAGGATCTTTTTTACTATTGGCTGGGTTCAAATTAGGCATTAGACCTGCAAAGAGAAGTCAGTAATATTGAACATAATATAGTAAGCATAACATACCTGCTTTTTGTGCCATTGTCACTAAGCTCGATACTTTCCTTTGCTGCATATTACATAGTCCTGTGATTCTCTTAGGTAACATACATCCATCTGATCTGACAAACTGACTTAAAATAAGCACATCAGTGTGCTTTACTTCCAATCCCAGAGCGCATAATGGACAGACATTAGAATTTGAATTTTTAATTAAATAAGGTTCCCTTGGTGATGGGACAATATCGGCAGAGATAACCAATGTTTTACCCTCTTGAACTTCATTAACTAAAATGGTGTTATATCTTCAACAATTCTGAAATCAATTATAACGTATTAATACTTACTTTGTTTTAAATTAAGCTGTGCACTCAAAGATATGGCACGACTCGCATTTTGTGCAGATTTTATATTCGGTGCGTGTCTTATTATTCTCAGCAGAGAATTCATTTTAATAATTTATATTAAGAATAAAATGTCAAATAGGTTATACGTTCTAACTTAGAACATAACCTTAAATTTGCAATCATTTCTTCTTCTTCTTCTTACGCCAAAAATTGAAAGTTTTATGTAATTTTTATTTCAATGATTGTGAAACGGATAAATAACAATCAGAAGTCAAAAGTGCTTGAAATACTATAAAAGATATATTTTGAAGTAATTACCATAAACTAAACGCATATTGTACTGACTTCTTTACAAACGTATAATTATGTTTATTTATCTTTTTTTATTCGAATTTCATAAAAAGTTATATTAATAATCACAACATATATGTATATACAATCAAGAATATCAAGTATCAATTTTAATTCACAAAAGATTAATATATCTAACTTTTTAATAATTTATTTATATTACAGACCTATGATCATGTTCACCTCATTTTGTTATCTACTGCTGTTTCATGGAAATTTCTATACCACCACAGAATACACAAAAAATAAAAAACAATACATTATCTTGACACAAATATATATTTATAAATTACTATTGTCCAATTTAACTTGTATTTCCTCAGTCAAAGTTTTATTTAACTCTGAATCATTTAAATCAGTCTCTATTGTTTCAATTTTGGTCAAATGAGTTTGAACCATTGAATGAAAAGGGCTAGCCTCATATGACTTATGGTTCTTCATTTCCCTGCAAATATATTTATATTTAAAACATTATTGTGCAGTGATGTGATTGTATAAATTTACCTGAAAACCCCTAAAACCTGTTGAGGATCTAGTTCACAAAAAGTAGTCATTATATCAATGTTGTTAAAATAAGTTGAATGTTGTAATTTGGGAAGTAGAATATTTAAACCTGAACCAGGAACCCACTTTCTACAAACATAAGTATTAGATATATGTAAGAATACAAGTTAAATTCATGATTTACTCTACTGTTGGAAGTATCCGCTTTTTTCCTCTGTGAAAGAAAGTCTGAGCAAAATAATATAGTGGTAACAGATCTTCAATAGGCACTGGTATATCTTTCTTAAATTCGATTTTAACTAAATACATAAAATTTGAATCTACTTGATCCCCCTATAAAAAAGAAGTTCATTTGTGTATAAAATCCCAAAAACTCACTATACTTACTCTTTTTGTTCCAGTACTCTTTTTAGACTCCCAGGGTAAGAACACTTCTTTAGGGTATTTATTAATTAGTTTATAATCAAAAAACAAATTAAACAACACTGAAGACCACTTGTAAGTAATTAACTTTTCTTGAGGCATTGCTGTTAAAACCTTAAACCAAACATGAAATATTTCTATTAATTATAAAATTTATAACACTCACATGGTAGTCCTTTGGCCTCATTATTGCAAACAGTTTGATTCTTCCATGTGATATTATATCAGCTTGTAGTGGTAAAATTTTCATAAGGTATCTTAAAAAATTAATCTTGGACATAGGGCCAATAATGGTCATGCACGGATCTAAAGATAAGATCTAAGCTTAAAATAAATCTTACTTCTAATTGATTTAAATACCATCAGACCAATTTTTCTTGGGCACATTTTTTAAAAGCATATCAACTCTGTTATAATGATCCATTTTATCCAACCATGCATACCTATCTAACAAATACAGATCTTTCGTAAAAATTTCCACCCTACCAGGGTATTTAGTATCAAAATCCTATAAATAAATAATTAACTTTTAAATATTTTAAAAGTATTAGATATAAGTACTTTAAGCATTTCCCTAAACTCAGGACAGGATTCATACATTCTAACTAGAGGTACACCATTTTCTAATAATTCAGCTGATATAAAACCTAAACCTGGATTTGTTTCACATATCACTTGATTTTTTACATCTTTCACTTCAGGTAGAACAATTTGTGCGATTTCCTTTGCCACCTTTGAGCACATTAAATATATGTTATCAGGCAAAGTTTTGCGTTTACTTTCGAGATATTTTTTTGGTATATACTGTTTAATATTGTCAATTTCTGGGTGTCTATTAAAGAAATGTTTCATTTTCATTCCATGACTTTGTTTGACAAAGCTTTTTTTCTTCTCTGGTGGATTCTCTGAAGTGGTACATAATAATTTATATGATGGTGAGAATTTAACTCTACAAGTAAACTTTTGTAGATTCATTTAACTATTTAATTTTAATTTAAAAATATGTGGTTATAAATTTGGGAGAATATCTTTGGTTATGTTCATCGCTCATGGATCAGCGACATCCAAACAGAAAAGTTTAAAGAATTTACGATGTTAGAACGTGACGTAATAAAATTTATTTAATAGTAGATTACTATTCTATCACATATATAATAATTTAATAATTATAAATAAGTTATAAAATTTATAGGAAAATTATATATAGATCAAACTTTGAAGATTATTATAAAATATTTGTATAATTTTGAATTTTATACGTCACAAGTTGCATTCCGTGCCAACACTAGCGCATTCTCTTCTCAGAAGGTAGTTAGAAAATTATTGTTGGTAGTTAGTACGTCCCATAGAAAAGCTAAACGTCCAGTGGTTTTCGCGCCTTTTTTATTGCTGTTAAGCTCAGAGTATCTGAAACTGTGCTGCTGAAATTTATTGTTTAATACAATGTCATTAAGTGAATTTACACCAGAAAACCTCCGACAAAATAGAGACACATGGTTGGGCTACTTGGAAAACGCAGATATTTGGAACAGTATCCCTCTGCTAAACGTAAATGAGCCCCACAATTTCAAGCACGAAAGTCCTGTTAGATTTCGTGGAATGGTACAAGATATGCGCAGTCCTGAATTCTACTTGGAGGAATTCGAAAGTGTCAACTTAGACACCAACGAGAAGACACCGAGGTACGCCAAGTACGCAGATGATTTTGTACTAAAGGAAAATGAAAAGGTGGAGTTTGAACGTGAAGATTTCAAAAAGGCTGAAAGACAGTCTTACGTTGTTATTTCAACGCCTGGTTTAAACAGTTGGGTGCAGATTTATGAAGAGCAAATGGAAAAAATAAATCCAATTCCTGTTGAAGAAGTGAAAAGCGTTAAACGGGCAGTTGAAGATGAAGAAATGGAAACTGAACCAATCGAAATCAAACCACAGACCAGTAAAAAACAATGCACACAAGAGAATCAACCATCAATAAGCTCTGAGGTAAAAAATAGTATAGTTTTGAGAGAACATTCGAAGAGTTTTCCTTTGCCAGAAAGATCTGGCAAGAAGTGTCAGATTATTTTATATGATAACTATGATGAATTGAAACTGAATGATCTTGTGGAATTGGTGGGATTTCTTTCTTTTAATCCAGCATCTCAGGCTTGTATAGAGGAGGAGGATGAGTCAAAATTTGGAGTGCATCAACCACCAGTATCGATTGTTCCAAGAATCCACTGTGTTAAGTACAAAAAAGTAATACACAATAATCCCCTAATCAAAGATGAGGTACTTCCCACTGAAAGAATGCAATTTTTAAAAAAAGAATTGATGATTGTTTTAACACAGTTACTGTTGGGTGATACATTAGCTGCAGAGTATTTAATCTGTAATTTGGTGTCGGAGGTTTACCTTCGTAAAGACATGTTGGCTTTAGGAAAATTTTGTTTGAATATCTCGAATGTACCACAGTTTGAAAACATTGATTATGTTAAAACATTATATGAGTTTATTGAAATGTTAGTGCCAAAAAGCCATTATTTTCCAATGACATTAGAAAACATGAACAACCTACCATTTGTTCCCAAAAAGGATTATGGAACTGATAATTTAAACAGTGGCATTTTACAATTAAGTTCAAACACACACTTAGTGCTAGATGAAACTAAACTATCACCAGGAAAATTAAACACTTCAGGTGTAAACAACTTAAGAGCATTAGCATTGAGTATCAAAAATCAAAAAATCGCTTACGATTTTCAGTATTATCCTGTAGAATATAACTGTGATATTCCCTTCTTGATTTTGTCTGAAGGAAAATCTATGCTAACACCAGATTGTCTTTTAAAATTAAAACCTGAGGCTTCTTGTATCAGCACATTTGAAGAAATACTCCAAGCAGCAAAACATTTCTTAAAACCAGACCTTTTAAATGAGCTGAGAATTTATCTTACATTAGCCAGGCACACAAAATATGAAATCAATGATGATATTCAAAATTTGGTGCAACAGGAATTTGTTAATATGAGGCAAAATGAAAACGGTGTGACAGCTGACGATTTGCACAATCTTTTAGTATTGGCCCGTCTTGTATGTATTTCAGAAGGCAAAAATACACTTGATGATTCATGCTGGAAAAAAGCCTGTGAAATGGAGCAAGAGCGCAAAATCAGAATTACTTAATGATATTTGTTATTTATTTTATGTATTTTTTTATTTAAATAAAAACGTTTTAGAAAATGCAGCGTTTCATTATATCAGATGTCTAAATAAAATTTAAACTAAATCTGTATAAGCGGCGTGTTTACCACACTGTGCGTTTTTTAAAGTGGATAATTTAAATTATTTCGAGAATTAGAAAACCAATTGCATTATATTGCAACTAATATATTATCAAAATAAGTTTAATAAACAATGTAATCTACTGAATTAAGAAGAAATTTAAACTGGTAATAAAAACTAATATCACCAAATTCTTTGAGAAATTAGTAGAACAAAATTAATTAAAATTGAATGTTAACGGCAACAGTGATGGTTAGCCCTTGCTTTGCCGACAACTCGAGGATGCCCATTTAAAAAGGGTATCGATAACGTCCTCTGGGTCTGATGGTACACAGATTTGCAGTCATTTCCAAAATCTGCACAAAGCATGGATATAGAGAATGTGTGATTTCGTCTAGCAGAAATAATCAGTTCAGCGCAACTTACTACATTTTATGAGAACAATTATAGTGTCAAACTCTTCAGAAGAAGTCTTCTTTGAGATACTTACGGTGCTAACAATAAATAAGTTAGGAATGAATGTGTGTTAAAATCCACAAACAGAGTCTTTTGTAAAGAAAAATTTTACAATCAGAGGAATGTTGTTTATATTTATATACATTATATATCAAGAGTAAAATAAATTTAAAACACCGACCGTCAAGAGCTGCAAATATTCAAATAATGTTAATACACGGAATAAAACATATTGAAAATATTTTAATCTATTTAATTTAGTAAATTCGAGTAACATTTCAGAACCGAAGACTTGAATACAAAAGAATTTGAACATTGAAATTGTATGAACTAGTGTGGCCATTCAGCAAACCGATTTCCTGTCAACTGATTATTTTCGTTAGACATGTTCGACACCGACTGGACTCGGCACGGTTCGGTTTCTGAATCGCAACGCAACTGCCGTGGACCTACGTATCAGCATTACATAAACGTGGAAATATGAAACTCGGTGCGAATCCCCAACATTGTTGTTGACATATAATTTGAAATTAATATATACATATATATCGCAGTCGTTGATATTTTTGTTATTAAAAATAATTTTATAATGTAATCTTTGTATTAGTTATCTATTTTCAAACTTTGAATGAATTATTTGAATTATTCTTAATAAAAATTTTGTTTTAAGAAACTAATATCCATTAAACGTTTGTTAATTTACATATATCACAAAGGTTTAAAGTTATTTAACAAAAAGGAGAAATTATACAAAGTACATTTATAATTAAATATTCTACAATTTGACTAGGAATTTGTATTGCAGACAACAGGGAGAGTCAAAAATATTTATAATTTAATTTATTTAATTTATAAAGTAAATCTTTAGGTAAGTATTTATATTATATAAATATTTATTATCTGCAACAAAACAAATATTTAATATTCGTAGTAACCCAATTCTAATAATTTTTTTAGCAAAAAACATTATCTCAACTTTTGAAATAAACATTCTTCTTTCTTAAATCACATAAAATATTACTTAAATCTTTAATTTTGGAAAAAATAAGTCAAGCTTCTGTTTTTATTCGGTATTTAGACAATTTTCTTGAAATCGTTATTAACTATGTTAATATGTACTGTGGTCTTTATATTTTTATTGACTAAATTATCATTTTAAAGTAAGAAATTTGAACATTTATTTAAATTCCTTTTTAGGTTAATTAAAGAATAAATTTAATGTTTTGAGACACTTCAATATTATTACTATCACACTAAAAAGTATTCATTTTTTAATTCTTAAACCGATGGCCTAAATATAATTTGAATAAAAAGGACAACTTAATTTTATAGGCGGTTGTCAATTTGTTACAGCCCAACACAAATTATTTAATTTAATAATAAAATATTTAAGCAAAAATGTTTTATAATTAATTAATTTTTTGTATTCGATTCAAAACTCGAACTTTTCATTTGTCTCTGTAAAAGTTTGGGAGGCAAATAGGTACGTGAGGTAGAGAAAGATGAAAGAAGATAGGGCCAAATCGCGCCGGTCAAGTAGGCTGTGTAATTTTGTGTGGTCGCCGCCATTCAATTGCTTTTCTTATAATTACAATTTGGGATAGAAAAAGGGGAAAATTTGCGATTTTGCAATTTTGAAATTTTGAGATTTTTGATGTCTGAGAAGCATTTGAATAAGATTCGCAGTGAACAATTAATATTTTTATCAACTTGAACGAGGCGTTTGATAAGTTGAGGAGGAAAGTAAGATAACTTGTAGCTGGTGATTAACAATTCTTACAATTAAAAATATACATATTATTAAATGTAAAAATAAATGATGTTTTAAGTATAATAGAAGGGAAATAGAAAATAAATATATTCTATTCCCGCTTGTTTCTGCATTTCGTGCGTCATCAGATAGGACAAAATTCAAAATTGTATCTCTGCAGTAGAAGTACAATTTTAAAAATCCTATGACAAGCCTTACAATTTAAAAATACAATTTTGGGTTAGTAATTTGTAGGTGAGCTTGTCGCTGCATTTACGGCGAAAACTATTCAATTCAAAAATAGTAATCCTCGCTAAGTAAATGCAGCCCTACACTAAATTTTAATTTACTAAAATCTAAATACGCTATTATCTATAAATAAATTAAAATTATTAATTACTATGAATTCCTATAAATAAAAAAATAATTAAAAAATGAACAGAAAGGAAATTTGTTTGTTGGCCAAAAATTTGACGAACAAAAGGGAATTTGTTGGTCAATAATATGACGAACAAAAAGGGAATTTGTTGGTCAATAATATGACGAACAAAAAGGGAATTTGTTGGTCAATAATATGACGAACAGAAAAAGAATTGGTAGGTCAGGGATTTTGTTCAATAAATGTGATGAAAATAAAACAAACTAAATTTTCTTTTATTTATTTAAGTTGAAAGAGAGAGCCTTATTAGTATTATTTAAAAGACAAATAAATGAATCCAATATTCCTGAAAATCTTACCAAACAAACATTTAACACAAATGTATTATTAATTTATTTGAGCTGAAAAGAAAGAAAGTCTGATTAGACTGGACAAAGAAAATAAAAATAAAACATACCAAACAAACATTTAACACAACTGTATTATTAATTTATTTGAGCTGAAAAGAAAGAAAGTCTGATTAGATTGGACAAAGAAAATAAAAATAAACCATCCCTGAAACTCATAAAAATATCTTTCTTACATTTTTCAAAAACATATTTATATATTAATCAAAACATGATGATGCAAGAAGATTTGGAATTAAAATCAATATGTTCAAAAAATTACTTTGCGTTGCCAGTTGCCAGGTCTCGTTCTGGACCTACCTGAATCTAATCAAAAACTTTCAATTAATATCATTGTTTCATTGATAATTAAAATTATGATTTATTACCTTTAATGCCCTTTCCCTGTCGCCTTATCGTCTTTCTAGTAGTTGGTTGGGTCATCATGGTCCAAGTGTGAGCAGGACGATCAACGAAAAAATGAACAAAAATTATTCTCTTATTGTTTTAACCAGAGAAAGCATTTATTCTTACTAATTCATCGATACTATACTCATCCATGCAAAGTTTAATGGATGCGTTTATTCATATGAACTAATCCATGCAAAGTTTTATGCATGCATTTATTCTCAACTGATGTATATTCACTCTACTTAATCCAAGTAAAGTTGAATTATTGTCATGATTTTATCATTTAAAGCATGCATTTATTCTTATGAACTAATCCTTGCAAAGTTTTATGCATGCATTTATTCTCAACTGAAGTATATTCACTCCACTTAATCCAAGTAAAGCTGAATTATTGTCATGATTTTATCATTTAAAGCATGCATTTATTCTTATGAACTAACCATGCGAAGTTTTTTCCATGCATTTATATTTAATTGAATGATACTCCACTTAATCCAAGTAGAGTTGATTCATTCTTAAATTTTGTCATTTAATGCATGCATTTATTCTCAACTGATGTATATTCACTCTACTTAATCCAGGTAAAGTTGAATTATTGTCATGATTTTATCATTTAAAGCATGCATTTATTCTTATGAACTAATCCATGTAAAGTTTTATGCATGCATTAATTTTCAACTCATGTATATTCACTCTACTTAATCCAAGTAAAGCTGAATTATTGTCATGATTTTATCATTTAAAGCATGCATTTATTCTTATGAACTAACCATGCGAAGTTTTATTCATGCATTTTATATTCAATTGAATGATATTCCACTTAATCCAAGCAGAGTTGACTTATTTCTGAAATTTTGTCATTTAATGCATGCATTTATTCTTATAAACTAACCATGCAAAGTTTTATTCATGCATTTATATTCAATTGAATGATACTCCACTTAATCCAAGTAGAGTTGACTTATTTCTGAAATTTTGTCATTTAATACATGCATTTATGCTTATAAACTAATCATGCAAATATTTATTCATGCATTTAATTTTAATTGAATGATATTCCACTTAATCTAAGTAGAGTTGACTTATTTCTGAAATTTTGTCATTTAATGCATGCATTTATTCTTATAAACTAACCATGCAAAGTTTTATGCATGCATTTATTCTCAACTCAAGTATATTCACTCTACTTAATCCAAGTAAAGTTGAATTATTGTCATGATTTTATCATTTGAAGCATGCATTTATTCTTATGAACTAACCATGCGAAGTTTTATTCATGCATTTATATTCAATTGAATGATACTCCACTTAATCCAAGTAGAGTTGACTTATTTCTGAAATTTTGTCATTTAATACATGCATTTATGCTTATAAATTAATCATGCAAATATTTATTCATGCATTTAATTTTAATTGAATGATATTCCACTTAATCTAAGTAGAGTTGACTTATTTCTGAAATTTTGTCATTTAATGCATGCATTTATTCTTATAAACTAACCATGCAAAGTTTTATGCATGCATTTATTCTCAACTCATGTATATTCACTCTACTTAATCCAAGTAAAGTTGAATTATTGTCATGATTTTATCATTTAAAGCATGCATTTATTCTTATGAACTAACCATGCGAAGTTTTATTCATGCATTTATATTCAATTGAATGATACTCCACTTAATCCAAGTAGAGTTGACTTATTTCTGAAATTTTGTCATTTAATACATGCATTTATGCTTATAAACTAATCATGCAAAAATTTATTCATGCATTTAATTTTAATTGAATGATATTCCACTTAATCTAAGTAGAGTTGACTTATTTCTGAAATTTTGTCATTTAATGCATGCATTTATTCTCATAAACTAACGATGCAAAGTTTTATGCGTGCATTTATTCTCAAATGACGTATATTCACTCTACTTAATCCAAGTAAAGTTGAATTATTATCATAATTTCATCATTTAAAGCATGCATTTATTCTCAAGTGATGTATATTCACTCTACTTAATCCAAGTAAAGTTGAATTATTGTCATGATTTTATCATTTAAAGCATGCATTTATTCTTATAATCTAACCATGCAAAGTTTTATGCATGTATTTATTCTCAACTGTTGTATATTCACTCTACTTAATCCAAGTAAAGTTGAATTATTGTCATAATTTCATCATTTAAAGCATGCATTTATTCTTATAAACTAACCATGCGAAGTTTTATTCATGCATTTATATTTAATTGAATGATACTCCACTTAATCCAAGTAGAGTTAACTTATTTCTGAAATTTTGTCATTTAATACATGCATTTATTCTTATAAACTAACGATGCAAAGTTTTATACGTGCATTTATTCTCAACTGATGTATATTCACTCTACTTAATCCAAGTAAAGTTGAATTATTGGCATAATTTCATCACTTAAAGCATGCATTTATTCTCAAGTGATGTATATTCACTCTACTTAATCCAAGTAAAGTTGAATTATTCTCATGATTTTATCATTTAAAGCATGCATTTATTCTTATGAACTAACCATGCGAAGTTTTATTCATGCATTTATATTCAATTGAATGATACTCCACTTAATCCAAGTAGAGTTGACTTATTTCTGAAATTTTGTCATTTAATACATGCATTTATGCTTATTAACTAATCATGCAAATATTTATTTAAGCATTTATATTCAATTGAATGATACTCCACTTAATCCAAGTAGAGTTGACTTATTTCTGAAATTTTGTCATTTAATTCATGCATTTATTCTTATAAACTAACCATGCAAAGTTTTATGCATGCATTTATTCTCAACTCATGTATATTCACTCTACTTAATCCAAGTAAAGTTGAATTATTGTCATGATTTTATCATTTAAAGCATGCATTTATTCTTATAATCTAACCATGCAAAGTTTTATGCATGCATTTATTCTCAACTCATGTATATTCACTCTACTTAATCCAAGCAAAGTTGAATTATTGTCATAATTTCATCATTTAAAGCATGCATTTATTCTTATAAACTAACCATGCGAAGTTTTATTCATGCATTTATATTTAATTGAATGATACTCCACTTAATCCAAGTAGAGTTGACTTATTTCTGAAATTTTGTCATTTAATGCATGCATTTATTCTTATAAACTAACCATGCAAAGTTTTATGCATGCATTTATTCTCAACTCATGTATATTCACTCTACTTAATCCAAGTAAAGTTGAATTATTGTCATAATTTCATCATTTAAAGCATGCATTTATTCTTATGAACTAACCATGCGAAGTTTTATTCATGCATTTATATTCAATTGAATGATACTCCACTTAATCCAAGTAGAGTTGACTTATTTCTGAAATTTTGTCATTTAATACATGCATTTATGCTTATAAACTAATCATGCAAACATTTATTCATGCATTTAATTTTAATTGAATGATATTCCACTTAATCTAAGTAGAGTTGACTTATTTCTGAAATTTTGTCATTTAATGCATGCATTTATTCTTATAAACTAACCATGCAAAGTTTTATGCATGCATTTATTCCCAACTCATGTATATTCACTCTACTTAATCCAAGTAAAGTTGAATTATTGTCATAATTTCATCATTTAAAGCATGCATTTATTCTTATAATCTAACCATGCAAAGTTTTATGCATGTATTTATTCACAACTGTTGTATATTCACTCTACTTAATCCAAGTAAAGTTGAATTATTGTCATAATTTCATCATTTAAAGCATGCATTTATTCTTATAAACTAACCATGCGAAGTTTTATTCATGCATTTATATTTAATTGAATGATACTCCACTTAAACCAAGTAGAGTTAACTTATTTCTGAAATTTTGTCATTTAATACATGCATTTATTCTTATAAACTAACGATGCAAAGTTTTATGCGTGCATTTATTCTCAACTGATGTATATTCACTCTACTTAATCCAAGTTGAATTATTGTCATAATTTCATCATTTAAAGCATGCATTTATTCTCAAGTGATGTATATTCACTCTACTTAATCCAAGTAAAGTTGAATTATTCTCATGATTTTATCATTTAAAGCATGCATTTATTCTTATAATCTAACCATGCAAAGTTTTATGCATGTATTTATTCTCAACTATTGTATATTCACTCTACTTAATCCAAGTAAAGTTGAATTATTGTCATAATTTCATCATTTAAAGCATGCATTTATTCTTATAAACTAACCATGCGAAGTTTTATTCATGCATTTATATTTAATTGAATGATACTCCACTTAATCCAAGTAGAGTTGACTTATTTCTGAAATTTTGTCATTTAATACATGCATTTATTCTTATAAACCAACGATGCAAAGTTTTATGCGTGCATTTATTCTCAACTGATGTATATTCACTCTACTTAATCCAAGTAAAGTTGAATTATTGTCATAATTTCATCATTTAAAGCATGCATTTATTCTCAAGTGATGTATATTCACTCTACTTAATCCAAGTAAAGTTGAATTATTCTCATGATTTTATCATTTAAAGCATGCATTTATTCTTATGAACTAACCATGCAAAGTTTTATGCATGCATTTATTCTCAACTGATGTATATTCACTGTACTTAATCCAAGTAAAGTTGAATTATTCTCATGATTTTGTCATTTAAAGCATGTATTTATTCTTATGAACTAACCATGCGAAGTTTTATTCATGCATTTATATTCAATTGAATGATACTCCACTTAATTCAAGTAGAGTTGACTTATTTCTGAAATTTTGTCATTTAATACATGCATTTATGCTTATAAACTAATCATGCAAATATTTATTCATGCATTTATATTCAATTGAATGATACTCCACTTAATCCAAGTAGAGTTGACTTATTTCTGAAATTTTGTCATTTAATTCATGCATTTATTCTTATAAACTAACGATGCAAAGTTTTATGCGTGCATTTATTCTCAACTGATGTATATTCACTCTACTTAATCCAAGTAAAGTTGAATTATTGTTATGAATTTATCACTTAAAGCATGCATTTATTTTTATGAACTAATCCATGCAAAGTTTTATACATGCATTTTTTCTCAACTGTTGTATATTCACTCCACTTAATCCAAGTAAAGTTGAATTATTGTCATGATATTATCATTTAAAGCATGCATTTATTCTTATGGACTAATCCACGCAAACTTTTATGCATGCATTTATTCTCAACGACACCACAGCCCACCCTACCGGTCGATAAGAAGTTCGATAACAGACTGACTGGTGTGACTCAAGCGGCGTCTTATATAGCGGCTAATGTCGGCTAATGTCGGCTAATGTCGGCGACTCATCCCTTGCGTCTGATTGGTCGACGTCGAGTGTTTGTTAAGTCATGCGTATCGAGAACGATTTCAACCGAATTGAAAATTTTCCTTTACAATATTTGAATTTTAAACAAATATCATCTATTGATTTATAATAAATAATTGTTTATATGTTATTATAATCATTATATTA
The DNA here is from genome assembly GCF_024364675.1 of Aethina tumida. NCBI lineage: Eukaryota > Metazoa > Arthropoda > Insecta > Coleoptera > Nitidulidae > Aethina > Aethina tumida. The sequence continues at coordinate 58,065,577 of NC_065435.1, read as the reverse complement.
ACAATATTGTTAAAGTTAAATTAAATTTATAATTGACAATTTATAAACAATAGATTCATTTCAATCGAAAGTAAATAATAAGAAATAACGAAAATACAACTATTTGGAAGATACAAATAATATCCAAAATTTATTGTAAAAATACATAAATATATATGATTTATATACGTTAATCACCCCTTGCGTCACGTTCTCAATTAATTGGCAATTATAAGATTAATTTATCTTTAACAATATGTTATATTAATTATAATGATTATAATAACATTTGTAAATTTGTATTATTATTAATACATATTATTAATAATTAACATATTTAATTATATATATTTATGTATTTTTGCAATAAATTTTCGATAGAAATGAGTCTATTGTTTATAAATTATCGATTATAAAATTAACTTAACATTAACAATATGTTATATTAATTATAATGATTATACTGATAATAAATTATAAACCATTATTTATTTACAAAACAATAGGTGAAATTTGTTTAAAATTCAAATATTGAATAGGAAAATTTTCAATTCGATTGAGAATGTTTTCGATACGCATGACTTAACAAAAACTCGACGTCAACCAATCAGACGCAAGGGATGAGTCAGACCAGTCAGTCTGTTATCGACCGTTGTATTGATCGGGTGGGTGGGTCTTTGATGTAATGTCCGCGCCGCCATACCCTCCAAGTTATTTCGGTATTGCAGTTCGGTTTAGTGTAGTGTCTCGTGTGTTCAATTAGTGTTGTGAATCACAACTTGTGATTAGTGCTCTATTGGATATACTGAATACGACCATGGATGCAATGTAGGTGCCTTTTTGTTACAAATCAATTGTTTACGGAGTTATTCGAATTCGAATTCAAATAAAATATTTGAACGACACATTAATGTTGTTCTTTTTTATTTCAATTATATTTTGAAATTATTTTATACCAATTCTTACCTAGAAATATAAATTTAGTTAAGTCTACTGAAACTTAAATCCAATAATCAATATAAATTTCCTTTATAATGTGGGTTATATAAGTAATAATTAAAATATTAAAATAATTTACATTAATTTTAATTAAAAGTTTTGGGAAATAAACGCTTAACAATTAAGAAAATAATTCAAACAGACTCACGCCATAATTAAGAATAAGATACAGAGTAACTAGTTAATGATATGTGTTTATAATTACAGAAGTCGCTAATAATATAAATAAATAATCAGTTCTCAATGTTTCAACTATTGAAAAAACAATTGAATGGTTGATAATAATTAAAATAATAAATACATTCATAACTCTTTGCATGAATTAGTTGGAAAGACGATAAGGCAACAAGGAAAGGGCATTAAAAGTAATAATTCATAATTTTAGTTATCCATGTAACTATATTAATTGAAGGTTTTTGATTAATTGCAGGTAGGTCCAGAACGAGACTAGATAACCTGGCAACTGGCAACGCAAAGTTTTTGTCCATATTGATTTTAATTCCAAATCGTCTTGCATCATCATTTGATTTATATATAAATAAGTTTTTGAAAAATGTAAGAAAGGTATCTTTCATGATTTTCAGGAATGGTTTATTCTTATTTTCTTTATATAATCTAATCAGAAATTCTTTTCAGCTCAAATAAATTAATGATACAGTTGTGTTAAATCTTAGGTATGATTTTCAGGAGTATTGTATTCATTTATATGCCTTTTAAATAATACTAATAAGGCTCTCTCTTTCAGCTTTTTGTTAGTCATATTATTGACCAACAAATTCCCTTCTTGTTCGTCAAATTATTGGCCAACAAATTTCCTTTTTGTTCATTTTTTAATTATTTTTTTATTTGCAGGAATTCATAATAATCAATAATTTTAATTCATTTACAGATAATAAAGTATTTAGACTTTCGTAAATTGTAACTTAGTGTAGGACTGCATTTACTTAGCGAGGATTAATATTTTTGAATTGAATAGTTTTCGCCGTAAATGCAGCGACAAGCCCACCTACAAATTACTAACCCAAAATTATATTTTTAAATTGTAAGGCTTGTCATAGGATTTTCAAAATTCTACTTCTACTGCAGAGATACAATTTTGAATTATGTCCTATCTGATTACGCACTAAATGCAGAAACAAGCGGGAATATAATTTTGGCTGTTTTATAATATTATATATTTAAAACATTTATTGATATGTTTATTTTTAAATGTAAGAATTATTACCCAGTTACAAGTTTGCTAACCTTCCTTCTCAACTTATCAAACGCATCGTTCAAGTTGATAAAAATATTAATTGTCACTGCGAATCTTATTCAAATGCTTCTCAGACATCAAAAATCGCAAAACCGAAAATCGGTAATTTTTCCCTTCTCCTATCCAAAACTGCAATTATAAGAAAAGCATTTGAAAGGCGACGACCCCACAGAATTACACAGTCTACTTGACCGGCACGATTTGGCCCCATCTTCATTCATCTTTCTCTAATTCACCTTAATATCTGCCTCTCGCACTTACAGAGACAAATGAAAAGTTCACTTGTGAATCGAACAGAAACAAATTAATTAATTAAAAAACATTTTTGTTTAAATATTTTATTATTAAATTAAATAATTTCTGTTGGACCGTAACAAATTGCCAACCACCTATAAAATTAAGTTGTCCTTCTTATTCAAATTATATTTAGGCAATAGATTTAAGAATTAAAAAATAAATACTCTTTAGTGTGATTTAGTGTGAATAATATTGAGGTGTCTCAAAATATTAAATTTATTCTTTAATTAACCTAAAAATGAATTTAAATAAAACATCTTCAAATTTCTTACTTTAAAATGATAATTTAGTCAATAGAAATATAAAAGACCACAGTACATATTAAGAAAGTTAATAACAATTTCAAGAAAATTGTCTAAATACCGAATAAAAACAGAGGCTTGACTTATTCTTTCCAAAATTAAAGATTTAAGTAATTTTTTATGTGATTTAAGAAAGAATGATGTTTATTTTAAAAGTTGAAACAATGATTCTTGATAAAAAAAATCATTAGAATTGGATTAATACGAATATTAAATATTTGTTTTGTTGTAGTTTATAAATATTTATACAATATAAATACTTACCTAAAGATTTACTTTAGATATAACTTTATTTTGTATTATACTAAAGTTTAAACTATATTGTTTCATTATTAAAAAATATATAATATATACGTATAAGTTTTAATTTGTTTAAAAACATTTTTTTAATTACGGTGCATTCGCTAAGATAATAACATATACAAGTTATTCAAAAATATATAATTATAACTATAAACACCATAAGTTATATATGTATAGTAAAAATTGTTTAAAATAAATATAAAATATATGATTATAAATTTCCATTTGTGTTTTATTAATTGTAATCGTATTTAAATATATTTAAATGAATGAAAAGATATTTAGATCAAATGTAATTATATCGATGTGTCCCAAAATGTAATTAATTTCTATTCTATTCTATTCTAAAAATTTGCGATAAAACATACCCAAATATAATAATAATTTCCTTCGTTAAAATCACAAAAAACAGTTTTAAGAAACATGGAACACCACGACACGCATGTACAAAGTTACCTCGACGAACAATTTGTGAAAAATATTGAAAACCTATGTCTGATTCTTACCAAAATCTAAAACCGTTTAAACAGCAAACATTGTTTGTTGCGATTCCTGAAAAATATACGTGCACCTGTGACCTATTTAATTTATTTGCTATTATTTTGAACTATGTCAGTAAAAACTACAATTTAAAATATAAAATTGAATTTAAGTGTGTTTTCATTAGGCCATTAGTCAAATTGTAGAATATTTAATTAAAAATGGTAATTAGCATTTTATTGGATACATAATCTGAAATGAATAGTTAAGTAGTATTGTTTTGTAAAATATTAATTAATTATATTAATAATATAATGTTTTATTTGTTTATATTTAATTTGAATTATATTAGTAAAAATTATAATTTAACATATAAACTTAAATTTAAGAATAGACAACAATAAATTTAAAATTTTTATATAATTCATAAAATCCAGGGTTGAAATTTTAAAATACGAAATTACACTTAAGTACGTTAATTAGTATAATTAACTAATTTATGTAAAAATTTAATATTAATAAGAACGATACTAATATATACTTGAATGTTAAAGGAATATAAAAACGGAACAAAATAATTGTCAGTGCAAACCTCATTGAAATTATTCTCAAACAACAAAAATCCAATTTTTCCCCTGCTTCTCTCTAAAAGTGCGATTCTTAGAAATAACAATTGAAAGTGCCGGTCACACTTTGCACAACTTACTTAACGGCGCATCCACCAATCGCCACTCATCTTTCTCCAACACTCGTAATTATGCATTTCTTTTTTTTCACTCTTGCTGGGATAAATGCAAATTGGAAAAATGTCGAAAATCTAACTGAAGACACGGGACAGAGGACACATCTTATTCCAACCAAAATCAAAAATTCCTTCGTCCACCGCCGACCAATATAATTGCAGATACATCAAGGTGTGAATAATTATTCAATTTATTTACATGAAAAAAATTATATTTTAAAATAAATTCATTCGTTTATATTAATTCCTACAAACTTTGACATCCAATATCTTTTAAAAGTTAAGAGTTATAAAAAAATTGTAAGATACCCTTTTTGTAGAGTATTCAACTTCCTGCAAGAAATGTAAATAGAAATTTTCTGCTCCTCTTTGAAGAGCATTTTTATAGGTGCGTAGAAACCAAATTTTCAGTGTCGAAAGTTAAATAAAAATATTCAATTATTTTGGTCCACCCTAATATATATAGAAACTATTAAAATTATTTAATTTTATTTAGCTTATTTATCTTCTGCCGGTCTTGTTATCATAATTGTCCAATTATTTGATATAATTTTTACAGTATTTATATTAATTGATGAATTTGCAATAAGAATATTATGAATATTACATATATGTAAAGTTAGTTTAAATCCTAGTATTTAGGCATCTAGTGGTACTATTGCGTTTTATAGTACCTTTATTTGATATTATTAATAATAAACTATTTTGTATAATTTCTCCTTTTTCTTAAATAACTTTAAACCTTTCTGATATATGTAAATTGACAAACGTTTTATGGATATTAGTTTCTTAAAACAAAATTTTTATTAAAAGTTTGAAAATAGGTCTGAATAATAGAAAGGTTACATTATAAAATTAATAAAATTTTTAATAACAAAAATATCAACGACTGTCTATTTCGCGATTTATATATTAATTTCAAATTATATATCAACAACAAAGTTGGGGATTCGCACCGAGTTCATATTCCCAAGTTTATGTAATGCTATAAGAACACTTGTTTACTTCGCGACAGATATGTGGTTCCACGACAGTTGCGTACCGATTCAGAAACCGAACCATGCCGAGTCCAAAGGTGTCGAACGTGTCTATCGAAAATAACCAGTTCACAGAAAGTCGGTTTGCGGAATGGCCACACTGGTATGAACATTTGAACTACCGCACATGTCAAAGAACACGCTTTTGTTAATCTAACCTGAAAAAGCAAGTCGTACTGTTTCGAAAATGTCGAAATTGTTCGACGGAGATTCAGATTGCGAGTTTGATGTTAAAACAAATAATGAATATGCAAAAAATTACGATAATTGGCGTAAAAAAGAGGAAATCAACAAACGTAAGTAAATTGCCATTGTTGTTTTGTTCTGGTTCAACGTGTACATTTTTTTTAGTAAAAACAAAATATGGAGAAGAAAACATTGACTTCAGTCTGGATAATGATTCTTCGAGTTCATCGGAGGACGATGAAGATGGTGTGGAGTTAACTGAAGAAGTTGAGAAGGATTTCTTTAAAACGCTCGCATGTTTGAAAAAGAAGGATCCTCGTATTTATGATGGAAACGTTAATTTTTTTAATGAAAAACAAGCCTCGCCTAAGAAAGAGAAAAAGAAGAAGGAACAGCCAATGTTCATAAAAGATTATGAACGGAAGCTTATTTTGGAAAAAGGTGGCCAACTCAGTGACAGTGAACAGGAAGATGACGATCCAAGATCTAAGTCGCCAACTTATGTAGAGGAACAAAAAAAGTTAAAAGAGAATTTGAAAAATGCATTGAATAATATAGAGGATGAAAATGATGAAAGCTGGGGTGGTCTGTTTAAGGAGAGAAAGAAAACACAAGAGGAGAAAGCAAAGGAAGAAGCAGAATATAAAGAATGGCTCATTGGACAGAAAGAAACATTGGAAGACAAAAATATTGAATCAGATTTAAAACCTTTGAAGGATTTTTGGAATAACCCTAAGTTGGACAAAGGTGAACAATTCCTTCGAGATTATATTCTAAATAAAAAGTAAGTGACAACATAAAATTTATTAGAAAAGTTTTAAAATTTATTTTCCAGGTATTTAGATAAAGAAGATGAGAATTATATACCTACATATGATGAAATTATTCACGATTCTGATGCATCATTATCAGATGATGCCGAAGAAATTGAAAGGCAAGAAGAGTTTGAACATAAGTTTAACTTTAGATTTGAAGAACCTGACCAAGAGTTTGTATGTCTTTATAAATACTTAAATATTTTGTATTTAATTCAAAAATCCTTTTAGATTAAAAGGTATCCTCGTACTATGGAACATTCCTTGAGACAGAAAGATGACAAAAGGAAATTAAAAAGGGCTGAGGTTAAAGAGAGAAAGAAGAAAGAAAAGGAAGAAAAAATGCAGGATCTCAAAAAACTAAGAGAGCTGAAAAGAAAAGAAATAGAAGAAAAACTTGAAAAACTAAAAGAGATTTCAGGAAATGATGATATTGGTTTTCAAGATGAAGATATTGATGGTGATTTTGATCCAGAGGCTCATGACAGAAGAATGCAGGCATTATTTAATAATGAATTTTATGAGGGGCCAGAAGAAGACCAAAAGCCAGAATTTCCAGATATAGATGAAGAACTAGAAATAGGTATTTCATTTTTCAAAATTAAATACTTAGATGTAGTTAATGATATGTTATTTTGCAGAGAGATGGGATAAATATGGTGAAGCTGAAGTTGACGCTGAAACTCAGTATGAACCACACTGTGAGGATGAAAATTTTAATGTAGGTATTTAATAATTTTCATCTTTTATTTATTTAACAAATAATGAATTTTAGATGGACTGTGACTACAATCCTGATCAATCAACTCAAGAAGAACTAATAGAAAATTCCAAAGGAAAGAAAAAACGTAAGCGAAAATCCAAGTTTGCTCAAGCAGTGAGCAAACCTAAACCAAAATTCGATCCAACTGACAAAACATATGAAAAATATTTTGATGAATATTATAAATTAGACTGTGAAGACTTTATAGGAGATATACCATGTAGATTTAAGTACCGCGAAGTTGTTCCAAATGACTTTGGTTTGAGTGTTGAAGAGGTAATTTGTGTAAAATAATTATTATTTGCATTATATTTATTAAAATCCGTCGCGTATAAGTTAATTATGAATGTATTATTACAGATTTTAATGGCTAAAGATAGAGAGCTTAATAAATGGTGTTCCTTAAAAAAGGCTGTGCAAATTAGACCTGACCATGTAGAGAAGTATGATCAGATTGCATTTGCAAAGAAGGGACAAAATATTAACTTGAAAAGAAAATTGTTGCCAAGTTTATTTGAAGAGGATAAAGAAATAAATGATGATACTAATGGCCATCTGCAACAAGTTGTAGATGCCAGTAATACCTCAAAGAAAAAGAAAAAAATTAAAAATTCTGAAAATCAAGAAAATAAAACAAAAGAAGAAGAATCAAATGCCAAGACAAATAAGGAAGAGGACAGTGAGATTTCAAATAAAATGTTAAAGGATGACCAAACTGATGCTGAAAAAATGAGTGATGTACTTGTTAAGAAAAAGAAAAAAGGAAAAAAAGATTTGTCAAGTTGTGAAAGTACTAATGTTAGCCAGAATGAAACTAATGGAGACATTAATACAGATATTGTTTCAAAAAGTAATGAAAACGAGAATGAGAATGTGTCAGATATGGTAAAAACAGATTCTAAGAAGAAGAAAAACAATAACAATTCAACAGAACCTAATACAACCAATAAACAGAAAAATAACAAAAGGAAAAGGAAACTCTCAGAAAATAAGTTAAATCACAAAAAGAGGAAAACAGATGTGGAAGTTGGCATTTCAGACGCCAGATTGAAAGCGTTTGGAATAAAGCCGAAGAAATTCAAAAATAAATTAAAATATGGTAATAAACAATAAAATGTATATAATTTTATAATTACGTTTAATATAAATTTTCTTGTATAAAACTATATGATAAAATAAATATATTATAAAACCTTAATTTTTTTTATTTTATTTAATAAGATTTGTTGGATTTTTTAATAGAGATGTTAATTCAGTTTTACACTCCAAGACAAACAAATATGCATATGTATGTTAAGGTAATAATTTCTAATAATTTTATTTTCTTTCCACAAACTGTTTTTCCGCAGTATTCTTTTAACTGATATATTTTGTTGAGTTCTTTAACATCGTAAAATAATTCAAATTAGATTTTTTTCTGCTATGATAGCAATTTTGGAACGTGACAATGAATCGACAAGTAGCCTAAATGTGCAATGTGCAAACTGGTAATGCGCACTCCTTACATCTCAAAGAACTTTTTTTACATCCTCTGTTAAACTGGGGACATCAGATTAACCGCAGACGACGATCACCGATTATAAATGTTTGTTCACAGATGCGTCTAGATACACATCACTTGAATAGTCGTTTTAGGACATTGTGTGAACGTGGTGAGAGAATCATGGGCAAAACATTACTCCAGTTCTTTTGGAGGTGATGTTGTAACAGTGTGAGGTGGAGTTTCTTTAGAGACGTACAGAATTGCCCATATTTTACCGAGAAACTTTAAATGCTTGACGATATCACAACTTGGTTATTCAGCTAATTATTATTCCATTTGTTCAAGAAATTGGACTAGATTTGGTTCAAAAATTGTGATATTACTCGGATGCAGTGACCCATGTTCCCCAGATTGCAATTCAATTGAACACGTATGGGACTGTCTTCGAAGACAAATTTACATGCGAGACCACCAGCCTCAAAATTTAGAGGAGATTGTTAATGCTTTTTCAGAGGAATGGCAAAAAGAATTTAAGAATTAAGAATTTTTTTTGTTAACAGATTTTGAGTATTCTAAGGAGAGTGGAAGCTATTCATAGAACAAGGGGGACCAACTAAATACTGATTGGAAAAATGTAGCTGATAATAATCTGTTTATCTATTTTACAATGAATTAGTGATTAGATACTTTATTAAAACTTATTTAATTGTAATATGAAGCCCTTGATATTATGATTTTTGTAGTAATTCGGATCTTCTTTTTCAAAAGATACTCAGTATATATTTTACTTTTGAATGCAAAATTTCTAATATAATACCAAGGACCTACTGTAAAAAAATGATCCTTTTAAATCTTACCAAGATATTTTATTTAATAAGGAACAGCCGCAAATTAGAAAGTCATTAAGAATTAAAAAATAGTACAAACAAATTCTTAAAATCATATGAGGAACGTTATATAAATACATATAAAACGTAAAAGTGGCACAATAGAAAAAAATAATGAAAACACGTAATTCTATCAATATAGTTTATTTTAAATAAATCACAAATCATATTAATAGTTAAAAACTTAAAAGAAAAAATTGGTTTTAATTAAACAATATAAATGAAATTTAAATTTTTTAAGCTTGATAACATTCTGCTTAAGTAACTACATGCTTATGGTGAGTTTGAAATGTCCATGTTATCAGATTTTTCCTCTGCATCTTCTGAGTGAATTCCGTCCTCTCTGTGTTTATCTTTGTCATCAAAACCTTTCTCTTCTTCATCATAATTCCTTGGAACTTTTGATCTAGATTTTGATCTAGACTTCTCACGTTTTTCTCTTTTGTCGCGCTTGCGTTCGCGACTTCTGGACCTACTTCTTTTGCGACTAGACTTTGGAGATGGCGACCTCTTTTTACCTTGAGATCTCGACCTTTGCTTATCTTTACCTTTTCGATCTCTAGATCTGGAACGTCTTTTGCTTTTGCTTCTTGATCGAGATATTCTTTTTTCTGTTAATTCCTCAGTAATTTCTTTATCTCTTTTGTCCTTATGCTTTTTGTCTTTACGCTTTCCATCCCTCGACTTTGATTCCTTGTCTTTTGATCTAGCCCTAACATCCAAATCCTTTGATCTAGACTCCCTTTCTTTAGATCTAGCTCGTGACTTCCCTTTAGAATCAGAGCCTTTAGACCTAGACTCATTGTCTTTTGACCTCGCCCTCGATTCACGATCTTTGGACCTACTCTTGGATCGTGCCCTAGATTCCCTCTCCTTTGAATGAGCCCTTGATTCCCTGTCCCTGGATTTGGCTCTGGAATCTCTACCTTTAGATCTCGCTCTAGAGTCTCTGCCTTTGGATCGCGCCCTAGATTCCCTATTTTTCCGTTTACGTGTCGACGACTTCGACCTTGATCTTCTACTGCTTCTCGAACTTTTCGACCTGGAACGTCTCGAACGCGAGTGGGACCTACGTCTCGATCTCGATTTGCTACGTCGTCTTCTGTCCCTGGAACGCGATCGTCTCAAACGTGACGTTGAACGCCTTCGTCTCGAACGGGACCTCCTTCTAGACCTCGACCTGGAACGCGACCGCCTTCTTCTACCCCTTGATCTCGACCTGGTCCGTCTGGAGCTTCTTTTGTCTTTAGTGAGCATGCCTATAACAGGTTCAATAGATGCACTGATCATGTTCTGGGCTTCTTTGAATCGTGACATTGCCTCTTCAATTTCTTTTTGGGCAGCTTCATTACTTTTGGCTTGTGGTTTCACTATGGGCTGAGTAGCATGCTGTATGTCAATTGAGCTACCTTTGAATTCTGTTTTGTTTAGTTTCAATGCATTTATTACACTTGGTTGGTCAGAAAATTCAACCAATATATGTGAGACAGATGGATCAGATTGTTGTGTACATTTTCTGAGGTATTTTACCTCTCCGGCAACACTGAAAAAGTCAATAAGCTCCTCATTTGTTGTGTCAGGACTTACATTTTGGACCAAAATCGTTCTTCTGGTTTCTTCAATTTTAGAACTGTCATAGTTGGAAGGTAAAGGTGGATAAACAGGTAAACCATTCATTTCTAGTTGTGGGTCTGTTGTAACAATCACTTGGTCAGCCCCAACCCCTTGCACTGAATTCACTACATGTGGAGGCATTTTTGGTTCATTTACGTTTAAACCCGGCACAATAGTTCCATTTCTGGTCATTTCTAGCGCGTAATATTCATCTGGAATTTCACCATTCTGCACTGGTATAACTATGAGGGCTCTGTCAATGAAAACAGTGTTGGTCATGTGTTGGGCTATGCCCACTGTACTCGCATCTACAAATTTAATGTAGCAGATTCTTGACTGAACTGGACAGGACACATCTCTGATAGTAGGATAAAGCCTGATGTCCTCTATTTTGCCCAAATAACTGAACAAAATGTGCATTTGATCTTTGGTTGCCTGGGGTGCGATGTTGGTCACCTGGACAACTTTTGTTGTCCCCACTGCCATTTTGCTTCACTTTATTGAGTATTATATCTCTTTATATTAGTACACCATAAACCATTTTAACGTCAACGTTCAATCACAACGTTATATCAACGCCAAGACGATTTGACAGATGACACCAAACTTTAAACAACTATCGAAAATTTCAGGGTTACCAATCCATTCTAATGTATTGGATACATTTAATTTTAATTGGAAAAAGCCACAACAATTTGTTTGATATTAAATCTGTGAATCGGATTCAATTATTTTTATACGAATTTAATGTGTTTCATAAGCGACTCTAGAATATTCCATGCTGGTGTAAAGTGATGTTAATGTTGGCAAAACATTTAGTATTTTTTCGACTGTCAAACTGAAATGGATGTGCGAAGGTCAATCGTATTTTCGAGTAATAAAACTGTAGGTAGTATCCAATTTTTGTTGTCCACCAATCAAAAGTATAAAAAGCTAAAACATTTTGTTTGATACACGATCAAAATTCCAATTTCAAAATTTAATTTAGTTTGGTGATTCACTCGATAGCGACCTCTAGTGGAGTACTCTGTATCAGCTTTTTAGCACACGTGAAATTGTAGGTTGAGATCATTTTTACCAATTTTAAGTCCTAATTTCAATACTATGGAATCCTGGGGTAAGTTTGTTTGTATGTTGATTATCGGTTACTGCAACAGCTGATTTTAGACGACGAAAATTTCGAACCTCCAACCATAACCCCAACTACGGGGGTTTCCACGAATAAGTGGGAAGGCGAAGATGAGGATGACGATGTTAAGGTAACAAATATATAATACATATAATAATTATATAACTATAAAACGTTTCCAAATTCATTTACTTATGTCAGTGTTACACTGACATTTTTGAGAGGGAATGTATAACATATGTAGTGTTTTGGTTGACTCACATCTAACATTACATTCCTTAAACAGGACAATTGGGAAGATGAAGATGAGGAGAAAGAAAAGGAGCCAGACAAAGAACAAAAGGTTGAAGAGGTTAAGAAAAAGAAAAAACCTTTAGCAGAGAGAATAGCAGAAAAAGAGGTTAGAGAAAGTAAAACAGTTTTTACTTAACATATGACTTATGAATATTATTGCAGCGCCTTAAAAGAGAGGAGATGGAGAAACGCCTTAGAGAACTTGAAGAAGAAGAGGTCTCACCTGAAGAGAAACTTCGCCGACAAAAAGAATCTGATCTTAAATTGGCATTGGAAACTACCTTTGGAGGTGAACAAACTGGTGGAATTGATGGACTCAGTCTACCAACCTCTAAGGAAGAGTTTGAAGAATTTACTGAAAGTTTATCTAAGAAATTATTGCCCCTATCCAAGAGTGTTGAGTACCCCAACTTCACAGAAGGATTAATTAGAAATTTATGTGCCACTAGTAAGTATTTTAGTAAAGTTTTGATTATTACATTATAAATTGTTCATTTTCAGTGTCATCATTAGATATTAAAAAAATTAAGAACACATTAGATAATTTATATTTGGAAAAGCAAAAAATTGAAAAAGGAGAAAAACCTAAGAAGAGCAAAGGAAAGGGCAAAGCTAAACTCAAAATGGAGGGAGATAATGTAAGTTTTTTAAATTATTTACCATCTTATAGGAATGATTGTAAACATATGGTATGGGGTACAATATTGGGAGTTGATCCAAAAATACTTGGATCCATTTCAAATATGCACATAATGTAGTATAATTTAGTTTTTGTTGATTTGTGAAATTTTTCTCATTTAATCATTGTTAAATATTCGTTATTTAATACCTTTCATGTTATGTATATAAATTTTTGTTTTCTTAACAATATAGAAATTATTTTCATTTAAGAATGCACATAAATTTAGTGGTTCTCAATATTATGTGTAATGTGTGGTAATCTTATTTTTATTGTGTCAATTTATATTATTTAATATCTAATTTATTTCAGCAACTCTCACAACTTTCTGCTTATGTTAATGACTACGAGGACTATGATGATTTTATGTAGCAAACAGGTACACATTAGATAGGATTTTAATTATTATCTTAATAAATACTACTGTTACATACAATGCTGTATTTTTAATACCATGTAAAGGGTGTAATGTATTTTATTAAGAATGCAATATATTTTTTTTGGTTTGTATGTTTTTTAATTTTATATGTCAATTTTTATAGATCATTGGTTGGGACTACTTATTTATTTAACTTAATATTGCAATTGTACATTGAATTTCAAGCAACCTATTATTGTGTATTGTAATTTTTCTTAAATTAATCTTACGGATTTGATTGTATAATATTGTTATGATTAATATATCTGAAGACCAATTTATACTTTCTTTTAATTATTAACCCTCATCCTATCCGAATAACGTGTGCACATGAGTGAAAATCATATTCACTTCACAAATAAGGAGAAAAAAAGCCAAGATTCTATATCCACAAATATATACAAAGCCTATTTTTGAAAATTGGATATTTATATTAAGTTAAAATAATAAAGTTATTTAAAGATTCGCACCATATAGTAAAAATTTTGGGCTTGTGCATTTTTCAGAATAAAATAATAATTAACGTCTACATTTTAAGTATTAATTTTGATAAAAAAATTGAAGTGGTTGTTGTGTTTGTTGATGTTAATAATAACGGCAATTTGTGCAATGGTTTTTGTTTATTTGAAGTAATTGTTTCTAGGGAAGATATCAGATCAGATTTAAAAGTATAACCGTGAAGTGCTAGATTAAATCAACTTATAAAATGAAAATAAAAAACAAGTGTTATTCAGTTATGTATGGAGAACAACATAATGAAAATATTGACGTGTTGTGTCTTTCTATTGTAAGTAATCATACATTTAATGTGCGAAATTTTAAATATGAAAGTTTTCATGTAATTTTTACAAGTAAAATTAGATAAATTATATAGTGGAAAGATAAAATATTAATAAAGTGTTATTTAGTTATGTATGGAGATCAACATAATGAAAATATTGACGTGTTGTGTCCTTGTGTTGTAAGTAATTATACATTTAATGTGCAGAATTTTAGATTAGTTACGAAACCTGTTATAGTTGAAAGTTTTAAATATTTACCGGTTTATAAAACTAAAAAAATGAATATTTTAAATGTATAGCAAATGGTACAAATATATAGGGATACTAATACTATACATATATGTAAATATGTAAATAAATATTTCTATTATAAAACTATTAATGTTTATAACTTTAAATTATGCCTAGGCTTGCTCTAGTAGCAGCGGATGACACATTTCCCGAAGATTTTTCTTGGGGTGTTGCCACTGCGGCCTATCAAGTAGAGGGTGGATGGAATGCTGACGGTAAACGCAACAATTACATTATTTACGTAGTTTAAACAACCTTTAATTTAGATAAAGGTGAAAATATTTGGGACTATATGCTCCATCTCAACCCCGGATTTGTATGGAACAACCAAAACGGCGACGTTGCTTGCGATACGTACACACATGCAGTTGAAGACGTTGAAATATTAAAAGCAATGGGTGTCAATCATTATCGTTTTTCTATTGCCTGGACGAGAATTTTGCCTACCGGCAAGAACGATTATATTAGTGAGGCAGGCGTCAGATACTACAACAACCTGATCAATGCGTTGATTGACGCTAACATAAAGCCATTAGTTACATTACATCATTGGGATTTGCCGCAGAGTCTCGAGGACCAGGGTGGTTTCTTGAGTCAGGAAATGCCACAGTGGTTTGAGGATTATGCAAGAGTTTGTTTTGAAAAGTTTGGGGACCGTGTTAAAAACTGGGTTACCTTCAACGAACCTATAACTACATGCAGAGGTAAAGAATTTCTATATTATTCGAATGAGATTATTTATAAATTATTGTAGATGGATACGAATCTGGAGACAAAGCACCATCTATTAAAAATCCTGGCACTGGCGCCTATGAATGTGCCCACCAAGTTTTGTTGAGCCACGGTAAAGCTTACAGGCTCTATGAAAGGGAATTTAAGTCTAATCAAAATGGTATATATATTGATGAAACTTGTAATCTTTAATGACTGATGATTTGGTTGTAAAACTTTTTAGGACGTGTTTCGATTGTAATTGATACCAGCTGGTATGATCCAAAAACTGACAGCGACGCTGACAGAGAGGCAGCAAATAGGAATCTTATATTCAACGTAAATATTATTAACGAATTTAATACAGTACATATTAAACATATAAAATTTTAGTATGAGTGGTGGATGATGCCTTTGTACCAAGGTGACTATCCAGAACTCATTAAAACAGTGGTGGCCGAAAACAGTAGAGAAGAAGGATTACCTAAATCACGCTTGCCGGAGTTTACTGATGAACAAAAAGCCATGCTTAAAGGATCATATGATTTTGTTTCATTAAACCAATATACCACTTACCGGTGTACTCCGGGTGGTGACTGGTCAGAGAAGACATCCTCTTGGTGGCGTGACATTAAAGTTGATTGTGACCAACCTGACGACTGGAAACCAGGTTCTGGCTGGCTTAGAGTTACTCCATGGGGAATGAAGAGCATGTTAGAATATATTAGGGATCGTTATGATAATCCAGAAGTAATAATCACTGAGAACGGGTATTCAGATGGTGGTGAATTGAAGGACGAGGATAGAACGTACTATCATAGAGTGAGTTATTCTTATTACATTTCATATATATTAATTTTATTTCACGATGTTTTACAGGCGTACATAGAAAAAGTACTTGAAGCAATAAATGATGGATGTAATGTAAAGGGATACACAGCCTGGAGTTTCTTGGATGATTTTGAATGGACTGCTGGCTATTTGTAAGTGTTATGTAGTTCAAATAAATTATATGTATATAATATGTAACATCATTTTTAGAGCTAAATTTGGACTAGTAAGAATCGATTTCGATGCACCCGAAAGGACAAGGACAAGAAAGTATTTTTCGTATGTTTATGAAAACATAATTAAAACACGAAAGGTAGATTGGAATTACGTACCAGACTGGCCAGGTGAATTGCATAATTCAAACCAAACGATAACCTACCCGAAGAAACGATTTTCGAAGAAATATCTTCGTAAGAAGAATTAATTATATATTATCGATAATAAAAATAATTCTATTTTAAGAATTTATTATTAAACATTATCTATTTCATAGAGACACAAAAGTGTGCCAAGTACTCACGATCAATTGTAAATGTTTTAAATATTTTTGGGTTCGATATTAGATTAGATTGACGAAATAATTATTTATTTGAGGGTTTCTGAGATTTCATAATATGATAAATAAAACAAATTCTCTTCATATTTACTTTAACCTACTTAAAAATTTACGGCTACAAAAAAATTTTTTACAACAATTTTTTTCTATATCGAGATTTAAAAATTCGCATTTGAATTTTGTATCCTTCAAACATGACATAGATTATAATATTTCCCAAAAGAATATTTTATCTTAGTATGCCTGTACGAACCATAAGTTCTACTAAATTTGGTAATATGATTAAGTATATTTTACATTATCACCTTTATTTATTGTATGATTAAACAATAAACAGATTTTAGTTTTGTTTGTTAATAACAGCTGATTATAATCATCCTTTTATATATATTATAAATTGACAACACAATTGTATTTTATTCTTATCAACTAGAAAATTTTATATTATATATACATAACTTGTTGTCATACTAAAATCACAGATTAAGATAAATTAGATATTCGCTTATCAATAGTTACAATTTATATAAAATAAATCAAAAGGGAATAATGAAAATTCCAAAGACTGATTTCGTTTATGATATTACTATAATTAAGACCATTTTTTTATATTTGTAGATTTTTGTCACTACTTTCTAGAGAAGATGTTACGTAATTAACGAAGTCTTATTTCTTTATTAACTGTTAACTAATTTAAGCACAATTGCCATTTTAAAATTTATAAATATGAAAGTTTTCAAGTAATTTTTACATGTAAATTATTAAGTAAATTATATAGTGGAAAGATAAGTTAAAGACTAGTTTTCAAAATATTAATAAATATTATTAATTGATTATATCCTGTTTTTCATTTCAACAACTTGGGGTTAACAACTGTTGTTATGAGATTCTTAAAAATTCCATCGAAAAAATATTTCGACGGGAACTCAGAGATTTTATGAGTAGAATCTAGTTATACTCTTGTTTTTTAGATTGTACAACATATATATCAACAAAGCAATTAAATGTGTTTGTTAGTTTGTAGTACCACTTATGCATATAATTTTAAACGTTAGTTTAAAAGATTTGCTTTAATAACATTTGTTTAAATGCAACTGCAACTGCAAATGAGTGAGTTTTGTATACATTTTATCATAAACATTTTTTTATTATGAAAAATTATAATTAATATTAAATATGGATATTTTCTTCGTTTTGGCTAAATTCTGCTGATACTAATTATAATTATAAGTATGTAACTTTATTTCTTATAATAATAGATGAATAATTCTATAAATATTATTAATATTAGTACTGATTTTAATAATTAAAATATGTACACATGTGTATACACATTTGTTATAAAAATTAACAATAAAAAATCATTGTTTTTGCTCCAATATGTATGTAGATAATAACAGATAAAGGAATGTATTTAATTTGCACAAATAATTACAAAAATAACAATAACTTTGTCCTTCTAACAACGTTATCCAATGCATGTATAATAAACAACTGTTACTGATAAAATTAAGACGAAACGAACGTACATTGTTAACAGTTTCTGAATCCGGTTGGTCTAAGACGTTTTGTAAACTAAAGTGTGTGTATTTGTTGATAATTGTTACGAAAGTTAAAGGTCAGTGTAAATGAGAAGTTTGATCTCGACGGTATTCTTATTTATAAGATCATGATGGAAGAGGACGATACCTATGTTTTGTGTGGGCCAGAACCCTTCGAACCAGTGCCTAAAGTTAGTCTAGGACGATACTATTATAATGCTTTATCTACAACGACTGTTAATTATTATGCTATGGTATGAAAATAATAATTTCTTATAATCGTTATTCCATAGGATTAAATTTATCAGTTTTATTATTTATGTGAACTCCATTTAATTTTATGCTTTTTTAACTTTTCAATGCATGTTTCGTTTTTAATCTGATGAAAGGCTCTATAATGTTATAACGTTTTTAAACCATAAACTTTTAAGTGAGAATAAGAACACTGAATTCAAAATCAAGTTTGCAACAATAACATTGTATCTAATCGCCTTGCATTAACTATTCATTTATTTCCAGTTTGTATTCGATTTGTTTGATTTCACGGCGAATGTAAATTATTACTGTATGACACGCTTCTAGTCCCTTCAGATTATAGTACTAGGGGGTCACTTAAAAAAATAACTAATAATAAATTTCTAGGTGGATTATGAAACTAAAGAGACCCTCACGTATCAGGAATTGTTGGATTATTCATGCATACTGGCCGATTATCTACAAGAAAACGGATATGGAATTACTGACTCTGTAATGAGTATTAGTTCCCAGAATAATATATACTTCTATGTTCCAGTCTTTGCTTGTTTGTATATGGGAGTCGTAGTTGCTCCTCTGAATCACAATTACACTGTTGAAGAATTACGACACACGCTTAACATTTCTAAACCGCAAGTTATATTTTGTTCACACATGGTTATAGATAAATATTTGAAGCTGAAGAATGAATTGAACTTTATTGAAAAGATTTTTATAATAGACAGCGAAAAAGAAAATTTAGGTGCACCGTCGTTGATTAACATTCTAAAGACACGATATGCCACATGTAACAAATGGAGAAGTTTTCAACCGTTAGATGGAGATCCTGAGAAGTTAAATGCTTTTATAATGTGTTCGTCTGGGACGACTGGTTTGCCTAAAGGTGTTTTACAATCTCATTTGAATATTCTAGTCAGGTTGAATCACCAAAGAGACCCGAGATACCAACCAACTGAGGAAGGTTTAAAGGTTATCGGGTTGCTTCCGTTTTTCCACGGTTTTGGTCTTTTAACTAATTTAGGGGCAATTCTACGTAAAATTCAAGTGGTGATTTTGAAAAGATTTAACGAGGATCAATTTTTACAAGCCATTCAAGACCATAAAATTAATTTACTTTGGCTGGCTCCTCCGATTGTTGTATTTTTGGCTAAAAGTCCCAAAGTTCTAAAGTACGATTTGTCCAGTGTTGTAGAACTAATAAGCGGAGCGGCACCGTTAGGAAAAAACACAGAAGAACAATTAAAGAAACGGTATTCAGTAAAATTGTATGTTACTTAAATTGGTGCTAAACTAATAGTTTTTTTAGAGTAAAAATTGAAAAAATATTCCAAGCATATGGATTAACAGAAGCTACCCTAGCTGTTTGCTTAATGCAGAGAAACGAAGGTGCAAAACAAGGTTCTTCTGGAAAAGTTGTTCCATTTATGAAAATGAAAATAAGAGACCCCGAAACGGGGAAGTCGCTTGGTCCAAAAAAAGTGGGAGAAATTTGCGTTAAAGGTTGTTAATAAATTAAGTAGTTGATTGTTCTTAATTTGAAATATTTTAGGTCCTATGGTAATGGTCGGTTACTATGGTAATGAAAAAGCAACAAAAGAAAGTTTTACAAGTGATGGCTGGTTGAAAACTGGAGACTTAGGATACTATGATGAGGAAGGTTACTTTTATATTGTTGATAGATTAAAGGAACTCATCAAATATAAAGGATTTCAAGTACAAAAATTTATTTACTTATTGTGAACATTAAATAATAATTATTGATTTTAAGGTTGCCCCTGCAGAACTGGAAGCTTTGCTACTGAAACACCCCAAAATTCGAGATTGTGGAGTTGTTGGTCTACCTGATGAGTTATCAGGAGAGTTACCTTTGGCATTTGTTGTAAAACGAGAAGATGCTGATTTAAATGAAAAGGAAATAGAAGAGTTCGTTAAAAGTGAGTCCAAACTTTTTCGTAAAAATTTTAAGTTTTTTCATTTTAATTATTTCTGGTTTAATTTCAGAACAAGTTTCTAATCCCAAATGGCTTAGGGGTGGTGTCATTTTTGTTAACGAAATTCCCAAAAACGCTAGTGGAAAAATATTACGGAGAGATCTTAGACAGATGTTAAAAATATTTAAAAACAAACTGTAAATTTGTATAAATATTTGTGAATTATAGTATCACAGATTTAGATTTAAAAGATAATAAAATATGAGATTATTAAGCATTTTTTAAAACAGTACTTCGAAAGCACTGTAGAACACTCTATATCTAAGTTCATTATTTTTTGATAAAAATATCTAGCGATATGACTTAATTCAGTATTTGCGTCGGAGCCACGCTACTTTTTATATATTTTTTTATTTTGTAGGAGTTATATAATAATCAACTACAGTTGTCATTACCTAAACTGCATACTATTTTGATTAAAATTTATCTTTTAAGGCTTTAATTAAAAATGCAGTGAATAATATGAATTATTTCAAAGTTACAATACCAATGAAGTTTTAATAAATAATGCAAACTCATACATAAATTAATCAAAATTCACCAAAATCCTTGAATAGCTTGTACCTTCCTTGATATACTCAAAATTAGTGAAGGAATCTCTCACCACGTTCACGGCATGCCCAAATACGCCCATCCGAATGATCTATCTATCTGTGAACAAACAGATAGATTGTTGGCCCATGCTCTCCGGGCCACTTCTCATCAATAAAGGGTGTCGAAAATGTCTTCCGCTTAGAAGACCAGCTTCAGGCAACATTCTCATATTGATAGACAAACTTACAGTGACTCCAACGTCTCCACTCGGATGTAGAGAATAGGCGACGATCCACTCTTCTGGTAGTACCTCGTTGTCAAATATCACCATGTCGTATTTTGGCATTATCAGTTTATCGATAATGAATCCATTCACTAATTATTACACTTTATGGAACATTTTTTGGGCTACTTGTTGTTGAATCAGATTGTTTTGTTCCAAAATTGCAATTATAGCGGCAAAATCTTCAGAAGAAGGTCTTCTTTTTGGCATTTTACAATGTTAAATAACAGATAAATTAAGAATGAATGAAGATTTTTGCGGAATGTTGTTTATTTTTATGTCTATTAAATATATATAAAAGTCAAATATATTGAAACCTCGCCAAACTCAAACCTCACGAGCTGCCATTGTACAAATGATACATAATTGTAATTTGAAACGATACAATATACATTTTATGAATCAGACGAGACTGATTATTGGCAACCGAGTGCACATAATTTAAGATAACTCATTCCATTTAATGCGATGGTCACTTTCTCTCTGTAGGTTGTGCGCATTAACTTGTTGCTTATATATATATAAGTAATAGATAAGATAAAAAAGGTTATTTTGTTTAGTGTTTTTATATTGTGTTAAAATGTTCGTTGAAGAAAATGAGTTTATCGTACGAGGACCACACTGTCCAGAAATATCAGGTTCTAGTTTGGGGAAATATATCAAGGATATTCTTGAAAAGAGGAATTATAATAAAACATTTTTGGTAAGATTTTTCTTTTGGTAAGGTATATATATATATATATATATATATATATAAAGGCAATAACAAAAGGCAAACAGCGAGAATAATAGTTCATGTTTTGAGAATTTTTAGAGCAACCACGTATAATTTTTAGGTAGATGTACACAGCAATAAAACAATTACTTATGGCCAATTACTAGAACACTCCATTGTGCTTGCAGATTTTCTTAGAAAGCTGAATTATGGAAAAGGTTCAATATTTAGTATCAGTAGCGAAAACAACTTGTTTTTTTACGTACCAGTTTTGGCTAGTTTTTTCATGGGATCGGTACTAGCTCCGTTAAATCCAAATTACACTGCATCAGAACTTCGGCACACCTTAAATATTAGTAAACCGTCAATTGTGTTTTGTTCACAAAAATCAGCCCCTAAATTTGCACAGATGCAAAATGAACTGCACTTCATTAAAAAAATAATAATAATAGACACAAAAAACAACTCAAAAAACATGTGGTCCTTAGGAGATATATTAAAAAGTAATAATTCAGTAAATTTGAAAGAATTCATTCCACTGGATGGAGATCCTGCAAATATTCCAGCTTTGATTATGTGTTCCTCAGGTACAACTGGATTACCCAAAGGAGTACTATTGTCCCAGAAAAATATAATGTTTTCCCTATTTTTGGCGAAGTGAGTCCATAGATTTGCAACCGATCCAATTAACCAATATAAAAAAATCCATTTCAGTGACGAAAGGTATTCAACTCTTACAGAAAACGACTGTGTACTTGGTATCATGCCGTTCTTCCATGCGTTCGGCCTTAACGCCGGTTTCATGGCGATTGTCATGGGATTTACAATGATTATGTTCAGATATTTCGAAGAAGATTTATTTCTGAAATCCATTCAAGACTACAAAATAAATATTTTGTGGCTTGCTCCGCCTTTGGCCGTTTTTCTGGCAAAAAGTCCCAAGGTTCTGAATTACGATCTTAGTTCTGTGCAGACGGTGAAATGTGGAGGAGCGCCCCTGAAAAAAGTGATTGAAAACGAACTTAAACAAAGGTTAAAGTTGATTCACATAAAACAAGCTTACGGAATGACTGAAACAACGTTAACCATTACGACTTTTTTACCAAATGAATATAAAGAAGGGTCTGTTGGAACCTTAGTGCCAGGTATGGTGTGTAAAATTAGAGATCCGGAAATGGGAAAATCACTTGGTCCTAATAAAGTCGGTGAAATATGTGTTAAAGGTAATTTATATTTTTACGTAAATACTTTTCATAACAACATCATTGTAATGGTTAGGAATAAATGTTATGATGGGTTATTATAACAATGACGAAGCGACGAGAGGCGCATTTACTTCTGATGGTTTCTTAAGAACCGGAGATATAGGATACTATGACGAAGAAGGATTTTTCTTTATAGTTGACAGATTGAAGGAACTAATAAAATATAAGGGATATCAGGTAACTAAATAATTTTAGAAATATATTTTAGACTTATATTTACCAATTGTGTTTAGGTTGCACCAGCAGAATTAGAATCAATAATTATTAATCACCCTAAAGTATTAGATGTAGGAGTTGTGGGACTCCCTGATGATTTATGTGGAGAACTACCATTGGCATTTGTTGTTCCTTATCCTAATAAAACAGTGACAGAAAAAGAAATACAAGATTTTGTTAAAGGTAATTTTTACATGATTTATTTACGTATATACCAATTGAGTTGTTTATTCAGGTAAAGTTTCATCACAAAAACAACTAAGAGGAGGTGTAAGATTTTTACAAGCAATTCCCAAGAATCCCAGCGGAAAGATTTTGAGGAAGGAACTGAGGAAAATACTTGAAAAACAAACATCGAAGTTATGATTTAATACTATATAATATAAAAAATATAAACGTTATTAATAAAAATTATTATACTTTTATTTTTGCATTATGCTTGTTTTATTATTAATATTTTAAGAAAAAAATACATAAAATATAACTTTTTTTAATGTTTAACGAAAATGAAATTAATTTTTACATGAACAATTCAAAAACGATAAAATTACTAAATTGTATTTTAGTATTCGGAAATTTTTGAATTATTTTTTGTGCTTTATTTTAATTTAATTTAATTCATAATAGTTATGAACATATATGAATATATTAAATTTCAGTTAAAAAAATTTGTTCAAAGTTCAGTTTTGGATAAATACTAAGATAAAAACAGACTAGATAAAGATAAACAAGCGACTTCCATTATAACACAGACTAAATTCATTCATATTCTATCCAAGCATTCATAAATAAACAACCTCATTAATTAATATGATACAAACGATACTAAATGTCACATCTTTAAGAACATAATAATATCCCCTAAAAACAACAAACAAAAATGTTAGTTTTAATTTTTGTTTTTTCTTAGAAAAAACATCAATAAATTAATTAACGTTGTGTTTTTGATTTCCAGTAAATAGAAAAAGTTCTTGTTATTAATCAAACAAAACTACATTGACGTTAAATCTAACATTAATTTGTGCGATTAGTCGAAACATGTATATGTATTTTGCAAATTACTTACCATGCATGTTTTTATGACAGTTAATGTCTGTGAACTAAGGACTTTTGATGTTTTCTGCTTCTATATAAGTTATAATTGCATATGTAAAATGTTTAATTTAATTTTTCAGACTAATATGTCGTTGATACGTAGTGGTCCTAGAAGTATTATGGATGATGATACTCTTTCGATGGGAGAGTTATTCTTCCATTACTTAAGTACGAGCGAGCCAGGTCAAATACTTCTGGTGAGTATTATAGAATTTTTATATTTTTTAGTGATAATAATATCATAGTCATTAATTATACTTGCAAACAATGAAGTTTTCTAAATGGAATATTTATGGATCACTTTCAGTACCATATTGAGTTCATAACATAATATAGTAAAATAAAGGACAAATCATCTTGTAAACAGAATGTCAATAGCCAATATTAAGATAAATACTCTTTAAATTTGAACAGTCGATTTCAGTCAGCAGCAATTGGTGGTTGGTTGTTATTGAACGATGACGCAGATACAGAGTGGGCCGGTAAATTTGTGGGGAAATTTATCATTGGGGGAGCTATTTTATAACGAACTCAATTTTGGAAATCGAAATAGAATAATTGCAGTGAGTAGTTTATTTTTTAATACGATATTATTTTTTAAAACCTATTTATTTTAATATTCTATGGTGATTTCGTCCATTTAAAGTTAAAATATTATTGAATATTAATTATATTGTTTTCAACCCGTGTCATTAACTTTAAATTGTTGTTGGGCTAAATATAAACATTTAAATATTCTTACTTTTTACCTGACTTGCTTGTATTTCATTGTTGAATGTTTATTAAAAATTGCTCAATTAGCGCCAGAATAAAAACAAATGTACTTGTTGTTAGTGTTTTTATGGTTTAAGAAAATAGTCGAGTTGCAAGTCGTTAAAAATAATAATTTTTTTGTTTTTATTTTTTAAATCATGTCCTACAAGCAACATACTATAAAATTTGTATAATCTTATAAAATATGAGTATTTTACAATTTCCATTTGTTAAGAAATTGCAACTAAAAATATAAAAATGATAAAAATAGATCCTTTTGAAAATCTAAATAAAGTTTAAATAAAATGTATAAATTTGGAGCTAAATGTATTTTTATATTTTAACACACTATAAGCGGGTCGGGTAAAAATACCCGTCTCGAGAATTGTTAATTGTTAGCGGGCCGGGTAATTTTTACCTTTTTGAAAGTGCTTACTTTAAAAGCGGGGTGAGATGATTTTACTTTAATGGTTTACATACGGAACTGAAAGAATTATCTCTTATTTTTTGTTGTCATTCAACAAGTTAGTTTGGACTATACCTACCCGCCAATAGTGTGTTAATATAAAATTTTCTAAATATGTTTAGAAAATAAGATCGAAATAATTGATTTTGGTTTAGTAAAGTCAACTATAACTAGATGTTTAAAATTATAAAGTTTAAATAAAATGTATAATTTTGAGTTAAATATAATAATATATTTTAATCTGTTTAGAAAATTATATCGAAATAATTTATTTTGGTTTAATAAACTTTCAACCCTAATTAGATGTGTATAATTATAATGAACAATAAAATAACTCAAGGTACTCAAGATATTAAATAAAAAGTAATTTATATTATGACTCATATCTCTATTTAAATTATCTGGATTTCAAAATTTATATTTTGACAAAAGATAATTAATTTAGCATAAGAAATGGGAAAACAATCCTTTATCAACAAATACGGAAACATATTTCAATATTTATAATTTTTATTGTTTTCATACAATATTGGGTAGGTTAAAGGGTATTAATAAAATACTGATACAAATGACGAAAACATGAAAAAACTCATCAATTTAAATGTTTTACCATATGGTATATAAACAATTATAAAATAAAGATATGGAAGACTTAATTTTAGGTTGTCAATGTAAAATAATAATTTATTTTTTAATAATGCTTTAGATTGAACAAAAAACTGGGAAAGAAGTCACTGCGGATCTTCTTCTAAGTGCGAGTATTAGTCTCGCTAGGTACTTACAAAATCAGGGCGTCACTAATGAAGATATTATTGCCATAATAACTGAGAACACATGGAAATACTATGTAGTGTTAACGGCTGGATTATTTTTGGGAGTACCTGTATATGCCATTAATCCAGATTACAATTCCAGTAATTAAAACATCAGGCAATTAATAGGATTGTAATTAAAATTTTGTTTTTCTAGATGAATTTGATCATTATCTGAGACTAACAGACCCGAGTTTTATATTCGTATCTTCCCGTTGTTTACCAAAATTATCCATTTATGCATCAGAAAACCAGAAATATGAGACTATACTCATTGACGATATAATTCACGATACATTTCAAAATTTGGATACTATTATCTCCAAAAATTCCAATCAAAAGCAAGAATTCGAAGTAAAAAAATTAGATGTAAATAAAACAGTGGCGTTAATTCTTCTATCGTCTGGTACTTCAGGACTACCCAAGGCTGTTATGATAACTCATAACAACTTGAGAAATTGCATTGGATATATGAGGTAATACCAATAACTTCAATTTATTGTAAATGTTAATAGTAAATTGCTAAATCCAACTCTTTACAGAGACCCCAGATTTCTAAAATGTGATGAAAATACAAGGACCATAGCAGTACTGCCTATGTTCCATATATTCGGGTTGATCATTAATTTTCCTTGTATTGTCAACAAATCCATG
Source organism: Aethina tumida (assembly GCF_024364675.1). Classification (NCBI taxonomy): domain Eukaryota; kingdom Metazoa; phylum Arthropoda; class Insecta; order Coleoptera; family Nitidulidae; genus Aethina; species Aethina tumida. The sequence continues at coordinate 58,038,164 of NC_065435.1, read as the reverse complement.
TCCGTACTTTTGAACGGTTTCAAACCTGATGAATTTTTAAAAACGATAGAAGATTATAAAATAACTCACTTATACGTTGTACCTTCTTTAATGGGTTTCTTAGCAAAGACACCTCTACTGGATCAGTTCGATGTAACGTCTGTTAAAAAAATTGTATGTGGAGCTGCGCCTTTGGGAAAAGAATTGGAAAAAATCGTTCAAGATCGGTAAGAAAATAAAAATGATAATCAATCAATTAAACTAATTAATTGATTTTTTTAGATTTGTCAATGCTGATGTTATCCAAATTTACGGATTGACCGAAATGGGCGGGGCTGTGTCTATGACAAACGACGACACAAGACACAAAAAGGGTTGTTCAGGATCACCGGTATATGGAGTTTCTATAAAAATAACTGATGTTAAAACTGGGTGCATTCTTCCGTTTGGATCGCAAGGAGAAGTTTGCGTGAAAGGTGACGGTACTATGAAAGGCTACTATAGAAATGAGGAGGCGACACGAGAAGTATTTGATCAAGATGGTTTTATGAAGACTGGAGATCTTGGATATTTTGATGAGGATGGGGCATTATTCATTGTAGATCGATTAAAGGAAGTTATTAAGTATAAAGGTTTTCAGGTTGGTGAATCCATTAAATTTTGATACTGACCATAAAATTAAATAGTGAATTTAACATTATTTATATATCTTTAATTTAATTATGAATGTTTAAGGTGTCACCTGCTGAACTTGAGGATTTACTTAAGAAACACAAGTCAGTCAATGAAGTTGCAGTGGTAGGAAAACCTGATGAAAGAGCAGGAGAAGTACCAGTGGCTTTTATCGTTAAACAACCAAATTCGAAAGTTACTGAAGAGGATTTAGTCAATTTTGTGTCAGGTTAATTACTTTTGTAAATGTGTTATTTACATTAATAAAATGTTTTAATTTGTTTTTTACAGAACAGGTGTCTTTCCAGAAAAGACTACATGGAGGAATTATATTTACGGATAAGTTACCGAAAAATTCAACAGGAAAATTATTAAGAAGAGAATTGAGGGATAAACTGAGACAAATGTAGTTAATGAAAATTACTAAGTTTCAGCACACACATATTATATAACAAATTTTATGTTACGAAATACATATAATATTGATTTATATATATTTACTATTGTATTATAATAATTATCAAATGGACTATTGGAGAAATAGACTATACTATAAAAATAAAAATGAATAAAAAAAAAAAATAATTAAAAAATATTTTTTATTGCAATAGTTTGGGACTGGATATTCCTGATAACAAATAGACTGTATCACAATATTTTCAATATACCTAATATAAAATAGACATCAATAAAGAAAATTAAATGTACTTAAAATCACTATTACATATACTGAAAATATCATTAATTCTTTATTTTAGAAAACTTATTCAAAACATCTTGAGGAATTTTCTGTAATAGGTTTGTATGATCAATTGCCCCATTAGATGCAACAATACCATGTTCATCTGGAAACTCCACATCTTTGTTATAACTATAATGCTCTCCAAAAATGTCAGTAAGTTTTCCTCCAGCAGCTTCCAAAATAGCCTCTGGTGCACATGTATCCCACTTTTTACATCCCGCGCTGGGATAAATGTATGCATGGGCCTTACCCTCCAAAACCAATAATACCTAAAAATATAGTGTTAAAAGATTTCCTATTAATAGCTGAAATCAATAACTTACTTTATGGCCTGCTCCACCAACCCTTAGAACTTCATCAGGTTTTACAGCTTCCAAACATCGCATTACAACATCTGAATTATGTGACCTGGTAGTTGTTACAATAAATTTGTCTTTTGGAGGTTCTGATGGAGTAAATCCTCCCACTCCCATGCCCACCAGTCCCCAAAGAGTTCTGCCACAAGTGTCTTCATTATTCTGAAAATTGTAGTAGGGTTGATGCACAACACCACCTACTGCTCTCCCATTTACAGCAATACCAATAAGAACTGTCACATGGTCTAACAAACCCTGAAAAGTTTTCAGTTTTAATACAAAACTGTGTGAATATTAAAATATTGAATAATTTGAATTCACCTTTGTATATTCATTTGTACCATCAAGGGGATCCACCCAGACAACAATATCTTCATCCTTGACATCTAAATATTGAGTCGGACATTCTTTGGCTAAAATTTCAGCATCTCCTTCAATGCCCACATAATGGTCATCTATCTTTAAAAAACATCCTGCTAGATTATGTCACTTAATTGTTTTGAGTGTTTCTTACCTTACAATGATTAGGTCCCTCTTCACCAATAATAGTAATTTTAGGAAACTGTTTATATAAATTAGATATAATACAACACTGAGCTGAGCGATCTGCTGCAGTCTGAAGATCATCCACACCCTGTAATTAAAGATATACAAAGATTATATCCAATTATTATAAAAATAATTGAAATCGAATATTACTTTATCTACAGTGCCAAGGTCGCCCTTTTTCATAACATTTCTAATTATTTCACCAGCTTTCACTGCCACAGATGCAGATGAAGCAAGCACCCTCTGGACAAGTGGTTTGTTCTGAGCCATCCTTGATAAACTCCTTACTACTCTGCAGCAAAATAAATACTAAATAATTTAACAACAATGGTTTTGTAACAGGTATTATTTTAAAAAATCATGGTCATATGGTTCCAGTCTATTTATTCTGGCAAAAACTTTGTGGTTATTAACAACCTTGATACATTGTTTTAAAATTAAGTAAATAAGATATAGAATAAAAATACTCACTATACATCTAAGATAAATAAATTAAACTGTGCAATTGATTAGACGGAAAATTTCACTTGAAATAGGTTAGCACAATATTTTTGTGTCAATAGTTCAAATAAATACCAACATTAAAATTAACAAATTTTGTTCTCTCTTCTTTAAAAGAATTTATAAATGGTCAAGCCAAGAAAAAAATATAATATTTTTTATAAATACAGGGTTTTCCCCAAGTAATTTATAATTTTGTGCAAAAATATTATAATTTAATGAAAATTGAGAATCACAAACTTAAAATTTTAGCTTTAATTCTTATTAAATGAATTCTATTGAAACCAAAATGTTTTAACAAAATTAGAATTTGTTGTCACATTATTCTTCAGTCCTTGCCATAAAATTAATAGTTGCCTAGCAAATTTGTTGTTTCAATGGAAATAATGTAACAATATATAATTTTAAAATAATACATTTTAAACAATTTTAAATAAATATAATAAATAGATATTCGGAAAGATATTTACAAGACTACATTTTTTTATAAAACATGCTGGTAAATAATATTTTTACAAAAATAGATCTCAATAAATAAATATAATTTATTGAAGCAAAAGTGTATTATTTAACAATGACCCATTAGTTGTTTATTAATTATAACATGCATATTTTTATCAAGTTCTTCCATAAGTTAAAATAAGAATTAGAATACCTGAATTATTATTTAATTAAATTAAAATCACATCACATCTAATTGCTTTTTCCATCTTATCCGAAACCAACTTAAATTCACACAATTAAAACTTAAAACACAAATCTTCTTTTGGATTCTTGAGATCTTAAAGCAAAAATCAATTTCGATGTGTTGGTTTTCTGCAACCCACATTACTTGACAATAATAAAATCTCAGGCTAGATGTGCCTAACCTAAAATTTAACTAAAATAATGTTTCAAATATTCCGACATAAACGTTTAAAAAACCTTCTTAATCTGAGACGGCATGCATACAATCACACAAAATTCTTCAGTCAAAAGCTATCAGATCCCGAGGTAGTAATTCCTTTTTCTAACGGGTAAGTTAGGTTAAAGAGCCTAAATACCACTTACATAAATATTTAACCACTTTTCAGCCGAAATTTGAACATCTCTACGGGTCAATATGCTAGACTGGCCGATGGGTGTGCTTTGGCGACTTTGGGGGACACCAGTGTTATGGTTACAGTTGTTTCGAAGACTAAACCATCACCAGCCAATTTTCTCCCACTGGTGGTGGATTACAGGCAGAAGTCCGCAGCGGCTGGTCGAATTCCCACAAACTTTTTGCGTAGAGAACTGGGTCCCTCTGAAAGGGAGATTTTGACGTCACGACTCATAGGTATATAAATTTAGAAGTGTTGTGTGTTGTGTAAGACTTATTTAATTTCAGATAGAAGTCTGAGGCCACTGTTCCCAGAAAACTATAACTACGAGACACAAGTGGTTTGTAATATGCTGGCCGTTGATGGTGTCAATAATCCTGATGTAATTTCAATTAATGCTGCATCTGCAGCCTTAAGTCTTAGTGACATACCTTGGAATGGTCCTATTGGAGCTGTAAGAATGGGATTTATTGACAATGAGTTGATAATAAACCCCACCAGAAAGGAACAACAGATATCAAATTTAAATTTAGTAGTGTCTGCAACAAAAAGAAATCTTGTTGTGATGCTTGAAGGCAGTGCAGACAACATTCTTCAGCAAGATTTGCTGAAAGCTATCAAACAAGGCACAAAGGAAGCACAACATATAGTAAATGGCATTGAGGACCTTCAAAAAACATTTGGCAAGCCAAAGAGAACTATGGACACACCAAATTTTCTTTCAGAGGAAATAATTGAAGCTTTGCGTTCCTTGTCGGAAATGCGTGTAAAAGGCATCTTCAAAGACTATTCTCTAGATAAACTTTCTCGTGATAATGCTCTATCCGACGTTCGGACTGACGTTGTAGAAAAAGTTAAACAAAGTTTTCCAGATGTTGATATTAATTTACTTAGTGAAGGTTACAATAAGTTTGTTAAAAATGTGTTTCGTGAACTGGTGTTTGAAGAAGAAAAAAGGTGCGACGGTAGGGAATTTGATGAATTAAGAAAGATTTCTTGCAAAGTGAATTTGTACAAACCTCTACATGGCTCAGCAGTTTTTCAAAGAGGACAAACTCAAGTCTTTTGTACAGTTACTTTGGACTCCCATGAAAGTGCAATGAAATTGGATCCTGTAGCGATGTTAACAAGGTAATTATGCATTCTCCAAAAATTATTTTGATTTACTAGAATATAGATTGTCCTTTTCTGATATTTAGTGGTGTTAAAGAAAAAAATTTCTTCTTACACTACGAATTTCCTCCGTTTGCGACAAAAGAAACGGGAAAAATTGGACCAATTGGAAGAAGAGAAATGGGACATGGCGCACTTGCGGAAAAAGGTCTAATTCCAACTGTGCCCAATGATTATCCGTTTACAATAAGACTGACTTCTGAAGTGTTGGAATCAAATGGTAAGTGTATTTTTGCATGATTTTTAGTCAGTAAATTTTTCATATTATAATACTGCAATACATAATTGAAGGAATCAATATACTTCAATATTTATATAATGCCCAGTGCGTCATTTGAAGTGGATCACTTGAATATCCTAGATTAAATAGATTCAAAAATGATTTCAATACGTTTTATTTTGACCAGTAATATTATTTGAATATTTGCAGCTCTAGACGGTCAGCATATTAAATTTATTTTACTTTTTATATATTTAATAGACATATATTTTGTAAAAATTTTCTTTCCAAAAAACGTGGATTTGGAACACATATTATTCGGTTTATTTTTGATTTATCAATTGTTTAAATGCGTTGAAGACTTTCTGATGATTTTGCCGCTATAATTGTAACTTTTGGTACATGTCAATCTGAGTCAACAAGTAACCCAAATGTTTAATGTTTTACAAAGTTTAATTTCTTGTTCTTGAAATCGTTGTCTTCAAATTGGTACTGATAGTGGTCGACAACGACCTATGACGGGACACATTATTTCTGTTAGACGAAATCGCATATTCTCTATATCCAGGCTTCGTGCAGACGTTGAAGTTATTGTAAGTCTGGTCTTAGAAGTCTTAGAAGAACGTTGCGTAAGGCTGGTCTGGAATTTGAAGACGTCTTAGACACCTTCTGTTAATTATGAGCCAATGGTTAGTTGAATTTTCTGATTATTTCTGTTCTACTTCATCCAGACTTTACTGAAGTTGATCTTAGAGTCGCAAGATGTTTTAGACTCCTTCTGTTGAACAGGAAGTATAGGGTTGCTCGTAGAGCATAGCAGTCGAATGGCGTATGTTTTGTTGTGAGATTTCTAGCTACACATTATATCACTCGGATAACTGTATTTAGAGATGGCGTGAATGTGTAATTTGATGATAGTAATAGTTAGATATTGGTTAAGTATTCTATTGTTGATGCAAGTTTGTTTGATTTGTGCACGACATTATTTATTGAAACATATTATAATAACATTTGTTACAAAATAATGCCATTGGATTTCTGATTTTCGAAGTAATTCAATTGTCAACTTTCTCATGTAGAATTGAAGTAGATTTTTAATCATTTATTTTTAAAATATTTTTTTACATAAATATTTTCAATTATGTAGTTGAATATTACTTTATTATATAAAGCATATGTCGTATTAAAAAAGTTAGGTTTTTTAATTCAAACAATTTTCATTAATTGATTTATATTTAATTGAAACATGTTCATGAAGTAACAACACTATAATAAAATAAGTTTATGCCTTTTTAAATTGTCATTATAAATTTGTGACAAATTGTTATTCTTTTAACGAGATTAAATTAAATGACTCATGATTACACAATAGCAGAAATTATTTTAAATGAATGAAGGGACTCACAAATTGTTTCGTGGTTAATTTCGTTTACTCATTTTACATATTTAGTGTCGTTCATAACTCATTAGTTATAGGTCACAAGTAAAAAAATAAAATATACGATTGTGACATTATTATGTGGGCTCCGAAAATGTCGCCAAGAATATTAACAGACGTAACATTTTCATTAGTCTGAGTTTTCGGTTATACAGGCCTTAATAAATCGGCGTAGGGATTGTAAGAAAGCACAGATAAGACTTTTTTGACGGAGGGTATTTATGTCTGTTCTTCTAACCGTTTATTTTTAATACACTCGATAATCCAAACGAGTTATATGTTCAATATGAATTTTATTTCGATATTTTTATATAGTTTGTTGATATATCCTTGCGATGTATTTGTTTGTGTGGATCAAAGGTATTAAATTTAACTGTCTGTAATACTGAAATCCTTTACCTATTGTCAACTTGTCAGTAAAACGCAAGATTATTCCGCTTAAATCACATGTATTTAATCTTTGCATTTGCTTCATGCCCCTTGAAATTTACAGTTTATTGGCAAATCACCCAGACCTGCGTCTGAGAGCGTTCGATGCTTTAGCAATCTTTGAAGCACTCTATAAAGTTTACCTAAATATATTCCGGATGCAGTGTTTTAAAATATGGCCTCATAAATAAAGGTCTGCGCGTCTGAATGGCTGAATTATTAGTTTCCTTCAAGAAAGATTAAATGCCGAAGAGAATATAATATTATAGACAAAATTTGTTTTATAAAACACGGGTGGGTGTGTTTACGTGTCTGAAACGAATTAATTATATTTATAGGCTCTAGTTCGATGGCCAGTATATGTGGGGGTAGTTTGGCTCTCATGGATGCTGGAGTCCCTGTATCAGGTCCAGCTGCTGGAGTTGCAATCGGTTTAATTACTAAATACGACAGTGACAAGAAAAATATTGCTGATTATCGCGTTCTCACAGATTTATTGGTAAGTAGGGTCATCTGACATTTTTTCAAACGTCATTACAAGTTAAATTTAAATTTATTCTAACCTGGAAGTTCAACAAGCAACATATATGGAGCGTCTACTCAAAACCAGGCACGTCCACGTAACGTAGATTTGGGAAAAGTGCTGAAAACAATTTTCTTAAAGGAAATTGAAATGGAAATGTCCAAAATATGTAAACTAGTTTCTGCTAAATATGTAGTTTGCATAAGGTGCATAAGAACCTTATTAGAAAACAATTTTTGGCATTATATTCAAAATTACGTTGTGTGGAACGTTTTAAAAAACTACATTTTTTTCTAAATAAAAATAGACTCTTTTTTGTATTCTTGATTAAAAAAATCTATTTTGTAAATTAAAAAATGTTACCCGACACCTCTATAAATTTTTGAGCAAAATGTCTCGAAGTGTTTAATTCGGTATCAATCTATCGAAGCCCGTGATTAAGTTCCCACCCGCTGATGCTTACGTGGGCCGATATTATCCTGCGGAAAATTAACCGGGCTTTCGCCCGGACTTTCCTGCCGCAGGATATTGCCGGGGAATGTCGAAAGGATGGGATAAATTTCGCTATATTCTTTGCACGCCGTTTTAGGCAGCCAGATACGGAGAATAATGCATGTCCCGTTGTGTTTTTATTCTAAAAGGGTTTATCCCTGAAATATATTCCTTACGGTAGCAGCGGGGTTTTAGTGCCAGGAAGGACCTGTGATATAAACCTAAGTGCACCTCTAAATACCTTGAAAACATTGATGATCTCATTTAAATTCATAATATATATTACTTTTATTACATAAATAAGCTCACCGTTTACTCTAGTTTTATAGTCAATTTTGTCAATTTACTTAAATGTGGTTTTAATTCTGAAATTTAAATATTATTTATAATTAAAAAAAAAAAACATGTATTTTACCTCTTGATTTCAACTCGAGATGATGGTTGTTGACAGGGCATTGAAGATTACATGGGTGACATGGACTTCAAAGTAGCGGGCACAAAGAAAGGTTTCACTGCGCTCCAGGCGGACATTAAAATTCCTGGTTTGCCCCTTAAAATCGTTATGGAGGCGATAGAAAAGGCGTCGGAAGCTAAGAAAACTATCCTCGGAATCATGCACGATTGTATCGATAAACCTAGGTAAAATTTAAAAACTTTGTTTGGAGTTGTGTATCTATTTGTTGTGGTTTCGAAACAGGAGCGAGAAAAAAGAGAACTGGCCTGTATGTCAGAAGCTTGAGGTGGAGGCCCACAAAAGGGCCAGACTGTTGGGTGTTGGAGGAACGAATTTGAAGAAATTATTCGCCGAGACAGGTGTTCAGGTTTCGCAGGTGGACGACACAACCTTCCAAATATTTGCGCCCAGTCAAAACGCAATGGACGAGGCGGAGGAAATCATCACCAAATGGTTGAATACCGAAAGAGCTCCGGACTTGGAATTCGGTGGTATATATCCTGCTAAAATCGTTGAACTCAGGGACATTGGTGTCATGGTGACACTTTATCCAGGAATGCCACCGGCATTACTTCATAATTCTCAGTTAGACCAAAGAAAGGTAAGTAATGGCTATTTTGGTTATTTCAGAACAATGTGTGGGGTTAATTAATAAAAACATTACCTGGTTCGATCATAAATTATATTGGAAATATATTTGGGAAGAAATCACGTTTATGTGAACACACATAAGCGACGTGATAAAAGTAGCAGCGGACACAATTCACTGCATTAAAACTCGACGTGGGTAAAATATGATCAGGAGTGTGGTTTCCGCTCAAATTTATTGCCCTAATGATATAGACAAACGTCCCAGGTGTAAAACCTGTGTTTGTACATTGTGTGATATTATCATAGTGCGGGGCCGTATTTTCTTATTAAATTTGGTAATAATCTGAATTAAATACCAAATTACGTGGGTTTGCTATTATGAATAACTGTCTAGTAAAGCTTAGTTATACATATTTAATGAAATGCATTATTTATGGACAATGCAGTTTAATTTACAACGCATTTTACAACACATTATTAGCATAGTTTGTTGCATATTATTAGTTTATTTAACCAATTTAATCGAATACATATTTAAATTACTTAAAATCAATCGATAAAGTAATCTTTGACTTCATATTTTTGGTACATATGTGATCGAAAATTCTCTTGTGGATATGGGCGGCAATTTTCCATTTTCCATTTTTTATTAATTGTAAACTCAAATTTAAATTTAACAAAAAACTTTGTCGTTTAGTCCGTTCAACTCGTTAGTCTTCTTGTTTTTTATTGCAGGTGGCCCATCCTTCCGCTCTGGGTCTGGAAATAGGCCAAGAATTACAAGTGAAATATTTCGGCAGGGATCCAGTTTCGGGATTAATGAGGCTTTCAAGGAAAGTTCTGCAGAGATAGCGGTTTACGTAACATCACATCCCTTTAATTTTATGTACAGTTTTCTTTTGTTTTATTTTATTAATAAATTTTACAAAACAAGAGGCGTGTTTTATTTGATGGAAAAAATGAATTTTTTGTTCCAGAAATGAGCATTTACGATTGCTGACTTGTGATAGCCATCAATAGTAAGTACACTACAGAAATATTAACAGTTACATTTGTGGTCATTATTACAGAAACTTTTTAAAATATTAAATATTTTAGTTATAATTCTTTTATTGTATATTCTGATTTTATAAAATGTTACATATATTTTTTTTAATTAAATTGGTCACATATATCAACTTTAATTTTGAAAGGGATTTTTAATGATCTGTACTATTTAATTTATTGTATAATATCCTTTTTGTTTTACCATTTTCCTTTCTTTCAAGCTTCTTGAATTGCTGTGATGAGTTCATTTAAATTTGTAAAATTTTTATATTAAATTTGGTAATAAACTTGATTATTCGTGTTTTCTGTAGGGTTGATGTCTGAAGATTGGGACTGGTAAGATAAGGGCATTATTTCTTTCTAATATATGGAAGTAAATTATTGTGTATACATAGATCAGTCTAAGGGGGCCTACGCCAGAAGCATTGGAGCATCTCCATAATATAATTTAACTGCAACCATGTTTCACTGTGGATATGACAAACTTTTTATGTAGTTTTGTCCTTCTAGGATGTTAAACATAAACAGAACCATCATTTTTTATAAATTAAATTTAGACTCGTCTCTAAAAATTACTCGTCTCCACTGTTCCGTAGCCCAGTAAGTGATTTTGAGCAAATCAAAATTGGACATTTTTAGAAGAATCCACGGTTTTTCTTCTAAATCTGAGGTGAAACGAATCCCCATCTACTAACCATTTTCTCAAAGTTCTTGAACTAAGTTCCATTGCCTCCAGGTTGTCTTTAATTTGAGTTGACGATAAGATTAGATTTGTTTATTGACATTTGAATTATCCAGTTATGGAAGACACATTTTTTCATAACTACCACCTGTCCAGATTCTCTAATTTTTTTAATAATTAGGGAAACGATTGACTTATTTAGCCGTAACTCTTAGCCATCTCTTCTTGTTTCTCTCGGTCCTGGTGACGTTGAATTATAATTTATCTAGTAATTTCATTTAGACTTAACAATTATGGTAAGAAAAAGACCGCTAGTAAATAATCGATTAAATTTCTCAGACAGCAATGAATCATCATGAAGTAAAATGTTTTGTCCATTGAAAAATAAAAAATTACACAATGTTTTAAAGAATTATATTGACCAGTTGCTTGGTATAGATACCAGTACCTATACACATTATAGGTACTGGTATCTGTTTCAAGTGATGCAGTTAATATATTTTAATATTGTAAATAAACTTATAAATTTGTTTTTATAATTCAACAAATAGTCATTTTTATAAATTCACAATGCCAAAATCAATATATTTAGATGTGCTTATAATAAATTTTATGTACTTGTCACGTAGTCAATTGATATTGAACAAACAAAAAGGCACAAGGCGACAATGTCGAAATTAAATCAGTCAAGATAATTATTCCACTTCTTACAAGTACGTGTCTTAAAATCACCCTAAAAAAGCGTCTACGATAACAGTTTGCCAAAAAGGGCATCATCGTTATCTTTTATTTTGCAATGTTCATGAACGATAAGACTTCACAATAACAGTTTAATGATGTCACTTACTGACGGTATTATTTGAGGGTGTGGTCTGTTGAAAAAATGTTTTTACAATACTATCAATTTATCACGTTGTAGTTAATATTATTTCAAATTTTTATATATAAATTTAACAAGTATGTTAAATTTATTTTGAAATTAGAAAATACGAAATTTAATATATTATTGGTCATTTTTATAAGTAAGGTTACGTGGTATTATTATGTTATTTTGAGCCACATTTATTTTGAATAATTTAATTTAATAAAGATGGAACATTGTGTAGATTTATATTGATGTCAAAGTTCGAATGGCAAATGTATCTCTTATTTTATTAATGTAATCATAAGTCCGTGGGGTATTATACTGATTGTTTAAGGTAATATTAACGACTGAGGAGGATTAACAGCAATTTGACGTTGTATTATCTAAATTAGACGCTTTGGAGAGCAAATTAGATAAATTCTGAATTTGGCATTTAAGATTTCCTTTGACCTTAAAGCATTTCAGGAGTTACTCCTATAATTTGATTATGACATTGGCAATATAGAATTTGCAGTCCAAGGTGAGAAATTGCGTTTCAATAGAATCAATACCATAATATCTATTTTTTATGCAAAGCAAGCCGTACAAACGAATGAATCAAAGGGGAATAACGAAATGGCAAAAAAGAAGACGAAAATTAGATGTGAAAGTAAAAAATTAACTATGACGCTTGGTTCTATTAATTCTATTATTAATATCTGATTTGTTCTTTTATTATGGTAGCAAATGATTTAAAAACTTCACAAATAATGGTATTAAAATGTTTTACTAAAATGAAAAATAATAAAACCGTTCAAAAGTTCATAAGCCTATTTCACTATTGAGTAAAACAATTTTAAGGAAATAATAAAGGCGGAAGTTTAAAATTTGATTACCATTTTTCGCCTTTAATATTTGATTATCAGCACCACAAGCAATAATTAGTTAACGAATGGAAAATTCTTAAATGATTTGCTGTTTATAAAATATTTTAATAAGAAAATTGAAAATTAGTTTATTACAAAAAGATTAGTTTATAAGCAATGATAATAATCAACTAGTAGTTAACATCGATTTCGTCTTTCGACAGCCATTTCTTATGTGTGTTCATTGAATATGAAAATGAAGTGATTTTAAAAAAGAAGATTTCATTCAATTGCAAATATTCCGGTTGCAGTTGAATTGTAAAGTTTCTTGATTCAAATTAAAGCCAACTGAATTTTCTGTCTAGTTTATTCTCACCATATTTAAATTAAATTATCGGTTTTTGTATTATTTGCGAACTTCTTTTAAAAATACCTCACAACGAAAATAATGGTCCGGGTTTCCTTATAGAATATTGAATCCTGATTAATTGTAATTAAAATAAATGAGTAAAAATACTTTTTTGTTATTTTAACTTTATTGTTTGATAAAAACGACTTAAATTAGTTTTAATCAAAGTTTTATGTCGACTGTTTATTAACATCTCGAATGAAAAACCTATTATGGTTTCGACAAAGAAGTTTTTATATATCTTGTTACCTAACTTATTGTATTCTAGTTTCCCTTGTCTTGGCCTTTGTTTTTTGATTGTGTATTTAAAATGAACCATGTAAAATAAAATAAAAGTGGTCTTTAAAATGTAGTTTCTTAAAATTACGTTTTGTTAGGTCATAAAAACTTAACTAGATTTTTATTATATTCTTAAGAAAAAGTAGTATTGTAGATGTGGAATGAATTGAAGTATGCATTCCTCTTGGTAAAAGTAAATTTATTGAATGTGATATAAAAAAATTCCATCATTAATTGTAATAATCCGAATTTATTTTAATACCAGCTGCAACTCCGTCATAAAGTACCGTGCTCTAAAACTTTGTTGGTTTATGTTTGTAATGGCATTAAAATGGTTATTTGTATGCCGTTTCACGATCTTGCAGGATAAGTTTCACTATTCGTTCAAAAATACGGCTGTGTTCCTATTGTTATGTACTACATTTAGACCCAGCTTTACTGTGGGATAAAAGAATTTTTCCTACTTTAAATGGAGCTTACTTCAATTTTTAAAAGAGCCAATCAAAAATGGAATTGAGGCAATTTAACAATCGATACCGAAAGACCACAATAAAAATTACGATACGGACAATATATGGCAGATATATTCGATTAATCAACCATTTTAGATGCAGGAAAAGGTAATTTTACGTTTTTGGTTCACGATTTATTAGAAATTGTAACAAACTACATATTTCTTGAAAGTATTTTTGTGCTATTCACTTTTGCATTCGTAACGCGATTGGAGAAAATGCTGCAAGTGATGAAGTCGCAGGATTCCGGTTTCGTCGATTGTTGAACAACGTACTAACTTCATCTTTAAAAATTGACCAGTTATTAAACTGTTATAACATTAAAAAGAGACTTCATCTAATGAATTTCATTAAAAAGTTACCCAAATGAATTTCCACATAAATTAAATGATGATAACAAAATTAGGTGTTTGCTAATTGCCAATTCCATCCTTGCACGCAACGCAAATGAATTTTTTATTGATCGTCCTGTTAGATTCGAAAAAAAATAGGTTGATTATGACAAATTCTTAACGGTTTGTAGGATGGGTTGAATCTGTTAGATGTGGTAGAACAAGGGCAGAAAAGGTTTCAACCAAATAAAGATTTTGATGTCTGTGGACTGAGTGACCATTGACTTCCTATCAAGGTGTCACACAATCAATACAAAACTTTACTACTTGCAAAAGAGGAAGTTGAAGTTGAGTTGACCTCTTCTTCAATTTCAAAAACCAAGATTTTTTTGTGACATGAAAAATTGATTATAATGCTGATTTTGTTGAATAAAATGTATGTTAAAGAAAGTTATGTATCTTAAAATTAAACATTAAAAACGTAAAACACTTTTTCTGGTACCTAATAAAATATAGTTTCATCATGAATTGTATTTTGTTGTATTCAAAAGTGTTCAAGAGACATATATTTTTTTATCAGCGTAACAACTTTCATATTTGCAATATTAAATAACATTAAAAGTAAAAAAGGTAATCAAACAATTACGATTATGATTTCGATTAATCCGGCGATTGTTATGATTTAACGATTAACTATAATCGCCGATTATCGGCACTTACTCATATATTTGTTGTATAGTGTTATTTAATTGTCTAAACAACGACTAACAATATTATCTTAATCCTTTTGCAGCAGAAGTTGCTAAATGATTGGAACATTACTAGTTCATAAATGATGGTTAATGGCAAGTTGAGAATTATACAAATTGCCAACCTTACATAAATTTTTGGAATGCCAATATCATTGTCTCATCTTTTACTAAACTATAATTGTTTAATTGGTCTAAGTGAAACTACAAGAAAAATTATAATTCAGTGCCACCAACATAGAGAGAATTAAAAAGAAATGGCGTTAGAGTTTACAGTTAAATACAGTTAATAAATAAACTGTCTACGTGGTAGCTACGAAAAAATATGTTTGTGGAATAAAGAAAATTAAATCCAACCTTGAAATGGAATTTGCTGAAATTAGTTCAAGGACTGTGATGTTTAGTGAATGGGGGTTCGTTTAACTCCAGACCTTTGTTTCTACTATACTAAAAATGTGAAAGCTTATGTTCACATTCACTGGACCACAGAACAGTGGGGACGAATAGTTTTTAGTCACGAGTCTAAATTTTATTTATAAAAAATTGATGGTTTTGCTTGTGTTTAACATCCTACAGGAACAAAACTACACAAAAAATGTGTTATACCCACAGAGAAACATGGCGGTTCCATTATGCTATGGGGATGCTTCAATTTTTCTGGCGTAGACCCTCTTAGACTGATTCAAGTATAAAGATAAATTAAATAACAATTTACTTGTATATATTGAAGAATTAATGCTCTTAATATATGTTTTTCAACATTAAAACTATTTAAAATACATATCCAAAATTGTGACGGATTGGTTAAAAGATCAAAATATTCATGTTTTATCTTACCCAATCCCAATCTCCAGACATCAACTCTATAGAAAATATGAGTGAACACATTTTTAACCAAATTTGACAATAAAAACTACAAATTCCATTGAACTCATCAAAGCAGTTCAAAAAGCTTGAAATAATATAGACTAGACGAAAAATGGTGGAGCCTATGTTACGGAGATGGGTCAAAATAATAAGAAAATGATATTATACAAAATGTTAGTGTTAAATTAAATAATGCATAATTAATCATTAAAATTGTTTTTAAAGTTACTATATTTATGTCCAGCTCAATTTACAAAAATATATGTAAAATTTTATAGAATTAGAGTATAGTAGTTTTTAAATACTGTATAAAACACAAAATATAATAATATTAAATAATAATAAATTAATATTATTTTAACAGTTTTATGAAGAGTTATGACTAAAATATTTAACATTTTAAAAGGTTAATATAATAATGGCTACTACTGTAAGTCATTTTCTGTAGATTTAGAAAGATTATTTTTTGCAGAATATTCAATAAATTATGTCTCTTTCATTAAAATATAACTTTTTATTTAAGTTTGTATTTTAATATGTGTTAATATGTCAAGTGTTCATCAAAACTAAATATGTCTACATGGTATATTATAGTCTTCAGAAAATTTCTATTTCCTAAAAGATTCCTGAAATAGAAATATACATTTTTAATTTTATAATAAATATTGTTCCGTTTTTACATTTTTGTTTTTATATCAATGAGTATCTCGAATAATATTGTAATAGTTAATTATTAATTGTAGGGATTGTAGCCGGTACTATAATGATCTAACAATAATCGTTTCATCACTAAAAAGAAAATATAATGCCTTGATCCAAGGAAAATTAAAATATTTTAGTCATTCTGAATTAAAAAGTGCCCGTACAAGTTATCGCACCTGGATCCCTTCTCAGGATTTATGAATGGGCGTTGAAATGGATGAAAAATTAGACCCGTAAATGAACGAGAATATTAATTATAAAAGAGACAGAATGAAGGTTGAATTAGAACCACTAATAATAATTAAGAATACTTCCTCTTTACAGTGCCTCCACGCGGTGAATAAACTGTCGGCTTTTTAAAACCAGACTTAAGTGATACGCGTAGGCAGGACTTAATGTAAATATTAATTTAAAAGACCAACGGCCGCATCCTACTTAAATTTAATTATGCCTTAATTAACACCTAAACAAATCAGTCGTCGTCGGCGGTCTCTCCCAAAAACCCGATTCCCGTTCGCTCCATCCCGGGACGCGGAGTTGCGAGCGCCGGCATCGGAAAAAGGGGGTTTGCCCGTTCGCGTAGACAGTCTCGCTCGGGAAGCCGGATGGCATGCGTCGGTCCAATGGTACGATAACATCGTTTGTTACGGTCATCGAAAAATGGGGAACATTACGTTTGATGATGTGATCGCATGTACCGATGGACTATTGATACCATGCTGGTATCCCCTCGTAAATGTCGCCCTCTTGACAAGGGTACTCAGGGGGATAGTGTATTTTGTGATTATGGCATATCTCTTTATCGGTGTTTCGATTATTTCGGATAGGTTTATGTCATCGATCGAAGTCATCACGTCTCAGGAAAAAGAAGTCATCATCAGGAAGCCGAATGGTGACACCCAGATTATTGTGGTGCGGATCTGGAATGAGACGGTAGCAAATTTAACACTAATGGCCCTCGGGTCCAGTGCACCAGAAATTCTTTTGTCGGTTATTGAGATTTACGCAAAAAATTTCGAAGCCGGCGATCTCGGTCCCGGAACGATTGTCGGATCGGCTGCTTATAATCTTCTTGTAATCATAGCGCTTTGTATCTCTGTCATACCCAAAGGTGAGGTAAGAAGAATAAAACATCTAGGGGTTTTCTTCGTTACAGCTTCTTGGTCCATTTTCGCTTATGTCTGGTTGTATCTCATCCTCTGTTACTTCTCACCCGAAGTCGTAGAAATATGGGAGGCTACACTCACTTTCACATTCTTCCCCCTTACGGTACTAACCGCTTATATGGCCGATCGAAAATTATACAAATTCATTCAAAAAGACTACCGTATGAATCGACGCGGTGTTATCGTTCAGGCAGAAGGCGACAACTTAGAACTAGGCAATACCGAACTTTTAGCCTTGGACGATGCACACGAAGACGTCAAGCATGAATACATCGCGACACTTAAAGAACTAAAACAACAACACCCACTTACAGATTTAGCCACATTAGAACGGATGGCACACGAGATGCTCTTGAACAAAGGACCGAAATCCAGAGCCTTTTATCGCATTCAAGCCACGAGAAAGTTAATGGGAAGCGGCGATCTTTTACGTCGGATCTCCGAAAGAGCTCAAAGTGATTTATCCGAAGTTAAGGCAGAATTACAACGTGAATCGGGAAACGCCGAGTTCAATCAGACCGGATGCAGGGTGTACTTTGAACCGTGCAAGTACACCGTGTTGGAAAGTTGTGGCAAGTTTGAAGTCAGAGTTATAAGACAGGGAGATATTGACGCCGCTTTGACCGTCGATTACACCACCGAGGATGGTACTGCCCAAGCCGGCAGTGACTACGTAGAAGCTAAAGGTACCCTGGTGTTCAATCCTGGCGACAAAGAAAAAAAACTATCGCTGGAAGTGATCGATGATGACGTCTTCGAACCGGATGAACACTTTTTTATTAGACTTAGCGCGAGCAATCCGACCGGTTGTTTGGTGTCGCCGACAATGGCCACCGTTATTATATTGGACGACGACCATGGGGGCTTGTTTAAATTTGACGCTCAAAATCATGAGTTGTTCGAAAGTGTCGGTACGTACGAATTAAAAGTGGTCAGGTGTTCTGGTGCCCGAGGTAGGGTTGTGGTCCCGTACTGGACCGAGGATGGTACTGCGAAGGGCGGAAAGGAGTACGAGAGCTGCGAGGACCAGCTCATCTTCGAGAACAATGAATCAGAGTAAGTAATGATTTTGATGACTACTGTACAAACTTTTCTTTTTATTTTGTGAGAAGTATAAATGGATAAGTTCCTGTTGCAAAATAAGATTATTTTGTCAATTACAAATGCTTATTTCGGAAAAACACATTTTAATAACTTATTGAAACATTTAAAACGCAGGGATGATTATAATATTATAGTTTTGCAATGAATGAAGTTGGTTGGTTAACTATTTTATACCATTATAATTTTATATTATGCCAGAGAAAGTATTTCTTCATTAAAAGTTTTGATTATTCTTTAGGAAAATTGGAATTTACAAATAAATTGAAGTTGTTAAAGAATAAGAAAACATGTGTCAAGTGCTAAATGATATGAATGAGATGAAATTAAAAAACAAACTTAAATCAGATTAAAAGTAAATTGCAAACAGTAATTTCCCTAATAAAAGAGTAATATTTAATGTATTTTAAGAGTTTTGGCAACAATATTAAGTGCATAATTTAAAATACATTTAACCGTTGTTTTATAAAATTGTGACGTCTACACAAATCATTTTGTGTAACTTTCATTAATTTCAAAGAAGCGTACTGCATTTTCGGTTTTATTGTATTTTGAACAGTTCTAGTATGTATTTATTCCTCATTCATTTCATTGGCACTCATATCCCAAATAACCGATGTATAAATAGATTTATACTTTCTGAATTGTTTGCATGCATGTGGAAAATAATCTAATTTGCACCGATTCGAAAATTGATTAATTATGTTACACTTTGTGTACAGGGTCATCCAAATTGGTTGTATTTGCCTGTTACAAATATTTTCAGACCAGAGAGAAAAACTGACTTAAATGTTCAGAACTCAAGTTCCTGAAAACGTTGCCTAAAATTCTCATTGTAATATCTCTGACCTTTTCTGAAATGTTTGCGAAAATTACCTTTTGAAACTAGAGTTTTGTAAAATATTTTTTTCGATATTAAATTAAATTATGATTTTCATTTGAAACAAAAAAAGTTGGATATATTATCTCAAAATTTTAAGGAAATATATTTTATTGAGGTAACCAATTTATATAACATTTTTTTATTTCATTTTATTTTTCACTTAAAATAATGTACTTATAAATGTACTTATAAAAAATTGAGATCTATATTTTTGTCAAATGTAGAAAAAAAAAATTAAAAAAAGTTTTTCTTGTTTAAATTGATTAATTAAACTGTAAAATTATGAATATCTGTATTTAAATTTTCAGAAACATGTTTTTGATGGGTAATTTTTCTTCACATCAAGATTTTCTTTATATTGTGTTGGTCATACAATTATATTAAATGGTCAAATAATTTTATACATCAAATAAAATACCATTCGTTGGTAATTTATCTTACTTTTTATGATTTAATCCATATTAAGAAAAAAAATATAAATAAAAATGTATCATCGTTATCAGAAGAAGATAAATAAAATAAAACAAATAAATAAAAGAGTTATAACACTTTTACGAAATCATAACATTTCAGAAACTGCCAGACATATCAAAATTGGGTTAAAAAATGGACCTCTAAACACTTCATCACGTTTGAAAATTCACCCAAAGAGAAGCAATTTGAGACACCCTGTATATACCATTAATTTCTAGGATATAAATCTAGATATCCGCCGTTCCACGTAATAATGTGGCAGTCTCTTAAATATTTAATTAAGTTTACACGGGGGTGAAAACAGCATTCTATTAAAAATATAATAATTTTGAGAGCTTATAAATTCAATGGTATATGGCGAAGGAATGTAAAACATAGCTCTTTCGTAACTTATATTAAAAGTTTCATTAGCAAACAATATAGGAAAAAATGTCCTATTCAAGCGAGATTAATTATTTTTCGTATTTCAAAGAACTCAACGTCGTTCATATTTCACTGGCCAGTTTTTTTTATCGCGAGATTAATTAAATTGAAAAGTTTCTTAAAACGAGAGCTTCTCATATTTTGTCCAATAGATATACATTGTATTTTATGACTTGTCTTTTGTTATCTTGGCAAATATTGCGGAAACTTGCCCATAAAATTCTTAAAAATACAAAACCAGTATTATTATTATTATTATTATTATTATTATTATTATTATTATTATTATTATTATTATTATTATTATTATTATTATTATTCCAGGAATGAAATTTATTTGGTACTATTAAAACATGAATTCGACTATACGAATTGTAAAGCTTGACTTTTTATTCAGAGGCTTACTACAACAATATAAAGTGGGAGCTGAGTGATGGATGTATTGCATAACAATTGAATTTATGATTTGAAACTCCTTTTAACGTTATGGATCTTGTCATAAAATATTTCAATTGCAATTGCTTCTTAAATGATGCAATTAATATATTTAATAGGAATTCCACAAATCTAAACAAAGGTCATTTTTCTAATAAACATAATGGGACACCAAAATACGGGATAATATCCCGTGTGATACGCTCTCTTTATTAATCCTGTAAAAGCAATTAACTTAATGCATCCGGCATAGTTTTAATCAGACTCGTCCACTCACAATCTTACTTATTATACCCGCCTGTCTGCAAAAACCAAATTTATCGGTTACATCCGACAAAATTGCCATCACATTCTTGTAATTATCAAAAATAACGATTTAATTTAGTTTAATTTTGACTGTAAGCCCCACAATAAACTACCGCTAAAAGTTGGTCGGTCGGTTCGTCCTTGTAACCGTATTAAAATGATTATTTGACTGCATTTTCACGTTCCTACGTGGGATAACTTTGACTATACGTTAAAAAGTATAGCCGCGTTGTCAAGATTAAACTGCGGCAAGAAGCGAAGCTAGTTTAATACAATTTTTATAGTTTTTGTTTTTAAATACTGTTATAAACAGAGAGACGATTTAATGGTAATCAATAACGAAGCGCCACCAGTAAAATTACCACACACAAAACTAGCCAGTATACACATCAATCAATTATTCAGTTACAATTCAGTTGAAATTACAAATTAGAATTACAGATTAAATGTGATAATAATATTGCACTATTATTGATATATCGTTATTCAAACATATCAATTTGTGACACCGTTTTGACGTTATATCAATATCCATATAGCTTTAAAGTGACAAGAAAGTTTCAATAAAGCAACACTTATTTAACGGGTTAAAACGTGACGAAAGACAAATTAACTGCCAATTTCTCCAATTCCATTAATGTATATTTTGTATAATGCGTGAAATGCGGCATCGGTAATTAATTTTGTTTTTCGGGCGGCGGCGCGACCTCGTCCCATTTGACAAGAACGCACCGATTTCGACTACCCTTGGAGATAATGAAATTTCCGTACACTCGACGAGCCCTTTTTTCCGATTTAAATCAAATATTTCAAATGACACTAACAAAGAAGCGGCAGTTAAATAGTGTGAAACTGAAAAACCAGTCGGCCCGAAGAAAAAAAAAAAAGATTCACTGTAAACATACAATATAAATAACAATGTCGACTTTTCCTTTTTTACGCTATGTTTCGTATATTTAAATTATGGGTACAGAAACATGTTAAAGATTAAGGATTTATCTTACGGTTTTACTGATTTATATTTTAATTTTGGTAAAACAGAAATAAAAACAGAAAAATTATGATTTGAAAGATTGTTTAGGCAGTCTAAAAAAGCAGTTAAACATACAACCTTAATAAAATGATTGGTTGTGGTGAATTGAGGTTGCCCAGTTAGTTTCACACTTTATCAATATTACTTCAATTTAACTTATTTGCATCCTTGTGAATTGTTAAAATTATATTAATTTACTATACATTAGCATTTTGTTATAGTATCCTTTTTATTTTATTATTTTTGCCCATCTCCGTGGCATGATTCGACCATTTTCCGAATAGTCGACAAGTATATATTCCTTCAAGCTTTTTGAATTGTTGCCGTTGATTCATTTAAATTTGTAAAATTTCGTTGAATTTAGTTATAAATGTTTTCTATAGGGATGATGTTTGGATATTGGGACGGACAAGACAAAAGATCGATGCTTTGGTCTTTTAACCACAATTTTGGATTTGTGTTGGGGATAGTTTTCATGTTAATTAACATTTATTAAGAGTATTACTTCTTTAATATTTGGAGACACATTGTTGTTTAATATATTCCTGTACATGCCAGAAGAATTGAAGCATCTGCATAACATAATTGAATCGCTATCATGTTTCACATGCCACCATTTCACACAAACTTTTTGTGTAGTTTTGTCCCTGTAAGATGTTTAACATAAGCAGAGCCATCTGAAACTTGTCGTTCTGTGGTCCAATGACTTTTCACAGTCTTTGAACTAATTTCAGCAAGTCCCATTTCTTCTTTAATTGACGATAAGATTGGACTGTTTTTCAATATTCAAAATATCGAGTTTCCTTTAAATTTTTCGAACTCAGATAATTTTGTTCATAGCTATCACTTGATTAGTTTCTCTAATTTTTAATAATACGAGAAACGATTATTTAGCTTCTTAACCTAAAATCTCTTCTTGTTTCTCTCGGATTTGATAAAGCTAAATTATAATATTTCTTACAGTATAGTACAGTATATTTTGGTCATCTTTGTATTTATTCCATCTCACCACAAAAATATATTCATCTTACACAAAGAAAAATATGACAAGTTTGAGTCTTTTCCAATAATGCGTCACTCAGCTATTGAAAATCTAAATATAAAATACATTGTTTTTTTTCGGTGATTTTTTTACTCATTTTATTTTTCAGTTAAAATGATGTTAAAATATTTCAATGGGGTCCATATTTCTATTAAATGTAGAAAGAAGTCCAGCAAAAAATCATATTAAAAATTGTTGAAAATTTATTCTTAGAAGATTAATTTTATATCGCTTTTTTTATATTTATCCTCATAAATAAATGTATATTTATTCGAAATCTGTTAAATGTCAGTTTTCTCTATCTCCTATCGGCCAAAGATAATCAATTTGAGACACTGCACATTTCATTAATTTATTGGATATTTCCTCCATTCCATATAATAGTGTGACAGTCGCATAAATATTTAAGTTCACACGGGGGTAAATATGCAAATTTTATAGTATATTGCAATAGAACGTAAATTGAATTGAAAAGTTTATTAAAACGGGATCTTCTTATATTTTATCTAATTGAATTAAAGACATTAAAGAATTTCTTAAAATATTTGCCCCATTATTATTCCAGGAATGAAGTTTACTTGGTACTATTAAAACATATAGAAAGAACTATAGAAATTCTGAAGCTTGTGTTCTTTATTCAGAGGCTTACAACAACAATATAAAGTGGATGCTGAGTGGTAGATGTATTGTATAACGATTGAATTTATGAATCTAAACTTCTGTTAACATTAAGGATGTGTTTTTGTTGGATAATATGTGTGTTCAAATTTTTAGAATTTGTTTTTGGTGGATAATTTTGCATATTGTTAAACAATCACATTTAATCGGAACAATTTTTTATAGTAAATAAAATAGCAATCGTTGGCAATCCTGGTTTAGAAAGCTAATTAATTCTACCTACAATTTTTTATTTTTGTAAAAAATAAATAAACAAATCGTTATCGTTATCAAAAGTTGTTAAAATTTTTTTATAAGTATATTCTTGGGGTAAGGCCAAACAAATTTGAAATGAGACACACTACACAAACGAATACATTAGCTAATGTAATAATAGGTAAATTAAACATAATTGGATTTTGTTAAATACAGTGATTACATTAGACAATTGTATGTAATATAAGAACTGGATATAAGTGGCCAGATTCGACGCGGAAATGGTCACATTAAAGTAATTTAGATAACACAATTCTCCGTCGTTTATTATTAAAAAGGAGAAACCCTAGGAAAAAGGAAAACTCACTAATGGCCTTCGCCGAATAATAAGTCCCCCATGAGTCCATATAAAATAATAAAGTCCCAACATTTCACACTAAACAGGCTAATATACCTCTTGTAAAGATCTCTAATCGACGAAAGGGTATGTATCTTTATAATTTTTTGTTTCAAACGAAAAGTTTCAAATTGATCCACCCGATTAAAAAATCAAGCTTTTATTTTTTAATTTATTAATTTTATTCGAATACAATACAAATAAGTAATAATTTTAAAGAATATAAATATTCATACTACGAGTGAAATAACATTAACTGTAATTGGCGACTGTCATATACAGGGTGTTCTATTATTGTTACATGTCACAAACTATAGTTGTGGCCATAATTAAGCAAAATATACTAAAAATATGTTACTTTGTGTCTCTCATTGCTCTCTGTGAATTTAAAATGCTCCTTTAAATAAAAATATGATAAATATAAAATTAAACATGTTAAATCCAGATTTTTTTCCCATTTTCACTATCATGTTTATATATATCGTTTACATTATGTATTTTTTGCCGATGGTTCTTAATCAACGGTGCTCTATTTAGTTCGATCGCATTTGAAAACATCCTTCAATTCTTCTCGCACATGCAATAAACATGAGGGAAAATTATGGAAATATAAAGTTGTTACTAGAAAGAAGTCGATATTCAGTGTGTACTTCCACGTACGTGGATTGTCTGTAGCTAGGAGGCTACACCAAATTTTGTTGTTTTTTAAGCGAGCGGGACAAGGAATAAGCAATACGTAGTAAAAAATTGGTCAAGAAGGGCATGTTTGATGTCTAGAGAGACAAGAATATAAAAAAAAGAACCTTTAGTTTAAAGTGAAAAAAAAATTTTATCACTGCTCCATATGAAGCTAGGTTTTATGAAAAATTACCAAAGGTGAAAAAAAAAAGAATCTTTATACGTACCCAAATATAAAGATTCAAATTTTATAAGCACGTCGAATCAATCTGAAAAAAGGGCATGTGCTGCTTTCGTTGTGTGTGTCATGATTTTCTTAGAAATAAAAAAAAGTAAAAACTACTAAAAAATCATTCAAGAATTTTTTCTTCGCATAAAGCTTTCAAATGCAAAATTCATTTTTTATACTCAAACTACAAAGTGAAATACTATTAACTAAAAATATAAAAGTGTAATTTCAATTTCCTTAGAATCACATTTACTGAATCACAAAACAGAGGGAGCGAATAATTTTCATTGACGAGTTTAAATTTAATTTATAACAAAATGATGATTAAGTTTAAGTTCAACATCCTTCACGGACAAAATGAGACAAAAAGCTTGTTACGCCCACAGTGATACATGGTGGCTGTTCAATTATGCTATGGGGATGCTTCAATTCTTCTGGCACAATTGTGACGGATTGGTTAAAAGACCAACGCATCGATGATTTATCTTCAAGAAGCTTGAAGGAATAGACTCGTTGTATATTCGGAAAATGATCAATTCTATGTAACGGAGATCGGCCAAAATAATAAAAAAAGGGATGTTATACAAAGTATTACTTTTAAATTAAATAACACAGATATAATCATTAAAAATCCCTTTCGAATATAAATCTCAATTCAGAGAAATATATATGTAATATTTTAAAGAATTAGAATTAAAAAAAGAGATATGGCTAAAATATTTAACATTTTAAAAAAATTCCTATAATAACGACCACTATTGTATATCCGGTAATAACTGTAAAATATGTCAAAAATATAATTATTGATTATGCTTTTAATTTTTTTTTTTAAATATGTTGTTGTTTATCTGTTGCTAGGATACCTGACAACCTATTACGATTGGTTACAAGATATTTTCATTTAATTACATCACCTATTAATATATGTAATAGTTTATATTCTGTGACTACTTACCCTATTTTAGTCAAATGAATAAAAACATGAGGTTTCTTAAGACTATGGTACTGGGCAATTTACCACATGTCAACTTTATAACAAAGTTGAAGGAAGTAAACCACCTCCAAAACTTACAATATATTTAAATATTTATAAAACATCTACTCTGAATTTTGGTGGATTGTTTTAATTTATTCCTCGCATTTTCCTAATCCTAACACTATGATATACAATCCAGTAGCGAATAGTCGAACGAGTCCAATATTATTAATAAAGTAAAAAGGGATAAAACACTGTAATTTTTAATTATACAAACAGACATACTTACATAAAATATTAGCAGTGCGGTAATTGAACCTTTGTGTCCACAGTGTTTGAGATCTCCGCATATAAATATTTGTGTAGTGCTATTGTCAGGGACACTGTACGCTTTAATGCGGAAGAGGTTTAGGTAAACACAGGATAGAATGTAAAGAATATTAATATTTAAAGACCATGAATGGAGCACCGCTCGTCAATCGATCATTTATGCATGACGTTTGTGCTGTAGTGTGTATAGAGATGTTACACACTCTGCTTCCCTCTGTGACTATCGACAAATGTGAATAAGAAAGTTTCAATCTCGTAAAAATAGAATGAAAAATAAAATATACGAGTGCTGAATAAGCTAAAAGGAGGATTAAATAGTTAAATTTAATCGGCGTCTGTTAAGGTGATAAGCCAGAGGCCGGAATTACATTTATTTTAGCACGTTTTGGTTACGAATACAAATATTGATCTTTCTTGGTTTAAGTAGAAGCACAAATAAGAATTATTTGATGGCATGTTTTCTTCCTTATTTATGGCTGTGTATTTTCCTTTTGTTTGCCTTTCTGGAAATTTCGGTTGTTCAGAACTTTAATATTTTCACCTAAAACACATTAATTTTTAATTTCAAATGCAAATCAGTTGTAACTAATGATAGATAATATGAATACTGTGTATAATGAATGTTCATAGATCACGAGTAGGTTTACGTTTCACGAATACTTTGAATTTATTATTTTTCTGTTTGCTTTTCTAAATATTATTCACAAACAACAATAAAGGGTACACCGAAATATGAATATTTTATTATTTTCGTAAACATTGGTGATATATTATTAAGATGTTCTGAAAACTTTTCTTTAGATTATAAATATATACTCGTAGCACTGAAATATGAATTTTTTAGTATTTTCATAAATATTGGTAATATATTATTAATTTCATATTATAAATAAATATACATATATTATACATTACATACATATGTATACGTTTAACTGTCGTACGCGACTTTCGTGACGGGATTTAATTAATATTTTTACAAATAAAGTACCATACTGAAAATTAAATTTAATTACTTTTCATTTCCTTTTTAAAATTACATAACAACGTATATAATTAAATGTTCCGATCAACCACTGATAAAGCTTGTAATATAATTTTTATGACTTCCTATTAAAATTAAATATTAATAAAAATATGCTTTTATGTAGCCCGTTATAAATTTTAATCACAGATTTCACGTAATATCTTAATCGTTTTTACAGTTTTTCTTAATTGGTCTATATACTTCTTGTAAAATGAAATTAATTTTGTTATTAAAATAAAATGGTATTAATAATTTCGTTTGAAAACTAATTATTGGCTAAAATAAATGCAATAGCAAAGGGAACCCATAGATTCAGTCAGTTTTTATGAAGTTTTGGATTATATATTTGGGGAATAGAAAGTAGTAAGAGTCTGAAGAGGTGGTCTATTTTGTCCTAAGGTACCTCATTTCACTTCACTTGTTGATATTGAGGTCTGTGGAAGCAGTGCCCAGTTTGGACGTCCCATGCCTTTAATGTCACAGATGTGTTCAGTCCGAATATTTTGCTGGACATGGTAACAAATTTATAGCGAAATGTTGGAAATTACCTCTAAAGAAAATTAAATGTGCTCGACCCTTATTCATAAAACCAGAATTGGGTCTCATCACTAAAAACAACTTGGTACAATTCCATATTCCAAATCTGTCGTTTTCTAGTCACTCTATTCTTTGATGACGATGATCCAATGTGAGAGGAAGCACAAACTGGAGAGGTTAACAAAAAAATACAAAAGTCAGAATTTTGAACTAAACACTTCACATGGTATGAAGCTATTCTTTTTCTTTAAGCCACAGGTTGGTGGGAGCTCTTCATACATTCTTGTCGACCATCACGCTCTTCAACAATTCCTGACAGTGCTTCATCTACGGCCCATCTGATTGGCAATTTTTATTAAAATAAATCTTTTCATTCTCTATGAAACGCATTTAGAAAACTATCACAGCGTTCATTTTAAGTGGACGTGGGTAGTGACAAAATAAGTCGTTTAAAACGATTAATTTGTATAACAATAATGAATTTGTTGAAATGATGGGACACCACATATTAATGTGAATGATTTTCTTAATGGTTTCATCCTGGCCTAAAACGATTTGTTGCTCTTATGTAACGAACTAGTGGTTCTGAAGAGTGAAGAAAATCGACTCTATCCGTCTTATGTTCAATGTGTTCTAAAACTCTAAGTAAGATCACTCAACGAAAATACGTGTTCACGATTGCTTAATATAATAAACTCCTCTAATATAACTGATTGTGATCTTTGATAACATCCTGATAATAATTTTGGGCTCCTGTTCGTTATTAGATAAATAAAACTTTTTCAATATGAACTTGATCTTTATATTTTTACCTGATAATGGCCTCTAAGTAACGAAACTGTACTGCAGTAAAAACAATTATAAATTAATGTGTTGTAAAATTAATACACACAACAATGTTTTAAATCCCAATACTTAATATCAAAATATTTGATTTATAAGAAAAACCTCTGGAAATTACTTTGTATATAGTAGCGTATAGACTGCTTTAATACTATAGAGTTCAACAAAATTTCGTAGAAAATGGTTAATTTTCAATTACTTTAACTTACTTTTTTATTCCTTTAAATAAACTAAATTTTCAAATTAATTTGTTCAAATACACTGCGTCGCAAAATTATGGAATACTTTTACAAATTAAAAAAAAAAATGAAATAAGTATAACTTTTCTTATATTATTTTAAGGAAAATCTATGTATATTTTTTGAAAAATAAAAAAATACAATGATATTAGAGAAATAATTAAATATAATAACATTTTAACATTTTTTAAGTTAAGTTTATTTCCACCACGTGTGTTAATGACCTTTTGACAGCGTCGCCTTAAAATTAATGTTCTCATGACAATGCCCTCTCAAATTTCTACGATCTTTTCCTTTAGTTACTTTAAGGTGCTTGGTGGTGATTGAAGTGGTCTTATTTGTCTTCCTATATAGTCCCATAGATATTCAATCGGGTTTAAGTCCGGACTTCTAGCTGGCCTGTTCAGAATATTTACCTCCTCGAGGTAGTTTCTGACATTTCTCGCAGTGTGAGACCGAGCATTGTCATGTATAAATTCTTCACCAATAAATGTAGCAAAGGGTACAACATGGATTTCCCTTAGATACCTATCAGCCGTTAAACTTCCACAAACAATAACAATGAGTTCCGTAAGTGCTCGCAAACTAATTCCTCCACAAACCATTAACGATCCTCCACCAAAAGTAAGCTATATTATATTGAGTGTAACGTTCTCCTGGGCGTCTATATACTCTTCTACGACAATCATCGCTATTTAAAGAAAACCTCTACTCGTCACTAAAGAATACATGACTCTATTCAGCTTCTCCCCAATGAAGATACTCGTGCGAAATTCAATCGATCCTTATGATGTGTTGCAGTCAATAAGATACCTGTTACAGCACGGTACAGATTATATTGTCTTCCTTTCATCTTCTCCTTATGGTGTCCTGGCTTATTCTTACATTAAAAATCAATGAAAACTGTTGCTGCAGCAAAGTACTGATTAAAAATCTTTGTTTAATCGCTTGGATTTTTAAAAATCGTTCTTGTTATGGTGAAGCTTTTCTTTTTTGCCCCTGTCTAGGTCTTATTTCATTGGTACCTGTTTCGTAAAATCATTTAGTCACTTTTGAAATTACCGACTGTGTCACATTTGATGGATTTGTTTGACTTTTTCCTTATTAATAAAGAGCAACGGACACCGCATAATTTTCTTTTTAAATGTTGGTTATTTTAAAGATTTTAAAAAGTAGTTATAAACCATAAAATATTGTGCAATATTAATTGTTTTAAAATTACAAGAAATGTCGATGTTTAGTTTTTTTTTCTGTTTAACGAACAAACTAAACGACTAAAGTTTCAAAGCGAATAATTTAATATGCAGATCGTTTAAAATTTTATGTTAAAAAAAGGTATTCAAACTTTAGTAAATATTCCATAAGTTTGCGGCGCAGTTTATATATATTGTAACTTTTTAATTTGATCTTTCATTGGTGTGAACTTATTATTATTATTAAGGGTATTTTGCTTATTATAATTATTTAATCAGAAACTGTAGGAAAAAATATGATTCATCGTTACCGGGACCGAGGAAAACAAGAAGTGATGACTACATAAGTTAATCATTTCCTGTCTCATTAAAGGTTCAGAATATTATATAGAATATTTACTTGTAGGATCCAGTTTCTAAACAAAGTTAAAAACTCACTGAAAATATTTTAGAAAAATAAATAACACGCTATGACAACAAATAAAATTTCAGACTAATGTCCCTTTTAGTTGTCTAATGAATCAGATAGGTGAATTACCTCATATAATATTCTGTTATAACCACCACGCAAATTGATGATTGAGTACTCTTTTTAAATACTTTCAAAAGTTTTTATTAATTATTTATCATTTCCAGATGTTTATCGAAAGAAAATTAAGTTAATATAAACGAATATCAAATTGAACTATTTATTATGACTTATTACCCAGGAAATATTTCATAATCTGCTAACGTTTAAACTTTAATAACTATAACGTTTTGTAGGTATTGATTTCCAGATTAATAAAAATAAATGCAATTTCCAGTAAATTTGAAAGTTCATACTTCCAAATTTACATGCGTTATGATCTGGTCCGTTAGTTTGCGGCGTCAACGAATTGGCATCGACACCACCACAAACAAGCGCAAATATACATACTCGAAACCTGATTGTCTGCTTCATATGCAAGGAGAATAAAGTTTTAATTAAAACAGTGAGTCGCCCCGGTACATTTTCCGAAATCCCGATTCGTTACTTCCATTCATGACCAATCAAGGAAACATATTTTTTGCTTCTAATTAAATTTGAGTTTCAACAGGTACGTCGGAGTGTATTCGTGTTGGGTAGTTCCTTTTTT
Source organism: Aethina tumida (assembly GCF_024364675.1). Lineage (NCBI taxonomy): Eukaryota > Metazoa > Arthropoda > Insecta > Coleoptera > Nitidulidae > Aethina > Aethina tumida. The sequence goes on along the minus strand of NC_065435.1, from coordinate 58,006,371 downwards.
TTCAATTTGCAGGAATCGGTCAATATTTACGGTGAATTGGTCGTTCACGAGGTTGAGATTCATTTACGCCCACAATTCGCCAACTTCTGTGAACGTTGTTCAATTTGTAACGCAAATTGAATCCCGCTCCACCGCCAAGAGTTAACTGAAAATTTACCATTCCAAATTCGTTTATTAAAAAAGGTATGTAACAAGGGTCTAGTCGAATATAGGAGGTGGGAAATTACCGCTAAATTACATCAATTCGGAGCCAAGCACTTTTTTCATTTCGTAATTGAACGGTAACGTTTTAAGGGTACGATCAAACGAAATATTTTATCTGCGAGAAAATTTTCCATTAATTGTGGCAAGATAATCCTTGCAAATGCATTGAAAATAAGTTAAGTAACCAGAACTGAAGTTTCAAAGACCTTCAGAGAGTTAAATTGCAGCGAGCATCAAAATTAGATTTACGAAAGGTCTTATTTGTGTGTCTAACATTTCTAATTAATAATGTTTTAAAGAAAAGCACAATTAATTTTTTAATGAAATTAGAGTTAAGTTGGTTTTAAATGCAGGGAAATTACTACGTTCAAACAATTAAATTGCTGGATTACTAAAATATTTTTATTCTACTCAGTGTAATGTTACTAAAGTATTACATGCAACGTAATAAAGTCAACAAATTAAAAATATTTAACAGGTTACAGTACAATATGTAATTTCGTTTCATCAGCAACAGGTGAGTACAATGAAACTACATGGGAAAAAGAATATGACAAATTTTCCATTTGTCGCTTTATATTAAAATGCTTTTGATAAAAATTCTTTGTTATGTTCACAAGATGTGGCGATTAAATTGGAGAAACAAGATTTATCATTTTTTACAAGTTGATCAACTTAACCACATTTATTAACTGAATGAAAGAAATAAAAAATGTCTATACCGTTAAAATTAGATAAATAGTGGTTTTCATATCTGATATCTTATAAGGATAATCCATTATATAGAAAATTAGATATCAGTTTGAAATTTTGGTTACTAGAACCAATTCAACATTGTGTGTAGAAGTGACATTAACAGTAAGTCATGTTCAAAAATTAAAGAACATTAGTTTATTGTGGAAATCTTGAATTCTGTGTACAACTTTGATTTTCACACGCTGAGTTAGTTCAAAAATATCCGTAGTCATCTTATCAGGAGATATTAATAGTATTTAATAATAGTTGTAGCAATAGTTAGGTTTTTGAATATTTTGAAAATTCTAAATAACTTATTTTATTTGATTTTATATACATGTAATATTTTTATTTAAATGAAATAATTAATATAATTAAATTATAATTATCGCAAATTACAAGCATTAAGTTATTCAATAAGATGAATAAAATTTGAAAGACTGACTTAGAGTGGTTCAAAGCTTTGTCTATTGTGAAATGTTCTTTGTTATTTTCTTGAACATTTATAGTTGACAATACATTTAGAGGGAAACACTTAAATTCCTAATTAAATTACATTTTATCGTCGAGTTCACTGATGTAATTAAATTACTTCTATACCTTTATAAATATATACAATTGAATCAACAATATGCTCAAATAAAACACTTGCAATTGCCGAGCTCCTATTAATGTAGCTCTGAAATTTATGGCATCGGTGAGTGCGATATTACGTGGTATCAAAAATTAAATTTTACAGGAAAAATATGTAATATAATACGCATCTTTATAATAAATCTGAAAACAATAACATTTTTGACTAGAAATATTACAAACCTCATTTAAAAATGAATAAATCCACGTTATGTGTAGGAAGTTTACGCGTACCAAGGTCGACTCATACGAGAGCTCTACATCTGCGATAATATTGTTGAACATTATCGATGGGACAATGCTAGGGTTACCAGCCTTGTCGTCTGATCGAAATTGTATAGAACGTGCTCGGGATATACTTGGAAGGTCATTAATTGCTCACCAGTCCCGTGCTTGTATAGCCAGATAATAGAGACAACTTTTTCCAGAATTATGGAACGCTTTGGATCAAAATCATCTGGATGACCTGATAAAAAGCATGCCACGTAGAGTACAATCTGTAATAGGAAGCAGACGCGAAATTACTCGATATTAAAAAAATGGTGAAATTTTCATTTTTCATTTTTCATGTGTGAACAAAATTTCTTATTTAGTTTATAAAGTTACCTTTGGTTTAATTTCTTATTGGTATTTGTTTATTTTATTACAATTCTGTTATTGTTACTATTTTAATTTTTAATAAATGGTCATTTAGTTCTAAAATAAAATCGACTATTTTTTTTAACTTTCGACACTGAAAAATTGATTCCTTTAAAACCACCTTTAAAAAATGCCCCCCAAAGATGAGCTCTTAATTTTAATAGAAAGGTCCTCCTCATCTCTGTTTTTCATTTTTTCTTCAGTCCCATATGACAAAGTCCATATCTCGCCATTACTTGATCGTACAGAAAATTTCTAACTTCGACGTCCGTCATCTTTTAAACAGCAATTGTTACGAAAAAATCGTTAGATACCTTTTTTGTAGAGCGTTCCATTTCCTACAAAGATATATGTTGCGCCTTTTATAAAATTTATTTATTTAAGGGTTATAAAATTTAGAAGTATAACAGATATTTCTGTTAAATTAACTTTGTCCTAAAGGTAAGAGTTATGAAAAAAATGCAAGATATCTTTTTTATAGAGCGTTTCTACAAGAAATTTTCTGTACGATCAAGTAATATAGATTTCGCCATATGGAACTGAAGACAAAACGGAAAACTGAGATCAAGAGGACTTTCCTATTAAAATTAAGAGGTCATCTTTGAAGAGCATTTTTTAAAGATGCCTAGGAACCAATATTATATACATGGTGTTTTATAATTTATCCAAAACTTTTTAATCCGATAATGCACTTCTACATAATAATAATAATAATAATAAATCTATTAAAAGTCCAACAGAAAACGAGTTAAAAAAAGTTTGTAACAAACCTTACTATACAAAAGCTGTTCAAAGTTTTCTCCATTGACCTGCAAGCAAACTTGGGCCTGTCTTATCCAATTTCGTCCCACTACTTCCAAGATTCCTCCTTACTGTTCCCAATATTCATCGATGCAATTCACCGATATTTTGTATTTACGGTATACGTCGATTGAAACAACGAAAAAACAGATAAAAATTGTTTGGGTTACAATAATTGAAATAATCACTATAAAAAAGTAGAAAAACTAGGTTTGTAACATTTTTTATCTCGTTTTCAAAACATATATAAAATATATTAATATTTAATAAATATATAAAATATTTTATAACATTTTTTTTAATTTATTTAATATTGAAAAAGTTTATTAACAAATCAAAATGAAAAGAATTGTTGGGGTAATTTTAATTTCTTGTAGCTTTATGATTATACCAGATAATAAGAAGAGTTATTTACTATTAATGGTTAAAATGGTCCACCCTATAAAAAATTTTAAAATGTGACTTTCTGCAAATAAATTGATTCAATGTAATTTAATAGAGTAGACCAATACGATTTTCTGACATCTTCCCACATCAAACTTTTGTTTAATATAATTAAATAATTTTAATTAAATTGGGATTTTACTTAAAGTAAAACTAAGATTTTAAATTACCTTTGAAAATACAGAAAATCATTCCTTTAATATATCTGAAAGTTTTTTCACATTGTATCTAACTATTTATTTTTCCTTATTGGATTTAAAATACGCATCTTTTGAAGCCGATAAGTTGAATTATTTAAAGAATGAAAGTACAACAAAATAAGTTTCACTTAGCAATGTAATAATTCATAAATAAAACTAATATCACCAATTTGCTTATTAATAATATTACTAAAAATAAAGAATGTTATGTTATTTTAAAGTTACAGTTTAATCTTGAGTAAATTACATTTTCCGGCACCTAATCTATTTGCTTTTTGACTAAAATTGATTAATTATGTTTTAGTTTGATTAAATTACATCAGGATAATTGTGCATTATTGAAACAAATAACTTAAAAAAAACAAAAAGAAAAATCAATCAAATACCTTGAACTTCTGCCTTTAATTTGATTTATCTTTCGTTGCTCTTTCACTCTCGCAATTTATTTTTTCGCAACTCGACTAAAAGGTAGTTTTTCCTCAACTTGCGGTCCGAGTTTCCAACTTGAAGTAATTTCATTACCGATAGTGTTATGAAATCTCTTCCAAGTTGGGACAACGGATCGCAAAATCGTTCCAAATTACGGCCACTTGGAACACTTAAAGAAAACAATAAAAACTTTATCCTCAGACGTTTGCTCTTGTAAAAAAAGGAACAATGTCACGGTTTAATTTCTACGGGTATCGATAAAACGTTCAGAAAAATTAGTAAATTTTCCACAAATGTTTTCTCTTTTTGCAACGTCGGAATTCTATTTCGGAGCAGTTTTTAGCTGGTCCGTAATAAGATTGGAAAACTAGCGTTTACCTAGGCTCATTTATTCCCCAAACTCAAACACCAACTTCAGTCGAAATTGCCCGTCGTCCCCGTGAACACACGGACCCCACCGTACTAATTTAACCAACTCGGTGACAACCGAAGGAAAAATCGCTTCTGTTCCCGGTGCGTTTCGCAGTGACTTAATCTCAAGCATAAAAGAAAGCAAATCTCAAGGGATTGATTAATTTCATTCCGCACCCGACTTAGTGAGAATCTCATTTCGTCTCCTCTAAAAAGGGGACCATCCTAAAATGTACTATTAAACCGTGCGAGACCGAAGATGATAAACAAAATTTTCCTCGACGTTCCCATTAAACGCCTCACGGGAAACATCCACGTCTGATATTTTATTTTGGCGTGCGCATTATTTAGTTCGCTCCGTTTTCTTTTTTTTTTTGCTCCCGTTCGCTCTTTGCATTTAATACGTACTCCCACATCCGGTTTTGTTTGGCCGGCAGGAAAAACGAAAACCAATAAAGTGAGTTATAAGCGGTTTCCAGACGTGCATGCGTTCTCCGTTTAATTGGGAGCCGGTCCATTATGATAGGCCGGAACGCGAACACGCAACAACAAACTTTAAAATTGCTGAATGTAAATAAACGAAGGATTTACACCGTAATAGTGGACGTTTAAATCTGTCGTAATTGCACGAATAATGTTAAATTTGTCGCTTTGTGTGGGAAAATTGCGTTACAAGTTTACGAGACACATTTTTATTAATCCGTCAACAGAAGGCAACGAGGGAGAACGGAATGGATAAATTATTAAAAACCACATACGCGGTGCTCAAGTGGAAATTTTACACATGAGAAGGAAGAAAATCGATTTTTCTAGCAGTTATGAATAATAAGTAGACATTGGTATAACCAAACATTTTATAATTTAATGGCAAAGTGTTTCGTGTCAGCAGTGATAAATTTATTGTGCAAGGAAACAAAATTCAATTCGGAATGTAGGTATGGAAGGGCAGAAGTTTCACAACACAAAACCGAATGTATATTAATTTGATTCAGTTTGTATGGTCCCAAGTTCCGGTTCACTTTGCAAAACTGATTAGAATGAACACAGTGTTCGGATCTTAACGTGGATATATTCTAATGTAGAAGATTAAAACGTCTTTCAAGGTAAATAATTGGAATCTGATAAAGGGCAACGTAAATTTAATAATTCTGTTATTGAAAATTCTATGCAGCTAATTCGGTTTTTCAATAATACGATTTTTTGTTTTATGTTGTAGACAATACAATATTTTATTAAATAAAAGAATCTAATTGATTAAAACAATTGTTTTAATTTTGTTTAAATATAACTTTTCAGTGCTCACTATCACGGTAATAGTATTTATATAAAACATTTTGATTAAAATTTTGGATTGTTCATCGAATAAAATTGAAAAAATATATCTGGTATAAGTTCGAATAAAATATTAGAAAATTTGAACTAAATATTATTAAATTTAAATACGGATTAATAATTTAATTTAATAATTTTGTAAAATACAAAAAGATTATTTTTATTTTATTTAAAATAATTTATATAGAATAAATGTTGAAATTAATGTCATAAAATATCAGTGTAGTGAAACAAAAATTTTCTATTATAAAAAATTATAAAACTATTGTTCTTCATCCTGAACAATTAAAGCTTTCAAATTGATGGTGTGATTATAAGCTGATTAAAATGAACCCAGTATTCAAATCTTAACCCGGATGTATTCTGATATGGAAGATTAACCCGAACCATTCAAGAAACTAATTGGAATCTGATGAAGTGTAATGTAAATTTAATAGTTCCATTACCAGACTTGAAAGAGAATTCGGTTTTGAATATGCATTTCTCTTGTAAGTACAGAGTAAAAAGTGATGGATAATCCATAAATTCGATAGTATGAAGTTTTAAATAATGCAATTTTTATTTATAAAATATTTTATCTTTTTTTTTAATTAATTACAACAATAATTATATTTATATCATTTTTTAACCGATCGTTTTAATTATTAATTATACTTAATATTTAACAACTGGGTAAAATTGGATAGGTTTACCACATTTTCCTAATTAAAAATTTGTTTAATAAAGTATAAGAGATATGAGGTTTCAAGTTAGTTTAAATATAACAGTATTCATTATCACTGTAATAACATTCATATTAAATATTTTGTTTAAAATAACTATTTTATATTTATCAATAAAATTGTAAAAACATATATCTGATTAATGAGCAACAAAATATTGAAAAACTTTAAGTATATATAAAAATTTAGGCACGAATTAGTAATTTGATTAAATAATTTTGTACAGTACAAAAAATTTATTTTTATGTAATTTAAAATTTAAATAATCTGTTAAACAAGATAAACTTAATATAATATTTGATACCAATTTCATAAAATAAGAGTGTAGGCAAACAAAAATTTTCTATAATAAAAATTTATGAAATTCACAATTTTTCATAATCATACTTCATACTTTAATACTCATACCACCTACAACTTTTTAAATTGTTAATGTGATAATTATATGCGGATTCTAATATGGCAGGTTAATCCGAATAATTGAAGGGCAGTAATGGGAATTTGATGAAGGGTAATGTAAATTTAATAGTTCAGTTACCATGTTTGAAAGATAATTCGGATTTGAGTACACATTTCTCTTGTACGTGCAGGGAAAATGGTTATCAATAATCAATAAATCAATATTTGATAGGATGTCATTTTAACTGTATATTAAAACTGACTAACGTTTTTTTAATTAAAAAATTATTAAGACAATTAAGTTTGTTTAAATGTAACTTTACAATATTCTGATGAGTATCATTAATGATATTTATGTCAAACATTTTTTAATCAAATAAAATTGTAAAAGATTGTGTCTGTTTAACTTCCAATAAAATATTAAACAGTTTTGACTGGTTAATATAACTATTGATCAATAATTTGATTTAATAAGTTTATTTTTATTTAATTTAAACATGAGTATAATATTTGAAATTAATTTCATAAAATGTGAGTGTGGAGTAATACAGATTTTCTGTAATAAAAAAATATAAAACTATTGACTTGTTATATTCATATAACTAATTTTTGATGTAATAATTATAAACTGATTTGAATAGAGGCAGTGTTCGGATCTTTATCAGGATGTATTCTAATATGGAGGATTAAACCACATCTTTCAAGGCTACTAATTGGAATCTGATGAAGAGCAACGCAAATTTAATAGCTTCGTTACCGTGTTTGAAATGAAAATTTTATGCAGACAATTTGGTTTGGAATATGCTCCTCTCTTTGTAGGAAAAAAGAGATCGATTATCAATAATATTTGAAAATTGAATAAAAATTGTGTAAAGTATTTATTATATTGTGTAAAGTATTCATTATATATAAAATTTATATATTTTAGCAGGATTACATTAGTTTGTCAGATTTTTTGGATTTATAATGTTTTCTTAATTAAAAATATGTTAGTTCCTTCATTTATTAAAACAATTATTAGTGTCCACTATTACTAAAATAATTTTTTATTAGGAACATTTTATTTAAAATAATCATTTCGAATTGTTTATCAAATAAAATAGTAAAAAATTGTATCTAGTGTAATTTAATATTTGAAATTAATTTCATAAAATGTAGATGTAGGTAAATAAAATGTTATGATAAAATATAAACCTAGTGCTTTTCATATTTCAACAATTAATTAAATTACTTGTGTGATACTTATGCAAACATCTAAAACAACAAAAATATATATTTAAATTTTAAAATAATTACAAAAATTCGAAAGTAACAATAAAAAACACTATTTAAATAAAATTTTATTGGCATACTTCAAAGAAATGAATTATATTTTTAATAAAATCTCTTTCGCCGTGTCCAACCTAAACAGTAAAATGACATATTCATTAGAAAATGTCATTTTATATTCACCCTTGTAATACAAATAGGCTAAAAATAATCAATAATACTTTTACTTATTATAGATCGTCCTTTCCGCTCATAAAATAACCATGAGTACCGGACTGAATACTTTCCTGAAGACTTGTGGGTTTCAAGACATTTTGGATAATTAAATGTAACTGTAGAACATGCAATGAACAAATGTAGCTATAAATATATAAACATAAGTTGTAAAAAAACTTTTACATGCAAAGAATGTAAAAATTTACTCTAAGAAACTGTTGCTAACCAATTTAAACAATAATTTAATAGATGTTTGATTAATTGTATATTGTAACCAAATGAAATACGGAATACGTGATAATCGTTGAAATTTAAATGTGGTTACATGGCAATTTATGCTTTCGAATGATATTTTAATTGAATACAATATTGATCGTTTATTATCTAAAATGTGTGACATGAAATCAATTTAGGTTATATTGTAAATTATATTTCGTATTATATTTAATTTGCTGCACGCTCACAAATTATGTGTGTTTTGTTATAATTAAAATTTATAATTTCAAGAAGCAACAAACATCATACTTTAATTGTTCATAAAAGGTCCTCTTGAGCGGACCGTTTAGGGTCGTTTTTGTATCGCTCCTTTTGACTCAAAGGGATGTGTTGATAGAACCCTTACACGACGCTTGAGTTTACTCCAGATTATTTGTTTCCGTTTCATGAATAAGACACGTTTTCCTTTAAAACATGCTTGTTTTGACATTTATCTGTTCACTCGTTAGGAAATTGAATTTTGGAAATGTGTTACAAACGTATAAATTTTAGAGTTGACAAAATACATTCAAAATATTTTTGAAAAATGACCAGAAAAATTAATAATATTTTTTTGTAATTTTTCAAGTTGTGTACTCAAAAACTTTGATCCTTGGCTATTGTCGATTAATTATTTTTATTAAAGAATTTATTAATTTTGGTTAATAAAAAATGATTTAATTTTAAATTCTAGATAGTCGGGTAAAATTATATTTGTAATTTGAAACTTTGAAAGCACAAATGAGGTTTTTGCTCGTTAATCGTGTATTAAACTTTATTCATTAAAATGTTGTCTGTTTGTAAATTGAATGGAAATTTTCATTCAAGTATATTGTGCTTTTGTCCTAAAAATGCAGCTATTAGCAATAAATCAATTTTCAGTTCATAAACCACAAAAATTCTAATAAAAATTTACATTTTGTGACATCGAACGTTATATAAAGTACCATGATATTAAACTGTTTGTGACAAAACCAAATTTTTAGCTACAATTGTATGTTTTATGGGTACGTATCCATTGCATTTATCAACATGAAAAAGGATTTATTTTAAATTTGAGTAACTACACCATTAATTTGTTTTGAGATTAATAAATTCACTGCACGTCTTTCGAAGTGGATAATTTAAATTTCCTAGATTAAAGAGATATGAAAATAAACAACATTTTCATACTTGTTATATCCAAAAAATACAATTCTGTGGATTTGAACACATCTTATTTGATTCATTCTTATTTTGTCTGTTCTATAGCGCCGTAAGGTTATCAATTTAGATTTTTGTCTAAATATTTTGCCGCTATAATTGCAATTTTGGATCATGGCAATACGATTCAACAAAAAGTATCTCAAATGTATAGTGGTTCACAAAGTGTACCGATCAGATAATACCTGATTTGTGATTGTTTCTTTTAGACAAAATCGCACATTTACATTTAGGCTTCATGCAGTCCTTGGAATCACACATCATCATCTTCTGTTAGACATGAAAAAAACGATCAGTGCCCACGGACTGCAACTGAATGATTTTAAATAATTTTGTTTTAATTTAGTAGTATATTTGTTGTATAAATCAACTAATAATAAATAGTATGGTTAAATAGATTGTGAGCTTTCAGATAAATTAAATGAATTGAATGAATTTTTGTATTTTAAATATATTTTAAAATCGTAGTTTTACTTTAAGTAAAAGGCCGATTTTACTAAAATTATTTAATTAAATTAAACAAGGTCATGTATAAGTTTCTTGTGGTAAGATGTTAGAAAATTGTATTGGTCTACTCTATTAAATTATATAGAATCCAATTATTTGCTCTTAAAATTAATAAAATTAATGGCAACATTGTCTGTAAGAAATATTTTAAAATCTTTTATAGAGTGCACCATTTTAATCTTTAATGATAAATAAGTCTTCTGGTGATTTTGTATAATCACAAAACTATAAGAAATTAAAATTAATCCAACTATTCTTTTGGTTTTGGTTACCTTAAAATGTAAAATAATTTTAGTTTTAATAAAAGGAAATTGGTAATTGTAGTTTTAGTAGTAATTTATGTAGGAGAGTACATAGTTTAGTAAAACTTATTTTGATATTATTCTGATTCAATTAATTTTATTATATACAGTGTGGAACAACAAAATGAAATAAATTCCATATTTTAAAAGGCAACAAAATAAAATAAATATAAAGTCAAATATACATTAATTTTAGATTATATTGTCTCTTCGAGTAATATTTGTAACTTTTTAAATGACGTTTGTGATATTTTTCAGTCAACAATTAACAGTTCTTGTAAAAATTAATATAAAACATTAAATAAATAAATCATAATTGGTGTTTTTATATTATGGTGAACGTTAACATCAAAAATATAATAAAATCATAATCCCTTAAACGCACTAAAAGTTGATTTGATATCATTAGTTAGAAGCTGAATATTTTTATTTAATTATTATTGTTAATTTTCATTGAAATGAATAACATTTTTGAATAGAGAATGAAGAGACTTTGTTCGTCGCGGTAAGCCATTTTATAAATATATAATAAAAATAATGAACTTATTCCAATTGGCTGCTTCACACAGTAGGTATATAAATAAATTCATTTGTTGGTCGCAAATATCTTGAACCATTTAGTAAATAGTAAAACGCATAACATGACGGTAATCTTTTTATCGAGGTAAATTGGATATACCCGTTAGTTAAGTATTATCTTATTATCGTTCTTCATAAACTTAATTACTATTTCCTATTTATAGTTCACTTCACCCGTCGATCGATTAGGTTCCATGCAACAATTACACGATGCTCTCAGTCCATTAAGAATGCGAAAAACGGTCGTTCAGTTAATTGATACCGTCGGAAATTGTAAAAAATTAATAGTTTCAACAACCACATTATTTGTGGAACGCGAGTGAATATAAAAAATTCTGAAACTTGGTGAAATAAACCGAGGTCGTTTCGAACGAACGAAAAAATGATTATCCACATGGAATAATTTTTTAGGAGAGGCTCAATCCGACTAACAAACAGTTCGCATTACAACACAAGATTTGTGTAAACAAAATCGCCGAAAACAAATACGGTTCCACCACCGTCTAATCGATACTGAAGTTCATTATTTCACCGTACAAACCCCGGAAAGTTCGCGAGGGAGAATGGGACAGAGTCATAATAAGTGAGGCATCAATTAACCCATTCATCTTCCAATGTGGCCGGCAGGAAAAAGGATATTGGCCAACAGCGGGATTCTCACAAAGCGGGAAACTGAAAGCGGCGCATTGTTTTCTCCTCACCTGGAGCGTCGTTACCGCCAGAATGATTCTGAATGTAATTAACCGTTCATGAATGAAGGAGGGTAGCGTACTGCTTTCGAATAGGGGTTTTAAAGTCATTTTTTTTTGTTGAGCATATGATTTTCGAACTCGAATTGGGATTGAGGTAATAAAATGATTTACAGGGTATTAAGCATTCGTGGATGTAGAAATTGGTTGCTTTCACCTTTTTTAAAGGGATTGCGATTTAACGAGTCATTTGTTCTTGCTCAAATATTTAAAAAATCGTAATGTTACCTTTTTGGTCATAAAAACTTATGCTGTAAACGAAAGTGCTATGTAATAAAGCAGAGTGTTTAAATTGTTTTTTTTACTACAATAATTATTGTAAATTGAATAAAAAGTAATTATAAGTTATTAGAAGTATTGATGTTTTTATCCCATTAATTTATAAACTAACTAAACAATGGTTATTTCTGTCGCTGCTATTTATGTTTTTCCAAATAAAATAATATTAAATTGACTTTTATTTATGAACTATTATGATTTAATATGTTAATTGCTAATTATAATAACATATTAGTGTGTTATGTGTTATTATTTAATAATACACAATTTAGCAACTAAATATCTTTTATTTGTTTAATAATTTGGTTTTAGGTTTTATGTACAACTATACTATATTTTAATTATTAATTGTTGGAATATACTATTTATTATTAAAAATTATTTAATAACATATAATTGAGTCTTTTAAATTTGATTTGTTCTTAAACATTTATTGCAAAATTTAAGTGACTGTTATAACTGTATAAATGTCAATAATGTATGAATTTTTCAATACCTCTAAAGGATATTTTAGTAATAAAATAAGAAAAATACATCCAATTAACGCTAACAACTGATTTAAAAAATAATAATAAACAGCGCCAGAATTTTATTATAACGAATAATTTGCATTTGTCGAAATGTTGAAAAAAAGTAATTTTAGTAATTTTAATTTTTTAAGAGAAGTGTCCTAAACTGTTTTCAATACACTAATCATAAATGGGATTACAAGTAATTATAAATTATTGGAAATAAGTTTATTTATATTTTATTTAAATTATTTTTAATACATTAACATAATGAAAAGTAATTAGAAATTAAAAATAATGTTTATTTTTATACAAATTAAATTAAATGAAATATTTGTTTTCATTAAAAAATTATATTTATTTTATTTTAACTTTATTATTTTTCTAACAATAAATATTACATTTATTTTTTTAATACTTTTGATTGCATGTTTTATATATAGCTGCAATATAATTTATATATAGTTAAATTTTACATATTAATTGGCGTTTATTATTAACTATTATTTAATAATACATAATTTATTCCTTTAAATTTGATTTTTGGAAGAGTTTAAATGATTTAAATATTTAAATTATAATAACAATTGAAAAAATGTAAATAATGTATGAAATTTTTTTTCAGTACTACTAATAAAAATTGCATTTTCTTAATTCTCTTTTCTTTATATAATTACTAATTTTTAAGATATTTAAATATAAATTACTAACATTTAAGATACTGAATTAAGCACCAGTAAAAATTTAATAATTTAATTAAATTAATAATTTAATTTAATTTAAACGAGTAATTTGTATTGGTTGAAACATTAGAAAATGTAATTTTAGCTTTTGGTAGACGGTTTTTAAATTATTTTTGATTGTTTAATTTAAATGGGATAAAAATAATTATAATAATAAAATACTATATTTCTATGTTAATAATAATTTTGGTTTCATGTTTTATGTATAATTACAAAAGTTACATTTTACGTGTTAATTGCTGTAATATGCTATTTATTGCTAACTATTATGTAATAAAATACAATTAAAGTCCTTTAATTATGATTTAAACATCTTTTATAGAATATGAATGAGTTAAGTAAGTCACAAGTACAACTGAAAAAAGAAATATAAATAATATTTTAAAACTTTTTGTTACTACTAATAAAAATTGTCTTCAAGGATACTTTAGCCATAAAGGCAAAACAATTTGAGACGCCAAAATGATTTACAGAAAATTAAGCAGCGGCAGGATTTTAACATTTCAAAAATGTTTTTGTTGAAATATTTAAAAAAATGTAATTATAGCTTTTTGTAGAAGTATTTAAATTGCTTTTTGATATATCAATCATAAATGTGATAAAAAGTAATTATAAGTTATGAGGAATAAAGTTTATTTGGACAAAGTTATATACAATTAAAAAATTAGGCCGCAGCAGATTAACTAGTTATTTTTTGTTGTCGAAATATTAAAAAAAATGTAATTTCTGCTTTTTGCAGAAGCGTTTAAGTTATTTTGATTCAGTAATCATAAATATGCTTAAAAGTAATTAGAAGTTTTCAGAAATCTGAAAGTTTATAAGGACAAAATTAGTTAAATAAAATATTTTTTTAATTTATTATTTTCTAAGTATGCTTATTAATATTTTTTTCCGGACAAAATTATTATTTTTTAATAACTATGGTTTAATATTTGTATAAATAATATTAATAATTTCTATAGTGCATTGCATTTACAAATGATATATAATATTATTCATTATTAATTATATATCATAGCATGTGATTGTCAATACAAAGAAATTAATTAAAAATTAGATCTTATGATCTATATTTTTTATAAACTTGGTAATTTAACGTTACGATAGGTTATAAGAAAAGAAAATTATATCTATGTTCCTTTTTTCCAATTTAGGACACGTATTATTAGTTCTACATGTGGTAGATTATTAATTGAGAAAAAATTCAAAGTCGTTTAATAAGAGAACGTTGATATGGATTTTTGTTTATAAAATATTACGGAGCTGACACGAAATTATAGATTAAGTTCATTAAGGGGGTTGTGAGATCATTTATTTTCATTTCCTTGTGATTAAAAGTATTCTTTTTAAAGGTCTAGTCTTGTTTTATTATTTTTTATTTACGGAAACCCCTGATTTATACACCTTCGTCATTTATTATCAAAGCATAAAACACAATTTATATTTTTGTATTTCTAACATGTTTTACATGTAATTGATAACACCAGATAAACAAAAGATTAATTAACTAGAATGTTAAAAGATAAAAATATTATGTGGAATCGCACAATACAAATTTAGTGTTGCAATGGTGGCTGACATGTTCAGTGAAAGGCAGACTAATCGCCCTTTGTCGCTTGGCTTCACACCATGGTTAAGCTGATTATGCACAATTTCACGAAAAAAAGCAAAGGGGAGCGGCATTGAAATGGTTGAATAATAATTGATTTAATTGTGCTTGGCAAGTCGAATTGAAAATACTCTTACAAAAATCGACGGAAGGATTTTTTTTATGCGGCGTTCCTGCGAGTACAAACGCACGGTTAATTTTGAGGGCGCTTAATTCCTGACCGCCGTATCGTGTCGGCTAAGACAGGCTTATCAATTAATCAAAGGACGTGTGTGTGGCATATAAATCAACGTTTTAAACTACCGGAGCGCCGAATGAAAAACCACCGGATATCATATTGAGCCTTCGGGCCCTACGGTTATCAGACCCGAATTAAACTTTGATGAAATGGAAAAATGTTCGGTTACCGTCCGCATCTCTGACATTAATTTACTTTCGCCAGATACACATTTATGCTTCCAATTTGTCAATGACGCAATTTTTCGTCGCGAATTTCCTTCCAGGAAATTTACATCACTGACAGGGGGCAAGTTTAATATTTCACATTTCCGGTTTCTTCAGCCGTGCCCAAAATAAGACTGTACGAATGACGCGACTAATATAACCCGGACGAAATAACGATTAAAATGGCGAAATCGCTCCGAGGGGGAAACACGTCGAATTGTATCGGTAATTTGGAAAGTTTGATTGGGTATCGGCATATGGTACAATAATTACTCCATTTCGGAGGCATAAACCGCTCCGCAACAAATTTCTGAGTCAGTTAAATCATGTGTTAATTGTCTGGCAACATCAGACCAATAAATCTCGTGTTTAACCTACGTCAAAGGACCGGGACCGATGCGTTCGGCCTTAACATCGAACATAATGAACTGACTTACAATATGCTAATTAATCGATTCGTTTCGTGAAATACGGATTACATCTAGATTACATTTACTCTGTTTCAAATATTTGTAATTCTCCCCGGGTTTTCATCATCACTGATCTATTTATAATCTTAAAAAAAATATACCAAGGGAAATCCCCAAAAGAAGTTTCAATCTTCTCCTTTGATGTTTAGTCTATCGACCATAAAGTATAATGTTATTGTTAATCCGCTTGAAGCGGGTTACTTTATTTCTGGTTAAATTTATGATAAGACTGTTACACAACTTTCTGACAAAACGAAAAACTAAGCTCATTTGGGCGTGGCCTACGGAATTTTGGGAAGTTTTTAAGCGACTGGCATTTCATTAAGCCCCAACGAACTTATCAGTCTGGAAGTTAATTAAAATAAATTTGAATTTTTAGATTTTAACAGCTCGCTACGGTGACACTGCGGTTTATTTACCGTAAGTTGTTTTCAAACACCTTTTTCAGGATTTAAATGCGTCAAAAAAGTCTCCCTGTTACTGTTGTAAACGTTTTTCAGTTTTATTAATTAAACTTTTGAAGGATTTATAGCCAAAAAATAATAAAAGTATACAAACAATTAATTGTGTCGACAGAAATTACAGAGAAATTGTATGCTATTGAAATAGGGATAAAAATTTTAGCTTGTTACAGATATGTTTAAATTGTTTTTTAATTCAACAATCAATCATATCAAACATGATAAAAAGTATTTGTAACTTAGAAATAAATTTCATTTGGACAAAATTAAGTAAATGAAGTAACTGTTTTTAGATAATAAGCCAAATGTATAAACTAGCAAATATTTTTTTATTGACAATATTATTAAAAATATAATTGATATAATATTTATTGTTAGTTATTATTTAATTTTAAACAAATTAGGTCCTTAAAGTACCATTGTGTCATTGGAAATAATTAAAAATTATTTTTTATAAAATTGGAAATTTAGAGTGACGATAAGAGTAATTACAAAAAGATAAATAAGGGTTTTATTGTATTTAGGACAATACAAAATCGATTAATTAAAAATAAATAAAGTTTCACAAAAAGAAATAATGGAACAAAAGGATTCCATTTCAAATCAACTGGCTATCATTTTATATTTTGTTGGAACTGAAATATGTTGTTTTGTAACCAGTTTTATTGTACACGATTTTTTTTTGACAGATACACTCTATTTTAATTTTTTTATAATATGAAAGTACCATAATTTGTGGGAGTCATTATACCTTTTAATCATTACTAATATCTAAAGTTAATAAAGTCAAAGATATTTAACTGTAGTTTGTCAGAGACTTTTAATACATTGAAAAGGTGAATCTTTTTGTATAATGTCTTTTCATTAAAAAAATTGAAATCCTTTTGGACTAATTGCCATATTGTTATACTAAAATTCAAATTTTCTTATGTATAGGGGAAATTTGACATTTTGAATAAATATAATTTTCTTTTTTATATAATAGAGGTTAATTACTATAATAGTTGGAAAGGTTTCGATAGTAATATGCACACGTAATTTAACTAAAATTTCTTGTTTTTAAAATTAAAATATGCTTTTATCAAAAATATTAAATTATATATATATATATATAAATATTTTAAAAATTTTTAATTAAATATCAAATTTTGTGTTCGTAGTGTTTAAATTATTTTATACTACCGATCTAAGCTTTTTGACATAATGCTGAATTTTTTAATTAAATTTAAAATTCTAGGTAAATGTTGTTAAATGTGTCAACAAATTGGTTAATCTGAAAAATTAATGGCTACAGTATTTTGTACGATAGAAATAATAAAAGCTGTTAAAAAATTGTAATCATTTTCTATATCGAAAGTAAATTATTTACCAGATATATATGTTGTATATGTATGTTTTTGTATATTATAGTTATATATGTTTGGATGATAATATGCATTAAAAATTACTAATGTATGTGGATGTATATTACAGGATAATTACTGTAATTAGTTAGAAAGGTTTTAATCATAATATGCACAAATGACCATTAGCCAAAATTTTGTGTTTTTAAAATTAAATTTTATCAAAAGTGGCATTTAACTTATGATTTTAGAGAGAACATCCTCCATCGATCCATATTTTAACATTTTTTAATTGTATATCAAATTTTGTGATAATAGTTTTTAAATTATTATTTTATTTAATTATTATTTATACTTATATTTATTATTCTTATTATTTCTGTCTCTTATCGAAGTATTTTCACATGGATATATTAATTAAATTTAAGATTCTGTCAATTTTGAATATTTTGAATCACAAAAATAATATATCACAAATTAAAATCCATATAAAAAGTGTAACAATTCTCTATATCTAAAGTTAATTTAGTTTTCCTGAAAATTTAAACAGATATTTTATATGATTCATCTTTTGTTCATGTAATATTTTAAATGTTTATATACAATATTTTAAATATCGAGGGTTTTATACGGTATATGGTTACTTTATGGAAGTTTAAGAACAAACATTTTATATTAGTTTTCAATGAAATTATGTATATTTAAAAAAAAATTCAATAAAATGAATTTAATTTCTTAAAAAATACATTTCTAATGAAATTGATCATGGAACATCAAATTTCAGTTCCATCAAATATACATGACTAAAATGGACCGGTCTATTTGAAATGGATAAGCCTCAGGAATTTTTAGCCACAAAATCAAAAAATACAATTAATTAACTACCAGATCATGCATACGTTAATGCTTTTCATCGTTCGAATCAGCAGTAATTGCTAAAAATTTTAATGGTCCTATTGTGTTCTGGGCATAATAAAAACTAATTAGTTTTAAACAAATTTTAGCACGACTGAAACAATAGCTTCATTCCATCAAATTAATATTTGATGAAACAATAGAGTATAAAATTTAATAATCTGATTGATACCCATCTGTCCTGGCATCCATGTTCCTTTAGTCAAATCAAATTTTGCCATCTGCTCCTAACGAGACAAGGCTATAGATATGAGTTAACCCAAGGAACGACACATAATGCCGTAAAAACTTCATCCCTTCACCCATATGATATATTAAGCATTTTTCTGTGGCGCGTATTCAGTTCAGTTCACACACACACACACACACACACAGAGATACGTCCCACGCAGGAGGAAAACGACGCACGCATGTGTTTGTAAAGCGGTAAAAACTTTATTAGGTTAAATCCAATTCCATGAGCACGCGAAATGCTCGAGCTGGTTTATTGCAGAACAAGTAAAATTCATGAAGGATACTTACATGCTTCCCGACTCGCAGCCGACTCTAATTCATTTAGCCCGTTTTTAATACGACTGTCCGTACGAAACGGTTCACGGTTACGTGATTCTACGTGAAGAATCATGCATATATGCAGCATTGTTTAAACACACAATTATGTGTGTATATTAAATATGTTTGTGTCGTCGTAAATGGACAATATCTTTCAAGTTAGAACAAACAGTCCTTGGAACTGAGCGCCGTTCCCATTAATGTGGAGGACTCCATCCATTATTAACTACCAATAGTGCGTAATGTACATTAATTATGTTGTTCATTAAGAGATTGCGTGCCGAAAGAAATTTGCATTTCAAAGTCAAGCAGCCAGGACGGCGATGCCGTATTAGTAATAGCGAGGAAGTTCTTAGCACTGGCAGCCAGATAAGTGTTTATGAGTCCTTTTACCTCCTGCAGCTATTTCCAACTTCACAAGTTTATAATTCCAAATGTTACGAGCTGATACCTCATTAGCAGTTTTGCAGCATCTCCACTCGAGCCTCTCTGTATATTGCTGATAGTCGGAAAACAGCACTCGTTAAAACGTTGCATATTTTGTACGTTGTTTGATATTGAGTAAAATGATAATTGTGAGTTCAGATTGTATGTAATTGTAAATGAAAATTTATGAAATGATTTATTGTTTGTCTTCGATCAGTGTTTACACTCAACAACAATCAATGGAGGTATCGTGTGATTTAACGTTGCAATTAATCATGTGACTATTTAACTGATAATTATGTTAGAATAACACACAAACGTGAATATATAAGTTTGTTATTCCAATTAGATATTCTAATAATTACGTTAACTTAACCTTGGAGAATAAATCAACCTTAATTTTTTGATTATCCGTTTATTTGGCCTAATTTAGCTTTTTTCTCGTACCGGCTGGCTAAATAGTGGAGGTCGTCGGCCATATATCTATAGTAATTTCTTAGATCTATAAAATAATTCTATTAATAAGAATAGGTATAAAAACAAAGTAATTTTTATTAGGTATCCATTAGTGGGCTTAATACAACTGATTTATTAGAAAAATTAATATTTCTTTCTGATTAATTAACTTATGAAAAACATCTGATAAATGCATTTAATTGAACGGTGATTTGTCGAAAGTAAATAAAATTTGAGTCTTAGGAGTATTAGTATAAGTATAGTTTTATTAGCATATTATTCCAATTTTTTATATACAGGGTGTTTCATAACTTTTTTAACCAGATATGCACTTCCAAGTAAGTCGATTTCTAAAAAAGTTCAACAGAAAATGATTCAATAAAAAATGTTAATTAAAGTTTGTAACAAACCATACTTCTGTACTTTTTTATGTACATGTTTTCAATTATTGAAACCCAAACAATTTTTATCTGGTTTTATATTGAAATATTATTATTTTAACTAATACAATATTTTAGATGTACTTTATTTTAAATATAGAATACAGAATTTATGAGAAAAGGGAAAAATGTCCATTTTACTTTAAAGAATAGCCCTGTTATGTCAACAATAAAAAATAAAAGACGTAACATTTTATACATATATTATTAATTTCATTTACCATTAAATATAAAATTTAAAGAAAATACATATAAAAGGGACGAGAAAAGAAACAACTTTATTTTATTTTAATATTTTTTATTTAATTAAGTTAAAATTTTGTGGCATATTCTTTGGATGTTATGGATATGTTGTATTGGAATTGAATTGCAATACTTGCACTGTATATTTCTTCATAATTAAATTTTTCTATATGAGTTTATCGAATTTCCTTGTTCACCATATTCCAAAGGTTCTTAATGAGGTTAAGATCTGGATATTATCATAATCATTGTTTTTTTTTTTTTTTTAATTCTGGTACTTTAGTACCAGAAAAGCATCCCCAAACCATTACATCTCCAGCACCTTTTTTAATTATATTCAGTGTGTACCTTGGATCGAACTACTTGACGTCTCACCCAACGAAACGATACCATCTGCATTTTGCCAGTCAAACTCTTATCAGAAAACACTGTATTCCACTGTGGTCCAGTTTATATCCTTATAGACGAATTCAAGGCGGGCCCATCTGTTTTTATCGAAATGAACACTTTCTTCGCAGGTTTTCGAACATGAAAGTTGTTTCCCCTCAACTTCGACGACCGTGTGTGCAGAAATATAAACATCCTCTATTTCCATCTTAATTTCAACAGCTGTTCTAAAGGGGTCGTCCACGGATAGTTGTGCAATTTTTTGTTGATATTGTTGGCAAAAAGGTCTACCTCCTTAAGGGACATTAACTACAGATCCTCTCTGCAGAAAATGTTTTGGAAGTAGGGGGTCTATTTAATTCTAGTTGCCTAAAAATAATGTCTACTTTAGCTGTACACTTAAATGAACACCACAAGGCATCTTTTAAATTAAATATCAAGAGGGATACATTTTTTACGGTGCTCTATGTTTCTTCTTTGACTTAAAAGCAACCGATGTTTCTTCTTAAATACTGAGAGTTTCTTTCAAAAACATATGTATAAAGCGTGCTGTGTGGAAAAATATTAAAATTACTAAACATTTTTTGTATTCTCCAATTATTTTAGTTCTTTAAGTTTTATGCTTTAAAATCAAATCGACACAGGGAGAAACAGTGACAGTGATACTAAATTGTATATTAATTTAATACATTTTGTATTGAATTAAATTAAATAAAATACAATAAAAATAATGTCATCATCTCCACACCAATATATTTTAGAATTTCGATATCTCTATTTTATTAAAACGTAACGTAAAATTAAATATTATCGCATTATGTCACTTTGGAACACAGATTTGGAAGATGTCTAACTAAAGTCTTATTGTCCCTTTTATAGCCTCATTTGTTATCGCCATTTATCAAGATTGCATAATGGCGTCGACGTATTTTACCTAATAAACACGCAGACAAAAACAAGACAGAAATTCCGTAATATATCAAAATGGGATGAGATTGAAAAATGATGTATTGTTCGTTTTTCTTCTCTCGAACGACAACGAATTCATAGGAAGGAGAAATTGCAAATTGGTTATATTTTATACGTTTCAACACTCGGAATTTTACTGTGGCAGTCTGGAAGTTGTATTATGCATTACATAAACCTTCCGAATACCAAACAATTTCCGAAACATTGCATGATAGAATTCTGTTGTACGACTTCGAGCATTAAATGACATCCATACCTTAACCTTTTGCAGCTTCACTGTATTTTAAGAACATTACAATGCGGAGATTCATCCAAAAAAGTTATTAATATAGAGGAAATAAATAATTAAATACATTCATAACTGAATCCAGTAAATTCAAGAAAATTAAAAAATTAAAAGAACGTGCAGAACCAAAACCAAATGTGTAGAATGTAATGAATTTATAAAAAGAATTTAAATAATCTAGAAATGAATATGCAGATTTTAAAATGTATGGCTGTTAAGTAATAACATTATTTTGCAGTATTAAAAAAATTCAATTTAAATGAAATTTATATATGTTTATAATATTAATGTCATTAAAAATTAGGAAGTGCACATGTATAGCACGTATGTGAAACACTTTTAAAAGTTTTGCTCTGTGTTAATTGGGTTGAAAATATTCATCTCAATTATTCAAAAAGCTTTCCAGTCACACCTACTTTATTTTTAAAAGGAAATTACTATACATGCTTACTTAAAACTACTTTATTATCAACCTAGTACTAAGTGTTTTTAAAAACACAAACTCAAACCCTTTGTAACTCTGTCGTGCTTAATACTTTTACTATTATCCTATTATATCGAGTTCCAAGGATAATGACGTACTTACATTAAAGCGTCATTGTAATACGCTTTCATAAATCGAAAAAAAATCGATAAAACTGTGTTATTTCATTGAGCTTTAGTTTGTCATTAAACATGATTTAAAACTTTTCGAATAACCGTAATTACGACAACAGCTTAATGTAAAAAAATTGATTGACGATCACAAATTGACAACACGTGTATTTTACTAATAACAATGTTCAGCACAATGAAATTATAAATTCTATGTCGGTAACTGTGTATTGAGGACAGGCGTATTGGTCAACAATTTTATAGTTCATCAAATTGAATGCCGGCATAGTTCGCAGCAACACACAGTTTACACATTCCGAAGTTCAATTAAAATGATTTTAATTTCCTCTATGAATGTCTTTCTTTCATGTCACAACTGTCCAATCGATAATTCGGAATTACAGTGAACAATTATTTTGAAGCATTATAAATGGGAAAAGCTTCTAAACTAACAGAACATTAAGTGCAAACACCGTTAAGCACTTACACCTTAATTCACTGTTGCGTTCTCGGTCTTGAGCAAACGATGCACGTACACGTTCGCGAAATGTTTTATTTCACCGAGTTGCACCTCAGACGTTTGTGGCGTGACCTTATTGCAAGGTCCTAGTTTTCTGGACGTAATTTTATTAGTTTCCGAGAGTTACAAACAGAGAATAATTAACTACTTTGTTTTATATAAAATAATTTAAATCTAAACTAGCGGTTTTGTTTCA
Source organism: Aethina tumida (assembly GCF_024364675.1). NCBI lineage: Eukaryota > Metazoa > Arthropoda > Insecta > Coleoptera > Nitidulidae > Aethina > Aethina tumida. The sequence goes on along the minus strand of NC_065435.1, from coordinate 57,982,500 downwards.
TGTTTAAACAGATTGTTACGATGTTGGAGTATTTTGAATTCTTTATTTTGTACTCGTACAAATTGTATAATTTTGTACAGAACTTTACACGAAATGCAACGTAATAAATGTCATCACTTTTGTGATTTGGAAATCTACACTTATAATATTTTGCGACATGTGATCATTATCTATGTCTTAAGGGTTTTTTCAATAATAATCTTTGCATATAAAAAAGTTATTGTATTATTTGACTATGAGTCAATTAAGTGATTTGTTTGTTTTTTCCCTGATTGTACATATATTTATCTATATTAAATGCTGTAAAGTTATTGAAATCAAGAATTATTGGAAGACGTTTGTCTAAACAATTTTAGATTAATTAGACCAATTTCATTAGTTGAAGTTGTTCCGTTGTCGTATTGTCCATAAGGACTTAGTCACCACCTATTCGTTCTCTACTTGGAAATAGAGTTTATAAAAAATCTGGTTTTTTATTGTTTCATAAGATTTTTTTGATATTTTGTAGTGTTCAAAAGTTAGTTTTACAATATTACTTACTGAAATATTTACTGTTTATGGACTGTTGAATACTTTGCTTAAATATTAATAAAAGTTCAACATTTTTGCAAAACTTTAATTAATTTAATCCGTTATTCTTTATCCCGTGTTCAAAATTAAGAAGAGTAAAATAGTAAGTAAAGTTAACTAATATTCGAGTTTTGTGTGGACATGTGTATTGTGTGTGATACATCACATTAATTGAAGATTGAAAGAAAGATGACTTTTAACCGGGCGTAACGAGTATTTCAAAAAGACTTTGGTTTTGCCGATTTAATATCTATAGTAATAAAATTACCACCGGTAAGCCGTTACAATTTCAGTAAAGTTGTTATAGATAATTTGGTCGTCAATCAATCAAATTTAATTTGAATATTTTAACTTATTTATTTTGGATTTTATTGTAAGGGGTTGCTAAACAAAAAAAATCTTATTAATAAAAGGGGCCCTGAAAAAACTGTGTAAATATTTTTAAACTTCTAATTAAGAGAGTTATGACCCTCGAATTATCAGAAAAGTAAATTTAAAATATGCTAATTAAATATGCAGTTAATTTAAACTTTGGGGCGACACAAAAAAAGAATTTTTTTTTCGATTCACATTCACATATGTTTAAATATGTTTTAAAAGTTCAAACGGCAGATCAAAAAAAAAAAATTTTAAAATAGTCAAAAAATCTATTTTCTGTCACTTTTTTCTCATTCTCATTCATTTTTTTCTACTAGAAAAATGATACAGATGCGTAAATTTCAAATCGAAATTTTATTATTTAGGTTGAGTTTCAGTGACTTCTGATCTCGAATATTAACTACCTTCATATTTTTTTTCTTGAAGTTGACGTACTAAAGAATGGAATTAAAGCACGATAGATGGAAAAATAATAAACAATTTTCACTATTATAGTGTAATTGCCAAAAAATCATCAATCATTTTTTAAATTACTCAAATTTTTATAAACTCCAAACATAACAAAGGTCAATTATTAAATATATTTAATAAATTTAACAATATTTAAACACTGTTAAATTCAATTTCTGTTCTGATGATTCAGTTTATTATGTGATGTTGATGTGTTAAATTAAAGTGAAGTTCTGATAGGTGTTAAATTAAAATGTAAAAAATACTTTGGTTATATAAAATTATTAAATTATACAATTATATAATTTACAAATTACAAAGTGACTTTACTCTAACCTCGATAATTCTGCTGTTTGTGGTCCGATCGACGTGAAATTTTTACACGTTTCATGTAAAGGTTCGTACTTTAGGGAAATGTGACCAGTTTGGTACTACTAGTACCACTATGTGATGTTGATGTGTTAAATTAAAGTGAAGATCTGATAGGTGTTAAATTAAAATGTAAAAAATACTTTGGTTATATAAAATTATTAAATTATACAATTATATAATTTACAAATTACAAGGTGACTTTACTCTAACCTCGATAATTCTGCTGTTTGTGGTCCGATCGACGTGAAATTTTTACACGTTTCATGTAAAGGTTCGTACTTTAGGGAAATGTGACCAGTTTGGTACTACTAGTACCACTTCTGGGTTAGTCTCGGGACTTATTGATCGATGTGTTAAAAAATTCCAAGAGGTAAAATAACAAAAAAGTTAGTGACAATGAAAATTTTTACATATTTAACAACAATATCCCCAACTTTTGAATATGAGTTTATTTAATTTTATATTTTGTGAGCATTTACTATATTTTTACTAAAGTATATTTATTTAAAATAAAGGTAACGGGTAAATATTGAAAGAGCATTAACGCTTTATAATTTCAAATTGGTTCTATAAATTTAGTATTAAACGAAAGAGTTTTCTTTGAAAAAGTTGTTTAAAATTGCCTTTTACTAGAGATATGAATAAAATATAAATAATACATTGCCGAAATTCATATATAGATGTTATATGAAATATGGTATAACAAGGACATTAATTTAACGGAATAAATATTGAAAATTCATATATCACTGTAAAAATTCAATCAATCAATATAATTTACACTTTCACATCCACAATTAAAGAATATTTTCTCGAAATATCATGAATTTTGTCTTATCAAGTTTTACATTACAAGATTACGGTAAAAGAATGGTAAATTTTCCAGATAATAAATAATTAAATTTATTAAATCCCCTTCTAATTATTAAATTAGATTTTTAATATGTGTTGGCCTTTTATCGATCAAATTAAAAAAAAATATTTTATACCTTTTTTTCAGGACCTTTATTAATAATAATTTCTTCTTCTATTTTTATGACCGACGTCCTTAGCTGTTTGTTCATCTGGTACAAAAAAAAATAGTTGTGGTTCACCTGTTTGGTTAGAACAACAAACAATTCTCACATAAACCAATTCACGTCTACATGCACGAATACCCATAATAGAAACATATTATGTTTCTAATTTTAATTTTCGATTAAATGTTTATGCTTTACATAAGACTGAAATTATTTGTTGACATGTTGTTCCAAGTTTTTTTTATTATTTAGTCAAAAATATCGTTTTCGTGTAATAAATGCATGCTATTCGAACTTTAACGTCACATGTCATAATATATTTTCACGACATTGATTAAAATCACTTTCCATGTGTTAGCAAACGTGAAATCATCAAAACGATCTGAATAAAATTAACCTCGTATCTGCCTCATGTTTAATTAAAAAACAATTACATTTCAATCGCTTTTCCATTTGAAAGATGTGAACAACCGCGAACGGTTTGGATGGCAATGATAACAAACAAGAAACCCGCATTTACACCCTTTGGCAATACTCGAACCGGGGGCGAGTACCACAATATTGCTCCCATTTTCTTGCCCTCCTCGTTTCCCCTTCGTATAGATTTTATCGTCGGCAGTATGATGTACATATCGTACATATCACTTGATTGATCTGTCTGCACTTCGGTGTTTTTTATCGGTTTCATCCTAATTAAGATAGTAGCTCTATTTGGTGTAATATATATTGTAGGTGCTGTTGGGGTCGTTTGAGTTTTTGCAGGAGTTAAACGGCACGGCAAACAATAAAAAGCCGGTTGGTAAAGACTACATTTAGAACACTCATCGGCTAAGAATCAGATTATTATACAAGTGTGGACGTTTAATGGAAGTTGGATGCACTTAAGTGGCGCCACAATAGGCCTAATGGAGATTACGCTTTGCGACGACAGTTTCGGAATTCTAATTGACACTAAACCGCCTCTCGTGATTGCTCCATTAACGAAAATACCTTTGTATCACGGAAAACCTAATTAATCCTATAAAATATTGATATCAGTATTTTTGTTGAGTCCGTGGGTTGATAGTGTATAAGAAATAGAAAGAGAAAAAATAATAAGAACAGTAAAGATTATGAACATGAATTAGTAAGGCACCTATCACAAATTATTTTTGATGCTCTGCTTCATATGAACTGCTTGGTTTTAAAGAAATTGATCAAAACAAGTCTAATAAAACTTTCCATTCTTCCTTTGTTCAAAGTTGATATAAATTATTTTTTAAAAGTAATTTTATTTAAACTTAATTAAAGTATTTATCTACATCAACATTTTTGTGGTCTATAACAATATTAATTCTTAATATTCGAGTTCTGTTTTAACTTTAAAATGACGATTCCTTCTTCTTTTATTTAAACAAAAATAAAGACTAGTTTCTCTAAAAATAATAAATATTTGACATTTGTATTTGCTTAAATTAACTTTCTCCTTAACCAAAAACTCTCATTGTAACTTTTAACATATATAAATTAATCGAAACAACTCCAAATAGATCTTCCTTTTATTGAACATATAAAAAGTAAATAGTTTTTCTTTTAAAGAGTTGGTTGCAAAAATTGCCTTTTTTCAATTAATTAACTTTTAACGAAAAGTGTAGTAAAAAAAGACTTTATTCTTTCTTTCTTCATACACACATAAAGTAAACTTTTTTTTACAACTTGATTAAAATTTTAGAAAGAAGGTGTATTTTTGCTAACAATTTTCTGAGTTATCTAATAACAACACATTAGCCATATTATTCACCATAAATCCTCATTTTAATTATTAACAAAAAGAAATTATTCGAAACAAAAGACTTTTTTCTTTCTTCATACACACATAGAGTAAGTTACTTTTCATTTTTCTAAAGAAAACTTTTTCTTATTATTATTTTTTCTCTTCTATTAAAAAAACAATAAATTAGCTATGTCGTTCACCAAGAATTTTTGTTTTAACATTTAACAAACATAAATTAATCGGAACGACTCTAGAAAGATTTTCCTTCTCAATTCTTCAAATAATATTCAAAATAAACTTTTTTTTTTAATAAAACTTTATTAAAATTAGTTGAAGTGTATTTTTGGAACAACTTTTATCGTTTTCTATAATGTAATTGTTACAGTATTAGAATATTTTATAATATTAGTATCTGTCCAAGTCTTTAAAATAAAGGTAACGAGTAAATATTGAAAGAAATATGCTTATATTTTTATTTTTTTCGCCAGAGAAAAAAACAAAAATATAAATAATATATTATCGAAATTCATCCATAGATGTCATATGAAATATGGTATGACAAACATATATTCAAACTAACTGAAAGAACATTAATTCGACAGACTAAGCATTAAAAATTCACTGTAAAAAATAGTATAATAAATATAATATTATATTATTTTATATTAATATATATATTTTTTTTTGAATAAAGAGGGGAAAATCATATAAAATATACAGTCCTGATGGAGTTCGCAGGCAGTGTCCGATTCACTCCGACTAAAAACCCCTCTCCGGGCATCGATCCGCGAAATTCATATATGGGCTATACAGGACGTATATACAGGGCATACACGGGTTGCTGAAGACGTAAAGTTGGCAAGGATGCCAGATCCCCTGTGCGAGACCAATCTGAGGAAGATCCGAAGGATGGGGTTGGAGTCCCAGGACCACGACAAGGTGGATCCATCTTGGGGATAATATTAGTATTTCTCCATATGAGTTTTATCTAAAACCTAACAGTTGTAGAGTTTAAAATGTATCAAATTAACGGATTAAAAAACAAAAACAAAATATAGGGGCTCCAATCCATTCATTTCAGATATTTAAAGAATATATAGAGTATAAAAAATATATAGATATATAGACTTATCTAACACTTTAAAATAATAAGAAGTAGAATTTAAAATGTATCAAATAAACTTTTTTTTTAATAATACATTATTAAAATTGTATTTAAATCTTTGTTGTACTATTAGTATTTGTCCATATTATGTATCAAATTAACTACGAAAGAATATATAAATAAATAAAAGAATAAACAATTTATTTATTCCCATTTAAATATGTATAGAATATAAAAAATATAAAAATTAATAATATGAATTGCTAGAATATATAGAACTAAATTTGAAAATGAAATAATAATAATAAACCGTAATTAAAAATTGAGAAATGTAAAAATATTATAATCTGGGTAAATTAGAAAAATACATATTAAAAAATAATAAAATATTTATAAATCTAAAGAAAGTCTTCGTGATCATTATTTATTTTGTTAAACTTTTGAGTTTCGTATCGTTTTTGTATAATGCCAAAAGTTCAAGAAGAAAAAAAGAATGAAGTAGTTAATTTGTAAAAAGGACTAAAATATGGTAAAAATCTTTAACTGTTCGAAAATTACAAGAATAAAAAAATAATATACGTATGTAAACATGATTAATTGTGTATTTAACGTGTTGACTAATAGGTACATATTGTTGGTAAGTCTGAATATAGTGCTGTTTACATTTCTCAAATCGAAATCTTAGTCAGAGTTAATTGACTTAATTCTCTTGGACCACGCGTGATTTCCAGTTTGTCCCGACTAGATTATCCTCCAAAGAAAGGACAGAGAGTCTCTTTGTTACAGAAGTGCCCGCGGCATCAATTGGTCCAAATCACACGGCACAATTCGAATCCATCCCCTTGAATCTTAAAGCCATTTCCGAGGCGATAACTTATTCCTCTATGAAACTACAAAATCAATCAGTCAAAATTATGTGAATAAAAATTTTTTTTTTAGCATTGCGTAGACGAAGACGTTCCATCAAACGAAAACGTTCACCGAACGCACAGTTCACCTAATTGAATTGAAAAGTTCCGAGTTGAATTCGCGTTCGCAATCTACTTAACGGGTCATGCAATTTCGAAATAAATCGTAAATTAAATCGGCGGTCGGGCAGATTTGTGTATTGTTTATTGGACTGCCGCGGTCACACGCGAACCAGTTTTCTTTTTTTTTTCTTTCGCTTCACCGGCGACGCCGGTCTGGCTTGTAATTCATGGTAATTTACCTAATTCTGCTCAATTGCGACTCCTAATTGATGGTGGTTCTGTTCGTAATTCGAAAAAGGAAATCGTGTATGGGGCATTCCACGCCAAATCGATCACCTCTGAACGCGACCCCTTTTTATATTTGTTATGGTACCCTACTAAATATTTTTAACTTTTTTATTAAATGAAAAAAAAAAAAATATATATATATGAATTTTTCAAAAACAAGACGTTTATTTTTTTAAATAATGACCAATTTGTTAAAAATTGTCCAAATAATAATAAATAATAATGATTTTATTATTCATTTTTAAATGAATTTTACAAGAAAAATTACAAGTTTTTTTGAATATATGCTTCTAGGATTTTTAAGTTTTTGGAAACAAATTATTAATTTTTAAATTTTACCATTTGAAAAATAAAACTTTTATTTTATTTTATTTTTCAAAATTAGTACAAGTGTTTTTTTCCATTCTTTCCCAATTTATAGCTGATGAAATTTCACGTTCAATTGTCATGTTTGAATCTGAATATTGATTTGTAATTCCATCAACTGTAACTCATCTATTTTTCATTCAATCGAAACGGTTTTAGTACCTTTGTACGCGTAATTGAATTACCTTTCTAACGACATATATTCTATATATCGTAATAATTTGCCTGTTTCATTCCAATAATGTGAACTCTGAATTAGGAGAAATAAATAAATTAATTTAAATAACACATTTTTTTAATTATAAGGGAAAAGTAATACCGATTTTAGTCGGAAACAATGAATAGAGAACAAAAATACCTTTCAAATGAGATGTTAAAAACTTGGTCTAGTATACCATGCAGTCGTGGACATACGTCTGTTCTAACACAGCTTCTACGTTTTTATCACCGTCTCTTTTGTAGCTAGCTGTAATTTCTATTCACTGAGATTGACTCTTTCTGAAAGCAACGTAAGGTATTACGTTCATTCAGTTGAACATGAAAAAAGTGTTGAAAGTGGTACGTCAACATCATTATTTATGTAAGTTTTGGTGGTATATTTGAATGTTCACAAATGGATGAACACGTTCTTTTCTTCCAACATAGAAATACAAAAATTCAGTTGCTAAAAATTATTTGCTTAGAATTCACCAGGAAGACAAAAAATTAAATTTAAATGAAGACTGTGGATTAGCAAATTAATACCTTTAAATAATGATTAAATATATAAATAAATATAAATAATGTTTAATTGGCAAAATTTAATCATATTGACAATTTACTTTCGATATATGATAAATTTTTGATTACGTTATTCTGAAGTAATTCGGATCTTTTGAACACGAAAATCATTTATTTTTTCCATTTGTGCAATTCACCTAGATTATGGCAAATTTGTGTTTTTCGGTTTATCATTTTATCTAAAACAGCGTCCAAATAAATGTAGAAAATAATAGTAAATTATGGATCCAACGGTATCGATTAAATTAATAACAATAGAGTTACAGGTATTAAAATTCCAATATTTTAAGTCACTTCAGTATTTTTTTTTTCAAAAATAAATAATTCAAACATTTAATTTTTAGCTATTCAATTAGCACATTTTGAGCCTTAGTTCAAAACAGGATAAAAAATGAAATAAGAATAAGCTAAACCTCTATATTTTTTATTCATATGGACTGTGTAAACCGTTGAAAAATGGCTGACTAAAATTCCCTGTAATTTCCCTGTGAGCTCAACATCTTTAAATATCTACTTCCTGAAAAATAAATTCCCGATGTTATCAAACAATTTCAAAATGGTCCTCAAATCACTCCATTGTATAATGTAAATATAAATAATTAATTATTACTAAGTTTTTGGGACAATGTGCAATTTCCATGTACAAGTTCCAATTTTTAAAGTAATATTCATTCATTGTAAGTGATATCCATATCAATTTTCAGATTCAAATAAGGACAACTAAGATTCATGTTCTTTTCAGTCATATAGTTAGTTAAGAAAGTTTAGGTGATCAAAGATATGAATAAGGTGAAAGGTTTCACCAATATATAACTGAAAATGAATAAATATATGAATGCATCGAAATGTGCAAATATTGGACTTATTGATCAATCAAAACGTATTACCAAACCTTTGGATGCATAATTTGTTCACCTTTCTAATGAAAGATTATTCATTTCGATAGTACCAATTTATTCAAAATGGCACATTAAGTAAAAAGATAAATTGAAAAGTACAAATTTACCATTATCTAGATAAACAGTTCAAATAAAAAATAAGAAATTTCTGCTCAACATGCTCGAATATGTAAATTAAATTTTTATATTTTTGCTGTAAATTTGTTAAAAATTGTTAGTTAGATGAGTGGCATAAATGAGAAAAGAAAATATTATTTTCGTATTTAACTCTAAATCACACATCTAAAATGTGTAAATGAATGTATATATTTGACTAAAGTGATTTGAAAAACAGCATGACGGTTTTAGTACGTTACTGTAACAACATTTCAGGGAAATCAAAAGGAGCAATGGTGACACAAACCACCCCCATATAGGTATATCCGTTTCACCGACATCGGTACGTACGGACGAGATTATTAAATCACTTTCGCATTTTCCCTCGTTGGCCCCCCTCCCTAATACGAAAAACATTTCATTAAACCAAATATGATGTCTCGTAAATTCGACCGAAATCTGGATTGATGAAATTTCCGGGTGACGTCGGGTCGCATCATCCGCGTTTCATATAAAATCAAATTCCTATGTCGTCTCGGAAAGGTCTTTTCCCATAAACGCGCCCCATCGAATATCGCACGCACTCGCACGAGAAAGCGGACCAGATGTATGTAAAGTGATTTCCTGTGTTCTACGTGTATTGAAAAGTAAAAAAAAATATTATTGGGCACTGTCTCCATGCAGATAAATTGGTTTTAATGGAATGTAAATGTTATTCGGGGTGTGTTGGTTTAAAGGGAAACTGCAGATGCTTATTCATGTTGAAATAAAATAATTGTGAATTAACCAAACATAATTATATTTACAATAAATTTTATGTTGATGATGTTGATTTATTAAAATTAAATGAATTTTCAGGTAAATTCTGTCATAAATATCAAAAATTATTCATGTTCATGTTGAATCAAAAAATAACAAAAAGACCAGAAATAATTATAAATCATTAAGATGTAATTATATTATTATAATTAATGTTAATAACATAACGGATATTTTATTAAAATTGGATAAAAATTCTACTAAATAATAATTAAATTATTAATATTTATATTGATTAGAATAATAAAAATAATATCGACATGATATTGATATATCTTAGGAAATATCTAAATATTTTTAAATTATACGGATATTTTATTAAAATTGGATAAAAATTCTACTAAATAATAATTAAATTATTAATATTTATATTGATTAGAATAACAAAAATAATATCGACATGATATTGATATATTTTAGGAAATACCTAAATATTTCTAAATTATTGCAATAAATCGAAAAAAAAAAAACTAATGTGAAAATATAATAAATTAATAAAAACAATTATTTTTTACTAATTAAATAAAGAATATTTTGTAAAATGATTTTACAACTCCTTTTAAAATTAATATAATAACACTCACTATTAAGTTATGGGGAGTTTGCTGGCCAAGGTAAAACGCTTATGTTATTCTCTTCGAATGCTGTTCGAACGATCTTGGAAAGTCGAATTCGGACTGTGGATAACACAATGGGTACAAATATGTTGTCGCAATATCGAACTGCATTAAAAGTGGTTTGCATTAAAAAGAACTCGCCACTTCTACCAGTATTAATTCCTTTCCAAAACATTAACAACCCTCTCCAAAATTCACTACCTCTCCAGTTATGTATCCTTCTAGAACCTAAATGGTAGCAAAATCTTGACTCGTCAGAAAAGAGAATACGGGTCCAATTATCAGGACCCCAATTAAGATGTTCTTGTGCCCAAGCTAAACTAGTAGCGCGATTTTCAAGAAGCAACCGGTGTACCCTTAAAGGTTGTCTCTGAAATATACCTTGCTCTCGGATACGGTTTCTGGCGGTTTGAGCTGACACAGTCACATCGTGGGTCCAAAGAAGGTCTTGTCTTAGCTCGGAAGCTGTTTTCTCTGGGTCTCTCAGAGCTTGTAAAAGCAAATAGCGGTCTTGTAGGGGTAGTTATCCTACTGCGGTCTAGATGTAATGCCTCCACAATCTGCTTATAATACTCACAGATGTGTCCATTTGACGAGCCACTGCACGATGTGGTGATCCATCCTCTATCATCCTGATTGCTCTTAATTTTTGTTTATCACTTATATGGTGTTTTTTCATAATAATAAAAGTATTTTTACAAAAATTTAATGAATATTGGGTCAACAACACAAGATATACTAAATTACACCGTTTAACGGGTATCCAGAAATACGATAAATAGCAAAAAAATATTATTTTTTGCATTAAAAAATGTGTTATACAATGTGTTCTTTTACATTTAGTTATGTTAATTTATAATTTGTAATTAAATTTAATTCAATTTTTCTGGGTATTCTTTAGACACTTTGATTGTGTATATTAAATTATATAATTTATCTGACTGATTCAACAGAAATTTAAAGAGACTACTTTCGTTTGGTTTTGAGACATTTTTTTCAAAAAAATTTCACACGTGAACTAACTAACGAAAATGTGTATGTTGACAATTTTTGATAAGATAACCTTTTGATAACATGTATGCTATGAATACAAACGTTTTAGTTAGACACCCTAAGTATGAAAAATGTTTGTTAAAAAAATTTAATATCTCAAAAATGATAATAATAATAATAAATAAACAAATAGCTTAGTTTAGAATTTTTATCCAGTTATGGATAAACCGGAAGTAACAATGCTTAGCACAGCTTCAATCAATATTTCAAATTGATGTCCCTTTTAATTCATTAAAAACATATAATGAATTTGTTAAGTGAATCACAGTGTATATTGTATATTCTCATTAATTTAGTTCCTAAAAGCTTTCAATTTTCCACTGCTTCGAGCATCATTTGTTGTATTGTTTCACTATCAACCAAAAGGTACTCAAAGAATATTTGTGTTCGTGTTACATCAAACCTACAAAGTCTCCTCGGTTTCTAAAGCCGAAAACGCGCGTCCTTATTTCTCTCAGAATCAATTTGGACTGTTTTGCATAAAGTCATTACAAATCTTGTTTAACATCAGAATTTTACGCCGATGTTACATTGTCTCATAATCATTTTCACCACTACTGTTTTTATTATGCAATTTACATTGAAATTATTTGAGAATACTAAATTTAATACAAATTTAATTATATAATAAGTTGATAACAGGTCAACTTAAATTGCTTGGTTGTAATGTTGCTCAAAACAATTAAACATAAATATTTGATTCTGTAAATGGATAATCAATTTTAATGAGTTGATAATCAAAATGATCTATTTCCAATAAGTATTTAAGACTCTCCTACTTGATTTACGTACTACATTTATTATTATATATTATTACTAGAAATAATGAAAATAACTAACTAATGTAATATAAATAAAACTAAACATATATATTTAAAAGGCAACTGCAATTCGACAATACTCAAAATAAGTACGGTTTTTAAAATGAATATTCAAGCAAAGAAATGGTTGAAACATTAAGCAATTACTAAAATAAATATGAAAATTTTAGAACTTAATAAAACTTTAATATTACATTTGCTATAGTTTCTCAGGCGCTTTAATTAAAGTTAACGTTTAATATAAGCAATTTAATATGCTTTGTGTACTGTAACATAGCTATAAAATGTAAATATTAAAAATTTAAAATTATATACTATATTTAATTATAACATAATGTTTCTTTTAATTAGACTTGGTACCATTTAATATATGAGTTATATGTAAAATTATTCGCGTTAATTTTACAATTATTATACTAACTGATTTATTGTTTAAGGTGCAGAAAACAAATGTTTTCGTTGTTTAATATTTCGACGATTTGATTAACGGAATTTGCCATTAGAAAAGCAATGAAATAATGAAGACTTATTTATTGCATCATTAAACTGTAATGGGGAAAGTCGTAAAATCTTGAACAAATAGATTTCATTGCATAAAATACCATTTACTAACCGCCATTAAAATCTATATGTAAATTTATAACAAGCCATGAATCTTACTAGAGTAAAATGGAACATTATTTTTGATATATTTTTACGGAATAGGGAATTCTTTAGCAACTTCACTCCTTAATAATCTTCCAATAACCGGTTCAATCAATTTAACAGTCCTAATCTGTATTCAAGTCGTTAATCCCGGCCGACGAATGAGGTGCTGTAAATTTTTACCATTACGACGAAAGGGTCTTTTTAAAAGGTCAGGTGATCCTGTTATTTACACACAGCAATCGTACAAATTTGCTTTTAACCATTTACGTCGATGCTCGTAACGGTTTTTATTTTAGTGCATTCACCACAATTTTCAGGTGATCTTTGAATTAGTTCATTAGTTTAAGTGTCTGTGTCATTTAGTTAATGTTCCTAATGTAATTGGTTAAATAATGCGTTTTTGTTAATATGAAGATATGAAGAATGTCGTGTCTATTCACTATTACTCCATGCGCATTCGCCACAATTTTAAAAGTGAAAAATTTTTGCTGGTAGATATGGTCATATAATCAAACGGGTTAAAGTTACTTACGAAACTAATACTAATTAAAAATTACTGATATAAAAAGTTTCTATGATAATATGTAATAGTGAAACAAAGTTTTCGCCGATAGCAGCTTGAAAATTTGGTGGCACACTATTAACAACGTGCCTTACATATATCAGATCGGTCATCGTACCTTGACATATGTACAATTATGTATGGCCATTATAACATATTTCTCCTCACACCATAATGGAGCCCGCCAGAAATGAGTAAAATTCTTGACTCATCATTGATGTTCATCATTGTATAGCACCATTGCAGTCATTGTTGTTTATGGTCGTGAGTGAAATAGTCAAACCTTCACTTGTCAAGCGTCTCCTTACTGGAACGATACGAGCTTGAGTATCGGTTTCTAGCTGACCTGCCAGTTGTCAGGAGGATGCTGTGGTTGTCCCCATTGGCACTCAATTTCAAATTGCGGTCTTCAATTGCGTGTGATTTTCCTTGGTCTTTAGAGCCAGTTTGATAAAATGTTGTGTAAATTAAAACATTCGAATTGCTGTATCCTTCTCATCTAGACATAATAAATTTTGACAAATCCGTGTACATACTAATGTAATCAATTATAAACTATATAAAGTGCACATTGTATTGACTTCTTTAAAAATGTGTTATTTTCTTTCTCTATCTTTATCAAAATTAAAATTTATATTCTTTTTAAAAATTTATTTTTTATTTTTTTAAAAACTGTCAAAAATAGCACAAATTATTATTTTTAAACAATATTGAATTATTATACTAATAATACCCGGCTTATAGTAAAACTAAGTTTTATTTGCTTCCACCAATATACTGTTCAGTTTAATGTATTTATCATATCTTTTTATGAAAATTTTGCTGAAAAATAAGATGATTTTTGAGAGTATATTCTGTAGCATACTCAGTTAAAAAAAAAATATTATAATATAAATATAATTCTTAATTTTTCTTCAGAATTATGAACATATTAATATTCATAAATTTTGGTTTAAAGCCAAAAAATTTAAGATTTTATCCATAAATACTTATTTTAATGTTTTACAATTGAAAAAAAAACTCAAAATTGGACGAGAAATAGATTTATGAAAGTTCCACAATTTATAGAATAGGACAACACTAATTAATTGATATCATATTAACAGTTATTACAAATAAATTATTTACGGCTATAACATTTAACAATTTAAAAATTTGCCATAATAATGTCCACCACTGATGTTAATAAAGTTCGATGAAATGGAAATAATAATAAAATTCTTTATTGCGTTATTTCAGATATGAATGAGCCAATTTTCGAGCGAAGAACAAAACAAACACTTTCATTGTTTTGCTGATGACTAACTGAATTACAAAAGAAGCGAGCTCGAATTCACTTTGTCGTTTAATGCAATTAGGACCGAGTTTCATTGTGTCTTTTTACGTGAGTTCGGTACGCGAAGAAAAATTCGCCCAGCAACCTACGAAATTCCATTATTTTGGTAATTTCAATTTTCAATTTTAATTCGATCAGTTGAAAGTGGATGATTTTAACGAAAATGCTGAAAGGTTTTTTTTTTTATACAGTTTGATCGTTTGCCCGTTTCAAAATTATTGTGTTTTTGTTTTTAACTCATCGCACCAATACAAATTTATTGTCGTAAAACAATAAATAGTCAAACCATTAATTATGAATAATTATTCCGAATATTAATTAATAGGACGTACATTTCAGCTATTTTGTCACGTCATGTCATGTTCCATTTGTTTTTCAAATTAAAATAATAAATTATTTATGTAATAAATATATAGTTGTTCTGCTATTTCATCGTAAGAATGAAATGTTGAATTATATTTTAATGTTGCTTAGATTTGATCATAGATTAATGAAAATTAAATTTTAATGAAATTTAATATCTCTTATTATGTTTGCAAATAATCCAATTAAAATAGACTAAGTACAGTGTAACATACGTAGAGAGACCGATATTCACTTTAATCCTGTAACAAATTGAGATAATATCAGGATAAACTGGTGCCCAGTATTATATATTAAGTCTTGAACATGTTACATTATTTTCATGACTCGCATGATATTCACAGATTATTAGTAAATGGCCGTTTGTCACGCCATATATGTTTTACACCTAAAAAAATAATTAGGCCGACTATGGCTATACTAAGGACAATTATTCTAATTGAGGAACGCAAAAATACACGTTAGAAGTCAAAAACCTTCACGATAGATTTTATCTAAGAATTCTAGGGATTTTGTTATTAACTTATTTACAAGCATATTTTTTATAACAGAATTAAATTGTAATTGTTTTCCACAGATATATTTTATTTAATAGAAATTGATTCCAATCATCAAGTACCTGTGACATAACACTAAACCAATAAAAATGTTTCAGTATTGAATAATACTGAATGCTGTTAACTAGTAAATGAATATTAAGTTACGAATGCCCACTGTCATCGTACACATATTTGATTTATGAAGGTACTTTTATTTCATTGTAATTTTATTTATTTTTATCCACTTGTGAATGGAAACTCCCTGTAAGTTTTTTAATAAAAGGTCGATTTCAACGAATAAGGGCTCAAAAGATAGAAAATGAAACATCCACTGGTCTACAGTTTACATTATTCCATCATCAGTCGCATTGTGAAATAATATAATAGATGTAATTGATTGTGAGTAGAATTATTAATGAACAATGTGTAACAGGGAAAATTAAAATTGTGCTTCTAGAATTAAGAGTTAAACTAATTGTGACAACTAAAATCAACTACACTTTTAGATCTATAATATTAGAACAATTTTTATGCCATGCATTAAATTGTCCCCCTATTAATTATTAGTTAAAAAGGTATTTGTAACTAAAAACATCAACAGTGAAGTCGTAAAAAGTATTATAAAACTTTTGATTCTGAGCTATTTTTTGGGAAATCAAATTTATTAGTGATACGCATTGAGCGTTTAATAACACATTTTTATTCGACGTTAATAACTTCCGTTCCGTTCAAAAATTGCCATGGAGGACTTTTTATAACCTTACAGTTATTTCAAACATATTTAAAGTTAGGTATTAAAATGGGTTCACTTTAAGTGTTATTAATGATATTAATAGGCTGTAATAATTAATTTTTATGGATATCGATACAAAAAATACAACTATATAGTGTATTATAACTTATAAATAATACAATGTGCATTTAGTTTCAAGTAGTATCTCTAAAGGTTTAAAGTTGTTCGGAAAATTATGGAGTTAACTTACTCCCAATGAGAGGAGTAGAGCAATTGGAATGTTGGAATCTGCGGTCAATCTAATCTAATTGCAGGTAGATTCAATATTGCTCAAAGTATTATTTCTCGCTTGTGTACTCTATTTTATCAAACTGGCTTCACTTCAGAAAGACCACTGATTCTTGCCATTTAGAGACGGTAGGTCAACGTCCTCCTCCCCCCAACTAGTTAGTCAGTTAGAAAACGTTACAGGAGTTCGTAATACTCAAGGTACAGTAGGGAGACACTTGGCAAATGCAGGTTTTGGTTCACGAAGACCATTGCGACGCTTGCATTTGACACACGAAAGAAAGAGACAAAGGGAGAATGAAAATCTGTACTTTTGACAGATGAAACTAGAAATTATGCTGATCTGCATAATACATTGAGACCTTACATCTTCCCCCAAGGTTCCCTTGTCTAAATCCTATCGAGCATGCATGGAATATGCTATTACTTTTGAACCATCCATATTGACTTAATATTCTTCCAGAGGTTTAAGCTATAATTATGCCGACAGAACCAATATACCCCAAAAAGAATTGAATAACTTCATAGATATCAATGCTCACGAGGGACTTATGTACAATACCGGACAAAATTAGAGCTACTTTCTTTTTATTTATATGCTAAACAATATGTACTTACGAGACTGATTTTTGTTCCATTAAATAATAAAACATACATATATAAATTATGTTATTTATTGATGCAACATATAACGTTAACAATGACATAAAAAGTAGACCCAGAAATTTAAAAATTTTTATCGCGACAAAATTAGAGCCATTCTTCATAAAAATTAAAAAAAAAGTAAATCATATGTAAATGGCCTAATATTTAATATTTCGTCCAGTGTAAATATTTTTGGCATAGATGTGATTGGAAATTATTTCGTCATCAATATTATTCCAAATATTTTTGATATCTCCTACAAGTTTTCTATCGGATTAACATCGGGAAATTGAGCTGGCCACTTTAGTACACTGATTTTTTGTTGAACAAACATTGTTATGCTGATATATAAATTTTTCGATATAACGACTCATTTCGCCTTCTATTTTGTGAATTGGATCCATACCGTAAGCAGAAAAATAACCCCAAAGCATCTGCCACCTCTATGTTTAATAGCTGTTGTAACATATTTTGGATAGTCTACTATTTTTAGGCCGATGGACAAACTGTCCACCATTCCTTCCAATCTCTTGCTGTCCAGTTCCGTTGCCTATGAGCTAAAAGAAGTCTTACTTCCCGATTCTATTTTGAAAGACAGGATTTTTTTGCTGGACGTCTTTCTGGTAGCCCTGTCTCCACTATCCGACGCTGAATTGTCCTCGAACTAATTGAGCTATCTCCTAAATCTTTTAAAATGTGAGTTGCGGACATCCTTGGATTATTTCTATTAAGCACTTTTATGCAACAATCTAATGCTCTGGAGGTTTTTTATGTTAAATTTATTAAGTTGTGTTAACATTTTCCATGAATTTATATAATATAATATACAAGTAATAAATCTTAAAATGGTATATAGTATACACGTAAGAATTTAATTTTAACTTACATATTAATAGTCTATTCATATTAAAGCAACTACTCAATTATATTTGCTACATATTAATATAAATTTATATGTAACATAAACATATGCTGGTTTAATTTAATATTATTTAATAGGCAATATATAGTTTTTGTTTATTTAAAAGGACTTTTATTATTAAATAAATAACACAAAAATTAAATTTAAATAAAGTTAAACTAATTTAGTTAATTCTGATTCACTAAAATAATTTCACATTCTATTAAAAGGATATACTTGTTTTCAGATTAAGGTAATGTAATACAATATATGTATATGTCTTGTTCAATTTGCTTATAACTGAAATTTCAAAAATTACATTTGAAACTAGAATTATTCCAGCACTAATGCTGATTAATAGTGGCATGCAAAATGTACATAGTTTGTCAGAATGTATAAATCCGTAGGAATTTGATGGCGAATCCAATTTACATTTGTTCCTCGGAAACAGAGAGCGAGTCTGCTTTTGCAAATGCCACAGGAAAAGCTTGAACATTATAACAGTTATTGGTTGATGAAAAGCGAAATCATCTTAATTTAATTGGCATCGAACACCACGAAAACAAGTAACAAATTTTCGATTACGTTTTATATATTTTTATGGGAAATTTATTAGCCATTAAGTCAGCATCATCTCGGCTTGATTAAAAACCGCCTTGATTCCATTTAAGCTTCCACTTGGAAAGTTTTAATCAGATTATTAGAATTTTCAATTATTCTAAAGGTACCGCGGCAGATAGATTTTCATTATATCCTTGCAAAATTCTCAATGCTAAAACTTCGATCGGCATTAAAGCAAAAACCACAAATCATGCCATTTTCACGTCATAAATTTTAACGGGGGCCATTATTGAATTTTGCGGCGAATTATTTTGAAACTAAAGTTTGGTCCGTGGGATCCTTAAACGTCGTTTTGTCGTCCCGCGGAACTGAATATAATATTAGCTTAGGCGTGGAACGTTATGTACAAATAAATGAAAAGTTCGTGATTGTTGCCCGAAAGTTTTGGATGTTATTCTACGCGAAGAATCGAAGCATAAATTGAATTGAAATTATTTTATTTCGATTCTGATTTTGGATTTTGTTAGATGATTTAGTCATGTCTAAGGCATTTTATTATTTTGGTGTGACTAAATGGTGACATTGTCCTATTTTTTATAATCCAAAAAAATTCTTCCATTAATATCAGTCTAGACATTAATTAGACGTTTAAAAAATTAATTATTATTATTATTCAGAGGAGAAATAAAATACTATATAAAATTAAGACCAAAAAGAAAATATTTCAGTTTTACACGAATTTCACTTTAAAATTAAGAGATAAATTATATTTTTTAAGTTAAAAATGTTATCCACTAATTCTTATTCTCATTATATGATCATTATCATTTTCTTATGTTTGGAACCTTTATAATCAACACGCTTGAAAAATATATTGGGTAAAGTTCATTGTGACCTGAAATTACGACACTAGAAGACTCAAATGACAAATATATTCTCTAAGAGCTTCAAAAAAAGTGGAGTATATTTGAAAAAAAATTGAATCCTTAAGAGAGGAATATAACATGTGGAGTTTGTCATTAATTTAATTGGGAAACAACCCACATAACAAGCGTGAGAGAGTAATGTTAAGAATGTACAGAATCTTTACAGTCAAATGATGGTATAAATTTTGTCGGTGCGTTCTCACTGGGTTGAAGCGAATAATCTTTCCATAGAAGACGTATCGCTTCTGAGGAAGTTCAAAGAAAGAAACTGCATATTTAAACAAAAAACAGATTTTTCGACTGATTACATTTAACGAAATGCAAATTCTTTTTGTTTGAGTTTTTCTTTTAATTTAGATTTATAATAGACATCAATTTTAACTAGATTATCGAAATTATATTATACAGTTAAAAATAAATGATCATGGTCAAAAATAAAAAAAAAAACATTTCATGGTTTTAAAAATAATTTTAAATTAACTTTATTAATCTAAAAATAAAAAAAATAATTAAAATAATTTAATAATAATTTCTTTGTGATAAACATATGTATAATATTGAAATAAATATGTAATTTAGAGAGAATACTGAAATTTAATATTTCATTTTGATTTGTTTCACTTTGATAAAATTTACAAGAATCTCAGCTTTTCGTAACTCGTTTTACGGGATAAAATTTCAAAGGGATCAGATAAAAATTGTTCAAGTGTAACATTCTTTTTGAGCCATCAGCGTTAATTTGTTAACTTCCGCAATTTTTATCCGATTCCTTTGAGATACTAAAACACTAAAATGTATACAGGTCTTGTGAATTTCATTAAACTCGTCTGAATATTCTTAAGATATTAAGTGATTTTTAACATTTCAAGACTAAAATGAAATTTAACAATTAAATGTATTTTCATTTAATATTCAGTATTTTTATATAAATGATGTAAATTTCGTGTAAAATATACTTATATTTAGTTGTCATTAGTCTTTTGTTTTTTTATATAAAAATAATATTTTATAATAAAAAATAAAATTTATTTAGTAAAAGTATACACGAATTAATAAATTTAACATAATCAGCATTTTTATTTTTGATCAAATTTATACAATTTATACAAAAAAGACATCATCCGAAAATAAGCCCTATCGTGATTTTCGGAACTTTTTGTAAAATAAGACATCACCCGAAAATGATGATGTTTCCAATGCACTGCGAACAGGCTACTTAGACAAGAAGTATTCATTTAACGATAGCTATATCGCAAGACATGAGAGATTCGGACCAATGATTCAACAGGAAATGGATTTGGAAGAAAATCAGAATATAATTCAGAATTTTATTTATGACGATGTTCCAGAAGATGACATGACTGTAATTGAATAAATTTAAATTTCTCTATTCTGTGTAAAATAAATATTAAATAAAAATATATAAATATACTTTTATTTTTGCCCTCCCTAGCGCGTATTTTGGACCAAAAAAGAAAGTAGGACAGTGTCTTATTTTCGGAAAAAGACGGTATCTTCTGCCCTTCTCCAAATTCTTCTTGGGGTATGTTGGCTTATGTCCCCAAAATTATAGTACGAAGCTCTAGAAGAGTATTAGGGACTAATGGTTTGAAAGTTGCCGTTTTAGCATATTCCATTCATGCCTGATAGGATTTAGATCCCCTCGAAGGAAGTGGAAAGAGTTCAATACTCAGCGTGTCGAGTCGTTGGGCACAATTCCTGAGCGATGCGGAGGAGGAACAAAAACGCGGATCGGTCCTGTGTCTCAATATACATATAATTCTGTATGGTCATTATAACAAATTCTTCTCCATCATAACCGAACACCCTTAAAATGGGTAAAATTCTTGAACTCTTCGACGGTTTGCTAGAATATTTTATCTTTACCATCGGCGATCATCATTGTACAGTCCAGTTCTATTTTCATTTGTGAAAAGTACAGACTTCCATTCTTCCGTCTATTGAACGTAAGACCTTTCCCATTCCAACTGTTGCTTATGGTAACTACAGTGATACGAACTCCTGTAGGGTTTTCTTGCTAATCAGTCAGTTACGTGGAAGACGCTGTAGCGTGCCGACTGTCTATTGTCGTAAATATTGGTCTTCATATGCAGTAGTTTTTCTTGGTTTACCACTTCCTGGTCTTTCTGAAGTGAAACCAACTTGTTAAGTGAAACGTTTATTCTACCTGCGATTTCGATCCGATTGACCTAAGATTTTAACATTTCAATTGCTTTATCCCTCTCACTTAGAGTTAATTTATGTCTAGGCATAATTATCCGAATAAATTTTGACAAATATTCGTGCAAACAGTACTGTAATCAATTATAAATTGAACGTAAGTACTGTACTGACTTCTTTAAAAACTTGGTCTACCATTGTTTGATCTTTCTGAACTAAAACCAGTTTAGTAAAATTGAGCAAGAAGTAATATTTTGTGAAACATTGATTTTAGCTGCGATTTCGATCTGATTAACTCCAGATTCTAACATTCCAATTGCTTTACCCTCTCATTGGGAGTTAATTTACGTCTAGTCATAATTATTCGAACAAACTTCACTTATAAACTAAATTTACATTATACTGATTCCTTTAAAAACGTATGGAGTTCCTTTCTTTATCTTTTTGTGTAAAATTTCATAAAAATTAATAAAATAATCACTGCCAAGTCATCAAGTACAATTAATTAAATGCCAGTTTATGTATGCATTGTAATATTTTGAAAACAAGTGCTAATTGCCAACAATGGTGGTTACACGAGTGAATAACTATTATTAAAATTTAATTATAATTTAACAATGTTCTTTGTTAATGCAAATTAAATATTTTAAAATTTTAGTGGTGTTGTTGCTTTCACGTGAACCAAAACATATAATATAAATGTAATATTACAAGAGAAATTAAAATTTTTGCCTTTTGTATCACAATGATGAATATTATTCACAGAAAACAATAAAATATAATGGTTTTGACACTTTTGTAACCGTGGTCTCTGTCGTTTTTTTTATTTACACGAATTTATTATTAGTAGCTAGTTGATGTACGTTAATTTTAGAATACAACCTTGAAAAGCCATCAATCCAATATTCTACTCATATGTCACTATTCATTTTTTCGGAAATGAAACATAGTTGTACCCCCATGTCACTTCATCATTCCGTTGGCTGGTCGGATGTCAATAAAATTTGATTAAATTTCAAGTTTAACGCCTCCACATTGTCGCACATTTTCTTCACATCGCCGAATGATTTATGTAATAAATATCCGTTTTATATTAAAACTTAAGGAATTTTTAATAAAAATTCCCGACAACAAGATTTTATGCATAGTAATGCGAGAAGCGTGCAATTTGGGAAAACAGGACGAGACTAAAGTTTACGTGTCTCGTAATCCGTCGGCGAAATAATAAAACTTTACCGGATCGGTAATTTTGCTTAAAAACTGTGCCACTTTTTTCCCGTTTTGTCATTAGATTAGATCCACACACACACACACCGACTGTCTCACGCCGTCACGGTCGATTTGTCCATTTTTGCCAGATTCACTTTGACCTCCCTCCGCATTCTAATGACTCGCCGAATCCCTCATTTCAATTTCAAATCGGGGCCACAATCCAATCCCCGTGAAACTATCCAGTCCCGGTATGTGTGCAACATCCGAGTCATCGAGGCCTTATGTCGCCCGACAAGCACGTCCCAAAAACCGTCACGTAATTAGATTAAGCGGCATTAGAGATTTATTAACCTTCCTTCCGTCGTCTAATAGAAAACTGATGAAGATGCATCATCTCCGCGCTACTTTCTTAACTGCGTTAGAGCGGCTCTCACGTAATTTAATACCTGGTTAATTCAGCCAATTTTGCCGGTCGGTACTTAATTTTATTTACCGTGTCACCCTTTAATACACCCTTGTGTGAACGGTGGGTGTGGGATTGTTAAACTATTATGTGTTTTTTTTTCTGCCATCGATCCAGAATAAATTGGAATGTTTATGAATGCAAAAACGTCAAGGACTTGCCTAATCAGTGTATTGGTTGCATGACGTGAATGGGGCTGTTTTGATCACGAATCTTACATAATGGAATCATGATGGTTTTGTTCCATTGATTGCGGATGATAAAACCACCATTACAATGTAAATTGCTTTGAACTTCGAGGATTTGCTATTTTTGCTGTTTAGGTTGTTAATGAATGGGAGTTAATTAACGTGCACATACGAGATGAACGTTGATGAAAAGTGGGTAATTTTAGAAAATTACGTCTAAATATAAACGTATTTTGACTTAAGTAAATTTAAGGACACTTTTATGGAACCTGGATTGAATGATTAACGTTCGAGGGCACTCACTCGGTAAATTAATTATAAACTTTTCGCATCAACAAAAGAACTACATATAACCGAGTGCCGCATTTTAAATATCTTTGACAATTCATAATAAAATATTCATCAAACTTCTAAAGTTATGATGAGCTTTTAGAATGTATTAAAATCAAGGTAAATCAAGGCCATGTGCGCGTTTCACCTCTTTGTTCCACGTCAGCTCTTTCTTTTTGTAGAAGTTTGCCAAACAAAAGTAAATATTAGAAGTTTTTGAAACTTTTATTAGGTGGCAAGATGTTGCCAACGTAAGCAAGAAACTGTTATTCATGTCACGGTTCCATTACAACAGAGAAACAACTAAGTAACTAATCCGTCTGTAAACTTTTTAAATAAACATCGCAACTAAAACACTAGCTTAATGAATCCAAGTTGATGATCTTAAATAATTGCAATAACAAAGATTAGGTTATCTCTGTTATTAAATTTTAATATTATAAATAATAAAATTATTTTGGATTTAGAATAATAAAATATAGTTGAAACCTATTTTGCTTTTAAAATTATTATTTTGTTCATAAAATATGATAAAATAGAATTAATAGCTAAATCTTCAAAAGGGAAAATATTATTTGAAGTTATTTTTTAACTAAACTTCAATCAATGTAGTAATCAATCATTGATTTTAATTATTTTTGTTTTAATTTTCAAATGTTCATATTTATTTACATAAATTTATAAAAGTGATTGGATTGAAATAACGAACATGAATATTTACTTACTATTCTCTATGTCAATAAAAAAATCGGTTATACAATATAGCTCATTAAAGATAGAGACTTTCGTAACGTAGTTATTTATAATTCGATTTTAATTAATATCAGCTTAAAAAATAGTCAGTCATAAATAAAGAAATTATCATCTTAAATAGATCACATTGCATGTATATTTTATATTGGTTAATTAGCTCATAATTTTAATTTTTGTGTGGACGTAATTAAAGCAACAAATTAATTTTATTAATTAATAAATATCTAAAAGAAAACCTCAATCTTTCGTCCATTATTGATTCCATTAGATCGTGCAAAATATCATCATCCGCATAGATTAAATCTCTTGAAGAAGATAATTTCTTGCCTCAAACATTCATTTCCATCACCTCCCATAAATTTTTAATGGAATTTAAGTTCAGTGATTGAGCTGGCAATTCTAAAATTTCAATTTATTTGTTCTTTAACCATTCCTTAATCAGTTTTGCAAGAGTTTTAGGTAGATGTCGTGTTGGAGGAGAAATTTTACTTGTATATTCCACTCTGTGAAAGGTAACATAATGAATCATAATATATCATTGTACTTTTCTATAATGGATATAGGATTATGGAATCCCTTCGATGTGATCGTGACCAGAAAAGCAACCCCAAACTAAAACCTTGCCACCACCATGTTTTAAAGTAATGCAAACATACTTTGCATCGAGTCATTCATATTTAGGACGTCTTAAATATATATTATCATCAGTTTTAAACATGTGATTGGTCACTAAATGAAAATGGAATGAATATGTTGGTAGGGAATTTTTAGCCTTCTTCGACAGGCCATTGTGTGAATAAACTTGTTTCAGCCAAATATCAACGAATGCTTCTGAGTGAAACCTATACCTCCGGAATTTCAGCTTTAATCGTGGACTTACGTTAAGAGTTTTACAATGGATTTACAGATGGAAATTATTTTTTTATTTTTTTATCGATTCTGCAGTGGACACCTTTCTACAAAGAGATACTGTACTTTTAGTACTGTTAAAGGATATTATAAGAGCAACAAGTTTTTGGTCGCTTCAAAAAATTTTTGTCGCTTCTATTATGTCCAATACTATATGTCAAAGTGATTAATTTTGGAAAAAGTTAAATAATTTATTACTGGTTTAAAAAATAAAACAATAATTATGACCCAAAAAACTAAAATATTAATAAAAAGTGGATTTTCTCACAAAAAAGTCTGATTTTTTAAATTTATATTAATTTTAATAGAAAACATCAAATGCTTCTACAACCAAAGGTTTAGCTTAAAAATCAAAGTTAATTTTTTAAAACTAACGTTCTTAACTATCGGAACCACCAAGGACCATCAATCGAGAACAAGACATATAAATATGAAATGAAGGATGGAAAGGTAAAACTGAGAATGATAGATATATTTTTTAAAATCTTATTTCTAAGAAGGGTTTAGTCCAAAGGGTCGTCGACGATGGTAATGGCTCGTTATTTTTCTTTCTTGCGCTGAGTCGTAATTTAATACATCTCTGATTAATGGATTGAATCGAACCTAAAGAGGTTGACATCTTTCTTCTTTATATTGTCAGATAAGGAAGTTCAATCAATATATTCCTTACAAATCAAGGACAACAGCTGCATATTTTATACATTTATTTTTATGAAGTGAATCTTTGAATATGTGCCTTGGCCACAAAATCTTTACACAAATAAATCACTGGTTGATTCCTGACAATCACCCTCAAAGTTTTTAATTGGATCTTATTATTGAACATTTCTTCCCCATCTAGTACTTACCTCTAATGCTATCGACTATATTCAAAAATTAATTACATGGGGATCTAATCGTTTGATTTTACAAAGAGAAATAAACGATATTATAAGAACAACAAGTTTTTGTCACTTCAAAAATGTCCAGATTTAGTTGTTTTTATTATCTCCAATACTGTATGTCATCTCTAATTTTCTGAATATTTTATTTAAATTGTTTATTTTCATCAATACTAAAATAAATTACTTTTTAATTTTCTTCCATTGAATTTTTAAGAAAAAACTAAAAATGTGTTAAATATGTCATGTGATGACAAAGTTAAACATTAATTTAACATCATGAATCAACGGACCTCTGCGCCCAAACATTTTTCATCGCCCAGTATATTTCGTGCAGTGATTTATCTGGCAAAGAATTAATCAGCGAGGGACACCAACAAGATCGGTGAAACGAAATTTGAGACAGTGATAAACTATCACTTGATGGTATTACTAATTGACGCAAAGAAACTTACAACTTTCACGGACAAGATAGTGTCGGAAATAAGTCTCGATAAGATTTAAGTCGGTCAAAGTTCGAATTGTCCCGAGGTTGTTAAGTGATGAAAACGGGAACGATAACGACCTGCCCCAAATGTCATTATCCGAAAAAAAAAATGTGATAAATCGAACTTCTCATTGTACAGGGCGATTTTTCTTGACCAAATGGTCGAACAAACGTTTCCTTGAATGTGTTTAATTTAACTGGTAGTTTAAATGTGCGTCTTCTGGGAATTCCACCCCGTTTGTATGTTATTGGGTCCGGCGTTGCGGTCTGACAAAAGGTCAATTGCAGGACCTCCCCAACGAAGCTATTACCGAGGATGCGAAACGCTATAAACTGTAAATTCTCCCCCTTCCTCCACTATGATATGGGGGGAAAGTATCCCCGATAGTAATTCTCAATGCCACATTGACCATTCGCATTAAAATAATATCGCAATTCAAATTCGCACGTAACACAACTCAATGGCACGAAGAATTACACCTTGCTTTTCTAAATGGACCGGCATTAATGTCCATATTAAAGCCGAAATGTAGATAAAAGTAATATATGCGGGTGTAAATAATGAAAGTTTCGGTTTCAAATGGTTTTAAATGCGTCCAATTCCAACAATTGTTATTTATAGGCTGGATTCCACACTTGGGAAAGTTGGGCGGTGTTGGCGGTGTTTGGGAGATTAACATATTATGTGCACGGATTAAATTCATCACATATTTAATATTCGGTTCTGTGTGTTCAAAATATTATTCTATTCTTTTTTTTTTTTAGTTAACTTTGTATTAATTCAGCATGTTAAATATTGTTTTTTTTTTTTTAATTTATAATAACTTGAAGAAAAATCAAGAAACCCTTCCACAACAAAATACCTAACTTAAGAATGAGTCAACTGTATAACACTACCGTTTTTAACCAACAGAGCATCCAGATTCAAGGACCATCAATCCAGAACAAGACGCCTAACAAAGGAAGGGAACATGTAAATATGACATGAAGGATGAAAATGTAAAACTGAGAATGATAGATATAATTTTTAAAATCTTATTTCTAAGAAGGGCTTAGTTCGGGAATGGTAATGCTTCCTTATTTTTCTTTCTTGCACTGTGTCGTAATTTGATACATCTTTGATTAATGGATTGAAAAGAACCTTTCCAAAGAGACGAATACCTTTCTTCTTTATATTCTATATAAGTCCAACAAATATTATATTCCTTACAAATCAGTGACAACAGCTGCATATTTGACAAATTTATTATTATGAAGTGGATGTTTGAATATGCAACTTGGACACAAAATCAGTCATCAGTCACCCCCAAAATTTCTAATTGGATTTACTATTCATCTTACTTGCCTCATCCACTTATTAGAAAACATACCACTAACGACGACACAGAGACGATGGGTTGTAGGTTGACGCCGTTGATATTGACTTGACTGACTATTTTCTGGTTAAGCTGGATAGGCTGGATTTTGGTTCATTCTCACTGAGTTTATCTCTTATTTAACTAATTGTAGATTCTATTCCAATGGATTCAAATCTGTTTCATTTTTCCAACCTCTGGCATCCCTTAGAGATTAAATTTATTACCATTACTATTTTTCTTATTTGTTAATGATCTACGTACTATAATATCCTCTTCATATCTTTTATTCCCCCATGATATTAAAATATTACAGTTAATAAGGAAAATAAATGACTGCTACAACCCTTCAAGCGTCTCTGGACGTTGTTAATCCCTGGTGTTTAGTTTGGTCCTTAATATTAATAAACGCAAAAATTATGTAGTTTTCCAATATTACCTTAATGATACAAACATTTTGAACTGTGCTAACTCAGCACTAAAATCTCTAGAATTCACATTACGAAATTGTCTGTTTTGTGCTGGTTATGCACAATGTATAACTTTTGATCCAATTTTATAAGTTGTAACGTCCTTACTGCCCCTAATTCGTCTACTCCTTGGTCTTTCTGAAGTAGAGCACTTTGATAAAATTGAACACAAGCAAGAAATACTAATTTGTTGAACACTGAGACTACCTGCAATTTCGATTTTCCAAGATTCCAGTTGCTATAAGCTAACTAAATTATGATATAAAGTTGACATGTACTAAATTGCCATTAAGGATATCATCAACTTTGTGATACCTCCTTTGACTACTTTATTTATTTTTATTTTCTATTAAATTATTTTTTGTTTGCTAGGTGAGTATGTAGTTTCAGAGTTGTGGCGATTTAATGTGTACATGCATTGTACATTACTAAAAAATTCAATAAATTTTACTAAATTAGGTCAATATATACACAACAGCAGACAGTTTTACTTTACATTATACATAAAGTAAGATGGAAATACACCCTTTATTTCATTTTTATTTAAAATTTAATTTTAGCTAATAATTAACAGCTAATATATCTATGCGTGACATAAATATCATTTCATTCAAATATTATAGATTTTTTATAAAATTGTAGTCAAAAATTAGGGAAATAAGAAGTACAATTTTAATTTAGTCTTTTACACATTATTCTTTAATAATTCTACTCACGGCCAGTTATACACTTTCAAATTCAAATGATGATGACATTTGTTACGTACGTAATATGAATAATGTTAGAACCACTTCATGGTTTTCATGAAAAATGCTCTAATCAATTTTTTAACTGTAAAGAATGAATTAGTAGACCAGTAGATGTACTATTGTCTATTCTCACCCATTATACATTTAAATCGAGTTATTATTACAGTTACAATGGGTTTCCACCTACGATTGGATGAAAATAAAATTGCAATGAAATAAAATACTTTAATCAATCAAATATGTGTACGATCAGAGTGGCATTCATATAATTTTTTTTTCTTTATCTTTTTTTGCCGAAATTCATAAAAATTAAATTATATATATCGCGAGTTTAACACTAATTTACAAATCCTGTACATGTAGTGTTAAAAGTAATAAAATA
This sequence comes from Aethina tumida, assembly GCF_024364675.1. Lineage (NCBI taxonomy): Eukaryota > Metazoa > Arthropoda > Insecta > Coleoptera > Nitidulidae > Aethina > Aethina tumida. The sequence continues at coordinate 57,952,281 of NC_065435.1, read as the reverse complement.
AACCAAACAAATAATTTTTTGTTTGTTAAAAACAACAAAAACTGACAACTACACCAAACTGAAATTTAGCAGTTTCGCCTGAAATATTACTATTTTCGTTTTTAGCTAATGGAATATTAATTTATATTTAATTAAATCCGTACTGAAAGTAACACTAATTGACCATGTTGAATGAAATGCTCGTTTGGCAATTTTGAATAAATGCCAGATTAATAATCTGACCCACTTCGAATGTATTAATGAATAAATCAACTATAATTATCCATCCATTTTAAAAATGATATAAATGTCGCTATTAAGTGTACATATTTTTATTATTCAATATAAATGGTTACTAATGTTTTACTAAATACAGTGAATTATTGTATCGCAGTTAATTTTATCTTAATGAATTAAACCTGTTACCCACATGTAAATATTTGTAGTGCAAATTTTGTTTACTGCTTGTAAATAATAAAGTTTTCGGGACGTTTAAAAGCCAATTAGCGTGCTAAACCAAATAAATCACCATTAATACTGCATTAATTCAATATTACGAAATTAGTTCAAAAGGCGAGTAATAAATCACGCTCGACATGACGCTGTCGTGAATAAACTAAAATTGAATGGATCCACAGTTAAAAACTAAGTTCATTCATGACGCTGTAGAAAATAATTTCCATACATTTTACAGACCCAATTACCATCTAAAATACATACGCACATAAAAAACGGAAAAATATACATAATTCCGAGATAATATATTATGGAAGCTGATTACCGTGATTAACGGCTTGGATTTCGGTTGATTTAATGCGAAATTGGTTGAGTTATGACTAAAGTTTCGTCCGCGAACATCGACCGGATAATTTAGTCGAATGTAAAAGACAACTGTAATTGTCCTAATTATCCCTCGGTTGTGCTTGGTCTCAAACTTTATTATCGATTTCCTGCCGTAAACAGTTTCGAGGTCTGTTCTTTCGTGCCGTTTGGCAAAAACTTCGGAACGGTTTCGCGAAAAGAACGGTTACAACAACACCCGGCGAATAGTAAAACTTTAACGCGTCGTCCCGACCGTGTTTCAGTTTTATGAATATTCATCACAATGAAACGGTGTTTATCCTGAGAAACGGAAAAATGATAGGAATATCGTAACGAATGCAATTTAATGGATTATGTATCACTAATTTTGTTCCACGATAGGAATCTCGGGTATTCGCTTAACAATGTGAAGTTTGGAACGTTCCTCTTTAAGAAAACTTGCCGAGATTTAGTGGCAAACTTACCTATCTAGAATGTAATTCTACCATGGAGAAATTTAACATAATACCACAGAGTTATTCAACAATAAATTTAATCAACGAAATGCAACACCAATGCGTCGTCGCTGTTGTTGCGACAACGCAACTACGAAAACTATTCATATAGTCGAATATGTTTTTTGTCTAATGTTCTTAATGCCATTAATGTTTTAAATAAATTAATAATCTGTCGTTTCTATTTGTGAATTTGTAAAATTTATATTTTTTAAAATCACTACAACTAACATACTCTATATTAAAATGATTTAATTTTTAAATCTCTTGGAAAATATTAAACTGTAAGTAAAAAATTAAAATAATATTTTATATTTTATAAAGATTATTTAAATACAGTCTGGTATATTTAAAATTACGCCTAAAGAAACACAAAATCAGTAATATATTGTGGGTCAATATAATGCATAATTTGAAATAGAAGGATATAATTTTTTTAAATTTTATTGATTATTAATTCGATGTTATGTCATTGTTTATCAACATAATTATAGAAACATGCGTGTTTTTAAATAAAAAAATTAAACACCAAAAAAGTTATTTTATTTCAATCTTAGTTCAGTGTAATTTGCCTACGTGTTTTCACATCTTAGGTATTTCTAGGTTCTTTGTTTTCGTATGAAATGAATTGACAGTAAATGTAAAATTGTAATTTATCTAAAACTGACTGCACTCGAGTAATTACTCCTTAAAAAAAATACTACACTCAAGCTCATATGTTTCAACGATTCAATGTGAACCAATCGACAATCTCCAGGGTTCTGAGATGGTTTACTGAAACAGATAGAAACACAAGAAAACCAAGTTAGATTGAGGTAAAGTTTATAACATGTGCTTCTTTAATAATCGAATTTGTGGTTTTTATAACTTTAGAATAAGTGAAACAATAATTAGAAGAGTACTTGCAAAAGACATATCAGGCCAAGAAACCACAGTTCTCTTGTTCACTAGGAAGCATGAGGCCAAAAAATGAATTTTGCATGTAGAATAACGAAGATTGATCGTGAATATTTGGTGTTGTTATGCCATTTGCTCTTCTTATCTACAATCTCCTACAAGTTTTCTATTGAATTAAGATCAGGAGATTGAGGTAGCCACTTTAAGATATTGATGTTTTTGGTGAACAAACCATTTTTAACAAACTTGGCAGTGTGTTTGGGGTCATTGTCATGCTGAGTTATAAATTTTAACGGCATTTCAACTTTGCCTTCTATTTTGGGGGCCATAACGTAAGTGTAAAAACAACGCCAAACCATAACATTGCCACCCCCATGTTTAATAGTTGTTGTAACATATTTTGGATGAAGTCTACTGATTTTAGGGCGATGAACAAGTTGTCCACCATCACTTCCGAAAATATTAAACCTCGATTCGTCCGAAAATAATACTTTTTTCCAATTTTTTCGTGTCCAGTTCCGGTGCCTAGGAGCGAAAAGAAGCTTCTAGATTCTTTTTTGAAAGGCAGAATTTATTCCTGGACGTTTTCCTGGCAGTCCTACCTCCATTAATCGACACTGAATTCTCCTCCATATAATTTATTTATCTCTTAAATTTGAGTTGCGGACAACCTTGGATTATTTCTAATAAGCATTTTTATGCGACAATCTAATACTCTAGAGGTTTTTCTGTTTTTTGGTCACTTCGTTTTCGATTCTCTACACTTCCATGAACTCGAAACTGTTTTTGATGGTTTTTGATACCATTTGTTTTGATACAAGAATTTTGAATTATATATAGACCACAATAATTTTATTTTTTAAACACAACATTCATGTATGAAAGATATAAATGCAATTGAAAATTACTCGAGTGGCTTATATTTTTTTGGTTTTTAGAAATAATTGAATAAAAATTGTTTCCTACTAAACGTGAAAAATATGTAGGACCGAAATGAACTAAGGGTTTATTGTTTAAAGATATTATTTAATATTTAAGATAATTGCTCTAATATTGTCTGATGCTGTATGTATAAGCCAATAACTGTCAAGATATTTGATTCCCTAAATTTATCCCTACAACGTTCGTTATGGTATAGTGCAAAGGATTTAATTTTGAACTTTTGAATAGAGTTGATGTGGTCTACTAGGTAGCTCCCAAAATTTTATCCTGGACTGTCTTGAAGACATATTCATTTACATATTTCTTCAAAATTCAAACTCTAGTGTATAAGTTTTATAAAATTGGTATATATACTCCATTGTAATTTCGTTTTTTTTTCAAAATCTACTAAATATCAACCATATCATATAAGTATTATAAAAATGATATTTTTAATTTTGTCTCAGACATTAAAATTCCATGCTTTTTGTAAAATTTGATGTATTCTCATTTTAAAGCATTCAACATCGTATTTATTTTTTTAATGAAAATAACTTTTAATTATTATTTTGAATATTTCACTCTCAGAAAAATTGTAACAGAGATTTTTATTGTCTAGCTTTTAGTTATTATTCGTTATAATCATATTAAAAATAATTAAGGTTATTCAATTGCTTCCATCTGTATATTAGAATTTATAACTCAACGTTATTTGGATTTTGTGGAGATGTGTTTTACATAATTTGTAAAATGTGTACAAATATTTTAGTTAAGTTTTACGATAATACCTTATTAGTTAAATCAGACACAATTAAAATTATTTCAAAGGATTTAAAAATCAATTTTATTACTTAATTTTTATATTAAATTTAATTAAACAATGTTTAAGGTATAACTGAATGAAACAGAAATGAAATAGAATTAGTAACGAAAAATGAAAATAAAATTAATAACATATAACTAACTATAAAACTTAATCTAATCTTTGTTTGCCATTTCACATCTATGGACGTAGAATGTTATAGACCAGTACATCAGCCATCTCCAGATAACTAAAACTAACACATTTCTATATTAAATGGATAAATTGAAATAATATAATTTAATTTACCATAGCAGATATAATATTTATACTTTCTGGAGTCTGATCCATTTTATTCTTTTTATGTACCAGTTCGTCAGAAGAATCCGAAATGGACGAATTGTTTCTTTTAAGTCCTTGTCCTGTGACAGCTTTTGATGCATGATCATTTTCGGGACTGTCTAATGTCTGCAATAGATATATTTTTACTTGTTAAAATTATCATAAACTTCAGATGTTTCTACCTCGTGTGCTGCTAATTGTGATTTATGTTCCTCTAGTTTATTTTCCAGTTTGTTACAAGAATTCGAAATTGACGAATTGTTTGTTTCAACTCCTTGTCCTATGACACTTTCTGATGCGTGATCATCTTCCAGACTGCCTGATGTCTAAAACATACATATCTTTTTACTTACAAAAATTGTTATAAACTTGTTTCTACCTGGTGTAGATCTAATCGTCTTTTATATTCATTTAGTTTATTTTCCAGGGAACGTTTTTCATATTGTTTCAATTGTTTGGCATCATCGTACGATTTTCTAAAAATCAAGTAATAACAAGTAATATTTGTGATGAGATCTGTTGGATACACTTTTAAGGCTAAACACTCATATTTAAATCCGCTCTAAAATGGTATCACCACAATGAACCTTTTTTTACTTATTTATATTTGTTTGTCAGTGTACTGATGAACCCTTCATCGTCAGACTGTTGTAAATCTAATCTGGTTAAGGCGAGATGTCGATGAGAATGACATAGCAAGTGCATAGCTACGGTTCATTATATGTCAGTAAATCTTTGGCTTACTTACTCTTATGAATTCTATAGTAACCTTCTTTTTTAAGAATTTTAATAGAAACTAGGCGACATTCATTGTCAGGTGATGAATTCGAACCATTGACATCAAAAATTTTCAACGAAGCTTTTCGTATTTTTAGACGACAATTTGTGTGTACTTACTCCAATCTCATGATTCCTGCTTCATATTTTTTCAATTTATTTGCACAAATACCAATAAGTTGTGCGTTTATTAAACGATGTAATTTATAGTAATTTCTACACCTATTCCAAACTGACCTAAACAATGCTTAAATTAAAACAATTCTAACATAAGTCATAAAATTTACGTACTTCCTTAATCTAGAGTTCGTCCGTTTTAGGGAAGCTTCAGTTACTTTTAGGTTATCGACATTAGCGGTAACGGTTTCGTTACGCTGTTTAATTTCTTCAACTTGATTTTTCAGTTCGTCAGACTTTTTCACCGTGTCTGAGTATTCCTCCTTCAAACACATAATCTCATAAAATTTCCGACAGAAATTGTCGTTTAAAGCATCCCGCTGTTTTCGAAAGTCACTTGTCCGATCGGTATATTCGAACGTAATGCCAAACAGTTTGTGCATAGACTCGCTAGAACACGTTTCGCCGCACCGTGGACATGTTCCCGTTCTACGATAAAATGTTTTTTTTTTACATAAACAAATACTTATTTGGCGTAATTTACATTTCCAGGCTTTGAGAGATGCAAGGACTATCAAAAACATGACCACACTGAATAACGGACACATCCGAGTCATTGGTAAATGCTTGATCGCAAATCATACACTTCATGGTGATATTATTTTACCTATAATATACAAAATAAGTAGAAAATAAAAGGGATAATTTATTGTACATATACTATACTCACTTGACTGACTTAGGTGATACCAGATTTACGAAAAATTAAAAATTTGGTTGAATATGACAATTTCAATGGTGGAAGAAACTGTGAATTTATCGTCTCGTACTGATTTCAATTCGATTTTGAATACTGGAAGGAAAAATATCAAAATATTGTAGTAGTAATATTGTCAATATTGTAGTATATTGATATTATACTATTATCATATTTTAATAGTTACATCAGTAGTACAGCAGTAAATCAGTAGTAATGATTAAAAAAAAAAATAAAAAAAACTCTTGTCTATAACTCGATTTCCAACCTTTTTGTTAGTAACAAAATCATTTTAATCGAGTTATCCACAATCTCCCACAAGTTTTCAATTGGATTAAGATCAGGAGATTGAGGTAGCCACTTTAAGACATTGATTTTTTGGTGAACAAACCATTTTTAACAAGTTTGGCAGTGTGTTTGGGGTCATTGTCATGCTGAGTTATAAATTTTAACGGCATTTCAACTTTACCTTCTATTTTGTGAATGGGGCCCATAACGTAAGTGGAAAAATAAACACTAAAATTAAATATGCTTTAAAATAATTTAACATTTTTATATATCTGTACTTAAAACCATAAATAACTATATAGATAACCAAATGATATTTAGGTAAAAAATATTCCTTTGGACTTTTCGAAATTTAAGTAGATGTACAAGATCCAACCCGAATTGACCAATAAGAAATCTGTTACGCTACGATCACGTGCTTATCACGCAACTAAATTTGTTTATGTTACTTCGTACCTTGTATAAATGGACGATAGGTAAATTATTTATTTATAATAAAATTAAGCTGGTTTATATAAATTTATGGAACTGTTTTTGTGTTAAAATAAAGCGTGCAATTTATATGAAATATACAGGATGGCTAATCCAAAACGTACTATGAGATATTACAGACTGGGACTTTTGAGAAATTCAAAAATACGTCAAGTTTGTTTCATAAAACTTTTGATGTAAAAAGCATACCAAAGCCTTCAATCCCCGTATGTCATTCACTAAATTTTTTCAAACGGGACAGCCGACTAAATGAGGGGTGTCAGGTGGTTTGCTCTAAACTTCGTATGTAGCACCACAAAAAAATCTAAAGCACCTAATTCGGGTGAGAAATGCGGAGAAGCTCCATCTTGGTCAATGTAAGCGGGGTCGTTCTCTATCTTTCAGTGCTGTATATCGCCGGTTAAATTTCGTGGAAAGAAAAAAAGTCGCACAATGGAATTTCCATAAATACCTGCCCATACATTCAACTTCTGTGGCTGTTGTGTGAGTGGCTCCAGGAAAATCCTACTATTGTGACCATCCCAATAACGACAACTATGGCGAAGAAAGTGGACTCGTCTGAAAAACACAGGAAAAATAATCGATTGATCGATCCCACTTAGGGGGTTAAAGGTTTTGCTATGCCTCGGGGTACGTTTTATTTAGGCTAATTTGTATAAATACTCACTTGATTGGGGTGATATAGAATTGATGTGAGCTCAGTCTTTGTAAGCTATAACACCAGTCACTAGTGTCTGGATGAACGTTAAAAAATTGACAGAAAATGGCTGTCAAAAAATGATTGTAATTATTGCTACCATAGGTGACGAATGGTCAACAAAAAAAAAGGTGAATATCGGGTAACCAAATATTTGAGGTTCGCGACCCTCAAAAGTAATTAACTAGAATATAATTATTATATTAAATATAGGAAAAGAAAAAATATTAATAAAAGTTACCCGGAGAGAAATGTAATTACAGGTTTCTAAGATGACCGCTAGGTGGCAGAGAATTTTTCTTTCTTTCTAATTCACCAGGTGCATTTAAATTATTTTAGTTTTAATTTTGCAAACATTTGCCATTTTTTCTATTGTCTCCATGAAAATCCTAGGATTGTGATCAGCCTAATAACGACAACTGTGGCGAAGAAAGTGGACTCATCTGAAAAACAGGAAAAATAATCGATTGATCGATCCCACTTAGGGGGTTAAAGGTTTTGCTATGCCTCGGGGTACGTTTTATATAGGCTAATTTGTATAAATACTCACTTGATTGGGGTGATATAAAATTCATGTGAGCTTAGTCTTTGTAAGCTATAACACCAGTCACTACTAGTGACTCACTAGTGTCTGGATGAACGTTAATAAATTGACAGAAAATGACTGTCAAAAAATGATTGTAATTATTGCTACCATAGGTGACAAATGGTCAACAAAAAAAAAGTGAATATCGGGTAACCAAATATTTGAGGTTCACGACCCTATACTAGAAAATAATTAATATAATAAATATTATAATAATTAATATAATAAATATAGGAAAAGAAAAAATATTAATAAAAGTTACCCGGAGAGAAATGTAATTACAGGTTTCTAAGATGACCGTTAGGTGGCAGAGAATTTTTCTTCCTTTCTAATTTACGAGGTGCATTTAAATTATTTTAGTTTTAATTTTGCATTAACATTGGCCATTTTTTCTATTGTATTTTAAAGCATAAAAAATCAGCATTTCGTTCAACCAAAGTGAAATTACCGAGTTTTATTTTTTCCAATATTTTATGCGTTACTATAATAATACTGCAAAAATGTTTTCAAAAATAATAATCAAATTTCTTAAATCTACTATTATGAAATATTATTCATTAAAGATATAATTAAAGTTATTTTTATTGTTACTGAATTTATTCTTTTAAATTATAAATAAATTAATAATAACATATATTCTAAATATAGATGTTCTAGCATGTAAACGAATAATGTTCCGTGTGGTTTTTGTTACCGCACCCTGAAAAATGAAACCAGTCGCCTCCGCAGCAAAGTAAACCGCCACAGGTTTTAATAAGTTCCTCTGAAACTCACACACACGTGACTCGATAACTTGCGATATCTCAAACAACGCTGCACACATAAATAAAGGATCGGTGAGATATATATATATATATATATATATATATATATATATATATATATATATATGGTTATTTTCGGAAAAGGTCGCATATTTGGCTCTCGACGAAGTAAAGTGTGAAGCTGAACGCTTTTAATATTGACATTGTTCAATCTGTAATCGAGCGTGAAGTATAACTCCCTGGTGTATCAACTTCGAACTTCAATATTTCCTCACCGTTTCCTAAGTGATCGTTTATAATAAATTGACCATTTTACCGTTCCTGAAAAAGGTATTCGCCCACTTCTTAAAGTGCCTTTTATATTTTCATTTGTTCAGGAAAAACAATTAACAATTTTAATTGCCATTTTATACAGTTGTAAGACAGAGATACATGTCTTCTCATTACGGACGATGCATCGAATTAATATAAGTTTTCAGACATAATGTGGAATGGTTTTAAGGAAGCTTAAAGCTGTTTAGTTACTATAGTAACGCAGGGGAGTCGTGCATGGGCCTAGCAACCAAACGCGAGATCTGTTTACGCTTTTGCATAATTTTACCCATAATCAGGAATTAATTCAGTCACTGTTCTCCTTAGGGCGCTAATTTCAACCTGTTGAATTTTAAGCGAGTATTATCCACAGACATTCCATTACCGGGGACTTTTTTCGTTCGACATACATCAATAATATATACATTTTTTTAGCTAAGTAAGTTTAATTTTATTTATTTTTAATTGCAACATTTATTCGTAACAGCAACAGTGATTAATAAATTTCGTACTTTTGGGTGATTGTGAGAGTGTTAAAAATGCGAATTTTCAAATTCAAATCACATGTTTAATAATTGTCGGTTTTTTATAGTTGGCCTATTTCATTTCAAATCGACCTGAGGCTATGATTTTTTATTTTGATTAAATTGAAATATAACGAGCAATTAGAGACATATTCTCTAATTATAAATTGTTTAGTGGACCACAAGACTATTTTTAAAGTCGAAGAAGTCGAAGAAGATAACTGTAATTTGAATTTTGGAGGCCGTTTTGTAATTTCCTGTTTATAATTAAAATTAAAATATTATATGGAAAATAGAGAGTTTAATGGGAAATAATAAGAGACATGAACTAAACTGCGACTATTTTACAAATTAATGGTATTTTGTTAAGGTTATCTGTTAATTATATTGAGTGTATTTATATTGAATCCTAATTATGAATGATACTTATTTTAAACGTTCAGATTCTGCAAAATATATCTAAAATGGAAGTAAAATAGATTGTACCAAAAACATATCTCCAAGCCATGGCTAAGTGTTTTTGTTGCGAATAGGGTCGTCTAAAGTAAAATTAGATTGTACTTAGGTTATTGTGGGTATGAATATGTACTTGTACTCATCAATATAATCTAATCCTGATGTTTGTAATATTATATTTGAGTATCTAAATATATAATAAATTAAATTAAAACTTAAACCAGGGGTATGGAGTTAGCTGAGAAGATAGAGTAAGCCTTTTGTTATACACTCTGAATAGATAACAATTATTTTTCTCTAGTGTCTGTGTCGTTGGTTTCTGGTATCTCTTCGATTACGTTAAGGTCTTTTGTCATTCTTAATGAAATACAATAGAATCATATTTTTAGGTTTTTTCATAATCAGGTTCGATCATGTAATATTCTGTTGATAATTATGTACATAATTCTGTTGCGTTCTTTTGAAGACTGAAAAATTAATTTGGAATATTTGCTATGAAAACAATATTATAAATAATATACTTGGATTCCACAAATTAAAATTAACATATGTTTAATTTCACCTCATTAACATGTAACCAAAGTTATCAGTAAATTAATACAATTCTCAGGATATATTTTAGTAAAAATTTAAGATGATTAAATGAAAATCAGATTTTTTCAGCACACACTATTTTTTAAAATTTTAATACATTTTTTTAGATATTTCTCAACAGACTGAATAGAACTGAATACACTTATGTTATTTACACTAACTCATATAATATAAATAACTAAACCTCATTTTGTTAAGTGAATTTGCGTTACCACCATATTAACATTTAAGTATGTATTGTATATTTATGTTTACCTTGAGTTTTAATATTCAAAAACTTGTTACACGTTGTATTAGTGTTTATTAACTATAAATAAATATAATTTATTTTATGTATTAAATAATATAATACTTTATATAAATAGTCTTGGAAAATTTTTAATATTTTCAAATATCTATAATTTACTTGCATCCCTTAAATTTTTTAACTTTTATTAAAATAGAATTTTAATCTTTAATATTTTCATCTATAAAAATATAATGAAGATATCAAGAAATTTCAATTTAAATTAGTTTTATGAAACATTTTTATTTATTTTGTAACAATATAGTGAAACATTAAACGATGTGATTTATGTACGCTATTATTCTTGGTTTTTGTTTTAATGTTATTAAATTCGCTTTGATAGTAACTAGTTGAGGGGGAAATATTTATGATGCTATATATTAAAGTGTAAAATATTGCCTATTAAATCACTTGGTGTTTAACTTGTAGCCACAGATTTTTCTTGCAAGAACTAAAAGAAGGATTTGTTTTTCTTATTTTTAGTAAAAAAATTTCAACAAACTATTTAGAGAAAAATCATTTCGAAAAATTGTGTACTAACTAACCAATAATTGTTACAGAAAAACTATATTGCTGACAATAATCGAGGAGGACAGCTACGAAAAGGATGTGCTGTTCTACGTGCAGCTGGGCGAGCCGCAGATGTCCGGTGGTAAGAATCCGACAAAAATTTCCTGTTACCGTCTTATTATCTATTTCATATCGACTTTTTTTCATATTCTGTCCTTCCTCTTCTACTGTCTGTCTACTGTACGTACGTGTTGCGCACCTTACTACGACGCACTGCATGTTAAGTAAGTAAAAGCGGTGGTTCAGGTTTTTGATTTGACTGATTGATTGGTTATTAGCAATGTTCTTTGCACATGTCTAGCCTAGTATAGTCTAGCACTAGTGTTAGGGTTGATACAGTGAAATCTAGAGCAAAGTTAATTACCCCAAATATAAATATGTTTCGTGTCATCAGTTAATTAATCACTTGCCCCAGAATTTCATTATAAGCGGAATAATTAAGAAAAACAACACTGTTAGTGACATTTTTTTTAAATTTTTAATATTTTTACGTTTAAAATAATGATTTAGATTTAACTTTGTTCTATGTTAATCAACCTTAACACGTTGAATTAGTGAAGCTTTAATTAAAAAGCTGAAAAATAATTTCAAAAAAATTTCCTTTGCATGATTAGGAATAATAAATGTTAGAACCTAAGCTACTTACATAATTGCATATACCTAAGCATGTTTATTCCTTTTACTAACTTGTGTGTGTTAATTAAAAAAAATAATTACTTATTCTAATATAATATAATTAATTATATTAATAATATTAAAAAATTTAGTTTATTCCTCTTGTGGTATTTGTTTTAGTTAATAATTATAGGTAATAAAATAATAAGCACTGCAAAATATTTTGTTTATTACTTTAATTTCGGATATATTGACTTTAATTTAAATATTAAGCAACAATATTAACATGTTGCGCATTCGCCATAATTTAAAGTAAACCATGTTATATCCCGTATTAATTCAAAATTGTTTTAATATGTCTTATTTTTTTGTGGTTTATTTATTTAAGAAATAAGAAATAACCTGCCAATATTAATTTATTTTTTATGCTTTTTACATAATTTAATATACAGTAAAATAATTCTAAATACTAAATCAATTAATAATTAAAGATTACCAATTAAATAATATTATACAGCATAATTGTATAATTTATTTAATATGTTAGTGCAATAGCATATACATAGTATGAAATGTGTAGTAAATACCCACGACAAGACTAGAATTCAGTAAATACATTAAACATTCCGACTGTCTATAGTTCTATGAATATGCTTCACTTACACAAGCACAAAACCCGCATTCAAAGGTAAACTAAATGAGTATTGTATAACGTTAATTAGATAATTTAATGGTTTAAAATTGATGAATTATAAAAGGATTAATGAAAACAGAAAGTTTCCAAATTGTTTTATTTGGACAATCATATTAACCGGTCAATTCGGCGCCACAAAACAACACTATAATACTATTAAATTGCCAGATACTCGTATTTGTTACCAGTTAATTAAATTACACACAAATTAAAATAACGTTTTAATTAAATCGTAAATACGTGCCGAAATTTATGTTGGTCGTGTTTCAACCAGTTTTGTCCTACTTTCCGCCGAAAATATATAGTGAAATTTTTACGTGCTTTTATGTCAAAAATGGACAGTTTTCGTCGATAATTCACACAGATATGATAAATAACTGCGTTTAATCGTTCCGCTTAAAAACCACCCATGAAATTGGTAAATGAAACATATCGAACGTCGAACATTCTCAACGGTTTAGTGCGGATTATTGGTTACACAAAATTATACGTATTAATGCCAGTGAAAATTTTATTGTATTCAATCCTTTGTGAACGGAAACGATCATCAATTGTTCGTATATTTTTGCTTATGTAATGAACTAAACTATGTCTTTATTTATCGTAGATGAGGTAGCCAGTATTGCGGCGGAAGCTGAGAAAAAGAAGCCGGAAGAAAGGACCGATAGGGAGAAGATCGCTATTATGGGTAAACCTCGTCTAGGGGAGATTACTAGGGCTCAAATTAGAATTAAGGAAAGCAAAGAGTTTAAGGTAATTTATTCATACTTAGTCCTTACGAAGTATACAACTTTCTGAATAATGAAGTGATAAAATATTTTATACACAATTTATCTGATTTATTAAATTTTAAATTACATATCCATTTTTTATAATTTTGATTTGTTACTTGTGCGTGGTCATTGACATTTTGTTATTTTATCTTTTGGAATTTTTAATTAAAAGTAAGTTATCTTGTTCTCCTTACAAATTAAGGACAATAACTGCATATTTGTTAAATATATTTTTATAAAGTGAATCTTTGAATAAGTGACTTTGCCACAAAATTTCTACACAAATGAATCATATTCTGGTTGAGTCCAGACAGTCACGTTAAAATTTCTAATTGGGTCTTACTGTTGACCTTTCTTTCCCCAAAACAACTAATTCTAACTCTATTGACTCTAGGTTGTAAGTTAACGTCGTTGCCATATGAAAATTAACTAACTGTAAACTCTACTTCAATGGGATTAAATCTGTTTCATTTTTTCCATCTACGTAACACAATATCCCCTTCGTGTCGTTTATTGTCCCATGATAATAAAATATTTCAGTTAATAAGGGGAAAAAATGACTACCCTTCAAATGTCTCTGGACGTTGTTAATTCCTGATGTTTAGTTTGCTCTTTAATATTAATAAACGCAAAAATTATGTGGTTTTCCAATATTACGTTAATGATATTAACATTTGTTGACCACATTTTGAATTGTGCTGTCTCAGATACTAAAAATTCTAGAATTCATATTAAGAAATTGTTTATTTTGTGCTGGTCAGACACAATGTATAACTTTTTATCCAATTTATAAGTTTTAACGTCCTTACTGCCCTAATTCGTCTACTCCTTGGTCTTTCTGAAGTAGAACACTTTTATAGAATCGGGTACAAAAGCAAGAAATAATAATTTGTTCACGTTGAACATGAATCTATCTGGGATTTCGATATCCCAACATTCCAATTGATGTAACCGTAAGTTAATTTCAGCATAAGACAATTTTTTAATAGATAAGATATCAACTTCGAAAAAAAAAAATTGAAAACTGTTGTCAGTGTAACTAAATTTTGCCATAAAGTTGACTATTGTAAATGTTATACTAGTGTGCTTTTGTGATACCTCCTTTGACTATCTATTTAATTATGTTTTGTTCGTTAGATGAGTATGTCGTTTCAGTGTTATGAGCGATTAATGTGTTAGATAAAAATAAAATGCAATGCACAAACTAAAAAATTCAATATTTCTACAAAAATAGGTCAACACAACAGCAGATAGTTTATTATTATTATTATCTTGAAATTCTTATTTTTTGAAATTGTAAGTCATCATTGTTACAATAAACTCATTTTCGAAAGTTAGGAATATTAAAAAATATATGTTAAAAGTAAGTTCTCGTGAAAAAATAAAATTGTTTTACTAGAAATATACACGACTTTTGATTTGATTTATATATACTTAAAATTTAGTACATTGTACGAACTGCCGCCCCGCCCACCGTATTCTTCAGATTTGGTCCCGTGCCACTTTTTTTGGTTTCCGTGCAGAAATTTAAGTCGAATGACAGACCTCGAGAAAACGTCGACGAGTTAAAGAAATTGAAGCCTCGCTGGGTCAAGTGTATCGAACTAAAAGGAGATTATATTGAAAAATATCAATATGAATCATTACTTTTCCAAAGTTTGTATTTTTCTTTTGTAGGCTTATTGCTTATCGGACCACACTGTATATTTCGAAGCTCTGAAAAAGTATTACGACGAGGTTAATGGTTGGAGAGCCGCTGCATCTTCGATAAGATTTAGGTCAGATGACAGTGTGTGAAGTTGTAAGGGAGATCTTCGTGTACAATTCTGTACATTCATTAATACAAATTCCTCTCCTTACCATAATGGAACCCCCTTGAAATGAGTAAAATTCTGAATATTTCGTGGAAGTAAAAACTTTCATCTGTGAAAAGTACAGATTTCCCTTCTTCCGTCCAGTGAACATGAGACCTTTCCCATTCCAATAGTAGCTTCTGGTTATGTATAAATTGCAAGCGTCGCAATGATTTTTGTGAAGAGAAACTGGTATTTGTCAAGTGTTTCCGTACCAGTTGCGAGGAGGATGTTGTAGTGTCCCTACGAATCGTAAATATCAGTCTTCCTTTGCGGTTGTTTTCCTTGGTCTACCATTTTTCGTCTTTCTAAAGTATAAGTAAGTACAGTCAGTTTAATAAAATCGAGAACACAAGCAAGAAGAGACACCTTGAATCTACCTACTTTCGTTTGAAGTTAATTTACGTCTGGACAGAATAATCGAAACAAATTTAATAATAATAATAATAATAAATTTTATTTGTGTCCAACACACAAATGCCCATGTAAATACTACTGTAACTGTAATTATAAACTAAATGTACGTTATTTTTATAAACGTGTAAAATTTAAGTGCCAACTTTCATAAGAATTAATAAACAAGCTAATTTTTTTCTATCCAACTTCAATAAGCCTGGAGATTTTTAAGCGTTTTACTTTTCAGTTGTAGATTTGACCATATTATCAGTAGAGTAACTTTTAGAATAATGGCATCAAGTTAAAAGTTCACTTGTATTTTTTGAAGGGAAGTTACTACGTAATTATCGATTCAAGCCGTCGGGCTTGTTGAACGACAAAAATCGAAAGTAAAAAAGACAGAACCACTGTTTAAAATCGTCTGTGTGAAAACGCGTTTTTAACTTTAAATGACAACTAACTACGAACGGTACAGTCGTCCATATTCAGCTAGCCAATCGCCAGTGTCGTTCCTAAAGGGTTTCACACATTTCCAATTCTTCGATCTTTCGAAGTGGGCAGAAGCTCGGGCAAAAAGCTCAGCGTGTGTGCGGTCCTTTACTCCGTCTTTAGTCATAACCATGTCCCAATCGATCGGGGAAGTTTTGTTGGGAATTTCGTTCACTTCCATAGCGTTTTATTCATTGTCCATCGTCAAATTTGAATATTTCAACATAACATACATACCTATTATGAGAGACACATCACAATCAGCATTTATTTGTTTGAATGATAATGACCTGCCCCAGTCGCTTTTAATTAAACCAGTACGTTCCCATTACGGTCTTAATAAAAACCCTTCTATTAAATTCGAATATTCTAAATTGCGTGCAGTACAGTGTAATGAATTTATTCTCGAAGGAATTTCCAGGACGGATTTACAAATTAAAACGGGCAGAATCACTTAAACTATTTGATAATGAATAAAACGAGGAATTGTTCAATTATTTCGGTTGGATCCTTTGTGTATTTGTAATCTTTGGTTATTAAGGATGATAATTTATTTTGGCGAACGGACGTTAAGCGATTTGAGATATCAATTGGTCCGTTCGCTAATTGCATAAAGGAAACACTCTCTTGTAGTTTCAAACGTTCGGGTTATTTGTCTTTAGAAACTACCACCATAAATTGACGCCGACATGTGTTTTATTAGTGAAGAGTAATTTACTGAAATGATGATCCGGGAATGTTGAAATGTTGAATGGGTAATTACTTTAAATATACATAATTGACACGTTCTCTCAAAAACTGAATTGCTTGTGAGTCCCTGAATGATTAATTAAATCCGTTGTCTACGTTTGTTAAAATAAACTTAAAATACACCGTATAAGAATTTCATATACATAATTGTTTATTTGCCATTAATATTTATGAGGTAATTGTTTCCAGAACACGGTCGATAAATTGGTGCAAAGAGCAAACGCCTCACTACTGATAGGCACGTCCTCGTGGAAGGAGCAATTCGTCGAAGCTCTGACGGTCAGTCCCAGCGACGATGACGCAAACAAGAAGGAGCCTTCCAGTCTAGACTATGTGATGCACGTTCTCACCGTCTTCTGGAAAGTGCTCTTTGCCTTCGTGCCTCCCACAGGTAACAACACCCACTCGTCTATAAAATATCATAAACCAATCTGAGCACAGACGACATTTTAAGGAAATTCTCCGTTAAACAAATAATGAGCTAGATATTGACGTAGGTAAGATTTAAAAGGTAGGCCGGCTTAAAGTATTAAACACATTGAAACAAAACTAGTTGTAATGAACTGTAAAGTGACGTACGTAGCTTGAAAGGCATGATGAGGGAATTTGCAATTTTAGCCAGCAATCTGTAGTGAACGGGGACAGATGCAATCTAATGCATTTGATTATCATACGAAGCGTGTTATTCGGAGAATTTTTCATTCAAATTGACTTTCATACTAAACTTAATAGCTGTTTCGTAATATGAAAGTCATATTCCATCTTTGAAGGTTAAAAGTATTAAAGCCCTTCAATGGCAACATTTTAACGATAAACTTGGTTGAATATGGGACTGAAAAAGACACTTTTTAATAATTTATGATATTGGAATTTTCTAGTTATGACAAAAATAATCAATAAATTTAGAAATTACTTTTTATTTTAACAGAAATATATTAAAACTCAAATTTAATATAGAATACTTCCAAGAATAAATAATTAAAAAACTTTTATTTCCAAACAAATAAGACCTTAGCAAAGATGTTAAGAGGAGAATCTTGTAATTTTTAATTTAATTTAAATTTTTGTTTTCAAAAATTTAAGTTTAAATATTTTAATTCTTAGTTAAACCTTATAGGCCTTCAGAATTGTAAGATATCAAAGTTTTTTAATTAATACAAGATTGATTATTAATTAATTAAAAAGGAATGATCTCTAATGGAGCAAATGTCACCTACATGTTCTTGCTCTTAAAATATTAGGTTTAAACCATTTTTAACATACACAAAATATTTGGGAAAAAATGTTGTTTTACTTGTATTTAAAAAAGTGGTAGGGGACATCGCCTATTATTTACTTCGAAATAAATCACACATTGGTTTTTTGAAAATAAAGTAAAAAAAACATAAATAATATCGATTTATAAAAATAGTTTTCACTTAATTATACATGGTTCATCATAAAAATATGTTTGATTGGTTTTCTCGTTTTATTATTGCTTGCTAACAATGTATTTTTCAGTTCTTTCCACGCATATACATTCACAATTTAAATGCCCCAATATTTTTCTAGCACGTTGTAAAATACGAAGCTGCAGTGCTATGCAATTTTCTATATGAATTATCGATGTAGTCGTTTTTTCCGCCATACACCACAAGATTACGGCTTGCCTCGGCGTAGCGTTCCAGTATCTCCGCTATCTCGAACCAGCTGATTCACTATCCGTTCTTCAGACAGCGCAATTTGCCTGTGTATTTCGCAGGTAGAAGATGTCTTTGCGCTTCCGGCTGACCGAATACGTCAATAAAAATTCCTTTCTACCGAACATTATAAATCAATAGGACGCATAATGGTTGGAATAGATGTCCGACTTCGTGAGGAATTCAAATCTGAATGGTCAATTATTTTATAAGCACGGCCGATTTACGAAAGTTACGGTTACTGTTATATTTTGTTTCAGGGTTATGCAGGGGGTATCTCTGTTTCGTCGTGTCAATCTTTTGCATAGGAGTGGTGACTGCGGTCATCGGAGATGTGGCTTCGCATTTTGGTGCCACTCTCGGTATTAAAGATGCAGTTACGGCGATTGTGTTTGTCGCTTTGGGCACAAGTATACCTGGTAAGCTATGCGTACCTACGTATCGATTCTAGGTTCTTAAAGACCAGAGAATAGAATCTGGAATAGCATACTAATAGAAAGATGTTAATTATACCAATTAATTACATGAAATTTAACAGATATATTAGGATCTGGTTTTCACTAGTGCATCATGTGGTCAAGTAGTGGACGTCGTCAGCCATATTTCAGCCATTAATAATCAAATTTTATTATTATATGTATATCAATTGATATGCATATAAAAAATCATCTGTAAATGTCTTTAAAAATCATAGAAAATATTAAGTAAATGTTTTTTACATATATAATTCATCAATTAAATTATATTTTACATATCTGATTCTTAATTTTGACATATTTTTTATTACTCTATTTTTACTGAGGCTCTTAATGTAATATAAAAAGCAAATAAAAGATAAAAGCCCAAAGAATTTGAAAGGAAATTACATCTTGGTATCATCTTTATTAACAAAGATACGAATAAAAATTTAAAAAGTATATTCTAGCGACTCACCTATAGATCTTGTTTAAAATATGGTATGGCCATTGAACGTTCTATACAGAAAGTATTCATAAATCTCCGTTAAAAGTAAATTTTAGTAATTTTGTTGTAGAACATCTTATCTATCGTATTTTAATTTTTTTAGAGATACCAGTACATCGGCTGAAAGATACCATAACTCGTATTTCTCCTGTTGAAATAGAAAATGTAATATCGTGTTCACGATAATAAATTAATAAAAATTGTTATTAAAAACTATTTTAAAGTGTTAAATTAAAAGTATCTCATTTATTTTATGCATTGTTGTTTCCAAATGTATCCATCACAGACTCAAATATATGTGGAAATAACTGCTGAACTTGTTTGCTTCTGAAATGTATATCGTGTTTTGAAAAAGTTGTGCTTCTAACGGTTTATATAAATCAAAGAAAATTCTCCCTTTTGATGTGATGATTTTGACACTGTTTACCTAACAAAGGTGGATTATTATTTTTGCAAACATTCTTAAAATGCGAATTGGAAAAGATAAAACTCGATAACTTCATTTTGTTTGAATGAAAGTCAATAAAAATAACAAAATAGACGGTTTTCTTTCTTTTGTCTTTTATAAATATTTTATATCTTATTTAATTCAACCACTAAGGCATCTAATGTAGTTACTAAGGTATGTCATAACTTATGTTAAAGGATAATGGATAATTTTATATTTCAAGCTACAAGATTTTTATAAATGTTGAAAGATATACCAAAAGAAACTCATTATTCTGAGAGTTTATCGATTTCTGTCCATTCAAATTGAAGTTATCGAGTTTCACATTTTCCAATATTCAACGCTAACCCACCAGGTTATTTTAAGAGAAACTGTAAAAAATATGGTAAATGTTCTTAAGATAACATATATAATTAGATACCTTAAATGCACATTTAATTGATAATAAGACAATGATGTTAGTGGTTTTTTTTGACTAGTATTACCAACAATTTTTCTATTCTATTTATCTATTTCTGAAATATGACCGATTTATAACAAAAAATATATAACACAAATGGTTAAATAATATTATTAGTAACAAGAATTTACGAAGAATAGACTCATAATAAAATTTTTATTTTATAAACTTTATTAAACAGTAGTTTAGGTTGCAGAAAGGTTTGCTTTGTAACGTTTGGTGCAACATTGTGGCAACCTACCAGCAAAACGTTACACTTCCACCAGGGAGTAAACCGGAACTAATGATCGTTATGTGAGCCATTGTAGATTTGAAAACTTTATCTATTCTGGCAACGTTCCATCAAACTAAGCTGGAAAATCGCGGCGAAAAAGTCGTACACAAAGTTGCCTGGATAATCCTTATTCTTCAATATATATAAATTCTCGTTTAATTTAGCGCAACGGTAAAATACCGTCTGCATTTTGCGAATTTACTCGATACTGCAAAGGAAAGTTGGTTTGGCTTTGTTAATGTGTTTTTTTATTGTTATTATTTGTTTAGATACGTTCGCTAGTAAAGTGGCGGCGATCCATGACAAGCATGCCGACGCCAGCATCGGCAACGTAACCGGCAGCAACGCCGTCAACGTCTTCCTGGGTATCGGCGTCGCCTGGTCAATGGCCGCTATTTACCACTGGGCCAAGGGCGGTGTCTTCCGCGTCGATCCCGGCAAGTAAGTACACGATATCCTTCCATTAAGTTTTTACGTACTCTTGAATAGTGTGATGCACGTTCCACATTTTTATTTATACTTGCTGTTTTTTAAGGGAAATATTTCTTGTAATATTGCACATTCTATTTTAATAAGAATAATCTAAACTTCAATTATTAACTAATTCATTCATTTAAAATTTAAAAATTGTTTTCTTTTTCTCATATTTCCTTAACCATTGGTCTAATTGTGTTTAAATTTGGTATGTATGCCCATATCACAGATGTTTTTGAGATATTTTTAGTTTTAATATTGTTTAATGAAAGATTTTTATGCAATACAAAAACAAGTAGGTTTCAAAATATAAGTTTTAATAATTAAATAATGATTTAATAAAAATAAATTTTGGAAAGTTCATTCATTTCCATTAATGCATTTATTTTGTAGTGTATATACTATTGTATATTGTCCTTTGTTAATTTTATTAAATTAATTTTCAATTTTTTGATGTATTTTTTTTATATTATCGACGGCCGGACGGTCTCTCTTTCATTAGATCTCACGCTGTAATATCTAATGGATCAAGGTCTAGTCACCTTGGAGGCTAATTTATAGCAGCGGCATTCCAGAAGCTAAACAACCAACTTGGAATCCTAGTGAGACCTACTGAGGACTGTACCGATTAAAATGGGGAGAAGTACCGCAAATTGAAGATAACTTCTTCAGTTATCAGAGGGAAAATTATGGGCTAGTAGTTTGTTTCCTAACGTTGCAGCCCAAGCATTTATTTTAAATAAATGTTGCTAATGTGTTATTTTTCTTGTATTTTTAATAAGGATGTGTGGTAGCTCTGGACCATTGACGAAATTACAATCATAGTTTTGTCGATAATATCGTTGGAGGATACAGATATTTTCCTCATTTGTAACTATTCTTGGTCTTTCTCTAACTCTAAACTCTCTAATTTAGTTCTAAATGTGCCTGTTTCGCATAAAAGTAGCTCAGTGTAAAGAAAGGCTTTGTAATTAGATAAATTTCTTCTAGTATATTTTTCTGCATATCATCTTACAACAGCATGTGCGGCTCCATGACATTTACCCAGATTTAATATTAATAACATATTAATATATTCAGATTTTGTGTCCATTATTTTAGGCATCTACTTGTTACAAATACAAATTTAAATACAAACGTAAATACAATCTGAGATTATTTCATATCATACCTACTTTTCCAATGAATGAAAATCACACAGTTCTTCAAACATTAAAACTATAATATTTCAAAAACGACTGTTATAATCTAAATTAATTAAAGTTTTTTCAAAATTGTGCCAAGAATGTGTTTAATAGTTTAAAAAATATATTCAGTGGCATAGAAAATACATCGATAGAAAGAGAGCCCTCAACAATCTACGCTACTGTAATGTTATGGAAAAGGTTTATTACATTGAATTGTAGGTATGTATTTTATGACATAACAAATTTGAAAACAATTAGACAAAATATTACAACAATATGTGAAAAAAATATATATATTTGAAATAGAAAGTGTATAACTTTTTATTTTGAAATTTTGAAGAGACCATTTTTTTATTTTATTTGGTAATACAACTAACAACCAAAATCAATTACATTTGGAATACCCTGTATATATTGTATAATTTACAATGATCAGAAAAATTCATATATTTTTTAATTCCGATTAATAGAAATATTTTTATAAAAGCAAAAAGTACAATAAAAATCTTAAATATCAAAATAAATATTAAAAACGTTTTTAATATCACCTTTCAAACGTGTGTATTTCACTTTTATGTTGTGTCTTATTATTATAATAAATTTAATACTATGTGGATACTATAGCATTTTATAGTTCACATAAGAAAATAACGAGATTTTTTAATAACATTCTCTTAAATATATAAACCTCTCAAAAGACGTAGATGTCTAAGAATAACAGTATTTTATTGCGACTATCATAAAACAAGTTCATAGTTTTTCCATTTTTATAACTATAATAAAACATACACATACATACTTTATTTCTATACTTCACAATTTTAATTAAATATTTCCAGTATTATAAAAAAACTTAACTATAACTTAATTAAAATGAATTATTTATATAGAGTAAAAGCTTTTGTACGTGGTTCAAATATTTACAAATCGAAGATTATTTTACAAAATATCTAAATACGTCGAATGTTTACAAAGAGGATCTTTTCGTGCACTATTTGTTGGCAAATATTTGAAATCTTGCGACAATATTTAACTCCTTGAACTGGAACGCACATTTTATGGATAAAGATCTATTTCGCACATAATAATCAGGGTTTTATGTTTATTTCTGGTTTTTTCATGAATTATACGTATATTAATCTGTTTGCTTAATATTAATATACTTTGGAATTTAATGAAGGAATTTGTATAAATTTGTAAATCAACGCCGTAAGAAGTTATTTTAGGCAGATTTTAATTGCTTTTCCTCGATAGAAAAAGTTATTTACCTTTTCCGCTTTGAAAGTATTTTAATGTAACTTTTTTTTCACTCTTTAATTATTTTCTCCAAGATTACCCAATGTGATTCATTTCTGCAATTTTATGTAAATGTTAATTAGATGATTGTGTTATTAGTGAAGATTAGTTTCATTTGCGATTACAAAGAAAAGCTGGAAAAGCTACTTTTAATTTCCATTTAATTCAGCATCTCGGGACGACTGAGCGAATTATTCGCATCAAACTGAATTAAAAGAACTTTTACTGGAGTTGCACCATATACTAACGTAAACTCTAATACTCGTCGGTTAGACTAATTTCAGCGGGATACACACAAAAATCGCATTCAACGTGTAAATATTAAATCCTTGAATTTACCTCCGTTACGAAATTTATTTGCCTGTAATAATTATTTTCCGCATATCCCTGTTATAAAACCTGACTCGAGAACTTCTCAGTTTCCAAGATATCATCACCCTAATGGGAAAATGTTGTAACGCTCACGCAGTGAAAATACGACGCCGTTCCATTTCTAATTAATCTGTTTATTTACTATCAAATAACATTCTACGAACTGAATAACTGTAACGTGTATTAAAACTGAAAACGAACTCGTAATTTAACTTTACATAGTTTCGCATAACTTTATGTCTGCCATTAATTGTTTGTGTCATTGTGCTGTTAAATATATTTTCCCATGTAGTTTTTACATGACAACATTGGTTTCAATGCTAATATTAAATCAATTATGATTTAAGGTTTCAACAATTTCATCTTATAATTTGTTTTCAGTTTGGCCTTTTCTGTGACGAATTTCTGCACGGCAGCCGTCATCACCATAATTGTACTATTGCTGCGTAGATCTAGAGTTGTGGGTGGAGAATTGGGTGGCCCAGTTTGCATCAAATATTGCACATCTGCATTTTTGATCGTTCTATGGGTGATCTATCTGGTATTGTCAACGCTTGAAGCTTACGAAGTCATCGATGGATACTAAAATATATTTTATGGAATTGGGAGTTATAATTTTCTATGATTTGTTACTTTGTGTGATATGAGAGATTGTGAATTTTAATATATTTGCCTTTTGCATAATATTTGTTTAAGATATAGATCAATTTCAATTTTGTGTTGGATGTAAGGGTATTCAAGAAACTTGTAGTACTTATGTGATACATATATACGTAGCAGTGAGAAATCAACAATTAAAGTTGAAAAAATAATATAATATATATGGAGTTTTTCAGTGAATGATTATATATTGTTTATAAAGTTATCGCTGTTTCAATAATTCAGCAGAACCGAAGATAATTTTTGGGACACTTCAATTTTACGTGGAAATTCTATTTTTTTTTTTTAATTTTAAATTAATTTCTACAAATTTTATAATTAATTAATGGATTTGAATAAAAATAATAATAACAAACATTTTAATGAAATGATTGTCAAAAAGTTTTTTACTTACCTTTCCAATAAATTTTATCATTATTTCCTTAAACGAAAATATTTTGGCCATCTATTTATTTTGTCATAAACGTTATATCTTTCGCATGGTGCATATAAAATTTTACGGTGAAAGAGAAATAAAAAAATACTTAAAACGATCATTTCCTTTGACTGTTTGGTCACGAGATCACTCAGAAAGATCAATACCTAACTAAATATGTTTGTAATTTATTTACTTGGTCTTAAGTACTGCAAGTTTTGAAAAACTGAACAAAATATGTTGAAGGAACATCCTACACAAGTTTTCTATTTTTGACGATTACAATACAATGACTATAGATAGTCTCAAATATGCCGGTGTTCACACTAACTTAAGAGATATAGTTGTTATAGTGGATAATTGTTATTAAATATATAGAGTATTAAAAAATTAATATGTTACCTGCAAACTGTTGCAGGTGGTATTTTATGCACTCTATTGTTTTTAATTTATTAGTGTTTTAAATGTTAGTGAAATCTATTTATATGTCACAGAAAAATAAAATTGTTTAACAATAGACAACGTGAAATATCAGTGGAAATAATGTAATGTAATAGTACGTACTGTACGTTATTTATTGCATGTATGTGATCATTTTTTGGTTAAATACTAATATTGATGCGACTAACCGTAGAATCTGACTTGGGAATTCAATTAAAATTAAGTCTGATGAAAAGGAACAACTGAATATATCGAAAAATGTACTGTAGGCAACACAATATTCAACAAAAAGAATAAACACAACGAATTTATGTATGTATTGTTAGGATATAGAGCGAACCATTATTGAACCAAAGATTTACAACCAAAGTGTACTTTGTTTATTTAGTGACCTTAATGAGAAAAATAATTAGTGGAAGAAAGTGAAATTACTACTAAAACTGAAATAAAATGCGTATTCATTTCATTTATATACTTTAGGATAAACAATTAGAAAACGGACCATTGAATAATATACGACTGCTTATAAAATTTGTTGAATATATTGTTGCATAATAGAAGTATTAGCTTTTTTAAAATAGGTCAGCCAATTAGAAGCTTGTTCAAAAATAGATTAAGATACACATGTAATCAGTTTATGTATTTTATTAGTGTTTCATATTATCGAGTCGATATTTAGTTTGTTTTGAATGTACTTAAAAATATTTCGCTTATTCCTTTTTCCCAAACATTTTAGTTACTGTTTAATTAGTGACTTAGATTAAATTAAGGTAACAAGCTTCTGAAAAATTGCCATTATTTGAATCACTTTATAGATTTGACTTAGTCTTTATGACTGTGTCGTAGCAGATAAAATCTGTAACAAGTAGTTTGTAAATATTTATTGGATAGTTATAATTTTTTCAGTGATATAGATATTTAATTTTTATAAAGTTATTAGATGTGTTAGAGGTTAAACGAACTTAATTGATGGATGATTTCGGTTTGATCAACTTAAATCTGTCTCAGCATTACTTTTTTTTGCAATAGTAATTTTGTCTTTGACTCATAATATAAAGAAAACCGAAATGATCCAATGGACTTCAACAGACGTTTGAAATTATGGTTGTATACAAAACTAGTTTTTAACATGAATGTGAATTTTAAAGTTATGCTTTAGTTAGTCTTCCACTTCAAAATATATTATTTAGGAATACAGTACAAATTAACAACATGTATTACAACTTAAATCGAAATATAAATTAAACCAATAGATATTTTTGTAAATAATTAACATTCATTAATTTAGTAATATAGAATTAACTAAGTATTAACGAAAACCTCTCTTATCAGTTATGTTCTTTGGGCTGATCAGTGATTAATCAAAAATTCTAGGTTTTTACAAAATTAATATTTGTCATGAAATTTTGTTGCAGGACATTACGATTAAAAGTAAAATTGTTCTTCTTGTGTTCAATTTCTACTATGTCGCAACTCAAAAATTGGGAAATCAAAATACAGGGAAGTCTCTAACTCGATGCAATTTTGTTCATGTTAATTATTCCACAAAGATTTTGCAACATAGGTCTGTTATTCGTTTAATTTCACTTGCATCAATAAATTCATCGAGTTAAAATTCATCTTGTATCTTAAAATGTAAATACTAACCTTCTGTAGTAGAAAATAAGTGTATTCTATCCACTTATCTTCTAACATATATCCTTTTAACAATATTGTACTTATACTTCTCTACTCTCTTTGTCTCGATATACGCCTAATGTCATTTTCGCTGCTTGTAAACGAAATATGTTCCTTGTGCTTAGATTAGTAAACATGTAATTTACAAGAGTTCTCCATGTTAAAAACTAACATGTTATATTTCAGTAATTAAACTGTTGAAATTTGAACACTGTTTTATTTTTTACTTATACTCACTGCTATGGTATTAAGATTCGTGGAGAAACAAATATACCAATTCAATTTAATACATTTATTTACTAATTACTATTTAAAATCATTTTCGTCAGATGCCTCATAATCAGCTCCGTAATCCAGATCGTACTCATCGTCAAAAGTATCCTCCCCGTCAACCGGACAATTATGACATCTACTTTCGTTCACTCCATAATTGATGCAATATTTCCCAATGCATTCACAACACCCGTCGTGGAACCATCTGTAGCTGGATGCACCCATGGAATGACAACTGCTCTTACACTTCATCCAGCTCATGCAATCATTCCAGTACGACACCGTGCAATTCAACGTCAAAATATTCCTATTCGGAATTGTCTCTTGTGGCTGGGTCTTCATGTAGAACTTCACCTCCTTTTTCGTAGAGTACATGCTAATATCTATGTCCATGGGAAAAGTCAGACTCGACCACCGGTCGTCCGGATATTCGGTCAGAACTTGAAACAGTGCGTCCACGTTCTCTTTGAAATCCTCAACGTGACTTTGGGTGCTCAACGTGTTTTCGGTTTCGTTTATCTGTGGACACATGTCCACGCACGAACAACATTCGGTATATAAATCGGACAAACAATTGAAACACGACTTACAACAACTGCAGTCCTCTGTGCGGTCACAGTCACACGATTTGGTCAAGAGGCACTTGCTGACCACACTCCCGCACACCGCCTCATTACAGCCGTTTACCTGTTGGAGGCAAGGTAGTAAGAAAATGGGCGCAATTAATAACAGGTAGTGGTAGACAGTCATCTTTAGCGATGTAATTGCAACTGAGTAAATTTTGTGACTGGCGTCTTGTTTTTGGGTATGTTTTATATAGTGGGGGGCGAACTGGTGGTAACCTTATACATGAAGAGCATATTAATATAATTTATTTTACCCATATATTTTATTACTATCATTTAATCTGTTCAATATTCTTTTTTGATTTTATTTTTTTGTAATGATTATATATAAAAAAATTATAGAAACACATTGTATATTTTTTAAATTCATAAACATATTTTATTCCGTTATACAATTAATTTCTTTGATTACATTTATTTAATTAATGATGAAATTAAATAAAACAATTTGTTTTAAAATGTTAAAATTCAATATTCTTGTAAATGTAGGATATTAGTATTAAATATGTGGATACATCATTGCAATTTTATATTTTTTGATTTTTAAAACTACCATATTTCTTTGGGTGCTGGTGTAAGAACCATTTTCGTGGGAGAATTCATGAAGTAATCCGTCTTGTCGTGTGCATTTGGATTTTTAACCGACGACATTCTGAATTGAGCCAGAATAATCAGAAATGAAATCATGGTGAGAATTAACTGAAATGAAAATGTCACTAAATTTCATATTTTTAACGTAAAGTTCTTACTGTGCCCAGGGTTGTGGTGTTGATTTCAAACAGACCAAACGGCGAAAACTCTATTTTGCTCATTTTAATCTTGATTGCCAAAATAGAGACCTAAAATGAAACAAATAATAATAAACATTTATTTTTAGTCGTCACTTACCAGTTCTTTTTGTTCAATAGTATTATAAACGGAAAGTGTTGTGATGTTCTCTTGAACATCGTTTGCCTAAAATATTTAAGTAAAAAATGATGCTTAAATCTTATAATAAAAAGCATACTCGATTAATAATTAATTGGTGACAATAAAATAACAAACACAGGTGTATTGATAAAACAAAAATTAAGTTTAATACACCTATGATGATTTTTAACTCATCTACAACACAAATTAAATAGTACTGTTGAATTGTTATTCCAGAAAAACAATTAATTGTAATCAGCAAAACTGGAAGCTGAAAAATTTTTCGAAAATCGGTACAGGCGTTTCTTAATAAATAATATCTATTTTCGAATATTTTTAAATTTGAGTCAATTAGTAATTTATTGTTACGTAAATCTGTTTCCAAGCCGATCTGACTTATCTGTTTCAAAATTTTGTTGTTCAAACAGTCTAAGTAAAAATGTAAAAGTTGAGAAAACAAATACAATTGAACGATGACAAAACTACTGAACAGTAAATTTAGTGAAATAATCAAACCACCATAAAACTGTTTGGTTGAAGTAAAAAATAAGTAACTCAAAATATACATCGATATAAGTACAAAAAGAACTAGACACAAAATTGTCGATTTTTTGATTTTAACGAATTTATTGACTTTTGCAGCCATTCCGTAATTCAATTGGATATACTTCAACATTAAAGATTTCAGACTATCTCTAGTCAACCAAACCGCAAAGTAACTTCCAAAAAAAGTTGCAGATGATATAAGTAAATGCATCATATTAACGATTTCATTCATGTAAAGTGGTTTATTTAAATGAATAAGATCCAAAACCACAAGCATTGTAAATGCACTAAATATGAAAATGCCACTTAGATTAACGAGTTTGTTGAGTGGTACTTCTGGGTTGGTGTTAATGGGTAAATAACCCACTAAATGATTAAAAGTGAATATTAATTTAAAGTGCTTGAATACTAGCTCACCTGAAATTTAAGAAGTAAAATTACTGATTTAAATGTTTTTAATTGCTTACTGTTTGTTAATCGATTTGCATTCGGGTTAATCATTGTACCTTTCTTAAACATCCAATAACTAATTGAATCAGTTTTCCAGATTGTAACTGCTACTAGTTTTATACAGGAATTTTAATAGAATTTTATTGAAAAAATGTTAATAAATTGAGTTATTATCTTAATATAGTTAAGGTTTATCGATCGATAATAAGTAATTGGATTGCTGTGTCATACGGTATTATCAAATACATCACTTATTATTAGTTAGTCATATACAATTATAATTATTATAATTAAAATTTATTAAATGAAATATTATTATTTTAAACAGATATATCAACATAAATTAATAAATTCAGTGAATAAATTATCCATTACAAATTAATCAATTGGAAATTATTTAAGTAAAACGAAGCGTTCAGATTCTGTAATCGCCTTCTTCCTTTTGTTTATGAATGTGGCTTCAATGTCTCGCATTCTCTGTTCTCTTCTCATCTTCTGTTGATGAGCGATTTCTTCTTTTACGGAGTATGGAACATCTGGAATCATGTACGAAAGTAATCCTTGCACAAGAAATACAAAGTGCTAAAATAGAATTAGAAAATAAATAAATATTTAAATCGAAAATGTGGTGTGGTCAATACTTCAATGGCAAGGAGTGTGGCAAATCTTATGGATAATATCCACCAGTGGTGTAACGTGTAATCATTTGCGTTAACAGCATTTCTTAGGCCACCATAAAAGCAGTACTTCTCGTGAACACGTTCATTATATTTATACATACTGTACACGCCGGAACTGAGAAATTCTAAAAGTACTACGTTTTAAAAATTCTTATAAGTAACTAGATTTAGTAATTTACGCGACATCGTGAAGTTACTGAATCCATTTAAGCTGCTGTCTATGTAGTGCCAGTAAAGGATCTTCGGTACGAAATTGCTGCTGAATGCGATCATACCGGCCTAAAATAATCAAAATATTAACAATGAAATAAAATATCCGAAGCTTAGGCATATTCTCACGTTAGCAACTATGCCTAAATACGTGGTAGCTTGCAACAATTTGGTGAAGCATACTAATTTAGCAACTTTCCTAGGGTTGGGTCTTCTGTAAAGCCCTAAAGCTCTGAGTGCTTCAAACCGCAAATGGAAAATGTTTTTTATAAATGCACACAAGGGAGCCAACGGAAAAGCGGAAATAAAAAACGTCACCAGTCCATATTCAACAACTAAAATACATTAAACTCACTCTATTAAATGTGAAATGAGTTAAATTACCTGTGTCTAAATAAGCATGAGGAATGTGATATGGATCTGGTTCGTAAAGAAAAAAATCGTGCTCCCATTGAGGCATTTCCCCCGTAGAATCTTTCGGCTTTTTCCGAAATATCATCTTCACTTTGACATTTATTATACTGAAATGATATTGAACAGCTAAGTAGAATTGTAAATTCTTTTCAGTTTAAATTTTACTAACGGAACAAAAATGTTTTCAACAAACTTAATTAAACCGTGAATAATCCATATAGAAAGTTGCAAAATTCCCATTTCTAACGTGCATCCAAAGACCATCATACATTTGGCTATAAATACTTCTTGGAATTCGTTGACCCTAATTCCTGGATGTTGAAAAGCTTGTCCCTGGAATGATGTCCTCATTAATATATACTAATCTTTCTTTTAAGGCTATTATCTCACCTTCCCAAAACCAATGAACAGTAAGGCAAAGTAATGATTGAAACAATTAAGCAAGTAACACTTATAAATATAAGAATTATCAAATTCCACTTCTGTTCTGGGATTTTCGTAGTGTGTTATCTTAAAAGCAACTCTATAGTAGAGCTTAAAATTTATTAAAATTTACAATCACGAAATAATAAAAATATGATTATTAATTACCTTTTGCAAAATTATCATAAATCCTGCTAATATACTGCAATTTAAAAATTGATGGAATATGACCCAATTATAGTTGTCCGTTTTGTAAGGGTGTGTGTTGTCATACATCATGTGGGTCAGTTTAAGTTGCAACATCTGAGTAAAAATCGTGACACACACAATTATTGCTGCCTAAAATACACGATTTAATATCGAAAATATAAAATTATTGCAAGAATGCAGGCTACCGTGAGTGTAACACTGAGCAAAGTAGCGGTAGTTCTAAACAGCCACGAAGTTAAAGGAATAAAAGGTTCCAAAGTACCATCGGCGATTTCTCTATAGTAAGCTCTTTCTTTATATTCCATTCTAGATAACACTTTAACTGTTAACTGTTTTAATGTCTTTTTATAATATTCATTCATTTTTACCTCATTGAAAAGTCTTGCTCCAAGTTCTTCACATTCCACCTCATTTGATTCGTCGCTTCTATACGCTTCCACATTTCAACCACCACCGTGGCTAAGACGAAACTTCAGTAGTTCACACCAGCAAATAATAAAATAGTACTTACACCACAAGGAAATCACTACAGCAAACAGTACCGTAGAGTTGTTATTTAAAATGTATGTTAGGTGAGATGCGGCGCATAAACGTCTCATGTGCTCGTACTTGCAGCTCGGACAACTGGGACACAACAACAACTTGCTCTGGCATATTTCGATACTGAAATCAATATTGTTATATTGTATATTTCTGAGGTATATTTTATGCGTCCTGTTTGTGAAATAAAAGATTTGTGTACTCTTATGATACACCAAGAAACTGTTTGAAAGATATTTAAATGAACGTTAAAAATTACAAAACAAAAATGCAAATAAGTACCTTAACGTATTGTGATAGGTAAATTGAGTACCAACACCGAATATTACTACAGCGACACTAATAATAGCAGGAATGGCCAACATTGTTGCATACAATCCCATCCATTTGTAGTAGAACGCCGTTTCAGTTCCAAAGTATCTCTCTATTACATTTGCAGGTTGAGCTTTGTAGAACCTTTTTGGGTGAGCCCAGTACTCATACAAGACCTACACAGTAAGAACACAGTCCTATTGAATTGTAATTGTATAAAGAATTTCAAAACATTGGACATAATAGAAGCGACGTTTGCTGGTTAGATATTTTATTTCCACCTCTACCTTCGGTAGAGTCATGCAAAATGTGAAAATTTATCCATGCTGAATACAATATTCTTTTTTTTGGTCAGTAAACCTTTTTGCTGGACATTTTTGGAACGATAAAAACTTGTGAGTGTCAGCACTAAACATTTATTTTCTAAACAGTTAAGATGCCCCATCGGATTAATTTTTCTGCGGACATTATGTTCGTGTTATTGATCCTTATTAAAGTGGAGTAGACCAATTTAAATTATAAAAATATGTTGTGTCAAGGACCATTCAACTGTTTTGAATTTATGACAGAGTTGTAAATCTCACACGAGGTGGGACACATAGAATAATATCAGGGAAAATCGATAAAAATAATTTCCATCTATTAATCGAATCCATTTTCGAGTTCTTTTACGATTAAAGCTGTAATTCCGGAGACGAATGATTTAACAAAACGACGACGTTTTACTGAAGTAGTTTTACCTACATGATCTACCAAAAAGCCCCAATTTAACCTAAAGCTGTACGAAGAAGGTTGACCATTTTCTAGAAATACCTTCATTGGTCACCGCAAGATTGGATTAAAACTCTATTTGGTGACGAGCTAATATTTCATATATATATAAAACTGATGGTAATATATTTGTAAAGGATTGATTGACTTTGATGGCAAAGTGTTAGTTTATAGTTGGTTTTCTGGTTACGATTCATCGCATCGAAGGGATTATGTATAAAGAAAAGTACAAAGACATACTGCAATGCATTATGTTGCTTTTTGCTGAATGGAATGCTTTAAAAATTTTTCTTCTAACATGTTAATGATCCAGAACAGTGCAAACTAGTTAAAGAATCACAAAATTGAAGTTAGGAGGTGGTAAAGGAAAAGATTCGAGGCAAGAAATTTAAAAACCACTATGACCTTTTTGAAGAGATTCAAGTTGTTTAGGAAAAAGTAGATGGTGATATATATATATATATATTGAGTTTTTTAACATGTCACTTCAATTATGTCCACATAAAGATTAAAATTTTAAGAAGTATGGGCTCTAAGTAACCAACTATGGTCACATAACGTTTTATATAAAATATTGTAGATGTACCTGTCGATCTGTTAAGGGTCCTTTCTTAGTCCATTTGTAAGTTCCACTGTGAATAGCGAAAGCTGCTCTCAAAGTGCCCGCCTTTATAAGACTTCGCACTCCGTACATGCTGACCTTCTCCCCATATCTATTTTTCTTAAGGATTTCACAAATAAGGAATATTTTCTCTGAGGAAGTTAAGCCATTGGGTTTTTGCTTTGAAAATGTTTCTCTAAAAGTTTAATTTGAAATTACTTATTAGAGGTTTGTCGGTTAAAATCTTTTCATTTTTATGTTTGTCTAATTAGTATATTAAAAACAATTTATGTTTAAAATACTCGTTTCGTACACTTGCTACTGGATTTTTTAACATTTTAATGAATAATTTACATAAACTAACTTACTCGGCCCTTTTATATAGATCATCGAATAAGTCGGGGTCCGTAAGAAAAGTTTTTGTAAACCCATATGTATGTTCCTCAAAGTTGTACAGAATACTGTTCATTGTAAGGTCTATTTTATATGCCTCCGCAAAGTCCAACAGTTTGTCTTCACTGATTGTCAACAATACAAATTTTATGTCTCGATCGCACTGCAACATCAAGAATATCATGTCGAAAATACGTAATGTATTTACTACATACACTGAAAGGATGAGTTTCGTATTCGAATCCAATTTTTTGCAAGTTTTGCACAAAACCCTCCAGCTGTTTTATTTGATAATTGGTCTTTAGTTTTTTTCTGCTGTAAACAAGCACATAATCTACCGGCCTTACACCGTCAGAAAAATGTATCCCCTTTGTTCTATGTTTTGACGTTGTCGTCATTGCCGGGTATCACTCGAGACAGATAAGGCGTAGTGATTAAAAATACATTAACACCTGTGACAATTTTTATGTCATGTTTTGACAAATCATTTAGGGTTAACATTAATATGCAAAATAAAAAATCCTCTAAAACCATTAGAATTGGACATATTCCTAATATAAAATATAGCTTATTTAAATTATAAATGTCAGCTTTATTGACGGGAGTGTCAATAAGAACTCTTTGAATTCATAAAACTAATTATTTTTGATTTTGAAATGAAGAAAGCAATTTTCTCAAGATGTGTTTTATTGTAAATCTTTTATATGACAAATCACTTAAACTGTTAAAATTGTGCTATTTTGAATCTTTCCAACATTTACTCGTTGATTCAACTTTTTACGTCGCCGAATAAAAATTACTTGTACTTATGTTCATATTTCCAGCAACCGCCAATTTAAATTGGACCAAGATAATTAGAAACGATACGAGACTCAATGCTACCTAAAACCACAGTTTATTTGTAAAAATTGCAAGGCTACATTGACTTGCTGGATAATTAAAACCCATAGTACTCACAGTTCCCAAAACATTTGTATTAAGCTCAAATATTCCATATGACGTAAAGTATATAGGACTGAGTTCTACTTTTAACTCGAGAATCGATATCTAGAAAATACGGAAATGTATTAACAATTTTTGTATTCAAGCTAATCACGATGTTTTACATCGTTAATGTAGTTAAAGTAAAGGAATGTACACACAACCAAACTTATATGGAATCACCTAGTAATTACGAAAAACGGTGTTTTATTGGGAAAAATGTATTTTTAAAATAAAAAGCAATTTATCCAAACCAATTTTACTATAAAACTAGAGACAAAAATCATTCAAACAAATTTTATTTAGAACAAATTATCAAAAATGAGAATGCTGTCGAAAATAAATTTTACGGTAAATTAGATTTTAACAAAAAATAAAAGTTTTTTGCTAATATAATAATGTTACAATACAAACACGAATTTGACGTGGCATGTTTTCTATTAAATTATTAATGACTTCTTGGGGAACATTTTCCCATTCTTTTAAAGCTACCGGTAAGTTGTTCTGTGTTCTGTGCTGATAGAGATATTTGACTAAGGCCAGTCTAATTCGGTAACACCTTCCATTTCCAAACATTGGCACCTCTGCTGGTATGTGGAGGAACATTATTTTGCATAAATAGGAAATAATCCCCGAAAGTACCTTCCCAGAGGCTTTAGCACTAAATCCACATACCTTCCTCCTTCATATATAGGGATCGGTAGGGCAGCACCGAGCGAGCCTAACATGTCTCTCATGACCTCTTAAAACACGGATTTGCCGATCGTCTGATTGCAGCCTAATTTTGGTCTCATCCGAAAATAACACATTTCTTCAATCTTCAATTGTCCAGTTTGCATGATCCAAACACCAACTTAAGAGGCCAACTCTATTTGGCGCTGATAGTTGTGGAA
The DNA here is from genome assembly GCF_024364675.1 of Aethina tumida. NCBI lineage: Eukaryota > Metazoa > Arthropoda > Insecta > Coleoptera > Nitidulidae > Aethina > Aethina tumida. The sequence goes on along the minus strand of NC_065435.1, from coordinate 57,915,656 downwards.
TCCTTAACTGTATTCTGCTAAATAATTCTTGAGTTCGAAGTCTTCCAGTTTCGACTGTAACACTAACACCTGTAGTATCTAGCACAAGTTGCCTTTGAAGCTCGAGATGGGATGTTGTAGGATTTCTTTCTGCTATTTGAGTTAAAAAACGATTCTGGCCTTCTGTGGTGACCCTTCGGCGACTTCTCCTGGTCTTATTTTTTAGACTTCTCAACTCCAGAAACCTTGAATAGGTTTGTGCGACCCCCATAGTTTGTGCAATTTCCTTCTGTAGACATACCGTGTTCTGACAGAGCAATAATTCTTCCCCTCTCGACTTCTGATAACCTTACTTAAGGCATTTCAAATAATATTTGCGAAAATAAGTTCACTTCACTACTACCATACATGGGAATAACCTAATTGGCACTGCAGGAACAACTCTTATCAAGCATTTACATTTATTTTATAAAAAAACATTCGCTTTTTACTCACGACTAATTTTTTTCATGGAAAATAATTCTTTCTTGTGAATACTAAATGATTCCATATAAGTTTGGTTGTGTATATGAAGAATTTAACAATGTACATACCTGCTCATCTTTGTTACAAAAATTAATTGATAATTGTGCGATGTAGTCTCGAAACAATGCAGCCTAAAACGAACCAATTGATAGAAGCTACGTTCGTATAAAAAATAAAGATACTAGCCTGATTTAAAATAACCTGGTGGCAATAGAATATGAAACATAATATGATAGTCATTGTAAAAATGAACAAAACTGACTGAACCAAAACAGGTGTCTTCATAACAGATGCCGTCGAATAATACAACTGAATAGTAATTACTACAAAACTGCTAACTGTTATGCCGAATACTTGTAATTTGAACAATTCTTGGAAATTGAAACAAATGTTTCTTAACAAAAAGTACTTGCGTTCGAGTGTTTTTAAAAATGTCAAATCCACTTGAATAAAATCGAAACCAAGGGCTGCTTTGAATTCGCCCAACTTCTTATAAATCTCTGCGTTTATTGCTTGAAAGCACATTTTAATTGCGATTGAAAAAAAGTAAATTTGACAAACTACTATGGTGTTAAATATTATAGATACCACTACTATGTTTGCAGTTTTTATCGATAGAATTTTATAAGTTGTGACGGAGGCACCCAGCAAAAGTAAAACAAATAGAAATAATACAATGAAATATTCTTTTTTAATTTGTTTAGATTTCAAAATGTTTGACGGCAATTGTCTGTAAAATGTTGTAATTTCCTTAAAAACGTGGATCAGATTGCCTGTATATAACCAAGTACCTATGAAGTTTCCAAAAAATGTTAAACCAGTTACTGAAACTTGTATTAAGTTTAGACTAGTATTTAAAATGTATGTAGACTGATTATCAGAAAAACCTAAATTTAATATTAGAAGAACCGCATAAATTAAACAGATAGCTACACCAGTCAATACTGTTATATTGTTAATCTTGTAATCTTGGTCGTACTTCAATGGCAAAAAACCAAAACAGTTTTGTATGCATACGATTGTCTTAAAAGTTTTGAACATATTAAAATCTAAAAAATAATATGTTATTCTAGTCTGTAGTAATATAAATATATTTTACACTTACGATCAACTTCAGATTTTTTGTTCATCGTTATGTCTGATTGCAGTGCTAGTTACAATAACTGTATTCAATATAAGTTAACTTTTATATATTACTGAAACTTCTCTAATAATAAAGTCATTAAGTTTATTTACCGCCATTATTTACGTACTTAGGCATTCGAATCTATTATGGTTCTTACGCAACCATAATGTTCTTAAATTATCTGTGGAAATATTATTTATTAAAATCGGATATTATTTATTGAAAACAATTTTTAATAGTGCCAAAAATCTTTAATTCCTTTGTCTGAGCCTGTTTTAGTCCCTTGCCCGTTTTTGTTTATCATATAGTATCTGTACAAATATCATCGAACATTACAGTTGTTGTTTCTGTGTAACTTTTCTAAGACTAAGTTCATAAAATTTGCCTATTAACGTTTTTTCGCCACATTTCTTACAACAAAAGTAGTTACCGTACCCCCGATTATTTTATTTAACCGTCAGAAGTTGTTTTGTCAGTCATAGTTCGTGGTTTTAGTTTCTTTTTTAATTCGTCCACACACTAGATTTTCCATCTTAGCATATGCTTGTTTGCTTTATTACTTGTTTTCCCTACACCAAAAAGTACTTTTACATATGAGTCCTCTGGTTCCGCTATTACTCCAGATTCAACCAATTCTTCACATGCATGCAAGCTTGCAGATTTTTTGAAATTCAGGACAAGTGAGCCCTCAAATCCAAAAAAAATATTATAAATTTCATAAATTTATTTATACACTGCATACTTAATAAATAAAATTAGAAACAGTTATATGAGTATGTTTATTTTTTCCCAAAATACATTTTAAGGCAAATTGTACATAATGCTTATTCCTAAGGAAAATGGAATGATAATAATGATATCATAAAACACAAAACAGTATCCTTTGGTTAAAGAAATCTTACATTTATTATGTAAAAATAACTAATTAACGTGACATTTTCCTGATTTCTGAACATTGCTCAGGAAGGAAAAAATTTCGGTGACCTAATATAGACATAAAAATATGGTCGTTGTTAGAAAAATACTGATCAACTGATACTGATGTGAGCCATTAGAAAATTAAAATAATAAACAAATTTAAGCCATTTTTACGACGCTCTATAGGATTTCCGGACATTTTTCAAATTCCAATTATACTTCATAGAATTCCTTAAAAACCCAAACATGTCCGAATAAATTCGGACGTATGGAAATATTTAATATCAGCTACCAATACTTATATTTAGTACAGTAACAATGAAATAGGAATAATATCAAAAAGTGTTTGTAACTTTTTATTTAATAAAAATATCGAAATGAAATCTTGATCATTTACAGATAACATCTATATAAAAAGAACAGAACAATAAATTTTACAGAATTTAATGATAGCAGAGAAGGACGTAACAAAAATGAAAATATGCACTAATATTCAAATTAATGTAACATTATAAGAGCATCGTTGTTCATGACAGCACGCTGAAGATGTTATTCGTGAATTAAACGAGTCTATTTTGAAGCATTTTATAATAAATTTAAAAAAAAAATAAATAAAAAAAATAAAATTTGTAACAATAAAAGGTATTGTAGTGTGTAAATAATGCGATTATACATGATTATCTCAAAAAATATTAATACCTATTTTATTGTGACTAGTTTATAAATAATATTTATACTAATACTGAATTATTGAACTTGTGAACTCTACTACTTGAATTGAAAGCCACTATATGTAGTATATTATTATCTTTTTTGTTATCATTGTGTCTTCTGTGCAGTTGGTTAATATAATTTTATTCTTTAATACACTGCGTACGATGTTCATTGTTCGTTAGACAAAATTATATCAACATTTTACTTTATTGTATTTTACCTCTTCGTGTGAATTTCAGTTGACTACTTATTATCATATATAAATATTTAATAATAGGTCTTATATCATATCGTATAAGAAAGTTCAGGATTACCAAGACCGAGAGAAACAATGAGAGATTGTTAATCGTTCTCCATATTAATAAAAATTTAGAGAAGCCAGATAACGAGCTGGAAAAACTTGATAAGATATCAAAAACAAAATATTCTCTCCAGATATAGTGGATCTTTTCCGTACGTGCCTTACTGAAAGCTGTATCGTTTGGAACAACAAATTCTACGAACAGACTGAAAGATTAGCAATGGGCAGTTCTCTTAGTCCAGTGTTCGCCAATTTCTTTATGGAAAGGTTTGAACAAAATGAGATTGAGACTTCCAAAGACAAATCTTCTGTTTGGTATCGTTACGTGATATGGAAACATGGACAAGAAAAATTAGATTAGTTTCTAAAACACCTAAACTCTCAACATAACAATATCAAATTCATGATGGACTGGGAGAAGGAGAACCAAATACCTTTTTTGGATGTCCTAGTAAAAAGAGTAGGTGAACATTTAGACCATACAGTATATCGAAAATCTACACATACCGATCGATATCTACATAAACTATCTAACCATCATCCTAGTAAAAAATCATAAAAAGCATCAAAGGGCCATCAAAACACTAACCGCACGAGACAGAAGGATTAATGCCACACAAGACCTTGCTGAAGAATAAGAACACATGGAAAAAACACCACAGGCCAACGGATACAAACGCTCAGAAATAAGACGTACAATAAGACCTCATACTAATAATAAAGATCCACCTAGTAACTCTACGATTGGTAAAGCTTAAGTTACCGATAGAATTGAAAAAATCTTATTAAAACATATCATTCATACTGTTTTTATAACAACAAGGAAGATTCAACACATACTCAGATCACCCAAAGATAGGAGAGACCCTCAAACGGCTCCTGGAATATACCGCATACCATGCTCTTACGGGAAAGATGCATTGGTACTACAAAACGTTAAATTCTCATTTTTTAAAAATATAAGTAATATAGAACAAAAAATAATAGTTCTTAAAATAGAGCATAAAACAACATCAGTTAGTTAATATTATTTTAAGGTAATTTAAAACTCAGATATATTGAATTATAAATTTATTGCAGTTACAATACAGTTCATTGATTGATAAATACATTGTTATTCATTTATCCTAAGAGACCTCCCAATAAACTTCCTACTCCTCCTAAGAGACCGCCTAAAAGGCCGCCAACTCCTCCTAGCAAGCCTCCTAAAAGGCCACCATGACTAGCTCCAACGTCACCTACAGAACCAAGGAGGTTCCCAACAACATTTCCTACACCGCCTAAGATGTCATTGAGTAACTGAACCACTTCGTTCAGTAATCCTCCTACTAGGCCCAATAGGCCTCCTTTAGTAAGTTGACCAGAAGAATATTGGACGAATATATTTTGAACTATTGTTAAGTCTTTCGTATAAATTGTAGTCTTGATAGGATATAATGAGTTTAAGATGTATTTCTTTACAATCACCAATGCCCTTCTACAATTTTCAATAGCCTGTAGTCCACTTTGAACGCTCCTGTCTTGGATTTGTGATACAATCACCGAAATGGCATTCTGAAGCAATCCCGCAATTTTCGTCGGTAATTTGGCAACAATAGAACCAATTAAGGCGCTACTTGGCACAGATGTTGTAATGGAGTTTATAATGGTATCTAACACGTTGGTTAAGGTGTCAACAATATTTTTAAGTGGCTTGGAAAGTATTGTATGGACATTCTTGATTATTGCGAAAGCAACTGGGAATTCGATTTCATCTGATGGAAGAGCCTTTATTTGATTAGTAAGTTGACCCAAAAGACTTTTTACTTGACCTTGAACCATATCAACAATTGCTTGGATCAGAGACTCAAGAATATTCAGTGGGCTATCAATATTGATAACCAAGCCTCCAAGTTGTGAAAGGTAGTCTTTGCTTCTTAAAATATCTAATATGTTACTTGTGAGGTCTGATCCAGCAGACGCAATATTATTTATTAGGGTCTGCAGTTGCTGTTTCACCAAAACGTTGTTAATTGAATCTATATCCTCGCAAAGACTCTTTTCAAGAGATGTAATCAATCCTAGTACATTTTGGATTAGCGATTGTAGAATTTTTTCTATTCCATTATGTAACGTTGAAATTATTGACATGAAATAATTCACGGATAATTTGCCAACCGGTCCATATATTTTGACGACAAGGTTTGCAAGTAAGTTAAGGCTCTGAATCATTGTAATTTTAAGATCACCGCTTAAATCGTTACAAGCAGAAGTAATCACTAGATCGATAGAATTTAAATCTGCATTAATATTCGACTGCAAGGTGGTTAATACTTTTTTTAATACATCGATGATTTGCTGAATAAGTTTATTGATGTGGTCGAAAATAGAGCTTCCTAAAACAACAACAAGTTTGACAGAATAGTTCGATTGGGGCAGTTTTTGTAATATTTGGCTAACATGTGTTACAATTGGATTCTTTATACTTGTTAATATTGAATTAACTACTTCCGAAACTTTAGCACTAACCAATACGGGATTTACCACAGGAACAACTACTTGTGAAATAAAATTCAACAAACTTGACAAAAATTGTATGACGACATTCAAATTAGAGTTCAAAGCGCTATTGAGATGTGATTTGCACTTGGCTATAAAATGTTGTGTTTCAGCTGGACTTAAAACGCTGTCAATTTTAGTTTGGAATATGTTGCCAAGAATTATGTTAAGAGAATTAATTAAAGGAGTTAATACCATATCAACGACCTTTAATATCAAGCTAAGGATTGACCTTGCAAGATGGCAACCTTCTTTGTGATGACCTTTAATACTGGCAATAATTTTAACAACTTTGTTTAAGAACGAAGTGACTATTAGTTGGAATTGACCAGGAATGATACCGCAGGCCGATGGGATTAGTTCTATGACGGCATACAAGGTTGATTGATTTGAAGAAATAATGGACTTCAGGGCTTGTGATATGGTGGAATTAATTTTCGTCAATAGATTAATTATGCCAGCAAGAATTTTCGCAACATCAGCTACTTTTAAAAAGTTAATTGACAGAAGTTGAGAGAACTGATTGGCCAACTCGGAGCGAACATCTTGAACAAATGAAATGACTTCAGTTAGAAGAGGGGCAATATTTATTCTGCTTTTGATGATATTTGTAAGATCGTTCGACACGCCGATGACTCCCACGAGAAGATTTAAATTATATTGCATAACGCTCTGAACATAAACAATAACGTCTTGTAACGACAAAGCGTGGCTTGGTGATAACTTGTGAGCAATCAAAAGGTTGGTAAGTTTGTAAATGACGGCGAGCACTACATTAACTTGCAAACACTTGAGACGATTGTTAGTATCACTTTGGAGTAGTTGGAGTGCAATTTGCATGGCATTTTTTCCAGAACTGCCGACTCCCAAAATCGATGTTACCAAATTCGTCAAGGATGTAATGGCTTTTATTAAAATGCTGCCTACTTGAGGTACCAAAGCAACAGAAGCTTGACTTATAAGCCCACTTAGTGTTACTACTGATTGTGTACTCACTACAGTAGTAATTTTTTGGATGCTTTCATCACAACTCGTTGTTATTTTGCCAGTTGAAGTTGTTACATGACTCTCTAATGTGGTTGTGACTTCGGTCACATTTGTTGAGGTACTTATCTGAAGTGAGTTAAGTTGGCCACTAATTTGTTGTACAACATCCGTCTGAATAAAATTGAACAGGTCTCTTGTAAATGTTACAGTGTGATCACATAATGCTGCTGGATCTGAAAATAATAGATTCCCAAAATTTATGAAGAATTCTTAAAACTATTACTTATTCATTGGAAATTGTACGTACCTATTGCGCTTTGATCGGTAAGTATTATATCTGAAATGTAATAATAATATTGTAGAGTATTTGAACTTTTTAGCAATATTTATCATAAAGAATACAATATACTATATTGAAATACACCATAAACAATAATACAAAAAATATGTAGGGTACAAATATAAATAAAAATATAGTAAATTTGTTTAATATAAAACGGAATATTAATGTTAATGATAGAATACACATTAAACTAGTGTGTAGTGTATGTACAAAACAGTATTTTTACAAATAATGTCTTGAAAATACAGCTATATAAATTTCATTAATAAATTGGAGAATATTACACAGTGCTTCTTTATAAATTACTAAAAGATATACAATAGAGCTCATTTTAAAGTGAGTGTCATTCGATTTAAACAAACTTCTTTTTTCGATTATAAAGTATGAAAATATGTAAATATGTACAAAATGACAGCTTTTTTGTCCTAAAACCAAGTGAGTAGTTTATTACAAAAATATAATATTCTTCTTAAGATTTTTTTTTAATCAAGTAGGTTAGAAAATAAAATGTCAAAAATAGTACAAGTTGTATTTTTCAACAATATTGGAATAATATACTAACTACACCGTATTCAACTGCTCAAATTTAATTTGCTTCAAATTCAAAGCATGTATTACATCCGAGACGGACAGAATGAATATTATAAGTATTAGTGTATCATAAATATAATATTATTGGTAGTATATTCGTAGGGACCAAAAACGTGATATTTTGTCTATAAGTAATTTCATGTTTTACAAAAAATTTAGTCAGAATGGGACGAAAAAAAAATACAAATTTTATGGGATGTCCAAATGAACCACAATGTATGTTTATAAAATTTAATATTGTTTAAAATCATAACAATTTTTTTAGGTTTAGATTTAAAATTTTTTGGAAAATATAATAAAATAAAAAATGGATGTGGGATGTAACATATTGCAAACGACATAATGAAATATAAATAGAAATAACATATTTATCATATGTGATAGATCAGAATTTAATTAATATGTTAGTTTTTACAGTTGTGACAACAAATGAATTTAAAACCACCTATTCATGATATTTGTTTAAACACAAACATAACATAACATTATAATAGAGAAAAGGAAAATATTTTACTTACCGGAAGTTTTGACAAAACAAAACAAGAGTGGCAAAACTAACACTGCGAATTTCATCTTACTGTATTGTTAACCGCAGATGTACTATCGACTTTACTAAAAATCTGTGTTTTTATATGAATTTCGTTACTTTATTTCTTTGATTAGTTTAATATTGATTAAGCACGAAAATAATTTTTAACACGTTTAACTTTAATCTAACCTCTTGATATTACTTTTCCTGATAATTGTTCCAAAATATGAGAATTTTACACGATTAATATTAGGTGTTTTTTCACGCTAATTATTTTTTAAATTTTTCGATAAAATAATTAGTGCTAAAATTGCTGATTACATATATTTATTTATATATCTATAGTGCATATTATACAATAAACTATGTAGTATACAGGGGCATTTCTTTAAAATAATGAGCTATTATTTATAATATTAAATACACTAAATAGGGAGAGGAATAGAATATCGCAACGAATCTTCATCTGTTTTGTTGATCGACATTCTGAACTGTATCAAAATTATTAAAAAAGATATCATGCTCAGAGTTATCTAAAATTAAAATGTATTTAATAATTCAATATAAATTTAATATAAAATACTTACCGTGCCTAAAACAGAATTAGTGATTTCGAATAATCCAAATGGACTAAATCTAAAAGAACTTTTCGATACTTTTAAAGCTAAAATTGCTATCTGAAAGTAAAAAAAAAAATAATAATCAATTTCGAAAATTTTCAATTAAAAAACAAATAATTACAAATAAAAATATGAGAAAAATTGATTTAGATACTATTTATGAAAAGTACGTTATTGAATATCCCAAAATCGATTCATATCAAATTTTTAAAAACGTAAAGCGCCAGTAAAATTAAAATCTCATCAATAAAATAAAAACTAAACTAAAGTCTGCTATTCTATATCACAGTTATAATTGACTCTTAAATATATAGTTTTTGAAAGAACGTGAGTTTTAATTGCGCCATTATTATGGAATATTTTTTTTTTGAAAAAATTATCAGCATAATGCAGATGTAGGTCAGGCAAGAGTTTTTATATTATTACCTACCCGGTTATCCTCTTCCAATTCGAGCTTGTTTGATAAAAGCATAACAGATTCTTTAAATATATTTACCTAAAACGATTTAAAAGTACGTTACGTTTCTTATATAATAATTAACAATTCCTAATTAGGTAAATAAAGAAAAATAATAAAATATAAGATAAGATATAAACTTATGTTCAAGAGTCAGAGATATTAATAAACATTTATGAATTAAAATTTACTTTAATTTATTTGAGTGAATATACGTGGTGACCCACTAAAATGTACAATTACAGGCTGAGAAAAAACAAATATAAGATAAGATATAAACTTATGTTCTAGAGTCAGAGATATTAATAAACATTTATGAATTAAAATTTACTTTAATTTACTTGAGTGAATATACGTGGTGACCCACTAAAATATACTATTACAGGCTGAAAAAAAAACATTTGAACAAAATCCAAAAACAGTTTATCAGGATTTCAACTTTTGACGTAAGAAGTATACCAAAACATTCAACCCGCTAAGTGAGTCTGTCATCCTCCACATTTTTTCTAATAGAAATGGGAGACAAATGATACCTTCTTGAAAAGATCTTTTAATTCCCTTTTCATTGCCACTTTCAAAACCCTATAATTTTCTAATCTAGTGGATGGATTAAAAAAATAAGTAGGAATGCATGGAGAATTAGCGCAGTCTTATTTCAAGAATTTTACTCATTTCAAAGGGATTCCATTATTGCATCGGAATAAATTTCTTATAATGAACGTACAGAATTATTACATTACACGGTGACCGATCAGATATACGTCTGACGTCTGCTTAAGTACCATTGAGCATGCCTGGGATATGTGAACTATCAATCCAAATGCATGGACTAATATATTTCTCTAAAAGAATTGGAAAACCTCATAGACATGCAGAGGAGGTGTCAAGCAGCCATCGATGCCCATGAAGGATATACAATGAATGACATTTTATGTATGGATAAACTTGGCCAGAAATAAAAATTGCCGAATTATGTTAAATTTGTTAGGTCGTGTATATTTTTACTAAATATTTTTTATAAACAATTCTAAACGATAAAAAACAAAAAGACAATGGAAACGCGATTTTTACATATATTTTTCAATATCTCTAACTATGGAACATGAGGTTATAATTTGATTTAAATTGTTTATAAAAAATAAATTTAAACATCCAAATTATATAATAATAAATAGAAAATACAACAACACTCAAATAAGTATTTACAGCAATAAGAAAATAATTAAATTAATCAAATTAACAAAATTTTTGTATAACCTACGTAACTAACCTGCTTGATTATCTTATTATGACAATAAAATAAGAATCCAATCTTAAAAGCTAACAGAGCAACAACTGATACGGCATTGATGATATCCCAAGTTTTCACAATTATTGAAAATAAGTAGTACAACTGAATCGTAATAACTACAAATCCTACGATTGTAATACATAAATTTTGTAGTTTGAAAATATCTTCGAAGTTTATACAAATACGTTTTAAAAGTATATACTTTCTTTCAATAAATTTTAAAAAGCTGTCTTCAGTTAGGGCCGTTTTACTGGTGTTTTGCTTATATTTATCCAAAAGATTTACGCTCAGTATTTTGAAGCAATTTTCTATGATTTGCGAATAGAAGTATAGCTGAGAAAGTACGAGACAGTTGAAAACATAAGCGGAGGAGAAAACATTGGCCGATAATTTATTGGCTGAGTAGTAAGTACTGTAAATGACTATTACCAAAAATACAAAGAAAATTATCAACAAATTGTACGTTTTGTTCATTATTTTGTTACATCGAGATGTAGGCCAAGAAATGCCCAATGTAAAAAACTCCACATTCTCGTGCAAAATATGATAATTTCTTAAGTTTACCCATGTGCCAATAAAGTTTGCAAAAAAATTTACAACCACAGAGGTCAGTTGAAGTATATTGATTGTCTGATTTATTATGAAGTTAGATTGGGTAGCATAGACCAATTTGAGAACTACAAAGGCGTTGAATATCAAACAAAATAATGCACCCAATATTATCACGTGGTACTTTACGCGGAATTCACCGTAGCATTTAACTGGTATGAAACCAAAAACATTTTGCAGTCGAAATATGTTTTGAAAGTTTTGAAACGAGAACGAATCTAAAAATAATGATTATTGAAAATTTGGATGGATTTTATTTTTAGTAAAATAGTTTACCTGTGAAAGTAATTCTCTTCATTGTTGGTGTGACAGACTCGAATTGTTTCTGAAGCATGACTATAAAATGTCATATACTTTTAAATAAGCTTAATATGTTTTGATACTGACGCATTAGAATTTCAGTTCATAGGTAAGTGGTGTTTGACTTGTCTTGATTGCGAAACTGTTTTTATCGACGAAAGTTATAAAAAATCTAATGGCAACCTTAATATTTTACAACATATTCTTTAATTATTCACTAGTGTTATAGAAAACCATTAGAGAAAAAACAATTTTCAAATACTTTTAAACTGTGCAATTTTTATCATTGTCATGGTATAATACTGGACACGGGGTGTCTCACGTATACAATATCTATTTAAAATATTGATAGAGTTGATATTGAACTGGTAAAGTAGTTAAATAATTTCAAGAAAGATTTTGATAACTGAAAGTGGATTGTGGAATTTAACTTTAAAAACAATTAATGCCACTATCTGAATTGCAAACTGAACAAAGTATAGAATATATTTCAATATATTTATATATATATATATATATATATATATATATATATATTTGCTTTTTTGTTACATATCTTATAAACGTCGGATATATTATTGTAAACGCACATATTAGTCTGATTTTGTTGACCAAAGAAACATCGCCTTTAAATATATTTTTACCTTTTGTGTATGTATATTTTTGATTATACTCTTAATAGTTAGAAGTTATTCTTAGCAAGATTTATATTATTTTATTAAATAAATTCATTCTCAGTGAGAAGAAAAACATATTGCTCTCCAAATAAGAGAAAAATATTCATTAACATCAGGTCTAATTATTGCTGATAAAAACTTCCGAAATACGGTTTTACAATGCTTATTAACAAATATGAATCTTCTAACAAAAAACCACTCCTTTTATTGACAGGCAAGTTGGAAAATGACATTCTTTCTTGTTCCCTAGGTAAATAAAAAATGAATTAATTGGGTCACACAATATCAGTGTGTCTAATAGAATCAGACGTCGACTGAATGAAAAAAACTTGCAACGATAAATTTCAGTAAAGAAATCATTGATATCAGAAAAGAATATTTGCACAAAGATGTATTAATTATCCTCTAGAATTTTGGAGAAGGGTACTTTGAAGTGTTAAGGAAAAGTTTTGGTTTGAGGTTCCTTTCCTTGGCCATTATAAAAAATGAATAAATGAATCATTTTGTATATAGAGATATCATGAGAAATGTAATAGAATCATTTGCCAACGATAATTTATCAATAACGTGGATATTTATAAATGATAATGATAAGAAGTATGTATCAAGATATATAAAGTTTGGTTAAAAGATAAAAATAATGAGATTCTTGATTGACCAACCTAAAGTACGGATTTAAATACAATCGAAAACTTGTGGAAAAACAAGTAACCTCGAATAAAACACCAAAACTTAGATGAATTTTATCTATAAGTTGTCTATAAATTATTAACAAATATATATTTTTCAAAAGTGTGACAAGCCATATTTCACATTTAAGATTTAATTTAAGTAGAAATTATTTTAGATAGTGCAGATATTTTTTCATTTCTAGTATTGTTCTTACCATTCTCCAATTTTTTACTATTTAATTCTGAAAAAGAGTTCCTTCCTTTCAGTTCCAGGAATCTATATTGTTTCTCACAGAATGAATTGTGTGGTACAACACTGGTAAAAATTGATTTTTAATTTTATTTTAATTAATTTTAACAAATTTGTTTGTAAAAAATGTTTTTCAATTTTATTATTTAATTAATTTTAATGGATTTGTTGAATAAAGAATATTATTTTATTTTGAAATTATACATTATAGAAATTTTTCCGATGCGTAAGAAACTCAAGTTCAAAAGTTAAGAGTATTAATGTTTATTAATTAAAATGGATCCATTTCAATTGTATTTCATTGTATATGTGGACAGGGTAAATTAACTCCAATTGAGAGGGGTAGAGCAATTGGAATGCTGAAATCTGATAAACACAATATTGCACGAATTTCTCACTTAGTAGTGTAGTCAATCAGTCAAGCCAACCAAATGAAGGCATTTGCGATTGAGGGCCAATAGGGACTACCGTATTCAATCAAAAAAAGTTGATTTGTGCATATTTCTTTATTAAAAAATAAGTATTTTATCAATGAAATTTTCAAAACTAGGGTTCTTTATTGAATTTTGATAACAATATTTTCAAATGAAACGGAGGAACAACATCTAATCTAATATTCCTCACCTTCAAAATCCTTAAAAAACTGATAATTCTTTGAATGAAAACGATTGATAAATCTTTGTTTTGTTACAAATCATTATGTTCTCATTTAATTGTTTAATTTCCCTACTTGGTTTAAATTTATACAGTTGATAGGTGTTTTTTAAACTAATTTTATGTGGGTATTATAGAGACTACAACAAATATTAAAAAATAAAGTAATCGAATCGTACGAGTTATTAACACACAAGCGACACACGCGTCCTGTTTCAAACACTATGGGACCATTCAAATTATTCACGCCCTCTTCTGTGACCTTGTCGAAGTCAACCGCAAACCCTGACATTATTTCACGCTCTTAAAGTGTTTTTTATATTCTGTCACAAGTTCAAAGTGTTCTTAATCGTATATAGTTAGGTAAGTTTATGCAAAGTCGCAGCTTCATAGTTGTATATTAAATAATTCATTTATAACCAAACTCAGTATGCAAGTCTGTTGCCGCCAATTCTATATCAGCTGATTTTCAGCAGTGATGCCGTATCATTTATGTATCTAAGTTGAATGAATATTAAAAATATGTTTTAATGTTCGAAATAGTCTTTGTCTTTGATAATCGATAATTTTATGTAATTCAATTGATGTGTAATTGATATTTTATATAATTACAGAGCTTTAAAAGCTTGTATCAAATACTGCGAGGTTTGGCAACAATGCACCTATAGGCTATAGCTGCGCATTGTACAGCGCACTTTGTTGGGTTACAGTTTGAACGAGTGTCGATGGTTTATATGAAATTAATATAATTTTAATATTCTTTTTCGTTAATAATTATACGATATTTCATTATTTACTTATTTTATAAATTTAAGGCATTTTGTACTTCGTAATTGTAACAAGTTTACATTTGTCATTTGTATATTTCAGAAATATTTCACATCTAACAATCAATCAAATTTTAAACTATTTTATCATCTGAATCTAAAATAGGGTAACAAAAAAGAAAACGTACAACGTATAAAGATGTATACAGATGTATACATGTATACATAAACACCTTATAAACATGTGCTTATATAAAATTGTTTCAACTGGTTTTGTGTTTTTGAATGTATGTATGTACCTATATATTAATTATATTATTTATTTGTCTTATTTTTCTTATTATTTTAATGACTTGTCTGTTTTTATCCAACTGCGTCAGCTGAAAATACTAGAAAATATCACTATTGCTTTGGATGCTGAATTTCATATATTGTGGTAGTACTTAAAATTAACATAAAGCAATTTGATAATTTAGCAATTAAAAGTAAGTGCTTGTGTCAAATAACAGAATTCCTACTATATATATTCGTCATTATTGTAGCAATTTTTTAAAATGTTAAATATTAATTTTTATAATTTAATGTTAATTGTAAAAATAATATTAATTTATTATTGTTGTTTTTTACAGTATTTTAAAAATTTATATATATATATATATATATATATATATATATATATATATATATATATATATATATATATATATATATATATGTTTTTTACAGTATTTTAAAAATTTATATATATATATATAAATTTTTAAAATACTGTAAAAAACATACAAATTGTTATATATTTGTTTCTGGATTGAGCTGGTCATAAATATAATAACTTTAATTTTAAAAAGGATTTTTAATAATTAAATCTCTGTTTTTTAATTTAATATTACTACATATAATTCTTTTTGTTTTTTTAATTTTGGTCCATCTTTGTGGCATTTACTAGATCAATTTCCAAATTACGCCAACTCTATATTCCTATTTATTAAATTTTTATGTCGAATTTGGTTATAAAGGTGATCCCCTATGTTTTCTATATGGTTGATCTCTGAAGATGGAGACAACAAAACCTCGATGCTTTGTTTTTTTTATTAATTCGTCACAATTTTGGATTTGTGTTTGGGATCGTTTTCATACTAAAACACATTTATTAAGAGCATCACCTCTTCAACGGAACCAAATTGTTGTTTAATATATTTCTGCATATAAATCTGTCTATGGGAGCCTACTCCAGATGAACTGAATCATCCCCACAGTATAATTAAACTGCCACCATGTTTCACAAACTTTTTGTGTAATTTTGTCCCTGTAACATGTTTAGCATAAGCAGAACCATTTTTTATAAATTAAATTTAGACTCGTCACAAATTCCTAAGCAAGTCAAAATTGGACTTTTAGTAAAATCAGGGTTTTTCATCTGGGTCTTGGTTCAAAGGAATTCCCATCAACTACAATCCTTGTACTAATTGCAGTAAATCCCATTTTCTGTAAAGTGGTTTTAATTTCAGTTAACGATAAAATTTGGTAGGTTTTTGATAGAATTTTCTTAATAATATGGGAAATCAGTTAATTGTTTCTCCATGTTTCTTTAGACTTGATAATGTTGAATTATAATTTTTCATAGTTTCACTTCGACCAACGAATAAATAATTATAATAAGCCCAAGACCGCTAGTAAATCTATTTAAAAATAAAAAAAATATCAAAAAATAAAAGTAGATTGACCAGTCGCATAGTGGACACAGTAATTACAGAAAAATCATTATATGTACTAGCATCAGGTTCAAATAGTACAGCTCATAGTTCATATTTTTAATATATTTTTGTTGTTATAATTATGGCCACAATTGTATATACTGGAGACCAGTAAAAACTAAACAAATTATCCAGTCACAAATGTATAAGGTAATACAAAATAATTTATTTATATTTGACTAATTTAATTATTAGCATAATGGATATGGACATTGATTTGGACTTTGAGGACGATAAGATCAAGGAATTCTTGAAAACCAAGTTAAATGAGCTGCAGTTGGTTAATAAGAGATTGCAGAAGAATTTGGACCAAAGAAAAGCAATACTTGCAGAACGAAAACAACAGAGCCTTGTCGAAAATCCGGATAACGTGATTTCTATGGGATGGAAGAAAATTTGGAATAATAAATATATAATCGCCCTGAAAGTGAATTGTAACGGAGATAGGTAAGTTTCTTTCTTTTGAATTTTAAGTAAGTAAAATGCGCATGGGTATTTATTTTTTTATTAAAATTCAATGTAATTCTTCATGTCAAATATTTTGTGTTGCTAGTTTAATAAGTGTTTAACTACAGTAATCTAACTTCAACATTTAAAATTTGACTATTAGCGCTTTACCTTACAATCAGAAAATTCACACAATTTAATGATAGGAAGGTGTCATTGTAATTAAAAAAAACTACTTGTAACAGTTTTTTTTTCTGAATTATGTTACTTAAGACAATCTTGGATACTTTATTGAATTGTAACTATTAAAATTTGTATTAAAATTGCTTTGCAAACTTTGATTGGTTATTTGATATTACTTGATATGAAAATGTATCCAACATTGTCTCATGTACAGATGTAAAATGTAAAAAATACATCTCAGATTATCATTTTTTAAACACTATAATATCACAAGTTTTTAATTCTAAATCGAATCCATCAGACGCCCTAATTGAGATGGCGCTTTGTAGCGTCTAGTATTCTCAATTATTCTATTATTGCGACGGTACTTTCTTAAGGACTATTAAAATAGAAACCAGCTCAGTAGACTTGGGGCATGGGATTGCGGTGGAAATCCTTGAGAGTGATTGCTGCCAACAGAGTGGATGGGTCTTTGTCCTGCTGCCCTAATTCTAAATAGCCATTCAGCGAATAGTTGAACAACTCAAAGTCATACCTAAAAATAAATTTTTAGTTTAAACTTGTGGCGAATTTGCTAGCTTACATTAGTTTCTCTTTATGTTGCTACTAATTTAATGAATCTCCTTCCATATTTAATGGAGTAGAAAGTTTCAGAAAATTTAGAGTTGTTCCCGTTCAATAAATTATAAATTATATTTGATTACGTACCTATAAATATGATATAACTGTAGTATTTGAGATCTGGTGAGCTGCGAGTAATATTTACTAATCTGCACCGAAGTGGTGCCCCTTCCAGCGTTCTTCCATTGCGGCTCAATAAGATGTTCCAGTTTTGATTTCTTAATTAAATAAGTCTGGTCTTCCTGCAGCGTTTCCGTATGAGCGATTATTTGAAAGTTGAACATGCACGGAGTGCAAAATTCGGTTATTGGTGTCCAATGCATATCTAGTCGTTCCCCATTTTTCACCGAGTCGACAAGGTACTCGACGAACTCGGGGAATGATGGCCAGCGTTGCTGCGGTTTTCCACGATCCTCCTGAAAAGGAACTATCTTAAATGGCTTCTTTTAGAATTTTACTATTAGTTAGCTTATTTTTAACATATGTAGTAAATTTTTAGCTTTAACAAAATCTAATAATAATACTTGTTTCATTGTCTAGGTCAATTAGCCTAAGTATTATACTTATTATAGTATTTTAGTATAATACAATTAAGTTATTTGAGCGTATTAATATCTGTGCCTAAAACTATTTTCTGGTCTAACCTTGTTCCTTAGCTTGTTTCTGTATTTCGCCACGATCTCATTCCCCAATTTCTTGTGATGCGTATGCGGCAACGCGAACTGCAATTTGTCCCTGTAGGCCGACAGAAGCCTCTCCAAGGGATGCCGGGCTATTAGAAAGGACACTGAGTTGTTGAACGCTTCGCGTAGACCTTGCAGAGACGGTCTGGGATATTTTTGGCGTGCCAAAGTCATCGGCACTAATTTGCTCTTCTTTAAAAATTTCGGTTTGTAACTGTAAAATATTGGTTAAATTAGATGCAGCGCAAATAACAAATGGACATTTACCCCGCCAATATATTGAAGTTGTACATCCATGAGGTGCTGGCCGCTTTAAAAACGTTGCACCACACCAAGTGATGTTTATTGTCTACCAGGAACTCCCAGGGATTAGGCCTGTGAAGTGTGTCGTTGCCAGGGCGGTCCAGCCCCAATAGTTTACAATATTTTTTCATGTGTTTCCTCCTTCTTTCTAGTCGTTGTCCCACCATTGTCATGTTATGCGAATATGACAAAGAATCACTCAAAAGTCTGTCGTTGAGGTCCAACTGGAATATAATACAATCATTTCATGTATACGGACTTAATTACATTAAACTCCAATTAAACATGACAAATTAAGCACACAAGTAGCAATTGGCCGTATTGATTAATAATACTCCATGATATCCAGTTCTGGATGGTGTTCATATCAATCTACAAATGTATGATGCTGAATCAGGAGGATTCTGGTTGTAATAATTTTCTGTGTTGTATGGTATAAATATACGTTTTGGATTTACATGTCATTGGATTAATTGATTTTATTCAGAATTCTCCAAAACTCAATTGGAAATTAATTATGAATGTTTTTAGTAGTTGCCGTTGTTAATTTACTCATATTCTGAATAAATTAAAATATATGTATTAATTATGAATAAATTTATGTAATTCAAAAAATATTTTGACAATAGTAGTGGAATATATAATTAATTTTTGTATAAACCCCAGTTTAGCCTTTTTGACTTAATTTAATAATTTAGGGTAAACGAAAATGTATTTAAGTTGACGTTGGTAAAATTTTGTTCAACTAGGGAATAACAAACCCAAAATAACATAAATCAGCCTCGGCTCCATTGTTCTTTTTCAGCCTACAAAGGTTATGCTTTCATGGGAACGTTTCTCAACCTTTTTAAGTAAATAATAAGTTTAATATAACATTTTGATAAAAATATTTGTGTAATATTGTTGTTTAATTACAAAGATATGTATTTTAAAACATGTATGAAGTTTATATTTTTCTTAAACACTTATGTGTCTATAAATTCAGTACTATTAGTTAGTTTTCTTAAAAAATCTTAAAATTGTTTATTTTACTTAAATTATATAATCTGCAATAGTGGTCATAACTTTATGAACTCTTAAAATAATATTAATTTAGTATTGTTACTTATATTTATATCTATTATACAAATTACTATATTCCTATTTTATAAAATGTTTCTGAAGTGACCTGGACATAAATATAGAAACTCTAATTTTGAAAAGGATTTTAACTAAAAACTGCTCATCCAAACTGTTCTGTGGCCCAATGAATGTAATCCCAAGCAAATCAAAATAGAATTTTCACATTTTTTAATAGAAACCAGGGTTTTTGTTGTAGATCTGGGGTCAAACGAACTCCATCTTCTCACAATACACAAACTAATTTCAGCAAGTCCCATTTCCTCCAAGTTGGATTTAATTTGAGTTGAGGATAAGATTGGATTATTTTTTGACATCCGAATTATCCAGTTATCGATTTTCTTTCATATTTTTCGATCTCAGCTAAAATTTTTCGTAGCTACCACGATTTCTATACATTTTTTAATAATACGGGAAGTAGTTAACTTATTTAACCATAAACTCTTCTTGTTTCTCTCGGTATTGGTAACTCTGAATTATAATTTGTCTTACAGTTTCACTTCGACCAATAATTAAATATTATAATAATACCAATAGACCAATAATAATACCAAAAAACTGTTAGTAAGTAATCAATTTAAATTTACAGAGCCATGAAAGACCATAAATTGAAAATTTGCTTAGTACAACTCAAACTTTTAAGATATTTTAATATTTTTTAAAGTTTCAATAATTATGGTAAATGAAAAATTATATTTTTATATGTCGCCTACCTATATTATAACTTTTTTAGTATATAATCGTATTGTGTTATGTTTTTTAATTACTAAAAAAGAAATAAAATTTATATTTTTCAATAGTTAATTGTCTTAAATTTTAGTACTATTATAATTATGATTTTGGGATTTATTTTTATTAAATCTAACCAAAAATTACATTATTCCAATATTGTATCATATTGTATAAATATATATTATTATAAATATAATAAATATTAGAGTGTAGTGTTATTAATAATAAACACATATAATTGAAATATTCTGCTACCGAAAGAATTGCTCGTCTCTATGTTTGTCTCAGATAAAAATAACCGACTGCGAGGATAAAGATGAGAAATGAACGTTTTATATTATAATATATTGTATAAAAGATAAAAATAGAATTCGAATTTACCCACATATATAAAACAATTTAAAAATAATTGAACATGTCATTGCCTTGTCATGCTTTGTTTGAACAGTTGGTAAACAAATCAATTGTTTCTATTATTACCTTTTTACCCAATTTTATTTTCTTCATTGAATGTCTAAATATATTTCTCCCTTCGTGTTCAGTAAATTCGAATATCGAACCCTCGCCAAAACCTCGTAAATTATGACGACACGCACTTTGTACAAGCACCCATTTGTTTTTCCAAAGAGTAGCATTGATTTTATAAAATACCCATACAAAATCCAGTTTTACTCCTAATACGGATTCGTGGAAATTGATTTGTTTGACTTTTGTTTGTTTTATATCAGATAAAACTTAAAGTTTTCAAGTTTTGGAATAAAATAAGAAAAAAGAAATATATTTTAATTTTGATATCGAATGTTTATTTCATAAAACTAATAAAAGCTATGTCTGGTCCAATATATTGTTTTCCAGCATTTAATGAATTTCCTCTACTCAGTGAACATTTCTTAAATAATTATCTTGAGGCCCAGAATGAGCTTATATAAGATAATCCTTGACCAGTTAACCATTATCCCCTTCGAACGGCTAAAAGCTCATAAAACACTAGTGCTACTCGAAACATTTCGTATGGAAGTCAACCGTATTTTGGCCGCCCTTAAACTAGAATCCATAATCCGAACCGCTATCTCCGTATAGGTTTACGATCAGTGTTTAGTACTATCAAACCGATATATAAAAAAATATCGGGTCATTTGTAGTATTGATCCCGAGAAGCCAAAACTGCTCCCGTAAAATCATTTCCATCGAGTGCGAAACGTGATTTATTCCATGGCCGTTGAATAATTCAGGTGCAATGGAAATGTATTATTTATTTCCGCGCTTGTTCGTGAAAACTGCGATTAAAATTCATTGTCCGTCTCACGAGTTCTTTCTTACGTCGTTAACTGTTCTTAATTAGGTGCGTCGCAATTTACTGACCTGGTGTCTTAGAAACGTAGAATGTTGCACGGGACGCATGTAGTGATCTGTTGCGACCATCAGGACCAGCAGCACCGGTATTACGCACACGGCAGTGAAGAAAATCACGCATCTTCTGATCGCTTTCCATCCGCTGACCTGTGCCCTTCTTCGTTTTCTTAGTCTCATGCTATTCGGGTTCTGTAGTTGGATAGGAAATATTTTACATCTGAAATGAAGAGGGGTAAAATAGGAAATCAGTTTTTAAACACCTGAAACAAATGTAATTCTATTAACTTAACAACATAACTTTCTTTAAAATAAAATATTTCTGGACAACAAGTGAATAATAGTCACAGAAATATTTTTACTATGGTGGATGAGACAGAACTTAATATTTAACATTTGGAAGCTCCCATTGAGTCACTACACATGGTCTTGCGTTGCCTTGAAGAAAAAGAATTCCTTTCTTGATACGTAGTTAGTATACAGGGTGTCCTTATAATTTTTTTTCCTACTGTCTTCTTTACGAAGATATAGGTCCATAATGGACTCCTCTGGAAATCCTTGATCACTTGACCTAAATCCATTAGATTTTTTTGTAGGGTTATTTAAAAACTTTAGTCTATGCCAATCCAATATATAATCGAGAAAATTTATTGGATATGATTAATTTTCATTGTGAAGAAATAAGGACTAATGTTGGGACATTCTGGGGTATCAAACCAAGAATCATCAATTCTTAAAGATAGGTAGTGGATAAGTGTAGAAGCAATGTTGTTGAAGTGACATACAAAATAATTAAATAAAAATCATATTGTACATAAACTTTTGTTTATGCTTTTCAAAATTATTATTGTTGTGCCTTGAACTAGTCCGTCGCTAGCAAATTAAATAAGCCGAATGTATTTTAAACGGTCCATTTTAAGGAGATCATATTAAAAAATTATTGAATTCTACGTAGTACTTCAAAAATTATTTGAAAATAAACAATCTCTGAATATGGGAGGTTGCCCACATGTTCAGGAACACCTTTATAAATTCTTCGGTTAAGAATGTTTGAAGTACTGTTACTTCAGATTTACAAGCTTCTATCCGTTGGCCTGACTGCCTAGATGTGTTGTAAGCAGCCCATTTTTGTCGCATGTAACAATACGATCAATAAAAAGCTCATTTGCGTTGCGTGCAAATAGAGAATTGGCAACTGTCAAACGTCTAATTTTGTTATCCTCACTTAATATATGTAAAATCCATTTGTCTTTTTGATGAAATTCATTGTGTGTAGTCTCTTTCAAATGGTTGATTCATCACAGTTAAAACCACCTGTCTATTTTTCTCCCTATTTTGTTTGATGCCATTGTCCATTTTCTTCGTAGATACAGTTTCTTTGAAGTTGTTTGTCTTCAGTGCATTAATTGCCACATTTAAACCAATAAAACTAAAATCCTGCGAATTTATCAATTACAGCACCTTTTTTAAAAATATTTTAAATCAAACCTTCCGTTTCTGTTACTTAAGTTGTTTGCAAATTTGCACAAATTTTGGCACTTGAATACACATGTAATGTAGGAAAAAATTAATTAATTAAAAAGAGTTTTATACAAAAGTATAATAAAATATTACTTTTCCGGTACCTAATATTTTACACGTTTTAACAGAAACAAGCAAACTATCGTTTTTAATTTTCATTGACACGCAATGTGGGAGTTTTATCAGTATTGAACGACAAATGATGTGACGTGGATCTTTATCTTGTGATATTTAAAAGGTGAGAAATTACTTCTAAACAGTTAATAAAATAATCCTAACATACATTTAAATGAAAGTTATTCTGCTTGTATAATACACAACAAAATATGTTTTTTATTTTTGTTCCGTATTTAATGAATATATAAAAACTTAAACATTTTTATTTAAAAATTTGTTTTAATTTTTATACTTTAGTGTAATTATTGTGCATAAAAACAACTGACTATTTTGTTTTATTGTTTTTTAATTTTGTTTGTGTGTTGCGTCATTGTATTATTATCTCTGTTGTGAACAGACACTATGTTTATATGTTCTTTATAATAATATAATGTTTTATTCGCAGATTTCTACAGTTTAAATAAATGAAAAATGTTCATATTTAGCTGTTAATTTAAAAACTAGTTTTTTCTTTAAATCATAATATTTTTGTATTTCATCCGATGTTGATGTGGTAGATCTTTTTTTAATCCCAATAAGTTGTTTGTTATTGGAAATTATTCAAATGACGAAGATCGGTGAAACTCATTAAATATTACATAAATTTTGAACTCGTATGTAGCTGTAACTGTAACTCAGTTATTTTTCATCTCATCGAAACGTTAGAGTTGTAATTTAATAATCTTCGCAACGATACATCATTGCTGTTTATTCTGGACGTTGCTTTAAGCAAAATAATAAATCGAAAAACAAATACACCGTTATCTAGATATTTTCAATCAAATATAAGAGAATATATTCTTCCGCTCTGAACTAACATTATCCAGTTGCATATGTAATTTTATTAAAAGTTATTGGAGATGATGTCGTACTTTTGAACAAAATAATCAAACGACGGAATAAAACTTAAAAACAGCTGTATTATAAACAGTTAATTGGTTGTTAAAGACTCGTTCTAAACTCGTCTACGATGGTTGCACTTGACGAGTGAAAAAGACCAATGCTGGCTGTTCCAATTTTCATTATTACGAACCCTTTTCTTACCGAATACCATGTTGGTGAGGGGTGAAAGACGAAAGTTATTCAAGTCAGAAACAGAAGTTCCTTTAGAATAAAAGAACTGTCGACGCCGTTCATTTAAATTTAAGTCCTTATTTCGACTGACAAAAATGTTCAGATGCTAATCTTCATTAGGGTTAGTTAAGTATGAATGTCTCAATGTTTTAAAATAATTATTTCGTCCGTACGACATCGTTGACTTCTAACAGTTCTCTAACCCCACTGATTATTATTATTATTTACTTAAATTTTTATTTTTATTGTATTCAATTTTTAAAAGCAACGAATATGGCGAACTTGAGAAATCCATTAAGGTTGGTTTATTAAACATACCTAAGGCACCTTCTAAGAGACCTTAAATATGTTATTTTAAAAAAATGTTCATGCTTAAAACACTTTGCAACAGTATCCGTATTAATTTGCTGCCGTTCCAGAAAAGTAAAGCCAATAACGTCTAAAAGGCGTCATTATTAATTTCTTTTAAGATTTTACCAATAGAACTTTTTTGGCTCTTCAAAGTATCGATTATCACTTAATTCGTAAGTTGCAGCTTTGCACTGGTATTAAGCTATAAAGAAGAAAGAATATTTCATTTACGAAACTTCAAGAAACATTAGAGAATTATTTATTAAATGTAATTATTGTATAGTCGGATCCACAATAGCAGGTGGATACTCGTACATTGAGGTCTTAAGGAAAAATTTGTCGATATTATAAGTATCCCGCACTATATGCGGAAGTTTATTAAAAACGGGAAATTATATAGGAAGAAAGTCGTGCATGTATTTTACTGTGTGTGGTATAACGTGTCACGGAACATATTGTCAATTAAAACACGAAAATAAGATTACTTCCGTACAAACTATGGATAAATAAAAAATTATAATTACAGCAAAGATTAAATATATACATTTAGAAATTATATGTTTAATCTTTGATTGTAGTTATGTTGCGCCTATAAGCTGTAGCAATTATAATCTGACAGGCTGCTATTTAAATAGAACATTTTAATTTTACTGTACAGCGAAACAAACTAAATACCTAATAGGTTACTTTGTGAAATATACTCACATCTTTTTGTTTTTGAGAAACCGTAAGGATACCATAATACATTTTTTTCCGACGACTACGTTTAAATGAAATTTTTATTCAACTCTATTTTAATTTAATTTCCTATATCGTATAAGTAATTTGTTCCAGTTTTACATAATTGTAATTCATAAATAATTTATTATGAAATTTATATTATTATTAAATCGAACAAGTGAAGTATGTAGACAATATGAAAGTTTAGTGTGCGGTGTCATTACCATAAAATTGGATGTATGAAAAAAAAACAATGTGTGGGATATTAAGTCACAAAAATGTCACACGACATCTGATAATTACTGGAGTGAATTATAATTTAATATCGTTGTTTCAATTACGGTTGAATGAAATTAAATTTTACTGCCAGTTAAAAGATCATATTTTACTGATAATTATCATACAGTAAATAAATATTGAAAAGGAATAGTGTATAACTAATAATTATAAAACGAACATTTGTCACAAGAATATAATAGATAAAATTGTATTACAATAATTGAAATATTTAAATATATACACATATGTTCAAATATCAAAAATATTAACCATTGTTTATTTCTTCAATTTATTTTATAATTATTTTCTATGATTTTCTTAAAACGCATCAAATAAACTATCTAATCTAAATTTTCTTTTTGAAAATTAAATAAAAATATAATTTTCATTTCATTTTTCAAAAATTGTTTTTTATTTATGTTATAGAATACGACGAAAATCATTTACCAAACTCAAAAAATTACTAATTCGTATGTTAAACAAATCTATTGAACCAACGAAACAACACCGAAGATATTGTCACCGACATTCAAGACATGCTAAACACAATTTAAACATGCCAATCAATGAACGATAATGCTCGTCTTTCATTAATTATTTAAGCAGAGCCAACTTCATTAAAACACAATGACATCTGTTCAAGAACGTTTTCCACAAACAACGAAAATGGTCACAATACACAAAAAAAAACGGCTCCTACCTTAAATTTCCATCTCTGCATTACCAATTAAATATCATCTAACAGGTCACATCTTTAACATGTTACTTAGGGAAAATACGTGGAAAAATATTTTTCTAGGTTATGATATCGGGCGGAAAACAAAAGCCGGTGTCATAGCCGTCGTATCGGGGGCGGTTGTAGAAATCGCACTGCAGTCGCAGCTGACGATGGAACGACGTGGTGGCGGCGGCAACGTTCTAGAAAACGAATGGGAGGAGCCACCGTGTCGAAAGGGCCAAATTCAAAGTAAATAAGGCTCGAGGAGTTGCCGTTTTATTTTCGATTTGCATTTTAAATTATGTACTGATATATATATTTTGAGTAAACGAGCCACGCAAACATTAACGCCCCCTCTATTGACCTTCGGCTTTGCGAAAGATGTGGTGACGGCAATTAATTTATAATTAAACCATGTCTCTTGCTCTGCGCGTGCACCTGCTGTTGTACTGGCCCTTCAACTAACTTTTAACTTGTTTATGTGTGGCATTTTAAAAGTATATTTTAGTAAAATTGTCTTATACTGACTATTAATATCAGAAGTCGAATTTAATTTTATTATTGAATATATTTTCATAGAAATGAATAAAATCGATTCATGCATTTTCATTTTGATGATGAATTTTTGATGAATTTTATTCTATATATACACCCATTAACAAATCTGTCACAAAGATTAAATTACGATTTGATACGAAAAATATATTTAATATTTAAAGGTTAAAGATTGTGTACGAAATAAATGTGGAAATAGTTTTTTTTATAATATTTGGCGGCATAATCATTTTCTTTAAACCTCTCCTATTTATCGGGTCGCCAAGATTGCGACACGATGTTGATCCATTCCTCTTGTATAACTTGCCACAAAGGTCCACTATTTGTTGGGGATATTTTTGTCGGATTTTTAATTGAATTTAAGAAAACATTCATCACCTGTTCCAAAAACTAATTTAGCCTGGATGTGAGCTTCGAATTGTTATCTTTTTGAAAACAATCCATGTTGTCTTCAGTTTATAGTATTGGCACCAGATGCCGAAAAACATCCCCACACCATCATGTTTTTATCACCGTGTTCAACTGTTTTGGTACTTAAAATCGTGTCCCGTTCCAACTGGCCCCCCTAGATATTGCCTACCATCTGATCTAAACAATTTATACTTGCTTTCATCACTATAAATTTTACATGTGAGGGGTCCATTTTCGGATTTTACAATTTCGTTTGCATATATAAAGTTTTTTCACAATTATGCGTTCGAAGTCCCTCTTTACATAACCAACGTCTCACAGTTTAATTAGAAACGGGCACCAAAATCTTGAGATATTTCTTGGTTAATTAGACTTGATGATTTTGTTGGATTGTGTACCGATAACCGTTTGATGTATTAATGCATTGCCAATTGCCTGTATGCGAAATATTCTCAAAATTTTTGACCTGCACCTTGACTAACTCTTAAATTTTGTGAAATCTAACGTTCATTCCGACATCTCCAAGTAATTCTTCGATTGGTTTTTTCACGATACTGATTAATATTTGTTTTTGTCCATCTTTACACACTGAAGATATTCATGTTTATGGAAAACTAAATTCAATTCTTCTAAACTTAAAAAATGTCGCCAAAAATGTAATTGCAAATAATATTGTAATACAATACCTACTAAAATATTGAACACCTTCTAAACATCAGTTCTATTTCGATATCTTAGTATGGTATAACCAATTTCAATAAATCAAGATTAACATTAACATTAAAAATATGATTATTCCATACTTTTGAATATCGCTTTGACTGTTACAAGTGTTTTCAGAGTAGACTGAGAAAAATTGTCTGAAAGTATTCTGAACAAAGTTGTTGTAAAATATACCTTAATATATCTTATGGTTTCCTAAATATTAAGGAAAACTGATATTTATCAGATTTAATTGTTCTTGGACATACGGAAAAAACATTTTATAGGCACTTTTTTACATAATATGAGATACTTATATCTCATAAATTATCTTCTTAAACTTTCAAAATAATATTTAAGACTTTTTTGTTACCAAATATAAAGGTAAACTTTAAAATGTCGCAAATAAGTTAAGCTTTTCAAAAGTGTATTTGGTATATTCCGAAATATTTAATATTATCGTCTAAGAAACGTATAGAGAATAGTATTTTTCATGGGTGACTATCTGAGGCTACTATTTATGATATTTGATAAAAATATCTTAACGACTGATAATTTGAAAATATGTAATTATGTGATGTGAAGTTTTTGGGAATTTAATGAATATTAAGTTAGAACTTAAAAACACAAATAATTAATTGTAGTACCTTCTATGTTTTTAAAAAAACATATAATTTAATTTATTTTAAGAATTGTATAACGAAAAAGAAAAGGATGTCAACCAGAAATATTTCTAATTCTAATATCGAAATTATTTGATATCTTTAGAAATATTATCATGCAAATTGACTTCTTTATTGCTCTTTTGATTATAATGTTTCTCAGTTTTTTATTATTAAAGACAAATTCACAGAATAACAATTTTCCTATTAAAAACCAAAAATTTAAAAAAAAATCTAGAAAAATCAAATATAAAAAGTTAAAAAATAATTAGGATATATATTATATTAAAAATTTATACTATTATTAAGCTTATTGCTTATTTAGCAGAAAGCATATTTTTCGAAATAGTTTTTGTATAAAATAAAATTTCAGTTTAAAATATTGTTGTAATTTTTTCACGTCGTTCTTTCGTTATTTTTTATTATTTTTACTTTTATTGATTATTCTGTTTCTTTTGACACATAATTTTTAAACATTTTATTTATAAATTTTTGATATCACGTCAAAAGCGTTAATTGTTAACATTGTTAATAAAAGTTTTGAAATGTAAAATTTTGATTTTTATAAACCTTAGCATAGTGTAATTAACATTCTCTAATTGCTTAATCAATTAAGTAATTTTTGTAACTAGAATCAGATTAGAATATCTTTCCATCCTCTTCACTTTTTATTTCATATAATACTTATAGTTTATTTAATATTATAAAAAAAATTACTTGAATATAATTTATTTATATATCATGTTTTTATTGAAGCTTATGGTTACAAACTAATTCTGGTTATAATTATAAAGTATTATTTAAGGATGTGGGTACGGAACTAAATGGATTCTCCCGTCTCGAGGGGCATGAGCTCTACCAGATTAAAAAGAGACATGTGGCTGATGTTAATTATGAAAATAACAATGTACCCTATATTTAGAATTGGAATTATTTATACAATATAACAAACACCAAAAACGTTTTTTTTTTTGATATATATCTTTTGAATTATTTTTTCTAAAATAATTTTGTTCAAGTAAAAAATCCACTTGAATGAAATTATAATTACAAAAAAAAAAAAAAGATTTTTGAGGTCATCTTATCGTCAATTCCGCTTTGGTTCTGGCGAAGAAAAGACGACCCGCAAGCACCCCACATGCAATCGGCGTCCTAGTGCAACGGCTAACGAGGTCGTTTGTGAATGAACCCCCTCGGTCGTCCCTCTACAGGGGTTGCACCGCATGCGGACGTTTCGTTCGCGCAACGAACCACCCGAAATGCGCACACGCGTCACATTGCGCGCTAAAATCGACCGGTGGCCGCCTCACGCTGCCAATCTACACGGTCGTGGGGAGGAGATATGTGGGGGTTAGTTGTGAATCGACTACAGTCTAACCGATTGATGGGCTAAGTCTGAAACTTTATGTACGCAGTCTTAGCACACTGATAAACATTTTTATTCATAGATTTGGTTAGATTGTGAAATTATGAAAAACCAGTTTAATTTACTCAAAGACACGACGCACGTACAAATTAAGACTACCTAAACTGTTCATACAGAATTTTTTACTTGTAATGTTTATTCTTCAATATCAAAAAATATTCATCATATCTGAGACATAATTAAATTACTGGAGATGGATAATATTTGCTGTTAATCTTCGACTAATTTTTAATAAAAGAAAGAAAAGAAATTTGAATTATGTAATTTTATAGTTTATTTATAAGAAATAAAAAATATCAAATTTGGCGAATGCGCCAGTGTAAGATGTCTGAAACATTTTTTTAAAAACATTAATTATCAAAAACTTCATTTTTATACCTCTGACTCTTTGAAATACCTACGAAAACTGACATTTAGCAATATAATAACTTTGTTACTTTATTATTATTTGTATTTTTTGCATAACATAAAATGCTTAAAATTTTGACCAAAAATGTGTAAACTTTTATTTTAAATTGAAGCCATTATTGAATTTGCCTTTAGTTTTAAAAATAATAAGATTGTACACAAAATAAATCAAACAGGAGATAAAAATAAAAAAATACCTCTTTAGAGTTTGAAATCTGAGCCTGAATAGTCACCAGATCTGAAACCTGTAGATCTCTTTTTTATAGGAGGGATATACATTTGAACTAATGGGCCAAAATTGGATTTGATGGAGTCAAGTTTACATGGTAACAATTTTGAACAGCTTTTAGAGATAAATTGAATTGAACTCTGTTAATTTAAATGAAATATTTTATTTTTTTTATTTAATAAAATTTAAAAGTAAAATAATAAAGTACCATCCAAAATGAACCAATTTGGGACACCCTGTACAGTACAATATATGAAGCTTTTTATTTTGCATAATAACTTTATAATCCCTTATAACAATGTGCAAAATGTGTAACTCATTTCAGTAAATCATCGTATTACATTCTCGTTACCCTATTCCAGTGTCATGGAGAATATCCAGGTTATACTCAGATGGCATTTATCAGATCCTCTGGATTACGAAGTTAAAATATTTGAAATCCTCGAAACAGAAATCCAACCTTCCCTCTCATTTCTCACAAACCATGACCCCGAAACATGCCATAAAATTACTGATGAACTCACAATATCTAACAAAATATCTAATACCGGATTCATCGTAATATACCTAGAGTTGCCAGAATTCACTCAGGAGATACAGACTGCCATAAATGGCATAATTGCTTACGGACATAAACAAGAGAAAATAATAAACATCCCTGCGATCGAAATAGATCCTCATGAGATTATAGCTAAAATGGTAATAAAAATTTGTAAGAGTTTAATACACACATAACATGTTATTTTTTAGAATTCAGCAGTTCCTAGTGAAAAACTTGAGGACTTTCTATGTTTGTTCACCATGCAAACATTTAGCTTAACTTTCGTACTTCCTCCAGGCTGGAGCAGCAGTATTGATAGTACATTTGAAATATATTGTTCATTAACTAAGTTGTCCGTAAAAAATAAATGTCGAAAATATTTTGTGGCCAGAAAGATTTCCCCGCAAATTAATGATTCTATGATTGCCATTCATTCACCTACTTCAGAAAATTCAGATCATTATCCCGCAATTGTTTATACTACGTAAGTACACTCTAAACTTTTTGTGATACGAAACGTACGTAAATATTTATCTATTTTAGGAATTACAAAAATTTAATTCACCTCATACACTACCTCCATAAATCGATTTCTGGGGTACTGCTTCTTCCAACGATGTATTACAAAAGGTACATTTTAAAAGTTGGTGTTGATGAAGACGCTGCCAAGACCCGATTGGTAAATGCTTTGGAAAATGAAATGGATTTGGTTAAGGATTATTTGGAGAAGATCAAAATGGACCCAGATTATTCGAGCCGTGAGGAATTTTTAAAATTTCGTCTTGCTTTGGCGAGGTTGGAGGAAAAATCCGATATGGAATATGCAAAAATTGTACATAAGGAGACTTAAATAAACTGCACTGTTCAATGGAATATATTACTTTATTTAACACTTTAAACGCAAGTACAGAATAAAAAATAAAAATAATAATAAAAACAGTCTAGAAATGTAAATAAAAATAAATCAGCTTCATAAATACACTGAATTTATAACTTAAATAGGCAAAAAAAAAACAATAATGAAAAACAACACTTAAAATTGTTTAAAATATTCATAATTCTCGATAAAAATTGTTTAGGTAAATTCGTAAAAAAATTGCACAAATTTCTTTGGTTAATTTTTAATTTAATATTTTAAACAATTTAACTATTCAAAAAAATGAACTGTAGTTTGGTTATGTAACAGTAAATAATTGAGACCTTCACCCACGTTTTTTAATCCCAGAAAATCTAATCCCTCATTGTCCCAAGTATTTTTTATTTTATACAACGCACAGATACCAGAAGCGTGCCCATAACATTATACGGTACGTTAAATACTATTTATATACAGAATCATCCTTGTATATAATATATACACCTTGTTTTGCTATTCAAATCGTTTGTTCTACTCGTCTCTTATATTTCAGTATGACTTTATAACGGTCTTAATTTTCAAATTATTGAGTTAATGTTTGTGTGAAATATTTACATATGTAAATTTAAAATATTGCATTGAACAATCATTTAATCTGCATTAAAAGTTTAAATGATGATTTATACAGTGCTACTTATAATTTAATAATTAGTCTAACACATTGGAAAGTCAATAGAGATCAACTTCATTATCTCGCTCTTACAATTAAATATTTGATACTACACTAAATTATAAAAATATTGCACCAATTTTTAATAGTATAAAAATATTGCATTGTTTTCAAATTTGCACTCATATCACTACTAAGTTTTTTTATATATTGCATGTTATTTCTGATTAGTATAATTAATCTAACAAATAATAATTGTTTAAAATATTACACATTATTTAAAATATTTATTTACTAGTATAAAGAATCTGGAAAGTGTTCTCATAAATTTGAACAGTTATCTTGAAATTGAAATTGAACCATTGTACCTTACATCTAATATTGCATCTCTTAATTGCAAGGATATTGCACGTCCGGCCAACTTATAGTATATCACAATAGTAAGAAAATGTCTTAATATATACATAAACCAAAATATTTAATAATATATAAAATAATCCGGGACCATTTAAGTCCCAACTTAATAATAATTAAAAAATATTGCACATTTACTTCTTAAGCGACCCGTCATTGGTCACAGGAACAGCAGTCGTATAACTAATATTTTCCGAATCCGTACTGTCATGTCCATCGTCAACACCCATAACTCCACTATCCACCGATCCATATCCGGGCAAACTCATAGGCTGCCTGTGAAATCTACCAAAGAAAACTGAATGTGTTTCCTCACTTTCCGCCCCAGATTCACTGTGTCCGTCACCAAGACTTTCGTCAATCTCATTACCTCCTCCCGTATTATTTACCGATTGCTGCGTCTTTCTTTTCTTGATAGAATCGTTAGAATCCGTACTCAAATATTCCGATTCTTTCGGTTTCCAAGCAGTTCTCCAGGTTTTCTTGTTCTTGTTGTTCTTGAGATCGTCCACAGACATAAATGATTGCAATGTTTTTACCGGCAATCGGAAGTTCATGGAGTTATTTGTGTTGTGCAGGATAAATTGATCATTATTTACCTTTTTCAGGATTAAATCTTCAGCTTGGATGAAACTTGTCAGTATATTTCCATCTTTTTTATTTTTTTGTACCAGACATATTTCGTAATCATCGTCAACATGTTTTTTAGGAGTGTCAACCACTGTTTCATTGCTAGAAGCTGGAGTTTTCTTCTGATCGGCACTCCTGGGTTTCCTGTTTTTTGGAGACAAGATAGGCATCTGATTTTCACCTAAAGGACAAAATTGAAAATAATTATTATAATCGACAAAATATATCAAATAAAATTACCTAAAATAACTTTTCTTGGAGGTTTTGGGTGTTCACGTATCGGAGTATTGTCATGTGGTGGAGGCGGTATTACGTCAGGTTGAACATTACTTCCGTTGTCGTTGGTTTTTCGTTGACATCTTGAGTGTCGTTCTTCCAAAGTTAGTAGCCTCCCCTCTTCGTCGTTCAATTTGTCTAATGCATCGTTGGTATCTTGCCTGATCATTAATCCCTTAGTTTTTGCTTCAAAAATCTCTCTAAGACTTCCAAATACTCTGTTAAAATTCCCCGACACATCGTCATCAGTAACTGATGTTACAGTATCTTTCCTGAAGCTTCCGGTTGTTCTCAATTGAATTTGATTATGAGGTCTCTCCAAAGAATCTATATACTCATTTTCTTTGTTTACAGAATCAAATCTTTGTAACTTTAGTTTGCTAGGCTTACGATCCGAAGTGTCTGACACGTATACTGGTATATAATTGTCTGGACAATCTTCAACTTCAATCAACAACTTACCAGGCTTATCAGTACCTCCATCGTACCTCACCTTTAAAGTTTTATTTTCTAAAGTAGAGTAATTAGAACCTGTAGGCGTTGAAGGGGTACTACCATAATTATAATCATTATTTACGCAAACTTCACTAACCAAACTGTGGCCGTTATTTCTTTGCAACAATTCTGGTACACGATACAATCCTGAATCTAATAAAGCACCTTTCTTCATTACAATTAATTCATAATTATAGTCATCTTCTTGTAACGACTCCATATTAATTTTAAATATGGTAATATTTCCCGTTTTCTTGTTAATTATGGCATTTCTCATAGTCATCTCTTCGTCCATAGGCAACGCCGTGCTCAAACTAGGACTGGGATGAGATGAAGATATTTCTGCATATTCAGAAGGAGTGTGGTACCCTTTATTGACAGATCTCTCCAAACTGTCAGTCTCGTATTCAATTAAGTTACTGCATCCTTCAGGTTTTGTTGTGTCGTCGTTCATTAAGTTGTTTCTGTGCACTGTTAATTCATTGATAACAGCGTTCATTTGTT
The DNA here is from genome assembly GCF_024364675.1 of Aethina tumida. NCBI lineage: Eukaryota > Metazoa > Arthropoda > Insecta > Coleoptera > Nitidulidae > Aethina > Aethina tumida. Next base: position 57,880,019 of record NC_065435.1, on the reverse strand, counting down.
TTTTTGTCGGAGTTGGAATACGGTTCAGCTCGACTTTGTTATTTGCTACCATAGCTTCAATCATATCTGGCAGTGGAAAACTCATCTTAACATTCCTTGTTTCTTGTGGAGAAGTTACGTCGTAATCATTTTCTTCTTGAATTACGTTATTGTTGATTTCCTTGACAGCTTCCGGTAGTGGAGGTGGTGAAAGTTTAGGTTTGATCACAATCTTCTTTTCTTTAGGTTTGACTGCTTTGATAACAGCTCTATGTTCTCTGTCCGGAGAAATTCCCCGTTCTGAAGCAGGTCTTGGTGACATAACCCTCTCTGGACTTTGTAATCCAGTTGGTGGCAACGATCTAGTTGGAGATCTTAATCTTTTCGGTAGTTTGTCCTGATGTGTTTCCTCCTGGGATATGTCGTCAGAATTTGATTTAAGGATGGGCACATTCTCCAACCATCTTCTGATACTTTGTTGTTTGCTATCGCTGGTAGTTGTGCAGTTGTGACAGGCTGCAAGAGAGGGGATTTCTGGTAGCTTACCACACAACGTTTTAAAATCCTGAGGTTCACAATCTGGACAACCTGTACAAGTTTTTCTTCTGATGTTTTCTCGTTTCAGGCTTATGATACTGGTTCTAGGACTGACTGGTTTAGTAAATTCATACGAGGAATCGTAGCTTGGGTCGTTGTCTTCTTCTGGAATGACTGGCAAACTCGGAGTGAATCTCTCACTTTTCATTTTCTGTTTTGCTATAGTTATTTCCTCGCGGATTTTGTTCAGAAACTCAATCGCGGCTGGTGGTGGTGCCTATAGAAATCACAAATATTAGTTTTAATATGATTTGAGGGATCTAAAATTTTACCAGAAGTAGTTGTGGTTCGAAGTAGGCGGGGTTAAAATAAAGCTTTGTTCTGGCGGTGCCAGTAATAGCTCGGAGTGTTTCAGGCGTATCTTCTCGATTTTTCAACGTTTCCACGATTGAAAGGTTTTGTTCGGGTAATCTTTCAATTAAAAGCGACTCCTGATGACCAAGTTCTATGCCGTTTCCGTATTGATCGTATGATCTTCGATTATGCTGAGGATGAACAAGAGCAGATGTTATTTGATTTTAAAATTATATTTGATTATAGCGCTTATAAGTGTAAAATTGCAAACCTTACGTTTTTCATTTTTTCGTCGTGATTTTGAAGTACGACTGGCGTGGCGTCCGTATCAGAGCTTGTTGAATCACTGTAGATATTATCCCGTGGTGCGAAATGAGTCACCCCTTCTTCAGCAGCCGCCAGACTTTGACTGGCAGGGTCGATGACGTTGTTTTTTGACGCGTGATGTTTTTAAATAAAAAAAACCGAGGCAACGTTCATTAAACCAAGAAGTATCGTACAAATTGCTATGGCAACGTATTCAGACATACTTAGATGGGTGCTTTCTGAGTTAGATGCGGCATGAGCATCGGGAAAGAAAGCCACTGTACTAACATCTATAATAAATTTTTATTTGTTAATATTAATTTAGTCGTCCGTACACGTGGACTTACTGTAGAGATGTCTGAATGATACACAAAGCGAAAACAATGTTTGAAAGGACGAAGTCAGTTCATCGTTGTTGCCTAAATATCTGCACATTAAATAAACCAGAATCACCTCATACACTACCTCCATAAATCAATTTCTGGGGTACTGCTCCTTCCAACGATGTATTACAAAAGGTACATTTTAAAAGTTGGTGTTGATGAAGATACTGCCAAGACCCGATTGGTAAATGCCTTGGAAAATGAAATTGATTTGGTTAAGGATTATTTGGCGAATATCAAAATGGACCCAGATTATTCGAGTCGTGAGGAATTTTTAAAATTTCGTCTTACTTTGGCGAAATTGGACGAAATATCTGATATGGAATATATAAAAATTGCACATAAGGAAGTTTAAATAAACTACACTGTTCAACGGAATATATTACTTTATTTAACAACACATTAAACGCAAGTACAGAATAAAAAATAAAAATAATAATAAAAACAGTCTAGAAATGTAAACAAAAATAAATCAGCTTCATAAATACACTAAATTTATAACTTAAATAGGCAAAAAAAACAATAATGAAAAACAACAAACATTTAAAATTGTTTAAAATATTCATAATTCTCGATAAAAATTGTTTAGGTAAATTCGTAAAAAAATTGCACAAATTTCTTTGGTTAATTTTTAATTTAATATTTTAAACAATTTAACCATTCAACAAAACTGAACTGTAGTTTGGTTATGTAACAGTACATAATTGAGACCTTCACCCACCTTTTTTAATCCCAGAAAATCTAATCCCTCATTGTCCCAAGTATTTTTTATTTTATACAACGCACAGGTACCAGAAGCGTGCCCATAACATTATACGGTGCGTTAAATATTATTTATATACAGAATTATCCTTGTATATAATATATACACCTTGTTTTACTATTCAAATAAAAATCGTTCTATTCGCCTCTTATATTTCAGTACGACTTTTTATAACGGTCGTAATTTTCAAATTATTCGGTGAATGTTTGTGTGAAATATTTACATATGTACATTTAAAATATTGCATTGAACAAACATTTAATCTGCATTAACTAAAGTTTAAATGATGATTTATACAGTGCTACTTATAATTTAATAATTAGTCTAATACATTGGAAAGTCAATGGAGATCAACTTTATTATCTCGCGCTTACAATTAAATATTTAATACCACTCTAAATTATAAAAATATTGCACTAATTTTTAAGGTTATTTTCGAAATATAAAAATATTGCACATTGTTTTCAAAATTGCACTCATATCACTACTAAGTTTTTTTATATATTGCACGTTATTTTTGATTAGTCTAATTAATCTAACTAAGAATAATTGTTTAAAATATTGCACATTATTTAAAATATTTATTTGGTATGTTAGCTGACTTGTTCAAATTTTCAAATTAATTATTTTGAACAGTATAAATAATCTGAAGTGTTCTCATGTTATTAGAAAATTTGAACAGTTATTTTTATTGAAATTCAACCATTGTACCTTAACATACCTTACATCTAATATTGCATCTCTTAATTCTAAGGATATTGCACATCCGGCCAACTTATAGTATATCACAATAGTAAGAAAATATCTTAATATATACATAAACCAAAATATTTAATAATATATAAAATAATCCGGGACCATTTAAATCCCAACTTAATAATAATTAAAAAATATTGCACATTTACTTCTTAAGCGACCCGCCATTGGTCACAGGAACAACAGTCGTATAACTAATATTTTCCGAATCCGTACTGTCATGTCCATCGTCAACACCCATAACTCCACTATCCACCGATCCATACCCGGGCAAACTCATGGGCTGCCTGTGAAATCTACCAAAGAAAACTGAATGTGTTTCCACACTTTCCGCCCCAGATTCACTGTGTCCGTCACCAAGACTTTCGTCAGTCTCACTACCTCCTCCCGTATTATCCACCGATTGCTGCGTCTTTCTTTTGTTGATAGAATCGTTAGAATCCGTACTCAAATATCCCGAATCTTCCGGTTTCAAGGCGGTCCTCCAGGTTTTCTTGTTCTTGTTGTTCTTGAGATCATCCACAGACATAAATGATTGCAATGTTTTTACCGGCAGTCGGAAGTTCATGGAGTTATTTGTGTTGTGCAGGATAAATTGATCATTATTTCCCTTTTTCAGGATTATATCTTCAGCTTGGATGAAACTTGTCAGTATATTTCCATCTTTTTTATTTTTTTGTACCAGACATATTTCGTAATCATCGTCAACATGTTTTTCAGGAGTGTCAACCACTGTTTCATTGCTAGGAGCTGGAGTTTTCTTCTGATCGGCACTCCTGGGTTTCCCGTTTTTTGGAGGCAAGATAGGCATCTGATTTTCACCTAAAGGACAAAATTGAAAATAATTATTATAATCGACAAAATATATCAAATAAAATTACCTAAAATAACTTTTCTTGGAGGTTTTGGGTGTTCATATATCGGAGTATTGTCATGTGGTGGAGGCGGTATTACGTCAGGTTGAACATTACCTCCGTTGCCGTTGGTTTTTCGTTGACGCCTTGAGTGTCGTTCTTCCAAAGTTAGTAGCCTCCCCTCTTCGTCGTTCAATTTGTTTAATGCATCGTTGCTATCTTGTCTGATCATTAATCCCTTAGTTTTTGCTTCGAAAATCTCTCTAAGACTTCCAAATACTCTATTAAAATTCCCCGACACATCGTCATCAGTAACTGATGTTACAGTATCTTTCCTAAAGCTTCCGGTTGTTCTCAATAGAATTTGATTATGAGGTCTCTCCAAAGAATCTATATACTCATTTTCTTTGTTCACAGAATCAAATCTTTGTAATTTTAGTTTGCTAGGCTTACGATCCAAAGTGTCAGCTTCAAAACTGTCGGACTCGTATACTGGTATATAATTGTCTGGACAATCTTCAACTTCAATCAACAACTTACCAGGCTTATCAGTACCTCCATCGTACCTCACCTTCAAAGTTCTTTTTTCTAAAGTAGAGCAATTGGAACCTGTAGGCGTTGAAGGGGTGCTACCATAATTATAACCATTATTTACGTAAACTTCACTAACCAAACTGTAGCCGTTATTTCTTTGCAACAATTCTGGCAGACGATACAATCCTGAATCTAATAAAGCACCTTTCTTCATTACAATTAATTCATAATCGTGGTCATCTTCTTGTAATGACTCCATATTAATTTTAGATATGGTCATATTTCCCGTTTTCTTGTTAATTATGGCATTTCTCATAGTCATCTCTTCGTCCATAGGCAACGCCGTGCTCAAACTAGGACTGGGATGAGATGAAGATATTTCTGCATACTCAGAAGGGGTGTGGTACCCCTTATTGACAGATCTTTCCAAACTGTCAGTCTCGTATTCAATTAAGTTACTGCATCCATCAGGTTTTGTTGTCTCGTCGTTCATTAAGTTGTTTCTGTGCACTGTTAATTCATTGATAACAGCGTTCATTTGCTTTTTTGTCAAGGTTGGAATGCGGTTCAGCTCGACTTTGTTATCTACTACCATAGCTTCACAAATCATATCTGGCGGTGGAAAATTCATCTTAACATCCCTTGTTTCTTGTGGAGGAATTACGTCGTAATCATTTTCTTCTTGAATTACGTTATTGTTGATTTCCTTGACAGCTTCCGGTAGTGGAGGTGGTGAAAGTTTAGGTTTGATCACAATCTTCTTTTCTTTAGGTTTGACTGCTTTGATAACAGCTCTATGTTCTCTGTCCGGAGAAATTCCCCGTTCTGAAGCAGGTCTTGGTGACATAACCCTTTCTGGACTTTGTACTCCAGTCGGTGGCAACGATCTAGTTGGAGATCTTAATCTTTTCGGTAGTTTGCCCTGATGTGTTTCCTCCTGGGATATGTCGTCAGAATTTGATTTAAGGATGGGCACATTCTCCAACCATCTTCTGATACTTTGTTGTTTGCTATCGCTGGTAGTTGTGCAGTTGTGGCAGGCTGCAAGAGATGGAAATTCTGGTAGCTTACCACACAACGTTTTAAAATCCTGAGGTTCACAACCTGGACAACCTGTACAAGTTTTTCTTCTGCTGTTTTCTCGTTTCAGGCTTATGACACTGCTTCTGCGACTGACTGGTTTAGTAAATTCATACGAGGAATCGTAGCTTGGATTGTTGTCTTCTTCTGGAATGACTATCAAACTCGGAGTGAATCTCTTACTTTCCATTTTCTGTTTTGCTATGGTTATGACCTCGCGGATTTTGTACAGAAACTCAATCGCGGCTGGTGGTGGTGCCTATAGAAATCACAAATATTAGTTTTAATATGATTTTAGGGATCTAAAATTTTACCAGAAGTAGTTGTGGTTCGAAGTAGGCGGGGTTAAAATAAAGCTTTTTTCTGGCAGTGCCAGTAATAGCACGAAGTGTTTCAGGCCTATCTTCTCGATTTTCCAACGTTTCCACGATTGAAACGTTTTCTTCGGGCAATCTTTCAATTGAAGGCGACTCCTGATGACCCAGTTCTATGCCGTTTCCGTAGTGATCGTATGATCTTTGATGATGCTGAGGATGAACAAGAGCAGATGTTATTTGCATCTAAAATTATATTTGATTATAGCGCTTATAAGTGTGAAATTGCAAATCTTACGTTTTTCATTTTTTCGTCGTGATTTTGAAGTATGTCTGGCGTGGCGTCCGTATCAGAGCTTGTTGAATCACTGTAGATGTTATCCGGTGGTGCGAAATGAGCCACCATAGACAGCAAAGGATTATTTTTCACGACCCCTTCTTCAGCAGCCGCCAGACTTTGACTGTCAGGGTCGATGACGTCGTTTTTTGACGCGTGACGTTTTTTAAGATGTAAGTATAAAAAAACCGAAGCAACGTAGATTAAACCAAGAAGAATCGAACAAATTCCTATGGCAACGTATTCAGACAAACTTAGATGGGAGCTTTCTGAGTTAGATGCGGCATGAGCATCGGGAAAGAAAGCCACTTCACTAACATCTATAATAAATTTTTATTTGTTAATATTAATTTAGTTGGCGGTACATGTGGACTTACTGTTGAGATGTTTTGTCGGCGTACCGACCACTCTGAAGGATACGCAAGGCGAAAACAGTGTTTGAACGGGCGAAGTCAGTTCATCGTTGTTGCCTAAATCTCTGCACATTAAATAAACCAGAACCAAACGTCCAGACATTTTGTTTCGTAAGTCGGGTTCACCGATCCACTGGAACAAAAATTTCACTTTAATACACGTTCTTTACGTAAACCTGAATTTTGTAATACGGTTAATTTGGGTTGCACAATTCAATTAAGTTATTAACACTTAAGTTATATTATCCAGTAATTATGTGTTGATGGTATAGGTTTACTAAAAGTAATTATGATGTGTGGTAAAAATGCAATATTTATTTTTACATCATCATCATTATCATAACTAAATAAATAGAGCATTAACTTATTTACATTTACGAAGTTAGGATGCCAAAGTGACCTATGATAGAAAAAAAACTGTAAAACTGTATTTTTTACAAAATAGAACAAAGACCATAGAACAGTTTGTTAATTTTGAATTAATTTTTATCTAAACTGTATTTCAAATTATTTATAATTTTTTAAGTTTCATTTCAATTGTGTAAACTTGTGGCGACCACAACATCGTTTGAGAAGTTTCCGTTCCGTAAAATAACACAAAGATTCTTTTATTCTCTTAAACGCGTAACATTTTAAATTTGTTCAAAATATAATCAATGTGTCATGCTCTTATTGAAGTCGCATACCTTACTGATTATTTTACGACCATTATTTCTAACACTACAAAAAATGTTTCCTTCAGCCAAACTAATATACTTTTTTAAATAAAACGTAGAGTATTGGGACCTTACAACTTCCTCCGAGGTCATCTGACCTAAATCCTGTCGAGCATGGTAAAATGGGCGCCTTCAACCCTACCCTAATAAATACACTTCCAGAACTGCGAGCTTTCACCAACATGAGTCAATATACTCTATGTTGAATTGAATAACTTCAACTTGAAGGCATTCAGGGAAGGTGAGAAGCAGCAATCGAGGTTCATGGAGGCCATTCAATAACTAAATATTATATACGTATAGATTTGATCAAAAATAAAAGTTGCTGATTTATATTATTAAGTCACGTATATTTTTACTAAATAAATTTTATTTTTTCGTAATTTTTACTTTTAATTAAAAAATTCAAAAAGATAAAACAAAAAAAGTCAATGTATGGCAATTTTTACATACTTTTTTTTAATATCCCTAACTTTTGAACATTATTTTTTTATTTTATATTAAATTTGTTTCAAAATTTAAAATTAGAATTTCAAGAAGAAAAGTACTTATAAAACGTTGATTAAATATATTTATTCAGTGCGCGGACAGATACAACGTCAAACTATTTTTGGAACTAATTCTTATTAGGAAATTTTAATAGTAGTCAATTATCCATACAAACAAAATTTACTATTTTTCGGTTCCCACACTCTCTGCACACATTTAGATTGGTTTTTTGTTTGACCGTATGTTTGATAAACTGAAATTGAATGACATTGTAATTGTATGGCATTTCTATGTGTTCCTGATTGAAGAGTCTGCGAATGGTTTGTCGAATAATGGAATGAAATTTAGATACCATTACTATTTTTTTTATTGTAATTATTTATTGACTAGTTTCAAATTATAATGATTCAAATATATTTTTAATTAAGTGTAAATTTACTTAAGTTGTATTTTGTCAACAACAATATGACTTAGTAGTGATTAATTAAATTTGATAATAAAATAAATAATAAAATTATAGGACGAGATGCTATATTAAAAAAAATTATAATAAAATCAACTAATTTTTTTTATTTATTGTCATGAAAACCTTTTAAAATTATTGAACATTTGACGTTCAGTTTTTTTTACCATTTCTAAAAAAGTAATTATAAAATTATTAGGTACACTATATATTAAATAGAAAGTACATCAATATATACAGTGTTAGTCATTATATAGCAACTTTTTAAAATGTTAAATATTGAGTATTATATAACTCTTTTATTTAATGCAAACTGTTAAAATAATATTATTTAATCTAATTTAATTGTTTATTTATAAAATATTATATAAACTACTAGTACTAGTATTATATAACTCTTTTATTTAACGTGAACTTTTAAAATAATATTAATTAATTTAATTTAATTGTTTATTTTTACAATGTTATAAAAACTATTATATTCTTATTCTATAAAATGTATATATAACACTAAATTGAGCTAGATATAAATATAGCAACATTAATTTTGAAAGGGATTAAATATTAACACGTTGTATATTATGCTTTTCGTTTTATTATTTTGTCCCATTTCGTGGACTCAACAATTTTCCGAACATATGATAAGTCTATATTCCCTCAAGCTTCTTGAAATGCTATGATGAGTTCAATACATTTGTTTTTTATACGGTTGATTTCTGGTGATTGGAACAGACAAGATAAAATATTTGTATTTCGTTTTCATGTTGAAACATACTTATTAAAAGCATCAGTTGTTCAATATATGGAAGCAAATTATTGTTTAATATGCTCCTGTTCATACATTATCAGTATCAGTATAATTGGGCTTACGCCAGAACATGTTTAACATAAGCAGAACCATCAGTTTTTTATAAATTAACTTTCGATTCGTCACTAAAAACAACTCGTCCTCATTGTTCTATGGTCCAGTCAATGTAATCCTAAGCAAAACTTAATTGGACTCATATTTTTAGTAGACAGGGTTTTCTTTGTAGGTCTGGGGTCAAACAAACCCCCATCTTCCCACAGTCCTTGAACTAATTTCAGCAAGTCCCACCTCCCTCAGGTTGTCTTTAATTTCTGTGGGCGATAAAATTGGATTGCTTTTTGACATTCGAATTATCCAGTTATTAATTTTCTTTAAAGTTTTTTTAACACAAATAAATTTTGAATATCTACGACTTGGTCAGTTTTTCTAAATTTTTTAATATTACGGAAAACGATTGACTTATTTAGCCGTAAACTAGCCATCCCCTTTTGTTTCACTTGGCCTTGATAATGCTGAAATATAAAAAGTACGCAATTTTTTAAAGAATTAAATAAAATTGGTTACCACTGCATGTGTGTAAGTTACATTTTATATAAAAAATATTGAGTAAGGCGGAGCAGCAATAAGGATTTAATAACAAACAGACCTAAAACTAATAAAACTGGATGCTTTAGTGATTATATTTATAGTCCAACAAGTTGCAATTTGCAATAATTTAAATAAATACAATTCAGTCTACGTAAACTTCTTAAGTGAACCACAATAGAATTTTTGTGGCGAATTTCTTGTTCCAATCGCAAATTACCCACGGTCGTTATAACTAATGAGTATGTGTGTCTCGGCAAACCATTACATATCTCCCGTCTCTTGCCACAGTGTCTTTGCGCACTTCCAGATAAACTTAATGATAACTAATAAATTTACGCCACGTTTGATAGTCACGGCTTTTTGTCACAAAAACGCGAGAAATTAATCAAGCCGCGACTAAATTATGCACGTAACCTCTGACTTAAAAACGATATTTTAAAACGCCTGCCCGCCACGTAATTTATTTGTATTGATTAATTAACGAACGTTTCTTGCGTTTATAATTAACTAATAGGCTTGGCGAAAATAAAAATCATTTTATTAATGAATTTCGTCGATAGAATTGTATACTCATTAATACTTTTATATTTTGCGCGTACAAATTCGTGTTGCAAATTTCACAATTAAATTAATTGGACCTTCATCGACTTATCGTTACCTGTAAAAAGGTGCGACCCTCATCGCGATAGAGTCGAAATGGCACGTCCGTGTCTAACGGGTTACGCAGGTCCACCCAACCTGTTTCAGTCAGGAATTTGGCACCGGAAACGGCACAAACTGGAGTACGAATTCCTGTAACAAAAACAAAAAATATATGAGTAAGTTTTCGAAAAAATATGCGGTTGACTTGAGTTTTTTTGAATGTCCGGATTGTCCGGACAGTATGAAATATATTAACACAGAATAGTTGTATGGGTATATATTTTACATTTGCCGCCTGTCTATCTTATATGGAAGCAAATAAATAAATTGCGAAGCTTTTTTGCGAGGAGATACATATTTTATCGATTCAATTTCACTTAACTCGAAGTAAAACATTTGTCAACGTCCATTTTTTATTACTCTAAGGTGGGCAAACTTGTGAAATGCTGTCAGTTTAAAAATATGAAAATAAAATAATGAAATCTATGTGTTATAGACATGTGTTATTTTTATACAATTATAAAAAAATTGTAGATACACAATTTAACAACACCCAGTCGAATAGAAAAATACATTACAATGAAATTGTAATGTATTTGTTATGGCATATTTCAGTTTTATTAAAATTAGCCTCATTTAATAAATTCATGTACAAAAGTTAGAGATAGTAAATTTTTAGGTATTCAAGTGGTGATTATTGAATATTTTTTATGAAATTCGATACAAAAAAACTATCCATTTTTAATGAATATACCGATATACATTTGGTTTATAATTAAACTAGCTCTACTTTAGAAAGATCAAGAAAAACTATTGCAAATGATATTTGTAATTGAGAGCCAGTAGGGACACTACAGTAACCTCCTAGTAACGGTCTGGTCGGCTATACAACACTACAGAAGTTCGTATCGTTCCGGTTGCGATAGGGAGAGACTTGACAAATGTAGGTTTTTGTTCAAGAAGACCATCACACCCACGACTATAAGCAACAACGATTGGAACGGGCAAGGTCTCATGTTCGGTGGAGGGAATAATGAAAATTTATACTTTTCACAGATAGCAGTAGAAGTGAGGTACAATGATGATGGTCGTGTCCGTATCTGGTCCAGGCGAGGTATTCCTCAAAGTCGTCGAAGAGCCTAATAATTTTTCCAAGGGGTTTCATTATGGTATGGGGAGAAATTGGCCTTACAAAATTGTATATATGAAAAGGCACACTTTCGATATACGCAAGGGACATTGTTAATGGTATGCTACCAAATTTTCCACTATCAACGAGGCATTCGTTTTGGTCGCCGATAATACTCGTCTTCATTCATCAGGAATTGGAACCCTTGGTGTTATGATCTTTACGGCGGCTTTTGATCCATTAACATCGTCATATTTCAGAGACAGTGGAAAATATATCAACGAAGAATTGAATGAATCAATGGAAGGCATGAAGAGAAGGCTAATTAGTTTATTTTTAAAGGATGCATCTTTTTGCATAGAATTTGGTCCGATCTATTTCATCTCAAGTACCTGGCCATTGTTTAACATGCCCATATCGCATTACCATACATTCGCCAGACTACAAATAACACCGTCTTGTTTATTTTCGCATCGTCTACAATTGCAACGCATATACTCCATTGAAATTTATTCGTCCTCGCCATGCACGCGGACAATAATTCAATAAGCCTGCAACAAATTTGTAACAAATCAATTTAAATTCACCGCAAAATCCAGTTCCATTGTTACGACCAACACATGACATCACGATTTCAGGATTAGTCCGGCCACATTACCATACTACAGTAAGATATGTCCAATGTCTGCGTCGTCCAGTGTTAGAGTCACAGTGCCTACGGAATTATGAAAAACCCGGCATTATACATCAATCTTGCTGGTGTGGCCTTTATTGTTTCTGTCCAGATATCACGTAATGGTATGAACTGGTCTTAATCCAACTTGTCCAACCTGCAACCGTTGTCATTATGCCACCATTATTATATTTTTGCATGTAATTACAGTCTTTTTATTGTTGCCGCCGTCCCAGATTGACTTCCACGGTCTATTTAGTGGCTAATTCGAGCTGTAATTAGCGACACGGACCGCAATGAATTCAGCGGGAGTTTATTAATTGTGTTTGAATGGCCGAGGCAGTCGAGAATGCAGGTGGTCCCGACTATGTTTGTTCATCATCTTTGTCCATGCTAATTCAAACCTAATTTATTGTTGTCGAGAATTTACTCAATTGAATGAACATAAAAAATATATTACATAGAGTTTAATAATATTTATAATTATTTGTAATTATTATTTTTAATTAATTGATAATGAATTCATTTTTTTTTTGTAACAGGCAATAATTTCAACATTAAAATATTTTTATTTGATTTGAAAAACAAAAAGCTACAGCTTCAAAACAAATCTGATATTAATTTAATAAATTATTACATAAATGTAAAGATTTAATTTATTTTGAATACAAATTTTATAAATTGCAAAAAAATTTTATTTTATTTTAATAATTTTCAGCAACTAAAAGGAAATTGTCCAAAAACTTTTATAACTAATAACCAAATTAAGATTGTTTTAATCAATATTTAAGGTAAGCAAATCTTTAAGGGTATTATATAAATTTTATACTAATAAAAACGTATTTTAATAAGTAGTTATATTTATTTCATCATTATTCATTATCGATTAAATTGTCATATTTGAATGTGGAAATTGATTTGAAATTTCACCAGGTGTAACTCAGTAATTTTTCTTTTAATCAAAACAAATTTAGTACCGTTGGAGGCGTAATAGAATTACCTTTCCAACAAAATATAACTTACCTCGATGGCGACGACCCTTCACTTAGGACGCTGGTTTAAATATAATCATAATTTGAAAACTGAAATATAGCGTTAACTAGAGGAATAGCACAAATAACTAAATTACCTTAAAATGTGTAAAAGAATATTTCTGTTACATTTTATTTTTATTCAATTAATATTTGTTAAATTTAAAACATAAAACAGTTAATACACATATCATTAGCTTTTAGCACGACAATGGAAAGTACTTAAATTAATCAAAATTAATTTTACTGTTTACTAACTGTAACTATTGTACATCGGTTGGGCATATACAAAATAAGGTGGTCAATGTCATTTTGAGGTATTTGTGTCCAAATTGTATACAAGAGCTGTTTAAATCTAAAGACGTTGTGAATATTGTAGAGAAATTATTCTTTACAACCTGTTTCATACATACTCTACCGAACTTATGCCTAATCATTATGCAGGCTATGGAAATTTTCAATTCTTTCGTTAATCGTTCAATTTTTCATGTGGACGAGCCATATCGTGTATAAGGCAGAAATTTTCACAAACTGACAATTAGTTACAGAATGTAATATTAAGCTATGCCCTTAAACAAACAAGATCTGTTCTACTGCCAATAATGATTTATTGGAATCTCCATATGTGAAACTGCTTAAGACGTTCTAAATTTACAGTTCTTTTCCAAACTCTGGTTCAACGAGAATCTGGATGAAAACCAACCAATTCTATATTGAAAATTTTCACACCATTCCAATCCCGTCCCTCGATTGCCTATAGTAAAATGTAGAAAAGTGACTAAGAAAAAGTTGCCTTCGAACAGCTAATGATAAATGTCCATCCTGAATTGCTATTGTACAGCTTTAACGATCTGGATGCTTAAAGCGTATCGACAACTGATTAATGACACTTTGGAAAACAGTAAATCTCTTAGCTACCTCAATTTGCCTTAAGCCTGGAAACTGTCCCACTGCTTGCTTCATTTTTTCCAAAGTTAAATAAAGTCGTTCTAAATTTGGTCAAAATAAGTATTACTGGTCGTCTTTGTTTTCTTAAGTGTACGTACATACATTAGAAGTGACAAGTACAAACGTATTTTCCGAACCGCAACACTAGACCTGTTAGATTCCTCTTAATTAATTGCAAAACATTGGCAATTAATCCTATTTCTATTTAAAGATTCAAAGAGACAAAACAGCTCTCTTAACTTGTCGCGCACCAAATGGTTATGTAAATAGGGAACAATGAGGTAATAATGCGATTAAACTTCTCTCGAATTCCACATCCTTGTTTATTTTCAATTAATATGGATTCCAACAATTAACTAGATCTAAGTGTATATTTCACTCCGGTACGCCTATAACTACTATTCGATCCCAGTGTTCATTACTAGGACCGGTACTTTTTATCCTCATGTCGTGTATAACTTAATCCAGATGCTATTAATTAACGTGTGTCCAACACTTGGATTCGTCGATTTCCTGTTCAATATTTTTACTTACAGTATTAAACAGTTAACATGACTATGCGGGTAACATGATGAAAGAAATATTAAAAATTTATCAAGCAAATACATGAATGTGGTCATGATGCTGGCTGGCTTAAGATTGATATACTTACTTGATACAGTTATAACTTCACAATACCTCAGTGAACATATGTCCGTAATGAAAAAAGATATTTTTTAAAATTATATTGACATGGTTTTCATGCTTTCTCGGTTTCAGTCATAAAATAAAATTAGTTTTTCCCTACCACGTAATGTAAATTAATCTTTTCACAGCATAGCAATATTTCAATAATAAACATACCAAATTAATTTGCTCTCTAACATCTTGGGACTGTAACCAAGTATATTTGTAGTCTCAGTATTACTTTAAATTTTTTTCGTATAAAGCCATTGTGAACATACAGACTAAGTTGTCTTGATGCAAAGTAATATGTCATTGTTCCAGCAAGCACTTTACATCCGCACACATATTGCGATAACCCGACCACGTTTCTGCATTTTCCAGTCCAATTGATCCGATATTGCAGTTTATCAGATCAACTTCAGAGAAGTGCCACTTTGCACTACTAATCCGCGTGTAATTTATTTATGTCGTGCTAACGTATCTGCATTAAAGTACCGAAATATCATTCGTACAATATGTGTTGCGAATGGCCAGGAGATTGTCGGATATTAAACTCGAAGCAAAAACATTTGGGTAATAACATGAAATGGTTTCGAAAGTTTAAATGCGGTCAGCCATTAAAAATATTGCGATTTTTATCTCAGTTATTTCAACCGTTGTTCGGATTATAACTGGGAAGTGTCAAATTGTGTTTGCATCTGGTGTTTTTGGCGAATTTAGATAATTTTCTATTTTGCAATCGACGTATATTTTACATACAATGTATACGGTATTTTTTTGTTTGGATAAAGGCAAATATAAGTCATATAATATCAGTGTATCTACTAGATATTCATTCCACTGAATGTAAAGAAACCATTCGTATCAAATAAAAGTTTTGAACCTAGACACACAAACATTATGGTTTGGGATTTCTTTTCTTACAGAAAATGATAAAATGGACCGTTTCATGTATAGAACTAAAGCTGCTTAAAATTGGTTAAAATATAATGTAATAATGTTTCAATTTATATTTAAAGGACAACACACAACAACAAAATACTGATGTTTTTTATTTTTTTATAAAATATGTATTATTTAATAAATATATGTGTGTTATTTCTGTAACATTGTACAGTTATTTTGTTTAAGATTTATGTACAAAATAAAATATATATTTTGGGACCATTAAAGGCGCACATATCCTAATTAACAATAAATAGTAATTAATGTGTGCTTTTTTTCTGGTCACCACTGTAGGATATTAAAAAACGGTTCTCCTTAAAATTTTGAAATATATCCAATTTCTTTATTACAAATTTTCAAAAAATATATAATTTCTGACATATTTAGTTTTGAGTTAAGATGTAACAATATTTTTGGTAAATTCAAGATGTATCGTCTATGAAACAAAGAATTGTTGATAATAGTAATTATAATTGATTTTAAATAACAAATTTTATATTCTCGCACACAAAAACCACAATACTAAGTATCTTGAAATTTATATAAAATATCGTTATATCGTTTTATTTTAACTAGAAATGATCACAAATCGTATATTTTTGGAAGGTTTGATTTTTTTTTACGTTTTAAAGCCCATTATGATTTCTGTTTAGAGTAAAAAATTGCATATATTATTTCGAAACTTTAAGGGAATATATTTTTTTGACATATACATTACGTACATAAAATTTTTACCATTTGTCAAAAAAATTAAATAGAAAAATTATTAGATATTTTGAGAAAAATTGAGCTATAGTTAATACTAAGTCACTTTTTCTGGTCTGGAAATACCCGTAAAAGCCAAAGACAATTCTTAATTTTTTGGGACACTCTGTACTGTTAAACAATTAAGTATGTTCTTAGTTAAAATTGAATATTACACAAGTTTAGATGGCGAATATTTTTTAATAAAATAAAATATGGTTTAAAATTTACTTACTTTAAATTTAATTTAATTATTTTAATACTAAAAAAATCATTTAAATTGTGATATATAAGCGTAAATTTTCTAATTCCTATTATCTTTGCTTAAACGACAATTGTATTAGTACACCACTAGTTCTTCTTACGAATACTCCAGTGAAAAGTTTAATTAGAATTAAATAAATGCTTTCGTATCTTGCAAAGCTTATTTGATTATGTATAAATAATTTTTTTGACTTAAAAAATAAATTTTAACAATTAAAATTAATTAATTAATTATTAATTATTATTTAATTAATAAAATTAAGTGCCAATTAAATATTTTATTTTTATTTATTTAAGATTAATTTTTTTAAATTTGATAGATTTAAATTTAAGTTTATTAAAAAAAAAGATTTGTCCACAGATATAAATTGTACGCGCAAGTCTAGTAAAATGGATTAAGTGTTTCAAACGTTATATCCGAGAAAAATAACTGAAATTAATTTCGATTAAAGATAGAAATGAATTACCTCTATTAAAAAGCGAACGTGGGGATAATTAGTGTTCTGTGCTTCTGGATAGCTTCCGCAATGTTGGTTCAGCCCATATTGAACGAACAATTGCCCATGGACGTGGAACTACTGCTCCAAACATAACACAGTGGTCGGAAACTCATTTCAGAGTGTTATGGATTATTTTTTTTTATATTTTCAATATTTTCATTTGTTAGGTACATTTAATAAATTGGATTTAAAATTGAAAAATATATTTTGATAAATTTCAAAAATAACTGTTTAAATTAACCAAGACGCTCAGTCAATATTTAGAGAACAATTATATTGTCAATGCCATTTAACTGTGTGATATTTCAAGATGATCAATTAAAGAAATCAATAAGTTTAATAAAAAATGGTAGTTTAGCAGGAATATAATTTTGTTACTAATATAAAATTTAAACTACTGTGGGCCCTTTATCCGATTTTCATCCACAATAGTCTAATAAACACTCATAACAACAAAATGAATAAATTTAACATTTTATAATTCCCAACGAGCGTTACATCCGCCGAACAGCCGTACAAATGTATAATCGCATTATTATTGTAATTGCAGAATAGAAATAGTTAAAATATCATTGAGAAAGAATCCAATCCCAATCCCCGCATTTCTTAATGAAATAATAAACGTTGTACCGTTTCACAAAAGTACAAACTAATCAAATCGTTTAAACGTGGCACCGTCCATGCCTGAACATAATTTCCTAGTTTTATCGATTTACATAAAACATTAGTCAGGCTTTGCTTCGCCACTGCTCATAATACCATATTTTAATATTTATTAAGGCCTAGGAAAGCGAAGACGCACACACACGTACATTAACGTACGAGCGTAAAATCCAGTTTTAAATTTATTAAGGCAAATTGTCGACTTTACTCACCGGCGAAGCTTATTTCTTTGCTCGGATGAATGATCTGCCC
Source organism: Aethina tumida (assembly GCF_024364675.1). Lineage (NCBI taxonomy): Eukaryota > Metazoa > Arthropoda > Insecta > Coleoptera > Nitidulidae > Aethina > Aethina tumida. The sequence continues at coordinate 57,861,888 of NC_065435.1, read as the reverse complement.
TTTCAGCGGCAGGAACACGAAAGGGATCTGCTGGGACGTCGAACCACCGACGAACGGAGCCAGGACGCATTCTGCAAATAAAAGAAAAACACACAAAATTATAATGTGCACATCATACCTGTACGTAAACACGTGTAATTAAATCCGATTGGATTGTCCGTAACGCACGTTAAAAATAAATTGTTTTATCTGCTTGTAAATCGAAAGACGGACGTACGGTGGATTTGTCTCGAACACGGTGAATTTACTGTAGTACCACGTAGTAATTTGCCATTTATATGTATTTAATTTGTTGTATTAATTAACTTCAAAATGTACACATTAAAAGCTGGTTAACGGCAGTAAAATCTTTATTAAAACATTTCGTACGTACATGCGTAAGTGGCAGTACTTCGCGGTTACATTTTTTTTATTTCGTTCTTAAATTGTGGCCGGCATTAACCAAAGTGCAATCCACTGTCCGAACGATATATCTTAATAAGCTCATTTTAAAGTATGCACCCGAAAAATCCACCACCAGGTGGTCAGTTGTAATTTTAAAGACTGACCCGCATCGCATTTTACTGCCCAACGAAAACATTTTGATCATTTTAATAACACTTTTTGTCAACAAAACAGAGATTGCATTGTTTCGCATGGGGATGCATTAAAATAAATTAAGTCAAATTAGTGTCCGTGGAGGAATTTTTATTACCATGGAAATATCTGAGTTAGTGCTTGTAATTCTTTATAAGCCATTAACGTTCGTATTTACGTTGAACGGTGACTGTTATTTGTGGGTTTATCAATGTCATATCGTTGGGATTTATGTGTATTCGGTTTTCATGCAGTCGATGGATAAAATCTGAAATGGAAGTTTATAGGTGTAATTATAATAGACAAATGAGATTTGTTCTGACAATATAGGACTGAATTTTATTCTTTATGACATTGTAATACCTAAAAAAGGTAAATGAAATAAGTTTTCATTGTAATTTAGCAGATTTTATGTTATGTTTTTCATTCAATATATGTATTTTGTCCTTTTAAACAATAAGATGTAGTTAAGGATTATTCTATTACATTTCATGATCCCTTCGTCTTCTTGGTACATCTAAAGTTAATGAAATTTCTATTATTTTTGTTGAAACTACAGTTAGTTTGGTACAACAACGCCAGTTCTTCTTACGAATATTCCAGTGAAAAGTTTAATAGAATTAAATAAATGTTTTCGTTTCTCGCAAAGCTTATTTGATTATGTATAAATTCCAATAAGTATTGCATTTAATTTTTTGACTTAAAAAACAAATTTAAACAATTAAAATTAATAAATTAATTATTAATTATTATTTAATTAATAAAATTTAAGTTCAAATTAAATATTGTATGTATGTATTATATATATATTTTTTTAAATTTAATAAATTTAAGTTAATAATTTCAATTTTTCTTAATTTAAAAGATTAAATTGTTAAATTTTATAACTTATTAATCAATAATTTTATCTTTTCAAGATTATTTTCATTAAATTTTATCAATTAAATATTTTCAGACTTATTTTTTAATTTTTATTAATGATTATATTTTTTAATTTAATAGGTTTTTAAATAACGTCAAATAAAATTTAATTTAATTTTTTAAATTCAATTGGTAAATTTTAATTTTTTAAGAATAATTTATTAAATTATATAATTTAATTACAATTTTTATTAATTTAACATGTTAATTTTAATTTTTTAAACTTATTTTGTTAAATTTTTTAAATTTTAATTACTATATTTTTCTTTTCATTAATTTTTTAATATTAATTTCGTTAAATTATATATTTTCAGGTTTACTTTAAAAAGTTTAAAAATTCTTATTATATATAATATAATTAATAGATTTTTTTTATTTAATAATTCCATTTTAATTAAATTTCATAAATTTAAATAAAATATTTTAATTTTTTAAATTCAATTGGTAAATTGATTGAAGATTGATTTATTAAATTGATAAATATACATTAATTTTTATTTTTGTTAATTTAATAGGTTAATTTTAATTTTTTAAACTTATTTTTTAAATTTTATAAAGTTTTTTTTTCCTTTTTAAGCTTATTTTTAAAATCTTTTAGATTTTACACTTTTTTAATTAATAATTCAATTTTTTTAAACTTAATTTTTTTATAATTTTATAAATTTTAATTTTTCATATATATATATATATATATTTTAATTTAATAGGTTAATTTTAATTTTTTGTTTTATAAATTTAAACTGATAATTTTAATTGGTAATAATTATGATATTTGTTTCTTTTCTTTATTTTTTAATGTGTTGAATAAATAATTTTCAGTAATATGTAAGGAATTTTTATTACGTAAAATTTGTAATTATTTATAAAATGATCTCAAAATACTCTCAACAGTCAAATATCATTTAATTTGGAACAGCCTATAGATATAGTAGTTTAGTATTTAGATTAAGATATATAAATATATAACATTCAATTACATCACAAATAATTCATTTGATTTTAAAATTTTAGTAACATAGTGTAACTCCCTGTCGTAATGTAACAATTAAAATAACTTCAAACACTGTATGTCAGACAACTAACTGTAATTTAATTATGAGTAATTTTATTGTTCATTTGATCAAAATTCATTCGAGTGGGAGGTTTCGCAGCGGTTCAGAATTCCACAATTCAGTTTTACAGTATTTATACATGTGTGTATATAGCATGTTTTAAATTATCAAGCATGTGACAATAGTTTAAAATATGGATAATTATGTAACGAAGTAACGGCAAAGTATAATTTTCAATATTTATAATGGAAGCTTCACCATTCGATTATAAAATTTTACATGCGTTTAATGATTATTTGTTCTTGTTCTTCACCTAGGTGCTATATGCGGAGAATCCCGCAAAATTTTAATTGTTCTGTGCGTGTGTTTCTAAACAAAATAGACGGTTATGTTATGCAAGAATAATAAGAACTAATGAAGTGTAGTTTAAATGCACTTCCTTGAATATACTTAAAATTGCTTCTTGTTATTAGTGCATAATGCTCAATTTGAAACTTTCCATGTATTTTTTACTTTCATCATACAAACAACAACTACATTGCATTGCGTGATGGTTAACATTTTTTTTATATATATGTTGTCGATATTTGCAATGTGCAGGCCCATTAATTAGAGCAACACTTTCGATAGCTCAACATTATTTATTTATATGCGACTTGCGGTGATATCCGTGTTAGTGTAACGCCGATTATTCATAATTATTATAATGATCAAAGATCCAATTAGCATTGGCTCAAACTTAATCCGATCAATTGGTTTGTGTGTCGTCGGTCTAGTTGAAGACAAGAAAAGTGATAGTTTAATCAAATTAAAATTAATTGATGAAAAACGCATCAAATTGCACCGTTTCAGCGAAAGTCCGGTAATTAGACCCTTCACTTCATATATGGCCATCCAGTTTCGTGATTTAATGAACTGGTTCTTAGGTTTTGGCTGCCTTTATCATTCTTTGATGTGAACTAAAGTGGCGAACTTGACAGTCGAACTGAAAACGTCACGCGTTCTCGTATTTCATTATGAAAATTTCACATACGTATAAGTAAATAAATACAAACGTATACAAAAACACATACAAACATGTACATATTTTGTCGACGAGTCTCAAACCCGTTATGCGATGCGTAATTAAAATTCATAACATTGCTACTTTTTGATCTTTTATTGGGGCGAATTATGGTGTGTTAATGGACTTTATATTTAAACGTATTTTTATCATCTTTGGTAGGTACTCAATTCATTTTTTTATGGCGGTACTTATTTCATCTGATGCAAAATGTTCATGTGTACGTTTTTATGTAAATGTATTTTCTCTGAAATCAAGGAAATATAGTATCTTTACTTATTTAATTATTAACGCCATTTTACAACACTTACAACACAAAATATTCCATGTGGCTAAATTCTTTTTCAACAGTAGCACATTCATTGTTTATTAGAAAATATTTATTTCTATTAAAATAATAACTGTTTTGAAGAAAATTTTACACTGCATGAAATTTGTATGAAAGATATTTTTTATATTAAGTTTAATAAAAATATTGAGAATCTTTGTATTTTGATAAAAAGATTCATTATTAATAATATGTAGTTAAATTACTTTTTGAATTATATGAAAAATATTTCTTTCTATGAAAAAATTGGTTATTACTAATAATATATATATATATATATATATATATATATATATATATATATATATATATATATATATATATATATATATATATATATATATATATATATATATATATATATATTGTGTGTATATCTTAATTTATACACTCACTATAAACTATACATTTTCTACGAAAAAATTCATCTCTTTCTTTTTCAGTATTAAGTAAAATATTTTGGTTTAATAAAGTATATTAATATTAATAAAGTGCAATTAAACTACTTTTTGAAGAAAAATTATATTGATATACAATATATCAACATCCGATTTATATGAAAGATATTTATTTCTAAGAAATATTCTCATTATTTTTATATTAAATCAGAATATGCAGAATAATATGATTTGATAAAAATATTGATTATTATTAATAATATGTAATTAAATTACCTATTAAAAAATTATGGCGTTTCAATATCGTGATTTATATATCATAAAATGTACTTTTTCTACGACAAAATTTGCCACTTTCATTTTAAATATTAAGCACTTTTGGTTTAATAAAATATATCATTACTATTAATGAAATGCAATTAAATTACTTTTTGAAGAAACATTTACACTGTATCAATATTCTGTTTTATATGAAAGATTTTCTTTTACTTCTTTTTCATATGAAGTTAAATAAAGATATTCTCGTTGACTTGATAAAGATTCATTATTATTATTAATATGAAATTAATTTACTTTTTGAAAAAAAAAAACGGTATATCAATATTTTGATTTATTTCAAACAAATACTTCTTCCACGAACAAAATGAGAACAAAATATTTTGATTTAATTAAGAGTTATCATTATCATAAAAAATTTCTTGAGGAAATTTTTATACTATACTATGTTAATATCTAGATTTATGTGAAAGATATATTTTTCTATTTATTTATATAAATAAAATAAAATAAAAATACTGATTAAAACATTCATTATTATTAAAAATATTATGTAAAACTAAGTTTTTGAGGTAAATTTTACACTATATCAACGTTTTTTTATTTATACTATATAGTTTTTCTACGAAAAAATTCGTCTCTTTTTTATATAAAACAAAAATATTTTGATTTTGAAACCATTTGATTTATATTAGAAAATATATATATATATATATATATATATATATATATATATATATATATAATTTATAAATTTATAATTTTATTTTAGGAAAGTAATTTCATTAATTTTTTCATTCTCATTATTTTACTCTAAAATTTTTAATTATATTTCCAATAATATCAGTCATTTACATAGAATCAGACAGATAAATAAAATCACTTTACTTTAGTCGATTTTCAAAAATCATGTTCGTACAAAGAACTCGATTTTTGATACATCGAACCATTATATTTTATTTAATTTTCTATTATTATTTTATTAATAATTATTTGTTCTGATATAGTTATATAGTTAAATTAAACTGTGAAAAGCCCAAATACAATTGCTAATGCTAATAAAAATATTATGACTAATAGATGAATCTGAAACCCCATCGTGTTTTAAGAAACAATTTATCATAATAAAGCATAATAAAGGTCCTGCTTTAAGTCCCAAAGGTGAGCCACACATTAGGAATAATTATGGAATCCCGATATTTATCAAAGAGATAATGGTTATTTAATTGAAGGCGCTTTGTAATGTTCACATTGATTAATATATTACCTGTGAAGATTATTATGTGTCTAAACACTAGATCTTATCAAACAAAATTATTCATACTATTTTTACTTTGCATCAGTACATCAGATCCAATACGCTGTAAAACAATCGTGCGCAAACACCGGTGAAGAGTTAGCTAAATCGTGTCTAACCAATATTAGTTTAATATTTGCATTGTGTTTGTAAAGCACCGTGAAGGATCCATCGTCGCAAGCCATATTTGACATACACTTTCCCAGTGTCCATCGATTTTTTTCCAGTCGAATAAATGAATAAAATTGATTTGCGGAAATGCGTTATCTGCGTGCGCAAAAAAAATGCAGCGTCACCGCAACAGCTAGTTCAGGAATCGATTCCTTTGAACTTATTAAGTGATCGCTATTTAAACCGGTAGGAAAATCGTTATCAACATGGTCATCACTAATACATCAGAACGTAAGACCAGTGCTTGTCTTATTAAAAAATTCTTTGCTGATGCGCCAACTGCTTTGCGCGCGTCAGAAATGAATATAGACGATATGGGTTTACGGGATGATGGGCCCATGAATACTGCATTTATGGCTACATTTATTTAGACGATCGGTAACAAAAACTTTAAAATGATTGTAAATTATGTTAAAGGTGGATAAACAGCCACTTAGCCGATGTCGTTTGGAAAATAATGTTGAATTATCTATGCTCGGAGATCTAATAAAAACTTTACCGTGAACCGGTGCATTCTTCCCAAAATCATTTTAATTAAGTGACTTGTAGCGGAAAAAGTAGCGCACATTTTCGGTTCGTTGTTCATTTGAATAATTTTTAGATTATATTTTCAATATTTTTGTTATAAACAGCACATATTATCCTTTAAGACAACGTAAAACTACTTCTATGAGAGCGCTAATGCAATTGGAATGTAGGAATCTGGATTCAATCAAATAGAAATCGCAGGGAGACTCAATGTTGTACGAAGTGTTATTTTTCGCTTGTGTTCTCGATTTAATCAAACTGGCTCTATTTCATAACGACCAAGGAGTGGTCTAAGGAAAACTAATGCAAATGAAAACCGATATTTGAGATTGAGAGCATGTAGAGATCCTACAGTGTCTTCCACGCAACTGGCTAGTCAGGTATAACAGGAGCTTGTACCGCTCCAGTTTCGGTATGACATGCAGATTTTTAATATTTTCATAGAATTATGAACATGTGTAATTTTTTTTATGAAATTTGGTATGACCCAGTGATGTAGTCAGATTTGTTATAAAACATTATCTAGTGTGATTTCTTCAATTTTCACTAGTTTTTAGCTTTTAGCTATAAAAACATATTTTCATGATCTAAAATTTAAAAAAGGTATGCCTAAATGCTACCAAATTTTCAAGCTGTTATTGTCGAGAGCTTCGTTTCTGTTGACGATAATGTTCACAGGATAAACACAGGATCGAAACACAGAGAATTGAGTCCTACATCTCCCTTGATGTCATGTGACCTAAAATCTATCCAACATGCATGGAATATGTTAAAACGACGGCTTTCGAACCATCATCTCTTCCCTAAGACTCTTTGAGAGTTTGAAGTTGTAATGTCAGCGACATGGCCCAATATGGCAATCAGTCATCTATGCCTGTGGAGAATTAAAAATATACTAAATTTTACGTTTATATATAAATTTGATAAAAATAAAGTTTACTAAATATATTTTATTTTTTTAGTTTTTCTTAGAACTTACTTTTAATTAAAAAATTCTTAAAATTAAAATAACAAAAAGTTAATGATTACACGATTTTTACATTCTTTGGAATATGAGTTTATTTTTAAAGAACGTGCAGTAAATTCCAACAACAATCGATCTGATGTTTTTCAGGACGTAGTCCAAAAAAAAGACAACTGAAATTTTACAGATCAGATTAACAAAATAAAACGAATAAAAAATTTATTAACGTTATTATTTGTTAAGCTTGAACCTTTTTTTAACAGTTTTTACATGTAATCATGTATCAATATTCTGATTTTAAGAGCTGTTAAATTTCAGATATTTTAATGAATCGTAATTATTATTTGCTACAGAGAATTTTATGTCGTTATAAATTAAGCTCGAAAAGTAGTAAAAATCGTTGGCTCTTGTAAAAGCACCTCAATTTTATGACTCAATATGATAGTATTTAACGGCAGTCCCACTAATTAAAATATTCCCACTAAACACAAAAGTCTTTGGTAATAAAATCAACTTATTACATAATTCTCGCAGCTTAACTGATTCCATTATAATAATCGATCACTGAAATTCCATCTGTTAATTACAAAAAGTTATTTTAGAGGAAATTTATTACCATCAAATGTTCTAATTAACACATAAACGTCCGTTACACCACCTGTAATTTATATATTTTAATTAACATATCATAATGGATTATTGTAATTTATATAGTGAAAACTTCATTGATTTATTAAGAGCACATCCATTAATCGGATTTCATATATGTGATAAGTGTAACTTGTGACGTTTAACTATAACCGAGACCAGTAATTGCAAAAAAATCTCGGCGTAATTATTTATATGAAATGTTCATACTCAGCTGTTTATTGTTAATATATTCAATTATCGGCGCATTATCGAATGGAAAAACTGGATGGCTCATTCATACAGTTTTTCGTCTTAGCTATCGGACGAGTGATCAACGTATGAAATTCAAATGATTGCATTTATTTAAAGGAAATTACTTTTCTAACTAACGAACGAAATACAATTTGAAACTGTTACAAGATTTCACGCGACGTTTATGTACCGTATAATTTCTGAAATTTATCATTTATTCTCGACGTTATTATTAAATTTCGAAAGCAGGAATTTTTCCTTATATAGATACGTTATGTATGGAATAAGTACTTCCAAGGAAATTATATTCAGACTAAAGTAAAGCATATCATCGATTAAATTAATACGAAATGACTTGTGATAATCAATTTCTGGAGCTAATTTACTTGGCAAATATTTAAATATGCTTTCATAACAACCTAGTTACTATTATAGTCATGGCCAAATCCGGAATTGAAATATTAAACATTAGAAATAGGATTTTCTCTCCATTTATTATAAAATGTTTACTTGTACGTATTTACATATATATATATATATATATATATATATATATATATATATATATATATATATATATATAATAAATACAAGTGTTAGCATAAAATCCCTCACTCATTATAATTGATTTTAATCGCAGATTAGCAATGAGTTTTATGATTGAGTAATTAATTTAACACATAAATATTTTTTTTTAGTTTTAATACTTCAGTACAATTTATTTGTTTTGTTCAATGCTCAAATGGTTTATTAAATTACATGATTAACGGTTAATAAATTATGTGACAGGTTTTTCTCTGTTTATACGAATGATATTGATTTATTTAGATACTACTAGTAGTTATCGGAGCAAATAGTGATTAATATATAATATACCTAATATTATCGGAAAAGTAATTTACGTTTTTAACGTTTAACTAAAATAACATAAATTGCTAATTAAAGCTATCAACTTTCAGCTTTTATTCAACAACATAGTATTGAGTTAACTTTTAGACGGAATTCATAGAAATGGTTAATTCTTCGCAATTTAATGACTAGCTTATTTCCAAACATGTTGCATGAGAATTTTGCACGAGATGTTTAATTTCTTTATTGGTACAGGTTACAGGGCGACCTTGACGTTATTCATCTTTAATGCAATGATTGCCACGTTTAAATTGAAATTTAATTTACAATAAAAATAATTTTTATTTTCTTTCGAGCTATTATTCATAAAAAACAAATATTAAAAAAGTTATTGTGTTTTTTTCACAGACCACGCTATGTTTAATTAACTTTTGTTTGTATATCCTAATTTACTATCAGTATCAGGACCTCTATACGATCCTAAAATTTGCAGTCCAGTTTATGTTCAAGTGTTTCTGTTGGATGAAACTTCATGGAATTGTTCTTATGTGACCTAAAAATTTAAGAGATTTTGCTCTGGGTTACTATTTTATTGCGAAGAAGTTTTCTAAATTGATTAATAGAATTTGATTTAAAAAATGAGTTTATATTAAAATTATTTTATTCTTCTTTTGTCTTCTATCATACGTTCTATTCTTACTTGTAATGAACGATAATTCTAAGAGTTCTCTAAGTGAAAAAGAATTTTAAGAATTGTGAGTATAACGTATATTTCTGAAATACTGGTAAAAGTGAAAAGAACAAATTTAGAAGATTATTTACTTGGAAAATTTATTATTTATTTATTAGTGAAAGTATTTCTGTTTAGAAGTCCTTAATAACACTTTCCTTCTTTTCATCTTTAAAAGAAGGGAACATCCCAATAATAACGCGATATTAACGTCGAATTTTCAACTCTTGATCAAATACTAATTAGTGGATTTTATAACTCTTAACTTTCTTCTCCTAATTCACATAATGAACCAGAATAACGTCAATAATTTCTTCTTGTGAGAAGAAACTCCAAGAACTTCTTTTTGTGGAAAGACACTTCAAGAATTTCTTCTTGTGAGAAAATTAAATTTTATTTCATGTTATTGAAAATATCTGGACAAAACAAATCGCCTTTGTGTTTCGTTTGAACGGTTCAACGGACTATCAAAAGTGATAACGGGTGTGACAGATGCTTAATGGACCTTCTTTTGATAAACAAATCAGAATCATAATTAATGGGTGTTCTTTATTGACGTGCTACCACGGACCGCTGGGCATTCTTACGGCATGAACCTGCGGCATATGGTCAACGGAACGGCGGTGCTCTTTTCACGAATCTTACGGTGTTTTTAGGTGTGTGGATGGTTTCGTCTATTTTGTATTTGCTATTGTTCTGGAATTTATTGATATTGTTGTACGAGTAAAAACAAGCATCACGATTAACATGTATATCTAACATAGGTCATGTACGATCATTCGAAAAAGTAAATGAAGGAGATCCAGTTTAAATCGATTTTCAGTTTATTATTAGATTATATTATAGAAAATACATATTAAAAAAAAAAAACAATTATAGAATTTATAGAAAATTTAAATAGAATTGGACCAAAGATAAAATAAAGTTGAGGAGAAATTAAAAAAAGTCACTAATGGGCATATTTTCCCAAATTTTAACGACATATTTTAGAAATATCTCATATAAGGATATTTCTGGTAAATTTCAAGACATTTAATTAATTAATATTAAAATTATCAAACGATATCTTTATTCGAATAAAAAATTAGTAATCATTAATGATCAAATCGAGGAATATTTATTACCTCGAATTTTACTTGAAAAATATCTTAACTTAATTTAACACAACTTTTGGAACGCTTAATTTTGTCCAACATTTTAAATGCAAACTCAGCTATGGTTTCGATTGAATTAAAAAAATAATCTTAAAAGTTTTTAAAAAAAAATATAGAATAATGAATCTAAAAACCATTTCAAAAATATAAACAAAAAATATTTTTTTTCTCGAAATTCGCCAAATGTCTGTTATAATAGACATAAGGAAAGAAATTAAATCCTGGAGAGTCAGTTTTAAAACTAATTAGTTAATATTATTTGAACAAAATGAAAAATTTATAAATAAAATTAATTATGTACAAATAATTTAATTTGCCAATTTTCTGCTAATTAATTGACTATTAAGTAAAAATATCTCTACTAATGCCGTTAATAGTTGTTCTAAAACAACTAACCAGTTCTTTTAATTCCTATTGATAACAGCATAGTAATTGAAAATGACCATATTAAAACACAGTAAAAATGAAACTATTAATTTCAAGCAATTCAATGCAACAACGCAAAACTGCGAACCAATTACCATTAAATTAAATCGTTGGACATATATTTATGTCCTACCAACAAGAAAATTATGAGTACTTTTTATAAATTTATCTTGCATCAATCTAAATGAAATTTATAAATAAGAAATGATTATGACACACCTACATATTCCGATGTAATAAAACGTAGTACATCTACACAAAACTACGAACCTGTTACGGTAAAATTGAATTCCTGCTGCACTAATTCTACCTAGCGAGTAAATTTCAGTTTAAAATTAAACATTGAATAGATTTTATTTATTTACGTTGTACATTTACGGTATCTAAGCACGCGGTAGCTATCTTCGAGTTCTGTGCCCACAACTTCCTCTTCTGTGCCCGCATCCAAGACCAATGATAATATTAACAAATGAGCCGTGTGCGCTATTCATTCCATTAACATCCATTAATTGACGCCGGTACGAAAAAAAAACTATTGTTTATTATGATTGCCGTCATTTTTCACGATCGGGATGAGAGTAAATATGATAAAGTTGAGCCGCAAGTGCAGGTCGTAGACCTAAAATGGTAGTAGGAATAGAGGTGGAGACCTACAGTTATTTAAATGAGTCAAATAAAACAGAACATATTGTATTTTATGGCGAATTAGAAGAAATATTACCACTAACCAGGCAAAATGTTAAGAATGCGATGCCGAACCCAATCAATTTTATGTGGTGATAAGAATCCGGGTACTTTTTAAACTTGCGTGCTCTGTACCATACTGTGTGGAATGATTCGTTGATTTTTCATATAAGTTTAAACCCTTTCACAACTTCTGATCAAGTAGCCGGATGTACTTAAAAATATTCAAGACCCAATCAAATGAAAAAAAATCTCTTTTCTCAATTATTATCCTTTTATCGACCTATGATTGAGAAGTTCCAGGATTTTGGATCTGATCATATAAAATCCATTGGTTACGTTGACAGTGATAACTGTACCAGTACACGAGATTATGTTGACATCGGATGGGAAATAAATCAAGAGAATATGTGCGGTGTCTAATAGATTTTTGCAAAATGCCCGCGGAACATGTTCAGAGCTACCTACGGGAATGTAATCACGCGAACATTTTTCTACGGTTTCCACGTATTTTATACCGGGTGTTGCGTAGTTGTGAATTTTTCATTTCGGTTATAAATTCTTGCCGCCGTCGTGTTTCAATTAATGACGTTCGTAACGGTCTGGCATATGGTTTGTATTTTTGATAATTAATTTTTTATGGTAATTATCGATGGGAACCTGAATTGTGTAAAAAAAATTCCAGATGAACGAATAAATTACACATATAAACGAAAGTTCGGTAATTTGAAATTGTTTTCAGAATAATGTGTTTGCGTTGGAAAAACAAATTTCACTTAAAAACGTTTAACAGATGTGTTTTATTATAATTTTGTTTCATGTATGCGTTTCAAATAAATTTGCATATTAATTTAAGTGAAAGAGAACGTGTATAGGATAAAATCATTTTAAATTAGCAATATTTTGTTTACGTTAAAAATCGTGCAAAATAGGTTCTTATTAAGACTATTATATATATGATTGCTAAATATACACAATGTATAATCAACCTTCAAAAATAATAATAATATTTTGTTAATAAACAGAAAATTTTAAATTTCTTGTAGCTGTTATTACCCATAAATTTAATCTGATAAATACAAGTTAATTAACTTTCTAAGCACACTTTTGCCTAAATAAACCAGCGTTAAAAATTACTTTCCATAATTATTAAAATTACTACTTGATTATTATTTTTATTAAAATCAATTGTCAAGAAAGTAAAACTAATAAACTTGTTGAATTGTGAATGGCCATTAAAAATTGAAGTTTATAGAAATAAATATTCAAATAACAAATTTGATTTGTAAAACGTAAAATTATATTTAAAACTAAATTAATATATTTTTAATCTTAACCTGATAATTTATTAACACTAACATTTCTTATTGATTAATATTTTAATAAATGTTATGTAATAAAAAATAAATAAATTAAAATTAATTAGAATACGGATATTATTAACCCCGTTATTAATTTTCTAATTCATTTCGTAATTATTACGTCTAATGATTGGCAATAATCGACGACTATCGAAACTGATTATTACGATTATTTCACGACACTGACGACTTTCAAACTTACTTTTTTTGTAAATGTTTTGAGATTTAAACAAACTAACCACTCTCCAGAAATTGTATGTAAATACTGCATGAAAAAATTATATATCCTAAAAACCACCTCACATAGATTCTAAATAATTATTATATCCTACACCAGGACTAATACTAACGCTCATTAATATTTATTTTATTTATTGTATTATTGTGAATAAATTCATATCAAACCTATTGATGAATTTTTTTACTATATTTCAGTTTTTAAGTTAATTAATTTCTAGTAATGTTAATATAAAATAATATAAATACTATAATTTTTAACAACATTAAAAATAGTAATAATAATGACAGTGTTTATTACAATTTTATTGTTACTAAAATGGAAATTTGAAAATTTTTGTACCCGTTACTACCTATAAATTTTATCTAATAAATACGAGTTAACCAGCTTTCTAAAGTTACTACTTTCAATAATTGTGAAAATTCCTTCTGGATAATTATTTTTATTAAAATCAATTGTCAAAAAAGTACAAATAAAGCACTTGTTCAGTTATGATTGGACAAAAATATCAAATTTTACGAAAAAAATTATTATAAAAAAATATAAATTGTAAAATGATCGATGAAATAATAATTTAAAATAATCTTTAAATAAAAATATTTTAAATCTTAATTTAATAATTTATTATTAATATTTTTTCGATGAATAACTTTAAATATGTTTTCAATGACAGAAATTAAAAAAAAATATTATTATTATTATTAATCGTATCAATTACAATTGTGATTCATCCTATGATGATGATAATCGATGATTTTCCGTTTATATATTTACAGTGTGGTCCAAAATATCCTCATAAAATTTATATATTTCGTTTAACTTTAAAGAACTTTTTTCCAATTGCATGAAAATATTATAATTTGTGGGCCTAAAACCAAAACATGCTGAGTAATTTATTAGACACAATTCAAGAAAATTTTTTACTGAAATGGGTATATACTAAATATTATAAAAAAATATGTGTATTCATAATTAAATAAAATATGTGTATTCATTATTAAAATTCATATTCTCATTTTAATTTATTTTTTTAACCAAGCACCTATGAAATTTGTATACTATTAGTATATAATACATATATAATCACTGGAAAACAAAGATTTTGCCTCTTAAATTGGGTTCCAAAGTCATCAGTGTATTTTAAATTTAAAATACATTCTACTGCATAGAATGGTAAGCAACAAAAAATACGTTTACAAATATAATATCTCAGCATTTTTTGTGTGGGCTTTATTCATCTCCCCTACATTTTTTATGCTAAGACCCCCAAAAAATGTGATACACTTAAAGAATATGTTATTCCTGTGTCATTTTAGTGTGGTTCATGAGTTAATAAATAAAAAAATAAATAAATTAAATATTTTTAAATAAATTTATGTCCGACAGTGGCATAAACATTACTCAAGACCTACACAATTTGCGTGTACATTCTTGTAAATCCGTAATTGCAGGTTTTCATTAATTAAATTAAAACACATCACGAACCAACCCACACGTCGGTTATTTATTTATTTTTTCGTCAGCCGAGGCGCGTTAATAATTCCGTAAACGGTTGTCGTGACGACACTGACCAGCCCCACTTGCCGCATCCGCGGCAATTGTCGACCTTCACGTCGACCTAGCACGGCTCTTTAACACTCCCACTCGCAACCTCACAAACTACTGCACCTTTTCCTACTCCGACAACCGAAAATGTTCGTCGTCTGCGCGTCTATTCAAGTCACCGATGAAACATCGCGATTCGCGATTCGTCGCCATCGGGCATTCAGTCGGAGGTTTTATATCCAGACAATGTACCTACTAATGGTATATTAGGTGACTTTTTTCCTGACACATAACGGGATATTGTCAGGGAACCTCTGCGGTATTGTATCTGAAAGCCATTAGGTCGATAATCAATATAATTTATTTGTCGGTGGGCATCATTTATTCCGGACAGATGGTGCATCCGATGTGACAACATAATTCGCTTGTAACGTGCGTCAGCTGGTCGGGTGACGTTGACAAATTGTCTTAAACCACAAATTAACTGTTACAGGTTGTTATAACACCTTCGTGTGATGCAAAATGGACGAGTGATTAGGGGTTATTGAATTAAACACTCGTGTAAGATGGTTATCGAAACGTTTAGAAAACTGCCTGCGGGTTGTTATGGAATTAAAATAGTGACGAGATTAAAATACTGGAAATCCCGGTCGTGTTTTTCAGTTTTGATACATCCAAGTCGTGCGGTGCAATCACCACAGACTTCGATTTTGTAAAATAATTCGACTTGACAAAATACCTGTCCGACAAGACCACACAAGTAAAACGAACGCAAAACATTGGGTGTGCGCGTCCAAAAATGCCGGAAAGTTGGATAGAAGAGCACGATTTCGATTCGAAATCCACGCCGTGCAATAATTTGCAATTTCAACCCCCCACACGCACACCCACACACACATTAAACCGATTCCGTCGTGTGAAAACGGTGCCGACGAAAATGAGTTTTGAATCATTTTAAACGAGCGAGTCGGGTGACGAGGCGAAACACTGTGAATAAAACTAATTAGAAATCTTAATCGTGAACTTCTTGCTCGCAACCATAGATAAAATGGAATTGTATATAATGGCGTTCATCACGAATCAAATCTGCAATTTGTATTCTTCCAGCTTAAATTGCTTCTTTCAAAGTCCGTGCGCAATTCAATTCGACCTTTGAGTGATAGTCGGCTGTTTCGAGGGCGACGAACAAGATGGTAGTTGAGGAAATTGTTCGATAATTCGACTTTTCTGGATATTATATTGAACCTATTGCACTAACTGTTCCATGATCAATTTCATTTTGCAATCGTTCAATCCACATGTAAACATAATTTGTTTCCCCACATTATCGTGCCTGTGCCAAAATTTCATGTCATTATTGTTAACGCAAAATACCGTCGGTCGTTTACAATAATAAAAATAATGATTACCCACTTAAATCGCTTGTGTATCGCAAAACCGAACGGACAACGGTTATTGTGCAAGGTGCTTTCTGAGCATGAATAGAGAGCTTAATTGTATTGAATTCTATTAGTATTGTTTCGGTATCAAATACAAATTTAAACATTACAACGAACAAGGTCCGGAACAATTGCATTGTGCGTACGTTGTTGAAAATATGCTTTTCAGGTGACCGTAAAGATAGACGGAATGTGAATGTTTCCACGGAAAACGGGTTAACCAAGTGGTTTATGTCCTTATTGTGGCACGTCTTAAAAAGTAATTCAGGAAGAATCGCAGGTTTATGGGGTTTTATGTGGTTTTATAAGATTTTCAGGAAACGACAATTGTAAATACGTAGTATATTCACTCAAGTTTCCATCTAAAACTTCGAGTTAATTGCATTATACTATTTCTGGTTACATTGGATTTACGAAGTTATGCTGGAATTCATGATATCTTTCAATCTTTATGTATATTTTTTTTTTAAATCACGGATGACAGATCCTGTTAAGTAATTGGAGTTGAATTCTTAGTGGTAAGCTTTAAAGTTAATAAAAACCTTTTCAAATAAAAAATAGATCAAATCCCTGTTTTATGTGAGAGTTTTCTAAATATTTCACTACAGATTTGTGTTATCATTCTTCCATTTTTCATAAATTTCAGATAAGAAAAGCTCACTTGTCAACAATAATGAATATAAAACTTATTTTACATCCTTGAAAAATTATTCAGATTCATTTTACATAAATTGTGACCTAATTATGATGGTAAACAATAAACAAATTTATGAATGTCATCTTTAACTTCTAAAAAGTGAGAAGAATAGTTGAGTATATGGAAAAAATAAATATTCGTCACAATTTTTAATATAAAATAAAGGTATTAGTTATTTGGTGATGAACATTTGGTAAAATGTATTAATGTGAGGTGACATACAATTACGGGTTTCACTCTATCTAAACATGTAAGCTCATTTTTATTTAAAATCATTTGGGCATTTATGTAGGGCTTTAAAGTATGGATGAGAAGCAAATTCGTATAATTTTCTTGCTCCACTTCAAACGAGGCCGAAAAGCCAGCAAATTCCAGAGCGGGAGCGAGAGCTTTGAAGGTGATGAGCACAGCGGCCAGATATCTGATGTTGACGACAACCAAGGACCTTAATTGGAACCTCTCCACCGTTTTAGAGCTTGCTTCTGATTAGACCATTTTTAACCACCTCAAAAAGATTGACAAGCCCAAAAAATACGACTTGAGATGAAAAATGGGTACTAAACGACAATCGGTGATGTTCAGCATAGAGGGTGGACTGCAACCTGGTTTCCAAATGCTTTCCAAAAACGAAATTAAACCTTAAGAAAGTTATTGTTAGTTGGTGTGCTATTAGTATGATCCATTACAGCTTTCTGAATTACGGCGGTAGAGTACTGTCAATAAATGAACGGAATGCATCAGAAATTGGTTAACAGAAAGGGCCAATTCTACTTTATGCTCTCCCAAATGTTCCACAACTGATACTGCACGAAAGTCTATCTCATCCGCCTCACTAGACGTTTCGCTAACTGATTATCACTTTTTCAAACATTTCGATAACTTCTAACACGAGACGTACTTCAAAAATCAAAACACCTTCAACTACTTCGCCCCTTCCAGTTCTATTCTACCAGTACAAATAAGCTTAATTTTTGGTTGGTAAAATGGCAATAAACCTGTATAATTAATTTTATTGATGAGTTTATACCTTCCTGTTACCAGTCTTTGGAATAAAATGTCAATATTTCATAGTAACACTGTTTTCCAATGAGATTACTCATTTACATTTTAAATAAATTTTAATTGACACTAATCTGATTTTTTGAATTTTTAACATTTCATTCCATAATTTAATGAGTTTAATTGATTAGAAGGCATAATTTTATTACACAAATGTAACTCAAAGACATCAATATTTATATCACAGTCTTCACATATACGCACTTTTGAAGTATCTGTAATTCTAGAAGTACTTATTAGAGCATTATTATGACCGTGAAACTAAAAAAGTGTAAACCAATAATAAGATCAAATCCCATAGCGTTTCCTCGAAACCTCTCGTTAGGCCAGCTGTCTCGTGCACCATAAATTCATCCGTTTTTCCATTATTCCAACGTATTACCCAACAGTCATATTATGCTTAATTATCTATTTACCTACTTCCACTTATAGCAGCAACATACTGTGCCTCTCATGTGCATTCACCAAACGAGTTTTTTAACATTGATATCATCATCGGACTTAATGGTCCGTCAGTTTTTCAGTTTTATTGCTTCGCGCATTTTTTTTTCTTACTGAGGACAGACCGAGAGTGCATCGATGTCAGAACGATTATAACACTTTAATTGCCGCTACGTGAGTCAATAAATATGCAGATGCCAGAACGGCACACGCAAAAATGGACCAAACACCATCCTTGTGTACTCCACATTCAAGTTGCTAGTCGGCGTTCGACTGCGCTCAAGTTTATTTCGCTTTAGATTATTTTAAATGTTCTATTTTTATAGAAATTAATGCATGAAATACATAAAATTTATTTATGTACGTGATAATATATTTTTATTACACATAATAATTTATTAATATTTTAATACTGTAAATTATGAGACGTTTAAATCGTTGGTTTTATATTACAATCTTATAAAATCAAGTAAATTAAAATATATGTTGTTTTATGATGAAGACTTTTGGTTGTATTTTGGGCTACATTGCATCCCTTCTGAAACTTGTTATGGAAACTGTTGTAGTTGACTAATTATAAAAAATGGTAATTGATATTGATAGAAGTACTATCCACAATTAAAGAAATGTTAAGTGCCACCAGCACTAAAGCGATTTCAAGTATTTTCACTGAGTATTACTTATATCTTGTTTTTGAATGTTAGAAATCTATATTGTAGATACAGTTATCTACGTAATGAATATGAGATGCCATGAATATTACGTTTGATTCTTGTATACTACTAAAATCTCTGATTACCACAATTAATATTGGATGAGGTAAATTTACATCGATACTACATAGTTGATTGTATTATTCATAAACGTCAATCCAAGTCAATCAAAACAGTATCTGTTTAAGGTTGCAAGTACATGTTTTGCACACAACATTTTCTGTTACAGGTGTATTAGAAATTATTAAAAAAAAAAGAGTTTGAATGACACAAAATACAAAATTTGGTTTCACTAGATTCCATTCGCAGCGAAGAAAGTGAACCCGACGTAAAAAATTATGTAGAAATTATCCGGCTTAAGAAAAGTACAAGTACGACCATTAAGCATCAACCTAGATAAAGTTAATCAAATGCAAAAAATTAAAATTGCAAAACACGAAGCGTAATGCAAAACTAGATTTCATATGTCAGTTGGAGCGAGCCCGTTTTCATTTCGAGAAAAACCACGTTTGTTTATTGTCTTAATAAATGAGGAAGTAATACATAAATAAAGCACTGTTAGCATTTCTGAAATTCCGTTCGCCTCGCAATGACCAGTCATTGTGTTTTACAAGTTGCACATGTTAAGCTAATTTTCCCGATAGCTGACATAAAATTTGTACTATGAGTTCAAACGATTTTCAATTGTTGATTTCCTGTTGACTTTGTGGCATTGTTTTACTTTTTTAATCAATTATTATATTATTATTATTATTAAATTATAAACATTTTAAACCCTAGTAGAAGTTATAACTATTTTAATTAATTCTCATCCAAAAGACCATTCATATAAAAATATTCAATTTCCATATTTAAATGGAATAATTAAGTTCTATTTTTTGTTCAATTATTTGCCATTCAAAGAAATGAACAAGCTAAGTGGCTCCAACAAGACATGACTGAAGTAGAAAAAATAGTTGAAACTCCATTGTTGAGCAAATGATAGGGGACTAGTACAGAAATTATGATAGAAATAAAAAGAATTTAATATAAATAAGTTTACTGCAAAATATCAAAATTTTTTTTCATATAAACTGTGTAAATCGAGGAAAAGTGACTGTCTAAACTATAGTATTATAAATAAATAAATTAAATAAATATAAATTTCTGATACTGACAAAAAAAGAGAATATTTTCGATGGTCTTCAGATTATTTCATTGTTTAACGAGAGAGAAGTTAATGAGTGTCCAACGCACTTTACTTAGAGGTTTTTGGGAAAATACAGATATGCTGCAACGATTGTAACTACTGCTGTATGTAATTAATTATTAGAAATTCCTTTCCCATTATTTTATTGAGTATTTCTTAAATATTAATATTACTTTTTAATCTGGAATACGTCTTAATATTAAAATATTGGAATTTCATGCATAACTACAAGCGATAATTGTTATTCAATTTAGTTTTATGGTGTTTAGGCACGTCCAGTTACACACACTCTGTCTGTTCCGAGTTGCTCCTATTTTAATTCATTCTCATTCATTTTTAGTTTTATTCGTACTAAAATATTCAATTTCGATTTTTATATTTAATAGGTACAATTAAGTTTCATTTTCTTAAAATTATAACATAGTAAACGGTTTCAATAAGACATGACTGAAATAGAAAAGAAGTTTAAGCTTCATTGTTCAGTAATTGAGGAAGGACACCTTGCTAGTTTCTTAGACGAGAATATATGAAGAAATTCAAATTGAAGCTTTTGGCACAATTCAAATGACTGAAACAGTAACAGCAGCAACAGTCGAGAATCACCAATAAATTTATATATTTGATTTTGTCTTCTTCTGTTAATAACATTTTCATCTTATTTTATTTGGTGGCTTGAAATTATTTATTACCAAATGCATTCAATTAAATGGAGATTTCATTAAAAAATCAAGATTTCAATGTTAATTTATGGTAATTTAATATTATTTTGAAAGAATGTCTATTAAATGATGTTATTAAATCAAGTCATTGCAATTAATTTATTATTATGTGTTACTAGATAAAAAGATTCTTAGTGCATAATAAACAACTTGGCAGTAATCATTAATGTTACTGTTATTTTTTCATGAAACTTGGTACATTTCTTTTTCAGAGGACGCCGATTTCAGTAGCGTAAGCGGACTTTTTCTAATAAAATTATGGATTCTGGATTTTTCAACCTTTCAATGTAATTTAGTAAGTCTTGGCTTTTAATAAAACTGGCTACAAAATACACCTTTCCCTCTTCACATTTAAAAAAAATCAATTCAACTTGCCTTAACGGATGGCCATCGTTAAAAATGTGAAATATGAACTTTGATTAACTGTATCACAGCTACTTTTCTTCTATTCGAAACGACGGTGTTGTAGAACTCATTATTCACCTCGATTTGGTTTGCATGTCGCTTTAAACCAAAGGAAATCGAAAAAGCGAATTATCAATATGCCTTTCATAACTAGCCATCTTGGCATCGATAAATATCAATTTTGGAGGCTTGTATATGCATATAAGCTAATTGAAATTCGGGCCAGTTTCGGTGTCCAACTGTAAAAGCCAATAACGAAAACGCTCGGGATGCGGTCTTAAAATGTGTATAATCAAATGCACCGGGAGGTATCGCCGAAGAATCCTAATTACCCCCCGACGGGGCCGTTTAAATTAATCGCACCGTATTCATTAACGGGTCGCGAGCGCGTTATTCGCAAATTTATGAGACGCAGAATGCGCGTTTTCCACTGTCACTGTTTGCCTTCTTACTTTATTAGTGTCGCATGTGTACAAAGTTAAAGAATCGTTTTCTATTACTTATATGTATGTTTTCGTTTTTGCCATATTAAAAGCCTCATTAATCTTATAGGAATGTTATTCCACACACACGCATGCAGCACTTTTCATGTTTCAACCAGATTTGTACGTATTTATCAATTAGTGTTTTAGAAAACAATAAATTTAACGACGCAATTGATAACTACGTGTATGGACAAATGTAATTTAGTGGCTTTGCGAAATAATGTCTAGGCATGCAGAAGATCAGGTTGTCAATTTGTGCCTGAGGGGAAGAGTCCCATATTATTTGAATTTCGTGCCTCAATTGTTGTAGGGTGTCTGGTAACCTGTGACATTCTCTTACTATCACATCCTACATATGTTCAATCGGGGATAAGTAGGAAGAACGATGTTGTAAAGGCAAACCCGTAACATGGGCATGTTCTAAACATTCAACGAAACATGAAGTCGAGAGTTATCTTGCTGAGACTGGACGTCCGAGATGCCGCAAAAGGTGTGGTTACGGACCCTAACATTTCCTGTGGACAACTGTGTCCAATCATGGTCCTATATAAACACAAATGATGACTTACATAATAAATAGTACCGCAAAATCCTGCAACTCCTGCTGTTCAGAACACCTAAATTTTTACAAATTACGTCTTTGAGGACCGTATTCATCCCTAAGCAATGTTGAAATTTGTCAAAAAAGTCTGCGTCTTTCACCATCTCAATTCATTCCATCATGGTCCTATTCTATTCATTGTTGTAATTGCGCACAAGAGTTGTATTAGTGTTGGGCTTCTCTAGTACCTCTAGACCACAGGAAACCTTCAATGTCTTCTTCCACTCTATGAAATCAAGTGAACCGCAGTATTAAACTGAATAAGAAATTTAAATAAACAAAAAGAAAAACAACTAAACGAAAATCAACAAGCTATTATCCATTAGTGGATCACATTGTATATAAATATTATTATAAAGTGCTGCCGTGGTTGACTTATTAATCAATTATTCATAACCAAGTGATTAATAATGAGTAATTTGTTGTATGTAATAAATTTAGATATTTATCGTTAAAATTAATTAATACTAATTACATTTAGATATTCACTTTTTGTAAATTTTAATAAAACAAAATAAAAGAATAGTGTTACACAAAATGCAGTCAATCATTAACAGTTAGTTTTACTTTTCAATAGAATCAAACAACGTTTTTTGGTAAAGTTTGCTGACAGTTATTTGCAGTTTCTTGATGCAATCACACAATTTACCTGTCAACATTAAAAGAAAATGGCAAAAATGCAACGGTTATCTGCACAAATCCTGCAACAAAGTGTCCTTTGTGTTCCTATCGCATTGTTTAATTAAAATGCACTCGGCGATAAAAGTCCCAAGATCGCAAATTGTTCATTATTATGTTGGTTAATCAGAAACACATAATTACAACGGGTAATATGCAGTAATATTTTTGTTAAAAAAAAAACAACTTTTCCTCACAATAATATATTTTATTTATAGACCATAAAGACTATAAACGGAGAACAGTACATTTATTACTTATTTATTATATATTATAAAATTAATTAAAACGTGTTTACAAACAACAACTGTCAAAAATAAAATTATTTATGTTCGCCATGATTACCGGCAGTAAAACACATCTTTATTACAAATTTTTGATTTTATGTGCCTACCTTCAAAATAATTTTCAATAAGGCCGACAGCTTTATCTAATCATATACAAATCTTAATTAACCAATATGGTTAATTACAAATAATAAACCTATATTATACGCACTGGGATTAATTATATTGATTAAATATTTCAGGCTATAATAATAATTACCGTTAATTATAATAGATTATTTATAGCTGTCCGGCGATATGTAAATGATCAAAATGTGAATTTTATTGGAGTTAGAAGTACCCAGTTAACTTATCGCCTGAAATATGCCTGATATGCTAAAATAATTGAAAACAGTGCGTCATGTCATCAAATGTTTTATGGACCTGTGATCATATGTAGTAACGGATACCCCATAATGACATGCACCTGGATATATCACATTGTTGCGACACAATTAAGCGCAATTTTATTCGACCTAACAATCTTCATCACGGTACACACCGACTGTATTTCTCCCGACAATCCGCATAACCCGTGCAATAAATACTTTCAATACCTTATTGTAACTTCCTGTACATTTATTGAGATCTACGCGCTATTAACTTGATGAGAACATGACCACCTCGACGTAGCAGTAAGTTTTTTTTCTGTTCGTCCGCTGCAATGTTCGGTAGCGGATAAATTGGCCACCTGAGATCGGAAACAGATTTGCGGAATCGATGTAAAAAATCGTCGCCGCATCGCATTTGAATTCCAATCGTGCGGCGTGTGTGCGGGGAACGACCATTGTTGTGGAGAATGGTGAAAGTGCTGGACATCGATAATTGCATGTATCGGCAAAAAAGTGAAGAAAAAACTTCAGATAGATTTTGTGGCGGCAATGGAATTTATTGACCCACTGGTGTATTAGAGATTGTTAGCTAAGTTTGTCCTTGTCAAGGACTCCTTGGAGACGTCAGTTGAATTAAATATACTTGGAGTATACATAATTTATATAATAATAATAATAACAGTAATAAG
Organism: Aethina tumida; assembly: GCF_024364675.1. Classification (NCBI taxonomy): domain Eukaryota; kingdom Metazoa; phylum Arthropoda; class Insecta; order Coleoptera; family Nitidulidae; genus Aethina; species Aethina tumida. The sequence continues at coordinate 57,836,672 of NC_065435.1, read as the reverse complement.
TAGAATAATTCATCAAATGCAGTTAAAAATTAATAAAGTAAGTAGGTAAAGTAAAAGTATAAATTTGGAAGGAATCACAAGAAACAATAAAGGAGTTTCATTAACGTGGATATGGTATCTGTCTGAATATCAAGAATAACAAGAAGACGGATAGAAAATAAAATTGTTTGTATGGCTAAAGGACAAGCATTTATTTCATCTGTTACACTTAAATGCATTTAAAAAGAAAGTGTTGAATGAGGACTCAGTGACCCAGCATATGAAGAGCATTGTGCGGTAACAAGCTTCATCTTTATAATGACATCTTTTCAGTTTGCTAATAAACATATATTCTGGACTTTGGGTCAGTGGAATGAATCCAAATTCAATCTCTTTACTAGCTACTGTCGCCGTCATGAAAGAAGACGTGTGGACAAACAATACCACAGTTAAATATGGTAGTAGGTCGGTTCTAGAGGGGCCTGCTTTTCCACATATGTTATAGGAGATTTACTTAGAAATTTATGGAAAATGACCAGGTATCTTTAAAAACATAATGCTATGTGCAAGTAACAATTATATGTGAATATACATTCTACCATTCTAGATTTAAATCCTACAGAGAACTGAAGTTTTTCTGTAACTTAAGCTAATTATTTAATTATGTATATATTTGTAGTAAATAAATTATGTATTATTATTATTAAAAAATCAATAAATAATTTATCATTAATTATTTAGATATGTAATTTATATTTTTCTGTAAATTATGCATTTTAATTTCGTTTCATGTTGTCAACTCAAGATCTGGAAATATTTTATGTTTATGCATGATATGTTTAATGATAAAATCATGATTAACTGTCATGGTAAAGTGCTACGACTTATTTAATACTTCATATGATATACAAATAAAAAAATGTATAAAGTGGCAATTAACAAAATGAATTAAGTTCTCATGTAAAATTTAATGATACATACAGTCAGTCCACTTATGCTGTAAACTTAACCGGCGCGTTAAATTAGTTTTCACTTACAACCACCTTCGGGCATGTAAAACTTTTTATAATATGTTTGAACAAAAAATATAATTAAGAACAGACGCGTTTAATAATAATTAATAGATACATATATCATTTACAATCATACATGACCAATTAATTTCGAATAATGGCTTTAGATTTATTCTTTATAGCACATTAAAACAATTTCAACAAATAACACGATAACTATACTCAGTGACACAGAAGATAAAATATTTGTATTCAGTGTTCCAATTCTAACAAAATTTAGTGTGTAAATAATAATTAGATTTTGAAGAGTTCTTGTGTTGCACTTCTTTTGATAATCCATATAATGTCCTCACAGCACAGTATTCATTTGTGTTTTGTTGTGTTTGAAGGATTAATGAAATATCATTTCAAATAACGTAGATACGAAGGCATGTAAGTTTTAGTCAAGTAAGTGAGTCTGATAGAGAAGTTCGTTTGTGGAAATTGACAATATGAATAACCAGAGTTGAAGCACTCTCTGTTGGAGAACGAAGTCTGAAGAAGATTGTGAACAGTATTGGAGAGATTCAGGAAGATGTCAAGGGACAAACGCTTCAAAACCAACGCCTTTAGCTCCTTACAAAGTTTTACGTAGCATCCATACGTTTTCTGAACTTTCCTTTCACATTGCAACGTGGTTGTCAAAGATTGGAATAACTTGCAGAACGGTAGGATATGAAATGATAATCGCAATTTTTTGTGGAGTAATCTGTACATCGAACAACTGCAGTTACTGTTCGCGGTGGCTTTGCATATGGTAGCAGTAGCAATTTTTATAAGACTTGATCTTCTACCAACACATTCGGGAAATTGTTAACTGACCTTGGGATGCTTCAAAATCCTTTTTCCCAAGAGAATTAAGCCCATATTATAATGATAAAGTTATTTATATGTGTTTCCAAGATTCCAATGTAAATTTGTTGTCATGCCAACAAGATCTTCGAACTTATCATTGATTGAACACATATTATTTAAGACATCATTCACAGAAGGTTCCAAATTCAGCCCAAGTAGAGGTGGCATGGAATTAACCATCTCGGCACATAATTAAATCAATGCGAATCAATGAGTGTCAACATCATCGTGGAGGTTATTAAATTAATAAAATAATATTGATCAATATATTGAACTTTTATCCCAACACCTAAAATCAATGAAATGTGACCACTGTATCTAGGTATTCCAATTTTTTGTCACTGAGCGCAATATATTTTTAAAGCTGGAGTTTTTGGTTTGAATTTTAATGACCAAATCCAGATCCCATTTATCCGTCGGTGTCATCCATCGAAATCTATTCTTCTCACATTGTTACGAATTAAAGATCATCCACCTAATCACGTTAAGAATCCGGATTACCGTTAAGACGAAAATCATTTAAATCAGGCATACCACCTCAGCTTTTATGCCGTCCGTCCGACAATGGTAAAATATTTTACGCCACTTGAGCTGATTTTTTAAGTTTCAAATTAAACACGCTTTGGACGACATAAACCCGGTAAACGCGGTCAGATTTCGCATCCGGTTTTCGTTTATTATCTGTTCAAGTAGAAAATCGTAACAAAACCGTACAAACAAACAGTTAAAAATTACTTGCACCATAAAGTCGGCTATGTTACATTTACAAGATGGACATTGTTATTCTGCTATTCGTTTGTTGTAATAGCTGTGGCAAATCTTCCTATTACGGTTCCATTGCTTATTTACATTTATACTTAATTCGCCGCCATTGTTGAGATTTCTGTGGTTATCTGTCGGTTAAATTAAAAAAGTCGATACAGGAAGTTTTTGCGGTATTTGTACGTATATGTCTCATTCTGTACGTTTCCTCAATTTAACAATTGTCAAATTTATTTTTTTTTTAAATTATCTTTTATCGTAAAATAATTAAATATTAAAAATCGTTGAAAAATGTTTTCGTAGTCAATTTTTGCTTTTTAATGAACGTATTTATTTAACGTATTGATTTTGCTTTACCAAAAATTTTAAGTTTATAAATTAAATAGAATTTTTATGTAATTTGAATTAAAAAAGAGAAAAGAAATTTTAAATTAAAAAAATTATTAAAAATTAAATTAATTTAACAATTAATTCAAATAAATAATAAATGAATCCTAATAAGAATTAAAAAATAATTTAATTTTTAAAAAATAAAATTTACATTAAAAACATGCAATATACAAAAATAAGAACATGTAAGAAACAGTTTACACATGTAAATATTTTATTTCTCTTTTTAAAATTTGCATAATATGTTTTACTGTGAACAATTTAACATTTAAGTTGGAAAGTATATTGTATTTATTTTTTATAAAAACAGTTTTGAAATCTACGTCATACTAATTTTATTATCTTTTAAATTAATAAAATTAAATAGTATTTTATTTAATTCGGATTTAGAGAAATTAAAATTATAAAAAGGGTTTACTATTAAAAGTTACGTTAAATTTGTATAAAAGTATATAAAAATTTTAGTTTATTAAAACTTTTTGGCCTATATTTTTTTAATTATTATCTTATTGTAAAATATTTAAATCCTAACTAGTATGTATTAATTTTTTTTATGAAAACAATTTTAAAATTTGCGTCCTACTGATTTTAGTTTCTTATATCTTTTAATTTAAACAAAATTAACAATAAATAAAATATATTTTATTCAATTTTAATTTTAGAAACTAATAAAAATGCTTTGATTACCAAAATTATACACAAAATTACGTGAACTAGTATATTTTTGTAACAATGAGATAAATAATTGCTAATTATATGCTGATTAAAACACAGTATTATTCATATTAACATTTCATTACTTTTAACGTTGAACGAATTATTTTTATGATTAGTTAACTCTGGTTTATGACAAAACTAGATTTTTGGATTATTGAAAAAATGAACTTAATATTAAATTAAAATCTCCGCAATATGACCTAATATTTCTGGAAATGTAATTACGTTTATATCAACAATAAATGTTTGTAAACTAACAATAATTCACGGTGTCAGTAAACTCATTTGATTTTCATTGAAATACACATTAATGAAACGTAATGGGTGGCAAAAAACTTAAGTAAAAACGTGACCGGCGTAAAACGAGTGGCAACTATGAAAACAGTATTGCCTTTAAGGATGTGCAAAATACCTTCATTGAATATATGAAACTTTTATAAATCTGTCAATTCGCCGGGAAAGATATTGAAAACTTATTGATGGCGGCATCGTTTTATCTGTTAATTTATTACAGTACTAGATAAATTTTAAAAGCACTTGTTTTCGGACAAAAAAAAACAATTAAAATACATCACGTCGAACGCCTAACCAAGATGCATTACCAGAAGTAATCACAATTGCTAATTTATTTAGGCCAAACAAGTTAAACGTGTCTCGCGCTGTTCTTAAAATTAATTAGCGTCTTAACCTAAAACTGCTAATCCACATAAATGCATTAATTAAATAAAGAGCACCATAAATCGCGCCTGTTTTAGGCATTAGAGAGCGTGTGAGAGAATCTCGACTCATTTTTTTTTATTTAACTTCAATGCCATTAATTGTAGCAGATTTATTAGGTGCTTTTGTACACAGTATCAATATGTATCTCACGCACTGCAGAATCAATTAAGTAATTTATTAAGCGACCGTGCTTATTTATGCGCGAAGATTTTAGCTGGCCGTAATTAAAAGATTGGTCATATAGTTTAGGAAACGTCGGTTGATTGATTTTGGAAGTATTTCGACCTAAATACCAGCACAAAAATTTTATTTCAAACTATTTAAAAATAAATTATCGATATGTTAATATAATATTTGATGATGATTTATAGGGTGGCCAAAATTGTCGAGGTGGTCGTTCATATCTCAGTAACTACTAACCATATAGAGGTATAGCAGCAACTTTTATTGTTCCTTCTAATTTTCCAATTAAAGGTCATTTAAGATATTTGATTAATTATAATGAGAACATTTACTGTTTATTTTATAGTATTACTTTTATCAACAACTACCCGTTAAAGAATTATAACTTTGTATTATTTAGTAAATATACTTTATTTAAAGTCGACATCTTGTTTCATTCAAAACTTACAGGTGAAGGAGTTTTACAACCCCACTGTATATTATATTATATTAATTTCACATTAAGCAATGAATTAACCTTTGTTCTTCTTTCTTCAACGTGTTTTAAAGTGTTTGTAGTTTATCTAGGGTCCAAACTTTTGTTTGGAGGACGTCGAATTAATAGAAATATTATTTAACCTTTGATTATATTAAGTTAAACTTGGATTCATCACTCCAAAGTTAACTTCGCCAAAATTTTAGAAAGTAATTGATATATTTTTGTGCAAACTATACTCTTATTCGAATATTTTTTTTTTTTTTTGGTACCAGTGGTTCCTCTACTAAAATACACCCTTGGAAATTTTGTAATAATGAATAAGAATGAATAATGAAATATATTATATATATTTTATATTAACTGGACACAATTTGAATTAAATCCTCTAATGAAATATCTAACAAAATATAATATTATCAGAGAGTGCTGAGGACGACAACTTCTGTGATTTGGTTGCTCCGTATATAATATTATGCTTATGATACATATTAATATTATGTAATATGCAATAATGTAATAACTTAATAATGACATCCTAGGGCTACAAAAAATATGAGTATGTACATAAAACTTTCAAAAATTACAAATCGTTTTTTTCTTGTATTTATAATTAGATTCTAATGGCAACGTAATTCACAATGGAATGTTTGGAAATGAGATGCGAGATAAATGAGAGTTGTTTAATAGTTTGCCTGGAAGTACAGGGATTTTTTCGTTTCGAACAATGTTGCTATGTCCAAAAGTGTCGGACTGTGTTCGCACTTTTTTCCAACAACCCGAGACAATACACCTGTTGTCTGTGGTAGATTATGACAGACCGTGTACGTTTATCTAAAATGGCAAACCGTTTTGTTGACGTTCGTGCTTCGTTCCGGGAATCGGCTCGATTACGGCCCGAATGGGCTTTATGCGTCTTAAAATGGTGATTGGAGAACGATCAGAGTCTATTAGACGGTTTTGTCACGCACGTCGCGGAATTCACCGGTAAAAAAGACTAGTTCAGCGATCGGACACTCTTTGCCTTGCCACTGGTTCACGCAAAATACGCACCGACATAGAAAAGTTTCCCATGGGATCACCGACAAGGAAATTGTCGAGAAAATATTGCGCTCGAAGCAATTTCTTACTTTGTGCCTCATTAACGAATAATAAGACGCTTTGATGCGTCATTGTTATTTTTTATGTCCATTCTCGAATTCGTTCCTGCTGGACAACGTTTGGTAGTACCGAAGTGATGTGTTATTGTAGCGAAATTATCCTATCATTAAATATATCAATTATGATATGTCAATATTGAAATTGAAATTTTAATTTTGAATAAAATCTCTTACTTAAAACTTAAAATGTGTTTTTTTTTTCCTTTATTAGTGAGCGGGAGAAGTAATTCTACTTTTGTATTACTTTCTTTTGGTTTGAGCAAATTATAATATATTGAGTATGTTTAAAACTAAAGAAGAACTACCTTAAACGAAATATAATAAATAAACTATTAAACGTTGATTCACACAGTGTGGTGTTGATGGATCATTAAAAATAAACAAAACTTGTCTGATGTGTTTTGTTTTTTTTTTTTAATTTAAAACGTGTTTAAATTATGGACAACGTGTCACAATTAAGTGTAATTTCAACTTTTCAAACACACACGACGAATTATTAATATTAACAAGTTGGACTAGTTCCGAACATAATTGTGACACTAACGAATGGACCACAGAAGCAATTATGCGTGGACGGTTAATTATCCCTATTACACAGCTTAATTTTCTAGGCCATTTAAAAAGAAAACAAAAGCATTTAGGCCTATGAAGACGTCAAATTAATGTTGTCAGTCTCGGAGCAATTACATATGTTATTAAAATTCCATGCGTTTATTTTCAACGTCCTTTGATGGTCGATTAAACAGTTGATTGTGTATTAATCGGGCATATTAAATATGTTATTTGTAGTTAGTCGTTTGAAACTTGTGTGTCGATGTTCAAAGGATTAAATAGTTGTTGATAGATATGTTTTCCGTAAGGAACGGTAGATCATTTCTGCTTCTCAGAATAAGATTAAATCGTACATTGTAGACTGTTCTATCATGTTACGTTTAAACAACATAATGATTAATCCGAATTAAACCGCATAATGACTACACAATTATTATTGTTGTAGTAAATATATTTTTCGTGCTGTAAACGTAATAAGTCTAGGCGTTTAGGTATTGTAAACCAATAAACCTATAATTAGTATAGTAATTACTTTGCAACATTTTAAATATTTTCTAGAATGTTATTATCAGATTAAGAAAAAACTAGTCAACTTGATTAGTTTATTTTGTAACCTTTTCTTTCTTTTGATTATTTAATTTAAAAATTTGTATAAATTAATGTTGTATAATTAATATTTATTATTATTATTAATACAAACAGGGCAATTTCATGGATGTTAAAACGCTATTATAATGTTTAAATGCTATCCATTTATAGATAACATTTTTTCTGGGTAATTTAAGAAACATTTATCTTGGCCATTAAATACTTTGAAAACAGTATATTTATTTTATGTTTGTTTTTATTATTATGTTAATTTTACTGTGCAATATTGTTACGACATTCTATAATCCACACGGGAAGTACATTGAAATAAAAAATAGCGTGATATTACTATACTATACTATATTAAAGTCTAAAAAAATACATTTGTTTTAAAATCAATATTTCGCCATTAGTATCTTTAATTTAATCACTATTTGAATAATTAAAAACATTTTTAAGAGTAGTAAATTAAATAAGAAATGTATTAATTAGTGCAGGGTGTCCCAAATTTGATTATTACATGTCCAGAGCTTTCGAAATCTAATCTAGAAATAATCTAATAACTTAGTTATACGTAGTATAACTTTAGAAATATATCTCCTTAAAATTTTGAATTAATTGTACAACTTTTTTATTTCTAAACAATTAAGCTTCCAAAAATATATGTCTAACGTATACATTTGAAATAAAATAGTTGCACAAGGTCAAGTTAAAGATAATCGTAATTTTAAGGAGGTATATTTTTAAGACAAATATTATATAAAAAGTTCCAAAGTTTTTATTATTTCAGATCAAAGTCCAGTTTCATATACTTCAGAAATATTAAAATATTGTTAGAGCATCAATTAAAAATAGCATTTTTGGAGGGTGAAGTTAAATCTTAGCTAAGGATAGTCACAAATTTTATATTTTTGGTATTTCTTCCGATATTTTAAAAGCAATTTTATTAATGTTTTTCATTTGAAAAAAAGTAATATATCTTGAAATTATAACGATATTTTTTAGGTATCTTTTATTAAAGTGTCTACACACATCTTTTATTAGAGCTGTAGACACTGCTGATCTAGAAATGCTCACAATCTAAATCAACCAATTTGGAACAGCCTGTACATCCGAAGGCTAATTAAAACAGTAGAACAATAAATTAATGTAGCATCAAGTCCAGGAAGGAAAGATAAACAATTAGCGTGCAGTTCAAAGTTCACAAAAATCACAAAAAAAAACAGAAAAACAAAAAGCGGGCATAAATTAAAATTAATATCCGAGGCATTCCGAGTACTGTTATTGTTATGTAACCAGTAATTACATTTGCAACCAATTAGAGTGCAACAATCGGGCGTTATGTGAGAGTCGAGGCATTATCCGTTCGAATGAAGTTATGAACGTACTTGTGACGTGTGATTCTTGATTATCATTTGTTTTGTTACAATTGAATTAGCCGCAAATGCATATGAATAATGAATGTAAGTGTCGGTTGTTACGGCCAGAACTGTAATATAAGATGAGATGGAGCATGTGGTATTCATGGTAATCAGTTCAAAATATGCATCATTAGATGTTTTGAATTATTGAGCCAGTTTATTTCAGACACTCAGAGAATTACAGAAAGTTTTTATCTTTCAATTTCACGTATGGGGTATTAAAATCAGAATATTTATATCAAACAGTTTTTGAGTGTTTGAATGTTCACAGCAATAAAGGCGACTCCCTGTATGTTAATCTATGAAAAGAGTCAATTATTAAATTTAGTGTTAAATATCAAATATTTAAATGCCAAAAATTATTAATTAATATTTGAAAACCACTTTTATCGAATATTTATTAATTTTTTCTTAATTTACAAAAAATAATAATAAAAATAATTTAAGTCATTAAATTTGTTGTATTTTAATTAATCATTACTTTTAAGTAATTAAAATATTTTCTAAAATCCATTGTATTCTGGGGGCCATTAGAAAAGACGTTACGTTTTCCTTTATTGTCCATAATTAAATAAAATTCATTAAATCCTCGATTCTCTATTCTTTGCCATGAAATTGTTTGGCTTTATCTCTCGCATCGTGTGGTAAAAAGCCTATTTATCCACGGGGTCAAAAGGTAATAGCCGCACAATGATTATGTAATTTACTCCTATAAATTAAATAATGCTGTTGTTAACACTATAGCCGTTGAATTAATAACAAGTCTCAGACGTTTGCTTTCGTTTACTTCTCTTTTGAGATTGCCACTCCATGAGAGCGATGAAGACGTGCCATGCATACGAGGTCAATGAGCAGCGGGTGAAGAAAATGGAATATGTAATTATATTGATTGTGAGATAGAAATAATCATGTATCGATGATTTATAACAAAATTACTTGTTTGACCCGATAAAGATAATTTGGTTTCCGTGTTAATTTTCTTAAACGTCATTGTTAGCGTCGATGGCAATCAACATTTTTACCCTCGCCTATTTAAGTACGATTTCTATGCTAATGACACTGGTTCGTTACTTGGTTTAGTGTGGTTCTATAATCCACAATGCAAATGTTGAAAAGAAGCAGTTTTATTAAATTATCGAACGGTACATTGTGCATATAAAATCCATTAACATAAAGTACTCGATTAGTTCCCGTGCAAAGATTTATGTACGCGACTCGTTTAATTATGCACCTATTTGGAGTCAACAATAAGACTATTTGTCAATACGGTTTCTCTCACAACAAGACACACATACGCATGAAAAAGCAATAAAAATACCACAGGAAAATAAGAATCCTGCAGGATGCTGCCGAGAACAATCGGAGGTCGAAAGGGTACGACACCGGGTAACTGTACCGATCATACTAGGCAATCAATACGATAGAAAAAAAAACAACATGCGACGCGCATAAATCACATAATTTTCCTAAACGACGATAATTCAGACGCGGTACGGTACCGATTGGATACAGTTGTTAGACGACGTCGTAAAGTTTTGATGATTGCATCTATATTTTCCGCATAATCGTTCGCTTCCAGATATCGAGGGAAAATCACGAGGTCTACGTGAAGGTCACGATGAAAGGCAAGGCAGCAGGAAATAGGAGGATGGGTTTATCGCTGAGTTGTCTCTTCAGGAACCCACTTTCTATGTTCGTTGGATTTTATTTAATGTCGATAGCCTGTTGTCGTTGTATCTTAATTATTGTTTATGTTTAACATGCTAATATTTAATAAATTATTTAAAATGGATGTTAATCGTTTTCTATTTCTCGGTAGTTAATTTAGGATTTCTTCTATTCGAAAAATTAAAAAAAAAAAACATTCAGGGTTATAAAAAAATTGGATTTTGCAACTTTTAAAATGGGTTTATAACAAATTTTATAAAAACATGCATATTAAACAGTCTATGGCAGAATAAAAAAAATCTATTGAATTTATTCATTTTAATTAACTACAAAACTATTGTATTATCAGATAATGACTACGCAGTTCTTAAAAATAATTGAGGCAATTTTCAATGTTACACCACGTTCTCTAGTGACATCACTTAGTTGTATATAGTAGTTGTATATGAATTAATTAATGTGTATTATGAGTATTTCCAGAGTAGATAAAGGTCACTTTCTTTACATCTTTCCTTAAAAAAAATATTATAGATTTAAATGGAATTTAAAATAGTTTTTGTTTTTAAAATATCGGAAAAGGTTTGCAAAAATATATAATTTTAATTTAATTTAATAAAAATTGATGTTCAAATATAATTAAAATGATTTCATTTTAATTGTATTTAATTTTATACATACGCAGTGATTGTTACATTAATTTCAGTCAATAAAATGTGTATTTAGTTTATAACTGATTAGAGTAGTACTTGCACAGGTATTTGTCGAATGGATAAATAGCTCAACAAGTAGATGTGTTCGGATAATTAAGTCTAGGTGTAAATTAACTCTATAACTAAATCTGGGGTCAATCAGATCGAACTCGTAGGTAGACTCAATGTTGCACAGTTGTTATTTCTTGCTTGTGTACTCTTTTTATAAAACTGGCTCTACTTCAGAAAGACCAAGGAGTGGTAGACCAAGGAGAACTACCGCAAATGAAGACCGATATTTGACACTGAAAGCCAGTAGGGACCCCACAGAACCCCAGAAAACTCTGCAAGGGCTCGTATCGCTCCAGTAACGGAACGAAGTCGCTTGAGAAATGCAGATTTTCATTCACGAAGACCATTATAATGCTTACATTTATCCCACCACCAGCAACAATTGGAATGGGCAAGGTCTCATGTTCACTGGACGGAAGAATGGGATTCTGGCCCCAGATGAAGACCCATTTCAAGGAGATTCCAGTACTCTATAATTTCGCCGATATGGACTAATATATAATATAATATAATAATAATATAATATTTTAACTAAATAAATTTTATTCTTTTATTTTTTTTTTTGTCCAAGAGAACTTACTTTTAATAAAAAAAATCTAGAAGTTAAAGTAACTAAAAGTGATGATGATATGATTTTATTATTACAGGCATATTATTTTATCCTAATCAATTATTTATTTAAATCGAATTATAAATAAAAAAGTAACGGGTTTTCTCCATCTTGATTATAATGTTAAACACTGCCTGCATATATTTTTGTAGTGTCATAATTTTAATCATAAAAAAAAATGTTTACTAACCGTGTATGTCGTCTACGCATATCCTGAGATCTTCCCTGAAGGCCGGCAGGTGTGGATGACAGCGACACGTGCACCTCTCCTGCGTGGAGAGCGCCGCAGCCGTGCCGCTGCTCAGACCCACGCACATCTCGTCGCTGCACGCATCACCGGCAACCGTTTGGCTTCCTGAAACCAGTAAATCAATGCATAAACAATTCCCCGTTTTGCATACACTCCAACAAATCAAATAAGAAAGGGTGATGCTAAATTGTGTTCCGTATTGTTATTATCCGGTGTCCGTTGTGGGAAATGTTTTATTTAAATTAACGACCCAAGCCAGTGTTAAAAGGTACTGAGAGTACTTGCCAGCTCGTGATGCGCCTTTGGCAAGTTAGTTTTAATTTGTCTGGATTATTAAGCTTGATTAACTATTCATAATACCTTAAGGTTAAGTTTGTTGGCACAAAAACCTATTAATTGTTTTATAAAGGCGATTGACAGCAAATCCAATGTTATTTTTAACGAACGGGGTAGATCGCAATCTGCTGAAGGAACAATCAGTGTATTGCACCATATGGACGATGACGTGCGAAATTCGCAAAATCTTAGTTAACTGTTATTCTTAAATGATGTATTCTAATGGTATTCGCAGATCAAGAATCTAATTAAATTCCTTAAAATGCATAACATATTATTAAGTCATTTTGTGCTTATTGTCCTTATTAAAAAATATATAGACTGTATATCTATATATTTTTTAATACCTTAAATATCTTAAATATTAAATAAAATATTTAAAAATGAATTATAAAACATTTATTTATGGAAAAAAGTACTGTTTTCGGACTTTAATATCTTCAGAAGTGATGACAGACACTTTGTTCTAAAAACAGTAGACTTCACTCAAAATATGTTCTATTAAACATGATGGTAGCAGTTTTATGGTTTGTGGTTGCTTTCCACTTATGGACCCGATTCACAAAATAGAAGGCAAAGTAGATCGTTTTGTATATCGTAACATATTAGAAGTTGTCATGCTACTCTATTGTGAATGGGAAATGCTGTAAAACTTTATATTTCAGTATGACAACATACTACCAAGCTGGTAAAAGAATTGTTTGTTCAATAAAAAAATCAACATCTTAAAGTGGCCAGCTCAATCATCCGATCTTAATCCAATAGGAAACTTATGGGAGATTGTGGTTAAGAAGATTAGAGCATATTACATCACAAATAATACACATTATTATTTAATAGAACAAAAATTAGTCTAAGTATATGTTGTTTAGAATTTAAACAAAAAGAAAATCGCTTAATTTTATCCGATACTCTACATAGATGACCTACAGATAAAATACTTCAAAGAAGTAAGGTTTTCAAGAAAACATTTTAATTTAATCTTAAATATTTTTTTGGAGAATTTTTAGGACCAGTCTCCGACATGTCTTTAGACGTTATTATACCCGTTGGAGCATTCTTCAACATACGTGTTTATCTGTGTCGTGAATAAAACCACCTCGACATATTTTCCAGTTCTATGTAAACTACCTGTTGATAAATATTTATTATATCAAAGTGGAGTAACGAAAACAAAAATAAAACTGAAACTTTCTTTCAGTACTACGCGAGGCTGTGTATCTTTTATACGTCCAAATAATAATTAATATGAATTTCTAATTTATACTACGTCTATATTCATTTGACACACGTCATTCTTTATTGTAATTAACTCTTCGCATATATAAAGACTGACGGAAAAAACTTTAGAAGCGATTGCTTTTATTTTTAAATTAATAATTTATATGGTAATAAATCAGTCGATTATGATGTGCGAAAACATACCATTAATATTGATATTAATGACCGTTTATTAGTCTTGAATATTTTTGTCGATTATCATGTGAAATCCAACAATATTTTACCCGTGACTTTTACGTCCGCAAACGTTTCAATTATTTAAAAAAAAAGGAAAACTTTTAACGATTTAATAAAATTAAATGCTAAAGTACAAAATATTATATCGCAAGCCTGCGGAAGCCGGGCAGGCAATTAAAGCTTCAAGCACGATAATTTACTGCCACCAGTTTCGATATGGTTAAAACAGGTCGAATCGGTGGATTCCATAATTTTTCGAGAAAAACAAGCCAACTGGTCGAGTCGTTTGTGCCGTGCTAAATAAAGTTCACCGCTCGGGAACGGATTAAAATCGGTAATTGCATATAAATAAACCAGGAATTTTCTTATGATATATGTGACGCGGACATGGATTTGTGGCGTTGTAGCGGTCCACGTTGATTATTTCATACTACTAAAGTCCGAGGCATGCTATATGTCGGTACTGAATTGCTACCTGGGTTTAATAACGTGCTATTACAACGTCAAGGTTTGATACAGAACTATCTAATCGTTTGAATTTATGCCAATGTCTGTTGAATGAATTATTACGATTGGTTTTGCTGGTCATCTTCGCGATAAGATACAGATATTGATATTGGTTCAATTTTGCCAGTCTCAGTAGGAAGCAAGTATTAAAATAATAGAAATTTCTCCAATATATGCTACGATCAATGAAATCAGGACATCCACAAAAAATTGTTTTAATTAAATTTGATAGGAGCTTTATAGGAATTGTATAATATGTAGGTCCATCTCTCAAATCTCCACACTCAGCTACTCGTGCTGGCGGAGTTCCACATTACTTGAATTTTATGCCTTAATTGTACGAGGATCTATAGTCGCCTGAGAAGAATAGTCAGTCTTCTTCCTGTTATATCCCACACATGTTCATTAGGTGGTAAAATGAGATGGCAATGCACAATCATGACACATGTTTGTTCTAAACATCTCATTGAAACACGAACACAGTGGGAGACCTGCTTCCTTAACAAATAAATAGTCCCCCAAATCATTACTCCCCCTCTTTGTACCATGTGCTGTTCTAGTAAATCTTTCTCCTTAGGATCTTCTTTGACAAAATCTATTCTATTCAGGGGTCGGTGGATAAACTAACTTCAGATACTACTAAATGATTTGAAGGAGGTATATTGACGATGAAGCAATTGGTCGGCTCACTACATTATGTTAAATAGCTCATTTGTCGACATATAACAGTCTCTAGAAAGCTACACTTGCAGTACATTTTTCTAGTACCCATCTAGTACTTCTTGGTCGTATAGAGCCTTCGATATGGCCTGTCGATTCTGCAGTCCCCCCATGCCATGTTTAAATTTGATATGTAACCTACAATATAATCTAATAAACTTTTTCGATAATGATACGGTAGATTCCCCCTGGAATCTTCCTCTATCTTTCTCGCCTTATTTTCTACGCCATTGAATATTTTTTAAAATTATTATGCTTTCCATATTCTTGGCACAATTTACAAAAAAGGTATTCTTGATTAAATTTGATTATCATAGAAATTAAAGTGATTTCCATATGAGAAGGAATGATTCAGGAGAAACATTTTTTTTAACTATTGAATAAAATATATTTAAAAGACAAAACAAGAAAATATGGCAGACTTTTTGAATCTAGAAACATGTAAAGCATAATTCAACCCAATCCTACAGAAAGGTAATTATAAAAGATGAAATTTTATTGTCCAAGAAACTCAGTTATGAGAGTATTAAGAAATGTGAAATATAGATTTAAATCCGTTTTCACATAAATTGTTTTGTTTTAACACGATTTTGAATATGTTATTAATTTTTATTGATTCTCATATTATTATATTATTTTCTTTTTTTTAATAGTATAACTTTTTTTTATAATATATTTAATGTATTAAAATGTGTAAGCACGAAATAAATTCTTGAGTGAACTCTAACAAAAATTTTTATTAAATATTATTTACTCCTAACATATCTATGATGTAAAAAAAGTACACCTAGGAATCAGAAAGTAGACTTTTAAGGATTTTTTATGTTACTTTATACTTAAATACAATATATATGTAAATAACTATAATTTTTATTGAAAATAATTAAAGAAACATAAGTATATGTATTTTATTATTAAAAAATTATTCTCCTTTTCTCAAAACTAGTTGAAATCACTTAGTCCCTTTTAATAATTAATGATTCAATTAAAATGCTTCCATACTTTTCTCCCGTGTGTAATATTATTGTTTAACTAATTGTTTGTAGTTAATGAACATTATCACGTATGCTCATTAGGTGGTAATTTTCAATTCATATGTTAATTAAGAGATAAATCTGCATCGGGCGCGATCTAATCCTCTTTAACGACGAGATAAATTCCAATGTTTGATGTGTTACGAATTTTTCCTCACTCGCGAATGACAAACGATGACCTGCTGGGATGTTAGTAAAATCTGTCGATAGGTTATTAGTTATGCCGCTGATTATGCAAATTGGTAGCGGAAAGGTGGGACTCGAGAACGCACAAACGAAGCAATATTTTAGCGAAGCGCATTTTTGAATCGGTCACACATCTTTACATGCGTTTTGTCGGATTAGTTTTCGATTTTTTTCACCGGGGAATGAGATGCCAGGGGGCGTCCCAGTTACGTTGGATAAACACGGAATCGTATGTAAATCACTGCAATTACGGTGGCGCACAAGGATCGAGCTTAGATGCATAACTGAAGATTGTTGCGCTTGCAACTGGTTGAAAATTAAGTGGCTAAATGTCGCACATTGAAACATCAAATTCAATCCCGTCAGGCAAAATGTTTTGCAACTAGATAGTTAGATCGTATTGTGTGGACCTTATCGGAGTCGTCACAAACGCATCATTATAAATTTAATCTTGAGATTCACTCGTTAGCCGGGTCCGAAGAATGAACTTGTCAAAACATTTCGCCGTGCAACGCGTCCGGAATACAAAACGGGCCCAATAAACCCGACTATTAACCGGCAAAAGTGCAGCCAGCCTCCGCATTATTGCTCCGGCTTTCATTAGCAAATTACAAGGAAAATAACTGTACGCGTAAAAACGATATCTCGACGTTATGAAGTACGCTCAATAATAAAGTATGCTTTAACTTAGTGATAATCGACGTGAATCGACTTGTGAACCGGCAACAAATAAGCAATTTATTGGAGAAGTTATGCGACTGGCTTTCCCATTTATTTGTTTGGATGTTGTAATGTATGTGTTTGCACTGAAGTAGGCATATTCCCATCGGTCTAATTGCAAGTTTAATTGTAATTAGAGATGATTAAAAAATAATCATGCGAAATTTATTAATAGTAAACATCAGCAGTCTGCTGATAAATCCTGAAAAGTTTCTATCGGTTTAATTAGAATTGTATACGAGAATGTAAATAAACAACTGGCTGGAAGGAATTTCCTATTTAGAAATGCAGCACTGCACTTAATGGAAATTATTCTTTTTTTACTTTGAATAAAAACTTTATTGTTAATATTACAATGTAACATTTTAATCATAGAAAAACATATCATATTCTTGAGCTAACAATAAGAAAGAAAATATTATACACACAAACAATCTTGATGTTTGTTACGTAATATTAATGTTTGTTTAAATTAATTTAAAATGTGTTGTTTTATATTAAATAAAAAACATATATATATAATTAGTATATAATTTTTAAAGTTGAAATAAATCTTTTCTTCATAGTGGATTACGTTAAAACTGATAAAATGGTTTCCTCACTTGATGCATCATTAAAATCACCATGTTTAAAACATTGTACATATACAGTGCTGGCCAGAGAATTAGCACACACTATTTTTATAGTTAATTAGTAAATGAACATCTCTAATTAAATATTTTATTTTTATTTAAAATAATTACACTATATTCTTTCTACAATTATTCATTTTGTACTTAATCTAAACAATATACAATGTATTTTGGTCATGTATATAGTATTATATACTTATTAAATACCACGTTTTTTAACGGTTTTTGATGTTTTAATCGAAACTTTATGTCGTTCCATAAGTTTTTACTTGGAATTAGATTCGGACTTGAGCTTGACAATCAAGAACTTCAAAATGCTTATCTTTCAACAAATTTGAGGGCATGCTTCGGTATCATCAATCATCAGTATCATTAATAAAAATCACTATATTAACTAGTAGACTATCACTGGGCAAATAGTTTTATTACATACATGCAACGATCGATGTTGCCAATAATTTTCTGTAATGATATTACACCATGTCAAGAAGAGGAACTCCAAACTTTAAAGTTTCCTCCATTCCGTTTTAAAGTTTTTGTACTGTATCTAGGGTCCAAGATTTTATTTGGAGGACGACAAACGTATTGTTTATCTTCCGATTCTATTCAACTTGGATTTATAACTACAAAGTACTCTTCGCCAAAATTCTGGAGAATAATCAATATATTCTGTGAAACTTTAGTCTTGTTCAATTTTTTGATACCAGTGATTTCTTTACTAAAATTCATCCTTACAAGGTTTATTCTTTCAGTCGACGTCTCATTGTTTCACTGGACAGACTGGTATTGTATGACACAATTAAATCATTTTTATTTGTCTAAAAGACTCCTATCATTTAGACAAATAACTGATTTATTGATTTTACCAATTTCTCTGTTTATTAAAAAAATTAATTGGGATGTTTTATTATATTTTCAAATGAGTGTATTGTTTCGTATTTCTAAATAACATTGTAAACTGTTTTTCGAAAGTATCTCAAGTTTTTAGTGATGTCAGCAATATTTAGACCTTAGTATTTCTTGTTAGTTATTTCTTTCTTTTCTGAAGTGCCATGTTTTTGTCTTATTACATATTCAATAAAATAATATAAATATGTTACTACTCAGAATAAATTCTTACTATTAAGAGTATTGTAAAATAGTTCCACAAAAATATATTAAAAATAATATCTAAAGTCTTTCTCAACATGTGTTGCAAAATGAGTATGGAAACGTATGGAATAATAAAATATATATATTATTATTATATATTCAGGACAAATTTTGAAATACATTGTTTTATGAATTATCTTATAAAACGTTTAATTTGATATTGCGTGATATTTCTTTCGTCATCACTGTAGCTTTAAATAGTATTGAGACGTACCTTGAGAAAATATATCTCCGCTGTTCTGACGTGTGATGTGCAGGGGTGCATTCATGCCTTCCAGTGAAAATACTGGCGAAATTAACAGCATCAATAGCCATGACGCTCGTATTGCTCCAAGTTCTACCTCCATCTAGTCAAACACGATCCACAATCACTGTTCATCTCCAATTCAAGCTGAAACAACAAATAAATCATAACAACGTACTTCATATTTACCCTACAGGTTTCAACTTCTTTATTTGTAAAGAAAGAAACATCCCTTCGAGATGTATCTCCAATATTCTAATAAATTTAATAGTAAAATTAGATTAAATAATCTTGTTTCCATTAACAAAATAAATGTATATTAACATGTCGAACGGTGGATCCGTAAATATGAAAGTTTTATAAGGACGAGATGAAACGCGATACTTTTAATTAGATGCTAAACAATACCCGAACGGGTTCCCTTTCAAAATCAATGTCGACGCATTGTTTCGTTCACCTTCACTTTCACATTATGTAGTTTTGATTCGCACGGAAGCTACGCATCCGATTATGATCCCGTGAATGCTTGAGTCAGTGCAAGTATGTTAGATTAACTTTCATTGAACATTTATACATATACAGTGCGTCGTCCGCTCAAGTTGGCAGCACATGGGAAATTTTTTTATTTATTAGTTGTGTGAATAAATGTAAACTAATGTTCATCGTCCAAACGTTAAAAATGTGCTAAAAATTGTGCATCTTGCTCAAAATGAAAAAAAAAAGAAACGTTGTTTTTAATGAGGAGCAAATCATTAAAAGGATCAACGTGGTAGATTAAAATTAATAAATATAATATAGCCCCACATACCTGTTTGGTTTTAGTTTAGCGCCAAGCTAAATGTCATTTCTGAATTGTTCCAAAAACTGCCAACTTAAGACACACCGTATCTTTAAGCCGACCTTTGTTTTCTTCCCATATTTACTTTCTTAGGTACTGAAAGATGTGAAGTGCATTGTCATAGAATCTAGATCAAATGGTATTATATATATCAATTTCATGGTCCCATATTTTCTCATAAATTTACGTTACGTTGCCCACTAAATTTGCGAATGCTTTGGAGTTTTTTATTATTAATTATGTTTAGAAACACAAAGTTGAATAGATTTTCAGCATTAATAAGTGTTTACCACCTAGTGTAATTATGGACGGGTACTAATCGTGAGAATGATTTAGACCTGCCATCATTAAGTATAATTTACTTTTTTTTTAACCGATTTAAGTTTATGAATTGTTTTCAAAGCAATTTTTCCCGGCAATTTCATTTAATGATAATTGTTACATTTTAATTTCAAACGCAATATTGTTTATTACTCCATAAAGAGAAAATGACTTTAATCTCTTGTATCAACACGATTTTTACTTTTACCAGACAAATAAATAAGTAAGTAAAACGTAAATAAATATAAAAATCCTCGATAGCGGTTCTTGGTACACGGTCGGAGATTAAAGGCATTTATCGCGACAATTATAAATCCGAAGCTCTTGGTTTTTGCAATATTTAAATTACACACTGTCGCTTAACATTAATTAGTTCCGTTTAACGATTGCACTGTGAATAGGTCTGGAGGTGAGATACGTCGATGGAGTGATAAAAGGCTTTTAAATCGCGTAATTACAGACATCTTTAGGTAATACATTGATTTCGACCATCTGGCTCTGCGATCCGTAAAACGGTGTCTGAGTGTTTTATCATTTCTCGGCTTTCAATGCGATAACTGGAGATAAATTGTGGAAATAGGAAAAAACCGCCATATGTCAGACCGATTTAAAACCCTATAACTGTGATTTAACATATTTTTCTTCCGTTGTCAACGTCCACACATATTTATTATTGGGAACTAGAATTTCACAATCGATTTCTTAAATTTCACAACAACGAACCACCGCACCGAAAGTCGAACGCAGGTGAGCAAACTTATTTGTTTTACATAATTTCAATTTTAATGATCTTCCCCGTTGTGCGTTTTCCTCTGTGGTAACATTTCAATCGACTTTCGTTTTCCTGCAACAATTTCTGGTATGCTAAACGTACTACGCCGTTGCGGGCAGAGATTTTTCAAGATATGCGGACATTTGCCTATTATCAATTACATGTACCTTTTACATTTACGTAGATTTGATCTACACACTTGTAACGGGAACCGCATAGGCAGCTGCTCCTAATTACCCTTTAGGAAGACATTATCCGCCTAATTGACAATAGATCAACCAACAACGCCAAACCAATCGCACACCTTCACAATATTTGGACCATTAAAATGTGCGCAATCCTCAATTAAATGCCGAGCCGCACCAGTTTCAATGCGAAGGATTATCAATCAGTACCTAGACTCGTCGTAATATCAAAACGGAATTTCTTCGATTGATACATGAATTATGTTGAACGGATCCGCGGACGTAATCCGTTCGTAATCCGTTCGGATGGTGAGATTCGTGGTGTTGATTTAGCCGTAAATTATCCGCACAGGCATCCGACGCCTTCGAGCTTTTTACATCTTTGTTCACACCTGCACGCGTTCGTTTTTATTGCACGTCTAGGCCTTTAACCACTCAACGATGCTGGATTAATTGAAATGCGGTGCCATAAGATTATTTTAATATTGCTCGTTCAGTTTTAATTGAAGCCGAGCTGTACGATTGTACATAGTTAGTAAGGGTCGTATTTTTTTCATCAATGTCACCAATTTAGTAGAACACGTTTTAAAAAATTAAAACATTTAATGACATTGTTTTTTCGAATTTTGTGTTTTAAAAATGACTAATAAACAGAAAGGTAAATTGAGGAATTTTCAAACCTTTCATTTCTACTTCCAACAACTTATTTATTGTATGAATAAAAATATGGCACACACCGCCATTAAGAATCTACTGAATTTATAGGCATTAATACTAGAAGAAAATAATTCTTAATGATAACCGTTAATTACAGAAACTTAAAAGATGTTTTAGAGATAACTTTCCAAAATATCAACACAAAACTGAATGTATTTTTATAAATTCATGTTCAATAGTTCAAAAACTTATATCAGTCATGTTGCCAATGACTATTTTATCTATGATTTTTTTTAAGTTATGAAGTAAATGCTTATGAAAAAATAAAACAATAAAAACTAGTACGTTGATGTCCTCTTTGACCATCGATGGAATCTCCTTGAAAAGGGTAAAATTCTCGATGATTTCGAGGAACATCAACAACTCGACAGTCATCATTGTACAGAATAATTCTACTTCCATCTGTGTAAAGTACAGATTTTCATTTTTCAGTCGAGTGAACATCAAACCTTACCCATACCAATCGGTGTTGCTTATAGTCGTGGGTCAAATGCAAGTGTCGGAAATGTCTTCGTGAAACAAAACCTGCATTTACCAAGAATCTCCGTACTGTAACAGGAGCGGTACGAGCTCTTGTTTTTTAACTAACCATCAAGTTGCTAGAAGGACGCTGTATATTTTCTGCTGCATCTCAGTCGCAAATATTCATTTTCAGTAGTTTTTCTTAGTCTACCACTTTTTGGTATTTCTGAAGTAGTCAATTTAATAAAATTGAGTCCACAAACGAGATAAAACCGCTTTGTTCAACATTCTACATTCAACAGTGTATTTATTATCCTCTCTATGTTTACATTTTTCAAATTTTAATTTCAAAACGATGATTTAGTTTTTCTTTTAATCTCTAGTAAAATTTTTATTTCGAACATAATAGGCTAAATTTATTAATAACTCACTTAATTTAAAATGAAGCAAATTTTTAATCAGGAATAACTTCCTCAAACTTAAATTTTTATCGGAGTTTTATTAAGGAACGAATTTTTGGTAATTTACATTTTTTAAATGATCCTAACACCCAGAACGTATTAAGATATTTTTACAAAATTTGGTATATGAATAGGTTGAAATAAGAAATGATTAAAATTTGAAGTTAATCGGAATAGGTATTTCAAACAAATGTGTACTTAGTTTTTGTCACAATTTGTTTAATTCAGTAATTTATACTAAACATTTAACATGTCTAGAGTATGAAGAAGAAATAATTTTAGCCAATTAAGTGAATTTGATAATAGCCCACATGAAGAAGTTGTTGACAGTCACGGAATGAAGAGGGCAGAAGAAGTAGAGTAAGAGATTCCGGAAGGCTCAGAGCTAACACAGAGCCACAAAACCGTCGTCTTAGATTATTGGCCCTAAGGGACAGGTTGAATTCAACGCGGTTGAATAAATTTTTGTCGATGAAGGTACGCCATTGGTGTTCAATCTGTTTACCCCCGTATAAGATCTTTTGATCTACCCAGTTATGGCCCTTTTTTGGTCTTATCTCTAACAGCAAACAATAGGAGCCAACATAGTGACTGGTGTATTGAACGTCAACAGTGGGATGAGGAATAGAATCACATTGTTTTTAATCATGAATTACGCATATGTTTGGACATGCACGATGGTCATGCGTTAGTAAGACGGCAACGTGAAGAAAGACGTGATCCTCGTTTTGTTGTAAAGAGGCATGTTAACAACACTATGGGTTTAGTGGTATGAGGTGCTATTGCTTATGGTAGCAGATCACCTTTAATTTTTATTAGAGGCAATATGACATGCCAGCGATATGTCGATGACGATTTATCTTCTTCACTACATGAGAAAAGTCCTCGAACTAATTTTTCATGAACTAAGGCTTCAGTTCGCTTGGGATGAGTTACCACAAGAAAATGTCGATAATCTCATTAGATTAATGCGACGACGCATCCATGAGTGTCTTAATCAAAGAGGGGGCCCGACCCATTTTTAGCTAATGACACTTTATGCTTTAAGATTTTTGTTTAATTTTTTAATCAATCAATTTTTTTTGCACGTAGTATATATTAACGTATTAATAAAATCCCGTCAATAATCAATTTTATGGACCATAGAATGAAAAAAATAAAAACATTTGACATTTGAACATGATGTCATTTTTCACGTTCTATGGTGATCGCAAATTTGAAACTATCAAAAAGATATTGAAACATTATCTTCATCATACAATTGTTCAATCATTGTCAATGTCAACCATTCACTTCGAGTCAGCCCAAAATTTATGTAATTAGTGAGCGTTTAACAAGTCATTATTATCATCAAACATCATGAAGTATTAGACGTAAGACTCCCACGAATAATGCGGTGCCAAAAAGATCCTGATGAAAAACTATCTGAAGTCGCTAACGTGTTCGTGAAAAACCTGGAGAGATCGATAGACAATAAGGCGTTGTATGATATATTCGTCACCTTCGGTAACATCGTTAGTTGTAAAGTGGAAGTGGATGGAAACGGTAACAGTAAAGGATACGGATTCATTCAGTTCGAATCGCCGGAAGTAGCGGAAAAATGCATTGACTCATTAAACGATTCCATTTTGAATGCACAGAAGTTACACGTTACCAGGTTCATACCCAGAGAGGAGCGCGAAAAAGAAACCATGAAGTCCCTGAAAAACGTTTACGTGAGTAACTTCGGTGATAACTTCAAAGAAGAAACGATGCGTTCGTTGTTTTCCAATTACGGACCCATAACTAGTCTGAAATTGTTCACCAACGAAGCTGGAAAGTCGCTCGGCTACGGTTTTGTGGGATTCGAATCCGCCGACTGTGCCAAAAGGGCCATCGACGAACTGAACGAGAAAGTCATCGGAAGCAAACCACTGTTCGTGGGTCACGCCCAAAAGAATTTGTATGTTAAGAATTTGGATGACGCAGTGGACGACGAGATGTTGTCCAAGGAGTTCGGTCCTTTTGGCACGATTACTTCTGCCAAAGTGATGAAAGACAATGGCAGAAGTAAAGGGTTCGGATTCGTCTGTTATTCCACGACTGAGGAAGCCACGAGGGCGCTAGCCGAAATGAACAGACGGTTGTTGATTAACAAGCCACTGTATGTTGCCATGGCGCAAAGAAAGGAGGAACGACAAGCGTTTCTGATCGCGAAACACAAACGTCGCATGGCAAATACTCAGTTCAAAACTAACTATAATTTTATTATAAATTAATATTTATATATACAAAGACTTTTACAAGCCACCTGATTTTACAATATTTATTATTCAATTTAATAAAGGTCCTTTAGGCTCGACATTTGAACGACTTGAAACTCCAATTAAACAGATTCAAGTTCTTCAAATTAGAGTACGTCTAGATAATTAGGCGATAACTTAAGGGTAAAATGAAGCCTTGAAAAATCTCTATTAATTGTAAGATTCATTTAATGGCAAAGAGAACCTTATATATAAGGATTTTTACATATCATCAACTTTAGTGATTTTTATTATATATTATAAAATTATTTTAATAAAGGCCTTTAAATATATAAATCGGTGTGATGTTTTTTTATTAATTTATCACTTTCAGCACTTTCAATTCATTGTCCTAAGTATCTACATTCATCATGCTTATTTTTTTTAACCAGCTTTTTTATTCATTTCAGGACCATTAATTTATATAAGTAGATAATAAAATTTCTTTAAACAAAAAATTTTATTAGTTTTTATTATTTTCATGACTTGGATCATTAAATCAAGTAATTAATATTAGTTTAATGATTTCAAAATGAAATTTTCATTGTCTCTTTTAAAAGTACTTATTAAAATGGGGAAGTTTACTATATATTTTGAATTTAGCTGAATAAACAATGTATATTATTGTGTATGCAGAAAACGATAAAATCATACTTCACGTAATTTCATGGATTCTATTCTTCTGCATAGTGATGATAATTTTACGCAAATTTTAACCAATACTGAAATCACATAACTTTACATAAAATATCTATATGTGCGTGTAATTGACAATAGGAACAATAACATTAAACCAAATTAAATTATTTTAAGACAAATGTCACGTATTATTTTATCACTTTCTATTAAAACAAACACGTGAAAAGTATACATCTGTTTGAATAAAATAGAAGTATTTTTTTTGTGTTTGAAGTGTTCACAGAGAGAATTATCGATATTTTCTAGTTAATTACAATTAATTAATTCACTTCTGACCGGAGTCATTAAAATTTCGAGAATTGTTTTCTTTAACAATAATTACCTGAAATATTTAAGTCGAAACAATGAGATAATTAATGATATTCTAGACAAAGGGTATTGAAAAGATATACATATTCAAATTTCACTTTTTCATAGTAGACTATTTTCCCACTTTACAATCAGCGAAAACGAACTATTAGCTCAATAAAGACAATATTTTGGAATCCACTTAAAATGCATTTAAATTTATGAAATACTATCGTTAAATTACGGTCTCCTTTTACGGGCCTTAACCATTAGTCTTTTTATTGGAACTACTGTAATGACTGGATGTTGACGTAGTAGATCAGCCCGTAGAGGCATTCAAAGCAACGAAACGATTATATTATGGGAATTAAGCGATGTGGAACAAACAGCAGCTTAAAATGGCATACACATTTTTATACTATAATTCATAAATAAATTTAGGCTAAAGATTATATATACTGTACCAGTCAAAAGTAAAACAACAAACGTAATTTTAATAAAAACAAAAAGTATGTTATCAAGGAACGATATTTTCGTCAGATAGTGTACCTTATAACTTGATTGATATCACACTTGAATTTGAACATAATACGTTTTTATAAAGTTTTTATTAGTTTTTTTATTTATTTATAACAGTCAAAAATAAAGCAACACCGTTATAAATCATTTAATTTTAGTTTGTCTATAGCAGTTTATGCATATGGTGGTTAATGAAGTTAGTTAAAAATGGCTAAAAGGACGAGCTTTGTCGAATAATCTTAAAAATCTTATTATTTCTAGGTACAGATCAATATTTAAACAAATTTAAATCGAAGTATTGTGTCAAGAACAATTCGAGTCTCTAACACCAGAGAAACTGTAGCAGCCCTACTTAAATGTGGACAACTGAGAAAATCGAACAATACCACGACTGGTACTGACAATCTCAGGATAGTAAGAGCATCCAAAATTTATATTCAAGTAGCCAGCCCGAAGTCCCTATCTAAATCCTATAGAAAATTTATGGTACATGACAAATTTTAAAATGAGGAAAGCTCACTCAGGCAAATTTCAACATTCAGCTAAATTATTTGAAGCTATTAATATAATTTGGAATTGTATTTCTAAACAGAAGATTGACAACCTTCTTTATTCCATAAAAAGAAGTTGTCAAGAAGTAATAAAAAATAACGGATATGCTATTAAATACTAATAAAAAATATTAAAAACCAAGTTATTTTATTTTGTTGCTTTACTTTTGACTTTTTGATTTTTTTATTTGTAATACTACAGTTCTCATCCTTTTTATTTTAAATCAATTATATGTAGCTGATGGAAGGTATAAATATTGTTTGTAATTTCATGTACTAATTTAAATGTACTTGTAAATGAGATATTCCACAAAATCGTCGAAGAGTTGAAGGAATTGTACAGATGTCAAGAAATGATGACCGGACAGATATTGTTAATAGCTTCAAGCTATTATTACACCGACATGGACCAATACACCCCAAGATAAATAATCTAACAGAGAATACAAAGGAGGTGTCAAGTGTGTATAAATTTAATCAAAAATAAAAATTGCTGACTTAAGTTAAATTTATTGATATATAAATATTTGTATAGTTTAAAAATTCAGCCTAAGCTAACTAATGAAAATTCCGTATTCCAGATTCCTCTAACAGCCACGTTGATCGTTTGTCAAATTACAAAATGACGGATGGTTGCGTCACAAACGAAGAAAAAATTTTAAAGATGGACAATTTAATGTAATATGTAAATAAAACTCATTAAATCACCGTAAAAGTGAAGTGAAATAAAACTGTGACTTGACCGCCAGGGATCGAAGGAGCCAAAGTAAACTTGTTTGAGTTAGGCTTGCCATATGACGCCCGGTCACAAAACATCAGCCAGATTTGACGCGCCATCGAAAAAGTTCCGATATTTAATGGCCGAAATCGCTTGTGTCGTTAAAACGAAACGGGAGATATGATCTCGATAAACGATATGTTGGCATTATCCACTATTCACGGAATCGTATGAATACGGGTTCTCGTTTTGCGATCATTGCCGGAATTATGCGTAAAAATCGTCCAAATTACAATTGTGTCGCGTACAACTTAAAGTACAGTTTCCCGGTCCGAAACTTCTTCCATTTACGGAGTCTCGTAGGTTGAATGTAAAAAAAAAATTAAATACACAAAGTTTCAAGTTACTGCACTCGCATATCTCGTAATACATCAATTCAAATTTATGCTGTCAATCCGGAATTTCAAGTGCACTTCTTTATTTAATTAGAGCCGAGGAATCGAATAATTATATTTTATTTTCAATATTATGCTACATCCTTATGAAGACTAATTGAATAAAAAGCATTTCGTATTTAATAAGTCCACGATCTTATGAGTTTTATTAGTAGTTTCTTTTCTAATTAATAAGAATGTTAATGTATATTTAATGTCGCGACTTTCTGTTTATTTTCATTATTTCGATTCAGTGTATAACACACATGTTTGTGTGTGTCACATTTTTAATGTTACTATTAGTTATTAAAATTGTTTTGTAACGCTAAGGAAATGTCTTAAATATTTATGCATGTATAGTTTATCAATTTTGCTTCATAAACTAGCATTGGTTAGATATTACTTCATTAATTCAAACAACATTAATTTATGATGTATGATGTATGATTAATATTTTATGCATAGATAAGTACAGATTAGGACTTTATTTTCATAAAAGATAAAATGAAAAAGAGAAAAATAATATAAAATATGCATATTAAAAAAGAGAGAAATCATTGAATAAATAATTTTGTATTAGGTTGTCTGCAGTTATTTAAATTGTAAGCAAATATCATCAGACATTTTGTTACATACCAAATAAGTATGATAAATCATAATTTATTTTAAAACTCTCGTCAATATATGAAGAATTTTTGAGCATTGTTTTCACATTAATTTTTATCTTTTGCTGATACCACCCACCCATCTAGCTTTGTTTTCATTTTAACAGCTCATATTTCGTGCCCTGTATAAATTATAATTTAAGGCATTCCCAAATGTTTATTATTGTTTATAGTAACATTATATTTGACATTGACTCTGATTGTACTACGTGCTAAATATGGAAATCATCGGTGTCAAGTGTTAGTAAACATTAATGTATTGTTTAATTAATTAAAATATAAATGTAGAACAGTTGACTAGTTCAGGAGACATAACAGGAGGAAGATAGTGAGATAGAAGGTGGAGCATAATCATGTAGGAGTTAGTGTCCTTAAAGATGTTCCTTAGCGTAAATTAGAATAAGTATATTGTTTGTTTCCTATCGTTAGTATTTGTTAATAAAGTATTTAGTGTATATTTGGATTCTGTGATTATCTGAGCAACTCCCTAACCCCCAATAAGTCACAGGTGTGACATTATATTCATAAAATTCGTATCAACAATTTTGAGCACGGTATAAATTATAATTTGTTACATTGACAACACTCGTTGACTTATGAACAATTTTTGAGTATTGTTTTTCATATTAACAGCTTATATGTTTCTCATACCTCGTGCCCTGTATAAATTATAATTTATTATATTAATAAAACTCAACATATGAACAATTTTGAACACTGCTTTCATTTTAACCCATTCCACATTTCCTGTATAAATTATAATTTGTTACATTGATAAAACTCGTCGACTTACGAACAATTTTTGAACATTGTTTTCATTTTAACAAGCTATTATGCTTCTCATACCTCGTGCCCTGTATAAAATATAATTTATTATATTAATAAAACTCTTGTCTTCAATTAAAAAATGACTCAATTTTGTCCAAAATTAAAAAAATCAATTAATTTTTATGCCTTGAAAATTATTGAGTGTATTATATTTATTTATTAGAATAATCATAACACAAAATAAATTTCTTAAATATTTATGTATGAATAGTTCATTAATTTTCCTTCATAAAGCTTCACAATTCTTAGATAATATTTATCATCAACTTAAACAAAAGTTATTGTTATATTATAATTTAAATATGTAATGTATTATCAATTTAATAATTAATGAATAATGCTAGATTAAGTAAGTATTGTACAAATTATGGCTTCAATTTTTCAGTTAGATTTTTTTATTTATGTCTTGGAAATTATCGAGTGAAACAAATTCTTAATTTTCAGGATTCCTGCAACGAATAAAACTAATTGAAAAACAAATTCATATAAACTTTCAACAATTTTTTGCCGCCATATCAAGAAACGGATTCCTTATAATTATTCACTGGATACGTCTCACATTAATTAACAATCCTGACATTAATTAACCGAGTTAATGATTCTTAATCTTAATTAAACGCAGAAATTCGAATGTCAATTTCGCCGCGACCGTGCAACGCAAAATCAAAACAAACCGAATTGGGATATGCAAATTTCACTTTTTTTTAATGGTTAAGGATTTATACCCGCGAGATCGATCATCGGCTAGCCTTTAAAGCTGTCACGTGAAAAATGATCGTCAGCCGACTAAGCCGATGTCAATCATTAGCCAAAATCCAATTTTAATTAACACTTAACGCGAATATAGAATGCGTATCATTACGAACTGAATAAGTCATAACAGTCCGAAAGCATCCGAGCAATTCAGCTAGGCAAAAACCCAACAATACAATGTGCGATAAAAATTTTTACGTCTGGCCATTATAAATTTAATGGTAGACACTTCAAGTGACACGTGCCATAATTTACATTTGAATTAGATGTCTGGAATTGTAATGAGTGTTTGCGCAGAGCGTGTAACTTGCTGTTAACGATCATCTGGACCGTTCGTCAGATAATGAGGAGGTTAATATATCTGCTCGCATATTCCACTGATACCTGAAAATGTGTGTTTCTATTTTTTATGGCGACGGCTTTAGAGCTAGTTACATTCGATTTAATGAGTTAATTCTCTGTTCCGAGATAACTGCATAATCCTATGTAATTTCATACGTTTGTGCTTCGGTTTTTCTTATTCGAGTTTCGATGAAATTTTGCTGTTTATCTGATTCGTGAAAGTAGCTGATCTCTAATTCATTTTCTAAGGTTTGTATTAATATTTATTTAGCAAATGTTTGTAAATGTCACTCAAATTTAATAATGGAAAAGAAAGTAAGCAAACAAGATTCAGCCATTAAATATTCAAAAATAGAATCACTTATTCACCGATAATCTAATATACATGAAGGGTTATTCACCTAAATGACTCAATTCAAAGGCAAAGGATATTTATTTTTTCCTTAAAAATATTGTTTCTTTTTTTTTTAAATTTTACGTGTAATTATAGACATGGAAAGGGTTTAAGAATTTTACTCATTTCCATGGTCTTCCATGTGTGGCCCACATAGAGTGTGGCCCATTTGAAAGCAGAACACTCCCATAAAATTTGTATTTTTTGTTCGATTCTAACACTTTTTTCATTTGTAATTGAAAATTTGTCACGTTTTTTGACCCAAAATACAAATCTAGATAATTTTTTAGACATAAAAATTGAAGAAATCATACTAGAATAGTTTTTATTTATAGCAAATCATAAGTACACCATAGGATAAGCATCTTATGAAATGGGTATATACCCAATTTCAATAAAAATATACATATTCATAATTCTGTGTAAAAATTAAAAATCATCTTATGAATTTGTTTTTTTTTAATACATTAAGCTATGGAATAAACTGAGGCTTTAGGACCGTCAACACCGATCTAATTCTCTTCCAGACCTTCGAGAAGAATTGAATAAGTAGCCATCAATGACCATGATATACAATGTAATTTTTTTGTATAAATGTATAAATTTGATCAAAAATAAATATAGGTGGTTTATGTCTCATTTAAGTCGGCCATGTTATTACTAATTAATTTTCATTTTTTTATTTTATCACAAAAACATACGTTCAATTAAAAAATTGTAAAAGATAAAATAACAAAAAATCAATAATAACGGGATTTTTATATATTTTTTTTTTTTTTTTTCAATATCTTTAACTTTTGAATATTTATTAAACAGGGCATTTGTTATTTCCATTGACATTTTTTACACTTCAAATGCCAATAAATACCATAAAATTTTTATACCATTCGATGCAGGTGTCATAATATTTTCTATAAAAAACAACAAAAAAATAAATTACATAATAAATTAAATCAACTGGAATTTGTGGTTCACGTCATACAAATAGTTCCGTAGATTTATGTGTGCAGCTCTTTAAAAATTCAACACGTACTTTGCATTTAAATATAATAGACGGCGAACGACATAACTTTGAGAACATTTTAAACAAATTTGTGTGAATTTAATTTTTTAAATATCAAACAAAGAAAAGGAAAAGTTTCCGGGCGAAGGGAATTTATTTCCGTATATTGTTAACGATGACTGCTGATGACTTAATTAGCCACAATGATAATTAATTATTTTCGGTCCAAACAGTTTTGTAATCCGATGGTAAACCTAGATACAATCATGGACAGAAGCGGCCGATTGTTTCGTGGTTCTTTTGCATAACACAATAAGATTTATGCGATCAAGTCCGGGCTGTTAATGTAGGTTATGTATTCCATGTATTCCAACAAAAATAGTTGGACGTGCATTATGTCTAGACCGATTTCACAACATGTGCTTGTGAAGATCAATGACAGAAATTGATTAACGTTTAAAGCACCTCTCAATAAAAACTGTTCTTTGAGTCATATGGCTAGCATTCTTGTAGCTTCTAACAGTTCCCACATACTTCCAGTCATTGTCGAAATAAAAATAACTTTAGAATTTAATTATCAATAGCATTTACATCTTTTTATACGGATAAATGTGCAAGTTGTCACTGGAGCGACGACGAATAAACAATCCAATCACATGGTCTCTACATTTGTCTCCCCGACTCGTAGGCACCGTCCGTTTCTCTCACGCTTTTTTCCTAAACTGGTTGATAAATTAACCATGCCTACATAACATTTCAACGAGGAAATCTGACAGAGTACTAAATTGCGACGAGCAAATCGTCCAACTTGAAAAACAATGCCGAGTTAATCTGATGATATTTTCGAAATTTCGATGCCGCTAATTAAAGAACGGGTTCCCCGAAGAATTATTCCGATTTAATTGTGCGTTTTTTAAGTTTTTATAAGCGAGGGATTTTAATTAGGCTCGGGGACCTGATCGGGCACTAAATTCGAGTTTATTTGGCCCAATAAACGTGAAACTTTTACGACTGACAATTTATTGCGTCTGATATTGTTTAATAAGTGAGACTTTGTAGATTACCGATACGACGACATTCGTTGTCCTGTTACTGTTCGATAGTCCGCAGAACCAAGACGACGACGAGAAAAACAAGGAAGAGGATCTCGGGGATGCGTTCGACGATACGGATCGAGTGATGTAACTTAAAGACATAAATCTCGGAAATCATTCACACACAATTCCAAGAGGTACAATTAGTACCTTCTGGTGAGCCATTGATTCGGTTGCCATATGGCGCCTGGAACCTCTACCAACTCCGCGACCTGTATCGGTCACTCACCCTTTCTGTTGTACGATTCGAGAAAAAATTGTGGAATTAATGCATTTTTGAGTAACATGTGTTCGTAGGCTTTCGCTTAATTGAAATTTTGATTGGTAGTACCGTTGTGGACTATGGATTTGCGCACTGCCAATCTGACGGTCGTTAACAGTTAATAAAAAGTGCACGTATAATGTTTGAGGATTGTTTAATTAAAAACGATGTAGACTGGATCTCTCGATGATTATGTACTGGAAATTGGACAACGTCGAGTGCATTTTTTGATGGGTTAATTGTTACAGATCATAATTATTTTTCAGAGAATTTATTTGAATGATAAAATATAACAGGATTGGAAAGATGTAAAACAAACCAGGTGGTTATTATAATACAGTTAACACCATTGTCGTAAATAAAAAAGAGAAACAGTAATATGCAAAAATAATAATGAATATAATCACAATTATTATATGAACAACCTCATAAATATTTTAATGAGAGTTCTTCACTTAATTTGATGTTTGCTAATTGCGCACGTTTCTACTTTTGCGATTAATGACATTTTTTAATTTAATATAAATCTAAAATAATTTATATGTAAGAATATGTTTCAGTTAATTAGAAGAAATGCTTACTACTAAAATTGCTCGAATGAGTAATGGTGAATTGCCCTATTGAAATTTCAAGACTACTTGTAAAATTACAGAAGTTATTTAATTTTTAAAGCCGGCAATATAAAGTTCCTTTCACGTTTATAATCTAAGAATTAATAATTATATTCATAATTCATTATAAAATAATTAAATTGTCAACACTTCATCGGAAGAAATTTTTATATTAAACAGTCAATAAACTAACTCTGTAATGTTTTTTTTTGTAAAATTCCACATAAAATTTACCTATAAAAAACGTCTAAACAGTGTTATTAACATTATAATGAGCTTTTATTGTAAGTTGTTTTCTTTTTTAAGCGGCATAAACTAGACACTATTTCAAATAATTTTATACCATTATGTTTTATGGTGCTTCAGAATAAAAGTGTGCTGAATATTTTAAAATATTTATAATGATTTAAATATATATTAACTCTTCAAAATGGTTACTAATATGCTAACATAATTACTATTATTAGGTACTATTAAGTACTGGAAAATAAATAGAAAGAATATGATAAAGCTTTCAAATAATATACAAATTTAATCAAATAAATCATTAAACAAAAACATAAAACATTTAATGCTCTAGTGTGCAAATTTAGTTCATAAATTCTAAAATCAATTTAAAGCAACAGAAGTGTATTTAGAGAGATTTAGAGAAGATGTTGTAAGTGATAATTTTGGTTTAGTCGGTTTAAAATTGGCAATGAAAGCATTGAAGATGAACAACGTCAAGGTCGTCCTGAAACCTGTACCAACGAAAAAATTAAGCAATATATCCTGCAAAATTCTGGTGCAATATGTTTGGAAATACATGTCATTAAATTGTAGGAGGATAACAAGATTAGACTTTTAATAAATGCCAGTTCTCTCTTTGTACCCAACCAAATAAACATTTATTGACCATATTTTTACATGCGACGAAATATGGGTTGATTTCTGAACAATGGGTTGAAATTGGTGGCTTTTATTACTGACAAAATGACCACGTTCGTGAGAGACAAATAATATCTCATTCCAGCATTTAGTTTGAATTTGTTTACATAATATTGGCAAAAATTTAATTGGTATTGTATTTCTATCACAGTTAATTTATATTTCCAATTACAAAACTTGGATATGTCTAATATTTAAATTTATTTAAGGACACAGAATAAAACTAACATCTGATAAAACCTGTGGTACAAAATGAATAATTCATTTTCGATGAATTTTTGCAAGCAAATTTATTTCATAATAATTTAACAATTTGCTACAATAATAAAAGTATTTATTTTTTAAATAAAATAAACTGATAAATGCCTCATTAATAATTTTACTCTACGTATTACATAAAAGTAATGGAATTCATGCTAATTATCATAATCAATAGATTTTAACAAATTTAATCATCTGATCGCTAACTGTAAATCAGGAGAAGTCATTAAAATTTTAATATCAACCATATGCCCACAACACCGTAAGGTCTACATAAATTTGTAAAAAAATCTCTGCCTATTATCAGGCCTAAATAAATATGCATGAGATGGAATTGCTCGTATTCATTTAAAAACATTGAATTATTTATAAAAAGTATACAGATATAAAATTCTAATTTAATGAAATGTTCTTATACTCCACGCTTAGGACTTTCCATACACTTCAATTATCATTTTCTGCTTTTCATTAACATTAATTTCTCAAGGAATTATAATATTTCGTATAACAAACGCGAATTATTATGTATGCGAGACCATTTTTAATGAACTCGATAAATATAATTAAAAACGTTGGTGCGGTGCAATAATAACAATATCAATATATTTGCCTAGTTTAATTGGTAAAATAAAACATATTAACTGATTTCAACCACGGGTCTTTTATTGGAGTCATCACAAAAATGGGCAATTAGCCCGTTCGTCAAGATCACAGGTTAATTGGGCGTTAAAATAGTGATATACAATTTTAGAGGCGGTTAAATCATTTTGACACCTCGCTGGATAGAGTTCCTTAGAACAACGATAAATCATCATTGACATTATAAACTTGCGATAGATCATTTAACACGGTTGAATATGTTTAAACTGTACATTAAAACTGTCAGTTGGAAAAAAACCAGTCTTAAGAAATATCAAACAAATGCGCTCATCAAGTTTGTACATGATACAGGTTAGATATTACACGTAATTAAAATGTTTACGGTGCAGTAGGTAACTGGATTCACCATTAAATTGAGGTGTAATATTCGACAGGTGGACGACCTTCTGCCGCTGTCGTAAAAAATTAGAGGGGATTTAATTTTTTTCGATGTACGCAACGTGGGTAATTTCAATTTCTACCTTATTGAATAGTTTAATAGCTTTCCAATTTATATTTATAAAATTATTTTTTTTTTTTTCATTTAATTACATAAATTTTATTTACTTTTAGTAATTTGTTTTTAAGAGACTCACGAAGTCGTAAAATGGATTCTAAAATTATTTTCTTTGACTGGCAACCGGAAGTGACATTATCTTTGTTTTTTTTTTTCTTCAAATGGAACCATACACTGCATTTGGTATTTCTTTTTTCACACTGTAAATGTCAATAACTTTCTCATTTCAAATGGAACCACGATAAAAGAATTTTATATTATTGAATATTCTATACATGAAATGAATATTTAAAGATATTACTAAAAATCTGTTGTCGAAAATATGATTTGATTCACAAATTGACTAATCTGATTATTTTTATGCACAACATGTTTAACAATAACTATAATAATAATAACAATAAGAAATTATAATAATTTTAATCACACTTGTGAGAATACACAAAAGTCTAATGAACATTTTTTTCACATTTCACAGGGTGAAAATTTCATGGTCGTTCTATTTTAAAATTTAAATTCAATTCAATTTTTTAAATATAAATTTTGGAATATTATAGTCATTTAAAAAAGACTTTTTTGATAACATCAATGTTTATTTTTTTAATTATCTCAATAACAAATAGAAATGTAATATGGAATAATATTTAGAGGGTTGCATTTAAAAGAACAAAGTTTTAATAGTAACTTTTAGATATTTTAGAAAAATAGATAAGCTCAGATGTATTCAAAATTTAAAATTGATTGATTTCGTTCTCTAATAATCTCTAACGATGGATGAATCACCTAATGATTTCCTTAAATAATCCTAAAAATTGTATTCTGTTTTTAATAAATATATGGAAAGAAAGTAACTTGAAAATTAAAAGTATTTAAGTATAAGTTTTATAAACAAATGTAAATTCAAAATTTTCTTTTTTCTTCTTGAAAATATTAGATAACAATTAAATAATTCCTTTTAATTCTCACAAAATATACAAATATTTACTGCTCTTTTCATAAATAATTATAACGTAATTATTTCTTTTAAATTTTACCAGAAGATAATTATTTCATTTTCGTGAAAATTTAGAAATAGCATACTTATATTTTGTAAATGTATAGGAAAAAGAAATTCACTTGGAAATAAAAATAATTTCACTTATCTGTTCTTTAAATAAAAATTAATTCATTAAACAAAATTTAAGGAAAAAACATAACTATTTTTTATAACTGAATAGAAAGAATAAAATCTACTTAACATAAGAAATATTCACTTATCTGTTTTAAAAATAAATTCATATTTTATTTCTTTTTTTTTAATAGGTAAGAAAACTTTTATCTACAATTACATAAAAGGTAAGTATTTCTTTTAAATAACCTCGAAATTTAAAAAAGCATTTCTGTGTTATATAAGTGAAATTTACTTAAAAATAATAAATGTTTACTTATTTTTTTTTATAAATTAAAATAAATTCATCAGTTTCTTTCTTTTTTGAAAAGGTTTACAAGGAATTTAAAAATAGAAAAAATAAATTCAAAGTAATTATTTAATTGAAATGGGGAGTGGGAGAGTAAAAAGGATATAATTTGTCATACAGAATAAGGGATATTAAAAAAAAGTATTTAATAACAAAATCTACTCTGTACAAATTATAATTGTTCGAAATTGTTATATTTCTTAAGGAATTTAACTGTATTTTTTATATGGATTTAAAAAAAAATGATAATAAATATTGACGCTATAATTTTGTGACAGGAAGTTTAAATTAATATAAAAAAAAAACGTCGAATTGTTTCCGCCTTAGCGGTTCGATTTTTAATAAAATTATTTATCTAGAAGCTGTTAACTGCCGACTTCAAATCAATTTGATCAATTACGTTCAGTTAGTTCGCTCTCCAACAGATGAAATATACCAGTACAGATTGCTGGCCACGATAAAGCGTAAACTTAATTCCAGTTATACGGATAATGATACGTTTAAAGCTCTTAATCATACATGACACACAATTCCGACCAGAATAAATTTATGTAAACAATTTCAATTATGCATTATAAATCGCGGTGGGAGGAGAACGTGCAGATTTTAATTGTGAAATTTGCGATGTCTTGAACACTGAGAGATGCGATCACATTTAAACGTCTAATGCAACAGTTTATTCCAAATTGCCGTACTCGTACCGGGCACGTAATATGTAGTGACAGACGGTTTTTTATCAAATCAAGTTTTAGTTCATGACTACTTTGAATTTTAACAATATATATTTCAGTGCTAATTGTATACATTTGCTCGTTACCAAATTAGACTGTATCATGCAGAGTGACGTGTGTTATTTAAATTTTAAAACGAGTCGTAAAATTCACCGCTGACTTTTGGGGACAAACGGATGTAAATAAAAGAAATCTATTATAATTAGGAAGGAAATCGATACTAACAATAATTATCCAAAAATATCTAAATCCTGTCGAAAAAAATTTCTCTTTTAATGTATCGCCGTTCTCGACCGTACTAACAATGCAATTTTTCTGAGCGTAGTAATTGAACATTTCTCAAAATATTCTGACTATATGCTCTCCTTATTGTGTAACTAATAAAAACGCATTAAATAATTTCCATGGTGCCTTACAGTGTAACCTTGTTAGATTTATGTGGCATAATTACGGTACTTTATACACCATTATTTTGGTAATTTTTTGCTCCAGTTATTTGATATTAAATTAAACAAACGAGTAATTTTCTACCGGTAAATTATAGTTATGACGGTTGAATGTGTGTCATGTGTGCAAAATACTTAAATACGAACACCTCTGTGGAAGTGTCTATGAATCTTCCTTTTTACTGAATTGCTTTTCAATTTTATTGTAACAGTGAGAGAGAGAGAAAATGGAGTGTTTTGTTTAATAGTGATTTAAATAAAAATTAAATAAAAGCGGCAACGGTTA
Source organism: Aethina tumida (assembly GCF_024364675.1). Classification (NCBI taxonomy): domain Eukaryota; kingdom Metazoa; phylum Arthropoda; class Insecta; order Coleoptera; family Nitidulidae; genus Aethina; species Aethina tumida. The sequence continues at coordinate 57,797,077 of NC_065435.1, read as the reverse complement.
AATTTACAAATGAGTCGACATTCAAATTTGTGCCAAGAATATGAACTACAATTTGATTTTAATATTAAAAATAATGATAAAATATAAACTAATTTTATATTTTAATATATATTATTATATTATATTAATATAATATTAAACAATTTTAATAATTTTAAAAATTAAATTTCTAACTTAATTAAATTTATTAATTAAACCAAATAATTTATAATGTAGATAAAAATACATTTTCTTAAAATCTCAATCATTTTACATTAAATAAAGTATATAACATTTAATTACAAATTATTATTTTATGTTATTCAATTTTCTTATTTAATTTCAAAATATATATTATATACATACTAATAAAATATGAATTTCAGTATATTTTATTATACAGATTCCTGGAATTTAGTTTAGTTTAATAAAATCAAGTAAAAAATTAAATGTAAAATAAAAACTACAACGGTTAAATTTATAAATAAATAGAAATTCAAATTTGTGCCAATAATATGAAACTACAATTTGATTATAATATTAAAAATAATGATAAAATGATATTTTTAAATATATTTTATTGTTATATTAATATAATGTAAAATATTAATTAAAATATATTTAAAAATAAAAACATGCAGCCACGGTTAAATTTACGATTGAATAGAATTTCAAGAATATAAAACGAAAATTTGATTCTCTTATTATTAATTATAATAAAACATAAACAAATAATTTTATTTCTTAATACATTTTATTATTATATTAATATACTATACATTAATTTAAAAAATTTAAGTATCAACAGAATTTTATTAAACAAAGTAATTTGCACTTACTCTTCAATAATTTTTACATTAAAAAAGTACATAAATTATTATTTTATGTTGTTCAATTTTCTTATTTATTATTAACAATATATTATAGACATACTAATATAACATGAGCTTATTAAAATAGATTATGTAAAATTTCAGTGTATTTTTGTAGATTCCTAAAATTTAGATTAGTTAAATAAAGCCAAATAAAAAATATTTTGTTTAAGATTAACATTGTGCATTAAATGTAAATTAGATAATTCCATCACATTTAAGCAAATTTACAAATTTCCTATTACAAAAATAGAAATTTGTGCCAAGACAATTAAAATACACATTTTGGTATTATACTGTTTTATATTATTTTAATTAAATTTATTGGTTACTGACCTAATTAAACACAATAAATCATAGAGTATGCAAACGTAATGCAGTAAATTTTCTTAAATTTGCTATAATATATTTTTATTTATTCAGCTTAATTCTGTTTTAATTTTTGACATTTTTTTATATACTTATATTTATAAATATAAACATTACATATATTATAAAATATTAAAGTAATAATTATATTTTTATGATAATTTTAACTTTTATTTGCATTTTAGAATAGTTAATTATATAGACATTTGGAAGTGAAATATATGTATATTCATAATTTTGTAACATATTAGAATGCTGTACTTATTTTTCTTGTAGATAAGACAAGACAAGAGCAGATTTATTTTTCTAATTATGTGCTTACACGTTACTAAAAATACATAAAAAATTAATAATATCAAAACTAATAATAAAAAAACATAAATTTATCAATTTCCAAAAAAATATATATAAAATATGTCATATAATAAAATATTTTACAATAAAAATTACTATGACAAAATAAATAAATAAATTCATAATTTTTAAAATTATTATTAATACATTGATAAACAAATGATAAAAAAAATCTTTAATTTATATACGAATTAAAAATTATTAATAGTACTCACCCTAAATAATTGGGACACTCCGATAGCACAAACTCACTGAAACAAATATAGTGCGTCACCACTTAAAAAACCATCGTCGCGACGACAAATCACCCGTGCGAAGAAGAACTGTAGGAAAAGAAGAAGAATACAATGGTCAAACCGACACACGACAAATCATCGGTGGAGACATCAGCGAATAGCGAAAGGACCAGATAGAAAAACCGTCGTCCGAGGCGTCCCAGTCACTCGCATCGGAGTTGCGGCTTGGTTGTGGTCGCGTTTTGTCGTCGTGGTCGTGGTCTTGGTCTTGGGCACCGCGTAGAGAGAGATCGTCTCGTTGTTTGTGGAAAAGAAGCACGCGAAGCACTGCGGAAGCAAAGAAAGCTCACCTGACCACGCGCCCGACAAACGTGGTTCTGATAGTACTCCTGTTTAACAGTTTTCTTTTGGGACGCGGCACGTCGATGCGGCCGGATCGCGGTCGACCTGCCCATCCTCCGCCGAAATTTTTCTTTTTTGGTCCACTTTCCAGATTCTGTGGTCATTAATCTTAATTTACTATTTTAAAGTTAAAACCCGCTTGGTGTAACTGAGTGTGTAATTCAAATATTTAGCAATGGTTTTTCACAAAATCTTTAACAACTCTTTGATATTTGAGGACGAATTGAACTGCGATTTGTGATTGAAAGAAAGACTCACTATATGTACAAGTGTTAAAAAAATTAAAACTCAATGAAGCTGAATATATATGTGTTTCACAACAACAACATTATATATTATATATTATATATTATATATTATATATTATATATTATATATTATATATTATATATTATATATTATATATTATATATTATATATTATATATTATATATTATATATTATATATTATATATTATATATTATATATTATATATTATATATTATATATTATATATTATATATTATATATTATATATTATATATTATATATTATATATTATATATTATATATTATATATTATATATTATATATTATATATTATATATTATATATTATATATTATATATTATATATTATATATTATATATTATATATTATATATTATATATTATATATTATATATTATATATTATATATTATATATTATATATTATATATTATATATTATATATTATATATTATATATTATATATTATATATTATATATTATATATTATATATTATATATTATATATTATATATTATATATTATATATTATATATTATATATTATATATTATATATTATATATTATATATTATATATTATATATTATATATTATATATTATATATTATATATTATATATTATATATTATATATTATATATTATATATTATATATTATATATTATATATTATATATTATATATTATATATTATATATTATATATTATATATTATATATTATATATTATATATTATATATTATATATTATATATTATATATTATATATTATATATTATATATTATATATTATATATTATATATTATATATTATATATTATATATTATATATTATATATTATATATTATATATTATATATTATATATTATATATTATATATTATATATTATATATTATATATTATATATTATATATTATATATTATATATTATAAGTTAGCAAAAGCAAATAAATAATCGATTTATATTCACACAGAAGAATACCATAAAGTAAAAAGTGCGCAATTTTTTAAAGAATATAATTAAATTGACCAGTTGCATAGTAGAAACAACAATAACAGAAAAAGCAATAAACATTACATTACAACAGTTACTCATATTTTTAATATATTTTTACAAGCAGCTATAATTATGGCAACTACTGTATATTATTATTTAATCAATTGCAAAATGAGGAAATCTAACTATATGAATTTTATGATTGAACATTTTAATAATTTTATTAATATAATAATTATATTTCCAATTGTATTCGAATGTTTGCGAATTCGCAAACTTCCATCTGAATAAAATTACTAAAGTTGTTAGTGTCGAAAAAGTAGTAAAAACTTCAGCATGGGAATGTCTTCGATTAAAACTATTGTACTTATAAAGAAAGAAATGAAACTGCCCAAATGCCATTATATATTTTCCAATTAAATATATTTTATTGTGAAAATGAGAAAACAATTATTTATGCCTGAATTGGAAAATTATTAAAGATGATATTTATTGGACAGACCATGAGAAAATATTATTTAATAAAAAGAAATTATTATTAAGATATAAATGATTGCAGTACTGTAAATACCTACTTTGTTTATAATTAAAGAAACTGTTTATTTTATATTCAGTTAAATGTATAACACCTGCTTTATTATGAATTTTTTTACGAAGAAACTCATAACGGATCTAGGTAGTATCGTAGCTGTGATTCGAATTTGTTGATATACCCTACATAAAAATTTAATAAATTTTTTACCCCTATTAACTTCAATGATTTCTTAAACTCTGAGTAACTCATGAGAAAACGTAGCTGATGATTGTATAAATATTATTTATTAATTTTTGTATGCCGGAAATAAATATAATTAATAATTAACTATTTCTAATCCCATCATCGAATTATTACCAGACCAAAATTACATATTAACACTTTCACTATCACCCAAATTAATTCTGAACAATAATGGAAAAGTTAAATGTGTTTAATTTTTTACCATCTGTCATTCGTATATAATCTCTATATGTAAATAATAAAATATCCAACCTTATGTCGATATTACTCAATAATAAAAGAAACGATCTCCCGCAAACATTTAGCATTTCTGCTCGTCGAACATGCACAAACCGGATCGTAAAACCGCATGAATTTTTCCGAACAATACCGAGCCTAATCCATTGATAACATCTAACAAATATGTTTTAATAATTAAGGCATATCGTTGGGCCCGTTATGGTGGCACAGCTTTACCGCTAGCCGTTGATCGTAGAAAGAAAGTTTTATTAGCAGAATGATAAATTGCGGAATGCCAAGGCGAATTTTTGCTATTTCCGATAAAAACTAATGCGAAAGAGAACACTTTTCGCTAAAACATACGCACATACCTCTTAGAACAGTTAAATCATTAATTGTAATGGGTTAATGACGGTGATTTAAATCAATGTACCAACATTGTTGCTTTAATTGGATAATCATATTTCTTTCTAATTAATAATTTACTATCAGTTTATTGTAAGCACCACTATATAGAAAATATAATGAATAAGATTTGTAAATGTTATTTAAATAATTTTAGCAATTATACTTAAAATATGTAATAACATCAATATGCAAGATTAAGTTACGTGATAGATCATTCCGATCAATTTGTTATAGTTAATATAATGATGAATGAATCACTGTTCAATATGATATTTTTGTATTCTTACTTTCGGTTGGTATTCACATGTTGCATGTAAATGAGGAGAACGATACTATTAATAATATAATTTATATTTGTAATCTGATGAGTATTTAAAATCTCTAAACATTTTTTATGATATAAATTAACCTAATCAATTAGTCAAGAATTCAGTGGTTGTGTTAAATTTCGAAATGTGTGTGTGTATATAATTAAAAGTTTGGTAATAGAACGAACATATTTAAATTTTTTATTTATGTGACTTTATGATTTATTTTTTGAATTATATAGAACTGTTTATAATTGCAGATGTTCAGAAATCGTCAATCTTCATTAAGTCGGTCGTTGAAATGTTATTTTGAAACCTTTAATTAATTATTATTTCATTTAAAAATTAATTCTAACAAATTTATAAAATTATTATGCAAGTTTATAAAGTTTTAATTCTGACATTGAAGTGAATTACAAAATAATAGAAAAAATAAGTAAAAAAAATCAATTCTATAATAAAGAAGAAACAAACCATAATTAAAATTATTGTCATATGTTACTTAAGATTTCGTAAAAAATATTTTAATATATTTTGAAAATACATATACACGGAATGTCTAAAGATACACCTATGAATTTTGTTTCATACTATTATTTAACAAAAAAAAACGCAATGTAATATCATATATTTGTTTATTTAAAACAAGCTCATGTAAAAAAATAATTAAATTAAAAATATATACATTAATAATCAATTCTTTCGTTACTCATTCATTTTGTCATCAGACACGCGACACCAATAGCACCAACAAACCAAATGTTTTAAATTTCCAGATCCACTCCCACCTCTCGATCGACAAGAAACTGAAATTTGATGAAATTCAAATCGAAATTCTTCGATGAATAAAACTGTCCCCTAATTATTTTCGACCCAGTTGTAAGAACCTTCGTACCATTCCATTCTTGCCCCGCTATTGCCTCTAGCAAGCGGTGGGCATCTTATTGGTTTAGAATGTAGATTGGTTTCATGTAAACTGTTTCTTAAAGCATTCCGACTAACAACTACATTATGAGCTTGCTTTAGCTTCGTTACCAACCCAGGTGTTGTAAGAAAAGGGTGTATTCGAGCAATTAATGTCAAATATCGATCCTGAATTGCCATTGTACAACGTCCACGACCTGGATGGATGGATGCTGTTCAGCCGGACTGCCAGTTTCTCTAAAGCGCTTCTACAATCGACTAATATCATTTTAGGAAACATTAAATCTCTTAGCTACCTCAATTTGCCTTAAGTCGTCTCGATGTTGTATCACTCCTTGATTTATTTCTTCCAAAGTCAATTGACGTTCGTAAAACATAATAATTTAATAAAAAGTTCAGTATAATGAAATAAACCATAAATGTTTTGATACCTTTCATATGTGTATGTATGAATCATCCAAGAATATTTTTTCTTTATAAACCGATGAAGATATGACTACAATTAATAAAATTTGTGGATAATGATCAATTCATGATAAAACAATTATATCGTAAATAAACTAATTCGATTTGAATGACATTAATTTAGTTATGCAATAAACTAAAAATAAAAGAAAAATTGAAATAGGCCTACAAAAATTAATGTGACATTTTCTAATGACATATGATTAATTTCTCATTTGTAATTCTAAAATTTTTTTGAAACATTTTAAAAACTAGGGAGGCTTTATAACAGATATGTTGTAAACATGTAATTATTTCTGTTGGTTTGTTATGTATTGCAGTATACATCTAATCTAATCGTTTTAATTCTAACTCGTCAGAAGACTTTATCTCCTCGATGTATCTGGAAATTAATATAAAAAACATTGTTTTTAATGATTTTACCTGTATTGTCGAGATATGTTTTTCTAAAACTTATTTGATCGAATCGAAATAAACTGTAGATCGCTGCTCAAATATATTAATTACCTAACTAACAGTATATTTCATATTTCATTAACGAGTTAATAATGTGGAATAGATATTTTACGAAATAGAGCTGTTCATATTTCACACATCTGTTCAAATAAAAAATGTGAACCAGATTACTATTACATTATTACATTATGGATCCACTTAAAAAAATCTGCAATAAAATTATAATTAGTATAGCGAAACTTTTTATTAAAATTGATTGTACTGATATCTGAACATACATTTTAAACAAAATACACTTCCCTGTTAATAGATTACAGATATTACAAACTCAACAAATGTTTATAATATAAATGTAGTTTAAGTTTTTTAATCGTTATTTATTACATATAAATGAATTACCATAACGCATAAATTAATATTTTCTTGTAGCTCGCAGTGAGAATTTCTCACGGGTAGTAGGCTCGAAAGAACTGTATTTAATACATATTTAACTGTGACTAAACTACAGTATGGTTGTTCAAAGTTTTTTAGGTTTTAAAAAGAGGGCATAATACCTGTAAAAAATATTCAAGTTTTATGGGAGAATAACTTGACTTAAAGCACAATATATTAATAATTAATACAGTAAAAATACAAATCTGCTTAAAATAAATTGAAGAAAAAATATTACTTTACTTACATACAAGTATATAGTTAAAGATATTACAAGTAATAACATAACGTTGATGGATAGAAGTATAGGCAACTAGATGACACGTTAATGTAAAACTGGTTGTATATAACATGTGGCGTTATTCGAAATATATACATAAATTTTAAAAAATAATTAGGTTTTAGATATAATCTGTTAATCTTTGTTTACTTATAATATTGTGCATCTAATTATCTTAATTTTGAGATTTACTTATTTTTTACTTATCAAGGAATCACATCAATAAACAAAAGATAAACTTATCATGGAAATTTTAGTTCTCTTTTCTTTCTCTTCAATAAGGAATAAAATAAATGGTAAATAAAACCCCTCTTAATAATTATATTTTATTGGTTTGAGATTGTATACTTTTAAAATTGTGAGGCTCCAAATTTTATATGAATCCCAAAAATTACGTTTGTCTTTCTATGTTCCAAAATAATATAGATTACATCATCACAATTACAAAATTTACATTCCCACTACTATTGAACAAAACAATATTGTATTCTACAACATAAAATCACAATTTGTAGACAATAGAATGTTTTATTGAAAGAATTAGTAATTTCCACAATTAAAAAAAGAACATTTTTCGCATTTTATATTACTGTAAAAACACAATGATCAATTGCCTGTCATTTATAGATGAGTTAATAAATTGTCAGATTTTTAAACCTGAACATCTGTAAGGTAAGTGCTCACAATCAGATACGCGAGCCCTCGAAATCGACGCGTATAAATAAACAGCTCTGTACAGTAGGAAATAACAATCAGTCGAAAAGTTGTCGCTGTTATTAAACGTTCATCATGTTCCGCCCAGCTATTTTCTTATCGTTGTTGTTGTGCATAAACTGTTACATAGTCGATCCTGGCCCATTATTTCCACCTACCAAAGGCGAAGTGTGGCCACTGGTCGCGAACAGAACGAAAAACACAAATTATTTTATTGTGCGGCCCTTATTATTTGAGTTTCAGGTAAGAAGAATGTGGGCATGTAACATTCTCATTGGCTCATTGGCATATAGGTTTCGTTAGGGTTGTAGATTCTACAGTAGAAGCTATAGACATATCAGTAGATCTGAAGGTCCAATTATTAAAACAGTGACAACATTTATTAATTTTATTTATGTGGTTTAATTGAGATAAATAATTTCATCGAATTTATACTTTAGCCCACGCTATATTCAATAATCACAAACAATGCGTCATAATAAATATGATATTTTCATTTCATCTTTGTCATCATATTATAAAACGATTTTCATTTAATTTCAGGCTGTAGGTGGCGATTGTACTATACTTCAGCAAGCGTTTTCCAGATACTGGAATATTCTAAATTCAGTGGCACTGAGCCATTTTGGCCCCGTACAAAAACTTGAAAATGACATTTTTAAAAAACGCAAATATTTAAAAAAGCTGAATTACAAACGAAATGATTATAATTTAATAGATTTCTTAGATATTTTAAATGTAAATCTGGTTGGCAAATGTGAAGATAACGATATGCCCTACTATAATATGGATGAGAGTTGTAAGTAAAAAATGGGGTCAAAAACTCAAGTGTATTTACTAATTATCTAATGAATATTGATTATCAATATGCACATAAATACATTAATCGTTTATTGACTCTTTTAGATACGCTAAATCTTGAAAAGGGTACCACTGAACTCAAATCAAATTCTATATGGGGAATTCTTCGTGGTCTTGAAACATTTTCCCAACTGGTGTATGTGGACGACGACACGATTACAGTAATTTATTTTACACTCTCTCCAAGACTATTATTAACCAATTAGTTATTTAAGCTTAAAATTAATGCCACCTACATTGAAGATTATCCCCGATATTCGCACAGAGGCCTGCTTCTGGATACCGCCAGACATTTCATATCGGTGAAACGAATTTACGAAACTTTAGATGCCATGGCTTACAACAAACTAAACGTTTTCCATTGGCATATCACCGACGACCAGAGCTTTCCCTACAAAAGCATCAAGTTTCCAAATATGAGGTGAACATCAGTCCAAAATAAAGAAAAACAATAAATTCAATACTACAAATGTTGCAGTCAACTGGGAGCTTACCATCCAATCTCCAAAGTTTATGAACAAGTAGATATCAAAGGTGTGATCGAGTATGCAAGACTGAGGGGAATTAGGGTCATACCAGAGTTTGATACACCAGGTAATTGTGAAACATTATAAATAATAAATTTGTATTACAATTTATCAAATAGGACACACTCGATCTTGGGGTGAAGCCATTGATAATCTACTGACTGAATGTTACAATGATGGTGTACCTACTGGACAATTCGGCCCCATCGATCCAACAAGAGATGCAACCTATTCATTTCTGAAAGATTTTTTCGAAGAGGTTGTCGAAGTTTTTCCAGATAAATATTTACATTTGGGAGGTGACGAGGTCGAATTTGAATGCTGGTATGTCTTTCTATGAATGCTACTTTTTATATTTATATGTGTCTGATTCTTAGGATGAGTAACGAACGCATTAACGAGTTTATGGAAAAACACAACATTACCAACGATTATGCAGCTCTGGAAAGCTATTACATACAAAAACTGCTGAATATTGTAAAATATTTAAATACAAGTTACGTCGTGTGGGAGGAAGTGTTTAATAACGGCATTCAACTTCCCGATGAAGCAATAGTACATGTATGGATTGAATCCAATTACAAGAAAAAACTACAAGAAGTGACAGAAAATGGCAAGCAAACGATTTTATCAGCTTGCTATTATTTGGATCATCTATCAACAGGCGGAGACTGGTTGGCGTTTTATATACCCGATCCTGCCAATTTCACGGGCACAGACGAACAGAAAAAACTAATCATGGGAGGTGAAGCCGCGATGTGGACGGAAGTAGTTGATGATAACAATATAATTAGCAGGTTTGTCTTTTAGATTTAAATTTTTATGTCGAATTACGAGAATATTTTTTAGAATTTGGCCAAGGGCATCCGCTGTAGCAGAAAGGTTGTGGTCTGTAAACGCACCTAATCTGAACCTGGATGAGAATGGCGACCTTAATATAATTAACCTGTCCATTACAGGGAAATTAACTTCAGCTACAGATGAAGTCGCACGTAGACTTGAAGAACATACATGCAGAATGAATAAAAGAGGCATTGAAGCACAACCTCCTTCAGGTCCGGGAGTCTGTTTATAAAATTGTAGTATATTGTAATATTTTAATATAATTTTACTTACCCTATTTTAGTTTTAATTTTAAATTTTCCATATAAAAATAATTCTCATTAATAGTATTTTAATAAAACAGAATTGTTCGTTGAAAATTTTTAATATTACGATTAAGAATTAGTGAAAATAAATGATTATTTCAGTATTGTCAAATAAGAAAAACTTGAAGGAGGAATCTCCTTGAAAACCAGCAATATACTTATAAACATTTATATAAGTGGAGTGTTATATTTTTATATAACTATACCAGTTTTTAATTCCAAAAAATGTTTCTTTCGTTTGCCTATTAAAAAAAATCAAATCATATTTTTTGTAAATACTCGTTGCTTTGATATAGAATATTGGATATTGAAATAGTGTTGTTGTACATTACGCGAGGTAAATAAAAATTGAGTTAGTTGATGCGTTACATCCACAGTTTCTGGTGAATTACTCTGTATCTTTTGCTTAACTACTGAACTTTTTGTTGGTTGGATCCATCTCTTCAGAAATCCCAGTTTTGTCAGGACTTGGTACTAATGACTTTGTCGAACTTGTAACTGAATAGTTCTTTCTTTCTTTTGCCCTACGAAATTTGAAATCAAATTTTACAATAAATCTTGATAAAGTTCTTTCATCTTTTAAAATCTTGCTTGATATATTAACACTCGAATACTTACTCAAAAGTCAACTAAATTCAAAAAGAGTGATGTACTATACCTACCCTTAGTTCAGTTTTAAATTGTACTTCTAAAAAATTATTTCCATTAAAAATAGTTTTAATAAAACATAATTTTATTTTTAAGATTTTCAATATACTTTTTGCTATAAAAAATTAGTGAAATTTATATAATTATTTTATTCAAATAGTAGAAACGATAACAAAACTTGAAGAATGTATTGGGCCTATTCTTAATTCCAAAAAGTTTTAATTTCAATGTTTATAAAACTAATTTTAATTAAACACCATATTTATATACTTATTTATATATTTACAGATTAAATGTTTATATTATTTACTGCCTATTTTCTAACTCCTCTTTGAAGAAGATTGGAATAATTGGTTGACATAGGTTCAAAACTGTAAAATGCTGGAGATAGACAAAACTGAATTGGTTGGTGTGTTACATCCAAAGCTTTTGGTGATTGTGGTGGTGAATTAATTTCTACCATTGGGTTTTTCTTCTGAAACTTCATTTTTGTCAGTGCTTAGAACTATTCACTCAGTTGAGCTTGTAGCTGAACGTTTCATTCTTTCTCTGATGATAGAATTCTGAAACCAAATTTCTATCTATCTTGATACATTTTTTAAATATTATATAATTATATAATATATTAACATTGTTGCTCACTAATATCAGCTAGATTCAGTTTTTTTAAGTAATTAGTAAGTAAAATTATACTCACTCTTAGTTCAGTTTTAGTTCTCCAGATTTTTAATATATTTATTGCTATTAGAAATTAGTGATAAGTATATAGTTTTTTGGTATTGACAAACAATATAAACAATAACAAAACAAATTGAGACAATATCCTTCAAAACCAGGAATCATTTATATAACCGGAATATTATATAATTATATTTATAATTAATTATAAGGATATATCATAATTCCAAAAAGTTCAATTAAAAATAAAAACAATAACATTAGTTTTAATAAAATACCATAATTACTTATAAAATATATTTATTTACATATTTACAAATTAAATATTTGTTTTATTAACTACCTATGTTCTAACTCGTTGGTATGAAGAATATTGGAATAACTGGTTGACATGGGTACAAAATTGTTAGCCACAAAAGGGTTATTATAAAACACAGGAGATAAACAAAATTGAACTGGTTGATGCGTTACATCCAAAGTTTTTGGCGATTGCGGTGGTGAGTTACTTTCCACCTCTTGCTTAACTATTGGACTTTTCGTTGTTCGATCCATGTCTTCTGAAACTCCACTTTTGCCAGGGCTTGGAACTAACGAGTCGGTCGAGTTTGATGCTGAACGTTCCCTTCTTTCTCTCGCTCTACGATTTTGAAACCAAATTTTCACCTATAATAAAAATATTTGCAATAAATAATCTTGAACCTAATTTTCATGTATTTCGTAAAATCTTGATTAATATGTCAACATCTCTGTACTTACTCGAATGTCAGCTAGATCCAGTTTTTTTGAAAGAGTAATTACTTCCTCACTGCTTAGATACGGGCTTGTCTTAAACTTTTCTTCTAGGATGGATAATTGATGACTTGTAAAGGGTATTCTAGGATGTCTTCCTAATTGTCTCTTTTGAGGACCTTCTCTTTTCTGAACTCCTAAAATAATTCATTTACACTTTAGTCTCGATTACCCAAAATTTAGAAAAATTAGAAGATCAGATCAGTCCGAATTATTAATTAATAAGTATTTAACATAAAACTCACTTGGTATTTTTGGTGGGCAGTATCTGGTGCACTGTAACCACGAATAAGGATCTAACGGATAATTAACACTAGTCCTGGTTTCTTCGCTGCTGATTCTACTATTTCCAGCCCTATTAAGGATGTGATCGATGCTGAAGTCCGAATGGAACTGCTTGGGACTTTCTTCATTTTGGTTATCCATTTGCGATATCATATTATCACCACACTACCAGTCACGAAAACTGACTAAACTGTTTCGAAATTCGTTGGTTTTCAAAATGTAAATGTTTGACGAACAAGTTTGGGCCCTTATTTTATACGACCCCACTCTTTTCAGAACAGATTAGACGGCAGATAGTATCTTTTTGGGCAATTAGGCGTAAAGTAGCAGTCTATTATGTTTGTTTACCATTTAGGAGTATTGGGTTACTTCTGGGCTTGTTGTGGTTCGCCTTTATTAAACAGCCCATCAGATTATTGTTACAAACTGATTAAATTATCATGGAGATATTCAAGGGGGTCAAATTAAAAAAATAAATAATTTTATCGCGAATGATCTACCCTATGCATCGTAGATGTATGTAACTGAAACTTGTTTTTTATCAATTGAGAATTGGTGAGGTATCAAATTTTCAAATAAACATTACAGGGTGGAAATTAAGGATACGTAATATTAGGGATGTAATTATTTACATAAACCAAAAAATGAAAATTAAAAATATATATACAGTGGTTCATTTGAAACGACAAATTATAATAAATCTAAAAAAATATGTTTGTTTATATTTCTATGGAAAAATTAAAAATTATATTCTTCTTATAAATTTATTAAATAAGTATACTATGGAATAAACTATCTCGACATTACTTCATCGCACAGAAAAGGTGTCTTACAATTTTTTCATAACTTTTACCGTTTAGAAGGTATCTGAGGTCAAAGTTTTAAGAATTTAACAAAAATTTTTATTACTTCTAAATTAAAAATTCTTAGATAACTAAACATTATAAAGGGTGCAACATATAACTTTATAGTAAATTAAACGCTCCACAAAAAATCTTTTGTGGCTAACTGATTACACCAACCATTTGATGCATACTGATTTTAATAGTTCCTTAATAAATATTTTAAATTTGGCAATTTTTTTGGTCCATCCATATTTATAGTAAAACACTTAATACTCAAATTGTATTTGCTTCCATCAATCTACCGTTCAATCCAATGTATTTATCAAAATATCTTTTTCATTTGTGGTTACCTTTCTCAATTGTTTTGCGACAATTTTCTTCGGACATCATTAACTTCACACTACATTACTAAATAATCATTAACTACTACGAACTTACGAAAACGATATGATAAAGGCATTTAATTGGATTGGTAGAAGCAAATAAAGTATTGCGAGTATTGGGATTAGCATTATTAGTATACTTATTCAAATTTTATTGAAAAATGAGATAAGTTAAGTTGTCAATTTATTTCCTACCTTACTTGATTAAAAAATAAATTTATAAGATAATTAATTATTTTTCCAGAGAATTATGAATATTTTTTTATGAAATTTGGTATATAACCATTGTTATATAGTATTGTAGATAGTTTTGATAGTCTTAAACCAAATGCAAAGTTTGACAAAACACAGACGAAAAATACAGAATGTATAGGAGTGACACGCTTTCAAATGGGCCACACTATATATAGTCAATATTGGTTGTTTAATTTAATTACACCATAAAATTTAATTTCACATGTAATCGAAACTAAAAATTAACAATTAAAATTTAGAGATTAAAAATTAATTTAGCATTGTGGAAATTTAAGGATTTCAAATTAATTAATTTAATTAATTTATGTGCAGCTAAACAATTAATGAAAATTAAATTTTTATCTTGAATTTAAATTTGCCATAAAATTTCATGTATCTAACTGTAATTTCCATAAGTTTACACTATAAACAATGTAAATAGATTGACAATATAATATTCTCAATTTAACAACAACGTTAATGGAAAATCCAAATAAATTAGGTTCCCAGAAAAAACAATTTTCGGCTTACCACAGAAACAAAGTTTTTTACATGGATTAACCAATTTCCGAGAGGTTTGTTAGAGATTAAAAAGGCAGCATTGTTTGCGCCTTGTAAAACATAAACAGAAGCGCCAGAAGCGCCAGGGGTACGGTGGAAAAGCATTCGTGCGAAAAATCCGAAATTGGCAAATATAACATTACAAGAACCCTTTCTTCGGATTTACACAGAATCACCTGCCTCTGATGATTTAATCGATAACAGGCAGTTTTGCCAACAAATTTTCAACGTCATTAGTTCGAAAGTAACTGGATACTTTCTTGGATTGACGGGTTTAAGAATAAGCATTTGGCGAACCTGTGGTTTCCTATGTCGGATTAAAATTTTTATTTAGATGTTTTTTAATATCTTTATTATAAATATATTTTTTTCGTATCGTCAAAGGTATAGTGAGGGTAAAATGCCTTTTTATTACGCTATATTTATTGCAATGGTTATTTTGTTTTTTATTTTATTCATATTTAAAACATAATTTTGTATATGTATATTTTGTTTATACTAGTTTATCAGTTTCATGATATTTTTTATTAACATTCATCAAGTCGATATTATCGATAAATAGTACGATGTATGTATAAAATATAAATCAGGTTTTTAAGTGTTTTATTTGTAAAACTAATATTTTAATATAGATTTAAATCAATTGTTTATTATAATCGCAATTAAAAACATACATTATCTGATATACATATATCAAATTAATATAACAAAAAAAAATATATACATACATTAAGTGATGTATCACAATAAAAGCACCTTAATTAAATATTTGCAGAAGCTATTAATAGATTAATATAAGAATGTTCCCCTATCCGTATTTAGTGGTGACCGCCCCATCTAAATAATCTCCTCTTCCTGGTAAATCAGATGGTTGAACTCTAATCTTTTCCTTGTATAAGGAAAGGTCGGCGGCACTACAAATTTGCGCAATAATTTCGAGGCACGAGCCTCAACATCGGTTTCCTTTGTACTTTACCCCTGCTCAAAGAAGTGCCGACATCTTTATAAAGGCCGCCTCCTGGGGTGTCGCATTACGTAAGCAGATCATACCGCAATTGTTGCCAACTGTTCATCTAGCCGCAATATTTACGTATAGATTACACTTATTAAGGGATTCCATTGGGATAAGGGATGGTGTATTAATTTTAAATGCTTGTTTTGTTGTTATCAAATGGTCTTTTGGCTGCCGACAGGTATCGCTTACGCAATGAGAAAGCGTTCGGGGATGGTTCTTGTGAGAATATGGCTTGCTGAATGAACTGCTCACTTAAATGGTTTTTAAATAGATCGAATTTCAAACAGTAGTACAGATCTTGTGAATTAACTAATTTTATAAATTCTATTTAATCTGATGAATCAACAAAACGTCGTATGGTTTAATGAGTTTAGAAAAGGTTTTGTGAATGACACATCATTAAAAAAATCTGACCACTAGATTTTGTGACTTGGAGTCTTCAGCAGGTTTGATCTGATTATATTTATCGAGTTCGAGAGCATCTTTTAAAAAATTCCATGCCAATCGCGTCGAAATCATTTATGTATATCATATTATGACACTGCATGTGTTTTGAAGTGGATAATTTGTATTTCCTAGATTAAATAAATTTAAAAATATTTTCAATATGTTTTAATTTAATCAGTAACATTATTGACTCAATTGGTTCATTCTCAATTTATCTATTGTTTAGCACCGAAAAATGTCTCAATGAAGACTTTCTTCTGAAGATTTTGCCGCTATAATAGCTATTTTGGAACATGACAATCCTAGTCAAAAACAAGTAGCCCAAATGTATTTGTCTTATAGTGTGTAGTAAGTCGCAAGTGAAGTCGATTGCAACAAAATGAATTACACATAACATATTATATGGTGGTGGTGGTCAACAATGAATTACGACCAGAAGACGGGTTTTCGTTAGACGAAATCCACTTGGACTTGGACTTGGCATGAACGTGATTAGAAGATATTATTTTGCTAATATAATGTCACTGATATTTTGCTTTTTAAAATAATTCAAATTATCCACTTCAAAATGTGTATTTAATAAATTAAACAAAAATACACATGTGGAAAATTGTTTTATTTTACATCATACTTTCTTTAGAAGTTCGTCCAAACTGTTAATTTTTTTGACCATTTCTTCTAAAATATACATTTTCTTTGATATATCCTCCACTTGGCTCAATCTCTTTGTTATGTCGTCAATTTTCTCTTCCCTCTCTTTTTCTTGTTGTTGTGTCTTCTTTCGGTTTGTCACCATATCATACAAGTTTTGAATCTTGCATCTTATGTCAAGATTTAATTTTAAACCATCAAACTCCTCGAATGAGTAAAGATTATTTATATAGCAGTTCATTTTGTATTTGCCTTTTTTGTTGATAAGTTGATCTTCCTCCTCTAGCACTAAATCTTCTTTGGATACAAATGTGTTTTTGTTATGAAATATAAAGGGGCTATTCACAAAGTGTTTTAGAAAAAGCAATCTTCTAGGTATCTTCAAAAAAGCTCTTTCAGAGTACTGAATGAATTTTATGGTATTATTAATAGCTATCACTTCACTGTTTCGCTCTATTTTACCTATATCTGAAATCGTCACAGCCAGTAAAAAATTCATCAATATCACAGTCATGCAGATTGCAAACAGTATAAATAGTAACTGTTTTATTATACTATCTTCCATGTTAAGTAAGTTATCTTTAGCATTTAATTCACCGGTGAGCATAGCGAGAACTGTAAAAATTGAAAGATCAATATTTTTAAAAGATTCACTGTGGCTGAATAATTGATAAAATCCAAGAGAAAAAGATATTATTGGCCAAATAAAAAAACAGAATAAGAGAAAGAATGTTTTATAGATTTTTTGTAACATGGCAGACCATTTAGAAAAGGAAGGATGGTAACCCAATAGTAACAGAAACGAAAGAGACATTGTGATGTAAGCTATTGAAGATACAATATTAAATTTGGATTTATCAATTGTAAAATAAAGCACATAAAGAATTGTATTAAAAGTTTCTAATACTGAATGGACATTATAATCCCTTCGGTGTCTGTACAGGAACTGGAAATTTAAACCTATCTGTATAATAAAAGATAATATCAACCAATGAGTGTATGGATAAAGTAACAAAATAAAAGTGGCATATATAAAATGCAATACACGAATGCCTACGCAAATATAGAAAAATCTGTTCACCATTCGCCACTTCAGAGTTACTAACATTTGAATCAGCACATGATTAAGTAAATATTGAAGTCGTTTACGAGCACCTAACTTTCTTACTATATCCGTTTCTATATGATCCTTGAATCCCCTTACTGCCCTTTTATTTTTCACAAGAATTCTAAAATCAAACTGCAATTTGTAATCGGGATTTTGTATGTCGTCCGTATAATTATCGAAAATTACACAAGAATCAAAGTATTCCTCCAAATCTTGAGGATTGATAATATTCAAGCAACTTTGACCGAGATTATTTTTATAAGTGAGTGATGCTCCTCGTTTAAGTAAACTCTGAATGGCACGTTTATTGTGAAATCGAATGGCAAAATGCAGTGGTGTGTTGTTATCGCCCGTTCTCAAGTCAACATTCAATCGTTTGTATTCCAGAAGGTTTTTAAAAAACTTTATTTTAATGGCGTTGCCTCGGAACTTAACAAACGACGAGAACATGTTGCTGTCAATCTCCAAATCCTTCCTCTCCAGAATCGAGTTGAAAATTACCCATCTGTTCAAAATGGCTGCCAACAGTAGTGGATGCTTATTGTTCCTTGCTGTTGTGAAGTTGACGTTTACTTTGAAATTTTGTTCCAGCAATATTTTGGCAATTTTCGGTTTGTCGAAGATGATGCAGTATTGTAACAGCGTATTCTCCCCATCGTCGTAGTCCTTCAAGTGCTGAAATTGGGTCAGCAACTCCTTAAACTTGGTCGGCCTCTCCTGGATGGCGTATTCGAACAGTAAGATTTCCGGTGGTTTTTCAGGGACTTGAACGTCAACGACGTCGTTATATCTTTCTTCGCGATAAAGTTTACATTTACTTCGATCCGCACCTTTCAGCAGTAGCATCCGTATGATTTCTTCGCTCGCATGGTTGTCCGAAGCCACTTTCAAGGGGGTTTTGTTGTAGTAGTCCACTTGGTTGATGTTATTTTGAGTAATCAATAATTCCATACACTGCAGGAAGTTTTCGTGTTTGTAGTCCCCGAATCTTAACAAAAACGACAGCGGTGTGCTTCCCTCTTTGGTCTTGTGCAAAATATTCGGATCGTTCGTGTTCTTTAATATCGATTTGACGGCGTCCACGTTACAGGCAGCGCTCGCAAAAAATATACAGTTTGGATACTTCACGGTCGCAATTGAAATGATTTGTTTATAAAGATATTTCTTAACGTCGCGAGGTATTCGTTTTAAATTTAGTATTGTCGGAAGGATCGACTCTGAGTGCGTAAATTTTCTAAAATCTTTGAAGTCAATTAGTGATGGAGTTGAGCGCAGTACTGCTATTAAAGCGTCACCAGTTGTCGTTTTTTCTGAATTCTTGTAGAACCACAAGGACTTTTTTATATCCCGGAATTTTTGTTTATCTGAAAAAAAATAATAATAAGCAAAAGTTGATGATAAACAGTCGATAATATTAATTTATATATGCACACATTGTTACAGTTCCCTCCTAGAAACGTTATCTTTGTAATGTTGACAAAATTAATTAAATTAGACAAGTAAATATTATGACATCGTCGTCTGACACCAAAAGTGTACGGTACAATAAAATAAGGCCTGAACTAAAACACATGTATTATATGAAGTTTGTCAGTAACATAACTAATAATAGCAATATTTCTTATTATTATTCTTGAAAATATACAAAATATGTTAATATTTTAATGATTTTTTTATCATATTTTCCAAAATTGTTGTTGTTGTCTAAAATTAATTATTGGTAAAATAACCAAAAATAGTCGTATTTTATTTGTTCTCAACAAAAAAAATAATTATTATCACTAACTTAATTAATTAAGAATCAATTTAAATTTATTTAAAATTCGTTAATTGTTTAATAAAAAATGTATAATTGATAACTTTCAAAATGGATAATAAAAAAGTAATAAACATTTTCTTTAGAAATTGTCATTTTACTTTAATTAATAATTCAGATTCATTAAATATTTAATAAAAAATAAAAAATTGGATTTATTTATTTTTATTAACCTATATATTGTTTTTTAAGATTATTATATTATTATATATAAAATTAATTATTATTTTCATAAATTTAATAATAATCTATTTATATTTTAATTGTTAATTTATTTAGTAATTAAATTAATTTAAAATTTATATAATGTGACCTTTTATTTTGACTGCTCAATTTTCAAAATTTATGGATGTTAACAAAGTAATAAAAAATATCTTTAGAAACTATTGAAATTGGCACTACAATATGTGTTATTTAATTTATTTTCTATAAAAAATTATAGGTAATACTAATAACGTATTTCGTATTATTGCTCCTAAAAATATATAAAAACTATATCTTAAAACTTAAAAAATGATTTTTTTTAATTTTGATCAGTGATTATAAAAAAATTACTACTGTTTGTCTTTTAAAACTGTTATTATTAGTACAAATAATCAACAATAATCGTTATTTACTAAATAAAAAGTACATAATACAATAAAAATTAAGAAAAACTATATTTGTTTGTCTTTGTTGTTACTTATTCAATTTATTTTTGTATAAAAATTATAGTTAATACTAATCTATTTCTTATCATTATCCTTAAAAATATTATATATTAATACTATAAATTGTTATTATTTGTCGCCTATAAAAATGATAATTATTACATTCTATTTTTAATTTATATTTAATTAATTTAAAATTATATAAAATGCATTACTTCTTTAATAAAAACACATAATAAAATTTATTTGTTTTGATTAATTAATTCAATATTTGTGGATGATAAAAATTAATAAAAAATAACTAATTATTGTTTTTATTTTATTTTGTAATTTGCATTTGCATTTCATTTTCATTCAATATTTTATTAAGTGTCCATTTAAGAGTAAAAATCGATCTCCCAATGAACTTTTCATATTAATAATATGATATAATAAAAATTAATTGAAAGTCAGTCAATTTGAATCTTGCCTGTACCTTAAAAATTGTTATACTTTCTCAATCCTCATGTATATTTTTTTATTATATACTTTATTTTTAGATTTATTTATTTGGAATATAAAAGTTGCATAAAATAAAATAAAATTATATAATTGAAATCAAAATGACAAATTATATGTTTAATAATCCTAAATTCTTTCTTATTTACCTTACCTACAAATTAAAACTATTATTAGTACATACCTAATTCGGTGAAATCATCATGTTTCGCATCCATACTAATAAAAGTAGTACTTTTTAATTTGTATATTTGTTTCATGTTGATTATTTCAATTTTACACGTGTTAAACCATGGCATGAACACATTTCAGGTGACAGGGACGCGACGAAAATCTTTTTAATCTTATCATGTTAGAATTGGTTTTTAAACTGTTCAAATATGTTGTATAAATAACGTTCAAGCAATGAGTAATATGATAGACTGGCCAATATTACCTTGAAACAAATATAACTGTAATAAAAGTTAACAACAAACTTCAAACAATACAGATGCCTAATGCGCAGCCGCTACAAATAAAATAAATATTTAACCGAGACAATTTTAATTCGACATCCAATTTTATCAATGAGTAAAAATAACCAATCAAATGTTGTTTCCTTGTTAAAAGATACACGATGAAACTTAGTCCACATTCCCAATATTTTAATTTACTAATGTCCTTTTAAATACTAAGCTTTTTTATTGTTACATTACATAACTGAATAATCCCGTCGTCCTGTCTAGGAGAGACATCCCAACGCAACAATATGCCAACCACTAAATACATTTTGTCATTTTTTCAATCAGATAACGCCAAGTGCCAAGCTGCGGTTCGTCCCGAGTCTATTGAAACCGACAATTCGACAACTGCCCATAACAATGCACTAATGGCCGAACAATTTTAATCGGACACTTCGATCTGTACCGAAAATTGTCAACCAGTTCATTATTTGCAAACAATTTGTATAACAGAGTGGTTTAAACGGTTCACAATGGTATGATTTTTATCTGCCCTGGGAAATGCCTGCTACTGTACATCCTCTACAATAGTCACTATCATTTTAAAGCGATGAATATAGTTTTGGTAAATTTAGTTTAATAATTACTTACGAATATAAATGTTGTAAATTTGTTTTGCTAATTATAACTACAAATTTTAAACTTTAATTGTTCATTCAAGTAATATCTGATAAACAAAGTACTAATGATACCGTATTTTTCAATTTTTCTTTTGATGATCAAAAAAGCATCAATCTGAAAAATCTTTTCAGTGCCGTTGAAATGACTACTAACCCAAAAATACATTATTAAAAATATACTTTTATTTACTTTAAATGAACACTAACTACACTGTAGAAATTTAAAATATAACAAAGTCTACAGAATTAAGAAATTATTTGATGTAAAAAATTGACAATAAATAAATAATAAACGGAATATTATTAATATTTTTGTTCAATTAAAATAAAAGTAATTATAACAATACCGCACTTCATTAAAAAAAAATGTGTTCCAAATAAATCTAAACAAAAATTGTTTTTAGTACATAGATTTTTTTAAATAAAATACTGGATTGAAGGGATTATTAAAAAAATTACGAAATTTAAATACAAATTAATATTTCATAAAAGTATTTAATACAAATTTTGTCCCGTCACTACAAAAAACATATTTTGCGACGACGAAGGTATTACTTTAAACACACATATTATTCTAATTTTTTTTCGCAAAAAAATGGCACATTTAAATATATTTACGTTTTTTGGCACTATTTAATAAAACTCTTAATAATAAGAATTTATTTTTAGTAGAATTTATATTATTATATTGAATAATTAATTTTCAATGGAAAAAAAGAAACACTGCATTCCAGAGAAGAGCGAAATAATAATTAACATGAAACATCAAAGTTTAAATATTGCTGACTGGTAAAAACTTAATATGTTTCAGAAAAATAGTTTACTATGTCATTATCAAGTATGAAATGTTTAATTGAGAATATTATATAAAAATGTGCTAACAAAGAAACAACTCCTTTTACTGACAGACAAATTGAAAAAATCAGGACTATACTGTCTTACCCTCTTAGTAAAAAATGAATTAATTGAGACATACAATATCAGACTATCTATTAGAACAATCAGACATCGACGGAATGAACAAATCTTATATAGTATATAGCATATATAGCCTAAAACATGTATCAATTATCCTCCAAAATTTTGGCGAGGGGTAGTTTAAAGTAATGAATTAATTTTCAATACAAACTCAAAGTTGGTTAAAGGATAAAACTAACTGTTGAGATTCTCGATTGGTCTGAGTAAAGTCCGGGTCTAAATATACTGTAAAACTAAAAAAAACGTAATACTACTACAAATAGGTACCTATTGAAATAAGACATAATTAAAATTTGAAGTCAATCGGAAAACGTATTGTCAGTTTTTTGTCCCTTTTCTTCGCATTTTTAAGGTATCTCAAACAAGCGTGTACTTAGCCAATTAAGTAAGTTTGATAGAGGAGAATAGTGGACCTGGATAGAGATGTATTTTCGATTCAATAAATAGCGAAGCGTTTTAACAGAAATGTGAGTATTGTAATACGATGTTGGGAGTCATGGAGTGAAGAAGTAGAGCAAGAGGTTTCGGAAGACCCGAAGCTATCACAGAGTCACAAGACCGTCGTCTTAGATTATTGGCCCTAAGGGATAGCATGAGTTCAATGCTGATGATTGCTGATGAATATTTAGCAGATGAAGGTAGGCCAATAGGTATTCGATCTGTTTACCTCCGTCTTTTGGCCTACGGAGTTATCGCCCTTTTTTGGTCTTACTTCTAACATCAAACCATAGGTGCCAACGTGGTGGTGTATGGAACGTCAACAGTAGGCTGAGGAATTGAACTACATTGTGTTTAGTGCTGAATCACCCTTTTGCTTGGACATGTACGATGGTCATGCGTTAGTAAGACGGGGACGTGGAGAAAGAGGCAGCAGGTCACCTTCAGTTCTCATTAGTGGTAATATAACATCCCGCCGACATGTGGATGATTTGGAGTCTTATTTTCATCCCTACATAAGGAGGAATATATTCAAGTTCCTAGAAGTCTCCCATGTGAATTTACTGCCGTGGCCACCCAGATCTTCAGACCTTTCCGAATTGAACATGTGTGTGGTATGATGGGGCAACCCATAAAGAATTTACAGCGCCTCCACGGATTCTTAATGAACTAAGACGTCAAATTCAGTTCGTGTGGGATGATATACCACAAAAAATATCGATGCCACGACGAATCAGTAAGAGTCCTAATCAAAAAGGGGGTCCGACCCTTTATTAGCTTAGCTAGTATGGCTTCTGACAATTTATGCTTTGAGATTTTTGTTTAATTTTTTAATCAATTATTATTCTGTAACATTTTAATATTTTTATGAGAAATGGATAAATTAATTATATCTAAGTGTTGCGTTTTTTTTGCACGCAGTATATAATTGAGTTTTCAATTCAAACTTGCCGAACGACATATAATCTCTATAAAACATCAAAAACCATCAATGTTGATGAGTCGTGAAATTTAATTTCAAACGAGCATTGTCTACATTATACATTTGATTGCATTGCGGTGTGCATTTCCTATTTAATAATAATCCTAATAAATAGTATTGTGTGTCATTTCTCTGTATAAGTACAATTAAAAATTCATATTGCGGAAACCATAGGCAAAAAATTAATTAAAAACATTCATCCCAATATTCCGGCGAGTCGCCATTAATAAGTGAACATCAATAACATTTCGAGAGCGATCCTGGCCGGAAAATCAGCAGGATCCCACAGGTAAAACTAAGTCGTGCCCCGGGTCTGTGGATTTTAATTACAGTGCTCAAGGGATCGTGAATAATGGCTATGAACAGCGTAGCCGTCGACCCGTCAGCCCATCTCGGTGGTCCGCGATCTAAACCCTCTTTTCTCGCTACTGATGTGCCCCCGGTTTTTGTTATTATCCGACGCTACCAACTGCCGCTACCAACACCGGTTTAATATTCATGGGCGTTTATTAAAAGTGAAACTGATACTGTTTTTTCTGGTCCGGGAAGCCGCGGTGCAACGAATTAATCATATCTATTGTGTTCCCTCAACCAGGACGTCAAATCATAGAATATACCACATATAAAGTGGCGAAAGAAGCATCTGACAAGTAATAAATTATTAACATATCAGACGGACAGATGTTTCATCCTACTACGTTTGTTGATGGTTAAACTATGCACTTTGTTGTATTTAATTATGCATAACTTGATACTGTTTTAATATGAAACTGCCCGTAGATAATATATTCATAAATAGATTAATATGGAAATCTGTTTCTGTTTTATAACAGGTAAGCAATAAATGTTCTCAAACTAGCTTTCTGTAACACAATATTGGTATGTCATAAAGGCGGGTTATAAGGAGCCTCACCAATATGTCAAATAATATTATCCTTTTGTATAAATATTGTTCCCTAAATATCCAAAAACAATTATTAACACCAAAGGTTTAATTCAATGTATCTGTAATTAAGATTTATTTGTGATTAAATTATTGGTGAGAAAGTGTTGTAATGGCAAATTATTTCCCTTAAGTGTACAAATATGTCTTAAAAGGAAAAGGTAAAATACGTGATATTAGGATGAAGTATAAAAAATGTATATAAAAAATTGTATCTTCCTTAGCAGAAGAGCTAGAGTCGAAGTTCATCAATATCCAATGGATAATAGTGAAGTAGGCCTTGTTATCTAATGTAAGATTTTTGTGGTGGTACAATTGTCAACATGTTCGTCATCATTGACAGTTATTTAACAGTAATTTTGTACTGACAAATTATAGAGTAAGTTTAAAATGAACTAACTGTCAACAAGACAAATATACATGTATTTAACTATTGCCAGGTGGTGGTATGATACAAATTAATCCACATCTAGTTTATTCATATCGTCAGTTTCTTTGATTTTTGGAAGATCCAGATCCAGAAGATCAAATCATCTACTCTTAGAACAGAGGATGAAATTCTAGTATGGATAGAGTAAAATCCGGAAACGAATGTGTGGAGGAAGTCAACAAAGGTAGGAATTAGTGCCACTCTTGTTTGAACAACTATCCACAAGCAACTGCTTTATTTGTATTTTAGTACAAGCCTTAAATCCACTTGATCATCAAGTACCATTAAATTTTTGAAGCAGGTTTAATTCTTAGTTGTTATTTAACTATATGTATGTTTGGACAACAGAAAATGCTCATGGTGTAACAAAATCAGGTACATTTTTCATTAAACATGGATGTTGATGTAAGCGATGTAATTAGTCTTATTACATATGGTGCTTACCTAAATTTTCTGCAGAACGAATTGGGTGACACTTCTTTGGACCAAAAGCAACTATATGATTCTAGCATAAGTTTTTCGAGACAGGTTTAACTGTTAGTTATTTTCGTTATATGCATGTTTGGACAACAGAAAATACTCATGGAATAACAAAATCTGGACATTAGGTAATTTAAAAACCACGTTCAATTATTCACATTTAGTTATAAGAAGTCTTAGTTGCCTACGCTTTCGTTACCACTCCATCCTTGATATCCTTGATGGTCTAGAAGTGCTCAATGAGCATTTACTTCAGTTTAACATACAACATTTTAAATATACACCTAATTCTCTATTTACATAAATAAAAATTGTACAGAAAGAGAATATTGATAATCGTGTTAAAACAAAGCAATTCTTATAAAAAGATATTTTTTCCTTTTAGCTCGTGTTAAATCAAATTTGTGTAAAAAAAGAATAAGGCTATTATTAGCTATTTTTTATAAAAGGAAATTGTTACATATTAGAGGCATCAATATAACATTGTTTGAGGTTTTTGATGGCACGATAATATATTGGCAAAATATATACAATTATAATAATAATAATAATAATGATTATAATGTTAGAGTTTATCATGCGTAACAAGAAATATAATACATAAATAACTTATACACAAATGAGAAAGAGTTCAGCGTAATCGATCTCCTACTCTTTCAGAAAATGAAAAAAATTACCATTATTAAAACTGATTTTATCTTGTATTAAAATTAAAATATATTTTTCAATATGGGTATTATAATTATAAATAATGTTTTTCCAAAAATCTTCTTATGTTTCCGTTTCTATGCCTTTTTCTTACACTCTTTACAATTAACCGTTTTCTAAACACCTTGAACGGATTACAAATTCGTGAACAGTCCACAAACGAAATGTTGTATAACTTGTCAACTCTAGTTATTATGGTTTAATGCATAATAAACATGAAAGTGATACTTTCGGCAGTCAAAAGGGCACAATATCATTTTGAATTAATACACCGTACATAATCCCACCGTAATCTATGCGCTTATATGTAAATATAAGAACCGACAGACGGTCGGCTAATTCAACAAAAGGGTCAGGCTTTATGTGAAGTACTCTTTATTCGTGCAGTGAATATTAAATGGACGTTTGGGAAAGCGGGAATGGATCTAATAATTATAAAATAATTAATGAGACAAGTCAATTGACCACCTTTAATTTAAATTCACTTTATTAAAATGTTTAATAAAATCATGAGTAAACGCAAATGTTGATGCAGAATTAACATGTCTTACTCTCCTTGAGACATGGAAGACTTCTACGAACGTTTTTCGTTACATACAATTTAATTATCTTCAATTAATTATTTATAATTATAAACATTAAAACATTGATAGTATTAAATTTTAATAAATACATATCTTTATTTATCTGTTTGTTCTAGATCAATACTATTGACCGTTACAAGGTTAAGGCTCAGTCTTCTCTCGATCGTTACAAGCCCATCAAAGATTTAATAATGTTAAAACCTACCAATCTATTTACGAAAACATTATTTCCTGTTTTTTGTATATTGTTAAATAGTTCCTTTATTTGTGCAACTGTTTCAAAATATGTTATTCTTAATGACAATGCAAAAATGCCAAACATTGGTCTCGGAACCTGGCAGGTAAGAATTTATATATAAAAAAACATTCCAATAAATCTGAATCAGAAAAATCGTTTATTTGCTCTTATATATTGAATCGATTACTTAAAAACAATATTATTGAAGTGGTAATAGAGATTTGGGAAATGAAAACCACGAATTAAAAATGTTTTCAATGGACTCGACTCTACTGTCTATGACTTCTATTCTCAATTTTTTGGGAGATTACATCCCTGCTTACGAGAACAAAGTTATTATTACATTACAATTTGTTAAAAGTTGTCCCTTGGCAAGTAAATTTTTTGTGATGCAATTTTTTTCTACAAGACCTTTCCTAAATATTATGTAGTATATCAATAATTCGCAATAATATCTAATAGGCAAACAGTGATTTGTTGGAAAAAGCTTTGGATATAGCCCTCGATGCTGGATACCGACATTTCGACACTGCAACAGTCTATGGCAACGAAAAATCTATTGGAAAAGTGTTAAACAAATGGCTGACCACCGGAAAAGTGAATAGTAAGACCAATACATTTTATTAAATCAAAATATTATCTCCTAACTTTTTAGGAAGTGATCTTTTTATTGTCACAAAGCTCCCTAATATTGGAATGAGGCCCGAACATGTGGAATACTTTCTGAATAAATCATTAACCGACCTACAAATAGACTATGTGGATCTTTATTTAATACACGGACCATTCGGAATGAAATACCTCGAAGGTGAACTGCATTCGTACAAACCTGATGGCAGCATCGATATAGACCCCACAACCGACCACATAGCCATTTGGAAGAAAATGGAGGAACAAGTGGACAAAGGGCGCGCCAGGAGCATAGGACTTTCAAACTTTAACATATCGCAAATCACGAGAATTTTGAACAATTCCAGAATTAAACCGAGCAACCTTCAAATAGAAATTCACGCGTACCATCAACAGAACGAACTTGTTGACTTTTGCAAGAGTCACAATATTTCGGTTACGGCCTATTCGCCATTTGGAAATCCGTCGATCGGAAAGTATTTCCAATCCCTCGGCGTGGAGTAATTGTTTTATAATATTTGTTTGGTATTGTTATTAAGGTGGTAAATTTTAGTGTTGTTTTACCAGACATTTTGGGAAACCCGGTGATTCTGGAAATCGCTCAGAAGCATAACAAAACCGCCGCCCAAGTGGTTTTGAGGCAACACCTACAAAGAGGTCTGATAATAATACCAAAAAGCACAAATGAGAAGAGGATACGCGAAAATATAAACGTTTATGACTTCGAACTAGATGAACAGGATTTATCTAAGCTCGCCAAACTGGATAAAAAAATTAGGATAATAAACTTTAAGCACAGAAAAGGGTAAGAACGCCACGGTCTGAATTTAGAAAAAGATCAACAATATTTTGATTTTAGACTTGAAAATCATCCTGAATACCCGTTTGCCGATGAATTGCTGTAAACGTAGTGGAACATGTATGCAACGAATGTTGTTTATGTAGTTTTAAATAACGATTAATAAACAGATTTATTTTAATCATAGTTTTTTATATATTCCTCGAATTTATTTTATCGCTTGGCAAAGTGTGTTTATACCACTTGTTTCACTGATCGGTAACCTTGAACACAAACTGATAAAAATCAAACACTGAAAGATGTTTGAAGATTTCCGCACCAGAATTAAACATTTTCATAAGAACCAGATGTATTCGCAATCATACATAATATTAATCAAGGACACTGGGGTCAACAACATACTAACGATATGTTATATAATTTACAAACACTAAACCGTGAAACACAACAAACATGATAATAGCAAATTTTAAAGCATCTAGAAAAATTATGTGCACAAGCATATTTAAACAAGTATTTCAGATTTAATTAATTTACTTATTTATAAACTGATTACAGTCAAGTGTATACATAAAGAGTTTTTAATTACACAACAACTTGAGATGTATTATAAATCCATTAACTCCTAGTACAATTTTGCATGTAAATCAGTTTATATAATACAGTACTTCAAAGGTCAGGCGTCAGAAAAAAAGACGTACTTTCTTCATGCAAATAAATCTACTGCATAACCAGTTAGTACACAGAAAAATTCTTAATTTTCTTGAGCAAACACTCGGATGGGTTAGGTCAAGGATACTATAAATACCCCGTATAAGCCACGGCGAAGCAACTTTAAGTCGAGACTACGGAGCGTGCGTTACATTGTTTATCATGTTTTTGAAAATTATTCCTGTTTGTGCGATATTATTATGCATAATTGAAGTCCAAGGAAATGAAGTCACCTATGTCACACTTAATGTTGGTACTAAAATGCCTACTTTGGGTCTAGGAACCGCTCTAGTAAGTCATAAATTGTCAGTTTTTAGTTTTTTTTTTAATTAATATTACTTTCCTATAAGGCTTTTGACAAAGAAGTGGAAAATGCTATAGATGTAGCCCTAGAAGCAGGTTACAGACACATCGACACTGCCACCGTTTATCAAAATGAAGAGGCTATTGGCAGAGCTCTAAACCGATGGATATCTTCCGGCAAAGTTAACAGTATGTTTATAAATTGTTAATTGACCTTCAATTATACGATTTATTTTACAGGAAGTGAATTGTTCATTGTGACGAAATTACCTCCATACGCACTGAGGCCCGAAAATGTGGAGGATTTGCTTAAACAGTCGTTGAAGAAACTGCAACTGGACTATGTAGATCTTTACCTCATCCACCATCCTTTTGGACTGAAGTATCCTACCGGAAATTTCAGCTTCTCCAGCGCCGAGCTGGACCCGACCACCGATCATGTGGCTGTTTGGAAGGTACTTCCTTCTTCCTGTTTAATTTTACGGAAGCTGAACAAAGCGGGTTTTTTTTTCAGAAATTGGAGGAGCAAGTTGACAAAGGACTTACTAAAGCGATTGGAGTTTCTAACTTCAACATTTCACAGATCACCAAAATTTTGGACAATTCGAGAATCAAGCCTAGTAACTTGCAAATCGAATGTCATTTATATTTGCAGCAAAATGAATTGGTTGACTTTTGCAAAAAGAACGACATTGCTGTTACCGCATACTCTCCATTGGGTTCGCCGGGTTTGGACAGGAACCCCGCGTTTGTGAAGATGTAAGTAATTTTAAAAATAAAATACTAGTTTAATTTATGCATACTTAATTGCAGTAAAGTTCCTGAAATTTTGAATAACCCGGTTGTAATTAAAATTGCTGAAAAACACAAGAAGTCTCCAGCTCAAGTTTTGTTAAGATTTACAATACAAAGAGGTCTGATCGCCATTCCTAAGAGTACTAATCCAAAGAGGATAAAGGAAAATATCGACATTTTTGATTTTGCTTTAGATGAAGAGGATGTTAAAGCACTTAGCGAACTCAACAAAGACACAAGAATTATTGATTTCACTCATAACAAAAAGTATGTGTTATATAACTAATATAAGGAAACATTTAATCATTTTTTTATATTTCAGCGTTAAATCACATCCAGAATATCCGTTTTAGGAGGATCATAATTATATCAAAACCATCAATCACAATTTTATACGTAATACAAGTTATCAAAAAAGACATTTTGAGATGAATAAAGAAGTCTACAGATAAAAAGTTTCTTATTTACACTACAAAACCCAACTATATAATTGTTTTTATCAAATATTTTATTGTGAATGAGTTTCTTAAATAATATACAATCTATATATCTATCTATAAATAATCGTTTAACTAATTAGATATTATTGCACAATTGTCAGCCAGATAATTTAATAATTATAATCCACAATATAGATAGTCATATGATTTTTTCATATAAAATTACATAGGACGTTAATGTTTTCTAAATTTCTAGTTTATTGAAATGCTTCCGGTAATCACATTACGTATTCTACTGTCAATGAGACAACAAACAACACCGCCGACTTTAATAAAGCACAAGAAGGTACGAAATGATTATTGGGAAAATTTAAAAAAAGTGGCTGTTATCAGATAAATTAAAAGTAGCTTATTTACAAATATATATGTATATTTACGAATATCCATTAATATTAATAACCATATTTCTGACATATTTCCCTTTGAGATTGACGAAAAATACTTGATAGATATAACTTGAAACTTGATTTTGAGTTATTTCAATTGTAAAGCTTTGCCAGTTGTTTAGTATAGATCAGAGTATCCATTTCATCATGAAAACTATATATTATTTTATGGCAACTTAACATTTTTAATAACTAACAAAAAGATATGATTAAAAATTTCTTATTACTCATTTTGAACATTAAATTGATTTGAAAAATACTATTTTCTGTCGCGGAACCGGGGAGCAAAATACGTACTTTCCACCGAGGTAGTAAGAAAAATAGTATACACTACACGGGAAGAAAGTTTGAGAGCCCTGCCCTGCGCGCCATCTATCTTGCCCTCGGCTACGCCTCGGGCAATATGTCGCGCAGTGCAGGAATCTCAAACTTTCTTCCCTTGTAGTGTAAAATACTATTCTGAATTACTAGGACTAATCAGGCACAAAATGATATACTAATCCAAATGTTTTGAAGATGCTTAAACACATTTTTATACTTCATATACTTTATGGTAATGAAATAATTATTGGGAGCCTTTTAAAAAAGTGGTTGTCATCTGATAAACTAAAAAGTATGTATTTTCAAATATATGGTATATTTGTCCATTTGAATGTTTATTAATTGTTGTTTATTAATTGTTTTGTTGTTTTATCTATAGTATCAAAGTTACTTCTTGGAGGAATGAGACCTATGCACGTAGAATAGATTATCTAAGAAGTCTTAAGAATGGATATCGATTTGATGAGAAAGATCCTTTTCCATTTATGTCAGACGACTCGGTTAATATGGACTTCAGTGGTACAAAATTTTCTTATTAAATGTAATATTTCAGAAATTGGTTGAAGTTGAACATGATAGTCATATAATACTTATATAATATGTCTTAGAAAAGACACTTGTAAATATCAGGATTAGGTTTCTTAGTTTTCAAGTAGTCTACCATCAACAAAATGAACTATATTTTTGTAAGAAATGGGCAACACTGGATTAAAAACTTTTGAAAACAACTTTGATCAAGAGTGAGTGATACATATATCTTCGAGCTTCATAAAGAAGGCATGATGGATCTAAATTGTTTGAAAAAAGATTTCCTAATTTTAAAGTATTTAAAGAGTAAAACTTTCAAAATGTAGTATTAACCTTATTCATATTTTCAGCTTAGAAGTAAAAATCATCCAGAATTCATGAAAACTAGTCATTGTTTTAATAATTAACAAACAAAGATTTGTTAGGCAATTTTAGTTACGCTTCTTAAAAATGTTATGAATGTAAACAATAATTATTTGAAAAAACATATACAAAACTATTTTTATAGTCAACAGTTACTAATGAGTAAGTAGCAATAATGATTCAATTATTTATTAAAAAATAATGAATTAATTACTTATTAAAAAATAAAAATTAAAAAAAGAAACTTATTATTATAATATTTTTTTAGTATAATTATTATATAATATTTATATAATACACACCTCTTAAAATAATAGATAATTATTGGTATATAATAACAATGCATAAATGTAGAAGGACGAAAATATGAAAACCTATTGAATCATAGTGAAACTGAAATACAAATCTTGTCATGTCTTAACCAAACTACGAAATTATAATCAAAAATGATTTTTTTTTGTTTAATTTTATTGCACTTAGTATCTAAGAAGAAACGATGACATAGTAAAAATATTTAGAAAAGAAATAGTAAAATTGTGATAATAATTTGAATATATGTAAAAATATTAAAATATATTGTTCTTGGAAACCTATTATATATTACATTGCTCCGAGTTAGTAATTGAATGAGTGGAATTTGGATTCTACAATGTGGTTGACACAAGGTGTTGTTATTCAATCACATTTAACAAGAAATAAAATGTATATTAAATTATCTCTGGGTATAAATTAGGCACACCTTACATTATGTTTTTCAAATTTAATACTAATAAGTATATTTCGTAAGACAGATATATTATAATGCCCTAATTTATAACAAAAGAGAAATTACAAACGTTGAAGATGATCTGTAATCAACATGTCAACAGATAAGATATTTGTTCTTTTAATAAATATGTCTCGCAATAATTATTAATATAAAAAAAATTAAAATATATATTTCTTTACATGAGTTGCAATAGTTATTATTTTTACAATATGTTTTCATTATAATGAAATTAAACTGAAATGGAATATTTTATGATAAAATGATTAATGGATTCACAGTAAACAGATTAAACTTCTTAAAAAATAATTATACAGTCATAATACATCATTTATACAAATCGAATCTTACTACAGATGAATTATGAACGATCATCGTATTTTTTAGCCAGATAATTACAATAAAAAATCAGTGGTGATGGGCAAGGCCAAGGATACTTGAACTATTAAAATATTCTTATATAAACACCTCCAACTCCAAACAGAACTTTAGTTCAGCTTTGGGCAGTCTATGGTTCGGCATCAGATCCTTAACGATGGAGCTTTTGTATTTTGCAGCACTGTTTGTGTCCGGTTTTGTATGCAAAATCCACGCCACCACACCACCAACCTCGGTTACACTCAACGGAGGTATTCAAATGCCTTCCATTGGCCTCGGAACATTTTTAGTAAGTTATATGACCATTTATATGTAATTTAATTGTAATTAACATTTTGAATTAGTTCAAAAATTGACAGCATTGTTTTCTTATTTAGTACTATTTTTATTGTTCAGGATTTTATTTAATTTATTAAAAACTTTTGTTTTTTCACACATTTATATTAAAAAAAAGTAAAAAAGTAAAAATATATAAAAAATTGTTTTTAATTATCATTATGAAAAAAATTAATATTATAGTCTGCGAATAAAGTTTTTGGATAAGACTATTTATTAATTTCTTCTTTCACTTTCTTAAAAAAGAAAAATAAAAAATATATATGCAATGTGAGTCCCCTAATGTTGTAGGGATACCCTGTGTACTAATTAACACATATATCATACATCCAATATAATTTTTATTCTATTTATGAATTAAGAAAAATAAACATGTAAGATATGAATTTCGTAAAACTTTGTTAAAAAAATATAAATATCATGATGATAAATATAGTTAAATAATAACAACGTTTGTTCATTGTTTTTACAATTCCTACAAGTAATCATCTAGTAATTATTTGAATTGACAATGCCATTATTTCATTTGCTCTGCAGATTTAAATAATCACTGAGGTATTATTAAACATTACATAACATTGTAATCAAACACTATTTTTTTATTTCCCGTGCTATTAAACTTGTAGACACAGTTTGTCGTAATTTGTAGTAATAATCATGAATTTTGAATTACTGTGTATTTGTTAATTTAATAACTTAATCTGCAGTCAAAAGACGATTCCTTAGAAAAAGCTGTGGAAGAAGCCCTCGAAGCAGGCTATCGTCATTTTGATACTGCCACCCTCTACGAAAACGAACACGTCATAGGAAAGGTATTAAAGAAATGGATTTCCGAGGGAAAGGTCAAACGTACGTAAAACACAATTCAAATTTTAATGCAGTTTATACAATATAATTTTAAGGTTCTGATTTATTTATCGTAACAAAATTGCCCATAAACGGCATGAGACCAGACCTCGTGGAAGTGTTCCTCAACAAATCCCTTCATGATCTCCAGCTTGACTACATAGACTTGTATTTGATTCATTCGCCAATAGGCATTAAATACAAGGAAGGAGAAACGGCAACATTAAATACAAACGTTACTGTAGACATTGACCCGACAACTGACCATATAGCCATATGGAAGGTGAAAAAATAATATCAAATTATCTGCTACGTTAGGCATTAATGTCGATTAATTTTAGAAAATGGAGGAGCAGGTGGACAAAGGCAAAGCAAGAACGATCGGATTATCCAATTTTAACATCTCACAGATCACCAGAATTATAAACAATTCAAAGATCAAACCCAGCAATCTGCAGGTAGAATGCAATGCGTATTTCCAACAGGACGAACTTGTTGATTTCTGTAAAAATAATAACATTGTCGTGACCGCCTACTCGCCAATTGGAGCTCCTGGTTTCAAGAAATTCGCCGACGCCGTTGGACTCAAGTTAGTCGTCCGTGATTGCCATCGAAATTTTAATTAATTGAGATTGGATTTTTTAGGGTAAAGACCGTTAACCTCTTGGAAGATCCGGTGGTGGAGAAAATCGCAAAGAAACACAATAAATCACCGGCCCAAGTTTTATTGCGGCAGCACATTCAGAGGGGACTTGTTGCCATACCGAAGAGCACCACACCCAAGAGAATTAGGGAGAACATTGATATTTTCGATTTCACTTTAGACGATGAGGACATGGCCGAACTGAAGAAGTTAAACAAGAACGCTCGTCGCGTGGACTTCAAGGTTTTCAAAGGGTAAATAAATATTTACTTACATTTAGGCGACTAATCTTAAAAGAATATTTTATTTTTTGTAGCATCGAAAATCACCCAGAATATCCATTCAATGATGCTTAAGTGTAAATTATGGAAATGTGATAATTAATTAAATATATTGAAAATTGTGTTTAAACATTTTTGGTGTTTTATTTAAACTCGTACATATTTAACTGCTTATGAGTGGTTTTATTAAAAATAAGTACTGTATTAAAAAATTAATAATTAACAAACAATAATAATTTAAAAAATAAACTAAGACATATTTTGTTTAGTAATTTTTGGTTTTGTAAATCAAATGATTTCATATATACAGTAGTTTACAACAAGCCTAATGTCTTTGTCATTAATGAAGATTTTTATATAATGCGTCAAACTGGTTTATTTTTTATAATTAAATCCATACAATTCCACCTTCCTCGTTAATAAACTATCATATAAATAATAAACCTGAGGCTACATGCAAATGCTTCTAAGACACTGGTAGAAGGTCATTCTGTTTATTTATATTCATGTAAGACAAACTTACTGGTTCAGTTTCTGCTAAGAAACCAGTATAAAGTGACTTTTGCATTAACAATTAATTACACGAGATGCATGTTAATTTAGTTTTTGTTTGTGTCTTTAGTGCACACTTTTTTCTTTATGTACCATCAACTCAAGCTACCATACCAGAGATGTCTCTTAGTGAAAATGTTAAAATTCCAGTTATAGGTTTTGGAACCTGGAATGTATGTATAACGTTTTTTAATTACTATTTATTGTTAATTGTGGTTTTAGGCTAAAGGTGATGAAATAGAAAATGCTGTGGAGGCTGCTTTGAAGGTAGGCTACCGCCACATTGATACGGCTCCAGTTTATCAAAATGAAAAAAACATAGGAAAAGTGTTAAACCGTTGGCTATCATCTGGGAAACTAAATCGTAAATAACAAAACAATTTCCATCGCAATTACTTGACCAAGTTTAAATTTTAGGAAGTGATTTATTTGTCGTAACAAAACTGCCACCTCCTGGCATGCGACCAGAACACGTCGAGGTTTTCCTCAACAAGTCACTAGCGGATCTTCAACTCGACTATGTAGATCTCTACCTGGTACACACACCATTTGGGTTGAAGTACATTGACGGTAACTTACATCCACTCACCAAAGATGGCTCCTTAGATCTGGATTTGAAAACTGACCATGTAGCCATTTGGAAGGTAATTTAATAACATGTAATTTATTTAAATGTCTCATTACCTGTGGTTTAGGCAATGGAAGAAGCCCAGCGAAAAGGTTTGGCTAGATCTATAGGATTGTCCAACTTTAACATAACACAACTTAAAAGGGTTGTTGAGAATGCTAAAATTAAACCCAGTAACTTACAAATTGAGTGTCACGCTTACTTCCAACAAAACGAATTGGTAGATTTCTGCAAGAAACACGATATTGTTGTGACTGCTTACTCACCCTTGGGATCACCCGGTTTAGCCAAAGATCCCGAGTTCGCCAATAAGTAAGGGTAATTAAACGATTAAATCGTGGTTGAAATAATTGGTCTGTGATTTTAGAACTATTCCCAAACTTTTGGAAGACGAAACCGTCGTAAAAATTGCTAAGAAACACGATAAGTCACCTGCCCAAGTACTACTGAGGTTCTTAATACAAAGAGACCTTGTGGTTATTCCTAAAAGTGTAAATCCCAAGAGAATTGCTGAGAATTTTGATATATTTGACTTTAAACTTGACGACCAAGATATGAAAGATTTGAAAGCCTTAAATAAAGATGAAAGAGTACTTGACTTTTCAACATTTAAAGGGTAATTGTTTAATATCATTTACTATATATTTTACTACTGTTTTGTTTTTCAGGTTTACTAAACATCCAGAATATCCATTCATTAAAACGTCTTAAAAATTGTTACATTTATATTTTGTAATTCATTAGATATATTCATATAAGTGTATGTATTTATATGTATTATAAATAAAATTAACCTGAGAATTTAATAAAAAAGAGAAATAAATCAATTTACTTTGTGTTTTATCTGTAGTTCAATTACGAAATAAATTAAATAGAAATCAGAAAATTCTAAATCGTAAAATTTTAAAGAATGATTATTTTTAACATTATTAGTTATATCTATTATTTTATTTCTAAAAATTTAAATTCCATCAAAAGAGTACATTGGTGTTAATTTACATCCACTCACCAAATATGGCTTCTTAGATCTGGATTTGAAAACTGACCATGTAGCCATTTGGATGGTAGTCAATTTAATAATATGTAATTTATTTAAATGTCTGATTAACTGTGGTTTGGACAATTGTAGAAGCCCAACGAAAAGGTTTAGCAAGATCTACAGGATTGTCCAACTGTAACATAACGTAATTTAAAAGAGTTGTTGAGAATGCTAAAATTAAACCCAGTAACTTACAAATTGAGTGTCACGCTTACTTCCAATAAAACGAATTGGTAGAATTCTGCAAGAAACACGATATTGTTGTGACTGTTTATTCTCCCCTGGGATTACCTGGTTTAGACAAAGCCCCCTAGTTCGCCAATAAGTAAGGGTAATTAAACGATTAAATCGTGGTTGTAATAATTGGATTATTCCCAAACTTTTGGAAGACGACATCGTTGTAAAAATTGCTAAGAAACACGATAAGTCACCTGCCCAAGTACTACTGAGGTTCTTAATACAAA
The DNA here is from genome assembly GCF_024364675.1 of Aethina tumida. Classification (NCBI taxonomy): domain Eukaryota; kingdom Metazoa; phylum Arthropoda; class Insecta; order Coleoptera; family Nitidulidae; genus Aethina; species Aethina tumida. Next base: position 57,757,301 of record NC_065435.1, on the reverse strand, counting down.
GAGACCTTGTGGTTATTCCTAAAAGTGTAAATCCCAAGAGAATTGCTGAGAATTTTGATATATTTGACTTTAAACAAGATATGAAAGATTTGAAAGCCTTAAATAAAGATGAAAGAGTACTTGACTTTTCAACATTTAAAGGATAATTGTTTAATATCGTTTACTATATATTTTACTACTAATTTTTTTCAGGTTTACAGAACATCCAGAATATCCATTTATTAAAACGTCTTAAAAATTATTACATTTATATTTTGTAATTAGATATGTTCATATAAGTGTATGTATTTATATGTATAATAAATAAAATTAACTTGAGAATTTAATAAAAAAGAGAACTAGGTCAATTTACTTTGTGCTTTATCTGTAGTTAAATTATGAAATAAATTAAATAGAAATCAGAAAATTGTAAATTGTAAAATTTTAAATGGTGTTTTTAACGTTATTAGTTATACCTATTGTTTTATTTTTAAAAATTCCATCAAAAGAGGTATAATTTTAAAGGTTTCTGTTAGATTTGAATGAGTAATTGGTTAATTCTTTGACTTTCTAGTATTAAAAGAGTCATTTCATCAATAGATTTTTAATTGAGTAATCGGGATTTCCATTAAATTTAAGTATACCATAAGTTTCCGGTAAATTATGAATAAGTATTAATATAGATATTCTTTTTTAAAAATATTACCTTAGTGCACTAATTCTATCTTCCACAGATATAATTTTTTAGAAATACATTACAATTATTTGAAAATGGAACACATATGTTTAAAACTGAATTTTCTCTTCTATATTTTAACCATTCCTTCAAATGAATTTCAACCATAGCCAAGACCACAGTTCAGTTTATTTATAAAAGAACCAAGTCTACTTGTTCACAATTATTTTTAAAATTACCTTAACTTTCATGGTACGAATCGAATCTGGTTATTGATACGAATCGAACGTAATAATTTTATAATGAAAAACAACAAATGGTAACATTCATGCACCGATGACGATGCTTAAGCCAGACCGCAGTATTTTCCGGGGAACCCAAGGTTAAGTGAGGGAATTGAAGGTCAAGGGTACCAACTCCAGCTTTCTCTTCACTGTTATCTAGACTTTGCCGCTATCGCTGCACCGCAGTGTGTCAACCAACGAACAACCGTCTCATTGTACGTAAACTTATTTACACGATAAATTGCACACCGTGTAATGTTTAAATCGATCACATTATTGTCTAAAGTTGTTTCGTATTGTGCGCATAGTGTTGCAAATCGATCGGTTGTTAATAGTAAACGGTTCGTCAGTGCTAGAGCTACGATGGCAGGATTTTTTAACTTGGATGGAGACGTTAAAATACCCGCAATAGGTTATGGAACCTGGCAGGTAAGTTGTAGATAACGTAGTTTTAGTAATACACAGTAATTTATAGCAGTACTGGTTACAGTTGTTTACAAACAAACGAATTATAGTTTGTGGACAAACATTCCGTTTTTCGAGTGTACAATCTTTCGAAAACTTCGCCAGCATCACTGACCTCCACGGTACGAATGCTGATTATGCTAGTCTGATAATTAAATTGGCAATAATTCTTTGTTTGCTTAATTATTTATTTTTACACGCTTATGAATATTCATCAATAACAAAGAAATTACGTTGCGCAACATTCAAACAAGGTTAAGAATAATGCTTTGATATTTTTCCTCGACTCTTGTATAAATATTAACCCAGAAGTTGTTAATAACTCAGTCCTGTTCTATTGACGAGCACGAAGAACTCGTCCATTAGACAGAATGAATTTGCCTTTAGTTTTGGGCTTGTGTTTGGTTCTTAACGTGTGTTTCAATAAGGCCGATGAACCACCACAGGTTCCCAAGTTTACTTTAAATGGGGACATAAAAATTCCTTCTCTTGGTTACGGTACTTGGCAGGTCTGTATACATTATATCTAATTTTGTATTTTATTAATTATGTTAATTAATATTCGCCTTGGACACATTTTTAGAATTAAGAATTAAGAAATGTATCTACTGTAGTCTATTTTCATTTACAATGGTAATGTGTCAAAATAAATATTTAATAATTTAATTATATTTACTTTTCTAAATTTGTAAGTAATAATATCTTCCACGTATGTTCAAAAAATGTTAAGATATATCGATATCATAATAAAACATTTTTTAGTTTTATTTATATCTATTATTATTATTTATTATATTGTATAATAAGTGTTGTATAATTTTTCATAAATGAAATAAACATTAATTCGACATTTAAACTTTCCTAATAAATATTTAATTTTTCTGTGTAAATAAACTGGAGAAAAAAATCATTCAAACATAAATATTTATTTAAATATTTGACCTACTGTGTAATCACGTATGATGAATGAAATGAATTACATGTACTTATAAATACTGCATTATGAACCTCACAAGGAACAAGTTTCCGTTAGTTTCCGACTATATATTTATCTCTTTGGAAATCAATTTTAGTTATTGAAAATGGCAGTGTAAATATTCCTGCTATTGGATCTGGAACTTGGCAAGTAAGACAAATCACTCAATCATTTATCTTCAAAAGGTCAGTGACTCATGAAATTAAATAAATAAACAAACCGCAGGCCATCAATTCACCTAATCAATTATTCATTGATAATGAAATTATTTTTTTAATGAACTTTAATTAGTAAATTTTAATTATGTTTTGATGTTGGCCCATTGTGGTTATTATTAGAGACAAATACATTTTCCAAGTGCAGAATACTTAATAATTTTAATGTTGCCAATTAAATAATCGAGCCCAAATCGACGTAGTCATCGTGGATAAACTTGAGTAATGTTATTTTCATTTAATGTAAGGGGCAATTGTAGCTATAATTAGGCAATTATCTGTAGCAATTAATAATGATTGAAATTAAAAAGTTCGTCTGCACATTAACGAGGTGAAAACGTAATTTTCGTGTTTCAGGCTAACGACGATGAGCTAGAAAAGGCGGTGGAATTAGCTCTGGAGGCTGGATACAGACACATAGACACAGCGGCAGCTTACGAAAACGAAAAGGTTATCGGAAGAGTGTTAAACCGGTGGATCAGCTCCGGCAAAGTTAACAGTACGTACTGACATTCCTGACTTGAAAATCTTAACGCACAATATAGGTTCATATTATTTTAACGTAGCCAAAACCTTAATTAATATATAAGATATTTCTAAAATAGGTGGTCAAAATTCGAATTCAGTCAACAGTTATAACAATCAAGAAAATCTAAATAATTTTTGTTTACAAATTTTTTTCATGAAGTAAAATTCTATAATTATTTGTTTCTGATACTTTTGAATAATTTTTAAAAATATTAAGCTTTTCATATTCTTTACACAATTTAATTTTGATTATTTCAACAGATTTCAGTTTTAATATTTAAGAAAGTTAAAGCATATCATTTACCATTTCTTTTTATTAATTTAGTAAAATAAATTTCGTTCACATTTCAAAAACTCTCCAAATTTTAGTTTTTTATATGATTGTTCTCTCATTTACTGGAATAGATCCTCTCTTTCACTGTAAAATCTACAGATTCAGGTCTGGGGACCTTGTAAGTCAATTTATGGTAACGTCACAGCCAAACCGATTTGGAAAATTGGAGACCTATTGACGATATTGTCGTCGAAAATGGGAAAGGGCACCTTCATGTATACACCAAAGATCAAGTCTTCTGTCCACTAAGATATCTTTCTCCAGTAAAATTACGAGGAAGAAAAGTATAGCCTACTATTTATTTTAAATGAAATTTGGTAATATGTAATTTTTCTTGGATAACGGAGCCATTGACAAAATTGCAAGCTTAACAGTAGATATCTTTCTAAAAGATCTTGGGCTTGTCGATAATGATAATGTTAAAGATGTAATTCTTTTACAATTCTCCAAACTACCGAATGCGATATATTCGTTTGTAGTGACAAATTAATAGTTGAACTTACGTCAACTAAATGCGAGATATTTTCTTCATTTGCAATTATTCTTGGTCTTCATTTATCTGTATTTTAGTTCCTAATGTGCCTGTTTCACGTAAATGTCACTCAGTGAAAATGTATATGGTTATATATTCTCTTAAGATATTTTTCTACATATTATCTTACAGAAGCACATGTGCTATCATAATATTCGTCCAGAATTAATAATATATCAAGATATACAGAATTGTGTACACTGTTTTAGTGTTATCTACCTGCTTCTTATACATACAATTGCAAACAGCAAATACAAATATAAATACAATGCTAAATATAATCTTATCATACCTACTTAATGTTTCATTGTATGGAATTCACTTTTTTCAAACATTCTCAAAGAACAGGTGTCATAATGAACATTAATCAAGAATACCTTTATTCTTCTAAATTGTGCAATGTTTTGGAAATATGAGAAAAGAACAATATTGAAAAATATAAATTTGACCTTTATTTTCTTCAGAAAAGACTTAATTTAATTAGAATTTCTTCATTATTAGACGTGTTCTACCTGCTCCCAAAATTTGACCATCTATTTTAAAAACATATTGTATATTTAATAAAAATTATCCATAATTAATTTCTAAATAAAAGTTAATTTTTATATAATTATGTTAATCATTAAAATTTTGATGACGATTTCTTAATTTTAAATACGTACTTTCACATTTTAGAAAACTACAAATTATTAATTTAATATCACAATGTCCCTATATTTAAGAAAATATATGTAACTTATGATTAAATAAAATATAGGTCACGATAAATCTTCCTCATCATCATCACAAAGCTGATGTCAGCTGCTATTCATTACTTTTGAAAGAGCTGATTTTCCATTAAACGTGGAACCTTAATAATTAAACCTACGTACTTATTTCAGGAAGCGACTTATTTATCGTGACTAAGCTTCCGCCCCCGGGGATGCGTCCGGAACACGTTGAGCTCTTCTTAAACAAATCCCTGTCGGATCTTCAGCTCGATTACGTCGACCTGTACTTGGTGCACACACCGTTCGCCTTTAAATATGTGGAAGGCAATTTGCATCCTCATACAGCTGACGGTTCTATAGATCTGGACCTGAACACCGATCATGTGGCCATATGGAAGGTAATACCTGGTTTATTGCGTCGTTAAAAATGTATTAGGGCATATCTCGGGTTAAATATGGGCAATAAAGTGCTGAAATTGCTTGCATGTAGACTCACTGTATAGGGTGCGAACAACGTTACTATGGTTGTTATCTCGGAAATACGACGGCGAAACGGAATTTACTTCGTTAGTTTAAGGGAGATAAGTTCCTAACAGATTATGTTTTTTCTAGCATTTATGTTCTTTTATTGGAATAATATTTAGATCTATTATTTGCTTATATTACAGTGCGTTTCAGCCAGAAAAATAGAAAGCTTTCCCTTTTATTTTTTTTACATCACAACTACTTTCATTTTGGTTTAAGTATGTCATAACTTGAAAAACATAAATATACCGCTATCTAAATGAGAAAAAACATATTATCGTGTTCAGCATACACAAATTATCTAATTTAAATTGGACAGGTATCAAATCCTGAAATATTGGTAGACAAAAATAAATAATAAATTCATACTTTTTATGTCTTTTAAATGCTATTTTTTATACATATGTAAGAAAGATAGTGTTTTTTTTATTATATTATTTGTAGGATTACATTGGTTACTTCTAGTAATTAAGTTTCTTAATAATGGTCTCTCAATGTGATTTATCCCTTTAAATTAAATAAATACTAGATCATAAATTGCTCTTCGTTTATATTACTTTAAGATGCATCAATTTGAAATTGAATAAAATTGCAGTTTTAATCATTCCCTAGAATTTATTACATCCAACATCGTAATAACATTCTTGCCAAACTTGTCCGCATTCTGTGACCCAAATACTGAAATATTGATCAACTTTCAGCCTTAGCGTTGTGTTTAAAAACTAGCTTGTGTGACGGAAAAAAAGTAATATCGGCGGGGTTGAAACTATATAATAACTAATCAATTTCGTTGCGTATAGAAAATGGAAGAGCAACAGGACAAAGGTCGTACCAGATCAATTGGCATCTCCAATTTCAACAAAACCCAGATTCAAAGAATCCTGAACAATTCGAGGATTAAACCCAGTAATTTGCAAATCGAGTGTCACGCCTACAACCAGCAAAACGAACTGGTTGATTTTTGCAAGAAGAACAATATCGTTGTCACCGCTTACTCGCCGTTGGGATCGCCTGGTTTGGGCAAGTTCCTGTCACAATTCGGACATGAGTATGTAAACTTAGCTTTGTATCAACTGTATGTGAAATTTCTGTTGATTTTTAGAGCAAATGTACCCGACGTCTTAGGCAATCCGGTTGTTAGCAAGATCGCCAAAAAGCACAACAGGTCCGAAGCTCAGGTTCTGCTGAGACATTTGCACCAGAGAGGAATTGTAGCTATTCCAAAGAGCACAAATCCTAAAAGATTGAAACAGAATATCGACATATTTGATTTCACTTTGGATGACCAAGACATGTCCGAACTGAATGCTTTGGACAAGAAGGCCAGAATTTTAGATTTCACAGCTTTCAAAGGGTAAGCTGGGAATATTTTTATATTTGTACGTTTATAACTTATTTTAATGCGTTTTTCAGAATTAAGAACCATCCGGAGTACCCTTTCGCCGGTGAAAAATGAAAATGTTAACGTGTGAATTACGAATAAATATATTTCTTTTATACTGGTTTTTATTCAGTTCCAGTTTTACTTATAGGGAAGGTCCGTTCGATAGTTACTGGACAGAGAGAAATTGGTGTGATTGAAATTGGTTTTCCATTAAAGCGGAAAATTGAATTATACCTCCCTTGATATTATTACATCTAATCTAATTAATGACCGATGCAAGAATGCAATTGGATATTGTGAATTGAAATAATGAACCAATTATTTTTTTATACCCCCATTGCATCCATTACACCTTCGGTGTTGAACTCGTGTCTTAATTAATTAGTCCAGTAATTTATGCTACTAAATTACATTTTGTCATTTGTTAAGGGTATTTTTTTCTAATTAACGAAATTGAGACTGATAATTAAGAATTAGAAACACGTATAACAGAATTAGTTAATTTAACTCCAAATACAAATACTACTGCTGTTATCCTGATGATTAAAAAGCTCATGTTCATAAATTAAGGACTTGGTTATTTTATCTTTTAGAATTTTTAATTAAAAGTTGTTGTGAAAAAAGAAATATAAAATTTATTTAGTAAAAATATACGAGATTTAAATCAACAATTTTTATTTTTGATCAAATTTCTACCTACATAATATTTAGTATGTCCTTCATGGCCATGGATGACTGCTTAACACCTCTTTCGCGTGCCTCCTATTGCCGTTATTCAATTCTTCTATATATTGACCCATGTCATAGGTCGAAGCTCTGAAAGAGTATTAGGTTGATGGTTCGAAAGTCGCTTTATGCATGCTCGATAGGATTTAGGTCAAGGGGCCTCGGTGGAAGTCTCAACAGCCAACGTTCCGAACTGTTCGAACACAATTCTTGAGAGATGTGGTCAGTCATTATCATCAACAAAGTCGAAGTTCTTGCCGATAGCAGCTTGAAAATTTGGTAGTATACCATTAACAATGTTTATTACGTATATCGGATCAGTCAACGTACCTTGACATATGTACAATTCTGTGCGGCCATTAACATATAATATATATGTGGGTGAGCCAAAAAAATTCACTATTTTTTTGAGTTGCAACACTGAAAAATTGGTTCCCAGATACCTTCAAAAATGAGTTTTTAATTTTAGCAGAAAGGTCCTCCTCAAATCAGGTTTCCATTTTTTCTTCAGTCCTATTTGGCAAAATCCATGTCTCTTCATTACTTGATGGTACAGAAAATTTCTATTTATATTTTCTTTTAGAATTTAACGTTCTACAAAAAAGGTACCATACAACTTTTTCATAACTCTTTTCGTTTAGAAGACATCGGAGATCAATGTTTTAAGAATTTTACAAACATTTCTTTTTTACTTCTAAATTTTGTAACACATAGAAAAGTGAATATTATAAAATGCGCAACATATATCTTTGTAGGAAATTAAACGCTGTACAAAAAAAGTCTGTTGTGGTTAACCGATTACTCTAACAATTTAGAAGATATTCCCATTTGAATTCCAATTTGTATTTTAATAGTTTTTTTAACAAATATTTTAAATTTATCCTTGTATGTCATGAATTTTGAAATTATTAATAAATTTTTTAACAATATTTGCGTTTCATAATTTTTCTTATATAACAATTTAGTATTGTGATTTAATATTTTCAACGGATTTATTTAAAATGTAACTCAATTTTTTTTCCACAAAATTTATAAATGAAAGAATAAATTTATCTGGGGAATTTGAGAATTTAGTTTGAAATATTGCTAGTTCTATATTCATAACTTTTCATACTAACGACATGTGTTTTATTTTTTATTTCTACGTTTCTTCGTATTTCTACAATGCATACGTAGTTTTTGGAGGTCGTGACTTGTATCTTCTTGTATATAACTATAACCAAATAATTGACAGCTGAGTTTTAATATATTTACTTCTTTTCTTTTCTTTTGATATATTGATATGATATTACTTAAATAAAAAACTTTTTCTGAAATAGATGAATTATCCCAAAATTCATGACTTAAATGAATAAATATTTATTAAAAAACTATTAAAATCGATATGCATTGGGATTCGAATGCGAATATCTTCTACATGGTTAGAGTAATCGATTAACCACAACAGACCTTTTTGTACAGCGTTTAACTTTCTACAAAGATATATGTCGTACATTTTATAATATTTATTTATCTACGAGTTATAAATTTTAGAAATATAAAATAATTTTTTGTTAAATTCTTTAATCTCCGATGTCTTCTAAAGGTTAAGAGAGTTATGAAAAAAATTTAACATACTTTTTTTGTAGAGCGTTCAATTTTCAATGTAGAAATTTTTTGTACGAAATATGGATTTTGCTATATGGAACTGAAGAAAAAATGAAAAACTGAAATGAAGGAGATCTTCCTATTAAAATTAAGAACTCATCTTTGGAGAGCATTTTTAAGGATGTCTAGGAACTAATTTTTCAGGGTCAGAAATAGCCCTACCTTTTGCCCACCATATATCCCCATATCATAGTGGAACTGAAATTGATAAAATTCTCGAACTCTTCGACTATGGAACCTCATCTCGCCCAGATGCGAACTCGACAATTATTATTGAGTGGTCCAATTCTACTTTCATTTGTGAAAAGTCTCATTATTTCGTCCAGAGAACATGGAATCTTGATTATTCTAATCATTTATGCTAATACTCATGGGTCAAATATAAGAGTTGTCATGGTCTTCATGAACGAAAACCTTTCATCTAAAATAATTAATTTATGTACACATGTCGACATAATTATTCGAACAAATTTTGACAAATTCTCGTGAAAGCACGGCTGTAATCAATTAACTACATACAGACATCTTTTCGTATCGAATTTCACAAAAATTAATAAAATAATCACTGCCTATACAGTTAAAAAAGCATTTGATCCGTCTGAATCTTAAGGGAGACATCATGCATAATGGAAACTATTAGTAATAATAATTCAGGCGGTTCAAAGACTTTTTGATCCGCATATATAAGTACAATTAAATTTTAATTCATAGTTTAATATCCTTAGCTTAACTTTTGAACATGCAATAAACGATTTATTGCTTACTTACCTGTTCTAGCAAAGAATTTAAACAAACATCAGCCATGTCCAAGTATTCAGTTATGTTGTTCACAATAAGGAAATAATTATTTCCGTACCTAAATTTTACTTTGATGTATATTCTGAAACTATTATGTATTTCTAAATTAGATTTATGTAAATAAAAAGCATTTTATATAAAATTGTTTTATTCACTTATTTAAAGTATCACTTATATTACAAGACAAAATATTCATTGTATATTGGTGTTCGATAATATATTAATGTTATTTAATATAACCATATTATTGTTCTTAATATTCTAATTGACGTAATTAGCATGTTTTTTTTTTTATTTAATTTTAATTTATTAAAATAGGAGATTTATAGAGTCTATGATATGCGATTCAATAGGAGATTTAAGCGTGGTCAAATGACCAGTTTAATAACAAATATAAAAAATTCTACAAAAGAATTCTATAAGACACGTTCGAATGAAGGACGATTTCTTCTAAATAACATATATCTACTAATAGTTTATGAAATATTGTAACAAGATCGTGAATGCATGTAAAATTGTTTCTTTATCCAATGGTAAAAACTACAGATATGCAATTTCATGTAAACTTGGATTAAAAAACAGTTTTACACGTTTCAGTCCAACAGTTTTAAAGCATTATGATTCTTACTGACTTTGCGAAAAAATAGAATTACTATTGCAAAGTAAGAATGATAATTTTAAAACTACACTGAAAATGTTAGGTCACTTGGAGTTCGTACATTGCTATGATAAAATTTAAGGAATCGAAAAACTAATTTTATTTACAATGCATATTGAAAGTGCATTTCAGAAATACAACAATACTTTTTAGTAGCTTGGAATAGTTCTTTACAGTTCAACAGAGATTAAAATTAAATTAGAACATTAGACGGATTGCGTCCAGCAATAGGTCATGTTTTTTTTTTAATTTAGTGAAACCTCACCTATCCCAAATTAAAGCGTTTTTTTGTTATCTTTATGTATAAACAATGAGACTTACACCTTACTAAATAACAAGTTGATAACAGCTTACATAATGCTCTCTTTATTGTATTGATTCTCTCGACTGGATCTGTCCTCCGGACATTCCAGATTCGATGTGGATGGACTGCTCTCGATGTCTATACCCACTCCGCCACCTTCATCCAATTCTTTATTAATATTATTATCATTATTTACATCCGTATCACTAATTTCATCACTGTTGCCAACCAAACCTCGTTCGTTCAAACTACACATCTCGATGCTCTCACAATGGATCTGTCTATTGTAATTCCTGAACATGAGACTCAGCTCACTGTAGGAGGGCGGAAGATCGGACCTGGACTTGTCGCCGAATATGTCCTCGTAGGCAGGCGGCGACAGTCCGAGGGAAATCGGCGACAGACCTTTGCTGGTCGTGTCCGAGTCCAGGATGCTGGGAGTGCTGCCGGTCTGGTGACGTTGGGCGCGGATCAAGTCGGCACTCAATTCGAAGAAATCCAGGCCCGGTTGGTCCGTGTGCAGTTGAGCGAACACGGATCTGTCGACCAACAGCATTCTTCCGTATGGCAGGAGAATTATTGTTGGCGTGGCTGACTCTGCGGCTGGCGTGCCAACTGCAAAAGAAAAGAGGCATGCAAATTTTATTCTTTTGTTTCAGATTTTACAATTATTCGGTAAAAACAATGTAGGTGTATGTGTATAAATCAATGTTTGAGGATATGTGTAATATATATTTTTTTCTAAGTGAAACAATATAATTTGCTTTAAACTATTGTTTATTTATTTCAATTTCCTATACAGGGCGTTTCATAACTTACACGAAATTTTTTAACCAGATATGCACTTCTGAATAAGTCGATTTTTAAAAAAATTCTAAGTCCGACAGAAAACGAGATAAAAATGTTACAGTTTGTAACTAACCTTGTTTTCATACTTTTTTATGCAGTGTTTACTTCTTAATATTTTCAATTATTGTAACCCAAACAATTTTTATCTGGTTTTTTGTTGTTTGAAACCGAAGTAAACCGTACGATATACAAAATATCGATGAATTATGCGAACAGATCACAACGGCTGCCTATAATCTGCGTGTCCGGGAACAGCAGCAAGAAGGAACCTTGGAACTAGTGCAACAAAATTGAATAAGACGGGCCCAAATTTGCTTGCAGGTCAATAGAAAAAACTATGAACAGTTTTTGTAGAGTAAGGTTTGTTACAAACTTTAACATTTTTTTATCTCGTTTTCTATTGTTATTTTATTATTATTATTTAGAAGTGCATATCTCGTTAAAAAATTTCGGATAAATTATGAAACACTCTGTATATTGTCTTAAACTATAAAATAAAAATTGTGTTCTCCAAACAAAATATGATATGACATATATTGATAAATAACTATGATTTATTACCAAATATGCCAGTAAGCTTTCACCTTCAAGCTTTGCACTTTAAAAGTATCACAGGAAACAATAATTCTTGATGGAGTTTAAACAATAAATTTTATTGTGTATAGAAAATAGGGAATCGTATTAGGATAAAAGTAGTTTATCTCCAATTCCAACAAAACTCAGATTGATTGAATTTTAGAAAATTTCAGTTAAATACAGCATAACAAATTTCAAAATTACCAAACAGATTATGAATTTTAGAAAAAACGTACCTAAAATCTCAGAAAATTCAATTGTTAGCAAAATCATCAAAAAATTCAAATTCAATCAAGTTCAAATTCCTTGGAAAAATTGACTTATAAAATAAAATCTATTTAGATATATCCAGTAACCAGATTTCATTGATTTAGTACAGAGTTTATATAATAATTGTTTAAAAATTCGGACAAAAATATTGAATAATATCATTTTTTAGACTAATAACGTGTGGGACTTCCACTCATTGATTTGCTTTACTATTGATCTAATGAGGTGGTCCATCGGTACCTCATTGATCTCACACTTACTTGATGCTGGAAATTCTATAATGTATATGAAGAGAGAGCAGAATTTCGAATACTCCTGTTTATGATGCCTCACACGTGTGCAATCGGTGATAAGTCCGGAGATCTTGTTGGCTATGGCTACATATTTACATCGGAATGTTGGAAACACTCCAATGTAACACTCACAATATGAGGTCGGACTTTGTCCTGTTAAAAAACTAGATTTTGGAGGGTTCTAAAGCAAGGCTGTTTTTTTCCACAATAACCTGAGTGTATTGCTGGATCAAATTTGTATTTAAAGTAATACTCCTAACTATAACATCAATTAGGATACCCAGGCTTCCCAACAAAATATTTTGATTTTCATCTTTTTTACAAAGTCGTATGATACACCCAACTGAGAGCATGGCCTAACAAAATCAGAGGTCATCACTGAAAACGGGCACATTCCATCCAACATCCCAAAGCTGATGTTCTCTACACAACAACAAAATTTGAGGACGACGTTGCAAGGAAGCACAAACTGGGTAAGAAAAAAGTTTGAAGACCAGATTTTGTAGTAAAAACTGCATGATAAGATGCCTTCCTTCTCCTGTAAATCTCTGGTTGGAAATTGCACGGAAATTCCGTAAATCTAAAGTTTTAAGACAGCGGTTTATTACTAGAGGTCTCCCTGAACATTTCGACCATGTTGTCCAACAAAACCAGACAGACTAAGGTTTAACAGAGGCAATAATTTGACATGTATCAAATGATTATTAAAATTTGCACGCCTTCACGGAAATCAATGAAACGTTCTTCCAAACACGTTAAAAGTGAAGCACAAATTGTACAAAAAAGGCATATAAAAACTGATCGACAAGCATACATCAAAATCATGTTTTGTCCTTATAAAGAGAGTACCCAACAAATATTAAAATTGAACCACTGAATATGAACTTCTCTTGGTCTAATCAAGAACAAATCTGAATTTAATGCTCTTAACAGATTTTCAAAGAGTACAATAATAATCTCATTTTTAGTTATTATTTCCGACTGATCAATGTATTTTATAGGATCAGAAACTTGATAGTGTTATTCTTTCTTCCATGAAAAATACGTAGATTTCTTTGTCGAGTAAATTAAGAACATACATTAAATGTTTTTGCTCTTTTCTAGTTCCAGTTCCTAAATGGAACTGTGACTGAAAATGGGCTTTTTTACATAGGAAAACTGAATTAAAATGATAAATTAGACACTGTATCTTTATAAAGCAGCTAGGAGTAAGACCAAAAGAACAAAATTTTACCAGAAGTCTTAAATAAAAGGAAAAGTGATATTAATGTAATAAATACCACAAAACATTACCAATAAATTAAATAACATGTGAAAATGGGTTTTTATTAAATAGAATAACTGAATCAAAATGGTAAATTAGAAACTCTATATTTATGGAGCAGCCAAGAGTAAAACCAAAAGAATAAATGTTTACAAAAAGCCATAAACAAGAGGAAAAATGAAAACTTCAATGAAAATGAAATACTATAACCAACTCCACAAAACATTAACAGTAAATTAAATAACATGTGTAACACTTTTAAAATACTTTTTTAATGTTTTCGTGTATAAATACACCAATTTTAAAAATCAAACATCTTAATTAAGGTTTTAAAATGTTTGTAATGTGAATAATTAAAAGTATATTGAAAAATATATGTAAAATAAAGGTAATATCACAGATATAAACATGTTAGTACCAACCACAAGTGTTAGTTTAAAATAAGTTTAAAACATTCCCCAGCACGAAAATAGATATTTAAATAGTTGCGGTGTAATTAAGTCATGGTTAATTGTTATTTAATTTCAAAACAAATAGTTCTTGCCATGCGTATCAGCAAGAAAAATAAAAATAGAAGTTTATTGAAATTAGTTCCCATGCCAAAACACATTACGAGGCATCAGGACTGTTAACATTTAAAATAACAAAACAGATTAATGATTAGTTTCAAAATAACTGACCCAAAATGCAATGATGTTTTATTAAAAAAAAACTTCCTTCAAAAACAAATCACACAAAGCAAGTCTATCTAGAAAAATTTTGCGTTAAGTTTCAGCGCGAATCATGTCATTCATGCCAAACAAATGTTGTCAACAGCAGTTGATTTTTTATTTTTATTTATATGTACAACAGTGCATTTTTGGTCTGGCTTTTTGGTTTTATTACATCGAACATCAAACTGTATACCTTCTTTGTCTTATCGTTTTCGGATATTACATCAAATCCGTACATACCATATCCCCTTGTATAAACTGAAATACATCAAAACACAATAGTACAAAAATAACTAATTAAGCGACTAATTATAAAACAAAATATAATCTAAATATACGCCACCAACATAAACGTACTTTATTTTAAACCCAGATTCCGAAGAAAATCAACACGGTCTGTTTTAAACACATCGAGTAATTAAAAAAAAGGTTTTAGTACATAGTAAAGCAAAGAAAATAATCACCGATGGCATACACAACGGTTTTCGTTTATTTGTGTTGGAACAAAAGAAACCGCAGACTAATGCGCAATTGTTATTTGACATTGGGTATGTTACAAATTTATGTGTTACCTCACGTGTGATGAACTTCAATGAGAATTCATCACGGGAGAACGAATCCTTGTTTAATCGTTCGAACCGTCCAGAACTTTTGTGCGAGCGTTATATATTTATCTTGCAGGAAAAGCTTCGTTTTATTTTTTTTTTTTTTAAATAATAAGTCGAAATGACGATGTGTTATCTCCGTCGGGGGAATCACTGTGCGAAGTTCTGGCTGAATTAATTAAAATTGTCAAAATAATTCATTCTTGGATAGAAACACATTTATTAGCGTATAAAGTTCGCGATTGTGTCCATGCCAACAAAAACCGAAATTCCCAACATTATTCGGCTAAATTTAACATATTTACTTTAATTTTAGACGAAAAGAAAATTCGCAAAAAATAGTTATGTAAATATAACACGCTTGAAATTAGTAAATATTTACACGATATATATTTCATTAATAAATTAGTTTTTGAGACGTGTCTAATTTTATTAGCTATAAATTTTTGAGGAGCACACCAGATTATTACAAATACCAGATATTTAACGTACCAATATTAATTTTAATTTATCACGTTTAGGTAAATCGCCCGTGTTCTACAATAATATTTATAATATATAATCTACCTGTATAAACACGCCCTCACATAAGTAACTAAAATATATTATATATCAGACAGAAATATTTATGATTGATTTTAGATTACAGTACATAAACAAAAGCGTTTAATATTAACGGTAAATTCAACATGGTAAATATAGGTATAATATAGAAATATTATTTTTTATTCATTAAAAGTTTATGGAGAAAGACAAAATTTTAATTGTTGCTCTAGCAAAATGTTATCTATATTTCCGATATGCTGTCACTTCCGGTTCCAGTTACTTTTTTCCTACTTTACATGCCAACTTTCTTATTTCAAATATAACCACCATTCGATGCAGAATTTTATTCTATACTGATATTCTTGAAGCAAATCACTTTTCTGAGAAGCAAAATTTAACAACAATAATTATATTTAAAATTAATTTAGAAAAATTTAAAAGCACACTTATAACACACAGCTCTTTCTCACATCTTCTTTCATTTTTTTCCATATAAAATGAGAAGGTTTTAAGACATTTAAAACACTTAAAAAATGACGAAAAAAGTAAGAGGAAATTATAAACACCCTCTTCGATGTTTTGGAATTACTATTTCTTGATAGGATATTCGTTTTTAACGTGATAATTATTATAAAACTTAATAAAATTACTATTGTTGTTTTATATAATATTATAAAAACTATTCTTATTATATAAAATGCTCTTTAATAAATGCTCTCCAAAGATGAGCTCTTAATTTTAATAAGAAGGTCCTCCTCATCCCAGTTCTTTATTTTTTCTTCACTCCCTTATGACAAAATCCAAATATTGTTATTATTTGATCGTATAGAAAATTTTTATTTACTTGAACGCTCTGCAAAAAATATATATTACAAGTTTTTCATAACTTTTACCGTTTAGGATATATCTGAGGTCAAAGTTTGAAGAATTTAACAAAAATTTCTTTTTTACTTCTAAATTTTACAACTCGTAGATAAGTAAATATTATGTTAATTAAAAAACTATTAAAATCAATACGCATTGGGATTCGAATGCCTTTTTTGTGGAGCGTTTAATTTCCTACAAAAATATAATATGTTGGACATTTTATAATGTTTACTTATCTACAAGCTGTAAAATTTAGTAAGAAAAAAAGAAATTTTTGTTAAATTCTTCAAATTTTGACCTCCAATACCTTTTAAACGGTGAAAAAAGTGTAAGATACCATAAAAAGATAGTTATGTCCCTGTGGGATGATTAACATAAGCAGGACCATCTTTTTTTTATAAATTGAATTTAGACTTGTCACTTAAATAAAACTACTCTCTTTCCCATTCTTCCATATTCCAGTGAATATAATCCTAAATAAGCCAAAATGGATTTTTACATTTTTAGGACAAACCAGGGTTTTTCGTGTATGTCTGGGGTGAAACGAACCCCCATCAACTAACCATTTACTCACCGTTCTTGAACTAAGTCTCATTTCCTCCAGGTTGACTTTAATTTCAGCTCACGATAAGGATTGTTTTTTGTTTTGATATTCAAATTATCCAGTTATTGATTTTCTTTCAAGTTTTTCGAACTCAGACAAATTTTTTCGTAGCTACCACATGGCCAGTTTCTCTTTTTTGGTAATATGGGAAACGATTGACTTATCTAACAGTAAACTCCCACTCACTTACAATTTCATTTCGATCGATTTAAGTTAAAATCTTTAAAAGAATGAAGTTAGATTGACTAAAGTAGACAAAAATAATAGAAAAAAAACAATTTATTATTAAACATTGCCATTCAATTCAATTAATATATTTTAATAAATTGCATTCATTATGGCTAATTACTCAAAACGTAAATTTGCTGGGACACATTTTCTCAAAATGAAAATGGTACTGAATTTGACATAGAACTCCAAAATGTGGTAATATTTATAGGGTTCCACCATAAAAACATCTACCTGAAGTGAAAACTGAAAATATTTTAGAAAAATAGATAAGTCCTATAAAGGAATATATGAAGTCCGACGATAAAATTTTATATGAAGCATATTGAGATTAAAATTATAAAAAATTTACTTTCAAATTTAAATTTTCTAATAAATTTGTTAACTTTTATTTATTTCATTAAATTATTTTATAAAAATGGTTCCATATACTAGTACTTAAATAAATAGTAAATATTGACATGAAAACATTAAATACTTGTGTAAATAAAAAATAATAATTAAGAATTTGGTTTTTATTATTTTGATTGCATCGTTCCAAACATTCAATTTTCTTACTAAATTACAAACAATGAAGCAAACTATTATTTCAATTTCCGAATAAATTGATTTTGATAAATGATGAAAAATTTATGAGCTGTCTTATTTCTGGAAGTAAATTGTCAATGCTCTTCGATTTTCTATTAAACAAACTGGGTCACATTGTCCATCTGCATAGTTCTCGCACAAAACCGTTATTTAAATATATCACATTGTATTTCTACATAACAATTACATTCAATTAATTTATTCAAATTTAATGAACCATTATTAACATCATTCAATTTAAACGACAAAAACTGGAGGTTTCCTGGAATATTTTAAAAACGAATAAATCGTTCGTTGTCCAGTTCATAACCCCTCCTGTTTTATTTTTTTTGTAATTTGGCATGGACTCGTATAATAAAAGATAAAAGCGTTCGTTGAAAATGAGCAATTCAAATGATGTATGTACTACACCGAACATTTTATATTGGCGTGTAAATTTTTGGGTTTCACGTTAATATAATCGTTACCGTGGATCACAAGGATTCTAGGTATAAATAGAGATGTAATGACCAAATCAATTTCGTTAATTGGAACAATGTAAGTCCAGTGCAAAATATTTTTGGATTTAAATAAGCAGAAACCCGGTAAAAATAAATAAATTATAGTTCAGGCTAAAAATGTTTTGGCATTTTTTTTTTTCTCTCAGTTTTACGTATTTTTATAGGTAATTTATTGTCACGGTTAGTATAATATGTTTTCAGCACGTACGATCATGAAATTATTATTTTGTAATATTTTTAAGTTTGTCTTAACATGCGGTATTCAAGCTTATTTATTTTGATATATATTTTAATATTTTTAACGTAGTAAATATGATTTGCATTTTTTAATCGATTTGTTGTTTAAATTTTTAGCAAAATACTTATTTTTTATGTACATGGTACCACACCTAAGTCCAACTAACATTCGAGTGGATATGAAATTTTGGTTGTTATTGCATGTTATTTGTTTTTGTGAAATGTTCCTTCCGGATTAACCGGAGTAATCTGAACTTTATTTTCCTAAATCGAATCTTAAAAATATATTTGCTTTTTCAATACATTTTCACTGCTGGAGTGAGTAATTGAAATACCAGTATCACCAAAAATTGTGAATTTGAATATGTACATTATTCTTAGTATGCACGTTAACAGAAAAGTTTTCAATCAATTAATAGAATTCTAAAATTTTAAACAAGGTATTTGATATATACTTTTATTTTTTTCTGTACACTATTCTCTATTGAGACAGTCGTGGTCAGAGAAATAGCACAAATTTAAAATCAAAATAGACATTTTATAAGAAAATTTGATTAAAATTTTATCCAATTTAATCAGTATATAAAATATATTTTATTATTTACACAAAATCTTTTCCTAATTTGAAGTGAAAAGTAACCGTGTTTAGGCGTTACGTTGAAACCAACCAAATTTACACTATGGGCGGAAAGTAGAGCAACTTTAAAAATATATAAATTGTATATGCAAATCCAATATAATTGATACCAATTATGAGAATACTGTTTACAAACATACCGGTGAATATTTCTTGTATTAAAAATAATTCTGTTAGCTAAATATTCAGCTGGCAAAAGTAGAGCAACTTTTTACTAAATGTCACTAATCTGTACAAAATACATAATAATTTTTAGTCTTACAGTATACACCAAAGTAAACTGAGTTAATATATTTATTTTTCGAATTAAAATCACGGATTGGCTCCTCTCTTTTGAATAAAAGCTATTATGGTTCGTTTTATATATAAAGAAATATTGAGGAACAACAGGTTACCGCATTCAGATAAAAATATGCCACTAAAACTTTAAATTCAACAAGATAATGACCCGAAGCACACTTCATAATATTTTAAGGGAAAAAATTAAAGTTATGATTTGGACATGTTAATTTCCCGATTTAAACGTCACTGATAACTTATGGGAGATAGTGAATAACAATATAGTAATCAACAATATTTATTCACGGTTCTGCAAGATACCTGGCAAAATATGGATCCAAATTTTATTGACCACCTGTTGCTTTCTGTGAAGAAAGGTGGGAATTGTACAATATATTAATGTATAATTAATTATAATACTAATTATTTGTAGTAATAAAAGTAGTTACTCTACTTTTTGCTAGTCTAAAAGAAATAATCATTAGTAAAATTAAACTTATTTATTTTTATTTTTTAACTATGTAATTGTTAAATTTCTAAAGGGAAGTTAAATTTCGATATACATTTTTTGAACATAATAACCAGGACAAACATTATTTTTAAATTTTAAAAAGCTCTACTTTCTGCCAATACTGTAGGTACAAGTGGCCAGAAATAAAATAATATTCCATACTTATTCCATCACTGTAATAGTATAATTATTTTAAATAAAATATAAAATCTTTTGATGACATTTAATAAGAGATGTGCAATGTCTAATTAAAAATAAATGGTAATCTGTGCATTTCTCTGACCACCTTTGTATATTGATACACACACATATCCATAGGAAAAGTAAAAAAATACTGAGAAATTTTTTTTAAAAATCTCCAAAACAAATCACCACAGAAAATAGATTGAATTTGCAGTAGTCTTTTTAATTTCTAGGTTAAGTGAATTACCTCGCATATGCCAATAAGTTAACAATCTTAAAAGAAGTAGAGAATAATTCTCTTACCATTATCTGTGTCTGGATCATCGATGGTGCATGTACGGAATATATATCGCTTGCAAAGGTTCCTCACGCCTGGCGCGGCAAAACAACAGAACATTATTATTATCATCAAAACTGCCAACATAACAATGAGGGTGGCCATCCCCTGATTCGAGCCCTGATGCTGCTGGGTCGGCGATGGTTTTACCGGCGACGGGTTCATTTCTGAAACAAAACGAAATAAATCGTGACTAACGTTCCAGGAAAATTACTCATGTAACACGAAAGCCCGTAAAATTCAGTTGTCTCACTGCTCGAAATAAATTAATAAAAAATACTATTAGCTGAAAATAATAGACGCATTAACGGGAGTAATAAAACCGAACACAAAACATGTGAATGTGTTTTGACATCTCACACCGTAAAACTCAATTTGTAAACATCGGGCTTTGGAGGCTTTTTAAGCTTAGAAAAATATGCAGGTTTTGCGTTAAGAAATGATGGAATTTTAGTGGAAAAAATAGAATTAATTGATTCGCAGGCTGTTAACATCGAAGCAGTTTTGTCCGATTCGTTTTGAAACTGAATGATGGTCTATAAGAAACCGGATTTTCTTAGATTCGACGTTATTTGATCACAGTCCAATAAATCTGACAATATCTGGTTCACTACACAAAACAAACAATCACGGGATCCAGTGTTTTTCATGAAAAGACAAAGTTTTTAAATACTTTCTTCTTCAGTATTTAAGTTTGGAGAATGATGCTACTTCTTTTATGTTGAACAAGTGTAGATTGTATCTAGACATTATATAGTAAACATCGCAAACTAAAATCAATTAAAGACTATCGAATATACACTCTACGGCTTTTAAAGTAGATAAGTTTTTGATGACTTCCTTCTTCAGTATTTAAGCGTAAATTAAATGAAAAATAATACAACTAGACGTCATGAATAACATTGAAATTCTAAATTTCTATATTACAAATAATTGAATCCTTTGTTACTAAAAGGAACTAAGTGATTCTATGGTGTTTTAAGAAGAAAGGAACCAATTTAAAATTTCTTAACAAAAATTTTGTTTGGTAAAGTATTATTTAGACTCTGTTAATAATAAACCACAACTAAATCTTTAACTCTCAATTTTTTATTTTGGCCAAATGAAATGTTTTCTTCATTCGTCCATTTAATTAACTAATTAAGTATAATAAATAAGCTAATTGTGGTGACCAATAACCATTAACTTCAGTTCCATACGTGGTATAATTATTCACCCTGCGTCTTTTGAAGTAGACTGAAATTTTTGATGACTTCCTTCTTCAGTATACAAGCTTAAAAAATAAATATCACTTTCTTTATGTTCACCAGGTGTATCTTCAAAAAATTGAATCTTTTGTTTCTAAAAGTAATTAAGTGATTTTAGGAAGTTTTAATAAAAAAGTAACCACTTTAAAATTTCTTACTAAATTTTCTTTATAAAAGTATTATTTAAACTCATCTTAACTCTATTTTTTTATTTTACTCAAATGAAATGTTGTCTTCATCCACCCATTTAATTAAATATATAATTATAATAGGTTAATTGTGATGACAGGTGAGATAATTTAACTCTGATATAATTTGTGAATCTTTTGTTTTTCATGTGGTAAGAGTAGAGTGAAGGTATTACCAATCGAAATATCGCAAATTAACTATTAATTTCAATTCCTTACGTGGTATAATTACACACTACGTTTTTTGAAGTATATAATTTGAATTTCTGTACAAATTAGATGTTTTATTATGACCAGTAATATTATTTGAATATTTGCGGCTCTATACGGTCAGTATATTAAATTTGTTATAATTTTCAAAAAAATTCATTTTATTCGGTTCATTCTTAATTTATCTGTTTTTTAGCAATGTAAAATGTCATAAAGAAGACATCGATGTCACAATAAGTCGCGCTTGAAATCGTTATCGCCAAAATGGTAATGTCAATACAATGAGCTACAACCTGAAAACAAAACCGTTTTCTGATTATTATTACTAGACGGTATCGCATAAATCTCCACATCCAGGTTCTGTGCAGACGTCGGAATCACTTAAGTCCTCATAGCACTAGAAAAAGATTACCTATATGAAGCTAGTCATAGAGCCAGAAGATGTTTTTTATTCTAAACAGGAAGGATGGCGTGGAATAAGGATCACCGCTTATAGACAGTCGAGTGGCTTAATTGTTTTTCCACAAGTGACTCTAAGTACACATTCTATCTCTTGGACATAGTATATACGTGGTAAGAGGTTGTGAGCAAGACATGGCTCCAACTGTTGCTTTTGGAGGTTATTCAAATAATTATTATTCCAAAGATTTGGACAAGATTCCAACTGAATAATCTTCAAAGACAAAATTACACTCGAGACCACCAACCTAAAAATGTAAACTAGCTCTTAGAAAAAAATGGAAACAACAATTAATATTAATATTCCTTTTTGTTTCATTAATTTCTTAAGAAATTTGGTGATATTAGTTTTATTACATAGTTTATTATTATTATTATTATTCATAATCACAGTATCCACAGTATTCTGATTTTTAAAATAATTAAAATTAAGTATAGGTATTCATATCACTGTCTTGTTATAGTATGTTGGCCATTACTTTTTCGAATCAAATCATTTCAGTCATGCCAGCTTAAGAAAGATCAATGTAATCCTTAAATATGCAAGAAATGTGTTACAAGGAGCCCACCGAACATGGAATACCCGGATTCGAATTATTCTGAAATACGTTATCTTGTTATTTTGTCGTTTTAAAAAATAAACCATCACATCTCAACATTTTGTTTGTTCCGTTCCTAAATTAAAGTATTTCCGCGACTGTAGATAAGAAAGGGAACAGTCGAAATTGAGTCACGATAAAAACAAAGACGGAATTAAAGGAGCGTAAGATGCGAGGGTTCGCTAGGGGCGGTCGTCGAAAATGGGTCATCGAGGGAAGTGTGTCATCCGCAACTCGGGAAACTCGGCCAAGGATCAATGCCAGAGGGAGAGATCCTCGTAGAAATCCTCGAAAGTGAAATCCGAATGATCATTCCGAGTTCCCGGGTGCCGTCCTTCGCTCGCGACGATTAAAGCACGTGAATTAATACTGAAATTTTAAGTCGGCTCATTTAATGTCTGCGTAATTGTCGTTCTGAAAAATATTTAATTAATTAATTACTCGTGTACCGACCTATGGAATGTAATTAAACCGAAAGCTGTGGCGGCGGCCAAATTAGATTCTGAGCATATTTCTGAAAACAATAGTTAGTTAATGAGACCGTACGTTTGGGCCAAGTCGACTTAACGTTGCGCCAAGATTTTTGGAATACTAATAATGAAAAACTTCAAACTCCATTGACACAGTTCTTGTGTTTCAAGTAGCTATAGGTGGATTATTAACCTAGTTCCACCACACTATTTTAAAATATCAGAGATAAAACAACAGGATATAATGCATTATTCTAAAAATATTTCTAAACTTTTAAGTCGCACATTTGCACATTCAGCTTTGTGGTTTCAAATAATACACATGTTCTTTTTATCTGACAATCTACATTAACTGGGTGATATAATGCAGTTGTCAGTTTAATGTTCTCAGTTTAATGTGTTTTTATTTACTCGGCTAAAAAGCATGTAACAGTTAGGTATCCGTAACTGTCCAATTATCAAAACAATGTAGCTACTATTAATAAACGTTATAAATGTTTTGCATTTTCATAATTTAAACTTTTAATTTACCCTTTTTATTTTGTTTATGTGGGTAAAAAAATCAAATTTATTTGGAATACAAAGGCAAATGGAGGTTAAATTTTGGAAACCTTTTGTAATAACAATTTAAAGCAATTTCTTAAAGAAAATTGAAATTCAAATTCAACGAGAATAAAACGTCGTTGTTACTTTTTGTGTTTTGTTTTGTTTTATTTAATATGCAAATTATTTTTGCATTTATTTAAAAATTTACTCTTATAGCAAAACAACATAGACCTAAAAAAGAATCCTAAAAATAAAATAATAAACATATTTGAATAATTTATTATATGAAAAATTATAATAGACATTTTCAAATTACTTGAAATCACAACAAAAGTTGAAAAAACGATTAAAATATTAGACAACAATTTGTGACACGACTAACTTGAAACATATTTTTATTTTTATAACAACGATTTGAAATAAAACTAATTAAGCTTTTGTTTATGCCAAATTAAAACTTTATAAATTTATACTAGCATTTAAAATCTTTTCTTAGAACTATGTTATGCATTTATAATTAGATTTTACTATTAACTTTTGTTTTAATTATTTGTATTACTAAGTGTGTGCTAAACATAAACTGTTATTTTATCAATTAGAAAATACACATTTAAATAAGTTTTAGTAGTGATTTTACAACTAAATAGACGTATTTATATTTATTATTGTTATATACTATTTATTATATCATTGCATAGTAAGTTAAATTAAATACACTGCGTATCTTCTGAAGTGTATAATTTGAATTTCCTAGATTAAAATGAAAAATATTTTCATTATGTTTCATTTTGACATGTAATATTTATGATATGAATATTTGCAACTCTCAGCGAACAGGATATTAAATTTATATTACTTTTTACATACCGTGTTGGAAAAAAGTATAGAATATTTTTAAAAATTGGATTTTTATCCCTTGGGATTTCTCATAAACAAAGCGTTAACGAATCCATTAGACAAGACATAACTTCCAGGACACTCGGTATTTCAAAATAAGATCTGGTATAGGTAAACGGTATAGGGAGAGGAGAGTTTTTGCATATTTTTCACTTTTCGGTCACTTCCGGTTTCAACAGAAATGGTTCCGTTTCCAAATTTTTATAGATTTTTTAAAGGTCATGACGTTTAAAAGCAAATTACGACTAACTGATTTCTAAACGTTATTGTTACCATTTTAAATAAATACCAAATTCCTACAGTTAAAATGGTGGCGAAAGCATTATGGTTTGGGGATGCTTTTCTCGATTCAAACATGACCCTTTAATGTAAGTGGGGGTTGTTAAATGGATCGTTTTCAATTCAGGGACATACTAGAAAACGCCATGTTTCCATTTGCCGAGGAAGAGATGTCACTTCGTTGGATATTTCAACAAGATAACGATCCCACACACAACTCTAAAATTATTAAAGAGGGGTTTCTAATCAAAAACATAACTGTGCTTGAATGGCTGCCTCGGTCCTCCGGTCCAAATTCTATTGAGCACCTTTTGGAGGTATTAAATCGTCGTATTCGAACAAAAAACGTCAAAAGCAAACAAGAACCTCTTCAAACTATACAAGAGCAGTAGCAACAAATTCCTTACAGAGACAGACGCCACAAAATATTAAAATATTGAATTATTGTTTATTTTTTATTAATATTAATAAAAAAAAAAAGTATTTGCTTAACAAACCTAATTACATGGGAATATAACTAAAACCAATTAAATTTTGAGATAATACATACTTACATAAATAACAAGAAGTCTTAAAATTCTTAAAAAAATTATTTTGACGATTCTCTCTATTTTAACAAAATATGAAAATGCAACTTGCACATTACCTTGAACCAATTTTAAATAACAGGTGATTTGTTTCTAAAATTTATTATCTCGTAAATGTCCTTTGGGTTTAAAAATTTTAAATAATATTTTTACGACCAATAAAATTTTATTTCTATCGGTGCATAACCCAATTTCTAATGTATGAACATGACACTATGTTGTCGATATGAATTGTATTTTGTGTATTTAAGATAATACACAGATTTTTCACGACACCAACTGTCGGTTTAAACTTAAATGTCGCATTTTACATCTATATTACTGTACGTGACGATGAGAACTTACTAAGAATAAATAAATATACCACAAAAACTTTAAGCTTTGTAATAGTGAATAAAATTTAAATTTAATCATCATCTATCGTGAAAAATTGTCAACTCCAACCGAAATGCTAGTGAAAAAAAAAAATATACAAAAACCATTAATATAGCTCAATTAAAACAATTCACGATTATTTACCGTCCCATAAACGTCAATCGGCAACAAAAATGCGCCCGTAAAATTTTAATAGCACAATAAACTCCACCGACTGACAACGATTTTATATATAATCGTGTGTCTCGCTGGGCGTCAATTAACTTTAATACAATATTTAGATTGGAATCCGCACGAACGGAGGCACCGCCATAGGTTATGTCACGGATTCGAGCCTGGTACGTCATATGTGATGCTGCAAATTTAAATATAACCACCGAGAGATCTATGACTGGGCTTATCTTGGATATGAGGTTTGATGTTGTGCCAAACGTATTTATACAAGGAGTTCATATCGAAATTGAATCCTACAGATTGAAATTTGGGATACGCGATGTTTAATTTGAAACTTGATTAATTGATGTAGTAGTAATAACGGACAGAACATGTAATATACGTATGTATTAGAAAATTGATTAGTTTCGATACATAGACAAAATATCTTTCAATGGTAACCAGCTAGAAATCTGTAAAGGACTAAAAGGGCATTTGAAATTTTTGTTTAAATATTTTCTAAAATAGTTTTAATGCTTGGTCACTTATGGTTCTACCGGAACTTTATTTTTTCAAGTGAAATTCTTTTAAATATTATTGACACCAGTCAATGTAAAATTTCATTATCTATTAATGTTTTAGCAATTTCCTGTAGTTAAAATTAATAATTGGGGAGATGTGAAGAGTGTATAATATACAGCATCGGTAAAATTAGAGCGACTATCTTAAGTATTAAATAAAATGTTTAAAAACTAAATTACAAAACATTTATTTATAGCGGCTACTTAGTTTCTTTTAGTTCATTTAAGTCACACACATTTCTTACGTTCACTAGGATAGAAACGAAGTAGGCAAGACAGAAAAACCTCCAGAGCATTAGAACATAAATCAATTAGTTCGAGGACAATTCAGCGTCGGTTAGTGGAGTAAGAGATGCCGGCAAAAAACCCTGTCTTTCAAAAAAAAATCGAAAAGCAAGACTTCTTTTCGTTCTTAGGCATCGGAACTGAACAGCAAATGATTGCCAAAAAGTACTATTTTCGAACGAATCAAAGTTTAATATTTTCGAAAGTGATGGTGGATAGTCTGTTCATCGCTCTCAAAACAGTAGACTTCTTTCAAAATATGTTACAACTATTAAACATGGACTGCTATGGTTTGGGTTTTTTCCACTTACAGTATGGGCCCTATTCACAAAATAGAAAGCAAAGTAGTTTTGTGTGTAGAAGATGTCATGCTACCGTATTGTGAATGGGAAATGCTATTAAAATTTATATTTTAGCATGACAATGTCCCCAAACACACTGTCAAGTTTGTTAAAGAATGGTTTGTTCAACAAAAAATCAATGTCATAAAGTGGCCAGCTCCATCTCCCGATTTTAATTCAATAGAAAACTTGTGGGAGCAAATTGTATCACAAATAAAGAAAAATTGTTTGAACAAAACAAAAATGTTTGGAACAATATAGATGAGGAAATAATTTCCAATCTAATCTCGAATATGCCAAAAGATGTGAGGATATTGTAAACATTAAGGGATTCTGGACGAAATATTGAAAATTGTCGCGAAAAAAAATGTGGTTTTATTTTTTTTATGTCAGCGTTAACATGGCATGTTTCCTCAATAAATAACTTAACTTATATGTGTTTTATTTTTTAATTTAACAAAAAACAGTCTCGTAAGTATATATTGTTTAGTCTATAAACAAAAAAAAGTCTCTCTAATTTTGTCCGATAATGTATTTATTTCTTCACCATTTTTTGTGTCAAGAATTTTTTATTTTAAACGAAAAATCATGAAATTTTCATACCATTCGGCTCAGATTTTTACTGGTATATTATGGAAATCTTATATTTAAAGTGAATGGACAAAAAAATGCTTCGCGTCACTCCATGTGTGAAAACTTTTTTAAAATATTTAAAAAAATGAAGATAGAGAAACGATTTAGTATATTATAACACACAATAAATAATTTACAGTAGTAATAACACATTTAACTCTTTTTCAATAAATTTATGATATAAAAATTGATAAAATGATCACAATTTGTTTAAAGAACCTCAACATTAACTTTACTAATTATAAAATTTTATTTTGGTATACCATTAATAATTTTCAAAGAATTCCTTTGTTAACATGTATTTTAGAATATATGTGTTAAATATTTTTAGAAAAAATCTCAAAAAATTTAAAGATAGGGAGGAAACAATTCGAAATGCCATATTTCTAAAATTTTATGAAGAATTCAAAAATGCAAAAAAATTTAAATGGTTTCATTAAAAAAAAAGTTATTTATGGTTGAATGGAACCTTTGATTTTTTATAAACCTACAATAGATCACTTAAGTGAATCGTCCTGTATATTAAAATAATGTATGTAGATGTATATATATAAACCCAAAATTTTATGTAGAATTCAGAATTTCAATAATATTTAGATGATTCCATTAAAAAGAGGTAATATCACTTATGGTGGAACGGTACTGTTTTTTAAAAACCTAAAAAATGGATCGTCCTATATATTATACTATATTATGTAGATATCTATGGACACAAATTATTTGTTGTTATTATTAAAATTTGACATTGGGAAATAATTAAAAAAATATATTAATATAAGACACTAAATTTTAAACACTAAAAAATATTTTTTAATTAAAATATAATGTAAAAATACATGGTTAATGTTCAAAATCCTAAAATATTTATAAGAAACTATAATTGTATTATAATGAAGTAATTTAATAAAAAATTTATGTTGTTATATCAAATAATTAACAGTAAAAATATACATTTCAATAAACTTATGATATAAAATATAAATATATAAGGTTGTTTGCAACATAATAAATTTTCCAAAAAACTGACTGTTTAATGAACCTCGCAGTAACTTCACCGGGTCATCAAAATAATTAGAAAATTTCCCAGAAACCGGCGAAGAAACTCTAAACATATCCTTTTATTTTGAAAGGTGCCAGAAGTATCATGTGTTTAACGAATATTTTTTCACAATATAAATATTTACTCACTTAATTACACAAATATTTTTCGAGCACACAAACATTGTGAGTTTGTTGAACAGATGAAATTAAAATCTTTATGACGTGCTGATTATTTGGAAAAATAAGCGGTGCGAAGGCAATTAACGAAATTATATTTTCGCGGTTTGAAAAATGCACGGAACAAATCCCGTGTGCGCGGAACACCCGGATGCGGCGACCGTTCCAAAATTTAACGGGCCCATTAATCAAAATTACCAATCAAACAATTAACAACCGTTCAAAGCCAATATCATTAATTAGGTTTTTAATAGTTGGCGCGACAAGTGACGAATTAATCGTGCGTAGAAATATTTGTCGACTATGATTTACAAATAATATATATCGGAATAATTAATGAATGACTTTGAATCGTTAAAAATACCTCATTAATCAGACAGCTGAATCGAAGCCAAGAAACCGAAACCTCTAAAATGTTTTAAATCGCTGACACTGGACAGCTGAGCTCTGCCATGTATTTGTTAAATGTTAAACAGGTAAATATATCGGTGTGTTACAAAAAATAAAATAATAAACTAAATACGACATAAATATTATTCGGTTTCCTAGTAGCAAAAAATATATAAATAACAAATTCAACGCAATGGGTGAACTAGTGGTTTGGTATCAAACGCTGTGAACTGCGATGATCATTTTATAGTCAAGTTTACACCTCCAACCAAATATTTATGTTAAACTAAGAGAAAATTCTGCGTCCAGTCCATAGTCAATTTGCAAGTAAATTACAAGCTTTAATCTATTTTTCTAAAAAATATCGTCGACGTCAGATCTGTTTTTAGTCCCATGTTTATTTTCTATACTAACTGTTTGAATTCGAGTAAACCGATCTTTGTTTACAGAGGGTTGTTCCATTTAGCAGAATTACACAATTATTGAGTTAATTAAAACGTGCTGAAAATGTAACTGAATGATTATTCTACTGTCATAACTGAAAAGTATACAATCTGGATAAGAAATGTGTACGTGAAAGCCTTTCAATATTCGACCGTTTCGTTTATAGAACAGTGTTAACACTATTTAGATTGACATTCAAACTTTGATTGAATTGTATTTTTAGATTTAGATATTTGTTTTATGTTGCAATTATCTACGGTTGTTTAATTTAATGTTAATTTTAAGAAATACATGTATCTAGATACAAGCAGAATAACTTTAACCCGAAAAATTTCAGTCGTATATTATATACTATAGAAACACGTAAAAAATCAATTTAATTTTAAAATAGCAACAACGATCAAAAGATATGAGGGGAATATAATATTTACAATCATATCCTTTACTTTCATTACTTTGATCCGATCGAATTTTCACAAAAATAAAAACTATGACAGGTTAAAATTGTATTTATATGATAATTTTAATGCGGAATTTTGTTGTGAATGAGTCACGACTTCGTTTACTACATTCATTAAATCACATTGAGATTTTGCCAGTGGCATTAAATATGACATTAATTTATGTGATGATTTAGCTTCCTTTTATCAAAAAATATTTACTTACACGGCGTAGTCTTGCAAATGTTAAAATTTTTAAAAAAAATAACGAAACATATTATTTTACATTCTGTAGAATAATTAGCAGAATACATGTGCAAAACATAATCTATTTATATATAAATAAAAATATCACAAAAATATTATAAGGAGACATTCGAAAGTCAAAGATTTTAGAATATTTAAATGCACATAAAAAATAATCACAAAATTAAATGGAATATCGGACAAAATTAATGCGACTCTCTTAAATATTAAATAAAATGAGTAAAACTAAATTATAAAACATTTATTTATGCCAGTTACTTTATTTTTATTAGTTCATGCCCCACATATTTTTCGAGTTCAGTAGGAGAGAAATTATTCCTAAAAACCAAAAAAAAAATTACTTGACAAAATTAAAGCGATTCGAGTATTTTTCAGTCGTATTTAAATCTTTCAAATATGAATATTGTGTTGGCGGATTTGAAAAATAAAATTATACTGGGCTATATTTCAAAAAGATCGCAAAAAGTTATAAGCAAACAAGTTTTTGTATCAAAACAAGTGGTAACAAAAGGTTTCGACTTCATTGAAGTATGGAGAATCGAAAAAGAGGAGGGCGAAAAAGAAAGACCTCCAGAACATTATATCATTGCATAAAAATACTTATTAGTTCGAGGACAACTCAGCGACGGTTAGTAGAGACAGGGCGTCAGGAAAACGTCCAGCAAGAACCTGTCTTTCAAAAAAGAATCGAGAAGAAAGACTTCTTTTAGCTCATAGGCATCGGAACTGGACAGCAAGAGATTAAAAAAAAGTACTATTTTAATCACAGTTTAATATTTTCCGAAGCTTTTGTGTGGAGTGGTTTTTCCACTTACGGTATGGATCCGATTCACAAAATAGAAGGTAAAATGTAAAAAAATTATATTTCAGCACAAACACACTGTCAAATTTATAAAAGACTGGTTTGTTCAAGAAAAAATCTATGTCATAAAGTGGCCAACTCAATCTCCTAATCTCAATCCAATAGAAAACTTGTGGGAGATTGTGGATATGAAGATTATAGCAAATTGCATCACAAATAAAGAAAATTTATTTGAATTTGGAATGTTTGGAACAATATAAACGAGCATATAATTTCCAATCTAATATCGTCTATACCAAATAGATGCGAGGTTTATAGCCAATAAGGGTTACTGGACTAAATATTAAATATTAGGCCATTTACGTTGGATTTACATTTTTTTTTAAATTTTTTTGAAGAGTCGCTCTAATTTTGTCGTGATAAAAACAGTTAATTTTCTGGGTTTATTTTTTTATGTCATCGTTAACGTTAAGCTACTAATATTGTTAAATATTTTAGCTCTTCTATCCATTGTGAATTGTTAAAATAACATTAATTTATTGTTGTTGTTTTGTACTGTATTAAAAAAACTACTGTATCCTTATTCTATAAAATGTATTTTTATGAATTAATCTAGACATAAATAGAGGAACATTAATTTTGAAAATAATTTTTATTGATTAAATTTTTGTTCTTCGATTTACCATTAAATTATATACAATTTTGGCGTATCTCCGTAGCATAGACTTCATCAATTTCCAAATATTCTTAAATTGATGTGGATGAAGAGTTCATTTCAATTTATATAATTTTTATGTTGGATTTGTGTCTGGGAATGTTTTCATGATGAAATATATTTATTATGAATATCATGGAAGCAAATTTTTATTTAATATATCCTCGAATATAAATCAGTCTATATATCCTATGTGCCAGAAACATTGAATCATCTCCATAGCATAATTGTTTTATTGTGGGTATAACCAATTTTTTGTATAGTTTTGTAAGATATCTATGTGTTTATAAGCAGAACCATATTTTCTTTTTATAAATTAAATTGAGGCTCATCACTAAAAAGTAGTCGTCCTCGCTGTTATGTTGTTCAATGAATAAGATCCGGAACAAGTCAAAATTGTATCTTCACATTTTTAGTAGAAAACATGGTTTTTCTTGTAGGTATGGGGTCAAACGAACCCCATCTCCTAACCATCTCCTCACAGTCCTTGACCTAATTTCAGTAAGTCCCATTTCCTCCAGGTTGACTTTAATTTCAGTTGACGATTGGATTGTTTTTTGACACTCGTGTAACATAGATTTCTTTGTCATAGTTTTTTGTACACAGACAAATTTTTTATTAGCTACCACTTTATCAGTTTCTATATTTTTTTAATAATACGAGGAACGATTGATTTATTTAGCCGTGAACTCTTAGGCATCTGTTCTTGTTTTACTTGGTAACGCTGAATTATCATTTTTCTTACAGTTTCACTTCAGCCAATGATTAAATCATTATAAATAAACAAACGATCGCCACTAAATAATTGACTTAAATTCACAGAGAGCAAGCAAAGACCACAAAGTAAAAAACTTGTGTTACTCGTCTTTGAACTTTTGATGAGTATCCACAATAACGCAAGTAAAAACTATGGCAAAATAAAAATTGGATTGCATAACAATGTTAGGTGAAATTTTGTTATGTAAGGATCGTTAAGTCATTTAATAGATTCATTAAATCACAATCAAATTTTGCTAGAGACAAATATGGTACTAACTGATGTGATGGTTTATCTATAATACTATCTTTAAAAAAATGTCTATATATTCTTGGTAACCTTGAAAATGTTAACACACTATAAGCGGGTCGGGTAAAAATACCCGTCTCGAGAACTGTTGATTATTAGCGGGCCGGGTAATTTTTACCTTTTTGAATGTACTTACTTTAAAAGCAGGGTAAGATAATTTTACTCTATTGATTTACATACGGAACTGAAAGAATTATCTCTTATTTTTTGTTATCTTTCAACAACTTAGTTTGGACTGTTTTGCTACCCGCCTATAGTGTGTTAATACAACAGTAAACGAGAGTATTTATATTAAATCTTACTAAATAATTAATTGAATTAACATATTCCATAAATCAACTTAAAAAAGAGGAAATCAAATGAATTGTGAAATGGCATTGATGATAAATTTTTCATAATAATAACAACACAATGAATATACATTTTTATAAAAATCTATTCTTCTCAGTCTTAAAAATGTTAATATAATGAAGAAGCAATTTGGTATTAAATTTCATTAAATGATCAACCAATTATGTATGATGAATGAATGAAAGTAAAATATGATATGTCACCATTTGAAAATACTACTGTTTAAAAACATAAATAAATATATATTAGTTTCCTAATGACATAATTATAATTATGATCATGAAGTGTAATCAATAATAAACAAAACCATACTAACACATAAATTGAATTTCTATTAATATCAATTCTCATAAACATATAATATACAACTACTTCATACCAAAGTACATTTTGCAAGTAGCAAATTTGCCAAAAAGATAATTTATTACTCCATCGCTTCCACACAGCGGTTTATTTATTTGCTTTATACATATATCAAAAGCTACAACCATTGGAATTTATTAATTACCATAAATTAAACGGATAATTAATATATTGTCAATGACAGTGTTCCAATATTATTAATAATAATTTTTAAGAGCACATCACGAGCACTCTTCCTGTAAATTTGTAACAACACATCCATGACTAAAATAGTTGACCTAGAATAATTAATCTATTTCGATGGTACAAAGCATGAACCTATTTTTAAACCGATTTACTATTCGAAAAAATATAAAAAAACGGAGGAAAATTATGCGAGTGTGACATAAAAGATCGATGCACACCCGATCTAGATCGGAAAGATCCCGTTTTTTGTTATTACCGTTTGACACGTGATAGAAAGTTTGATTTAAACCGATCCATTTCCGTTTTTAATAACTTCCAGGGTGGCGAAAAATAAAAAATCACTCACCGCAACATTGTTTCGCAATTTGTGCTGTGTATCTATTTTTACAATCCCATTTTCGTTTACCATTAAACATTTCCCGTTTTCCCTCCTCCGCAGAATTAGTATGCATGGAAGGCGACCGGTCACGCATCTCCTAAATATTTTTATTATTCAAGGTTCGTATTTTGTGTTCGTAAATCTGATGCATGTAAATCGCAATCGATGCGCCGTTTCCGCCGTTAGTTTTTGCTTAGACATGTCGGCGAAACACCATTTTGAATATGTGTTTGTTGGTGTTATGATGGCAGTTTCAGCTAAAGTTTATATATATTTTTTTCTAACATAAATATAAAGGTTACAGCTCCGGGAACGTATCCCATGAATAATTGAATAAAATTGAATGCCCGGAATTGGTAAGCCATATTTGTTCCCGAAGCTCCCCATCCCCTATTCGATTTCATTTTATCCCTACGTGTTTCATATATCAGAATATAAAAGTACTTTTTTACTATCGCAATAAACCTTCATATCGTAAAGTTTTCCTGATATAGCAGAAACGTAATCAATATTAATATCAGTGTATCCCTCGCTTCTACTACAGCATCTTCCAAGGACCGTCAAAGTTTGACGTCAAACGCATCCAGGGGGCTGCTTCATAAATAATTCCTACTTGATACTCGTAACACTAACGTATTACATCCTGTGTTAGATACTGATCGTGCAAACTGAAAAATTTAGATTCCCAGTCCACCAATTGTTATTACACTGATACCACAGGATTAAATAAAATATTTAAGTTATTGTTGATAAGTAAAAACAAAAATTCTATAAACTCAATATTTTTTTACCTTATAACAAAATACAATAAGCAAAAACAACAGTTGGAAATCTTATTATATTATGTATTAGATATTGATAGTATAAACTGAAAATTTTAGATTTCTAGTAACATAATTTGTCAAATCACAGGGTTAAATAAATGATTTAAGATTATGTTGGTAAATAAAAGCAAAAAGTGTATAAATCCATATAAATTGCCTTATAACAAAATACAACACTTGATAATCGTATTACATCATGATAAAATTGAAAATTTTAGATTTCTAGTCTACAAATTGTTTGACAAAGAGCAAGAACAGGACTACTATTAATAATCACTTATTACAATGTAAACTATACTTCACGTACTTTTTCAATTTTAGGTTGATCAAAAGTGAAAGCCATTATACATTGTTCAGTGGATTGTTTACCTAACAATTAATAATCACTTATTATAATGTAAACTATTCAGTACTTTTTTAGTCCTTGGTTAGCATAGTGGAATTGTCAAATCACAGCTTTAAATAAAAGACTTAAGAGTATGTTAGTAAATGAGAACAAAAATTAGATAAACTCAATAAATACATGTTTTAAAAACTAAAGTACAAATTGCAAAATTTACTCCCCCAAATAATTATCCATCAAAAAATAATTGATTATTTTCCACAAACTTCTTTAGTTCTTAGTCATTACTTTGATACCAATCTGGAAAACCATTTAATATTGGAACACAGGTTAAATAAGGGATTCAAGAACACGACAGGTAAGTGAAAGTAAAAATTGGATAAACCCAATATTTTTCTTGCCTTATAACAAACACAAAGAGGAAAAACAACAGTTGGAAATTTGTTTCCTTTCTTTTCGCATAACGTGCCATTCATCATCGTGTCGCCGCATTGTAATACCCATTTCCTTGAACATGCGCCATCGCCTTAAAGAAAATAATAATGCCATCGTGTGACGGATTATAATGTTCCATATGGATTTTAAAATTAAATTCACCCGCTGTTTTACAAGTTTACCCCAGTGATAAATCACAGTCGGGTCAAGGCCGTAAAACACTGCTCAATATTTATAAACGAGCGAACCGTTTAAGTCTCACCGCCTGCTTAAATGTATTCGGTCCTTCGTACCGAACCGGCAGTCAAGTTCGTGTCTTGCAAAACTAGTAAATTATATTAATTTTTTGAAACACAAATTTATTTAGTACTTCAATGGTGATCAACGTCGTTTGCAATTAAACAATTAAATTTTGCAATGTATGTGTAACAATATTACATTATTAACGTTGATTTATGAAATTTGTCGTTCTGTTTAAGCAAAACCATATGGTCCAATACAATAAAAATTTAACACGACAAAACAAATTAGAATCAACCGTAAAACATTTATATTTATAGTTAAAACAGTTTTTTTAACCTGTCAACTGTAGCAACACGACAGATATTTTAAAATTCTATCTGTTTAAAAAGAAAAATAGCTGTTTAGAACAATACCAGTATTAACCTTCAAATAAAAATATTTAATGTTTTGATTTAAATAAACATCGATTTTTTTAGATCGTTATGCACACTAGGCATTTCCGATTTTAAAATACAACAGTTATTGATACGTAATTTAAAAATAACAAAAGACTTAGAAACTGTAAAATATTTCCATTAAAAAGTATTTTAAATTTTAACATTTTTTATTTGAAAGAAATCGATTTAGTTAAACGATTTTTGAATGATTATTTATTTTTACGGATTCTTTCTTTTAATATACTTTTTTATAATTTGATTTAACAATTTTAATAATAAAGACTTTACTGATAATATAAATTAATATAAACTTGTGGTTAATATAATTTTAAATGTTTTATTCAGTTTTAAATGAAAAGTATTTGCATCTAAAATATAAAATACATTTGGAGTTTTTCAAAAATGATCAAAAAATAATAGACAATTATAGGTAGTTTTTGACTATTAATACTTATTTAGAACGATAACAGTAATAACATTCAATAAAAATATTTGGTTGAATTATAAACATTTATTAAAAAATATTTTCAAATTTATTTCAATTAAATAAAAAATAATTGGCATCGATTAATTAATTAGGCAGTTTCTTTGATATTCTATTATATGACATTTTTGAATGCTATAGATTTAATTAAGCAATTTATTGGATTTTATCTATATTTAAGTTGTGTATAAATACTGAAAATTACTCTAAAAACCACTACTTTTTAAAATATATTTTAGTAACAATTTATTGAAAAATATTCTCAAATTTAGTATTTTTTATTTAATTGACGTCGATTAATTAATTAGACAATTTCTTTGATATTATATTATATGACATTTTTGAATGCTACAGATTTGATTAAGCAATTTATTGGATTTTATCTATATTTAAGATGTGTATAAATACTGAAAATTACAAACCTGAATTTTTTAAAATATATTTTAGTAACTATTTTATTAGAATATAAAATTAAGCCTAATAAAATTATAATAGCCCTATTGATATATATACATATAAATAATCACAAAATAGTATAAAGTAATTGATTTTTTGAGGGACAGTCAAAAGGCTTTAGGCAATGATAAGTAATTATCTAAAGATAATATTTTCTAGTACACTTTTGACGAATTTTAAAATATTTTTATAGTCACATTACCTAGTTATTTAAAACAAAATAATAACAGTGAATAAAATTTTTTAAATATATATGCAACAATAACAACAAAATTTTTCCAAATTACAAATGTTATTAATATGAATATTTTGTAAAAAAAGAATTGAACCATTAGAGACATATGTATGTATGTATACTGAAAATAAATTTTCAAACCAGTGTATTTTCCAATATATTTTTTGTCTTTCAATAACAATTATATTAGAAGAAGATTTAAGGCTAATAATATGAAAAAAAAATAATATGAAAAAAATATATGAATATAAAAAAAATATAAAAAATAATCTTGAATAGACAATAATAGGTAATTTGTCTTGGAAGAATATTGTCTATTACATGGTTATTGAATATTAAACATTTTTAAAGTTATATTACATAATAATTTGAAACAACACTAGTAATAACACTGATTAAGTAATTTATTGGATCTTATCTATATTTAGGTTATGTATAAACACTGAAAATTACTCTACATCCTGGGTCTTTTTTCATACATTTTAATAATGATTATATTAGAATATAACTTCTATAGCTCTATTGAGGTTCAAAGTATTTACATATAAATAATCATAAAATAGAATAGAGTAATTGAAGAAAGATAAAATATTTGGTCGTTGAACATCGCAAAAAATATAATCACAATAAATCGTTATTTAAAACAATACAAGTAATAATAATAAAAATACTTTCCATATTACAAATGTTATTGATATGTTATAACGATCTTTTGTGTAATAAAAGAGTATTGAGTAATAAACTTAAATATATTAATTAATAAATTAATTAAATTAATTAATATTTTTTACAATATTTAATCATGATTAATTAATTTAATTTTAGTATTCTTTGTTGAATGTCATCGTTTTGATTAAGAAATTTATAGGATTTTCTCTGGATAAATACTAAAAATTACCCTTTAAATCTATGCCTTAATATAATATAAATAATATAAAGAAAGTGGTGAGGTGTTTGAGGGCTGTTTTTGAATATTAAAACATTGTTAATTGTATAAAGAATATCAGAGGAATTATTAAATAACTTTTTGTTACAATAATACTGATTTTTAATGTATTTAATATTAAATATAGTTATACTACTACTTAAACGCCTCATACAAGTAATAAAAGTAATGAAATTATTAAAATAAAAATATATGCATACATGTAAAAAAATATAAAAATTATCAAATAAGAGACTTCCCTTATGTATGTCCCAAAAGATTTTTAAAAGGGAGAAATTCCAGCACAGGATGATAAGCATGTGTTACAAAAATATTATTAAATCAGATTGAAACATACATTTAAAATTCACAGAATGGTTTATATGGTATATTTTATTGAAAAAAAAAATTGAATAGGAAACATTAATAGAGTAGAAATATAAGAGGTATACATATACATACAAAAAACTGGAGGATAATGGAGAGGTGGAATTTTTGGACAATCGGCGCCGATGTCGATGTATCGGTCAAGCCCTATTATTTATGTTAAAAATAATGTATTTAAATTTTTGAATATATTCCATGGGTATTTAAAGTAATAAGTTATAATTATAATTTTTGATTTAATGAGCATTCATAATTAGAGAAGATAAAGATGATTTGTCCATAATTTATGTTCTATTTATTTATTTTTTTAATATATATTCTAATTAGTAGTAATTGATTGATAGCAATAATAAAATAAAAGAGTAGAATAAAATTGGAATTAAATAGTATGTTGTTGTATAGGTTTCTTTTTTGAACACTATTGAAATTCTTCCTTAAAATTAGTAAGTTCACGTATCTTTTGCCTCATTTGAAACTTATATTTTCAACTTTGTAGCTACAGTGGTTAAATGGAGTTTAACACAAATGCCAGTTAATAAACCGGCATATGTAGGTCAGGGTTAGAACTAGTAGGAAGTTTAACTGAAAGTTTGATGTGCGTTTCAGCACACCGGAATGAACAACGTTGAGTGTACCCAATAAAATGCATTACACCAACCAATTTTAACATACCTGTTGAAGTTAAAACATACACATTGGGTATGTGGATAATATGCAAAAATTTAAAAATAACATTCCGAACAAGAAATGATGAAGCAACGGACAAAAAAAATTATAAATAGTACTTACTATTGGCAAGATTTCTTATTTTTCGTTGCAAATCCATTATTATTTTTAACGTACAATTTCATAGCATCAAATCATCATCTCGTTAAAAAAACGGAACATGGCTTGCGTCCAAACCATCCTAAACCATCGCAACCCGAAACTGCATCGGTTCAAATAGAAGGCCCATTTGTTTATTTACCGCACGATTCGCATCCGAAATTGACTATTAATAATAATAAAATAATAATAACAATAATAAAGACTGATCACTATTTATTTTCGGCAGTAACGGGCACCGGCCACGAAATACGAATTATCGTGTAGCCGTTCCGAGACGAAAAAAATCCTTTTTAATTGATGACCCCTCGAAACGTTCGAGACGTTCGTTTGTTCGGCCGCGCAGCACACCTCAATTCCGACGTCCAATTGTACACTGCAGCCGTGCGGCGCGGCTCGTCTTTTTTTTCCCTCGATATAGCACGCGACGACGTGGTGACGTCACCGATCCCTGCGCCTGTTCGCCGTGCGCCGCGACGCCCGCGGGTTCGCTGCCACCACTCGACGAAAGAAACTTGCCTGAAATCACTCACACCGAGTTTTCCGCGTTTAAAACTTTCGACAACTGGAGATTCTTCGTAAATTCTAACTTGCCGCTCATAAGTGAACTGATTTGCTTATTATTTTTAATTTCAATTACATTTTGTTACCGTTCACGGAATAATTTCTATTCATCTGGACAAAATTTTGTGTTATATACTCCTTGTAAAAAAACCCAGAACGTATTAAGATATTTTTATAAAATTTGGTATTGGCAAAAAGTAGAGCAACTTCAAAAATGTGTATGCAAATCTGATATAATTTATACCAATTATGAACACACTGTATACAAACATATCGGTGAATATTTCTTGTATTAAAAATAATTAGCTACAAAACAAAAAACTAAATATTCGGCTGACAAAAACCAACTTTTTGCTAAATGTCACTAATCTCTACAAAATCGACAATAATTTTTAGTTTTACAGTATAAACCAACGTAAACTGAGTTAATATAATGCCTCTTGTAAAGAAATTATGTTTCAAATTAAATCACGGATTGTATCGTTCTTTCAATTCGGTAAGAGAAAAGTCAATATCGTTCGATTGTAACGTTTTACAACAATTTTCAAAATTCGGCCATGTGGAAGGAAAAAGTAAAGCTGGAAGACCAAGAAAAACCAATAGGTTTCAAGATAAACAAATTTTATCCTACACCAAAAGAAATCCCTTCCTGAGTTCCAGCAAAATAAAAGGTCTACTTGAGACACAACTTGAAATTAATATTTCATCAAGACCAACCAAAAAAACACTACTATCAGTGCAGAACAGACGAGCCAGAGTTGAGTTTACCAGTTCCCTTTTACACTGAACTTTAAATGATTGGAAACGAACGATCTGGAGTGACGAGGCCAAATTTAATCTGGTTTGCAGTGATGGGATTTTATATGTAAGGTAATTCATAAAAAATTAAATCGACAGTTTACCATACTCCCTGTTAAACACGGCGACAGATCGGTAATGGTATGGGGCTGCTTTTCGGGATTTGAAATGGGTATGAATAGAGAGTATCATGGATCGTTTTATGTAGAAAGAATATTGAGGAACAATATAGTACCATATTCAGATAAAAATATGCCACTAAAACTTTATTTTCAACAAGATAATATCTCGAAACAGAATATTTGAATCAGTGGCTTTTAAGGGAAAAAATTAAAGTTATGAACTGGCCATGTCAATTTCCCGATCTAAATTCCATTGAAAACTTATGTGAGATAGTGAACAACAAAATAAGACACAAAGATTATACTAATCACCAATATTTTATTCACGGTTCTGCAAGGGGCCTGGCAAAATATGGATTCAAATATTATTGACCAACTGTTGCTTTCCATGAGAAAAAGGTGTTTGGAAGTTATTCATAATAATGGGAATTTTACAATATATTAATGTATAATTAATTAAAATATTAATTAGAAATTATTTGTAGTAATTAAATTTTAAATAGCATTTGCTCTACTTTTTGCCAGTCTAAAACAAATAATTATCAGAAAAATTAATCTTTTCTTAAATTTATAAATGGAAGGGAACATAATAAAAAGAACAAAAATTAATTGAATTTTAAAAAAGTTGCTCCTCCACTTTCTGCCATTATTGTACTTATTGAAATAAGAAATGAATTTGAAAATTAGAAGACAATCCGAAAACGTATTGTCACTTTTTTATTTTTCTTTTCTTCATTTCCTTAAGGTATCGTACAAAAGCGCACCAGCGTGTATTTAGTTTTTGTCACAATTTGATTTATTCAGTAATTTAAACGTTTGACATGCCTAGAGTACGAGAAAGAAATAATTTTAGCCAATTAAGCGAGTTTGATAGAGATAGAATTCGAGGAATAGCGCGGCATTTGAACAGAAATGTGAGTATTGTGATGTGCTGTTGGCAGTCATGAAGTGAAGAGAGCAGATGAGATAGGCAAGAGGTTCCGGAAGAACCGAAACTGCCACGGATCCACGAGACATTCGTCTTAAATTATTGGCCGAAAGGGACAGGTTGAGTTCAACGCGGCTGTTTGCTGATGAATTTTTTTGCGATGAAGGTAGACCAATTGGTCATATTTCTAGCATCAAATCATACGTGCCAACGTGGTGGTTGGTGCATGGTACGTCAATAGTAGGATGAGGAATTGAATTACATTGTGTTTAGTGATGAATCACGCTTTTGCTTGGGCATGTACGATGGTCATGTTCACAATACTTTAATGGTATTGGATGCTATTGCTTATCTTCTTCTCTATATAAGAAGACATCTCGGACTAATTTTTTAGCAAGATAATACCCTTTCACATGTTGGCAGGAATACATTAAACGTCCTAGAAACCTCCCATGTGAATTTACTGCCTCGTTCACCCATATATCCAGACCTTTCCCCAATCGTGTGTGGCATATGATAGAGCGACGCTTAACGAATTTACATCGCCCTCCATGGACTGAATAAAAATGTCGATAATATTATATTATAGTAATCAAAGAGAGGGTCACCAGTTACCCATTATCATATGAAATTTTATCAAACAAGACAAAAATATATTTTTCTCGTGTAACTTCCACTAAATTACTCTAAAATATGTAAAAAATAGTTTTTAATGATATTGAAAAACACTAGGTGATAAAAGAAAGTTGCACTAAAAGAAAAATCATTTATTTATTTATTATTTTTTTTTTTTTTTTTTTTGATAAACAAAAATCTATCCATAATTATATGATACATAAAATCAATATTTTTTAAGTAGTTTTTTGTAATGGTCATTAAAAAATGATCAACTTGAATTTATTTATTAATGTATTTGTTCATTTTTTGACAGGATTGCAATTATTAAACTAAAAAATAACTATTTCTAAAAAAGTCCACTGCAATCCAAAGGATGGAATGTCCCTGATCACCCTGATCCCTTGTCGTGCTGGAAGGTTCACCTTAAACTCATGTTATCTTCGGCAAATGGAAGCATATGATTTTACAGAATGTCACGAAAAACATCCCCAAACCATAGCGCCTCCACAAGTGGGTCTAGTGTATTTGGGATTACACCTTTCATACATATGAAC
Source organism: Aethina tumida (assembly GCF_024364675.1). Classification (NCBI taxonomy): domain Eukaryota; kingdom Metazoa; phylum Arthropoda; class Insecta; order Coleoptera; family Nitidulidae; genus Aethina; species Aethina tumida. The sequence continues at coordinate 57,712,824 of NC_065435.1, read as the reverse complement.
AATAGTGTATATATACAGGGTATTTCATTTTAATCACTGTTGCAATTCCATAAAAATGATACAACAGTGAGTTTGTGTTTAAAATTTGTCGGATAAGTTGCCAAACACCCTGTATAGGTTAAAAAGAACGGCGTGCTAAAATTGGATTAGGCGGGCCAAAGCTTGCATTCAAATCAATGGAAACAACTTTTATAGATGGATTGAATTATTTTTCTTTAGAAAAATCCTAGAAAGTTTTCTTATAATTGTTTACTGTAAGGTTAGCAGTTAATGAAAATACCATCGTCTCTTTCGACAGGAAATCTATATTTGTAGAATGTGTACAGCTCATACATATTTGCATATTTTATTAAAATACATAAAATATATATTTTTGTTTGCAGGTACGGTCGGCGTCAGATCTGCAGTTACACCTTAAGGGCTATATTCACTTGCAGCGAATGTGTGAGGGGATAGTGGTAAAAACTGTGCGAGTGTTCAATTGTGACATAGTAAATACATGTTTTCAGATGTGTTATTGCAACAGATTCGCATCATTAATTTTTGACAAATTAAGAATATTGCTTGTTCACGTTATGTATTTTGAATCGAATGTTAATGTATACAACTTTTTTATAGTTACAATTCTTATTGTTTAATTCGTATAATAATTGTTGTCCTAATTCTAATATATTTATTTTAAAAGGTATTTTATTCAATTATCCTATAATATGTTGGTAATTAAATATTATACTCTATCATACGAAAGTGTATAATTAAAGTAAACAAATAAATTCAAAAATAAGAATATATTTAACAAAACAAAATATTAGTAATAAATGTCTATTTGAACAGACATTATTGTAAAATAATTCTATAAATAACAACTAAAATGAAACTTAATATATAAATACAAAATTATAAAATATAATTGGTATTGTATAATATTAAAAAGGAGGAATCTTACATTTTAGTGAGGTTGAATATTGGATATACTAAATAAAATGTCCCATTAAGACAACCTATTTTGAATTAAAAAAACTACAATCTGACAAGCCATAGAAGTTTTGAAAATATTTTGAAATAAGTAATGTTGATTTTTCATTATTGGTTTAGTTCTATTTCTTTTATATTTTTTATTTTATATCGTTTATTTTTGTTGATCAAGTCTCATGAAATATATTGTAAATAAATTAATTTAATAAATAATTCAAATCTACTATTGTTTAAAAGTTTAAATACCCACCCAAAAATTCATGTTATAAATATTATGATCCATATTAAAATTATAACTAAAATTGAATTCGATCAAATAATTATGATTATGGTTTCTCACATACAAGTTTCTCAAAAAATGAAAAGCATTCACGTTTCATCAGAAATGTTTCGAGGCATCTTTACCTTTCGACAATGCAAGGTAGATTAATTGTTTTTAATCAGTTATCATAAACACGCGGAGTGAGCGGGGAGTATGTGGAGTGGGGGGGGCAACAATGCACCGCAAGCGATTCTGAATTCGAGGTGGAATTGATAATTTTGGCGAATGCGCAACATATAAAAATATATCGCAAAAGAAATCAAATATGATTAAAATAAATAAGGACTATCAGTATCTTAATAGTATATATCACATTACTTATGTTATTATCATTATGTATATATATATATATATATATATATATATATATATATATATATCATATATATGAAGGAATCATTTACACTGCACAAAAATATTAATAAAAACTAAACTAACCTACTTTGATGTAAACTAAATAAAGAAACGTTTTAAACTATCAGTAAGTTTTTTAATATTGTCCTTGACGAATTTTTCAAATTCATCATCATTATTCTTCTTATCATCTGGTATTTCATTTTCATATAAATATTGGGCCATCAAAATTGGATCCTTTCTATTTGAAGTATCTGACATTACTGTCAAATTATATTTTTTAATATGTTGAATTAATAAGCACAGACTTCTAGTTTTGTAGGAGGTGATGTCATTTTGAAAAATGAATTTTTGAATCTTCCAGAATTGAATTTTATGAGTAATGTTCTTCGAGTGTTCTTCAAAATTTAATTTGTCGTCAACTTTCACTCCAAGGAACTGTGTAAAATCTTTTTTTACAATATTTTCATTTCTCAAATCAAGATGTATATCTTGATTCGTTGAATTGCAGTTGAAAGAATTATGCAGTAAATATTCCATTTCAATTAAGTTACCTAGCTCATTGTCTACAATCCACTTGTGAATGTTTTTTAAATCTTCGTTAACTTTTTTTTCTAGAGTTTTTATATCCGAATCACTGTAAACTAACATAGTATCAGTAATGTATGCAAATTTTTTAGCAACTGTCTTCATGTCACTAACATATAAAGCAAAAAGCATATCTTTTATACACTCTGGGTATGGTATAAGCGTTTCAGTTATTTTTTTAACCCTCTCATCACGCATATCTGTAATATACGTCCAATCATTGAAATATGAAAATATTATTTTAAGCAAACATTTTGGAACTCTATTAAAATTGATAAGTTTTTTGAAAAACAGCTTTGCGTCACATACAACGGGCTCCTTGATTTTAATTTTCAAACTGATTACATACTTTTCTTTTTGTTCATTTTTTACAAACGTAATGTAATCTATTAAACAAATACTCATATTAATCCAAACTGATACATGAGGTTTTCTAAAATATTGTTGATCATCATTAATATATTTCATCAGCTTGTGGGTAATTACATAATTATAAATATAAGTATTAATTTTATATTTATATTGGTGTCTTTCTTTGTTTATTTCCAAAATTTTGATGTATTTTAGTTCCGATGGATATTTACTGTTAGTCAGATTATTATTTATAACTCGAAAAATTTCGTCGAAATATTCCCAATTTAAGTCAGATATTCTTACACCTTCACAACATGTACGATAATTTAACTTCATTTCCTCTATAAGAACCTTAAAATCCTCTTCATTAATGTTGTTAATAATGTTAACTTGTCCTTCGATTATTTTCTCAATTTCATCGCGGTCTTCTAAAGATATTCCAACAACGTTAATCGTTAGCTCATTGTTTGATGTATTAGCCATTTCTAAAAATTAAAAAAACTATAATCAAGATATATAAGTTTGTACGTACATCAATGTATTAATTATTTCAATTTTTATTGTACTGGACAGGAGAACAAATTAAAAATGGCTGTACTATTGAATTTACTGCGAAGAAAATACAAAAATCATTGGAAAATATTATTTTATATGAGTTTTAATTTTTGAATTTTCGGAAATAATCCTATTTCTGATTTTAAACTATATGTTCGAGTCGACAATTCTTTTTCGTTCATAAGATATTAGTTTCTATCGACTCCATGTGAAAAATAAATTAACAAAGATTCTGTTTACACATTCAAAATATCGCAGTTTCTGAGATAACTTACGAAATATTTCTATCATTTTAAAATTAAACTATTTAGATCAAGGGATTTGAAATATTATGGAATAGGAATATAAATAAAGAATAAATAGTTAGAGTTGTAATTTTAAATAAATTATTCAATTAGAATTACACTAATTGAACGAGAGTGGTCTGAAAAGTTTCCGATCTCAACCCCAAAAAGGCGGGATTCGTCAATAAAAGCTAGTGAACGTAGTTGTGCATAGTGAGTCGATGTGAGTGTTTTTGTGAAAATGGAAAAAATTGACTATCGAGCTGTTATTAAATTTTTGTTTTTGAAAGGCAATACGCTTACGCAAATCAAAGATGAGTTGGACTCTATGTATGGGGACTCTACATCATCATTTACCACAGTAAAATTTTGGGCAGCTGAATTTAAACGTAGCCATAATAGCTTGGGATACGATGAACGTTCGGCACGTTGAAAAACTACTGACGATAACATTGCACCAAATAGTGTTGAACGACCGCCGAATTAAAGTGAGAGAAATAGCAGAGGTAATGAAAATGTCCAAAGAACGTGTCTGTCACATATTAAATTGAGATTTAGACATGAGAAAGCCGTCCGCGCATTAGGTGCCGCATTTGCTCACGTTAGACCAAAAACGTGTTCGAATAAACATTTTCAATGCTCTGTTGCAGCAGTTTAGGCGCAATAAATCCAAGTTTTGGCGCCGATTAATTGCTGTATGTAGATGAAACTTGGACACACCATTATACGTCCGAATCAAAAATATAATCGAAACAGTGGACTACAAAGGGGGAACCGGCTCTAAAAAAAAGCAAAAACTGTTTTTTTTTTTCGGCTGGGAAAGTTATGGCGACTGTTTTTTGAGATAGTCATGAAGTATCTTAATTGATTATCTTCAAAAAGGAAAAACCATTACAGGAGTACCTATATTACGCATCATTACTTGATAAGCTGAAGGCAGAAATTGGGGAAAAAACGGCCACATTTCACCGACAACCGCCGTCTCACACCTCAGCGGTTGCCATGGCAAAAATCCACGAATTACGGTTTGAACTGCTTGACCATCCGCCTACTAGCCCCAAGCGACTTCCTTTTGTTCCCTCAAAAAAAAAAACGACACTCGGAAGACAGAGATTTTCGTCAAATGAGGAAGTAATCACCTTTGTGAACAATTATTTTGCAGAGAAAAACGCCGAATACTATTTGGACGGGTTAGGGAGATGGGAGCATCACTGGGAGAAGTGTGTAGTTACAAGGAGACTATGTAGAAAAATAATTAAAAAATTTAAAAAAAATATTATTGTATCATTGTTAGGTCGGAAACTTTTCAGACCACCCTCATATTTAATTTTGATAACTTTCAAATAAACTATTAATAAACAAAATTCTATAAATATTCAAAAATATACAAATTTAAAGCATATTTAACAACTGTTCTAATTAAGTAAGTGTACATATTACCTTAACTTTGACTGTGAAGAGGTAAATATATTAACTAACACATAATGTATGAACTAACTATTCATACAATTGATGCATATATATATATATATATATATATATATGACGTTGAGCAATTTATATCACTTAGATCTACAATTTCATTGAATTTTTATATTGTACAGTTGACAATCATATCATCTTATTGACAAAGTATTTCAGAGAACAATTTATTTGAATGATTTTGTTACTTTGATTAAAAATTTTATTTAGAACAAACAATATACTCATATATACTCAGTGACATTGAAAACTAAGATCCAGTGATTGGATGAATTATTATCTATCATCATTTTTTTTCAAACTAATAATGAGTTGGACTACGATGAATCAGACATTTATAGACTCCCTGATCTAATGAAGTGGTGAATCTCGTCCTGAGGTACCTCATTGTACTAATGCTGAACGTCCAACAAAGTATGTGGAGGACTTGATGTTGAAATCTCTCATCTATACATGTTGATCCGAAAATCTTGCAACAAATTTACATATTAAGGTTGGAAACACTTGGAAATAACTCTCTCAACATGAAGTTTCGCATTATCCTGTTGAATTTAAAGGGTTCTGATATAAAGCTGAAAATGGCATTCCACAATATCATGGATGTATTTTTTAACCTTCTAGTTACCTATAATGAAAATTAACAATTAATGCAATTGTACTCCCAACCATCACTACAGTTATGCGATGTATAATCTTTTCCATAAAAAATTGCGAATTTCAATTTTCTCCTCGCTACATTCTGACACGAGCCCGTCTAACGAGTCCATACCCCTAAGCTGTCGTTCACTATACCACTCTTATCTTTGATACAATAACAAGAAATTGGGAACGGCTGTAAAAAAGTCTAAGCAACTGAATTTTTCAGGGAACACTTAGAGCTAAATTCTAAAGCTGTCTTGACGTTCATTCCTCGCTCATGAATCTTGTGCAAACTCTTCAACATTTTCAGAAAAGACTTCGACTGCAGTTCTTTCATTCGGCAATTTCCGCACACGAAATAACCTTTATCATTGAATCAACGTGTTGTATTTTTTTATATTACTGAGCATATTTCTTGATAACAGAGATTATATTCACTATTGTAAAAAATTCACAATCAAATAATGTACTTGCTCACTTTTTTATCACTTTGTAGTTGAAAATTACAAATAAAAAAATTGATAAGCGCAAACAAAAGTATTACAATAAATTTATTTATCTTTAACTATTAAATACTATCAACTTTAAATAAATTAAAAGACAGATAACAGACATTCGGTAATGGCCCATTGTTCATACTATTAGACCATTGTTCAAACCTTTTTAATTCCAAAGTGAATTATTTATACATTAATAATATGTTACTTCTTTGCTGTGTCAAACAATATCCATGCTAACAACTGGTCAGCTTGTATCACATCTAAAGCCAGTTTATGTTTATTATAGAAGACGTTGATCCGTTTGTTATTTGTTAACAGTTCCATATTTTTTAGGTATACCTGTGTATTCTTTGAAAACAAACTTGGTAATATAGCCCTATATAAACTTTGATTCATTTGTCTTTTAGAGATTCCATCAATATGTCAATATTAAAGTAAAGAAAAACAGTCCGAATCTGAAATTTCAAATAAATCTTCACATACCCAAGCGAACTCTTATTTTATATAACCTTTTATTAACTCTCTTATAACATTTGTATGCGAAATATTCAACATGTATAAGAATTTACTGAAAGATTTTAATTAAAAATTTTAATTAAAAAACTTTTAGGCCTCGTGTTCTATCTCACGTATCCACTATATATTTTAAATATAGTGATGTGAGTGTATATGTATGGTGCGTAAAATACTAGCAGTATTTGTTTGCATTTTTAACTTTAATGTTGCTAGGAGAATCATAACACATCAATCTGACCCGTGAATTTACTGAATTAATGGTAAAAGCAACAGTTCTCGTTCTATCAATATTTTTCTTACTAGAATAGTACATAATCAGTATAAACCACCATCGTTTCTCCTAATGGGTCCCTACTATTAATATGTATGTCATCATTAGTGATGACACCCCCAGCATAGGTCCACCTTGTCGTGGTCCTGGGGCACAGTACCACACCACAAGCCAGTGACAGTGAGAAGCTAACGGATCCAACTGCAATTCCAATCCTTTCCCAGGAAGACCTCCGATCTTCCTCGATTGGTCTTGTTCTTTTCGAACCAGTTGACAGGGGGCTGGTACCTTTGCCTGTCTTGCGTCTTCTGGTTCAGTAAACCCATGTATGCCTCGCATATATATCTAGTCATTCCTACATGAATTTTCATGTGTCTGACATATTTGGTCATAATCTTCGGATCGGTACCCCCCTCTGTTCCAAAAAAAAATAGTGATGACCCCTCAGGATGGATCCACCTTGGCGTGGTCCTGGGACTCAGTACCACTCCACAAACCAGTGAGAGTAGGAAGCTTCCATTCCCAGGAAGATCACCGATCTTCCTCGATTGGTCTTGTTCTTTCTCGAACCCAGTTGACAGAGGGCTGGTATATTTGCCTGCGTTTTCCATACTTTCCTCATATGTCACCCATTTGGTTAGGATTCATTGAAGTCGGTACCATGGAGGGGTGTTTCTAGTCGGTAAAAATCCGAAACTATCTCTGATCCCACCAGGAGATGCCTTAGGTCGTACTTCAATAGCTCCATAATATTAAAAATTATATATAGTCACTTATTAAGAAGTATTTAACTTTTGTAAGAAAGAGTAGCTTGAACCATATGTGAATTTGTATATTTAAAGATACAGACAATGTTATTCGAAAAATAAAAATAGAAAACATAAAGAAGCAATAAATATATTTATTGAAAAAATTCGTATATGATAAATTAAAACAACCAAGTGTCACAATAATAAAAATTAAAAAAAAATGAAACAAGTGGAGAAAAACGCAAAGCACTGCACATTAATAAATATATACTACTCAAAATAAAAAAATAGTCTTGTTTTTTTCTGAAAAAATATTTTAAAGCTATTAAAATAATACATAGAAACTTGTTGTTTTGTACAAAAGTGATTGTGTGTCAGTAAATAATGTAAGCCTTGTTCAAAGAAACGATTGAAAACCCCCGAAAACCGTCAGACGCATGAGCATTGGTGTTCTAAGTTTGTATTTTCATAAGTACGCCTATGACTGAAGGTTTCTTATGGTTTCCATTCGTTCTTCAAGCATACTTTAATATCAAACAGCTGGTTTTACATATTACTTTCTGGTTATATTTGCGCAGTCAGTAACATACTAATAGATTATTAACACAATTAGATTTTGAAATTATATTAAAACAAAAAAGAAGTTTAGCTTGTTAATTTGAGTAGAAGAGAAATATAATATTTAAGATTGACAACAGTTGAAAACATATTTACAATTTTACAGTTATTGTATGTATTCACAAATATAAACATAGTGGGAACAAATATTAAGTTTTATTTTTTATTTATTTAGTGAAATAGTAATGTAAATTAACTAATATCGATGTTTGAATCAGTCAATATATGCATTTTTGTTTGCCTTAAAAATGATAAATGTAGTTTAAACACTCAAAAAAAGCAAGACTAGGAGCAATGTAACGCATAACTTGATTTTTTAAATATTCTCTCCCAGATAATTATTTAATTACCACATTTTAATTAGATCACTAACAACATATATAACCCTTTCTATGAACTGAAAAACCAATTTATGGCGACAAAATAATACTTCAATAAATATTGTTATGATCTAGTCAGTGTTTTTATTCCTAACATCGATGGTCATATATACTTCTTTTTTAATGAACGGTTTATAAAGTTCACAATCAATTTGCAGCTTAAATTTTACATAAATAAATGTTTCGTAAACAAGGTTGTGGCCAATTTAAAAAGACCTTAACTGCGAAAGTTATACGTATCATACTGTGGTATAAAAACTAAGAATCTATTATTAAGAACTTGATTACATTCTCTGCTTTCACCAATCGTCTAACTTGATATTTGTTCCTTACTGATAGTTAGTTAGTTAGTTTAGTTTAACAGAAAGAAAACACAATATTCAACAGTAGTCATTGCAAATAACAAAAATAACAATTATTCAGTATAATTATAATTATTATTTGAAAAAAAAAATAATAAAAAAACATAAGGAAGCAATAAATATATTTATTGATAAAATACGCATAAAATTAAATCAACCAAATATCACATTAAACAAAATTAAAAAAAAAAAAATGAAGTAAATGCTTAAAATCTGAACCATAGTAAATATATACTACTCAAAATAAAAGCAATTTCGTTTTTTTTGAAAACATATTCTAAATCTATTAAAATACTATATATAAAAACATAACTACAAAATTATCCTGCAAAGTGTTTTGTACGAAAGCGAAGTACGCCTGTGACTGACGATTTGAGATGGTTTCCATTCGTTTTCGAACATATCTATTATTGTATTTATGAACAAACAGTTAATTCTGCATATTAGTTTCTGATTCTATTTGCCCAGTCTGTAACATACTAATAGTTTATTAACACAATTTGAAAGTTGTATTAAAATAAAAAAGAAATTTCTGAAGCCTTTTAATTTGAGTAGTAGAGTAATTAGGAAGAGAAATATAATATTTAAGATGGACAACAGTTGAAAACATATTTACAATTTTACATTTATTGTATGTATTCACAAATATAAACATAGTGGGAACAAATATTAAGTTTTATTTTTTTAATTTATTTGTCGAAATAGTCCTGTAAATGAATGAATTTTGAGGTTTAAATTCATAGTATTTGTATTTAACTTAAAAAATGATAAATTTGGTCCTTGCTGTACAGTTTAAATACTCTCCCCTAGATAGTCGATTATTTACTATTTTTAAATAGATCACTAACACGTTTACTCTAAATAACCCTAGTAGACGTAGGAACTTCACAGTTGACCTCGAATTTCGTGTTTAAACTTTAAATATATTAACAATGTTTCGTAAAGGGGGTCGTGGCCAGTTTACAAATAGCTGCCAAAATTATGCGAATAATACTATTGTATAAAAATAAAGAATGTAATACTACTAAGAACATGATTAGATTATCTGCCTTCATTTATCAACTAACTTGATATTCGTTCCTCACTGATATTTAATTATACATAGTTGTAACTTTCTATATAAAACTGAGCACAATTATTTTCATTCATTTTGTTCCTCAAACTCAAAAAATAAACACACAATATTCAACATTCTAACAAACAAAAATAACAATTTCAATTCTCATCAATTTACACATCACACAAAATCATTAGAGGAAACATACAAGTATTAAATTGCGCTACTTTATCGTCATAAAAATAGAATTAGACGGAACAACAACTATTCAGTCAGGTATTGTGTAAATGACGGAAGTACTGCAACACACACTGTCGTTCAGTTTACGTCTCTTGTTAGCGCCAGAGGTCGAACTTACAAAATCATCCTCTGTGTCGGAGATTACAAGCACGTCCGTGTCGTTACTACGTTTGTGTATTGTATCCGGACGTACTACCGCGATTCCGTCCTTGGTGCTAGCTCGAACCGCGTCCATGAAAGATTTCCACAATTTGAGCTTCGTTTGGAATTCCTGTGATGGTTGGATTATATTTTCCATAATTGTTTTTATGGTGGAGGGGTTATCTGAAAATAAGTTTATATAAAATTATTAAAAGCACTTTGAATTTAATAATTTTAATAACTTTTAGCTCTTTTGACAAAATTCTTGTGTAACAGGAAAAAGTGGGTTGTAATTTTCAGAAATTATTCTATATCGTAAATTTAGTAACATGTTGCTGTTAATCAGTTTTTATTTTTAAAATTTCTGCCAATATGAAAATATTGCAAATATTGGTAGGTAGTTCTTGGAAGAAAAAACACCCGAAGAATCTTAGAAGAAAGTCGAAAAGATAGACTCAGATCCACAACCAGAGGTAGATCAATGCCTGAAAGAAAGAGAAACAGACGAAGCACGAACTTTGAGGAGTAAAACGATCGAGAAAGTAATACGAAGGATTATTGTAGACGATTTGTTTTTAGAAACTATAAGAGGGTCCACAACAAAGATAATCAAATAATAAAATAAATGAGAAGTATCACTCTCTGATAAAAAAAAAAACTGGTAACTACAACCAGAGGTTCACAAAGTAATTGACGACAAGTAGACACTTAAACTGAAGTAGAATGTGAAAGGGGAACCCATTCAGAACCAAGCAAGTCGAGAAGCAAGTGGATTTAATCAAAGAAAAAGCGTGGACTACAACGAAACCTCTGGCTCCACAGCACGTTTAAATTCCATCAAAGCGGTGCTTAGCATAACAGCACATGAGAACTCGACCATTCTACAGATCGACATCTAAACAACATTCCCGGACAGTGAAATAAGTGAAACCATTTACATGCAACAATCCAAGTGGTACGAGAGATCAGGAGGGATTATATGGAATGAAGCAATCATCTCAATGTTGAAATCAGCTATTTTCAAGTTTTCAGAAGGAATAAGGCATACAGCTGACCCTGTATCTTCATTAGCTGCAAACCTGATTATAAGTTAAATTTATATTTTTACATTGACGGCAGTTATTAAACTGAGCCAATATTATTAGATCTTTTATAACTGATCTGGTTGGGACCACAGAATACATATCGGAGTCGCCGTATTGGGAAGCAAAGGGGAGTCTTATGAACGAGATCTGACGTCAACCAAAGTGCTATTTAAATAGTAGAGAACCTAGTAATTCATAAAAGAACAAAATACAACGTCAGGGGTTTCCACTACTAAGAAAGTTTATCCTAGGACACAAGATCAGTGGATCAACATCTTTATTAAGTTAATGCCCAGATAATCATTCCAAATGCCTTTAGACAGTCCATTAGAGATATGTGAAAGTGATGTGTCCCAAACTACAAAAAAATCTAAATGAAAATGTTAATATGTAATGTGTATACATTTAAGATTTACAAAGACCTTCAGTGAATAATTTCGTTCTGTGTGTTTGCAACCGTTGTTCTATATGCAGTTAGCAAAATGACATAACCATCTATTTAATAAATGAATGCACATATATCAAAACATTCTAAAATTATAAATAAGAATTATTAGTGCAGAATAAGATTAATATATGGAATTCATCTTAAAGACAGAATCTCAGTCCTATTGGAAATATTTGGATAACAACACATTCAAACTGACAATGGCTAACAAATAAATGAAAAACAAATACATACAAGTTATTATTTCGTCGTTTAAGTGGTTGCTACGATTTTATTAGTTAAAACAAAATTTTATTAATATTTATATATTATAATTGGATGTTTATTTAATTTTTTTTTTAATTGAATTATAATTGAAATTTGATCTTATACTATCGCAAAAATATGTTAAGGGTACAACTAATGTGATTGTCTAAAAAAAGGTAATTTTTGGGATTTTTTTAAAGAAAACCAATGTATCAAATGTTTTAAAATTTGAAGGATACATTTGTGTATAAATCATTAATATACAGTGTAAATGAAAAAAAAAATAATTTTGCATACTGCTGTGATTGCGGCCTTCACCGTTGCTGAATTCAAAAGATATACATATATTATTAAACTAAAAGGTATTTTTTATACCTTTACCCATGATTGTCGAGAAAATCTCGTTTAAAGATAAAATTATTGATTTCATTGTTGTGAATTGATAAATGTCATATTTAGAGCTAATCTGCTATTCCAGGTCCATAATAATTCACCTTCCTCTTCTTCAAAAAGCATTTATTAAGCTGTTAAAACTCTTCTTAAATAAATGGCTTAACTCCATTAATTCCATATATTCACACATGATAGCAATTTTGAAGTTTCAGGAACTTGCTTGGTCACATTGTTTACAAATTTTACACATCACTAAATCGCTAATTATTTAAAAAAATCGAAACAAAATGAATAATGACTTGGATCAATCACAATATTCATAACATTACAGCCCGAACAATAAAACTGGTAGGACCTATAGTAAATATAACTCTCTGTTGAGTGCCTACTCTTTAGAAGGCTGTAACCCAAAAGATACTCAGAGATATTCATTTGAAATGTAAGTACATTATTTTTGAAAGTTTAGACACTAGTACACTCTGTATTATAATACAGGCACTAGGTGTGCTTCTTAAATCATTTCCACAATATTTTAATAAGTACTGACTCATATCTATAAATTACAGCTCCTACATTGTTCAAATACATCTGATATGAAATAACTATTAAAATGACTTACCAAAATTTGTATAGTAAAATTCTATAAAGTCTTTAATAGAATAGTCTTTCAAATTCCATTCTATCCTCCAATATGTTGCAAAATAAATTTTTGAAAACATATCAAGACACTTGATTTTCAAGCCACCCTGTTCATCTTTTGTTAATGTGACTCTGGGTTCCTTCATAAATACAACATCACAGATGAGACGTCTGGCTTCAATATATTTTGCAAATTCTGTTAAAATGGAGAATGTTAGGTTGAGATTCCTGTTACGCTGTAAGAAGTTACGACAGCTAGCCAATTCCTTCTCTATCCACTTATCGTGGATGTTTATATCTAATTTTAAAACTTCATTTGATTTATCCTAAAATTTTTTTTGTGTTAATGATGGTATTAAATAATGTATTTATACTCACATAATTGAAAGTAAGTATTTTCATAGAGAATTGCATGTTGAAAACTGTACAGTCTGCTATATATAGTAAACATAGCTTTTCTCCAAACGAAGTCGATCGATTTTCATTATTATTATATAAATCTATATTTGTTTTTGTAAAAATAACATCAGACAAGTTAACATTTATGTTAAAATCCTGTTTCAACTTATTAACAAATAATGATGTTGAATTCATTGTCAAAAGTAATTATGTTGTGTGCATGTAAAATTTCAATAATCTGATTATTTTTAAACTTGACCAACTGAATATTTTGGACATCTTCGTGTGTTTTCATCAAAGTTAGCTATGGCTCTGCTATCACTATCAATTTGACAGATCGAACACATGTTCAAGCAATTTTGCTTCAAACGGTTGTCAACACATACCGACAACATCCGCTACCACCCAGTTACCGACCACAGTATGAATTGTTACAGTATCATTTTCAGCACTGATTTTAAATAAGCAAATGGATCGTGAAACACTTAATAACTTTTTTATTTTTTTTATCAAAACAACAAAAATATTATTTTTAATTATAAGTCAACCCAATTTATAAAATAATATCACACGGTATGGATCTGAAGTGGAAAATCGAACGGACAATTTTAATTATAAATACAAATTGATAGTCAATCAATAAAGGTGCGTTGAACGAAAATAGCAAAGTTCAATCGATTTGTGTGTGACGTAAGCACGACCGAGGCGGTAGGTAATAAAAACAACCGCGGCTTGTCAGTGAGGAGTATGTAGTGGTCATAATTTTTTAATTTTCAAGCTGACTTGCTACTGTATCGAGTGCTTTCTCTTGAATGAGTGGATCGCGACTTAGTGTACTAGGGCTTTTCCGAAATAGTTATGTAACATGAAGACGTTTCAATGATCGGACGGAGTCATTGAGCAGTGATAGCCCCAATATGCACGTTTTCAGTGATAACTATCCAGATATATTTTAACTAGTTAAACTGAAGTTTAGTTTAAGTGTTAAAGTGAAAATCTCCCAAGTAAACGAAACAAACACCACTGGAGTCATGATTGCAAGAAATCACTGAAATGTCTTTGAATAAGATGGCATATAATATTGATTGGATTATTCCTAACCTTAGAAATCCAACTAAACTATGGAGCATAGCGAGTACCATAACTGTGGCCGCAGTTGGGCTGTTTAGTAAAATAATAATACGTATTAATTGCCAGCATTTTGCGAGGCTCGTCGACTAACAGAGTCTTTTTCAGAGTGGTTGAATAAAACGAAGGTCCACAATGGCAATGTTATTTCCAATTTGTTGGAATCCAGACCAACCAATGTACCACTAATAACAGTCTCTAACCACCATTCATGTTTCGATGATCCAGGAATATGGGGTAAGATTCATGTCCACATGTTAATATTCATTAGTGTTAATAGTCAAAGTTTTCTTCCACAATTTTACAGATATTATTAAATTATCATGCAATTATAGTGTACATTTTGTAAGTAAAATGATAACAAAATTATGTAAACTAATAATTTTTTCACCTACACCTCATTAGTCGTAGGTATAATTTACAAGTTAAACAATATTCTGTATTGTATTTTAATAAATTGCACTCTGTTCAATATGTTGTTAACACATGAATTTATTCAAAGCTAAAAAATGATGTTAAATAAATTACTTCACACTAATTTTGGATACAATCTGCGTTTGTCTATGCAATTTTAAATATATATTTTATAAACCTATTCAGACCAAATAATTCAGGTATTCATTATTTTATGTAATCTCAACTATTAAATTTTATTTGATTAAACGGTATAAAATTTATATTTACTGTAACATTTGATAAACTAAACATATAGATAAAATTTTATATAATTCTGTTAAAAATTCTGTATCGGTATCTATTTGAAATAGTAGATAATTTGAATGACACTGATATAATGTGTCCAATAATAATTATACAAGAATAAAAATGAACTAAAATGTGGGACTGTAAAATTATTCTTGATCGATTGTTTAGAATATTATTATTATTTTATTGTTGTATTGTATTTCTATTAATATTAAATCTTTCATAATTTTTTACTGAAGTTATATCACCTTCATCACGAGAACTAGTTTTTCCAAGATGAAATTTGATAATTCCATTACTTGACTGACAACTCTTAACTATTTTATCTAAATTTTCTTTTGTCTTAACCAATATATTTAATAATATTAAAAATCTATAAACAAAAACTAATAAAAAAAATCCATGACAATGATGGTTCAATAAAACACATTTTAATGCTTATAAATAACTTAAGTAATTTTTAAATACGTCGTATTTATGTTACTAATAAAACTTATCTATATCAGATTATTTCTTAGATAAAACTTTCTGTATTTATATTTAGATACATAAATGTACATGTTTCTGTATTTAAAATGATTGGCCTCTAAAGTGGTCGTTTGATCTGGCTCAGTTTATGGTAGGGTTCTTCGACCGAATAATATTTGCCTTGCCGGATACAATCAATTGTGCATTTCAACTCTTGAAAATTAAAAAACTGTCACGCTTCCAAATCCAGTGATCATTGGTGATAATCATTCGCGAGACCAGTGTACACCATACAACCTTGAACGATAATGTTAGATAATTAATGGGGTCAGTTCGCGTAATTTTTTTATTGCAAATTGTAGTTTCCTTTAAAATGTTGAATTATAAAACCGCGGTGGATTTTCTGATTTAATCATTCCGAACGTCATGGATTTGTGCACACACTATGGTGTACTTTAAAGTACTTAATATTCAGAGATGATAATTGAGAATTAAATGACACGCTGAAGTCACCATTAGACATGGCAATCCGATACGTAATAGTTTGTGTTACTACGAATTGTTTGTAAATAAATTACGTGTTAGAATAGCATTTGCAGTAGGCAACAGGTTAGGCCAAGGTTACAAGGAAGCAATATCTGTGCAATATTTTATTATAACATTGGCCCAGTTTACACGACTAATTTTGTACAAAGTTGTGGATTATTGTTTTCGGGCCGTTTTGATGCCATTTATTTCTGGAGCGTTCTTCACCAACGTAATTGAATTATGTGTACATACCAGACGATACCAATTACCCAATTTGCTAGCTTACAAAATCCATTATAAGATAATTTGTTCAATTGGTCGTGCACTATAATTTGGGCGGAGGTGGCACTTTTATTTTTGATTCGACAAATCATATTTTAATCAGTAATCTATTTTGGTTTTGGTATATGTATATTCTCGCTAAAAAAGTTTTATGGATTATTGTCTTACTCTCAGACTGACAATAGACATAACACATTTTTCAACATAATTTTATCTAATGTGAACTGTTAAAATAAATTAATATTACTGTATTTTAAAAACTAATATTTAATGTATAAAATGTTACAAATATTTTTTGAATTAAACTGGATATAAATATAACAACTTTAATTTTGGAAGGAATTTTATTGACTAAATGTGTCATGTCTCGTGTCTATATTCCTCCAAGCGTCTTGAATTGCTTTAAGTTGTATAATTTTCCTTTAAGTTGTATAATTTTTATGTCGAGCTTATTTATTAACGTGATCTCACATGTTTTCTATTGATATTGAGAATTGATGTTTGGAGACAAAGAAACTAACTTTCATTTGATAATTCTTAAACTAATTTTATAGTTACATTTCTCCCATGTTGACTTTAATTTCAGTTGACGATAAGACGTTTTTTTTTTCACATTCGAATTGTTTATGAATTTTCTTTGATGTTTGTCGAACTGGCTCAGTATTTTTCGCAGCTGCCACTTACCCGGTTTCTCTAAATTATTTAATAATACAGGAAACAATTGACTTATTTAGCAGCAATCTCTACTTATTTCTCTTGGTCTTGGTAACGTTGAATTATAATTTTTCTTACAGCTTATGATACAGTTTCACTATGACCCATTATTAATTAATTATAATAAGCAAAAGACCGCTAGTAAATTGATTGAAATTCACAAAGAACGATCAAATACTATAAAGTAAAAAGTTGTGTAATAAAAAAATATATAAGCAGTTCTTTTAAAAAAATAATATCACTCATTTTTTATATATGTTAATAAGTTGCTATTCTCTTATTTTGATAATAATTTTTTAATAATATGCAATACTTATTTCACGACGAAACATTGATCTTATGACAGTCTCATGTTTTTTTTTTTGTGTCCTTTTCATTATAATCCGTTATTCAGTAATTTTAATAAAACGTAGACTCCCAGTTAGATATACCTACCTGTATTATTTCTGTAACTATATATTATCAAGGCTAAGATTAGCTCTTCCATCATCTTTATTGCAAAACACTTAAATTAAGAAAATCAAAATGATGTACACTGAAATATAAAGCATATTGATGGCAATATTACAGAATAAATAAGTAGGTATTACATTATACTCTGTGGCAATATCACTGCTTTAGTAATATTTAAAAAAGAGAAACAACGTCAATTCAACTATAATCTTATTCTTATATAACATTTCAAAAAGGCTACTTAACTATAACTATTACAATTAGTTGTGTCCCTCCCCTAGTTCATTTTGATGTCTGTGTTTAATTAATTATGTAACTGCCCTATTTACAAATATTGTTGTAAAATAAAATCGTTTTTCGTTTAGAAATAATTAATACCGTACTGCTATACAATGAGCATTTGAAATTGATTTTAGTTTGCCCAATTCGCCGTTTTCCTTGAGTAAATGCGGGAAATGGCATAATCTCAACAATTAGTTTAAATGTTAAATAAAACATTGTCACAAGTGAAAGTTTGTTTCGGGGATTGCTTACGTTCATGCGATGTAATAATTGGAACTTATTTATTGAAGAACCTAATTAATATAATTTTTCTACGTTCCATGAAAATACTATAATAATAAATTAGAATTTGAACTCTATCGATACGTCAACGTCGCTTATTAAACAGTAATCTATTTGAAACCCATAATTATTTCCTGTTGAATAATTTTTTTATGAATACTAGGTCGTGACATTCGTTCGTTACTCATCAAATCTTTTGTTAAAAAAAGTTGAATAGTATTATCTACACTTTTATTTAAAATAGTTTATATTAAATTCATACATTTATCAAATGTAAATTCATTTTTATTAATATGTTAATAAATGTGTGTCATTCCGAAAAAAACAAACTTTGATTAATCCTTAATTAATTTACCTTAAATTAAATTTTCACGAAAAGGTCATAGATGATAGTTAATATATGCTTATCAAGCTGCGTGTCCAGATATTAAATTTATTTTACTTTTAATATATTTAAGTATAAAAATTAGGCATAAAACTAAATAAAATTTCATTCCTCGTCATATTTCCAAACGCATTTTGCGGATTTGAACACATTTTACTGTGTTTATTCTTAATTTATCTGTTGTTGTATAGCACCGAAAAATGCCTTAAAGAAGATTTTCTTCTGAAGATTTTGCCGGAATAATTGCAATTTTGGAACATGAAAATCTGGGTCGACAACAAGTGCTCAAATGTCTCAAAATAGGCAAACTGGTATCAATATTATGGTAGTGATCGACAATGAACTGCGGCCAGAAGACGGGATCATTTTCTGATTATTTCTGCTAGACAAAATCGCATATTATCTACATCCAGGCAGATATTGGTATCACTGTAAGTCTGTCTACCATCAGAAGAAGGTTACAGGAAGCTGGTCTTAGAGCCAGAATACACCCTCTGTTAACCAGGGAGCATCGAGTTGGCTGCAGAACATGGAACGATCACCGTCAAGGTACTGCAACCGAATGGCGTAATTGTTTTTTCACAGATGAGTCTTGGCATTGTATCACTGGGATAGCTGTATTTGGACATAACGTGGTGAGAGGTGTCATAAGCAAATATGACTCAACTGTTGCTTTCGGAGGTGTTCTGTAATAGTGTAGAGACACGCACGGAGTTGCTCATATTAAACAGAGATTAGGAATGCTCGAGGATATCTTAAACTGGTTATTCAACCAATTATTACTCCATTTCCTCAAGAAGTTGGACCAGATTTCGTTTTCGTAGACCACAATATCTGACCTCAACGTGCGAGACTTGTAAATTTGGCGTTTCAAAATCATGACATTACTTGGATGCAATCTAATTGAACACGTATGGGACTGTCTTCAAAGACAGTCATATAGAATAATGGTGAGCTATGGATAAAGAATTTATTCGTTCACTAATGTAGAGTTTTCAAAGAGGGTGGAAACTGTTCGTTGAGTAAGGGAAGACCGACCAAGTACTGATTGGAAAACGGTAGCGGTTAATATTCTGATTTTTTAAATTTTAATCAATTTTGTTTTATTAATTTCCCAAGGAATTTGGTAATTTCAGCTTTATTACTGATTTAAAAATTTTATTGTTGATGCAGTTTTGTTTAATTGAAGCAGGATATTAAATTGTTTATTAAAACTTAAATAACAATATATTTGTTGCTATATAATGCCATAGGTATTCTGATATTTGAATTAATTCAAATTATCGACTTCAAAAGTTAAAAGTCTGTATAACCATGTAGGTGATTGTGAAACACATTTTACAATAATTTTTTACTCTCTGTATTTTCTAAATAAATTATCAGTTAGTTACGTTCCTCATATTCCGTAAAATCAAAATGTTAACATAGGAAAACATGCAAGTAGTATTTTATTATGATTCTTAAACCAAAGTCATGTAAGAAAATACAATTGTTTTTTGAAGATAACCCAATTATTTATTTTTGTTTTAATATACGGTTCTAAGTGAGTACATTTTTAAGGTGTTGAACGGGTTTATAAACGTCTCTGACAAATGACTTTAATTTTGTTTTTCATATAGAGGGTCTCTGTAATATTCTATTTTTTGACTTATTAAATTAATTTTTCATTATTACTTTGATTCGATTTTCCCCATCATCCTCACGTTCATTGATGAATTCATTGATTTGAGACATGTACACATTTGTTATTTTGTCATTTTCAAGCTAAAGCATACGTTGATTTGTCAATTTTTCGTTGCAATGAAGAGACATTGTATAGTTTATGTTCTGTTATTTTCAGGAACATTGAATATAAAGAACCTGTTCAGGCCGAGCAAGATGCGCTGGTCGCTGGCGGCCCACGACATCTGCTTCACCTGTTGGCAACACTCGTACCTGTTCAGTTTAGGGAAATGTATACCTGTGATAAGAGGCGCTGGCGTCTACCAGACCGCTGTCGATTTCTGCATCGAACAGCTTGCCAGGGGTGGTTGGGTACATGTTTTTCCTGAAGGTGAGTACCCACCCAAGAATCATATTTTACACTTCTATTAACATATACAACGATTTTGCAGGTAAGGTGAACATGACGAAAGAGAACATGCGCCTGAAGTGGGGCGTCGGACGTATGATATTTGAGTCTCCGGTAACACCGATCGTGGTACCGATTTGGCACATTGGTATGGATGATGTGTTGCCGAACGAACCGCCCTACGTCCTGCAGCTGCGAAAAAATCTCACATTTAATTACGGCGATCCCATAGACCTGACGAACATGGTCAAAATGTTAAGGGCACGTAACGCCAGCGACGAGGAGGCACGTAAACAGATCACTGACTTCCTACAGGTATAATTTCACTAATGCTTATATCCGATTATCTTATTGCTAATTGAATTGCTCAAACGCTTCTGCTGGAATTTACGGTGTGGAAGAACTCGAAGACATACATTTCATTATTTTGAATAAATAAAGTGTTTTTTGACTATTGAATCGTTTTCTTCATATTAATATTAGTATTATTGAATAGTCCCAATAAGTTTAAATATGAATGTAAACTACAAGTACGATGATACTTGAAACATTCAGTAAAATGAATAATATAATAATACGCTCTGGCTATTTGTACAAAATTGAAGATTGTTTCTATTGTCTTTTTCAGGACCGATTGTTACAGCTGAAAGCGGAAACTGAAGTCCTCCACAAAACCAACTTTAAACCGAAATCATGATACTTTTTCGGAAAAAAATAGGCGTAATTTATTTATTGTTTTTTATTATTTTTTAATTACGACTGCTGACAAGAAAGAATAATAGAATCTTTTATTATTATTAATATTAAGTTTTAAAACTAGCGGTTTTAAATTATATATGCTAGTCATGTAGAATATTGCCATTTCGTGTCTAACTATATTATACACATATATAACGTAAAAGTGAACTTTGAATTAATAAAGTGAGCACTGTATTTTAATATCTGTGTCTTTTCTGTTCGTGAAATGGGCGATATAAGTGCAAAAAATGGAATATTATTTCATTCATAATTAATTTGTCTTCCGCATATTAAAAAAACCAATTAGGTAATGTGTATTTGAGGATTTGAATAGGTTATTATTTGGAATAAATCAAATCAAACTGTATTAAGTTTTTGTTATTATTTGTAATATAGTTTAAATTTGATAATAATAAATACACAATATGCATATAAAATCTAATTACTGTATTTTTTAAATCATACTCATCGGACAGAAAACATAGTGTGAATCGTTTCCTTAATTTTATGTTATTGACGTTAACACATATTTTACTTAACGTGGTCCAAATATAATAAAATGATTAAATTGCTTAAAACTAGAGTTAAACGTCCCTTTAGGAATAGGACATATTGTAGCTTGACGACAAGATATGTCTGTATATTTATTATTTATGTCTTAAGTTGTTGGGTCGTTTCATATGATTTTTCAAGAAATATTTTGAAGGGTTTATTTTACATACGATATAATTTTTAGTGTTTTCTACACAAGTTTTCAAAAATCATAACTACATAATAGATACATGTTGTCAGAAGAAAATTAGGTGACTATACTAACCTGTATAAAATGTGTACTAAATATATAATATAAACATGTAATGGATTTTAAATATACGAATTTCGCAATATATTTAATTTTTAATATTTCTTAAAGTTAAATATATTACATAAATTTGTATATAATAATTCAAAATTGTTTATTCAATACTAAGGCATATTTATACGCTTTTCATTCTCATAATACGTTGTGTGTATCTGGTCGCATTATATAAACTGGAGTGCATATTGTACAATAATTTTCATTCATAATAGCTGATTGCATTACATAATTTGGTTTGTCTAATGTTCGGAACAAGGTGAAATTAATGAAAGAAAAATATTTTACAACTTCAAAATATAAATGTGCAGTACAATCAATATCTGGTAACATCGTGTCACTAGTAATTCAACCCGAGTTGTATTTATTAATATTCTATTGTCGACTCAATACACAGAACTGAGAAATGCATCATCTGGTACATTTAACATGGACCAATATTAATAACAAAGCTTCATAGACGCATCCATATAGAGTTAGCGATAAAATGGGACAAATTAATGTTCTTATACATATGTAGTATAACACGATTCCATATTTCATCACATGGTATTATAGGTCACGAAATAGGTGTAATACTGTTTTTTGAATCTAGTTCAAATTGCAACGAAATCTTATTATCGCCTAACATTTATGCCACTAATTTTGGCTTTACATTATATGCATATGGTTCCTAAAATATCAAATCTTGTTAGATTCAAAAGACATTATAATATATAAATGCATATTATCTGCACTTCAATATTCAATAATTGAAATATAAATATCAGCAATTCCCTCCTTATTATTAAATTCATTCCTTAGGAACAATTTAAATTAGATTTTTTATTATTTCTGATATAAAATTGTTTTGTTTTATATTAAGGAATTGTAATTTGTTATATTTTGCATTTTCTATTTATGTGGTTTATTAGTTATATTTTTCCATATTTCATTCCTATCCTGTTTTCCACAAGTAACGTTAAATACCTCTTTTAATATAAATACGTTGTTATTAACTGATTCATTATAATTTATCAGGTTGTTGTGAATGTTTTCTTAATAAACTATAATGAGTATAATACTGTATTTTTAATATCAATTGTTCACAGATTAACACGGTCTAGGGATATTATAAATAAAGTAGAATAAAATATTAATTTTTCTTAATTTTAACTTTTATCTTGCCAAATTAAACTCCTTTTTTACTGTCAGTCTTCCAGTAAAAATGTATGTAGATATAGAATACAATTTCCAATAAACTAAAAATATTCAAACATCGAAATTATAGCAATAATTAATTATTTTATCTCTTAAGTTATATCACCCCCTCGGACATTACTAACAGCCCTGCGTTTTCTGCTCATACTGAAAATACTGAACCTCGATAGTTGTGATCTTCCTGTGCCGTTTGCAGACGAGCTGTCTGTCCAGGAGCTCTCCAAACTTGTTCTTCGACTCTCAGATTTATCGATAAATAAAACTGTTACCCATCGTTCTCAGGCCCAATTTTCGTGTTCTTGAGCCCAAGTGATTCTTGCATCGCGATTGCCCCGACGCAGTGGTGGAACTCTCAGTGGTCTTCGAACATGTAAATTGGCTTCATGTAAGCTAGTCTTACTGCTTGAACATTTACAGTAAAATTATGAGTTAACTGTAGCTCAGAAACCAACTCGGATGCTGTTGCCATTTTTGTATTTACATTAAGTGTACTCTGATTGGTGACTAACAAGCTCGATACCTCATTTTGAGTTGCACCAGGTTCTAACATTCCAACTTCTCTTAACATTTACTCCTCGGTTTTTCTTCGTTTAAACTAAATAATTTTAGTCAAACTTGAATAAATTACATATAAAATCAATAAAAATAAAACACGTGTTATTGATATTTCATATAGCATTCAATTTATGTATAAAAACAAAAATAATAAACATTTAAAGCTAAAACTTAATAAAGACATAATTTTAAATTATTCTTCCATATTGATATGATACTATTCAACAAAAATGTATTATTTTTACAGTATCATGATACCGAAAACAAAACAACAATTGGTTAAAACAAAATATATAGTAACTAATTTGATACATTCAGTTTTACGTTGCCATATGTTCCTAAGATTAATTGTACTTTACATTGACCATCGAATAGATGAAAACAGTTTTTGTGAATTCCTGCGAGTGAGAATCACATTTACTCACACGAGATTATTGGTACTAGTTCCAGATGACACAGAAAAAGTATGATAATTTTATAAAAGAGAACAACGTCAAGAAAAACAACAAATTAATGTTAAATCCATCCACAGCATAATTTAATTGCAACAGCTACGGAACAAGAACTTAGAAGCAGTACTCCATCTTTATTGATTTCAATTATGAATAGTGAACTACCATAGAGAATCATCCTCAAGGACCAACATTTGAATTGTTTATTAATTTTCGTCATCTACAGCTGGTTATTGTACTATTCTATAATATTCTAATCCCATTAATAAAAAATAATAATAATAATAACATATGAAAAAGTTTTCTTGCAGAACTTTTACATACGTCAATAAGTTGAATATATGTTTATTAATTTTTTAAATATAGATCCTTTTATTTATTTTCATTACATTCAAACCGAAATTAGCTTTAATTAAAGTTGGTTCAGAACTAAAAAAAGGAGGACTTAAAATTTCAAACTAGAAAATTTTGAAGTCTTGTTGTTATTTCATGTTAAAGTTTAAGTTAAAGTTTGATAGGCTCTAGTCGTGTAAGAAACTGGAAAACAGCGTTAGTGAAACGGAACATCAAAATGAAGTTTCAGAATCACTGAAGATAATACAAAAGCAACAGAGACTGACTTGTCCCTTGTACAAAGACTGGAGTTTAAAGACAACTTAAGTTGTGGTGAATGGATTTAATTTACAGCCAACCAGTAATTGCTTTGAACTGACAAGTTCACGTAAATTCTTTTGTCTACCGTGTATAAAGTTGTTAATTTTTGATATTTCTAGTTGTCATAGAAACTTTACATTTTTACTTTATACGCATTTGCATCGTCGAAAAAATTTCTTATGCGATACTGAATTTTGTGACACACGTTTCAAGTGAGTAAACAATATAATATAAATAAATTTTCGGTTTTATATTTTTTGTAATAATTTATAGGTACCGTAAAATCAGAATGAAGTGTGTGATATGCCAAATACAATTTACGAATAACTCGGATGTTTTCGTTACATTGTGCGGTCACATTTTTGACCGCGTCTGCATCATACAGAGTTTAGAAAGGTATACTATGCAACGTACTAAAGTATTTTGTTTATTTAATAATTATTTTTATGATAGATCTCCGGTCTGTCCAGTGTGCGGGGAGGGATGTTCTATTGACTCTATACACAAAGTGTTTGTTACTTTTGACAGAGCTTTTACGACGAATCATTTTCAAGAACAGATTGAGTCTTTGAACCACAAACTCACATCTAAAATTAATCACATTAAGACGTTCAAAGAGGGGAACAGAATTCAGAAAGATAATTGTTTGTACTTGATGAGTGATATTCATGAAAATGAACTACGCAAAAATCGTATTTACACTAGAATTAATCAAATCAGAAATGGAATAAATGATTTAAATGGGATGGTGCCTTCACTAAGAAAGTATATTAATTATAAAATCTTACGGTAGAATATTTCTAAAATCAATGTTTTAGGTCAATTATGATTAAAGAAAGAAGAAAATTATCACTGAGAAATTTATTATCAAACAAGCATAATTCTGTTGATGAGCATAAAAAGTATATAAAAAGTATTAAAGCTCAAATTATTAACGAGAAGTAAGTATTAATTATTAACGAAAAGTGAGTAGTAGTAGACAACAAATCCATACCCGATTTCAATTCAAATTTCATCCAGTCGGTAGCTATGAAATTTTCTGCGAGTGAGAATCACATTTACTCACATGAGATTATTGGTACTAGTTCCAGTTGACACAGAATTTGTCAGTGGTTTAATTTATTTGCATGTATTTTAATTGAATTTTACACACCATTATCACAGTATCATCATCACCTTTTCTTTTGGTGGAGGAGAAATCCATCACGGTCACCTGACACTGGTGTCAGTGTATCGGGTAGTGCTAGACTTTAACCAGCTAATACCCCTCCCTTCATCACTATTCCACCCTGGCACTGCCTCACAGCATTACTTCGGGGTAATGTCATCACCACCTAGTTTTTTCAGCAACACTTAGCTGTAGCCTATTGTGAGATTTAGCGCACCTTTCTTAATAACAATTCTAAAAACCACATATTGAAGATTGAAAATAGTTAAGTTGAGACGATACCGATTGGATGCGGATATAAACATGACTTTTGATCGTTGAAAGTTGAAATATACCAAATTCTGTTATATACATTATTTTTAATTTTCAGTATCAAGTATGATACCCTTGTAAATGAACAACATCAAGAAAAACAACAAATTAAAAATAAACTACAGAAGTATAAAATGAAATTGGAACAAGTTCAGGTAAAAGTATATTTATTACAGGGTTGGTGGAGTAAAAATGTATGTTAAATTCATCCACAGGTTAATTTAACTGAAACAGCCACAGAACAATGACTTAGAAGAAGAATCATCCTCAAGAACTTCTAAATATAACATCTACTGAAATGTTTGTTAAATTTAGTTATCTGCAGCTGGTTATTGTACTATTCTATACCCATTAATGAAAAAATTTCAAAAAAAAACTTTACTTCATCTATATATTAATAACATATGAAAAGGTTCTCTTGCAGAGTTATTACATATGTCAATAATTTGAATGTATGTTTATTAATTTTTTGAATATAGATTTTTTTCTTTAGATTTTTTTATTTATTTTCATTACATCCATATCGAAATTAGCTTTAATTAAAGTTGATACAGAACTCCCTTAAATCAAAAAAAAAAACAAGGAAGATTTAAAATTTCAAACTAGGAAGAAACTGAAAAACAACGTTAGTGAAACTGAACAGTAAAATGAAGTTTTAGAATCACTGAAGATAATACAAAAGCAACAGAGACTGACTTGTCTCTTGAACGACGACTAGAGTTTAAAGACAACTTAAGTTGTGGTGAATAGTTTTAATTTATAGCCAAGCAGTAATTGTTTAGAACTGACAAGTTCACGTAAACTTTTTTTGTCTACCGCGTATAAAGTTGTCAATTTTTGACAGTTTCTAGTTGTCATAGAATCTTTACATTTTTATTTTATACGCATTTGTATTATTACATGTATCGTCGAAAAAATTTCTTATGCGATATTTGAATTTTGTGACACACGTGTCAAGTAAGTAAAGAGTATAATATAAATAAATTTTCGGTTTTATATATTTTTTTTAATAATTTATAGGTACCGTAAAATCACAATGAAGTGTGTAATATGTCAAAGACAATTTACAAACAACTCCGATATTTCCGCTGCATTGTGCGGTCACATTTTTCACCGCGCCTGCATCACGCACAGGTTAAAAATGTATACTATGCAACGTATTAAAGTATATTGTTTGTTTAATAATTCTTTTTACGATAGATCGCAGGTCTGTCCAGTGTGCGGGGAAACATGTTCTATTAACTCTATACACAAAGTGTTTGTTACTTTTGACAAGGTTTTTACGGCGAAACATTTTCAAGAGCAGATCGAGTCTTTGAACAACAACCTCACATCTAAAATTAATCATATTAAGATGTTCGAAGAGAGAAACAAAAAACAACAAGATACTTGTATGAACTTGGTAAATGGAATTTATCAAAATGAACGGCACAGTAAACGTATTTCCGATAGAATTTATCGAATAAAAAATGGAATAAATGTTTTAAATGGGATGGTTCCTTCACTAAGAAGGTATATTAATTATATAGCTTACAGTAGAATATTTCTAATTTAATCATGTTCTAGGTCAATGACAATTAATGAAAGAAGAAAATTATCGCTGACAAATTTATTATCAGACAAGAATAATTCTGTAGCTGTTCATAAAATGTATATAACAAGTATTAAAGCTCGAATTATCAAAAAGAAGTAAGTATGAGGTCGGAATATGTGGTAAACTCATGTTCAAAAGTTGGGTGTATTGAAGAAAGAATTTCTTAACAAATTTAACATAAATGAACTTTTTTGATTTTTAATCAAATTTATACGTACATTGCATTGTCATCCATAGGCATCGATGGCTGCATATCTCTCTTGCATGCCTTTTATGAGTTACTCAATTCTTTTTGGGGTAGATTGGCCTATGTTCGTAGATTATTACTTCGAGAACCGCCGTTTTGGCATATTCCATGCGTGACTCAGAAGATGTCACAATTCCTGAGCAATGCAGTTCTTGTCGATGGCAGCTCAAAAATTTGGTAATATGTAATTTATCTTATTTATAACAAAATCCTACACATACTGAACCCACTTGAAAACTTGACTCTGTCAGGTCAAGATGAGATCTTGCTGGTGGTCGTGGGTCAAATGGAACCGTCGCAATGGTTTTCGTGTGTTAAAAGCTCCATTCGGCCATAACTCGAGCAATAGCGAGCTTCTCTAGCTTTTGCTTGCTGAGTAGACCACATGGGCTCCTACTAGATCTCAGTAGCAAAGATCGGCCTTCATTAGCGGTAACTGTCCTTGGTCTACCACCTCTTGGTTCTTCTAAAGTAAAGCCAGTTTGATAACATTGAGTGCACAACGGTGGTATGTACTAAGTCGATGTTGAGATAGTGATGGGAACATCACAAAGACACGCATAATATACGTAAAAGACTTGAACAGGGTAGAGCAAAGTGCACAACCGTCAATCAAGACTATGGCATCACCCAAAATGCAAGAAGAGACACCATAATATCGGCTAACTTGATACTTCGCCCATTCCACGTGGCCACTGGTAGAAAAGTATCTGTTGGAACCATTTGAAATCGACTTCACTAAGTCGGTTTAGTGTCTATAATAGAAGACTGCTCACTGAACGCAACCGTGTCCAGGTATGGTTTGCATAATGACTCGAGGCGAGTTTGGACGTGGAGGCCAAGAAACTTTTCAATGCATCGCGGATTTGTCCATTAAGTTCACACTTTTAGAGGTGGTTAGATAATCGTTTGAGGCGGCATCGCTGTAGGTCGCCGGATGCCATTGAATATTTGAGACGGCACATGAACAGTGAAATGTATAGAAAAGACATCATCAGAAACATTGTTAACTCGATTTTCGAGGTTCTTAAATAAACTTCCTCTTCCTTTGACATCGATGTTACCCGACCTGAATCCCATCGAACACATGTGGGATGTTGTTCAAAGGGCGTTAGATACTCACGAACCGGCTCCTACCACACTTCTGCAGTCATGGAATGCCTTACTTCAAATCTGGGACAATATTTCTCAAGATACAATTGACAAGCATGCCTTATCATATTCAAGCTGTTGTGGAAGCTAGAGGTGGTCTTACAAGATATTGAACCATTTTTGAAAATCTTTCATTTTGCAATTAAATTTATTTTAATTTTTTGTGACACATTTAAAAGGCGCTGGATACTTTGATAATACACATTTGACAATTTTCTTTCTTTTCACAGAACTTGCAATATCTCTTATTTTTTGCCGACAGATTGTTTGCAATCAATTACAATTAAAGTGGACCCATTTTAATCCAAAAAAGTCCTTTCCCAATTTTTTTTTGGAACAAAATGGGGAAAATCTTATAAAAGATGCACTCCTGACGTAATTCGAAGGCAGTGTCGGATTCACATCGACTAAAAACCCCTCTCCGGGCTAGCCCCCTGTTAACTGGATTCTGAAGAGCAAGACCAATCTGAGGAAGATCCGAGATCTTCCTGGGGAAGGATTGGAGTTACGGGGTTGGATCCGTTAGCTTCCCACTGCCACTGGTTTGTGGAGTGGTACTGAGCCCCAGCGCCACGACTAGGTGAATCTATCCTGGGGGCTTCCCCAATTTTTGAATATGAGTTTATATGGAAAAGATGGAACAAAATGCCAGTGGGGTGTGCCAAATTCATCTCACTTTAATTATACCGCCACCACATTCCACTGGCACATAAAAAAAATTTTAAATTTTCAGGAAAACCTATAGAAATCTTAAAGAACTACAAGCTCAAGAAAAGCGATATCTAAAAAATAAATTAGACGAGTATAAAAAAAGGTTAAAAATGGCTAAGAAAACTACACACGTATACAAGGTAAAAATTTAACAAATTTTAATAATTTCTAAATAGTAAGTCCATTAATTTCAGTCTTTGACTCGTGTACATGATCTTTCATCCAAATATGCTACAAAACAAGGACATAAAAGAAACAATTCATCACTTCAACATGAAATAAGAAAGAAAATAAATAAAAAATAAACCTAAAGAAATATTCATGTAGAAACATTTGCTGAGGTAAACAAAATTACTGTATTAAAATTAAGTACGTAGTGTACATAAAATGTGTTAATTATGGTCTCTTGGAGCTTCTAAAAATGTTGTCCTGTAATATTCGGAGCAATTCGAGGTATATCTCTACGCCAAAGTAACAACTTTATCTAAAATTTAAAATAAAAATTGGAAAACGCTTATGGACTCTTAGAGGCAAATTCACAGTACGTAATTATTTATAATGAATTTTTATATGTATACTAATGATTTTTAAAATATACCTTTTATTCTTTAGATTGTTGTATTTTTTACGCCTTTAATTGTATTTTATATACATAAGAAATGTATGCCGAATATAAGGCAGATCAATATAAATAGAATTGGACTTTGTTTACTACCAACTACCAAACGAATGGGTTTTTTCCCAAATATTTCTCGATTTAGTCATCAACAGTTTTAGATAAGACATACCTATACCTATATCTATTAATTATTAACAGTGATGATGTATTTCTATATATCAATATATCTAGAATTTGAGCAATTCAGTTTTTAAATTCTAAAACTCTTACTTAAAACTCAAATTTTAATTTTAAAAGGATCCCTCAAATTTTAAATGTACCTGTACTTATATCTATTAATTATTAACAGTGATCATTATCTCTATTTCTATATATCTAGTATTTGAACAATTCATTTTTTAAATATAAAACGTGTACTTAACTCAAATTTTAATTTTAAAAGAATCCCACATTTTCATTTAGAATTTACAGGGGCTTATTTTTTATATAAATAATTAAAATAATGTATAAAATTTTATTATATTATATTATTTATTTTATTTTTAAATTTCGTGAGCGTCTCCCAGAGTTATTTAATTAGTATTATATTATAATTATATTAGTAATTTTTAGTAAGGTTCTGAAAATATGATAAACCAATATAGTAGAGAATGAGAAAAAAGTTTTACACATTTAATTATAAATTTTAAGTATTATTATATATTTATTTGAAATATTTTGATATATTATATTTTAAATAGACAATAATCTATTTTTAAATTTCAAAAATTTACAAACACAAATAGAATACTAATAATAAGTTAAACAATTTTTAACATTTTTATTACTTAATATTTATCATATAATGTATGAATTAATTATAACTATATGCATAAATAATTTTTAATTATCAAAGTAATAAACCAGTGTGAATTGGTAACTATAATCATACTTTTTAAAGTCATAATTGAATTTAGCGTTAAAATAACGCGTGTGTATGAAGACGTATAGCTTCTGTCTCTTTGCAGAGAAAGTATTGACGCTTGTTTTTTTAACAATGTTTTATTTAAAAATTATCACCTGTTATGCTGAGGCAAAAACAATGTATTTACCGACCTAATAGCGTCAATACCATTTAGTGTTTATTATCATCTGCTTACTCACAAGTATAAATTTAGTAAGGTCCATTCAATTGATATTAGATTATTGAGAGTATCGTATCAATCAAGTTACTTCTAACAGCGGCAGCATCCGAGTTAAAATGAAGAAAATTTTCATTTTACTCATTGTAGTCGGTGCCATTACCAATTCTCAAAGTCAACCCTTGGAGGAGGAAGATGTGTTGGACATATCCAAGAGGTCCATCATCAAAGACGTGGAATCACCACTAGCAGATACAGAAAAGATAGTCAAGAGGTCAATCTTCAGGGAACCAGGTGTTTCTCTAACCGGCAGGGAAAGAATCGTCAGATCGTTGAAGACAGACAGAAGTTCTTTTCTAACAGGAAATGAGTTCATCAGCAAACGTTCTGTGGATGACATGGATGAAGCCGAGAGCGGAGCAATTTTCCTTCCACGTAACTTCAGAAGAGGCAAACGTTCTGCGGATGATATGGAAGAAGCTGAAAGTGGAGCAATTTTCCTACCAAGAAATTTTAGAAGAGGCAAGCGTTCCGTAGATGATATGGAAGAGGCTGAAAGTGGAGCAATCTTCCTGCCACGTAACTTCAGAAGAGGCAAACGTTCTGCGGATGATATGGAGGAAGCTGAGAGTGGTGCAATATTCCTGCCCCGTAACTTTAGAAGAGGCAAACGTTCCGCGGATGATATGGAGGAAGCTGAAAGTGGTGCAATATTCCTGCCACGTAACTTCAGAAGAGGCAAACGGTCGGCAGATGATATGGAAGAAGCCGAAAGCGGAGCAATCTTCTTGCCACGTAACTTTAGAAGAGGCAAACGTTCTACAGATGATATGGAAGAGGCTGAAAGTGGTGCAATCTTCCTTCCACGTAACTTCAGAAGAGGCAAACGTTCTACGGATGATATGGAGGAAGCTGAAAGTGGTGCAATATTCCTGCCACGTAACTTCAGAAGAGGCAAACGTTCTGTGGATGATATGGAGGAAGCCGAAAGTGGAGCAATTTTTTTACCAAGAAATTTTAGAAGAGGCAAACGTTCAGCCAATTTAGAAGATATGGACACCGCTGAGAGTGGAGCCATCTTTTTACCAAGAAATTTCCATAGGGGAAAAAGATCATTGGATTTAAGTAAGGATGAAGATTCAGGAAGATCTAAACGTGCTACTATTGCTCTTCCCATTTTGGCCTTCAAGAAGAAGACAAAGAAGTAAAATTGTTATAATTAGTGTGTAGAAATTGTTGTTTAAATATTTTATAGTAGTACAAATATCGATTTAATCAAAGTTGAGCTGTGGTGGTATATTTATTATATTGTTTGTATTTTTATATAAATAAATACTCATTGTTATTGTAACATTTTGGTATTTATTTAATTGTTAATATACATAGTAAAAAAGAATAAAATTTGTTTGCATAACATATCACTACTATTTTAAGTATACCCTTATTTGAATAATGATCTATAATAATATTTGTCAAATTTAAATATTGTTCTACTTATAATTAATTAGCTATTAATAATATATATAACAAGGTTCAACTAAACCAACTTAAAATCATTTATTTTTGATAAATCTAATATTATTTGGTTCTTCAAATTTATATTGAATAGAATTTATGTTCTTGAAAAACTATTATTCAAACAAATGAAGAAACATTCACCCACAAATATCACCTTTAGATTTGTGAGTGATTACAAAAATTTAAGTTTACAAGTCTCTCAAAAATATTTTCTGTATTCTTTCCACCTAATGTTTGGCGGAGCTATACGTGGAAGTTTAATATAAATATAAATAATAATCACTTCTTTAAGACATCATTTTTATTTAAAATTACATCATAAACGTATCAATAACTTTAAAAAACTACATTTGCACAACTATGAGAACGAAAACAATTCCAATATTAATCAATAAATTTAGCAAATATAATTTATAGTGTTATTTATCCAGGAATGCGTTGTCTTCTAATGTTATATCGGCTGACTTTGAAATATGGGCGAAAAACAGTTTGTGAGGCTAACAAATCACCGCGAATTTCACTTAATTCACTTTTGTCATCTTCAAAGAACTCTTCGGATCTTTTCTCTCTTTCATTAGTGATACTTTTTTCCACATCACTGTCGTCACTCGGAACAAGGGAAGTTGCCTGCCAGTTATAACCTTGAAATTTTCCCATAGAACTGCAATAACACATCACTAAGCATATGATATAAAATAGTAAATAATTCGACATGGTTTCACCGGTGAAGGGAATATTCGCAAATGGAGGTCGACAATGTCTGCAATTTATATAAAGTTATTTTGTTAATTAATATCTATTAGTCAAAATTAACACTAAGGCATCAATTAAGTTCTTAAAAGGTTTTTGTCTATAGTTATAAATAGTTGAGTAAATAGCTTTGCTCTTGTGTTACTTGTGTATTGTGTCAAAATACGTACCAGAAAAACTATAGCTGAAAAAAGAGTTATTGGGGTTGCTTGAATGTTTAATGTCTTCTTCTGCCTTTTCTAAATTTAATAAGAAACGTTCCACATTCTGCAGTTTCCAAATCATCCTCCTCTTTTTCTTTCGCACTTCTTTTTACCACATTGGACTTTGCTTGGAGAAATATATTTTCAATTACTGAGTTATCATCCTTTGGGTTGTTCTTTCCCACAAGCTGAATATTGGATACTGAACGATCAAATTCTTTACCAGTTTCTTTTGGCCAAAGTGTACTTCGCAATAATCGACTTTTTAATGCGTTTAATTGCGTTTCGCGTCCCAAACGAACAGGTTTTGTCAATTCGTTTCGTGCACCAATTGGTTTATTTACAACATTCAGATCTTGTGTTGGGTTTTCAATGGAAAAACTAAATTCACTAGCCACCAAAACAATTAAAAATACTGACAATTGCTGCAACATATCAACACAGTGAAGTTGCTCTTACAAAGAGAGATAAATAAACACTGAAAACTAAAATTTACTTCTCTTCGCTATTCTTTATACATAGTGACATGGGTACGTAAATTATATTAATTACGTTTAAACAAGGCTTGGGTTACTATTTTTAACTCATGAATTATATTTCGTAAAAATAAAACTTTTAGCACTAAGTCAAGGATAAATCAAACAATGTTTAGGAAGGTATCCTGGATTGAATGTAGCTACTCAAAAATAAAAAGTGGAGGTGTTACTTTTAATATGAATTCTATCTTATATTCCTTATTAAATTATACGTGCACATACACATATACGATTTTTGAATTGAATATTAGATATAAATTTGAACTGTCGGCGTTAATGCATAGAGGCTCTTAAATCAACATTGACGCAACCTTCGAAGACGTCAATTCGATTATATCGAATTAGCAACATTATCGCTTGTTAAATATAAAAGCGGTAAACATTTCAACAACGATCATTGTTCTCGAAGCCTTCTAATCATCTCGACACAATGTCTAAATACATGTACATTATTGGTTTTTGTGTGTTCTTAGTTTGTGAGTGTCGACCACAAAATGGGCAGGATCAGATACAAAAAGTGAATGAGCAAGGGGTGCGAGTCCGGTTGGCAGGAGCTGATGAAAATTACAGTGCCGAGGTGAAGGAAGACGTATTCGGAAAGTTGACCGACTCAAATCAGAAGCAACGCTCTAAAAGAACCATAGACGATGATGAGCTACCGACGGGAGAAATGTTACCGGAGGATATTAGGAATAGGGATTACTTTACCTATGTTTATATTCCGTTTTACAAAGTTCGGCGATATTATATAGAGAAAAAACCTTTAGTGTAATGTTTTATGGTAGATAACCGTTTGTTTTATTTATTTTGTGTTTGTTTATTGTTGTAAGACTGATTAGATTTAGATTTGTTTGTGTATAAATAAAAAAGTTGTAGAAAAATGTTTGGTTTGATTAAAAAACCCTATAAAAATAACACCCTTGAACAAATTGATAAAATGGTGTTAAGAGTTGAAATATACACTTTATTTTTGTAAGTACATTATTTTATTTGTTAAACAATATTTCATATTGTTTCAATTGTGTTGTAGGTAGGTATTTAAAGAAAAATAAACTAGAGAAACAATTCAAAATTAAATTAAAAAAATAGTGCTTATTTATAATAATATGTGACGTAAATCTTTTTAAATATATTCAAATATTCAGAGAAATGCAATCTAAAACGAAGAACAAATAAAACAGATATTTCTAGAACATTCTTAATGCATATTAAATAAATACCAAGAATATAGATGACAAGTTAAACTAAAATTCGATTTTAGACCGTTTGTCACATACTCTCACAGAAATTTTCTTAAACACATTCATAAACATTGCCGACTCGAGAACCTTTCAGTTTCGCTTTTTCGAGTATCATTCTTGAACAAGGATGGTACCCAAATAAGAAACTTAATTTATTGTCGTCTTCTTCAAAATAAATTTATGCTTCATTCATATATCGGTTTCAGTCTCAATTATAGCCGACAAAGTGATTGTCGATAATTAGTACTAATTTGTCACTTATTTCTTCATGCTACTTCCACACAATTCCCTTATCGTAAATGGAGCTATAATGGCGGGAAAAAAATTAATTTAATTTTGATTTCATTAGATTGTGAATTTAATTTGTGAATTAATATTAATTATTAATAATTTGGTAGCATAACCATTTTGTTTAATTAATACGAGTCAAGTTTGGATGTTTGTTTTCGATAGTTATTATGTTGAAACTTCCAAACTTCAGGCAGATTATTTTCTACAGGAGGGCAGCATATGATTTGCCAAATTATCTCATAAACAAAACGATCCATTTTCTCTTCAATTCATACCATTGAATCACCACCGTGTTTCACCGTGTTAGTTATTGGTACTTAAAATCGTGTCTGGTTCCAACTGGCCTGTTTACGTATTGTCTACCATCTAATCGAACTTATACTTGGTACACATCGCTTCATGGTACTAAATTCCACAACGTGGGATTCAGTCTATATGATTTCTGTCTAACTTCTGGAAAAAAGGTAAAAGTCCGGGTCGTTCAAAATTAGTTTCTAAAAGAAATCAAAGATTATTTATAAAAATATGCAAAAATGATCGAAGAAATACGTTACGGCAAATTACAATTGAATGGAATAATGAAACCGGATTAAATTTATCAAGGGAATGTTGTCGCAAGTATATTCATAAATGTAGACTTTATGAGTTTTATGAAATAAAATATAAAATAACAAGTTAGCCACTGTTAAAGTCATAATAAAAGCAAAACAGGCTTACGTTGGCAAAGTCAATGCTGTCTTGGTCTGTAGAAGATTGGTCTAGGGCAATTTATAGCGACGAATCGAAATGAAATTCGACGTTTGTGTTGGTGATTATCGAAAACGAATTATTCGCAAAAACCTTGAGACTTTTCACAAGGATTGCCTAAAACACACGCTTAAGTTTTCCAAAGGAGTTATGATTTGGGGCTGTATAGCTACTACAGGATTAGGATCCTTTGAATTTGTTCATGGCACTGTGAACGCCGCATAATATCAACAAATACTGCAAAATAGTCTGCTGCCAACTATTGAAAAACTGGATGTTGACGAAAATTACATTTTTCAACAAGATGGAGCAGCCTTCATACAGCCAAAATCGCAAAAAATTGTTTGACGTTCAACAGTATTAATGTTCTTTATTGGCATGATCTGAATGTCATTGAAACTGTGTAGTATAAAATGGAATAAACATTAAGAAACAACTCGCAACGGGCATTACCTCAACTTAAGGCCAAAATAGAGGAGATTTGCATGAATTTATCCCAGAAAAGTGCGGATCCCTAGTGGAGTTAATGCCTAAACGAATTCAAGTGACTCTATATTAAACATAAAATATCATACCTTGTCCCAATATTTATTTGCCATGCCATTGATATTTTTGTTCTTTATAAGTTACAGTGCAAAGAGTATTCTATTTTTTGTGTTGTTAATTGTCTTCATTAATTGTTAGTAATCTAAGGCTATAGAATTAAATTAATAAAACATATATTAGTATAAATAAAATGTGAAACTATTTATTTTGTCCCAATATACAGTTGTTGGGGCTCGTATCTTGAAATTCACTGTCAGACAAAAATATTGATGAGTTTCTAAACCTTAGTTCCATTACGATATCTTAAAGGGTATAACGAATTTAAAAATAAAGAGTGTTTAACAAAAATATTCAATTACTTAAAATTGTTCCATACTTTCGATTACTACTGTACATGAACTCCTGTAGCATTGTCTATCTAATCAACCAGTTGCGAAGAGAACGTTGTAGAGTCCCTACTCTACTCTGGCTCCCAAACGCAAATATCGGTCTTCATTTGCAGTAGTTTTCGTTGGTCTACTATTTCTTGGTATTTATGTAGTTAGTTTGATAAAATCGAGTACACAAATGAGAAATAACACTTTGAGCAACATTGACTCAACCTGCGATATCAATCTGATTGAGCCCAGTTATTTTACTACTATATTTATCCGAATAAAATTCGACAAATACCCGTGCAAACACTGCCCGTAATCGAATGCTCCTGTCTTATTCAAGCTTAGGACTTACCAAAATCTATATCCAATTTCATATGTTGACAGTTAATTAAGACTAAAAGGAACAGAAACAAGAAATGGTGAATTCCTCACTTTGTTACACTGAATGTTAACTACCTTTAGTAATAGTTTTAGTGACAAAGACGAATTTAAATTTTGTTATTAATAGAAATTTAAGATGATATTTCTTAACTGTATTTTTTAGTGATATGTCGTCGCCTGGTGTTTTAAATTTCCTTGAATGTTGTTTTATATGTTGTGATAGCTTTAATGTAAACGTTTCCAAAACACGGCCCTTGAAACATAATGTTACGGCAAACAATTATATTTAACAGGAACATTAACACCTTCTGAAAAACAACTTGTATTACATATATATAGCAGATTACAAAAACAAATTCCAATGTTATTATTTGTAGTTCCTGATACCAGTAAACATGCTGTTTAAAAAAGTAAGTATATTAATATTATTTTATAGCTTAAATATTTTTAATCTATTTTACATTTTTTGTCAAATTAATTTGTTGAAATTGTTCTTTTAGATATTTTTATTTCTGGTTTTATTTCTGGGATTTCACTCAAATACTGCATATCCAAAAAATCACATTAGAAGGAGATCATCTGAGGTGTTAGAGGAAAATCTGGAGACTGCGGAAATGAATGTATTCAGGCCTATTTTCCATTATCGTGCCAGACAAGAGAGAGTTTCTAGAAGAAATAGTGGATAATGAAAGTCAGTAATATTGATTTGTCTAGTTAGCATTTGGTACTTTTTTAATAAAATTATTTTAAAAAATACATTTTGTTTTATTTATATTTGTTGCTGAGAAAATTCTCAAGTTTGAACAAACTGAGTAATTTTGCATCGTAAATAGATAAATGAATTGGTTTTCTGAACAAAAATGTTAATAGAGACAAAATTAAAGTTTATAAACTGTCTTTTGGACGCATAAAAATAAAATAAAATAAAAAAGAAATCTTAAAATATTTATTGTGGTTAGAAATTTGTCCTGACTTAAATTAACGCTACATAAATAAAACAGTGCAATTCCAACATTAATATACCCTACTGGCATAGTAAGTTTTACATTACGAGCAGAGAAGTCCGTATTGTATGCCGGAAATACTTCGCAAATTTCTACAGCTCAATTCGCACTTCCCTGCTTGGCACCACCGTGGGTATCGCCTACTAAATGCTAATCTAATTCGTTGTTGATGTCCTCAAAGTCTTCGGTTTACCAGTACCAACTTCTCCAGCCTCCGCCGAGTCCTCTACCGTATCCGTAACCGCCCCATCCGCCGCCCCAGCCTCCGTAACCTCCGTATCCTCCGTATCCGCCGTATCCACCCCAACCTCGCCTCCAACCGCCTCCGTAACCGTAGTAAGGTCTCCTGTAATATCCGCCCCAGTACGTGTTGGCAGTGTCCAAGTCCGATGGTTTCTCGGGATTCACTTCGGGATTAGCTCCGGGAACCAAGTCCTGATTTACGGGCTGGTCCACATCCTTTCGGTCGATGGTGTCCGATTGAAATTTGGGAACGGGCTGGGGCTTCGGTTCCTCGGGCTCCGTTTGAATGGGGTTTGGCAACGGCGGAGATTCTGGCAGAAGGGGCTGTGTTTGGGGCAGGGGTTGGGCTGTCGACGCTTCGTCTTTCGATTCAAGTGTTGCCGCCCTGGCAATCCAGATGGCGCAACTAAATATAAGCTGTAACATTTTTTTTTGTTTTGTTACAATATACTAAGGTGATTTTACTTCATTTTACATATATAATGAGTGTGAATTCAAATAAAGGTCAGACGAATTAAAATTTCCCTGGACTGATTTTTGAATAATTAATTATTTATAATTATAACATCTGGGTTTTTTGATATTATTCTTGGAATATTTATTTCTAGTTAAATTGTACATTTTTTATTAAAATTGTCTAAGAGATTGTGGCTTGTAAATTAATTTAGAAAAAAATCGGGCAAAACCCGGAACACCTCGGTATACTGAAAAATATATGTTTTACAAATAAATTTTATTTTTTTATAAATATTTCATGTGAAATAAATTAGAAATGTGCTGCAATACTATTGATTTTTATATTTAGCACCGATATTTTTAACATTTGTGTCAATTATTGTGTTATTGTAAATATTGTTCAAAAAATATGAAAATATATGATCAATGAACTTATTCAAAAATATTTAAAAATTATGATTATATTGATATCAGTTTATTTAATCTTAATCTGTGTTATTAATTAATGGAATTAATGGAAATTAATTAATATTTTGATACGAAATATCTTCCTAGTTATATTAATTATTTATTTAATTTATTATCAATATAGTTAATCTTCTTCATCAAAATATTTAAAATTATACCGAGTTAAATGAAGAAAAATCTGTATTTTTAACTATCTTAGAAAATACAAATAAAAAATAAATATATTAATTTTAATTAAGAATCTATATATTTAAAGATTCTTAATTAAAGTTAATATTATAATATTTATTTTTTTTTAAGTATAAAAGTATAAATAACTAAAAATATTTCTTTCTCAAAATAAAAAAAAAAATAAAAATAATGTAGGTTTTCTAAATTTCAAAATTTCTTGAACTAATTAATGAAACCAAAAAACTAAACACAAATAATAAATTGAAAAGAAGAAATAACACTGCGCACCAAAACACACAACACCGAATACAAAGAACCCGCACCACTACGAGAACCATAAGAATAAAAATGAAAAAATGGTAGAGATATTTCACTCACCGTTTTGTAGATCATCTTAAACCGATGTCTTCGATTGCGTGTGAGTGAGCTCTCGGTCGCATCGCTTTTATAGATCGTCTCCGAGCCGGGATCCCTTGGAAAAAAAGCCACATGGGGCTGATGACCGTCAGTATTCGCGGTTCTGCCCCTGTCCGTGGTCAAGGCTAGAACCGGTGCACCGAGCAACATCTAACCATTTTGCTTTGCTCCTCGCTTTGCTGCTAGTTACAAATGCTGTTTTTGCATCGTTTTAGTTGTTTGTTTCTTGTTAGTCGTTGCCGATGACATCGGGTAATGATTATCAGAACTGGTTGCTCATAGAGGCAAAGATGTTCATGTGAAAAATGGACAAAAATATTGGTATTTTTACATTTATTTCATTTATTTCATTCCGTGGTTCTTTTAAATGAAACGTATTCGTTATGAAAGATGTCTAACAGGATTTAGTTTATAACTGATGTGATGTTCAGTCTAAATATCTTTTATTTAATTAAAATATCATTTAATAGTTTATATATTTCCACAATTTGCATACAAATATGGTTTTAAATAAATGTTTTAAAATAATGAATATTTTAATTAAGTATGAATTAAAATGATAAGAAAATATTTCAAAACTGGTAAATAATTATCTGAACTGATTGGTCATAGAGGCATGTAAAAAATAGACAAAGATATTGGTGTTTTATTACATTTTTTTCATTTATTTTATTTCGTGATTCTCTTAAATGAAACATATTCATTATGAAAGATATCTAACAGGATTTATTTTGTAAATTATGTGATGTTCAGCCTAATCATTTTTTATTTTATTTAAATCTCATTTAATTACTTTAAAATAAAATAAATACGTCAACAATTTGCAAAAAATATTGTTTCAAATGAATATTTTTATTTAACGAAAATTTCTATTAAATATGAATTAAAATAATAATAAAAATATTACAAAACTGACAAATGTTTATCAGAACTGATTGCTCATAGAAGCAAAGATGTCCATGTGAAAATTAGACATAAATATTGATATTTTTATATTTTATTTTATTCCGTAATGCTTTGAAATGGAAGTCAATTTATTTTATGAAAAATGTTAACAGGATTTTGTATATACATATTATATTAATAATAATAATAATTACTATTATTACTATTTTGACAAATAAAATAAATAAACATAATAAACAATCAGCAAATATAATTAATTTGTATAAAATTGTTGTTTAAATATGAATTAAAATAACACGAAACTAATAAATAATTATCAGAACTGATTCCCCATAGAAAGAAACATGTTTAGACAAAAATTTGTTCCATATTTTGTTTATTTTATAAAAAAAACATTTATTATGGAAAATATTTGGCAAAATTTAGTTAATAAATGTTTTCATGTTTAGTTGTGAAAATGTAAAATTTGTTTATTCTATTTGAATATCATTTAACTACTTTAAAACATATTTTTTATTTGTTTACATCACATTATTCTTAAGGAAACAAGCAACATTTAAATTACATCACATTTTTTATAACTGTGTAATAATTAATTTGCATTAAAAATATTGTTTCAACAAAATATATATATCTAAAATTTCAGAAATTTGAATTAAAATAACAATAATATGGACAAAACAGGAAAAGTTCATAAAAATCAACTTAATTAGCAGATTAATAGAAATAATCAAATTTATTTCTTATTAAATAACAAATTTATAATTCAAATTGCAAAATATGGAACAATTATTGTCAATGCAAAGTACAATTAACATCACATTTTGTGGATTATGATTACAAGGACTCTGAGGATTTGAATATTGAATGTGGATGAAAACAATGTTACATTTCATAAATATTTTCCTCATAAATATAAGGTCAACAAAAGTGTTACTCCGATAATGAGAACTGGACTAAGGATGATAATTATAGATAATTAATGAATTTCATCAGATTATTTTTTAATTAGATTTACAATTTAAATGATTGTCAGATTGAAAAATGTATAATTGTTCTCAGTACTCAATTTTAAGATAATAAATGATTTAAATGTAAATTGTTTCTGTTAAATAGAAGGAAAACAAATTGGATAATGAGAAATTATTTACAAAAATGTATTTGCACAAGCTTGAATCATTGTTTTGGTGATTAGTGTTAAAGTAAACATGCCAAAATATGGATTTTACAATATTGCACAACATCTTATTCATCTATAGATGAATTTCACCGTCGAATATTTGGAGACTTCAATGATGGATGCATCGAAGTTTATAATATGTATTAATATTCCAATTTATTAAGTAAATATATAAATAGGAAATTATTATTTCTATTTAAAGCTATTGATTTATATAAATGTTATTTATGTTAGTTAAACAATAAAAACAATTAATAGTTCAATTCACGTTTAATTAAAACATTAACTTTTAATGCACACTTCTAACAAGTGTGGAAGTGTTTATCTGTGTTTCACCTTGACAATTCCATTGTCGAATTTAACCGTATTTTCCTTAAATTCTTGCTCGACTGATTGTGGACAAATTTTGGTGTACTTCATTACGGCCGTGCTATCAGAAAAACACGATCAAATCCGTCATTGAACTCAGCGATGCGTGTGCAAACAAACAAAAAAAAAATAGCTGATTCTCATGGCTTTACGTGTAATATGCAAATTATTAGTTCAATTAAATTTAATAAGTTGTGATGTACTGAGTAGATTAATTGCGCTTTTTCAATGAATCAGAGGTCGTAATAAACCAAAGTCTGAACAATAAGAAAAATGTCATTCATACGATGAGAATTCGTACACTGGAATTGTCATAGACGGTGATAATTTTAGAATTACAATTTTTACTCATAAATATGTACACGGAGGTGTCGGCAAACAAGCAATAAATTACTGGTGTACTTTCCGTCAACTGACCAATCCACCTTTGGCATAATATTATTGTCCATAAAAGAACAATTTCATGCGTGCTTTGCAATAGCAGTAAAAAATTTACGGTCATTCATATATGCACAAACAAAACATATCTGGGAAATCCCACTCCATGATTTGTTAATTAAATAGTCTGCAATAAATAAAAATATTCGCGTGTTTACCTTAAAAAATTGCGACTCGTCACAAATTGAAAGTACGTCAGTTTGATGGACTGCATAATTGATCAATT
Organism: Aethina tumida; assembly: GCF_024364675.1. NCBI lineage: Eukaryota > Metazoa > Arthropoda > Insecta > Coleoptera > Nitidulidae > Aethina > Aethina tumida. The sequence continues at coordinate 57,668,082 of NC_065435.1, read as the reverse complement.
GCCCCAAATATCATCTAATGTGACACAACAATTGGCCCTGTTACAATCATTTTTGTCATGTATTGTTGCACACTCTTTATAAGGTCTAATTCCTTAAAACTAGATTTCATTTTCAAAATGAGACAAATTACATTTGTACTGTTGTGCACTTCCATTTTATACTTAAATTTTGGTTCCTGCTATGACAACAGAGCGAACAAGCTTGGGGACGCCTTGAAGAACAGTACGAGCACCAACATATTCAACAGCAACAACAACAACAATGACACAAAGAACATGGACGAGGAAGACAATATTTTAAAGATAGAAGCACGAAAGAAATTGAAGGAATGCGGCGTGGACGTTTCGGATGAAGACGACAGAGGCAATAGGCACAATGAAGATCGTCAAATTAACAAGAACAGGAACAACAGACGAAGAAACAAAAAGTCTCGCAACAAACACAATTACGATAACTTCGGAAATAACGAGAAAGATAACTCCGACAACGACTACGACTTCTCCGGTTATGGCGACTCATCCAGGAACCGCAATAGGAAAAACAGGCTCAGCAACTCGAACAGGGACGAGGACTACAATCCTTATAAGTCCTACAGCAACGAAGATGATAATGAAGACAACAGAAATCGGAACGACAAAAAGAACAACCGTCAGCGTTTCGGACAGAATCGTTACAAGGGTAGACACGATGACGACAATGAATCTTCTGAGGAGGAAAGCGAAGAGGGATCAAGTGAGGAGGGCTCGAGGAACAATCGACATAATGACAAACATGAGCGACGACACGACAGCAGATATGGAAGAAACAGAAGTAACAAACACGAATACAGCAACGACGAGGATTGTGAAGAAAATAGTCGTGGTGGTGGTAGGAAAGGTGGTGACTCCCGTTATGGTGGACGAATGAATGATAGAAATGAAGGCACTGGAAGAAATGGTAGGAAGTGTTAATCAAGGTTAAGGGTTGGCTAAATAGATGTTCTTGCAGACAATCCGTATGGTTACGGCCAAACAAATTACCGCGGAAATGGTTACGACTATGGAACAAGCAATGACAGGTTTGGCATTAGTTACATGAGGCAAAAACGATCAAACAATGATAACAACAATGATCATGAGGTAAAATAAAACAAGAATGTAAGTAAAGTATATTAGTGTTAAATGGGTTATTTTTCAGTGTGTTAGTCAGTGTGTTTTTGGGTACTTGGAAGTTGTAAGTACAAAGTCTAACAACTTGATTATATTTTTGTATGTATTTATTTATTGTTAGTTAGATGATTCAAGATCACCTTCTGAAACAATGGTAATAAAATGGTTGCAAGATAATATACCAAACAATGACTTAAAACGGATTAAAGCACTTAGAGAAGCTCGAAGATGTTTTGCCAGAATTTCTACAACAGGTATGTTTATTTTCCAAATATGAAACACACAAAAATTGAGATCTTGGCCAATTTTTGTTGTATTTACGCATGAAATAACTCTGATTTGTTAATTTGCTGTTGTTTTATGGTACAATATAATCGCGTCGTTAAATGATTTGCAAAATTCTAAATGTAATTAAAATATTTTTAAGTGGAAAGTGACTAACAATTTTCTTGTTAAACTACGTAAATAATACTTATATATTAGCCATTTTCATTATTTTATGACAATATAAATAGTTTCAGTCTAAAAATAAAATTTTATTGTATTTTAAAGGTTTAAAAAATTCTTTTAGTATGAATTTCCTAAACAAACATGTAATATTATATAATTGGTCAAATCCAATCATGTATTTGATTTATATTTTACTAACTATTAATTAGCATCAATTCAATTCAAATAAAAATATTTCATTAAGTACAGACATAACATTAAAAAACAATCTGTTTAATTGTGTTTTCAATATCTGTTCCTCCAAAATTGTTTAATCTTATTGTTTGCGTAAACCATTTTGTATTATTTGCCGTGAGTCATAAAACAACCATTTCACGCTTTATGTGTATTAAAATAAACATGAATAATAAGACGAATCCTACGAAATTAAAATTATATCTTAATAACATGAAATTATAATGAAATTACAATCCCAAATTAATAAACTATTTTGATTTCCAGAAACCGAAGATGGATGCGAGTTTTCTACTGCGCTCTCCAAATGCCTCGAACTAGATTTAGAAAAATAAATACTGTTATTAACGATTTAATGAGCATATAATTTTATTTAATATCCTGAATTTATAATGATTTGTGTATTAATTAAAGGAACAACACACAATAAATCATATGAAATCTATTTAAATTTGCGCATACTTTTATTTAACCAGAATAATTATGTGGATACATAATTGAAATCTGAATAATTTCAATATAGGTAATGTAATATTTATTATTTTCTGTGTTATTGTTTTGTCTCCTATGCAGCTAGGCAATTTAATTTTAGTCTTTAGTGAACTGTACAATTCTGATTTTTAGTTGAAACAATTATACCATAACTATAGTTTTTAAATTATTGTATTTAATCCGAGTCTGTTCAGTCGATTTACCAGTGATCTTTCGGTTATTATAATTATTTAATAATAGGTCCTAGTTAAATTGTACCATGTGTTATAGGAAAAATTATAATTTGGCCTTACCAAAATTGCTAAGAGTTTACAATTAAATAAGTCAGTCGTTTTCTATGTTAATAAAAAATTTAAAGAAACAGAACAAGAATTAGAAAAATTTGAAACAGTCGATAAATGGATAACTGCAATGTTAAAAAACAATCCATTCTTCAACATGGAGGAAATGGGAGTTGCTCAAATTTAGTATAAGGATTGTGAAAAGAAGGTTTGTGGATTGGAGTTTGTTTGGCTAAAGACCTGTAAAGGCCCCTCTGCTGTAGCCCTTCTTCATCGTATAGAAGAACACATGGACCGATTTATATACAGGGATATATTAAACAATTTTTTTCCAGACTTTGAAGAAACAATGCCGTTAAGTAATATGTTTCAACACGATAACAATCCCAAAATATTGTTGGATGTGATAAGAGTTCTCTCCTCATGATATTCATGAAAATGTTTGCTTATCATGAAATAAATTCAGAAATTTCATGTTTGGAATGGTTGGGCCAACTTCACTGAGACAGGGTTCATATATTCGAGTCTATACTTTGGAGATGTGCTGAAAATATAAAGCAAAAAGTATTAATGTTAAATTAATACATAAAGTATTGATGTTAAATTACTAAATTAAACAATTCACATTAAGAAAATTAGTTATGGCTATAATATTTAACATTACTTGACCACTTTCAACAAAGTAAAACCAAAATTGCTCATTCTGATCAACATTCAAATAGTTTGAACTTGTGTAGGACAAGCTTTACACCGTTAATTTATTATTATCCAACATAATGCATATGTCCTTTGATTACCATAAATCACGGCAATGTTAATTTGTGGGTGTTTACATACATACAAGAGTCTGGAATTAATTAAACCGCGTCCCAATTGACTTTAATGCGTGCTCCAATTTTGGATGCATACCACGGGAAAATCCAAAAGTACACACATGCACTTAAAAGATAATTTTATGCGGAGATTATCCATTATTCATGTGACGTGATACGCAAATCAGCCGATATAATTGAGTCTGATGTCTCATCCTGCGAGAACCTTGGGCGTGTATTTCGATTCTACGTTTGTGTGGATGAAAAATTAAAAATTTTCAATTGACGCATTGTTTTCGAGCCGTTTTAATGCTTGAAATTTAAAATATCGTTCTGTCGGTTGGCAGTCGGTTCACTCAACCGTGTTGCGTGAAATCAAAAGTAACAAGCACAACTTGTTGTGTCATCGAATTATTACGAAAACCCAAAAGAATAATATAAAAAGCTTGTCAAATTGAATAATAAAAAAGGAACCAAATAAACGGGAGGACGGTGATTTGCATTAAATATTCCATGCAACGCTAAAGAAGATTCTATAACCTTGATATTGTCGCATTGTTTTATTGCATCCGATTAAACGAAGGCCAACATCTCGATGCATTGCAAGTTTTCGCACTTCAAAAGCCTAAAAGAATATTAAGAAACCCGCATTAAAGCATTAATTAACGTGTACTACGATAACGAACGAGGGAAGCTTGTGATAAGACATGCTTTATTATACAATTTTAATTATCGCCATATCTGGATAGAGTTTTTAAATAAGTATAATTAATTATACATTATACTTTTATTGGGCACTGTTAATTACCAAATTCTAATAACTAAGCCCCAAATTTATATTGATATAAATGTCTCAGCGACAAGACCAATATTCTACGACCACATTTTTAATTACAATAACATTTACAAAGTTAATTCAAAGTTAAACTGGAATTACGGAACTCATTATTAAAATAGTGAAGGGATTTAATGAAGTAATTTAAAATTATAATTGTGAACACAATAAAGCTCTATCATCACGTGTTATCCCAATAGAGATGGACTTCGGGATCTACCATATATAAGATGGGGAAATCAAGAATGTGCGACAGTCGTTTTTCAGTGAAAAATTGTGCCAAGTAAACATGCGAGTTTTGGTAAGAACTAAAATCATATCTATTATTGTACCAGTTTTAACGTACCTTTGAAGAGTGCATCAACTAAATTGTTATGATTTACTTAAACTATAATCATAACGAAATTTGCATGTGGTGACACATGCTTGTCAAATAAACATCCAAGCAAATGTACAAAACATCTAACGCCTTGCACTTGGAATTTTTAGAATTAAAAATATTATTTTATCTTTTCAGTTGGTTGCTGTTTTGGTAGTGGCAGTGGTTGCAGTTTCTGCAATACCAGCTCCGTTTCCTCAACCAATCTCTGAGTCTCTACTGCAGCAGATGCCTCTGCATAGAATAGCCAGAGCGTCAGTATATTTTACAACATTACAGTTTTACAAAATTTACTCAAAATTACTTCTAACTAGTACTAGTAACCATACATAAAATATTTATAACACTACTTGGTCAATGGATTTGGTTAGGAAATATAATAAGTGTAATGTAATATATCAATACTAACTATCGTTTGTTGATTTTAGAAACCCGGAACCAAAGAAGGATGGTGATTTAGAGGGATCTGAAAGTGCCTATATTGCTTATCCATATGTCTATCCGTATTATGCCCATTATTATCCCTATGTTTGGGTTGGAAAGTAATTCGACAACCGGAATTTTCCTTTTATTTTGAATTGTTTATTTGCTGTTTAAAAAAAACTAATAAATATTGCATTGTAGAATTATGTTTATTTACAATTAAAGTGTATTATTATTTTTATAATGTGGGTAAAACTATTATGGTTTTAAGAAAATAATTATTTATTGTAATACAAAATATTTTTGTAGCGTTCCTTCAAACATGAATAAATTAAACTAATTCAATTTCTATCTTCAAAAGTAAGAGATATTAAACTTTTATTAACAATGGGTCCACTTTAATTATACTTGATTTTATATATAAAGGTAGTTGATTAATGTTTATGAACTAAATAACAAAGAAAAAATCATTATACTTATCTTTTATGAGACAATATTTAGTTTATAATTGATTACAGTAGTGTTCACTGGTCAGAAAAATGGAAATTTGTTCATTTCACAGATGAAAAAAGTAGAATTGAGTTGTACAATGATGATCCTTGAGTTCAGGCCTGGTCCAGAAAAGATATTCTAGGATATCGTCGAAGAGTTCAAGAATTTTAGATATTTCAAGAGAATTTCATTGTGGTATGGGAAAAAATTTGTTATAATGGCCATACAGAATTGTACATATACCAAGGCACGGTATGATATACGTAAGAGACATCACTAATGGTGAACTAACAAATTTTCAAGCTGCATCTGACCTAAATCCTATCGACCATGTATGAGATATGCTAAAACGGCAACACTTTTAAAACTTCGAGCTATAATTTGGCCAACATGGGTCAAAAAATCTCAAGAAGAATTGAATAACCCCGCAAATAAGGTGTCAAATAGTCATCGATGCCCGTGGAGGATATATCATATAATGTACTTGTAAATATTTTATGTACAGTGGTGAATTGGATTTTTATCCCCTGGAATTTTTCATATCTGTCGTCCGGTATACTAGTATCGCCGCTCATTGTTTTTTGGTTAGGTCTTTTCATCGGATATGTTTTTTGACTTGAAAAAAGCATGGAATATTATTTTATTTGTAGTAAGTTGTACTTAAATTCCTAACATTTTCGATCAGTTTCAACTGAGTAATCCCTAAATACGTTTAATTTTCACTTCAATTTAGTACTTGAACTTTGTGAAAGTGGCCGAATGCAATATGATTGGCAAAAACATTAAATATTACTGCTGTTTCGAAGATTTTGTATAAATTCCACACTCAAGGTGGTGTTGAAAATCGACGCAAGCCAGGATGACTACGAAAAAGCACTCCCAAGATAGTCAAAATTATAAAACTGCTCTCCCTCAAAGATGGTAACAATACATCAAGAGAAATGACGGAGGAAATTTCGACACAATTTAATCAAGATGTTAGTAACAGTGAGAAACCGCCTTATTGATGCGGGACTATATAGTCGAGCTGCAATTAAAGAAAAACAATCCGTCCTGTATGGCATTTGTAAAAACACATTTGTCATGGACTCAGGAAAAATGGAACACTGTCATTTGGAGTGACGAAAGTAAATTAATTTGGTTTAGGTTGGATGGTATAATATTTGTGACACTGCCAGTGGGGTAACAATACTATTTTAAATACCAAATTCCTACGGTTATACAGGGTGGCAAAGTTGGACCCTTGATTCAAGTGTAGACTAAAAGGGATCGTTTTCAATACAAGGACATACTGTAAAACACCACCAACATTTGCTGAGGAAGGGATGCCACTAAAATTATTAAGGAGTACTTGAATGGTCGTCTCAGTCTCCTGATCAAAATCTTATTGAGATCGTTGTATCTGAAGAAAAGCATTAACAAGAACTTCTTCAAGTCATACAGGAGCAGTTGCAACAAATTCCTGTTGACACATTGCAGAACTGATTCTACGCCTAAAAGATACCAAGCAGTGATAGAAGCCAAAGGTTATGTCACAAAATATTGAGATATTGTTAATTTTTTATGAGAATTAATAAAATATTCCATACTTTTTTCCAGACCAAATTGATTTATTATTAAAATAAAAAGTAAAAATTTTTGTGAATGCCATTAATTATCATTGTGATTATGGACTGACCTTGCAATACATTAAATTTATCCAGATGTGCAACAGCTTTGAGCAAACATTAATGTATGTATAAATTTGAAAAATAGAAATTTTGTTAACCATATATATATTTATAAAATAAATTTAATTTTATTATTTTTTTTTTAATTTTACTTTTAATGAAAAAATTCTAAAATAGCAACAAGTCTCATACTTTTTTCAATATATTTAACTTTCGAACATGAGTTTATTTCTATACCCAATATAGGCAGCCCATAATACATCTAAGAACAACTAGCATATTGCCTATATCTTAGTGTAGATAACTGTCTTACAATTAGGTTATACACCACCTACTTGATCCAAGGTAACTGTAAGAAATTTTGCAATACTGAACTTCTAATTTTGGTTGGTTATTAACGTATTTTCGTTACTACATAGATTAAAAAAAGGTAACACTTTATTTAATATTTTTTACAATTATATATTTGATTCGATAATGAATTTCGAATTATAAATTATAAAACTAACAAGAAATTAACAATGGAATGATAAAATCTATTTTATTTAATATTTCTTGTTCTTTCGGATAAACTTACGGAATTAAAATTTTTACACAACCATTTATAATTCAACTTTAAGATATAAAAGATAATTAAACGTATGAGACTCTTCCAACTTTCCATTTATTTTTATAGTATAATATGATAATGACGATTTTCGAATATATATTCGAATAATAATGTATCATCTTAACAAATAAAAAATTAATATGATTTAAGTAATTGTTATAAAATTAGTTCTTGTTGTATGCCACTATTTATTCATAGGTGGAACACCTGCATTGTTTTACAAATTGAATGAATAAAATTAGTTATATTTATATAAGAAATCTAACATAGAGGAATCGAATCCGCCGCGAAATAAATAACTGGTTGTAAAGCTGTACGAACGGAACCTAAACGACCCTCCACCAGAACCAGACGGACGTGTAAACCTGATAATCTGAAAAAAACGATCGGAACACCCGTGACTCGTTAATTCAGCAATTACTCGGCAAATTTCGGATTCGTTAACGCGCCCTGATTTATAAGCTAGAAAGGCAGATGCCAACACCACTAATAAATATTGCTAATTAGTTGTCAATTATCGATAATTGTGGGTAATTATTCAATATATCTGTCATGACTTGCGTTTCGGGTCAATATAGGCTTACAATAAGCTGGATTATGGTTTTAAGAGGGGCTTGTTTTGTATGGAACACGGGACACTCATTAACGAACCTGTTCGATTTTATTTTGTTGCTGGATTTTTTCATATTTGCGGACGTTCTAAACCTTTGCGGCTGCGGATAAAGCTGGCGACTTTTAAGTCTTTTAAAATTTAATTAACGCATATAACACACAACTCAACACTTCGTAACTAACGTAAACGTTTAATTAATACTAGCATCAGTCATCATAAATAGCAGAAGATTTGCATCTTCATATTAGTTAAAGTAACGATGGAGATTAACATTAGGTACCGAAAAAAATAATTTACTTTTTTGGTTCATGATTAATTTGAATAAATTTTATATTATGTTGTACTGCACATTTTATTTTATATTTTTTTGTTAATAATAATAAAATGTTACGTCAGCAATAAAATACAATGCATAAAATTACATACATTATTAATTTCATTTATCAATAAATATAAATGTAAATAAAATACATTTACTAATGGCCATAATTATAGCAACTTAAAACATATTGAATATTTGAGCTTGACTATTTGAATTGGAGCCAGCGTATTCAATGTTTATTGTTTTTCCTGTTATTGTTGTGTTACGATACAACTGATTAATCTAATTTTATTCTTTGAAAAATTGCGTTCTTTTTTATTTTTCAGTAAAAAAAATTATAGCTACTTTTTACTTTATGGTCTTTCGTTGCTGTCTGTGAATTTAAATCGATTATTTACTAGCGGTCTTTTGCTTATTATAATTATTTTGATCGAAGTAAAACTATAAAAAAATATAATTCAGTGTTATCAAGACTGAGAGAGAGTTTACGACTAAATAAGTCAATCATTTCCCGTTTTATTAAAAAATCGGCCAACTGGTTGCTACTAAAAATTTTGGCTGAGTTCGAAAAACTGGGTACCAACGAAAAAAGGCCTGAACAGGGGTGAAAAAGAATGTCTTCACCACAACAAGACTGATATTTAAGAATCCAAGTCCTGAGACAAAAGTTTGTTACAAGTACTTTACTGCAGCAACAGTTTTCATTGAATTATAATATAAGAATAAGCCAGGACACCATAAGGAAAAGACCGTGCTGTAGTAGGTCCCTTATTGACTGCACTGGATTTTGCTCGAAAGTATTTTTATTGGAGAGAAGCTGAGAGGAGTAGTGTGTTTTTTAGTGATGAGTCTAGGTTTTCTTTAAATAGCGATGATCGTTGTAATAGTGTATATTGACGACCAGGAGAGCGTTACACTCAATGTAATATAACTGAAACCTTTGGTGGAGGATGGGTAATGCTTTGGGGAGGCATTAGTTTGCAGGCACATACGGAATTGGTTGTCATAGAACTATAGAAGTATAAAAGGGAAATCCTAGAATCTCATGTTGTAATTTTGCTTCATTTATTGGCGAAGAGTTTATTTTTATACATGACAATACTCGACTAGCTATTCAGCTAATGAACCGGCCCTCCATATTGTTGTAAATAAACTTAACTTGAAAAATGTTAAAATTAAAGCATTGTATTTTTTCCTTAAAACATAACACTTAATTTATTTTAAAAAGATAATTAAGAAGAATAACATATATATTTCATTTTGGTTCATTTTCAAAAAAATTCCATATTTTTGTGACGCAGTGTATTTTACTTTTTAAAAGTAAAAGCTATAATAATAAGTACTACTATACCTCTGTATAGAAGGGGAGAGCAATTTTAAAGCAATGAATTTATTTTCATATTTTCATTTATTTCTTATAGAGCCAATAAGGTTATGGATGTATTGTTTTGGAACTGAATTCCAAGCTACGGGAATTGTACTATGTAATTCTTCAGAATTTTTAATTTTTTTATATGGGTTGATCAAATTTCCTCGTCCACCAACTCCTAACGGTTCTCAAAGGGGTTAAAATCTAGACTCTGCGCTGGTCATTTAAAAGCTGTCACATTATTGTCTTGGAGTTATTGTTTCACAACTTCTGCCTTATGTTTGGGATCATTATCATGCTAAAAGTGTCACATAATTGGCAATTTTTCATTTGAGTAGGGCAGCATTGTGTTGCTGAGGGTGTCCATATACTAATATCTAACCATTATTCCATTATTTTTATTTAACAAATCCACTTCAGTACCAGAAAAACATCTCCAAACCATTAATTACATTTCCAGCATTGTTACCCTCAGTGTACTTTGGATCGAAACTCTTGTTCTTAGCACACCTCACAGAACGAATACCATCTTAATTATGCAAGTTAAACTTGCTTTCATCAGAAAACAGTAATGTTGGTAATTGTCCAGTTTACATGCTCATGGTCGAACTCATCTGTTTTTTCATAGAAATGGACGGTTTCTTCGCAGGTTTTCGAGCGTGCAAGATGTTTCCCTCACAGGTTTTGGAGCATGCAAGTTGTTTCCCTCAGACGACAACGAAATGTATCTACAGAAATGGAAACGTCTCTTAGATCCCTCTTAATTTCAATTGCGGAGAGTTAATTTTTATATTGACATTGCTGCTTTTTTTCTAGATCCACTTTCTCTAAAGGCATTAATTGCAGATCCTCTCTGTAGTAAGTTTAATGGTTTTGGAAATGAACTTAATTAATTTCATTTGTCTAGAACTGTCAGCTTGTTGGCTGTATACTCAAGTGATCACCATGAATCAGACATATGTAAATTAAAACAACGTATAGTCAGAAGATTACGAATAGACTGATTTAAAGTGAGATACATTTTTATGGTACTAGTTGCATTTAAAAAGCAATGTTCTTTTTTTCTGAAATACAGAGTTAAAAACGTAAATTACTTTTAATTATCATAATTAATCCATTTTGTCAAAGTATTACTTTGTTGATACTCTATAAATTTGTTCTATTAGAATTAATTCTATGTAGGAGCATTGCTTTAATCTTTAATTAGAATTTGCTTTGAAAAACACAATAAATTTGAAGTAACGTTATGTTACCGGACAAACAAAGAAACGCCGCCTTGGATAAAGTCATCGCGGCACTTAAGTTAATTTATTCTATTGGTTGCATGTAAAACATATTAAACAAATAAAAGATCAGACAAAAAGTTGTACTATCCTTTATTTTAGCAGCCATAAACATTAAACATAAACGATCGAAACAACTTAATCGTTTCTTTGGAAAAAGCCGGATTCGGTCTTCCATTAATTTATATTCATATCGCATCCGTGGTTAGAAATTCTCCTTTGCTCCTGCGAAAATCAATAAAGCGAAAATGTTATTGAACTGTTTTGTTCAGATGTTGGTTCATGAAATCGATAAAATAAGGAATAATTATAGACTAAGAAAACTAGAGAAATTATTTCCCTTGCCACTATTCTATATTTCATAAACCTTAGTTGATTGTTAATATTTTTTGCAAATATTTGCAGATTTGATCAGCTATCTCCTATTATTATTTAACTATAACAACTATACAGGTTGTCAAAATAAAAGTTTTTTTTTTCATTGTTATTGAGATTGAGAATTATTTCCTTTGATCGCATCATATATTTTGTGATACTATTTTATTTTTTATTTTTATTCATGGTAATCGGAGTCTTTATTAAGGCTCTGCTTTATATTTTAGGCTTTACCAACTACTACTAAATCACGACATTCTTACTAAATATATAATTGTAACAAAAAGCATATATGTTTATAAAGAGAACTTTATTGGTAACTAAATATTACAACATTGAAAATGATATGAAATTAAGTGAATTCTATAAGTTCAGGAAACTCAGGTTGAAGTTTTGCCAATCTTCGGCTCCTCCTTAGCTGCCCTCCTCGTGGAACATTTGCAATGTTTCGAGGATTTGCAACATTTTGAGCGTTTAAAACGCCTGGTGCATCTGGAATATCAGGAGCATCTAGGACATCAGATGCAGTTTAAATATTTGGGGCATTCGCAACATTTGAAATTTCCTCCTTCTTACCGATTTTAAACTTTCTCCTAATCAACGCTGAAACCAGAATGAAAAATGGTGTCAACATCAGAATAATTAATAAGTACATTTTTCACATGTAGAGTCAGCCATAGATCTGCGGTGATTTGAAAAATATAAATTTACAATATATACATGACAAAAACATCATCCTTTGAATTGTATGTTGTTAATTACGTTAATGTTTTTTTTTTTGTTCTGTATATAATGTGCTACACCAGACACAAGCTGTAGGAGTATCCACTAACATGAAGCTAATCTATATCTATATTTTAGAAGATTAATATGATGCCCACCTATTACTAGAGGCAATCGCGGAACAAGTTTTGGAAGTGATAAAATAATGGTTAGGGGTGGTATCATTATTTGTGGTAGAACTGATCTCGTTTTTGCAAATGGCTTTTTAAGAGCATGGCAGTATTAAACAACATCCTGAAACCAATTGTCCTTCCATTTGCTGATACTATTGATGGAATAATGCTCTTTAACATATCGCACATGTTATGACAAATTGAATGAAGAATGGTTTTACCATGGCCAGCACAATCATCAAACTTAACTTTAATGTAATGTAATAATATATTTAAAGATCTCCTTCCATACCGAATGGACTCACATACCTCAAAATGATATTGACCCTATCATTTTGTCTATGCCCAACAGATGTGTAACGTTTATAAATACTCGGGGTGGACATACTCCTTTTTAAAATTATTTTTGGTTAATTTCAATTACATTTCACGTTATGCTAAAAACTAATTATATGTGCATTAATTTTCATTTGTTTTTTTAATCGACGTAACATACGTATTGATCACAACTAATAAATTCATTATATTTACATAAATTGATGACAAAAATTGTTATATATTTTAAAACACAAATAGACTTAGCGACAAATCAGACCTTTTTTGCAAAGCGTTAAATTCTCTATAAAAATATTTATATCTTATTATTTTAAATTTATTAGTCTCCGAGTAACGAAATTCTAAACAGCTAAAGAAATTTTGGTTGGAATGACGGCTATCTCAGAGTTAATAGAGCTCACATTTTCAGAGAATTTTTTTTATTACTTTGGAACCATTTGAGCTCCTGAGAGCAAAGAAATTCGACATTGAAACACTGGTTCCTAGACACCTTTAAAAAATGGTCTCCAAAGATGAAATCTTAATTTCAACAGTTCCATATGGCAAAATTTGTATTTATATTTCTTTAGAAAATTGAACTCTCTACAAAAAAGGTATGTACAATTTTTTCATACCTCATACCATTTAAGACAGGCCAAAGTTTGAAGCGTTTAATTTCCTCTAAAAATATATATTGCGATTTTATAATATTTATTTATCTGCGAGTTATAAAATTTAGAACTAAAAAATTGTTAAATTCTTCAAACTTTAACCTCAGATATCTTCTAAACGGTAAGAGTAAATGAAAAAATTGTAAGATATCTTTTTTGTAGACCGTTCAATTTTCTACAAAAAATGTAAATAGGCACTTTCTGTAGGACCAAGTAATGGCGAGATATGGACTGAATAAAAATGGAAAACTCAAATGAGGAGGACCTACCTATTAAAATTAGAGTTCACTTTTGGAGAGATTTTTAATGGTGTCTAGAAAGAGTCGATAATTTTTTTGATATATATTAGGGTGCTCCAAAAATCATCATTCACGATGATGAAAAAAAAATCTGGAAAAGTTTGTGCTCTTAATATTAATATTAAGACGTGGCTCATCGTGATTTTATGTTTGTGTTCTAAACAAATTGGCGTATTGCAAAAATTAGTACATATCTAGGAAATTGAATGATCTTTAAAAAAGGTTTCGACTCGTTTAAGTTATTGTTAAAGTACAACTTCAAGTAGTATATTATCACTACAACAAAATTTTTTATATTTGATTTCCAAACAGGGGCTCAAAAAGATAAAATAGTTTATTGGTTAAAAAGTTAATCGTTTCTCATATTATACAAAATTTAAAGAAAGTGGCCATGTGGTAGCTACGAAAAAAATTGTTCGAGTTCGAAAAAATTTAAAGAAAATTGATAACTAGATAATTCGATAATGTCAATAAATAATCCAGTCTTATCGTTGTGGTAAGTAGATGGAAGTTCTTTTGACCCACACCTCCAAAGAATTCCTGGATTCTATTAAAAATGTCCTATTTTGACTTACTTAGGATCACACTCACTGGACTACAGAACAGTGGGAACGGGTGGTTTTTAGTGACGAGTCTAAATTTAATTGATAAAAAATGATTTGCTTAAGTTAAACATCCCACAAGAACAAAACTATGCAAAAAGTTTGTTATACCCACAATGAAACATGGTGCTGGTTCAATTATGCTATGGGAATGCTTCAATTCTTTTGGTATAGGCTCTCTTAAACTGATTTATGTTCAGGGAAATATTAAACAATTTGCTTCCATATATTGAAGAAATAATGTTCTTAATAAAAGTGTTTGAACATGAAAACGATCTCAAACACAAATCCAAAATTGTGACGGATTGGTTAGAAGACTAAAAAAACATCCATGTTTTGTCTTACCCGTTCCACTCTTCAGACATCAACTCTAAAGAAAATATGGGGGATCACGTATATAACCAAATTCGACATAATAATCTTACAAATTTGAAGGAACTCATTACATCAATTCCAGAAGCTTGAAAGAATCTTGTCGTATATTCAGAAAATGGGCCATAATTATAAAACAAAAACGATATTAAACAAAGTGTATAATTAAAGTTATTATATTTATCCAATTCAATTCAGAAAAATATATGTAATATTTTATAGAATAAGAATGTAGTAGTTTTTAAAATACTGTATAAAAAACGATTGTATATTAATTCTATTCTAACAGCCCACATAAAAGAGTTATGACTAAAATATTTAATATTTTAAAAATAAATAATAATGACGAATATATAATTTCTAAAACAAAAAATACAAATGGAAAATTTCGGTTATTTATTTAAAGACGAATACAAATGACAATTTCATATTAATTAATCAAACAATTATCTGTTTCTTTTATTTATTTTAACAAAATTATGAACAGTGCTCTAATATTAATTATTAAATAAACTCAACGTATATGTAAAAAATTTAATCAATAATCTAAATGTATTGGTTAAGGAATTGTCCTTTATAACAATGAATTTTGTAAATTGCACCGCCGTCAAATAAAAGTGGACGAAATGGCCGTGATTAAACTCTCCATAAAAATAACGGGAACAGTCCCGACGTTGCACATACCGACGGTACGGCCGTAAATCACAATCGCGGTGCTCGTCGAAGTGCTGATTAGCGAGCCGGCACTGAAACACTCCTGAAAGCGGACTGAAAGCTCGGCATGCGTCATGCGCACGGCCGACGTCTCCACGTGGTGATCAGCAAAAGCACTCGCACCATCCATCGGCATCCGAAGACGGGAGAGAGTCAGTCAATCCGCCGAGGTGCTTGTAGAAGGTGTGCGGCGATTCATTTACGGACACGACGCGGACGTAAAGGACACGATCGCTGCGAATTTTCTTCTCTTTCACGTTCAATTTGGATCTCGCACAATTGGGACGAGTCGTTTTTATTTTATTTTCATTTTTAATTCGTTTCCACTGGCTTGTTTCAGTTTTGGTTTGTTCTCATAATTATTTTGGTTGTTATATATATTTTTTGTGGGTTGTTTTGTGCGGCTTTTGTGCAGTGGCTCATGTGAATTTGTTTGGTTCTTATTATTTTGTTTTTGTGGTTTTGTGTTTGCAAATTTTTTTTCGCCGTCCTTTCGGTTGGCCGTCAGGGCTGATCAGTGCTGACGGTTGGTGGAGCCGTCCGTCGACCGGATTACGCTGTGGATTAAAGCTCAATTAAAAGGTGAGGAATTTGCAAAGTAATGACTAACTGCAAGTGCGCTAACAGGTGGATTCAGCGTCAATACGGGGATTAATGTCAGGTTTTATAATACTGAAGTTGGCATAATTTGACAGGATTTATCTTATATTTTATATAATTATACAAACAGTAATTAGACAAAAATTACCTACTCATTAACTAACAGTACTAATAATCATTTTTCAGAGAATAGTCCGTATTTCAGTTTAAATAGATTCGTATATTGCACGGACATTCTATAGAAAAACTAATATACATATACACTTAACTTAAAGTTTTCATTTTCTTTCATTCAGGAGCTTGACTAATAATATTTTATAGAATTGACCAAAATTTATGCAATAAAAAGAATTTAATAATATAAAACTAAGATTCATATTATTGAATTTCATGATAAAAATGTTATAAATATGAAAATGTCTATAAAGATCTAAAGGAGAAAAATTTTATTTAACACGCACATATTTTAGAATTTTTGCGTGATTATTTTTTAAATGGATCGTAAATATTAAAAATAGTGTTATTATTGATAAAATTGTTTTATATATGGAAAAGTCTATAATATAAAATTTTTAATTTTAAGAAATTATTTTTGTATCGTAAATTGTCTTAAAAACAATGTAAATGTTTATTTTATAATACAATTTACAACATTAAATTAAAGACTCCAAATTAAGATCCAATAACAATTTGACTTGATTTAAACTTTTTAAATAGTCAGCTTGACAAACTTAAATTATTGCATTTTTATAATAAAATTATTCTGAGGTCTAAATAATAAAGCAAAGAAAATAATTTACAATAAACACATACATAATTTAGAATAATAGAAAATTATTTTTAAAATATATCTTAAATTATCTTTAAAATAACATAAATTTGTATTTTATATCATAAATTGCCCCAGAAAAATTAAAGGATTCTCAAATTGGAGTTGTAAAAGGTGTAATAACAATTTGGCATTATTTTAATGTTTCAAGTGATGTGCTTGCCAAACTCAAATTATTATGTTTTTTAATAAAATTGTTTTAAATATGAAAAAAGCCTCTGTAAAAACTTAAAGAGAAAACTTTAATTTAACTCATACATATTTTAGAATTTATGGAGACTATTTTTTAAATGGATCGTAAATATTAAAAATAATGTTAATTTATAATTTATATCGTAAAATAAATTGAAAATATGTAGATTTTATTATTCTTATAAGTAAGTAAGAACATAGTGCAATAACAATTAATCATTTTGATGTTTGACCTGGTCTGCTTGTGAAACTCATTTTATTGCATTCTTTATTGAAAAAATTGTTTCAAATATGAAAAATGTCTCTAAAAGAATCTAAACGTGAAAAAATAATTAGAACATATAATTTATAATGTTAGGAAATTATTTTTAAAATGTGTCGTAAGTTGTCTTAAAAATAATGTAAATATAATGTATATTTTATAATACTGCTTATTACAACATTAAATTAAAAACATTCCAAATTATGGTTGTAAATTTTCAATAACAATAACAATTTTACACAATCCACGTGACAAACTTAACTTATTTAATATTTTTAATAAAATTATTTACAAATAAAAAGCCTTCAAAAATAAAATAAAGAAAAAAATTTACAAATAACATACACATAATTTAGAATTATAGAAAATTATTTTTTAAATGTATTTCAATTTTATTTTTAAAATAATATTAATTTATATTTTACGATATACTTTACCTCATTAAATTAAAGGTTTGTCACATTCAAATTTTGAATAATGCATCTATAAGAATCTAATGAGAAAAAATTAGGTTAGGTAGAATCTTTGGAAATTATTTTTAAAATATGCTTTAAATTTTCTTAAAATATTAATTTATATTTTATAACATAAATTACCTTATTAAATAAAATGTTTATCAAATGTTCCTCTAACAATCTGAAGAGAAAAAATTAATTAACATACATAATACAGAATTTTTAGAAATCAATTTTTAAAATGGATTGTTAATATTAAAAATAATGTTAATTTATAATTTATATAATAAGCAACTTTATTAAATTAGTCGTGTCGAGTTTTTTTTCTCAATTTGTCCTCATTTCAACGTTTAAATATTGTCGTTAACCAATTAAAATTATAGCAATTTTAAATAAAACTGCTTTAAATATGAAGAATGTCCCCCTAAGAACCTAAAAGGAACCTAAAAGTAAAACGCATCGTAAATTGTATTAAGTTAATTTATGATTTCAGATATAAATTACGTTATTACATTAAAGGCGTGTCGTGTTGTTAATTTTTTATTTCCCTTATTCGCAGTTTAATTAGAAATATAGTGCAAATTGCAATTATGATTGCTGCAATAACAATTTGACATCGTTTTAACGTTTTAAGCGATGTGCTTAATTTACCGTTGGCTCGACTCTTATTTTGCAATACAATAAGTGTTTTTTATTTGCAGGCAACAGATGACATTAACATAGGTGCAGAGCCATAAAAAGTTCCATCATTATAATCCATGCAAATTATAAGAAAAATTCTTCATCAATCAATTCTGTTGTCTTGAATGTATTTTAAACATAATGGCACTTTATGTATGTAACTGTAAATTTGTATTAATGGAGTCAAAGGTGTATTTTCAGTCGAAACATTAAAAATTAAACTAATTACATTTTGTACGTATGTTTTAATTAATACGTAATACCGCATAGCAATATAATAAATTTTATTTGAGCAATCGAAATAATTAAAAAATGAAATAACTTAATTGAAAACTAAATTCAATTAATTATTAAAATACTAAAATTGTAACAGCTCTCATTTGAAACGTAAATTGGTAATCGACAAAAAATAATTAATAAACGAAATTGACTAGGAAAGACTTTCAGTAATTCGCATTCAATCCGGTGCGCAATTAAATCTTAATTAAATCGATTTAAATTGGAACGGACCGCTCAACTGAAATTAGTTTTGATGTGACCAATGCACGAAAAAAATAATAAAATGTGAACATATGCGGACTAATTAAATCCAGCCTTGGCATTAAATTTTATACTTTTAAGAAACGCCAATTAGATGTAATATCAAATCAGTAATAAAATGTTCGATTACAGTCTTGGGAGGTTCTCAAATTAAAAATAAAAAACCAGTTACGGTATTTTATTTTTTTTTATTCAATGGGAAAATATTTAAGTTTGTTAGAGACAATACATGTCAATTCTATATAACAGTTATTCTTTTAATAACAGCAATAATTAAAAGCAATTAAAGAGTTTTAATTGATTAACGGACAAAAGAACACTGGCAATGAGTATTAACCGAAATATACAGTTAGATAATATTAATAATAATAACAAGCAAAGCACAACTTTGATCGATACGACTATCACAGAAATAATCCCCGAGGGTAAAATAAATCCAACACTTCAGCATAAAACGTTGTAAAATCCCGCATTATCATAACCAGGGTTCATATTTAAACAGCTCGAAGCTCTCGAACCATCCATTAGGATTTAGTTAATAAATATGAAATTTTTACATTTACATATTCTCCGACCGACAGAAACTCATTACACTTAAAACAGCGACTGATTTACGCTTCAGCTGAAACGTGGATGCGGCCGAACGCTGAAAATACATCACCGCCGTCGCGACCGATCTCTCCGATTTCAATTGTCTAAGCGTCTAGCACAAAGGAACATTTTAATGGGCTCAATACACCGACGTGCAAAGCAAAACCAAATACTTGCACACAAGAGAATACAGTTTTACGCCTTTAAAGATGTGTTATGAAATGTTATTTTTAGAGTTAGAGAGAGAGAGAGATCATTAAACCACTTCTTTCAGCCGTGCATTGGTGTATTCTATGTTTTATTGGGGCTTATTGGTATTATGGCCGCGCTAAACAGCAGGTGCAGTTGGGAAATCTATTTCGAACTCGATTCGCGGCGCGAATTAATGAGCTAACGTGGATTTGTGTTCTGCTCCTGGACGATTTTATTTGTTTTTCCTTTTTGTCTAATAAAAGGTCGACGTCGCCGTCGTGGGAAAAGATGAATAGGACTTTTGAAAATTAGGACTCAGCTCATCAAGAAGCGTTTGACAACCTTTATTTTTAATTTATTCCAGTGGCGCTTGTGTAGGATTTAAACTAAATATTTTTATAGAAAAATACGGTAAGCCCCTCCTTCATTTCGTAATAAAAATTATTTTTATAACTCTTATTCACTTCTGAGCAAATTTGATCTCTGGTGATCATATCCAGTGATAACCTCATTACTATTTATCGTTAATTAGAAAATACACATCTCTAAGTAAATGCAATCATAATATTTTATAATTTATTTATCTTCTATAATTATCTATTTTGTAAATCAAAACAATTTCTACTTAAATTAAACCCTACACAAAGTAAACGGACAATGTGGCTGGTTACAGAAATAACTCATTTAAAATATATGGTATATATTGGGCCAAAAAAATTGACTATTTTTTTTTTTTTAACTTCCGACACCGAAAAAATGGTTCCGAGGTACCTTTAAAAATGCTCTCCAAAGTTGAGCTCTTAATTTTGATAGGAATAGGTCCTTCTCATCTCAGTTTTCCATTTTTTCTTCAGTCCCATATGGCAAAGTCCATATCTCGCCATTACATGATATTACATTTCTTGTAAGATTGAACACTCTACAAAAAAGGTATATTACAATTTTTTCATAACTCTTACCGTTTAGAAGATATTGGAGGTCAAAAAATTTCACAAAAATTTCTTTTTTATTTCTAAAGTTTATAAATAGATAAATATATATTACAAAATATCTTCCATATATCATTGTTGGAAGTTAAATGTTCTATAAAAAAGTCTCTTAAGTTTTTAACGATGTCAGCCATATTTAGACCTCAATTTTGCAGGTTAATTGTTATTTCCATTTTCTCTGGGAGACAATATTTATTTTTTCCCTAAGTTGTTCAATAAAATAATATAAATCTAGGGATAAATTCTTATTATTAAGAGTATTTATAAATAGTGCCACAACATGTAAATATACCATATTTGAATGTGCTATTTCTTTGGCCAACCAATTCAGACTAATATGTGTGCTTAAAGTAATAACTCCATCGTTTTAAGATATGTGACAGAAAAAAAAAAAAAATAAAAAAAAACGTATAGAATATTGAATTATATTTTTTATACTGACTGGACAAAATTTGAATTAGAAATTGATACAAACATGCTTGTTTCCAGTTTTAAAGACTTCTGTAAAAAGTGTTTCATAACTAAGAAACAGATTTGAATGTAGTATCCAAATAATGCATTTTTCTGAGAATTTTCTGTTAAAGGTATTAAAATGTGAAATAAAGAAATAACACTACGAAAGTAGTGTCGAGTTAAATTATGAAGAGAAATAAACATTTTTCCCATTTTTTATGAATTTTTAGATCAATTAAACATTTAAATTTCACAGAAAAAACAACTAAAAAAGTGGTAATTTAGTCAATAAACATCGATAAAATGCAAACAAGCATAAGTTTTGGCTATGGCAGATAGTGAGACCGATGATGTAATTCTTGGACCATCGACGCCGATGTCGATGTATCGGTCGAGCCCTATTGAAAATTTTAAGGGTACCCTAATTAAATTAAGTATTATTATAGGTATTAATAAAGCCATATATGTGGGCAATCTGGAATTAGCCGATAACACCGTACGGGTAAGATCGGGAAGATACTCTAGGCATTAACATCTAATTGATGGGACAGTTGTAATTAATTATCCGGCGCAGTAAAACAAAAGGTCCGATCCATTATTAATCCGTCAAATATTTGACTTTATAATTAAAAATTAATCTATGGCTCGCTTTTTCGGACACCGTGTACAGTATCAGGACCCAACATCGATAATTTTAAACCAGTTTCCTTCTTGCGGTTGTCATGGTTATAACCATCGTTGTACAAATATTACGATATTGGATGTGGTGTCTTTTTAACGATTTTTACTCCCCTTAAAATTAATCTGAGCTCATTGTCTTAAAGGTTTATTAATTAATTGATTGAATATTTTGACATGCTATAAATTTTGATAATGAACTGGTAGTTTTACTGCTTTTGAATGAAAAAATGCACAATAAAAATTTGCATAATTGTATATTTAATCGTGGTTTAATGACCTCATTAGGTTTTAAAATATCTTTCGATTCTAATCATCTGGTCTAAAAATATAGATATATCTAATTTATTCGTGTCAAAAATATGTGTTAAGAGTGAACGACGGTACCTATTACAACTGATTTTTTCAAAAAATGTATTTGTAGTATACTACTTTTTTATTTAAATGACGAAAGCGATTATAAAGACGACGAATTTATTTATCATTTTACGTAAATTCATCCTTACCTAAAAAATTAACAAAATTCATACGTAGCTAAAATTTTTAATTAGAACCAGTATCGCTTTAGGAGAGAAAAATGTACATTAATAATTTTTAATAATTATTAATCGTGGTTTAATGACCCTATTAATTTTTAAAATATCTTTAGTTTCTAATCACCAAATCTAGATATATGCATATGTCTAATGTTTTTAATATGTATATGGTTAACGGATTTTTTTCAAAAAAGTGTTTGTAGTATATTCATTATTTTATTTTTAAGGAAGTTTAATCAAGATTATAAAGATGACGTATCAGTTTATCATTTTGAACATAATACACCTTTGCTTTGAAAATTAATAAAAAGTTATTTGTAGCACAAATATTTGTATACCACAAGTACTACTTTTGAATAGAAAAAGTTATATAATTGTAATTTTGGGTGTATCTGTGCCTTAAAAATTTACAAAAAAAATATATGAAGCAAAAATTTTTGTACACCTTCTTTGGAAGAAAAAGAAGTACAATAAAAATTGTTCATAAATATTTATTTATTCGTGGTTTAATGATCCCATTAAATAAAATATATTTTGATTCACAAAATCTAAAAAATACGTCTTTTTCAAAAAAATCAATTTTTTACTTAGGGAAAGTTTAATCAAGATTATAAATAAGACACATCTATTTCTTATTGTGAATGTCTCCACCTTTAACTAATAAAAAGTAGGAACAATTCTTGATGTTGCGATGGAAGCTGTGCTAAAGAGTATTAATAGTTAATTGATAGATAGTTGTCCCTTGTCGTCCACCAACAATAAGTACGTCCTTGTCTTATCAAATGTCGGCAATTTAAATCTTGACGTGCCAGTATTGAATCCCGATTGAACATTTAACTTATAAATAACGTCGGTGGACTTTTTTTTTGTCCGGCGGAATTGTCGGACCTTATCTCAACAAGATGCTTATCTGCGTGTAACTCGCGAAAAATAATTATGTTCATTAATTCCCCGCATGCACGTTAATTTGTTTAACTTTGCGAAACGAGCAGATAACGGCCCTAATTGCAAATATTGTCATTAAAATACGATGTACCATTCGCATTGGAGCACCGTGACAGTTGTCGTTTATACTTAAAGGACTGCACAAGATCAGCGCAAAGAGATAAATAGTATAGAATACGGATTAAACTCCATTTTATTTTTGCGTTGAGTTATCGACGATCATGATGGTTTGTGTTATGAATTTATGCGGCTATAGAAATTAATTAGGAAAAATGCACAGCGGGAAGATACCAGATAACCAGTCCGTACAATGCGAACGGACTCGAAAAGGATGCAGTTGAAGGAAGAACAAAATCGACTACCACAACTAGAATTAGACACTGTAAAGACCGTCGCCTTTTTTTCTTTATCGTTCGCGTTCTGATACGCCCGTTATGACTTTTTAATTGAATTCGGAGACGAACAGGGATAAAAGTAATAATAAAAAAAATAAAAAAACGCAGGCGAATTATATATTCGTTAAATTGATGGAATAAAAGGAATATTTAATTAGCGGCTTAATTGGTCGACATTCCACGGGATATTTTTTTTTACCGCATCATAAAAGTCTCGTGATGTCACCGGTACTAATCCGTGAAACGGGTGCTGTATCTGGTGGTCCTTTAACATACATTCTGCATTTTAACAATATGAAATTTAATCAGCAGGTGGATACATAAATTTTATTGGCCTGCCATAAGGATAAAACTAATGGATTTCCGAAAACATAAAAATTGTATTAACATAATGATAAATTATAAACGGCGGAATGTTTAACCTCTTATGTTTTTTAATGTTCGACGATTAAACGAAACAGTATAAAACTAAAAATCTTTTCAGTTACAATTACACATGGGAGCCTTTTAAAACAAACATGCACCTTTATTTCTGCCACGTTTTAATAATTGAAGACCTGGTTGAGTGAATGAAGGCAGTAAGAAACATGTATGATTACATATCAAATATTTATATGAATAGAAGTGGGAATGAAATATTTGTGTATATACATCTGGTGGTCAGAGAAATAGCATACATTATTATTTAATTTTTAGGTTAATTAGGAAGTGCATACCTCTTATTAAATATAACAAAAATATTTAAAATAATTACACTACATGTGATATATATATATATATATATATATATATATATATATATATATATATATATGTTAGCTTACGTCATCACCTTCACCGATGGACCGATGCGACGTGCTCACATCTATTTAGACTAGTTTTGTTTTATAAGCAAATCTGAAGTATTTGTTTACATTTAATATTCGGGGCAGTTCTTAAGAAAGAACCAGGCAGTCAAGCTTTAGATGTCGAGGGTTAAACTACGTTTGTTGTAATAAAGCGTATTATTGTGAATTTAGTGTTTTAATCAAACTAAAAAGACAGATTAACAGTCGCTAATCTATCATCAGAAGTGGGATAAAGGATATCTTCTCGTGAATTATTTCCGGAAGAAAGGACCTAAAAAAAAAAATAAATTTTTTTTTGTGTTTCTTTGTGAACGAACAATGGCAGACAATAGTGAAAAACGCGACCGCGCAGTGAGTCCGAACGTTGTGAACATTACCGAAAGTGTATCGGAGACGGACAATAATATGGCGTTGTTATTTAAAATGCAGCAAGAAAATAACAACAGTTTCCAAAAACAAATCATGGAAATTTTGTCGACAATGGCCAACGCCCAAACTACTCAAGCAACATTGAGGGTGACTGCGCAGACGCAACCTGTTTCCGCTTCAGTATCAGAAGGTGTAAGTGCCGCGGCGGCGCAGTTTCGACTTGCAAGTTTTGACCCAGATGATACACCGTTTACTATGGTTGAGTGGATGGATGATGTTACTAGGATCCAACAGGAGCTGGAAATATCCGATACTCTTATTGTTTTAAAAGCTGGTCATGCTTTACGAGGACGTGCAGCACGCTTTTATCAACATTGGAAACCTATTATTAGAGATTGGGCTTCTTTTCGACGAGATTTTGAAATTGCGTTTCCTGAGTTAGGTACTCCTGCTACTCGTATCAGAAATTGTTTAGCAATTAAGAGTTCAAGTTTTGATTCACTAGTAGAATACGGTAACGCCAAATTAACAGCAATTAGAAGATTTTATTCAGACTTTCCATGGAATGTTGTGTTAAGTCTTGTTGAATACGATATTCAAAACACAGAAGTGAAAAATCGAATCTCCTTGCTAGCTCCTACATGTGATTCTGAACTATTAAAACTGTTGGCTACCTGTGATGCGAATAAATTGAACGCTGGTGTGCGAGAGCGTGAATTGTCACGAAAACGACCGTATAGCTTTCGTGATCAGCGTTCGTTTCAAGGAAACTGCAGAAGATGTCAACGCTATGGACATAAAGCAGTGGATTGCAAAAATGCGGAAAAAATACAGAATATGTCGGAAAAGGTACAGCCGGGTCCTTCTGGAGTACATCAAAGAAATTTTTCGTCTGGCAACAACACCTCAGCAAATAAGAAGTTTTGTAACATCTGTGGAGTGAATGGACATTCAGAAGATACATGCTATAGTAAAAAACAATGACATGAGGCATCAAAACGAGTGCTCCTGGCAAAAAACACTCGTTTTATCCGTTCATTTCCATCAGCTACGGTTACTAACAATTCCATGATCAGTTCAATAGCATACTTAGTAGACACAGGTGCAGATGTCTCAATACTTCACGAAAAAATAGCGAAAGCCTTAGACTTGCAAATTCAACCGGATTGCCAAATACTGTCTGGTGTAGGAAATTGTGTTATGAAGCCTCTGGGTCGCAGTAGTGTTGTGATGTGTACACCAACCATGACATTAGAAATTGATTTTCTAATTGTGCCAGATGGATCAATTCCGGGATGTGATGTTGACGCTTTAATTGGACTTGATGTTTTAAAACGACCAGGTATTAAAATTGAATTTAATGCAAACAGTGTAGACATTGTATATGATCATAGTGATAGGCAACGAATTTGTGCTATATACGCGTTTGAAGAAAATGACTTAAATTTGTCAGGACTGGACGAGTGGGTTATTAAGGAAATAAAAACAATAATCCAAAATGGAATAAGTCAAACACCGGCCGCAGTAACAACAAACAAGTTAAGAATAACATTACGTGATCTACAGCCAGTGGCCTATAAACCCCGTCATTTGTCATATGGCGAAAGATTACAAGTGAAACAAATAATAAAAGAACAAATTGAGAGTGGAATAATACGACAAAGTGAATCTCCTTATGCAAGCCCAATAGTCCTTGTCAAAAAGAAAAACGGAGACACAAGATTATGTGTAGATTATCGTGACGTAAATAAAAAAGTATTACGTAATAATTATCCTCTACCACGGATACAAGATCAGATTGACGCCCTTGCCAAAGCTGTATATTTTTGTACTCTTGATATGAAATCGGGATTTCACCAAGTTGAAATAGAAGAGAATTCAAAACATATAACTGCTTTTGTGACACCAGATGGACTTTACGAGTACAATCGAATGCCGTTTGGTTTTATAAACTCCCCATCGTGTTATCAAAGTGCCATCGATAAAGCCCTTGGACCACTTAAAGACGATATTGCGTTTGTTTACGTTGATGATGTGTTGTGCCCCTCTCGAACCATTCAAGAAGGTCTTAAGAACTTAAGAAAGGTCATTGACGCCCTTTCGAAGGCCGGATTTGTTTTAAACATAAAAAAAATGTAACTTTTTCCAAACATCTGTGGAATATTTGGGTGTTGTGATCGAAAACGGTACGGTAAAACCTAGTTCGCGAAAAGTTGACGCGCTCGCTCAAACATCAGCTCCTAAAGATGTAAAAGGTGTTCGTCAATTATTAGGACTGGCTGGATACTTTAGACGTTTCGTGAAAAACTTTGCAACTTTGACAGCACCGATATCTGCACTGTTACGTAAGGGAAAAACTTTTGAGTGGACAAGTGAATGTGAAAATGTGCGATTGGATTTAGTGAAACGATTGACTTCTTATCCGATTTTGAACATTTTTGATCCGGAACTGACTACCGAACTACATACAGACGCGAGTTCGCTTGGATTGGGTGCCATACTTATGCAAAAAGACTTAAATAATGTGCTTCATCCAGTGGCGTATTACTCTAGGCGTACAACTGATTGTGAATCGCGATATCATTCTTATGATTTGGAAACTCTAGCGATAGTGGAAGCCACTCAGTATTTTCGCACATATCTGTATGGTATAAAGTTTACAATCTATACAGACTGTAATTCAGTAAGGGCTACAGCACTCAAAAAGGAACTACACCCCCGCGTTGCAAGATGGTGGATAAAATTGCAGGACTTTAATTTTGATATAGAATATAGACCAGGACATAAAATGGCACATGTCGACTATTTAAGTCGAAATACAGCATCTCCGACAAAACGAATTTTAGCAGCACGAATTATTGCTAACAAACCAAAGACAATTTGTGAATATCAATCAGAGGATGTGTTTTGTCAGACAATAATAAACAAAACGCATCATGAGACGGGATATATAGTGAAAGACAATTTAGTGTTTTTACAATGTTCAAATGATGGTCGCGAACGTTGTTTTGTACCTGTAGCAGCTCGACTAGAGATAATGAAACTGTATCATGATAACTCGTCTCATATTGGTGCTGATAAAATGTTAATGAAATTACGTGAGGACTTAATATGGCCACGCATGGGTAAAACAGTACGCAAATATGTTGCAAATTGTAGATCGTGTGTGTTGGGTAAATCTTTTACTGGAAAACGGAGTGGATTGTGTCAACAGAAAACGAAACCTTCAAGTAAAATGGATACGTGGCATATTGACCATGCCGGACCTTTGGTCAAATCTAATAAATGCACTCAAATTTTAGTGGTTATAGACGCTTTTACTAAATTTGTGCGATTTTGTCCTATTAGACAAAAAAATGCCGAATGTACTATAAAGGCATTAGATGCATTATTTATGGAATTGGGTCGACCAAAACGAATAATAGCTGATCGGGGAACAGCATTTGTAGCGAGTAAATTTCGAGAATTTCTCAATGATAACTCTGTTGAGCTACACCTAATTGCAACAGGAGTTCCTAGAGGTAATGGACAAGTGGAACGCGTTATGAGAAGTTTGTTTAATGCGATGCGTGCTGTGTTGAATGAAAAAGACGAAAATAAATGGACAAAAGTGCTACCTGATATTGAGGACGATTTTAATGTAACTGTGAACAAATCGACAGGATTCGCGCCGTGGATATTAATGTTTGGTGAAAATCGACGTCTGAGAGCAACTAACGAACTGTTAAATGGTGTGCCAATACAGACAAGTGATGTGGACGCTGAAATACTTAGACAACAAGCTCACAGTCGCGTGTGCGAAGTAACCAGTAGAACAATTACAAACTTTAATAAGAAAAGAGTGCCGGCAATACCATACGCTGTTGGTGATAAAGTTGTTATTGAAAATAGTCAGCTGTCGAATGGAGGAAAATTGAAACCAAAGTATCACGGACCCTTTGAGGTAACGCATTGTTTACCTAATGAGAGGTACGCACTCCGAAGGATTGGCAGCCGAGGTAGAACTACAACAGCAGCGCATGAACAGTTACGAACCTGGCCAGATACAGAAATTCTATAAGGTATGATGGATATAGATTTATTTAATAAGATTGATGTGTGAATGTGTGTAAAGGTCCCTGCTTAGTAGGCTGTTTAAGGTCCCTGTGTATCAGGCTATATGTGAAGGTCCCTGCTTAGTAGGCTATGATTAAGGTCCCTGCTCGGCAGGCTATTTTTAAGGTCCCTGCGTCGCAGGCTATGTTTGAGGTCCCTACTTTGCAGGCTATGTTTAAGGTCCCTACTTTGCAGGCTATGTTTAAAGGTCCCTGCTCGGCAGGCTATTTTTAAGGTCCCTGCTCTGCAGGCTTAGATTGTTGTGTTCTGGGTCTGTGAGACAAGCGGGTAATAGACCTGGTAGTGGTTGAACCGCCTCTGAGCTCCTGGCTAGAATATGGTATCTTTTGATAGCACTTGAGAGACATGGGTGTAACAGACCTGTTGATGGTTGAGCCGCCTCTGTGCTTCTAGTGGTTGTTAACTGTGCCACATAACAGTCTATTTTGTTAAATGAAATAAGGTTTAGACTTAGTTCTTCGAATATATTTTGAGCTTGTACTGCTGTTATAATGTTTACAGATTACCGGTGTCAGGTGAATCTTTGCAAAACTGTGGAAGGGTCGAGGACGCCCCACATGTCAGGAAGGCCGTGTTAGCTTACGTCATCACCTTCACCGATGGACCGATGCGACGTGCTCACATCTATTTAGACTAGTTTTGTTTTATAAGCAAATCTGAAGTATTTGTTTACATTTAATATTCGGGGCAGTTCTTAAGAAAGAACCAGGCAGTCAAGCTTTAGATGTCGAGGGTTAAACTACGTTTGTTGTAATAAAGCGTATTATTGTGAATTTAGTGTTTTAATCAAACTAAAAAGACAGATTAACAGTCGCTAATCTATCATATATATATATATATATATATATATATCATATATATATATACTCTGAAAAATGAAGTGCTCTCCAAAGAGCTCTTAATTTTAATAGGAAGGTCTCCCTCATCTTAGTTTTCCATTTTTTCTTCAGTCCCATTTATATTTACATTTTTTTAGACAATTGAACGCTCTACAAAAAAGGAATCTTAAAATTTTTTCATAACTCTTATCGTTTAGAAGACTGTGTAAATTTATTTTATATAAAAGAAAAATCTGTTTTGTTCCTGTAATGCCTGTAAAACAGATAAATATGATACAACATTCCATTAATTTAATACATTTATTTAACATATGTTTTTATTAAGTTATATTTTTACTGACGAACTGATTATTTTGTAGTTTTTACAGACAAATTTTGAAATACTATAGATCATGACTTGATAATTAACATCTAATTAAATGCAATCAAAACATTTTATACTTTATTTAAAATAATTACACTATATTTCTACAATTATTCATTTTTCCCTAAATCAAAATAATTTTCATTTAAATTTTAATTTAACATAAAAAATAAATGCATAATGTTGGATGTCCATGCCTTTCCATCAATTTTCAATTGGATTTAAATCCTGAATTTGCGATGGCAAATCGAGAACTTCAATAAGCTTATCCTTTAAACGATTTTGACAAACTTTGGACATATATGTCGAATCATTATCGTGCATAAAACTCCATGTAACTCTGAAATGATCGTTGACAAATAATTTTTTGTAATGATCTTATACCATGCCAAGAAAACGAGCTCCAAACCATAATGTTCTTTCCACTCTGCTTCAATGTTTTACCATTTGATTTGATTTGACTTTAATGAACTTGGATTTATCACTCCAAAATACTTTTCACCAAAATTATGGAGGATAATTAATATGTTTTTGTGGACCCTTTAGTCTTGTTCGAATATTTTTTTTGATACCAATGGTTTCTTTACTGAAATACATCCTTTTATCCAGTTAGCATCTGAATGTTCTATTAGACAAACTGATACTATACAACTCAATTAATTCATTTTTTATATGCCTGCAAGAATCATGTAAGAAACAATTTCATCTACTGATTCTTCCAATTTGTCTGTCTATAAAAGGAGTTGTTTTTTGGTTGGGGCGTTTTCTTATTGTATTTTTAATTGAGTATTTTGTTTCATATTTGTTAATGCCATTGTAGACCAAACCATTTTTTAACTGTCAGCAATAGTTAGACCTTGATATTTCATGTTAATTATTATTTCCCTCTTCTCTAAAGTACAATGTTTCCTTATTTCCACTAAAAGTGAGTTATCCAATAAAATAATATAAATCCTACTAAAAAAATTCGTACTATTAAGAGTTTTGTTAAATATTACCACTAAACGTAATTTTATTGGAATGTGCTATTTTTTTGGCCAACCGAATTTGACTCGTTTTAAGATGTGTGGACAAAAAGCAAAGAGACATATACAATATTGAATTATATTTTTTATACTTAATTAGACATATAAAATATTATTTTAATTCACAGAAGAAAATTAAAAAATACAATCGGTAGTAATTTAATAAAGTAAATCAAGTAAAAATAAGCATAGGCACGTCTCGGAGTGTTAAACAGAATGGCAAGTGTAAAGCTAAAAATCTCTCCTGTTACAATTACACATTGGAACTCTTTAAAACAAACATGCACCCGTTTGTGCCACGCTTTAAATGATTGAAGATCAGGTTAAGTGAATGAAAGCAGTAGGTAAAGTGTGTGATTGCATATCAAATATTTACAATGAATAAAAGTGAGAACGATATCCGTTGTGACGTTGACAATTTGATGTTTGCATTGGAATATGTAATTACACCTTAAAAATGTTACTTAGCACTGCTATCTACTTAAATTGTAAATATTAAAGCGTTTTACTCAAACATTTAATGACAATGCTGCATACTATAAGTGTAAGTTACTGTTATTATTTATTTGTATGTATATTTTATTCGTGAAAGAAAAGAAAATTAATATAGTAATAACATTTTATTGCTAACTATATAACTTGTTTTCTAAATTGTTTAACTTATTAAGTGTTGTTTAACTTGCAAGTTTTTCTAAATTGCTTTTTAAACATTTATGATTATTAAAGAATTAATTTTTGCTTGGGGGAGCAAACTACTCTTTAAAGAGTGTGTGTTATGGGAAAATATCGTGTAGGTACCATCAACTGTGACAAGTCTTAAAATTTATGACCGTATTATTCAAATAATGCAAATTTTTTAATTAAAAATAAAATAATTAGTAGATAACTAATTTGTTAAGAACGAGATCAAATAACTTGATAGAATATTTGAATGTTGAGATTGTTTGAGTGTTAATGATACTTAGAAGTGGTTTTAAATTAATTATAATAATTAATCAAATCTTATCATTATTTGAATATGAAATCAGCCAAATTGATCTATTTAATTATGACTTTATTTTAATGTGAGAAATATATTTCTTTGTTTTAACATAAAAAACAAAACAAACATTACAAAATGTTTTTCAAATTCGAAGTTACGCTCTTCGTTAATTAAATGTTGGAAAATAATAATTTACTTATATGGTGGTTGATTTCACTGAATATTCAAATTAGTTTTTTCAGTGTTCTAAAAAACAAGATTTATATTGTCGGATAATTATCAAAATTTGATAATTATACAAAATTGATAATTGTCCAGATAGTTATCAATTTTTTATTATTTTTAAAACTATTATTTCGCTTATTTTGCATAATTATAGAAGGTAACATAATTTAAATTAATCTTTTTTACAAATTCTAATTAGTCTGGTTAGTAAAAAAGAAAGTACAAGACAGTTTATGAAAATGACAAATAAAATAATTCAGATATCAAATAATGAAAGGAAATACAAAGTTTTTTTATATATGAATAACAATCTACTATTATTTAAATTATATTAACTTATTGAAACAATAAAACATAAATTACACAAATTTAACAAAAATATATTTCTATATATTTCATATTATAATTACACAAAAGGTAAATGATCAAATTATACAAATATTAACATATTTAACATTCAAAAGATTTTTGTAAAACAGAGAATACACCGAATGTAAAGTATGTTTTAAAAAAATATAAAATCAGATTTAAATGTACAATAAAAATTCACAAAACACTTTATTAAATTTATAAAAAATTGAGTAATTGTTGGATTTAATAAATAATAAAGGAATAAAGGGGAATTGAAAACATATATAAAGAAGATTTTGAAGGTTTTACAGACAAATTTTGGGGGACTACAAACATTTTTTTGATATCTTGATTACATAATTATGTTATGATATATATATATATATATATATATATATATATATATATATATCATTATTATCATTATATATTGTTATAAAATGTTATTACACAATTGGAGTTGCAAGGGTGCCTTAAGAGAGAGAACAACTTTCAACGTCCGACCAATAAAAATGGTTTTATCTATTGCCCCGCTTTATTCATGCGAAATAATGAAATAGAGTATTGGTGATTTGTACATTTTAGGCATCAAACGCACACGGCGTATTTATTTAGCCGGTACGATTACGGACAACGTAATATGTAAATCTGATAAACCTGAATATCGCCATTGAAGTTAATTTGAGTTTATTCTGTGCCAATTTAGTCCCTGACAAAGCCCATTAATGTAAGGGCAATTTTCTGTTTATTACAAATGCGCTTTATAAATTCAAGCCGGTTCTCTATCGCGTTTCTGCGATTCCCAGTTTACTAGTTTACGACCGTTTATAGAAATCCTCTATTCATTTATTAATTTTATTCTCGGAATTGTATCAATGAAACCGATAAAATTACTAAAAGCAATTATGCGGATTCTTGTCTATAAATGGTCCCTGATCTGAGGAAGGCATATAATCAAATAGTAAAAGCAAATTATCCAGGGGCATCAGCGGTTTTTTTTCTCTTTTTGCTTTATTGAGCCGTGCTCAATCAGGAAATAAGTATTTTAAACTGGTTTGTTTGTTGATGGCACGGAAGATGAACGTGTCTCCGAATAGTGATTAATATTGAAATGTTATAACTCAATTTCCTTTTAATTTTTATAGGATACACCGTTGCTCGTCACACGGGTGTTTCGGATAACATACACGACAACTTATGGTAATACTTTAAGTTGCTGAAAAAAAAAATATGTCTGTAATACATTAGAAAATTATGTACATATTTTAATGATTAAAATAATTTATAATGCTGTATCTGAGGAAAATACTTCGTGTTAATTGACCAGATTTATTAACGATATTAATACGTGTCGTGAGACTGTAATAACTCCACTTTATACCTTTATAGTATGCTGCTTATAATTGACATATATTAGCAGTTATTAATAGGTTATTAAAAAAGAGCTTTCAATATGCTTGGATAATGTGTGTTTAATTTATTATTGTTAATTTAAACGTTACACAGTAATAAATGAAGTGCGCAGGTAACGTTAGATAAAACCTACACAAGAATAAATTATCTTTTTATTTACATAAATAAATAACCAGCCTGTTTAGAGTTTAGATTTTGATTAAATATTTTTCAATATTACTTTTAATGAACAATATATTCCAGAAGTTTATTGTGTTTTTTATGGACATTTTGTAATAATTACCAAGGAAAACAATCATTTTCTATATTTCTAGTAATTTTTTCATAAAAATATTGAATTTTAATTAATTGTGAAGAAGTTATTTACTTAAAATATGGTACAGTCATTTAAGATAGAAACTCTTGTAGCTTTATACTTATAATTAGAATTTAATGATTGCTGGGTTAAAAAATAGACAATAAAAAACTGTATCACCTAGTAGAGCTTTAAAATGGTAATCAAAAATATATAAATAAATAAATAAATTGAATATTAATAAGACGGTGAAAGGCGAAAAAACACATTTTTTACCTCCTGATCAAGGAAATCATGACAAAAAATCTAATACTTTAAGTCAGTATCTGATTAGATAATTTCCATATTTATTTTAGTATTTAATTATTTTAGTTAATTAGAAGACATAATTTCACCAGAAAAATAAAAAAAAACTTAAATTATCTAATATTTTTTATATTTTAAGTGTAAAAAAATGATACAGTAGCTCTCTGGCATATTAAAATAATTTTTGTAGCATGAAATGAATGATGAAATATTTTTAAATGAAATTTTTTAGTGATATCCAACTTATTCAATTCATACATCTAAAATGAAGTAACCGAAAAATGGAATTTATGACGAAACAAAGGAACATCCCCGACACGCCACTGTCCTAATTTCCGATAAAACCCCGTATCGTAAATTAAAGAGACGTCGTTGCTCCCCCGCGTCGGCATCGCAGTTAGCGGACATTGGCGAAATACCGCAAACGATAGCGGATGACCGTAACTCTGGACTAAACATCTACTGGAGGCTAATCGCTGGCCAGGCCCACCTCTGGTCAAATAGATAATTCGGACACCGGACCGTATTTATTGCGGAGATGGGGCACGGCACGATCAGATACCGGGTAATTGCCGGGGGCGGGACGCTCGAGCGTCGCGAAACGACGACTATGCGGTTAATCGGGGATTAAATGCAGAAAATCGTTGGGGGATGATGACAAAACAAAAAAGGGAAAAAAACACTGATATTTAACCCGTAGGTGATGTTAGTTGGAATTAGTTCAAGATTGTTTGGACAGACAAGGAAGTTCAAGTAAAAACGTATCTGGTGTTTTAACGTGAAAAATGGGAAAAATAATTACCTAAAAACCACAACTACAGTGGTTTATTAAGTTAAAAATAAATGTTCATTATGTGTTATCTTAGATCTGTACTTACTTAAGTACATAAGGATATTGTTGACAAATTACTTAAATTTATTCTTGTCATGTACCAAACTATAAGAGTTTTGATTTATTTCATTCTACCGGACTACTAAATGTCTATTGTATCAAAAGTATGGTGTTTTACTATGGAACCACGACATTTGATTTTAGAAGAAATGAATAAAGCAATGGGATAGTTTCAAGATGTTGTAATCAAATTGAGACCTCGCTGAGAGGTTTAATGTTTTCCAAAGTGTCATTAGACGAATTGTGGAGGCGCTTTAGAGAAACTGGTAGTCCCGCCGAACAGTATGTAGGTCGTGGACACTGTTCAACAGGAATTCAGGATTGATATTTGACATTAACTGCTCGAAGACCACCTTTTCTTACACCACCTGAGTTGGTAACGGTGTTACAGCAAGCATATAATACAGTCGTTAGTAGAAATACTGTAAGAAACAGATTGCATGAACACAATCTACATTCTGGACGACCAATAAGTTGCCCATATCTTACTAGAGGCAATCGAGGGTAAGATTGGAATGATTTGAATATTTTCAAGAATTGGGCGACAGTTTCATTCTTCTACGAATCTCGATTGGATTTCATTCAGATCCTCACCAAGAATTTGGGGAAAATCTGGAAATTTAGAACGTCTTACGCACATCCAAGTAGTTTTTAAGTAATACAGGGTACGTACTCAAGTCACCAGACTTAAATCCGATAGAACATGGGATATGCTTTAAAGAAAATTTGGTCTAAATTTTACATAGAATTTGAAAATGTTAATAGTCCATCAATTTTTGGAATATCGGTTCTTAGAGAACAAGGTCGTTCAATTTGGCCAGTAAGTTCATCATGTGACTAATTCAGCTTTTATCGAAGCAAGGAGAGTTATCTTTACATATAAATCTTAGCCTTATAAAAAACTGAAGTCTGTTTGTCTCCATTTCAATACCTGTCATCATTTTTCCTTAAATTTGTGCAAAAATTAGTTGAAAATAATGCATAAACTTGGTGTCATTTAATTTTGATAGAAAGAAGAGAGTTAAGAATTTATAAATACATTTTCTACACTTGTTGAATTTATGTGTATGTGTTAATTTTAATTTTATCTTGATATTTTTTATGATAGTTCTTACATGTTCTAGTAAATTTAATAACCATTTGTAATCTTCAGTTCTTACATGTTGCAAGTAAAAGACTATTGAAAATAGGACAGGTATGTAATTATATATTTTATTTTTACACTGAATATCATATAAGTAAGATAAATTTGACGAACTTTACCTGTAGTCGTTTAATAAACTAAACAAGCGACATAATTTATTATTGATTAGCGCAAAGTGTTCTGGATTGTTGCATAATCCGCGACACTGAACATAAATAATTCACTCGCTCACTTAATTTGAAAGGATTTTAGCATTCAAATTCGAACAGAGAATATAAATTCCTCCTAATGGTATCATAGCATCGGTAAATGATAACCAGGATTACGTCCTAAATACCTCCGTAACGATCGCCCTGTGTTTACGGCTTTGGCATTTTAGATATTTATGTGGAGCCAGCTTTTACAACGTTACTAAAATAACGTATTGTTTTGAGGTGCGGTTTTCGTTCGAAATATTCGAAAATAATATGCGCTTAAAAATTTTTACCTTTTGCAAAACTGGCTGGGGTTATTTCAATTTTCATAAAGTCGCTTGTGTTGTGTGTAATTTAAATAAATAATCATGAACATCATTTTGTGCGGATTTCTCAACAAAATTATGTGCCAGTCATGAATGCCTAGGGAACATCGTGAGATATTTTCTTGCCCACACTAAATGTAAAATTATTAGAGAGGTGCACAACAATGGTTATGAATCGGCTTAAATGAGGTTGAAAAGGTCAAAATATTTATGAAAATTATTAAATATTATAATTAACCGTGGAAGATTAACAGAGTGTACTGACCTGTACAGTTAAATTGATCACAATAATCGATTTTATGTTAATTGATATTTTTAAGCAGTAGGAAAACAGGTTTGTTTAGCCGGTCTCTTTGATTTTATAGAACTGGGAATACGAGAGTGTAATTCATTATGAATATTTTAATAGATAATCAGAAACCTGAAATAAATCTATTAAAATGTGTTTTACATCGAATATCGGAAAATATAACTACTAACTAAATAATGCAGTACAATTTGTATATTTATGCTTGTTCTCTATACAGTGTGAAACAACCAAAACAAGTCAATTTTAGTTTGTAAAATCACTAAAATTAACAGTAATAATTAAAATTATTCAGAAAAAAATAAAATATAATGTGCTTTAGATCTTAATTAATTAGGATTGATTTTGATAATGATTTTACTTTTTTTGTTATTTTGGTAATAAATTAATAACATTTTTGTGTATATACTGAAGAGATTTCTAAAATTTATTCAATTCAGCTGTTCCACTCTGTATATTATTATACATTGACTGTGTCAAATTAGTAAAGTAGCTTGAACTTTATATAGTCTTGAACTGTAATATTATTACATCATATTGTAAAATTATTTAAAGAAAGTATCCTTGAAATTTTGACTCCTTAACTTTGCCATTCAAATGAAAATTAATAATTAAAATTTTAAAATAACAAATGCGATACATAAAAGTTATCAATTAAATTATAACTTTGGAAGAATTTAAATTTGCGGCAAAAAAATTCCGTGTGTGACCTTCTAAATTCTTTTCTACTGGTCAAAATAACTTCTGTCACATATGTTTTATCTTTACATGAAATGGAACATAATTTACAAGCAAATCGATAAAAATTTGATTTGACCTGGTGTAAAAGTTATAATTTAAATTTGCGGCACTTAATTTAAAAAAAAAAACGGCGTGATCTTCCAAATTCTTTGATACTGGTCAAAATAACTTACTGTCACATATATTTTATCTTGGAATGGAATATAATTTAATAATATTTATAAGTTTAGAAATTTATTTGTTTTGTTTTGCCTCTTATTATAGGAATACGTTTACAGCTCAGCTAGTTCTGTATAAAATATTCATAACATCATTTGTTTTTGTTTTAAAATTAATAAAACCTGGAAAATGTACAATTAAAACTTACAGCAGTTTCTATAAATAATTCTGTGTCCGACTTCCCAAATTCTTTCCTACTGGTTTATATATCTTCTGTCACATATATTATATTTTGGAACGAAACATAATTTACAAGAATTCGATAAAAAAATTTGATTAAATTTAAAATATTATAAATTTAATGTATTTTTTATCTCTTTTTACACAGATACTCTCCTCACATTTGAGTTAGTTCTATATAAAATACAATATCAAATTCATTTTTTTTTTATTTTAAAATTTATAATTAGGTTTTTAAAATATAACTGAAATATTTAAACTGATGTAAAAAACGTATCAATTAAAAATTAACCTTAGAAGTTAGTATTTATATTTGAAGTACTTAAACACAAACAAAAACTGTGTGTGTGTTTAAATTCTCTTCTGTTGGTTAATTTAATAAAAATTTTTGATTAAATCTAAAATATTATTATATTTATTTGTTTTTCCTTTAACTCTTCACACAGACACTCTTACAAGTCAGCTATTTCTGTATAAAATGCAACCACACATTCGTTTATTTTTAGTTAAAAATTTATAATTAGGCATTTAAAATAAAAGTGAAAAATATTTCACGGTGTAGAAAATGAAGTAATTAGAATGAATTCTGTAAGTTACTATTTAAATTGACAGTATTTAAAAAAATAATCTGTGTGTCTTTCCAAATTCTTTCCAGCCGGCCAATTCAATAAAAAAATTTGATTAAGTCTAACTTATATTATAAATTTATTTGTTTTTTAAACTTTTTTTACGCAGATACTCTAAGAAAAATACAATCACATATTCGTTTATTTTTATTTTAAAATTTATAATTAGAATTTTAAAACAAAACTGAAATAATTAATGCGATGTACAAAACGTATCAATTAGAATAAACCCTTGAAATAAGTATTTATATCTGAAATTAAAAAAATTCTATATGTGATCTTTTAAATACTTTCCTGCTTGTTAATTTAATAAACAATTTCGATTAAATATAAAATATTATAAATTTATTTGTGTTTTAAAAGTGAAATAATCAACACGATGTAGAAAACTAATTAATTAATCTTTAAAAAAAATGTGTAGATGAATTCTTTCCTACTAGTAAATTCAATAAGAAACTTTGATTAAATGTAAAGTATTATAAATTTATTTGTTTTTTAATCCTTTTTACAAAGACAGTTAGTTCTGTGTAAAATTTAATCACCATTACAAAACTAGTTGTTTTGTTTATATCATTTAGAAAAGGTCATTTATTTTTCTCTATCAACTAAAGAGTAACTAGAGAAACTGCACTCTCATGTAAACCTTAAGTTATTATGTTGAAATATTCTAGAAGAATTTGGAAATACATTCCTGCATTTGGTAAAAAAAACCTATTGCATTAGGACAAAAGAAGTTAGTTAAAATTGCACATGATCAAGGAATAAATACTTTCAGCACGATTGAAGTTCTCTGATCGAAAATAATCATACATTTACCGTGGACCACCTACCGAGATCTACAATTTCAGCCCAGTCTTTAATTACAACCGTCGTTATTTAAAACCTAATTTATTGTAATTTCCCGTGTACCCGTTCATTATCGGTGATGATCGCCAAGTATTCGTTACATAATTCGGCGTTACGGATCATAAAGTGTTTTACGGGAGGTTTCCTAAGCTAGAATTTATTATGAGCCTCTTTTCTTGCGCCGTCCGTGTCTGGATGTAGATGATTTTTCTGTCGGGCCGAAAATTATTCGCTTGGACTTTCACTTCACGACCGTGCACACACAAATCTTCCCGCTTAAGATCAATTATTGTAAAAATAAGATACACAGCTTCAGTTCAATGACACTCGCCGTTTTGTTATAGGTAAAATGCCATTGCCTTTAAACCGTTGAATATAGCAGAGAGGTATGTATGTCTGTCAGTAACCGAACAAAGCCATTATTATAGAAACCATATGTGTTTAGTTGAATATTACTTCTCACCATAACAATAATTACATAAGACAATTACACCGAGAACGAACATAAATTAGTTAGCGCGCCATTGTTTCGATTCGATTCGAAATTATAACATCAGATCTGGGTTGGATGATTGTAACAGAATAGGTCATTAGTTTTTATTATTTGTTATTTATTATTTATCCATCTGGGTACAGAACTTTATTAAATATTTTCCACTGCAAACAATATTGATCATATTACTACTAGATTCTCACAAATTTCTTCATTCTAATTGCAGCTGTCATTGACTACAGTTAATTTATATTTACAGTTATTATATACCTGACAGAACATTGTAAAACAAAGAAGTGGACTCAAGATAAGAAATGTGAAACCGTAAATCAAAATTCAAGTGTGACCAAAAGTGTCTATCCTACAATAATCAAATTTAAATTGATTTTCCCACTTGAGTCAGTCACTACATAAAAGCTTAACAAATCACCCAAATTGGATGATTTAGGCTGTTACAAGTATGTCTCAGACCAAATAGACTAAATATAATCTGTGTCTTGAACTTTTATTGGCCTAAACCGTATATTAATGTCTCTAGTCGTGTTTGAAATAAAGCAATGGTCATTATTATACCAACTTATAACTATTTTATTTATGCAGTATCATAAAACCTACTATATTTATGTAATATATAGTATATATACTATATACTATATATTATTCTATACATTGTTTTAACTCTAATTTTGAAAGGGATTTTTAATAATCAAATATGTGTTTTTTAATTTAACATTAACACTTTGTATAATATCCCTGTTGTATTGTATTTTCCGTATATGATGTTTAACTTAAGCAGAGCCATCATTCTTTATAAATTAAATGTACACCCGTCACTAAAAAGTCACTACTTGTCCTCACTGTTCTGTCCTCCCAAAGAATGAGTTCCCATATAAGTCAAAATTGGACTTTCACTTTATTATTAGAAACTAGGGATTTTTTTGTAGATATGGGGTCAAATGAACCCTCATCCACTAACCATCTACTCACAGTACTTGAACTAATTTCAGCAAGTCTCCAGGTTGCCTTTAAATTCAGTTGATGATAAGATTAAATTTTCTTTTGACATTCGAATTATCCTGTTATCGATTTTCCGACCTTTCACTAAATTTTTTAATAAAGCATGATACGATTGACTTATTGAGCCAAAAACTCTTAACCAATCTCTTCTTGTTTCCGTCGATGTTTGTAAGGCTGGATTATAATTTTTTTAATAGTTGTACTTCGACAAATGATTATATAGAGCAGTGAAAGACCATAATTTAAGTAGTAGACCACATATTTTTAATATATTTTTGCTATAATTATGACCAATACTATGTTTTCGGAAATTGAATTTGGCATATTTCAAGGTAATGCAATTTTTATTTATTGATAAGTGTTAAAAATAAATTTTAATACGATTAACTTTTTTTTTTTCAAATGGAAAACATAATTGAATTTGTCTAAGAAACATGAGAATAAAAGCAAGATTTTTAAAAATATGTTATTTGTTTTATATTAAATTTTCATTTTTCAAGATATAAAAATATTGTTGGTAAATTTTAAGATAATTGTTGTAAAGGAATGCAATTTATTTTGCAAAATACTTCTTCTAGAGACAACAATATTAAATATCTCGAAATTTACAAGGAATGTTGTTATATCAAAATGCTGTTTAAGGCAATCGACGTTTTAAAAAAATTGAACTCTTAGATACTAGACAGATTGAGTTACACTGTATTTTAGAAAGGACATAAATATGACAGCACAGATTTTAATTAATTTAAAATTAAAAATTACAAAATAACTAAATTATATATTCTTATATAATTGTTTTTTTTATATATTTCTTCAGCAATTATTATCTTAAATTTTCAGTTGTAAAGAGTCACTTAATTTAACGACCATGGTATTGTATAGAGTATTAAAAAAATGTCAAAAACTTTAAGGGGGCCTAATATATATAAAACACGATGAAAATCATAATCTAATCTAATCTGTGACAATTGAAATGAGCCTTACGTGATTAATTGTATTAAACAATTTCCGCGTGGAAAATTGAATTGAATATTACATTTAATTTTAAATAGTTTTTCAGCAACGCCCACGACATTCCCCCCATTATTTTTTTACATTCAGATTGATCACTATAATCGACACGTTTAGACGATTTATGTTAATCAATATTTAATACCGATGGACCACGATGTAAAAAACGGCTAGTCATTTATTTAAATGATTTTGATTTCCGAATGTATAATTATGCTTTTAGTTGTGACTCAAGACCCGTAAATAATGTGTAAACTGCTGTGAATGTGTTAATTTTTACCTGAGGTTATTCCACGTCATTTGAATTTGACCGTGGAGACGGGAGAAGTGGATCCATAAAAAAAGTGAATATTATTTCCGAGTCTTCGAGACTTAGGCTGTGCGCACTCAAATTGCCTCATTATTTTGGATTTTTTATCGATGTACTGTTTTTGTACATAAATTACATAATTTTTCTTGTAGAGGTTTAACCGCGAGTCGGTGCGACGAAAGCTGTTGCTTCTTTCGGTGTTAGTGACTTTGTCTTTGTAACTCTTGAGCCTCTAAAAATGGATATAAACGGAAGAATGTTGACTGGGAAACAACAAACTGTACGATTCGCAAAAACCGTTTAATTTAAACAATTGCATTAACCCAGTAATAATATATAACTAAACGGGCATTTTATTATGATTAAAAACACGGAATGCGACAATAAAATCAGCTCCGGTTGATTTTTATTGTGCGTAACATTCGGCCTATCTATAAAATTTACACATAAATAAAATGAGATATCATTTCGATACCGCTAAATTACCATTCGTAATGTTCCATTTTGAATACTGTGCGTTTTGGGAAATACATTGTAAACTGCAATCCACCAAAATAAAAATAAAAAACGCGGAGGTCGCGTTGCCACTCCGATATTAAATTATTTTGTAGTCATATTGGTGGTTTTATGGCGCTTTATCACGCATTTCGCCCATAAAAGTTCCAACAAACTGTAAATAATTATTTGCGGGCGGACGAAAAAATGGTAAGAGAAAAATAGTGAAATGTGACGGTGAGATGTCAGGTCGGAAATCGTATGTGAAATTTATTTGGCCACTTTAATAAAGAAATTTATTATTGCACATTCCTTAATGGTTAGAAAAAGAAAAAGTTTTTTATTTATTATCTGGAAAAACAATTAAAATTGATCGTCTAATTTAAATAAATAAAAGAAATGAAGAAGTAAATACCTGAACCTGGGAAACTTTATCTAATAAAACAAATTCTACGGTTGCAATGCTTCTCACAAAATGTTACTTAACACCTTCATCTACTTGGATCTTCATTTATC
Source organism: Aethina tumida (assembly GCF_024364675.1). Taxonomy (NCBI): domain Eukaryota; kingdom Metazoa; phylum Arthropoda; class Insecta; order Coleoptera; family Nitidulidae; genus Aethina; species Aethina tumida. Next base: position 57,623,636 of record NC_065435.1, on the reverse strand, counting down.
TCAGTTAAAAATAAAAACACCATTCAGTGTGATGATGGCGCGGTACGTTTTATCTTATAAATTAATTTGTAGGAGGTAAATGAAGCTCTATATATAATGTTTCCTAATAATTTCTTTCAATGTGTATATTAAACGTTAAGGAGCTTTTATCGTCTAATCTTCCAGAAACAATTTTGAATTAAATTTTGTTATCAATAATTCACTGTGAATATATTATTTTAAATCTTAACAATCTTTTTAATCTAATCTTTCTAGAAATAATTTTAAATGAAATTTTGACGCCAACTCATCCACATTTTTGAGGTGGAAAAGCTAGTACTATCAATTTTGAATGCAATTAATTATGTTGAATTAAATACATAACAATAAGAAAGTGATTCTGTTACAATGTAGTATTTTAAATCTTAACAATATTTTCTTAATCTGCTCTTGTAAAAATAATCTGGAATAAAAATTTAGTACCAACTCTTATACATTACTGGATGGTTTATAAACCTCAATTGTAATTAATTATGTCTAAAAAATGCATATTAAAAGTTTAACACTAAGAAAGATATTTTTTGGTACTAACTTTTGTACATTACTGAGGTGGTTTATAAATCTTAATTACAATTAATTATGTCTTAAAAATACATATTAAAAATCTGACAATAAGAAAGAGAAACTGATTCAATATATTATTTTAAAATGTTAACAATCTTTTTAATCTAATCTTTCTAGAAATAATTTAAATGAACTTTTGACGCCAACTCATCCACATTTTTGAGATGGAAAAACTAGTACTATCAATTTTGAATGCAATTAATTATGTTGAATTGAATACCTAACAATAAGAAAGTGGTTCTGATTCAATATATTATTTTAAATCTTTACAATATTTTCTTAATCTGCTCTTGTAAAAATAATCTAGAATAAAAATTTAGTACCAACTCTTATACATTACTGAGGTGGTTTATAAACCTCAATTGTAATTAATTATGTCTAAAAAATGCGTGTTAAAAGTTTAACAGTAAGAATGATATTCTGTTTTAATACACTATTTTAAATCTTAACGATATTTTTTAATATGATCTTCTGGAAATAATTTGGAATGAAATTTTGGCACTAATTCTTGTACATTACTGAGGTGTTTTATAAATCTTAATTACAATTAATTATGTCTCAAAAATGCATATTAAAAGTCTGACAATAAGAAAGAGATTCTGATTCAACATATTATTTTAAATATTAACATTTTTTAATCTGATATTTTAGAAATAATTTGGAATGAAAATTTGGTACCAACTCTTGAACATTACTGAGGTGGTTTTGAAATCTTAATTACGATTAATTATGTCCCAAAAATTCTGTCTGGCTAAGATATCCTGATTCAATATATTATTTCAAACATTAACATCACTTATTAATCTGATCTTCTAGAAATAATTTAGAATGAAATTTTTGGTACCAACTCTTTAACATTACTGAGGTCGTTTATAAATCTTAATTACTATTAATTATGTCTCAAAAATACATATCAAAAGATTGACAATAAGAAAGAGATTCTGATTCAATATATTATTTTAAATCATAACAACATTTTTTAATATAGTGTTCTAGAAATAATTTGGAATTAAATTTTGGTACCAACTCTTGTACATTACTGAGGTAGTTTGTATATCATTAATTGCAATTAATGATGTCCCCAAAAATGCATATTAAAAACTTGACAATTAGAAAGAGATTCTGATTCAGTATATTATTTTAAATATTAACATTTTTTAATCTGATATTCTAGAAATAATTTGTAATGAAATTTTGTTACCAACTCTTGTACATTATTAAGGTGGTTTATAAATCTTAATTGCTATTAATTATGTCCCAAAAATGCATATTAAAAGTGTAACAGTAGGAAAGAGATTCTGAATCAATATATTACTTAACTTATTTATATTATTGAGGTGGACAAGTACCATCAATCTTTATTTCAAACATGTCCCAAAATTGCGTATTAAATATCACACAATAAAAATGTGATTCCCAAAGTTGCATACGAAAATATCTAATAAGGTGAAAGTGACTTAGATTCCTCTATTCCCTGTGACTGAGTTTAGCACACCTTGTGGTGGTTACGGGCCTCGGTCGGGCACCACTTGCCGCCGTGTGTTGAAATTCTTTGTGGTAGTTCGACCTTAACCCACAAGCACGGCAAGCCTTCCAAGGAGAAAAAGGCGGCGCGGCAGATAACAACGACCAACTTCCCTCCCACCACGCCACAAATTACACGTTGTGCCGACTGGTTGTTTTGATTTGTGCTCTATCGTCCTATCTAACTAATTCCATCTACTGAGTGTTTTCTCGTTCCGTTCCGTGAGCCGGACGCGGTGCTTATTAATTGATGTGAGAATTCGACGATAGTTTTCACGCTACGTTACGGACCAGCTGCCCGTACGTCCTGCGCCGCACCGTTCCATTGCCGCGGATTTTCTGCCATCTAGATACAAGACGCCCGTTCCGTGAAAAAGAAACGGGCGGCATTTTCACGGGCCACGGTTCATTTACCAATTGATTAATATTGGTTTGTTCCGTCCGCTTGTGGGCGTTCGCAGCCATCAAAAGTGACTTACAAGCCAGATGATTTTTCCAAGGAATTTCTTTTGACTTACTGCCATGTATTCTATTAATGGGTATATATTTGAATAATTTTTAGGTTGTTGATTATATAAATTAATAAATACTTGATGACAAGTATAATTTGATAATATATCAATTAGGAGAAAGTCCGGTATGTTGTCCAATCAAGCGGTCCGAATTCAAATCTGGGAATACCAAAAACTTTGCAAATAACTTCATGCATATGCAAGATGTCGCGTTCTTCATTTAAAAATACAAGAAGTAGTATTTTATTAAGGGTAGTTATTAAAACTGTCTCCTTCAGTTTAAATCATATATAACTTACCAATTTAAGTTTTCTTATTAAGAAACTGAATTAAGGATAATGCATCTGTTACACATACAAATAAAATGAATATGTAAAATATAATAACTAAAATTACATCCATTAATATTGGCTGAAGAGGAAGAGACAATACAAATTATGAAATTTAATTTTATATTTATTTCGGAGTTCGACAATATTGCAGGTTTAGAGACGATAAAACATACTTTATGATATATTATTGCCATACTGACAAAACAATGATCATTCTGGAGGTAAAGACTAGAATTGTTAGAAGAGTAATTACAGCTAACAATAAGTAAATATTTTTTAATGGTTTCCCACATTCTAACTGTAAACTTTGACTTGTATCTCTAACATTTTAAAGTAAAAGTTGTTGAATGTGGTTACAATTTTGTACTTCAAAAGTTGTGTTTTGGGTATCTTAATTTCTCAATGATTATTGTTGCCTTGAACAGGTTAAAGAGATTGAAAATGTTAGCAAAACATGGAAAAATGTTTAATTGTATCAAAGTACATATTACTTGCCCTTACCACCCCTTTTCGTGATAACTTGCCTACATTACTGAGATGAACAACCAATAGAAATTAATCTTCATTGTAATTAATTCTGACCGAAAATTGCGTTTTAAAGTTAATAATCAGTTAAACAGCACAATCTACATGGGAAAAATGTCTAGTTAATAATTTAATTGTATCACTTGTTCTTATCGCCCTTCTTTATTTATTGGAATGAAGAAATTTTGGTGGTAACTCATCTACGTTGCTGAGGTAGTACTTTAATCATTTAATCCTTATAATCCTTATGGGGAAGATGTTTTAGTTAATTATCTAATTATAGCAAAATACATTATATCACTTAACCTTATCTCTCCCACATATTTATTTCAATGAAGAAGTTGAAATTAGGTGATAACTCAGTTAAGTTGTAGAGTTGGATAAACAGTATTACAAATCTTAAAAGCAATTAATTATGTCAAAAACTTGCATATTAAAAGTTTAACAATAAGAAAATGAATTTGGTTTCATATATTGTTTTAAATGTTAACAATCATTTAATCTTCACAATCCATATGGGAAAAATGTTCTGGTTAATTATCTAATTATACCAGAATACTTTATATCACCACTCTATTTATTCATTTGAACCAAGAAGTTTTGGTGTTAACAGTTGTGGAGTTGGATGGTTATCCTACACAGTACTACAAATCTTAATTGCAATTAATTATGTCAGAAAATTGCGAATTAAAAGTCTGACAACAAGAAAATGATTCTGGATTCATATATCATGTTAACTGTTAACAATTATTTAATACGCACGATCCATATGTGAAAAATGTTCTGGTTAATTATCTAATTGTACTAAAATACATTATATCACTTAGCCTTACCTCTCCCATTTATTAATTTGAATCAAGAAGTTTTGGTGCTAACTCATCCATGTTAAGTTACTGATGTGGACAACGAGGACTACAAATCTTAACAATAAGAAAATGAATTTGGTTTCATATATTATTTTAAATGTTAACAATCATTTAATCCTCACAATCCATATGGGAAAAATCTTCTGGCTAATTATCTAATTATACCAGAATACTTTATATCACCACTCTATTTATTCATTTGAATCAAGAAGTTTTGGTGTTAACAGTTGTGGAGTTGGATGCTTATCCTACACAGTACTACAAATCTTAATTACAATTAATTATGTCAAAAAATTGTACATTAAAAGTCTAACAATATCATAATATATTAATTAATATATTAATATTAATATTATTAATCAATTCAAATTATACAAATCTTAATTAATAATTAATTATAATTAATAATAATAATTTAATAATTATATAAATCTTAATTGCAATTAATTATTTGTAAAAATTGCATATTAACACACTATAAGCGGGTCGGGTAAAAATACCCGAGAACTGTTGATTGTTAGCAGGCCGGGTAATTTTTACCTTTTTGAATGTACTTACTTTAAAAGCGGGGTGAGATAATTCTACTCTATTGGTCTACATAAGGAACTGAAAGAATTATCTCTTATTTTTTGTTTTCATTCAACAATTTAGTTTGGACTGTTTTGCTACCCGGCTATAGTGTGTTAATAGCCTAACAATTAGAAAATGATTCTGGTTTCATATATTATATTAAATGTTAACAATCATTTAATCTACACAATGCATGTAGGAAAAATGTGGTTAATTATCTAATAGTATCAAAATTCATAACATCATTTACACTTTCCTTTCCTATTTGTTTGTTTGAATAAAGAAGTTTTGGTGGTAATTCATCTAAATTGCTGAGGATGGACAACCAGTATTAAAAATCTCAATAACAATGAATTATGTCAAAAATTGCACGTTCTAACAATAAGAAAGTAATTATGGTTTACTACATTAATTTAAAAGTTAATACTCTTTTAATCAGTAGAATTTATGTTCTGATTGATTGATGTATACAGGTCTTACCACCACCCCTTCAGAAAATTAATAATCTTTGATATTTTCTATTTTTTTTTTTGAATAAATATAATTTTAGATATGTTAGTTACGCCCCTCATTTAATTGTAGTATTCCATATTCCCGCAAAGCGTATTCTAAATTCCAGGCTACTAAATTCATTATTTAATATAACAAATTGCTGTTCATGTGGTCACATATAAATAATTCGGCTTGGTGGGATCGGCATAATAAAAACAGTCTCGCATTTCGGATTTTATTTCCACCAAGCTTTCACACAGATTTCCACAACGCACGCGGTCCGTTGTCACACTCACAATAACAAAAGATTAATTTGTGACATTGTGTGTATTTACAGCACGATTAAAATACCGGCGGTTTTGTGTGCAGACCAATTAATTATCGGCCATTTAATTATAATCTGCAAAGTACGCGTATACGTAGACAGAATAATGTATAATTAAAAATAAATTAAACTATGCCAATAGCACACATTTAGATTCCTGATAAAATTTAATGTAATTACATTTATTCCAAACAGGATCCGGCTGTAATTCTGCGAATCACCGACAATATTTTATTATCGGTGCACGAAAAAAATTAACCGCGTACAGACCAATTGCAGATACTATCGTGATTTATAATAGTTTTTCAGGAATACTACGCAATGAATAAGAGACTTAACTGTTACTAGTCGTATATGGTGTTTTAATTAAGATCGTGCGTTAATGTCCTCGCTGATATTTTTATTAATCAGTCAGAAGAACTGCTTTTTAGCTCTTTCGCCCATAATTATCCCACTAGTCGAAGAAGAATCTGTTACGGCCTAATTGGTAAAATTTACCCGTTTTTCTTGTGGTACCATCACCGATTTGTTCACATCCATTCCTTTAATACGTCCCAGTCGATTCTGAGTTCAGCGCTATTGACACAAGTTCAAATGCAATTTTAACAACTTGCGTTGAATAAATTTCAGACCATCTCGACAGTCCAAACAGGTCTTGGCTAGCGGCGTGGGTATGGACGATTTTCTTCCTCGTTTCTTCTAATTAATTACTTTTATTATTGCCAGGTAGTTATTAGGCACACTCAGTTTTTCATGTCGATTCGCTTTTTCATTTGCCATTTGAAATTGACACGCTTTGAGAATAATTATGCTAATCTGTCTTTCCGCATAAAGTTAGTTTTTTTTTTCTGTTTGCGAACAGATCGCAAGTCCTGATTATCATCGTAATTATATTAATGAATTGCTAATGAATCCCTGAACAACGACCATTTTTAATATTTACATTTCATTCTATGGATCAAAGGAACAGGCTGTTTTATCCATATTTGTCCATCGTCTGATCCAATTGACAATTAATTTGATATTAGTGAAAAAAATTGATATTTTTGATTTTGATATTTTTAGGTTTGCTTTGATAAAATTTAATATAACCACAATACACATAACATATTACCAATCTAAAAATTTAAATTGGTAGCTGTAGCTCACGTGTTTGAATGATTTTTTTTTGTATACAAATACTGAATGTGAAATTCTTTAAAATTTATATTAGGACAGGTACTACTCCAAAAAAATATCTAGTTGGAATTGAATTTTATTTATTATTTTCTTTGTCCTTCTGTTAACGATTTCTTTGATTGTGGTGTCTTCTATGCAACTAGTCGAGACACAGAAAAATCAGAAAGGAAGGTAAAATAAGTCAATAATTTAATTATTAAAAAATTAGAGAAACTGGAGTTTGAGTATCTATAACTGGACAATTCAAATGTTATTGTCAACTAAAATTAAAGCCAACCTGGAGGAAATGGGACTTACTGAAATTAGATCAAGGACTGTGAGAAGATGGTTAGTCCAATTTTGGCTTGACTAGGATCACAGAACGTTTGCTTATGCTATGGGGATGTTTCAATTCTTCTGTCGTAGGTCCCCTTAAACAAATTGATGTACATCAATGTACATTGATATATCAAGTAACAATTTGCTTCCACAAATTGAAGAAGTGATACTGTTAATAAGTATGTTTCAACAAAATTGTAACGGATTGTGCTTAAAGACTAAAACGTCGATCTTTTGTCTTACCCATCCCAATCTCTAGATATCAGCCCTATAGAAAACTTGTGAGATCACGTTTGTAACCAAATTCGACATATAAATTTTACAAATTTAAAAGAGCTATAAATAGATTTTAAAAAGTTTTAAGTTGTTACAGTAATAACCACTGTATTTCAGTAACTATTAAAGTGGATAAACTAATTATTTAACTTAAATATTAACTTTATTTTTTATTTAATTTTCTAGCAATATGACATAATTTCAGTAGTCCTTATCATTGAGATTGGAAGATTCCCTCTACCATTATGGATGGTACATTACAATGCACAATTGACTCCATTGGTCTCACATAACAATTAATAACAAATATTAATATATTTGAAAATATATAAATAAAGTTACTGTAATAACATTATTAAGTTAGTACCTACATGCTTCATCATTTTTTCTCAATAAATTAATATTTTTATATTATCTAAATGCACACTCAATATATATATTTAACTTAATGTTACACTGGAATTTTACTTTGACAAAATTTAAAGTAACAATAACTTACTAATCTGAATATTTATATAGGTAGCTCAGTCTCTCAACGATCTTTTTGTATTCAAATACCTAATGCATTAATGTATGCTCCAAATGGGTTTCAATCAAACACAGTTTACAATGGAAATTACCTAATTGTTTCATCACAGTCGTATAATATCTAGGAGGAATTTTATCTTGATATTGAATAACGTCCAACTTGCTCCGAGTCGTTCCCATAAATCACTCTTGCTAAGCCAAAAGGGGTTTGGTCGGCCTCTTATGATGAGAAAATGCTTATCTCAATCTCGCTCACCGGCTATCTCCGTAAAGAAGCGTAATTGGTCTGTTTTCTGCAACAATAAAACAGTGGCGTGCAACAATTTTTGAAGTCGCCAAAAAAAACCCAAAACAATAAGAAAAAGTCAACATTCCAGTAATATGGAAGGCCAACGCTAATTGCAAGTTTTTGGTTCTTTATGGTTGGCGCATGGCATAGTAGCGTCGAATAAAGCCACTCGCTTGGATTTGTAGTGTTGTGGTCGGAGAATCTCGGACACCTGAATAGTGGACAGGGCAACAGCTTGCAACAGCACATCTGAATGGAACCTGCTCGAGTCAAGTACCTCTTGCCTCTGCCATGATAAATACCTTGAGCTTAAGGCTCCCGTTGCAGAATAACGACCAGATACTGACGCCAGATAACGCACACACACAAACACACACACACACAAGTTCACATACACGTACACGTACAACATACGTGGATACACACTCAAATGCATAATCTAGTTGGGATTGTGTTTGTATTACTATTCTCTTTGTTCTAATTAATTATACGTACGATTTCTTTCAGCTGGACCCCAATAACCGAGAACAAAGAATCGAAGGTTCTGAAATCTGAAAATTTAGAATACAACAATGTTTTGTAGCAATGTGATAGTGTATAAATAGATGTGTATAGCAATAAACATTATATTGGAAAGCATAACTGATTGCAACGTTGTCACACAACTTAATATGTTGAAATATTAATGTATTTTTTAATATCTTAGAAACCACATAAATAAGTTGGATAGTTGTCGTAATGCCATTGTTAATTAAAAATTTAGTACCCACTTCAACCACTTTTTTTTCAATAAATTAGGATTTCTGTAATATCTAAATGTCCATTCATACAATTTTAAATTATTGTAGGGTTATAATAGAATACTTGAGACTCATTTTAAGGGAGATATGTTATGTAGAGGCAAAAAAATCACTTCTTTCCTACAGATAACAGAAACGATATTTAATTCAATGTTATTAATAGATAGGAAACAAAACACTCAATTGGAAATACAATAAGAAAATGTTCTAACTAGAAAACAACTTTTATAGACAAATAAATTGGAAGAATCAGTAAATTAAATTATTTCTTGTCTTCTAGAATAATAAAAAATGAATTAGTTGAGTCATACAATATCAGTGTATCTAGCGGAACAATCATACGTCAATTGAAAGTACAAAACTTTCGTTCACCATTTTCTAAATGAATGTTTGGACCCTACAAAACCTTTGAAACACTATCAACGAAATGTTATAGTTTGGAATTCTTTTCTTGGCATGGTATAGGACCATTGTTGAACTGTTTCATGTACAGAGATATCATAAGAGACGTAAGAAACATTAACGATTATTTACTAGTTACATGGATTTTTATGCATAATAATAATTCGAAGTAAGAGTCCAAATTTGTTAGAAAGCCTGGATCTAAATCCAATTGAAAATTTATGGAATAACATGCAGTTTCTACCAAAAGTCGCTAAATTTAGATGAATTGTGGTTATTAGTAATTATTAGTCGAGGAATTTAATTTCAAACGACCATTAACAATATCTCGTTGAATACTCAACAAAATACAAAAAAAAATTAAGTATAATTTGTTTAATAAATATCTCAACATAACTGAAATTGGCATAAAAATTTATTAACAAAATTAAAATTCTAGAGGATAAATTTTTCGTTTAATAGAATAGTATCAGATGGTAAGAAAAAACGTTCACCGTTCTCCAAATAAAAGTTTGGACTCTACAAAACTTTTGAAACACTATCAACGAAATGTTATGGTTTGAAGTTCTTTTCTTGGCATGGTACAGGACCATTGTTGAACTGTTTCATGTACAGAGATATCATAAGAGAAGTAAGAAACATTAACGATTATTTACTAGTTACATGGATTTTTATGCATAATAATAATTCGAAGTATGCGTCCAAATTTGTTAGAAAGCCCGGATCTAAATCCAATTGAAAATTTATGGAATAACATGCAGTTTCTACCAAAAGTCGTTAAATTTAGATGAATTGTGGTTATTACATTTAATTTGAGAAAACACGATTTTGATTTAAATAGAAAATGAATAACTGTAGAAATTATTTTATATTTAATTAGATGTGCATTTCCATATTAACAAAGTAATGGCTATTACTTTTGCCACCACTATGCTTCCAATATGGAATCAAAAAAATTAGAATTATACCAATGGCATAATCTAGTTAGAATTGATTTGCATTATTATCTTCTTTGTTCTCTTAGTTAACACATGAATAATTAATATTAATATATATTATTACTAAAAATTTAGTAATTATTTAGATGACAAATCATTGTATATTTTAATATTTTGTTAACAGTTTAATTAGATTATTTTATTTTAGACAATATATTGTACTTTTTTACTGAAGATGATAATTAATTATAATTTTCTAATTACTGAATTATAAAATATATTAAAATAATATTTTAATAAAATTTCCTTACCATTATTTTTACCATTTTTTTTTGTTTTTTTATAATGATTTTTTTGTATGTATTGGTTGGTTCTATTAAAAAATGTCACAGCTTAAAAGACGGAAACGAGTTTTTCTAGATTGGATTAGATTGAAAGGACCCACATGTAAATCATTCCATGCTTACCAAATAAAATGAACAGTCGTCAAAAATAATCAAATAAATTACATGTATTTTAACCGTTAATGACAAAGATTTAGTTCACGTGAGAACGTCGCTTCGATCATATCTGCAAGTAATTATTCCGCAATACAAAAGAAATATATAATTAAATAATTTTGTATTTAACAAGTGCATGTAAAAAATACTGCAATGCTCATCGACGATAACATCTTGTTTTCGTTCACGTACTTCACGTAGAACTAAAAATTCTGGCAGAATCCAACGCGGTAACAAATCCAAAAATAGATCACACAACCGAACACACAGCCATTATATTTTACTACCCCATTAGCGTATGCAGACGAAACAAAAAGGTTCCAAAAACGTTTTTATAGTTCGGTTATCCGGAGCTAGTGTGCGTCTTTCATCACGTGTCTACGGACTATTTACCCGAAGAATTTATTAAAACTTCCACGGAGATGGTTAGCAGATTGGGTCGGGCCCTTTTTGATCCAGAGGCGTATTAGCGCAGCCCCGGCCGTAAATATTTACTGGCCAAATTACTATTAGTCTGTCCGATTTAGATTTATAATGCATTAAAGAGAGTGTCCCGTGATATTTATAGTGTGATCTAGTTGAAAGGCGTTCATTATACAATTCGTGCAGAATGTAGCGTATGTCTTCATGTATGTGGGCCGGTTTAACATACAAGGTTATATTTATGGTTGTGTTCCTGGGTATATAGCGAGGATTTACGGCGATTATTAGAGTTCATAAAGTAATTGCTTTTTTGAATAAATTATTTTCCATGTAAGTGATCTAGTGGGGTGGATGGTGCGGCGACATTAATCACATTCAAACGTACGACCATGCCAACGGAATAAATTTATATAAGATGATAATCCTACAAGTGTATGGACGAGAGAAAGAAAAATGTTTATTACGAGTATAGTAATCTTTGTTTATAGCGGTCGCCATTTTTGACACGTCGAATAAATTTCATGGTCGGCCTTCATTTAATAATGTGGACCGCCTCCCCGTTAAACGCCGTAATTATATGGAGTGTGCAAAAAAAGTGATTTGATTTATATAAAAAAAATAAGGTTTTTTCTAATTTAATTTTGCTAAACCGTGTTATTTGCTGATTGGGTGTCATTATAATAATGATGACGCAGAGGTGCATACGCAAATGCTAAGAAAAATCCGGACGCACATTAATAAACCATTAGTGGAGTTATTCAGATTCGATTTAATGCCTGGAATACGAAATGGTGTTTTTTGTTTTTAGTTGGTTCACTCACACTTGAAACGTACTGCAAATACCAAATTACAAAATGTCCGTCGCCTGAATATTTATGAACATTTATATGTGTATCATATGGGTGCGTGACAACTTTTTCCTTTATCATTGACTTTTATTAATAGACTTTGAAGGTAATTTACTGGGGCTTATCTCGTGAAAAAACATGTAAAAATTAATCATTGGAAAATGCAGTCGATTTTCTGCGAAATAAATCACGTGCGCAACTATTTCTGTTATTACGAAGCTATTTATTTACCAGGCTAACTAACTGAAACACCGTTTCGTGTTGAGTTTTTCAGGTTGGTTCATTTGACGAATTAAAATCACAATATTGACAGTGCACAAGGAATGTATAATGACGTAGCGTATTCGCCCGTCCGACGTTCAATCTAAACAATACCGGTAATTTTTAATTAAGATATATTGTTAATTTTCCGGATAGAAATTAATTAACGTGACAAATGAATAGATTAATGATAGAAAGGCTGTCACAAAACTAAAGTTGCCCGGCAGGAAACGTAATTTATACATGAATTTATAATTAATCCTGCCTCGAATCACCATGCAAGATCGTGTTTTGTAAAATTAATTAAGGTACTTAAAAAATATGTGGTTTTAAATAATTTGAACACAGGATTTTATGTGGATAATATTTTGAACGTTTACTTCACTTCTGCAATGTGATTTATGGCCGGCAATATTTTATCTGGATAAGTGTTGTGGTAGCATATTATTCAAATAGAAAATATCTATTCAAAAAATGATGTGAAAGTTGTATTGAATGATTGTAGTTTCATGTCCTGACCTTTTCCATGCATTTCCTATTTGTATATTTTTTCAGTATTGTCATTATTATACATTTTCGTTTAGCGTATTTAAATGTTTAAGATATACAGTAAGGAACATCTAAATAAAAAAAATCTGACACTTTCACAACACAATTTTAGATTCACTTTATTCTCTATTCGAAAATGTAATTTTCTTAATTTATTCCAAACATTAATGTTAAAAAAAATTAAAATTGGCAGCTGTAGGAACTGCCGATAGAAGTAAAAACATGAAATTTCATAATGTTTGCATTAAAATTATCAACATCAATCTGGTTTTCACATCTATTGACACTCCGAGCAACAATTATGTGCATGATTATGTGGTTTTTTATTATTCAAATATATTACGGACTGTACATGACAAAATATGAATACAATTCAACTGAAATAACAATTAATATAAAATCATATTATTTATGGATAGTATTTGTATTTACTTAAATTTCAATGTACTTGATTTTTAACATTATTTTAATGGTTTGCATCATTGTCATCATTAATTTCAACAATACTTAGACTTTTTGTACTTTCAATTATTTCATTTTGTTCTAAAAAACTAAGAAACGAAAATGTTTGATTCAAATTCATCTAAGTATCGCGTAAAAACGGCATCGATTGTCGTTTTATATTTTGTAGTACTGAGTTTTCGATCATTGGACATTCAAATAATAATCAAACAAAAACAACAATGTTTCAACAATTCACAGTATATAAACATTAAATTTTTCCATTCAATTCCACTTATAAGATATACACAGCACTATACGTCAGCTGTATAGCTACAGATATACTGGTATAAGCATGTCGGTGACGCGAACGCACGAGATTTGACCCATCCAAAAAGTGTCTAAGGCGCACACCACACTGCGCGTACGCCAGTCATGAGAATGTCGGTGACGTGAACACATTGGATTTTCCTCTACCAAAAGTGCCCAACGCGGCTAAAAAAGTTTTCACCTCAATAATCATAAACAATATCCAATAAGTAATATTGTTCTTGATAATTTTGTGTCATTAGTTTGTGTTTGTGTTGGACATTTTTGACATTTTAAATGGTGCATGACCAATCTATCAAGTTTTTCGTTGCTGGATGTCATCTCATAATTAAAAATTGACGTCTTTCAGGATATTTTATAAATGATCACAATCAAAAATAATGAATTTATTCCATTTGACTATTCTATATTATATACAGATTAATAGACGTAGAGTCTCGTTAGTTTATTAAAATCTGAATAATGAATCGTTACACATATCTAAGTTATAAATTTTTTGTGTAGTTTTGCCTCTTGTAGAATCTTTAATATGAAGAAGACCATCATTTTTTTTACAAATTAAATTTAGACTGGTCACTAAAAACTACTCCTGCCGACTGTGCTATGGTCTAGTAATTCTAAGCAAGTCAAGACATTATTAGAAGCAACTAGGGTATTTTTTGTAGATCTACTATCAATCGAACTACTATTCACTAACCATCTTCTCATAGTCCTTGAACTAATTTCATCAAGTTCTATTTCTTCCAGGTTGGCTTTAATTTCAGCTGACAATTAGATTGGTTTGTTTTTTCAAGTCTTTCAAGTTTTCTTTCTCATACAATTTTTTTCGTAGCTACCACTCGGCCACTTTACGCATTACTTAAGGAATAAAATTAGATTGATCAGTTACACACTGTGAAAAACTGTAAATATTATACGTACTGCCATCCAATTCAAGTAGTACAGCTCATATTTTTGATATGATTTGATTGATATTAGTTTAAGTTACTATAATTATGGCCACTACTGTAAATCTAAATAAAATTTATATAATATAGTAAATATAGAATATACATTTGTTGTTGTTACTTTTTCAATATTACTTTCTATCAAACTTCTTTGTCATTCTTTAGCGAATATCTTTATATAGTATTGGCCATAATACTTGGAATTTTTGAAAATTTCGTTTTAAAATGTACCTACCTAATGAATATTGAAATTGTTGATACTTTTAGTAGGACACCTAGGAGTTTGGGAAACCATCCTACTATTTTAATATTTTGCTTTAATTATTTTTTTTATATTATTTTAACTAAAATACAGCTGAACTATGCTATTAAATAAAATAAATATTTTATTATTTTTTAACAAATAAAAAACTTATTTTATTGTCATATCATATTAATATTTTGTGTGACACCCTTTGGCTTTTGTAAGTGCTTCACATTTTTTGGGCATGGATTCTATCAATTTACGAATTTACCTCTGTTCTACTGAATACCATCCTCACACAATTTTTCGGCTTTGTTTCCTATATTAGTATCCCTGATTTTGTGTTTAAGAACATCCCACAGATTCTCAATAGAGTTAATTTCGGGACTTTGTGCCGGTCACTTAATTACTTCGATCTTTTTCGTTAAAAACCAATCCTCAACCAATTTTGAGGTGTTTTTTGGATAACGTATTTGAGATATATGCCATATAGGTACAACTATATCTCTAAAACATTACTAAGGATGTCTCTATAAACGAGCCGATCCATTATGCCTTCTATACGGTGAATTGGACCAACGCCAATTACCGATTATCCTCCACGTTTAACAGTTGACAATATATTCTTTATTCAATCGTTCACCTTTCGAATGTCGAACATGAACAATACCGTCACTGTTAAACAGGTTAAACTTACATTCGTCACTCCAAACAATACTTTTCCAGTCGTTCACTGTCCACCCAATGAGCAAGACCAAGAGGTCTGGCTGCGATGTTCTTCTTTCATGGAAGTGGTTTCTTTGCGGGCATACAACGTTTTAATCCAGAATCCAAAAGTCTTACTTATAACTTATAATCCTAGTAGAATTCCCAGATGGTCCAGATTGGTTCATAACAGCGGAAATTTGAGCAGATGATAAGAATGGATCGGCTTCAGCAATACGCACAATTTATTTATCATGACGTTGGGTAGTTTTTCGTGGTCCACCTGAATATTTACCAGGTGCTGTATTTTCAAATTATTTCCAAAATAGTGAAATTTCCAATTACTTAACACCTCTTTTATTAAAATCTAATATTTTTTACACAACACCAAACCAACAAATTTGCCTTTACCCGTTTTAATGAAGTTATTAATATAGCATTTTTAAAAAGATCCAAGTATTTTGTCCAATCAAAAAGTTCAAATTTCATAGAATTAGTAGGTAAAATATTTAATCATTATAGTATACAATATGTCTATTATATTTTAGAATATTAATAATGTTAATTTTACTGTACAAATTTTCAAAATTTAAATAAGAAAGAAATTCCAGATATTATGGCCAATACTATATATTTTATGTAACTGTAATCGCATCAAATTTTTGTAGCCAGTGTACTTTGGACATAATAAACTAACAAAAATTAGTTGGATTAGAATCCAGTAGACTCAAGATACATTTTTTATAACAAACATTTTTGGTTATCTCCAATTGAAAATAAGTATGTAAGTGTGTTAAATCAAATTAAAAACTGAATGCCGGCATTTTGAAAAAATTAAACAATCAGTATATTTCAATTACTTTTTTTCACCATACCATAATTATTAATCTACATTATTAAACAAAATTGGTTAGTGTAGTAACAGCTGTGAAGATGGCGAGGCACAAAATCACCGATAACTATCTTGAAATTTTACTTTTGTTGAACCGTAGTTACAATAATTACAAGCTACTGACTTGCGGAACACGCGGATTGCATCAATAAGAACAAATTAGTTTTTCTTCGCCCAAATAAAAAACCGACTAATTAATATAGGCGCCCTAACATCGACCTTTTGTTCGATCACTTGGAAATTTATGGCTCAAGTTTTTCCGTCCCATTTACAGACTAATTAAACTGTTAATTGACTTGAATGGGATGGCAACGAAATCTGTACAAAACTGTTTTAATAAAATAATAAGTGAACACGATATGAATAAAACAAATCTGACTGACGCACTGGCAATTTTAATTACTCGCAGTCGTAAAGACCAGTGCCCATAACAAAGTGGTACCCGGTTGAATTTCCAATTTAAAACTACAAGTTATGCGTAGACGTGCCACAAAAACCGGCAAATACTCCAGACCGAGCATTTTTCACAATTCTTAGAACCGAGAACCTGTAACAGACGAAATGAACAAAATTCACATGGTTCCTCCTCACTGACATGAACTCGTCAACTCAGCACTGCCGCAGCGTTGCCAACTCTCATTCCTGAAAACGCCATTATAAATAATGCTTTTTTGTCGGCTTAATTGTTTAGTCATAAGTAGCATAAAGCCACTTGTTCCCGCTCTTAATTTCCAAGATAAATGTCATCATTAGAGTAAAAAACGGTACGCTTAAATAGGCGAGTTAACAACGAAAACACGAAAGCTCCAGAACTGCACTTTAAAACGTTGTCGTACTGTTTCGTTAAAGGAGCGTCCACTAAGCTCAGTGAATTGAAGGACTTGTCAGTCATTGTCCAGCCGCATCGGGTCAACCACTTTTCACGACGGTCAAACTGGGTCATGTTCCCAACCCGAAGCCAGTGCATGTGGCATGCCGGCACATTACCAACTCCATTTGATTAACGCACCCCACGGTACGCTCCACCCTTTCGCGACCACCCGATACGGGGGATGATCAAGTGGTTAATGAGATTATTTGATTTAGTGCCGTGCTCCAAAATTGTGAGAGTTTTGAGAAAATTCCTATTTTTCATACTCCTACATCAAATTTACTAATCTAATTATCTTGAAATGTGTGGAGTAAAAAAAATAGATTCATCAAAACTGACATATCTATCTGAAGAACAAAATTTAGACATAGGAAATTCGTCAGTTTTGTTAATATGAATCAAATATCAACAATAAAACCTCAAGTATCTAAATTCAAACTCAGATACTTATATATCGGTAGTATAAAAATTATACAAAAGAAATTCTTTAATTTATTTTAGTCAGTTCAGTTTCTCTACCTTATTTATTACTTTATTTATTATTAAAAAAGTATATAAATAAAAAAAATGCATCTTAATTAAGAGAAACTGAAAGAAAGCTATTTATCTATTATTGAACAAGTTTTATATTCTAGTATTATTATTATTTTATTTTTTATTTCCTTGCTTAATTTCAAGAGTCAACCAATATTTTAATAATCAAATAGTCGTAAAATTTGATTTATTATGTTTATTTAAGTCTGAATTATTGCTTCTTCTCGTTTCGAAAGTAAATAATTTAATGGATTGAGGATATAATTTATTATTTTATTTGTTATCACTATTTTTATAATTTACTTCAACTTATTTATTATTTAATATTTCATTTAATTCAGTTTCTAATTATATTAGTTCATCCTTAAACATCCTTAATTATATTTAATAAAATTATAGAATTATTTTTCAAAAATTACAATTTAATATAAAAAATCTGATCGTTTTTTAAACTTTACTTTAAATGCTAAATTATTACATTTTATAATTATTATTATTATAATTATTTATATATTTGGGATATGATTATTAGTTTTTATTCACTATTTTCTAACAACCACAATTTTCATGAAACTTGGTATATACTATTTAAATGTTTATATTTAAGAAGTGCTACTGTTGTTAATTAAACTTTTCTTACTTTCAGTTGCTGTTTTATAATTGTAAATTTCTTCTAAATAATTTGTATAATATGTATTTTTATTTAGTGTTAATATTTTAAGCTTGTTCTCGTGGTTCTCTATTTTCAGTGGCACCATTATATATTCAGTATGATACACAAAGTGTGAAATTATTGACAAATTGCAATACTTTTATATTTTTCATTATAATGTTAAGTATCGGCGTTTAACAGTATTATTTATAAATAGTTGCACATTCCGTTATCTAAAGAGAATTGCTTACATAAAAGAAATAAATACCTATTACGGAGCAAATTGCTGCCAATAATAAATTCAACGTTTTTGTACTAGAAAATATGATCGTTAACAAAGAATAACAAAAACACATTAAAGTGCTATTTTCCTCGTAACCAACTTTTACAAAACGATAATGTATTATAGACGTGCAAAGACAAATCGACTCAAATTGCCTCTAACACTTTTCTTTACACTTAAATATTAATGGTGATTTAATCGAGAAACGAAATTATGATGTTTCGAAACCATTTTTTCAAGCGCTCGTAACTAATGATGATTATTTTTATGTTTACGTATACACTTAAACAATTCCGGATTTCCCCCGTATTCCTTCGGCCCAATCAAGCTTGTCGTCCGGGCAGGCGTTTCATAACAATAAACTCCATGAATTTATTCCCTTCCGTGTGCGTGTCGCTAAATGCTTGTCGGATTAAAGTTTTTGGGTTAATCCGGTGAAGTTGTGTCGCACACGAACCGTTTTCAAAGTTAAAACCGAGTCCGCTCTGGTAAAAAACACCTGGCCGACCTCCACATTTTAAATCTGTATGGCGATTAGGCAGGCCATACTGTACATGTACGTCCATGTGACGGGACAGATTCACAAAAAATGTCTGTCTGTATAGTTAGTTTAATTGTCACGTCTAAATCCGTGTCTGATGGAATTAGATTGTATTTCGTTGGCAGTCATTTTATTTATAATGATAAGTGGTGGCAATGTACCCAATTAATTAAATTTTGAGTATTTACACGAATATTTCTCAATATTTACAAAAAAAAGAGGAAGATTGTATGAATATTTAGGATTACATAAATAATTAAAAAATATAATTATTGCAATAGAGATATTCATTGTGGAATTTCCGTCACGCATAGCATTATACTCAGTAAATAAAATTTGAAGTATTTACCCGAATATTTTCTAGATATCTCTAAAAAAATGGAATTATGTCAATCGCTAAAATTATATTTTATTATCTAATAAATAACAGAATTCTAAGAATATTGCCATATAGATATGGAATTTTGGTCATAGATGTTAATATATACGATAAATAAAACTTTGAGTACGTATTCGAATAATTTCTCGATATTAAATTAGTAAATCACTAAAAATATTTTTTATTATCTAAATAATAATAGGATATAATATGGAATTTTAATCATAGAGTAGTTTATTCGTTAACTAAAATTTTAATAATAATTATTTCTGGGTGTTTATCAAAAAATGGTGAATAAATCATACATAATTTTCAAAAAAATTATAGAATGCTAAGAATATTGTAATAAGGATATAAATGAAATATGGAATTCTGGTAAGCTATGGCATTATACTCGCTAAATAAAATTTTGAATATTTACCTGAATATATTCTCGATGTATTTTAAAAAATGGAAAAATTTTATATATATCTAGGACTATATAAATCGCTAAAAATATATTTTATTATCTAATAAATAACAGGATCCTAATAATATCGCCATATAGATATGGAATTTTAGTCATGGATGTTAGTATATCCAGTAAATAAAATTTTGCGTATATACCCGAATAATTTCTCGGTATTTGACAAAAATAGTGAATAATCATAGTTAATTTTGAAAAAAATTATAGAATGCAAAAAATATGGCAATAGCGATGTGAAATATAGAATTCTAGGCAGCCATGGCATTATACTCGTTAAATAAAATATTAAATATTTATCCGAATATTTTCTAGATATCTCTAAAAAAATGGAATTATATAAATGGCTAAAACTATATTTTATTATCTAATAAATAACAGAATCCTAACAAAATTGTCATATAGATATGGAATTTTGGTCATAGATGTTAGTATATCCGACAAATAAAACTTACGTACCCGAATAATTTCTCGATATTAAATTAGTATCACTAAAAATATTTTTTATTATCTAAATATTAATAGTATACCAAGAATATATGATATAGATTATGGAATTATAATCATAGAGTAGTTTATTCGGTATATAAAATATTAATAATAATAATTGGGTATTTGTCAAAAAATGGTGATTAAATCATATATAATTTTCAAAAAAATATAGAATGCTAAGAATATTGCAATAAGGATATGAATGAAATATGGAATTCTGGTCAGCTCTGGCGTTACACTCGCTAAATAAAATTTTGAATATTTACTTGAATATTTTAAATTTAGAATATGTAAATTACTAAAATAATAGGATACTAAGAATGTGGCAATATAGATATGGAATATGGAATTTAAGTCAGAGATGGTAATATATCCAGTAATTAGAATAAAAATGGTAAACAATCAAAATTAATCTTAGAAAGAAAAGAAATCATAGGATATTAAGGATATGGCAACAGGGATAAGAATTAAAATAAATGTAAATAAAATTTTGAGTATTTTCCCAAATATTTTCTCCAAAAGAAGGAAAAATGCGAATAATTTCTCGGTATTTATCTTATATTAAAAGAACATAAATAGATTTTATGTATATTTACTGCTACATAGGACAGTGAATAACTGCAATTACTTATTAAACAAATAATGGGATATTAAGAATAGATATGGAATGTGGAAATGTAGCCGGAAATGGTAGTATTCGTTGTAAATAAAATTTTTAGTTTTATCTTAATATTAATGTTTTAGAGAATTTTTCGAATAGTTTCTCGGTATTTTCCCAAAAATTTGAACATTTTTTACAAACAGATATGTTATAAAAAATTTAATAATGTTTACCAGGCATGGGCATACCGCCTTTTAGGATAATAACATTTTTAAAATTTTTTAACTTTAGTTAAACACTAGTTAGTCACCAATTATTTTATATACTCACCTGTCAGGTATTTACTTGACTGTCAACATGGGGAGAAATTTTAAATCATCACCGAACAGAGAGACTCTCGATAGAAAAAATTAATGGTCGTTTTCTATGGGGTTTAAATTTGGGCTTCGTGCAAATGATTTTATGACGTTAATTATTGTGCAGTCCAATCAGTTCTTTATTACCTTTGATGCGTGCTTGGGGCCGTTATTATGTTGAAATGACCATTTTAAGGACAAATGTTTGCATCGCATATCGATTTATTGTGCCCATTAATCCATTAAAATGGACCGGGCGATATTCGCATTGTTTTCGTCGGTTCCCACCCAATTTCGGTTTTGCGCTTCTTACAACAATGCCACACTAAATCCGTACCGTTTATGGTGGGAATACGTTACGCGAAACTTGTACAATTTATACGGATTTCTGTGGAAATTTCAATGTGAAACAATCCTGGACAAAATTAATATAATTCAGGGATTGCAGACGCAAAGGGTCCATTACTGTTAATTATTCCGTTTCTGGTCCGGAAAGGCAACGCGACGAAATTTACAATTGACATTTAAATTACACTTGCAAAGAATGAAACAAAGTCTCGCAGTTGTGTTACACTCTTTAATTAGTTACTGGAACTAGTTACATAGCTTTTCAATTAGGTGTGTAACATTTTGAATATGCACAGGTTTAATTTTTTTATTTAACTGCGAACGGACGCATAAACAATGCATCATAATCAATTTTTGTTTGTGAATTTCATTAAAAAGCTAATTAAAATGCCTCCGATGTGCTGACTAAAACCGTTTTATCTTAATTCACTCTTAATATTTATCCGAGAGCCGGTCCACGAAATGAGCACTTCCATTCCAATTTTTTACCCGTACACAAATTAAAAACGTATTAATCAAAACTTCACACTTTATAATAATGTTTTAATTTACTTAATAATAAAGTTAGAGTCAGTAGTTCCCGCTCGGGATAATTTATGTAAAGCGGCTCGTTTTTGATTACCGGTTCAAATGATGTTCAATCATATTCAACTAAAATAACAGTCCTCAAAATATGATTAAATGATTAATACTAAATTTATGAAAGGACAACGCTCACCATTATTTATCGATCGTTGAAATAATCAAGAATGTTGAGCAATTTTCAAATCAAACCTATTTTGATCACGAAAAGTAGGTACCGAAAAATGATGTGGAATATGGCGTGTTTCCTTTCACTATTAAAAATAAAGCAAAACCAATATAAATTCGACTTCGGACAACCTATTATTACTGTAAACTTTCTCTTTTTTGAACACGTCTCTAAAAAAGACCCGTAATTTAATATGCTCGTGCCAATCAGTTTTAAATTGAGGCTCTCCCAGACATTTTTCTCATCCTCGTTCGCTAATTATATTCCAATGAAATCGATGAGCAGAAAAAACATCGCATTTCGTCTCAAACTTTCGACTCGAAACCCGAAATAAATGATATGGAAATTCATTTGAGGATATTACGCAAACCCACATCAAGATTACAAAGTCATGTCATGTTCGTATTCTCGGGACGAATGGCATTTTTTTCCCTATCTATTCGCCGTTCGAGAAACAGAGCGTTTTTTCGCCTTATTCTGCATTTCGTCATTTATCAATGTCATTGGATGCCTCCGTCACGAATTGGTGCAAAAATCTCGGATACTGCGGATCTGCTCGGTTGAATTAAAGCTATTTCTACACTGTTATTATTGGAGCTTTGTCGTCGTTCAAATGTTCGTAAACTTATCCAATTTACTTTAAAATTATAGGCCCATTCATGGTGGTGTCCATTGAACTGTTCTTAAAGGAGGCCTAATTGGTGGAGTGGGACCGTCATGTACGTGACTTTTGAACTGATGTTATGATTCCTTTGAAAACACAGACATGACCAACAATATTCCGTAATGATCCATCAATATAATCTCAAGTTGGAAACACTTCAAATATTGAAACAGTGTGGAGTGTTTTGTTTTGAGTTCAACATTCAAAATTTAAAATGTTTGATGAGAAATATAAGACTGGGCCTTTCTCTTAATCCACTGTAACAGACAATAAATCAAATTGTTTATTTTTCTTATTAACAATGCCATTATTGCTTCATCTACTTTGTCTCCGCCTAACTATTAATAATATATTTGTTTCTTTTTTGTGATCTTTGACGTCAATTTAATAAAAAATGTTCACTTCTGTCAAAGCAGTGACTACAAATAATTAATAATTCAGTGTGGTGCCAACTAATAGGACCTGAACAAGAAGGGATTGAACATGGTGTGATGTGTGGTAGCTTTAGTTCATGCATCGCTGCAGTTTTACGTTTTACTATTCAGTGCATTGTTTTCGTTTAAGGAAATAGTACGATGTATGGTCTTAGTCCTCCAATGCGTCTCCTTTCACCGCTTGATTTATTTAAAGCGCCGAGGTCCAAGTGCTGCATTTAAGAACGGATAATTTTGACAAATACATTCTCTAAAACTCCGTAACATAAAAAAGGGAAAACAAGATGCAACGGTGATCATTGCATTGGCTGCATTTTAATACAGGAAGTCCATTATGTGTCCATCACTGTCCGATCATACGACGTACGTTTATTTATTCGAGAGGTATTTGTGATGGCGACAAATTTAAACTTGGGTTTTACTCTCGTATCG
The DNA here is from genome assembly GCF_024364675.1 of Aethina tumida. Taxonomy (NCBI): domain Eukaryota; kingdom Metazoa; phylum Arthropoda; class Insecta; order Coleoptera; family Nitidulidae; genus Aethina; species Aethina tumida. Next base: position 57,599,216 of record NC_065435.1, on the reverse strand, counting down.
CCGGTTTTGATGGTTCTGTCGCACACATGATGGACTAATTGCGTGTAAACAAACAGTCGGGGTGTTTTGGGACTAAGTAAACAATCCGTCTCATATAAAATGCCGACTTCCCAAAGATAAATATTTAGCCGTACGGCTTCAGATGAACGGTTTGTTATCTGGAAACATGTAGGACGGAACGAGGATAAGTTGTGTGTGCTACAAATTGTTTCGTAAATCGGTTTAATGGAACCCCGTTATTAATGAATGCTTATTTTGTTTCAGGTATGATTAATTAATTCTTCAACCGGGCGGAAATTTTTTGGAAACACGTGAGTAATATTACCAATCGGGCCCGAAACGAAACTGGCGTGGCAAAAGTGGCGATGGCGGTGGATAATAAATGATCGTTTTGGCCAGTTATTTGGCGCTTTTGTGGGCCGCATTGAAGTTTTGGGTCACGTGTCGGAAAGTTAAAGTATTCTAAACGCGTCTCTTTTATTGCGAGAAATCGATCAAGCTAGGTATGGAGCCGTCAGTTTCACTAACTCCCGCTCGTGATTCGACTTCCAACAAGTTTCCGTGTTAGGAATGGAAGTTGGGTGTCCGAGAATGTTTGCGAAATGTAGTTCAGTTTATTTACAAGGGTAAGGCAATTATTCTTCGGATAATAAATATTTTCTTTATTTAAAACAACAAATACTGGAAACAACGAGGTATGTTTATTAATATAAATACAATTTTTCACAGAAAATTTAATAGTCAAATGGATGGAGGTTGAAAATAAAAATATAGATAAATAAAAGTGTACATATCTATACAAATTTTTTATGACCATAAAATTATTAATAATAACGCAAACATCATTTTTGAAAAAAAAATAAATACTCAAAAGGATGGAGATTAAAAATAATCTCATAAACAGTTTTGATGAACATAAAAATTTTATAACATAAATTTTTAAACATTATTAAAAGAATATTTTAACCATAACTCTTTTATTTAATGTCAACTGTTAAAATATATTAATATTTTTAACAAGGGTTTGCCTTATGGTTCTAGGGTTACAGACCTTGAATTAATTTCAGCAAATCTCATTTTCTCCAGGTTGGCTTTAATTCCAGTTGACGATAAGTTTTTTGACATTCTAATTATCCAGTTATCAATTATCTTTCAAGTTTTTCGAAAAATTTTTTCATAACTACTATTTAAATTCACAAAGAACAATGGAAGAACTTAAAGTAAAAAGTTGTTATAATTTTGTCCACTGAAAGATAAAAAGTGCGCAATTTTTTAAAGAATAAAATTAGACTGACTAGTTGCATAGTAAACACAACAATAACAGAAAAAACAATAAACATCCAATTCTGGCATCCAATTTAAATAGTACAGTAATAATATAAACATCTTTTTTAACAGAGGATTAAAGACCCAAGTGAACAGGAAATAAAAGTAAATATAGGCAAATGAAAGTAAGTCTTCACCTACAAAAACATATTTACAAACAAAAAAATAACATAAATAACATAATTTCTTCTTTGATAAATTCAAATGGACAGAGCAGAGGTTAAGAACAAAGGATGAGATACAGATAAATTGAAGTATTTTTCCCTGATAAACATTTTCCAAAGCCGTAAAAATAATAATATAAACGTTATTTTTAAATTATAAACGCTTATGGATGGGAATTGAAAATTGAGATTAAGATCAGCCTAAATGAAAATAAACGTCTTATCTAAAAACAAACAGGCATTAGTATTTTAATAATTTAGATAAGTAGAAGAAAAAATTTTGTCAAACACAATTATATCATGCTGTGGAACAAAATGTACCTATTTATTTTCCTTTGGAAAAATTTATATATAAGGTATATATTATATATTACTTATGTTTATGTATTTCCTATCGTTTCAATGTAAATAAATACAATAGTAAAAACTTTACCATAAATTAACAGTAGAGATATGTCGACATTTATTTTTCTAAACCTTAATTAGTTGTAAATACTTAAGGGTGATAAATTTTCTTCGGGCGTTTTAATGTTTAAATTTCCATATATTGTCGATTTGCCATATGGATTCAATGCTATCTATCATGATACACTGAATATATGGCTATATGGCTATCTATCTACTTATCTAAATCTTAGATTTCAGAAATGATAGTTCCGAACAGCCAAATCTTAAACAATTTACATGTGTATAAACGTTTATTTTGTATAATTCTGTACATAATTATATGTTTTAAGATTTTACACTTGTTTCCGTAATTTTATGTGTGGGGTGAATGTTAACTATGTTCTATTAACCTTAGATAATATATTTAGAATCTAAATTGCGTTTGAAAACACGAAATTTGAGCAATAAAACCAATCCTGTCTTCTACAATTTTAGAATTCTATTATTTTTTCGTTTCACATTGAAATGAAGTGAGACACAAAGAACTTGTCCGCAAGTAACCGCTTTCAACACAGCACCTGAGTCCGTTCCATTACATTCAGGGTTACTATATTTAGTGAGACATCCAGTCGTTGAAGCATGAAGCTATGGCCAAGAACATTCACCCCGATTGCACCCTTTTCTAAAACAGTAAAATCGGTCTTGACTCAACGACCATCCCGGTAACTCGAACTAATTTATCACAATTTGGGCCACTAGCGTTTAAAAGTACCAATTCCGTTGTTTTTGTGGGTGGGTGTGTTCCACTTGTTTGTCTTCGCCATCGGTGTAAAATAATAATAAAAAATTAGTTATACATGCACATTTGTCAGTTTTAATTTACGAAACACTGTGGGAAATTGATATTCACAACTGTATTGTATAAGAAGCAACAAACTTTGGTTTCAATGTAAACCTTGTGTTGTGTCAGAAAATGTCATAATAAAGTAAAGCCTTCAGTGACTTTTATGGTTGGATTAGGCAATTCTCACCATTATCATTTAATGTTTCCTTGTCTGTTATTGTATTTCTAGATCGTGAACCATTTATTCTGGTTTGTAATAGTTATAAAATGTGGTTCTAGGAAGTGCCATAAAGAAGAGGAAACATGCTTCTTATTTTCTGTACTGTTTCTTTGGAACTCTACAGAAGTAATTACGAAGGGTCGTTTCTTCAAATCAATTAAAGTTTAATTATTCACAGAATCAAAGTTAATGAAACCTATTATATATTCTGAAGAATTTTAATGCAACAATAAATTAGTGAACTGTACCACTCTTTATTGTATGTTTGGGTAGTTATTTTAAGTTTAGATCTGTAATTTATGACTATGTATATAGTTTCCACATTTTTAAATATTACAATAATAGACCTTCAACGAGTTTACAAGAAGAAAGAGCTAATGAAGTAACTCAATAAGACAATTGTTACATTTAAATTTATGTTTGTATCAATGTATTAAATCTGTTCATCAGCAGGTTCTTATATTTTTCTTCATTTTTAGCTTCTACAGTTTAGTAAACTGTAAGAACATTTTAACACACACACACATTCCGTCATCAATTTTCTCCGGAGCATTTAAAATTCTTGTCGGTGATTCGACTTTCAAATTCAGACGATAATGGCATCGGGGAAATAAGTCGGTAATCCGTTCGGGGTGAAAACGATCGTTTATACGAAAAGTTCTATTTATACCGGTATGTAACATAACTACATTGTAAGCTTTATCTTTGCTATGAAAAATGGCTGGATTATCGCTTTGTTTCTTCGCCGACATTCGACGTAGGAGCTCTCATCCAATTGCGGTTGAAAAAAAGTTCCACCTGATCTGCATAATTCAGTGATTTTCGATAAGGCTACTGTTGCTATGTTTGGAGAACGGTCCCCGAATGATACGCGATAATTTTATCGGGCGATACAGTAACAAAAGCCATAAAACGAGGCCTTTTTGTTTTATGTCTTTTAAATTGACGGTAAAACTACAGGCGGCTATGAAAGAGACGTACATATTTTATGTTGGTATCGGTTTACTGTCGTCGGTTGTTATACCCACGGATTTTTAGGCATTACTTATTTATTTCAATTACACCACCACAAACCCACTGTTTAATTGTCGAAATTAAATTGTTACGTAATGCTGGTGATGAAATAGTCATTTCAAGCACGCCATGTTACACATAAAAATGTCAATACCAATACAATGTAAACACTGACAAGTTAATGATGGTCGATTTCAACGAGATAAAATAAAATCCAATGTAACATTGTCTGGATCATGCGCCGAAAATGGTAAAATATTTGTTGTTCCAGGTATCAATCATTGTCAAATTAACACAATAATACAAGAAGCAATCTTAAGACGGGATTAACAAATTGTGTGGATGTGTTCTCCACAATGGAAAAACCGACCGTCATGATGACCAACATGAAAACAACGTCAACATCTTTTGTAACCCCGTCATCGCCTCCACTAATGGCATAATAATTGTTTGATGATTTGTGGCTATAATTAACGCTGCGAGAGGTTCTTTTGTTTAAGCAAACGCGCAAGGTGGTACTTACTTTGTACATGTTCAGAAAATTAATTAATATTTTTTTTTTTCAATTTTATTTCATCGTGAGTCGCGCGACTCACTTTCGGAGACGGTTCCAGTTTGTTTCAATAATGACCAACAACTGAACAAACAGTTGGATTTATTTGCGAGTTAATATTAATAATAACTCCATAAATCACCATCGGCCAGTAATTAAATAGATACAAGTGATTTATTATCCGATCCTCAAGCAGTTCGATAATTTCTAATTATATCCAATTTTGTTATTCAATAGCGGTGACTCCACTGGATTGAATAATTACATCCTCCTGATCGATTGTAGCCTTCGAATGAATTTGGATATCTGCAATTACTGCTAAGCTTTTGTGTACTTTTAGTAATAAATTGGTAATTTGTTGTTGCCATTGTCGGTTTATTCATTACGAGTTAATCTTGCATCAATAAAGGTGAGAATCGACAATGAACGATTAATCAAATTACTCGATTTGTTCAACCTAGGCCGGTTATTATCTATAATTATGTATGGTTGACGATTTTCGGTGGAATGTTGTTTGGTAGCTGAGATGAAGGGTAAAATTGTAAAAACCAAAGTTATTGCGCGTACTCGTTAATTATACAAAAGAGTACTCACGAATGTTGATGGATATAATTAATATCTTAATCATCTGGAGATTATCTTTTTGCTGCATGAATCCAGTTCTCCATGACATCTTGAAAAAAATCGCAAAACAGTGGTTTAACAATTGGAATTTGGTTGCAAATGTACTGTTTTTATGTTGATGAAATGTCAACGTAAGAGTCGCTGGAATGTATCAGACTCGAGTATTGTGAAGCGACATCTCACAGTTAAATGAAGGACGCCAGAACCTACTGAAGAATTACCTAAAATATTTAGTACCAGCATTATTTTCCTCCCATCCTGCAAATTTCGCATTTAGCATGTGCGATCGTTCTTTCATTTAAAAGCAGTCTTCGGAATCGACCCGTGAGACAAAAAAATCGACGAACAAAACATCCCCGTGTTGTATTGGTTCTGGGAAAATGAAGATCCTCGCTTCTTGCAAATTGGTGTTGCTCGGCAAACCAGTATTCGAGAGGACCTTATTCTCCCGCCAACGTGCTCTGTAATCTCAGGTACACATTAAATTATTATTTGTAGTGTAATGTCTTGAGCTGGGCGATCACGTTTGTCTCATCTCAAGGTTGCTGGAGGAAGACAGCGACGAGCGAACAGGTTCTTCGACCTGGTTGCCGTGCCCGCACAGTGGGTCACACCACACTAAAAATCCGGGTTAATCACAAAATTGTTCTTTTCTTTTTCCTATGGACTGAATTAAATGATCATCATTAATTGGACGTCAAAGATGTTGAAACGTCTTCACCGTACACTGAATGATTGTTGTATGTGGGAATGTTTAAAGAGGTAATGATGCTTCTCCGATGTGATTTCCTATAAATACCTGACCATCAAAACGGAGATTTGCACTCATCATTGTCCCGTTTGTGAATTTTAGTGAAAAAAGTAAATACAACGGACCGCAGTCCTGGTTCGAAACCAGGTAAATCTAGCTCAGTCTCACTTCGACGGTAGTAATACATTACTCGTTATCTGTACAGCTAAAAGCTAAACTTCGTTAAGGCATTTTTCTTTCTCGTTTCGATTCCACCACAATCAATTGCCGCACATAGATTGTACGATTTGTGGACCACCTTTTATTTTTGTCTGCGGATCCCAATCAACTAGGTGTGTCTAACTTTATTGTCTCGTTTTTTATCCAACTCGACAAGATGTTTCTTACTAATTGGTAATAAAATCGATACCGTGCAAAAGAAAAGACCTGTGAAGAATTAAATAATGTCTCGTCGGATCAAATGGCTGTGCTACTGGTTTCTAAGTCTTTTAGGGATTTACGGATTCAATTTAAAATTTAAATGGTATGCATGATTAAAATGTAATTAATCATCATTGTATCTCATGAATACTCCCCTTTACAACCGGAGATCAATGCTGCGTGGCTGCCTCATACTTGATTTTGCTGCTGCTGTTCATTTCACACGGCTTTTTGTCGTTAAATCCAGTTTTTCACGTCGTTCCACCATCGAGCCGCATAAAAACTGAATAAATTTTTAGCCGAATGGAGTGGATGATGAAAAAGTGCAGGTTTTATTCAGCACATTCAAGATTTAGGAGAGCGCAACGTTGAAGGCATCATTTTTGTCATTACATACAGTTTATACGCGAAAGTGTGTCTGTAGAAAACTTGTTGAGAACGGAAACTATTCACTCTTGTGACAGTATTACCATTTCAGTCATTAAAGAAAATCTACTGCTTCTGGATTATAATACACATGCTGAGGAAGCTAGAAATGTAAAATATCTTCAATCTTGGAATTTTAATATGCTTTTTTAAACATGTGATTGTTATTTATTATGTTAGATAAATTTTTCAATATAAATTATCTGAATTTGTTTATTTTTTCAAATTGAAATTGGTTTTTTAAAATTATTAAACTTTAGGGAATTTTTTTGGATGCCTTTTATTTCAATTTCTACTAATATCTTTGTTTTTTTCTTAAAGAATTTAGCAATATTCCCACGATTTATAGTGAAAATTAAATTTTTCATCACGTACGTAGGAGCTATTATTTCGTCGTGATTTTATTAGAATTTTTAAATTAAAATTGAAATAATATTGCGTTGCAGACCACAAAATAGTCTTGCGGTTAAAATAAGACAACCGAGTTATTAATCGAGTAATACTACACCAGGCTATGTTATTTTTAGCACCCTTTAACGAAAACGTCAGCTGCAATAAATAATAATTACATTTCGTAATTCTCAAGAAGAATTTACCCTTTCCCAAGCCAATTAATTGATTTATTCACCGATGGAAGCCAATAGAATTTTCGAAATTTCGATAAGATCAAATTATCCCCGTACACAAAAATCGTCCTAGAAACACGAATGGCTAGACTAATGATGTAGATTCCTCGAGGCACTACCGTAACTAAATAAATAAAAGTCTCGTTCGTAATTAGTTCCGATCGGATTGTTGGTGTACAGTTCGTCTACCACCTGCTGGTCAACAAAGAAAAGACCTGCCAAATGTACAAATACCAGCTACCCAACAACGTTGATCTTAGGAGGAGTGTTTCCCTTATAAAGCCACAATGGCAGTACGGTTTAATTTGTGCATGATGGACGTTGAATTGTGCGGAGGATTATATGAATTTGTTCGGAGCTATTGTGTCAAACGGAACTTATTGGGCTTGGGCATCGTGTGGTTATTTTTTTCATTGGGCACAAGTGCATGAATTAATTAAGTCAATGCAGATATGAAGCGACGCCAGAGATTTTTATTGAACAAGTAATTTTAGATAAAATAATATTTCTATGCATGACAAATGGATAATAATAAATAATAGCCGGGTACTTTCTCATAAATTTAGAATTTTCTATTCACTTCGTGTAAATAATTTTTTCAGGTTGAACCGTCCTATCATCAAACAAAATCTTCGCCTTCACGTGTATGCTTATTAAAGCACCATTAGGGGGGCAATACAAAGAAATCGCAAGTACATAATCATACGGCTAAATTAACGATAATGGCGAATTTCGCGAGGAACTTAATCATACAAATTGTTGAAAGGAATGCAAAGTATGAATCCTTTTTCCCATGAAAGATTTATAATCAAATGCTACATGAGAATACTATTAAGCTTGATAATTTATTCAAACACTCAGCAGTACGCCATGTGCATTTTACGTATTATTATCTGAAAAATAACTACTTTTCGATAACTTGTAAGTGCTCGAATGGCACAGACGCCGAATCCTATTTGCGAATTCCGACTCAGCTCTTCAACGTTTAAAAGCAATTTCAAATAAACCCGACACGGGCCCATTAGGTTATTCTGCAGAAAATTGCCGAGCAACTTCCATAATTAAATTAAAATTTACTTACTACATTTTCGCAATAGTAAAAAATAAATATGCGTTCGTTTTAATGGGCCGGGCATTAAATGAGCAATGTATCCGTTGAACGTGCGCCATTTATCAAGCAATTTAATCTTATGTGTCCCTATTTCTCAAAGAGTCGTGATAATTTAAAAAAAAAAGTCTTGGAGACAATGGCGAAGTTAGATGAGCGTATGCGTTTTCATCTAGGCTGTGCGTGCGCTTCTTTTGTGGCCGCTGATGATACATACTGATGGTGTATACGGGCTTCTATTCAGCCAGAAATCCATTGTATTTGCGTAAGGGGTCTTTGTCTCGATGGTCTTGGTAATGTGCGCCAACTTTTCGATTGAAGTGGTGAAACAGGGCGAGGGTCACTTTTGGATACTGTTTTATTTTTCTATAGCCGTGGTTGTTTATTCGGATGTCTTTGTGTCATTGGCATTGTATTTTATGACTTCATAAGTGAAACATCATGAATTATCTGTTTTCTTTTTTCTTTTTTGTACCGTCAATAAAAACATCATCTATCCTTTTTTGTCACAATGTCACAAATTTCTTCTTATTAAAATACTATTAGTTCATGAAAATACTGGGATGACGATAATGTACTTTCAAATGTTATTCCTTCAAATATCTATTGTACGTTTTCTGTAGATTCTACAGAATTACAGCAGGTGCATACATTTTTACTAACATACTCGTATGGAAACAAATCATATCCATGCTGTGATCGAAATTTGTGAACCTTGGGATTGGGAACAGCTTACAAGTTCCATTAAATCAGTTGTTATTAAAATGGGGCTTTTAAATTTCATTTCATTTTGAAGTAATGTATAATTATCCAGTCACCATTTGACAGTAAAAAAACTAAACATTGAAAAAGAATCCTTCTTAATTTCAACTGTAAGATTAGTCAGAAATAGGCAAAATTTGTTTGAAAAATTGCCACTTCAGCGAAAAAGCTAAATGGGTATTTCAAAAAAAAAAACATACATTAATGCGACAATTCAATTTCACGATTTCTATAAAAATATTCCAATATCTCAAAAAGAAGACAATGAATCAAATAATAGCGAATACAATAATTTTTATTCAAATCAAAGTCGTTTAAAATTCAATAATAAGCTATTTATTTTTGTATTGCTTAAAAGACATTTCTATTTGTTTTTTTTTATAAATTAAGATTGTTTAAAATACCTTCTACAAACAAGTTTCCTAATTTGTTTATTTTATGAAATATATTTTTTTTACTTGAGTTTTAAAAAGTGACAAAAAGTCATAAGTCCATAAACAAAGTCTATAAATATTATTTAATAATTTTTTTTACTGTAAATCCACACACAACCCTTATGCAAATCTATAAACTGTTTTGTCAACATTTATGAAAATATTACAAAAATGTACCTAAATTGCAAAAATTTATTTTTTTGGTTTTTTCTTGATAATAACTAAATTGGAGAGTCAATAAATTCGACTATTTTTTTTTTTAAACTTTCGACACTGAAAAATTGATTCGTTGCCCTCCAAAAATAAATTCTTAATTTTAATAGGAAGGTATTCCTCATCTCAGTTTTCCATTTGTTTTAGTCCCATGTGGAAAAATCCATATTGAAAATATTCATAAAAATTTAAATTTATTTTTATAGAATAACAATATCTAAGTTATGTTCTATTTTTTGTTTCGGAATATATTTCTTTCTAATCAATTTTTGAACAATATTTCTTTTTATAATTTTTCTCTTGTCACAATATAGTATCAATATTTAATATTTTTTAAAGGGTTATTTAAAATGTAACTCAATTTTTTTCCATAAAATGTATAATTGAATATTTTTTGTTTGGGGAATTTGAGAATTTAGTTTCAAATATTGGTAGTTTAATATTATAATTTTTTAGAGACGAGAAAATAATCGATTTTTTTGACCCACCTTAATATCCAAATTTGTAAAATTTGTATGTAGAATTTTGTTATAAACGTGACCCCCAATTTTTTCTATAGGGCTGATGTCTGGAGATTGGGATGGGCAAGAGGAAACATCGAGCTTTGGTTTTTTAACCAATTGGTCACAATTTTGGATTTGTGTTTGGGATCATTTTCATATTGAAACACATTTATTATGATCATCATTTCTTCAATATATAGAAGCAAATTGTTGTTTAATATATCCCTGAACATGAATCGTCACAAGGTTTTTATTGTGAGTGTAACAAATATTTTGTACAGTTTTGTTTCTATAGGATGTTTACCATATTTTTTTTAGAAATTAAATTTAGACTCATTACTAAAATCTTATCGTCTCCATTGTTCTGTGATTCAGCAAATGGGATCCAGTCAAAATTGGAGTTTTTCGAACAAATATTTTCGTAACCATCACTTGGCAGTTTCTATAATTTTTTTAATAATACGGGAATCTATTGACTTATTTAACCTTAAAGTCTTATCTACCTCTTCTCATTTCTCTCAGTCTTGGCAACGCTGAATTTTCTTACAGTTTCATTTCGACCAATAATTAAGTAATTATAATATGCAGATGTCATCTAGTAACTAATCGATTTAAATTCACAGAGAACAATAAAAGGCCATAACGTAAAAAGTTGTTGTATATTTGTCTACTGAAAAATAAAAAATTACGCAATATTTTAAAGAATAAACTTAGATTGTCCAGTTGTATAATTGTCAGAACAATAATAGAAAAAACAATAAACTTTACAGACACTGGCATCCAATTCAAGTAATAGAGCTCAAATTTTCGCTATATTTTAATAAGTTGCAACTGTATATGAATCGAATAAGAATAAAACCCCGGAAATGAACATGTTACCATCACCAGTAGACCCCGAAGATTACGTTACGGTGTGGTTGACGGTGGTCAAATTTCATTTCCACCTGTCCAACGCAGCGGGCAAAATGGTGCCCGGCCCGACTTTCGGAAGCCTCTTGTATAGCAGACGCTCAACAAAACGTGGTGCCGCGAGGCTTCCCCCGACGTCACAACAACACCGTCCCGTCATAATCGCCCCGTAGTCGGAACACCGACGCTTAGTCACCACCGACCCCCGTGCGTTTAACCCTCTCCCCGCGCTCCACCCCCCCGCGAGGCCCACCATCCACCCCACAACATGGTCAACCCCTCATTCGCAATGTCTAATCACTTACACAGTGTGTGTACGGAATTTAAGTTTAACCGGCGGTGTTTTTATTTATGCATAGGAAAATTGAAGTTTTCAAGTGGTTTTTGCGGCGACCGGTCGGTGAATGTTTCGCGAACGTGTCGCGGACATTGCGCCGAATCGAATGCGGGTAGTTGCGACCACGTGGGACGAATGGTGTCGTTTTTAAGTGATATTTTCATTATTTCTAGATTGTTATAGTTACGGTTTTTCGTCGTGTGGTGCACTGAATTAAATTGTAGTAGAGCTGACAAAGAAATTGTGTGACACTTCCCTGCTAGTAAATGTGGATGTCAATGTTTATTAATAATTTTGCCCCGTAATAATTTATTTTAGTGATAATGCTGTTGTATAGTAAAACAATCGACAACAATTTCGTGACACGTCAGTGTCTTCCATTGTAATAAATATTAATTATAATGTTCTAATACACGGTATTTTATCAAATGATTAATTAATTATTCTTGCTTATTGCATATCCCTTGATTATGTTTCTTCTGGGTCAGGGATGTCACAATTTAATCTTTCCATTTTTCACAATATTAATTAATATTAGTCAAACTATTGTTTTATTTTCTTTTTAATCTATAAGTATATTTTTAAAATAATCAAAGTTCGTTTAGCAAACTAAAAAACCAAAAACCACAAAAATCGTATTGATTAAATATTAATTTAATATTTTCATTTTTATTATTTATTTGTGATATTTCAATACATCAAAGTTAACTCATTATTGTAGATTTTTGTAATCACACACATAATAAAACGATTTTAATTGACCTCAGTTAACCAGACAATGCGTATGTGTTTTATCATGAAAATTAAAGCCGAATCTGGTTGACCGATTATTATATTCAGCAATAAATTTTATTGATTGTAAAATGAAATACCATCGTGCTGTTAAATATGCGTAATAAATGCCCTTTTGAAATATTATACCATCTAAAATGTTTATTATACTATAAAAGAGATATAAATCTGTGCGCCGTTACTGAACTGTAAAGTTTATGATTTCTTTGTCTGTATCCTTTTGAAAACTTTTCAATTCAGTGTTTTTCACCACTTTACGTCTAAAAAGCGAAATAATCTTGTTCTGTTAGTATAAACTAATAAAGCATAAAACTTTTAAATGTGACTGACAGTGTAAATACAGACTCAAAAATGAATTCATCAGAATCCAGACCCGGTTCGCACCACGAAAAGGACAAAATGACGTCTCCGTTGTGTCTTCCGGACTTACCTTTACCAACTCCACCTCCCATGGCCAACATAATGATGACCTCCAGATTCGACTTGAACACTCGCGGAGGATGTGGCTACAGGAGGATCCTGAGCTCAAGAAGTACTGAATTTCGTTCGCCAATTTTAGGGAGAACACAAGCATTCAAGCAGGTCAATCAGCCCCAGTGCCAAATGAGTGATCGCCCGTTATTGAGGCACTACGAAAGTTTGACGGACGGATTGGGGTTGTCTCCTTTGCCCAGACACAGGAATTTTGAAGATCTGACCAAACGTTTGGAGGATTTTGACGAGTTCAGATCCAGTCGTACCTTACCTCCGAAAAGTAAATACTTGTCCAGAGATTCTGTTCTGTCGCAGGAACTGGAGGAGGTTAATAATCTGAGTCACGAAATCCAGAATAAATTCTCGGAGGTTTATCAACCTGAGTTCTCCCCGGACTATCAAACTGTGTTCTACAATGAACACTACATGTCTGATATCGACGAAAATGAGGAGATCAAACAGTTCTCCTTCGGCTACAAAACTCCGGAGCGGCGTTACTCGGATAATTCCGAAAAACGTTTGCAAATCACCAACGAAGCAAACACAAATTACAACACGTTGCCATCTTTATCGAGCTTAAAGTGTGCACGCAATCAAGCTAACGTGTTCGGTAGTACCAGTTCCATGAAAAGTTCAGACTTTTACGCCACCAGTCCAATGTTCACCAGGAAGGACTTCCACGAACCCTTCCCCAGAATATTGAAGCATCCCCACAGGCCGGTGGTTAAACAAGCAAAAATAAGGTAATGTCACCTACACGTACCTTTCTTGTGGCCAATTTCTTATCGGTAATTGTGTTAAAACAGTTATTAAAGTGTGTCAAGTGGGCACTGGTTTTAAATATACACATTTGCATTTAGATATGTTCCAAATCCCCAGGATGTATGCATAACTGATAAACCTGGCCGAATGCATAATACAAATGCAGATTGTGCTCGAATGTATATTGGAAGCTCAGCGAGTTCTGCGATAGTAAGATACAAATGACAATTTCATTCATGTAATGCCGCGATATCTATTCTTGAAATCCTTTTTCATTTTTATTTATGTTATTGATTCCATTTCCATGTAAATTGGTTGAGGTTTGGCTTTCCATGTGTGCACAAGAAAATAATATTCGTAAACTACAGACCTTGTTACAAATAAGTCAATCCTTTTGAAGATTGAAACGAAATTCGTACAATTTTTCTAGAACGCATTTCGGGATTGGTTTCAATGTAATTAATTCGGATGTAACCGATTCGGCATTATTAAATAAGGATGTAGTCGGTCAATGATTGAATGGTGGGAAAGCAACAACACTGAGGGTGAATTTAGGTAGGGGTTGGGCCTTCGGAGTGGGATTTATGTTTCTCCTTATTAAGAATTTAAGTGTGTGGGGTGTGAATAGGAAATACAGGACAATGCGGTTTATTGCAGGCGATAGGGAAATAATCTTAGCTGATCTAATGGAGTCGTACGTCATGTCTAGGGACCGGTCCTGAGCTGTTTTTAGATCTTGAAGTGGTGGCGAAGTTTTTATCAGCTCATGATAGACATTTTATTGTGTATTGGTGTTTAATGATTATTTACAAATGAAAATTCTTCAGAATGTTTTAGAAGTTTTAATAAAATGTAATCTTTTTGACGACAAAATTTAACAGTTTTTTCTGAATACATTATAATTACAGTGATGGTCAAAAATATGGAATAAATTTTAATTCATTTTTATTTCATTTTCATTTAGATTCATTTTAATTTTTTCTTAATAAATAGAAAAAACTATGTATGTGTAGTTACAAATGTACAAAAAGATTAATTTTCTATTAAAATATATTTAAATAAAAAAATGATGGACATAACTATGGAATAATATTATATACGCGAAATAAATTTAGACATTTTATTTATTTAATATTTGGTAGTTTAAATTTTTTTCACAAAGTACTATTGGACCAGTACTAGATGCCCAAAAACATTCTCATAACTTGATTAATATTATGTTTAACTATTGGTTTTTGGTATTTAAAATCGTGTCTCGTTCCAACTAACTTCCTTAGTATTAAATTCCACATGATATGATTTTTGACGAACTTCATTCAGATTTTACGACTCCCTTTGGATATCTAAGGTTTTTTCACAATTATGCTCCCAAATATCCTCGCACATTTCCTTTAAACTTAAAAAGTAATCTTCTAATAAAACGATTATCTACTTTAGTTGCTTTTTTCTATGTAATTTGTATTTTGTTTATTTTACATACTTGTTTTCTCTTATTACAAAAATCACTCAGTATTTGTTTACACATTCTTAAATGCTATGCTATACATTTATTTCATATAATAAAGTTGTTTTAGAATAATATATTAATAATAAAGGTATGTAACATGACATTAAGGACAGATTAAAAATTATGTGAACTTTATTAAATGTTTCGAAAATATACAATATATTTGAATTAAATGAATATTTGAAATATAAATAAAATCAGTTTGTGGTATTTAAATTTACTTAAACTATGAACTATTTTAATTAAAAAATTCTTTACTGTCTCATTTTTCCTGTATTACACGTCAAGGTCAATTAAATTAAAACTATGAAATTAAAGAACCTTCTAATAAAAGGAGTTACCAATATTAAATCTTTAGCGGAACTAAGGTTTAAAATTAGAATTACTATATTATGATCTTTTGATGTGAATCAAGTTATATTCGGAATTAAAGTTTAATTATAAAAGTTTGTGTAAATGTAACAGAACATTGAAATTTGAAAAGTAATTTAAACTTTTAATAAATAGCTTCGTAATAACTAATCAAAATGTTTTGCTTTAAATAAATATTTCAACTGGAGAAAAGCTATTCATTTACAGTTACAATTTGGAAATCATTTTTAATTGTTATAACAATTTACAGTTAATGACATTGCTACCACGTTATGACCAAAAGAGATATTACTCAACGTTTCCCATTTAATCTTCCATTCACAAGTGTACAGGGGACATTTATAAGACGACAAACGAAACACATTATTTTTATGACATTTCTCTAATCCTATCAATTTAAATCACGTTTCCCATGTGCGCGTATTGCAAAATAAATTGATCCTTACATGACTCACTCTAAACAAAAATCCCTCGGCCCTCCCTGTGCCGAAAAAGACATCCTCAGCCTGGATATTCTCCCGTAAATCTTAATTTAGTGTCGTGTACATATGCAACAAATAAATGCCGATTGTGCTACCCATTGTGTTCTGGCAGGGAGCCCATTCGATGGGCTCGTCGAAACTAATTCTGTTTGGAGGGTGTTCGAGTGTGTCAGCGTTAAAAGGGACATAAATAACAAGGAGAATACGTAACTGAATAATTGGATGATTTTGTTTGGCGAAAAAATTTAAATGCCGACTTATTTCTCCGGGACTTGAACGAGGGGGGACACGAGGCACGTTCATAAATTACATGGTTTTTTGCGTTATGTGATACGATTATTATAAATAATAATAATAATCATAATAAGTTATTGTAATTTATTAAAGTTAACATTGAAACATGAAACAATAAAGGAGTAGTAAATCAACAACTTTTAATTTTTACGCCGGCAGCTTTCAGTTTTAGATTGCCGGTGTTTGATAAGTCGATTTACGTTACAAACGAATTTATTTATATATAAATGCAAAGGAATAAATTAAGTATTTTTATATTATATAAAGCATTTGCTGACATATCGCTTATCCATAAATTAAAGCCACTTGACATTGGTCACATACAATATTTATTTATACATGCTGGACGTCGTTGTTTAAACAACTTCGAGTTAGATTTATGAACTATTTGTCGTTGTTTTAAAGGTCATCGTACACAAGAAACGATAAAGGCATCGGTGGCATGCATGATATTAAAATGTTGTGGCATATCTTCTAATTTAAATGTCAGTTCTCGCCGCTCCACCAACGGTGTAGCCCAAGAATAAATGATATCCGGTCGTAAACGGTGATTTTCTTCAAAACGTTTTTGTGCAACTGCATGAAAAGTGATAAATTCCACGCGTTATGGTTAGAAAATTGCTTAAATCGTGGGAACTGACGAAAGTATTAGCTTGGAACCAGTTTAAACAATTAGGAATGCAACATTTTATGTTTGGACAAAGATCAATGGATATGATGGAGGATTTGAATGCGCGTCCCTTGGGCAAGCGGGCCACTTAGGGATCAATTCAAGGGAACAAAACAATCTATAAAGTCCTTTTTTCGATATCTGTTTCCATCGTTCAACTTTTACGAGGGAAGCATGTAGGAAAATCTCGTCGAACATTTGGCCAGAATTGGCCTACGAATAGTTCAATAATATACGTGGTCTGAATCCGGTACAAGAATTCCGGAAGGGTGACTAAAAAATGTATTTTATATTAATGCGGGGAACGATACAAGGCGAGACCTCGGAAAACTTTTGTTCTCCAACTATTGGCCACATGCATTAGATTAAGTTGTCGTACGTGAGTTAGATGGGAAGCGATGGCATTTCGGGATGATTCAATAAAAACTTTCGTGATTTTACTTTCTGTCTAAGTGATACACAACACATGTGCCCTGAAATATGTTAAATCAACGACGGAACAGATAAAATTGATAAACATGGGATACGTTGTCCGTCATTTAATTAATTCCACATCAGCTGACCAACCGAATGCTGGTCCACAAAAGTTCGATCTTAATCCCGCCTCTCAAAATATGTTAATCGGTCCCGTCTTAAGTTTCATCTAGGAGCAAACGACGAGGAAAAAATTCAATTTGACTTAAATAAATGTCAGTCCGGCAACAAATTAATTCTGGTGTCGCATTAATAACGCCGGGCTTAATTAATTCGTAGGCCGTCTCCTTTCACAACACCGTGGAGAGGGCCCCTGTGAGACGCGTGAAGACAGATTGGGTTCCTTTTGTGGAGGCGCTGCCGTCACCGGTGCCTGACCCTTTGCGGTGCCGTTTCCATTCAACACCGGGACGACGTTGACAAATTAAAAACATGCAGACTATAAACATCGGGTCGTAATAAAAAAGCTCCAACTTTGTCTTTTGCAATTAGAACAAGGGCTTTTATTCGAGAGTCTTTTTTAACTTTCCGATATAGTCTATGGGGGTGATACTTTTTGAATCGGATTGTCAAAAATAAAACATCGTTTTTCACGCTTGTGTGCCAGAAAATTTTGAAAAATGGGATAACTCTTCCAGAAAAATTGTCTTGTTTTATTGAATATGTTAAATACTTCAAAAAAGAAATATTTAATTGATGAGAAAAATATTATGTTGAAGTTAACAGACAGTAATAGCAATATTTTGAAAACGGTTAGAAGTATAAAAATTAAGTTTGGACTGAAATCTGAATATGGCGCATTCCTCTGTATAATAAATTTCTTCTTGCTATTTGTTTCGGATGTCGTGATATTTTCGAATTTAAAATACTGCAAGAAATTCGATTTGTATGTGGTATTTTCCTTACAAAATACTCGACGTATTATAAAAATTCATATATAATAAATATACTGAAGTGTGATATATTCTTATTCTACAATATAAGATCTTTAATTTTGAAAGTGTTTTTTAATGATTAAATCTGTGTTATTTAAATTAAAATTTGAAGTATTCCTTCAAGATTTCTTAAATTGTTGTGATGAGTTAATTTAAATTTAAAAATTGAAAAATTTTTATATCCGAATTGGTAATAGACGTCCTCTCCCATGTTTTCTACAGATTGGGAAGGGCAAGATAAAACATCGATACTTTTGGTCATTGGTCAAATTCTTGTTTAATAATCTCCATCAAGTTTCAATGTAGTATAACAAACTTTTTGTGTAGTTTTGTTTCTGTAAGGTGTTTAACATAAGCAGAACCACCATTTTTTTATAAATTAAGTTTAGACTCGTCACAAAATATGTTCCTAAGCAACTCATAATTGGACTTTTTAGTAGAAACCAATGTTTTTTTTTTGTAGGTTTCGGATCAAATGGCTTTAATTTCATTTGCTGATAAGATTTGTTTGGTTTTTTTTTACATTAGAATTATCCAGTAATCCAGACAATTTTTTTCGTAGCTACCACTTGGCCATTTTCTGTAAATTTTATAATAATGCTGGACCAGATTGAATTATTTAGCCGTAAACTCTTAGCCATCTCTTCTTGATTCTCTAAATGATAATTATTATTTTTGTCGCGATATCTGTTATTTACCAGGATACTTGATAACCTGTTGTTGTAACCAACCCGCCAAACAACGGAAAACTCTAACTTATTTTGTACTTCCTTTAGTTATTGTTAAGTATTGTTTAACAAATTTATATAAATGAGAATATTGTAACATTATTAAGATTTTCAAGGCTTTCATATACTTTCTATTTAATAATTTCAGTTACTAATATCTTAAATAATTTTATAGACTAATATATCTGTAATAATCTATATAAGATGTAGTAAATTTACCTGTGAAACATAGAGTGTATAATTGTAAAAACTTATTTTATTTATGTTTTTAAATACATAATTTCGTATGCAGTAGCAAAAACATGTGTCATACATTTTTAACGTTACTAACATTTTGTCAGTTATCATAGATATATTAGGAAAAATGCTATTTTACATATGATCCATAAACCACAATATTAGATGCCTTGGAATTTATTATAAATATCGTTAACTAAAAATAATTTAATATATTTTTCCAATATTCTAAAGACAAATCCAATTATTGTTTTTATTTGAGATAATTTTAAAGAAAGAAATATTTTTTGAGGAAAGTATAATTAGGATACATCTTATACTACATAAATAAGCTACTGCAGGAAATTCTTATCGTTTGTCAAAAAATAAAAATAAAAAAATTAGCAGTTATAGAGTCTGCCGACAGAAGTGAAAACTTTGAACTTTTAGTATAAAAATTTGAAATTTCATAATCTTTGAATTAAAATTATCAATATCAATCTGCTTTTCACATCTATTGACACTCAGTGCAACAATTATATAGATGTTTATATGTTTTTTTATTATTCAAATATATATGGATAGTATTTGTATTTATTTAAATTTCAATGTACTTGATTTTTAACATTATTTTAATTGTTGCATCATTGTCATCATTAATTTCAACAATACTTTTTGTACTTTTAATTATTTCATTTTGTTCTGAAAAAAATACAATGGGCTTATGGTAACTAAACTAAGAAATGAAAATGTTTAATTCAAATTTATCTAAGTATCGCGTAAAAACGCCATCGATTGTCGTTTTATATTTTGTAGTACTGAGTTTTCGTTCATTGGACATGACCATTCAGATAATAATCAAATAAAAACTCTATTTCAACAATGCACAGTATATAAACATTGAATTTTTCACTAAATCCATTCAATTTCACTTATAAGATATACACAGCACTATACATCAGCTGTATAGCTACAGATATACTGCTATAAGCATGTCGGTGACGCGAACCCATAAGATTTTCCCTTATACAAAAGTGCCCAACGCGGCAAAAGAAGTTTTCACTTCAATGTTCAATGTTTCGAATTATGCCAAATATCAGTTTTCAGAGATTATTAAGAAACGGTTTGATAAATAAATAAAATGCGTATTGACGTTTTATAAACTTCAGTCACTTTCTCTGTCTGGTCTAGTATTATCGTTATTAATAATTATTTGTAAAAATCTTGAAAATCTAATCCTTTAAAATCCGACTACGCACACAGCATTTTCGAAACCAAGTCATACATTTAACCTGATCATCTCCAGCAGTGGAGACAGTTGGAGATGTTGTCTACTCACGTACTGTCATTCTTCTCACGTGGTAATATCGTTATTATACAACCGACGCAGGCGATAAGGGATCGGTACCAGGATACGCCTCTCTTCCTTATTGCCATCGCCATGGACCGCGAATCCATCCCGGACGGGGCCCCCACACACATACACAATACTCCCATGTTAATCCGCACACTGCGAAACGAACAAATGGAACAAAAAAGGACGGTCCACGTGTACACAAGGCACAGATAAATCGCCAATGCATTGAAATGGTGGGCAGACGAGTGTTTTCAGAAATGTGAAATGCATGTCGTGGTTCATAATAGGATCGTTTTACTGTACGATACAAATTTTATCTGGGAACATGCTCGACGAATCGTGTACTGGAAGCCATTTAGTTGAATGATTCCATCGATAAAGTCATGTGTAAAGAGTTCGGTGCATGGCATCAGTATCTGTTGAATTTTCAGTAACGAATATTTAATTGTTTTCAGTTCTATTATTCCCGTTCTTCTGTTGGAGATGAATATGTTTCAGTGCTGACGTACAGTATTGTATAAAACAATAACGATATGAATCGTTAGAATCATTCTGAAGCGCCAAAGTTGTCAATGATCGTTTGACGGGAATTTCAGCACACACGCATGTTCAATATCATTCCCATCCCCTGTTTTCCATTTCTGTTAAACACACCTTCCGCAGAACGAAGATGAAGGCAAAATACAGACGCGCCAGTCATCGGATGCATTCCGCTGCCTCAATAATGGCAGACATTCATCAAAAACGGGTCATTTCGTATGTAAAACACGTTGCAACACCGCCTATTGTCAGCGTTATCCCAGTTGATGAATACAGCCCGTGCGTTACTTGTACAAGAAAAGACAAATCGTCCGACTGCCTTGTACATTTGTGTAATGCAGAAAATTACACAAATTACCTTCTCGTGTAATTATGGGTGCAGCCAGTTTATTGAATTATGCACCGTGGCAGAATGGAGGAGAGACGTCGTGTTAATCACTTTGTGTCAAAGTATACGTAAAACTAAAAACGTGTACAAAAGGAACGGCACAAAAGAAAAGCTACTTTCGAAATGCATTTACCACGCGTCACAATAATTAGTTTGTCATAACTCGACACGTTGGATGGGCGGCTGCTCAATTTTAAGTGGTCCTGCCACGCATTGTCGAGTGAAAGGGTAAAAGGATGGTCATGTGTTCGTAAAAATAAAGTAAAATAAAATGCCGTGATCATTAACCAAAACGACCATTCCGCATTAAAATCTATCTATATGCAAAAGAAGCTCCCCAGAAAACACGCATAAATAGAAAAGTTCGAGTACGAACATTGAATGTTCTCTGAATGTAAAGTTTAATTATCATATAAATATTGAAGGAGCGGGTTCTTGAATTGGACTCTGCAATACACAACGGCGGATAGCCTGAATAAAACATTCGAAGAAAACGGCGCAGAATAATAAGCAGGAATGGGCGCGCGGAGCTTTAATTGAGCCTTGATTATGTTTATAACTTCTTAATTGGATAATTTACGGGCGAAATCTTCTCACGTTAGTCATATAATTTTTGGACAATGCCAACAAAGTTTTCAATATAAACCATCGAAATTCAAACTGGTTGAAATCATTATCATGTTTCATATTTGTAAAAAAGAATTTTTCAATTAAATCCATTTTTATGAATGTTTTTTCAACTTTTTAAATCAGACCTCTAAATTATAATGTAAATCATAAATTTTGCAATATTCATTTTATACTGTAAAAATAAATTTTATTGTGTTTTGGTAAGGGTTAACAGAATAATTTATCAAATTTTACCCTCCTGCTGAATGAAATAAATTAGATTTGATACTGAAATAAAATTAAATCTAAAACATTAGATTTTAAGATGGTTGAAATATTCATAATATCGTATTTATAATTGTCCAATTTTGACTGAATCCATTTTATGATGGGTATATAAAAAAGCCAGACACAAATATTCACTTAAAATAAAAAATACAAATAAAAAGACGCAATTGCAATTTCTATTTTAAACATTAAATTTTACAATTTTCAATTTTTTTATCACTCAAACAAATTTTAATGAAGTTCGAGACGTGTTAGGAGAATATTAATTTGGCTAATTTTGCTTTACTGCTGAATAAAATAAATGAGATATTCTAAAATAAGGAAGGATAATATAAATTTTCTTAAAATTGCATGCAATTATTTTTTTATATTTGAAAAAAAAAATGTTGATTTTGTTGTAATAAATAGTTTTTAATTGAATCAACTTATATTTTTAAGTTAATAAAGTGTAATTTAAAAAGAAATTAAAACTGATTAACGCAATCAATATTAGAAATTTGATAGTGTTGGTCTTAAAAATTTAATTAAACTAATCACAACACAGCCACAGTCGATTCTTTGTGGCTACTGCGGACGATAAAAATGTGAACACAACGTTAACCATAATTTATCCCGTGAAAATCCTTATATTTCAGCATCTTACCATGGCGAACTCTTATTTATTCGACACATAATGAAGTATAAAATTATTTCTTTACGACGCGATTAAGATGAACTGAGTTATGTCGTGTTCCTTGTGTTATTCTTTCTCTAATGCTTGTTTTTTTTTGTATCCAGGTGAGTCGGTATCTGTGTGTGTCCTGAGGTATTTAAATCCACGTAAGTATTATTTACTGAAGTTTAATTAAACATGTGACATTTATAGGACCAGATTAAATTGAACTATGGGAATGCAGTGATGATATTTTAATTACATTCCTCGATTATGAATTTTAACTTTATGCCGCCATAATTTAATTTGATAACTTTCCAACTACACTCACGAGTTCGAAGTTATTTTATTTGATCCCCGTAAATGTGTATAAAATTTCAGAATTGCATTTAGTCATATACTGTGTCGTATTTTCTGGAGTTACTACGAATGTGATCGAAAGGAGCGGAAACCCATTTGGACAAACGGGAGGACTGGAAAATATTATTAAAATCTCTGATACACATGCGGTTGAAATATCATTTTATTATTTACATTTTTCTTCGTTTTATAACCTGAAGGGATTTATTCGTTTATAGACTTTGTCGGCATAAATTTTCAACTGTTGTTTCGGAGGCTTCTCACGACAGTCAATATTCGAAAGTTATTTTGTATTTTTATTCTTCTATATGGTCCTTAAGTGCTGGGGTGTACCATATTGATTCAGCCATTTAAATGTTAATGTCCCACGGGAACATGTGTAAGAATGGTGTTTCTTACTTGTATATGCATGAAATAAAAGTTTCCGATGCAAGTAAATCTATATGGTAATAAGAGATGAAAATAAATTTATTATTATTAAATTGTCAATAAAACTGTTTTAATGGGTTTTAATTCATTTATTTTAAGTAGTAACGTTACTTTTAACTATGTTTTATAATTAATAATGTAATAAAAAGAGCATTCTTAAAAGTTGCCCCAAATTAGTAGATTTTGGATGTTATTAATAACTCCACATAGAAAAAAAATGACTGAAGTGACCGGAGGTCAACTTATTTAAAAAGTTATAGTAGTTATAGTTTTTCAAACCTGTAATGTTGTAGTTTTAATTGCTTTTTAATTATTGGTTAGCTACAACGAATTAGTTCTAGGAAAATACAAAAATGACAAGCACTCTTTTTTTAAATGTTTTTAAAATAATTTAATACATTTTACAGTAATATAAAATATTTGTAACAACTTAGTTTTGTTTTAACTCATTATCTAAATAACTGGAGAATTTAAAACATGCATATATGAGTGTTTAAAATGTTAAATGTAATTAAAGTTTTAATATTTATGAGTAATTTTCTTTTCAATCAACATAAAGAATTTCTGAGACTACGAGTCTAAAAAATCTTAAAATTTTAGTACAATATACAAATAAAAAAATATTAATTAGTATTAGTTGCATACAATGGATTACTTTTTAAAAAGAAATTTAATTAAGTAGCTTACTATATTAAAGTAGGTTGAAATATTCATACATTTTATAATAATTAATTTGTATGCACACCAATTTTATGTAGTCATTAATTTTACTAATTACAGATGAGCTTATTGAAAGTCTTTTGCATCTTTTAATTTGTTTATTTAAAATACAATTAAATTTTTAATATTTCAGTCTGTTCAGACCTCATTTGAACCAACTTTTGATGGTTATTGAAAGAGTGTAATAACTTCTTTATTTATATTTTTTTATATTTATGTACTCTTTTGATAAATGATAACAATTTTTTTCAGGCACTATTTCTTTAACTATAAGCTATTTAGAAATATAACTACTTGAATTTTATAGTTTTATAAATAATTATATAACGTACAGTATGGCATATTTGAAAGCCGGATGCATACATAAAATTTATAATTTTTGTTCGATTTGAACTAACTTTTCAATTATAAAGTATGAAAATATGTACTTATAGAATAAATGCCGCATTTTTTTGCCAAAAACCAAAACCTACAGAGTAGACATGAAAATTGAAGATATTATATTAAGCAACCCTCAAATGAAAACTACATAAAAAATTCAGCACATTTATATTTCTGTAGAAAAATTAAAATTAACATTTTTCTTGGGGAATTATTATTTTAATTAAGTAATCTATAGAATAAACTGTTAAAAATAGAACAAATTATCTTATTTTTCAACAATATTGAAATATTTTACTAATAATATCGTACCAATTATATTATACATATAGTAATACTCTTAAAACTCAAATTTTCATAAGTTCATGGTAGAATTAGTGAAGTTTTAAAATTATAGCATAATATTCCAATTTTCTTTAAAAAAAAAAAACTAATGACTTGATTAAAAAAATAAATTCATAAAAAATATGATTTATAATTTTTCGGTAGAATTATGAATGTGCATATTTTTTATGAAATTATACCCATTACAGGGGATGCTTAACCCAGTGATGTAGATAAATTTTCTATAAAAATTTGCTTTTACTATTTCTTCAATTTTTATTCCCAAAAATACAAATTTTATTTTATTTTATATCAAACTACGTAAAAAGTAAAAAAAAAAACTAAAAAATCTTTTCTGGTATTTTTCAGTAATGGTTAGGGATATCAAATACAAATACAATTAAAACTTTTATTTACACTATACATCAATATAAATATAAAATAGGTATTGCTATAAATTAAATGTAGCTTTATTGCAATTATAAATCTCAGACAAGTTGATTAAAAACAATATCTTTTAAGGTTTTTCATATTTGTCCTTTTAAGGAGTTTAAATCTTGTTTTAAAATATGCAATTATCGATTGTGATCGACTACTTCAGGATCGAATATCACATTTAAGGTGTCAGTATCGTCAAGTAGAGCCACTGGCAAAATAATGCCGGAAAATAACAAGTAAACACCTATTAAAACACAACGTAAATGGGCGTAGTTGATACTATACGGCCTCCTTGATATTTACATTGACCCGCAAAAACGGGAATTGGCGTTTCATTTAAAGCGGTCTTGCAGGTTTTCCGAACCACGCACACATCCCGACGATATATAATATTATATTTTCGTTTAAAATTCAAATTTTTACGCGACCATATATTACGTTCCCGCAAACCGCATGAAATATCTCCTCGGCACCGTCCCGGGCATAAAACACAAGACACTCGCATACCTCATGCGATCGCCGAGGGCATAAAGCACCCATTTCAGATTTTTGTCACCGCCAATTTTACATTTCGCATTCTGTGCTCCCCCTGCGAACGCACACACCGCACTCGACACACGGCGCACAGATGGCACCTGCGTCACATCGGAATATAAAAGGCCTGGCTGCGATTTACGGCCGCCCGGAATACTGCGTGTGTGACAACTTTACGATCTCGAGTGAATTTGCGACATGAGTGGGTTCATTTTGGACCGTTCTGGTTTACGACCTGATAATGCCGGCCGTGGTGCCCAAATAACGGTATGTGCCGGTAATAAGGTACGGCCGATGCAATGTCCCGTTTCGGATTGCTGGATGCTGGGCAAAAATTTCACTGGATATCTGGGACGAGGTTTTTTTTCCGATTGTTGCTGTTGGGATCTTATTAAATTATTAAATTTTGTAATATGAGAATGGTACTCATGGATGTTCTTCGAGAAAAACTACCATCATTTCATTTACCACATTGAACATCTCAGCTATCATTTATTTTCATTTTTTGATATACTAATTACTGACCAAAAATAATACTATTATATGTAACTATTAACAATATCCTACCTCATATTTGCTTATTGTTAGATCCGGCCCCATTTATGGATAATTACGTGCATAATTGTTCTAAAGGAATTTAATTTTATTCAACTTTTAATAATGTTGAATAAGAAACAGAATGTCTAAATGTCTACGAGTCTACAAAATTTTAAAATTTTAGTACAATATACAAATAAAAAAATATTAACTAGTATTAGTTGCATACAATGGATTACTTTTTAAAAAGAAATTTAATTAAGTAGCTTACTATATTAAAATAGGTTGAAATATTCATACATTTTATAATAATTAATTTGTATGCACACCAATTTTATGTAGTCATTAATTTTACTAATTACAGATGAGCTTATTGAAAGTCTTTTGCATCGTTTAATTTGTTTATTAAAAATACAATTAATTTTTAATATTTCAATCTGTTCAGACATTATTTGAACCAACTTTTGATGGTTGCTGAAAGAGCGTAATAACTCTTTTATTTATATAAATTTATATTTTGATAAATGGTAACAATTTTCTGCAGGCACTATTTCTTTAACTCTAAGTTATTTAGAAATATAACTACTTTAATTTTATAGTTTTATAAATAATTATGTAACATACAGTATGGCCCATGTGAAAGCCATACACATAAAATTTATAATTTTCGTCTGATTTAAACAAAGTTTGTTTTCAATTGTAAAGCTTGAAAATATGTACTTATCGAATAAATGCCGAATTTTTTTGTCAAAAACGAAAACCTTTAGACATGAAAATTGGAGAAATTATACTGGCAAATTTTTTATAGTAAATATAAGTTCACCACTGGATTAAGCAAACCCTCATATGGAAACTACATAAAAAATTCAGCACATTTATATTTCTGTAGAAAAATTAATATTAATATTTTTCTTGGGGTATTATTTTTTAATTAAGTAATCTATGGAATAAACTGTTAAAAATAGAACAAATTGTCTTATTTTTCAACAATATTTAAATATTTTACTAATAATAGTGTACCAATTATATTATACTTATAGTAAAACCCTTAAAACTCAAATTTTCATAAGTTCATGGTAGAATTAGTGAATCATCTCCGAAAATTACCTTAAAATAATTGAGAAAGATAATCACGAATTTACGAAAATATAAATTTTTTGATATATTAATTACTAATATATTAATTACTGACCAAAAATAATATTATTAGAGGTAAGTGTTAACAATATACTACCTCATATTTGCTTATTGTTAGATCCGGCCCCATTTATGGATAATTGCGTGCATAATTGTTCTAGAGGAATTTAATTTTATTCAACTTTTAGTAATGTTGAATAAGAAACAGAATGTCGTTGTAAACATGTTAATAAATTTAAACCTACTTAAGATTATTGAGTGAAAATTGTACTATAATAAATGCAATATTATACTTTACATTCTTGAGCCGACATTTCCATTGAATAAATTATTGTAAAAGATAAACTGTATACGCTTACATCTATACTTTATTTATTTTATTGTACATATTTGAATGTATTTTAGAAAAAGAACACGTTCAACACACATTACGTTGTTATTTATTTTTGGGTTTTACTAAAGCACCTGATCTTCCCCACAATTTTTAATGGTATTATGTAAATTTCGATTACTTGCCCACTTTGGCCCTAATTATTTTAACCGTGGTGTTATGCCCACCCTTCTTTATATTACCTCGCGTAAACTTTCAAGTTTTCGGTGAAAGTTTGGACAATAATCCCCTTTCGTAATACATTTCTAATTCCACTTATCAAAAGGCAAATATTGCCCCAACAAAAATTCAAATTACACTCAATATTAGTTTAACCCCTTTCGCACTCTGCCGAGTGCGAACTGTCCGCAGCTCTCGCTTTCGAAACGAGGAAAATGAGCGAAATCGCTCATAGTCACGTCTCGTCTGCATTGAAGTCACGTCCGGACAAATTAAATTTTGCGGCGGCCTACCAGCCAGACGTGATCTGCAACTGCTTCCCCACAAAAGTCGGTTAGTTAGCGCCGAATGTTATAACATTCCGTCCGCACGCACATCTCGAAGTTCGTGCGTCTTCCTTGTCGAAATGTTTAATGCGGGCTGAAAGGTAAATTCGTAATTAAAACGCGATGACTCCACCTTTTTTTTGCGTCTCGACGGGAAACATGGAATATCCTGGAACCTCTCGACTTTTTTCCTGGCGGCCTTAACGCAACCTATCTGTTAATATAAGGTGGAGACAAAAAAAGAAAAATCGTAACTCATTGGTGGTTTGCTTTAATTCTCCGCAATCCTATTATTTCTGATTCAGTTTGCGATTTGCGACTATCGTTCAGCCCATTCTATCGGCCATAATCCTGTCATTGAAGACGATATCCAGTCTCGTAAAGATATGACGCTAAACTTTATATATAGTCGATCGAACGAGGCTGTTTCGCGTTTTTTTTACGACTTTGCAGCTAACCGTTCGCTGTCTTTGGTTAATACGCTTCGTTTCGTGCAAAACTACTGCACAGACAGAGAGTTATTGATTTTTTAACGTAATTCGAGATGTATTTAACAACATACTTGATTGACTTGACACAATTTGATCTATCAATAAGTAAATCATAAAATTAAAATGATATCAAAGATGTTCAATACGGTATCATAAATCAAATGATGTTATTTTTTCTCGAAGAACACCCTTGGGTACCATTCCTACATTGCAGAATTTGCTAAGGTTTCAATCGATGACACAAAATGGAAAATAAACTCTTTCAAATTTAATTTAATTATAAGTCAGTATTTCTTTAAAACTCTTCTTAAAAAATTACCTCTAGACTAGCCAAATAATGGAGGTGCTCGACCGTATCTTATAAATTAATAATCAGATAAGTTACTGAAGAATTATATTAAAAGAAGTGAAACAAATAAATGCAGAAAATGCTGACAGAGAAAATTCAATGTTTCATTCTATTGTAAATTAAAGCTTTGATTATTTATCCTGAAAACATTTTCCAATAAAATCTTAATAATTCATGGTGGTAATTGGGCTCAATTGAAGTTGAAACTTACTATTCAGGAAGGTTTCTTTGCTGTGTCTTTTTCTTGTAATAAATTTTATAGCAGTTTCATTGTAACTACTAGATCTTCTAATTTTACTACACTATAAATATTACCGAAGATATAAAATATAAAATAGAAATGTGGAAATTTGCATTAAGGGGTGGTCACTAAAAAGTGAAAAGCAAGGATGATATTGCTTTCTCAAGAGCAGTGAAGAAATATTGCCATTCTATGTGGAAACCGATCTGTATAGTTGGAGTTACGGTTTAGGGTACTATTGCATAGTACTGCTCAGCAATACATCAAAAAATTGTGAAACTTCATTTGGTGTCTTACATATGGACTCATCCAAATCTAACAGGATAATGTTCGACCTCATTTTGTGAAGATTACTTTAGAGTGTTTCCTATTTTAACATATTTTAGTAAACTTCAAGTAGGGGCGGCACTGAATGAGAAACATTACTATCTCATTAGATCAATGCCAAGACGAATCAATAAGAAGCTAGATCGTCGGGGAGGACAAACTCATTGTTACATTAATTAAAAAAATATAATATTAATCAATATATTCTGTCTTTATCATTTACAGCTCTCTATTGCTGCAAATTGTAAACCAAAAATAAATAAAATCTGACCACTGGCTCTATATGTTCTATTTTCTATATTTGAATCTTTTGAATATTAAAAGAGAAATACTAATATTCAATTTTTCTTTGACATATTACACTTCATTATTCACCAGTTTTGAATAAATGAATGTCCCACCTATAAATTATAAAACGTAAAAGAAAATCCTTCGTTCGTGCGTTAAAGACGTCCAAAGAATCGTTCGGTTTCGCATCCCCCAGCGATTTAATTAAACCATCGCGCCGTCATAGAAAGTCAGCCGCGAACGAATGACGCGCCCCGAGAATCTTGATTCCGCACCGTTCGAAAACAAAAACAGCGTCGCGCCCCGGAGCGTCACCAAACCTCATTTGCCGGCAAACAAATTGCGTTAATTATTCATCGCGTTACGTGCGTTATGTTGCCATTATTGCGTTCGCGAATTGCACCCGTCCCGTCTCCTGTATAAATGACGAGCGCACCCCCGAATCTCACCTATGCCACCACTCGGTGACAGACAGGGGATGCATCGAAGAAGCGAGCCGGGCCACCCCTGTTATGACACACGTGAGTATTGTTGTTGCGGCGCCTCATGGAAATTAATAGCGCTGTGACATAATAAATTGGGAAACGTCCCATAACTCACAACCCAGGAAATTAATATTGTTTTGTATCCTGTCGGCTTTGGCAACACTATTGATACTATTGTCGTTCTAAGATGGGTGTATTAATAATTTTATACAATGGCGGATCAGAAACGTGCTAAAATAGATTTTATTTCCCATATCCACTATAATTAATTATAAAGTAAACGATAGATTTTATGTCGAATTTGGTTATAAACGTGATGCTCCATGTTTTCTATATGGTCGATGGGTGATGGGAAAGACGAAACGTCGTTGCTACCGTTTTTCAATCTCCCACAATTCTGAATTTGTGTTTGGGATCATTTTCATGTTGAAATACAATATTTTTTCAATATATGAATGTAAATGTGATCCAGTCAAAATTGGACTGTCACATTTTTTATATAAATTAAGATTTTTCATGTAGGTCCACGATCTATTAATTTAATATGTTGATTTAGTTATATTTTTTTAATTTTAACTGTTGTACATGTACATTTTTTTCTAAAATATGAACATACATTTGAGATGTAATGAAACCAATTAAAAAATCAGGTACCTAACCCAAAAATTATTAATTCCAAATTAAATTAATTAACTAAAGAAAAATTTATATTATATTTATTTTATTTTTGATGGTTTATGTACTGTATACTAATCATTAAATCTAATAAATTAATTTAGTTCTATTTTTTTAATTTTTAACTGTTGTAAATAACATTTTTTTATGAAATAGAACCGATTAAAAATTCCGAAATCAGAAACAACCTCTTATACAGATATATCTGGATATAAACTCCAAAATTGATAAAACTAAAGAAAAATGGTTAATGTTAATTATATCTATTTTATTTATGGTGTTTTTTTTTAATCCAATGGGTTTAAAAGTGGTGAGCATAAATTTTAATAAATTATTGTATTTTTAAAAATATGTACTGTAAACTAATCATTAAATCTATTAAATTAATAGGAAATTAGTTCTATTTTTTTTTAATTTTTAACTGTTGTAATGAACATTTTTTTATGAAATAGAACCAATTAAAAATTCCAAAATCAGAAAACACCTTGATATAGATATATCTGGGTATAAACCCCAAAATTATTAATTACAAAATTGTTAAAATTGGGTTCCTAAGGAAAAATTGTTAATTATATGTATTTTATTTATGTTTTTTTTAAATCCAATTGGTTTAAAAGTGGTGAGTGTAAATTTTAATAAAATATTGTAATTTTTAAAAATACCATGTACTGTAAACTAATCATTAAATCTATTAAATTAATACGAATTTAGTTCTATTTTTTTAATTTTTACTGATGTAAATGAACATTTTTTTTTAATGAAATGTATATAGATATATATGGGCATAAACCTCAAAATTATTAATTACAAAATTGTTAAAATTGGGTTCCTAAAGAAAAATTGTTAATTATATCTATTTTATTTATGGTGTTTTTTATATTTAATCGGTTTAAAAATATTATGTACTGTAACTCATCATTAAATCAATTAAATTAATATGAATTTTAATAAATTATTAACATTAATAAATAATTGATTTAGCAGTTACATTTATTAACATTCAAAATTTAATATTTAATGTATAATAAATTCTTGAAAAATCATTTTGGAAGAATAAACTTTTCCAATAAACTGGAAGTGGAAGTAAATTGAAATAACATTAATAAAACGTTGTCAATATACATTGGACGTTTGGACAAACACATCGGACATCAACATCTCTTCAAAACGTGACATCTCGATGCGATGTGAACGGGGACCAAGTGGTGCGTGTATGCGTAAATTCTGTTATCTAGCTTGTCCGAATGTCATCGAAATTCCGTCCGTCCATCAATGCGAAATAATGACTGGCCACTGTTCAATTATTTCAAATAATTGCTGCTAAATGTCCAATTAAACTAGCTGCATTTACATGTACCGTTAGCAGGACAGCGGCGATATCTTCGCGCCAGACAATAATGACACCATTCGAAATTTGTTGCAAGACCACAACGAAATCTATTTATTATACAGGGTGTTTGGCCGTGTAGAAAGTGTTAGTTGTCTAATAGGGATGTGTCTGTGGACAATGCCCAGAGGGTAATGTTGTAGTAGACTTTGTTTTCACATTTAAGCTTTTTTAGTGGTTTACATACTTGTTACCATTGATATTAATGGTAACATTGTTAAAACTGACAAACTAGAGATTAAATAAAATTTTTAATAATCACTGCTCACAATTATACATTCACATAGTTGAAAATAAAGCTTATTTATTCATTTTATATTGAGATATTGTCTAAATATTCGAATTCCTGTTGATAAAATCTTGAACTTTCATCAGGGTTCTGTCTCCTCAAGATGGTGTGTTAATTAATATACGAATGCATTACCTAAACTAACGTTATTATTTAATGAGAAACATTGTAAACTGTGAAAAGTTGAGGAAGTTGCCTTTTTCAGTAATTAAACAGTACCGGATTTAACCGGTGCTTTCGTAAACTCGGTAATTGCAACTTTTGCCTATACAACAGATTAACTTACTCAACATAAAATTGTAAAATATCGCAAAACACATTCGCTTGGAAATCGTCAATCTTAATGAAAATATCGTGTTTTGCTTTCGTTTACCATTTGCCTTTGGCGAAGGAATTTCTATTTTAATTCCTGCAACGACCACGCATGCTGAACATTTTTTGCCGTCCTTAATGAATTACATAATAAAAAAACTGCCAATTGCATTAACTGAAGAGAGACTTATGTAAATTTCTCAGTTTTATCATAAAGAAACATAGTATATTTGCATCTTGATAAACAGCTAATTAAAAAATTCCTGCATAAGTGCATTGCTCAACTAGTATTTTAATTAACAAGTTTTACATATTATTATTTTTTAATACTCGTGTCAACTGGAATTAATTTTCGTGCTTCATTATCCGATGTGGCGAATACTTTAAACTGATAGAAATGGAAACTACGATGACGCACACGGCGAATTCAATTGGCACAGACAAAATCGTAGTTTTTCTACGAAACCATTCCGTTTTTCGTGAATCAGATTTCGGCAATTAATGCACTATATTCATGGCCGGTCCGATATAAATCTCGTCGCATAAATTTTACGAACCTATGCGTCTTTTTCTTTTACGTCAAACAGTGTGCATGGAAGAGGAGGCGAGGACTGCGGTTTCGCATTCGAATTTTAACGGTCGGAGTTTTTAATACGCGGACGATGACAATGTTCTGCCTCGAATTATCTCGCGAATGGGAGTTATGGTTTTTACGAGCCTGTAATGCTGTAGTGGTACTTTTTAATTGTTATTTAATTATTGGTTAGTTACGACGGACGAGTTGTGAGAAAAATATACGAAATTACCAAACCCCATTTTCCTGGAATAATTTAATAGTAACTTTTAATATTTTTTTACGGCAACTTAAAATATTTGATATCGAATGAGGTTTTTCTAATAACTTATTATTTAAATGGCTGTATAATTTAAAAAATGTAGTTATTTATGTTTTAAATGTTAAATATAATTGAAGTTTTAATATTCTAGATTTTAATATTTATGAGTAATATACTTTTTAATTAACATAAATAATTTCTCAGGCTGCCCATAAAATTTTAAAATTTTAGTTACATGAGTTATAAAACTAAAAGAATATTAATTGGTATTAGTTTAGTTTTTAAATAGGAATTTAATTAAGTAGCTTATAGTATTTAAGTAGATTGTAAATATAACATGTTTTATAATAGTCCATTTTGTATACACACAAATTTGATACAGTCATTAATTTTATTAATTACAGATAAGCTCATTAAAAATCTTTTACATCTACTAATTTGTTTATTTTTTAATAGAATTAAATCTTTATTATATTAACATAAATTGGTTGATTTGACGGTTAAGAGTATTTTTAAAATATTTAACATAAAGAAAAAGAGTAATATTTTTTTACAGAAGAAGTAAAAACTATCCACAGTCAACTTTTTTATTTCAAATGGAATTCTTTAAAATATCGAAAAAAAAAAAATTCCAAAAATATGTAATTTAATCTTTAGCTAAGACATCACGATATTTTTCGTAAATTTCGAGATAATTACTATTATTGTCTATGAAATATAGATTGTGTAACTGACATTTATTATATTTATATTTTTAAACATCAAATTTTATATTTACTAAAGTTTTGAAAACTTTCAAATTATTATCACAATGAATGCCTTTTCATAAATAAGAATATTAAATTTAAATTTATCATTATATTAAGATATCTAAAGCTAGAATAACTTAATATCATAATTATATGTATATTTTTCTTAAACCTGATATTTTTCCTATATTTTAGAGATAAAATTAAGTATGGTTTGGTTTTGAAAAGTTTATATTATTACGAAATTTTAAGAAGGTATACATTTTTTTAAGGTTCACATCTTACACTAGGTAAAACGTGTCTGAAAGAAATTTTCATTATTTGTTATAAAAAACCTTTTCTTAGATATTTAGAAATATCAACTTCAAAGAGTATACACATTTTTTCTACTGGGACTATATTTTTTTAATTAACATAGAATCTTTACTTTTTTATATATCAAAATACAAATGAATAAAAAATGTTATTTAAATGTTTGACAACAAGCAAAAATTAGTTTTGAAAAAAATTAAAATTAACAATTTGGTTTAATTTTATTTTTAAACTGATTAAAAAAAAATGTATTCCCTTAAAACTAATATTATATAGTTAATTTTTTTTTATTTGTATTAAATAATATAAAATATTTAGTATTTTAGCTTTTAATATTTACAACAAATATATTTTTAAATTAGAACAATATTTCGCGTTTATCCATTAAAAACATATATAATTTAATTTATTTTAAAAAATTATAAGACTCAGAAAATTTACAATCACTTCGGGTAAATAACACAATCAGAGAAATAAGTGAACTAAACATAAACAATTTTTTCTTTATAATTAGGAAAAATTAAAATTAAGAACTTTTTTTAATGTTTTGATTTTTTTTAGACTGATTCAAATTATTTTTTGTATCCCTCCAAAGCTCTTATTATAATTTATTGTAAAATTAAATTTGTTACATTTGAAATAAAATGAAATATTTAATCTCTCAATATTTATAACAAAAATATTTTTAAATTAATTTATCGATTAAAAATATTTAACTTAATTTGTTTTCAAAAAAATATATATTATAGATTATTTAACAGAGAATAACAATCCATAAGAATTTCACAGAATTTACAAATATTTGTGAATAAATAACATAATTAGTGAAATAATTAAAAAAAGCGGATTTTGCTTTTATTTTTAAACTGGCTCAAAAAATATTTTGTATCCTCTCAAAAATATTATTATATTATTGTTAAACTTTATATTTGCAATAAAATTAAATGTTTAGTATTCCAACTTATAATGTTTACAACAAAAAAATTTTTAAATTAATTAGTAGCAGTATTTTATATTATTCAACACAAGAAGGCAATTTATAAGATTTTTTTAATGTTTTGTTTTTTATTTTTAAACTGGTTCAAAAAAGTATGTTGTTGTATCTATTAAAAGTTAAACTTTTAATAGATATGAAAAAATAAAACTGTATAGTAAGATAAAAGTTATATAAGGCTTTATAATTAACCTAATCGCTTGCTACTTTGTAAAGCAATATAATTACTTAAAAGCAGATGAACTCGATAATGTAAAAACTTCGTTATCCGTACATTTTTGGATTAACCAAACATAAAGAACGAAATCCTGCATTCCTCCTTTATCAGTTTATCGTCGAAATTACAGGAATTAAAATTTTATGCCGTTTCAGCCAAAGCATTTTTTCGGTTTTAATTATGAAACGCATCCTGCTTTGGACGTAATAAATCTTTAATGATCTCCCCGTTTATGGTCTAAAATTTAAATAAAATCACGACAGAAATGCTTACAATAATCCATTAGGCAAGCAACATTAACATTTTTTCGCTACCATAAATCAGTGTTTTACAATTAATTCCATAATGCAAATTTTTGTCAAGACGGTCGTATATTAAACAAGAAGTTGAAATTAATAAAATTTATTCTTTCGACCACCTAATATTTATCAATCCTCATTAATATTCATAACGAATATTATCAATAGACCTGTTTTCTTATGGACTAACCGCCATAATTATTCAGATTGAACCGCACAACGTGAATCGCTAAATAGTTTAAAATAAAAACGACGGCATGGTAATGCACCCCGTCAGTACTTCATTTAAAACCGTATTAAAACTAAATTAGAATATAACTAAGCCAAAGCTGGTTATTAAAGTGATGAAACCGAACGAATCGTCTCACACATACGCGTTGCATTTTATTTATACACTTTTGCTTTATTTTGCCCACACGATCTTTATTTATAAATTCCAGCTCGAAGTATGATGTTACGATTCAGGTTTACTTCTTCGGACGTGCACTATTTTAATTGCTACCAATAAGTTAAAAATAAACGGTTACGTTTAATTAAACGTTAAACGACTCGGGACAAGTTTGAACGGATTGACTGTTGTTTATTTGTGTGTTTATGCGTAAAAGGGATGAGGGGGGTGGTTTATCGTCTAGTCAATTTATGATACCCTCTTGGAGCTGGACTAATAAAATCAGGTATTGAAGACCGTTTCGTTTAGGGTTGAGGGTAGGCAGTGAGGAAATTTAATTTGCGAAAAATACTGACAGGCATAATACGAGTTGATGGACTTTTCCAGGAGATTGATGTAGTTCTGAATAATTGAATTATAGGGTATTGGCCGAGTTCTAACTTCCACTGCGTTCGGTTTAAAAACTTGTTTCGTTTCACTCAACTGACAGTTGTCTGACACGTGTTACAGTGTTTTTAGATCATTATCGGAGGCTATGCAAAGAACTGAACATGCGTACGACAAAATCAATTCCATAAATTTAGAAAGTTGAATTAAATACAACGACAAAGATTTATAGATTTTTAAATTCATTCACTGCGTGTCTACAACGAATTTAATCCTACTGGATTAAAAAACTATTCTATGTAAAGGGTTATATAAATTATTTAATAATTTCTCGACATCGCCTGATCATCCAGATTGTGACACACATTCACAGGAATGCTCATTCTTCTTGTATAATTTGCCACAAATGCTCTTTGTTGATGATGTTTTCTTGTCGGATATTTAATTCCAAATACTAATTTTTTAACGAGTCTGGATGTACTTTGGATTGTTATCTTTTTGAAACTTCCAAACTACAGGCAAATTATTTTCCGCAAAGGGTAGTATAGTTTTGCCAAGATAACTAACTAACATCTCCGTACCATGATGTTACTGCCATCGTGCTTAACTGTTGGTTTTTGGTACTGACCTCCATACATATTCCTTATCATCTAATTTCAACAAATTTGACTTGGTTTTATCTCTCCATTGTACTAAGTTCCACATAAAGTATTGGAAAAATTACAGTGACTATCTAAAATATTAAATATTATCAATAATAATACATGTTAAAATGTAGAGTCTACTTTATTTCTCTTAGTTCATTCAATTAAAAGGTTTCGAGTTCATGGAAGTGTGGAGAATCGAAGGCGAGGTGGGTGCAACAAACAAAGACTTCAGAGCATTAGATCGTGGCATAAAAATGATTATTAGAAATAATCCAAGGATATCCACAACTCAAATTTTAAGAGATTTAGGATATAAATCAATTTGTTCGAGGACAATTCAACGTCGGTTAGTGGTGACAGAACTGCCACGAAGACGTCCAGCAAAAAAAACCTGTGTTTCAAAAAATGAATCGGGAATCCAGGCATCTTCTCGCCCACAAAATAGATGGCAAAATGGATCATTTTATGTATTGTAATATATTAGAAGATGTCATGATACCCTATTGTGAATGGGAAATGCCGAAATTTATATTTCAGCATGACAAAGACCCCAAACACATTGCCAAGCTTGTTGAAGAATGTTTTTTTTTCAACAAAAAATCAATGTTTTAAAGTAGCCAGCTCAATCTCCCGATCTTAATCTAATAAAAAAGCTAATTTGCTTGAACAAATCAAAAATGTTTGGAACAATATAGTAGAGGAAATAATTTCCAGTCTAAACTCTTCTATGCTAAAAAGATGTTATAGTCACTAAGGAATACTGCATGAAATATTAAAAATTACGCCATTTATGTTGGATTTTTCTTTTAATTTTTAAAAAGAGTCGCTTCGTCATTATATAAATATTGTAAATTTTGTGTGTGTGTGTGTATGTGCTTTATGATTTCTGGCAAACTTCATTCAGATATTGCGGCATCTTTTGCATATATTAGTTTTTTTCATAGCTATGCACCATGCTTCACATAACCAACGTCTCAGGTTTGCCTTAGAAATATCTGCTCCGAAATCTTGGGATATTTCCAAAATTACAAATTACAAATGGTTTTGTTGTATTGTTTACTGATATCCGTCTGATGCGTTTATCGCCATTTGAATTTGTTTTACTCATCTTTACACACTGAAAACATTGATGTTTAACGAAAATTGGATTCAATTCTTCTAAACTTAAAATGTCTTCAAATATAGGATTCTATTTAAAAACAAGTAAACGTTCCAACTGACATATTTTATCCATAAATGTCTCTGACTCAGTTATATGAATCACCCTGTATAAGCTGGACAATTTTTCGCAATAATGCTTTCATTAAAGTTTCATTAAAATAAAAAACAAAATTAACAGGAGCAATGTTCGTTTATTCCATAAAATGTTCTAAGAAGAGGCAGCAAAACCTGTTAAAATATCACTTATCATCATTCGTGAAGTAAATGCCTAATTATATTTAGATCAAAGCACGGCTCCCCGTGTTTGACGACAACCGAACCCGTTTAAAGACATTAATTAGAAATGCACGAGTACTAAGCATCTTAGGGGCTAAAATATGTGCGCTTACTCTTACTTTGTTTGAAATACCAACTGAAAGGTTATTTCACACAAGGGTTTTTGATATTGGCTTTGCTAATATTGAAGTTGGGGAGGTAAAGAAGCGCCGTTTGATACCGAAACTGTTAATTAAATAGACACATTTCAGTGAATTAATAAGTGGCCAAGGAAAGAAGAGCGTAATTAATCGCAAAATTTTAATAATCCGCTCGCTGGCAATAAAAACTAAAGTTAAATTTAATTTCCAAATGGAAAGTGTATGTTCCATTTGTCTAATTTGATGAGTAGTAAACCAGAGCAAACCGTTATCAAACACATGAAGGTGGAACATAAAGGCGTCCCGTAAATCTTTCAATTTATTAAGTGGACCTAAGTTAAATGCAAATGAAATAGGGCACCATAAACTCAAGGACATAAACTGGAAAATAAAACGAAATCCATCTATCGTAAGGCAATAAATCCCGTCTCAAATTCACAATCGTTAATCAATAGTTGGATTAGTTAAGATTTCTGGTTCGAAGATGCATCATTAATTTAAACAACTGGACTAGTTAAAAACTTTTCTCCTTCAATTATTCTCGTTATTCAGGTGATTTAGATGGCCTAATTTGTTATGTTTTTAAAAATTAAGTTTGCCAATGCTTTGTTTGAACTGAAGAAAAGATTAACATCTGTTTTCACCTCCTCTTCAAAATTAAGTCGTTTACACACATCCAGACTATATGGTGGATACGGAAGAATTTTTCATTTAATATTTTAAAGCTTCTTTCGAGTCTCTAATGCAAATCTAACGTTTTCAGGAAGAAGCACTAAACTAACTGATTAAAGAAGATTATCTTTGTACGTTTTTCATAAATTTTGTTAATTTGTGAGCAGCAAATAATTGCATTGATCGTTTGAGTTCTTGATAGGTAGTCAATACGTCAACTTCACTATACAGTTCACCACACAGTCATCAAAATCATTGTTCGTTCAAGATATTTTTTAAGTACTGTTCAGGTTTTTCAGCTTCACCCCGTTGACCAAATTATCAACCTACTTTTCGTCGCATGTAATAAAATCATTAAAAGGCTCTTTAACATTTCGTGCAAGGGGAAAATTGACAATTGTCAGACACCTAATTTTGTTATTCTCACTGAATTTATGTGGAATCCATTTGTCCAACTTTTTGATGAAATTCGTTGTATGAAACCTCTTTCTAATAATTGATTTGTTACAATTTAATGACTGGCCTATTTCCAAACATGATATATGAGCATTTCACATGAAATATCGCTTAATTTCTTCGTTGGTTCAGGTTTCATGAGGATCTTCAAGTAGTTTATCTTCAATTTTAAACCAATGAAATCAAAATTGTATCACTTACAACTATTTTTTGAAGCCATAGTATAAAAGAAGCTTACAAAAAAACATGTATGGTTTAGTATAAAAATATTAAAATTCCATCAAATTAAATGCAAGTTCAACAGATATTTTTGTTGATATTTTATTTTCTATAAAGGCAATTATGTAATTATATTAAATTTTGCAATAAAAGACTGTAAAAAATTTTACAGTGTTTATTTTCAATTTTATTCAGTGTTCTTCTCGTAAATCACTCTGTATATAAAGTATTTTTGAGCGACTTGATTCGAACTGTCTGCATAGATGAAGACTCAATCATTTATTAACAACAATGTAATTTCCCGTGTGTTTACAAGTTACCTACATAATCGATGCAATACAGACGCAGAAGAATAACTAATGGTCCAATAATAACGTATACTTTACAAGTCTATTAATAAACTTTAATTGCTTTGGAGCATTCATGGCGGAGGATGTTTATCCAACAGTTAATGAGATGATACAGTGTGCGTGATAGAAACGAGAGACGTAAATATTTAGAAGCTAATTAAAGAATTTCATAAATAAAGCTGTGCAGTTGACAGTGGATTTTCGGGGGATTTCTTCGTTAATTTATGCCGTTTTATAAATCAGTTTGTGTGGGGTACATGTTTAATTGCCTTTAAGCACAAGGAACCGTAAGTAAATGTTGGGGATCTGAAAGATTTACACACTTACAGAGTTATTTTGATTAAATATGTTACACCGTTTATAGCTGTAATGCTAAATTGTTAGTTTTGGACTGCAAGATTTAATTCTAAAAAGCACAATGCGGGAGCGCAACAAAAGCAATTTTAAAATACAATTTCAGTCCTCCTTTGTCAACTGGCAACAAGACAAGACCTGAATAAATATTGGAAATCTAGTAGAAAAAAAATATATGTATACACATCTCGACGTATAATAAAAATGGGCCTACCTACACATAAAAAACAGCCATCATAAATCTGACAAACCGTCGAACGCGATAAAACCGCATCGACGCAAACAAAAAAGCAGAAGCGCCCGCAAGTTTTACGTCCATATTGAAAATAAAACAGATAGTCGCAATAACAATAACCAGAATTTCACATGACGGCCGATACATCCTTCCGGATGGCGGATAAATCACGATCGGGCGAGCGGTGGTTGCCTTGGCGACGACGTCGCGACGCCGGGCGCCTTCGATGGCGCCTGACGTCCTCCCGTCGCGAAGTGTTACATGACACATGAATGCAGCTTCCTCCGAGTCT
Source organism: Aethina tumida (assembly GCF_024364675.1). Lineage (NCBI taxonomy): Eukaryota > Metazoa > Arthropoda > Insecta > Coleoptera > Nitidulidae > Aethina > Aethina tumida. The sequence goes on along the minus strand of NC_065435.1, from coordinate 57,556,491 downwards.
CAGTTCGTGAAACACCGAGATGGCTTAAATGCTGATTAACGACTGACAGGGAGGATGTTGGCTTCGTAGTTTTTATTTTTTTCTTACTTATTTTGGCTTTCGATTTGCTGATGGCGAGCCACCGGAACGGGCCACCCTGAAATAAATGGAAATCGTGCTTAATGTTTATTTTTTTAGTATTTAGTGATAGTGTATTTAGTATTTTCCCGTCATAAAAATTCTCATTACATACAATAATTTTGTCTTTAATTGCCAACCGCTGAAAATATAATTTAAATAGGTAGTGGCTATTAAAAACTAAATACATACGATAAATTTATGAAAGGTCTTCTTAATTGCTATTTATTTTTATAACAAGGCGGATTTATTGACATTAATTTTACTTTCAACATAATTACCTATTACTTATATACGTAAGTTATAAATATTAAATAGAATGGAAATTTTATATTTAGTAAAAGTCAAGTGTTGACTCTTATATATGTAGACCTTTTAGATTGTATTACTTATTGTTTATTTCTTTTTGTTGCAGGTAAGATTTGTTTGTAAGACCTATGTGGTTACTTTGTGGTAAGTTAAAAAATACTGGTGGAACTACTCATAAGTGACAAACTGAAATAATTTTAACAGTCATATATTTGATAGTAAATAAACTTCATTTTTCTTTATATTTTAAACAGATTAATAAAACATTTAGAAATTTGATATAAGAGGCTACTTTCAAGAGCATAATAAGTAACAAAACTGAAATAAATAACTTTAACACTCACATATTTGAAATCCTAGTAAAAAAGCACTTATTTGTAAAAAAAGAAATCACCTTAGTTTGTAAATATCTAAATTTTTAAAATGTTATTTTCAAAATTTCTGATGGTGAAAACAGACGGATGATAACAAATTAAGACGATTCGGCATAAAAAATCAAGAAAATGTTTAGAAATTTTAGAAATTATTAATTTTTCTTCATTTTTTATTGTTTTGGAACGGTTTAAAGAATTTTTTGAAATTTTCTAATCTAAATTATGCTAGTGTTAAATATCTGAACTGTTACACAGAATGTTAAATCTAATAAATATCTTTCAATTTTTTAGCATACATAAAACATTCAAAATTTTATTAACTTACCAGCATCTTTGAAAAGAACGGTTTGAAAGACATAATATAGAGATGCTTTTGTGGACAAAATATATAATTTTTGTTAACATCAAATTTTAATTTAGTTTTGTTTTAAAGAAATATATAATTTACCTTTTTTATTTGTGGGTTTGTTACTCATTAAAACTAATTTTGACTATTTTTTTGGTATTTGCTGCGAAATTACTAAAATAAAAAAGTATTTGCTAAATGAAGACTAAATACAATATCTCAAATTATTAGAATCTATGCATGGATATATCATCTGATACCAAATTTCAACAAGTTTCACTAATCCATTGTAAAAAATAAATAAATTATCAAAAAATGTAATCTTCTCAGGCTCATAAATTGAAAAAAAAAAAACTCATTTGATTGTGTTATTAATAAATAATATCTTAAAATGTGATTTTGATTATACCAGATACTATAATATTAATAACCAATATTTTTGTGAATTATGAACATCCATTTTGAAGAATGGGAAATTTAATGAAAAATTTATCTTTATAGAAATGCCTTGATAAGTTTTCTTGGCCGTATAAAATTTCCTAGTGGACTTCCGATAATACAGAAATCAATTTTTATGATGTGTATAGAGCTCTTTATTGTCTATTTATTAAGTTGTTATTCATTAAAATCAAATTAAATATAAAAGAATTCCGAAGTGGTTCGATCTACACACTGTAGAATAAATTATCCATCATAACATCAATTTAAAGCTTAAAATAATGTCCATTTATATTATAATGTTACACAGTTTAAAAAGTGCTTATTTCAAATTAGTATTTGTAATTGAAAAAAACGCATGTTTTAAAACAGAAACGTTTTTAATTGATTAATTAAATTTGTATCAACAATAACAAAATATAATATAGAAAAAAGTAACTGTCATTTTTATCATTAAAAATATTGTTTGAATAATTTTTTTATAGAAATTCATATATTTTTCATCCTAGATTATTATAATTCATAGATATTCATAGATATTTCAAATTATTTCCATTTTAACCGTAAAGTAATGTCCGATAAATTGAATGGTGGTTGTTTTCCAAAACCATCGAAAATAATTAAACATGTAGACGATCAGAAGAGATTTGTACAGCATAAATAACCCCTGATACTTTTGTTGTTACGTCTTGTTTTCGGATAACATTTGTAATCCGACTGAAACTGTCAGGATGCTTTTAGGGAAGGGCGTCGCTGAAATGTGTCCGTGCATCCTGCACTAAATGACCTGTATGTTACGGCAAACAATGAAAAATTGCCAGTTACGCGAGCACTCCGCTTCCGTGAAATATAATTTCCATCCCCCCACCGGTACACGAAAATTATATTTGGAAAAACTCTTAATTTACAGCGGGGCAACCGAGTCGAATGGATGTCCTCGTAAATGGTTGTTTTGAGTATTGTTAATGGTTTTCAGTGTTTTGTGCCCGCAGCCGGACGGATTTATTGCGATTGTTACACGAAGATTTGTGTAATATGAGCAGTACAGTTTTATTTTGCTTCTTCCAAGTTGTTTTTCAGATTTTATATAACCGTAGAAAATTTCCAACAATACCGGCCAACGGGTTTGAAACAGGTTTGTTGGAGTCAATTCCCGTGGAAGAATCTATAAATTTAAGTATCAGTCAATAGTGGAAGAATAAAAATATTGGTTAAATCGCTGGAAACAATTTGCTGGAAAATTGAAAATTAAGTGAACTCGATAATTATACACTTGTGTCCGGTACTTACTTTCAATTAACGCCTCCTTTATACGCGCAAATTATCGTACCATGGAAAAAAGCCGCCGTATGTACATGTTCGATCTATAAAAGTCCAATTACTGCAAGGAGTGTGCATGATTTATTAGATGGGTTTAATATTTATGAATCGATTATGCTCCATTATAAATTCATGACTCCATTTAAATTTGTCCACAAGATTCAAAAATTGCTTTGAAAAAACATATATTCTCGCTACATTCCGAGAAGTTCCAAATGATCGTGATGTGGTATCGGTACTGTGATAACTACACCTAATCAACATCCTTTACCAATTACCCTTATCATCCTGCAAATCAACTTTTTGTTACGTGGTACCCCATTACTAGTTTTTTATCAGTAAAACAACAATGCTGAGTAAATTCTAGCGTTGAACAATACGATGTACTTATTGTACATTAAATTCAGCGTGGACAGCGTATTTATTACAATAGTCGAGTACCGTACTTGTGCTGAATGAAGGTGCTTGGAAACACAAATCAAATTTGTTGCAGTATCATAACAGTCATGGTTTCCACACAAAAGACCATTGTTCTCTAAGGTACTACACATGGTACTACAAGCGAAATGCGCCCTCAATCTTGTTAGACACAATAAACTTGACTTGTCTTAATAAAACCATAATATCAATTATACCATCGTTCGACGTGTCCAGAAAAATAATCGATACCCTCAAAAAATGGGGCTGCGAAAGGTAAAGAAAGTCGGCGAAGTGAAATTTAGATAACTTAATCAGCAAAGTTCGATGTGTTTGAGGAGAAATCCCGTGTATAAAAGGTCAGGCGGAGACCCTCTCTTATTCTCAAAGCTTCACGGATAATGGGGGCAAACTTTTCAGTAGGAAAAACCTAACCCGCTTTGGCATTTACTCCTGCCTGTTTGGCGATGTTGTTCGCGGAGCGGGCACGTCGAAATTGCACAACGCCACGCTTGGAAATGTCGCAAATCGGCGGACTTTTTCTAAACAATTATTAATCAATCATTGTTGCCCAACACCTGATCGATATTATTGCAAGGATACCATTTGCAATTGTAATGCATTGAAATTAGATTCCGGACGAGAAACTGAGCCTTTCTAACATTAAATTTTATTCATTTTTCCCCATCCCGCGCATCAATTTTAAATTGGAATGGTGCAATTTATCGTCCGTTGTATCAGCTAAACTAAATGGTTTTATTGACTTACAAAAATGCGGATTATAAACATGCAAGAGGTCATATTAATCCGAATCATTGGTTACATTGCAGTTAATCTCTGATAATTGCTCATTGGATTTTAATTGATTTCGTACAAGAATATTTATGGAGGTAATTAAGATGTACAAGCATATTAAATTAATAAATTAGTGGTCATCTGCAATTAAACTACGTGTACATACAATGAGTCCTTTCATGATTTTAAAACTGGCAATTAAACAAATCGTTGTGTTACGAGAATTTTCTATAAATAACAGCTAGTGAACTCATTAAGAATGTGCTGTTATCAGTGCTAGACATAAAATAAGTCATTTCCTTTCCGCTGTTGCTAAGAATAGTGGAAACACTGTTCCTTGATTTATGGAGTTACATACATAGTTGTATATTTTATTTAAACCATTAATTCTATTGCTGTTATAAATTGATAACAGCCAATGTGATCACTTATATACATAGTCTTAGTTTATCTGATATTTGTTTGTTCCAACAATTTAATTGTTTAATAATTAAAAGCTACTTTTATTTGTTTTATTCTTACGTTTTTTTCATTTGGTGATAATAGTCTCCGGAATAAAAAACCGATAAGACATGTTTCTTATGAATTATTTCAGTCTAGTGAGTTAGAATGGTCTATAAAACGGAAACAATACATTCCTGGTTACCTACCAGAAAGTCACCTTTGCGGCCACACCAACAGACTTGTGGGAAATTCATCATTCGAGAATTTTTTAAGCTGAACAAACAAATCCTGTTCAAGGAAAACTAATGTAACATTCTAATCTTTTATGAAAATCATAAAATTGATAATAATCGCAATACAGGATGTCACAAATTGGTTGATTTTGGTTATTACAAGTATTTGAGAAAGAGAAAAACTGATCCAAGTATCCAGAGGTCGATTTTCTTAAAAAATATGAATCTTCTAAAAATGTGTATGGTGGGATTTTATTTCAATTACTAACCATAATTGAATTTGCCTTTAGAATCGATTTTCATGATTTCAAAAATGTCAATTAAATAAGTCGTTGTATTACGAGAGATTTCTGTAAATGACAACTAGTTAACTTATTAAGAATGTGTTATCAGTCCTAAACATAAAATCAATCACTTCATCTCCGTTACTGCGGAGAAGTATGGAAACACTTCCTTGATTTATGGAGTTATATAAATACTGTTCATTTATAATATTTAAACCATTAATTCAATTGGTATTATGAATTGATAAGAAATTATCTTAGTTTTTCTGGAATTTATTTGTTTCAACAATATAATGGTTTTATATTAAAAAAATATATTTTATTTATTTCATTCTTACATTCTTTCGTTTGATGAGAACTTAAAAGTCTCCGAAATTAAGAAATCATGAGACACGTTTCTCATGAATTATTTTAGTCAACGATGTTTAAATGGTCTATAAAAAGGAAATAATACATTCCTGGTTACCTATTAGTAAGTCACCTTTGTGGCCACACTGACACATTTGTAGAGAATTCAACATTCAAGAATTTCTTAAGCTGAACAAACAGATTCTATAAAAAAAAGGAATGTAATATATTTATATTATTTAATAAAAAATAAATCATAAAATTGATAATAATCGCACAGGGTGTCCCAAATTGGTTGATTTTAGTTGTTACAAGTATTTGAGAAAGAGAAAAACTAGCCCAGAGTGTCCAGAGGTCTATTTCGTTTAAAATATTATGTTATATCTCTTTCTACTTCCCAAATATTTACGAAAACTTATATTTGATATATTTTGAAAAACGATTAAAACTTTAGTCACTTTTACGAAATATAAGATAATTATCTAAAAAAAGTTTATCACCTAAAAAATTGAAGAATGTGTAACTTTTTTATTTCAAATGGTTAACGATAATTGAATTTGCCTTTAGAATCTCTTTTCGTACTGACGATTAAATAAATCGTCTTACGAAAGTTTTCTATAAAAGATAAGTGAACTTATTAAAAATGTATGGTTATCAGTGTTAGACATAAGTGACGTAAGTGTTTCCTCTCTGTTGTTACAAAGATTAGTGGAAATACTCTTTCTAGATTTATAGAGTTACATACATACTATATGTTCATATTAAACCATTAATTTCATTGTAGTTTCTAAAATTTAATTGTTTCAACACAATATTTTAATAAAAAATTTTTTTTATTCTTACATTCTTTCACTTGGTGAGGAAATAAAAGTTTCCGAAGTCAAAAATTGACACATGTTTCTAATGAATTATTTCAGTCAATTATGTTTGAATGGTCCATAAAAAGGAAATAATACATTCTTGCTTACCTACCAGTAAGTCACCTTTGTGGTCACTCTGACAGACTTGTTGGAAATTCATCATTCAAGAATTTCTTAAGCTGGACAAACAAATCCTGTTTAAGAAAGACTAATGAAATATATTTATATTTGTTTATAATAATAAAATTGATAATAATTGCATTTCATGGTGTCATAAATTGGTTGATTTTGATGTTATGAATTTTTCAGAAGAAGAAAAGCTAAACTCAAGTAGACTTTTAAATATTGATTGCCTCAAACCACTTCTTTCTTTTTTCAAATATTCATTCACGAAAAACTTTCTACAGACACTTTTTACATAATGTAAGATATTTGCCTTAAAAAATTATATCTCCCAAAAATTTTGAGATAATATATGCAACTTTTTTCATTTCAAATGGTAACCAAATTTGAATTTACCTTTAAAATATTTTTATTTAATTATATTCAGCAAAATTCTGATGTTATTTTTGGAAATTTTCGGAATATTTAGTCCACCCCGTACAGTTAAACAAAAATTAATGACAACTAAAGAGGGGCGTGTCCAGTGAATAAGTGCACTTACATCGATGTTAAAATTGGCTGGCGCATTAATGAAATAACCCCCGTCGAGCTTTTCATTTGGACTTTGGCCGTGATGCCAATAAACAAATTTTATTGAATGCATCCGATGGCTTAATACAAATTATTTGTATTGTGTACAACATGATACCCTCCATTTAACAACCGTGCACAACTATTTACGATTGCGTTGCCAACGATAAATTTCACTTTTGTTTCGGCCACACCGCAGGCAAATCAATAAATAAGCAAAAGTTTGCTGTTTTTTCCTTCTTTTTTTTTTCGTCGCAGTACCAACACGACCGTCGCCTTTTACGTATCTATTACGTTTCAGTGACAAACATCCAGAAAGAACACGTCTGTGTTTGTGCGTTAGCGGTTTCTTGATTTAATGCACGCGGTCCCACGACATCTTTGGTTTGTTTGTCCATTTTTTTTGTGCCAGTCGTCCCGCCGGATCTAATTTAGCTGGCATGCTCGAGCGAGTCCTTGAGACGTTGTGGATTTTTTCCTGCCGCGTTCCTAAGGGAAATAACATGCACCCGTGAACTTGTGCGGTTCCGAATCCTCTCAACAAATCGACCTCTACACCAGGCGTTTAATTTAATGCCTGCCCGATTTCCGGGAAAAGGAACTACATCATTTTCTAGACGCAAATCTGCTTCGACGAAAATCGACTGACCGATGAAACGGGAACGAATTCCTCCCAGGCTTTAACATAATTATATTGCAATTTGTAAGAAAATTACACTCCATTACGAATTTTAGCATAATCAACTATTATTTTTATGCAAACCAAATAGAAAATTTCAATTTTAATTAGACAGTATTATTTATTTGTAAAGAAATGAATAAAAAATCCATTTGGAATTCTAAATTATACAAAAAACTTAAAGCAAAATGAATATGAATGAATATTATGAGCATCCAATTTTGAATATTAAATATGGCAATTTATAAATAAGGAAATCAATAAAGCAACTATTCCTGATTTAATACAAAATTAATAAGTGGTCCCACGGTCTACTTAATAAAATAACATATAAATCTTAATTAATTTATTTTATGAACGCCGCATAAATATTTAATGACATTGATTCTATACCCTAATCTACTTACAAATATTCGTCTTCCAAACAGTCACATGTTCTAAATAATAAGCCACATAAATTCCCACAATAAATTAATATGTGCAATGTGTAATACATTAATTAATTAATTATGTTCTTTTTGTCATGTGATTAAGTTGTAATTACATAGATTTATGTCTAATTGAATGGTTTTACACTAAAATAAGAAATAAATCTACTGAAATGTTATAATTTCTTGGGATTATTAACTGTACAGGATTTACAAATATAAACCTATTCAACGTGTACTGTATGTAAGTGAATATAGTAAATTATTAAAAATTGAAATATTGATAGTCCTAATTCAAAACGATTTTGATTTAATAAATTAATCGAATAGGTTTTTACTATACTGCCAAATGTCAGTTTTCATAGATATTTCAGAAGTAGCCAGGTATTAGATAAAAAAATTGTGATCTGGACACTTAAGTTAGTTTTTCTCTGTCTGGGCTGGAAATTCTCGTAATAACCTAAATATATTGAATTAATGGCCATTTGATTTAATTTAAAATTATTTAATAAAGTACAAAACCTCCTGTTTTATAATTAGGTAAATTTTCTTGTTCATAATCTTGCTACCTTATTAAATTATTAAACCAAGAAGTGAAATCTTATCATAATTAAATTTTTCTGTAAAGTATTCATCAGACTCTCTCTTTTTGTGTGAATTTTGAAATGATCGAAGGTTTAATGAAAAACTGGGTCTCATTCATCCATTCATTCGTCATTGCATTAGGTTGAATGACAAACATCCCTCCATTTCATTCAAGTGGGTTCGCAGATCTTTCTCTCAAAGACAGTGAGACTTAATCGAATAATCATTGCCAACTCGGCAAATATGTTCGGTGGCAGGAGCCTCTAACTTTGTTATCGCGCCCTTGGCTCCGTGCTCCTGCGGTTTCGCCAGATATATTGAGTTAGTTTATAGGTGGTGACTGGGAAACACATCAATGGAAATTTACATTATAAAGGCAGTGGCTTTATTCCCATAAAAGCATTATAAATCATGTGTCGGATGTTTTATTGGATCATTTTGACTAGTGGAGGTGGAAGGTGGCAGTATAACTTTCCGGTCGGGAAAAATTTAAAACGCTTTGGAAATATATTTGTCACGTCGGTAATCGACTAAAGAATTTTAGTTTGAGTGGTGGCATGAGTAGTTGTTGTTGGTTTGTTAGCTCCGATGACGGGCATTAACTTAATTCAACGGAGGTAATTTAATTTGTATGCTTCATGTTACTAGTGCAAAACTTCTTTCTTTAATTACTTGATTGGACCATCTCATCTTGAAATAAATCAATCAATCACATTACTTAATTCAGATGTTTAAACAACAATCTTTCATTATTAAGAAGTTTTCTTAATAAGAAATGTTTGATTATCTGAATGACCACGTAATTGCTACTCAATTGTGAAAAATAACAACCTTCTACGTCTATGTCAAATACTTATAAGGAGTTAGACAATTATGGTTTCTATACGTTCTAATATAGATATGAATGTGTTTCCTTTGAACTCACAATTGGATTAAAATTACAATTTAATACAATTACTCTATATAATTTTCTTTTAACAATAGTACAGTATTATTACTAAACCTAATCCTGGAAGTAAATTAGTAAGTTAAAACAAAACTGCCACATAATTAGAGTAGTCTTTCATTATCTTCGTAGAAGAAAACTTAGTTGGGTTTTAGAGCTTCTTGTGTTGCATCTTATATCGTAACACAATAAAGCTGTTATCTTTTTAATTGAATTAAATCCGTAGGTCTGTGCGATACAACGAACTTTATAAGCCTGCACTTAAATCCGGTATTGTATTCCACCCTTATCCGAAATCACACAAAGCGTAAATCTGGAAACTTAGTAGTGAAACAGTAAGTCCTCAGAAGTCGGCCCAAGGCGTTTAGCGAGGCATTAGAGATATTATGTATTGGTAATTGGGGGTTCGCGAGTGCTTTATAATTAATCCGAATGGTTTAGTGGCAATAATGGGGAATAAACTGGTGATTCTTATGTAATCTGATAGTTAGATACACACCATTAATCGTGATTGATGTGTTGCACCAATAGTGAATGCTAATTTGGAATCGATAATAATGAGTTGGGTTTCACTCTGTTTTACATGCCATTGATGTAACTCTATATTCTAGCATTAAGTTTCTGCTGATATAATTATCATATAACTCTAACCAAGACCAAAATTAAAATTTGCAAACGCTATCAATTATCTCTGAAACTTTTGCGAAGCTTCCTTGTTGATGGTAATGAGGTGCATTTTTACGGTGTGTCGGATGGTTGTTCGAACGTCATACTCTGGTACGAATCAATACGGAAAATGGCCCCCGTAAATTTAACAAAATCTATCAAAGCAGATTGAAATACATCATACCCGAAAGTTACTACGGAATTTTCATATAAATTACTCTGTCCCTACAGTTGAGACAAGCAAAAGAATAATGAAATACGCCTGTCCAATATAGAAGAACGAGCTGCTCCCGCCTATGCTCGTACACTCGTTCGTCAAAAAAAAAAACAATGCAAAACACGAAATAAAATAAAGAAGCCGAAATCCCGTTGAAGGAGGGGATGGGGGAGTGCATTACGTTGAAAAACGACGCGGGAATTCTTCAAGTGGATGGAGAAGCCAGGTCCTGACAGATGCTCAAATATTCATGGGCTCGACTCGCTTTGAAAAAGACGTTCTGCTTAATAAGAGTGCTCCTAGTTGCGTTGACGGTTGTTTACGCTATTAATGGAAATTAAAATAGATTGCTGTTTAAATTAAATTTGAGAAAAGTAACGCAAATTGACGGGAACTTTTAAATAAGATGGATGGAGTCCCGGCCCAACGTCCATTATGGAGTGATGCCGGTAATGAGATTCTGTTTTACCCTTTTCTTTCGGACTGTACGGGGATTTTTTAATTAAGACTAATGTCTTCTGCGTTTTGTAATACGTGTCCGTTGTTTCGAGTAATTAAATCAATGATTTTTATAAACATTCAATTAGCTACGACTAATAAAGTTAATAAAGATTAATTTTAAAATTATTAACCGAACAAATATAGATAAATAATATTATTATATATTAATGACTCAAAAAAAGTGGACATATTTAAAATAAGTTGGTATGAAATGAGGCAGGTAAAATAAAATTATAACATAATTAAACTTTAACTTTTAATGCAAAAATCCGATGAAACCCAAAATTTTAACAACAGATTTAAATTTCAAATTTTTAGATGAGTTGGTATCAAAAGATAGACGCCATGAAAGCTTATTTACTTATTATAAAATCAATATACTTGGGAAACAAAAAATTACAGACAAAATAAAACTATGAAAAGACTATATTTGTTTCATGTTATATTTTATTTTATAATGTAGAGTTTAATTTGTGGTTTTTGGTTGAGTTGGCATCAAAAGGTAGGTACCACAAAAATTTATTTAGTACTATAAAACCATTATACTTCTTAGCAATGTTTATTTTGGGAAGCAAAAAAGTTACAGACAAAATAAGACTATGAAAAGTCCTTAACTAAACAAAGTACATATTTTATTTTATAAAGTAGATTTGAATTTGTGGTTTTTGGATGAGTTGGCATCAAAAGATAGGTACCACGAAAATTTATTTAGTATTATAAAATGATTATACTTCTTGGTAATGTTTATTTTGGGAAGCAAAAAAGTTACAGACAAAATAAGACTATGAAAATTAACTAAAAATTTAGAGACAAAATAAGACTATGAAAAGTCCTTAACTAAACAAAGTACATATTTTATTTTATAAAGTAGAGTCTAATTTGTGGTTTTTGGATGAGTTGGCATCAAGAGATAGGTCCACGAAAATTTATTTAGTACTATAAAACTATTATACTTCTTAGCAATGTTTATTTTGGGAAGTAAAAAAGTTACGGACAAAATAAGACTATGAAAGTCCTTAACTAAACAAAGTACATATTTTATTTTATAAAGTAGACTTTAATTTGTGGTTTTTGGATGAGTTGGCATCAAAAGATAGGTACCACGAAAATTTATTTGGTACTATAAAACCATTATACTTCTTAGCAATGTTTATTTTGGGAAGCAAAAAAGTTACAGACAAAATAAGACTATGAAAAGTCCTTAACTAAACAAAGTACATATTTTATTTTATAAAGCAAGTAGACTCTAATTTATGATTTTTGAATGAATTGACCACGAAAATTTATGTGGTATTATAAAATCATTATACTTCTTAGCAATATTTATTTTAGGAAACAAAAAAATTACAGACATAATAAAACTATGAAAAGTCACTTAATTAAACAAAGTATATATTTTATTTTATAAGTTTATTATGTACAGTATAAGTTTATTGTTTTTGGATGGGTTGCTATTAAAAGATAGGTATCATGAAAATTTATTTAGTACTATAAAATCATTATACTTCTTAGCAATGTTTATTTTATGAAGAAAAAAAACTTATGTAACTTATCCTTAATTAAACAAAATATATATTTTATTTTATAAAGCAATTAGGCTTTTTCTGTCGACTCTATAAAATCAAGATTATTTTCTAAATCAACATCAAGTTTAATAAAATAAACTAATAATTAGTAGTAATAAAATAATAATTAGTAGTCTAGTTGTCCTAATTGTGATAAATAAACCATTTTTTCCTTCAAATGTTAATTAAATGGTAGTATTTAATATTTTTTTTATAAATACTGAAAACAATCTTATTCCATGACCACGTTTTTGCTAATTTTTAGCGTTTTCTCGTAGCGTGTCCGTTAAAAAAAAAACAAACAAAAAAATAATCAGCTCCCAGAATCTGTCAGTGGAGTCGGTCCAATTCAATTTAAAACTCACGGTCCGTCCGGTGATAATGTTCGCATAAACCCGAGTCATCTTGGCACCATACCGGTATCTCCGACACGCGGAAATGTTCGAGCCTCGATGTATCTACTTCGTACAGGTTGCTCGGCCGGTGTATATTGCAGATGGCTCACCACGATTTCGGTGTAGTGGGCTCTTTATAAAGATCGAATAACTGACAAACGGTTAACAGGCATTCGCGATTGTGTAAATCTTGCCCGGGTAACGATTACATTCCGCCAAACAGATTACTCACGACCACCAATGCAAATTGAACGGTCCCGATTTTTTATTTTCTCATGGGCTGCTTCCGTACATTTCAATGAAAATCGGACTTTGGTGTGTCGCCGTTTTATATGTAAATCCCGCGTCTCGAGAACCTGCATTTTAAAGCTTCCTCAAAGCCGACACAAAGAATACCATTAAAATTGGCACGGTATTAATATTAAAACTCTTCGGTACCAAATTGGAACCGACGAAAAAAATGCTGTTGGACATGCAATAAATTTTGAAATTTTATTATACAAAAATGTTTACTACAACGGACGATTAATAAATTATTCAAGATTTTAACATAATGCGGAAAGGTCAAATTTTATATATTTTTAAAACACCGTGAATGTGGGTTTTATTAATTCGTGAATGTTTAAAAAATACCAGACTAGTGTCTTCTTGAAATTAATTAAAACAGGAATATTTTTTTATCACTGAGGGGACCACACATTTGTCTTCGCTTCTGGATAGGTAGGTACTACCATTGCGGAACCCACGCAGTAGAAAACAGTTTTTACGTCCACAAAATCGGACAGTTTTGATCCTGTTCGAAAAGACAAAACTCGTTCATAACTGGCGAAAATTTCGTTGAATATGGACCACACATTCGGGCCCTCCGCCACTGAATTTGGCAAAACAGTACTCGAGAATGCAGCGCGATTACGCCTAACGATTTTAATGAACGCACTCCGTAAAATTGCCAGTTGCAAGTTATTATGGCGTGGAACAAGTTAGTAAATCAGTGACGTCTGTTAATTAGTCGTTCCTTTTGGATTTCGCAGACGTACGTCGTTCCATAAAAATACATCGGCAACGTGAATTATGGGACTGGTGCGTTGATTGAATTCCTTCGCGAACACACCACCTTTTTTTACGCCGGTACCATTCAAACATGAACTAAATTGTCGATGATTTGTTGGCAATGGCTTACGTAGAACTGACACTATTTTTAAACTTGCTCATTTGATTACCCTTGCTTGCCCTAAAGTAAGTTTATTTTTCTCATTTAGAAAAAGACGATCTTTTACTTTTGTTTTGTTTTGATAATATCCTTCATTAGTCTTTCTAGAACTTTTTATATCACTATATGCTGTAGTTTGTGTTTAGTTGTGTGTATAACTCACAAAATTGTGTATACAAAATCAAGAAATGAACTATTTTTATTAATCTCAGTTTTTGAAGCCTTCTATGTGTAAGAATGGGTAAAAACATATATTTAGACTTGTAAAAACGAATCGTACATTTTCATAATGATGGATTGAATCAACACCAGAATTTAACAATTAGTTATGGTACTGTAATTTTTAGAAAATTTCACATACATAGCAATGTCAAAACGCGTATAATGATGGGGTGTTCTGAAAAAACAAATCTAAATGTCGATAAATGCATCAGACAGTTATCGGTAAACAATCCAACAAAATCATCAAGGTAACTTCGGATCAGGAAATATCCAAAGATTTCGGTGCAGATATTTCTAACTGTGAGAAAAATCTTATATATCGAAACGAAAATATAAAATCCAAATGTAGTTAGCCAGAAATCATATGAACTGAACCCTACGCATGTAAAATTTGCTACTATGGAGCGATGAAAGTAAGTATAAGTTGTTTGGATCAGATGGTAAGTAATATGTAAGGAAACCAGTCGGAACGACACACAATTTTAAATACCAAAAACCAACAGTTAAATATGGTGGTGAAAACATCATGGTATGATGATACATCTGGTACTAGACCCATAGAACCGGTTAAAGACATAATGAATCGATTTGTCTATAAAGATATCTTGGCAAATCATATGCAAGTGTGGAAAATCAAGGTTGTAAAAAATTGGTTTTTGGGTCAGAAGGTGAATGTTCGTCCATGTCCCTCACAGAGTCCGGACTTCAATCCAATTGACCATCTATGGTAAAAATGGGTAAACATTTCTTTGGAAGTGTGTTGCAATCTTGTCGATATCTACAAATTATTAAATAAAATAGTAATGTTATCAAATTTTAAATAAATGAACTATTTCCAAATTTATTTTGTGTATATGATTATTCCATACTTACGTCCAGGTTCAGTTTTTTATTTAAATGTATTTTAATGGAAAATTAATTTTTTTACGAACTATAATTCACATTTATAACTACGCATACAAAAATATACAAATAAATCTAATAAAATGAAAAATACATTTAAATTTATTCTAAAAACTACGAATTGAATAAAAAAAGTTAATTGAGTATTTTAGAATATTCTATAGCACAATTTACAGTCATTTTTTAAGAAGTTTTTACAGTAGATGTTGTTAATTTAGTTGCTGTTAATGGTAAATTGGTAGTTGATAATAAATTGAGAGTTGTACAGTTGTTACTTTTTCAAACTAATCGTTTCAATCACCACTAAGATAGAAATAAGAGTTTCCAGCTAACAAGTTTATAGTTGTTTATGTTATATTCCACAGTTTGCATATTTCATTAGTACAGAATAACACTCTCTAAACTAATTTGTACATTCTATATTGCCGTTGAATCTTATTAATATTCCAGTTCAATTTTGCTTATCATTCAGTATTAATGGGTTGAGACGGCACCGTGATTATATAGGAAGCATCAGTTTATTCCCAATTATTACATCTAAACCATTCCGATTAATAATTAAAGAGTCGAGAACCCCAATTACCAATACATATTACCTCTAATGTCTTGTTAAACGCCTTGGGTTGCTTTCGCAGGGACTTAGTGTTTATTAAGTTCGAGATCCGCGTATTCTGCATTAATTTCGGTTAACGACCATCACACACAATGCCAGATTTAAGTCCGGCTTTAGAAGTTTCCACCGAACACGCATACTTGCCGAAAACCGGGAGAAGAGCAATTTAATTAAATTAAAAACACAACGGGGTTTGTACTGTTTGGGGAATGAGGCAGTTAATGCCGTTATAACAAGTACGAAAGATACACATTAGCCCATTATTAATATTCACTTAGTTAGGGCCCGTGGTAATTATGAAATATGCAGTGTTTTATTTAAAAGATAAAGGGCAACAAAACAAAACGAAACTAAACAGTGTGGATAACATTGTAACGGAATAATTGTTCATTACGAAATTCCCATAAATGTGATTAACTGATAGTAACCTAATTAAATTGATATCGATTAATTTTTAATCCCTCCATGTACAGATTAAAATCCAATACATTATGGCAGTTTATAACGAGGTAAACGTGTTTCACTTAATTATAATAATTTGCGAAATTTATTACGTGTACTCCCATTTGGGACCGATACAGATAATATTAATAACATACGTGCGATCCAATGGAACGACTGGAACACATAGGTTTTTTGTCCTGCCACGTAATTTTCTTCTCGTCCCGATTGTGATCTGCGATGCATACATACATCCGAGCATTAATATATATTTTAAATTACTTATTTGTTATGTATTCGACTCGAACGGGATCGTAAAATTTTATGACGGTCTAGTTTTACATCGAAAAGAAGTCTACATGTGTGTTTAATTCGAGCCAATTTGTTCGTGCAAAAATTTGGAATAGATAAAGGAGCGATTGGGTTACAATTATAGTGGATTAACCGCAACAGGCTTATAACACATAATTTACAAAGATTAATGCTCAGGAAACTTCTTTCTTCAAAAAAAAAAATGTTATTTTCGTTTATAAATTATTGTTATCAAATGGGTTTCAACCCTCTGCTTATTTTAAAATTGACACGAAAAAAGCTTAAATCACATATAGACTCTAATATTATTATTATATACACATTTACACATTATATTTCTAATATTAAAATTTTAATGTAAGTCGAACTTCGATAACTCGAATTTTTTATAACTCGAAAATTATGTAATTTTTACTTGATAACTTCGATTACTCGAATATCTTGATAACTAAATATAAAACCTTCGATAAATCAAATTTCTCCTGTCTCAGATAAACTCTTCGTAGTTTTTCCTTTCCGATGATAAGTTTCTAAGGAATTTTTATTTATAAATTTGAAAATTAGATTTATCTAGAACCTACGATCCTTATTACATAAAATTAATAATGCACCTTTTTTACACGAATTGTTTTCTTTTAACAAAATTTTCAATATTCTATGAATTTTACACGAATTGCATATTAAATATATTTAATGAATTAAAATGTGTAAGCACGAAATGAATTTTTAAGTGTTTGTTGTTACACCTAGTTCCCTTTTTGCACGAATTTTTTACACGATTTTTATGGAAATGAGGTGTATTATTTTTTGTTTATTGCATTGTATTTCTTAATTTCAGTATTGTACTAGAAAACTGTTGCAAGGCAATAAATAAATCATGGAACAAAATTGCAGACTTTTGAGGGATATAACTTTTATTGATTTTTTAATCGTTCTTATTTGTTCCTCTTAAAATTGTTGTTATAATAATATATTACGTTATCTATCCACTATTTTATTTATAGTAAAATTTGTAGTATGTTATAATGAGTTTACTGCCTTTTCGTTCATCCATTAGAAAAATCTACTACCAAGAAATATTATTTTAGATTATCAGAGAATTTTGAATGTCAGACGTAGCTGCATCTCAGATTACACTATGTAATATGAAGCCTCATTTTAGATAAAAGAAATGATATACGTGCAAGATATGCATTGTAAATATTTCATCAATTTCGAATAATAAATAGCGTTTGAAAAAACTATAAATCCAATGTGCATTGAAACCTAGATAGCAAATTTATTCGCGAAAAGTATAAAGTTTCCTGCTCCAACGGCTAACAATCTAATCAATTACAATTACCGGCATTTTTAATTGCACCTATCCGTCTACATAAAGGCCGGATTTAAATGGAGTCACCGTAAATAACATTTAATAACGCCAATAAATTGGCTAAAGCCATTTCGCCGGTAATTATATCTGTTGCCTTTCTGATAAAAACTGCTGGATTCGCATAAATACTGAATGACACGAAATCATATACATGTAGAGCAAAGCATTTACATGCGAGCATATCGAGTATCTGCCAACATGTTTCCAATAAATTCAGTGCGGAAAACGTTTCGAAACCATCGTCAAGTGGCAATCCAATGGTGACCTAATTGAAAGAAATGAAACTGCGATTAAATAATCAGGTAGAAAAATTTATTTTTAGAACGTACCGGGTGGCCGAATAATGGGGATCGTTGGCCATATCTCAGAGATCAATCAATAAATCACAAAAGTATATTACTAATGAAAGAGGTTCTGAACAAAACGTGAAAAATACTTTTTTAATTAGACCAATGCAGTTGTTGACGGTGCACAGTCAACATCATTGAAAATTATTTAATGGCAATGTCGTTAGAATTTTACACTGACACATTAGAAAGTAAACTGTAAATGAACTGTCATCGTTGACAAGTATGTTGACAGTTGTACGTTCACCTCAAAGAATGTCTCATTTGAAAACAAAGCCTACTTTATCATTCCCCACTGGTCATTGTCCAAGGATGCATTCCTATTGGTCATGTTTAACGGCTATTGAAGCTATAATTTTTTTATTAACACTTTATATATTTGCTTCTGCATTAGGAATGTGCCCCTTCAATGCAATAAACAGCATACTCAACATACGAAATGTGCGGTAAACATCACTGAACTAAGTTAATTCACAGATTATATTTGATTCTATGTGATTTGTACATTCTAGGAAGAACGAACCTAAATATATAAAATATTTTATAATTATATCTTAAAAGGGACAATAATTAATTATAATGTAAATGTTTATAATAAAAATAAAACATTTAATTATTATTATTATTAATTAATTCCATGTCGAGTAGATGAAATTTCATTTTACATTGAAACAGTCATCCGACAAAGTATTCTTTAATTGTGGATCTGTATACTATTTTCTTATCCTACCACCACCATAATAAAATGTTGGCGTTTGTTACATGCTTTAAAGTTTACGAGACTGTTCAAATTTTAGTGAAAGAGTCACAGCGTAATTTGGGTAAGTAGCATTTTCCCAAGAATTTTTTTTGCCAATATCCATTATGAAAATGGCTAGGCTTTCACATTCTTTATTTTTTAACGGCTCACTAGAGCGCCACTCGCAACATTCTAAATTCCAGCACAAAAGCTAACGCATATTTAAACATTTTATAGGCCATAAAGAAAATTGCCGGCCTGGTTAATTTAATATTATCGAGGATTTGCTGGAATAAAAATGGGATATGAAAAATGTGCCAGCTCAGTTGCGATATAGTGGTTCTGTCCAATAAACCATGAGTGAAACGTCGATTGAATTTCTTTTGAACACGCCATCAGGTAATCTATACCTGATGTATTTGCTACTCGTACGATTACAGTGAATGTCTGGGGTCGTTTGATGTTCTGTTTCTTATCCAATTTTTATTTTTCATTCCTCGGGAATTTAATTTTTATTCCGAGAGCATTCGCGGTAATTTATGAACGTGGACGTGCACTAAATATAGTAAATGTCTTTCAGCCAATAAATGGATTCTTAATAATAATAATCGTAATATTTATAGCAAATTAATAGTTCATTAATATTATAAATTTATCATAATAATCTCAATTTATGTCTAAAATAATTATAAAACATTCAGGACATTTCCTTCTTTTAAAGAATTTTATTTTGTTTTATCAGAAAATGTTAAATAATTAAGCAATACGTATTTTAGTAAAAAATTTACACTATACGATATTAAAGTATCTCTTTAAATAAGTTCTTAATTTTTATTTTCAAAATTAATTCAGCATATGTATATCTGTATAAATGAGGATTGCAAAAAGGGAAAAGGTTGTGATTTTTAATTTACAATAAGAAGAATTGACTAACTAAACATTATAAATACATTATTATTTAATAGTCATCGAAAAACATTTTCAGTTATAACATAATATTTATCTATGATAATATAATATGATCAATAATATAACACAAAAATTTAAAATTATAATTTCTTCAAAAAATCTCGTCTTAATTTTTAATAACCTTAGATTCTTCCTTTCTTCAGTCAATTGAATATAAATCATTTTTTAAAAAAAACTTCCAAAATGAATTGTAATTGTCTAAATAATTTACAACATATTAAATATTTAAAAAAATACGTATTTTATTATAGCAACTTTTTAGTTTGTGGCCATTCCCCTATTATTTAAAAATTTAGAAAAACTGGTCAAATGGTAGCTGTCTATCATCAACTAAAATTAAAGCAAACCTGTGAGAAATTAGGGACTATAAGAAGATGGTTAATGGATGGAGGTTTGTTTGACCCCAAATCTGTAGGAAAAATCCTGGTTTCTATTTAAAATATGGAACAGTAAAACGGTTCAATTATGTTCTAGGAATGCTTCAATTCTGGTCTAGTTTTTAGTGATAAGCCTAAATTTAATTTATAAAAAAATAATGGTTCTACTTATGTTAAACATTCTACAGGGTTAAAATTACACAAAAAAATTGTTATATCGACAGTGAAACATGTAGACGGTTCATTTATGCTCTGGGCATGCATCTTTATGCTGATATTTGACTGATATTAAACATATATTCTTCCATATATTGAATAAATAATACTCTTAATAGATGTGATCCCAAACACAAACCCAAAATTGTGACGGATTGATTACACCAATATGTTTTGCTTTGCCCGTCTCAATCTTCAAATATCAACTCTATAGAAAACATGGGGCATCACGTTTATAACCAAATTCAACATAAAAATTTTACAACTTTTAATAAACTCATCACAACAATTCCAAAAGCTTGATGGAATATAAACTTATTGTATATTTGCAAAATCATTGAGTCTATGCCACGGAGATGGACTTAAATTATAAAAAAAGATGTTTCACAAAGTGTCATGTCAAATAAATAAAATAATGATTAAAACACCCTTTCAAAATTAAAGTTGCTATATTTTTGTCCAGCTGAATTCAACAAATATAGAATAAGAATGTAGTAGTTTTTATAATACTAAAACAACAATAGTAAAGTAATATTATCTTAACAATTCATATTAAATAAAAGAGTTATGGTCAAAATATTTTAAAAAGTTGCTATAATAATGACCACCACTGTAGAAAGATTCAGTGAATTAATGAAACAGATCGACGTCTATGGTTTCTCGGAGTCTGAATATTTCCACTGGACGACGGTGAACAAGTGAATTAACACAATTATAATGTTTTTAATGAGGACAGACGTGTCCGCGGTTTTACCTTAGCTTTTCGCCAATTTTCACACACATTTTAATTAAGTCGATTATGTGATGATGTGTCGTATGGTGTCTATGACTGATTCATGTGAATTGATCACCCGAGAATATTTATTAGCTTAGTTCGGGAATTATTTTCAATTTGAGACATATCGATATTATCATTATTAATAATATTATACTTTAAAACACTTATCTTTGTCCTTTGAGACGCTTTAAATGTAACTACAATAAACAGTAGTTGCATATGTTAAACAGATATTTTTATAGTTGGCTATGAATTTTTAATAGTGACAACCTAACAAAATTATATCCAATTTGATGATAAAATATTTTAAACTAATAAACACCAGTGTTTTGTAGTTAAATGTGTTTAAAAATATATTTGTTATAAGCGTACTTCAAAGTAGATGCAAGTAAATCAAATAGGTCAAACGCGCATGCATCGTTTCCAGGAATCACTAGAACCGGTATTGTGCATTTCTATTGGTTGACGGCAAAACGAAAGAAATTGATGCAGTTTTAACGGTTTTTGATAAGACGCGTCCGCGATTTTTACACAGTTTATCTACAATTTTAACAATTTTTTAGTATGTTGACTTGGTGTGTGTAAACGTAGAATTACGTTTCCTTTGATGTATTTGTGTTTTAGGTATGTTCTATTGAAACTGTTTAGGCATTAATTTTATTTACATACATTGAGATTATTACTGTTGTACTAATTTAGCACAATAACAATAACATACATGATACTAATAAGCAACTTACCTTATTATCCTTTGAATCGATGATCCAAATTTAGTTCCACTAAATAAAATAAAAATTTAAAACTACATACTCGTATAGTAGGCTACGGATTTGCCATGGCGGCAACTGAGAAAGCCAAAATTGAAATTTAATTTAATAATAATACATTTAAACAATTATTTCAAATAAATTTTGGCTAATTAATCTAGTTAAGTGTATTATTTTGATATTTAAAAATGTAGTTTTTAGTGTGAAGCGAACTTGAAATAGATGCAAATAAATAAAATAATAGGTCAAATGTGTGTCGTCTCCAGGAACTACAGTAATCCGTATTCGGCATTTTGATCGGTCGAGACATCGGTTACCAATCTCATTTTTAAAGGAAAGAAATGTAGAGAACAGACGCGTCCGCTGGTTTTTCAGTTTTTCCTCAATTTTTACGAATTATATTAATGTTCATTGTGTTAAGACGTTTCATATTTTATGTTTCCTCTGATTGATTGTGTGATATTTTGGGTATGTTTTACTGAGTCGATTCATTAGGTTAGTTTAGCAATTACTTGTAATAGATGGCCATGATTTTGCAATGGCGGCAACTCGGAGGGACAAAATTGAAATATAATTTAATAATAAAATATTTATAATTAATATTTTAAATTAATTTGGACTAATTAATATATTTTAATGTATTATTTTTATATTTAAAAGTATATTTTCCATAAACTTATATAAAAATAAATAAAATAGACGAAACATGTGTCGTTTTCAGGAACTATAACTATAGAAATTCTAATTGGTCAGGGCGTCTGTTACCATCCGCATTTTTAATGAAATATTGAAGGGAACGGGCGCGTCCCCAGGTTTCTTCGGTTTTTCATCATTTTTCACGGATTTTTTTAATGTGTTCGTTGCGTAAACATATCACATGGTATTCTACGTTTATTTGACCAGTTTATATGAATTTGTTGGTATGTTTTATTGATTATTTATAATAATATTAGTTAGTATAGGAATTAATTTCTACAATAGTATAGTTGGCTATGAATTTGCAATGGCAGTAAGTGAGAAAAAATTGAAGTTTAATTTAATAATAAAATATTTAAACAATTTTAAATTAATTTTGTCTGATATAATTATTATTTTTGAAAATATATACATTAGTGGTCATTATTATGGTAACTTCAACTGGACATAAATATAGCAACTTTAATTTGAAAGCTTCTTGAATTGTTGGGATAAATTCATTTAAATTTTTAAAATTTTTATGTCGAATTTGACTATAAACGTGATCCCTCTTAATTTCTATAGGACTGATTTCTGAAGATTAGGATGGGCAAGACAAACATTGATGTTTTAGTCTTTTACCCAATTCTGGATTTGTGTTTGAGATCATTTTTATGTTGAAACACATTTATTAAGAGCAATATTTCTTCAATATATGGAAGCAATGGTTGTTTAATATGTTCCTGTACATCAGTCAAAGGAGGCCTATGCCTGAAGAACTGAAGAATCCCCTTAGCATAATTGAACCATCCACATGTTTCAGTGTCGGTATAATTGTAATTTTTTCCCTGTAGAACGTTTAACATTAGCAGAACCATCATTTTTTTATAAATTAAATTTAGACTTGTCACTAAAAACTACTTGTTCCCATTGTTTAGTGATTCTGTGAATACGATAATAAGTAAGTTAAAATTGGTCTTTTACATTTCAAAATCCTTGAAATAAAATCACATTCCATTCAGATTGGCTTTCATTTCAGATAACGATAAAATTCGATTGTTTTTTGATATTTGAATTATCCACTTATCGAAGTTTTTCGAACTTTCGAATTTTTTCATGGTTACCACT
Organism: Aethina tumida; assembly: GCF_024364675.1. NCBI lineage: Eukaryota > Metazoa > Arthropoda > Insecta > Coleoptera > Nitidulidae > Aethina > Aethina tumida. The sequence continues at coordinate 57,532,462 of NC_065435.1, read as the reverse complement.
TGTCTGTCCAGTTTCCCTAAATTTATTAATAATTTAGGAAACTATTGATTTATTTAGTCGTAAACTCTTAGCATCTCGTTTCTCTCGGTCTTGGTAATGCTGAATTATAATTTTTCTTGCAACTACACTTTGACCAATGAGTAGGTAATTATAATAAGCAAAAAAGCGCTAGGAAATAATCGATTTAAATTCACAGAGAACAATGAAAGACCATAAAGTAATAATTTGCTATAGTTTTGTCTATTGAAAATTAAAGTATGCAATTTTTTAAAGAATAAAATTAGATTGACCAACAATAAACATTATAGGTACGGTCATCCAATTCAAGTTGTAACAGTTAATCTATTTTCACCTCGAAAATTGATGATAGAATACAAAAATACTTTTATTTATATTAATTTTAATTTGTAATAAAATAAAAAGCACTATTTTATATATTGTAAATACATTATTATTTAAAAACTAAAAAAAAAATACATTAAATGTTTAAATTTTAACAGACAATTTACATTTTTGTTTTTAACTTATACTGAGTTTTATTACGAAAATCTTTGTTATAAGTTTCTGCTGTTAGTACCCATTAAAATCGTGACAATAAAATCCGGAGCAGATAACAAAAATCCACTTATAAAATAACGGAATTTGCGTGGCAACTTTATTAAAATATCTCCGGATCGAAGGACAATAATGTTATTCATATCAGGCCCTGATACTATTAAATTTTCCAAAAAGCAATTCCGCCCAAAGTTTAAAGCATTTGTTTAGAGCGCCGTCGGGCACGGCAAATAATCATTTATAGCCTAGGTGGGATTTTGTCGGGGTCCGGGATAAGCGGTTAAAACGCACCCCCGAGATACGTCCCGATTGCGTCGTACGGACCAGGAGCCCCCCGCTGGCGCGTTTTGCGTGGCGCGCCACTGTTCGAACTGTTCAAACCGAGGGCGAGACTTTCCCCGTGTGTAATTAGATCACGCGGATAAGGACCATTTCGCGAGCACCTTGACAGGCGAACGGGTGTTAATTCGACGCAGCAGGAATTTGTCAAGTCGCGATTTACCGGGATGAAATTAAAATGTGTGTCAACAGAGATATACGGCTAATGAGATGGAACGGAGCGGACGGTTTCAGTTTTGTGCTGTTCAAGCGGTTCAGGTGGAACTGTTTGGATACGGCTCATGGATGGATGTTCATCAGTGATAAAAAATATGCTAAGTGGAATATTTTGAAATATATTCAGGAAAAATTGTTATTTAATTTAAAAATCACGTGTGAATATATACACCTCGAGGTACAATAGAATATATTTTATAATTTTTTCATGACCATTGTTTCCATATCTGCATTTGTTCGGGTTTATAGGTCTAAGTTCAGAGGTCTGATTTATGACATACGTGTAATATTTATTAATGAAATCTATATTTTCAAAAATGTTTGTGTAATTATTTTACTACATTTGTTTTAAATTGTCCAAAATGTTTTTTATAATATTAATTATAATAATTCGTCGGTTTTTAATGACCTAAATATCAGTTTTAAAAATTCATTTTAAATGTCAATTTGCAATTTCATTTATCAATTAAAATTGTATTTTTAAAATATATCAGTTGCAAAAACAGCTGATTGGATTTTTTAAATATTTTATGGGTTAGGTTATTTTTTTAAATTTTACTGATTCTATAAAAAAAATTGTGTAATTATTTTACTGTATTTATTTTAAATTGTCCAAAAAGTTTTCCTATCATATTCATTTTAATAATTCGAATGTTGGTTTTTAATAACTTACAATTCAATTTTAAAGTAATATAAAATAAGTAATCTATTAAATTTTTCTTCATTTTAAATATCCATTTGCAATTTCATTTATCAGTTAAAATTATATTTTTAAAATATATTAATATAATTTGAAAGGACAGTTGATTTATTTTTTAAAATATTTTAGGTTCGGTTATTTTTTATAATTTTTCTGGTTTTATTTAATATATTTGTGTAATTATTTTGTTATCCAAATGTTTTCCTGTAATACAATTTGGACGTCGATTTTTAATGATCTAAAATCAATTTTAAAATAATATAAAATAAGTAATTTTTTGAATTTAGAAAATAATATTTTTTGATAAATTTAAATGTCAATTTACTGTTTCATTTGTCAGCTAAAATTGTATTTTTAAATATTTTATATAATTTGAAAGAACAGTTTACTGAATATTTTATATATTTTTTAGGTTAGTTTATTTGTTATAATTGTTTATTTATTGTATTGTTGTCCTAAAGTTTTCTTATAATATTAATTTTAATAATTCGAATGTCAATTTTTAATTACCTAAAAATCAATAATAATAATAATAATATAAAATATAAATATTTATCGTTTTATAATAATTTCATAAGTAATTTATTAAATTTTATGAAAAATTTATGATTTTTGATTATTTTAAAATTCTGTTTACAATTTAAAAGTGAATTTTTAAAATAGATTAGTTATATATATAGTTTACTGAATTTTGTAAATATTTTATAGGTTTGGTTATTTTCTATAATTTTAGTGAATATAATATAAATTAATGTATCCAAGAAAATATAAATAAATTATCTTAAAAATAATCTCAATTATTATTATTAGTGAGATTTAAAATTTTTAAAATAAATGTTTTCAAATACAATAATAAATATTAAAGGTTATAGTTTCATTTTTGGTACAATATTTTAAACTTATTCTGAATAATTTATTTTCGATTAAAATTAATTAAACAACGATAACCTATGTGTTTTCTCTTTTTATTCAATAATTGTAAATAAAAATTATTATGTGATAATAATTATTATTTACATTTTCACAATTATTTTAAAACTCAGCATTAATATAAATTTTCTTTTAGTGTAATGCAATATACTATTTTTGTAAATCACATTAACCATTTATTGAATTTTATGAATATTTTAAAGATTATTATTGATTATTTTACTGATTTTAAACATTAACATAAATTAGAAAAAGGTGAAAAGTAATTATATAAAAAAATATAATAAATAATAGTATAAAATACTTAATAAAAGGACTCAAAATTTTTAAAAATATTAAAAAAATGAAATAGTTAAAAATTGGGTGTAATGCAATATAATATTTTTATAAAACACATTAAACAGTCAATAAAGAATTTATTATTCGGATTAAAATTTTACCAAAATTTGTTGAAACTAAAAAATATTTTTTTAAGTACTCCATATTCATTAATTATTATAACAATTATAGTAATAATCTGCATTTTTACAATTATTGATTTCAAAATTCACAACTGCAATAAATGAATAAAAATTAAATTTCCAGAATTAATTTTTATAATTAATCAATATAAATAAAATCAATCATAAATTATTTAAAATAATTAACATGTTACAATTTATGTAAAAATGTGCCTAATTTAACGTAATATTTTTGATAATATTCAACCTCAATTAACAACTGACATTAACAATAAATTCGAACCATTTAAAAACTGTTTTTTGTTAATATAACTTAATTTTATAAAATATTACTAAAACAACTCCCGTAAAAGTAATATATTGTGTATAATATTTTTAACGTTGATTTGTTAATTTTAACATCATTCGAAAAGTCCATTTTAAAACAGTGATATAAATTATTTGACGTTTTATTTTCAATGTACACAATAGCTTTTGAACTGAATATCCGATGCTGATATAAATATTCCGCTGAAAATATATACCCGTACTCGTAATTCGAAAACATAATCGTACAATTCAAACAATAAACATGAAATATTGGACAAATAAAACAACGCAGTGTTTATTAATTGTGATATTTGTAAATTAAAACAAGTTTATAGGAATTTTATTCGAAATAAAATTTCATAATTCGCAGCCGTTCATTGTAATAAAATAAACCCATGAATTAATTCTGTATATTCCACTAGATTTTACATAATACCCGTGCACTTGCATCAAAATACATACGCAAATAAGTTAAAATCTCAAACGCAATGTATATTCTAACCGCAGACAAGACTATTTCTCTTCACTTTGCAATATTGCATTCAACATAAATTCAACCGGCTAAGTATGTATTTTTCAAGATTACCGAGTTTGTTTCTTTAATCTAGATAATGGCCATAAATTAGTGTCTGGAAGCGTAGCCGTAATCCTTATTTATTTTAATAGGGCTCGCATTGATTACGGCGATCATGTGAATATGTGCTGGCAATTTAATAAAGCAGCGTAACTCCTTTTTTTATTTAAAACCCTACCCAAAAATACATTTGCTGCTCACACTTTAAAGAAAATCGATGGACGGTCGATTAAACCGATATACGTGGCGGAGCCACGAAAACCCACCCAAGAAAAGACGCATTTCTCGAAACGCCAGTGATGAATGGCTTCCTCTGTTTTAAAATTATTTGACCGCTACTGTGGCGGCCGCTCTCTCGGCAGCCGCATATTTCAATAAGCCCGATAGGCCGGACTGATAAGAGTGCGAACTGTATAATTATAACAAATAGTTGATAAATACGGTGCTGCGGGAAACGAATGGCCCGCGGTTGTTCTGTCGCGTCCTCCATTCTTCTTTAAACGCGTCGCGATTAATCAAAATGATGTTGCCGACTGAAAATCCGAACTGACACATTAATTAATTACGTCTGAGACACGGAAAAAATGCGTTTTCGCTGTTATTACGTGCCATTTGGTGCGATAGTGCATTGCATATGTAATGCCGAATGCGAAAACGTTGACGTCCGAAGAGATATACAACCAGGAAACGTCTGGTCATTATATAACTTCATTAGGATTCATACAGGAGTTTGTATTGATAATTCTCCTTACGAATAATACTCGATTTATGGTGTTTGCCGCCGATTACAACGTATGAAATGCAACTGAACGACATCGATAAATTTCACGTATGCCATGCGAAAAGGCAGTATATTTTGAATATTCCTCTGATAGATGACTCGCGGTAGGTGGGTTGTGATTTAGAGAATAGGCGAAAGAGATCAATAACTGAATAATGGCTGGCCATTTCCAACAATCTAATCCATTACGTCCAAGTTGACCAGACGCTGCTGCTCGTAAATATATTCATTCATAGAATGATGGTTTTAATGTGAGAAAAAAATTGTTTAAAACCACCCACGCTTAATGACGATTAATTTCTTCGATTTATAGAGTGACGTCGTCACTTTGATTTTCTTTTGCGGAAGCCTCATCATTTTAGACATGGACCACCACACAGGAACTTAAAATAATAATATATTGAACAGATTAATTGACATTAATAATGAATAGATTATTTATTTATTTAATCTAGAAGACAAAGATACTTAATTGTATTTTTTCTAAAAAATTTGCATAATTGATTCCAAAATTTATAAAAATAACTATTGCAATTTGCAATATTGCAATTTGTAATTAATTTTTACAACATTAAGAACATTTATGTAGAATGCTACAGTTTGAAACGACTATTGGAAGAAATGTGCTAATTAAGTGCTAAATTCTGTACTCAATTAAAAAAATTGTACATGAAGTGAGAAAGAAGTTAACTACGACTAAAATTTGATTCAGAATTAAGTGCTAAACATGTGTCCAAATAAACATATCGACCACTATTTTTTTAGCAATTTATTTGAATTTTAAATAGGTTACTAGCCAATAATAAAGAATTTATTTAGTTTTTCTTTGAAGAAATTTTTATACTTGTTTTCAAGTTTTAATGTTTATAAATATGCAGATAATCAGTATGTGCTAATTATGTGCTAAACTATGTACCCAATAAAAATGGTTCTTAGATTTTATCAGTTTTAATATGAAGTGAGAAATTAGATCCAGAATTATGTGCTAATTATGTCCTTAATATATCAGCCACTATTTTTCTCAGTAATTCATTTGTATTTTAAGTAGATTACTTGCCTACAGTCAATAAAGAAATTATTTATTTTCATAGTACAAACATATGTAGGTACATTTTAAATCAGTCACATATCAAAGGGAAATTTGAATATAAATATATTTTCTTAAAAGATGTGTCCATTAATAGGAATATTAAAAATGAAACATTACACGATTTAAAAAATGTTCGTGATTTAATCTTAAAATATATTCCCCCTTAGGACAATCATTCAAAATTTAGTATGTGTTAAGTATGTGCTAAATTATGTACCCAATAAAAAATTGTTCTTAATTTTGTCAGTCTTAATATAAAGTGAACTCTGGCCTAAATACGTAATCTATTACAACGAATTCGAAAAAAGATTTTTTTAGAATTATTATATATTTTAAAAAAATAGAAAATTGGCTATATATTGTAACTAAACAAATAATATCCTGCATCCTTTAACATTTAACAAACAAAAAAGAAATTTATTATTTATGGGCCCAAAAACCACAACAAAATTGTATTCAAATAAAGTGTATACAAATTCAACAAATATTAGTAAATTTTTAAAATACAAATAAAATTTAAGCATATTTTTTTCCAAAAGGTACATAATTAACACACAATTGACAATGGACTTTTTTATACCTTTTCTGAAATATTACAACCATTAAATTCTGCCTATATTGAAAAGTCATAAAAATTTGTAATGGGCTACTTGATTTTGATATAAAATTAATAAATTGCCTACGGTTAATGTAAGTGTCTATAATAATTGATTTATGTATTGTAATTTGCTTAAGCTAATTTTCCGGATATTCCACAACTGTACATATGGCAATGCACCGTTAGAATAATTAATAAATTGTGTAATGAGCACCGGGCCTATATAAGATTTTCCACGGTCTTGTTCAATATTGATTGCATGCACTAATTGAACATTTTTGTCCGGCATAAACTAGATTTCATCTTGAAGTTGTTCCGCCTCATTTATGCGGCCCGATAATAATTTATATGTGTGCGCAATTTCTTTGTGTGCCTCTTCTTCCTTTCCTTGAAAAATCATATGCATCCTGCTGTTTCTTATCTGCATGTTATAAATATGCACATTGTGTTCGAAATTTATGGCTCCTAATCCGGGGCGTGTCCGGGGCCGTGCTAATTTTTTTTTTATACCCGACTTATCAGACTATGCTGAGCTGGATTAATGGTCTGTCACCTAATTCTAATTTCCCCAGGGCGGCCAATGTTTATAAGGAACTAATGACAGTGCGACGGAGAGCGTGCAATCTTCCTCGCAAGATCTGATATATCCTTAAAGTCCTTGCACAGGATGCACGACACGACGCAGGGGGCAATCTTTAATCTCCACGCCCGGTATCTGATTGATGTCAGATGGTGAGACGGCCATGGTGGCGGGAAAACGGGAGATACGTGTGTCTAATGGAACACACTGCCAAACTTACAGATCCCCGTCGTAAACTTGTGCCATTATCTAAAATTAATTAACTGCCAGTGTTTTAGACAACGTGTTATATTAAACCTGTTTCTTAAATGTGTGTTATGTTTCATTATTTTCACAATGTATTACATTCGTGCGAAGGATTAACAAATTTAAATTTATTATGTAATATTATTCTTATAAATTTAAATCAAATAATCAATAAGATAAATTTTTCATATTAAATGATACATTTAAGTATTAAATAAATAAAAAAATAGAAAATAAATAATTTTATTTATTTTAATTAAGAAAATTTTCTAACAATACTCAAGTTGGGTGCTTTTGGTATTATAGCTACGAGTGTTTTCAGACTAGATAGAAAACAACGGACTTAAAGTGTTAAACTTTTTCTTTTTTTTTTGAGAAACATTGAAAAGTTTCTTCTGATGAGTACATGAAATAAAATGTCTCTTTAAAATTTCAATATAAAATGTGAAACTTTTCTCAAAAGCTTTAGACACAATTACTAATTTTTAAACAAATTATTAATGGTCAAAATACGTTAACAATATATTCATAAATAGTATTCTCCATAGGTAAAAATTTTCTAAATGTACTATTTTACATCAAAAATATCTCTTTAAAACTTTAAGTTATAGAAAAAAGTTTCCGTAATACTTTTTAATTGGTAAAATATTAAATTATCTTTAGATGTGATATTTCTGTCACTAAAATTACAAAAATTTTAGATAAGGTTATTATTTTTCATACAAATTATCAACAGTTAAAATACGTTAATTATTTTGGATAAAAATAGATATCATAAACAATAAATAATATAATAAAATAATAATAATATTATATCATTTTTAGCTTTAACATATTTTCCTATGTAAATTCTATTTTCCATTTGTAAAATCTTTATTCTTTAATATTATTAACTTTAACTTTATTCTTTAATCTTATTAACAAATAACTCAAATGAAAAATATATATATTAGAGGTAACAAATCCAGGAAAAAGATCATAATATGAATTTTATGAATTTATTTCTTCTGATCTTCTGGTATAAGTACCATAAAATGAAATTTCAAAAATATCTCAAAGTATCTGATATTACTTATTAGTTCTCTCAAACAGTTTAATTCTTATTGCAAAAAAGATTTACAAATTCAATTTCTTTCTTTTTTCTTTTGCTACTTCTGTTTTAAAGATATTTTAACAAGCACTGCTTCTTCCATGATATATGGATAAAATGAAATAAATTCAGTAGAAGAATATGATTTTTAAAAACGTCACAGATTTATTAATATTTTGGCATTACAACTGTCGAATTTATGCTCAATTCATAAAAATATTTTATCTCTTATATAAAATAAAATTTGATGAAATTAATTAATTGTGTTTGTTTAATTACAGGTATTTGATTTAAATGATTCATGCCAACCAAGTAGTAAGTACTTACGTAGTTTACATTTTATAAATTTTATCTCATTTAAGTCTCAAAATATTTAATTTATATTTGTATGTATTTTAAGATATAGATAAAAAAACAATTTATTAAAACCTGCGCATTCACCATTTTTACTACAGTCTCTATTTTGTTTACACGACAAATTTCGTAAAGAAACACAATATAAACACTTTATTTCGTTTATTTAAATAAAAAAGGCAGTAAATTTCTCTCAGCTCGAAACACTATGTGCAGATCTAATAGAAAACGGTGATATACGTTCATTTTTCTGGAGGAGACTCGTGATTTATATTTTGCAAAAGTTGTATATTTTGTGGAAATTGTTAATTAAGTTCAAAGTTCCCACTTACATCCGACATTGCGGCATATATCATGGTCGGACATCGGCAATAAGCATTCGAGGCGAAATTTACGATCTTCATATCCTCCCTCTGTCCTGGATTTTATCATTTTCACAATCATAAAGTGTAATGTTGCCTAAATCTACAAAAGTGGAAGTTTACTCTGTCGCCGTAATATATATCTGCGACAGACCAACTGTGAAATTAAATGTTAAAAGTTTTTCGGGGCTTTTTAAATGGGGCCCCATACTTTTCGTTCTATATTTAAATATGAAAATGGGATGAAGATTTCCTTCTCGCGTCGCCTGCGCGCGAATTAAGAATTATTAAAGTTTGAAATTTATGCCGCCGCATTATTATTTGCGAACGTTAAAGTTTAATTGGAATCTCACACTCGCCAAATATTTATCGCGTCCGGTAAAATTCATCTTTGATACGGTTATTAGCACGGCATGTACTGCACGCAGCAAGGAAATGCGCACAGCTGTTGCAAATGATCATTATCCCAGTTTTAGTATTGCATACAAAACCCTTTGGCAATTAGAAATTCCAAATGATACAGGCAAATTGTGTTTTAATATCCACTAATTTTCAATTATCGTAATGCATTTTTTTTGCGCCGTCTCCGACTGAGAACTGTACAAAGTGTAAAATTGACCCGAGTTTTTTACACCCGACATAACATGGTTTTCTAGTGTATATAATCCCAGGATATTGGATATTTTACTGCCCATTACCTTAATGACTCGCATTTCTTCCAACTAGCGAACAATCAACCTAAAATTCAACACGCCCATAAAACCTTAAGTAAATTGACACATTCCCGGGATTAAATTTAATTTATGCGAACCGATACAAACGCACGGCGACGCAGGGGTTAATCTTTAATCTCTGCCTCTTTTGATTTGATTAATGGGGGATAAGGAGCGGAGTGACGCGGGGTCGTTTGGGGGGAGGTTTGAACTGGTGGCGAGGGCACGACTGCGCCCCCGTCGTGGCTCAGGTGGCGCTTCTTAACAGAAAATATGACGACAATGGCCCTGTGTCGTCGCACACGCTGTCCCGGACACGTGCTCCATCATATTCCGGTTTCATAAAAACGTCACGAAGTTCACTATCTGGCCCCGAGACGGATTCTCGAAGTGGCTTTTTTCATAAATCTTGTTTTATAGATTGTTTCAGTCGGGACGGAGAGGTGCGACACGGTTGCTAGTTGTGACAATGTGTTCTGACAATTTTTTACGACATACGGGGGTTGTTGAATGAATTATTAAACGTATTAAAGGAAAAAAACACCAATAAATATTTTATTTAAATATTAACAAGAGGAATCATATAAATATATACGCACAAAAGAATACACCAAATAATTACAATTTGAAAAAATTTAGTTATTTCACAATTATTATAGTAGCCTTGAAATTTTTTAAAGAAATTATTAATGGACAAGATATGTTAACAATATTTTCAAAAATAGTATTCTCCATAGGTAAAAATTTTCTAAATGTACTATTTTACATCAAAAATATCTATTTAAAACTTTAAGTTGTCGAAAAAATCTTTAGATGTGATATTTCTGTTAAAGACATGATATTTCTGGAGTAATAACCGATAATTTATTTTCTTTAAAAACAGTTTTTGCTTTCACTAAAATTACAAAAATTTTAGATAAGGTTATTATTTTTCATACAAATTATCAACATTTAAAATACGTTAATTACTTTACATATATATATATATATATATATATATATATATATATATATATATATATATATATATATATATCATAAACAATAAATACTATAATAAAAAATATAATACTAATAATAATAAAATAATAATAATAATAATAATAATAATAATATTATATCATTTATACCTTTAACATATTTTCCTATGTAAACACTATTTTCCATTTGTAAAATCTTTATTATTAATAAATAACTCAAAAGAAAAACATCAAAATATTAGAGGTAATAAGGAAAAATATCAAAATATGAATTTTATGAATATATTTCTTCTGATCTTATAAAAGGAAAAAACAACACCAATAAATAATTTATTTAAATATTAACAAGAGGAATCATATAAATATATACTCACAAATAAATACACCAAACAATTACAATTTGAAAAATTTTAGATATTTCACAATTATTACAGTAGCCTTAAATTATTATAGTAGCCTTGAAAATTTTGTTTTTATTTATTTATATTTTTTGTAAAATTCACTTTGGTATAATAATATTAAATTAACAGTTCTTATAATTTTTAAACATATATAATATATAATATATATATATATATATATATATATATATATATATATATATATATATATAATAATAATAATTTGTAATTCTTTTTTTGACACAATTAAATATAATATTAATAGTTAAACAACATATATTGTGGAGAAATTATTATTATTATCATAGAATTATTGTAGTCTAACCATACATTTTTTTATTATTTTTTACATAATTATAATTATATATTAAATAAAATTAAATTGAAAATTTTAGTTAATAAGTAAAATATGAATTATCAAAAATTTATTTTGAAAACTTTGATTTTATTTTTTTTATTTTATAATAATATTTTTTAGTTCACTGTGGTATAAATACGCATCATAGGTTTTTAATAATTTAAAGTTTTCCACTATGTGTAATATAATAAGAAATATTTTTAAAATTAAAATATCTATATTATGTTAATTGAAAATTTCAGTTAATAATTAAAATTTTCAATTTTTTAAAAGTCACTTTGAAAACTTTGTTTTTATTTTTTTATACTGTTAGATAATGAAATATATTTTTAAACTGTGAGTTAATTGAAAATGTTAATTAATAACTAATATAGTAATTTTAATTCAATTGATATTATATGTTTTTACAAACGATAATAAATATTTAAACATTTTCATTTAATTTACATAAATTTAGTTTCTTATATAATTGTTTTTATTTATTTTGTTAGTGTTGTGTTTTTGATTAAATTTTGTTATATTTACCATTTAAATTTCAAAATATAAAATTTAATAGACATGTATTCTAATAGATTACTATTTAAACGGGAAATTACAAATATGAATTTTAACTGACATACAAAAATTAGATTATCACCAGTTATAATTACGATAGTTAATTGTAAATAAGTTATGAAATAGTAAACACTGACGAATTTCAGGATATGACGGTAATTAGTAACAGCCACCCCTCGAATATTAATTACAGCCAATCTATAAAATTAAAAGGCCCGTACAAAATGGCACAAGGGATATATTTCATGTCAACAAGAAAATCCCCGGCCGATACGCGCTTAAAACAAAAACCCAGTTCAGTGATAAAATTTACATACAGACGTTAATTAATATTTAGTTAATGCTGGAAAATTGGCAATTAGTGCGGATCTCTGTAAAAAAGAGACCGTTTCGGATATTATCATTAGCATACATCCATTATCGTCGCTTTAACGGTGCCGTTGTATCTCTATTTCGGAGCGCGATCCTCTCCCGAACACCTTGTTTCGTTAAACCCTTATTGCCCTCTGTTGTGTTTATCGCCAGCATTTTCACCTATTATTATCGTCGAATATTGTTATACAGTCCGATCGGGGCCTTTTCATATGCTAATTTCCCATTTCGACTCGCAACTTTGGGTTTTCTTTGCATCAGTATGCAAATTTTCATGAGCTACATAACCTTATCTTAACACGTTCATTTGAGACAAGATTTATCGACTCCGACAACTTAAATAATTGTTAGTTAATATTTGTTCGTTTGGTAAACGTCTGTACAGGAATTCATGAATTTATGGAGATGTTACATTACAATACGTAGACTGGTAAATGATTTTAATGATGTTTACACTGCACAATGTATAGATAATTTCATAGTAAATTGGCATGAAACCGTAAAATCATAAGCCATCCCTGGCAAATTAAATTCAATTAAACACTTTGATTAGTTTTAGTTTCCAACTGCGACGATAAAATGTTAACATGCCTGCGCAAAATCCACATCGACGAATGCACGTTTAAATTCGACAGAAGCTAAACGTAATTTTGCACATTAAATTAAATCAGTAACTCAACATACAATGTCGTTGAGAATTTATTATAAAAATACACATGTATATTTGCACTGATAAGGTTCTTTGAGAGTTGAGACTACTTTAAAAGCTTTCGTTGGTCCAATTTTATTTTATAAAACGGCATCACTGTGCGGCCTTAAATAATGTGATTCAATTTGTCGTCAGCGGAAATTTACTTTTTTATGGCTGTCGTTTAAGTGATCGCGTTATTTTCGCTAAATGCATATACTGCGCCATAAGCTGTGCCAGATAAAACGTATTGTAATTTCGCGCTTATGACAATGTGGCGTATCTTTGGCGAAAATATTACGACCGTCATAAAACTGGATGCTGCTCTCGATTAATTTAACGATCCGCTTTTTTAAATATATGATCTAGTAGATAATGATGATAACCTAGGTAGAAAACCCTCTATAAAATCTTATGGGTTTTCTATATTATGAAGCAGGTTGAAAATTATTTAGTTCTTACAATTTTGTTATATTCTTCTCCGTCAATGCTATCCAAATAAACACGAAAACAAGTTGTTTTAAAAAATGTAATTTCTTTTAATGGTTGTATACAACGGATTTAATGAAAGTGAAAGGTTTTAAACTTGTGTCGTCATAATGAATTGTTGCCCAAACATTTCATTTTCAAAAATATGCTTATATAAACATACTCTAGTTTAAACAATCAACAGACATTACAAACATTAGTGATCATTACTACAGATTTTTTTGTAATTTAGGAGCATCATTTCTTGATTATAAGGAAGCAAATTGTCGTTTAATATATTCCTGTACGTAAACCGGTCTAAAGGGAGTTGCACCAGAAGAATTGATGCATTCCATAGCAAAATTGAACCCCCACACCATGTTTTTCTGTGGATATAAAAAATTTGTTGTGTAGTGTTGTATGACAGTCACCATATGCAGAAAAAATTTTTTTAAATTAAATTTGAAATATGGGTTTTTCTTGTAGATTTGGGGTCAACTGTACTTGAAATCATCTCACAAGTTCCACATTACCCCTAGATTATCTTTAACGATAAGATTTGATTGTTTTTCAAAATATCCAGTTATCGATTTTCTTTCAAGTTTTTCATACCGAGGCATTTTTTATAGCTGCCAATTGGCCAGTTTCTCTAAATTTTTTTAATAATATGGGAAACGATTGACTTATTTAAGTCTCTTCTTGTTTCTCTTGATCTTGGTAACGCTGAATTATAATTTTTGTTACAGTTTCACTTACACCAATGACATCTATATATATTAAATTCCAATGAAATTGGTTGGTGATAGAATAAGAATGGATCAAAAGTTTTTTCTCGAATGTCTTGATAATTCGAATAAAATATTGGGCACAGAATTACTTTTAAAGAGTGGTCATATTAGTTTCACTAAAGACTGTTACAAAGTATGGTAAATGGATTAAAGAAAACTCTTTAACTCCTCAAGATAATTGTTGTTATTGATAATGTTTATTTATTTTAAAACAAAATTTGCAATAAAACAAATTAGGTGATGATTCAGTTAATTTTTCCTAAATTCCAATATTTAATATTAATATTTTATTTCAATATAGTACATAATGATTTCGACACAAAATATGATAAATGAAATATTTCGTTGTGTCAATATTTGTTCCCTTATTTTACTATATAATACAAATATTTGTACTTAATATGTTAATGTACTTTTTTATTAAAACTAAAATGAAACATTTATTTTTTATTAGCACCAAATTTAGTCATTAAAAAATATTACTTATCTGTTTGACGTTTGTTATTTTAATATTTGGACTACTAATATTTATCAAAAATTAATATATTTGGAAAGTACGTGTTAACATTTATGATTATCTACATAATTTTAAGAAGTGAATAAGTAAAAAGAAGAAACAAGTAGATAAAACACAAACCTTCCACTGTTTACAGGAGTAAAAAACCGATTTGGTGCAAATGGTGATATTCAACGTTTTCGGGTTTTATTCCCGTTTTCTCCTTTTTATTATTCTGTCGCGTGGTTTTATGAAGCTGAAACATAAAATTTTCAATAATCTTTATTTACATCCATAAATTTTTATTCCTTCAAATTCTCCTAATGAGAATCTGAATAATAAAGATGATTCAGCAGTGACACGAAATGAAAAGTAAACCGGCTGTGATATTACTTCCAGCTTTACTGTTCGCAATTCTTTATCACACAGTGACACTGCACTTTAACAACGAATATTTAATTACACTCTCAATTCCTGTGTGTTTTTTACACGCAGTTATTAAAGTTGTAAATTTTTACGATTGGCAAATGGAAATGATGAAATTAAAAAAAAGCTGCATCGTCTTCGTAATTTTATTTTACACGAGTAAACATAAATTTAAAGATTTGTCTTCATCCTATTGTGCATCCATCCTCTTATTCTTTTGGATTTTGAGGGTGTAGGGGGAATTCCTTGACGCGCGTTTATTTTTTCAAGTCAGACCTTCTAACAAACATAATCTCCAGATGTCGGTTAAATGAGTTCCAATTATTCTTCCAACGTTCTCCGCTCTAGAAAAGGTGCCTCACGGCTAAAACGTTTCTTTATCTTATTATCTGTAACGCGGGCAAAACAAAGGGAACATGTATTCCTCGAAAATAACACGGCGACGTGTCAAAAGTTATTACTCAGGTAAACAATCAACAACTCAGAGTACCAAGTGTAAGTGTATAAACTGAATTATTATAATATAATAAGAGCAAGGCACTAGGAAGGAATATTGTATTAAACAAGGTCTTACAATTAGATTAAACGAGTTTAGCAAGATGATCAAGTTCAGAAAAGTCCGTAAGAACCGTTAGTTGAATTTGAAATGCTGGTAGTACCGGATTGTAGGCAACCGGTACTACATTTGGTACCACTTGGTGAGATTGGTTGCCTATCTTTTACCTCCATTACTTATATTTATGTCGGTCTACATCTTATGCTATTGCTTTTATAGTACTGTTTCGGACTGGTCCCTTTAATTATTAACATACTATTAAATTGAATTATAACAACATTATATATTGTATATAACAATTTTTTAGAACTTATTGTCAGTAAGAAATCTTATTTATTATTATAAAATAAATTTTATTATATATTAATGTGTAATAATTTCTTTTATTTTAAGTAAAATGTCCAAATACATTTGTCATAGAATGCTTTGTTACTGACGCTAAAATATACTTATAATAATAATAAAAAGTATAGTTTTTTAAAATTAATAATAATGGACCTTCGCGATGATCCTAACACACATTGTTCATTTGATCTAAAGAGTTGGTCACTTTCAACCTGAGGTATTATGGAATAGTCGAATATCAAAGTCTCTTGTCAATGATGTCCCACACGTGTGTAATTGGTGGTATGTCCAGAGCTCTTACTGGCTATGAGAACAAATTTACATAGGAATGTTGGAAATATTCTGAAGGAAGCCTCGCAGTGTGGTAAGGTCGCAAATGAGGTTTCACAATTTCTTGTGTAGGCGGTTAAATTACCTCTAAGGAAAGTTACCTTCTTATATCCAACCATGCATGGCCAAACAAAATCTGGACTCTTCACTGAAGACGAACTCATTCCATTCCACATCCCAAAACTGTCGTTTAAGTAAGTCCAATCTTGTGAAAGAAAGCATAAATTGGGGACGGTCAGAAAAATTTTCAAAAGACTAAATACTATGGTAAACACTTTGCATGGCAACCAGTCCTTCTTCCGTAAACTACTGATTGGCAATTGCACGAGTGGTCACAAAGCAATCTCGTAGCTAAAGTTCTAAGGCGGTTGTCTTGATGATCTTTTGACGCTCGACGTCTTCCTGAACCTCTCGCACGTCATTCACGACCTTCTTCAGACCACGTTCTCTAACAATTTCAAACAATGATATGACTCCGGTTCATCGAATTGGCAATTTCTGTTTATTTAAAAAAACTGAAAACTCACAAATGACTAAAATTTGCATTTAAGACGAAAAAAGAATACTTTAAACACAATAAAAGTTAAATAAAACAAACAATAAACTGTTGGACCAACAAACTTCAAAATCTAATAATTTTTTCATGTGGACGTGTGTATGTACCAAATTTAAAGGACATGAAGAAGTTATTTAATGTGAACTTTTAGATAATATTTATATACTATTGTTGCTTTATACAATATTATAAAAAAATATATTCTTATTTTATAAGAATATACTTCAAAGAATTGTGCTAGACATAAATATGGAAACTTTAATGTTGAAAGAGATTTTTAATGATTAAATCTGTGTTATTTATTTTAACATTAACACTTTGTATAATATTCTTTTTGTTTTCTAATTTTGGTCTATCTCCGTGGCACTTGACCATTTTCCGAATATACGATATGTCTATATTCAATCTTCTTGAAATGCTATGATAAGCTCATTTAAATTTGTGACATTTTTATGTCGAATTTGGTTATAAATGTGATTCCCCATGTTTTATATAGGGTTTATGTTTGGATATTGGGGCAAAACGAAAACATCGATGATTTAGACGAATTGTTTAATATATCCCTGTTCATAAAACAGTTTAAGAGACTTACGCCAGAAGAGTTGAAGTACCCACATAATGTTTAATATTAGCAGGACCATCATTTTTTTTATAAATTAAATTTTGACCTGTCACTAAAAAGTACTCATTTTGTGTTCAAATTTCCTTCAGATTAGCTTTAATTTCAGTTGAGGATAAGATTTAATTATTTTTTTGAATATCCAATTATATATATATTCAAATTTTTCGAATTCAAAGAATTTTTTCGGAGCTAGTACTTCCCCAGTATTTCCTAGTAATTTTTTTAATACTACTACTACTACTAATAGTACGGAAAACCATTGACTTATTTATCCGTAAACTCTTAGCCATCTCTTCTTGTTTCTCTCGGTCTTAGAAACGCTGAATTATAATTTTTCTTACAGATTCACTTCGACCAATGATTTAAATATTAATGGGCAAACTATCTTTAGTAAATAATGGATTAAATTCATAAAGAGAAATGAAAGACTACACAGAACACAATTTTCTAAAGAATAAAATTAGATTGACTAGAGGCATAGAACAACAATAACAATAAAAACAATAAACATTACGGGTACTGGCATCAATTCCAACAGTAAATGTCATATTTTTGTTATATTTAAGTTACTATAATTATACTATGTATAATATTTTTGTAGCGCAGAATATAACAATATAATTATTTTTATAATTATTATTCTTTTATGTTTTTAAATTAAACTTTAGATAGTATCATTATAAAATTATTGTCGATTCATTATGCAAAAGTTATAACGAAATAAATTTGTTCTAGTTAAGTTTAGTTAAATTGTTATATATGGTAAATCGTCTTTAAATATATTAATATATATGATATCTGGTATCTTGAAATTTATTAAAAAATAAATCACTGAACAACAGACCTTGCAAATACTCTCACATACAATGGCCACACGCAGAACAAAATTTTTGATTGGCCGTGCACAATTTCGCCAGCTTAGCTTGACTTTGGTGCAACATTTTCTTGGTAGTGCCGCCAATAATTGCAAAACAATTCGAATTGGTGGACTGTTACAGTCTGAGGGTGAAACGTAACGAAATTCGAATCGGACACCTGCAAGCGGCCCGTAATTGCCTTTATCCCATCGTTGTAAGTCCAACAGCTTCCACAGAGATAACCACTCTGAATAATTGAGAATGTATGTTGCAATTTTATGTTTATTATGCTCGGTAGTAACATTACGGGATTAAGAAGTTTCGTCGATTATTGTCGGCGATTGTGATTGATGGTTAATTTCGCCAATTGTAATTTCGAAACGGACGAAAATAAATAAATAAAAAAAAACAAAACACAACAAGAAAAATATCTGAATATCAGAAATAAAAATAAAAGAAAGGAATAAAATCTCTGCGACCCGGATACATATCAATTGGTGGAATCGGGGACCCCGAATTCGTTTATATTGGCGCTCTTATCAACGCAACGGCAAAATAAATTTGGTACGGGCACGGCAAAGACGCCGCTCGACGGCGAACACTAAAACAAAAAGGCGAATAAAGTGAATGATCTAAATTTAAAATATCGCGATCTGCATTTTCAGCGTTTCCTCCAGGATTTTCGTTAGTGTAAAAACGTGTTCGGAGAAAAGTCAGCAAGATAGATTGCGACTGTAACGACCCCGGGCTTATCCCCGGGCCATGTAAATTTGGGCAATCATTCCTCGGAATACGCGGATAGATGAGATTTTCACATTTTCTCCGAAAAGATAATGTATGCACTTTACGATTTAAAGTTTTCCAACGTTAAACGTACAATGAAATGATAGAATTGTATGATGGCGCCGATAACTGGGGGGCTCGTGTTGGAAAAACTCCATTAGGGAAAATGAGTTCGCTTTAAGCGTATGGTCGCTTATGTAAATTAAGTGGGTTCGGATGAAGCTAATTTAGTCTCCTTAAAAAAAATGGAAATTGGCAGAGTTCATAGAAAATGTTACTGCTGAAAACTGAATTGCCGTTTTACCGTAATATGTTATTTTGGTTTTTTTCGTTGAGTAATTTAAGTTTTAAATTCCACAACGGAGGTTAATAAAAATAAGATTTTGAGTATGATAATAGATGTAAAGGCAAGGGAGTATTACAACTAAAAATTAACAATTTAATTTGTAAAAAGTAATTTTAATTGTCCATCTTAAAGTTAATTGCTCAATCAATGCATGCTTTGTCAGTGTACAATGAACAATAGTGGTAATTTATTCAAATAAAAAACTTTAAAAAATTGCAATTTAAAGAATATAATAATGTTTTCGATAATCATTCTTGCTACTCTGTGGGAAATGTATTATGCATTATGGTATTAATTAAAATAATCACCGACTAATTCGATGTAGATTACAATACACGTCCAAAAGATATTATTATTATATTGCTTGGTATCATTCCATAGACATGGTACATTTATTTATGTATAATAAGCACAGGAATGTCCTGTAAAGTTTTGTGTATATCATTAAGATAAAAAAATAACAAAGGTTTAATACAAAATAATATAATTATAATTTCTATAAGTATTGCACTAAATATGTATGTATTATTATTAATAAATATCTTATTTAGATACGTCATAAGTAAATGTTCTTCAATTGTGAATAAATAAAATTTATTTAATAATGTCACTTAATTTATTAATTAAATTACATTTTTTTATGTTAGTGTTAGTGGTGTGTCCATTTTTTTTTAATTTTGGCTGATGTAAATAATTATTATACTTAATTTGGCTAAATTATTTATCATTTTTTAATTGATTTTGACAATTACATGTGTTTTCAGCCTAGATAGAAAATTAAATGTCTTTTTTTAACCTTAATTAGTACAAAAAAATCTCAAATATAAAACTACCATAAAGGAAAAACTTTTTTACTTAAAACTTCTTCAATTTCTTTTTTTTTAATTTTAGCCTATTTTCACTAAATCAAAATTCATCTTCTATGTAATAATTAAATTACAGATTTTTTTATTTCAATAATTATAATTTAAATGTGAAGTAGAAAAAATTAAAGATAACTTAAGAAATTTCTAATAAAACTATATCTATTAATAAATCAGTGTCAGTGTTAAGTGTAATTTGCATTTTATTATTATTATTTTTTGTATTTAAATATATTCTTTCTTATCAAAAAAATATTATTAAACAACATATTAACAAAAAAAAAATAAAAAAGGGAGCATTTTTCTGTAAATTCATATTGAAATAATAACACAAATAAGAAATATATAAAATAAAAATTAAATTACTAAATTAAATAATATGCATATTCGTGTATTATTATTATTAAATATTTTATTTAAATATATCGTATGTAAATTTTATAATTAAATTACATTTTTTTTGTTATATTAGTGTTAGTGGTGTGTTCATTTTTTTTTTAATTTTGACCGATGTAAATAATTATTATACTTAATTTGGTTAAATTATTTTAATTATTATTTACCATTTTTTGGTTGATTTTGACAGTTGCATGTGTTTTCTGTCTAGGTAGAAAATTAAATGTCCATTCTTTTTTTAACCTTAATTGGTACAATCAAATCTCAAATACAAAACTAAACTAAAACTTTTTTACTCAAAACTTCTCCAATTTCTTTTTTTTTTAATTCTAGCCCAGCTTCACTAAATAAAAATTTAAATATTTTGAGTATATATTATAAAATAATTTATTTCATCTTCTATATAATAATTAAATTACAGATTTTTTTTTATTTCAACAATTATAATTTAAATGTCAAGTAGAAAAAATTAAAAGCGATGTAATTATTTTACTTAATTTAGCTAAATTATTATTTTTTAATTAGGCATTATTTACCATTTTTGAATGATTTCAACTTAAATGTTCATTCTTTTTTTAACGTTGATTGGTAAAAACAAAACTTAGATATAAAACTAATAACGGCAAAAACATTTTTACTTAAGTTTCTCCAAAAACAATATATTTCTTTCAAATTTTGAGACAATATACGTAACTTTTTTGTTCCAAATAGTAACTATAATTGTATTTACCTTTAAAAATATATAATTCTTGACATAACAATTTATCTAAGCTAAAGTATAATGGTATTTCTGGTGATATTCGAGATAACTGTGTTGTCGAGTAGGAAAGACGATGTGTATGTTTTTACACAAACAAAACACACATCACTACATACTTTGTTTTTATGTGGAACCAAATATAAAAACTTACGGTACTAGCGTTTGGTAAAAAAGAGAAAGAAACATGCCTAATCCAATCGTTTCCGCCAAAACCGTAAAATTGAAAACAACTTTCATTATCTCGCGCTTTCGCCCGTTTTAAAATTCCGCTCACACGTCCGGCGTCGTCGCGTCCCCCCTGTACAACGAAAGGGAGTTTTAAAAATTTCTTAATCGAACTTCACCCGAATCCAATCGCGATCTTCATCTTTATTCCGCAGCAGCCGTCTCCGACATCTGTAATCTCGACCGCCTCCATCATCAGAGCTACCACCACGTGACGGGAATTTTCATGGGGCCGATGGCTGCGTGTGTCTTAGAACGGGCTATTCGTGTTAGCTCTGGTCAATGCGGAATAGAAACAAACAACAAGAATGCGTGAAATTGGTGCGAAAAATGCAAATGCACATTTAGAGTTTTTGTTCACGATTATATTACTAATTGGTTATTAGTATGTGCGTATGACGTTCTTATCGATCTTCGGATGAATATAAAATAAAATTAAGTCCACTGAACACATTCTAGAGATGTCAGACTGGCATGTATTCCGTTGCACATTAATTAGTTGAAATAAATCAATTTCCTGCAAGCAACTCCTGCCTTTTTACTCACGAAATAAGTTATACCTCGGATCGTTAACTAATTTTATTATTTAATTAATTAGTTTGATTTGAAATGAGCCATAACAGCGCATTTCACTTAATAGATATACGAGACTGAGATTTATGTGCCGTCGTTGATTTTTTAAAAAGACCATCAATTCCAACCGATTAAGGTAAGCACACAAATGTTAATATGCAACTCATTCTTGTCTCATTTAAATTTACTTTGTACGAATCGAATAAATTGTTTGTGACGCTCATAATTTTCCATTTTGTGCTTAGATTATTTTTTAAGAAGCTGCAAAACTGTGTTAACACCGGCAATTAAATCTATTAACATTCTCGAAGTGAAAACAATCCGTTTTCAAGTGGATGCAATAATGAGTTGGTATGTAGGATAACTCTAAAAAATATTTATTGCTAATCGACTGACATAAATTCTTGTTTGGTTGAAAAATGTTGCAACCCGTTTTAATTTTATTGGCAATTAAACTAAGGACTGCCCCGTAATTTATTATAAGGTTTAATTATGAGTTACAGTAAACATTCTTCTTTTCGCAATAGAATCTTTGTCGTTGTTACTGAAACAGACTAAAATAATTGATAAAGTTTAACCAAATTTATGGGATGACAGGTGCTGTATAGTGAACAATTTAATTAATAGTAAAGTTTTGATTTATTGGCTGCTAAAATATGGTCCCTTGACGCGAATTAATGGCCATTCATTTAAACTTGTTAGATGTCGCGGTGCAATTTAAATCTGTTTATTTCATTGCCCCTGAAATTATACCGGCTTTTTTTATTCCGAGATTTATTTGAAATAGCCAAAGTTATACTAACTTTATATAAGGCAGTTTAAAACTTTCATAAATTATCGATAGCAGTCTCACTTGTGAATCCAAATGTTTATCAACTTTTAAAGTGGAATGATATTTAATGTGGTGCCTTTTAACATAGTTTGTGTGATTGTACTAGTTGTTTTTTCATTGGATAGATTATATATGATTTCATATTTTAATGAAGCGGGTTCGAGTGTTGATATTGTTGGAATTCCTAATGAGTATTATAATTATTCCAAGTCAAGTTAAAAGGTTTATTATAGCTTTGCCAATTATCAGTTTCGTCGTTTATTTATCCTCCTGTGATGATTAACCCGTAAAGAAATTTTAACTAATTATTATAATTGCTTCTGACAACAACATTAGGAATCTAGTTATCAAGTATTTAATAAACATGTTACTTTTATGATTATCTCAAGGAAATTTTATTGTATTTTATTGTTTTATATTTCTTTTTAATAAGTTATTTATTATGACTTATGTATCTAAGTACACATATATATTTTAAAGTTTTATATTAATTTTGTTTTCATTATATCGTTCAATATTTATTTATATTAAAATTAGATTTTTTGTATAAATAAATATTATTTTATTTATAAATTTTATTTAATTTATTACATTTTTATTATCTTAATGTAACTGGTTTCTCAAAGAACATTTCAGTTCATTTTTTATATCGTAAATTATTATTATTAATAGTTTTTTTTTACTTTTTTAGTAATTATTTTACAATATTTTACTGACTTAATGAATAAATTGCCACAATTTTATTTTATAGCATTATTTTTAAATTATTATTACCTTTACTCTCTTTGATAAATTACTAAACTTTAACTAATTATTATAATTGCTTCTAAAAACAACATTATTGTTATACATGTTACTTTTAAGGAGTTTTATTTTAGGAAACTTTATGGATTTTTATTCTTTAAACAACATATTTTTTCTAAATCTTACATTCCTTTTTAATTGTTTGTTCAATTTTATATTTTAAAATTTATTTTTATTAAAATGGGATTTTTTGTATAAATAAATTTTATTTTATTTTTAAATTTCATTTATTTCAGTTTACTTTTTATATTATAAATTATTATTAACAGTTTTATTTTACTTTTTTGTTTGACAATTATTTTACAGTAGCTTTAGTCGCTTAATTAAATATTTTCATATTTATTTTTAATAAAATGGGATTTTTTATATTATTATTTAACAGTTTAACTAATTATCTTTGGTAATTATTTTACAATATTTTACTTACTTTTTTAATGAATAATAATTTAAATTTTATTTTATTGCATTATTTTAAAATTAATGTTACCTTCTGTGAGGCTTTATTTATTATTTGATATTATCTTATTTTTTATAAATTAATTAATTTTATTTACTTTTTATGTAGTTAATCTACAGTTATGTGTTTATTTATTGCTAAATTTTAAACAAAATTTTAATATCTTCTATGAATATTTATGAATTAATTACTCTTTATTTTTTATCTTTTATTAGTTTATTTATAAATATACATTTTTAATTATGTACATTTTTATATTATAACAATAAATATTATTACATTGTTGGATTTTCTAAATTATATATGCAATTACTACCTTATCGGTATTAATCATAAATTCCATAATTTTCAATATTTTATATTTTATATTCACTTATTTTTTAAGTATTATATATATATATATATATATATATATATATATATAGTGTTTTTTTCTATTTAACTGTTTTTTTTTTTCATATTAGTATTCAAATGATATTATGTTCTATGTCTTCTTTATGCATTCTTTATTTCTAAACAAGCATTTTTTATTCACTTACTAAACATATATTCCAAAAACTTTATTTTTTTTAATTTTGATTTTAATAGCGTGTTTTGGTATTTTTTACAATTTTATATGTTAATTTTTCAATTATTTACAGGCAAATACCTTAATACTACTTTACTATGTCTCTTTGTTTAATTTTTTAAACTATTTTAGACTTATTTTATGTATACTATCTAATCAGGATTAATCATAAATTCACTCTTTCTTAATAAGTATTTTATATATATATTTTTTATAATGTTTTTTATATATTATATTATTTTGTCTGTTAACTTTACGAGTTTTTCTACTTATTATCAAATGAATGAATGAATTTAGGTAAAATACGTAAAAGCCCTTTCAGTATATCCCTTCATTCACTGTCTACTTTATTTTTGTAATTGTTTTAGTTTTATTTGTGTTTATTATAGTTAGTTTTGTTAGAACATTTACATAATAAATCCGATATAATTTACTGCCAAATTCCAAACAAAATTGCCTAATATCCCGATACTACCCTTGCCTTTAATAAAGGTTTCATTTTACGATTTTGTTCCATTTTCTGCTTGCTGAAAACAATCCTTCAAACGACCCTGTAACCAACATAGTATTACAGTACTGAATCGTTTTGCTTTCGATATATGAGGTAGTAAATTAAATTCGCTCATTCGGCCAAGATTCACTTAGCGTCCTTTCGATAAACGGTCCACGATTTGTGGAGGTCGTAAAAACGTAAGCTCGTAAAATCGTCCCTCCCTGAACCTGTGGGGGATGATACATTACGAGTGAAAGTATGTGGCTATGGGGGGTTGGCAACCTGTTATCTTGCCCGTGGACCGACATTACATGTAGTGTAAATAAAATACGAACGAGAGAACGACGTGAATTATGGTATCGACACTTATTCGTGAAAACCATATAAATAATTTGATGTTTTTGAATTTCGTAAGGATTTATCAAATGTTGAGGAACATGAGAAGTGAAACAGTACGAGGTTGCGAAAAAAACTGCATTCAACATAATAATATTTAGCTTAAAATGGCAATGGTATGTGGAATAAAAGGCAGAAAATGTAACGGCTTGATTTTATATTCTATACCTGTATATTCTTAAATCATTGAGTTTATTGTAATTGCTTGTTCCTGTTCATAATATAATTGATTTATGATATGGCGGAGCAGATTCAGATCTACAAGGTCGATTTTGCAAAGGCCAAAGTGACGCTAATTGTAAAAATTAATAAATTAAATAAATCTCATTTTACCTTTTGCGCAATAAAATTTTGTGCAAATACAAAGAAAATCTGTACGACGTCGTTTTGAGGAAAAAGTCAACCAATTTGTTAATCATCGTATTAAACAAAAATAAACAAGTCCACTTTCTTTTACCAGAACATGTTCATCAAGTAACGTTAGTTCAGCAATTATAAATAAGTAGACGACTTTTAATGACATAATTATTCACAATTATCTCCGTTCGGATTATTGATTCTCATATACGGTTGAATTCATTATATTAATTAGTTTTCACCGGCGACCGTTACAAGAAAGAGTTATTACTATTTGTTTATCTTGCTCTCCCGGAGAGTCGCTTAAATTGCTCTATTAATATCCCAGTTATTTTAACTTAAACCGATATAACCGAAAACAAAAATAAACATTGCGTAAGTTCTCCAACATTTTATCCCCATATTAAAATATCTCGAATAAATTCAGAGTCTAAAACATTACAATAAACATCAACACGTACATATAAACGACTACTTAAAAGCGTCGCTGACAAAAATCGTCCGGGACAAAACAATGATTGAGTGAGGCCGTTACAAAGGCGGTATGCTGTTAATTTTAATTAGTGAGCTATTTTGTGGGTATTCATTACTAACCCCTTTGGTTTCGATTTGAATAAAAGGAACATTTCAAGACCATAACCGCTCCTAATTACAATTGAAACCGTAAGAGAGAAGCAACTAATGGTTTTACCACACACGTTTCAAGAACAAGCAGTCGACAACGTTCTTGTTTGGAAGAGATATTGGTCGGATATCGGCGCTCTATTTTCACTCAATTTGTAGGGCAATTTAGCTAAATGCATTTCTGTCTGGATCTGTTGATTAACACACACACACTCACATATAAAACTATGTACCTAATCTAGAAATTTTGATTATAAAACTATTTTCGTTGGAATTTGTATTAATGATTTTCAAGGAATAAAGCTTTATACATAAATTAATTAAAATAAATATTGTATATTTGAATAAATTTAATAGTTATTATTTTTTTTTGTTTGTTTTATTGTTATACTGTATGATTTTAAATTGATTAAATAATTTATTAATTTTATAAAATTTAATTGCTAAATACTAATAAATAAAAACCTACGATGACAAAGCTATTTTCATTTAATTAATTTAGTTTTATTTTAAATCTATTACTCATTTTAGAAAGTAAACCGTAATTTAAACTTAATTAATAATTAATTAATTCTATTTAGTTTTATTGTAAAATTCATTCTCTTTAATAATTCCAACGTAACTATTCCATAAAGTTATCAACAGGTTTAAAATTTTAAATCGTATATGATATTTTAAAATTATTTATGGAACCCAATAAATACTATTAAGTTTTGAAATTTTTAACAAACTGATTTAATTTTCATAAAATTATTAAGTGCAAGTTATATTAGTTTATTGAGCACAGTGTTTTTTTTACTTAAATTAATCAGTTGTAAATAAATAAATGTGGTAATAAAATTATAAATATTATTATTGTGTAATACCAGTGTTCTAAAAATTACTAATTGTTATTTGTTACAGGTATGTCATTCAATCTTTTATAAATAGTAAGTAAGTTATATTGTTAACTAATTATATAACCAAAAAAATAGTTTATGGACATGTGCTTAGATTTAAAAATAATTTGTTATTTTTGTGGCTCATTTTGTTCATTTTGGTTTTCCATAATGAGCGCCACACTAATAAAGTACTCGTGAATACCACGTATACATATTACACTCATAAAAAATAATTCACATGCCGTTTTACGACCGCGGCGTTATACAATTCTAATTAGTAATAGTATATCAGACAGGATGAGGGTGGAATTTTATTAGTCGCGAGTCGAGTGTATGTTGCAAATGAAGCCATAAACATTCGATGTAAAAAATAATTTTATTGCATCTCGTTCCTTTTTCATAAAAGTAAACCGAAACATAAAATTAAAGGCCATCAAATATGTTATGACATGAATATAGTTTACTGCTTCGAGCATTTAAATAAAGGAATTTGGAATATGTGCACGAAAAAAACAAACCGTCACGCGAGCTTGCTTGTGTTTTGTTTGTGTGGGGGTATTTTTAGTCGCACGAAAAAAAAATAGCACGCGTTTGGGGAGTCCACGAGGAGAAAAATAATGATAATAAAGGTCCTGGTGTGGTTTTGTAACGGGCCAGTTAAAACAATTATTAAAACTCTACGGCAACATTTTGACGACGTGTCGGAACGTTTAAATTCATAATGGCGAAGGCCTATTACTTTATATTCCCCAAGTTGGCTCAACAAAAATCAAGGACGATTTTCATAAAACCGTCGTTACGGCCCTTATAACCGTCACCTAAAACGTGAGCGTCGCGCATAAACAACGACCCCGAGAAAGGAGGGTTTACACTTTAAGGACCAGTAACTTTTAGTGCCGCAAGGATGGCACGACTGGTGACTCTCGCCTTCATTAGACTTTGATGGAAGTTGCCTGGAACTATTAAATAGTTCAACCTCGTCCACATGTGTGTCGACTGGAGTTTAAATTTTATTGCGCTTTATGAATTATTAGGATTGTTATTGTGGGTAATTGAATCAGATTAGGACGCTTAATTAGAATTTCGACTGCGAAACTTCGTAACGTTCGGTCGAATTGGATTTTCCACATAACTTGGATTAAATAGAACGCTTTGGTTATTTTAATTAACGGTATAACTTGGTATTATTAATAAAAAAGACCTTATTATTAGTACAATCGATAATTGAAAGTTTACTGGTTATTAATATTATCGAATATATAAGTTCTCGGAGTATTTCAAATGTTTATTAAGGTAAAAAACTTAAAAGTTATAACACAGTTCCATTGTGAAAACAAAATAGGTAAATTGACATAAAATTTAGACGTTATTAAGGATTTTTCTTCTAGAGTAATTATATTATTTTCATAAATAATACCTGCAGTGTATAGATTTACATAGTTTTGAAAATATATTTGAAGTGAATAATGATTATTTTGAAAATATTAAAATGTTATATCTCCTGAATATTCAAAATTTGGATTGTTTAATTAAAGTCTGTATTAATTCATTCAAATATGACCAAATATGCAGTATTTAATATATGATTTTTGTTGTATTTTTATATTATAATTTTATATTAATAGAAAAATTATTTTTTAAAAAACAATATGAGTAAGTAAATAAATTGCCCACCCTTTAAAATAAGTATATTAAATTTCATAAAAAAATATTGCATATTTATAAAACCGTGACAGAATTATAAATTATATATTTGTAACAAATTTATTTCTTTTAAGCAATTAAATAATAAAATAAAATGTCAAAGATATTTCAAAATGTTAGACAGTGACTAAACTGATTGTTAAAACTAATGCCTTAAATTGATATTTAACATTTTCATATATATATACACATTATTTCCATAATTTAATTAGTTGAATTTATCATAAAACATAATTACATTAGACAACTGTGGTTTTTAATTCTGTAACAGACTTAAAACAATTTAAATTTAGTATATAGTCTTCCACCCTAAAACTTTTCATACATAACGCTGGTTATTAGGGCAGACTGTTTTATTGTCAAGAGGTGCAAGGATAATATTTTAAGTAATTAACAATTAATTTAAATTTAAGTTTATTTTAATCATAAGAGAAAAGGAAAAAGTCACACATCGTTCATAAATCTGTAATTACTCACCACAGTAGTAAAATAGCATTGGATAGAAAATTAAAATATATTTATAATTAGGTATCATAAGACGAACCTTTCCATTAAAAAAAAAATAGTTGATAGTGACCAGATGGTACTGGGCAATTTGGTATGTCAATATTTTAGTAAAATATATTTGAATTGATAATATTTTACACATATTATATATTATTTCATTCAAAAGTCAATGAAGCCCTCAACTGTTATTGTATGGGAATTTCAAGGGCTAAATTCAATTGAAATATTATCAAAGCCCTGATTTTTCTAAACCTAAAACTCTAAAAAACGATATAAAAATATATAATATACATGAAAACCATTTTTATGACATCCATAGTTTTTTATTATCCACTTTTGAGGTATTATTTTTAAATGTGCTCCATCGTATATTCAAAAATATATTTTATGGATTAAACATTCTTTAATAACTTTACTACTTTAACTGATGAGTTCGACGTTTATTTTTATTAAATAATAACAGCAATATATAAAATTTCATTGTCTCATTAAGACGCCTTTTACCAATCATTTTAGTAAATTTCTAAGAAAAATTACATAGCAGTATATGCAATTACAATAAATTTATTAAACTCCAAGTGGAAGACATTTAATATCAGAGAGCACGTATTTCTCTATTTTTTCCTGCAGCAGCGGAACATGATTACATTCTCCATACTATTTGTTAACATGTAATTAAACAAAATTTGATTTTTTTGGATAATAATTCACTGTAAACAAGTCCGGCTTGTATTGTACTTAAAAAGGGGTCGGAACGTAATGAAATCATTTCTTTTTCCATTTGGTTTCCACAAGTTCGGTTTTTATAGTATCATGACTACTACTTTAATTAAAATTATTCCGCAGCATGTGTTCATTTTAATGAATTTTTAAGTACTTGTTTTGATACGTATTTTGATGTAACCTTTAACCTATTCTGTGTATTCATATTAGACTTCTGACAATCAGAATCGTGATGGTAAAATAAAAAAACTAAAGTACCTGCCACATTAAATTGTAAAGGTTGTGTGTCACATTCCAGATATTATATTTCATGATATGTATTGCTTAATAGATAGAAAAACGCCCTGACAATTGGAATGTTAATCGTTTCATGTTTGATGTTTTATGATTTTTAAAAATGAATGGTCGCCCTGGTCTAATGTTACACCTTCGGTTCCGCATATTAATCAATTTATTATGTTATTGTACGCATTAATATCAATAAAAATCTCGTGATTGCCAAGGCAATTTATTTTTTAATGCGGCTGATTATCATCACATTAGCATCGGACACATCGTATACAAAGGGAAAAAAGTCATTTTTTAATCTAGCATGATACACTTAAACCATCTAATTACCATATATATTTGTTTTAAACCTATTAAATGCACTTTCATTTTTAAAATTTGATTGACGGATTCCATTCTTCTGCCAGTCGATTTTACAGTAAATTTCACACATTAGCCACACAATATTACAATCATAAATTATTCATAGCCGTCTCCATTTTAACGGCTTGCTCCATTGTCACTCATCAACAACGCGTCCCGTCGATACTGAAATTAGAACAACTTACTGTAGATGTAAATTTGCCCACATACCTATCCACACTTTTTTCAAAACGACTACGAGAGAGAATTCCGATTAGAACGGTGACTGGTTGGTAGTGTTCGTTCCCTGCAATTTTCGCAATTGCACCTTGGAGATATTGTTTAACTGTTGTTTTGCGTGATTCTTGATTGAATTTCCAAAAAACCACCGCTGGTAAAACAGGTAGTAGAACTTATATGGCAACAGCTCTTGCACAGTGAAGCGCTGAAAATTTATTAAGATTTATTTGTACCTAGAAGTGATGAGCTGAAATAGTTTGCCTTTTTTGGATTTGTTGTTCTACGATTTTTCATCGCGATGCGCTAGTACTTTAAATGCGCGTTATTAATGGTTACAAATTGTTATGATGCGTTAATAAAGAATAACTCGTAAATGTAACAATGCCTGTTTACTAGCTCATACTGCATACTTTTTACCTTTTTATCACTCCATTAACTGATTCGAAACGGTCAATATTGGAACATTGACACGTGCTTTATCTAACTAGTTTCATTCTCAAGATAAGTAAAAGATTTACTATCATTCTAAAATTACAGGTTTAATTTAATTTTTTAATAAAAATATAAATTATTTATGTCATTTAATTTATTAAAATAAATATTACATATTACAATTACATTGCGCCGCAAAATTATGGAATACTTTTAAAAATTAACAAAAATGAAATGAGTATAAGATTTTCTCACATTATTATTTTTTAAAATAAATTAAGGATACAGCTTTATGGAAAATCTATGAATATTTATTGAAAAAGAAAAAAAATGCAATGCTATTTGAGAAATAATTAAATATAACAATATTTTAACATGTTTCAAGTTAAATTTATTGGGATTTCCTCCCAAATTTCTATAACATTTTTCTTCAGTTGGTTTAAAGTGTTTGGTGGTGGTCAAAGTGCTCTTATTTGTCTTCCCATTGGGTCCGATAGATGTTTAAGCAGATTTAAGTCTACACTTTTAGCTAGCCAGTTCATCAGCGGAATATTTACAAGCTAGTCTCTGACAATTTTCGCAGTGTGAGGTCGAGTATTGTCAAGTATAAAAATAAACTCTTCACCAATAAATTGATGAGCGTAACGTTCTTCTGATCCTCTATATACTCTTCTACGACGATCACCGCTATTTAAAGATTTAAAGAAATCCTAGACTCATCACTAAACAATACATGACTCCACTCAGCTCTCTCCCCAATGAAGATACTCTCAAGCGAAATTCAGTCGATGTGTCGCAGTCAATAAGGGTCCTGTTCCAGCACGATAGGGGGTTGTATTGTCTTCCTTTAGTCTTCTCCTCATGAGGTTTGGGCTTATTCTTAGATAATAAGTCAATGAAAACTGTTTTTGCAGTACTGGTTACAAACCTTTGTCTATGCGGTTGGATTCTTAAAAATCGGTTTTGTTGTGGTGAAATTATTCTTTTTCGCCCCTGTTCAGGTCTTCTTTCATTAGTACTCGTTTCATAAAATCGTTTCGAAATCGCCGATTTTGTCATATTTATATATTTTATATATCATTTTGACTTTTTCCTCCTTCGTAAAGAATAGCGGTGACCGCATAATTTTCTTTCGAAATATTGCGATGAAAATGAACCACAAAGCAAATACTGTTACAAGTGCAAAACTAATTGTTTTAAAATTACAAGAAATGTGGATGTTTAGTTTTTTCCTGTTTAACGGACAAAAACAAATATTTTGGCGAAAATTTTATTATATCGTGTCAAAGCTAATCATTTAATTTTAAAATTAAGTAAATATTCCATTATAATCAAAATCCAAAAACATACTCAGTTACACAAAAACGTTTATGATTAACATTAAATTGTACTAAGGAAATAAATAAAAAACCAGATTTACCACTTACATACTTCATTAAACAAATTATCGCTAAGGAAATAAATAAATAACTAGATTTACTATTTATACACTTTTTTAATACATCTTTCCTTCATTATACAGATTATTATGATCAACTGTCACAGAAGAAAATCATCAAATATATTTTAATGTTTACCAATTCTTCTTCTTTTAACATTTGAGTAAGTTCTAATATGTTAGCAGATGTACTATTATTGTTTAATTTAATAGTGAGATAAATGCACTTATATTATCAGGTATGCGTTAAGAATCATAAATTTAACATAGAATTTCCAACTTTTGCAAAAATTGATAGATTCAATAAACAGATAATTATATAAATATTTATTAAATTCATCAATTTTTGTAGACGCTCTTTTAAACCAAAAAAGTTACGATATATCTGACAGTAAGACAATTTTATGTAGATTTCCTAAACAAAACGATGAAACTTACGATTTTGTTTTTCTTGTTAAAAAAAAAACAGTAACAAATTGTAGCACAAACTCATTTACAAGGAAACGTTTATGATAAGCAATAAATTGCCTAATTTTTTTTTAATATATTAGTCAGGAAATAAATAAGTTACCTTGTAGAATTAAAAAATCTTGTTTTATATTTTTTAACACATCTGCTTCGTTAAACAAGTCATTAAATCAACTAAAGATACTCATCAAATATATTTTAACATTTATTAATTTTTCTTGTTTAATCATTCGAATATATTCATTCATGTTACCACATGGTTATTTGTTTGAATCGGAAGATAAATTCAATTTGTGTTTGCTTGTTTAAATTAAAATTCGACTAGTTTGGTGGCACCAAATTCAGAGTTTAAATATCATTATTGGAAATTTAACGTTGACAAAAATTAACTTATTTAAAAAATAGAAAAAACCAACAGATGTTGAGGGATATATTATAATTTTGGTAATGTTTTAATTTTATAACTAAAGCACAATATTCGGAATTTCCGAAAAGCTCTGGAGCTCTGGAGGTGCACTGTAGCAACGTGAGGAAGGCGCACTAAATTTCTAAATAAACAGCAAATATTGACTCCGTTCCGAAGCTCATCCAAACACGTAAAACAAATATGGTTCCCCAGAGGCATAATCAGGTCCTTGCCGGTAATTGTCTTCGTGTTGACGTCTAACTAACTATAAGTTAACAAACTAGTTAAACATATGAACTCTCCCTGGGATTTATGCGATGTCCTTGTTGTTACATGGTAAAGGATCCATTCTTGGAATTTTAAGAGTAATTATTATGATTGCAGTCTCTGTTCCGTCACGGGAGACTTGTTTTCTGCGGTGACAATTTTCTAGACGAAGAAATGAGAACATTTGAGTGATATAATACATAATACAATATAAAGTTACATGTTTAGAGCTTTAGTATGTATTTAGTATTTATATCAATTGTGTTCCATTATTTTGATGTACGTAAAATTTTATTTTGTTATTAGTTTATATCTTCTATTATTAAACTATTGACATTGTTAATACACCTTAATTAATTCGTGACAGTTTTCTTCATATGGGCTAATATAAAATGTATATAATAATAAAAAAAATAAAATACAGTACGAATACCTGTTCAGAACACTGACTTGAAGAAAGAACAGACATAAATGAAATTTTGACACACATTAAATCACCCATTATTGCAAAGATGTTGTAAGAGACGTTTCCTGTGTAACCAGTCAGATTACAATGCCCTTACATTATTCTTCTTATTTCTCTACGGTCAACACAAAAGTCAAAATTACGTTGATTATTTTCGAACAAAAGAATTTTTTCCAATTAATTTTCCATTAGATTTCACTTAACATTTATTTAGAGGCGATTCGATGCATGGCACGATGTCTAAACGTTCATTTTTTTGCCACGATGATTACAGGTTTACATTTATCGTGACCATACTATAAATATAATTAAAAAGTATTAATATGCTTATTGCTACTGATTTCGCTTTTGTGATAGGTAATTGAATTTCACCTCACTATTTGCACACCAATCGACAAGTATCTACCATGCAATTTCATTTGCAAGCAAAGTACCAGTTCATTATTTTAAGTCTTTAACAACTTTGTATTCTGTATATTACCTACTAGAAAGGAAAAAAAACTTAAATGGTGTGGGTGACTCCACATCGTTTGTTTATAATATTGAGGCTTAATTAAATATGCCATTAAATAAGTGCGTTACTTTTTTTAGTGAGTCTCGGTAGTTTGTTTTAATATTTTTGCAGAGAGATTTAGAATAGTAACTAACACATATTTTTAACAACATTATCATAAAATACAATGGCGGTCAAACGCATGGAATCAATTTTCATTTCATTAGATTTAATTGTATATTTTCTCTTATTGAATGGAAACAATTATATATAACATAAATATAGTTAGGAAAGTGATGTTTTTTTGTCGGATTCCATATGATTCCATAAACGATCAATTGAATATAAGACTTTGAGATGATCATGGGAGAACATTCATCTTCTGATCCAAAAACCAAGCCTGGACGAGTTTAGGGTCGTTATCTTGTTGAACTTCCATATGGTTTCCTATGATTTGCAAACATATCTTTATGGGCAAAATGATGCATTCTATCTTCAATCTGTATTATGGGACCAGTATCAGATGATGTTTCTGTTGGCTTTTGGTATTCATAATTTATGAAAGTGTACCTTGCGAAATCTGGTGTTGTTTCAGTCGCTATGAAAATCTACAATACGTTTTTTCAAGTCTTCTGATGTCATTTCTTGTAAACTTAAAAAATATTTTTTTTGTCCAACGTCTAAAATGTAAATGCAAATTATATTGAAATACATTACCTGACTAAAATATTGACCACCTTCTAAACATCAGTTATATACCGATATCTTAAAACAGTATAATGATTTTCAATAAACAGAGATTAATAAAAATAATCAATCTCTTATAATTATTCCATACTTTTGACCACCACTATATTTATCACTTTACATTCTCGATTTAAATCCACTGATAAAAACATGAATGAATTATTTTAGTTTTAAAAATGTAGATAAATTTTATAATTCACTTTTATTAGTTATTAAATCACACGGTTAAGATTCGCAGGATGAGTAGTCGATGAAACCGAAGAAAATCAATGTCATTTTGCAGGCATCAATTTCTGCTCCAGTTTGTGGCCGTTACCGTTAGAATGAAGAAGAAGAAAATCGCCCAACACTGTTGTTATTGTGCATTTCTCGGTAGCAATCACAGGTTCTTATCATAAATTATCAAACGCGGAGTTTCATGTTGTTCCACATCTATCCGGCATTGCTCAGGCCATAATTCATAATTCTGCCTCGCAGTTTCCGTGCGTGTACGCTGTAATAAAACACGATTTTCAATTTTTTGCCCCGTCCGACTGTTATTAGTACCAATCGCATACCTCTAAGCACAATATTTAGATTCGCATTCAGAAGAAATCCAGTCCGTTTCGTAGGATTCCGCCTAACAGACAAATACTGAGGACGACGCGTAATAATAATTAGTCCGAGCGCTTAAAAAGTTTAATTATCGAATAAAAGAAAGGACGGTTGTTAATTTGCAAACTTGACTCCGTGCTTTACTTGGCGTTTAATAAGGGTTGCACTAAAAATGCTCGGAAACTCGCGGGATTCCTGATGTTAATTTAATTAATGCAATTAAGAAGACTTTGTTTTTTTATGAATCGGCACTAACACATTCCTCTAATTACACACTTCTAGCTACACATATTTTGCGGTGGTTCGGTGGAAATCTTAAGGCATAAAAATTTTTTCGGTGCCTGTTATAAAACTGAAATGGACGTCTGAGAATGTTTTTCGAAAGAAAAAACGGCAGAAAAATTACCAATTAGTAACGGCGTTTAAGCTGCCTGAGAACTTAACATTTATATCGTGAAGGTGAATTATTTATGTGAAAAATTTAAGAAGACATTTTTTTTATTATGGGTGACATATTGCTGTCAGTGTGTGGCCATACCGTTGCAATTCATGGGAATAACAACAAAATACCAATAAATCGATGTATTTGTTTCGGTCTGGGGATTTCGGCTCGTTTTCTTCTTTTATACCGCCAGATTAAAACGTGGCCGTCAACTAGGCATTTATTACCGTGACCTGATTGATAAAATGCCTCTGTGACTTGCTGCTTTCCTTGTAAATACAGATAAAACTCGGATGTCTCTCATTTTTTTGTGCGACTACATTTCATTCAAGACGTCTGTCAGAACCATACGGTCTTTGATCAAATTGACTAGGATTTTTTACTATAAAAATGATAACCTTAAATTAAATTATGTTTTAGTAATGTAGTTTATTACGAACTGATCAAGGGCTAGCATTTTCTCATTATTGTTAATCATAGTCCTTTTAATTTAAAGAATAGTCATTAAATATTTAATCTGAGATTTAATGATTTCTGCGTACTGCAGGATACGTTAAGATTAATGCTGATGAATTTTTAAGATACAGTGTATAACATAAATTGCAATCATTCCAAGCAGATAAAAATTAAAGTAAGAAATTATTATGTCTTTAAGAGCATATATAAATAAAGTTGACCATGAAATATAAGTAATTAAGTGGAAGAATGATAAATAACTTTGCAGGATAAACGCTGTTTCTAGATTGTCTGCAAAAATGAGAACTACATTTATTAACCCGGCAATTATAAAAATCATTTTCACTAACTTATTAAACGATAACGATTTCTTAATAATAAAACGAAAATTAAATTACAAAGCCATATTCGTTTTAGCCATTGGTAATAATGAAATTGGCGCAAGATAGTAAAGTCACTTGCTTAATCAGGCAAACAATTTTGCAAATAAAAAAAGCGTTATTAATCAAGATTACCATAAATTAAATGGACACATGGCAAAATTAACGATACCGTCCAGCACTTTGATGTGGATTAATGTGTGGTTGCGAAGCCCATGCGGAGCGGGAATGAAGTTGGTCCTTTTCCAGACGTTTTATAATTAGCCAAGACAAACTAAGAGACAGCAGGACTGGAACCGCCACGTGAATTACTTCGTACACTGTGAAAGACAGGTCGAATGCGAATCGAATTGCTCAACCTCGGAAATTAGACGGAACCATTATAGAGCGGAACGCGACGGAGATTGTACAGTTAATTCCTGTTAAAACAAAAAAGCCAAGCAATTTATAAATAACTTTATATAAACTGAATTTTTTAAACTATATTAGAATTTAACAGGTTACTTAAGAATTTGGTTTATATTTAAAATATAAAAAGGTTATAAAAAGCTCAAATAACATTGAGAATTTTTCTGTTAAAAAAGTACCAGGTTAATATGAATAATATTAACAAGAATCCAACTGAATAATTTTATTAAAAGTCTGGCATATTTTTAATTGCCAAATTTAGAAAAAAAAAAGATTTTTAAATAAAATTTAATAATAAAATAAAAATAGGATAGTAGAATTTTTAGATAATTTAACAATAATAAATAAAATAACTGTACCCATAATTTAATGATTAATTTCATTTTGAATTTTTTTAACAAATATATAGTTTGACATAGCTCAGAAAGCACAAAAATGATGAAGGTGGTATAAAATCGCATAAATTTTGAGAAATAAAGTTAAATTCATCTGAAAAAATTAATAGTTAATTAAGTTAACAGTCAGATTAAATACACTTAAAAACATAAAATATTTAAATAAATTAATCAAATATCAATAAACTAAGAATTTTATATTTATAAGACTGAGATTATTATTAAATGTCTCTATTTTGTTTTAAAAATTTTGATTTTATTAATTTATTGGAATTTTAATAATTTTTAATTAAAATTATTGAATTGATGGTCAAAGTTTTTACTTTCAAAATTTCCTTTTAATTATTAAAATCAGTTTCGAGTAGTAGAGAGTAATATTTTTTTTACAATCTGTATTAAAAATAATAATACATACAGGTGTATTATACTTATATTTTTTCTAATATTTAAAAGAACTTTTTTATTATTAATAATAATAAACAATATTAAATATTCAATAAAACTACTGAAAATATTAAAAAACTGATTCTAGGAAATAACTTAATTAACGAATATAGGAAAAATTAAAAGAAATGTAAAACACTAAAATTATAAAATATATAATTTGAAACAATTTGGAAACCCCACATTGATGAAGATGGCACAAAAAGTATAAACCCTGAACTGATCAAAAACTCAAAAAAATATTAATTATAAATACACAGATTAAATATTCTAAAATCTCTAAAATTTATATAATTTTATTAAAAACTGCACAATTTAGATATTGAAACAAGTTTTTCAAATATCAATAAACTAAGAATCTGATAATATTATTAAATTGAAGAATATTTTTTCAAATTTTGGATTTTTTTTGTAAAAATTTTGGTTTTATTGATTTTTGATTTATTTTAAAAATGTTGTGATTTTTATAATTTTTAATAAAAATTTTTAACGAAAATAGGAAAAATCAAAAGAATTAAAATTATAAATTGTATAATATGAAACCCCACATTGATGAAGATGACATAAAATCGTACAAACTCTGAAAAATAAATTAATTATAAATACTAATAGTAATCAATAGGAATTTAATTGAACAATTTAGATAATTAAATAATTTAACTAAATATCAATAAACTATGAATATGATATTTAAGATTAGAAGATTAATTTTTCAAATTTTGGATCTATTTTTTGTTGTTTTAAAAATTTTGATTGATTTTTGGTTTATTATAAAATATTTGTAACTTTAATATTTTTTTATATTAAAATTAATGTTTTATTTAGATCAAAATTTATCATTTTCTTTTAATAAATTTTTAATTAATTAATAATTTTAATTTAAATAAAAATATGTATGTATATGAAAATATTTTCTATGGTTTTGTAAAATTGGTTGTAAGAAATAACTTCTAAAACTTGTTTTAAATACCTATATCAAATTTTTACTCCTAGAGTAAAACATTGAAATTACAACAACGAAATCGTATTTTACGACTGATAAATGTCTTACAAAGCCGACAATATAAATAAAAATATATTATGAATCAAAGCTAGTTCAAAAATAAGCAAATGAAAATATATATAATACAAAAGAATTGAAAAACCTAATTGATAATAATAAAATTAAACCCATTCAATGAGCCTTACAATTTTTTTTATAATTGTCATTAAGTTATGAAATCATCCTTGAGCAAAAAAACAACAACACAATGATGAATTGTTCTCTTTGTTATTAAGCCAATGGTTCCTCACGCACCATTTCTTGGGTCTACAACTAGAATATTTTGATCGCGTTCTATTACCGTTTTTAATAAATTATGTATAAAGGTCAGAGTAAATTACGCTAGAGAATCGAGACAGTCGAAAATGTTTTGGGGATATGGTTGAGGTGTAATTATGGGAGGTAAGAAATTTAAATCAGACGCAGTTAATGATTTCTCTCGGGGCAAATTACAGGTTTACGAAACAAACAGCAACAGTAGCTTGAAACGAAACCGGGAATGGCCGACGATGCATTCGAAAAATCAATTATTAAAACGCGATGTTTCGAAAGGAAATTGTCCGAGTTCATTATTTTTGGAAAAAATCCAGATTACAATCCTCGGGTAAATACAGGATAATCCTGCATAATGGTGAAATATTAACTGCGGAATGTAATGATACAAGTTAATTAATGGATACAATAACCGAAAGGGAGTTTATCTAAAGGAGTGATCTGCGCCATCTAAATGTTTGAAGAAATGACTTCCTGTAATATGTTTTAAAACCATCTAATGATTTACTTTCAGACTATCAAATCATTACTCTGGAATCCACGCAGCTTCCAATCATTTAATAAATTAAAGCTTTACATTCGCCCACTTTCTTTGTCGTTCCATTGTGATAAAATGATGAAAGGTTCAAAGAAAATATCTCCAGTAAGAGAATTTTTCATGGTAACTAATGTCACTTTCATGAAATTCCACGTACGTTCTTAAAACTGCATTACAGGACTATAGACACTTTGTTTTGCATTTTAATCTTTTACAATGTCGTTTTATGCGCGTCATGTTTATTGATAAGTGCTACGCGTACTTTATTGTTTTAGATTTGCTGCGGCAGATTAAATTTTATTGTGGCCTTTTTGTGTTTTACTGCCACAAATACGAAACGAGTTCTAATTAAATATCATATTTTCTAGAACAATTTACATAAAGAAACTTAAGCTTTGCTTTTTAATATATATATATATATATATATATATATATATATATATATATATATATATATATATATATATATATATATTTGTTCATTCATCGCACAAGGTCACGATCTCTGTGCAAAGACGTTTTTTCCTTGGCTGTAGACAAAGATTCAATTTAAATTTTAATTTAATTGAGAGTTTAATCGGTTTCCTCACGCCACATCGTAAATAATTTGTTTATGGAAAAGCAATTATCATTCTAGAGCGAATTCTTTCGATTAACATCTTAATGCGGGAAGTGTAATGAGATTTTTAAAAATAGAGGTATACCTTAAACAGATTGGTTATTTTATTCACTTGTTAGTTATATATAAGGCAATTGTGTATCAAACTGTTTTACACTATTAATGACAAAGGTAAAAGTATGTTTTGACACATAACTCTTCAATCATCTTTGTCAATTAGTTTATATGTACTTAAATGTAAAATATTAACTTAACTCTTTAAAAATAATAGCTGTGGATTATTTAAATGCAGGTTTCTTTGTTCTTGTTCTTTAACCTACTCTTCTTGCAGAATTCTCTCTTTTGGTCAATAACTCTTTAAATCTCTTCCTCAATTTGAGTACTTTATTGTTGATTAAATTGTTTTTCACAAATAATGATGAAGAGAAAAATAAATGATAATGTTAACTAGTCAAATCTATTCAAAAAATATTGTTAGCTCTAGATTACTTAAATAAATATACGTTTATTTGTTTTTTCTTATTTAAAATGGTCTTTTAGTTAAACCTTTAATCATTTTCTTCAATTGGTTTATATATAATTAATTGCGGAGAAGCAACAAAGGGAAAGTAAATGAAAATATTTTCATTAAGCTGTCACTCAATTCTTAAAAAAATATATTACTTAACTATAGATTACTTAAATGTATATTTCCTTGTTTTTTTATAAACTGCTCTTTGTTATATCTCATTTTTTTGGCCAATAATACTTTAATTCAATGAAAGTAAAAGCACTTTGTTCTGAATCAATTTATTTCAGTAATAATAACATAAGGAAAAA
The DNA here is from genome assembly GCF_024364675.1 of Aethina tumida. Taxonomy (NCBI): domain Eukaryota; kingdom Metazoa; phylum Arthropoda; class Insecta; order Coleoptera; family Nitidulidae; genus Aethina; species Aethina tumida. The sequence continues at coordinate 57,489,477 of NC_065435.1, read as the reverse complement.
TCAATGAAAATATTACCAATGAACTATAATTCAACTCTACAGATGACTTAAATGTACGTTCTTCTAGTTGCACCTCCTCTTTTGACCTATAACACTTTAATTATCTTCTTGCATTGGTTTATAGGAACATAATTGTGGATGAAGCTTTTCACTAATGATAAAAAAAGTTAATGAAAATTTTATCATTAAGTTATTACTTAACTCATTAAAAAATACGCTTAGCTGCAGATTACTTAAATGCACGCTTCCTCTTGTTTTTTCTTCTTTAAACTGCTCTTCTTGTTGCACTTTTGCCCAATAACATTTTAATTATATTCTTCAACTGATTTATAGATACATAATTGTGAACAAACTATTTTTCAATAATTAATGAAAATGTTATAATTAAGCCGTTATTTAACACTGTAAAAATATCACTGGCAGTAGATTACTTAAATGCATGTTTATTCGTTTTGCTGTTTGCAAGCGGCTTTTCTTGTTGCACCTCCTCTTTTGGCAAATAACACTTTAATTATCTTCTTCAATTGGTTTATGGGTAGTTACGTCATATTTTGTTATTTACTCATAATCATTTATATTAAATTCAATGACAGATTCATTATTTTCTGCAAAACCTCCATTCTTTTCATCACTTTATTTCATATCCTTGTTTGTATACATATTAGTCCTATATCAAGGTTTTCCACCGTTTTTCCTTTAATTGAGCTTCACTGGACTAAGGCGATCTTTTTCATATTTAATTTGTTTTTATGTTCTCGTTTACTTTTAAACCTTGATTCTCTTTGTATGACAACGATTTTAGTAAAATTTTCGTAGTCGAGTTCAGTTACAAAATTTTCTAAAAGATTGGCTTGATTGTGGGGTTCTTTTGGCTCTCTTTCGGGCCCCCTCCACGAAGACCCGGTGATGACGTTCTTAAGCACAAAACATTGGTAAACTTGGGAAAAATATGAAATAATGGTACAAGAAGTGGTTGGTAAAGGAGTAAATGAGAAGAAATACCCGGGGTGGCAGTGGAGACTTCAACGTCGGATCAAGAGACGAACGAGCTCACCCGATCACCAACGAAACCTACGACTGACAGCGGCCCACAATCCGCAGTCCTTACCGGCATTCGTTCCTCGCACGGTGCTGCTTGTCCGTTTAGTCGACTACTACTTCGCGCAGTACCTCTTTTTGCGCGACGTGCAACCGAAAATTCGCCCCGGGTGTGAGACAAGTGCGCAAACGGCACGACAGGTGGAAGAAAAACGTGGTGGAATTTTAAACGCGGCGTGTCGATTATCGGTGGATGGTTTTTTTTTATTGTGCGTACAAGTGTGAATCATATCGACCAGGACGTGTGTACGGTTTTTATCATTTGGTTCAGTATTGTTGGTACATGCACGTTCAAATGTTCACCATAATCAAGGGGATGATATTTGCTTAAATAAAACAGACAACACATTATGACTTCAGCTGAGGAATATTGGCTATTTTACATCTAAACAACTAAATCATTAAATTTAAACGAGGTTATTTAATTGATTTATTTATATTTAACCTGTCAAAGATGCACATTATAACGTAAAACACCTGTTAAACTGAAGATGAATTTAAAATGCTAATAACCTTATAGATTCCTCTGTTTATAGTGAAAAAATATGGTGGGAGAAGCTGTGTAAAGTTAAAAAGGAATTTTTGGTTACACCTTTCACTGGAACTGGAGTTATTTTAATTTGGGGGATACCAGAATTTTATGGTCAAAACGTAATTTGAATCAAATATTATTTATTGTCGTCGACATTTTAATTAACTTCATCTATATGCCAATTTAATCATTAATGTGCAAATAAATGTATACATAAACAGTCCTCGAAATCAAAATTTGGTTCCATTAGACTGGAAGCTTTGCATCATTTCTGATCCTTGCATCTATTGTTTTTTCTCAATCCACATTTGATTTGTGCTTTACATTTGGACGTGAATGTTACACAAGAAAATATTGATCGACTCCTTTACGAATGACATTTTTTTTATCTCCAACTTGTGGATTAGTTACGACGACATCGATATTAGACTGGAAACCGAGTCTGGATATCACATTGCATATTTTAATCATAAAAATGAACATAATACCGCTAATAATCTCTGACCTGATTCAATATTAACGTATCTGAGTCACGACAATCTCTCTCTCTACATACAATAAATGTTTCATAATTGTATAAGCCTAAGAAAGTTTTTGCGTAGGCAAACTCACTTGTTTTTAATACACATTTTTTGGCCGAACCGTGTAACCTAAAGAAATTATTGGATTTTCTAATGGCTGCAATAAAATTTTATATTCATATGGAGACGTAAATTCCTTCATTTTAGCATTTAATTTCATGCATTTTAAGTTGTTGTAATGAAGGTATTTTATTTTTGAGTGTGCTTCCTACAATGCAAATTTTAAGTTTTATGATTTAGAACTAACGCAAATCGTCTTTTTGTCACACATCGGTTGGTCTTCGGAAAACCGACCGTTTTAAGTGAATGTATAAAATTAATTGTTTAACTGATAATATTTCGTTAAATTAATGGCCAGTTATCAATAATTCATGGTAAATACATACACGTAATTAGAAACTTAAATGTGCCAGAGGTGTCGTCACTGTTAAAGATTTCATGATTTCGAATGATGTAAAAAACTATTCAATATTTAAGTTTAAACTTTTAATGTGGCAGAATTAGAAGCTGATTTTAACAACAAATACACAGAGTGCTTTTATTCTTCTATAAATATACACGCATTTAATTTGTTTACTCATAAAATTACTTTATAATATGCAACAAATAAATGATGCATCATTTGCACAGAGCGGTTCCATGGCATCTCTGAGCACCTCATACCACATACTTTTGTAATATTTTTTGCGTTGTTTATCAACGTACAACATCGTGTAACGACACCTGATAGATGTAGATTGTATCTGCGCGAAGATTTAAGGACCATTCACCGAGAAACTTTGCATTAGCGTCGCCGTCTGTAATTTTAAATGAAATAAACGTTTGATAAATTAATGTCGAACAGGCCTGCGGACTTAATGTGGGGAAGCGTGAAGCTGACATAGATGTTCGACAAAAGATTAACGCCCAAATATGAGACGGGTAAACACGAGTTTTATCTTACAATTAGTACCGCTTCTATATATTTACGCCAACGTTAATTTTTACCTACGCAAGCCTGAAAAACAGGTAATTATTACACAAAACGAGACACATTCTGACGTACAAAGTGGCTAAACAAAACCGAAATGAAAGTTTCACCATCAATTATCGAAGCTTGTCGGGCCGCAACTTTATTGCGAACCAAAATTTTATGATACCACCAATCAGGAATTCAATCAGCATTACGCAGTAGGAGTTTCATTAGTACGCCAGAACTATAAATGGAACTTTACATAAACATAAACGAGAACTCGCTGTCATTACAACGCTACACGACCCAAAGCCTCTTTTCTCTCAAATCTCGACTTTTTGCTGTTCCGAGTTGTATTCATGAAATGTTGCGGTTATATATAATTTTTTTTTCGCCTGAATTAGACCCGCATTTGTGTCAGGTTTATGAGTGGCATAAGAAAATTTCTTGTTTATTTACTCGACAACAGTTACATATTCATTGCAAATATTCTAAATACAGTTAATTAAGGAAATTATTACGCCGGTAGGTAATTTACACTCCCAGTTCGTAAAAAAAATAACAAGCACGATCAGATAAATTGGACAAAAGGGCAATCGATAATTTAAAAGAACTTACGTATTGATGGCACCGGTTTTGTTGTACCCTTTTGTGTTCGATACCTAATGGTTACCGCAAAACGGTGGTTCCGTTTCGAGTGGATGATTTCTATTGTTATCCGGACACCCTTCTCGTGAGACCTTCCACGCTCGAGGTTGGTCTTCTGTGTAGTCTCGGGCCATTACGGTACTTGTGTTTTAGCCCTGGTAGATGCGCTGGCGTTTCCTGTACCTAATTGGAGCTCGCAGGTAAAATAGTCCGAGATGCCCCACTTAACGACTTAAAAATGCCATTATACCATAATTTACAGTTTAATAATTGTAGTTTAAGGTACATTCTTAGATAAGTTGTGGCTCCAATGAAATTGATAGGCAGGCTTCTGGATTGAACTTCATCCAGACCCTTTGAAGGATCAAACATGGGTTTCCACTCAAATATCTTCAACGTTTGTAAACTATCACGATGCCTTGTCAAAATTAAAGTCCGGTAAAACGACTGATGACAAGCTGGTATCATTCTTGAAAGGTGACGGGACAAATTTTCGAGTAGGACGTCGACGGTATCGCGGAAAAAAAAATTAATGGCAAGCGCTCGGATAAATTGTAATAAATAAATATTAGCATAAATGAATTCAGCGTGTACAAGGTTGATTGGCAGGTTGTAACACATATAAATTGAGCCGACCGATTTCTTTGTCGATACGCCAACTTGCATTATGTACTTTGGCTGTTTGTACCCGAAGGAAATCGAAATCGCTGCAAGAACCCAACTAATTTTTATTTTGTACGCCGTTCGTTCTCTATGTTTCATCTCTTTTTCTATGTACTATTGTGAACTCGCAACGGGACCATGACTCTACAATATGTATTTACATGAGTACCGGCGTCCAATAAAAATAATAATAATAAAAAATGGAAACAGAAATTTATGCCGATTCACAAAATGGTCGGCGCGTTTGATGTTGGCTTTGTTGGTCGGTTGGCAGGTGTGGCAATTGTAAAATCGGTGCGACAAAAAATTGGGGGTATCGTTTAATCCCATTTACACAGTTGAAACGAAACGAAAAATTTACTGGTGACTGGAATCTTTTTCTTTTTTTTGTGCTTGGGTTTAATCGGTTTGTGGTTGATTTCCTACAAGTTAATTTGGATTTGGTAATAAAAAAAGGATTTGAAACAGTTTATTCACAAATCAGTGATTCCAAAAATGAAAATACCTGTTTTAGGAATGTATATTTGAGCATCTTGCTGGTTTTATATATAATAAACAAACTTCGAAAAACATTTACTAGTTTAAAAGTAGATGTTTATAATATAAATGATCGAAACAAGAAAAATCAATTAACATCTGAAATAAGTGGCAATATAACCTTTTATAGAAACGGTTTTAATTAGCCAGTTTTAAAAAATGTTTAGGCATCAATCTCGACTGAATTATTAAAACAATTCTAATTTAAAAAATAAATGTATCATGTATGTTTAATTTTTTTGAGTAACGTAAAGATTTTTATATGCTTTATGTGTAATAGGATCATTTTTGGTGTAAATATAATAAAATATTACAAATAGATTTTCATTAACTCAGTTTAAATCTCAGTAACATTTATATTTAAATCAGGAACAACAATTCGTTCTCTATGGAGCTACTAAATTTCGATAAACTGGAATGTAGCCAATTGAATTATTTGAAACTGACAATAATTGATTGTTTATAAAACATAAATGTACAGTGTTTGCCAACCCTGTAAATTCACAGTGATAAATCATTGTCTCAGTATCAAACGATTATTCTAACGGTATCCATGAAAATTAATTTAAAATTTACAATAAGCCACTGTGGTAATTTAATCAAAATTATTTAAAGGAACAACATAAGAATAGAACTGCATATAAATACTGAGTACCGTTAACGAACTCTGAGCGGTAATTGATTATTGAATTATATTAGTTCAGTGTCTTAAAAGTAACGACTGGTGGGTGCCTTTGCGGAAACTCAATAAATTAATTTTTTCCAACATAAATTGGAATTTCAAAACAGTACATTTCTATTGTTAATTTTTTAGAGCTGTACAGTGGTCAGTTGATCGGTTAAATGATTGAAGAAATTGTAGAGACAAATATTTCGAACAAATTGACTATGACTCCATTTATTAGAAGTATCTTAAACTTAATATTAGGCATCTATGTATACTTCCCGTGTTAATTCACTTTCTATTTGTTTCTATTTGGTGGTCCATGGTTTATTTTACATGGGATTTTAGGGTCATTAGTGTATTTGGTTTTAGTCAGAGTAACCATGAAGAAGGTAGAATGTAAATATTTTCTTTGAAATAGAGTTCACAACTTTAATATTTAAATTAGTTCATATAAATCTTTTTGAATCAATAGTATGTCCTTGGTCACCGGTCACATGTCGGTCAACTGACCTTAAAAATTTTAACCAGTCAAAGCCACAATTCTTTACTAATTAACTAATATTTCGAAACTAAAAAAAACTATATTCATGAAATAATTGCAGCTGAAAAAATATGCTGTCAAAGATTCTGTTGTTTTAACAATGTTAATTACAATTTAAAAATATTTAACTGAAAATTGTGGTACACAATATTAAAAAAGGCTCAAACTTTGAATTTCACTTAAAAAATTGTCATAAAAATATTGAAAAATCAAAATACATATTACTAAAATAATGAATTTCTAGTAAAATGTATACAGTGGTGGTCATTATTATAGGAACTTCTTAAACTATTAAATATTTTAGCCATAACTCTTTTATTTAATGTGAACTCTTAAAATAATTAATACTAATTTACTAATGTTGTTTTATATTATATTATAAAAAATATTATATATTCTATAAAATGCTATAAATATTTGTCTGAAAGTTTTCTGTTGAATTACTGTGTGAAGATGTGAACGGGCAAGACAAAATATTGATGTTTTGATCTATTAACCAATCCTTCATAATTTTGGATTTCTATATAGGCTCATTTCCATGTTGAAACTTATGTATTAAGAGCATCATTTTTTCAATATATGGAATCAAATTGTTGTTTAATATATACATAAATCAGTTTAAGAAAAATTGAAGCATCCCCTTAGCATAAGTGCTTTTTTTAAAAAATGCGGAAATCGATTGACTTTTTTAGCCGAAAACTCTTAGTCATCTCTTCTTGTTTCTCTTACAATTTCTCTTCAACCAATCACTAATTATAGCTACTGTATATTTTTGTAAATAAATAAATTATATGGAATATATATATAAAAATGTTTCAAAACCATATTTTAACTGTTGGTATTAATTGGGTATTCAAAACATGAAACACGTATGCACTGTACCTATTATGAAATAGTTGCTACTGAAAATGTGAATACATATTAACGGTAATGTAGGTTGTAACAGCAATGTAACCAAACGAATATTAACTATAGTTTACCGCGCGTTCGTTTAGTATTCACCGATATTGTTAAACGTAACGACTATGTGTGACTCGTTTCCATTAACAATTCATATCAAGAACACTGTTAAACAGCTAATCAACTCAACTCGAGTTTGATACGCGTCCAATAAAATTCCATATTGGCACCGTACCGTTGAGCAGATCGCTCAAACTTAATTTGCAACGTTCCAACCGTACGTTTTTCTGCGCCACTCCATTTTTACTGTAACACAAAAACCGCGAATAGCGCGCTCCTTAGCTGGCAGCCATCCAAATCAATCAAAGTGTAACCCTTAACAACCGGTTACTCTCGCTGGAATAGCACCGGAGCAAATGCTATTTGTTTTTCGTCTAGTTAAGGAGCCGACGGCTCTTAGTTAATTAAACATTTAAGGCCTTCAGCAGCGAAAATGAAAATGCCACGGGATGAACGTGTGATGTGGCAACGTTAATCTGACTGAGTTTACAACGAAAACGTGTTTGACGATGGCCATTCTTTTAAACGGGCAGGATCTCGGGCTGTTTACGGTGTGTGTGTGTGTGTGTGTGTGAGTGTCGAGGTGGTCGGTGAACGAGATGACAAATCGTCCGGTGATTAACGCCTAGAAAAATTACACGGACTGCTCTCGAATTAAAATCGTGCGAATGGGTTTTACTAAACTTTTTCTTGGCATTCTCCTTTTAAAATTAGTTTTGCATTTAAATATGTGACTACCCGTATGTGTGTAAATTTAATGTGGTTGCACCTGGGATAAAAGAAAAATATTCGTTGTTACTAACAGTTATTGTATTATATTTAATAATAATTATCCGTAATCAGCTACATATATTTAAAATTACAGAAAGGAGAAAAATATACATTGCTTAAATTTTTAAAATCTATGATATATCAGATCTTACTTACTGAGTGTCTTCGAATTAATGTCTTCTTCACCCAAAACTATTACAAAAAAAATATATTTTGTTCAAACCACTCTCAATATTTTTTCATTACTGAGAATGGGTTAAAAACTCTAGTGTCGAAGTTAGATCTGTATATTAAAGTACGAATTCTGCTTTTACACATTTTTAATATAATTGTAAAAATATTTATTTAATTTTCTATTTTGTTATTATTATTTTGGTCATATTTGAATTTATTTCATCTCACACCAAACATATTGCTACCAGCTTTGAACCTCTTCTGATAGTTCTTCATTACTTACGTGAAGTGGAGAGAAAAAATTATTCCAGTTTCGAAATAATTTTTTATCTACCTGAAAATATTATAGCAATAAGTTAAATATTATTATTATTCAGGACTGGTTAAAAACTATGTCTATGTCGGAAGGTAGATGTATATACTTTTGAATAAATATAGAAGACAAAATTTTACATGTATACTTATTTGACCAATTATTTTGCCTTATATCATGTAATTAAAAATCAATTAAAAAACAATAATTACAAATACAATCACTGACAGTTTAGTCCATTCACTTCAACACAATTTTAATGTATTCAGAAATCATCTTAAAGTTTAAATGCTTCTTTTGTTTTATTTTTTATCAATTAATAAGAAATGTAAATGTATATTCTTACATTGAAACATTTTTAATCAACTTTGGGTAAGGAAAAAACCATAAAGAATTCCATAAAGACTAAAAATAATAATCATAATGAAAATTAATTGGAAATAACAATGGGAATAATAAAATTACTCAATTTCATTTCACTCTACAAAAATAATTTGATAATTATAAAATTTGTATATGAACAATAAATTTTACTTTACATTTTAATAACATATTTAATTTCTAGTAAAATATTTAAATTTAACTAAAATAAATTATTCTAAATGCGTATCATGTTACAAATAACGATTTTGAACAGAAAGAAGGAAATTTATGTAATTTATTCGGTTTTCTTGACAGATTCTGGAAGTCTATATAAAAATTATTCGTGAAATTAATATAAATTTCACGATTTAAGTGGACATAACAGCACAAACCGAAGTTGTTTTCTATCGCAGTATATTATATATGGTAAATAATTCCATCACCGGCAATAACCATAAATCGGCAAAGACCAAGATAGTTTTCCGTTTCCTAACAATTCAAGGAGACAATTTCTAAACGCTTTACAGTGATCCATACGAGATTTATTCAGTTCATACTTTCAATCCGCGTAATTTCTTTTACCTTTTGTTAATTTACTGTTTTAATTAGACGGATCCGGTAAAAAGTAACTTTGCATTTTAAATTGCAGCACGTCGGTCTTGATTTTTTTTATGTAAAATACAAGTTCAATAATTTGAATATTAGATCAAAGAAGAAACACGTAATTAAAACCCATGGGCAAGTTGTTTTATCCCAGTTTTTGCCACAACGAAAAACGTAAACGTGAACAAACGGCCAAGTCGGTTGCATTTTTTCATCTGCTTCACGATCAAATGATGGACATTCCACGTTTTGGTTTTTTCTCGATTTGATTGTTTATGAAGAAATATAAACTGTTATTTTAATTTTACGATGACAGTCCATAAATTACATCGGCCGTGGGTGTTATTAACTTGTCTACATTTTTATGACCCATTTCAAACTCATTTGAATAAGTTTGACTCTTCTTAAGATCCGATTAGTGTTTATCAGCATACTATTAATTTATACGCCACATTTACATATTAAATAGTAAAAATACGTTTGTTTCGACTTTTCACCATTTTTCTTCTGACGTGGATTCTGTGTTTTGGCATAAATGTATTCTAATTTACGACCGTCCTGATTTAAAAGGCAACACTCATTTGTGATCGGCCGCATTAATTAATGATAATTTATGTAGATGCAGAGAATTTTATAAAAACACTAAAAGCAATCAATGAGTTTTGCGTAACATATTCTCTACAACCTCGCAACATAAATTTGAACATTATCGCGCCTGTTGATCTTCTAAATTGAACATTTTTGCTACCATTCACACTGTTATAGAGGCAAAAGTTCATCGTCCTGCACCAGATTGTAATCTTCGCCGATAATTAATATTGTTCTAAACTTTGAAATATGTTGATTGCATTTAGATACCTACGAATGAATGATATCTAATTATTTTCAGTTTTTATCTTTGGATCCTTGCTGGGGGCTGTACAAAAATTATTTTAGAGCACAGCTCAGACGACACTCACTTTATTAATTTTCTTCTAGCATCCAGTAAACTAATTGTTTGATTTATTGGAATCAATTTTTTAATTGTGTCTCAAACGAAATAAGTAACGAAACGGACATGATAAACAGTTTTCATTAAAATTACCATTTTAATTAGTACCAGTAGCCGCGGGGTCAACACCTTTGTCCATATTCCTGCGCCGGCAATTAGCAAAAACATTAGATACGACTACAACAGGTAGGCATAAATCCGAGACATTGTCGGACTGAAAATTTATTAAAACAATAATGGCGAATATTCGCCGCAAATCATCGACATAAGTACATTCCTGAGGCGTACTTTCGACTGGTACATATGTTGTAAATAAAACTCGTTTTGCCGTGCATATACATAAAATCAATATCTCGGATATTTAGTATTATTGCATTGGAAATTCTGTATACGATATCGATACAAACTGATCTAGTGCGACTGAGAAGTTATCCCCGAGCAATGAGTCCCTCACACACAAACAACCGACTATGCCACTGAAACCGTACCTCAGTCGGAGTCCAATACTTATCAATTCGAATTTGGGTTAGTTGTGGAAATATTATTTAGCAAATATCAGTGATAAATGCGATGCCTTGCGTGGCAATGAACAAATGGCAGTTAAACGCTTAATAGTTGATTAAAATTCTAATGAAGTGCCGGGAGCTGACCACGTAGGTGTTGGCTATTTGTAAATGGAAATATGACATTAATAAAATATGTCCAGAAACAAAAGAAACTTATGTATATTGCTGCTGCGTATATTTTTCGTAACCGTAATAGGTTTATAACTTGGCTATAAATCACATTCATTATAAGCTAATAAATAGTCTATTGAGTACTAACGAATTTTTAATTAGAACAAGAGTAATGATACACTTTATGGGTGAAAGAGAGGAAATGGTGCTACAGTTCCTAAAAAATAATTGCTGTTTGTAGATGTTTAGTACAACATAATAGATCTTTAATTGTAGCCCCATTACAACTCGAAGCAAAACAGGATTATTAGTCACTAATGTAAGACGAGCTTTTAATTAAAAGACGATTAAATGTGAAAAAAGTTTCGGTGTAATTGGAGCACCAGGATCAAGATACCAAATGATAATGTGCCTCGGAATGGTGCAACATTTTCGTTTCCACGAAAAACTGCCACAAAAAAAGCGCAAAGGCCATATTTTAAATAACATAATTAAATTTATACAACATCCTCATATCTATTAAAACTTTTTAATCGTCTTGCTTGATCTTATATGTCAGATATCAAGCTTAGTCGGAATAAATCAAAAATAATGATGTTTTCTATTAAAATACTTGTATAATAATTAGAGGCAACTCGTGCACGGAAAATAATACATAGAAAACTACATAATTGTATAAACTATCAGCGTCAAGAGAAGCCAACAAAAGTGTAGAATATTCATTTTCAGAAAATCAATTTCCAAGTTAATAGGAACTGCACTTTAAAATATCTTCTTAATAACTAAATAATGCTATTTATAACCAGATAAAATTACTCTTTTATTTTTATAATAAACTGAATAAGAGCACTCCACTTCAGGGTATTATTTTTCAGAAAATCAATTTCAATTTTGTACTACAGGTTATTCCACTCTACTGATTAAAATATATTCTATTTTTGTCAAACTAGTATAATCATATCAGATCACTAACAACTATTAAACTATAATTTTACATGTACTTATCCATCAAAATTATCTTTAAAAAGTAACCGTAATTTATAAGCAGCGCCAAAGATAAGATGAAAAATGTGTAATTGCGCCAATCTAAATGAAAATATCCACAGCAAATTATATTTATTTTTAATACTTCACGAGATTGCCGTGATTTATATTATTCCTGCTGCGCAAATTTTATACAGTTAACGCTTTTGAATAAATACATGCGTATAATTTGCTTGCCCCTAATGAAATTCATTAAAAAATATATTGCGGCAGCGGAACACGTTTTTATTCCGCCGCGAACTATTAAAAAATCCATAAATTTAAATAGCGTCCCTCCATAGCAATGTACTGCTACCCCATTCGTTTTCCAGGCACTTACTTGAACATAAAATATTTTATCAATGCCGCGCACGCAATCATAAATGCGTAACAAAGGCTTTCGCGGCAGTGAAATAAATAATTTCGAAAATTATTTACCAGTCCTATAAATTAGCACAAAGTGCCATTCTTTTGTGTTACATGCAAATCGACTGTCGTTATACAACTGATACGCCATTTGACAACCATCAGGAGCGTTTTATTTGATGGAAAATTAATGCGGAAATTTTAATTCGGCCATTAAATCATTCGTGTGGCTTTTGTGCACCGGACCCCGTTGACTGACGCTCTTTAAACTCTTTTAAACGTTTTTGCATATTCATTGAACGAGAGGTACAAATTGAAATGTAACGAATTCAACTGGATCAACGTGCAATTTTCATCGTTCGATTTGCAAGGAGTCGATTGGTATTTTCGCAGGGAAAACGTTGAAAATGGTTTTTATTATAAAATCCCCAATTTCCAAACAGGATGCTTCGTCTGCAGCGTCAGTAATTTTGGTAATGAAGAGCCACACAATGTCCAATACCAGCACCGCATTGAAACACGAGAACGCTGCACAGTCGGCCAATGTGCTGATGTGCAAGCAATGGTGGAAGGTATGCTGGATGTACGGCGACCAGGAAAAGTACTACAGACAACTATACGGTAAACGTGGAGGGTCGAAGAATCTGCGCGACAACAAAAAGTTTTATAATGGCATTACTTCGATACAGAACCAGGATAGTAACACCAGTGTTAGTGCGCAAAATTCTAGTTTGCATCAGAGTGTTGGTAGTGGTGAAAGCCAGGGTAATTTTTATGAAAACACCCTGAGGAATGATCAGGTGTCGCCTGTGAATAACAGTTTTGTGTTCGAGGAGATTCGCATGCCGTCACCCAGTTCACCAGGATTAAGTTCGTTGGATCTGACACGAGGAATTGATGAGTAAGTTCTGAAACTACCAGTCAAAATGTAACAGTGTGGATGCTAGTAAGTTCAACTCTCTTGATAGTTGTTAACAAGAGACGTTACTAGAAGCAGGCAACTGCCATAAATTGTTAATAAAGACCCCATTAACTACCGTGTTAAAAATCTAAAGCAATGGATCAAAAGAAATGTGACAAATAGTTTTAGCTATAAATGTGTCAGGACTAATAAACGTATAAATTTCAAACCAATAAAACAGTTAAAGCAATGCTCGTCTCATAACAAGAAGGTCATAAAAAATAGTATATATTCTGCTATAAACAACTCCATAATAATTTCCTTTGATTCATGTGAGAATATTAACACACATATTCATTGTAAATTACATTCAACATTTGCCTTTCTACACACTAAATTGGTAGTTATTTTAAATGTTGTTTTTTAAAGCATAATTCAATTTTTAGATGTGCAGACTAATAAAATTGTTTATCACCGTATAAAGCTAAAACCAATCTATTTTCTCCTCTAAATTAGCAACAAACGTTCGTATAATTTAGTTTAATAGTATATTTCAAATTGTTTGGTTAGACAGCAAAAGTTTGAACTAAACCATAAACGTAAATATTTGCTGTCAAATAAAACAAAACTAACGCCTCTCTAAATTAATCGTAAAACCGTTTTTATACAGGTTAAGTGGCTCATTATAAATTTTTAGAGAACATGTATATTATTGCATTTTCAGTTTTCACCTAAAATGTTGGAACATTTTCTTCATTTAGTTTTAATGTTTAATTTTTTATAAAAAAAACTGTAACACATGAAAAAATTGAATTGAATTGAAATGTTAATTTTTGATATACACATCAACAAAAACGTATACAGTCAGGGACTACTAACAATATTCCGACTAACTTATTTCAAATAGAACTATCATAAAATCTTTACACCATTTGATGTAGAATTTTATTTTCAACTATATTACAGCATAGCCTATAGCTAAATTGAATATTTACAAAGATGTAATGTGTTTGCCTTTTTATATTTTAAATGCCAATAATGTTCTTATTTCAAATAGATAAAACAAAATGTTTACGCCATACGACATAAATTTTGTGTTAATAAAAAATAGTTTACGTTTATAGTCTTTCTCATTGTAATGGTAAATGGAAAAATCACAGAGCTTTTAAATTTATTACTTTGTATGTAGCTCTGCAAAAACAAATCATGTATAATCAGAAATTTTATGATTATACTAATTTATGTTAAATTGTTCACTTAATTATTAATAAACTATTTTCCCACAATAGTGGGGTTTATTATAGTTATTTTATATTTATAAAAACAGAAAATTAATACTAATATTTTAATAACATAGAGATGTATAAAGTGAATCTTTCTAAATATTTTTAAAATAAATTGAAAACCATCTACAGTAAAATGTGATGATTTAATAATTTATAATATTACTAATACTCTATAATTGTCAGTAATAGAGATTTTAGTTAGCAGATTCTATATGTGAAAATTTAAAAAAAAAAAACAAGTATGTCTTAAACAAATGTAAATATGAATGTCCCGAATTTTAAGTAGTATTCAAAAATGGAATAGGTTTCTATTTGTAAAAACAAAATATTTTGGAAAAGTAAATAACGTCATGATGTAGCCGCAAACAAAATTTCAGGATGATTTATCTTTTAGTTTTCTGTAAGTCTAAAAAGAATCAATTATGTGAATCATTCTGTGTATTTACTTATTAGGACATACGGAATTGATTGCTTGACAGCAAATGGTCTCATTAATTGCTATTTTGTGTCATTATACTTGCTAATTTTTTCCATTTTTTCCAGGTAAGTTACACCCAAATTACCATAGACGTAAGTAAGTGGATATAATAGATAATTTTGTGAATATCGTTGTTTATTTATAACATAAAGAATAATGTTCCCGCCCAAATGTAATTCTCTGAAGTTTCTCTCTAGCGGGACGCACAATAAATTCACTTTAAAGTTTTCTGACGTCGAAGTAATGCGCTGTTTCCGGGAAAATCTGAGCGGAATGTAATGTATAAAATTGTCGCGTAAACAGAATACAAATAGAAAGGGGGAACGGGGTTTCAGCGACACAAACGTCTTTTTAGGTGGATATCGATAGAACGAGGCCATTTTCAGCTGAAACGGCCCCAACAGATTGAATCTATTTACCGTAAACACCTGCGATGTTTCGAGCTTTGATTTGTGCGACGATAAACGCTAAAATAAGGGATAAACACTCGGATTTCCACATAAATTTCTTTTCCGTCTAGAAAACAGAAATTGTTAAAACTGTCACATCGCACAAAATCTATTAAAATAATGCGCGCCGATCGAATAAATAACTGGAAAACTATTTTAAATGGTGGCACGTGTACTGAAAAAATACCATTAAACGCGAAGAATGCAAGCAGTAAATCAGTTTCGCTTTTACAATTTAAACTTGACTGGTGTGTTATTAAACGCAACTACTGATTCGATCCAGAAGTGAATCGTCGTGATAAATGTCCGTTTCTTTTCGCCCCAAACCTCTCGTGCCACTTTTAATTAAAAGCACCGATTATGGATTGTCTTGTACGGTCATTAATAATTTATTGCGCCGTCTTAAACTTAAATATTGTTCTTTGGATAAGTAACACGTAATATTGGTTTTGTAATGTTAGGCAAGGTTTATGAGAAAATGCATTTTTCATTATCCAGGAAGTGCATATTGATCGTTCTAATTAAGTTTCATTGTTTAACAAGATATTTTATGCGACTTTCTAACAACGCACCCATACTTATTCAACGTCCATTGTGTTTTAAACGTACAGCCTTAGGAAGAACGATGAATAGTTAACAAATGTGTTTATTACCACCATTTTTCACCTCGCGTCATAACAAATTATTGCTTTGCAAATTGATGCCAATCTAACTCTGCAATTCGAATTTGATTCTCTTCGATGGAACTGCTGCATTTCTCGAGGAAGCACTGTGAAAATATCAATTAGGTTCTGGTTTTGAATCCGCGCTGAACTGTAATAATGTGTTTCCCGGCGTTTTATTGTTAAACAGCATGAAATTTCGTTCTCGTTGTAAAACAAATCGCCGTAACTAGCCATAAACCATTACAATTATTTCGTATTATCTCACGTCTTAAGAATTATCGCGCGGAAGCAACGATTATTATTTATTTTCATTTATTATTTTTTTTTTATTTTTTCGCAGCCTGCGATTTCAATGAAACATCTGTCATGTAAAACAAAGCAAAAACTGGCAAACAAGATTTTTCAACACAATATCTTTATTTTACAAGGCGTGCAACGTGTTTCGTGGCCGTCTTTGAAAAAATTCCATTAATCATATTGTCTTATTAAAAGTATAAAAACAAAGTGGTTGTCGATATTGAATTTCTTAAATGAAGCTTTATGTGCACCACGATTAATCATTTTCGTACGGTTTTAACTAGCGTAGGTCTTGGGCATGTACCGGGATGAATTATTTCTGGCGAGCATAAAGGGGAGCACACCTTGGATTTCTTAACGCATTCGTAGGCTATAAATCACATCGAACTGTATAATTTATGTTAATAAAAAAATTATTATACATTTATAGAATCTTTCACATTGTAATGGTAAATGTAGATATCATAGAGCTTTTAAATTTATTATTTTCTAGAGGGGTTTGCAAAGTCAGAAAGTCAGAAATTTTATAATTATAATAATTTATCGTAAATTTATTTACTAATAAACTGTTTTCCCACAATAATAGGGTTTATTGTAGTTATTTTATATTTATAAAATTCTTATGTCTAAAATTTACTTTACGGCTATATGAAATTCTGAATATGATTTTTCTAATCTTAAATTATTAATAAACAAGTTTTTTTGATTTATTTTCTACATTTTGGCCTTAGTTCAATTAAAAACATTACAATACATATAAAAAATAAAAGGCATGTCTCAAATTCATTAATTTTGGCTGTTACGAGGATTTCCATACCTGACAGAGAGTTAACTTAAGATCTTTAACAATTTATTATTTTTTTAATTGTATTCTTTAAATTATAGTCATTTTTATTTTTTTACTTTAATTTGTTTTATTATTATACGCCTTCTAACATAAAATTTAAACTGCCTGAGAAGAAAATGTTCTAATAAAAAAATATTAATACTCATATTATTTTTGCTCATGTAATAAGACGTACTGAATGCAAATAAAATCACATGAAATAGTTAAATAGTATTTTTAATATCTAATATTTTTTATGTATAACACGTTTTCCTTACATTTAAATATTTAAAACTTATTCTTGTATTTTTTATATTAATTTAGATAGAAGTACAGCAGTTCCATGTTTCATAAATAATAACAAAGAATTGACTTTTTACAATACGTCTCATAATTGATGTGTTAATTTCACTGGAGATCACGAGCCAAAACAAGTCTGTTAACCCAGTTATAAGTTTTTAAAAATACATATGTTCGTTAATCTGCACCATACATGTGGTGCAGTGACTCATTCCATTATCTTTTGTCAGTTGTAAAGAACAGCTTGATGAAACAACATTCATAATTGACATTGAGAACTGATAATAATTTTAATGTGAATAATAATAAAATGAATAAGCCTTTCAATATGGTTTCAATGTATGGTGGTGTATCAGAATGTTACAGAAGCTTCTCCGTGATACATAAGCCTAAATAGATTTATTGTTCTTGTGTAACAAGTTCCAGATGCTGCAGAATTAAGAAAACATCGAGGAGGGTATGCAGACCTATGTGAAACTGCACACATTTTATGGTTTGGAAATTGCTGAATATATTTCACATCAACCGAATATTTACCATAGTGAAATGTCAAATGGTACAATGAGAATATTCAGTAGTAGTCATAATTATAGCAATTTATTTAAATAAATTAAGTGGTCAGTACCTCTAATGTTCTCTAATGTGGTCAATCTTATTTTATTTTTAAAAAATTACGTACTTTTTTATTTTTCAATGGACAAAATTATAACTTTTTACTTTCTAGCCTTTCATTGCTATCTGTGAATTTAAATTGGCAATTTACTGGAGGTGTTCTGTTTATTATAATTATTCAACCGTTGGTGAAAATGTAAGAAAATTTAAAATACCGAGAAAAATAAGCAGAGATGACAGCAGAGTGTTTAGGGCTAAATAAGTTTCCCGTATTATTATAATTTTTGAGAAACTGGCCAGTGGCAACTAAGTTAAACAAGCTACTACAGGAACATAACTACACAAAATAAGAGACTTATCGTATATTTGGAAATTGGCAGGACTAAAATATTTTAAAAAATTGGTATAAATAATGCTAGTATTGTATTCAAAAAATACGGCAATTTTGAAAATTTGATCTAGACCTAGACTGATCATTCAAAACAATTTGAAAATTATATTTTATCGTTGCAAACATATACTCAATATAAGAGGCGTCCAGTTAATTAAATATACGACACTGCCCTGCCATTAAGATCCGAATGAAACGCATAATTTTCATGAAATAATCGCTCGCATTCAATTTTCCGCAGATCGGCGCAAATTTAGATGGTAATTCCGTCGTATTCTGGAATTCGACGTGCTGAAAGTTAAAGGCATGATTTGTCTGTTCCACGATTTATT
The DNA here is from genome assembly GCF_024364675.1 of Aethina tumida. NCBI lineage: Eukaryota > Metazoa > Arthropoda > Insecta > Coleoptera > Nitidulidae > Aethina > Aethina tumida. The sequence continues at coordinate 57,470,480 of NC_065435.1, read as the reverse complement.
TTATTCGATTGCACGACGAAGCGGTCTCTCAGACCAGTCGCGGTGGAAATTAAATCTTAAACGGCGATGTTTCACACCGCGGACCCGCTGACCCCGTCGTGTTTATTCAAATAGGAAGTCCACCGCAACTCCTAAATTCTGAATTCTTCGCTCTGGCACTGGAATGACGGCGACGCGATACCACAGGCGCTAGCTATTCGGGACATTTAAATTATGCTTTTTTATTTCGTAATGAGGACGTTTTTTTATTTCTTACTACTGTCATTGTGTGATGCTGGTTTTGTTGACGCTAATATGGCGGTGACATTTCAACGATATTCTTTTACTGGCCGTTGAAATTGTTGCCGTTTATGGATCAATAAAAAGTATTTTTATCTTTTTTAGCTATCTATCTCCTGTTTCTTTCCACGAATATTTTTATTGGCTTAAATGATAATTATACTGACAAAACAGGATGTAAATTAACTTCTAGATGATGCGTGAACATTACCTTCATGAGAAAATGTCTCTTGCATCTAATAAACCTTTTATATACCGTTTTAAAGCGGTTTCATTGAAGATTTTAGATAAGAACGAGTTTTTTATATCACCATACGTAATAAATTGGTCTACTGCTGCTTAATTTATTTAATGTGTTATGTGCATTTTTTGTTAATTTAGTCACTGCCACATGGAAAAGGAAGTGATTTCGATTTTCTGTATTTAGCATTTATTGTGAGGCCCTCAGCGAAATATGTTTATTAAGCCGAGTCTATTAACTTTTATTATTGTAAGTTTTCGTCCAATCATCGTCTATGTATAAAATTAATTTAATACCATTATAAAAAGCATTTTACGAATGGTAAAAAGAACCTTTGCCGGCACAATGGCACATTGTACCATCAAAAGAAGTGCAAACAATATTAATGATGTATTATTTTATGTAATTGCCGTTGACGGTGCAATTTTTTATGGCTCCATTGATTAGAGGCTAATTTAATTTCTAACTGAACACATAAAAATCCAAACGCAATTATCCACCCGGCAGATTGCGAGGTATTAAATGTTACTTTTTGTCGTGGTGGTGGTTCGTACCCCTCAGAAAAAAATCCCAATACATTCGTTTATCTATTTATGTACGGGCAATAAATTAAAATTCGGTCGACCACGCACCGTCGCGACTGCGCCTGCGAAAGTTATTTTGCACGGTGGAAATAAATTAAATTCAGTTAACATGCTCGCCTAAATGCAATAAATCATCTAAATAAAACTATGTTTACACGGTTTGTACTTTCAATGGCTGCACGGCGAAAAAGTGCCTTTTGAATTATCATCGTCGTAGAGCTGGCATATAAAATACCGAGGCCGGATCGTTCAGAGAGAGAAAAGAGAACTATTATACAGCAGACCCGTTGAATGGGTCTTTTGAAAATTTCGAATGTGCCGGGCATACATACAAATCCTATACAAATAGTTTAAAAAAACTACACAATATTTTTGGTCGTTAATATTTCTTTCTACTCGTATTATTATTCATAGCCAAATTGTGAAGAGAAAACATTTTAGAAACCACCAGAATCGTCAACCAAAATTGTTCTAAAAATATCAAAATTATCCCCATATTATAAGGTCACCCATCAATTCAAATGTGAACGAGAACCTAAAATATATTTTTTTGATAATAACACTATAGTTGTATTTTTAAAAGTTTAAACTAGGTGAATCAGAAGTAAATGCATAAATTTTAGGGGGTGATTCTTTATTATTATAAAATAATGCAATTTCCAATTTGTGAATTTCAATTAATTACTAAAAAAATTATTTTTGTTCTGTTAAAATAAGTATGTCATTTGTTACAGTGATAATTAAGCATAAATAAATAAATAAATGATCTCAGATAACATTTATATTTTGCAATTTATGAGCCTTTGATTACAAACTGCACACCTTATACCACCCTACCCTATGTTTCTTGCAAATGTAACATTTCCTATCGAAAATTATTATTTTTTATAAATATATTACATTCATTGAAAGGTAATAAATCAAAGAAGTTTTTTAAACAATTTACAGCCAAAGTTTATAGTAAAATTAAAAAAAAAAAAACATAATGAACTTAAGAACTCTTACAAATTCTCGAATAAAATTTCCGTAAGGCTTTTTTGGAAAAACAATTACTACGTAGCATGTATCAATGTATACTAACATGACTACTAAAAAAAGAATTTCGAAAAATATTGAAAAACAATCCGTGATTATTGATTAAAATCACCAAAAATTAAATATCTCCAAAACTAATAATTTTTGGATAAGGCAATGAGGCTCAAAAGACTCTAACTAACCTGTAAAATTATAACTACGCAACTGCTACCCGACTTTAGACAACAATGTTAAACTGAATGTAGAATAAAACTATATTTTAAATGAGATACCATTCATTCCATTTAAAAAATAGTTAATAGTACCTACATGGTACAGGGCATTTTGACATATGTTAATTTTATAGTAAAATTTAGTTAGATTGATAACGTTTTGTGATTTTCATTCATGGTTGATATTTTATTCCATTCAAGTCGTCATCATCATTTGTTCACATCTTAAGCAGGAAAGAAGATAAATATTAATATGTCACATCAACTTCTTTGGTTTTATATGCTTTATTTACTTATACTGAGTGGCCCACAAGTTCTATTTAGGCAATATCTAAGAAACGATTAGAAGAACGAAAATTAAATTTGGAGGACAAGGGGATTCACCTAACTGATTCATTGAAGGATTATAGAGAACTAAAAGAGATATCAATCTAATATTATAGCTGCGACTGTAGTATCCGCGTCAAATGAATGAATACTGAAATAATGTACTTATTGGAATTTAATGTAGGAAAGAATTAAACGGAAATACCTGCTTAATATTTAAAATACTATTAATGATTCCTGATAATATACTCTTTTGATAACGAATGTACCAAGGATGAAGATACAATTAATATATATTAATATATTAATATTACTTTTGAAAATGTTAAATATCTCAAAACCAAATGAAAATAGGAGAACTATTCAAAATGTAATAGGCTGAAAATTTTATATAGAATTCAAATATTCAATAATATCTATAGAATAAATTAAAACTAAATATTTGAACTAAATGTCACTTCCTGTAGAACCGGTAGTAACATAGTGCCTTGAAAATATTTTTAATAAACGTTATATCGATAATTTTATATTAACCTCTTTTCTTTTTATAAATTTATAAAGAATTATTATTAATATTTTTTTCTTATCAAACATGATTTTTCCATTCCATGCATAAAATGCATTAATATATAGCGTGTTCCATTTAAAATACTAAGTCATCAAATATAGATAATGTAAAAAAATCATTATACGAACCGTTCAATCATATATCTAAACAGAAAATCGTGGATCTCCCTGTATGTCATTTTTTGCTTTCCTTTAGCCAAACTAGAATTTTTATAATCTTCAATATTCAACGTGTTACTATCATCTTATTTTAAAAAATACAATAAAGAGATTTTCATTAAAAATTCACGTTTATTAAGACTATTTTTACCAATAATATTTTTTTATATACCTATTTCCTTCATAGTTTCTGAAGATGGTCAACGACCCTCACTCATTGATCCCATACAATATATTTCACTTTATTTAAATTTAAGCTTCCTTTTTGTCTTCGCATCCTTCTTCACTAAATTACCGTATATGTGCCTTAATAACGCCGGAATTTCCCAAAAGTGCCCATTAAAATTCAATATAAAATGATAAAACGAAAATGTCATCGTGGAGCGTGATCGCCATACGAACTAAGTAACGAGGTACAAAAATAAAAAACGTAACTGACTTTTTAAAATAAAATTGTAATTGAGTGGGTACACTATGAATTCCATGGGAGTCCATTATAATTTCGTTCGCTCGTTTCATGCCCAATACAATTTACATTCAATACACGTGGTGAATTCCTTGCGTTTGAACATCGCTGTCCTCGAGATTTAAAGAATGTCCGTGCTTTAAATATCGTGTACCTACCGCTTTAAAACAATCTAAGCGTGGAAAATATACGATGTGATAAACGATTATGTACCCGTGATGGATTTTTTCCCATCTTGTTTGGTCGTGTCATTCGCCGTTAGTTTTGGTTGATATGCAGAACAAGCATAATTAGTGTTAACCATATGGCTCAATTAATCAAAACTTTTTTTAAAATATTCACCAGTTTCCAAAACTGATTATGCCGATATTCTTATTCAGATTAATTCCCAATGAGGAATGTATTAAATATACATTACGGATTCCACAAGATTTGACAAACAAGATTTTTTTTATTTATGACTCATGAATCAAATATTAACCTGTGGTTAACTGTTAGCAACTCATTTATAATGAATTTCGCGCCACGATAATCTGTTCAATTGTAAATGGAATTTATTAGAGACACATTAGGACAAAATGAATGTGTCCAAAGAAAAAAATATTTTTTGTGGGCATTGGTATTTTCCGTTGCGCCTAAACCACAAAGTCATTTGAATTTCTATATTCAATAGGAGCATATCTAGAATTTTTATGTATTCAACATCATTTAAATACAAGCGTCTTAATGGTGAATTGGAGATATAACAAATATTGCTATGGACTTATGGATTAACAAAAATTTTGAATACAATTTGCTGACACAACCACTTTTATTTTTACTTATAATGGGGGCATTGTCAAAATTACTGAAACAGTTTCTCTATAAATATAAAATATATCTTTCTAATAAACCAAACTTTAATTTAAAAAATGAAGTAAACATTTTTTAGAAGTCAATATGTGGTCAAAATATTTAATCGATCACATTTTACTTCAGCCTTTTTCTCATTTGTTTATAAACATTTTTAAAATGTCTGTAATTAATAAATAATGCTTTGTTGGTTTGAATATGACCAATAAAAATTGAAAATTGAATGTCCATTACATTAATAGGAAATATTTACCTCCAAAATGTTATTACACCAATTATTCAACCCAGAAGAATTGGAAGAAAATTTCAGAAATGACCAAAATAAGTTAGAAGTAGCAAATGTGCAAAGATTGAATTGGCCAGCGAACTCGTCAGATATAAATCCGATCGAGCACATATGGGATATGCTAGGTCAGGCAATTTTAAGGATACTAAATCCACCGACAACTCCTCAGGAGCTAATTGTAGCAATTCAGGACGAATGTGCAACATTTCGCAAGAAAACATCAATAATTTAGTTCTTTCAATGCCGCAGTGGATTAATTCAATGCTTCAGAACCAAGGAAGACATACAGAGTATTAGAGTATCCAAGTTTCAATAAGCTACATTTTTTGTTCTAATTTCTTATTATTTTTCTTTCTAACAAACAAACAAATATGCTAAAAACATTTGTAATTAAGCAACAAATTATGTACAATTAATTATAAAGTGTTATTTTCTTTTATTCTCAAAAATATTAGAGGGTCCAAGAGTCTTTACAATGTGTGTATTTATGACCAAGAAATGTATTTTCTATGTAAAAATTAATAAATACAACATATTAAATTCTCGTCAGAATATAAATCATTGATCACTCTTTGTAAGTATGATACGTAATATTAAATTCATCATTAGTATTTGTCTTAAAATCTTTTGTGTTTATCCTGTCATAAAAATTATGACTAATTTTGACGACTAGCGGTAAATATAATTGTGATTGATGTTAAACTTTATCGATTCTTTTTGTTCTAGATAGAATTATGAAATCTTATAAATATTTTGTTCATGAATCATCGTATGCTTGTATCTAATTATCCAAATAGTTCCACAAGGATATTTTTTATAGTTTTGTTTTTAGTAATTTATTAAAATAATTGTTTGATCCAATCTATAACTTATTCTTGATTACATATCATTTAAATTTTATCTTTTCTATGTCTTTATCATGTATCATCCATTTTTTCTGAAAAAAAGGTCATAAAAGAGCTTCATAAAGTAAGTTTCTTGACATTTTTAATATTCATCTGAATATCCATTGTAATATCGGAACCAAAATACCTCCACGTCTAGGATCGTAATCGATTGAAAGCAGTTTTCTGTGTCACTCGCATTGTAATTTAGCTACGATTTCAATATACCGTCGGTTTAGAGGAATAAAAGATTAGACGATAATTTCATGCTTTCAAATAATTTATAATAATTCCCCCGGCTTATTGTTTTGTATGGCCGCAAGATAAACGCTCGGAATGTATATAAACTAGTTTGTACGATTTCTTTATGCGCCATGAAATCACAAAGCAAGAACATCTGATTTTTACCATGGACCCGTAACTTTCCCCTACAATTTCTTAACGTGTTCATGATATATCACTTCGTTCTATTTCTCCAAGTATAATCAGTTTGTTCATTTTCTCTAAACCCAAAGCCGTTTTGCAACACATGAGTATTGTACAGATGTGTAAAAAGTACACGTTTTGGGTCAATCGTAATTAAGTCGGCTCCTACACCAGTATTTGCGCTAAAGATGTAACTGTCACCAGACAGATGTTCAGATTGATAACTTTAAAATGCGCATATTGCACAGCTGGTACCATATAAAAAATAATAGATGTGCAGTTGACACTGCAACATCCATCTCTATAAATAAATAAACTATCGAACGAAACTACATACGTTACGCACTTTGAAGGATGTAGATGGAAATTATGTTTAAGATGACATAAATTGAATTTCGTAAATATTTTTTTGTCACAACTTTCTTTTATGGAAAAGTTAGCTTGTTTACTTTGAAAATTTGTTGTTCGACAACAGCTTGTATCAGCAGTACGGTACATCATGAATATAATGACCATTTTACAATATTAATTAGTAACTTAAAATGTAGATAGTTGATGTCCACTGTGGAAACTACTTGTACCTATTAAAAGTTAAAATAATTTTGGACAAAGAAATATATTCTTCGTAACTGTGCGTAGATTTCTAATAATGACGGTTAATAGCTTCGTTGCAACAGAACAAATGCCAAGTCCTCCTATTGTGAATCTTCTTGGATTCCCTTTTGTTTTGTTTTACACTACATTGAACTTTTGACACTATTGGTAATAACCAGCTATAAAGATGGAAGTTACTTTTTGCTACGTGCCTTTGTTGAAATACGACAGTACATTGATTTGAGGTGTACCTGATTATTTCGCATTGTTTTATCGTGAATCATAAATCATAACTCGTTCAGTTTAAATAATTATCATTAGTTTTCAATTTTCAACTTTTTAATTACAATAATCATACAGATGTTGTGTTAGGTAACCCAGATAAAACAATCGCGGCAAATAGAAAACGAATGAAAAAACAGTTGCAATTATGCGTACTAATTAAACAAACATATGTCGTATTGACACGGTTCGAGTCTGATTGATTAATTGCGCTTGAGTTAATAAATTACAAAGGAGTAAATAATACATATATAGATGGATACCTGCCTATGGGAAAATTCAGTGTTTGTTTTGTATTTGAAAATAATAATTGTAGTTACAACAATAGAATGTTAACGTGAATTCTTTACAGTGTTTTTCTTTTATTGGTATTTTATTTTGTTAATGTTTTATTATCTTATGGATCTTCAAATTGAATGTCCCAAATTGGTATTTCCAGATCAGATAGAGAAAAACTGACTGATTCCAATAACGACCAAAAGATGTAAAAATGTAGCTTGTAACACGTTTTAAAAAAACGCTCGTAACAACCAAAATCCACCAATTTGGAATACTCAGCACAAAAAATTATTTTACATTTGGCGTTTATTCTCTATACAGTTGTTTTAGCAACAAACATTTAAAAAATGCTAATTACTAAATTATTTTTATTTTACTCCTTGAATGGACAACAAAACAAGCAAATCAACGACAGCATTCATTTGTCCCCACAAGAGTTCCACTTCATATTACTCGAAAAGTTCAATCATATTCAACCATAATTAATCTTTTTTTCTTTTCCTTCGTTTTATTCTCGTCTCCTACGCCTCTGCATAGAGTCAGTGGGACACAGGGGAGAAGAAAAGGACGCCATCCAGTGGGCAATGACGAGTAGAATTCACGGTCGATTTGATTCCTCTTTGTCTTAGCTGATGACGACTGTCATTTATATAATGGCCATTTTCGTTCTAGGGTGGGGAAGAGGCTCCTTTAAACAGCTCTGTGCTTTCACAGCTTGACGGCTTCGAAGTACTGCGTTGCAGCAGATTGAATCAACCGGCTGGACATACAAAACTAGCCCGATATGATAGTAAATCGCGGTTGCCTGTGCGAGGTGGATCGGATTTTATCACCCAAGGTTAATTCCCGACTTGTTTGAACGAGGCGGATTTTGTTATAATTTAAATGTAATTTATCACACCTAAAACGTTACCACAATATAGTGCAGTTGGTTGCTGCATGTGACTGAAGAGGGGTTTTTAGAGCTGTTTAAAGAGTTAAATTGTTCCTTAAAGTAAAATAATTGCAGAGCTGTGTTTAACTACTTTGTAAATTATTAACAAGTCTAAGGTTGTAGTAAATTACTCAACAAATATCACCCAGTTAATGACTCTAGTAATAACATATTTCGCTTCTATTAACATACCTCACACGACCTATAGTTCCTTAAAAACGTAACTAATTACTGTGTTATTGTGATGTTGTTAGATACAAATTATTTGCAACACTTAAAATATTTTAATTTTGTAATTGTGTTGTACAACAAACATTAAACAGTATGGAATAAATTTAAGGTTATTTGTTGCCATACTAACTTCTATAGCATGTCTTGGTACTGACCCAAAGATTTTTGCACCTGTCACGATACCTCTAAGGTATTCCAGCTGGCTTCACCAGATATTAGCCTTTGTGCACAGGATTGGACGAAAACCGATCCATCATTACGAAATAGACAAAAACACACATTCTCTCTCAATTAAGTCATTAGGTCTAATGGTTTTCCTTAACAATGAAATCTTAGAAAATTGCCAGAAAACCCACAAATCTCCAGAAACGGTTCCGGGACAAAAACAGCAGTTGGAAAGTTAATTGTTTTTAAAAGTGCCTCCCGGAAACGTGAGCCCTTGTAATTCCAAACGCCCTTAAACAACCGGCCCCCCTCAGACCAGTTATTTTGCGGTTAGCTTCGTCTGAAACCAATAATATAAATGGCCGGCTTTCTTTTGTGCGGTCATTCCCAACTCTAATTGCTTCCTTTAATTCTCAACCGAAGTATTTGTCGCAATTTTTTTTTTTTGTTGTACACCCTGAGAAACACGATTTAAAGTTTGTAACGGAGGGTATCCAAATGCAATCTGTGACGCTGCGAATGATATGAAATGTTTTGATGTTTATTGTGCAAATAGAAATGAACCAGAGAACTGTATACAGTTTCTGAAATTCCAAACAGAAATCCAATCAAAAGCTAATATGTATTCTATCAGTTCCTCGCCTTCCGTTGTTAATGAATGCGTGACGAAGAAAAAACACTCAAAATTTATTCATTACCATGCACTCGAGAGAGATCTCGTACATGACAGTTACAATGAGATAAAGGCACATTCTAACCATAGGCGTGACTCGCCGCTTTTACTCTATGGACATTAAAACGTGCAAGATTTGCACTCACTGTATCTAAAATTAATAATGCGCGATAGTTTAATTGCACTTTAACACCCATTCCCTTAATAACAATCATTAACATGTATCTTTGCAAGAAAAAAAAAAAGAAAAAATGTATATATGTTACAAGAGCACGTGCAAACATTAGTACTTTTATTTAGCGAAAGTGAATGAACATGGCCTGTTCACCGGCAACCAGTTTTCGACCATTTTAGGAATTGATAAAATATTTCATGCCGAAGACCGCGAGATAAAATAGTACGTATATTACATCCTTTCGGTCAATCGCGTCATTGATGTCCCATAAAAATGTTTTATCGTTTTCCGATTTTTTAAAACGGATATTATTTTAATTTAATTTAGATTACGTCATCGTAAGAAAATCTTAATGTTTTAATGGTTTATTTTATTACCTTTTTTATATTTTATAGTGTATTTGTGTTAAATTACTGTTAACATTAATGTTTTTGTCAATGTTTTATGTAGTAACAAATTTTTATGTTTAATGGAATAAATTCAATCGTAGCCATCGTTGCAGTGACTGCCTTCAGAACTACAAGTTTCCATTAAAAACCGCGATAGGAGTACCGTTAGGTTTTGTCTTATATTTATCTGGTCAGATCAAACACTGTTAAAAATCAACTAAGAAGACCATAACTAAGCGTCCTGGATTTTCACCTCATTACGTCCTTCCGACGTGCACCAGTGGCAAGCCCATACCTTGGTTGTTTTTATTTATTTTTTTTTTTTTTTGACCAGAATAAAGTCCGATGAAAGAGTCTAATCGGAGTTTAATTGTTTCGAAAAAATCGAACACGAAGAATGAATACAGTCACGGAATATGTCTTACTTCTTTTGCTTGGGAGTTAATGACCATATCGGTAAAAGTCTACCTGTAACCAGTCGGTTATTAAATTTGACCTACCTAATCATCGCCTGGACTGTGTGGTCGGAACCATAATTCTTAATCAATTCTATTCAGTTGTTTTGTTAATATCTATAAAAATCTAATTGTTTATTTTATAATCTATTTAGCCTTGGCAACCATAACTGGCTCAAGTGTGACTAATACAGCACAATAATTGATTATCGAGTTGCAAGACTAACTATAATTTATATTATACTTCAATATTACAAAGTTAAATTAATCGCATTTTGTCAATTGAAGTCATAAGCGAACAAAGGAGAATGTTGTCATATTTTGCCATATTTGCCATAAAGGTTTTCCTGTATTTAGAATAGAAGAATTAATTTTTACTAATAGACCCTACATTAGTTGGAGCTGATCAAGGAAAGTATCCAACAAGATTCAAATTCAGTAAAATCTCGGTAATGCGATACAGATAGGTCTGGACATAAATATTGTACATACAGTGTCATTTGAGTCCTTAGAGGCTAATTTTATGATTTTATGATGAAATAAATAAATAAGTTATTGAATTTTAGATTCTTCAACATAGTAGTAAAAGAAATGTTCTGATCAAGTAAACTATGGCACAAAATGTTAATGTCCATATATTACAGAGTAACATAACGCACTTGTCACTTATTAATTCTAATAAAAAATAGTGATACACTAATTTCGCTAAGGGCATCTCTTAGTTAACTTTTTAAAAGGTCACTAAATTCAATGGAAATGCCTTAACCGATGTTTATCATCCTCGAATTTTTGGGTAACAAAAAAAAATTATAGTATTAATGTAGAGATTTTTATTGTTTATTTTTTGGGACTCAAACGAAAAAGTAACAGGGATATTTTCCTTTTAAATGCAGCGAATATTCCTCTGGATTACTGAATGTGCTGTATTCAACAATATCAAAATTTTACTCTAGCCAGTTCGACTACTCCTTCACCTAAGCAAATAATTCATCCACGTGTGCTAATTATTTCCTAAACCTGTATACATTGTATAGTTGTATAGTATAAGATTAGAAAGTTATTTAAATAAAAGTATTGACTTGATTTAAGGTGTGAACACGTCTTTTGAATCTCATTCCCAAAGAATAATGCCTTCGTAAACTGTCGTGCTCCCATTTCTCCCGCAGCACCGCACCATTGTGGCTCAAAGTATGAAAGTCGGTGAGACGTTCATAAAATCATTCAAAGATTTTCACGCCCGACTATATTTAATTGTCTTTAGTGCCCGGAGGTTTTTCTAATATTGTGAGTAGGCAGTGTGTACTAAATGGGTTTCCGAGAGAACAGTTAAAAACAGATCGTCATGCCGATTAATTTGATTCAATCAGCATGAAATCGTTCCATTAGGATTTGAAATCGTCAGTTGCCGATCTTTTTTTAATAAGACTGTGATGAACTTTCAATTACGTTACAAAATGCTTCTATCTTGACCGTAAATGGGCACGGTACCAACTTCGCCTTATTTAATTTCCAGTGAGACGTTTGCAATCACCAAATGTCAATTTGTTAATTATGTATCCTATCTTGTTGGCCGAAAACAAATTCATTTATTTAGCAAATAGAACAATCCTGAAAAATGTTTATTCGCACTTCCACGGAAGGATTATAAGAAAGGATTTATAACAAATGATCATTTGTTATCGGTAGTAATTATGGACAAGTTTAATTTGTTACAATAACAATTTGTAATGATTTATATTATCTCCTATAATCGCTGTAAAATATTTTTAAACATTGCGTGGAAACAATGCAAGTATGTTAATTTTCGTCGGAAAGGATGTTACTGAGTCTTTTTATATTTCTACCTTATATTACACAGAACTAAATTTATAATTGTAATTCCCAAACTGTACGTTGTAAGAAACTCATCCCACCTCACATCCTTTGCACGTAATATAAAATGTTTGAAATTTAATAAAGCAATTAAGCGCATGAACACTTGCAATGCTTAATAATATGTATTGAATAATTGTAGTTTTATGGTTTGTTTGAATTCCAGGTCAGGAATCAGTAAAACAAAATGTTTTTTTAATTTGTTTTTAATAATTTAAGTAAGAAAGAGTTCTATGGACACATATGTATATGTCATTGTTTTAAAATAGACGATCAGTGCAGTTAAATATAATTAGTAATAGGTGAAGAAATCCATCATCACAACTAAAATGTTATGATATATAGTTACAAAAAATAAATGCGTCCAGATATTTTTAATATATAAGTTAAAAATATTGACAAAGATATTGACCGACTGATAAAATCGTTAGTTTCTACCTAATCTTACATGGAATTGTCACTTTAACTAACCATTATTTAAAGCAATATCAAAAATGATTACGAATTTTAGAAGATCAGTATCACTTAAAAAGTCTATCTCACCATTTGATCCTTGATGCGGCCCTGCATCCGGTGTATCGTCGTCTGGTATCTGAATTGCTCAGTACAGTGTCTAATTTACTTGAGTTGATTACGGCGGCAGATTAAAAATGTACCTCCAACCACTCATTAGATATGCATATGCACATACCCTGGATATAATAAATTAACATATTTGAATGTGGGCCCCAGGCAACAACATCTACCATTACACTAAATCCGAGAACAAAAATTGTCAATGTTCTTGATGAGTTACATGTCTTGTTGAAGAGACCGAAATTAGCCTAAAAACGACGACGACCTCGGTTAGGGGGTAATATATTGGTACCTGTCAATATGTTGACGAGTAAAAAGGGTTAAAAAGAGGATTTTCAGAGGCTGCAGAACGAGTTGTGGTTGTGGAAGGCGGCTCCTACAATTAAAACTCTGATTAAGCTGATGGCTTTGACGTTACATGATTTCGTGATACGCATAACACACATAATGATGTAAATGATAAACGGCCATTCCGTGACCAAAAGAAAACAAACCTATTATCTGTATTACTTCACTTTCTGTAACTCATCTTTGTTGTAAGAACATTTTTTCCATGGGGATTCATCCATGCTAACATCGATTTAGATATTGAAACATAAAATATTACTTGTAGGAAGAGGTACTTACCGTACAATAAAAGAATCTGGTAAATAGCCGACGGCATTATGTTTCTCGGACTTCTAAGTAATGGAGTCTATCAACCATATGAACAAGCTACTTTTGAATAACTTTTTGATATTCCCTTGAAACTGGTTAATCTCTGCTACTAATCACAGCTTCCTGTGAGATGACGGTAATTTATTATCCTTCTTAATACTTTCACGGACTGATAAAAGAGAAGTGTAACTAATGTTACCATTAATTTTTGTGCGTTAAGCTTATAAAGTAAATGAACAGATATGTGCTTTTAAATTGATGACAGTGTCGACCACTTTGTTCAAAAATTGAATGTCAGTTTTCTTGACGGTGTCTTAATTGGGGATTAAACTCACGCATTGCCGACTTAATTAAAAAAAAATGGAATTTTTTGAATTTTTTATTTTCATTTCTTTTATATCTTAATAATATCTAATTCAGTTGTTCAATTGTGCTGACTGGTACAGGAGTCGTTTAAAAACTATTAAATACAATCCATCCACCAATTACCTAAGTCAAAGAATTATAAAGATAAAACAGCAAAAGTATATTTTGATCTGTATAATTCAGGAGCGACCAGGAAAAAGCTACTTTATACTATTTAATAATATGTAAATTAACTCAATTATAATTATCTGAATAAATTAGTAGGCATCTAAATTATATTTAAAATTAAAATCTTATAGATTGTGACATTCCTTAATTTCCTTAATGTTATTCTTATTTAGGTGCCTAACATTCCTGGTCTCTTCGTATCTCCTTTTCTTATTTGACACTTTATTTTAATTTTTATGAGGCATATTTCCTGTTATCGTATTTATTTATGTATATACAATTTTGCTATTCTATAAATTTGGAGATTATATATATTTCTTTCAATTTAGTCATTGGAATTCTCATAAGACACATTGATCTTCAAACTGAACATTATTGAAAGTTGGAAATAATCAGTAAATGATAGATTAAATAGGAAACATATTATTTAAATGAATATAAATTTATTGGAAATCAACTACTAACTGAATGCGTTATCTCCTATCAATAACGATTATTTTTAAATAAAAATTGAGAAAACGAATTTTTTTCTTCTAATTGTTCAACAATTTATATAAATTAACACATCACGTTATATTAAAAAAATATTGTACATTGAAGGCAGTTTTTGCATAATGTGAAATGTTTTGTAAAGTGTGAAATTGCTTCATATTTACCACAAAAACGACATCACCAGAAACCAAAGTGTGACAATACTTTTAAAAAAATTATATTGTCGTAAACAATGAAGAAAGAAGAAAACTAACATTAAAATCTTTTATCCTACAAAATGGCACTAATTTCTTCAACATTGTTCCACTTAGTTTCGTCACTTTTGTGTTCCAGTTGCACCTTGGAGAAGGACCTTATGTGGGCGTCTCCTTATCATCGATGCGTCTAAAATGATCATCGTTGCTACTGACGCCAGTGACATGTTCTTTTGTAAACACCCATTACAAATGACCATAAAAAAACAATATTTCATAATCATGGTGCAGATCAAATCTTCTAAGAATTGGACATTTTAAAATACAATAATATAAATAAAGTGTTTAGTGACTAATTTGATAAAAACATACATTTTGCTGTTCGCCAGCAAAAAATAAGTTGTGATACCTATCAAAGGAAGTCCCGACAAAGTTCTATGTTCTATTTTTTCCGTTTCAACTTGGCATCAGATGCAGCACGTTACGTCTTCAAGTGCTAATTAGGTGTAAAATAAAAAGCCATTTTCTATAAAAGGTGAACGGCCATTATTGGCTTTTACATTAAGATCATTATGTGTTCTTGCATATACCCGAAGAACGGACATGATTCTCACTACACAAGGCTGATAATTTTAATTGTGTTTGCGATTTTATCTATTGAAAACTAATTGCGCATCTGGGAGGGAAGTGAACTAGCTACATTTAAACGAAGTAACAAGATCTATGCTTATATTCTAATTTTCTTGAGAACATCAAACTGCATTTTATTCGAAATAAAGTGCCTGCGCCAGGTTGTGGTCCACAACACCTTCGAACAGCGATCAATCCCAGATGTCCACATCTATAAATAGTTTTACAACCCATTAATTTCTCAATCACCATTCAGGCAAGATGACAAAACTGAAAGTAAATTCGTGGTATGCATTGTTCTCTGAATACGAATTATTGCCGAAGATAAACCTGTTAGGCTCATGGAAAAAACGCAAAGACTCTTGGGGAGCCGATTGAAAGGATAATAAATGATGGTGTAAACATTTGATAATACCTTCGGGTTCGTGACAAGCGCAGTTTTACACCCATCAATACGAATGGAACTGCCACAAGACGAATGTCTGCACCGAGTTAATTATTTGTCGCTGGAAGACAGTGATGTACTATTGTCCGTCGTGTTTATAATTTTCTAATGAGCACGGTAATTATTGATTTAAAGGGAAACGCCGTTTCATTTGTGCCCGTACATACAAGATGATCGGACCTTTTAATTTAGCAAACTTGATCGGGATTGTAACAGATTTTCCAAATGATTACTCATTGTTTTTGGTCTTATTGCATGCGTTATCGCCAAACAATTTACTTAAACCAGTTTATCTTGTTTCAGGTATGTTACGTCTTCATATTAATTAACCAAGGCTGATCGTAAGTAAATTGAATGTTTGAACAGGAGGGGGAATGCAATTTTAGTTGCCTGTTTGTATTCCATAAATCCAGATCCATTATTGAATGAAAAGTATAACTAATTAGATGCAATGTTGTTCTGTTCTATTTTTTAATTAAAAGTTTTCTGAAATCAATAAGTATTTGCTTCGGCATACATGTGACGCAACTAATATGTAGATAAAGCTAAATATTAACGTGTCAAGCAGACCCACAAACCCTGTGCACTCACACACATAAATACCAATCAAGTTCTTCTGAGCATTCATTAAGACATTAACAAATTTCTTCCTCCATAACACGAATTCTTCACGTAAATAATCACTCCCGATTAAGATATGAATCATTGGATTTGTCTGTTCGGATATCTACCAAACGTGGAATTACTGTCGACATTCATTTGGCTTTGTCACTGTCGATGGAACGTTTTTTGTGATGACACTGGCTTGACAATTAGAATGATAAATCTGCATCCAAACATAACAATTTGATAAATCCTTTCTTGCTTGGCATTACAAATTTGAAAGTGATGGATTATCGGACTGTACTTGTGAATCGATATGATTTCGAACATGGAATGGTGTAATATTTTAATCTTGACGAGATAATGGAGTCAATTCTCTAAATATGTAGGATTCCTTTCGAAGAACGAGGATGCGCGTATAACAGGATAAAATTCTGTAGACGTTATTTTTCCATTACTTCACACCTTTACGACGCTTCATCTAGTTAAGTTTTTCTTTGATTTGTTCTAAGAACAGAATGGATGGTACATATACTGTTCGAGTATTTAGAAAATAACCAAATCGGAGATTGAATGCACACTGATTGTGATTCCAATAAGATTTGACAGTAATCGTTTCTGATTAGGAGGAAAGTATACCACATGAGGTCGTTAACCAGTTTAGATGATAATTAATTAAGATTAATAGTCGTACCTAAATATGTGTTTCTAATGATTAAGAATAATTTGGGAATTTTAATTAATGGAGAACCTCGTCGTCGCACCGGGCCCGATTTATAATTTTATTAATTTATTAGCATTCACCGATATAAAAAAAATAATTCCCAAATCTAACACTGATTGGATTCATGTACCAACTTAATTAACTTAATGATTTCTGCCAATAGTGAACACATTAATTGGTTTCAGGAACATGAAAAATACGTAACTCGTACACAAAAATATTAATTGAACTTCACTAATTAATAATGTGAGGTCATAATAGATAATTATATTAATAAATTAGTTCGTAAGGAAGGGAATATTCTCAGGTTACACTCCAACTCGTTTCTTTTCTCACATTAACCATAAACTTAACCATTAATGTTAAACTGAAGTCTATCGCCACAATAAAAAATGTGCGTTCAATGCTCTAATAAGATTCGAAAAATACAAGTAAATACATAATAAAATTAACATAAATGGAATCCGCACCATAAATTATTTCCAGCCAGGAGGCGAGGCTTCTTCACATTTATTATGTAAATTTAATTAACGATGTTGACACAAAAGTGAAGATCCGAAAAAATATTTAAACAATAAATTCCGATGCGAATGAACAAACACAGGACCACGGTACTGTATGATTAGGCAATGTAAATATGAGTGCTGCCAGTCAAAAACAACATGCCGTTTTAATTATTTTCGAGCTCTTACAATTAGTTCTTTAGACAAATGTAAATTATATTTTCACATTCAAAGAATTAAAGTGGCTCTTTAAAATCGCAATAACAAAGTTTATAGACCGATGTACTGGTTCTTAGCTTGCGTGTATCAATTACAGGCCAATTAAAAATATATGCACCGCGCAAAATGTACTTTTTAGGGTTCATAAACCTTAAAACGCCACTAAATCATAATGGACTTTATGCCTTAAAACTCTCCGCCGGTAATAACCGCTTGCTTGGCCATTGCAGTAGCTCCAGGCCTCCTCCGGCATAAGGCGGAATGATTCCCATGGGCGAAATAATTAGAAGATATCATAATTCTTCGCTTATCTTAATTATATCATCCTATGTCAAGTAAATTATTATAAAATTTATTTACAACGACGAACGCACTCGCTTATTTTTACGAGTTACGCTTTGTTTATACATTCAAATTGGATTTTTATCGTGTTATCATTCATGATTTGTATTATGTGTAGATTTATGGTGCACTTAAATTAGCAATTAAATATTAATGGAAAAAAGAATGGATTTGATTTTTCTATGTCACATTTATTTAATTAAGAAAATGGTGAAAGGTATGTGAATAATGTAACAATGTAAATTGTAGCTGGTAATTCCTTAATTAAATAAGTTCTTCATGCTCTTTCAACAGCATTTTACTCAAATTATACGGTTACATAAGCTAATTGCACTAAAATAGTTATATGCCTTTTTTTCTTAGAAGACCATAATAAATGTTATTTTAATTGACCATGATGGATACAGGCCTTTATTTGAACAACATAACGCATGAGGAAAATAATTAAAATATGTAGATGCCATTAATTTTATTTTTATTAGAGAACGCGACCGAGAACTGGACATAAACATACTTTCCACATGACTATGCATTACAATCTAAATATTTTTATCTGCCGACATTTTTTTATTGTTTTTTGATAAACATTTCATTTCAACATCAAGAGATTGTTAACGTTAAATATCTGATTTAATGATTCGCTTAAATACCGTATGATATATTTTTAGAACTCAAGTATCTATTGGACACAGGAAAACCATCTGTTAAACGTTAAACAGAAATTGTTGTTTAAACGCCTGAACGAAAGTAAATAGTAATTAGCATATTTTTACACACATCTCAAATTTTATCCCTCAATTTATTAAAGAAAGTCGTTAAGTCACTCACCATTAGTGGATTTTAACTTACGATTTTTGTGTTCCATTGTTTATTTAACATAAATTTAAAAAATACTTTGGTACAGTGATGTTTAAGTATTTTTGAATGTTTGTTAAATATTCTGATAAAATTCAGTGGTGTGCATATACCAACAAATACACTGAGTCCGGAAGGACAACTTTTGAATAAAATCGAATAAAAACTTGTCGTAAAGTTACCATGTGTCAAATTAGCCAGTGGATTACTATTAAGATTTTTTTAATGGAAAAGGTGGTACCATATTTGTAATGTATTTCTATTCTCTAGTCAGGGCATGAGTAATTACACATTTACAGGTAATGGGTAAAAAAACTATTCATTGTTAATTACTAAAAATTATATATTTCCACAAAGAGATAGGTATTACAGCAAAAGAGACTTTTAGTGTCTCGTTTACTTCTGAA
Source organism: Aethina tumida (assembly GCF_024364675.1). Lineage (NCBI taxonomy): Eukaryota > Metazoa > Arthropoda > Insecta > Coleoptera > Nitidulidae > Aethina > Aethina tumida. The sequence continues at coordinate 57,450,932 of NC_065435.1, read as the reverse complement.
TTGTTGGTTATGCTTGTAATAGTTATCAGGGGACTTATGAACTTTCTGATTTCATTCCTTTGATTGCAACGACATAATGTTATGCATCAGTTTTTATAGTTAGTATCTCAAAAATTGAAGTTATAAATAGGGATACTTTCTGTAGCAGGAGTTTTATGCTTGCCACTGGGTTTTTAAATATTAGAAATACCCAAATTATAATTTAAACTTTCTTACATTTCTTATAATGAAATAAATAATAGAGGGCACAAAATATAACCAACAATCCCATCCATTTTAACGATTAAATGTACTTATTCTCTTAAGTAAAAAAAAATTGTTTTGAGTAAACATCCTTATCTTAATAAGCATGTGTATAAGATTTCCAAAAGCCATTAGTAGCCATTATACAAAAATCTATCACCAATTCTCGAGGTGAAAAAATCGATTTGCCTTATCTTCACTTAGTACTGAAGTTTATTAATAAAAATATGTCAAAACTATATACAGGAGTTTTTTGGGTGAAAAATTCAAATATGTTAATATATTTGATGTGGGTGTACCACATATAACGTGTAGACAAATCATTTGCAAAGTTTTTTGCCATTCACTGCATGATTCTGAAGTGGCAACATTTATTCGTCTACGTCTTACGTTTAAAACAGGTATACTTCGTTAATGTTGCTAGAAACAACCGTTAGACAGAAAATGCAATTACAGGACACACAATAAAATAAAAATGAAAAAATGTAATTTTTATTAATTATGAAAAACCCTTTAAGCAAGTGTTCAAAGTAACCACCGAGATTAATACAACGAAGAAAATTAAACTATTCTCTTCAAATCATTTTCACATCTTGCTTTAAAATGTTAACTGAAACTTGAATACGTCTCCATGATTTCTCGTCGTTATTTCAGAATTTTAGTGTACCCATAAAAATAATGAAAATAAATTATTTACTTTGTCGTCCTGCATCTTCGTAATTGTCAACTTTTGTACTAAGATAGATAAGGTTAATCGAGCTATTTGCACCTCGAGAATTCCGTACAGACTTTTCGAGGCTCTTTATATAAATATCACAGGAACCATTTAATAATAGAACACAAGTGCAATTAGTTTACAACTTTTAAACTTTCTTAATACCACTCTAGAGAGACCCATTCATCATGGTGTTACTTGTAAAATGAAATTTTAGAATTCCAACGTAAACACCAACGTAAAATAAACACTGTTGTTCGAGACATAATTTTTAAATGTTGCAGTACCACAGTTTATTGCCGATCGGTAATTCGTGTTATAACTTCGCCTTATTCGCACAGAGAAAAACCTACTTGATTTATTGACGTATTACCATCACATCACGCTGAATTTAACACCATGGTTGACAGTAAAATATTACTGGTCGACATTTATGGCAACAGTGAGTATTTTCTCCTATTTAATTAGTCATGTGTTTGCACTCTTTATATTCGTTTGTTTAATTGCCGTTTCTCGGGAGTTCTTCTCCCCTGTCTATCGACACAACAGACAACACACAGCATCGGCACGTTTGAAAGAGACAGATGCTGGTGACCGGAATAAATTGCCATTGTGCCAGTCTTTACAAACTCCGAATCGGAACACAATAAGAGAATATCATAAACAAAATTGGATTGTGCGGTTTCAGATATCACGAAGGCGTCAATCCATTACGCTGCGTATTGTGTCGGAGTGAAAGTAGATCATGTACCTTTTTTTTCGTAATGGCTGTTCAATAAGACAAAATCGATGAGTCACAGCGTCTGTTGAGGAAGTGGTACTGTGCATTTCTGGTTTAATACCATTCAACGTTTTCGGATTAGAATTTTGTAGTTTCACGCACGACGACAGCTTTTTAACTCATTTGGATTTGGTGATTGTTCCATTTTTATGGCACTGCGCATAATGTGAAAATAAAGGCGGGTCCTTTGGTCCATTAACTCTATTTCCGGGATTTCTTCTTTGATACAGCAAACTAAGAATCTTTTAACCTTTCATCGAAATGACATTCTTTCTCGAATGCGATTTATAATTTAACACGCATACATTATGTAACCAATGACTCTCACTTCTTATAGTTTTTAACTGTATATTTATTGCTGACATGGCGGAATTTAATATTTTCTTCATACTTTTTACAATATAGCAATTTATCGATAATAACAGACTGGAATCCTAAAACCTTTCTCCATTCACAATTGTTTATGTAGTGCAATTTTGCGTTTTAAAAAATCGAGACGGTACAATAGAAAAATTTTCTCAGACTTAATCGTCGAAATAATATACTATAACAACATTTCAATATAATTATGGAAGCGTTTCAGCAATCAGAATAATGCCTAGGTATTCACAATACCATTCTTGGAACGGTACCCCGACTAATTAAAATAATTGTTTCATTCTGCGGAAAATGCGAATTTAAACTGATATAATTTAATAATAGAATAATTAACTGGGGTTGAATTAAATGCAGATTGCATTATAATTTCGTTTCATCTACATAAGAGGCTAGTTTTGTAGGAATTCTCACATGAAGCTCAGCTTTAATTGCTGCATGCCTTCAACATCCATAAAAATCCACATAAATAACAAACATAACTTACATGTGTATATATGATAAATATGTCAATTTATGAAGAATTTATCCGCAATTATGTTATGGCATCTATAAAACCGTTTTAAGTATGTAAGAAGAGAGTGGAACGGATTGGCGCCAAAACCGTCCATTTTGATTTATGTAACCCTTAATGAAACCGCACCAAACAAAAATAAAATCGAATTTAAGACCGTACATTTCAAAATGGACCAATCAGTTATCTATACATATATTCTGGAGTCATCATTATTCATTTTAATTACACAGTCATTGTACAATGTAACTCGTTATCTGGCAAGTCGACGCCATATGAAAACGCATTCGGCACGATTTATCTAACTTTAACGAACTTACTTTAGTTAAATTAATGTCGATTCGTTTCAATCGGTTTTTTATTTAATCAATTGCTGAAAATTATGCTTCATCGTTTAATCGAGCATTAGGCGTTTTTGTTGTTTCTTAGACTAGAAACGAGAGTTTGTCGTTCAGTAATAAAAAAACTTTGAAACGGCCATAACATAAAGCCTCACTCACTCACTTGGAGTTTCAAGAGTGCGAGTATATTTGTGCTAACAATAAAAGTGCCATTGAAACTAGTTTTATGCTGTTGGTCTTTTGCAGCGCACGGTGGACTGCTTTGGAAACGAAAAGATCTTCCTAATGTACTTAACATTCAAACACAACTAGTAAAAGACCTAACGTATAAGTTGTAGCATTTTTATTTGAGATATTTCTTTCGGAGGCCGTAACTCTTTGATTTTAATGACCCTCGAAAAAGTTTCGTGTTAATTTATTAATTCTACACAAAAATACAGCAGGAAGTGAAGATTTAACAGGTTTTCGAATATATTTAATTAAAAAAAAAATGTATTTTCAACCAAATATTGACCTTACTGTGCGTGGTTGTCGATAAATATCGGGTCGTAAGTCACGCTGTGTGTGTCCAATCATAACCTCCACGGGTTCCCCACGTACTCACCGATTTAAGATTGCATCCAATGATCAGATTCAACAAAATTCCAATCCGTACTAATGCTTTCAATCTGATTTATCCATCGGACTCGATTGAACTATGTCTCAAAATAAAATGTATGTTGATGGTAGTTTTGATTTAACATTTCAATGTGATAATTTCACATAATTAAAAACCGTAATCAAATGTTCATATTAATGAAGTTGGAAATGATCACCTGCTATTGGACGATGGAACATCTACATTTCTGGTACACCGATAAAAAACCTCACGCATGTTTGAGAGATTGTTATGCTAATGAGTGAGAACGAACGCCTCATTATGTGAAACATACACCTGTCACAGTTTATGGCCGCCTATTCCGCACACATAAAACAAAGCCTGAAAAATGCGATTTAGAAAAAATAGCCAATGGGGTTCTGGAATTAGAAAATAGTATATATGCCGTGCTCAGATATATAATTATTGAATCGAAAAGAAGAAAATTATGATCTTATGTCATCATCTATGACACCACCAAAATAATCTTATGTATCATGAGAAGCTTCGTTTAGTACTGTTTATTGTATAAATTCATATTTTTATTTGGACTTCATAATTAAGGCATTTTTACTAGCTTTAAACGATACAAATCACAACAATAATTGATGATGGAAGTTGAAACCACCAAAGAAATAAATATAATAGGAATAACTGAGTTTACTACTGTTTATCATACATATTTTTATTTGTATTTCAAAATTAAAGTATTTTTTAGTTTTTAATATTTGATTTAGCTAAATATAAACCACACCAATCACAATGTTTCCTTTTGGAAGGAAAGGAAGGAATATTTTATAATACCATAATAAGTAACATAACACATGCTCAAAATGAACTCATTCCCATGAGGAAGAATTTTTTTGTAAAAAGAAATTTTTGACGGGTTTGATAATCAATTTATAAACCACATACATCAGATGCAAATACTACAGTTTTTCTATAATCACGAATGAAAAAGAAGGGACATAATTATAACACTCATTCTCACAGGAAAATGCACCTTATATAGTAATTTCTTAATATATTTAAACGTACATTCCAATTACTATACATTTATTAACTGTACTTAAATGATCTCTTTTATAGACGTACGCCGTTTTCAAATAATTATATGGCACGATAGGAATAACAGTACGAACTGATAGTGAGCAACTTGTCACCCAAGGTATGAACGAACGCTCTGATTGAAGCCAAGGAGTTTCTAATCTCGTGTTAAATTAACGGAGACCATTCCGGGCTGGAATATGCCTCTAAGTGGTAATATACATCTCAGGAATGTTACGTCAATTATGCGTGTTATAGTAAAATTATTTCCTTTTATTAATTGCAAACTGCAACATTTTCTGTATCATTGTCACTCATCATCTCTTATGGATCCATTTAAAATGTAACCAAATATGACTGTATAATTGCTGGCAACCTCCAGACAAGTGTACGTATCATAATCTATTAATGGCACGTTAACTGTATTTTAAACACTCAAATTAACAACATAATTACTGTTATCACATTTAAGACAAAAGGCCTAATTGGTCTGAAAATATAAAGACGTGGGAACAGAATATCAATTGTGTGCGATGGAATAATAATGTAATTAGACATTATAAGCAATTTAAATTTAATACATTAACATATTCAGACCAAATACAGAAATAGTTAATCAAAGTTGCATATTGTTGTTTTTCTACTGAACATGAGTTAAATAGTTGTTAATAATTCATTCAAAGGCACAGTTTAGTGGTATTCCAACCGCACGTCCTTATAGAGTAAACCATATGGCAATTTTCGAATTGTCATATCGAAAATTATTTATTATTCAGTTCAAAACCACGATATACAGATAACTGTAGCGGCATAAACAGTTTCTCTTTAATAAAAGGCCGTCGCCATTTTAATAGTAATTTATATTTGCGGTTGAGACCGCATGGATATTTTGTTCTAGCGGGATTTCTAGAAATAAACAGATGCAAGTATTAATAAATTTGAAGGTTATATTACTATTTATTAAATTAAGTCAATACTGAACATTTTTTACTTGGATTCATGCGAGATCCAGTCGGGCAGTTAAAGTCGTCAGCGAAGTATGGCGAATTCATCAAAGTACCCAACACTCTCAGTCTGGAATTCATGTGACGCACTTTCTTTGTGGAAACGTCTTTGTGGCTCTTGCTTTCACATAAATAAGTACTGGACATTATCCAGAAGAGTTGGTTTTGGTTAAATTTGATTCCGGGTAGGTTATTTTCAATACCATTCTTCAGTACATAGTCTCGATACGCTCTGTAGGATACTGTGATACCTGTTATATCAGCAATATTTTCATCCACCAAATCGTTAGACGTTACAGTCTAAAACAAGATAAAACGCAAATTTTCAAATGTATGACTACAGTTAAATTTACCTTATGAAGGCCTTCAGTTACATTCAGGTATTTATCGTATTCTTCTATAACACATTGAACTTTTTCATGGAACTTGGTCATGGAACTGTTGGTCATCCAGGTGTTATTAACGGGGTAAGAATGATCTCCCGTCAAAGTAAAACTGTGTGTAAATTCGTGACCAATGATTGATCCTAAGGCGCCATAATTCATGTAGTTTGGTCTCTCACCGTCATAAATGAAACCTCTAATTATTGGCAACGGAAGTACTAAAAATAGCAGTGATTCAATTAAAATCATCGTTGATTTGGCCGCCCCTTACTTAATGTGTCGATACCAAAAATGAAATAAGCATTCACATCAATAACGGGGTAACGCAATCGATATTCCAAATCCACAGTTTCATTTATGTAGGAGAAGGTTTTATAAAGGTCATTGCGGCGAAGTTCTGTGACCATGTTAATTATATTTTTGTCCATGAATCTAATCTGTAATAGATATTTATCAATATAATAAGGCAATGCACATACGGAAAGTAGCCATACTCGATCAATCTCCAAGGATCTTTCATAATCTGCAGCTTTGTAAACGAAATTAGTCCAGCCTATTGATTGCGAGAGGCTTTCCAGTCTTTCTTGCATCATTTTTTTGGTTTCATCGTCCATCCAGTCATTGTATTTAAAAGCTACAGAAAACTGGTCGCGAATATTTTGTATCATTTCGTTTATATCAGTAACATCACTTTTTTTAGTATACCTTCTTAGAAATCCTCCTTCAGCTACATATGGAAAGCTACAAATAAATAAAGTTTATATTGGGCCTATTATATGTTTGTTTATACTCACAATTGTCGGGAAATTATAAAGCACTCTTCTGTTCTATTTTTAATTTCTTCTCCAACATCTTCACTTACATGTCGTATTTTATTTCTTATACTTTCCTTCAAAAACTGCATGTTATCAATCAAGATATACCAACAAATATAATTAGCATGTATTCTGAAACCAACATTTATTTATACATGTAACATGAGGATTTTAATTATAAGTATTACCTTTTGTTTGTCCTTAGAAGCAAAAAATACAAATCTCTTAAGTAATCCTCACCTTTTATTGTTACTTCATCGTCGCTTTTGAATTGCATGATTCCATCTGTTAAATTATTAAGGAACTCTTTCCACGGTTTGTAAATATATTTTTGGTTCAACTTGTTGATTGGTTGAACTTTAGTGTCACTATCATCATTTTTTGTATGGTTCCAAGCTTTGGACACAATCTAAAATATTCAAATAATTTTACTTTTGTCAAAGTGAAGAAATTCCTATGCCATATACTACATCTTATAGGTATCCCCATATTGACAAAGTATTAAGTACTAAGCTACAAAAGAAAAATTACCGCATTAAACTCCTTTATAAAATTGACAGTGTTTCTTATTTCTACAATTGCTCCCTTATGTAACCCACCCAGGTCCATCCCAACTTGTTCCATCATTTCTATCAAAGCCTCCGGATATTCTACATTGATCAAACTACCTAGGTAAGGTGGCGTTATCTGAAAAGAACCAATATCATACAAACATAAATCTAAAATTAATAACCCACCAAAAGTTTATTTCTGTCGGTCTCATCGACTAAAGTTTTTATACTGAGAAAAAAATCGTATTGGAGACCAATTTTAGCCGCCTTAACCATTGCACTCATCCAGTCGAATCTACCCTCGTCGAAAGAAGTACTGTTTAACAATGGCCAGCCTCCAAGTTCATCGAGCTTCTTCAGCAACGTCTGACTGTTATCTTTTTCAATGGCACTTTCGTTTATACAACTCTGATAAAATTTTCTCTGCAAGTTAACCCCTCTAGAATAACTAGGATGATCGAAACCCATTATTACATCTTTGAGCTGCCCTCTGGCTAAATCGGTCAGAGTAGTTAACGAAGATCTCTGTTGGTTGTTTCTGATGAAGGTGCCACATGCAAAATTGTAGAAGTCATCGCAAGGATCCACAGAAACATCGACCATGTCTAATATGTGATTGGCAGCTTTTATGCATTCTGGTTTGGTGCAGACCAAAGCGTCTGTAAAAATGTTCGATTTCCGATATAATCACTTGTACTTAATTATACTACCTTGATCTTAACTTTAATGCGGACGTAGACATATTAATAATCCGGAATATTAAGTAAACTTTGAATTATCGGCTAATAAATGGAGATTTACGCATTTAAGCACAGTAAATATGTATTAATTAAGGCAGTTAATGTCAAAGTAAATTTATCGGTCGAATGTGTATTTCATTCCAGAAGTAATTATACATTTATGGACCTATATTGTTTCAGTCCGTTATTCTAACACAAACAAATCAATTTAACTAAATCACATATATCAAACTCACCTGATCGTACGGAGAACAAACTAACTAATAATACAAGAACTAAAATTAATAAAACACACACCACAAAAAACAAGAACTTTTCCAAACTGGTACGATCCACCCATTTTCTTTTAAATACACTAAAACAACGATACAGTTAGATTTATTTCTGAGGACAGTCCGTAACACTTACTTGTGATCCATGCTCTTAAATTTGTAACGATCTTCTACAATCTAATACAAACGCTGGATTAGCACTGACCGACTAATGACACATAACTTTAATTAAAACAATTAATCGTCTAGTAACTTTTATCTAGCGAGTGCGGTTTTTTAAATTGGGCGTAATAAATGCTATATATTCTTTCAACAAACAATATTACAATGAATATTGCAAATTGTCTGACACAACGTCTGTAGGTGTTTAATTAATGAGAGCAGTTTTATTTAAAAAAATTAAATTAGAGGGTCTGCTAATAATAGTTGTTTTTCTTTACATATTCAGTTATTTAATTGCCAATCAATTAGCTGTGCCATATTAAATTGTTACCCACAGAGTAACAACATACGGGCAGTAATTTCTGGCAAATATTATTGACCTACTAATCTGAAACATGTTAAATTTGCTTGCCGAACATTCTGAGCAGCAATTATAGACCACCTAACCTGAAACCTCAACAATTTTTTAATACGATTTAAATGACACCTTATTGAAAATTTTATTAAAATTTTGAGTACTGTTAATGGTTAAACTTAAACTGGGAAATTCTAGATTTGTTTATTGATGGAATTAAAGAATTAATTAAAGGGCAAGATTTAGATAATTTAAGAAAAATTTATAAATTGTAGTTAATCAATTGGAAGAATCATAGTGTTAAGGTTTCATTTCACGTATTAAATATTATAAATATATGTATGTAAACTGTGTCAATTTCATTAGTCATTAAAAATTGATTTATTCAGTTTTGCAAATATTATTTCTGTCCAATTAAATTTACAACAATTACGACCGCGATTTTCTTAAAGATAAGATTTCATTAACATTCACATGCAAATAACTTTTTATTACATGAGTAAGTGGCGAATAAGAACAATTACAAATAAGACAAGATATAATTATTTAGTTAAACGCAATTACTACAGCAAGACATAACTAATCAGTACATTAATCAAGTTAACATTGCACTGCGATTTCAAAATCGTGTATATGCATGCTTATTATTAGAGATGGACGAACTGTGGTTAAATAACTGATCTAAAAATTGCAGATAACTGTTACTAAATGTAATTTAAACTAGAAGTAAGAGAAAAAGTACAAAACTCTTAAGTAATCTTCACATTTTATTGTTACAACAAGTATCATATTACTAAATATGGATCAGGAGATAAGATTAAATAACCAATATCCAAAAATTATAGGTGATATAAGTCATATCTCAATTAAATCTTTATGAAAATAAATGAAATGATGTTTGTCACATTCCATAATAGTGTCTCAACGACAGACATTGAGCCTAAAATTTGGTGTTTGTTAAAGCCATAAAACTGTGATCACGTCACCTTTAAACGTCTCTTACATTACAAAATGACACTAATACTATAATTGAAAAATCACGGTATTGCTCATCTCTACTTATTATAGAAGTTATTTGGTTAATTAATAATTGACCTTTAGAAAAATAAAAGAAATAACTATAAAAAATAATACTTTATTAAATTACAACACAACACATTTATTGTTAGGATTCATGATTGCGTTGTCTTGGCAGTAAAATATGTTTGAGAAAAGTTTATTATTTCTATAAGCTCCGAATATCCTATCCCTTGGATGCAAGTGTCTCGTATCGTCGTATTGTCTGCTCTTGCGACACATTAACGTCGCATATTTTGTGAAAAAAATCTGATTTGGATCATCGTATTTTAAACCTGGAAGTGAAGTTTCCACTCCATATTTATTGACCCATTCCTGATACGCATCAAACGCCAATTGAACTCCGGCGTAATCAGCAAAGTTTTCATCCAATGTTGATTTACAATTGATCTGAAATCGATTAATGAGGTACGTGTGTTTGACAGTTATATAGAATAAAAACCTGTTCATTTCCGGCACTACAATTCTTAAGTAAACACTCCACAGTCTTGAAGAAACTCTTTTTGGTTTGTCCTGACCACCAGTTGGTCGTTTTGTTGCCTTCTCTGTACGTGGAACCTTCAATTCCAAATCCGTGAGCCATTTCGTGGGCTAAAATATTGCCTAGGGCGCCATAATTTAAATAAGTTTGACGGTTCGAAGAATAAAATTCCCCTTGTAATATTCCGGATGGAACCACTACAAAAAATTACAAATAATGTTGCTCTTAATAATATACTGTAACAATATACCCATTGTATTACTATCCATAATAAATTCTGCATTTTGGGTTGGTATAATTGAGTAGAACTTGATTTTTTCTTTTGTGATTTTCGGTCTCTCCAAGTCAAACGAATGATCTATTGACCTTCTAAATAGTTCTCTCTCCATTTCAATAACATTGTTGGAGTAATATTTTACCTAAAACAAACCAGTCATTAATAATTAAACAAAATTTTCATATATTTGTACCTTGTGTAAACCCAAGATTCTGTTAAATTCAATTTCGTTGTACACTTCTTTTGGAGCTCCGATAATGTAACGAATTTTCCCCAATTTAATTAATGCCTTTTCTTTTGTTTCCTCATCCATCCACTCGCACTTTAAGATTGCTTTTCTAGTGGCGCAACAAATGTTCTCCAGCATTTCTTTCACATCGGGTAGTTTATGTTCATTATTGCGTGCAAATTGTGCTTCGGACACGTACTGAAAACTATGTTAAACTAATATTGATAACATTTAATTAGTTTGGAAGGAGTATTACAATCTTAAGGTTTTTTCGAAGCAGAAATTGTCTCTATTTTCCTTGAAATCATTAGCTCTATCATATCCTGGCAACAGTATCCTATATTTGTTAATCCTTTCTCTTAGAAATGTAGGTAGATGGGGTGCATAGCTTTCGATAATTTTCCAAAAGATATAATTCGCCTGCGTTCTAAAAAACTCTATGATGTAATAAGAATAAAACATTGTAAATCTGGAAATACCGCTTATTAGTTTTTTGAAGAAGCGTTCCTAATTTCGGTAAGTAATTTCCCACAGCAAAAAGAACTCTATCGTGATTGGAAAGAGTACTTTGTGACACATTAGTTAAAAACATTAACCAATAAATTTTAGGCCACGGTGTTTTAATATTGTCAATAGTGAAGATGCTTTGATGATTGGTACCCGAACTTTGAACTTCATCAACGATCTACAATCAACTTGTGAAGAAATTGTTGACTTATCGTTACTTACGTTAGTTACCTGCGCCAATTCTTTTTCAAACATTATTAGTGACTTCATATCGGAAGAGGCTTGATCTTTTTTCGCTCCCAAAGCCACACACACATCAATCAATATCTCTAAATATTCTGGTATGTGATTGGCATGAATGTTGTTGACTGTGGGTAAATCGATCTAAAATGGACTGTTTGATAATGAGATTTATAAATTAAATATGAGTTTACTCTAATCATATCTCTTTTATGTGGATCGGTGTATTCCATCTCTCCACTTATGTCTAGGAACCACTGATAATAATCTCCTTTTTTCCTAGTTTTTATCATCATTTCGAACACGTCGAAGTTGTTTTCATTCCACTTTTCTTCTAACACAGGCCAACCACCAAGTTCTCTAATTATTCGTAAAATCACAGTTTGACTTTCTCTTTCAATAGCATCAACATCTCTACACGACTGATAGAATTGTTTTTGTAGAATCACTGATGTTGAATCGTTAGGGTATATTGGACCCTTTATGAGATCCTCTAGTTGCTTATTGACTTTCATCATTTCTAAGTTTACGGTACTGATAAAATTGACACTCCTTTTCTTTTTGACTGATCCACATGCATATTCATAGAAGTCATTGCAAGGATCATTAGACTCGTTGATGAAGTTGTACAAATCTTTAGATAGCTTCTTACATTTTTCTGTGTCACACACTCTTTGTTCTAAAAATAGTGTTTAATTACAAACATAAACAATTTTAATAGCTTCTCACCTCGAATTATTAGGAGACAAAGCAGAACAATTAATATTATAAACACCGGCACAAATATAATTAAAGGTACGTGCCTCACACGTTTTATCCTTTCCACCGGTACATAATACTCAATCACATCCATAACCTTAGAAGTAGCCGAACCACACTTGACGGGAATTACTTAAAACTAAAATTGTACACCGGGTTTTGACTTAATTAAGTGCAGTACGGCGCTGTGATGTCATCCTCACCAACACACGTCTTAATTTTTACACTTTGACCCATGCCTCCACCGTTTATACAATTATGTAGTTACCAACTTCATTTTTGTCGATTCAGAACATGCATATTATATTTTATATTCAATGATAACGATGCCCAAGTTTTAATTAGACAAATTGTGAGCGCCCCGAACAGCAATATCAAAGAGCAAAGTCGGATACGTGGCTTGGAAAGTTCTCAGACGTTCCCATTCATCACGTTGCTTAACTTTTGTTTCAAAAGGTACGAGACAGAAACTTAGACAAGCTGAAAACAGATACGCCAGTTCCTGCCTTCATTACAAATAAGCCGGCTGAAACCCGAACGGTTTCTCTCCATGCTTTCATTGCGTCATGTGCATTAACTAAAATGCATCTCAATTTCTGAGACGCATTCAACCTCGACTCCTGAGGCTACGGCTGTAAATATGGGTTCGATGTTTGCGTAGTTTGTGGGGGTAATAAAGGCTACGGGGATTTATAGATTCGGTGTGATTCAATCGCGAAGCGATTGCAGTTCAGTAGGGATTAAATCAGAAATTGAACAGAAGTGAATCTACGAAATTTATTTGCACTCGGAGCACATAACAAATATATGGGACTTTCAAATGGTCTTTATATTCTCGTCGTATTTCCACCGTACTTTTGAGTTTATTCGTTTGCGTAAAATTTATTGTTAGTTAGCGTATATTATTATGCAAGTATGCACATTGAGCGGACAAAAACTAGTCTTTAAATTTTAAGATGCATTTATGTATAAAAATTACACTGTGTTGTTTGTTTATTTTAAAACATCTAAACATTAAAGTTTATTGCCATTTTATATAATAAACGATGGTATGAGGATGACAAACTGGTGTTTCCTTGCATAAATTATTGGCACCATTTAGCTAAGTTATTTTTTAAGCAACAATACATTTATTATTAGTTGTCAAGATATGTATATCTGGTCGCCAAATAGTGGAGGTCGTCAGCTATCAGAAAATTAATTTTTTCTTTCCAATAATTAATACTCTCCCTTTCGTTTCCTCAACCACAAAAACATTTGATTATTTTGAGAGAATTATTAAAATCTTAAAGTTTTTTCGAAGCAGAAATTCTCTTTATTTTCCTTGAAATCATTAGTTCTATCTTGGCAACAGTATTCTATATTTGTGGGTCCTTTTCTAAGATATGTAGGTAGATGATATGCATAGCTTTCGACAATTTTTCAAAATATATAATTTAGTCTGCGTTCTATAAAACTTTTTTTTGAAATAGGTTTTTTAACAAAGCGTTCCTAATTTCCCACAACAAGAAATACTCTATTGTGATTGGAAAAACTACTTTGTGATACATTAGTTAAAAACATTATCCAATAAATCTTGGCCAAGGTGTTTTTATATTGTCAATAGTGAATATGCTTTGATGGTTAGTATCTGAACTTTGAACTTCATCAACGATCTAGAAATTTGTAGATGAAATCATGAATTAATAAATATTAAGATGTATTTATGTATAAATTATATTATATTTTAAATCATCTAAACATTAAAGGTTATTGCCATTTTATATAATAAACGATGGTATGTAGATGATAAAATGATATTTGTATACTCAAAATATTGGCTGTATTTAACAATGTTATTCTTTAAACAATAATACATTTATTATTAGTCAAGATATGTATCGGGTGCCAAATAATGGAGGTCATCAGTGATCGGAAAATTATTTTTTTTTCCAATTTACGAACTGGAGGCGCAATCAAAACAATTGATATATTTACTTGTTCTCTCACTACATTTTTATAAAAATGTTTTTATTATATCAATTAAAATATGATATAGTGTTAAAGAAGATAAAAGTCCATTTTGATTCAAAGAATGATAAATTAATATTTACTTTGCTCTCTTTGCTATATTCTATATTAGTTTCTAGTTTTTAAAATCCAACACAAAAGATTAAAACAAAAAAAAGTTCATCAACTTCAGTTGATATATATTTAATACGTGACTACCACTTTATTTCAAGAGATACAGTACAATAGAAAAATATTCTTAGTATAAATAATCAATCTTAAATGCCCCTTTAATTGATAAATTTCATAAAAAGCATATATTTTTAAATATATATATATATATATATATATATATATATATAAAGCAGTCATTTTACAAAATTTTTCTCAAGGTTCCTTTAATAATAATAATAATAATAATATATTTATTTATTTTCGAAAATGAAATACGTGACAAATCAGATTAATAATAAATCTATACAACATAATTGGATTTTTAAGAATATTAAATATGTTTAGTCTGCCATTAAAACTTTATTAAAACCGTTTAAAGTTAACAACATGCAGACGACAAATTACTGTTAGGTTTTGTATAAATTACCACAAAGCGGATGAACACCATTAACTACGTTTTTGTCAAAAAAAAATCTTAGCCATTATGGACTCCAATCAATTCATTGCATATCCACCCGGCACGTATAAAAAATTATCAAAAAATATGTCGTACAATAAAAGTCCCATAAAAATGGTGGCATGTGACCGGAGGATTATTAATTAATTTTCATGGTTTGTTCTTTTCAGGCCCGTATGTCGGAACTTCTCGTGGCCTGACAGCGGGATGTCCAACAACGACGGGATCATCAACGGCCCCCTGTCCCCACCGGCTCTGCCCTCGCCAGGAGGTAAATTACCCTCGCTGGACCCCTCCGACAGATTCCTGGGCAAAGGTTCCCCGTTTTCACCGTCGCAGAACGGGGATCCGCAACGACACTCGCAAAGCGACGACGACTCGGGATGCGCCCTGGAAGAGTACACTTGGGTACCACCGGGACTGAGACCCGATCAGGTAGGTTATGCGGCAATCGAAGCTGGCGAAAGAGAAACAACATGATTTGCTTGGGGAAGTTGTGTTAACATTAAACGCGGCAAGTAATAATTTCGCTCTTAATCAAATTGAATCGTGACCATGACGTTGTACGTTCGTTCATTCAGCTATTGGTTATTCAGAGATTGTCTGACAACCAACTGCCCACCAGATTGCCGCTAATTTACGTTGTGAATCATCGCTCAACGCCGCACCAAATTAGCAACCGTATGAACTATATACATAGTAAGCGTTTGTAAAATTGCAAAATTGGTAAATACGAATATTTTAAATTAATCACGGGCAGTGGCTTTAAAACAGGAAGGATAATTAAAATTATATATGCAACCACACATTTAACAAGGTTAATTAAATCTAATTATCGTCTTGGAGTTGACAGTGTTGTAAATGTCGTTTCGAGAAAACCGCAAAAATATTGACTGACAGGAGTAAATTATATTTGCTCTTTTATAGCACCTTTCTGATTAATAGTATGTTAGCGGTGTATAATTTTATGGCTTGACTTATAAATCTTTTTTGAAAATTTTGCCTTTACTGTTAATAGTGATCTTATTTTAATAGTTGGTCTATTAGTTATGTACTTCTTTTTATACTTTTTATAGTTTAAGGCATCAGCAAACATTTGCTCTTAGCACTTCCTCATTTTGACATCATTCTATATTTTTATTTATTTAAAATAATTATCAAATGCTAATTTTAATTTTGTGTAAAATTTTAAGAGATTGATTTTATATATTTTTGTTGATAAAATTAATTTTTATGATTTCTTCATAGTGAGTTCAATTTATTTTTAATAAATTGAAATAATTTGGGATTTCCAAGGCACATTTGTAGCATTTCCCTAATAAATATTAGTTATGTTGACTATTTGTAATTTTATGACTAAATTAAGTTTTAACATTTTTTAACTTACAGTTCCTTGTTCCGTTTGCTGTTTTTTATTTAAATGCATATAAAGATCCTCTTGTTTTGTAACTTAGAGAAAACTAACAAATTATTTTCAATTACTTTTAACAGTCTCTTAAGAATCATTTTTCTTTCTGATAGCTTATATGAGAAATTTTTTTAGGTTAGTCTCTCTGATTAATACTATGTTAATTTGTTTGTATTTCTTTTTCATTTTCTTAGATTTTTCATATTGTTTTTAAGTATTAAATTATATATAGGTACTGTATGACCCGTTTAAAAATATTTTGTACCTTTTTTCCAATTGTAAAGCATGAAAATATGTACTTATAGACGAAATGTCACGTTTTTTGGCTCAAAACCAAAACCTTCTTAAATCATGCCTCTTGCTCATGGTTTACTTGAGAAAGTTTAAAGATATTCACGTTAATCAATTTTATATTATATATATTTTTGACTTCTAATTAATCAGAGGAAAAAAATTTGATATTTAGGAATAAATTATAGTCATATATATTATTAATATTACACAACAAATTTGTAACTAAGAATTTTATTTATTTTTCTTTTTTTTTAATTATGCATTTTTTGTTATTAACGATGTTTTTATTTAATAATGGTTTAATTTGTTCATTTTTTTAATAGTTTTGTAACAGGAAGGATTTTCTTTTGATCCTGTCTGAACCTTATACTGTTTTATGTTTAAAATCCAAATAATATGTCTTTTTATTAAATGAATAGAGTTTAAAATTTTGGCTTATAATTAATCAATAAGAATAATCTGCGATTTCCTAAAATACCAAATCACCCAGCCTTGAAATATTTAATTGTGATTGACGTATTGATAAAAAGTCAGAAGTGATTAATCAAAAGAAAATTATACCCAATTTGACCTTTGATTAGGTATTTTTCTGTTATATAAATATAATCAATAAATTTCATTAATAAAAGTGTAATAATCACCTGTAATACAGTTGTTGCATATTAATTAAAAACACTAATCGTCCAGTTTACAAGTTTTATGAAGACTACAGTTTACTGCATATAAATACATGGATTATTTACAGTATAATGAAAACCGCTTCCTATAACCAGGATATAATAATTAGATTAATGGTTAGCAGCCATTACAGCCGTGTATATATTTTATTAGTTTATGAATCACAATTATATACATAATTGCAAGCGTATATGGACATGTTTACGAATTAACTCCGCAAACGTAATAAAATTAACATCTGCAATAACGTGGCATGTTTTAAAGTCGCATAAAAACGATCACGAATATTAACAATAACTCACAATTAGAATACTTGTGTCGACCATGGGAAATTGTATGGGAAGTGCGCCTCTGCGTCCGCGAACGAATGTGCCGTTTACACCCTTGGCGGGTGATAATCGTCCGTTCCGCGGTCCTCCAAACGCAATATCGTCTATCGCGTGCCTCGAGTGGCATATCAAGTTTTAAAAGCCACTTCGCAACTCGATCCACCAAAGCCCAAGAAAAAACCAGATCCGGTAACCACCATGAAGACTAGATAAAATAGCCAAAGTATTCGTGCATCGTATGTAACTTATCGGCAACTTCTTTTTTTTGTGCCGTCCGTGTTTAATATTACATTGGTCGCCGTTGCACCTGTAATTGATCGGTGATCGGCCATTTTTAGCATTACGTCCGCGTATGGAGCAAGTTTTACGGCAATCGATGAAATTAATTTACATTTTAATTAATGGCGATTTATAAAGTTGTAATAAAATGTTAATAGTTGTGAGGGAATACGCACAACGATAGACTTTCAGATAGTGCACAAAGGATAGAATTCCACAGGTATTTCGTCTTCGCGACTATAAAACCTCATGGAAGGGACATGCTGAACACGAGATAAGTTCACAGAAAACTTGTCGCATTAATTGGCAAACCGATCTGGAAACTCACTTTCATCAGACGTGAACAAATGGAGAATGTTACGTCCATTTTTGTCGAGTTTTCAATGTCTATTTGTTAATTTATTGATCGAAAAATTTATGCACAACCGTTGTCCCATTAATAAATTAACAATACCCCTAATAAAACATAATACGTACTCGTGGACTCGTGAGTCGCGGCTTCGGACACGGAATCCACTCTGCACAACGGCAACGGCAGAAGCTCCAGAGTTTATTTGTGATTGTGACCGCTACGTGGCCTGCGCCGCTATTTAATGTAAATTTTATATTATAACAATTATTTGAACGTAATAAGAAAATAACAGCGATGTAAATGGGAATCGTGAGTTGAACTGGGATATGAAGAACTGCGGAACGGAATAAGTTCGCCTTCTGCCCGAGGCACGATGCCGGGTGCCGGTGATTCTATCTGTGTTTACTTGAAGTCAGATTTTTAATGGAGAAAAATTAATATATTACATTCAATTTTTGATGTATTATACAGTTTTTTGAATAATTTGAGTGAATATTTAAATTTATTGCTGTGTTGAAAGTTATTGCCGGTCGTTAATTAAAAGGAAACTGTTAAACTATTTATGGCTATCAAATATTCATACAATGATGTTTTTGACGACAAACATTTATGGTCAGTTCTGTTTATCTTGAGTTCCCACGATTAAAAAAACATCAATCTGGCATTTTTCAGTCATATCAGATTGAAAGTTATATTCCTCATTTTTCAAAATTTTCTTTTTATATATAATGTTTGATTTATATACTCGATTACCGAAAAATTGAAATAAAATGATATTCAAAAATGTAATTTTTGTAAATTAATAATTCTTTTTATATATAATGTTTGATTTAGATATTCAAAAGTTTCGATTACCGAAAAATTGAAATAAAATGATATTCAAAAATGTAATTTTTGTAAATTAATAATTTACATAGTATTGGAAGTGAAAGTGAAAATATTGGTTGTTTATTTTATAATAAAAATGTGTTATTTTAACATAATATTTATTTTAGTTTGTTGCCGTTCCTGTACCTGAATTTACGCATGTGATTCAGATTTAGTAGGTATGTTTATTGTGCTTTTAAACTTTTTTTCTCATTCTATTAATTCCACAATATTTAAAAATTCAGAGTTATAATTTTTAATCGAGTGATTCAGATGTATCATCTCATCTTTCGTTTTATTGAGTTCTTAAACTTAAATTCGTTTTTTTATAGTAATATTTTCCCATTTATTTATATTTATACATTTTTATATACCAGATTTGAATTTAAAATTTTCAAAGTTATAAATTTTAAACGTATGATTCAGATTTAATACCATATCTTATTTTATACTTTTTACAAGATTTCTTCTTTTTCTAATACAAAATTTAATAGTCTATTCTATCTAGGATAGAAGTCGTACACATTGTTTTAGAAATGCAGTTTCTTAAGCAGTAATAGATAGAGTCATATAAATACAGTTTACAGTGTCCCAAATTGGTTGATTTTAAGTATTATCAATAGTTTTGAGTTAAGTGACCAAATTTCAACTATTTCAAAACGTTAATTGTCAAAAGCTATTTTGATGTCTCTGATGAGACAAGCAAACTGGTATTTGCCAGATTTCGAAAGTGTAATAATTTTATTACTTACTTACTACTTACTTTGACAAAGAATAAACACTTTTACAAACACTTTATACGTAATATAAGATGTTAAATGGTTTTTCTTAAAATTTCAAAATAATATATGCAATTTTTTATTTTAAATGAAAACAATAATTAAGAATCACCTTTTAAAATGTTGGAAAAAGTTAAACTGTTCAAAAAGGCATAATTACTTATAACATCATCTTTGGTAGCTTTAAAAGAGTCACCTAAGTATTATTATTTATTATTTATATTTATACATTTTTATATTCCAGATTTGAATTTAAAATTTTCAAAGTATAGTCAAATTTAGTATCACCTCTTAGTTTTATGGTAAAATTTGTTCAATTTTTAAATATCTTTTTTTTATATTTTAAATTTTAACTTTTCAACTTTTTAAAAATTGTTTCAAAGTTATAAATTTTAAACGTATGATTCAGATTTAATATCACATTTTATTTTATATTTTTAAGATTTCTTCTTTTTCGAATACTTGAATTTTTTATATTTTATGCTCATATTATTTGAAATGTTTCAAAGATATAATAAACCTTTTTCCTAATTTGTTACTTTGTAATAAAACTGTCTCAATTTTTAAATACGTGAATTTATATTTTCTAACACAAACCTTCAGGTTTTTAAAGTTTTTCAAAGTCCTATATAGTTTGGTTTTGTTTTAACACATTCTCTTAATTTGCAGCCTAATAGTAAGATTTACTCACTGGATTTTTTATATTTTAAATTTCAATTTTAAGTTAATTTGCAATATTCGTGATACATAACTTAAAACTAAGCTTTATGGATAAAGCTTAGGTAGTATTTATACATAATTAACACTTTTATATATTATTTATTTTAGTAATAAGTTTTAAATACACAAATATTTTGAAAGGACATTTAAACTGTGATGAACTACGCATGCTATTCAATTTTCTACGTAAAATCAGTTTGCGGAGTTGTCTTACAACTCCGTTAAACACATCACAGCGTATTAACTCAAACATTTACACGACGAAAACGATCCCTCCGCTACATTCGTAGGCACTTTTTACGTTTTACGACTCGCATGAGTCCCCTAATTTTCGTTCCAAACGGCCCAACTGTCAGTTCGGCACTGTGTAGCACCTGTTGGTCAATACAGTCGGTCGGATCGCGTTTCAGCGTTGGTATGCGGGAAAATCGTGTCGGTGAGTTGAGCTGGTCGGCTGGAAAATACCTGTTGCATGCTGCACCGCGTTTTCACACCTGACGTGGAACGACGTCAATGAAATTTAAAATATAGTGACGGCGTGGCGTTTCGATTTAGCGTACGGCCCGACTATTTTGTGGGAGAATTTTTCCATAAATAATTAAATAAACAGTGATATTGGCATGTTCTTTCTGGAGAAGTACCATTTCGCAGCATCGATGTATGAATAACTCTTTAACGGAGGCAACGAGAGTTAAGAGGCTAATAGGTACATAAAACACATGGTGGGAAATTCCTTGTGCCGCAGTGTTCGTGTAATTTGTGTATATAATATGTTCTTTTAGCACATGTTAGTCGTCACCGAACGATGAATCATGTTTATATAATAAAATCTTAATCCGGCAGTGCGAAACTCACGGCACATAATTTTTCGAGCTTTCATCGTGGCGCGACGATAAATTTTCACCGAGCCATTGAAACTACTTGCAGCAGTCGCTTTCAACGGGGACAGATTAAATTTATAATAACTTTATTTGGTAGTTTGGCCACAATAACTCATTTGTACAATGGCGAAACACGTACGGCCACAAAGGCATTTTAAATGAACATGCTTTATGGTGAAGGACACTTTTAAAGCAATAATTGTAAATTATGGGCACTCTGCGTTTGCGTTGCTCATGTGGATGCGGCCGTTTTCAACGTGGAATTCCGGCTCAAGTGCATTTCGTTGCGAATTCATTGTCGGATTAATGGTTTTTCGTGTCTGTTCAACGACCGCTACAATGTTTACACAAACAACAGTAAATTCATTCATTAAAAGTTCCACGTGGAAACTAATGCAAATTTGCAATATGTCGATGATTTGGTCGCGTTCCCTCGTTCCCGAAGTTGAATTGGGTCCTCCCCTTCGTCGACTTCTCGCCGTTAACGGTTGTAGCTACAAAATGTATGGTAATTTTGCATGATGTCCAATCTATGTAGGTCTAATTTGAATAAGCGCACCGTATGAGCCAGCAATCTAACTTTGGAGTTTCTGTAGTCGACAACAATGCTCAACAGACCACAATGTCTTCGTTAGGGACCTATCTAAGTATATGTACGTTTATCACTATGCTTTATAATAATTGAAAACTTTCATGCAAAATTTAATAGTCTATTCTATCTGAGATGGAAGTCATACACATTGTTTTAGAAATGCATATTTCCTTAATCAGTAATAGATAGAGTCAAATAAATGAAGTATACTGTGTCCCAAATTGAATGATTTTATGTATTATCAGTAGTCTAGAGTTAAGTGTCCAAACTTCAGTTGTTTTAAAACGTTAATTGCCAAAAGCTATTTTGATGTCTCTGAATGAAAACTGATTTCGAAAGAGTGTAATAATTTTATTACTTACTTTGTCATAGAATAAACACTTTCTACAAACGCGTTATACGTAATATAAGATGTTAAATGTATTTTCTTAAAATTTCAAGATAATATATGCAATTTTTTTTTCAAATGAAAACATATGAAAACAATTAAGAAACACCTTTTAAAATGTTGGAAAAAGTCAAACTTTTCAAAAAGTCATAATTACTTATAATATCATCTTTGTTAGCTTTAAAAGAGTATTATTATGTTTCACACACAACCCATTTTACATATCTCGAAATTTAGCATGGCTAGAAATAATTTAATATATCACAAATTGTACATTTTGCTTGATTTTTTACAACATTTTAAAAGCAAACTTAATTATGGTTTAAGGAGGTATATTTTCTAAGTAAAATGTTTTTACAATTTTTGAAATCTGCCAAATATGAGTTTACTTAAATATTTCAGAAACGGTTAAAAATATCAAAGTGCGTCAACCAACCTTTAAAAATCTGGACTCTTAAGTTCACTATCAGATCTGAAAATACTAACAACTGATAAAACGAATCATATATTGATTGAAATATCAACTGATTAGAATATGGCCCAACAAATTTTAATGATAATAATAAGGTCTTCATTAAATTTATAATCTTTCAAAATTATAGCAACAACATAAAATAAAATATAAAAGACTTTATAATAGGTAGTAATAAGGCATATTTGTGAGAACTAATGCCGCACTATCTGATATTGGATATTTCATAATTTACTTACTCTTACTCAGAAGGAAGTTTTGATTAAATTTATTCATTAAAATTTAAATCAAAATTATAAATAAATAAGATATGGTTTTCATCTTATATGAGTCTAAACTAACATTGACACATTAAGTTTACTTTTTTATAATATTGATAATAAATTTACAGTCATTAACATTTAAACTTGAGTTACCATGTATATTATATATTTTCAAAAACATCGCAAGAACTTACGTAAATGTAAAACATTTTAATATATTGTCTTCTAAAATGATTTACAACTGTACCTTGTTTCTTAGTTTAGTATATATAAAAATTAACTTAAATCTAACAGTATATTCATTAATTTATTTTTTTGTTTGTTCCAATTGAAGTTGCCTTGATTTCGAACACCAACAACAAACTGTAATAATTGTAGATACGACAATACTACATTGTACTGCGTTTAATCACAGACAAAATCAACGTCCCATGTTTTCCATTCAACTATATTTTACAATAGCAAAATTCTTAAACCGTTGTATTTTAACAAAAACACTTTGAGCTACAATGTTGTAAAGTCACTTTATTTTATATACCTGCGGTTTTGAATCTATAGACTGTGTCTAATGTAAAATGTTTATATTTTATATTTATAGAAGACTCGTGCATAAAAAGAAATACTTTAGCATGATTTAATTTACAAAATATTAATTATATTAATTGTCGGTTAAATGAATCTAAAATTCACCTGCCCAGTCTGCCGGTTTCGTGTTCGCAAGTGGTCCAAGACAATACTCGTAAATCCCCACCGAAAATATTAACGATAGTATCCGTAAGATCCATATGGCAATAACTGGCCATAAACTGGCGGGGTCCTTTAATATGCGGCTAATCCGACCTGTGGTATTCCATTTTAATTCGATTTCATTACCCCAGACCTCCTGCAAACATTGTCCGAACACAAATGGTACTAAAGCAGCCGAATATAACTGCCCTCCGGTGACCATAACCATAAAGGCGCGAATGCTTTTATTCTATTATCCCGTTTAATACCTCACTCCCCGAATATATATAAAAATATTGACATTTATATTCCGCCGAGGCTGCGGTCCGGTCCGGGGTATTATTGTAAGATGGTTCTCTTACTGCGGAAGCTCATTGTTGCAGGTCAGAAATTGATGAAATTCTGTGAATCATGAGGGGTTTTATTAAAAGATTGGTGGTGGACATGATTGTCACGTATGGATGATATCAAATAAATTTAACATTGAATCAAAATTAATGTCCGTTTCATTCCATTCTTTTATTTACACTGTGTGGTCCATTTTATATTGAAACATCTATTCATCTTAAATATTCAATATTTAATGAATGTAAGAAAATATCACTTTGTAAGTTTTCTCATTTAATAGTCTTCAGACGAAGTGACAAGTATCTTTTATCTAAGAAAACTGACATTTAGCAGATTTCAAAAGAGTGTAATAACATTTTTATTTAATCTTTTTTAACAAAACACTTTATACAGGTACTTTTTTACTTATATGGTTAACTCATATATATCTATATATATCTCATTAAACTTCAATATAAAATATGATTTTTTTTATTTCAAATTAAAACATTAAATAAATTTATCTTTAAAATGTTTTTAAAAACCAAGCCAAAAACACATAAACAACAGTATTAAATATCTCGAAATTTACCAAATGTATCACAATGTCACAAATTACTTATTTTTATTTTTTTTTCTGAGCCACACTCATGTTTTTTCTATAATTTTTAAGGAAAAACTTTAAGAATAAAAATTTTATAAATTAAAACTAATATTTTCTACACAAATGAGCGTAAATCAATCAAAATCAATTAATCAAAAATATGTTTGCGCATCCACCATAATTCCGACAACATTAATGCCTTAATGTTTTACTGAATCTAAATAGTTTCTAATAATATCCAGCCGATTTCTAATAAACTAAATGAAAAAAAAAAATGAAGGACGACTCGTGCAGAGCCATATCGACAATACTCGATTGTTTTTCAGTTAATTCAAATGGTGACTTGGCACATTTCAGTTACCAGCTTTTCTGCGGGATGCTTTTGAATTCGAAAAAATTCAACAACATTAATATTATAATTCTTGTTACATTGTTATAGTAAGTCAGCGCGTGAAGAGCTGCAAACTTTCATTATGATATTTACGATGTTGTTTAATCCAAAGGAGACCCGGTAAAAACGATTGATGTTACTAGCCCTTAGCAGATTAAATAAAAGGCCAACCCTGTTTGTGGACACGGCATACAATCTTAACGCCGACAAAAAGTCATGACTGTGGTACTTTAGAAAGTCGTATACCGTCCAAACACACATTTAAACGGTTACTTTTCGAGGCAAGCATGAACTAAATCTGCTCCAGTCACCCATAAATATCGCGCGGACAAGATAAGAGGCAGTACGTATTAGAGTACAAGCTGGTGCATGTAACTGAGAACGGAACGGTCATACGTCATTGGCATCGTGACGCAATTAATCACGGCAATTAATCAATGGGTTTTCGCTAATCAGTGTCCGAGGGCACTTAATTATGAAGCTGATCCGGGTGTTCTGGCCGTACACGCCCAGCACACGAACTAGGACCACCGTGCAAGTGTCAATCTCGACGTATATAACCGTATCTCTTCGCCCGGTTAGCACTTGCCAATGCCTCAAATGAAGCAATAATCTTCGGCCATTCACGAAATGTGCACGTCCCCAACATAAAAACCACTTAAATTAATTGACCCCTTTTGTTCCAGGTGCACCTATACTTCAGCGCGCTGCCGGAAGACAAAGTTCCTTATGTAAATTCCGTGGGAGAGCGGTACAGAGTGCGACAACTCCTGCAACAACTTCCTCCGCACGACAACGAAGTGCGGTACTGCCACGCGCTCAGCGATGAGGAACGCAAGGAGCTACGTCTTTTCTCGGCCCAGAGGAAACGGGAAGCTCTGGGTCGCGGTGCGGTCCGACAACTCCCCGGAAATATGCAATGCGAGACGGTTAGTTCATTCAGACTTGTTTATTTTTTTAAGATTGTCATTTAGATATTAATATATAGGTAACTTTATATTTAAGGAATATTAACACAAAAAATGTACAATAAATGTAATTTCTAGTCATGATTCATGTCAATAAAATTGGTAATTTCTATATGATCCAACCAAGGTCTACTGTACCTGACAGATTGAATGAATGATAGCACAAAAGTAAAATAATAAAAAACTATGCATGTAATAAAAATTATTTTCTTTCTATATAGCAGATTACATATGATATTTTTGTCAACAAGAGACATTTTTATTTTTTATAAAAATAAGAGCATAGCATAGCATCCTTCAAAATGAGTACATTTTATATTTCTTAAGAAAAATAATGTCTCTACAATAGTGGCCATTAATAACTTAATTTAATTTAGCATTGTTGTTTTATACAGTATTATAAAAACCTACTATATTCTTATTCTACAAAATGTTACATATATTCTACTGAATTTAGCTAGGCATATGTATCGCGTCAGTTGAATCTGGAACAATCTTTATTTAAAGCCGGCCCAGTCATATGTTCACTGAAATTTAAAAAGGAGGGGTGAGTCCCTGGGTGCATTATCTGAAAAGAGATTTTTAATGATTAAGTCTGTGTTATTTAATTTAACATTAACACCAAAGTTGTTGTATAATATTGACCGTGGTATGGATTCGATTATTTTCTGACCAATCTGATATGACCAATCTATATTCTTTCAAGCTTCTTGAATTGCTGTAATGATTTCATTTAAATTTGTAAAATTTTTATATCGAATTTGGTGATGTCCTATGTTTCCTACAGAGTTGATATCTGCAGATTGGTATGGTTAAGATAAAACGTCTTTAACCAATCCATCACAATTTTGAATTTGTGTTTGAAATCATTGTCATTGTTATTAAGAGCATCATTTCTTCTATATATGAAAGCTTGTTTAAAATACGGTTGTACATAAATCAGTCTAAAAGGGCCTTCACCAGAAGAATTGAAGTATCCCCATAGCATTATTGAACCGGCGCTATGCTTCTCTGCACCATCATTTTTTTATAAATTAAATTTAAATTAGACATTTTTAGTAAATATAGTTTTTCTTGTAAGTCCCCTAACCACTTTCTCACAATCCTCAAATTAATTTCATCAGGTCCCATTTTCTCCAGGTTAGTTTTATTTTCAGTTGACGATAATTTTAAATTGTTTTTTGACATTATACAATTATTTTCTCACAGAACTCTTTAGAACTCTGACAAATTTTCTTACAGGAAACAATTTACTTATTTAACCATAAAGTTTTAGTCATCGCTTCTTGTTTCTCTTCGTCTTGGTATATTATAATTAAATTATAATTTTTCTTACAGTTTTCCGTCGACCAATGACTAAATAATTATAATAAGTAAAAGACCTATAGCAAATAATCTAGTAAAAAGTTGCTATAATTTTGTCAATTGTGAAACCTAGTAAAAAATACACAATTTTTTAAGAATAAAATCAGTTGCGTAGGAAAACAAAAACAGAATATTACTGGTAATCAATTTAAGTAACACAGCTCATATTTTCATATATTTTAATAAGTTGCAATAAAATATAAAATATTTTTGTTACATTTCCTAATTAATATTAAATGTGTACTATTTCTGTGTATATAAAATAATATTCCCAAAGTGCTTTTTAAATTTTATGGCCATTTTAACACTAATATATCAAAACATACATCTAATAAAGTATTTGTTGTTACAAAACATAATGGTGTTTGTTTTATTTATATTGCATGACGTAAGACTATAAAAAGTCAATTTTTCTATAAAAACTTAATAAATCTATATAATTTTTTTGTTCCTTATTTTAATTTAAATTTTAATGTAGATTTGCAATACTACATAGTTTAAGTTGATTTTCATAAATAAATATAATTATGGAGCAACACAGCAAGAAAGTTACGTTATAGTTAAGTGTTGTCGTGTTCATAACTTTTAACTTACATCTTAAATTTTATTCTATTTGCTGAAACTGTTACATACATATTTAATGTAAAAACTTTCCTTAAAGAACTGTTGATGACTTCCGTATAAGCGCCGTTAATGCAATAAAATACTTGTTACCCTTCGCGTTCATAAATCATAAACAGCTCTAGAAGTTTTCCCCGAAAATCTCACATAAAACTTCCAGCAACCCACGCCTTTTTTTCTTTGATAAAGTTATTGACAGTTTCTCCCTTTTATTGCGAGCGTTCACCGACCGTTGAATTCTTATTATGACTTCCTTAAAAATCTGTCAGTTGAATCTGGAACAATCTTTATTTAAAGCCGGCCCAGTCATATGTTCACTGAAATTTGAAAAGGAGGGGTGAGTCCCTGGGTGCATTATCTGAAACTTAAGCGTCCCGTAAGGGTCCATAACTGAAATTGTACCCTGGGAAATATGACAGGCCCGCAGCAAAACGTTTATGACAATGAACTCTTTTTATGTTTATTGCATTTTTTTACGACGATAAATTTACAAAATGTAAGAAAAAAATATGTACATCCATTTCATTGAATATTTTCCGTCTGTTCCACAAGAGAACGCAAAAGTTTCGTGGCGGTTTCCCTACCGTTTTCAGATCCAATAAGTCAAGCTCCGGGTCGTTTATTCTTTTAATTAAGGCGAGTGGTAAAGAAATTAAGTCCGGCTATATAACCGCGGATTACTTTTTACAGAAATATGCACTCCAAACCAACTGAAAGTAATAAATTTCGGTATCCCTTGCCTCCGCCGAACCAAACTGAAACAATACCGCCTGGAATTGTATTAATTCCGCGGCCGAATAAAGAACGGAGTTAAGAGAAGATTTTCATTAAAGAAATAATTAGAAAACGAAAGTGTTCATCAAGAAAACCAACCCCAATTTAATTGTTAATTCCTGATTGCCGGGGACTCATCAAACTCTAAGCGCTCACTGATGCAGCTAATAAGAACCGGTTTCATTTGCCCGAGCCCGGATAATGTCATCATGAAAAATCCTGGAAATTTTCCCGATAAAGCTTTTGTGGTTCGTTGTGGGTTTATGATTAAAATTGAACTTTTTCTATGGGAATTACGTGAGTTTGACCTGCTTCTAAAATTATAAAAACTATTTTAACTTTTTTATTTAAAATCCTAATAAATCTTATGTATGGGTAACATAATGATTTACATATTGATATATATAGTTTTATTTTATTTATTTATTTGAAAAATAGTTAAAACTTACTACTCGTTCTAGATTCAACGACATCTTGGAAGCGTTTATTTGAAATTAAATTCCACCACACTTTAATCAGTAACCACATATATATAAATTTGACGGTTTTAGTTGTTTTAAGACAAGACTTCATCTCGTATTACTATTTTTCAATTGGATTTAGATGAGGACTTTGCGCTGGCCAATTGATAACATCGACATGATTATTTGTCTTTTCGAATTGAAGAACTTTAAATTCATACATTTACATAACTGGTAAAGTATTGTTGGTAAATTACGTCTTATACTATGTCAAGAAAAGGAATGTCCAAGCTTTTCTCTACTCTTTGTCAAAATTCTGGAGGATAATTAATATATTTTTACACAAACTTTAGTCTGGTTTGACAAAATAATAAATTTAAGATTATTGTCTATGAAACATAGCGGACATAAATATTTGATATATCTTACCACATTTAGGTTTTTGAAGATAAAATTTTATAGCCACTAAAATCGTTTTTACTTTTACTACATGGTTAAGTTATGTTAATAATATATTTAATTATAGTTCAAATATCATATTTAGTTGTATCATGGTCATATACGAATAATACTATTTTTCAAATATCTTATAGGATACAATTTTACCATTATCAAATATCTCGAAGTTTATGAAATATCTTTATATTTTAGCTAAAGATAATTTAATATATCACTTAGTATTCTCATGCATTTTTGGAAATCTTGATTTTATTCCATCATTTTAAAGGCAAATTTAATTACAGTTTTGTATTTAAAATAAAAAAGTTGAACATATTATCTGTAAATTTTAAGGATATATCTTCTTATCTTATCTTCTTATTATACGTAATGAAAAATCTGCCATGTGTTGGTTTTCATGGATATTTGAATAATTTCGAATAAATGCAGTTTGAACCAACTAAAGTTTAAAAAGAAATGACCTCTGGACCCTTGAGTCGGTTATTCTTTGGTCTGAGAATACTTGTTAATATCCAAAATTGACCAATTAATAGAAAACAGTCTTTAAAGATAATTACAAAATGTGTGAAGTTACGTAAAAAATAATTGTGAAAGAAATATGAAGAGAAGGTATGAAATAATACATTATATATTTATTAAATATTTTATAGTGTAAATTATTCATCCACAACAATTAATAACAAATTACTAATAGCCTTTCTGGCTATAATTACATTAATAAAAGACTATAAGGGACAAGCAAGCCCCTTGTAATTTTGAAAAATTGCCTATTATTATGTCAATGCATTATGGAAAAAATCGTACACTAAATGGCAAATACGCGAATAAATCAGAACTTAATTAAAAACTGTGTATCATTTTTCACGTACTTTGAGCAAGAATGTCGTCGCCTTCAGGTGATCACTTTTATTTTCTGTCATAATTATAGTGTAACTTAAATGAATAATTTAACTTCTTCGAACATATGCAGGCGTGGGCTTTTAAAATACTTGTTTTGTTCTTATCGCGGCAACTTGCATAGAAAATACTTCGCGTTATTTACGTTTTAATTGCAAAAACACATATTTTATACACGATGCAGATTCTGAATTGATAAAGCACTTCTTCAAAAACCGACTCGCTGCCTCATGATATTTTCGGTTCGTTCGGCTCGAAACAATTAAACACCAATAAACAACTCGGTCTGGAACGAGTTTAATTAACAAATCGTGCGCTTAAATTGATATCCCGCGTTAAAAACAATATGTCCGAGGCAGGGAGCCGGAGAATAGTGAAACCGTCTCCCCACACACGATAATTCATGTCGCCAATAAATCTGTCTGCTCCAAATGGTGCCTTGAACGTTACGAATCACGACCCTTCAGAGGGTGTGCGTCAAAGAAGGATATCGTTTCACCTACATTTTATATTCTCGATCGTAAATTCATAGAAATATTAGATTCTTCGACTTCATCTAAAATATATTCTCCAGTTTCTTCGGTACCTTCCACCTATATCAATGATATACATCCGCATATCGAACAAAAGAGGGAACATTCTTGATTAATATGTTTATGAACGGTCAGAATGAAATTTAATATTGTTTCCTCCCGGGACCCATTTTAGCAATTCAGCGGAATTCAGTTTAATTAGTATTTTCCTGCCCTTCGATCCTGTGAGAATACTCAACAAATTCTTTTTCGACGATGAATAGCCCGCACTTTCGCTGTTTCTTTCCCTTCATTTTTATTGCAAACAGAAAAGTAATTATAAAAATGCAAATTCTGCACTCTTTAATTTGAACGCTAATGCTCCCGTTTTTATTTTCTTAGTCTAATTATATTCTAGTGGCGCTTTTCACGAATTTTAATTAAAATTATGGCGTGTGTCTATCGGGAGCAATCAACAGGAAAACTTTAGAAATTAAACAATATTTAGATTAAAAATTTTAATTTCTGTTCCTAACATCTCCCCAGAAGGAAATGTAGACTTCCTTTTATCACATGCTGAAACTTGAAAATATCTTAGATTCTTATTAATTTAATTCTCGTGTAAAATGTAAAAATAAGACAAAAGAGTGGATATTATAAAATAAACATTAAATAAAGGATAATTAGAGGTTCTCGACTAGATCAACTTAATTCCCTTCCACGCCAAATGAAGAGAATTGTAATTACAATTTCCGTCGATGCGCCCAATAAACAAAGGCTCCATCCGAAAATTTAATCGTCAAACTTTTCATTTAATGAAACTCCGCCAGCCCGTGCGATTTCTTTAACCGCTCCTCAGTAATCCGGGGTCGAGGCTCACCGTCAAAAGGGGGATTTCTCTCTGGATTTCTTAAGTGGCTCTAAATGACAATTCGTCGGACTCCTTCAGAGTGGCGAACTTTTACGGAATTAATGAGCCAAAAATAAAACGGTCTCCCCGGGCGCATCCACTCTCATTATAACTGCTGCATTACTTCCCGAAGTGTGTCGTAAAGATTTTAATGCCGGTTGCGCCTCTTAACGAAGTATCGTCCGCTATTAGTTCGACAAACAGACAAAAATTGGCCCTAATCGTGTCTCTCCCAGTTTTGCGCAGTTAAAATAAAGTGCGCCAGATTAAAATTTTATGAGCAGTCTTAAAATTCACTACCGGATTCCATTTCGTATTGATTTTGAACGGAAACAGATTTTTCGTTCCGCAGTAATTGAGTGTATCGTCACTGTTTAGATAAGGACGTAATATGCAAATAACATTGGGTCGTTATAGTTGTACAAATTACTTTAATTAATAGCCTGTTCGAGGACCATCTGCCCTGCAATTCCTCTAACGAGACGTCTCCTGCCCTTTCATGCCCAACGCACGATGATTGAGTTGTTTTTCCACGCCGTGAATTCATCTTAACCGGTAAATTGTCTGTTGAGGTCCGCAAATAATGAGTCGGTCAAGAAGTTTGACGTAGAGTAGAAGCCTTGTTTAATAGTTTGCAATTAGGAGCGTTTATCCCTTTGTTCCGGTCCACTGAAGTTTATAGTTCATTTAGGAAGGCCCGGATTAATTCTCAGTCAAATGATGTTGGTCGAAAATAGTTTTTCGGAGTGAATGACTTCTGTAAGACAAGCAATGAATAACTTAAAACCGCATATATGCACTAGTTTATTAATAAATTTAACCAATAAATAAAAAAAGTTTACTTAATTTAATATAATACGTCTATGATTTAATTATTGATATCCAACCTTAAACCATATATTTTGGATTTCAGTGTGAAGAGACTATGTCTTCGGGAGATATATGCGTGTTCGCATCGAGAGCTGGACCGAACACTTGCTGGCACCCCGCTTGTTTCACCTGCTGCATATGCAGAGAACTGCTAGTGGACCTGATCTACTTCTACAAAGAGGGCAGACTTTACTGCGGTAGACACCACGCAGAAACAATCAAACCCCGTTGTTCAGCCTGTGATGAGGTCAGTATAAAAACCTCAAACCATAGCCGCCATATTTATACATATATTTTTTCAGATTATTCTTGCCGATGAATGTACCGAAGCAGAAGGAAGAGCCTGGCACATGAAGCACTTCGCTTGTTCCGAATGTGAAAGACAACTGGGCGGTCAAAGATACATAATGAGGGATGGCAGACCATATTGTCTTCACTGTTTCGATGCCATGTTTGCCGAATATTGCGATTCCTGTGGCGAACCAATTGGCGTTGATCAAGGACAGATGAGTCATGAAGGACAACACTGGCATGCCACTGAATCCTGTTTCTGTTGCCATACTTGTCATACGTCTTTATTAGGACGGCCATTTTTGCCAAGGAGAGGTGCAATTTACTGCTCCATTGCTTGCAGTAAAGGTAACCGTTGTTTAACCCTATCCATTGACTGGAGCTAACTATTTTTATTTTTCTAGGTGAACCCCCAACACCCAGCGACAGCTCTGGTCCCAATACACGACTTCCAAGACAATCCAGAAATCGCCCCAGGAACATTTCTCCTAACGGCAGTAGTAGCCCGCCGGGTTCTCCTCATTTAAGAAGACATCCTCCGGCAGGGTCGCCCACTATGTCATCTCCATCATCTCCACCCGCAAATCAAGGACAAGGCCAACCGTCGTTGCGAAACACTGGTACCAGATCGCCTTACAGTTCACCAAAGGCGGGACGTAAAACTTCTCAAAGGTCGCCCAAACCTAACACGTCTTTAGCAAGCACTCCGACTCCTTCCGACAATGGAGTGGGTTTCCATAATGATTCTCACATACCCGAAGATGCCACCCTTAAAATGTCATCTACACCTAGTGGCAGAGGTTTGGATAGAGTACTTCTAGAACGCAACTTGGAAAGACTTTTAACTGAAAGAACTCAACCTCATAACGCAGACTTGGAAAAACTGTTGCACGCCAGGGACAGAAGCCGAGAACCTCTACACCTCGCTGATCTCAGTCTGGACGACTGGCAGACAAAGACTTCGTGTGAAGATGCCGACAACGATAAGAGCTCCAAAAGTTCCGAAAACAAGTCCGACAATAACTCCTCGGAAAAAGACAATAACAACGCATCTATGCTCCAACCACCACACGCTTCGTCCATGCCCGAACTGGCTGCACCTGGCTCTAGTGAAAGCACTGGAAATTGCACAACGCCCGGTTCACCGAATAAACGAGGTAGAGGCCTGTTGAGCGTGCGCTTTCAAGGTGACAACGAAGCCTTTGAGGCAGATGAAGCTGATAACGCCAGTGTTGAAGCTTCGCGTAGGTTCCCAAGAAGTCGAAGTTACGCAGGTCGTTCACGCCATGTTGACACTCTCGAAAGAAAAAACAGGCCAAGGAAAACCACATCAGATTCACAAATGGCGGGATCTAGCAGACATCACGACGATGATGGTGCCAGCTATTGCTCTACATGTTCATCTAGTTCTTCAAGCGATGATCTGGATTATCAGTTGCCACCGCGGAGAGCTTACGGTGGAGTCAGAATATCCTACGTTCCTAATGATGCTTTGGCCATGGCCCGACGCAGGCAAGCAACTAATCAGAAATCTCCAAGTAAAAGGTTGCCTCTGGATGACAAAGACAAGAATTGCATCATATCTTGATTATTTATTATACGTAGACGTATCCAAGATGCCTTCCATTTTATATTATATCGCATTGCCAAAAAGTAATTGTAACGCAATATATTCAGGGTATATAGTTATTATATTATACTTTTTAATATGTAAAATGTCAAGAAATGGAAATTTTGTTTTTCGACTTTGGATGTGTTATTTATACAAAACAAGTAATGTGTATAAGTAAATTGCCTTTTATTGTAATGTAAGAAAACTATTAGGCTTGCATATTTATATTTATCTTATGTTCTATACAGTATATCATTGTGTTCTATAAAGATAGCTTTTTGTACAAACTTGTACCTTGTAAACAATTTTAATTTTTCATATATAAGTTAAAATAACATTGTAGATTGTAGGTATGTAATATATATTTATTAAGATAATATAATTACTGTTTTTAAATTTGTAAATTGTAAATAGTTTTCGTTTTTAATAAATGTAACAAAATTAAGAACCCTTGTTTATTATTTCATATTTTGAAAATGATAATAAGAAATCGAGCTACTGGGATATAGCTATAGATTAGCTTAGATTGCTGTAGGAAGACAGTGAATTTGTTCAAATATTAACACACTATAAGCGGGTCGGGTAAAAATACCCGTCTCGAGAACTGTTGATAGTTAGCTAGTCGGGTAATTTTTACCTTTTTGAATGTACTTACTTTAAAAGCGGGGTGAGATAATTTTACTCTATTGGTTTACATACGGAACTGAAAGAATTATCTCTTATTTTTTGTTATAATTCAACAACTTAGTTTGGATCATTTTGCTACCCGCCTATAGTGTGTTACGTGAAGATAAGCAGTGCTTTAATATAAGCATATTTTGCACTGTTTTCTCAAAAACTGCAGAGAACCGAAATATTTTATTTTCCCTACTAGACTGTGAGTTTAAAGTTTAAAAATGTCACCAAATGTAAAATTAATAAATTGAAATTGATTAAAATAAACATATAAAACATAATATTAACCGCCACATTTTTCCAGCCAGCACTTAGTCGGTCTCATAAACAATTTCTACCCTCCTTGCCATACCCAAAATCATTGAATGAATAAATTCTTGATCCTAGATCACCATTCTACTCTAAGAACATTAGCAAGCTCCTCCAAATTTTGAAGATGATGTTTTCATGAGTAAATTTGTGTTTGAAGACAATCCAATATGTGTTCAATTCAATTACAGTCTGATAAAAGTGGAGGCCACTGCATTCGAGTAACGTCATAATTTATAGATCTCGTGGGATGAGGTCAGGCTTTGTTGTCTACAAAAACGAAATCAGATCCGGAAACTCTCCTTTGAGGCATTAGCTCTGTAGAGTTAAACAAGTTAGTCGTTGTCGAACTGTAATATACTGATAAGATACATCAGTTTAACAATATATGAGACAATGAACAAAATAAAAAAATTGTGTTTTATAAAATATTTGTTTATTTACGGTTTTACAACTTTTTTCTTTTTCTTCTTTTTTGAAACATCTGATGACTCAATTAATTTCCTTTTTTCCTTCTTAGGTTCTTCATCAGTTACTGTGTCCATGTTATTAAACATAGCATCAAATTCTTCATCACCAACTTTCTCTTTATCAGTATCTTTATCATCAGGTTCATTCTTTACTATAGGCTTCATCAAAATTTTCGTTAAATTTTGTTTCAAATACACCTAAATCAGGAATCAGTGATTGAGTTGAATTTAAAAAGTAGGATTACTTACTTTTTCAATTAATTGTTTCGTTTCTAAGTTATGTATTCTCAAATGCCTATCCAAACTGCTAGAAACAACAATTGGCTCTATAGGGTCACACTGTATACCTGTAACTCCACCAGAGAATGACATAAATGTTTTCATAGTTTTACCAGCCTTCATATCCAAAAGCATCATGTAACCTTTGGTGGTTCCCACTAAACATTGTCTATGAGATAAGTTAAAATTATATTAATATAACATAAAATACACCACAATATATATAAATTACCTTTCTCTATGAGCAGTAGATATGCAAGTAAAGCTAGCTTTCTGTTCAAAGAATTTTACCACTGGCCTTCTTTGTGCTCTGTCATCATACATTAATACATGTCCTTCCTTTGTAGCACAAGCACTTAAATATTCACTTTCAGAGAAAAAGCAAATGCCCCTAACTGATGTCGGTATAGCCAAATTTAATTCGTCATGTCCCATCTACAAAACCAAATTGTAAGGATTAAAGTAAATCATAATTATTACAAACATATACCGATTTAGCTTTAAAGATTTGTTGTTTTGTTTCAATATTCCACAATTTAAAATCATTAAATTCCCCTCCTAAACCAACAACACCTTCCCTGTTTGAATTTTGAACGAGTGTTTCCATTGTACTTTTTTCATCTAAATTTATTGAAAAGAAATCATTTTTCTTTCCATTCCATAAATTTATGACACCATCATGTTTTCCTATAATTATTGTTTTATTTACAACGCCCAAACCACAAACTCTACCATCTCCTTCTGTATTAGATATAGTTTTTGTGTATTTATTTGTTAAGGAATTGTAAAGGCGAGTCTCTCCACTCTCATATCCACAAATTAACTCTTCATCAGCTCTGCCAAAGGACAGAGACGTTATCTCAGATGGTTCTTCTGTCTTCGCATACACGAGTTTTTCTTTGGGATCACCTTTAGTCACTAAAATATTAAAGAGATATTAATTTTATGGACATTTATTTACAGTTCTTACCTATAATAGCTCCCCGAGAAGTTCCAACGTAAAAATTATATTTATTTTCTTCTGAAATCATTTTATATTATACATCAACAGTAACTGAATATCTTTATTCAAAAAGAATCGGGATTTGTTTAACACGTTTATCAATACAACATTTAAATCTGAGGTTATGTGTGTCAAAAGCTAGGTTAGAACAACAATAAACCAACATAAAAACTTGGAACTAAATTTCTTATCTTTGAAGTTAATATTTAATGATAATGTTTATTTTTTCAAAAAAAGAAATACATGTTATTTATAAATCAATATATAATTTAGTACTGCCGATTTTTATTAAAAACTATATAAATCTAAATAAAAAGTAAAATTGTGGATAAATCGAAATACACTAAAACGAAATGTTAAAAAAAAATAAGTAATTAATCTTCAGCAAAAGCCGGTTTTAATCCTAAAGTTAACAATGCTTAATATCCGATATTCTGATACTAATTTAAGTTAATTGTGGGCTGTAATCTCAATTTATCAGTTCATGTATATGCTAATTAGAAAAACACTTGGCCCATTATTATTAATTTATAAATCAGATTGTAACAGAGTCAAAGAATACATGGTTTAGAAAGATGCGGCGACGGTTTGAGGAGGAATTCGAAGTGGATGAAAATAATTTAGATGTAGATGTGACCACTGATCATCCTAGGTACAGAAAACGTTCACACGGTTTTCCTATATATGTAAGCCTAGTAATATTGCTGGTCTTACTTGGAATGTTTGGATTAGCTAATTGGATAGACAATCATTTGCCAAAGCCTCTTACACTTGCAGATGAGGTAAGGTGAATTTGTATGTATTATTGTGATTATATAATATTTTTTTTAGGCAAGTTATCCAGACAGTTTTATATCTGAAAGAGCACAACATGATTTAAAATTATTGACAAGCCTGGGATCCAAAGTTGTTGGAAGTCATGAAAATGAAGTGCTGGCAGTTGATTTTCTAAAAAGGGAGCTCACATTTATTATCAACCAGAAACACAAGAACCAACAAATAGAAATTGATCAACAGGTTGTTACTGGAGCCTATTTTATGAGCTGGAATAATATTGGAAGGATAAATAAATATGGGAATGTTCAAAATATTGTAGTTAAATTATACTCCCACAATTCATCAGCATTATCCATCTTGGTAAACTCCCATTTTGATTCAGTTCCAACCAGCCCAGGTGCTAGTGATGATGGTATCAGTGTTGTTGCTATGCTGGAGATACTTAGAAAGATGTCTAGATCACCAGATCGTCCCTTACACAATGTTATATTCCTTTTTAATGGTGCTGAAGAAACCCCACTGCAAGCCTCACATGGATTCATTACACAACACAAATGGGCAAAAGAATGTAAAGTTTTGGTTAATTTGGAGGCATGTGGTGTTGGTGGTAGAATGATACTGTTCCAGTCTGGACCAAAGAGACCTTGGCTCCTGAAGTATGTAATTAATTTTTTATTGTTGATGGAATTAATTTGACCATTTTAAGGTATTATAAGAAAGTGCCACATCCCTTTGGTCAAGTTGCTGGTGAAGAACTGTTTCAGAGTGGTATCATACCTTCAGATACAGATTTCAGAATATTTAGAGACTTTGGTAATATGATTGGTAAGTTTTTTTATTCACCAATTTGGACAATTTTTATTATTTTTTATTTAGAATGAACCTTTAATTAAATATTATACTAAATGATTGACTATTATAGGGTTAGATATGGCGTTTTTTAAAAATGGGTACAAGTATCATACAAAATATGACACTTTTGAAGCAATTCCCCTTGGATCTTATCAACATATGGGCGATAATGCTTTGTCACTTGTAAAAGATTTGGCAAATGCTCCAGAGATGCTAAATGACAATGAAGAGATAAACGAAATTATATACTTTGATATTTTTGGATTATTCATGATAACATACACAAAAACAACAGCTGTCATTGTTAATATATTAGTTATTATTCTTTCCATGAGTATTTATGTTGTCAGTATTATAGACTTCAAACTAAGTAATTCGAATTTGTTATTAAACGAATATATTATACTAAAAAGTTATTTTTAGGTCACAAACAAGTATTATTGCTTGCCCCAATTGCATTAGGTTCAATCACTGTTAGCTGGCTTCTGTCATGGGCATTTACACTATTTCTTGGGTATATATTGGATCAACTTAATTACTCAATGAGTTGGTATTCCAATCCATGGATAATTTTTGGCTTATATGTGACACCTACTATATTTTTCTGTAGTTTAGTACCATTTACTGTTAATTTTGAGGTACGTTTTTTAAATTTATATATTATCAGATATTTCTTTATGAATATAACTAGCTTCTGAAAATTTGCGTATGGAAGAACCTTATTTATTACATAATAATGTTTAATTTTAATTCACATCCTTTTCAGAGATATTATTTATTAAATCAGTTACAAACATTATATATACCTCATTGCTGCATAGATGTTTTTTGCAAAGAAGTACGTAAAGAGTTTGTGTAACAAGTAGTTAAGCTTTCCCTTGAACTAATATAAAATTCCCATTTACACATTTTCCAAGCTATTCTTGATCAGTGTGTGCTTATGAGTTTATATACATTGACCCAAGAAATTAACGCACCACTTGTTATTTTTAAAATAAAAAAATTAGATAGTATATAGCAAATTGTTTATTAATTTTGAACTATCGTCATAAAAAGCTTTTAAAGTTTAATTGTTTTGTTAAAAGTGTTTGATGTTGGATATGCCAATTCTGGTAAATTAGTAAAGCAGAATAAACTGTTATCATTTTGTTACAACCAAATTATCATTTGCCACTGCGAATCGCCAATCTAGAAACACGAGATTAGTGTGCACAGTTTGTTTTGTTAGTGTTGGAATGACTGTAGGGTAGCTGAAAGTTTCGATGTGTCTCAATTTCCCGAATATTACGACGGTACCAGTGATGACCACACCAAAAGACCAGAACAGTCTTCTGGTGTGGTTCGTGGTGATTATACCGATATTTAACTTCGGCACAAAATCATTTTTTAAGGTTTTCAATTTTAAGACAGCCAGCGTTACACTTTGGACTTTTTGGATGTATATATCGTGTCATATGCTCTTTATACTTATTAGCCCAATTTTCTTACTAACGAATAATCGTCGATCACAAAGTTTTTATGTGGTCCAATATTATCTTGCTTCTGCTGGAATTGATGCCATGGCCTGGCCATTCCGCAAACCTGACCCTAACCCCATCGAATATATCTGGGACATGTTTGGGAGATGATTAAGGGCCATCCAAACTGTCTGTCTCAAGTACTTGGAGAAAGTAGAGCACTTTCGAGTTTTAGAATCAAGTTATTTTTGTATTCTCTTTAGGATAATTAGAAGTCAAACACATTTTTATGTAAAAATACGAATAGTTTATTAAGGTGCATAATTTCTTGGTGCGGTGTACATGTTTAACCAATAAATATACTTGTAGTTATTGTCAAAATATCGATCCATGAAATTCACAAAACTTTACTCTCTTATTCATTCTATTTATTCAAATGCATGCATGAGACATTTCTATGGGGTACATGGAGGTTGCGTTACTTTAATTTTTTTTGGCTTTTTTAAAGAAAATTAGATGCATTAATTAATTTATTTATTTTTTCAGAGTTTGGTTGTTAACGTGTCAAGCCAGCATCAAGCTCATATGACAAGAATAATGTGGACGATTGTTTTATTAGCTGGAACGTTAACCGGTATTAGATCTGTATATGCACTACTTATTCCAGTCCTATTTAATAGTGTGGCATTTGCTGTTATCCATTTAACAAGGATTCAGCATTCAGGTAATTTTGCGTGGAAACCGGTATGGTACATACGCAATGTGACACACTTAAGATGAAGATATGTAAACGAATTCCTGGAGGATGAAGGTTTGAGATCACTGAGAAAAGGATTAAATATTCGAAAAAATCACAAATTTTGACCTGAATTTCTATATTCGAAGTTAATTGAGTTGAATAACTGTTTTCAATATTTCAAAGACATCGCAAAACATAAAGAGGTACCTCAAATAATTAGCGCTTTTCATGTTAAGTCATGTCACTGTATATAAATGTTAATTGGCTAGTTTTATTTTAAAGAATTATAATTAGTTTTTCTGTTGCAGCTATAAAATGGATAATGGTCTATTTAAGTTCCTTGGTTATTCCGACATTGATTTTAATGTATCAAATCTCAATAACAATGTCTCTGTTTGTTCCTATTACTGGTCGTTTCGGCTCAAATAAAAATCCGGATATGGCGATTGGAATACTGGCGACTACATTCACAATCACCATCATATCTCCATACGTCAGTAATAATCAGTAATGGTCAATAAATTGAGTGATTACTCATAACTGTTGGTAGGTGGCCATCGCAAGTCTACTACGCGACATGAAGTATTATTGTGCAATATTAGTGGGAGTATTTTTGGCGTCGCTAATTGTAGTTTTTACCGCCTTTGGAGTACCCTACAATGGTGAAAGTTCGAATGCCACTCCTCAAAGATTCTGGATAACTGTGAGTGGTAAAGCAATTAAGTTCAAATAAGCGAATAAAACCTTATTCTCATAGCATACCGCACGTACATTCTACAATCAAGACGGAACTGTGAACAAGACTGACTCAGGTATTTTTTTCCTAAATATGGATAGAAACTCACCAAGAAGTGTTCAAAAGTACTTAAAGGATTACGAAAAAATTAGGTCCGTCAAAGATGACTGTGAACGTTATATTATTTGTGGAGTGCCTCTTTCTCACGTACGAATGATGGAAATTATGGAATATAGCAATTGGCTTCCTGCCGTCGAACCAATAATACACGAGAAAATATCATTCACTTCTTTCAAAGAAGAACTTAACAACACCACCATGAAATACTCTGTTTCAATAACAGGTATATGGGTATATATATACAATACGAAAAGAGTTTGATCCATCTCAATCCTGAAGGAAACATCATCTACGATAGAGCAATAAGTCTGCCGCTGTGGGGCAAACTTCTATTGTCTCTGTCGTACACGATGTCTCTCTCTAAATTCTGACGGGTCAAACGTTTTTCTTATTGCATATTACATAATAATACATAATTTATATCTTTTTTACAGGACCCGATCGCCTAGGAGTTTATATCGTTCCTTATGAAAATAATGAGATAATAGAAATTAAAGTAAACACTCCGAATGTATTCGACTATGAAATTAAAAAAGATATGTATTTTATTCAGCAAACATATGGTAAAAGTACTGAAGAACTTCGTATCGAATTTCATGTGAAAACGCCAGAAAATTGGAACCAACCTACTGTTGATCTCGTAGTTATTTCACATAATGTGCATGACAGGTTGATGATAAAGACACCATACTATGAAGATTTTATTAATCAGTTCCCTGATTGGGCTGATGTCACTGCCTGGTTGGGTACTTACTCTTCATACATTTTGTGAATTAATTGATGAATAAAATAAATTGTCTAACTGTATATATATATACATCTATTTTTTCTTTCAGTTTGGTGTTTAGAAATATGAACAAATATATTATTGCCTTTGCTATGTACTATTAAAAGTAAATCGATTCAAAATTATATATAAATACATAATTTTTAAATGTGTGCTATTTCTGTAATCAGTCATATTGCTCATTTATTTTGTTCCAGCTTTAATTTAAATGGAAATTATTTTGATTAAAATATAAAATATTGTGATTGCATTTAATTACAGGTGTGCATTTGCTAATAAACAGTAAATAGTAACGTGTTATTTTTCTGACCACCACTGTAAGTGAAAAAAATATAACTCATTGCCCTTATAGTATCGATGTTCTACGTTCATTATACGAATAAATTGAAAAAAAAAGATTGTTTATTTGTTGTATCTATGATGTATCCACAAACATTTCTATATTGTCAATTGAACAAGTTGTGTCAATTGAAACATGAGTCAAGTGGCTGGTAAAAAAAACTATTTTACTGCAAAAATATTCAATGAGAATAGCGATGTTGCTGAGTTCTTATTAAAAGGGACTGCTCCTATGGGAAAGCTTATGAAGAAGTACCGCGAAGTGATGGGAGAACCTAATGAAAATCTAAGCTTTTGGTACAGAGGACGACGTCTATTGGAAAACCAAACTCCTAATGACATAAAAGCAGTGTCTCCATGTAAAATAAGGGTATTGCATCATCGAGATTATTCCACAGAAGACTAATTGGTCAGTTATTTTATATAGTTCTTTTCAGAACCTTTTGAAATAGAATAGAAATTAATAAAACTATTAAATGTTT
The DNA here is from genome assembly GCF_024364675.1 of Aethina tumida. NCBI lineage: Eukaryota > Metazoa > Arthropoda > Insecta > Coleoptera > Nitidulidae > Aethina > Aethina tumida. Next base: position 57,406,692 of record NC_065435.1, on the reverse strand, counting down.
TTTTGTTATTTTATTTTCAGCTACAGGGACAGTTAAAAAGTATATAACAGTAAATCAGATATTAAAAAAACGGAATTAAATATTGCAGAGACTTTGAGCTTACAAATTTCATCATGTATTATACATGATCAAATTTACATTTCATATGTTTCATCTTACACCTAATAAAAGGATTAGCCTTAAAGACTAAATACATACAAAAGAAAAAATTAACAACTGTCCCAAATGAATAAACTGCACAGATCATGTATTATGAGGTGCAAACAATTTTAGGGGGCGGAAGCACCAGAGATAATTTCAATTAATTCTCTAGTGATGACAAGCTGTCTGGTCCTGTTGAATGTAAGAGTGAGTTTATTGACCATCTCTGGTGTTCTTACAGGCATTATCCATAGACGTCATGCAAGAAGATTGTTCGCTGCCAGCGCCTTCCTTCAGCGCGTAGAACAACACCATCATCCAACGAATTATAAATAGACAATTTTGAAACAGCTTAAGCATGAATAATTTAATAAACAAAAAATGTCTACCGTGACACAAGCCAAACTGGAGACAGACAGTGTCTGTGTGCTGTACCGCACGACGGACTTGAACCGATTGTAAACTGTCTTTCCAGTACTAAACTTAGTTGGACTAAGGATGGTGTCGGCGAGCTCTGAAGCATCAATGAAAGTTAGTGGCAAACGACCCACTTCTTTGGAGGCAAGGATGCTATTTTTGACATAGGTATGAGGCAAGATTACATGCGCCTTGTACCCAACACATACAACCTTCACATTTTGGTCGTCTTGATGTGTATCTATTAAGGTTTATAAATGTAATGTAAAAAAGGGATACACATGCTTATGTGTAAATGTATCTTCATTTATATATATACATACTAATATATTAAATTGTTTTTTTTTTTTTTTCATTTTTATGTATGTTAAAGAATGTCTTCTTTCCAGAACATTTTAAAATAGATAATCAATCAATAAAACAATTAAATGTTTGTTTGTTATTTTATTTTCAGCCACAGGGATAGTTTAAAAGTATATAACAGTAAATCGGATATTAAAACAGAATTTGATGTTGCAGAGACTTTGGGCTTACAGTTTTCATCATCCAGTTTCACTCTTACATACGTACTGTGTTACTATTCGTGGCCATATTACATGATCAACTTTACATTTTGAATGTTTTACCTTACACCCTAATAAAAAATTAGCCTTAAGGACTAAATACATACAAAGGAAAAAATCAACAGCAATCCCAAATGAACAAACTTCACAGATCATGTAATATAACGTGCAAACAGTTTTAGAGGGCGGAAGCACCAGAGATAATTTCAATCAATTCTCTAGTGATGACAGCCTGTCTGGTTCTGTTGAATGTAAGAGTGAGTTTGTCAATCATCTCGCCGGCGTTCTTACTGGCGTTATCCATAGCCGTCATACGAGAAGATTGTTCGCTGCAAGCGCCTTCCTTCATGGCGTAGAACAACAATGAAGCCAGAGAGAACTCCAAGTAACTCTGAACGACTTCATCGTCCAACGAATCGTAAATGGACAGTTTCGGAGCAGCCTAAATACAAAAAAATTAATAAACTGCGGATCAATATTAACAAAAATATTTACCGTGACACAGGCCAAGCTGAAGACGGGCAGTGTCTGTGTGCTGTACGACACGACGGACTTGAAGCGATTGTAAACAATCTCTCCAGTGCTGAACTTGTAGTCGGACTTCAGGATAGCGTCGGCGAGCTTTGAAGCATCGATGAAAGTTGGTGGCAAACGACCGATTTCATTGGCGGCAAAGATGATGTTCTTGCCATAGATACGGGACAAGATTGCACGGGACTTGTCGCCAACACATACAACCTTCACATTTTGGTCATCTTGCTGAAGAGCGTTACGAATATGACGGGACACGCTTGTGTGTACGGCACCGCATAATCCTATAAAATTTTTGTTATTGATAAATAATCCTCTAATTAAAATTATAATTTAATATAACAGTTTAGTATATAATTTTGTTTAATTCAACAAAAAGCAAAACTTTAAATATTAAAATTTACCTCTGTCAGATGTCATAGCAATAAGCAATTTCTGGGGTTTCTCTTCGAGGGCTTGGACTTCTGCCTTTTCATAGAATTGCTTAGCACCATCACCAATGGGTCTGACCTGTTTTAGTTCACGTTCAGCTCTTGAGTATTTGGCAGCTGACACCATCTTCATTGATTGAGTAATCTTTTGGATGTTCTTGACAGACTTCAACCGAATGGAGATGGCTTTGAGGGTGGCCATGCCACACTGCTGTTGTAATTGGACATTCTGAGTGACGATGGGTGTCACTTTGCCGAACCGACCCAACATTTTGACTGCCTAAAATATAAGTGAATTTAACATACCTCAACAACAGTAACAGGATCTAAGTGGTGCTGTTATTGCAAATTGCACTGATTAAGTTGCAATTGCAACAAATACAAGATGTATAATATGGATTATGTAAGCACTGTAAATAATGATCAGACACCTTTTCAACACGTATTCAATATATTAATTTGAAAATACACAATTGACGTTTGGGTGGGCGAAGTGATCGTATTTTTATGGAATATTTTAAAGTTAAATTGATAAGACTTGAAAAGTTATGTCACTGTACTAACCTTGCCTGATCACTTGGTCGACTCAAAAGTACAGAGTGCTAAAAAAATTCGTGGTGCTGAAATCGGGAACTAACAAGGTTCACTCACAAAAATAAACCTTATTGACCTAACGTCTAAGGTTCATGCGATGTATCTGTCAAAATCACAGGATAGATGGCGACGAATTTCTCTGCTAATATCAAATTAGACTAGAAAATATCATACTAAAATGTTAACCGGTATCAGATTATTAGTTTCTCCAATAAAAAAATTAACAAGACCGACAAACCAAAATATTGGAACTGTTAACAGTGTTTGTGCACGGTGTTTTAAAAATCCGGATAACCTCAAAATCGTAGCTTCCTTAATTGCGGGAGATTCAAATAGATGTTACTCGACAACCAGCAAAGAAAAAAAACACGTAAATGTCGGAACTATAGGTCATGTGGATCATGGCAAGACAACACTAACTGCCGCAATAACCAAAGTATTACAGAAAGATGGCCTGGCCCAATTTATATCATACGATCAAATAGACAGAGCACCTGAAGAAAAAGCCAGAGGTACTTGAGGTATTTTCACTGTAATACGTTAAATCCGTTAATACAACATATGTCTTTGTAGGAATTACAATCAATGCTGCGCATGTCGACTACAGTACGGAAAAGAGACATTATGCTCATACTGATTGTCCAGGCCATGCCGATTATATAAAGAACATGATATCTGGAGCTTCCCAAATGGATGGGGCTATTCTAGTAGTTGCTGCAACTGATGGACAAATGCCACAAACCAGAGAACATTTACTGCTAGCCAAACAAGTGGGAATAACCAAAGTTATTGTGTATGTTAATAAAGCAGATCTAGTGGATAATGAAGTAAGTATACAGAGTACATATAGAATTAATAAAAATAATATAACTGTATTATCATGATACTAGTTGTTTTTAAGACACAAGAAAGAATTAATAACACTTAACTCCAATATTAACAATATATTTAAATAAATTTAATACTTTATTTAATAATTAATTTAAATTGTTTGAATTGAATAAGACAGTTTGCTTGATTTTGGATCTATGTATATTTTTTTACTGAACATACATGTATGTTTAGTGTAATAATTTTTTAAATGTTAATTTAAAATGAACCAAAAATATCACCCTATCTTTGCTACACCCAATGTCGTTAATTAGGTTTTAGAACTTGTGGAACTAGAGATACGTGAATTGATGGAAGATTTTGGTTTCGATGGGACGAATTCGCCGGTAATTTTTGGTTCAGCCCTAGACGCCCTAAATGGGAAAGACACAGAGTATGGCATACCGTCGATAAAAAAATTGTTACATGCGGTAGATAACTATATTCCAGATCCAGAAAGAGATGTTACATCTCCCTTCATGATTCCAATAGACAATGCATTTTCTGTGCCTGGTAGAGGTACAGTTGTTGTTGGTACACTGTCTCGGGGTACAGTTAATAAAAATTCCGAAGCTGAGCTCGTTGGTTTTGATAAACAATTAAAAACAGTGGTTACCGATATCCAAGTTTTCAAAAAAAGCGTTCCAAAAGTACGTATATATTAATATATTAAACTATATAAAATTGTATATTGTTTAGGCGGTTGCAGGGGAAAATATTGGGGCACTGTTGAGAAGTATAAAACTTAAGGATGTGCAGAGAGGGATGCTTTTGTGTGCAGTGGGAAGCGAAAATATTAGTAATAGGTTTAAGGCGAGCATTTATTTTCTAACCAAAGGAGAAGGAGGTAGATCGAAACCTGTTACTGGAAAATACTGCCAACAACTTTTTAGCAGGACATGGAATGTGCCATGTAGAATTGATTTGGGTTGGTTTTTTTCTAAAACTCCTTGCACCACATGAGAGTTTTATATTCTTATCGGTGCTCTATGAAAACTTCTCAATAAACTCTTGTTTAATGACTAATATTATTTTAATTTTAGATGATGGTGCTGAGATGATAATGCCTGGAGATCATGGTAAAGTATCCGTAACGTTGATGTGGAAGATGGTGATGATTATGGGACAACAGTTCACTATTAGAGAGAATAACGTGACTGTGGCAACTGGAATTATTACAGAAACACTGCCAGCAATTAATATTAACACCAGTCTTGGAAAACTTGTTATACATTGATATAAATTCATTTTTATAAATGTATATTTGTTATTCATAAATTTTGAATAAAATCATTACATTTTAATTTTGCATTCTTCTCTATTATATCACATAAATCCTATGCAATATTTTGTCCAGGTTATATTATTAAACTTTATATATTAAATATATTTTTAAAAATATGTATAAATATATGTTTCAAATTTAAAACCCTGCAAATGGCGGAAAAACAAATGCAAATTGAGTATTGTAGTATTGTCTGGAATCCCATTTAAACTTGCCATCAAATTAGCCCTATTCAATGACGATACCTTAAATACTTGAGTTTTCGTAAGGACAATGTATACCCTGCTCGTAACACCGATCACAATCTACTGCTGCAAGAACGTTCTATGAACTCACTGCTAGTAAGAAGAGAAAAAACGTCAGCAATGTTTCTTGTCAATATATTACATGGCAAAATTGATTGTTCTCATATACTAGCCAACATTGGATTTCACGTGCCAAGACCTAATTCAAGAAGCGGCGTTTCTCTCATCATACCAAGACGTAGAAACAGTGTTCTACTAAAAAACCCAGTTGCGCTAACAAATATTGCGATGATATTTTTAAGATATTTATATTTATTTGTTGTTGTATTTATTTAAAATGAATTCTGATAATAAATAACATTTATTATATATTTATTTATTTAAAATACTGAACAATATACCCGCAACTTACTACAAAACCTTCAAATAAATTTCAAACTTTCATTCATACAGATGTTACTTCTCAACCAGCAAAGAAAAAACACATAAATGTTGGAACTTTATCCCATGTGGACCACAGCAAGACAACAACTGCCGCAGTAACTAAATTATTGCAGAAAGATGGTCTGATGCTTTTTATATCATACAATCAAATAGACGCAGCACCTGAAGAAAACGCTGGAGGTACTTGAGGTTTTTCACTGTAATACGTTAAATACGTTAATACAACATTTGTCGTTACAAGAATTAGAATAAATGCGGCGCATGTCGACTACACTATGGAAAAGAGGCATTATGGTCATACTGATTGTCTAGATCATGTCGATTACATAAAGAATATGATATCTGGAGCCCTCAGATAGATGGGGCTATTCTAGTAGTTACCACAACTGATGGACAAATGCCACAAACCAGAGAACACTTACTGCTAGCCAAACAAATAGGAATAACTAAAGTTATTGTGTATGTTAACAAAACTGATCTAGTGGATAATGAGGTAAGTAAACTAAGTATATAGAATTAATAAAAATTATATAATTGTATTATTACAAAACTAAGTTGTTCTTAAAACACAGGAGAGAATTAATAAAACTTAACTTCAGTATTAACAATCTTCTTTTAACACTTTGCAGAGTGTCAATGAATTTGAATTATGGATTATGAAAGTAATTTTTTTTTTATTTTTACTATAGATGGAGTATTGATATACCTAATAAATCCCCTGGACAAAAACTTCCTGTTCCTTTCTTTTAAAATATATAAAATATATTTATTTTTAAACAAATTAAATGCATTATTTAATAATTAATTTAAACTGAATTGAATAAGACAGTCACAAAATATGAATCTAATAAAATTTCCAATTTACATCTACGTTTAGTGTAATAATTTTTTAAATGTTAATTTAAAATAAACTAAAAATATCACTTTATTTTTGCTACACTCAATGTCATTAATTAGGTTTTAGAATTTGTGGAATTGGAGATACGAGAATTGATGGAAGATTTTGGTTTTGATGGGGTGAATTCGCCGCTAATAAAAAAATTGTTACATGCGGTGGATAATTATATTCTAGATCCAGAAAGAGACGTTAGATCTTCTTTCATGATTCCAATAGACAATGCATTTTCTGACCCTGATAGAAGTACAGTTGTTGTTGGTACACTGTCCCGAGGTACATTTAATAAAAATTCCGAAGCTGAACTGGTTGGTTCTAAAAGTACGTATACATTAATATATTAAACTATATAAAATTGTACATTAAGGTGCTGTTGAGAACTATAAAAATTAGGATGTGTAGAGAGGGATGCTTTTGTGTGCAATGGGAAGCGAAAATATTAGTAATAACTTTAAGGCGTTATCTTCTAACAAAAGGGAAAGGTGGTAAATCGAAACTAGGTATCGGAAAATACTGCCAACATAAATTATAAATAAAATTATTACATTTAAATTTTGCGTGCTTCACTGTTATATCACACATAAATCCTATATAATATTTGGTCATGGCCAATCTCATATCAGATATGTTTTGAAATATGTACAAATATAGTTTAAAATTTAAAAACTTCCAAATTACGGAAAAACGTATTATAAGGGAGCCTTAAAATACATAACAATATACCACAATTTGAGGCGAAAAGTCCAAATAAATTTCGAAATTTTTAGTTATTTAAAATTTTCTCAGAATTGTGACCTTAATTCAATCCCATTATCAACAATTTCGCAAATATGAAAGTGACTTGAATTCTGTGTATTCAAGTCTAGAAACAGAAATATTTTATCTTTAAACAATCGGCGAATTGTTTTTTACTTTGTTAATCTTTATTTATATATAATTTTAAAAACAAATAAAAAATATAATGTTATATTATAAAAAAATAAGCCTACATTAATTCAATTGTAACTTTATTTTGACGATAATGTATCTTAATAAAGACAGGATTCAGTTAAGAAATACCATTTGTACTGTACTTCTACGAGAAAAACATGAGTAAAATAGTAACTCTAGTATTGCTGTCTAGTTTAATAGGTGCTGGTAAGTAGTCCAGATTGAATAATTTAAAATATAATAATATATTATTTTATTTTAACAATTATTTGCAGTTTATTTGGCAGCACCTAGTTGTAACAAGGAGGTAAAGCTCCCCTTTCCCGAAAACTGTTATCAGTACTATCACTGTGTATATGTAATGTATTGGTGGCAAGCAGTCATCGAAACATGTCCTAGTGGTACTGGATTTTCCAACGTAACTTCTTCATGTAGTGCAACTGTGAACACCACAACGTAATTTTTCAATTTTTAATTATTCTCGCGATTTACGTTGCTGATTATAGGTGCGCTGATTCGTTAGTAACGACGACTACTACTACTACTACTACTGCTGAAACAACGACAACCACTACGGCAATCCCTACAACAACAACGACAACTACTACGCCAGAGCCTACAACAACGCCGACTTCTACACCAAAACCTACAACACCAACAATAGTAGCTACCACAACACCTGATGCACTATTTTGTGGGTAAGTTTGTGTAAAGTTTTAGGTAGTAATTAATAATAATATACTTTATTGTTTCAGTTGTGCTTCATAACATTTTAATTTATTTTTTGCAATATAAATTTGTAAATAAAGTGATTATATTAAAATCAATATTTTATTTCTTCAATGAATTTACAATGTACAATTTTTAAGAAATTTTTATATATACAAAAACAACATTTAAAAAATCAAATTTTTTTCAACTGAGTATAAAACACCCTGTGCCCACGTTTTGTCTATATGGGACAGTTCATTTTATTTAAATGTCCATATGTACAGAACAAATTCAACAATTTTGAACTAAGGTATTGACTTATTAAACAACAAATGATTTATAAATGATGAGAGAAATTTTAAATGGGCCATAGTGTCCTCGAACGTGTTTCTGAAATCATTATATTTTAATACAGAAAGCCTTTGTAAGCCACATGAATTCGTGTGTAGCAACGAAAGATGTATTCAATTTTTTTAATATCCATGTCTTAATTTATAGTTGGCCACCAAATTTTCATTGCTAAAAAAAGCATTATCTTTATAGATGTTTACCTGTGCAAGGAACCTAGATATTTTAAATGCCTCAATAACCGATGCATCAGTACATCATTTGTATGCGATGGCGAAAATGATTGCGAGGATTTTTCAGATGAAAGACTGCGCTTATTTCAAGGTAAGTACTGAAAATAAGGCTGATGTCAATTAACGAGTAATATACTCTTCATTTCCAGTTAACATACGAGAGTAATCAGACCTGCGCGACGAACGTATTTGCGATGGCAATGATGATTGCATTGATAACAGTGATGAAAAAACTGTGATATGTATCAATGAACTATCGTAAATCGTCATTTACTATTACATTTAAATCTTGCGTGCTTCACTGTTATATCACACATAAATCCTATATAATATTTGGTCATGGACAAACTCATATCAGATATTAAATATATGTTTTGAAATATGTACAAATATTTGTTTAAAATTTAAAAACTTCCATATTACGGAAAAATGTATGTAGAAGGGAGCTTTAAAATGCACAACAATATACCACAATTTGATGCGAAAAGTTATTTTAGTTATTTAAAATCTTCTCAGAATCCTGTCCTTACCTTGATTCAATTCCAATATCAACAATTTTGAAAAATGACTTATATTCTGTGTATTCAATTATAGAAACAGAAATATTTTATCTTTAAACAATTGGCGAATTGATTTTTACTTTGTTAATCTTTATTTATATATAATTTTAAAAACAAACAATATAAAGTTACATTATAAAAAAGAAGTCTGCATTAATTCAATTATAACTTTATTTTGACGATAAAGTGTCTTAATGAAGACATGATTCACTTAAGAAATACCATTTGTACTGTATTTCTACGAGAAAAACATGAGTAAATTAATAACTATAGTATTATTTTCTAGTTTAACAGGTGCTAGTAAGTAGTTTATATTGAATAATATAAAATATAATAATATATTAATTTATTTTAACAATTATTTCCAGTTTATTTGGCTGCACCTAATTGCAATAAAGAAGTAAAGCTCCCCTTTCCGGATAAATGTTACCAGTACTATCACTGTGTATATGTAATTAATGTATTGGTGGGAAGCAGTTATCGAAACATGTCCTAGTGGTATAGGATTCTCGAATGTAACTCTGACGAATAAGGTGGATGAGGGAAGCAAGTGGGGCCTTAAATCGATGCTATTGTGTGTGCCGGCGCATTGTCTCTCAAAAACATGTCTTCATGTCAGGTCATTTCGGAGCGATTTCGGACTTCAATTGCTCCAATAATGCCCAGTAATACTCGCTGTTGATGGTTTTTCCTTTTTCGAGGTAGTCCACGAAGAGTATGCCATGACAATCTCACCGGAGGGTCTGCCGCTATGGACTTCATCGGCAGTGGAGAGTTTTCGGCTACCATGAAACTCTCGAAGCCAATATTTCAGAGAGCGAAAATCATGATGCCAAACACGTAACCGAAAATCAGTTGTCAAAACAAAACTAACTAACAAACTGTATCGCGCTGAAATTTGACATGTCAACCTAAATATGAAGGCATCATAATTAATTTTCGGCCAACCTGTTATGCCAGAGCAACTTCTATACCAAAGCCTACAACAACGCCTTCTTCTACACCAATACCTACAACAGTCCTTAACACATCACCAGCTTCAAGTAGTAAAGCGCCTGACATAAATTTGTGGGCAACTTTGTGTAAAGTTTTAAGTAGTAATTAATATTATTATTATTATTTACTTTATTGTTTCAGATGTTATTTACTTTATTGTTTCAGATGGTCTTCATAAGATTGTAATTTATTTTTTACTACATTATAAATATGTAAATAAATTGATTATATTAAAATTAATATTTTATTTATTTCGCACTTCATTTATCACAAAATATCCCATCGCAAAGAACTTGAAGCAAGTTGTAGGAATAAAGTATGATGGTCACCACATTTACTAGACCGATATTTTCTCTGAACATGATAATAGCGTTAGAAGTGTTAAGGATGGGTCTAAGAGAGAAGTAAGAAAATTATTTTTGCAATTGCTGTACTAAAAATTATTAATAATTAATTTCAGTTGCTTATCACTGCCGGACTGGGTCTTCCAGAAGTTCTGCCACAGATTGGGTCACAGGGAATACCTATTTTAAAGATGCAGAGAAAAAACACATTGGGATATCGTAAAACCTCGAGCGATTCAATATTTTATTTATTTACCCATACAGTATCAAATTGTTCGCACTTCATTTATCACAAAATATATATAAATAAATTTAAGTATGGATAATATTGACTCATTAGTATTATCCATTTATTATCATAGTGAGCTTTAATATTCTATTCAGTTTACATTCTTGTCTTCAAAGAATTTAATTTTGTTTAGTGCTGTATGTACAATTTTTAATAAATTTTTTATGCAAACAAAAACATCATTTAAAAAAATCAAATTGATTTCAACTGAATGTAAAACACCCAGTTCCCACGTTTTGCCTATGTGGGACGGTTCATTTTATTTAAATGTCCATATGTACAGAACAAATTCAACTATTTTAAATTAAGGTAATGACTTATTATTAAACAACAAATGATTTATTAATGATTAGAGAAATTTCAGATGTATATACCAATCATTTTATTTGGGGCCATAGTGTCCTCGAACGCGTTCCTGGAATCATTATTTTTTAGAACAGAAAGCCTTTGTAAGCCACATGAATTCGTGTGTAACAATGGAAAATGTATCCCAGAGTCGAAACGATGCGACAGCAGTAACGACTGTCTCGACTTTTCGGATGAGGAAGACTGTGGTAAGCATTTTTTATGTATCTTTTTCATGTTCAATTTTTTTAATATTCGTGTGTTAATTTATAGTTGACCACTGTTAAAATTTTCATTGCTAAAAAAGCATTATCTTTATAGATGTTTACCTATGCAAGGAACCTAGATATTTTAAATGCCTCAATAACCGATGCATCAGCAAATCGTTTGTATGCGATGGCGAAAATGATTGCGAGGATTTTTCAGATGAAAAAGACTGCGCTAATTTCAAGGTAAGTACTGAAAATAACGTTGATGGCAATTAACAAGTAACATACTCTTCCTTTCCAGCTAACATACGAGAGTAATCAGACCTGCGCGAAGGGTGAATGGCAATGTAAAGATAAATTATGTATAGCCGAAGAATGGGTATGCAATGGCGAAGACGATTGTCTCGATGGTTCCGATGAGACGATAGGTTGTAGCTTACACATCGACTGTGATGGTTTTAAATGTAACAATGGTCATTGCATCCCCAACGAATGGGTTTGCGACGGCAATGATGATTGCATTGATAACAGTGATGAAAAAGACTGTGGTATGTATCAACGAACTATCATTAGCCACAAAATCGTAAAATTTGACGTTGTTTTAGATTTGCATGTGGATTTAAAGCAATGCACTTTGGATCACGACAAGTTCTTGTGCTCAGATAAAAAGAAATGTATAGACACGCGTTTAGTGTGCGACGGTAAGGCGGATTGTTCAGACAGATCGGACGAAAGCAATAACTGTGCGAAAGGTCCGAATTGCACCACTCTCCATTGCGAGCACAAATGCGTCCTTCTTCCAACTGGTCCGAAGTGCATTTGTCCCAAAGGCTACAATACCGTTGATGAAAAGCACTGTGAGGATATTAACGAGTGCGAAATATATGGTTTGTTTGAAAAATTATTAATAGAAATTAACATTCTCATAATGTTTTTAAAGGTATTTGCGATCAGAAGTGTCGGAACACAGACGGGTCTTACGAGTGCTATTGTGATGATAGGTACACACTGGACAGTGATAAAAAAACGTGCATTGCCAATGGAGGCGAGGCAATGATGGTTTTCAGTTCCAAAACTGAAATAAGAGCAATAACTCTGAAGACCGAAATTTACTTTCCCATCGCAAAGAACTTGAAGCAAGTTGTAGGAGTAAAGTATGACGGTCATCATATTTACTGGACCGATATTTTCTCTGAACATGAAAGTATCGTTAGAAGTATTGAGGATGGGTCTGAGAGAGAAGTAAGAAAATTATTTTTGTAATCGCTGTACTGAAAATTAACTATCTTAATTAATTCCAGTTGCTTATCACTGCCGGGCTGGGCCTTCCAGAAGATCTGGCAATAGATTGGGTCACAGGAAATATCTATTTCACAGATGCAGAGAAAAAACACATTGGTGTATGCTCCAATGACGGATCACATTGTACGGTTTTAGTTAATTCAGATATCGAAAAACCCCGAGCGATTTGCCTTAACATAGCCGAAGGGTACGACAAACACTTGTTTATCACAAACAAACGTCTGTAATATAAATTATTTTAGTGAAATGTATTGGACCGACTGGGGTCATACTGCCAAAATCGCTGTATCAAGTATGGACGGTTCAAAAGACAGGCCATTCGTTACGAATAATATTCACTGGCCTAACGGAATAACTTTGGATGAACCAAACGGAAGAATCTATTGGACAGATGCAAAGATTTTAACTTTAGAAAGCATCAGACTTGATGGAACAGATAGAAGGGTAAATAACATGTGTTTACTACAAAACTAAAGTAACTTCCATTTTTTATCCAGGTAATTCTTAAAGATGTCATTAAACACCCCTACGCGATTGCCGTGTTCGAAGACCGGATCTTCTGGTCCGACTGGGCAACACACTCAATCCAATACTGCAACAAATTCACCGGTAAAAACCATACGACTCTGGTAAAAGAAAACAGAGAGTTTATTTACGGATTGAGCATCTACCACAGCGCAATGAGATCTAGAATGGACAATCCTTGTTCCATGTCTTTCTGCTCGGATATTTGTCTTCTCTCAGGCAAAGGGTACAAATGTGCTTGTGGACAAAATAGACAACTGAGCAGCGACAAACACTCTTGTAAACGTAAGCATGTAACTTATAATGTGTCACAGCACAAAATATGACAATAATTGATTGTAGCTACAAAACGAACGCAGATGCTCATTTTGGGTGCACGCGACGTTTTGGTTTCAATTGAACATCAAACGTTAGGGAAGCATGATATTTCTGAGCTGATATCGGATGTTAAAAATGTTGGAGCTCTTGCGTACAATTCAATTACTAACACCTTGTACGTTAGCGATTTGTCAATTAAAAAAATTGTTGCTATCAACTTGGTGGATCGAGAAAAGACAGTCATGTCCATCGATGGTTTAGGCAAAATTACTTGTATGGATTTTGGTAAGTGTTTATGCTGTACCTGTTGGAGTCTTCCTAATATTTCAATTTCAGATAATTTGGGCAACAACTTATACATCTGCGACGAAGAAAGAGGAGCCGTTGAAGTAATCAATTTATCTACCATGACATCAACTGTTATTCTACATGACCTCAATGGAGAAATTCCTGAATCTATAGCCCTTGTTCCAGAAGAAGGGTATATTTATTAAGCTAATATTTACTTATCAAATAACTGTTTTACATTTTTTTTCCAGTGTGATGTTCATTTCCTTCAAAAGAAGTCAATACCGAACATCTCACATAGATCGATTACTGATGGATGGAACTGGTAGAACTCACGCCATCGATTCAGGTCTCATCGGTCCTGTAAGGCTTACATTCGACTATGGTTACTATAGAGTGTTCTGGACCGACGCAGGCACAGGAAAAATTGAGAGCACCAGTGTAGATGGTAAAATATTCGAGAAATGTGTTTATTTAAAATTAGACATATTATTTTTACAGGGGACGACAGACATGGCTTCAGATCTTTATCTTCTTCTCCAATTAGTATTGCAACAACAGATGTGGACATCTTCTGGGTGAATCAGTTTTCTAGAAGAGTTTATTGGGCTGCCCGAAATGCTACAACAACGGCAAACAAAAAGATCACTCTAGGTAAGGGATTTTAATTTGAAATTTATGGTACTCTAACTGCTGTTTACTTAATAAATTTGAGTCGAAGGAAGGAATATATTTAATCAAGAAAAAACTGATTTTCAGATATTCCTGATGATGTTGAATATTTGCACATCATCTCTGCCAGTCCTAAGACAGTAGGAACAAGCAGTTGCCGTTTAAATAATGGCAATTGTTCCCACATTTGTTTGCTCTCCCACAAATCATATACTTGTGCCTGCCCTGTTGGAATGTCACTTGGCACCGATCATAAAACTTGCATAACAAGAGCCCATTGTGACTCTAAGGAATTTATGTGCCATCAATCTAACAAGTGCATATTGAACAGTCTTGTTTGCAATGGTCACAACGATTGTCCGCTTGGCGAAGATGAAATTGATTGTTTGAAACCCCACCACTGTACTCTGGGACAGTTTCAGTGTAATAACGGTAAGTAGCACAATTGATTACGATATCTGATTGATAAAACTATATTTTTCTTCAGGACAATGCATTAGCGAACATCTCAGGTGCGATTCTCAGTACGATTGCACCGATAGGTCAGACGAAAACAATTGTACAGGCATCGTTCAAAAATGTCCACCAGACCAATTTTCTTGCGACAACGGTAATTGCATTGCAAACAGATTCATATGCGATGGTGTTCAGGATTGTTTAGATGCAAGCGATGAACGAAGCTGTCCTTCTGCCAGTTGCGAAGCTAATCAGTTCAGGTGTGTGAATTTTGTTAGGATAATAAAGCATTTTTTATTTATATAGAAACAACAAAACATCAATTTAATTTATGGTATTTTGCCAGATGTAACTCTGGATCTTGCATACCAAAATCTTGGGAATGTGATCACGAATTCGACTGTGTAGACTTTTCCGACGAACATTCTGGATGTGGTAAGAAACTTTATTTATCTACTAAGTCCCTTCTCAAATCTCTCAGTAATCACTGCTCAATAATTACCCAGTTCGTTATAAAAAATAACAATTATCACAAATGTATTTTGATTATTTTACTAAAAATAAATGTTAACTATTATTATTATTATTATTGTTAGTTACATACACAAAACGTAAAGTACATTTGAATGTGATATTTTTTGACCAACCATTGGTTGATAATTTAGCCACTTTCACCCAAATAAAACAAATGAATGTAATAAGTTTCTATATTTTTACTGCAAACTAAGTACAAATAAGATCTTATTAAAAATTGTTTGTTTTTTTTCCATATAGCATCACTCACTTGCGCCCCTCACATGTTCACTTGTACGAACGGCAAATGCATAGACAGCAAACTAGTCTGCGACAACTCAGACAACTGCGGCGACAATTCGGACGAAGAACTCTGCCTCCAACCGGAACTAGCCTGCGGTTTGGATGGGTTCGCGTGCGCCTCGAACACCTCAATATGTTTGCCGAATGCCGCCCGCTGCAACGGTACATCGGAGTGTCCACAACACGAGGACGAGAAGAATTGCAGCAATTGCAACGTCGATGAGTTCAGTTGCAAGAACGGAAAGTGCATATCCGTACAATGGACCTGCGACAAGATTGACGATTGTGGCGACAATTCAGACGAGGCCCCGGAAATGTGTAAGGATCATCCAGAATTTGCCAGTCACGCGATACATGTGCATTGCGACAACGGATTCAGGTGAGGACCGGACGGTTTACATTTTAATTTCGTTGTACACATTTCGGTGTTTTAGATGCAAATCTGGAGATTGTATTGATCCGAAATTAGTGTGCAATGGAAAACATGATTGTTACGACGGCTCAGACGAAAATGGGCTTTGCTCGAAGTCCTGTACAGGCAACTTGAATCCGTGTTCCCAGGAATGCGTAAAAACACCGCAAGGTCCCACCTGCAAGTGCAGGGATGGTTTTCAACTAATGGGAGATTCACGCACATGCAGTGATATCAATGAGTGTAATCTAGATCCTCCAGTTTGTAGTCAATTGTGCCATAACAACGACGGAGATTACAACTGCGATTGTTTCGATGGATTCATCCTCAGGTTTGTAAACGAATACTCATTTTGGTCTCATTTATAACTTGATATGTTGCTTTTAGGCCTGATAAAAAATCGTGTAAGGCAATTGGAAGTCCAATGTCTATGGTATACGCATCTTATAACCAACTAAGAATGTTGAGTCAACAATCGAACAGTCTCAACATAATCTACGCAGATGAAACCCCGAAAATTACAGGATTGGATCTTACTGTAGATCAGTATGTTTACTTCAGCATCGAAACCGCAGGTACTATTCACCGCATCAACACGGTCACTAAAAAACGAGAATACATGGAACATATCGGACAGCCTCAGAAACTGGCTGTAGATTGGGCTACAAACAATGTGTATTATGTCAATGCCGAATCTGAATCTAGGGCAATTAGCGTTTGCAATTTCGACAAGAAAATGTGTAACACACTCATTAACACAGACGTGCACAGACAAGTGTCTGCAATAGCTGTGGATTCTCTCAACAAGTACCTGTTTTATTCTATAACTAGTTGGTGGATTTTCAACTCACCCAGCTTCATTATTTATAAGACCAATTTGGATGGCACAGGAAAACAGGAATTGGTACCGAGTACACCAGGTAAGGC
Organism: Aethina tumida; assembly: GCF_024364675.1. Lineage (NCBI taxonomy): Eukaryota > Metazoa > Arthropoda > Insecta > Coleoptera > Nitidulidae > Aethina > Aethina tumida. The sequence goes on along the minus strand of NC_065435.1, from coordinate 57,389,595 downwards.
TGTCCTTAATTATTTACCCATTTATTTAACTTATTTCATGATTTGCTTAGGATTCATTACTGGTTTGACCTACGACTTGAACAAGAAGGTCTTGTACTACGTAGATCAGCGGAACAACCAAATACGCAGCATCAATTATGACGGCACGAAGAACACGGCAGTCTTCTCAAATCTCACTCACCCAGTTTCGATCAAGTTCTTCGAAAATCATATTTACTACTCCAGTCAAGGAGGATTCATGAGTAAATGCCAGTTATTTGAGAAACGAACTTGCGACACCCACAAATTGCAGAGTCAATCTATTGATTTGTTCGCCTTAAATCAGAAGTCCCTACAACCAAACGTGGAAGATGCGTGTCGTAACAATACATGCACCTACTTATGTGTACCGGGCGTAGCACGTTACAAATGCGTGTGCAGCGATGGTACTTTCGTTTCACCGATGGAAAAATGTCTGAACAAAGAGGTAAGATTGTGCACAGATAAAATTATTTTATACTCATCTATTTTTACGTGTAGGTGGATTCATCTTATCACAAAGTACATGCGGTGCAAATGCAAGACAATGGTAAAAGCAAAAGTCACGCGGGAGCGATTGTGACAGCGGTGCTGGTACCGTTGTGTTTGATTGCTTTCGGATTCTGTATTTATGTCCTTGTTAAAAGAAGAAATATGGACAATTTTAATATCAGTATAAGATTTCATAATCCGGGTTACGGACAGGGGGACGATTGGGACAAAGCCATTTTGAAACCTGGTCAACATGAGTATGTAAACCCACAATGTCCGGCGACAGGAATGAAAGACCTGGATAACGAAATTTAAAATTAACTTTCATATATACAAAGTTTGTTTGTAAATGATGTGCTGTCTTTAAATGTTTTATGTAAAACCATATTTTAATTGAACTTTTTTATTTAGATTTATATATTTTATTTATTAAATTATTGAAGTATGAATATCTGCGGTATTTAATATATGTTTTAATTATTATTTAGACGTTTCTTTTTAAGTCCTTTTAATTATTGAAGTATCGTCAGATTATTAGTTATTATTGTACCAACAAAATGTTAAATATTTTAGCCATATTTCCTCTGATAAGGGATGGACTTCTCATTAATCTTCTAAAATGTAAAAGTATGTAAAATGTAATAACAATAATTAGTTGTATGTAATCTGTTTCTTGCAGTTGGCGTACTGCATTAGGTGCTTACTGAAACTCCGTTACTAAGGTTGTCTAAAGCACCTCTACACTGGCACTTCGTGAAACATTAAACCTCTCATCCATTTCAATTTGCCTTAATTAATTATAATTAACGAAAAAAGCAATATCCCGTGAGACATGTTTAGAAATAGACCAGCCATTAAACTATGAAGAATCGACCATTAGGAAAGCGTTATGCAATAAACTTCATCAATAAAATTCAACATCTGTTGGTCTAGAAATTTGAAAAAAACGATTTTTTTATGTAATCAAAGCTCATTTAAAAATATGTCCTCAAGAGGATTTTTCAAAATTCAAATTATTTTCGGACATTTGGCCATTTTAGTGTCGTGGTGTCCTAACCGTCTCGGCTTGAATGAATCGAACAAAAGACAATAGGGATAGTCTCCGTATATCTGCGATCATGTTGAGTATTTTGTGTTATAATTTTTCATAGTAAAATGGATCGAAGTCAAGTGATGAAGAAATGATTATCGAAAATAGTTACGGCTAGTGTTTTGGAGTTTTTCAGCGATTTCTTCTTTAGTTATGTTGTACTACATGCAAGAAAGAAATTAAATTTTCTCGAACTGCTCATCGTGGACTAGACTTCAAATTTGTATTACAATGCAGTTGCGAAAGTATACGATATATAACATCATCTCCATTCGTCAATAAATTTTTTGAAGTAGAGGAATGATATTTGTTATGCGGATTTTGGGAGTTGGAAGATAAGGAATAAATATCTTCTGCAGTATGATGGATATTTGTCAAGGAATATCAATCAGTACATACTACAATTGTCTTGAAAACGTGCATCCGGCGGCATATCAGTTTATTATTTCCAAAACTGTTATTGTAAAATAATGGATAGTAAGAATATTATTTGTCTTTTCCTTTTTGCATTTAAAATTCATACCTCTAGACCAGAATACACCCTTAAATGAAAATAATGCATCATGAATGTAACTGACTACTCACTTGTTGACTAATGTAATGAAAAACTTACTTAAACTAGCTCTTTAGTTCCTAGAAAATTAGAAAATGCGTTCTGTTTCTTCATGAGAACGTAAAACCACATGTCGTATTAGAGGACTAAAGGAACCTTTAAAATGATAAATCTTCTATATCGTCTACAATATAGTCCCGATATTTATTCACGGAACTATTTGTTTAATTAGGAGGTCATGTGCCATAAACTTGCTTGGCAATATATTATTGTTGAATAAAGTTTAAATTAAAAAAAAATAAATTCATAAGTAAATTACTTATTTTGATATTTAGTACTTAAATAATACTTAACAAGAAAAATAAACAAAAGCTCTTAGGATAAAACAGTTCTTTAATAGTCATATATTTATATATGTATAGCCTAATATAATAGTACGTACATTTTTGGCATTTTATTATTAAGTCAATCTAAGTAAACAGTTACTTATGGTTTTCTAGTACAATAATTGTATACATAATTGATTAAAAAATATTATTTTGAAACTATGTACAATACAGCAAACTTCAAACAAAGGTGCATAGTGAAGAACAGAGTATAACAGGACAAGTTAGATACTTCAACAATTCTTAAAATTACTGAAACATGTACCTCCCAGTTTATAGAATAATAAAACAAGTCAAATAAAACAAAACAACAAAAATAAGATCATCAAATTACAAAATATAACTAAACCAATTTGATTCAAAAACGGGCACATTATTAACTAAAATATCTATGATTCCTAATTATATATACATAATACAATTGAAATTATCACATATCACTATTTTCCGAACTATATTCTACGAAAAACATAGTTCAGGCCGATTAAAACTACTCTTGATAAGAATCTCACTCAAGATTATTCGTTTCGCCGAAAAATTAATCGGACACGATCGGCATTAAAGATTCGTTTGAGAAGACGGAGATTCTCCGGCATCTACATTCACATTGCCGCTAATTGTTGTTACGTGATTGCCGATATTCAGGGCAGCAACTTTCGCCCGCTGATACGCGCTCAACGTGTTCTGTCCCAAAAACCTAAAAATCACATTAAATTAAGCAATCACTTAAGCATTCATTAAAACATTACTAACTTGATGCAAATGTAAATCATGAGTAGTGCAACACTTGCACTGAGCATACGTATGTAGTTGTTGTCGTAGAGTTGGATGATAATCCAAGCAACAGCAACGACCATACAGAGGCAGGTGACAATGAAGGCGGTGCTGCCCCAATGTTGGTAAGTGAATCCCCTGTCCCATTCAACTTTGGTGGTACTGCAAATGTCGTACTCGTAATTGCAGACCTTGCACCGCAATGGGCCAGAAGTGGATGACGAGCTCTCCATTAGCCACCTAACGAAGGAGTAAAAAATGCATTTATACTTTTCTACAAAATAAGCACATAATAATTTAATTTATTTTTGTACATTAGTATAGAAGTATTAAGTAATTACTGCTGGAAAACAATGAGCAGGAAAATATCTTAATTATAAAACCTAATGAGAACCCTAATGCAAGAGATATCACATACTATCAACAGAATTTACATCAATTTAACATTATGAAATAAGTTGATTACATTGAATTGAATATATGTATTTTCGGTTGATTTATACAAAATGTAGATACGATTAGACCAAAGGTGTATAGTATATATCTGAACAAATGATTTTTGAAATTTAAATTTAAGGATTGTATTAACTTCATTATTAGACGGTTTTGAAAATGTCAAGTGTTATGGCCATATAATTCTATTTAATGTTTTTATCGTTATTATCAGTTTACTACTATTGATTCATAATCCATTCTAAAAATTAATATTTCTTATTCTACAAAATGTTAAATATATTTTTGTGAGTTGAACTAGTCATAAATATAGCAACATTAATTTTAAAAGGAATTTTTTTGATTAAATAAATGAGTAACATTTCATTTAATATTAATTCTTTGAATGATATATTGTTTTATAATTTCAGCACATATACGAAGTATAAATTCGGCCATTCTCTAAATATATAACATGCATATTTTAGACTCCAATTCGTTCCCACGTTTACACACATTTAAATTGTTGCCCTGTTTCTCTTTTGATTTATTTAAATGTAAATGTTTACTTATTTCTCTCGAACTAGGCTGAATTATAATTTTTCTTACAACACATGATACAGTTTGACTTCAACCCATTATTAATAATAATATATTATTAATTATAATAAGCAAAAAGCTGATGGTAAATAATCGACTTAATAAACACGGCTCATTGAAATTCATTTTGGATCAAAGAAGAAAAAAAAACGTACGCAGTTCATTAAAGAATAAAATTAAATTTCATCGTTTCACAGTGGACATAACAGTAACAGAAAAAACAAGAAATATAAACTGGAATCTAATTCAAGTAATATAGCTCATGTTTTAATAAATTTTGATAAGTTGCTATAATTCTGGTCACTACTGTTTCAGAAACATATTGTATATATGTATATATACCTTCGTAAACAATCGTGATGGACGCTGGAGACGTCTCCGGTACAGGCACATGGTTGTATCAGCTGGTCCGTTTTGTCAGAATCGTAGCATATCCAGCATTCCCGCTTGTCCAAAACAACCTCTTCTTCGTTTTCGACCGACTGCTTGTTGACGTCGGCCAGAGCGGCGTCCGCGCCCATTTGATGGTCTAGTTTCGTCAGAAGCTTCCTCGGATTGAGAATCCATAATTCAGAGGGCTGCATGCAATTCCAAAGTACGGCCGGGAACCATACGGCAACACCGATCTCCGCCACCCGGAAGATCACGTCGTGCAAATTTCGTGAGTTTATCGGAACCTAAACAAAAAACGAACCAGTTAACGGTCGGCCGAATTTGTTTGCTAACATTTTATATACCTTGGTCTTCCAAAACTCAGACAACGTCTCTGAAAACAGGAATCCAACGACCGTGATCAGCATCAACGCCTGACTGATAAGTCCTATTCGGGACTGATGTAACTGCGATAAGTTTATCTGAGGTCGCAACTCGTTGCTATTGTCGTTCTGAAGCGGTTCAGCTTCGTGCGAATTTCTGGTAAGTTGGAACGGTTGCGTTACGAAACGACCTCTTACCTACACAAGAAAACAACTTGAGCACACCAATGGTTAAGGTTAACGTGTTCTTACCTTAAAGTAAACCTCTACGCCATAGATCAAGAAGAATATAACAACGATGAACATTAAAACAGCGTAACATCCGTTGAACAGATGTTTGAATAAACTTGGATCATCGGCCGGTGGTTTCGCCAATGAATTGGTAATAAATTCAGCTAACAATAAGCTATAACTTATAACGTTGAATGTGAGAAATCCCAAAAAACTTTTTGATAAGAACTGAGGTTTCTCCCAATAGATCCTCTCTAAATGAAAAACCTGCAAATGAAATTATCAGACGTTAAAAAATCATAATTGCAATGCGTACTTACGAATAACGCAATATTAAAAAATTATAAAATGTGCATGGTATCACATAACAAGTTTATCAGTAACTAACTTTAGATACGTTGACAACAGATACTGGCCACCTAAGTGTAATTTTTATATTTATTTGTTACGATTTCAACCTGCTTTGTTTACATATTAAATCAATAACAATTAAATAATCCAAAAATAGTTTAAGTGATACATTAAACCATCTACAGACTTATCAATGATAAAACCTTGGATGTGTTTAATTTTCGCAAGTTGATACTGTTGAAGATTAGTGTTTTAAATAATCAAGTCAATGAATAAATTATTATAATAACAGGGAATAAATAATTTATTGTGAATAAATTATAAACTGAGGAAAACAAATTTTCACATTACTCACATTACAAATCAGTTTAATAGCAATATGTGCATTGAATAACAAATGTGAGTAACAGTTTTATTGAAAAGATAATTTTTTCTCGAAATAACACACTTATAAAAGATAAAAATGTTTACTAGAACATGTGTTTAAAATTATTAATAAACATTATGATAACACAGGGTACTTACCTCTGCCCAAAAGCAAACTATCAAAGAAGCACTGGACATCAACAGTGGATAGTATGATGACAATAAACCAGCTGACCATCCATATTTAAAAGAATCCTGTAAAAAGATCAATGTATCTACCCATAAACAATTCTAACGATTTTCTAATAAGAGTTTTAAAACTTTACAAAGGGAACTATGTAGATATAAAAATGTAATATCAGAGCAACTTTTCTTATATTGTTAAAAATATTAATGTGACTATAAAACTGTTGTGTGCTCCCATGGAAATATATTACTATAAATAGCGTAGATACTATACGATAACAAAATATTTGTTGCTGTAACAAAACAATTCAATGTGTGGCAGGAACATTGAATTTTTGAATTGAAATAAAATATTCATAACTGTATAGGACATATTTTCAAAGGTAGTCCAACAAGAGTCTATCAAGTTTAACTGTGAAACATATACATTTATATTTATACTTTAATAATCATTATTGTATTTGAATTGAAAGCTATTACAAAATTCTACAAACTTAGAATTAATTAAATCATAATTGGAAATTGGGCATTAGATAGAAACAGTACAAAGTTTAAGATACTTAAATTACATAAATTATAATTAATTTCTAAACTTAATGGACAAACATGTGAAATGTCACATATTATGATATGAAATTTTGATATATACCACATTTAGTTTAGATGAATAATATGTAATAATATTTTAATGTCTTAAATTAAATTATACTAGTTTATGATAATTTGAATTATTTCCTTCCAAAAATTATTATTAGTGGCTTAATGATATATTTATATATTTATTTGGTTTTTGTTCATGTTTATGTAAAATATTTAGCAAAATATGTATTCATTTTGACAAAACAAATTTAATTAAAAACAAGGAAAATTTGTTACGACTTTTAAAGTAATTCACAAGATAATGTTGATTGTTTGATAAGATAAATTAACATTAAGCAAATTAACCACATTTAAAAGTATCTTAAACAACAAACAACTTACCGGAGAAATAAAATATGCACCCCGAATAACACTGGCCAAAAACGAGGCGAAATAAATGAACTTCTGATTGGTTATCTTGCATGCCCGCAGAAATGTGGGAGCCTTGAGTCTCTGGTACTCGCATATGATGCACATGACCAGCTGCACAGCACACACGAATCCGATGAAGAGGAACACACCGCCGATGCCCGCGTGATAGGGCAGATTGGGGCCATCGCACAGCTCGCCCGTGAAACGTATCTCGCACATACACGTACCATTGTGACATTCACCCCTTCCTGAGCAATCCCTTGTGCAAGAAGAGCCAAGTCCGGACATTAGAAGCAAATGACGTATCATTCCTGGTGATTCAGAAGACCTGCAGCATCCAAATTAGACTTTGTTGTTATGATAAATAAACAAAGAACGACCTCAAGAAATGGTTGTACCTGACGTTGGTGCGAATGTTGCTGGCTGACAGGCGGTTGATTTAGTTTCGATCGAACGCTTGGACATGGAACGCACACCGCATTATTTAAAATCGCGTGGCGGACACCACATAAATTGGATAATCCAGAGATAACAGCAAAAAATTTTCTAATTGACTTTCACAGATGTAACTCGAAGTTGGCCACGTTTCCCCTAACAGTCTTACCATATGGTGTCAGTGTTGCCAACGACGTGTGCGATTTGAAATATTTACTCTCGAAACTGTTTCGTTTATTGCTTTTATTTGCCGATTAGCGATGCCAAGTAAATTATTAACCCGTGTATTATTTAAAATTGGGGATGTATTTGCCTGTTTTCAGTAAATTGGTGCATCTTTTATGGGATGTTTAATGGATCTGTGCACAGATAGGTTTCCCGTTCTGAGCTCGTGGGGGATTTTAAAGAAGTTAAAAGTTACTGAATATGGGGGGTATTGTGCTGTCATTTTTCAGACAGCTATCTTCACCACAATAGATGCAGTTTCTCTTGCTTCTGTTATGTTGTGCGCGTCCCTGTTTTGGCGGAAAACGCTTTAATCTCGTTGATAAACTGAATTTATCGGTGTGATTGGGCTAATATAATTATGCACTGACTGTGGATTTCTTCTAATGCCTTCACTAGGATTTTATTTGAAGCATACATAGACTGTTATATTCAACTGACTTCATCGGTAGCGTATTTGATGCTCAGGTAAATATCGTTGTTTATAACAAAATATTGACAACCTAAGCTTACTTGTGATATTGTTGATCGTTATGTGCGGTAAAATGTATGGGTATGAATCGTAGTGTGCTGTTTACAATGTTTTGTTTGACACTTCAATGTTGAGGCAGGTTGCTATAAGGAAAGTGTGGTAATCATTGTTATCAAATATACGTAAAATAGCACATTTGGCTCTTGTAGATCTTCCATAATTTGATCAAATGATGATTATAATTATCAGATTTTATCGCAGAGGTATGAAAACGTCTATGTATTCACTGAATTTGTACACTGAATTTCATTATTTAGGGCTCATTGGTAAATGTTGTTACTCTTTATTGAATGTTAAGATCATCAAAGTAATACTATGCTTTACACACTAGTTTCATTAGTCAAAAAAGTTATATGTATATGTGACTACTTATATACCAAATATTAAGTAAGTATGCTTATTACATTCAAAATTAAGTGCCCAAAATATACATAATAAACACTATAGTAGATGGGAGACACATTTAAAATTTCAATCTACTTGTATCAGTGACAGTTAACATATAAATCAACATTGAAACGAAAAGTACTTTATTTAAATTATATTTCAATTTCAGAATCAAAAATGGCTGAGATAGTGTATCCAGCAGGATGCAGACCCATAAGCGAGGACTTGGGCCCAGACGAGCTGATCCGCCGTCTGAAGACGTTGGCCCATACATTGCAGGCCATGGGTCAAGACGATGGAGCATACAGACAGTACATACCACTCTCCCTGCACCTGGCTCAGGAACAGTTCCTGTCGCATCCGTCGCGTGACGTTCAGTTGCTGATCGCCTGTTGCATTGCAGACGTTCTCAGAGTATACGCTCCTGAGGCTCCATACAAGGATCCCGAACAGGTAAAGACTATCTTTTTGTTTTTGATTACGCAGCTGTCGGGACTGAAGGACCCCAAAGATGCTGCGTTCAAAAGATACTTTTACTTGTTGGAGAATTTGGCTTACGTGAAGTCCTTCAATATGTGCTTCGAATTGCAAGATTGTCAAGAGATATTCTGCAATCTGTTTCAATTGATGTTTAAAATTGTTAACGATGAGCACTCCGGACGTGTTAAAAGTTTTATGCTTGACGTATTGTGTCCACTTATTACCGAGAGTGATATGGTGGGCAATGATTTACTTGACATAATATTAATGAATATTGTGGAGCCATGCAAGTCGCAGAAGAAAAACGCCTATTTCCTGGCTAAAGAGCTAATTGTTAAAACTTCAGAAACTTTGGAGCCATACATACAAGCCTTCTTTAATCACGTGCTTATTTTGGGCAAGGAAGATAAAAATTTACAAATCTGTGGCAAAGTATATGACCTTATTTACGAGCTGAATCATATTTGTCCACAAATTTTATTAGCAGTACTGCCACAGTTAGAATGTAAACTAAAAAGTCCACTCGAAGATGAAAGATTGGCTGCTGTGGCGCTGTTGGCTAAAATGTTTAGCGAAAAGGATTCAGAACTTGCTAAACGCCACAGTTCGCTTTGGAGAGCATTCTTAGGCCGGTTCAATGACATTTCTGTGGCCATCCGTACCAAATGCGTCCAGTATTCCATGCACTTCCTGCTAAACCATCCAGATCTAAGAAAGGATATTACTGAGACCCTCAAATTGAGACAGCACGACTCCGAGGAAAACGTCAGATATCAAGTGGTGACGGCCATTGTAACCACCGCAAGGAACGATTTCCAAGTGGTCTCCGATTCTGAGGACTTGCTCGAGTTCGTCAAGGAAAGAACCTTGGACAAGAAGTTTAAAATAAGGAAGGAAGCCATGTCAGGCCTTGCGCTTATTTATAGAAAACATTTAAGCGATCCAGACGTTCCAAACGCTACGAAAAAAGCGGTCACTTGGATCAAAGACAAAATCTTGCATGGATACTACATGGCTGGCATGGAAGACAGGCTGTTAGTAGAGAGATTGCTGAACACTTGCTTGGTACCGTACCAGCTTCCTCCGGCCGAACGAATGAAGAAATTGTATCACCTGTTGGGCACCGTGGACGAACACGCAACCAGAGCTTTCATGGAACTGCAAAAGAATCAATTGTGCGTCAGAAAACTTGTACTCGAGTGGTTGGAATTGCACAGAAGGAACGTCAACACGGATCTAACTAAAGAATTGAACATGAAAGTTTTGGCTTTGTCTAAATGCCTGCCGGAACCGGTAAAGGCTCACGAGTTTTTGTCCAATTTTAGTGCACACATGAAACGAGACTCCGCCCTCCTTGAGGCATTCGAAACCGTAGCCAGACCGTCGGTGAGTTGTAAAGAATGCTCCGAAGCAACAGCCGCCGTTTTAAAGAAACTTGGGGCCCCTGTGATGACGAATTTGTATTACAACACAGTCAAAATGTTATTGGAAAGAATAAGCTCGGTTATGATAGATCATTCTGCGATACGACTATTAGTCGGATATGTTGACGACTGCCTGAGAGGTGGAAACACCATCGAAGAAGTAGGACTACATCCAGCGACGGCAGGAGACAGAGGACTCAAATTGTTGATCATGCTGAGTGTCGTCTTCCCCTGTCATTTTATCTACCAGGACGTTTTGGAACAATTGATGACCTTACTGAGTTTGGAAGACGAAACTGTGGCACCAATGGTCCTTGCCGTATTCACGTTCCTTGGAAAATATAAGTGTCTGTGTAAGTACTATTATTTGATTAAAATGTCACTTCTTCACACATTTCTGATTTTTTAATATCATGTGTTGTCTATTAATAAACAAAATTATATTTATCAACTATCAAATTTTACAACTAATATTCAACGATTTGATATTAATAAAATAGAAATGTTTATGATCACATTACTTCCAGTATGTTTATAATTCTTATCCTCTTTATAGTTGTGAAACTCTGTTTTTACTGATATGATAATTGATTTCTGGTTATTATAAACATTATTATCGAATCGATTTTACTTTTCCTACACCGGAGTGTGTTCCTTGGATTTTCTTAAATGGGAATCTAAAATAGTAACAGTAACTTAAAACTTTTAGGGGAGAATAAATATTTGTTTGAATTCTAATAGTAAATTAAATCAATTAAAATGTTCTATCTTATTTGTAGCACTCTTTAGTTCACAAAGAAGTTCCGTTTAATTGAACACATCGAAGAATTTTTATTTTAAATTGATTTACAGACGAAGCATTCCCAGAAATAATGGATTCCTTGGCGCCGATATGCAAGGAATTTAGCCAAACTGGCACCCCGAAGCAAGCCAAAGGAGCTATCCATTGTATATATAAAAATATGCCAGATCTGCACGACAGTCTTTTCCCCAGCATTCTGGAAGCGGTGAAAAACAATTTGTGTCCCGAGTCGCCGCATTACAGAACGGCGATCGTAACACTCGGACACATTGCTTTCAATGTTCCAGAAAAGTACAAAGTCCAGATTAAAAACATAGTGTCCAGAAAGGTAAGTTCTTTGTCTTAAGTGCAGCTTTAGTAACTAACGTAACATGACGTGTGTCCCAGATCGTCAAGGAGCTGTTGGTGAAGGAATCCTCCAAGGAGACCGAATACGAAATGGGTGACGATCCTTGGTGCACGGAGGACGAACTTCCGGAGGAGACCAGATGCAAAGTGGAGGGTCTGAAGGCAATGGCCCGATGGCTTTTGGGTCTCAAACAAGACGCCGCCTCCGCACAGAAAACGTTCCGGATGCTGAACGCTTTCATATTGCATAAGGGTGATTTGTTGCAGTCCGGCAGACTATCGCCCGCCGAAATGTCATGGCTTAGATTGGCAGCTGGCTGCGCCATGTTGAAGGTGTGCGAGCAAAAAGGCGTCGGCGACCAGTACACCGCCGAACAGTTTTACAATCTGTCCCAGCTGATGGTTGACGAGGTAAAGCAAGTACGCGAGACGTTCGCCGCGAAACTGCACAAAGGCTTGAGCAAAGGTTTACCGAACAAGTGTTTGCCGTTGGACTTCATGGGGTAAGTCAAATTTGTTGTCATACAAATCACTTCTGATTACAATTGTGTTACTTATACTACATAACAAACCTGTACCCTGTAGATATTACGCTCTTTCCGGCCGAGAACCTGAAAATCGTCTAAAGACCACGATTCGTAACTACATGACGGCAGACATTAACAAACGTCGGGATTACGTTAAGACGCTAACCATGGGCTCAGGACATATTGATAAAGCGCTTGGTCAGTTGCCCCACATTTTACCAGACTACATGCTGGTGTTCGCGATTCCAATTTTGGCCCACGATCCTCAACTTAAACGCTGGGATGACGTGGAAGAGTTAAAGAAAGCCAAGCAATGTCTGTGGTTCATACTGGAACCGTTGGTCACCAAAACGGAATCGTTCAGTTACGGATTTTACAAGAATTTGATAGAAAAGATGAAGAATCACAAGGATGCTGTCAGACCCGATGATGACTCCATGAATTATGTAAGTTTGTTGAACTTAAATATAGGAATGGAGGTCTAAAAACAAACATATGGTGATTTACAGAAACTTTGGGCATTGTGCGACTTGTCTTCTGGACTGCTATTGACTAGAACGACGAACTACGACTTAAAGGACTTCCCGACGGAAACCCGCGTACCGACAATGTACTTTTTACCACAAGCCGACTTTTTAAATAACAAGGTATTCTTGCCTCCGGAATTGCAGTACCAGCCTAACAAAAAGACGAGCATCACTTTGTCAATGTTGCACCATGAAAGACAAAAGAGGCCCAAACCCAAGAAACCTGAAGCGATTGGAATGGATGTGCAGGTAAAAATTATTTGAAATAACAAAGTCATCAAACTAACCAATGTTTATTTCCACGTAAAAACATATGGAGGGGTTGCTCACTTTAACATTAAATTTAATTTCTTATATCTTTAGACAACTCTTGATTGAGTCACGATGCATTAATAATGGTTATCATGACCGACCAGCGTTAACAGTCTTATATAAAGTGACACACAACTAACAAATTCTCTCTGGCTGTGTGTCATTCTTTTAACGCGTTCAATATCAGTACAGTTTCTTAATGAGTTTAACTCAGAAATACTCAACACATATTATCGATATATGTTTAAATTTAATATTTATAAAATATCTGTTTTATGCTAATTAACTTCCAATGGCATTATTATTTGAAAGTAACTGCGGACAAATGTCTTCAATAGTTGCTTCCTTATAGGCATAAAAGTGAAGGGAGAAGTGTAGATTATAAACCGGTATTAAATATTATCTTAAAAATAGTGGTTTTAACAGGTCGGCAACAGATAACACACATAAAACCCTAATTGCTTGAAAATATGCCTTATTACAAGCAGTCGTGGCAAACAATTATTCAATTAGTGCCATTGAATGTTACTTCACGTAAAATTAAAAATATTATATCGATTGTGATAATTGTCTAATTTGAATTTCACATTAAAATGAGATCAGTGTAGTTACGTTTTGTAGTTCTTGCTGAAGCACTAGTGTGCTTTGTTTTTGAAAGTTTTTATGACTTTCAAGTGAACAACGCCTCAGGTATATTCTATAAAAGAATCATTAATTTCAACACGTGATTAATTTAAATCCACTTAGTGCACGGTGGGATAGAACCCTATGTTTATGGTCAAAATTATTCGGTCTTGGCTGACCTATGATCACATGTATTTTTTAATTGTACCTTATGTCTCAATAAAGTAAACTATTGAAACATTTTTTATTGCTTTAAACAAGTCTGGATTTAGTAGACCTAATTATACATAATCATTACTCTAATATTAATAGGATAATACATTTAAAAATTAATTTATTTATGTATAAAACTGCTACAGTCAGAGAAATATCACACATTAATATTTAATATTAATTAGAAAATGTACATCTCTAAATACAAACAACATTTTATATTTTATTTAGAATTATTTCTACTTAAATGTCAAACGACCGTTTGATAAATTAAATTTTCCACGATTCTTCAGTTAATTGTCACAATTCATCTAGATTTAATGGATTTTGGATTTGTTTTAATCATTCAGGTCTTCAGTTGGATTTAGATTCGAACATTACACAGGCCAATCGACATGATTTTTAACTACTTTTGAACTATTTTGCCACACAACGTAATATATTTGAATGTGCTATTTCTTTGACCAAGAAAAAAGCCATAGAGAATATTAAAATGTCTTATATACTTATGTGACAAAGTTTGAATTAAATCCTTTTATGAAATATTTTAAACAAAATGTTAAATTCTAAATCTTAGGTTGTTTCTCTATCGACAAAAATAATTTTATTTATCTATGATAAATATATAGATCATAACATACGAAGTATGACTATTTAAAAGTTTGAGATTTGTTTGTCATATTACATTGCAATAAATTAACAATTGTTAAGTTATGTTATGATTAATTAATTATTATGAACACTTTAAGTAGGTTGAAATTATATAAAATTTTTTGGGCAGCCTATTTTCAGACCATACTGTCGCACCCTTTATGAAAATTTTAAATTTATTCAAAACAATGTATAATTTTATTTAGTATTTTCTACATCTTTTGTGTTTTTTTGTGTTTTTTGGCCAAAGCTATCCCACTGTGCTGTATAGAGCTTTTAAACCTCTATCCTCTTTAGGTAATTCTGTAACACTTCTGTTTTGTATGTAGCAAACATTTGTTGGTGGAATTGACGCGCAGGTATGTTAAATGTGTAGATAATATCGATGTTTTTTCTGTTCCTTTATTATATTCTTTTTATGATGTCCTTGGAGTGATGAAATTTTTATTTTCAATGCTCCTCTTTATGCATCGAGATACAACGAATGAAATAATCGATACACCAGTCATTAAATTTCTGAGAATTGAAGAAAAGTTTCGTGACATTATCTATAAATTAGTTTTTACTTTTATACGACATGCTCCACATTATGAATTGAAGCGTGTACTATAGACGTTTATATTTTTTTTGTATAAAACAATGTGTTGAAGCATTTATTTTTAGTTGATAAGCATCGTTTCAACCCACAGTGTGCGTCGTATATTTTGAATAGTTACATCTATTCTCAACGTTACTGATTAATTTAAGGGTAAAGCCTAGGGGCATTTGCAGCTTTTTTGTCAGACAATGAATCAGATATACGCACATTAATTTCTTTGATTAAATAGTTACTTTAAAAAAGTTGCCAGTGCGGGGAGCCTCTTAACATCATGCCAATTAAACAAAATAAACCATATACGGTGCTCACGTCGCCTAATTTGTTTTCAGCCTTCCGAGGCCTCCGATACCAAAATACAGCTACCAGGTCTAGAAGACGACATAGACGATCCCCCGTCAAAACGGATCTGCAATCGAATCGAATTGGAAGTGAGCAAATAAGGATGGAGATTCATAATGTACATACAGATGTCAAATACGTAGTGAGTGCGATCTCGAGTGACGGCTTTACGGGAGACGGACCACTGTGCTTTGTTTACTCATAGTCTAACCTTCATTTTACGGATTTGTTTTTGTGTTACAAATTTTTTGAAGGACTTAGCGATTAAGTTGTTTCTGTCACTCTATCAATTATTAAATGTAAATATATAATGCACTATTGACTTACTTTAAGCAGTTTTAATTTTCTTTATTGTTGTAAATTAAATTTTACCAACATTATGTTAATTTGAAGAAAATTTCACACATTTTTACCTAATGATGTCCTTTTCCAAATCTGTAACAGAATTAGGCCCGTATTATTAAATGTTAGTGAATTATTAATCACTCTCTTTTTGATTTTTACATGTACATTAAGCTAGTAATAAACTAGATAATACAACCATCCTTGTAATTTTGTGTGCTTTTTTATACACTCGCGATGTAGGTAAATGATCGCAAACATTTCTACAGCATCCTGATTAGATACGTAAGTAAGTGATAGTGAACAGTTATTTTTTTATCAAGGGATGAGGTATTTTAAATGCTGGTTGGGACTGTTACATCGTATAGTGTTTATTCATTTTAACGAGGATGTTATCCATTTTGCTGAAGCCTCATTTAGTCAACATATTATTCAAATAACTAAAATGATTGGGATATTGGTGAACCTTAATTTGTCTTCTATTGTAGATAGCTTTGGAATATACCAAAGGATGAAATTCTGTGTTCTTTATTAATGATAGTCTGAGTAGAATTCATATTAAGGTTTATAAATTTAAAGCAGATGTAAATTTTATTGTAGATACTATACAGACTATTTTTTTAATTTCCAAATAACCATCCTGTCTACAAAGGAAATATACAAAATCTCTGCAATAAATCCTAATCAATTTAAATTATAATAAATTGTCTAAGTTTGATTCAGTTACTTTATTGAAATCGTTATGCATATAATAACGACTCCCGTAATAAGTATGTAGTATCGGGAGATAATCGGTAAAAAATATGCACTATGCTAAATACTACCTTTATTTCTTTGATCTGACAGTTGGTTATTTAGTTTTTGGTATACTTTTCTACTCAAGTAAAATATACTAAATTGTATTATTACTTTTAAAATAAACCATTGTCTACAGTATGTTGTTTTTATTACTTAAGAACGTGCTTATTTTATCAAATTGAAAAGCATAATTATTGTATTTCCACAAATTAATAAACGTATTTTCAATGTTAAAAATCAGAATTTAATTTGCTATTGTTCTAGATATTATTTTCTCTAATTATAAACGGTTAAAAAAATATATTAAATTAGCATCGCGTTTCCATTAGTAATCAGTGTGAACCTCTATTACAGCTAGTGACTTTCAAAATGAGAACAATCTTTGTGGTAAGTATAAAATCAAATTAAAGCAAAATGTGCAGAATATAAATTACCTTACATCCATTTAATAATCATATTTGTTTTAAGGTGTTAAGAAAATAGCTCAAAATTAAACAAACTCGTACTACGTCTGATGTGGTTGGCCTAAGAAATAGCACAGTCAATTATATTTACGTGTTGTGACGCTATTTAACTAATACTCTTAATAGAAGACTTTTTTGAAAAAACACACTCAATTGAAAATACAATGAGAAAATGATGACAAGATTTAATTTACGTAGAAATTATTTTTTTAGTAGGTACAAAATAATGGGAGAAAGAATGTAGTGTAATTATATCAAATAAAATGTAAAATATTTTTATTGCATTTAATAAAAGGGATGCGTTTCCTAATTAACATAGTAATATTTCTCTGGCCACCACGGCGTATATAAATTAACAAAGAATATTCCCTTATTTGCTTAATTAATTTATAGGTAAGTGAAGATTCACACAATATATCTATAGTTATTCATATTCGATTTGAGCTATTAGAGAACAATACTTAGAATGTATTTTAAATTAGCGGATAACTTCATATACCATTATAAAATTTCTTATTTCACGTACTTAATAATGCAACCACATCATGTGACATGAGATTCACGTGCATTTAAGTCTTCTCATGTTAATAATAATTTGTATAAATAAATAATTTTGATTTTTTTTTCATTCAGATTTTGGTTTTACTACAAGCGAATATTGGATTATCGTTCAAGATAATCACAAATAATTCGCGATTGGATTGTACTAAAACCAGAGTAATTTGCATTGATGATAGTTCCTTTACTACTTGCAGTGTCTTCATGAATTCAATTATATTAAGCAGCGAAATTATTAATTGTCCCCCTGAACACATCTGTAGGGAATCAAGTAACGATCCGTAAGAAATTGTGTTTTTATTTTTATATTCTTTATGAAAATATAAATCAATAAAACTAATACATATATTTTTGTAGATGTATTCGAACAGAAGTTATTTCTACTAAAGGTAAATAATTGATTTATTGTTGTTGTATAATATTTGTGAACATTTTTTATTATTATTACAGAACCTACAGAAAGTTCTAAATCAGTAAGATCCTTTAATACTGAAATAACTATAAAAGATTCGAGTCAACCAAGAAGTTTTGCAATTGAAATAACGCAAACAGATATGACAACTGAAACTGCTTATTCTAGTGACTCTCCAGACACTAAAAATTCTGGTAAGAATATGTGAACACTATTCTTCTACAAAGTTTTATAATACAATCAAATGCTACCCAAAAATGTAACCATATAATGTTATAGTTCTTACTGATATTGATCCTGTTTAAAATTGAATATCCCAATCACTTTCAGAAACACCAAAGGACAAACCACAATGCTATCAGGAGGGAAACTTGCCAGGAAAGACATGTAACACATATTATAAATGTGTTTTCAAGATTACACTATTTTTCTTTGGACAATGGTCCGCAGAAGAAGAAAAATGTGATGATAATCAGCATTTTGATAAGTCTTTGTCAAAATGTGTTGAAGGAGCTTGTAAATAAATATTAAGGCTTTTTACGATAAATAAATTGTTTGAAAACATTTAAAAACTGTATACTTATATAAAAAACATACTGCTACATCTTAAAGTTCATTTAAAGATGACCAGTAAAATATTGAGGACATTTAATAAATCATAAAAATTGTTAATTGTTTAATATCAAACTATAAACAAAAATAACTTAATTATTTCTGGATATTAAGCATTTCACACACCTTAGCACTGCATAGTAATAAAACCATATTTGATAAACATAATTTATTCAACAGACTAACAAATATACATAAGAGTGATCTATTTTAAATTTGGATATTTCTTTAACAGTATATTTACTTGTTTATGAGACAAATTCTTCTCACCAGGCGTCAAAATACCCTTGGATTCTTTCTCTTCTCTAACCTTTTTCGCTTCCAAATTTGTCACATAACACTTTTTGAATGCTTGAATTTCCTTCGGACACAATTGTTCTGAGAAGTCATTTTTCTTTAAACAAGCCAACATAACTGACATCTCTTGTATACAACATACTTCCGAGCCTCTTCCCCCTTTTCCGGATATAGTTGCCTTAAGTTTTAATGGCATTATTTGTTCAAAAGGAACAGGTTCCTGAGGCACAGGTCTTGCCACAGATTTTAATAGATGTGCTGTATATCTCATTTTTGTTATTCAAATTTCACTTCTCTGTCTAAAAATGTTAATAATATTGTTGATACTCTTTAATAATTTTAGGTTATCTAACTAACAAGTTGTAGGTTATGAGTTCTAACCTAACTTACAATTAGAACGTTTGATTGAGATAAAAAGATTTTTAATTCGTATAAATGGATACTTTAATTTTATCACATATTTAGCAAATTACAATATACATTTTTTGTAATTTAGTTTAACTATAGGTTGATCTTGTTAAACACAGTTAAAGAATTAATTAAATTCTGTATAATAAACCACAAAATAAAAACAAATGTTTTATAATCACAGTTTTAAACATATCATTTCTAAGAAATAATATATTATATCCAAGGTATGTATTCAAAGTGATTTTTTATTAATTACATTTATATTTACAGTTGTTGCGCCTGATTCACAAAAGGTAAAATGTTAATTAAACATACAATTATTTAACTATTAAATTTTTATTTAAATTTAATTTAATAAACACACGTAAAAATTGTACTCTTTATTGTAAAATTAAATAGGAGAAATAGAAATTATTTTCTATTTCTGCTTGTTTCTGCATTTCGTACTTCATCGGATAGGACAAAATCCAAAATTGTGTTATCGCAAAACTACAATTCTGGAAATCCCATGACAAGCCTTAAACAGCAGCTTGTCGCTGCATTTACCGCGATAATTATCTAAGTTTTGATTAAAATTTTTAAAAATATTACACTTATAATTATTTATAATTTAGATCTTTTTGTGTTATAAAAGATAAGAATAGCAATCGTTGTTTAGTAAATGTAGCCCTATACTAAATTACGATTTAGTAAAATCTAATTACAGAACAACTGAAATATAAGAAAATACTAATCTTGATTGCTTAAAGCTAAATTATTATAGTCTAAATTACGAATGGCGAATTATGCTAAATATCATTTAATATACATAACGATTTATGATAAAGC
The DNA here is from genome assembly GCF_024364675.1 of Aethina tumida. NCBI lineage: Eukaryota > Metazoa > Arthropoda > Insecta > Coleoptera > Nitidulidae > Aethina > Aethina tumida. The sequence goes on along the minus strand of NC_065435.1, from coordinate 57,369,204 downwards.
AAATAGCATAAAATTTGTATACAAATTTAGCTTTATGGTGATTAATAATAATGATGAGTACCTGAAAACAACAAATTAATTAATATTTTGTTTTTGTCAACGTGAATGTTGATCACTACTAAAACGAAAAAAAGAGAATTTATTAGTCAATAATGCGAAGAACAAAAGGGAAGATTGTTGATCAATAATATTAATAACATATTGATAAAATTGTTAAAATATGTGACAGGAAACAAGGAATAAATATGATGATTAGATTACCTAAAACAAAAACAAAATAGTAAATAATTCCTGAAGATCACCAAATGTACGACTTCTTGGTCAATAATATGATGAACAAAAATAGAATTTGTTGGTCAATAATATGACGAAAAAAGAAGTTTTTAGATAATATATATAGTAAATAAGTAGTATCAAACTTAACGGTTTGTTTATTCTTTTTCACAATATGTCACAAAAATGAAAAAGGAATAAATATGGTGGTTGAAAATAAAACAAACTTTTTTGCTTATTTGCTTATTTAAGGTGAAAATAATTATCATAATTATAAAACAAATGTTTAATTGTATTCTACCATATATAGAAAGAATAAATGTAAAATTAATCCTTATTAAAGATGGAAGAGAATATCTAGTGAATGAAAGTACCTAAAAGGCATACAAAATCCTGAAAATATTAATACACATTTACAAGAAAATTCCTTCGATATATAATAAATTTAATCAGCCCGAAAACAAAATTAAATGGAGCAAACAATAATTTGTTTTATATAAATAAAATGATCGAGATATGCGATCAAAAACCATCAAGTGCTGATTCAATGAAAAAAGTACCCGAGATATACGTACCGTATACGCGAATACGTAAATATGTACATATTTACGTATTCGCGGTGGTGTACGAGTTCCGCAAGGAACGAACACGAGAAGAACTGGAGGCCCTGGCGCAGAAACGACGCGTCCAACACAAAATTAATTGTCTTCTTCTTTTCCGGGTAAATCTCTTACAACTTTAGATAAGACTAGTTTTGTTTCAGTGTTATGAAGATGTTTGTACACTGATGGTTGAAGACGTCTGCATATTAACATTTGTCAATCTAAGGAAATAATTTTCTGGAGATGATCTGTTTGCTACAATTGTGACTGATCATAACGTCATTTCGTTTTTGTTAACTCACTCACCATACTGTAATTTGTCTGGTTGAGGTTGAGGTTTTATTGTTTTTATTTTTACGTTTTTATTCACAAATAATTCACGTATACAGGGTGTTTAAAAATGTATGGTTAAATTTATATTTTGAACAAAATATGTTAAGTTTTGAAAAAGTTAAGCATATTATCAAAAGTATCTTATCATACCAACTTGATTTTGTGTTGTATTATAATTAAAATCATTTCAAAACGAATGTAATAATCAAAATTATTTAAGAGTAAATTTTTCTTCTAAATTGTGCAAAGAATTTGAAATTTTTGAAATTATGTTTATGGAGCTGTATTTCTTTAATTCAATTTTATATATATTTTCTTCATAATTGAAAGTGTTTTGCCTCTCCCCAATTTTTATCACCTATTTTTAAAAACACTTTGTATATACAGTAGTAGGTTTAAAGTGTGGAGCCAGATGAAAGGGAGGATGGTGCCAGTCAACCACAGAATAATTATATCAAATGAGCTGATCGCAAAAAGTTAAGCATAGTGCCTATTTTAGAACTATATGATTATTTATTAAAAATTAAAATTGTAATAAATAAATATCAATAAGAAATGAAACCACAAGCAACTTAAAATTTATTTTACAAAATAAATGAAAAATTTTGTTCCCACATACAAAACGAAAAATCCATCCATCATCCAAATGATTTTGGTTCAAAGCATTCTGCCTTCTCCCAAATTTTTATCACCAAAAACACTCTGTATACACAATGGTAGGTTTAAAGTGTGGAGCCAGATGAAAGGGAGGGTGTTGAGCCAACGTTCTGCCAACAACGACAGAGTAATTATATCAAATGAACTGATTGCAAAAAGTTAATCATATGTCCTTATTTTAGAACTAAATAATTATTTATTAAAAATTAAAATTGTAATAGATAAATATCAAAAAGAAATTAAACCAAAAGCAACTTAAAATTTATTTTATAAAATAAATAAAAAATTTTATTCTCATATATAAAATGAAAAATATACCATTTTTGTTAATATCGATAAATTAGTAATAAAGTCCAATTTTGACTTGCTTATGATCACATTCACTGGACCACAGAGCAGGGGGGGAGTAGTTTTTAGTGTCGAGTCTAAATTTAATTTATAAAAAATGATGATCTGTTTAAATTAAATATCCTACAGGGACAAAACTACACATAAAATTTGTCATACCCACAGTGATGGCGGTTCAATTACGCCCTGGAGAAACTTGAATTCTTCGGTCTGTGCTCCCTTAGACTGTATAAAATATCAAGTTAGTTGAAGACATTATTTATTTGACATGTTTAGTGTATTTAAGTTAGGATTAGAGCTACTTGACTGAATATGGAACAATTTTAAGGGCTTATTCATACGAAATTTACTTGCTTCGAAGATTGAAATTGTTAGTAGTGCCATTTAAGCAAAAAATGAATTTATGTAATTTCTGGACTGTGTAGTTCCACAGTTCACATTATGAGTTTAATGATTATAATTAATTTTACATGTTGATGAAGTACAGTAAAAATAACGTAGTTTTAATGATAAATTTTAAATTAAAAATGATAATTTATGAAGACATATAATTATTTTTAACAATACGAGAATTTAAAAATTTCTTTTTTCTCCAATTATTTAATAGACATTTATTATAATAAGTTAAATAATTTAAAGTTAATTAGAAATTTACCACTGATAATTACATATAAATATATCAATAAACAAAAATTATAGTAAATAAATTAATTTTTGCTTTTTACTATCGACTATTCCAATTATTCCAAATTTTCTTAAAATCATATTTTTATAGTTACTGGAGTCTTTTTCCAGAATAAACAGAGTAATGAAAATACATATAAAAAGATAGTAGTAAACTCAAATATTCGTTTAATTAATAATAGTTAAGTTACCGAGGCACTTTCATCTTAAATAGACCTATAAACAAATTTTTACTATAAAATGGAAGTGACAGTAACAAAAAAGTATTTGTATTAAATATTTAACATATCATAAATTTTACTATATTAAATTATTCATTTAATTTATTTCATTTATTTTTGTTATGATAATGGTAACATAATTTAAAATTATTAATAATTTCATTATAATAATTTAATTTTTAAAATACTTTATACATTTATTAAATTAAATTTCACAATGTTAATTTTTCATAATGTGTGTGTATTAAATAATTGGGGAAAGCAGAAATTTTTAAATTCTCGTATAGTTAAAAATAATTATATGTTTTTAGGCATTATTATAATATTATTAATTATTAAAAAACTCGGATTCAAATATGTTTAATTTAAAATTTATCAGTTAGAACCACGTGATTTTTACTACATTTCATCAACATGAAAAATTAATTATAATTATTAATTATTACAATGTTTAAACGATTATTATAAAACAATCTGTATGATTTGTTAATAAATAAATCAGAAATTTGAGTGGAAAAATTGCATCTCAGTTGGACTCGCGATGTGCTTGTAATTACATAAACCCGTATGTTGACCAATCGCAAGCATGAGGTGACACTCCCACCACCCCTGCAGAGTGACAAACCATAAACCACTGAATTTCAGTCTATTATCGACTCGCGTATCGATCGGATGGGTGGTAGTGCGCGCTCTCGCCTCCCATTAAATCAGTGGTGCGGTTCGGTTGTTTTGTGCAGTGACTCTTATGGTTAATCGTGTTGTGTTTAATGCCCTAATGGATATTCTACATACAGATTTCGGAAGTAGGTTTACTTTCATTAAAAACCAATTGTTTACGTAATCCTTAAATCATCAAAGTCTATACTATTTTAATTTTAAACATTTATACTTAATTTTTAAAATTAAGTAAACTTATTGTTGAAATATTTTATTCACTCTTTTTATTTATTTATTTAAATTTTATTTTAAAATAAGTCTAAATTATTTTAATTTTTTGCATGTTTTCTTAATTTTTATATTATTTTATTTAAACTTATTGTTGAAATATTTTATTCACTGTTTTTTTTTTTGTTTATTTAATTCTTATATTAAAATAAGTCTAAATTTTTTTATTTTTCTTATTTTCTTTACTTTAGTAAATTACTGTATTTAAACTTAATTTTGAAATATTTAATTCACTGTTTTTGTTTATTTGTTAAAATTTTATTTTAAAATAAGTCTAATATATTTTAATTTTCGTGTTTACTTAATTTGTAAATTATTTTATTTAAACATATTGCGGAAATATTTTATTCAATGTTTTTGTTCATTTATTTAAATCTTATTTTAAAAGAAGTCAAAATTATTTTAATTTTCTACACTTTTCATGTTAAACCTAAATTTTAAATCAGAAAATAATATTTTATATACATTATGTTTTTATCCAAAATATTTTTTATTTATTTCTTAATTATGTTAATTATAATAATAATAAAAGAAAATTTTAACGTTTAAGTAAACCTACTTTAAATATTTATACTTATTATAATTATTTAAATAACTCAACAATAAATGAAAAATCAATTAAGAAAATAATTCAACATTAATTTAATTATTTAAATTATTTAATATTTTCATGTTTCTCCTCAAATTAAAATAATCGAGTTTATATTGAATAATATAGACTTTAATTAGCTCAAATTCATATAAAAATTTCAGTTTAATATTTAAATATATATTTTTGAATTTAGTTTGAACTATTAAAAAAATTTTTTATAATAATTAAAATAAATGAGCGTATATATTTCATTATAATTTCATAACACTATTTAATACTTTACATACTTTAATAAATTTATTAAATTTCTTTTTATTTTATTGTTTTACACTTTTAAGTTTTGTTTGATGAATATTTTTTGTTCATTTTAAATAGTTTATTAATTGTTTTTATTAATTTATTTAGATTTTATTTTATATTTTTAACCCTACATTTTTAATGAGTTAAATAAAATTTGATGTACATTTTGTTTTTATTCAAATTATTTTTATTTGTTTCTTAATTGTTGTTGTTAAATATACTTACAGCAACCCTTCTTTAAATATGAATTTACTTTCTTTCGAAACTATTATTATTTTATTATATTTTTTAATTCTGTATTATATATTTTAATTCATTCAAATTTAATAATTCATATTTTTAATTTTAAATTAAATTAATTAAAATATTTTATTTTATTTTGATATATATATATATATATATATATATATATATATATATATATATATATATATATATATATATATATATATATATACTGACGGCACAAGCGATCAGTGATGCGCAAGTCGAGGAGTCCGAAATGGTCATAAAATAAATAAATAAATAATGTTTTCTGTAGTTTTAGTGTTACAAATTTTATCTGAACTTGAGGGAGACTGCTCTGAACGGCACGAACATCGAATACAGAAAGGAGAACGGCATGCTCACGATGAAATTGCGACGCGAGTACACGACGGCCAGCATTTGGAGTTTGGGGAAGGTGACCTGCACAGGGGTCATCAGTGAGCTGATGGCCAACGTGGCGTCGCGCCGTTTCGGCCGTACCCTTCAAAAACTCGGATTCAGTTCGGAGTTTAACAACTCTCAACATCAATTCAACTCGTCAACGTTTTGGCCACGTTTTCCATGCCTTTTGCAATCAAAATCAATTCGTTCTCTCCTTTTTTGTATTTTGTAGTTAAGTTTTATTCTCATTTTATGTTGTTCATGTATTTGTTTATGGATCATATTGTCGTAGGATTTGGTAACAACTGGAATGACAATCATCTTGTATTGATTTTATGATATTTTATTTGCTGGTCTTTAAATGACAGGATTAATATAGATTTAAAAAAATTACAATTTAGTTAATGCTCAAGATAATAATTAGAATTTTTTGCTTTTGCCAGTTTTTTAGTGAGTCATTTAAATTTGGGGATTCGTCTGTCAGCCAGTATCTAAGCTTACTACAACAAAGTGATAATATATAATTAATTATTTTCAAGACTTTTTAAAACAATTACAAATAAAAACCTACTTTCAATTAAATATACAACTAATTCGATTAGTCTTGGTGAAACGTCAATTGGGACAGTTTTTTCCTGGTCACGAATTTCTGGTTGTAATTGATTTAAATTCTGGCGATGCATATAATGTTGGTCGCATGTTTAATTGTGTTATCTGAAAATAGAGCGTGGTTGGTTCGTTTATGATAGGCACACCCCCGTAACTTTCTTATTTGTGACTCGGCTTTGATGAGTTGTAGGTCAAAAATAAAGTCAAATGTTAAGGCAAGGGTATTTACAGATAAAACGTTTATAAACTTAATAAAAATATCTTATCAATCATCATCAAATTAGTTCTCACAAACAATTATATTATTAGTATCAACAAGACCACAAATTCAATTTTGTCTGTGATGTTAATTTACTATTGATACCACTCGGTTGAACACTTTAAAACATATTTTAACAACGATTTTATCACATATTTTTGACACTTTTTTCCATAGTTTAGTTGAATTAGAAAGATGTAATTTTCAATTTAAACAAACATATGTTTTCCATTGAATTCAATAATCTTCAAAATTGGTACATACCAATTTTCATAAAGTAATATTAGATATTATTTGAACCAGAGTTGAAAACCTCATCATTCTTCTAAATTTATTTTTTTCTGTGTAACCAATACATGGAATAAAGTAACAAAAGTACCTAAGAATATTAATTAGTGATATAACATATCAGTTTTCCTCACAAACAGTATAATTTTTAGAACCAACAAGTTTTCAAATAGAATTTTGTCTGATAAGTTAATTTACTAATGATACCATTCAGTTCTGCGCTTTTGATCGTATTTTAATAGAAACAATCTCAGATATTTTTGACACTTTATTCTATAGTTCAGTGAATTAGAATGATGTTATTTCCAATTTAAACAAAAACAAGTTTTTTATTGAATTCAACAATCTTGAAAATTGGTATACACAATTTTCATAAAGTAATATTTGATATTATTTGAATCAGAGTTGAAAATCTTATTATTCTTCTAAATTTATTTTTTCTGTGTAACCAATGTATGGAATAAGGTATCAAAATTAACTGAGAATATCAATTAGTTCACAAACAGCTTAATTTCAAGAACCAACAAGACCACAAATCCAATTTTATCTGATATGTTAATTTACTATTAATACCACTCATTTATATACTCTTAAAGAGTGTTTTAATAGGAACATTCTCAGATATTTTTGACACTTTATGCTATAGTTTAGTTGAATTGGAAGGATGTAATTTTCAATTTAAACAAACACAAGCTTTCCATTGAATTCAACAATCTTCAAAATTGGTACATACCAATTTTCATAAAGAAATTGGAAATTATTTGAACCGGAGTTGAAAATCTCATTATTCTTCTAAATATATTTTTTCTTTGTAACCAATGCATGGAATAAGGTAATAAAATTTCCTGAGAATATAAATCAGTGATATAACATATCAGTTTTCTTCACAAACAGCTTAATTTTTAGAATTAACTAGACCACAAATCCAATTGTATCTGACATGTTAATTTACGATTAATACCACTCAATTATACACTCTTAAAGAGATTTTAACAGGAACATTCTCAGATATTTGTGACACTTTATTCTATAGTTTAGTTGAATTAGAAGGATGTTATTTTCAATTTAAACAAACACAAGTTTTCTATTGAATTCAACAACCTTCAAAATTGGTACATACCAATTTACATAAAGAAATATTTGATATTATTTGAACCAGAGTTGAAAACCTCATTATTCTTCTAAATTTACCTTTTCTGTGTAACCAATATATGGAATAAGGTAACAAAAATTTGCCTAAGAATATCAATGAGAGATTTAGATATGTTAATTTATAATTAATACCACTCAATTATACACTCTTAAAGAGATTTTAACAGGGATATTCTCACATATTTATGACACTTTTTTCCATTATTTAAGTGAATTAGAAGGATGTAATTTTCAATTTAAACAAATACAAGTTTTCCATTGAATTAAACAACCTTCAAAATTGGTACATACCAATTTTCATAAAGAAATTTGAAATTATTTGAATCAGAGTTGAAAATCTCATTATTTTTCTAAATTTATTTTTTTTGTGTAACCATTGCATGGAATAAGGTAACAAAATTACCTGATAATATTAATCAGTGATGTAACATATCAATTTTCTTCACAAACAGCTTAATTTTTAGAACTAACAATACCACAAATCCAATTATATCTGATATGTTAATTTACGATTAATACCACTCAATTATACACTCTTAAGAGATTTTAACAGGAACATTCTCAGATAATTTTGACACTTTATACTATAGTTTATTTGAATTAGAAGGATGTAATTTTCAATTTAAAGAAACACGAGTTTTCCATTGAATTCAACATCCTTCAAAATTGGTATATACCAATTTTCATAAAAAAATATTTGATATTATTTGAACCAGAGTTGAAAACCTCATTATTGTTCTAAATTTATTTTTTCTGTGTAACCAATACATGGAATAAGGTAACAAAATTACCTGAGAATATCAGTTAGTGATTTAACATATGAGTTTTCCTCACAAACAGTATAATTTTTAGAACCAACAAGACCACAGATCCAATTTTGTCTGATATGTTCATTTACTAATGATACCAATCTGTTATACACATTTAAAGAGATTTTAATAGGGATATTCTCAGATATTTATGACAATTTTTTCCATAGTTTAGTTGAATTAGAAGCATGTAATTTTCAATTTAAAGCGACACAAGTTTTCCATTGAATTAAACAACCTTCAAAATTGGTACATACCAATTTTCATAAAGTAATATTTGATATTATTTGAATCAGAGTTGAAAATCTCATTATTCTTCTAAATTTATTTTTTCTGTGTAACCAATGCATGGAATAAGGTATCAAAATTAACTGAGAATATCAATTAGTGATTTAACATATCAGTTTTCTTAACTAATAGCTTAATTTTTAGAATTAACAAGACCACAAATCCAATTGTATCTGATATGTTAATTTACGATTAATACCACTCAATTATACACTCTTAAAGAGATTTTATTCTATAGTTTTGTTGAATTAGAAGGATGTAATTTTCAATTTAAAGAAACACAAGTTTTCCATTGAAGTCAACAACCTTCAAAATTGGTACATACCAATTTTCATAAAGAAATTTGATATTATTTGAACTAGAGTTGAAAACCTCATTATTCTTCTAAATTTATTTTTTCTGTGTAACCAATACATGGAATAAGGTAACAAAATTACCTGAGAATATCAGTTAGTGATTTAACATATGAGTTTTCCTCACAAACAGTATAATTTTTAGAACCAACAAGACCACAGATCCAATTTTGTCTGATATGTTCATTTACTAATGATACCAATCTGTTATACACATTTAAAGAGATTTTAATAGGGATATTCTCAGATATTTATGACAATTTTTTCCATAGTTTAGTTGAATTAGAAGCATGTAATTTTCAATTTAAAGCGACACAAGTTTTCCATTGAATTAAACAACCTTCAAAATTGGTACATACCAATTTTCATAAAGTAATATTTGATATTATTTGAATCAGAGTTGAAAATCTCATTATTCTTCTAAATTTATTTTTTCTGTGTAATCAATGCATGGAATAAGGTATCAAAATTAACTGAGAATATCAATTAGTGATTTAACATATCAGTTTTCTTAACTAATAGCTTAATTTTTAGAATTAACAAGACCACAAATCCAATTGTATCTGATATGTTAATTTACGATTAATACCACTCAATTATACACTCTTAAAGAGATTTTATTCTATAGTTTTGTTGAATTAGAAGGATGTAATTTTCAATTTAAAGAAACACAAGTTTTCCATTGAAGTCAACAACCTTCAAAATTGGTACATACCAATTTTCATAAAGAAATTTGATATTATTTGAACTAGAGTTGAAAACCTCATTATTCTTCTAAATTTATTTTTTCTGTGTAACCAATACATGGAATAAGGTAACAAAATTACCTGGGAATATCAGTTAGTGATTTAACACTTTTGATGATATTTTAACAGGAACATTCTCAGATATTTTTGACACTTTATTCTATAGTTTAGTTGAATTAGAAGGATGTTATTTACATTTTAAACAAAAGCAAGTTTTTCATTGACTTCAACAACCTTCAAAATTGGTACATACCAATTTTCATAAAGAAATTTGATATTATTTGAAGCAGGGTTGAAAACCTCATTATTGTTCTAAATTTATTTTTTCTGTGTAACCAATACATGGAATAAGGTAACAAAATTACCTGAGAATATCAGTTAGTGATTTAACATATGAGTTTTCCTCACAAACAGTATAATTTTTAGAACCAACAAGGTCACAGATCCAATTTTGTCTGATATGTTCATTTACTAATGATACCAATCTGTTATACACATTTAAAGAGATTTTAATAGGGATATTCTCAGATATTTATGACAATTTTTTCCATAGTTTAGTTGAATTAGAAGCATGTAATTTTCAATTTAAAGCGACACAAGTTTTCCATTGAATTAAACAACCTTCAAAATTGGTACATACCAATTTTCATAAAGTAATATTTGATATTATTTGAATCAGAGTTGAAAATCTCATTATTCTTCTAAATTTATTTTTTCTGTGTAACCAATGCATGGAATAAGGTATCAAAATTAACTGAGAATATCAATTAGTGATTTAACATATCAGTTTTCTTAACTAATAGCTTAATTTTTAGAATTAACAAGACCACAAATCCAATTGTATCTGATATGTTAATTTACGATTAATACCACTCAATTATGCACTCTTAAAGAGATTTTATTCTATAGTTTTGTTGAATTAGAAGGATGTAATTTTCAATTTAAAGAAACACAAGTTTTCCATTGAAGTCAACAACCTTCAAAATTGGTACATACCAATTTTCATAAAGAAATATTTGATATTATTTGAACTAGAGTTGAAAACCTCATTATTCTTCTAAAATTATTTTTTCTGTGTAACCAATACATGGAATAAGGTAACAAAATTACCTGGGAATATCAGTTAGTGATTTAACACTTTTGATGATATTTTAACAGGAACATTCTCAGATATTTTTGACACTTTATTCTATAGTTTAGTTGAATTAGAAGGATGTTATTTACATTTTAAACAAAAGCAAGTTTTTCATTGACTTCAACAACCTTCAAAATTGGTACATACCAATTTTCATAAAGAAATTTGATATTATTTGAAGCAGGGTTGAAAACCTCATTATTGTTCTAAATTTATTTTTTCTGTGTAACCAATACATGGAATAAGGTAACAAAATTACCTGAGATTATCAGTTAGTGATTTAACATATGAGTTTTCCTCACAAACAGTATAATTTTTAGAACCAACAAGACCACAGATCCAATTTTGTCTGATATGTTCATTTACTAATGATACCAATCTGTTATACACATTTAAAGACATTTTAATAGGGATATTCTCAGATATTTATGACAATTTTTTCCATAGTTTAGTTGAATTAGAAGCATGTAATTTTCAATTTAAAGCGACACAAGTTTTCCATTAAATTCAACAACCTTCAAAATTGGTACATGCCAATTTTCATAAAGAAATATTTGATATTATTTGAACCAAAATTGTTCTCATTATTCTTCTAAATTTATTTTTTTTTGTGTAACCAATACATGGAATAAGGTAACAAAATTTAATTTAACAAGCTTCAAAATTAGTTAGTTCATACCAATTTTTATAAAGAAATATTGGTTATTATTTGGACTAGACTTGAAAATCTAATTATTCTTATGACTTTATGTGAGTTAGAAATACCTGAGGTGTCAAAATTACCTGAAAATATCAATTAATGATTTAACATATTAGTTGTTCTCACATTCTATTCTATTCTATTAGCACAAACGAGACCACAAGCCTTAGATATTCTTGACACATTATTTTATATTTCATCTGAATTAGAAGAATGTAATATTTTACTTAAACAAATACAAGGTGTCCATTAAATTTAACAACTTTCAGAATTGGTACATACCAATTCTCATAAAGAAATATTGCTGCTACATGGACTAGAGTTGACAATCGCATTATTCAATGAAAATATTTCAACGGAATAAAGTGTCAAAGATATCTGAGAATATCATTTAGTGACTTAATACAATAATTCTCTACACAAACAGTTTAATTCTTAGTACAAACAAAACGACAAATGCAATTTTGTATTGTTGACTATAATTATTAATGGTCACTATTTCTTAATCTCAGATATTTGTGACACTTGTTTCCATGGTTTAGTTGAATTAAAATAATATAATTATTGACTCAAACAAAAACTAGTTTTCGTTAAAAATTGGTAAATACTAGATTTCATGTATATTATTTGGACTAGAGTCGAAATACCTTAAGAATATCAATTAGTGAATGAACACATTTGTTCTCACAAACAATTTATTTCTTAGTGTCAACAAAACCACATGTCCAATTTTATAGTTTATTCACTAATGACACATCATTTATACACTATTAAAATTTTGAACAAGCATTAATCTGAAAAGTAATAAGTTAAGTGATAGAGATATTCTCACTTAAAACCCTTACATGTATTTTGACAATTTTATAAATACAAGAGAAGATGCCATTTATAACTTAAAGTATTATCTTGTATCTTTCAAACTATTATCCATTAAATCCGAGTTATAAATAAAAAAGTTACGGGGGTGTTGCAGTCTAAGATGAGTCACACTATATTCGGCAAAAACCAAAATAATGCTATGTTGTGACATTTAATAAATATAAATAAAACAATATTCATCAAATAAATTTATAAATTATAATTTTAATAGGAATACTAATGATGAAACAATATGGCCTGTTTATTGCAAAATAACATATAGTCGTTTTCAATACTAATAAATTTCATATATTCATATTATCGGTAATGTCTGTTGCTTAAACTACGATCGCAGATGTAGAGCTCCGTTCTATCGCCTAGAAAAATACCACCCCATACCGTTATGGACCCACCTTGGTATGCGTAAACTTCGTGCACATAACGTGGATTGGTTCTTTGACTTGAAGGTCTCTAGACTCTACTGACTTTCTATCACTAAACACTCCAAATCTGCTTTCATCTGTAAACAACACAGTATTCCACTCTTCATGCCAGGAAAGATCCCGAGACCAAGCTAATATCGCTGCGCGATGGGCAGATTGACGAGGTAGTCATCTCATGGGTCTCCTGCGACCTGATTAATAATCTGTCTTCCCGGTCAGATGTAAATTTTGGTCGACCTTCAGTCTCTAGAAACCGTTGATAGTGTGTACACACTACGATTGGTCAACATTAAATGCAGCGACCACATCAACTTGTCTTGAGCCAGTCTGAAGCATTTCTACAGCACGATTTTAAGAAAAGGCAGTAGAAATTGACTGATAATTTTTGAATAGAGTTAAAATAAAACTGAATATTTAAATTTCGATTTAAACCCATTATGCGTTTTTTCGACCTCATTTATTTTGTCAAAGGTTTCATTTTTATATTTTTATTCACAAATAATATTTATTTTTATGTAGATATACAGAAAAAATGAAATATGATATTCTAGTTTATCAGCCAAAAATAGAAAATTAATTTTTAAACAGTATTTTCCCCTGTGTATAATTTGATATCTTTTTTAATGAATACAAGTGATATAGTATATCACATGTGTCATAACTTATTTTGTATAACAAATGTGTTTTATTTGATTTATATTTTTCTGTAATTGTTATCTGTCAACAAAAATGTTTATTTTGATTTAAAATAAAGTTACCATGAATTGTATTACTCATTGTGTCCATCAGCTTTTCTTTCTGGAAAGTTTCTTGAAAATTTTTTAATATAAAATTAAAACAGAAATATTGTTTGTTGTATAAAAACCACGTAATGATTTAATCCAAATGTTCACTTTTGTTTTATCGTCTTTTCAATGGTTCCTCATATTCTAGATGCGTCCATGGTCTCCAGTATCCGATCAACGAGAATTTAGAGAAAAATCTTTTCTAAATGTTTTAACCAAAGAAGGAACATTTGAATGGATTATTTAATAACGCAAATTTTGATGTGCTTCCGGAATTGTAAAACTATTAATACTTTAATATGATTTATGAGAAGATTGAGTATACAAGTATTTAATATTTTCAGTACAACCCTACAATATCAGGTCTGACGTATTGCTGCCTCAAGGCTGCCCAGTAGAGCTTAATGCTTCCAAAAATTCTCGCGGTATTATCAAAGTAATATATTGAAATATACTTATTTGTAATTATTACTAAAAAATATTTGCACGAATTTACAGGAGTTACATGCGAATTATGAATATTTTTAACTGAAATAAAATTTTTCCTTCAAAATATTGTATTTTTAAATAAAAATGTTTCTTTTCTAATTATTCTTAAAAAATACAAGTTCCACGGTGTTCAAAATTAATAGAAACAGTTTACTATTTAGTTTGATGGGATCTTTTTATTAGTGGTGATGCAACTTTATTAAAATAAAATAAATAGTTCTATATTTACAACCCTTTTTTCTGATTTTCAGTTTCTGATTAATTCAAAAATTTAATATAAAAAATGTATTCAAAGAAATCAACAACTATAGGCATCACTTTTTCTGGTACTATATGTAATATCGATAAATAATTTGATATTAATTATACCTGAAGGATAATAAAAATACACAGTAAATAAAATGATTATATAATTTGAATTCAGATGAATGCCCACCACCAGAATCACAAGGTTAGCGATTTCTGTTATTATTCATAAAAGAAATATTATGTTCCAAATTTTCAAAAATAAATAATTAGCAATATCAATATTCGATTATCAGATTTAACTCAGTGGAAATTTAATTTCTAACAAAAACGATGAATATACACTTTAGCAAAGGTTTATATAAAATTTCAAAAATATATGGGAATATAGTAGGAGAAAAACACCAGCCTAAAGAATACTTCCACTGGTAATTTGTTAATGAACTAGACTAGTTATTCTTTTGTCAGAATGTATATTAAGGGCAATATGTCTTGATATATGAATAGTATGGGTATGCTATTTTTATGTAGACCTAATTCACTTTTCACACGAGTTGTTTTGTTTTAGCATGATTTTCAATAGTCTGAAATTTCATTGAGCAAATGGAGCGAGATTTTTCGACGTGTGTAAGAAGTGTTATTTTATAATATATTTAATGAGTTAATGAAATAAATTCTTAAGTGAACTCTAACAAAAATTTTTTAATATTCAGAGAGATTAATTAAAAAGAGAATTAGGTGTATAATAAAGTTTAAGTGTGTATAAATCATTTCAGTTCATTAATAAAATCATATGACAAAAAAAACGTATTAAATATGAGTTGAAGATAATAGATGAACAATAAATACATAACTTTAGTACAAATTATTTATTTATTACATACAATATACAATAACAGAGTTAAAATAAATTTTTAATAATGCAACCTATAACTACTCAATTAATTTGACCTTGGCCCTTTGCCACATCACTGATGCATTGCCAGGTGTTTTCAGAATTTTGGTCCCACAGAGTGATTTTATTGTCTCCACCAGAAACGGCCAAGATATTTCCATTAAGTGACCAACTAACATTCCATACAACATCATCAAATGTTTGCAAGACAGTGGAACTCCAATTAACATAATCCATACTAGTCCAAATGAAGACTCTCCTATCTTGAGAACAACTGGCTATCATGTGTCTTTGAATGCCCACAGAGGGAGCCCAGGCAACATCTCGCACCCAATCGGAATGGCCTTCCAGTTTAATCTCTTCTATCCATCTATCACCTTCCTCACGCCAGATCTTTACTAAATTGTCACATCCACCAGACACCAATCGTTTAACAGGTGTATGTGGATCAGTTTCGTTATTGTTAAATACTGATGTTATTGAGGGCGCCCAGCTTACTGCATTGCATCCGATTGCATGTGCATTTTGTATTTTCTTTGCATCCCAGCTATTGGTTTCAGGAATGTAAGTTAAAATTGAAATAGAACCGTCGCTACTACCGCATGCCAAAATTAAACCCAACTCCGGTGGTGCAAATTGCACTGAGTTAACACTTGAATCGTGATTGGAGTATTCATAATGTTTGAGCCATTTTCGATTTTGCTCCTTCCAAATGATAACTTTTCTATCATACGAACAAGACGCCAGCAGGTTGCCGTACTTAGGATGGCTCCAGGCGATTTGCCAAACTGGGCCGAAGTGTCCCTTTAAGTCGTCCAGAAGAGTAGACGTTCCGTTTTTGATATCGTACACTTTAACACTATTATCGGAAGAACAAGTTGCTAAACGCAGGCCATAATAATCCATCTCCGCATCATGGATCATGTCTTCATGACCAGTATCGATTGAATTCAACACAGAAACCATGGTTTTTGTTCTAAAATACTTGAAACTTGGCAAAGAACTTCAAAATAACGTTATAACCACAAACTCTGACGTGTACAAGTTGTTACAGATCGACAACATTCCATAGACAAAAAATATTCCAACTTCTTTTGACGTTGACAACAAAAGATTATTTAATGACCACTCCTTTATTATACTGTTGCATGGGCTGTTTCAAACGTGAATTTCGTTAGTTTTTTATATATATAGACGATAATAATATTATTAATTTGAGTAAAATTTATTCTATGAAATCAGTATTGCCAACTGCGGTGGTTTCTGTGGGTGGCAGCCATTCAAGCAATTGAACTGTGCAACTTAAAAAAATTAAACCACTAATACATTTATAAAAAGAAGTGTCGGAGGTTCCTTAAAAAGGTTGCATCGCATCTAGTCCATATTCTCACATACAAGGTAAATTTTATTATCATTTTGACCCGTATAAATATAAGTAACTTGTGAGAACAGATAGAGTTTAATTGATTGGAGCGGACGAATACATTACATAACTTCTAACCTTATCTGTTTTCTTTAGATGTTGAGCTCCAGCATTCTATCCGGCGTAAAGACCTCCGTGCGCACCGCTGTATGCAGTCGCAACATCGGTATCTTGGCTCCTTGCTTGCAAAAAGCCAGTGACCCAATCCAACAATTGTTTGTCGACAAAATCAGGGAGTACAAATCAAAGAGCAGTGGGTACGTATTATACGCTTTCTTGGGGACTATTTATTAATATTTTCGCCATTTTAGTGGCAAATTAGTTGATCCAACACCAGAGTTAGAAAAGGAATTAAAGAAAGAGTTGGAGAAGGTTGCAAAGCAATATGGGGGAGCCTCCGGAGAGGATATGACCAAGTTTCCATCCTTCAAATTCCAAGAACCCACCATTGATCCCATCAACTTGGAGAAGTAGATTCAATATTAATTTTACTGTTATATAATACATAGTTACAGAATTTCATTTAGTTTTTGTTTATGTCCAATTTCTTTGTACAGTAAATTAATTAAACACACACTTATATAAAATAGTTTTATTAAAATACAAGAGTAACAATTATTAACAAAGTTGTAAAATTTGAGTAACAGTTTCATGCAAGGCATACATATGAAATTTGTCTGCTAGGGTTAAAAATGTTTGCATTAATTTGGTGAGTTCTGTTTTTGAGATCAAGCAACGGAATCCTGCAGCACATTGGCAGTGTTTGATTAGATTTTCCATTTTTATCTAAAATATAAATTAATTAAGATATTGTAATTATAAACAAGTTAATAAAAGTTGAAGGTCATTATTAAAATGGGAAAATTAAAACATTATATCTGACTATAATTTTTGATGAAGCTTACCTGACCACATTTGAGGCACTGCAAATCCTGTAAATTGTATGCTAATAATTTCCGGCTGATTATGTCTAAGAGAAGACTCTCAATCTCCGTATTGTCGTACGCGCTTTTGCATAAAGGACATAACCATGCAGTATCTGAACGATGCTGATCTCTTCCCAAGTCAATATCCCTGCAGTGGTTGCAGGATTTGCAAATAAATTGGGGAATTACATAAGAAACGGTGGGATCGTTCCACACTGCTTTTTCGGAGAATTCTCCAATGCCAATTAATCGAAGTAAATTACTTTTAAGATGGTTTACAGTATCTACCATGGCAGGATCAAGACTTAAGACATGACAAATAGCTTTCACAAAGTCCAAAGCAGCACTTGTACCGTCCGGAAGCGGTTGAAGCTTGCTGTTAATTTTCTCGGTCATTCTAAAAATAATCAAAATATAATGATTAATTTTAACATTTGTATGTCGACTTACTGAAACAGCGTTTGACTGATTTCTCCCTGGAGTAGCTCTTTAGCGTATTCCATGACTGTTTCGTGCGTGGCCAAACCGTACGATGGCTGACTTAGGGCTCCAACCATAACTCTTGACCGGTCGGCATTTTCCAATCTTGTATACACGGCGTTGATGTAGCCGGCGATCACAGCATTAAAATTATTCCGACAACCCGCCCTCTCAGGCAAAAGTTCTGCGATGTTCCAATTCATCACCACCATCGCCTACAAATTAGAATTGGTAATGGTACATATTTAAAAACTGAGCTAGCTGATGGAACCTCTTTTTCTTCGTCCTGATCTCCATCTTCGTTTGCCTCCGGATCGATTTGCTCAGAGTCGTTTTGAATATTGTCAGGAAGTTCCGCTTGAATTCCTCCGTGGTTTGCCGTATCCAACCAGACCAGCTGCTTCCAACAGTCACTGAAGGTGATCTCGAGTGAATGGAAAAGTTCCTTGTTTCTGATTGACGCCACGACGAATTTTATATTAGCTATGGCATCTTCTACGTTGTTTTTGGTCGAACATATCACGATTTTATTAAAGTTTGCGTAAACTATTTTGCAGCCTAATCGTTTAAATTCGGCAACAAGTTGTAAAAAGAGTTTCTTCATAAGGTTTTGCAAAGTTCTTAGTAAGGCTGGATCGTAGAGCAGTGCCTTTGATGATCTTAGCCATCTGAAACATGTTTATCAAAATTAAATTACATTCTTTATGTGAAAATATTTTATGACGAATCTTCCTAAGTACTTGCTTTGAATCTCAACAGTTAAGACTTGTTGATGTAAATTTAAATTTTATAAATATACCAGCGACTTACCTATAGAAATGTATTACTTGAAAATCAGCAAATATATTCTTGTATACGGAGATGTCACGCATCCAGCCGCTGGCCATGGACCGTAGTATCTTGAAGGCTTCGGAACATCGGGCACTTTCATCGTAAGCTACCGGATTGGAATGACCACTGATCATGTCGTCAATCGACGTAGTGGCCGCAGCATCAAAAGCTGTTGCCGAGCTTGTGCCTTCAATGTCCGCAACGTGGTGCGATTGCAGCAATGTGTTGATGGCTAAACTGTCAATGTCCAACTCTATGCAGACCGAAGAATACCAACCTGGATTGTTGCACACTTCGCTGGAACCCTCTTGATTTTCGGCTAGAAGACTATAAATAATAAAGTTGCAAAGCTGTTTTTGGAAACTACTAATTATTATCAAAATATAATCTAGTACAATACATTACCGTGCATCGTTTTCTTCGCTGCCTCCCAAATCAGGTCTGTCTAAAGGTGAGCACCACAGCACATGATTGTTATTTATTAAATGTCTGGCATAAAATAGATCTGCACCAAACACTGCTGGATCAGCAGGTACGTTACCCAAAGGTAAATGGAAGTATCGGCATTGTTCCTTCATCAATTCTAACACACGTTCACTATTCAAATAATGACGTATTATAGCTTTGGCTCCTGATTTTTGCCATTCTATCACGTTATAAAGATCTTCCACATCCTAAATAAATAAATAATAATATATTACAAATGATCGAAATATTAAACATCTTATAAATCTCAATCTCTTTATTACCTGTACATGTATTTGTGTTTGGGGGAAGTCGGAAAATTGTGGAATGTTCAGCTGCAAGTGATGGACATCCATAGTAGATTGCAATGCTAGTATTGTAGGACCCTTCTTTTCATCTTTGTAATTCTGTAGTGTTTTCTGTAGAATCTTATACACCTGATTCAAGTCTGTTTCTACGTGAACCTCAAACGTTACACCTTCTGGGGGTAACAGATCTTCGTCTGGGTTTCTCTCCATTCTGTGTATACAAAATAACACATATTAACCGAGTCCTTAAAATATATTAAAAAAACTTACTTCGCAATTCTCTCAGCGTTATAAAGGCTGTTCATGTTGGGCATAAGATTAGTTCTTACTGTGTCGACGACGATGATGACTGCGCTTTTCAGGGGAGTCAAGAATAGTGCAAACATATGTTGGGGCTTAGTTGCGTGTTTGTGATGGTAAAAGAACATGTGCTTGATGGAGTCTTTGGCTAAATATGGCTGTCTGACCACACTGGACATGTTCAACTGCTCCATAGAGAAGCTATCCTGGTTTGTGCAGCCGGGTCCGACTTTGCACACGCATCCAATGTGAACCAGGCTTCTGAATAGAGGTGACACCTGAGTCTCATAAACGCCTTCGACATTCGGGTCGCTTTGGTCCAAATATACTTTCCTATCGCGAGATTGTTTTTAATGAAACGAATCAAGTTTAAAGAAATTTATACTTACTTTCCGTGTTCTTGAAAAATGTCTTCAGGCACTGAATACATATATAGATTATATACAGGTCTAGATCGCGGTAGGGTTCTGTTACATTTTTTAAACAATGCCCCTTCCTCTGCAACCTTCGGTTGTTTTAAATTCGCATAGAATATTCTTGGCACTGTAAGCTTCACCATGTGCAGCTCACTTTGAACCTGTTATATAGCGATTACGATTGATGATTTTAAAATAAAATATTAAATAATCTCTTACCAGAGCCCATAGTTTAAATTCTCCCGGAATTGGCGTCGGAGCAATTTGTAAGACTTGCCACATGGACGTTAACAAAGTTCTTTTGGTTCTATGGATGAATCCAGCTACTGATTGAATAGCTGGTCTAACTTTTTTATTCATATTAACCTGACAAATTTTCTTCTGTGCTAGTTGGAACTCCCATTTCCTCTTTTGGAACCTGATCCAAATCTCACGTTCCTCCTAAATAAATGTTTTAAATTTTTATCTCGTTAATAAACAACAACTCACTTTTGTTTCGCCATGAGGAGGCGGGTTTCCTAACACTTCTCTCCAACCACGATTGAGCTCATCTTCAGTAAATTCACACTCTTTATCGGAACCTCTCTTACGTTTGGTTACGGTTACCACAGGTCGGTTGACTTTTATCGTATTATCCATTACCGTATCTTCAATGTCTGCCGATGCTGCTGTAGACTCTCTGTTTTCTACATTCATCTCGTTTTCTTTGTCGTTTACAACCGGCCGTGGTCGATTAGAAAACATATCAGTTATTCTGCGTTGTTTAAAGTTGTCGGATTTTTCAAGAATTTTTTTGTGCAGCCAATCGGGATGACTGACTCTTGGAACAGGATTTGGAACCTAGTGTTATTCATAATAACGTTAATGCACAGCGCAACAAACAGGAAGTTTTAAAGAAATTTAACAATCTTTAAGACTATTTTGAAGCAAAATCACAACATGTATAATTTGTTAGTTAAAAATCAATATTAAACGTACCCCTTGCATGGCTGCAGGAATAGTTATTATCTTTTGAATTGCGCCTCCCAAACGTTCTATATAATAACTCCAGTCTAAAATGTCTCGTATATCAATTTCATTTAAGGAGGTGTCCTTTAACCATTTTCTTAAATAATGCTTCTGAATGGCTTCATCTGCTTGAAAAATTGCTAACGGTATCGCTCTATAAATTAATAATTATTTAACTTTAGTAAATGTTGTTTCTGGATTATTATACCTTTCAGTAACGGGAGATCCCTCAGGTTTTTTCGAAATAACATATTTACACGCGAGTCCAGCGTCTTTGACCATCTGATCTCCCAAAAACTCGGCCAAACGTTTTGCCGTACTGATAGAGGTACTCTTCTGTCCTCCGTACTCTTCCAACTTCTTCGACATGGACCGATTTTCCGAAATCAAATCGAACAATTCCGAATCCGGCATATTTCGACCGTGAGAAAACAACACGTCCAACCAATAATCCGCCACCTGAGCTACTGCAGCATAGCACGTTTCCAATGAGTCACCTTTTAAAAACGCTTCAAAAACGGAGGACTGGAAATTCTTAATTAATTGTAATTCTCCTCTCCGTTTTACTTCGAATCTAAAATTAATAGAATCGTATATAGGAATTGTTAAGTGTTTTAGATTTCGTACCCCTTTAATTCGGCGAGTGACCCATCGAAATTGAACACGGCGTATCTTTTCTTCAGTTTCTTGCCTTCCTCTTTACTGGCGGGCAATACCATCGCTTTATAAGGTCCGTCTACCTCAAAGAAAATGGAGTTCTCACTTCGTATTTCGTATTGTAGATTCTGAGGATCGACCAAATCGTGGTACTGATCATTGGTGAAGTACTCCTTAACCATGGCGTTCAGGACAGTGTTAGGATATGACACATTGAATTTCTTTTTCTTTTCGTGAGTTGTATAAATTGTGAAGTTTTCTGGAAAGGAAGCCGGTAGTATGCACCAAATACCGTCGGTGTCTAATTCGAGAGGTCTACCGACTTGCTCGATGATTTCTCTAGCTCTCATAATTATGTTAGCACCAGTATAGCATACAATACCAGCCATTTCCATGCTGTGCCAACGTGCACTGAAAAGCAATAAAATATATAGAATAATTAAAATTATATTAATTAAATAACTAACCCTCTTCTCATTACATATCCGTAAAAAGAATTCAAAATACATTTGTGGGCCAATTGTAAAGAATCGTAAAGTACTTCTCTGTTTTTGGCTGATTTAATTTCACCAGCATTGCCACCTTTCACTGCATCAACCACAGCCTGCTTTGCTTTCTTTGATAATCCTTTGTACTCATATCTAAAATTGCCATACTAATTTGAAATTCTGAAAATTTAGTGTAGTATACATAAAACTTACCTTCTATCTCGGAAAGCTCTAACAGTGTCGACGTAAAAAGAGTTTTCCTTCTGGCAAATAGTGGTGTTACGTTCCTCAACTCTCGTCAGTTTTACTTTCTTGTAAACTCTTCTGCAATAGACCTGCAACCTCTTAATTTCGTAATCTGCCTGTTCGTTTCTGGTCAGCTCGTGAAAAGCTCTAGGTTTACCGCCGGGAAATTTGGGAGGAAACTTCTCCGTTTCTAATTGTTGCTGGATCCTGTGATATTCATTTCGACTAGCTGGAACTAAAAAAACCTTATCATCAAACAACCTTTCGAATTTCTGAATGAATCACTTACGATATTCTTCTCGCATCATCCACGACATGGTTCTTTGACAGTCCGCTCCAGGTTTGTTATAATCACAAGCTGCACAAATAGTTTCGTCTACCATAGCGCAAGGTTGCAACCGATTGGTCAAAATAATATTTGGGTACATAGCTCCCACATCCAAATGGTAAATCAATGGTCTCTCAAGCCTCATTGGATGTTCCTGAACCAAGTAATTTGGATAACGTTTTTAAAGAGTTTCAAACTTGCTAATTAGATTACCTTGAGGGCAGTTAGTTTATTTTTGATTTCCTGAGATACTTCCTCCAGATTAGTTACCATCTCCATGGGCACACCTTCTTCGACGACGATGGCGTGTTCGAGTGTTTTCGAAATCTGTGCAATTAACTTATCTATGGCCTCTGGTACCATTCTGAATCTGCAAGGGATGTCTGCACGAAACACGCCGGACTCAAGTGCCTCTACGTGACCTCCAACATATGTTTCTTGATGTAATACGTGCCCATCGTGAGTTAACTTGTTGAGCACTGCTTCTTCTTTGTTAGGAAAGATGATATTGGCGTGAAACGCTTCTACCATAAGTAATGCTTCGCAAAGTGTACCTAAGCAGAATATATTATAATAATTTGCCTCAAATAAACTATTTTTGTCAATTACCTGATCCTTTCCTGAGCACCTCATCGGGCTCACACGGAATAATTGTACACAACGCAAAAATAAAGGGGTGAACGTATTGCATGTACAAATAGTAAGTTGCTACCGCGTCTGACACTGAATAATTTGAAAGTACTTGTGGGTCGGACGCTGCCAGAGGACACATTTCTTCGGGATCCAGCTCGACAGGATCATACCTCAGTTTAGCTTTGGCTACGGCCTTTAAATTCTGCGAACCGACTGGCAAATAGGAATCTCTCTTTACCCAGCAGAGACAGTCCATGTGCATAGCAGGTCTGCTACAATACACGCCCTCTTTATTCTTAAAGAAGCCAATTTCTTGCCTCATATCTAAGTCATATGAAGCTGCTCGTGCCTCTATGAAAGGCCAATCAAAAAAGTCGCCGTTGTACGTCACGAAAATGTGCGGTCTGATTTCCATTATGTGATCAAAAAAGCGTTGGATCAAGTCCATTTCATTCTTCTCGTTGAATATCGTGAACTTGCCTTCAAACTCTGGTTTCGGCGTATACTCGAAGTCGTCTATGTCGGAAGATAATATTTCCCTGTTTGTTATTAAGTACCCTTAAAAATATGAACGACTGATGTTTCCACTCTTTGACACTAGAATGTGTAAATTTTACCTTGACCATCGATCATATACGAAATCATCATAATTTGATCTGTAGCAGCATCAGGAAATTTCAATGGTAATTTTGTAGTTTCAATATCGAAAGCTAATACAATAGGTTCAGGACGTTCTATTAAATCTGGTCTGGATGTGATCATAGGAGGGTGATTAGGGCCAACAATTTTGATGGTGTACCAAGATCCACAGAATATTTTTAAGTCGATGGACACTCGAACGTGATAAGGGACATCAAATTCTCTAAAATATAATAGCAATAGAAGTTAAAAATTAACATCAATTATACCTTACCTTATATCCATAATATTCTCCATTTGATCACTTGTTGTTTTGTGAACTTGAACATTATTGGCCAGAGTACTTGTAAGCATTTCAGTATAATAAGTGTTTTCATTTTGACGCTCTTTATTTTTGTTAACAACTCTAACAATCTCTTTCCTAACTTTTATTAAATCTGTTTGATTGTAAAATGACAACTTAATGTATTTTTGTTTTAGACCAATTAAATGATTGGGCTGAAAAAGTTTAATGTGAAAATAATTTGGAATTTGAAAAGAAAAATTTATAAAATTTATTCAAATATAAAAGACAATCTAATAGAAATTTGTCAGCTAAATTTAATATATTTGTAAAATGCATTCAACTTTTGCCTATATTTAAATAAGAACTATGTAAGTAAAAGACAGAACATACATCACAGTAATTAATCTTTACAAATCATTCACAATTATTTTTAAGGGTTAATTATAAAAGGTGGAGACTTTACTGGAATAAATACGTTATCGGGCAGATATCGAAAAATTACTGAGACAAGTCAAAGTTTTATCGTATTTGCCCATCCTTATCAAACAATATACGTAATGTAGCTCTTTAAGGGGACTACCGAGGCAGGTAGTTGCTGATGAAGACGCGTTTGCATTTTGCTGCTTACTCAACATGATGAAGCTCTGGCACACTACGTTGTTATTGATCGTCCATATCTGGACAGATTTTTTTTCGGTAGGTGAATAAGACGACAAAATACCATCAACTGGCCAGCACCGTCTACAGATTTTACATGGCTGGATTTTTTTCTGTAGGAATATTCCAAAAGTAAGGTATACACAAAGACCAAATAATATAATGAGCTAAAGGAAAGAATAAGTGATAATATTAAGATAATAACGTCAGAAATGTTACGCGATGTGAGGGAAAAAAACTTGTCACATATTAAAATTTTCAAACCAACAAATGGTGCTCATTTTGAACAATTGTTACATTAAAAAGTAATCTGGTAGTAAATTTGTGATTGTGGTGGTCTTTACTTATATATTCTTAACATTAATTTAATAAAACTAATGTTACTTACCAAATCCAAATCTTCTTTGGTGACTGTTTCAATTTTACCAATTGTACCAGAAAATTTTTTACCCAAAAATTGTGTGACCTCTTGTATGAGTTCTCTTTTTGTTAGTACATAGAAGTAGGGCATAAAAGGATATGAGACTTTAAATCTGGTACCATCCTCTTCCATGAAATAATAATCAATTGACGCGCACAGTCTCTTATCCTCATCCAAAATTTCACTCTAAAATTAACATCACACATAATTTACCACAACTTAAATTTAAATATTTTTATTGCACATACAGAATGCATATTAAGCAAGAAACCTGTCCTTTCACAAGGATCTTTAATTCTTTCGAATCCATATTTTGAGTCAATGGCATCGTTTTCAAGAACTTGTCGTAATCGAAATTCCGAACTTTCCTCTCTAAAAAAATACGCAAATTACAAATGTTTTGTTTTCAAATTTGATTCAACAAACCTATTGACTGGAATCACAGTGGCATTGCTGGGCTCCGGTTTTTCGGCACGTTCGGCTCTGTATTTTCCGGAATTTTGCAAAACCATTTTTATCAACGCAAATGCCGTATCATATCAAACAAATATTGGTAGTTTGCTGTGAAGTATTTATTTAAAATAACCTTAACTTGTCAGAAGTGTCTTAGAGATTTCCCGCCTTATTTTAACACCGGCGCATTGTAACTAATAAGGGAAAACTTATAACTACCAACGTTGCCAAGTTTAAAATTTACATGAACTTTCCACAAAATATATTTGTTTAACCAGAATATACGCATTTAAGCAGAAGCCAGGCTACATGTATAACAACAAATTAATTTTAGATTAAAGGAAATGGCGATTTTCTAAAATTAATAATTAATGTAATTTTTGTAAACAATGAATTTAATAAATAAAATAAATGATTATAGAAAATCCCACATAGGTAAATGTCTAGACTCGATTAAAATATGTCTAATAGATGGTAAAAATACCATATAAATAATAAATTTAAGAATTTTAAGGTTTTATGGTTATGTTACAGGTGTCCGGTAGGTGTTCTGAGTATAAGTCCACCAGAAAATGAGCAACACTGGTTATTTGAAATCACTCAACGAACTTCGTGCGTTCCGGGCATAAAATTTCGTTTTGCGGTTATAAAGACCTAAAAAAAGTTCTTATGAATCTTTATATTGAGATCCACGACTAGTGCTACAAAAAATCTACAAGTTGTACTTATTGTTTAGTTTGTTTTAATTTTATATACGTTATAACAGTAAGTACAAACAATTTATTCGCAGCATAGCCCAGTATGTTACAACTTAATGTTCGCATGTTAAATATGATAATTAGACTTTTAATTTTAATTATTTTCTAGTTCATTACCGTATGTTATAAAAATTATGAAAAAGTTAAAAATCTTTGTAGAAACAAACTTTTTATGTACTTTCAATGTATCCAACTTTTTTATTATCCATATAATTCTATATTATTAATACTAATCTTTATTAATTCATAATAAAAAATTTAAAATTTAAAAGTCAATAAGTTTGTATATTTTGTTTACATAATTACATATTACTGTCACTTAGTGTTTATATTAAATTGATTTAATATGAAGTTCTCGATATACACAGTTTTACAATTAAATTTGTGTTGTATACACAATACATTTACATATATTTAATTAATTTCATATTGTTAATTAGTGCTTAACATGTTAAACTAATGATAACATTTTCTCTTCATAGATGTTCAATAATTGTTCAGTAAAAGTTGCAGTGCAAATTAGATCTCTTGCCAACGAAGGTATCCATAAAGTAGTAATTTTGGTGCTTACAACATTAAACAAAGGATGAGGTTAATCTTCTAGATATCAGCCAATTGTTTAGAAACAATTCCAGTGGGAGTTACACTCCTTGAAACACTGTACAATTCTATATCATGAATACTATTCTTATTGGGCTTTAAAAAAATTAAAACATATTAATAAGAGTAGAGACTTTATTGTTTACACAATTAAATTTACATATAATTAAATAATTACATATCATTGTTAATTGGTGCTTACGATGTTAGACTAGTGATAAGGTTTTATTTCAGATGTTTGATAATTGTTCAGTAAAAGTTGCAGTGCGCGCCTTGTCAACTATGGTATCCATAAAAGATACATACACATTACATCAACATATAACTAAATAATTACATAGTCCTGATAATAATTGCTTACAATATTAAACTGATGCCAAGTTCTTCTTCTAAATATCTAATAGTTGTCCAATTGTATGTTTTGTATACACACCACATTTACATATAATTAAATAATTACATATTATTGTTAATTGGTGCTCAAGATGTTAAACTAGTGGTAAGGTTTCCTCTTCCTAGATGTTTGATAATCATTCAGTAAGTGGCAGTGCGAATTAGATCCCTTGGCCACTAGGGTACCCATGAAGGATACATACACATTACATCAACATATAATTAAATAATTATCTAGTACTGTTGGTGGTTACAAATTAAACTGAGAATAAGGTTTCATCTTCTAGATGTCAGACAATGTCCAGTAAAAGTTGTAGTGCGGATTAAACCACTAGCCAACAATGAAATTATTCAGATGCTTGATATTGTATTGTATACACATCACATTTACATATAGAATTAAATAACTACATATTATTGATAGTGCTTAAGATGTTAAACTAGTGACAAGGTTTCACTCGGGATGTTCTTCAGTAAAAGTTGCAGTGCGCGCCTTGTCAACTAGGGTATCCATAAAAGATACATACACATACATCAACATATAATTAAATAATTATATAGTACTGTTAGTGCATACAATATTTAAACTAACAACAGGGTTTTTTCTTCTAGATGTCGGACAATTGTTCAGTAAAAGTTGCAGTGAGAGTTAGACCCCTTGCTATCTATGAAATTCACAAAGGATGTAAAGATGTTGTTCAGATTATCCCTGAGAATGACCAAATTCTAATTCACGATAAATCTTTTACGTTCAACTACGTGTTTGGTACTCAGTCAACACAGGAGGAAGTTTACAATAGATCGGTTAAGAGTATTATAGGGAATCTGTTTAAAGGCTACAACGTAACTATATTGGCTTACGGACAAACAGGCTCAGGAAAAACACACTCTATGGGAACTGCTTACAGAGGAGAAGGAGACATGGGTGTCATTCCCAGAGCAATTAAAGATATATTTGACTATATAAAAGATAACTTCTCTTTGGACTTCAACTTATCAGTTTCATTTGTGGAATTATACCAAGAAGTTCTATATGATCTTTTATCTGGTAAGCCTAGAGATCAATGTGTCTTGGATATTCGTGAAGACGTTTCTAAAGGTGAGTTGTTGGTGGTGCTTGCTACAATTTGGCGATAACAATTTTTTTCTAGGTAATCATATACCGGGATTAACTGAAGTGCCAGTCTCTAACTCTGAAGAGGTGTTTGATCAACTGGCAAAAGGATCCACTGGAAGGGCCACTGGTTCTACGAACATGAATTCGCAAAGTTCTCGTAGCCATGCCATTTTCACCGTTAACATTGCCCTGCAACACAAAACAGACGAGTACATATTAATCTGAATTAATTGCGAATATTGTGTGGGAAATTGTGAAGCTATATGAACCATATGTTGTCCATATATCTTCACACTCCCTCATCAATAAACCTAGATTTCGTTTATATATTTTACACTCACATAATTGTAGGGATAAGAATATTACGGCAAAATTGCATTTGGTCGACTTAGCTGGTTCTGAAAGGCCAAAGAAAACTGGTGCAGTGGGAAATACTTTCAAAGAGGGTGTTAACATCAATAAAGGCTTGTTTGTACTGGGGAATGTTATAAGTTGTTTAGGTGACGAAACAAAATCCAGTTCCTTTGTTCCATATCGGGACAGCAATCTCACAAGACTTCTAAAAGGTAACTAATATTAGCGTCATGAAATTAGATATAACAAACGTTCAGTATTATAGCAACCAGGAGACAAAACTGTAATACCATTTTGTATTTCTTATTTTACTTTCAATGAAAGTTTCTCTATTTAGCATAATTGCATTTGATAATTCATAATTTTCTCCACTCACTTTCTAGATTCCTTGGGTGGTAACAGCATCACACTAATGATAGCCTGTGTCAGTCCGGCTGATTACAATTTAGATGAAACGGTTTCCACTCTTAGATACGCCGATAGGGCCAAGAAAATCAAGAATAAGCCTGTAGTCAACCAAGATCCTCATGTCGCCGAAGTCAATAAACTTAAGAACACCATCCAGCAACTGAGACTGCAAATAGTGGGACAAGGTGAATAAAATATTATGAACACTAGAACATTTTTTGCTACGTATTTCACGTCGAAAGTATGAATTTTTAATTCGTCTTAATACCATCAAACTGATCCAAATCTATATAAATTATTCATCGCATAAAACACTAGTTGAGCTTTTTATGTGACGCATATTTTATGTCAAGATGAATGAGTTTTTATAATTTTTTCGACGTAAAATACTTGTATATAGGGCTAGTGCAGTAAAAGTTCCGTAGCTTTATAGATATAAATAAAATTTACTTACTCATTGCAATCCTAGGCGGTCCTATGGTCTGTCCTGCTGAAATTGAGCTTCTGAAGAAGAAAATTGCGGATTTGGAGAAAAAGAATCGAGAATTAAACGTCAAATTGTCGGCCTCGCTGGTTGATAATACCGCCCTCATGGAGAAGTTCCATATTCTGCAACATCACACAGAAAATTTGAGTAAGAGATTGATGGAATTGGGCGAAGATTTCGAAGCCACCGTGGGCAACATTAGCACGGGACTCGAAGCTAACGACGCCGATTCAGTCAAATTGAATGTGAAAAATTTATTGGAGCTTCAACAGAAGTTTGAAACAATCAACAGTGAACAAAAGGAAACAGAGAATGAAATTAAGTAAGTATAATTTGATTAGTTAGTTGCTAAGTACACTTATGTATATGCTTACAAATTTTATAAATCATTACAGGAACCATGAAGAAACTTTCATCAAGTTCCTGCATACTGGTGAAAGTGGTAACGAAACACCAGTTGAATTCGATGAACAGCAAAATGAATACACTGACAAACAGCTGGCACTCAACAATGAACTGAAAGACTGCATGAAACAACTCGCTCTGAAGCAAGGTCTCGCAAATCAGTTGGTGAAGAACCTTCAATGTATGACTGACTATAATGGTATTAACGAGAATGAGGAGAAAATTGCCGCCCTTCAAAAGGAGAGAGACGAACTGTTGCAACAATTGAAGGCTGTTCATACGCAGGATAACGTAGGAAAAATATCCGAACAGAGGAGGAAGCGCCTGAAAGAACTAGAATCACAAATTCATGATTTAAATAAGAAGGTATGTTTTCTTATTCGGACACTTTCCCAATAAATTATTTAAATCCAAATCCACAGGTGGCAGAACAATCGAGACTTATTAAACTCAAAGAAAAAGATGAAAAAAGGATCAAGCAGTTGGATAACGAAATTATGCTTATGAAGCAAAACAAAGTCAAGCTAATGAAAAAGATTCGGGAGGAGTCTGAGAAGTTCAGGACGTGGAAAATTCAACGGGAGAAAGAACTGGCCAAGCTGAAACAGCAAGACAGGAAGAAGGACAACGAAATCGCTAAAATAAAATCAATGAACGCCAAACAACAAAACGTATTGAAGAGAAAAGTCGAGGAGGCTCATGCGTTAAACAAGCGATTACAGCAATCCTTGCAACTGAGAAAACAAGCGCAGGAAATGAAAAACACCGACAGATCCAAACAAGCCAAGACTTCTGTAAAAATCTATTTAACTTTAATTAACCCTCATTCTATTGACGTATTTTGTAGTTTAAACAAGAGTTTGAAGTCTATTTTAACTTGATAGAAGCCGCCGAAACTGTAAATAACTTGTTGGAGGACCGTGCGAAACTGCAAGGACAGTTGGAGATACTGAAGGCTAATGAGGCCACTAAAAACTCTGAAGAGTGTCGGTCATTGGAGGAGGATATCGAGTGCCGATCTGCCCAAATCCAAGATTTCCAAAATAAACTCTTAGAATCTGATGAGGGTAAGTCGATTCTTGAGGTTGAAAAATAACATGAAACTAGGCACAACTGAATTTTGCAGACAATAAAAAATCTAGGTTCGAAAACATTCAAACTATGGCAGAGGCAAAACAGGCTCTCCAAGTATTATTTGAACAAGCCACTGAAATAAAAAGAAAAGCTGTACAAAATGAGTTAAAACTGACTGAAGCCCAAGAGATCACAGCAGAGGTAGTGTATTTATTAAGTCGACCATATCACTCCTTTCATTATTAAATTATTGTAGTTTAAAGATTACAAGAAGAATTATGAGATGAATATGAAGATGATTGAAGAAAAATACGACAATCAGTTGTCTGAACTTCAAAACGTTAATGAAGAAAAAGTTTCATTTTTATTGAGACAGTTATGTGGTGGGAAGGCGACAGGTAAGATGACCAAGTTTTCTTGATTATAAGATAAACGAATTTTACAATTCTAGATGAGTGTGTTGATGAGGAACTTAAAAAGCATTGTCAAATTCTTGAAGAACATAATACCAAGCTGCAGGAAACAATAGCACAATTGAACATGAAGTTGGATTTGATAAAGGTTAATATTAATTATATATAAACACTAATTAAATTTGTAATAATATACATTTTTATAGACTACAGGCGAAAATGGAGCAACTACCCCAGTGGTCCCTAAAAAACCCAAAAAGATATCGAACAACGACACTTTCATAATGAACGATGACGAGAAAGTTCTCGATTCAAGCATAGAAGAACTCTTTGATGATCCCAATGATCCGGATTGGAGAAATACACCCCTGGGTAAACGAATTCTAAAGGAAAAGAAGAAGTTAAGCTACTTCAAAAGTATAAATGGTTAGCGCCCATCTGTGACATGAATCATGATGATAATTATCATTTTATTACAGCGGAGTATACTACTGAGAGCGAAGAACGTCCGTCATTTAAAAGGTCGTCGGAAGGCGGATGCACGTGCAAAACTAAATGCTCCGCCAGATGCGGTTGTAGGAAGTTAAATCGTGGTTGCAGGGATTCATGTAAATGCGACCCATCATCCTGTCTGAATCGTGATTCTCAAAATGTAAGAAAAATGTATTTTTATTTATATCGCTTTATTCATTGATAATTATTTCAGATTGATGTAAGCAATAACTCTGATACAACAGACACCCAACAATCTGGAGAGGTGGATGAGACTGAATCATTTAAAAAACCTAAGTATGTATGATACATTTATAAATGCATTTATAATATTGTTTTTTTACAGGATCGACGTTGATAGGAAGAAAAGACAAAAAAAGAGACATCTTTTCCAAGATTGAGATGAAGATCAGTATAATTCGTTAAAATTTTAGTTTTATAGATAATTAAATAAAAATGTAATATTTATTGAAAATGGAAAATGAAAGATCTCTACAAATCGTGACAATGTTATTTTTATTAAGTGATTATTTATTATTGTGTAATTTTATATTGTATTGTATATTGTCCATATAGCGTAGTAATATAATTTTTTAAATATAAGCATAAATACATATTTTATTTCAATAGAAAATAAAATAATGATAATTTTTTATGGTGGTTACTGTTGATTTTGAGTATATTATATTATTGAGTTCTATTAGTTATTGTTTATATTAATGTAAAAACGTCTTTTGGTTTATTTGGATTTCATAAAATGGTGCAGAAAAAAAATATTTCGTATAGTAATTCCGAACGGACAACAGTTCATCATATCATAATTAAAAATAATCTAAAGCTTAATTGGTTGGGTCATAGTTTAATGAATCAATCCCGACGTGCACTTAGCAATAGAAATACATGCGACATAAAACGGTACACATTTTTGACTGAATGCGAACATAGTTTTCTTTTGACCCAATCTATGACAGACGGGCGAGTAAATATAATTAATAAAACTTTACTCACTTTTAAACCTAGGCGGTGCCGGGGCGGTCTATCCAACTGAAATCGAGCTTCTATAGAAGAGAATCCCAAATTTCGGGCAAATGTCAGGAATTGGACGTCTAACTATTTACCCCCGTTGTGGATAACGCCATCCCCATGGAGCAGTTCCATATTCTGTAATGTCGAAATGGAAAGTTAAAGTAAATAATTGATAGAATTGAGCGAGCCCACCGTGACCGACATCAGCACGATACACTACTACTACAATTTGATCAAAGTGAATGTCACATTTGTTTGTGTAGCAACCAATAACAATTGAAAAAATAACAAGTGAAGAATAATATCAATTAAACCAATTTTTGCGTAGCAACTAAAACAAATGTGAAAATAAATGAACAAAATCAAGTAAGCTTAGTTTTCAACTGCAGTATACAATAATTTGATTGTATTTATATTAGACGTCAGTTCCAAACTTAATAATTATAATTATCTTCCCCTTTTAAAAATTTAATATTCACAAAGAACTTACAGTTATGATCTAAAATATACAAATTTTATAATTTAAATTACTGGTAATTGCATTAACGAAAATTAAGAAAAATCTACATTCAAAATAAACCTAAATAACCCAGAAGTAATGTAAAAATAAATCGAATAAAACTTTTATACTTACTTGACATCATGGTGGCGAAAGTGTACAATTTATCGAAGTTATGGGGATGCCATCACCATGGAACAATTCTGTAATATTAAAGAAAAAATTAAAGTAAATGATAGAATTGATCGAAGGAATGGAACCCACCGTGACCGACATTAGTACGATAGTCGAACCCAACTACTACAATTTGTTCAAACTGAATGTCCGGTTTGTTTATGCAGCAACCAACAACAAACAATTGCGAAAATAAGTGGAAAATAAAATCAAGTAAGTCCGTTTTTACTTAGCAACCAATAAATAATTACTAATTTTTCCTGCTGCTAAATATTCACTACAGGATTATAGATCAGGATTATACAACCATTTGTGTATGAATAATATATTGTGTATGAATTATAAGTATAGAAAATGTGAAAAACATTTCAAAATTTCAACAAATTATTACATTCTCTTTGCGAAGCAATTCATTGTATTAATAGATTAATTAAAAGAAAATCTACATTCAAATGGAGAAAACACTAACACAGAAAATTTTAAGCAATTAAAAATGTTCAACGATTAAGCTTAAAATTTAGTTTATGATAGTATCCAATTAAAGTATTTAGTTGTAATGTAGTTTTCTTCCGATTAAATTTCTATCGTAGATGAGCATATACATGTTACTACTAATTTGAGGTATAAATAAATTAATAAATTTTGTATACTTACTTGCAATCCTAGGCGGGTGGTATATCTAACTGATATGAAGGTACTGTAGGCAAACATCAGGAAGTAACATCTAATTATTTGCCGTAGTTGTTGGGAATACCAGCCATATCAGTTCCATGTTCTAAAATATCAAAGGCAAAATTAAAATAAATTATGGTTATAGTTGAGCGGAGCTTACCGTGACCGACTTCTTCACGATAGTCGAACCCAATGACTACAGTTCAGTGAAACTGAATATTAAAGGTTTGTTTGCGTAGCAACGAAAACTAAAAAACAATTGAGTAATAAATAACAAATGAAAATAATAAAATCTAGTAAGTCTATGTTTCAACTACAGGGTGTTCTTATAATTACTGTTTAATTATATATTATTATATATTATAAAATTATAATATTCTTCACTGATAAAAATTTAATATTGTTGAGTGATGTTCTAAAATAATATATTTATAAATTTTATTAATTTGATTGTAGAAACTCTTAAAAACGTTTTTAATATCAATACTTTCTACATTTTTCCATTAAAGAAAATTAAGAAAAAATCTACATTCTAAAGAAGAACACACGAAGTAACCCAAGAACAATTCTAAATAATTAAAAATATCAGGGTCTAAGCTTCACAAGAGAATTCATGATTTTGGTATCTGCGCATGTACATGCATGTACATGGTAACTGTATATGGTGCTGCTGTTATGGATAATACAATTATCATGGAAAATTTGGGAGAAAATAAATAATCATTTGTATACAATTTATTGTATACAAATGATTGTTTAATTATTTACGTATTATAGCGTAAAATAAAATCAAGTTAATTAATTAATTTTTCAATTGAAGAGTTGTAAATTCTTCTGACAACCCTTGGGTAATGGTATGTATACATTATATACTATAATTGCCTTAAGACTTAAATTTTTGTTAATCAACGGATTATTGCAAGTAAATTGGTATAGACTATTAATTACACAATAAGTAGAACTATTAAGACGTATTTAATTAAAATAAGAGAATAATAAAATTGTACTTAAGAAGTACAGTAAGTTTAGTTAATGAACAACATATGGTAAGAGTTGCTTTCCAAAATTGAATCCCAGAATCAGGTGACGACATTACGACGTTTGATTAGAGTTTACTGAAATTCTTCCTTCGTTATAATTATACATTACTAAGAAGGAAATGATGCAAAGAGATTGTGTACTGACATAAAAATATACTTTTAAAATATTTACAGTAACAAACCACAAACAATCATAGCCGAGTAGAAGTTCAAAGATGAGGAATAATTTTTTATGCTAAAATTAAACGAAATATAATTTTATAAGATTTATTATTAATTATTTTAATTAGAATTACTTTAAATGTATTTAAGTAATCAGATATAAATATTATATGTAGCACACAAGCTAATTGTCCTCTTTTGTTTCCATGGCATTTTCGAAGAATACAGAATCATCTCCTTCCAACATTTCGTCTACGTCTTCCATTTCCCCGCTTGTCTAGAAAAAAATATGTATTAAATGAATTTATTTTAACTACATAATTTATAATTATATTTTATTTTCTAACATACTCTTGCTTTTAATTTATTTAATTCCTCCTTCTTCGTCCTCTTAAAGAAGCCGGCCTAAAACGCAATACAATACATATTGGGTAATTGTTAAATAATATAAATTACTTTTTTAAGTCCATAAACTAGAAGACAGAACAATATTAATCCCAATATTGCGCTAATAATGAATATCCATATTGGGATCACTTGGGTATTGTTTATAATTGTAGTAACAACTTCAGTTTCATCAGGCCTATTCGGGATAAAAAGATAATATGAATAAAATTCTTGATATAAAAATCATACAATTTACCTATCACCAGTTTGTTCAAAATTTGAAGGTTTTTCTATTGAAACCTGGGCGTGGGTTGTGAGTGTTAATATTTTCAGGTTACTCAAGTGATCTGCAAACGACTTAATTACAAATATACTTTTATGAAGAGGTATGACTTACCGATTAGTTTCAGGTGATCAAGAATTAATTCTAACGTAACAGTCCGTTTTTTATTTTCTGAATCTAAGCCTCCCACATTACAACTGTATGTTTGTGAATATATATTGGGTCCATTGTAACTTATGTTTTGTGCTTCAGAGTCTGTTAAAATCTGATTGGTTAATTTTGTGCTTCTACTATTTCTATTTCGTATTTCAGGACTAAATTCATTCTCCGTTCCATTTGCACAATCGAGTAATTTATTGGACATCATTATTCTATTGTTTAAAAATACCATTTTTTCTTTTAGTTGTATCGCATAGGGAACAGTTATGTGTACGATGATACTTTCTAGTGGGGTTTGTCCAGTTTTTTCAATCTAAGGAAAATTGATAATTAAGTAGTTGTGAATGTACTTAACATTTCTCCTAAATTACTTCAAAAATTTGTCGCAAGTTTGTCGTTTCATTTCCAAAGGAATAAGTTTTTTCTTCCGAGTATCTGAAGTAATTAAATTATTAATGCGAATGTTATGCGGTTACTGTATGTACCCACCCAGTAATATATACATCAGCTTGTTGTATAAATTTAATATTTAAAGATTTTTCTATGTCACCATCTACGTTCTCACTTTTTGTTTTTAGTTTCATATTTATAATAAGTTCGTCAACATGCAAGTCTTCTAAATATAACTCGAAATAAATTGTTGTCTGAAAATAATAAAATTGTAACAGTTACGTTAACCAATTAATTATATGTTTGTCCAAATTTATTTCCCACCTTTTCGTTCTGTCTGAGAGGATTTTTCACATTGCACATAATTGCAAGACTTGTGTGATTTTTCTCACAATTTCCTGGTATTTTTCTAAACTTTAATATTTCTTCTGAACTCATCTCTAAGGTGGTTGCAAAGGCATTTTCTTGACTATTTTTTATAATTGCTTTTAAGTGGATGTACTTTCGGCCTCCTACAATGTGTTTGTTCTTCTCACTTAACGGAGAATATTAGTAAGATCTCATCATATGATGTAAGACCAAATTTATTATGTACTTACAGTCCTTCAGTTTCAATGTCCAGTGACAATTTCGATTTACACACTGCGTTGTTGCCACACCCGTTTTCGTAATTAATTAACAATTTTTGAGGTCCACTCGATCGTTCCTTATCAAGAACTGGACATTTAGCACAAAATGTATTATCTGGTTGAAACTGTTTCTGCGCTGATACTATTGTAGGATCACTTTTATTTTTTTCTTCGTCGATCATTTCGTAGTCCAAGGTAATCTCCAAAGGATCTATGAGATTTGTAGTAGGCTGAAAATAATTGTTCGAACATGAGTGAATACTTCACACAATTTTTATCCTTGTGCTCAAAGTAAATCCAATATTAGGGCAATTAATAAAAAATAAATATCTATAACTATTATACCTTTAATTTGAATGTGATATTTTGTTCGAATTCTCCCAATGTCCAGTTTTGTATGATTGGTAGATTATCAATCATTTCAGCTCTAGAAAACTTTTCATCAACAGACCAAGTGTTAATAATTCCTATAAACACAAAAAATTATTATTTGTATGTAGTTAATATTAAAATACATACTAGGAAGTGGGTCGATCGAGGAGTAGTTTTCAAACTTAAACTTAACTCTAATTATTAAAGTTTCTGAAGTGCTTTCGAGTTTAGTAAGCTGCTCTAACCCTGCAGTTATTACCACGACACGTCGACCTGGGAGGAACACTACATGCCCTGATTGGTAGGCCCCTATGGCCAAATCTGGAACATAATTACTTAAAATACTATTTCATTATCACTAAATACTTAAGAAAAAATTAAATTATATTGTCACCTCCTATTAAATTTCCATCAAGGTCTATGGCTTTCGACATGCCAATCCCGAAACCAGTTAAAGGAGAATATATGTCTTTTGCAACAATTTTTTGACTAGGTTTGATGTTTAGTCCAGATCTTTCACCTCTAAATATGTAAACTACTCCGTGTTTATCTTCATAAGGTGCAGCCACGGCAACATCTCAAAATTTAAAAATACCTCAATTGCAATTCTCAAAAATTGTAATTAAGATATACAATACCTCCATAGTTATCGTTATTAATGTCTCCCAAATACATAACATTAAGACCTAACTGCCCATTTATCTTCTCACCCTCAATAGTTTGCCCTCTGAGCACATGTTTCTGAAAGTAAAGATTATTTTATCCACTACATAATAAGGCAATCGATACGTACGGTTACACTGCCTAAATATACGTAAACTTTTCCCTCATTAAATTTCTTCATGTTACAAAAAGGTGCTCCAATAATTAAGTCATCCAATCCATCGTTATTGATGTCTCCTACAGTTACGGAATACCCAAAGGCCCCTCCAATCACCTCACCATCCAGTATTT
The DNA here is from genome assembly GCF_024364675.1 of Aethina tumida. NCBI lineage: Eukaryota > Metazoa > Arthropoda > Insecta > Coleoptera > Nitidulidae > Aethina > Aethina tumida. The sequence continues at coordinate 57,329,333 of NC_065435.1, read as the reverse complement.
CTAATTTATTTATATAATTGTCTGATGCTTTGGGAAATTCGAATATAACAACCTAAACAATAAATTGTATACGTAAATTATGACATTGTATCAATAAATTTTTTGCAAGAAAAAAGCAGTAAGTGAAAATTTTATTGAGCATGTAAGACGGTCAGAATAATCAATGTCGCTTATCTTGTGTACATATAATTGATAATTAATTATTCTATATATTATTAACATGCTGATTTAAGTTATCTTCTCTTATATGTGTTGTATATATCACGAGAGAAGTAAGATCTCGATTCTGATATTACATACTTTCAGTTTCAATGTGTAAAATTATATTTTTTACCTTTCCCTTATCCTTTGCTCTGGGACTAGTTAGTACATAAGACATTTTATTTTTATTGTATATATATCCTGAGGAGACATCATATCCTAAAATTTTAATGATAAAATTAAAAATAAATTGTAAATATTTAAGTATAGGTACCATATAATCTATATTCTAAAACATTATTTAGTTCCGGGATGATCGGTCGGTCAAAATTAATACTTTTCTTCTTATTTTGATATTTGAATTTAACGGCCATGCCATCCCACTGTTTATAACCGGGACATCCAATTATAACTTGATTTGACTCCTTAAAAGAAATGTTTGTTTTTTCATACAATAATAAGATACATGTAAACTCACATTCGAAACATGTATGGAAAAACCAGCTTGTGCTACTTTTGAGCGAGCAATGCGCGCCTGTTGATGAATTTCAGTCGGCTGACCTGAAATAAGAAGAAATAAAAAGTTTTATTTATTAACCACAATTTATTACTTACTATTTTTAAGTGGAACATTTATGGTGACGAAATTCGAATTGATATCTTTCATAAAAATTGCACCTTTCATCATAGAATCGACAATTGCATGATGGGCCGTCACCTGTAATAAGTATAATTATTAACTGCCTCTAATAAACCACATTTACTTACAAAGAGAATATTTGTTTTATAGTCTATTTCAACGTTTCCACCAATAAATCCTTTTTTGTAAGCGGCATTTGCTACAATTAGCGTAAGACATGTGAATTAATAAATAACATTTAATATAACTTACCCAACAAGTCTTCTTCTACACATTTATTTATTAAGACACATTGATATACAGTTCCTGTATCTTTCAATTGTAATGAATTTGGACTTCCCACATATAATCTATATAAATGTAATTTTCGTTAATAAGTGAAATAAAATACGTTCAAAATCATTTTTTAACGAGACTGATCTTTTCAGAGTAATATGTTTATTTAATTAAATTATTTAGTTTGTTAAAGTGCTTAATCAAACAAAAAAGATAAATAATGTTTATGAACAATTCAACACTAATTGTAAGATTCATCGACTTACCGCCCCGGAGAATCTTGTTGTACTCGGTAGGTTGCTACAGAGTAGCCAAAATAATTACTGTTATTTCCTGGATTTTCGTATATTATAGGATAATTCGTTGCAATATTAAAACCACTTGATGTACTTATATGAAATAGTACACATATAATGTAGATGTACATTTTAACAGTACCCTATTAACACATCTCAGCATCTACATACAACTAACAGGTTGTGGTCTTTCCACATCCACATTCATGTTATCTATTTTAGTGGTTTGACGCCGATTTTGAAATGTAAATTCAAGGAAATTTTAAACGGATTTACGAATTATATATTGTGTTTTGGTTCAGGTTCGGGCTGAATGTGGTAAATTAAGCATCAATTATATTTTCAATATTTTATTATAATAAATTGCATATTTAAATTCAAAACATTAAACAATCACAAGCTTTAAAATGACCAACAAATGATTTGACTCAAAATTGTATATTACTCATCTTGTTGTGACTGTTTCATGTTATTTTGTTTTGCTCTGCGGAAAGATCTCTTTTGGGTATCCTTCTTGCTGCCAGCCAACTGTCCTTGCTTTCTCATGGCATGGAGTTTGAAATTTTTCGCTTTTATTTTCTTTTTTTGCTCCCCGCCCTTTTTCTTACCACCTTCTGTGTACAGAACGTTGATCCTTCGTCCTTTCATAGTGGAATGGTGCATGGATAGACATCTCTAAAAGTTAAAGGAGTAATTCATATTCAAAATAACAGTTACCAATAGTTACGAAAATACCTGATAAGCATCGTCATTGTCAACTTCTACGTAAGCAAATCCGCGCGGTTTATTGGTTTTCTTATCTGTAGGTATGCGGACATGCCTTACATCACCGACTTTAGAAAAGTGCTCTTTTAAATCTTGTGTGGTAGCATCGTAAGGAATGTTTCCGACAAAGACGACGTATCTTTTTTGATTTTTCTTCAGTATATCATTCTTCTGTAAATCTTCAATTTTGAGTTCGGATTGTTTTTTACTTTCATTAGACAATTCTTTTTTATTACTAGATTTCGGTTGTGGTTGCTTTTTCATTTGTACTTCAGACTTCGTGTTTTTACTTTCAACCTGTAAAGATAAACACATGTTTGATAAATCGTTCAAAAATATTAATCTTATTAAATAACCGCATTCTAGCGACTTATTATAGTTTCTGGTATAACTTCCTGAATAATGAACCAAATTGAATGATTGTTACTTAAAAAGTATACAAAAATTATTGTGTCCCTATTTTTTATGATTGGTCTTTTAAAAACTTATGGCTGTTATTTTCAACTATTAAAAAGAAAATCTATATATTTAATTAAAAAAATTATACTGTTAAATATTATCAGCATTGTTAAAAGTATAATTTTACTATATTAAAAAATAAATTATAGTCACAATTTAATATAATTACATAGATAATTGTCGAATTTTATTATTGATATGGTTACAAATTTCTTACTGTATGAAAAAGTGTTAATTATGATTAACAGAAAACTTTCTTTTGATAAATGATAAAGGATCTATTTTGAAGTATAAAAATTCTTTTAATATTTCTTCTATAAATTCTTTTCTGGAGCCACAAAAAATTTTTAAAAAATAACAAAATTCCTGGACAAAATAGGTAGGGGCATTTCATTTTCTCTTATATATATATATATATATATATATATATATATATATATATATATATATTTTTAACTGTCTGACTTTGCATAGAAACATTATAGATTGTGTACACAAACAATTAAAAAACCATTCAGAAATGATTTTGAAGAGGAACTGAAATATTTAGTTTTATTGAACTTTTTTATAAAAAAATATTCATAGTTATAATTAAAATTTTTGTTTTTCTTCAAAATAAAGGGAAATAATTACAGCTAATCTGTATCAGTTATTTAAAATTAAAATTAACTTTTCATGTAAACAACTTGTATGTATGATGTTATGATTTTAATAAAAAGTTAAAAAAAAAACAAATGAAATTTGTGTATAAAAAATTTATTATGCTAATAAAACAAATTTACAATACATAAAACAAGCATAATATGCTTTAAAGTTTGATTGGTAGAAGATGGAAAGCATAGTGGCTGAAATTAAATGAACTGGTCCAAATTTCTCCTTAGCACAAACCAAAAGAGGAATTACTGGAAATAAAATAACAATATTAAAATCATAATAACATACAAATACACCTAATTTAAGTATAAGTTAATTATTAAGGAAAAATATTGACTTATAAATATTTGTTAAATTTATGGCAGAGCATAAATCAATTTAATTCCTATGTTGACTTAAATTTTTGTTTAATAAAATGAATTAAGTACAAGGGTTGCTATACCACAACTTAAACAAATATGTATATTTTGATAGACAATTAAAATAACTAACAACTAACCTCATCATCTTCATCTTCCTCTTCACTCACATCTCCACCTTCTTCTTCAGAATCTTCCTCTTCAACATTGTCTTCTTCGACAGATTCATCCTCAGGTTCATCTTCAACTTTTTCTTGCTTTACTACAGCTTTTTTCCCTTTATTTTTCTTATTTTCCACCTGAGCAACCTCTTGTTTCACTGGTTTTTTATCTCCTTTAGCCTGTTTGGGTGCTTTTTCTTTCTTAACTAGTTGCTGCTCTTTCTTTACAGGTGAATTAGCTTTCTTAGGTTGATTTTTTTTCTGTTGAATGGCACCTGCATTTTCCTTTTTCACAACAGATTTCTGTTCATTTGATTCGGCGGTTTCATTTTTGTCTTCCGCGCCGGTGGTGGATTTCTTCTTTCTCTGTCGTCTTTTTTGGCTGGTTGTTTTATTTTTGTTTTTACCTTCACCCTTTACTGGTTGTTTTGGAAGATTTCCTTCTACTTCACCTTTAACTTTCTTTAAAAATGCTAGTTTCCTTTTTGCTGTCTTGGTTTTCTCTGGGAGGCTTTCAAGAAGTTTAATCTTTTTGTTGAGTTCAGCCTCCACTTGTTTATTACCACCCTTGATTTGTTCTACTAAGCGGGCACGTCTAGGTTGGCCCAACTGAGCTTTTGCTTTCTTTTTTGGTTCATTCTTTTTGGGAGATGGCTGCTCAGACTTAATTAAATCGCCGGTACCCTTAAATTTCTTAAGTTTCTCTGGCGATTCTTTTTTCGGTGTTTTAGGGGCAACACCATTCTTGGGTGAATCAGTATTTGACTCTGCTTTTATTTTTTTTACAGACTGTGGCTGGTTTTGTTGATTAGGCAAGCTTTTCCTCTTTTTGGGACTCTTAGCTTTTACATCAGTCATCTGAAATAACAATAGTGTTTTAGGAAAGATCTAGAAACTGCACGTTGCCTATATGAAATATTATAAAACTGAAATAAATACGTCCTAAAACACTACCAGTTTTGGAGATCTACTTAAAATAATTGTATATAGGTTTAATACATACCTTTAATAAATCAAGAATCGTCAACAGGTAAAAAAAGTTCTCTTAGATGCACACCAAGCAAGACAACGTGGGAGAGAGAATCGCACGTTATAAATGAGAGGTTAGAAAGACGCTGTGTCTGATGCGCCGCTGAGATGCAGGTTGAAAACATAGTAAACATAGGGTTCTTAGACACTTCCCTAAAGTTTTACAAATAAAATACGTTTAAGTTAATCAAAACAAAAGTTATTAAACAGTTATTTTGTAAATGTTGAATTAGTTTATTTAATCTTTGATACAACTATATGAAAACTGATATAAATTCAAATATTTTGGTGTATTACGGATTGCCGCCACAATGCCCGCCAAATCTCAATTTTTTGAATTCCCATGGCAACGCACGAAAATTTGATCGATTCACATATAAAAAATGGAGTACTTTCAGAAGCCGCAAATTATAAGCCACACTGAAAAGCAAACCGATTATGCTGTGCATGCGGTAAAATGGATTCCGAGTTCGGCAAGATTTGTCGCCGTTGGAGGAAAATCCAATGGAGCCGGTATAGTTGAAATTTATTCTCTTACCGGAGAAGGTTTGGAGAAGCAAACTGAATTTTGTAAGAGGGATCACTTTAAATGTGCAACATTTGATGCGTCTAGTTTAACGAACCGTCACTTGGCCACTGGAGATTTTAGCGGAAGATTGCAAGTATGGTAAGGATATATGTTGTGTAATTTTCAAAATATCCTACATAAACTATTTACTAAAAATAACTCATGTATCATAGTTTTTCCATGATTATTTCTTTTCCATATACTTTTAAGTGCATCTTTAAATGTAATATAAAAAAGTCGAAAACTTTTTTATTTAATTTTTTTTTCAATAAAGTATATATTAATTTCCTACATTTTTTTTATCACACATCTAAAAAACGATTCAGATATTACTTTAAGCGCACATATTAGGCATATATTTGCATTTAAATATTTTGTGGCACTATTTAACAATATTCTTAATAGTAAGAATTTATTCCTAATAGAATTTATATTATTTTATTGAATAACTTACTTTCAATGGGACGAAATGAATGAAATGAAAAATAATAATAATAATATTAATAATAATTGATATGAAAAATCACTATCCAATTATTGCCAACATCTCTAAAAACTTGAAAATGATTTATAATTTTTTAACAAATATGAGACAACACGCGATTGAAAATACAATAAAAAACAACTGATTTTGTAGACAGACAAGTTGGAAAAGTCAGTAAACGAAATTCCTTGTTGCACAAAAAATATATTAATTATCTTTCAGAATTTTGGCCAACTGTACTTTGGAATGATGAATGAAAGTTCAATAGAATAGAATCAGATGATAAACTATAGGTTCCTCGTCTTCCAAATAAAATGTTGGACCTTAGACACACTACAAAAGCTTTGAGACACGGTGGAGGCATCGTTATGGTTTGAGATTCCTTTTCTTACTATGATATAGTACCATAACACAAAATTATTGACAACATGGACCGTTTCATGTATAGAGATATCATGAGAGATGTAATGGAACCAACGAGTTACATGGATTCTTATATGCTGTAATGATCTAAAACATGCTACCAAAGTTAAACAAAATTGGTTAAAAGACTATTATGTTGAAATAGTCGATTGGCCAGCACAAAGTCCGAATCTAAGTCCAATTGAAAACTTACGGAACAACATAAAGTCTCATTTTAAAACACCAAAACCTATCAAATTTTGATGAATTGTATTTATTACTTGTAGAGTCGAGAAATTTAATTTCAAATGACCGTTGCCTATCACTTAACATTAATATAATATTCTTGTATTAACAATTTTTTAATGTTATATACAAATTATTTTATAAATATATATTTTTCAAAATGTATGCTATTTCAGGGACCAGCCACATCGTGCTTTTACTTTTGGTATAGGTGTAATTTAAATAGAAATTATTTTGATTTAGGAACAAATTACAGGTGTGCATCTCTTAATTTACAATCAATAGTAATGCGTACTATTTGCTTGGCAACCACTGTATATGTATACACATATTTTTATTGTGTCAAAATGAAAACTTATTATTTTTAATTTTAATATAAAAAATACTTAATACTATATAAAATATAATTTGATATATTGGAATAATATTCTTAATGTAAAGCAGCAACACAGAATAACTCTGTTACTATAGAAATCAAATTATTTCAATAATGACAAATATTTATAGTGTGTAAGAATATTATATACTAAAAACACAATAAATTGTACTATTTTAGGGATTTGGAAGACAGTTTATGTCCCGTTTATATGACGACGAAACACACACAAGTAATCAACTCAATCGACGGAGTCTCCGGAAGAAACTCCGGATGCGGAGCCCCAGAAATAGTCACTGGCTCCAGAGATGGTAAATTTTGTTCATATTTAAACAAACTCAACATTCATTGTTCACACAGGTTCCGTTATGATTTGGGACGTGCGTCAAAAAGATTACCCGGTATCAAAATTTCTACCTCTCGAGGGACAAACCGGAAGAGATTGTTGGGCCGTAGCTTTTGGCAACTCGTACAACAACGAAGAGCGTGTCGTTGCCGCGGGCTATGATAACGGCGACATAAAATTGTTTGACTTGAAGATGAACGCCGTTCGATGGTCGAAGAACGTTAAGAATGGGGTAAACACCACTTGATAACTACCGAACCATTCTCTAATAAAAAATTGTGTAGGTTGTCGACGTGCAATTTGACCGCAAAGACATCTGCATGAACAAGCTGGTCGCGACGACTCTCGAATCGAAGTTGTACTGTTTCGACGTACGTACTCAGCACCCGAAAAAGGGGTTTGCGTATGTGAGGACCAAAGCACATGAATCCACTATATGGAGTGTGCAACATTTGCCGCAGAATCGCGACATTTTCATGACCACTGGGGGTGCTGGTACACTGTGCTTATGGAAATAGTAGGTTCGCGTTGAATTTCAGAATTGTCATCTAACGGTTCTTCTTTCAGTGAGTATCCTGACAGAAGAGTGGAGAAGGATTCGGATGGTATTTCTTACGGATTACCAGGAAAACTGACTTTGCTGCAAAATTGTGTGATGTCTGAGCAGCCAATTACTTCATTTGATTGGTGCTTGGATAAACTGGGACTGGCTGTGACCTCAGCGTTTGATCAGACAATTAGGATTTTAATTACCACAAAATTGAATTTATATTAAATAATACTTCATTGTATTCTTGCAGCTAGTTTAAATATTTATTATTCTTTATACAATAAATATATTTATTAACAATTATTTGTATGAAACCTAAAATTTCTACTCATAACGTTTTTACCACTCCTATTATATATTAATATAAATATATTAACGAATTAGATACAATATATGTATTTACAATATTAAAATTAGTGTTATTTTGAATAACAAACTTTACACATGTACTATACAGTGAATATCTATTGGATATAAATATAAATATACCATCCTTAATCTATTAAAATTATTATTAGATTAAATACAAAAAATATACATTCATAAATAACAGACATTTTTATAAAAATATTAGATGTTAAGTGACTATTTTTCTCTCCTCTTGGAAGAAATTTTGTTGATAGTTTGGTGGAAACAAATAATTAAGTGGGGAAATAATAATGTATACTAATTAATTTTGATCAAATGCTGAAAACCAGAATATGGATTTTCCACCTTCCATATATTTGATTTTCTCATGGAAACAAATTTATATATATTTGGTCAAAAATATAATTTCTACCTATTTTCCCTAGGTACCACGATATAAATAACGCATTTTCAAATTAATGTTTTGAAAAAGTTAAATAGGAATACATATATAAATATAAGAAGCCACTGGATACAATATTAGTATTAGATATAATTTTTATAAGAACAAGTTTTTTACAAATATTTTTGTAATTAGCTTGATTTTATACATTTAATTACAGTAAAATTAACTTATAAGTAAATAAAAAAATATTCCTATGTAATATCACAAATTTGCATATTTTGCTATCAGTCCTTATGTACAAACATTTATATGTATGTATACATATTTGAAATCAGTCAATAAATATTTTGATAAAAAACACTTACTATCTACACCATCTGCTAATACTAGAAACGAGAATGATTTGGATCCGTGAATTTGGCGGTCAAAATGTAGAACAATGCAGGAAGAGGCACCAATAACAGTAGTAATGAGTGAAACAAGGGTTCAGTTAATAAAGTTATAGATATTATACCATACGCATGAAGGCACCAGTGACCCAGGAGAATCATTATGTTCCTAGGTTTCGTGAGTGTAGTTTTAATTAAATAAGATATGTCTTGTCTCATCTTAATGGAGAAGTGGGCTGCACAAGATATCACTGACATTATCACCACTAGGTATGGAAATGCATAATCTGAAATTAATTGGACGAAGTATTTTTAAATTGTTGATATGCTAATAACTTACACAGTAGTCCTCCTATTAAAGCATGTATTAAAACAAGTATAGGAATAAAGTACATCGCAGCATAAATGGACATTTTGCTTTGTCTTGGAAACACCCTCCGGCAAATCCAAGGTCTAATCAACAGCATAAGTAGTAAAGAGAGGCCATAAAATAGAAATACTATAGTGTACCTAAAATACAGGTATGAGGACAATTAACCAATGCTCATGGTCATACTCACAATGGATAAACGGCCTCTTGGGTGCAATAAATTTTGTTTTCGAAATTTGGTCGTGGGTTGTGAAGCAAGGTATACCAATCTGCCAGGCTCGTCACTCTGCAGCTGGTTATGGTGAAGGACCCCATTGGGTGGGACAAAAGTATGGCTAATGTAGCTGAGGCAGCCACTTCAAACAGGGCAGTCAATTGGAGGAGTATCACTCTTTTACAGAAACTGCCAAATTAAATTTATTTTTAACTGTGTTGTTTTCTGTTGATAATTATCATTCGCCTTACCTCCTAATCATAATAACTTTGTCAATAAAAAACCAATGCAATACGAGTTCGAGGAGAACCACGAAACCCAAATAAAGCCAATCGTATAGCAACGGATTGTCAGTACAGGGTTCGCAAATGTATGTCGAGGCATTTCGCCTAAATCCACGTGGACATGAACCGCAATCGGACAGATTTCCATTGGGCAACAGTTCCCGGCCGCAATATTGGCCAGGGCAGTTCATTTTGTTTTCCTCTATCGCATACAAAGTAAACTCGATAATTGAGGTTATGTATGGTATCTGTCAAATAAATGAAAATTTCACAAAGATGGTAGACGTCCAGCGCGATCTCTGCGCTGTGATTGGTCAAGGAAATTCATATGGCGTGTTGATTGGTGGCTATGAAATATTTCGTGATATTGTTGTTGACTGTTCAACAATAATTTGTGACTTTTGGGACGTTCCGAGGGTGGATATGACGTTAAAAAATTAAAATATATTTTTGTGATGTAAATTGCAGCGGCGGCCGTCGTTAAATTCATGTATCATTTACGTTTTAGTCTCGTGACTGACTAGCGAGTACCCCCCATCTATTTTCAGCCCTAGGTACTTACGGCATCAAATCGGTTTGTGTGCAAAAATTACTGTAAAAAACTGACTAATCCAGAAATCGTGAAAGTAAATAGTGTGTTTGAGCGTCGTCTGTTAATTTTTAAGTGTGAATTATGTGTTATTGGCGGCGGAGGATGCATAAATCAATTAGATTGGAGGTTTTTATGTCCGAGTAACCAGCTGATGGCGGGTGAAAATACAGGACTCGCTTGGCAGTTTACTGATCTCAGCCGTGTTCGATTGTGATTGAAGGTGTGCTGTTGTTTTCTCGTAACGATACTAGCGAATTAAACCGCGTTTGTCATTATTGCAACGGTGTCGGTAACATTAAATAGACTATATTTCGAGCAGTTGATCATTGGGCGTGCACTGAACTACAGCACACACCTTGTGCCATTGATATTTAGCAATCATTCATAAATTTTAAAGACTATAAATATAAATGATGCGCTTAAAAAATTGTGCAATTTGACGACGGTATTTGGGTGGTGAAATGAAGAGTGATCAGTTTACAACCCCTGTGTAAATAGTGTCTACTTGTTGTTGAAACGGACTTCTTGAGCACCACGATGTCCACGACGGCTTTCGTCGACAGGATCGATCCCTTCGCGAAACGGTCGCTCAAGAAGAAAAGCAAAAAATCGCAAGGCAGTTCGAGATACCGCAATTCCCAGGATGTGGAAATGCAACCGTTGCCTTCGCTCAAAGGTGAGTATTAACATGTCGCAATTTATCCCAACATCCCGACCTAGTGCAATACATCCAGCGCCTCATTGCTGCCTCAAACCTGGCACCTCACAAGTGCTCAACCCGACCATATATGTATATGCATCCTCTAGTTTTCCATCCCAAGAGCGCCCACATTTGCTTTTAACCTACCTACTGACTTTGATTGTCGCTTTTCAAATTATATAACGTAATAATGTACTCTCGCGATGGAACGCGCAGACAACGTCTTCGTCGCGGCTCTACATCGTCTAATTGACATGTTTGTACCATAATTGCAAGCGACAAGGTCGGGCTTGTTGGGCAAGGTCGTTTCTAACCACTTTTTTTGTTATTCTTTCCCATTTAGTGTTAATTTTATGTACCGATCGTCAACCACCCGGACCAATATCGAAGCAAGAAGCCACACATGTGGACTTTAATCCGTCCCAGCGTATCTTGGCTACCGTTTAAAATCGTTTAAACCTCTTAATCAACCCAGATTTACTTGAAAAATGTTTTTCGTACAACATAATCGCGTTGTAACACAAGCCAAAACACATATTGACAATAAACACGTATGCGACAACAAACTGTATTAATATCAATATTTTGCGTATAACTCCAGGTAAAATTCCAGTAAACTCCGCACTATTAACCGCATATGCCAAGAAAACATTTGTTGACTTTTATCCTTGACAGACCTCTGTGCTGTCATCAATACTGACAAGTCACAGTTCGATTTTGTTCTTTTGATAAAAAACATTGAAGGGGTTGGGAGATTTGAAACGTGTACCCGTGCTACCAATCAACTCATCTGATTATGTGAGCACAGTTGCCCGGTTGGAAATCGGACGAATTCATAAACACTGTCGTAGATAATTTTGTTATTGTTTATAAACTAACACGTGAAGTTCATAAGTTAAGACGAGGTTTCTTGGTAATTACCATTGCCATTAATTATTGATTTAGTGTGCATTTTTTTGTGATTATTTAAGAAAAATTACTATTAAAATAATAGTCTTATTGGATAATCAGTTGTTAATTGGATTTTTAGTGAGTGTTGTCGAGATAAAGTGACATTATCAGTTTGAGAAAGGAAATTTTGAATAGATAAGTTAATATACATGTGTACGGGGCGTAAAATGTGTGGGAACCTCCCGGATTCAACAAAATATTGTATTATGTTATATAATTAATAAAAAGTTTTGTTAAAAAATATGTATCTTCATAAATCACCTTACTTGCTGGGTAGTAGTTAGAACAACTGAAATTTATATTCCTTTGTACACATTTATCTTAACTCATCCTCGTTTTAATTCAAATAAAGAAGATGGGATAAAACAATAATATTTAATAATAAGATTTTAATGTAAGTTGGATTTAAACATTTTATTTTAAAAAATCTGTTCAATTTATAACAAAGTAAAAGATATAACAAATATTGATAGTTTTCTCAATGGTTAACTATAAAAGACAAACTTAGAAATGTATTACTAATAGGAAATGTGAATGCCTTAGTGTAAGTTTATTTTTATTTGTTACATAATCACGGTACATTTGAAGTGTAACTAAAATATGCTGAATGACTTTAATTTTGAAAACATACATTACTTTAATTAATAAATATTTCCCTCCATAAAATTCGCATTTTTTTTTCAACGAACGTTGTGTTTGAAACTGTATATCATTTTTTATATATTTATATGTCTAATAATTAGTATTAGTATTTCTGATGGTTTTTAAATTCTTGACCAATATTTACAATTTACAAATATAAAAAACAAAATTATCAAGATAATTATCAGGTTATCCTAAAAATGGTCTCTCAAATCAAATCAAATTGTTAAAATAAAATTTTCATTTCGTAACTGACCTTTATGAATATTGTAATTTGTGTTATTCATTAACGTTTTTTGATCTATCATCTTTGTTTTTCTAATACTTTTCACAAATCAAAATGAAAATTATTAAAACAACAAATATGACGACAGATTTAAACAGAGTGCTCTAAAATATGTCACATTCTCTCGTATTTAAATATATATTTTTGTATGAATATATTATACGTATTATACTAATATTTGATAGTTTTCTCAATGGTTAACTATAAAAGACAAACTTAGAAATGTATTATTAATAGGAAATGTGAATGTCTCAATGTAATTTAATTTATATTTCTTACATAATAACCGTACATTTTGAATATAACTAAAATGTGTTGAACAAATCTAATTTTGAAAACATACCAGTTTAATTAATAAATATTTCCCTTCATAAAATTTACTAGTTTTACTTTCTAACTATTAAAGACAAACTTAGAAATGGATTACTGATGGGAAATGTGAATGCCTCAATGTGAGTACATTTATATTTGTTGTATAATACCCGTACGTCGTATGACTAAAATCAATTAATAATAATAAATTTAGTTCGAATAAATTTAATTTTGAAATCATATATTAGTTTAATTAATAAATATTTATCTCTATAAATTTGACTAGTTTTTTTTAAAGAATCTTCTGTTTGAAATTATGTATATCTTTTTTATGTATGTTATAATAAACTAGTATTTCTGAAGGTTTTTAAATTCTTGATCAATATTTATATAATTATCAAGATAATTATCAGTTTATTCAAGAAAATTCTCATTCAAATCTAAAGTTTTCAGCAGCTCATAAATCTTGGCTCTTTTATGTGCTTAATAAGTTTCAAAATTTATTGTTAAAATAAAATTTTTATTTCGTAACTGTTCTTTATGAATATTGTAATTTGTAATATTCATCAATGCTCTTTTCAACTGTCAGCTTTGTTTTTTCAATAATTTTTATTTTGATTTGTGAAAATAATTAAACAATTCAAAGCAACATTCTTACATTACTGTTTTTAATGTCATATTACACAGAGTGCTATATAATATGTGATATTCTCTCGGATTTAAATAGATTACATCATAAGATTTTTCGTATGAATATATTATGGATTAGAAATTTTTGAAAAATAATGACATTCTGTAACATTTAACGTAAGTATTAATAATTAAAATTATTGTAATAAATATCTTTTAAAATACGAATATTTTACTATTTTTTCTTTCTTGTATTAATTAAAACCCACAATCGAAATTAGGGATGAATCATTGAAAATGACAGGTTTCTTTTTATTATATATAAATTTTATTAAATTATTTTCTTCAATTAGATTTTAATTTTTTGAGTTGTAATATCAAATTGTATTTCAGTTAATTTAATTTTATTTTTGATCAGCTGCTATTTGTGGAGGTTTTTCAATTTTGGATCAATATTTACACAATTGTTAAGGCATAAATATTATAGTAATTATCAAGATAATTATCAGATTACCTTGAAAAAAGGTATTCTTGATCGGAATCGATGTGATGAACTGTTTTCAAGAGAAAATATATTTTTTAATTTGTAAATTTAGAACTTTTATGGGCTAGATAAAAATTTTTTGAAATGATTTTAATGTTTTTATTTAACAAAAACAGTTTGAACCTCTACGTATATCCATATCTATACCCTTTAATGGGTTGAATAAATTTTAAATTTTATTTTTAAAACCTCAATGACCTCAATGAATATTATATTTTGTATTATATATTAGAGTAACTTTTATTCGTTTTTAGCTAGTTTCAATGCCATAATATACATAATGTTTCTAAATATGTGGCATTCTCTCGGATTCAAATGGACTACATTAAAGTATCATGAGTTACATGTGTTACGAGATATTCTGTAAGAAATGTTTAACAAATAATTGAATAATTAATTAATTAATTTTTGACGCCAGTGTTAAGAATAATTGGAATTATTAGGATGTAATCAAAATTGAAATGTTATCGTTTAAGATATCTACTTAAACACGCCACACCTTTAAAAATATTTCTTCTTTGATTTGTTAATTTATAGTTCACAGTTGAAAAGAGGGATGGACCATCAAATGTAACAGGTTATTTTATATATAAATTTAGTCAAAATTTAACTTTGTCGTTATTTGTTTTTAATTAGATTTAAATTTTTTAAATTGTGAAATATATTATGATTATACTTTAACAAATTTCATCTCATCATTTGAACTATATTTCCATCATCTTTTCACATTAATAAATATTTCCCTAATCTTTAATATTTAATCATACATTCCAGAACTGAAACTGGAAAAATTTATTTATTAGTGTGATTGTGGATTTTTAATTATCGCCGTGGACGCAATAAATTCGTTCCTTTTCTTGTCTTATAACGTTAATTCCGGCATTTCCCCGGGAACACAATGCCCTCATTGTCTCACCGTTCGATGTAGTCCACGAGATTGCAGCAATTTCCCCGCTCCGCAATGTGTGGCCGTAATTGTACGAAATAGATCGCCTACCCCTTTATGCAATGACGTAGCCATACGGATAAAAATCCATGACAAAAAAAAGAAAAAATAACTAAAACAAACAAACAAGTCATTCGTTACTCGCGTTTCGCCCCTCGACGAATAAACGCTGGCTGCTTTCAATCATTCTCATTACGCAAAGGTGATTCATTATTTTTCGTGTCTTCCGAAAAATCAATTTGCGTCCTGCCCCTCAATACAAGGATCGATAGCTTCACGTTACGTATTCATCGACTCCTTCAATGTTTTACGATTGTTATTTTTCGTTTTTGGTTCGTGCTCCCTCGCGAAATTTGTCCGACGAAATTTCATAATCGCAAGTTTATTCGGCGATATTTTTTTTTTTGCGTTGACAAATTAATTTTTGGCGGCCCTCGGCGCACAAATTCATAGCCCGAGGCGATTCGTACGCGAGCCCCGTCGCCGGAATTAATATTAAATCTGTGCCCGGCCGCGGGGCGAAATCCACCCTCTGCATTGGGTCGGCTTTCGCGTGGGGACCGCACAATTTTATCTGACGTGTGCGGTGCCCCGTCGGTTCGCCGGCCAGGATTCGTACAGGTGGACTGAACTCGACCGAACTGGCTGTTGGTTTAACGGTTTTGATACGCCGGTTATTTTGAGGCTGTGCGTTTGATAGGTATTTTATTAGTCGGTAATTTTAAGATGGATGTGCCTCTGTAACTTTTTTTATTTGCCAAGAATATTGCTTTCTGTATCATTCGACTGGGGTGGCCTATCGTCAAATATTTCCTGTTAAATAAAGTTTTTGAGTGCAATTGAGTAACAATTAATTTTTTATTATTATTTTTAAAACTATATGCCTATAAAAGATATGATAAAATTACAACAAATACTTATGAGTCAAATGTCTGATAATATTTAAATTCAGCATTATCAGAAACAATTGCATAGCAAATTTCCTCAAATTTTGAAATTATCTAAGTTTGTGATTAAAATATTTTAGCAGTTGGAACCTTTGGGTATTTGATTCGATTAATTACACACCCTGTATATTTCATATAAAAGCACTCCTGTAATTTTTTTATTTCTAACATACAGTAGGAAAAGCGTTTGACCCGTCTGAATTTAGAGAGAGATATCATGCACGACAGAGGCAGTAGAAGTTTGGCCTATAGTAGGAGACTTTCTGTCTCTATCGTAGTGTGATGTCTCTTTCAGGATTCAGATGGATCAAACTCTTCTCATAATGTATATATCAGTCAGTTTTTGTCTTTTTGATCTGAAAGTAGAAGTAACATTTATTTACACTCAAAAAATGAGAAAAATTGAAGCAGTTTTTATGAAATAATATGTTGTCCATTGAAATATCTTTCAAAATGGATAGATACTAAATTTAATAAAATATTAATTATTCATTACGGTGTTTAAAATATATCATAATATCAAATATTGACTTCAATATTGTCACATACTGCTGGAATTCTATTATATGGTTTCAGTTGATCAAAAAAAAAAAAAATAATAATAATAATAATAATTAGAAAAATAAATTCAAATAAACCATAGAATCAAGAATCAAAAATTTCTGAGAATATTAAATGGTGATTCTAATATACTCCTATATTTTTGGCCTTTCATTGTATAGTTTAATTGATCAGACGAAATAAAATCATTAGACAAATAAATTAAACACTAAACTGTAAAACAAAGTGTTATAAATGTCTGAGAGTTACTCAGTTAAAGATATTCTTGGTACTTTAATCTACAGTTTAGTTGATTAAAAGAAACAAATTCTTTAGAAAAATATCTCAACCAAGCATAGAATAAAGTGTCAAAAATGTTAAATAGGGATATCATTAGTCTTACTCATTTTTTATTTTATTCTATGGTTTAGTTGGAAATAAATTGATTAGAAGAATAAATTCAATTAAATTAAAGAATAAAGTGTCAAAAATGTCAGAGAATATCAAATAATGTCTTTAAAATTCTCAGAGATTTTGGCTCTCTATTCTACGGTTGACTTGATCTGAAGAAATTAAGTGTCAAATATATATAATAATATTAAATAGTGATTTTAATAGATCATATGTTGTTGGCAATTTATTCTACGATTTAGTTTTAGAAAAATTAATTCAATTAAACCTTAGAATAAAGTGCCTGAAAAAATGTCTGATAATATCAAATAGTGGCTTTAATATTCTTTAATATTTTTATATGGTTTAAGTTTTTCTACTCTGATACAGATTTACTATTAATACGCAATATTTTTCTATTTAAATTGGTAAATATCCATTCAGATTAAGAATAAATCCGATGGTGATATTTTTTCATAAGAAATATCCAAAGAAATTTTCCTTTAATAATGATGATTCTATGTTAAAAAGGTCACAGGTTATAAATATTGTTTGTTAGTACACTAAAATAAAGTATCAACATTTAATATTTCAAGGCAAGCATTTAAAAACAAAATGTATTTTAAATAAAATGCCTAGATTAGAATCTTATCATATAAGTATCATTAACAGTTTTCTATAAAATTACTTGAAATTACAATTTATAATTTTATATAGAGTTACTAAATACATATATATATATATATATATGTAAAATATATTCAGAAACACTATTCTAATAATAATTTCCAGTTTAACGTCGATTTTATCACATGTCCTATTGCACAATATTACTTTTTAATATGAAAAAAACATTGATCACGATGAGGCAGCACAACATGCATGGTTATTGTTTGCTCTGAAATTACAGATAACGTTTCGTGTCACAATTAGAGGAAGTTATGGCTACGTTTCCTATTTTTTAATGGTTCAGTTCTTACATTAAACAGTTGACCAGCATTTATCATTGCTAATTAGTGTAATATGAAACGTAATTAAATTAACTTTGATATATTTGGATTGTTGCCGCATTAATTAATTCGTGTAAATTATTCGAAAAATAAACTAAGTAAAGTGTGTGTTAATTTTTATCCGTAACGGTGCTCGTTTTGTCTATTTATCTACGTAGTCGAGTTCTGCATGTGTTTAAACTCCCGCGGGAATAAAAAGTCAACTCCAAATAAGCTGAGAGCTCTCTAAGTGGAAGCTTTTTACAATGACGCTCCCCACAGTGGCCTGATGTTTGATATAGGTGATGTAAAAAATACAAAATATAAAAATTCGTGCAAAGCTTTTAAAACTTTCAAAAAAGTCATTCTCAAGAACGCCTTAATACGATTTTGAAAAGTGAATTATTCAGAGCATCAAATAAACTTCCAGCAGCCCAGCTTACGTTTATTGGATTATGTTGTTTCACATTGTTGTTATTGAAATATATTTTTAGTTTGGGGAATCTGTAATTTGGAGATTTTGTGGGAAGGCTTTTAAAACTTTTTTTTGTGTCGTATTATAAAGGTAAAATTCGACATGGTTAAAAAAATATGTGTGCGCAGAGCCAATTTCTTTGTAAGTAAAATAATATTTAAGATTTTATAATAAAAATAAAAATCTACTAATTGTTACTTTGTGTCGCTCTGTTTTAACTCTCAAAGAAAAACATTTTCTAAAATATTATAATAAAATATTGTTTTTTCTTCATTTATAATTATATTAGTTGACCCAGCTAAGTTAACATTTATTTTTTAATAAATCTGAGTTTTATAATAATGAGATTAAGTTTTTAAACAACATAAAAGTTGATTTTAATTATACTATTGCAAAACTTACAGAAAAGTTTTTTTGATTAAACTGGAGAGTTTCTATTATTTAGTATTTAGTTAAATATATAAAAATATACGAAAAATTCACCGTTCGTAGTTTATAAAATTAAACTTATCATCGATTTTTAATAGTATTAAACAAGTAAGGGAATTTGAAATATTTCGAATCAACAAATTCTTTATATAGAATGAATGAATTACGTTTTTCATATTATATTTAATTTTGCTGAGTATTCATGCGGTCAGGAATTATCTGAAGTAAAAAAGATTGATATTTTTCATTTTTTATCAAAAATTTTTATCGACTTTTAATTGTAAAAAGAAATTTGTAGGCGTATGAGAAATATTAAAATTAATAATTATTTTATTGAATTAACTGAATTCTTTTATTTGGGTATTTATCAGTTTACTTAAATCAACATTTTTGTCGATTTTTAACTTTAAAAAGAAATTAGTAGATGTATAAAAATATTTAGAATAAATAATTCTTTTATGGAATTAACTAAATACAGTATTCATTTAGTGAATTTAATTTATTCAAGTATTCATCGTATTACTAAATCAGTTTATATTAATAAATAATAAATCAGAATTAAAAAATGTGGTCAGGAATTATCTGAAGTAAAAAAAAAACTATGATATTTTTCATTTTATATTAAAGTTTGCTATAAAAATTTAAATTTGATTTAATTATGATTGATTACTATATCAAACGTTTTTCACAGATTTTTAACAGTAAAAAGAAATTAGTGGACGTATAAAAATATTTAGACTAGATATTTTTTATGGAATTAACCAAATACAATATTCAATTTAGGAAATTTAATTTATTTAGTATTCATCGTATTATTAGTTTACTTAAATTAGTTTATATTAATAAATAATAAATCAGATTTAAAAAATATGGTCAGAATTAACTGAAGTAAAAAAATTGTCAATTTTAATTAAAATTTACTACAAAAATTTAATTTTGAATATTTCATTATGCATTATTATATATGTTACTATATCAAATATTTTTATCGATTTTTAACACATAAAAAGAAATTAATGGATATAAAAATATTTAAAATCAATCAATTTTTTTTTGGAATTGACTAAATACAATATTCATTTTTTTGAATTTAATTCCTTTGGGTTATTAATAATGTCAGAGTTAAAAAATGACAGTCAGGAGTTATTTGAAGTAAAAAAGATCATGAAATATTTTTCATTTTATATTAACACACTATAAGCGGGTCGGGTAAAAATACCCATCTCAAGAACTGTTGATTGTTAGCGGGCCGGGTAATTTTTACATTTTTGAATGTACTTACTTCAAAAGCGGGGTGAGATAATTTTACTCCATTGGTTTACATACAGAACTGAAAGAATTATCTCTTATTTTTCGTTATCATTCAACAACTTAGTTTGGACTATTTTGCTGCCCGCCTATAGTGTGTTAATATTTTCTACGAAAATTTAAATTTGAAGATGTCATTATGATTGGTATAATATATCACAAGTTATTGTCGATTTTTAACTATAAAAAGAAATATTTAGATTCAACAATTTTGTTATGTAAATAAAATATTCATTTAGTGAATATAATTTTGTTGAGTAATCATCGTTTATATTAATAAATAATAAATCAGAATTAAAAAATGTTGTCAGGAATTATCTGAAGTAAAATTTATTTTCTTTTTTATTAAAATTTACTACAAAAATTGATATTTTTTAAATTTCTGTATTAACGATGTACTACATCACACGTTATTGTCGACTTTAACTTATAAAAAAATTGTAGACATATCCGAAATATGTATAATAAAATATATTAATTTTGTTGAGTATTCATCGTATTATCAATTTACTTATATCAGTTTATATTTATAAGTAATAAGTCACAGTTAAAAAATGCGGTCACGAATTATCTAAACCAGAAAATATTGTTATTTTTAATTTGTTGTTAAAATTTGTTACAAAGTTTTAAATTTAAGATTTCAGTACAAATAAATTAGTCGTTATATTAAAAATATTTAGAATATACTAATTTTTAATTGGGTTAGTGAAATTAAATATTCATTTAGTTTATTAATAACTAATAAATCACATTTAAAATATATGACCAGAAATTATCGAAAATAAAAAGTTTTTCAGACGTTTACTGCTGTGAGACTGTACGATTTTAATTTGTTACATAATTAATTCTTAGCATTTCAACATGAATTCCTTTGTCATTTTTTAGAATTATCAAAATTGAAGGAGTTTTTAATTTCCAAAGTAGCTGATTTGTTTGGGAACTTAAAATTTTGAGAACAACGCAATTTAGATGATCAATATCGAAAATTAAACAATATTTTCATCCCACAATAATTAAAATATTTAGTCCAATAAAAAGTTAGATGATTGAATTGATTGATTCGAAATTCTGTGTCAAATTGGACGAACGGGTACAAAGTTCTATACGAACTGTTCAATAAGTCACAAAGTAAAGATTTTCCTAGAGTAAATTGGTTACCGCCATGTTCGATCGCACGCCTCCGCATTTTACATTGTGAACCTTTCAAATCATCGAAAATTAGTCGCATCAAAAACCGTCATGCGACCATCATACGATCGCAGTTTATTACAACACGGTCGCAGGTAAAATAATCAGGGCGGACATCCAGAAGCGTAACTGCAACGGATAAACGAGACCGAGACATTGGCGACGGTAATTGAAAGCGCCCGCGGCCCGAAAAAAGATACGCGCCCAGCGGGAAGATAACTCCCCAGTTTCCCCGTCTTAGATTACCTCGGCAACCTTCACGGATGCCGAATGCTCGCCGGTGTCGTTTCGCCAATATTGATTTTGTCCCATGACCGCGTGTCCATGTTTGTATTTTGCCGGGTGCAACAATTATGGATGCAAAACCAATTTTCGTTGCGTTTCGTTTCATTGTTACGGCCATTTTGCGTGCGGACCACTGGGGAAACCTGATACGCGATAAATTGTTTTCGTGGCTTTTTAGCAACAAGTGTTTTCCTTTTTGTGGCGTTTTTAAAGCTGATCATGTTTTAGATCTGACTCTGATTTTAATAAATTATCACGAAGACTGGACAGTAAAAATATCTATGCACCCATTTTGAAGGGTGTTAAATTTATTGGGAAATTTATTTGTTTAATTAAAAATGCCCCATCCAATGTTTCGATTGAAAAATGGTTATATTTTTATGCCAAATGTCATATGTTGCTATTTTAGAAACAGTCAGAGATATTAAAATATGGGACACTCCGTATGTGCAAAAAATTCCACTGATAAAATGTTTTAGCAACATATATTTTATATAGCACAGTGGCATAGAAAATAAAACACAGTAATCAGATTGATTTATACAAAAATATTAAACATATTGATAGGTATATTTGTTAAATTAATATTGAGTCGATGATCCACTGACTCGTTTTGGCATTAATCTAATGAGATGGTCAATTTCGTTTTGAAGTACCTCATTCTAAAATAACCCTAACATGATGAGGTCGACAATTATCTTGTTGGAAAACTGGATTTTAAAGGACCCTTCCTTCTTCTGTAAACTGGTAGATAATTACACGAGTCACGTTCATTTGTCGCTTCTAAACGTCTTCTGAACTTTACGACCTTCTTCAGACTACGATTCCAAACAGTTCCAGACATTGCTTCAACTCCGATTCATCTAATTTGTAATTTCCACAAAATTCTTGCCTCTTTTGAGCCAGTTATTCGACCTCCATCAAACTCACTTAGCAACAAATTAATGTCGGAGTCCTCTAAAACAGAATAAAAGTGAAATTAATAATGAACTATTTATAAAATTAACACAAAAGAGAGTTGCACAACATTTTTTTTTTAAATTGGACTTTTGTGTTTTATCTTTAATGTTGTTGAATATACAAAAATGTTGATAGAGATTTAGATAAAGCATTCCAGAATTTTTATGAAATTTTCTACACACTTGTTTTTGATAATGCTGAATTTAAATATTATCAGTCTCACTAACTTATTGTTATTACTTTATCCTATCTTTCATATGTATTGAGGTTTTAAAACAATCGACAAAATTTAATTGCTAATTAATTGGAATAAAAATAAAAAATATATTTTTACACGATATTTTGCTAACCTTAGATAAGTTTAACAAAACAACTCCCAGATAAAAAGAAATACACGAATTAATTGCTAATTAAATACCAGCTAATAAGCACAATCCGATTCTTTATTTAGTTTTGTTATTTAGACAAACTTTTCTCAAGTTTGCAAAACAAATTTATCTCCAGTTAACAAAACATCGTATAAAAACTTTTTTGAACCACGGTATTTTTTAGACAGAAATTCGTTTGGAATTAATTACCAATTAGTTCCTTTGTGTTGAAAAAAACTGACTTTGTTTCTGAAATCACAATTAGTTTGGATATAATTAGCGGTTAGTTTTAGTTTTCGATTGGTTTGCAAATTATTAGAAAGTAATTCAAAAACATCATGCAGAATAATTGTGATTTGTAATTAATACTTTTAATGGATTGGTGATAAAAAATATTTTCATTTCAATTAATTAATTAGGATGTCATAAATTCTGATATTTTATAATTTGTTAAATTTTTTCCCTTTTTTATTGGATTGCTTCCATATACTACTGAAAATTTTTGACTTTGTAAGGTGTTGTGCAAGCTCCGTAAATAATTCTCTCTTTTTCACTAATATATTCAACAAGTTCTATTTATTAAATACGGATTTATAGAGTTACTTGGATTTTGGAAACATTGATTAATCGTTTCAAGATCCTGTAACTGTAATACCATCTTTTGTTATGATAACACTGCTTCCCCCCAGGAGATCACAACTTTTACAAACGAAAACTTTGATCATTAGGAGGACTCTGGACGATTTTAAATTTTTCACACGTAAAAATTACAAATTCGAAAGCCATCCTAAACTTCTCCGTCTTGGCACTCAGGTTCGTTGGCTTTTCTTAGTGTTACTGTTTTTTATATTTTACTTTAATGTGTTTGTTTATATTACATGTGATATTTTACTGATTACTGATAATTTCTTGATTAAATCACTATCGAGTGTATTTGCAACTGATACAAATTTATATGCCTAATTGATCAAAAAATATTAAATTTGCCGTCTTGTGGTATAATTCTGTAAAGACCATTCGGGGACACCCTGTATATTAAAAATAAGAACTATACTACCTGAGTTGTATACAAATATATAATATTTACTGTTTTTATTTTGTTGTTGTTATTGTTTTGTCCACTATAAGATACATCTGTTGATTATAATTCTATTATATATAAAGTTGTTTTACTTTTTGATGGACCAATTCAGTTTCGATTATAATTATTTAGTAAAGTTTCATAATAAAACTATCATAACCCTTAAAAAAGTTAAGTGGTAGCTGCCAAAACTATGTACTACTATAGTTCGAAGGACTTCAAAGATAATCAATAACTGGATAATAACATCAAAAAATAATCAATTCTTATCATCCACTCAAATTGAAACCAACCTGGAAGAAACAGGGTAAATTAGTTCAAGGACTGTGAGAAGAAGGTTAGTGAATAGGGGTTTGTTTGGCCGCAGACCTGGAAAAAGACCCTGCTTTCTACCAAGAGTTTCCTATTCGATTTTCGATTTCCTCAGGAGCGTTCACTGAACAATGTGGCCGTATAATTTTTAGTGATGAGTCTAAATTTAATTTGTTTAAAAGTGACGGTCTTGTTTATGTTAAGACGTTCTATGAGAGTATAAAAAAAGTTTGTTATTTCCATTGTGAAACACGATGGTGGGTCAATAAGAGGTGCGTGCTTCTTTATAAGCGTAAGTCACTTTTATCATGTGGAGGGGTTTATTTACAATTTGCTTCAATATATTGAAGAAACGATGTCATTAAGAAATGTTTTAACATGATAACAATCCCAAACAGACATATTGGTTAAAAGATCAAAGTATCGATGTTTTTGACAATCTCCAAACATCATGTTTGTGAAATATACGATAGATTATATAAATTGAAACGAACTTCACACCAATTCAAGTTGTATATTTATTCCCAGTTCCCATTTCAGTTCAGTTGGATTGTTTCTTGACATTCGAATTATCCAGTTATCAATTTTTTTCCAGTTTTTCGTACTCAGACAAATTTTTTCGTAGTTACCAGTTTGTCAATTTCTCTTAATTTTTTAATAATACGGGAATCAATCGACTTAATTGGACGCAAAGTTTTAGCCATCTCTTCATGTTTCTTTTGGTTTTGGTAGCTCTGAATTATAATTTTTCTTACAGTTTCACTTCGACCAATAATTAAATTATAATAAGCAAAAGATGGATAGTGAATAATCGACTTAAATTTGCAAAGAGCAATAAAAAACCATAAAGTAAAAAGTTGTCTTTTGATGTAGTTTTTTAAAGAACAATTAGATTGACCAGTTTCATAGAAGGCACAACAATAACGGAAAAAACAATACATTATAGGGACTGGCATCCGCTTCAAGTAGAGCAGCTCATATTTTAATACATTGCTATGAGTAAGGTGGGCACTATTGTATCTCATTTTATAATATTTTTATAAAACATGTTTAACATTCGGCCTGTGGGAATTCCTCTTTTACAAAAACCCTTTGAGACGTGAATAATGAGGAATGTGTTATTGTTAATTTTTTCTTTTTAAATTTTTACATTATACTGTGTAATTTCTACATTTACTTTGTACTGTGTAATTTAGTTTTATTTTAATATATTTCTTTCATGCTTTTGTTGCTAATTAGTACCATTCGCGATGTATATTTTTGGTAACTTTATATATTTTATATTATTTTATTCTATTTAGTAAAAAATGGCCGTTACTCGGGGCCTAGATTTTACAAAAGAACAAACATCGTATAGCCTCCAACGACTTGCGACAGAATTAAATTAAAATGCTAAACGAGACGCCAGCCAGATGATCACTCCGCGGAGAAACGTTTCGAAACCGTCAAAAGGTAAAAAAGCGAGAGTCCCATCGTTTGAAACGTTCGAAAAATTGCAATAAAATTGCGACCGGTTGAGAGGCGGCATGGTGTATTACATCTGGACAGGATGCGGCGCATCGGAAGTAGTACGAGATTAAATTTCTCGCTGTCGGTACAAAAAAAAAAAAAAAAAATAAAACGAGGAGGAAAACGAATGAAAAAAAAAATGGGGCGCAACCTCGGGAGAGCGAACGGCTCGCGTCTGAAACTTAATAACACCGGCGCGCGTAATTGAGGTAATTAAGTGGAATATTCGCAATATGGGTCGGTCATTTGCCGATGCTATCTCCGACGTAATTGCCGACCGGTTACAAATAATCGGTCGCCGTCGATGTTTATTAAGTGCCCCCGGTCCAGCTCGTCTTTGATGGAAGGAAACGAACGTCGCAATCCAGACGTTTGATCCCGACACAATTTTTTTTGTGAATAAAAAAGGATCTGTTAATTGGTTCGTACCGATTTGAACTGTGACACCCGTTATTTGACTGTTGTAAATGAAGGAGCGGGCTCCACAGAGTGGAGTCCAATTCGACCTCGAGATTAGGCGGACTGAGACCTTTCAATGAAGGTATTGAATTACATAACTATGACCAACTTTTTCTATGTTTACAATATTAATCGATAATGTCTACTACTTGATGGTCGTCAAATAAATACAAATTAATGTAGCGTCTTGAAATTTGAGACTTAACATTTTAAGATTTATATTTTCCTTCAATTTTTTTATTTTAAACAGAGGTCCTTACGTCAGGTAATGTATTTTTGGCTCTCGTGTATTATGGTAACACAATAAATTTTTTTCTTCCACATGTAAAATCAATATATACATAAATAACTAATAATAATTGATATATATTGTCTATATTTTACTGTATCAATATTTACCACCCAATTTTTATTAATTTAATAAAATTATTTGAAAAACTTTTTGTCAATTTTAACTATATAATTTATACATTTACCTTATTTGGAAATTATTTTTATTTCAATATATTCGTTATATGCTGGTGTAGCCAATTAATATTATTTCCAGTGCATAAACTTTATAAATTTATAAAATTTAATTCTATGTTTAAATGCTGATCTAACTCTATCTAATTTATGTATAAACTATACCGTATTTTAGTTTTTTTTTAACAATCGGCCGACCATTAATAAGGTAAACAATTTCCCAGGTTTAATCAATTCGAGTCTAATAAATTCCTTAAGGAAATGTTGCCTTGCTTGTTAGGTAAGAGGTTTTAAACAATTTTTGCGTGCACATCTTGAAAACTTTTTGATTGGTATTTGTATTGGGGAATCGATCGAGTGGCGACGAGAAAACTAGCAACAAGGCAGGAGTTTCAGTTAGTCATCATCTTACTTACAACTTGTACTAAGTGTTATGTCCTGTAAGCTGCAAATAGAACAAAAGTACAAGGAAAAATAAGTTGTTGAAATATATGGTGAATATTTTATCAACTGGAGACACTTGTTTGCTTTATATTTAATTAGGTTTATAAAAAATATAATAATAACTAATTTGTTTAGTTCAAATAATTTAGATAATCCTTAAATCATCTACAGTCTCATTAATAAAAAACTATTTTCTAGCAAAATAAAATAAAATAATTTAAACAACTTTTTCAATGGTTGAACTTTGTAACGTTGTTGTAATGTTTCGCTATAAAAGCTATGGAAAATGTTGTTCAAATATTTCTCTGTGTAAACTACCCTAGATTTTTTATTGAGCGAATATTTTATGTTTGGATGGAACTGCATAAACATTTTATGTTTAATTTACGTATTTTTTAATATCATTTATTCGGTTTGATTTGATTTTATTTTTAACAAATACCATTTCGAGATAATATAGGTTATTCATGTTGGTATAATTATCAAAGCATAATTACCACTATAATTATCAGTGGACCATGTATTAAATATAATTAATATTTTTCTTAAATTACATACAAATTTTTAATTAACAACAAAAGGAACTTCTTGCCACGACAAAAGTTATTACTGGCAAACATAAATTATGGTGACAATTATTAAGGACAGCTGTTATTTAATTTCAATCATACTTTACAATATTAAATTGAGAAATCAATGCTAGTAGTAGTTGTTATCTTTATGTGACAGATGTGTGGCTTTCTGATATCATTTAAAAGTTTTTAATCAAAACATTGAATTAAATCACGGCACATTTATTTATTGTAACTAGAATTCTAAATTGTAAACTACGTAGATTTGTCAACATTTGATATATTCAAAACTATTATTTGGTTTATTTTAAAGAATTTTTTCTTAAATAATTGGAGGTATTTCAGACAAATACCAATCTTGATCAGACTTTTTTATTTGTCAATTAGTAATTATCATTTGATAATTATCATGATATAAATACGATATATATCAAGATATCATCAGTTGATAAATATCAAATAATAAATATGTCAATATGAAGAAATTATCATCAAAAATATATATTATTATGTTAAGATGAGTATGAGTATTACTTAATAATTATCGAACCATAAATATCATGATAAGGATCAGCATATTACAATTTAACGATCATTAAGAATTAAATATTATAATATAGATCAAGATAAAACTATTATTTTGTTTATTTTAAATAATTTTTGCTTAGTAAAGAAACTACTCTTCCTGGAGTTTTTTTGGACAAATTTTGGCGAATATAAAAAATGTTGACCAGTCTTTTTTGTTAGTAAATTGCTAATTAATACTTAAGAATTATCAAGGTGTAAATGTGGTAAGTATCAAGATATTATCACTTGATAACCATTAAGACAAATATTAATTATCAAGACATAAATATTATGATAAGCATTAAGATATTATTTCTTGATACGTATTAAAACATAAATATCATCATAAGTCACATTAAGACATGAATAGCATGATAATGATCAAGGTATTATCATTTGACGATTATCAAAAATTTAATGTTATTATAAGGATCAAAATGTTATCACTTTACGATTATCAAAAATCATTATAAGAATCAAGATAAAGCTATTTTTTGTTTATTTTAAAGAAATTTTGCTTACTTGACAAACTTCTATTTCTAAAGGTATTTTGGACAAATTTTGGTGAAGACAAAAATGTTTATCCGTATTTTATGTTTGTGAATTGGGAATTATCTTATCAATATCAATATATTATCACTTAATAATTTCCAAAGTATAACTATTATAAATATCAAGATATCATAATTTGATAAATATTAATGCATATCTATTACAAGTACCAACATGTTATCACTTGATAATCATCAAGACGTAAATATATTATTATTATATATAAAGATAATATCACTTGATAATTATCAAGGTATACTTTAATAAAACTTTATAATGATATCTAGGAAAAATATTTATGGCTCGTTCATTGAGGATTGATGATTATAACAAGATTAATTAAGACTTTGCATATCCCAAAATGTATAAAAAACAGGTGTGTTCAAAAATTCAAATGAGAGGAACCTTAGTTAATAAAAAATCCATAAATTAAACATGGAAATACAACAATTTCATACAGGAATAATCTCAAAATCTATACTTTAATGATACGTGTTTTAAAAATTGTCAATCATTAAAATCGAACCGTAAACAAAACGGTTACGGGGGTGTTCCCATCTGAAACCCGTCAACAACACAATTTGGAAACGTGAGCGTAACAAACGGATAAAAATGAACGCAATGAGTATTCATTTACGTCACTCGCTAAATTTCTCTCGCCTTTTATACCAAATAAAAGTCAAGACGTCATGCACCAAACAAAACTTATAACGGCACAAAGCCCCGACGTCGGCTCTTTATTTCTAACAACGGGGGGGCATAAATTCACGCGAACGTTCATTTGGGGACGATTAAAAAAGTTTTTTATTGCACTTTAGCCTTCGTTTCGGTTTATTGCGGTCTTGATTAACCGTGGCAGACTATAAAGTGCAGTAAATAATAATTTTTAAATAATAAATATAAAAGAGCCGGGACACTTTTGCCCCGATTTATATTCTATGCGCACAACAATAATAAATTATGAAACGTGTAATGAACCGGTGACACATTTCGTTCCGATTCGAAATGCAACGGCAATTTAATACTGAACAACAATTTAAATAGTTATTAGTTCGGCGCCGCGCGTCGATATTGCACATGGCCAAAAAAATACGCGGACCTTGTATTTGTATTTATGCGATTCGGATCGTTCTAATTGCCTTCGACGGTTTGATTTGTTTAATTTTGTAATTTACAAATTGAAGTCGATTAACAAATGGGTAGATTCTGTTTCTTCATTGTCCTAGGCACAATTGTTTTAACCTTTTTCAATGTGTGTATGTGTGTGACCTTAACTTGATGCCTTCAAACTTGCATGTATTTATCACTACGAACGTGATGATGAGCAAGTCGTTAATTTTCCTAATTTAACTTGCGCACTTTTATATTGATGGAATAGTTATTTGATTACTTGAATTATTACATTTTTGCTGTAAATTCCTTTAGAAATTGAACAAAATTTAATTTCCATTTAGATAAAATGTCTATTTAATATTATAAGGTAACAGGTTTGACTGATAACGTTATTTTAGACGCGAGATATGCAGATGTAAATTGCATGCATCCTCTACATTTAATATTCAGTTGTTGTGTAAGTGTTTTAAATGTAAGTGTAAATAGTCCTTTTTTAATATAAATAAACTTTTGTTTACATAACAATGTTACTTTTTATTCGTATAATTAAATATGTTTTTTACATTTTAAAGTTTTTATTTACAACGTTTGGTAAACATGTTGTAAATAGGTTTCTAAAATAATCTATATACTGCTATTATTTTAGATTTTTTGTGAAATTATGATAATTCTTGATCAATCTTGATATCATTAACTGATAATTATAACTTTAGAATTATCAAGGCATAAAGATCACCATAGTCCATCGAATTCCTTATTAATTAAATATTTTTTATACATCAATTTAACGTTTTGATTTATAACTTTTGGTAAAATTAAAACACATTTATATATTGCAACAGGATTTCAAAAGTAATCTATATTATTGCTATTATTTTAGATTTTTGTGAAATTGTGATCAATATTGATATAATTATCAAATGATAATAACTTTAGAATTATCAAGGCATAAATATCACCATAATTAATCGATTTTTATATTAACTAAATATTTTTTATACATCATTTTAAAGTTTTGATGGTGGTTGGATGGTGAAATTAAAACATTTTTATGTTGTAAAAAGATTTTTAAGATAATATATATTACTGCTATTATTTTAGTTTTTTGTGAAATTATTGTCAATCTTGATATAATTATCAACTGATAATTATAACTTTAAATTTATCAAATATCACCATAATTTATCGAATTATAATTAAATATGTTTTAGATATCAATTTAATGTATTGATTCATAATGTTTGGTAGAATTAAAACACATATGTTGTAACAAGATTTCTAAATTGTTGCTATTATTTTAGATATTTTGTGAAATTATGATAATTTTGATCAATGTAATCATCAGGTGATAATTATAAATTTAGAATTATGAAGGCATATGTATTACGATAATCCATCGAATTCTTAATATTTTTCTTATATAATATAATCATGTTCTTAATGAATGAACAAGGAAATTTTACTGATAATTCTTTGGGCTATAGCGTTAATTAATTTTAATCATATTTACATTGTTAAATTGTAAAATTAACGCTAATGGTATTTGTTTCGTTTATTTTTTACAGAAGTGTCTGTCACTTTCTCAAATCATTTATAAGTTTTGAAACATTACGTTGGATTGAATATAAACACATTTATAAATTGTAACAAGGCTTCTAAAAATTGATATTGTTGCTATTATTTTGTATCTTTTGAGAGAGTATAAAAATACTTGATCAATTCTGATACAATTATCAATTCATAATTATCATTTGATAATCATCAAGGCATAAATTAAATGATACCTCATGTTTTTAACAAACTACGAAAGAAATTTTGCGTCATGAATGATTATCGCCATAATAATAAACATAAATTTACTGACGTTATGTGTAAAAATTTGCATATTTAGTACTATATCTATCTTTATTTTTATATTTAATTTATGTATTTTTTATTAACAAACGAGTTTTATTTGAAGCGCCATTTTTTAAGTTTTTTGAACGAACTTTGAGACCAATCTTGATACAATTATCAAATGATAATTTCAATTTGATTATCAACGGAACACGAATCTCACATTAGTTAGCCAAATTCTGTTTTATAAAGTATGTTTCTTATATAAATTGTATACAAAAGTTTTTACGGAACAACGAAATAAACTTTGTGCTATGATAAAAATGATTATTAACATAATGACAAACATAAATTACAGTGACAATTATTGAGGACATGCTGTTATTTAATTTTAATCATACAATATTAAATTGTGAAATCAATGCTACTAGTAAGTAGTTGTTATCTTTATGTAACAGAAGTGTCACTTTCTCATATCATTTAAAAGTTTTGAATCAAAACATTGGATTTAATGAAAACATTCATATATTGTAACAAGACTATTTAATTTTCTTTATTACAAATTAAGAAAAGTGCCAGAACTGAACAGTTTATTCTTAACCTCAGTTGACTGGAAGAAATATATTTACTCTGTCATAATGTGCAGGATGTTTCTTTTTAAAATTTAATACGTATCCATTTTGTTCAATTCAATGGAGAACTAATCCATTTCTCAAACATTTAGACTGTAAAAAAATAAAATGAGGGGGTTCTTTCTTGATCGTCTTTTGATTCGTTATTCACTAAATTCTATTTGCATAAAAAACACAGGGATGAGCCACATCGTATGCAAAGTTGCAAAGAAAAAACCAGATCCAGTTACGGAAGTTTCGCAAGTACTGTAATACAATTGTACAAACTACTTTACAACATTGAGAACGAACAAATTCTGTTAGATATTTATAAACGGCCATCGGACGATTGGTCCGTGCATTTATTAAAAAGGTTACTGCTAAATAATAGAAGTCATCGAACATTTAAATTACAAATGAATCGCCGTAATTTCCATTGCAAATTAAACGATGCCCGGTATTAATTACAAAAACAAACAGCGCCAGAATAATGAGTGTGAAATTAACAATTTTAAATGTAACGAAACGATAAAAGTAAATCTATTTTCGAATTTCGATATTCACGAGCGCAGCAAATTCTCCGAAATTTTGCTCCGCGCATTGATTAGATTAAATGTGTCGGCGATGCGAACGATAATAATCCATCCATCCAGCCTTGTACATGTAATTAATTACAGAATCTCGTTGCATAATCCCCTTCACAAATAGATCAATGGCATCTTTTGTATCAAGAACGGCTAAGATTGCGTACACAAACAGGAACCGGCCGACGAGATTCAGTTTAAGAAACCAATTATCGATCAAATATCGTGTGTATGTGTTAGTTTTACGATCTATCAGCCAGACGTAATTTTTGTGAATTAGCGGAAGCCTAATTGATTGGTACATTAACTCCAACTTAACAATTCGTTCGGACATAATTCGTTGTTTGTTCAGCGAAAGGTCACTCTCTCTCCACGCCGGATAATTGCGATTCTTTTGTGTGTTCGCGTTAATTAAAAACGAATAGAGAAAAAAAAAATGGGGGAAAAAAATTAATTAATTTCCTCTTTTTTTTTATTTTCCAGACGTGCCGGCTTCGGAACAGGAGGAACTGTTCATCCGTAAGCTGAGACAATGTTGTGTGCCATTCGACTTTATGGACCCGGTGGCGGACCTTAAGGGCAAGGAGGTGAAGCGCACTTCACTCAACGATTTAGTCGACTATATAACGGGCGGACGAGGCGTCCTCACCGAGCCCGTTTACCCCGAAATTATAAAAATGGTAAGTGATGATCGACGCCGCGTACGGGAAATAAATTATCGAACCGTTCGCACCTGCTTCTTTCCACTATTTCCTGTTTAACACTGTTGCCCAACAAACTAATCTAAACCCACATAAACATTTACACCTAGAGAATGTGGCCCACTTAGTTTTGGATACTTCGAAAGATAGGCGATGAATGTAATAAAAATCGTTTTTTGTGTCATTCTACTTTATAGTGAATTGTTGAGAGTAATTAATTAGGGGGTTGTTTATGAAAAATAAATTGTCCTTTCAATTTCACGTCTCAAAATAAGTTCATAAAAAAATTCGTACAAAATTTTCCCTTTGTAGTAATAAATCTTTGGTAAAATTAATATCACATTCTTTATCTCTCACGAAATAAATTTGTAAGGACGTAATTTTAGTTCTGACACTGACTGAACTGTTTGAAATTTGCACTTATTCTTTTTCTATTACCTTTATCAGTTTTCTCGTTTTTTACTTTATTGTGGAAAACTGAAGATGCCGATCTAATGAATTATGTATAAAATCGATCTTTATATTTCAAATCGAGTTTTCAAATAATGTAGAAACTGGCTTCAAACTCTCCCAAATGACGTTATTTTATTTTATTTATCGATTATTTGAGCACCTACATTTTCCCGTATTTCCTATTTACTACGGTTTCCCAACAAACTATTCTAAACCTGCAAATATAAACTTTTCTCTAGAAATGTGGTCCACTTAGACTCAAAACATCTCAGTTATTTATTTCAATGAATAATAATTCTTAAGATAGACAATCTAGAATTCAATTTCATGTCATTAAATTTTTAACATTTTTAGTCAAAAACTGAGAAAAAATATTTTACATATTTTATAATAAAATTAATTATTCCGTAAATTTCATATAAGAATAGATATTACATTTATACTAAATAAATTCCTAGTAAAACTAATATCACATTCTTATGAATTTATTTCCACTGATCCAAGTAAAGCATTCAGTGAAGTGTGAACAATATATCAGAAATCAGACAATGGCTTTACTTCAGAATGAATAAATTCATAAGAATATAATTTTAATTCACAAACTTATTAAAATATTCCATACTTATTCTTTTTTAATACCTTAATCGTTGCTTTTATATTTTTTATTTTTATTTTAATAAACTGAAGATGTCGATTTATAATGAATTATTCATAAAATTGAGTTTTTAAATCAATTCTACATATATTAATGTAGAAATTGCCTTCAAAGTCTCTCAAATAAGAGATTTTTATTTTATTCTTTTCCAATACTACTGCACCTACTTTTTCCCTTATTTCCTATTTATCCGTGTTTTCCAAGAAATTATTCTAAATCTACATATATAACTTACCCTTAGATATTGTGATCTTGATCACATCAACCTCATTTTATATTTTAATGAATTATACTTCAAAAGATAGACAATAAAGAACTCAATACATGCCATAAAGTAGTAATAATTTATATCTAAAAAACTGAAAAAAGAATTATTCGAGAATTATAATAAAATAAAGTTAAAGTTTACAATTCTCACAAAATATATTTGTTCTTTGTATTAAACAAATCCTTAATGAAAATAAAATCCACTTCTATGAATTTATTTCTACTGAAGTAAATAAAGCATTCAATAGAATGAAACAACAAATGAGAACATCAGCTTTATTTCAGAAGTAACAAATTCATAAGAATATAATTTTAAAATTGCCTTTATTTTAAATACCTCAATCATTATTTTCCTTCGATTTACTTTAAAAATATAGTAAACAATTATGGTTTATATATAATTTAATGTATATAATTTGACTTTTTTCATTTTTGCTATATTACAAATCAGCACTCATTTTCTTGTGAATCTGCTTCTTTATATATAAATAAATATTTGTTTAATTTTTGACAATGAAAGTGTTGAGTAGTCTTTTTTTACATATACCAATTTTTTCCTAAATTCAGTGTCAAAATGAGTTATAGACGAAAATTATTATTAAAATTATTTCAGTTGTATAATTATATTTAAGTAAATTAAGGTTAAAATAAAATTAAACCGTATATTTTCATAAAAACTCTCTTATTAGATTATGTACGTATTTTATATTGGATTTACGTTACGAATTAAAATCACATGTGTAATAAAGGATTATTTATATACAAACAGTAATTCGATTGTCTGCACATTTAAAATTGTAATCTACTTTCGTAATTAAAATCAAATATAAAATTAAATAATTGGGGTACATTGTTAACATGATTTTCATTAGTTGACAAATTAAAATACAATATTTCTCTTGTTTATGTTGGAATTCATAAAAATTATGATAATTAATTTTAAAATACTGTAATTGGTTTTCATATTTAGGTTTTATAAAAACAAATGTATATTATAATATACAAATATATTGTGGTTTAGTTATTTTATATGACCGCTTTAATGTATCGAAATACACATTAAAAGTGGTCTACCAAGTATCGATTTAAACTAAATGTTAATTCTCTTTTCGACGGGTGTTTGACTATCCCTTTATGTGGGTTAAAAAAAAAACAATAAACCTACTTATTCCTAGTACATAAATAATTGGGGTAGTGGTGGGCGCTTGCGCATAATTGGGGTGACGGTTTTTGTTATTGTTGCAAGGGGAAGTAATGAGTGGGTGGCTTATGTTGTGGGTGGACGCAGTGGGTGTAATTTTGTTTTTGTATCATTTTTTACTTGAATTTCCCACTTCTACTTGTTTATCGTTCAAATAAATAAAATTAATATACGAATTTTTGTCCATATTTTATATTTATTTGCTCGTTTAATTAAATGAAATTGCAATATTTAATCATAAAATCATGGTTTAATTTTTAGTTTACAATACAATATACATGTTTTAAAATCGATTCCGAATTATAACTGTTACTTTGGTTAAGAATATTTAGTTTTAAATTGTTTTATACTAAAGCCACTACCATTTGGATGTTGAAAGACTGCAAGAATTGATATTATTCCTTTCTTAAAGTTGTTCATCCATTCCAAAATCATCCAAATAGTTGTAAATTTCTCACTTCGTTTGTTAAATTTGTTTTATTTGTATTTGCAAACTTTAAAGCGGTCTTAAGTCATCGAACAACAATGAACAATTTCTTATCGCTCTCTGGAAACCACATGCTAAGACTTCCTTTCAATTCCGCAGAGCATATATATTTCGATTGTCGTCGCCGTATCGACGACGGATTTTTACGTTGCAAAACGAGTCTCCCGAATTGGTTGTGTGGCGTGGAGCCGATCGATTCCACTTCGGACCGGGGTCGCATGCTAAATTGCCCGTTTGGAAATTAATAAGTGATACACGGGGCACCTTTTACGTACGGCCCGCCCTTATTCAATTGATCACATTCGGATCGGGTGACGAATTAAAAACAAACCGGCTTTTAGACAAATTGTTCATTGAATATTTTTCACCTACGATTTATCTGACGCACTGTGTGTTCTGGGTAAATTTTCCCGTTTTTTTTCGAATGGAAAACAGTTGAGTTTTGTCTTTAAAAAACGTGAAAAATCAAGACCACTTTACGCACACTCATTCAAAAGTTGTTATATAAGTCGTAATTTACAAACAAATGAATCATTAAGATACGTAAATTTAATTAATTAATATTTCTACGTGTTTCATAGAAGTTAAATTAATAATCATTACTATATTAATTTGGAATTATATTATTTCAATTAGACATAATTTAATAACAAATTGTTTTTGAAAAGCTTGTTTTTTTTCAGACATTTTAAAGGCATATTGAATTATGATTTCCATCTGAAATAAAAGAGTTGCACATATTGTGCCAAATGTCAGGTTTCATAGATATTTTCAAAACGGTTTCAGGTTTGTCATAACCAGTGTTTTAAAAAAATTGAAAGATTTTCTTCATCGAATTTATCATCATCATAAAATAAATTTTAATTAATTAATACACAGTAGTGGTCAGAAGTATGGAATAATTTTAAGAAATTGGTTATTTCAGTATGTAAAGGAGGGTAAAAAGAAATATTTACCAGAAGACTT
The DNA here is from genome assembly GCF_024364675.1 of Aethina tumida. Taxonomy (NCBI): domain Eukaryota; kingdom Metazoa; phylum Arthropoda; class Insecta; order Coleoptera; family Nitidulidae; genus Aethina; species Aethina tumida. The sequence continues at coordinate 57,291,193 of NC_065435.1, read as the reverse complement.
GAAAAACGAATCGTAAAATTTCATATTGATGGACTAAATCAACGCCAGATTTTGCAAAATTTAAGAATTAGTCAAGGTAATGTTTCAAAAATTTTGAGAGAATTTCGCATTTAGAGTAATGTGTAAACACAAGAATAAATTCAAATGTTGAAAAACGTTACCGGATATCGGTAAACAATTCAACAAAATCATAAATGCAAATCAACCAGGAAATATCCCAAGATTTTGGTACAGATGTTTCTAATCGAACTGTGAGACGTCGGCTATGTGAATCGTGGCTATTTGGGCGCATAGCTGTGGAAAAACCTCATATATCGAAACGAAACCGTAAAATACGAATGGAATTGGTCAGAAATGGTGTGGACTGGACCCCACACATGTGGAATTTAATATTATGCAGCGATGAAACTAAGTATAACTTGTTTGGATTAAATAGTAGGCAATAACAAGGAGCCCAATTGGAACTAGACACAATTTTAAGTACCAAGAACTAACAGTTAAACACTGTGGTGAAACCAACATGGTATGGGGATATTTCTCGGCATCTGATACTGGTCCCATAGTAGGAATTGAAGAGAAAATGGATCGTTTTATCTATAAAGACATCTTGGTAAATTATATGCTGCACTTTTGTTGAAAATAATTAGCGTGAAGTTTGAAGTCTCAACCAAATAACAATTCAAAACACTTGTAAAATATTGATTTTTGAATCAGATGGTGAATGTTCCAGTGCCTTTAATTCAATTGCACATCTTTGGTAACATGTGAAATTAAAAATACGACAAAAAACATCACCAACAAAATGCATTTGTGGCAAATTATACAACAAGAATGGACAAACAGGTGACATGGAAAAGTAATTAAACAAAATGGTGATGCTACCAAATATAAAATAAATACCCTATTTCTAAATTTATTTCGTATGTATAGTCTAATTCCATACTTAGGTTCATTTTTCATTTAAAAGAATTGTAATGGAAAATTAATTTTTATAATAACTATTTCATACTTTTGATCACCACTGTATAAATAATCGATTTTTGAAATATTATAAATTATTTATTTTGAAGATAATTTAACTTTAAAATATGTAAAAATAAGATCAATCAGTAAGAGGGTCACATTCTCTAGATTCTTAAATAATCTATTTTTATCTCGACAAAATTAGAGCGACTCTTCATAAAAATAAAAAAAATAAGTAAATCGTAATATTTAATATTTCGTCCAGTATGCCTTATTGGCTATAACCTCCTCTTTTTGACATAGACTAGTTTAGATTGGAAATTATTTCCTCGATTATATTGTTCACATTTTGATTTGTTCAAACAAATTTGTTTTATTTGTGATGCAATTTGCTCTAATCTACTTATCCACAATCTCCCATAAGTTTTCTACTGGATTAAGGTCGGGAGATTGAGCTGGCCAGTTAAAATATTGATTTTTGGTTGAACAAATTATTCTTTAACAATCTTGCCAGTGTGTTTGGGGTGATTGTTATGCTGAAATATTAAATTTATCAGCATTTCCCGTTCACAATAAGGTAGCATCACATCTTCTAATATGTTACGATAAACAAAACGATCCATTTTGTCTTCTATTTTGTGAATTGGGCCCATACCGTAAGCGGAAAAACAACACCAAACCTAGCACTACCACCTCCATGTTTAATAGTTGTTGTAACATATTTTGGATGAAGTGACTGTTTTTAGGGTGATGAACAAACTGTCCACCATCACTTCCAAAAGTATTAAACTTTGATTCGTCCGAAATTATACTTTTTTTCAATATTTTGCTGTTCAGTTCCGATGCCATGCAAGCTTTTCGATTCTTTTTTGAAAGACAGGATTCCTCTAACCAACGCTGAACTGTCCTAGAACTAATTGATTTATCTTCTAAATCTCTTAAAATTTGAATTGAGGACATCCTTGGATTATTTCTAATAAGCATTTTTATGAGACCGTATAATCTTCTTTTCGTGTTTTGTCCACCTCGTTTTTGATTCTCTACACTTAAACTCGATACTTTTTATTGTAATTGTTTTTGATACAAGAAACTGTTCGCTTATAACTTTTTGCGATTTTCCCGTATTATAGGTCACAATAATTAAATTTTTTAAATACACGAGGCATTGTTTTACTAAACGTGAAAAATATGTGGAACATAAATGAACTAAGAGAAATAAAGTAGTAGGCATAAATAAATGTGCAGATTTCAAACAAATATTACATATTAATGTAGTAGTATGTGACAGAATTCTTAACAAACTTGTTTCTTCTGAAACAAAGCCCCCACAGATATTGTTCACATTTCATTCCAACCTTTGCTTGATCAAAGGAGATAAATTCAGCCCTGTACACTATTCATATTACCCTTCTAATCAACACTATAAACACGATGGCTACGTGTACAAGCAACGTTTTCTATGGCAACTAGGAAAAAAGCCTGGAAACCCGAATGAATTTTCGAAACATGCGTTGTTGATTAAAAGCGGATCGACAACGGCAAAGTGTAAGAGGACGGAGGGAGCCGAACGAACATATTTATATATTCAGTAAACAGAGGCGCCACATACATATTCAGCACCCCATGATTGACATTTTAATTTTTCCACGATAAAATCGATACGTAAACTAAACAGAATTGATCGAAGCAATTAAAATTACCAAGTGCCGTATTTACATATTTTATCTGGAAAAAAAAACGAGGCAACAGGAAAACCTAAGAACATAATGTCCGAGTGAAATTTAGAACTTGGCAGACATAAAATCGGTAGTAACAAAATATATCTGCTTAAGTTTAAATATAAACAAACAAGTTGGAGATGTATTTGCGTCACCATAATTTATTTCTCATTAATTCCGACGTTAGGTATTTTAATCGGCAAAGGGGAGCAACACGTTTTTATTTATCGTTGCAACATTGTCGACATCCGATTGCGTAATCCGAATTAACAAAACTAATAATTCGTATTTTTGAGCCACTCGTTACAATATTTGTTTGTTTACCGTGCACGCGGATAAGGAAAAACTTGATAGGGCTTATCACGAAATGTTATTTACGATGCCACACACATTATGGAAACCTATCGAAAACCTTAACATTAAAAATCTGGTTTCGTGAAATTACGAGTGAGTCAGAGATTTAGGGTAACCTGCCAACTTTTCGCCACGAAGCAAATACGTTTTTCTATATGTCAACTTTCCACCAATTTTTCATCGCACCTCCAATTGTGCCAACATTCTTTACGCGTTCCGTAATTGTCTGCGTACGTAATTCGCAGCCGGGAAACCGTCCTGTTTTTTTTTCTGTTGCACTCATTCATATTTTTAAAACAAAAATTTTTCGAAAAATGTTCTTTTCTTTATTTAGAAATTAGTATCCGCTCTAGTAAATTTTGTTTAGGATATTTTTTAGTTGCTTGATTTTATTTTAGATTTAAAATTACACATTTTTAATTTTAAAACATCTGTATCTTTATTTAATTAATATGGTTTTATTATTTTAATCTATTCTTTCTAAAATTTAAATTAATTTATTAATTATTTTATATTTCTAACAGAAAATTTACAAAAGTTTTAATAATTTTTATATTTTTTCTATTTTATTTTAAGAATTTTTGTTAATTTGCTTTTGATTACTTTTTTATATATGTCTGAACTCATCTTTGTTTGCTTCACTCGATTATTTTTTTAGATCAAAAAATTTTTACTAATCTTAAATTAGACTATTTTTAACTTTTTTATTTTATTTTAAGTTTAAAATTAGAAATCCGTATTTTTATAATAATTATATTTTTATTTCGTTAATTTGATTATATTATTTTATACATTTTGTTAACTAAATTTTTTATTCCTTTTATCAAATTTATTTTAATTTTTACTTTACTGAATTTATATACATTTACTTTCAGTAACGTAGCAAATATGTTTTTTCTATCTAACCTTTTTTTGCTGCACTCATTCATATTTTTAAATGATAACATTTATTAATTCCTTGATAGTATTTTAGTTTAAACTTAATTTTTTAAAGTTGTGAATTTTTTAATTATTTAATATTTTTTTTTTATTTTTAATATTTACCCTTTTTTTAAAGGGTAAATATTCTGTAGATTTTTATAGATTTTATTTTACTTTTTCTTTTATGTGATTTTATATTAATTAATTTTCTGCCACAAAGCAATTTTTATGGTTTTATTTTAGGCTTCAAATTAGAAGTCCGTATTTTAATAATTATTATTTTTTATTTGTTTAATTTACTTTTATTATTTTATATTTTTGTTTTAACTATAAACTTGGTTATAAAAAAAATAAAGACACTATTTATATTATTTTTATTTTATGTAAGTTTATATTCATTTACTTTTACTGACGAACCAAATGTTTTTCTGTCCAAAATTGTTACTAAATTTTGGTTGGAATATTTTTTACTTTCTTAATTTTATTATTTTTTTTTATTATTATACCTTTTTTATGATCTAAAATATTTTAGTTAACTTCTTTAAAATATTTATTTTTGTTTGCTATGAAATAACTTTAATTTATTAACTATTTTAATTTTTATTTGGTTTTTTACAGTACTTTCAAATGAGTTTAGAAAAACATCCTTCATTGTGTAAAACAAAAATCCGTGTTACTAAGTTTAGAACAGTATTTTTCAATTTCTTGTGTTTATTCGAGTTTTAAATTTAAAAATGTGTAGTTTTATTATTATATAATTTTTAACTAAAAATATTACAGTCAGTCTAAAATTTCAATTTTTATTGCTATGAATTTTAAAAGCTTCTCAATATTATTGTTGATTTTTTTTATTGTATTTTAATTTATATTTGTTTTACTGTGTGTGCGTTTATGTTCATTATTTTCCCATAGTTTCCTGGGAGTAATTATGTGTTCTATTTATAAATAATAATTTACTAATGCTTCAACAATCCTTCAAATTAACAGATTATACAAACATTATAATGTAATTTCCATAGTGTATGTCAGTTGAATTACTATTTTTAAATAATCATCCCTTGTGTTATATCATATTTAGATTGCACACAATATTTTTACAGTATATATTTCCAATCATAACTACAAACTAAATTAGCATTTTAATGTTCCAAGTTTGTGTGACCGCTTCGCGCATTATTGTGCAACTTTGCATATGTTGTTTCCTAATAATATTTGGATCATTTGCATATTTAGAAAACTTCGTGTTTTTATTTGAACGTTAATAATGTAGTTTCCCAGAATTGACACCCGTGATCTGAAGTAAACATCCGATCGATCACATCTCGCAGAATACAAAAGAACGAAAGGCTGAATCCAAAACAGTTTTTTCGCATTTCTGATCCATTTTTGATACTCGATCAGGTCAAGACTCATTTATTCATAAAGAAATCGATCCTTTAGAAAATCGGACCCGTTATAACTAGAGTAAATAGCTGAGAGTCTCATTCAGGACACGTATAAACTTGCATTGCAATTTTACAACACCATGGATATTGTATGGAAAACAGTAACTTTAAATTTATATGACCGCTATCGAATTTAACTTTTTGAGTAGCGAACACGGAGAAATGCAAATAAAATGATTAATGGGCTAATTATAGATCGCCACGAAATAAGCGGTACAACTTTGTTAGATAAAATCAGCCTGAATGTGTGCGATAAATTGCAGATAGATTTAAATATTTGTATGTGCAAAGTCTGTTTATGTGAGGTCAATATTAATGAACTGTCAATATTGTTATGTGTTGGAATCATGCGGACTAAAAATATCAAGACGTCATTGTTTTTATCGTGCTGACCAAATGAATCTATAAATAAACGAAATGGCTCCTGAGACATAAGAATGGTTTTTAAGGAGTTAAAAGATTGATTGTAATCGGTTCGAATGAATGATTAATTATTTATGGATTCTCGATATTATAAATTGTTTAGAAAAATATTAAATTGCAGTATAAAAGTCGGACATGAGAAGGAAATAAATAATGTCGCATTAAAAAAAAGTCACGGCATTGTGTCTTAAATTTTCCTTTTTTAAACGTCGCACCAAACACAAACTGATAACGGTTTTGTTTGTGCATGCAAAACAGCGACGAACGTCGACGAGAAATTCGAAATACTGACATCTATAAATACCGCGCGTTATGAATGGACCGATGACGAGTCGCGACATTACATTTGTTCGCTTTTAATAACAATAAAAACAAATTTATTTTTAACTGCAACCGACGTGACGCGTAAAAATATTTTATTGTGCTCAAATAAGAAACCGTCAAGCCGACGTTTTCGCTGCCGCCCTTAATAATTATGAATTGAACGTGCCCAACATTAATTGTTAATAATGTGTATTTTGTTCACAGATATCGGCCAATTTGTTTCGTACACTGCCCCCAAGCGAGAACCCGGACTTTGATCCTGAGGAGGACGACCCCACACTGGAAGCGAGTTGGCCACACCTCCAGTTGGTGTACGAGTTCTTCCTGCGGTTCCTCGAGTCGTCCGAGTTCCAACCGACGATCGGCAAACGTGTCATCGATCAGAAGTTCGTGCTGCAGCTGCTAGAGCTCTTCGACAGCGAGGACCCGCGGGAAAGAGACTTCCTCAAGACGGTCCTTCACCGTATCTACGGAAAGTTCCTCGGATTGAGGGCCTTCATAAGGAAACAGATCAACAACATATTTCTTAGGTGGGTATTTTGGATCCAATCCAGTAAGAAGTTACGAGATAAAATCAATAAATAAATAATTTTTAATAACCATTTGGTTAATTTGAATATGAGTGGGTGGAACTGATGAACAATCACTTGTACTTGTACATGAAAAATTGCACAACTTTTTACGACATAGAAAACTCACAATTATTAAGTTGATTTTACTATTTCTTTTTTATTTTGCCAAAATTTTGTCACACTGGATAAATAAAAATAACATAAAATTTCATTGTTTAAAATAGTATTATATCATAAATTTTGAGGCCAAAGAATTAAATAAATGGACATGAATGTATAGTTGAAATTTAGCTGAAACTAAGTATTAGATATAAGGTCAAAACTTAAAGACATTTATCAGTAAGTCTTATTCAAAAATGTACCCAAGAAATTTGTAGCTTAATTTTTCATGTACGTTACCCCACATGTTCATTTACTAGACTAAAATAAAAATATTGAAAAAATAATTATAATTCTCTAACTCGGTTTTGAATCAGTTCAATTATTTTGAGTATCAATCAAGCAAAGAACAGAGATTATTTCCAAAAAATGAATATCACATGTTTTACAACACTTTCATGAAAATGTTAGATAAGAATTTGTTTCTCCAAATTAATACATATTTTGCATTTTTCCTCTTTAAATTTTGCAGCACTAGATAAAACTATATCATATAGTAAATTTTGAGGGAAAAAATTAAAAAATAGACATTAGCAACGTCCTTTTTTAATTGAATTTTGGAACGATTGTAAAGTTAAATAGTTAACAATAGCAACTTGTAGTTTCATTTTTCTGACTAGATCAATTTTTGGACCACAAAAGATCAACGTAGTTTTTACTAAAGTTATTACTGCCTTTAATAATGTAGAAAGATTGTATACAAAAAATGAATGCCACAAGTTACTACTTAATATATTTTTATGGATCTATTCTCTTCAAAAATTGCAAACTGTCAACGTATATTTTAATAATATACTTTTAACTCTATCTTGTATAAATTACTTAATTAAGTTAATAACCATTTGGTGAATTGATTAGTAATAAACAGTGATTGTACCCAAAAAATATTTAATATTTTAAAAGTTTCCAGGATAGAATTTGTTTCCCTAAATTAGAATATTTTTATGCATCAATTCTCTTCAAATTTTGCAACACTTGATATAAAAGCTGAATTTTATTGTTTGTCATAAATTTTAAGGTCAAAGACTTAAAGAAATGAACATGAACATCGTCTTAACTTTCATAAATGAAATCAAATCAAAGTTCAATTCCTGGATCACAAAACATGAACGTATCTATTGCTGTTAATAATCTAAAAAGTGCAATCAATTCAATATTGAGGTAATATGGTCTTATAAATGTGTATAGTAAAACAATTATTTTTATTATCATTGATGGTCTTAATTAATTGTGATCAACAATCACTGAATCAAATAAATGTTCAGGCTTCGACATAAATCTTTGCAAGATATATAAATATTACAATAATTAACTTAGATATTGTTAAGTATCAATTAAATTAAAAGTTTTTAGCAGTGTTTCCAAATTGCTCGAGGTTTTTCCCTTTTATATAAAATTTTGACGTTTTGGACATGACTGAACTTGAAACTCGCCGTAAAGTCATATTATAGGTAGTTATTTTGTATGCAAACTTAGTTGCTGTAAAGTTAAACACTTTAAGAAAAGTTTCTGACGAATGTTGAAGTAAGTCTTTAGATTTTAACTATCCTCAGTTAAAATATTTATTTACAACTACATTATTAGTATATGTAATATTCAACCATATATCTTTACATCTTTACATAAAAGTATTTTTCATAATATTTTTTTGTTTATTTTCTAGATTTGTGTATGAGACTGAACACTTCAATGGTGTGGGCGAACTGCTGGAAATCCTGGGCTCGATAATCAACGGTTTCGCATTGCCACTGAAGGCCGAACACAAACAGTTCCTGGTCAAGGTGCTCATACCGTTGCACAAGGTAAATGTTAATATTTTTTGAATAATTTTGTTTGAAGAAGCCGAATTACTATCGAAAAATCGACTGAAAAATTAACTGTTCAAAGTAAAACTTGTTTTAGATTCGACTGTGGAAGAATTTAATATGTTCGATTAGATAGACCAATGAATTAATTAATATTTTACCAACAAATTTTGGAAAATAGCACTCTTTTACATAATTATCTATTTCAAAATGATCATTAGGTATTGGCACTAAAATTTAATTTTGTTATCTTTCGTTAATATTGTTAATTAAGTAGCATGACGAAAAGATTTTATTTTAGTATCAAACAACTAAATAGTTAACAGATAACTTTTAATCTTATTAGAAAACGTTACGAATTATATTACATAAAAAGAACAGTAAAGAGATAAATATTGTTTATTTTCAATACAATACATCATTTCATAATGTGTTAACATCTGAATTATGGAATTATGCGACATAGTGACATATAGATATCCACTGGTCCAGCTTTTGAAAAAATCGTGTCGAACAGTTATTGCAACACAACAGCGCTACGTTTGTTGTGTTTAATTCATTTTTAAATGCCTTTAATACGAGAAGTGTCATTTTTAGTTATCTAAATATGTTTGATAGAAAATTATTGGCTTGCAAGAGAACTTTAATTCTACGAGATTCTTTTGTAACCACTCATGCAATTGCAAACTAGAGCTTTACAAAAGAAGTATGGCTTTTTTACATGTGTAGAATTCGGACGTTTGAACTTTTTTGTTACCGTCCCCAGTTTATGTTTCCTCTCACATCGCATATCGTCAAAGACTGAGATGGTGTAAAGAAAGACTACTTTCTTTGGCCATGTTTTTAGAAAAAGTTCTCTACATCATACAGTTGGAGTTGGTGATGATTTGGTGACCTTTAATTATATAAATAATTTAAATAATTAAGGGTCATCAAATTTATTTAATAAAATAATTTAAACTTCCATCAATACATACATGAAGTGTGGAACCCCATTGGCTACCCTTCAAAATCCAGTTTTCCTAATGGGACAATGCCCGACCTCATATTGTTAGGGTGTCTTTGGAGTATTTTGAAAGTAAATTTGTTGCCAAGGCCAGTAAGCGAACTTATTACCGATTGATGAACACGTGTGGGGTATCATAGGCAGGGGACTTCGAAATTAAGCCCTCCCTTCAGAGATATTGGCTTCAATGCCTAGTAGAGACTGATCAAGATTTTTGTCTGAATTTTTACTTATTTGATATCTCTTATTGGCCCAAACTGTATATTTAAAGTGAATCAAACCACTGTGTCTATGCGATTTATTTTCTACATCAATGAGTTTATATAAAATGTATAATAAAGGCTTCTAAAGTTCACATTCAGTTTTAAATCAAAATATAACAAAGAAAATATCTAATTCCATTATTATATTACAAAAGCTTCCACTTATTCTTCCAAAGTCGGAAAACATCTAACGAATTTAATCAGTCTTTCACTAAAGACATTGCTATTGTTGCGTTTATAGGTCAAGTGCCTGTCGCTGTACCACGCGCAGCTCGCCTACTGTGTGGTCCAGTTCCTTGAGAAGGACCCAACGCTGACGGAGCCAGTTGTCCGGGGACTGTTGAAGTACTGGCCGAAGACGTGCAGCCAGAAAGAAGTCATGTTCTTAGGCGAGATAGAGGAGGTGTTGGATGTGATTGAACCGTCGCAGTTCACTCGTATCCAGGATCCGCTCTTTAGACAGATTGCGCGGTGCGTCTCCAGCCCGCATTTCCAGGTGAGTGTGTCTCCATTCCGTTAACGTTTCGTTTCTCCTGTACGACACGGAAGTTTAATCGATGTGGACTTGTTTGCAGGTGGCAGAGCGGGCTTTGTACTTCTGGAATAATGAATACATCATGTCGCTGATGGAGGAGAACAACCACGTAATTATGCCGATTATGTTCCCGGCACTCTACCGTATATCCAAAGAACACTGGAACCAGACAATTGTGGCACTCGTCTACAACGTGCTCAAGACATTCATGGAGATGAATTCCAAATTATTTGATGAACTGACAGTTAGTTATAAAGCCGAAAGACAAAAGTAAGTGGAATAAAACGATTATCCATCAAATTTATAATTAATTAGAATATTAGGCACCGGAAAAATAATTTAAAATAACTTATTCAACAAAATAACCAATATCATAATGAACATTTTTCTGTCAACGTGTTCCACAAGCAAATTATATTTACATAATTTATTATGTAAATAATTGAACAATGAGAATAATAAATTATCACATGGAGAAATATCTGGACCTGATGGTCATTTTGAAGCTTACTTCATGTTTCTAGTGCGACATGTGAGTGTGCGTTATTATGCAGAAGTAAAGCACATTCTCTGTTAACTAAAGTAACTTGAAATCTTTCTTGGTTTAAATCAATATTCTAGTATTGTTCTACCAGCTTCAATCCATTGTCCTAATTGTCTAGAACTTTCATAATTAACTTGTTTGTAATCGCATGTCAAATTTTTTAATGAAACCTTTTTTTAATGGTTTATTAATCGCAGTTAAATTTTCAAACATTTCGTAAGAGGATTTTGCATAAGATATTGCTTTATTTTCCACTAATTTTAAACACATTTTAAACACATAAATTAATTTTTCTGGTACCTAATTTAATCGATATAATCAGTGTTACCTTAACAAGCAGATATCGAAGAGTGTTTTATTTATGATTTTTAAATTTAATTCGATATTACTGTCCATAACACGATTTTTTGAAACCTTTGCAGAGAAAAGAAACGAGAGAAAGAACGAGATGAGTTGTGGAAAAAGCTTGCCGAGCTCGGGTTGAACCATAATAAGAGCACGGCACCGCAGACCAACAGTCCACCAAGCAAGAAGTGATACAACAGCCTAACAGCAACAACAAACACCGCTACACAACAACCAATTACAAAAATATTTTCTCCCCCGTCGTAGCCGTCTGTCGGTAAGTAAGGGACGCGTGTGTCGCGTGACCCACGACCCCCACCCTCCCTCTCTACATATATGTATGTTCCCCCGCCATCGTCATCGTCACTCAACAAACATTGGAGCATGCTTCAAACACCACAAATCTAGAAAAAATTTAATCCCAGTAATCAACATAAATATGTCAGTTTGTTCCCCCAATATATTATATGATTAAATGCAGTTTTAAAGCACGACGCTTTTTCATTATTTTCTTTTGGAAACAAAAAAATATGATGTATAAACATTCTCATGTATTTTATTTATAGAGCTAGTCTATTTTACTTCTTGTGTATACTAAAGTTTATATTTACGAATTATGTATTGTTATGGCATTAATTAAAGTAATAGATTTACAAACAAGCATTACTTTTTCTTTTTCTTGAATTTTGTACTTTATTAATAGGGCAAATATGAACACATTCTTCGGTCCTACTAGTTGTAACATTTTTTAAACTCTTTGAACTGTTTTAATTCACTTTGCTCTACATTTAAAGATGTGATATCTATGGAAAATGAGACACCACAAGCTGTGCTTTCTAAAAGAAAATCAGCACAGCAAGTCCCGTTTTCCCATTAAATCGTTTTCTTTGAATTAAATCGGGTGATTTTTTTCTGATGTAATCAGTAATGAACGCAAAACTATTATATTATTTTAATGAAATTATGTACTTAACTAAAATGGATAAATCTAATGTGACATGAAATAGGCAGTGTCGTTTGGCAAAAAATGTTTAAAGTAGAGGAAATTGGAGATCAATCGCCCGATATTTCTACCATACGAATTATAAAACTGTTGGATGTTGACTAAACAAATCAATTCTGTTCTGGAATGGTGTAGTGGCATATTTCGATGAATTTGTTCCCAAAAAAGTAAAATTAGAAGAGATAACGAGAGGAGTGCAGCACTTGGAGTGTACAATTTTTATTAAATTACTATGAATGTATCAACAGTGTAACCTGTGGACAAAGACATTTAAAACGTAAATTAAATATGTGCTATAGTATATCTGAGGAAACCTGTATATAGCTGAGATGTTGCATTTTGTGTTTAATCTGTGATCGGAGCTTTGCGTTACGTTTACGTTTTCCTGTTGTGTGTCCTAACTTGATTGATTCTGATTTGTTAACATCTCAAACATCTTTCTTTTTTTTGCTCCGATTATTTTATAAACACATCTCATAATGCGGCAATTTTTTATGTGCTTATGCACAAATTGTATGCATGCGTGTGACCGTGTGAATGAGTTCTGTAATAAACATTCATGTACAGAAGGCTGTATAACTTGTAGCATATACTTTCTAGCTAATATTATTAATATAAGATACTTTAGTTGTACCTAATTAGTCACCTGTTATGCATAGTCCCATTTCAATTATTCGGGACTATTGGAAACTGGTTAATTATTTTTACAAGCCATTCAATAGAAATAAGTCCTGTTGATTGTAGATTCGGATTTAATTTGTTTAATGACGTAGTAATATATTAAAGGGTTCATTTTTCTACTTTTGCACAGTAAATCTAACTCATTTAAATCCATCAAATCTGCAATTCTGCAATGAACTGCAGGGTCGTATATAAGGAGTGTGCTTATAAAAGAATTGACCCAGTTTTCGTTATCTTTGTATATTCACGGATTGTTGTTGTATTGTAAAACTATTTTATAATGAAATTCCTAACTTTTGTTTTTATTTTTTCATGTCAACTCTTCCAGATTCATTTCCAGCCTATAACTAGAGTTACGTAAAAGCTTTGTAACCTATTCTTATCGCAGCTAGGATAAATGTATGTTTGAGGCTGCGTTAAAGGAATTTGGTATGTTTTAATTGACCTTAAATGTATAACCTGTAACAGTCTATGGATGTTAATGTTAGATTTGGAGCCTCAAGCATACTGTGTGAAAATGTACACGTTGAACGTGTAAATTATTTGAATGTGAAAACTACTGAATTATCGAAGATTTCTTGTATACGCGTTTTTCGCTGTTTAATTTTACAAATTATACAGCCAAATGAATTTCTTACAAATGGTGCCACTTCACTACCAAACTTTTATAGAAGCACTGTTATGTTCACTTAGATGAGAAAAAGCTTTATATAAGGAGAAAAATATAGCGAATTGTGTTTTAGATAGAAAATTAAGAACGTACGTATATTAAGTTGTCTTGGCGAGCTCAAACCAACTCGTGACATAACTCTGAAATGTTTTTTATTCATAGAGCTATTCTACTGTATTACTGTGTCTTAATTTCGGTTCATGTAACTCTTCAGGGGGTACATTTTCATTTCTACTGTTGTGTGTCATATTGAAAGATTTTTAAACGCCCTGTGGATATTTGGAAGGTTGGAAAATCTATATTTTAAGCATTAATAAGAATGACTTCGCAAAGTTAAGCTAATTGGGCTGGATGGTGTAAAAATTACATAATAATGAACAATTGTTTTTATATTAGTGTGTGTGCCAATTGCTGATAATTAATAGTGTTTTTAGTTTTTTGTTTATTCTTGGGACAATTACAAGTAGATTTGAGATTTGAGCCTTCCGAAAATGGCCACGGTGGATGATTGTTTTTAAGTTGTTGTATAGGTGAAGTTAGCAATATCATTGGGCTAGAAAAACCGCTCCATAAGTGCTATTAGACATAATGCTTAAGTGTTTCATGTTAGTTATAGTTGTAAAAAAGACTTTTATGTATATTTGTTTTTATTTTTTGTGATGAGAGGTGTGATATTCTAGCTAATTCCATTTGTAAATGTCGATTAGCTCTGTGAATACATTTAACTACATCATACAAGTTAGGGCTATATAATATATCGCCCAACCCTCATTAGACTAAAACTATGTAATATATAACTAAATCACTATAAAACTTGTAGATATATAAAAATATATTGTTAAATTTATATTGTTTTTCTCAAATTTCTATAGTTTTAAAATGTATCGTTTTGGAATGGTAGGTTGAAACGTTCGGATCTAATTTATAGACGCACATTAAATATCTATTTTACCAGAGTTCATGCAAAATATTACTTGCGACAGCTTTTCAATCTAATTGCATTTGCAACAATAACACATTGTATTTAGATTACGCTCGTTCCTACTTACTGAATATCTGCAGGAATTTATTAAATTAAGCAAACAATGCCTCATATCTATATTGAACTTTGTAAAATGGATCTTTTCAATATTAATGTATGTTTAAAATAACTTCTGGAAGAAGTTGTTGAAATGTTATTGACAGCTCCAATTTAAGCGAAGCTAGGTGTTAGAACTGTTGCAATTACTGTTCCAAAAAATATGAAAACTGTGAGCTGATAAGTTTTCTTTTTGTTTTCTCGTTACGGAATAATATTGCGTGTAAAAGGAATCAATACATTTATAAAAGTTTCATAATTATTTCTATATGAGCTACTTATTAACCTCATTTTTGAGGATCTAGTATCTGCAGTGTCAATGGACGCACTAGATTACTGTGCGAAATAAATATTTTCATTTTGAGCATGTCTTTATTTTTTACACACTGATACCTCTATACCACAGAACAGAGAATACCGAAGGTAAGTATATATAGTATAATTTTAAATTAAAACCGTATAAAAAGGACGTACGTCACTGAGCATGTTTTGTTATGGTTTCGTAAAACGATGCCGTTAATTCTGAATACCCTCAAAGTTGTTATGGTAAATCCTCTCAAAAAATACAGATAATTTTCTTCCGCGTACGTTTTCTGAATGTAATCTATTATGCCTTTGTATTTAAAAGAGCGTGGATCATCTGAAGGCTGGACTTTATCACTACAACCGGCACAACGATGTTTGTGGAAAATATGCCTAAAATTCTGTAAGGCAATATTTAATAATTTTTTTGTGATGTTAGGGGCATTCCAATCGTTAAAAATACTAAATCGCAGCCCTTCGTAGGTCAATATATAAATACCGCTGGTGAAACAATCTCTGTAACATGTTCAGAACTACAGCTTTATGAGAATTTTGTTAAAATTAACGCCATCCAACCTGATAAAAGTCTGAATGAATTCCTTACAGAGACCCTTCACCCCAGTTCTCTTAATCACATTTTTGAATGCTTGATATGCCTCTTTATCCACTGACAGTTCTAATTTAAGTGAAGCTAGGGTTGGAACTGTTACAATTACTGTTCCAAAAAATATGAAAACTAAACTGATAAGTTTTCTTTTTGTTTTCTCGTTACGAAATAATATTGCGTGTAGAAGGAAGCTTTATAATTGTTTTTATACGAGATACTTACTTTATTTTTGAGAATCCAGTATGTGCACCGATTACTGTGAGAAATAAATATTTTCATTTTGATCATATCTTTACTTTAACACATTGATACCTCTATATCAAAGTGTAAAGAATATCAAAGGTAAGTATAATACAGTACAGTAAAATTTTAAATTAAAACCGCATAAAAACGTCACTGAGCATGTTCTGTTATGGTTTCGTAAAATGTGAAAACGATGCCGTGCATTATGAATACCCTCAATGCTGTCATAGTAAATCCTCTCAAAAATGCCGGATAACCTTCCTCCGCGTACATTTTCTGAATACAATCAATTATGCCCTTGTATTTGGGCGACTGTGGATCATCTGCTTGAAGTCTAGACTTGATCACATCCACCGGCATTACGATATTTGTGGAAAATATGCCTAAAACTCAGACTATAATACCCTTGGAAAAGCAATATTTAATAATCACCTGCAAATCCACCCGCAATCAATTCTTTGGTAATGTTTGGCGCATTCCAATCCTTAAATATGCTAAATCGCAGCCCTTCGTAGGTCAACGTATAAATACCGCTGGTGGGACAATCTCTGTAAGATGATAGAACTACAGCTCTATTAAAATTTTGTTAAAATCAACGCCATCCAACCTGATAAAAGTCGGAATGAATCCCTTATAGAGGCCCTTCACTCCACTTCTTTTCATCACATTTTTGAATGTTTGATATGTCCCATTATGTTTTTCATTGGATTTTGATCCAATATATTTCTGTTGCGTTTGTTGGAGTATTTTTAATAGTTCAACAGGCGTTGTTATTAAAACCTGTGCGAAACCTGCTATGCAACCTAAAAAAACGGATTAACCCAAACACTATTAAAGATAGGACACTCTACCTGCAAAAAAAACATGTTGTATTTCTCTCATGTCTTCCGACCTGTAGTGGTATTCATTCCCCAATAATTTTACTATAGTTCCATACACACCAAAGAAGACCGCATTTGAGGGGCCGATAATTAATAAAGGACTTGTAAAACCTTTATAAAACCCCTTTAATCCCTCAGATTGATAGATGTTTATCACAGCGGAACGTTTAGTTTGTCCATAATTTTGTTCAATTACTTTGATTGTATCTAGGGGATGAGTTACTATAATTCCGCAACATCCTGTAAATATTTTAATCATTCAACGTATTTTTTGGGCTGAAGTATGTGTGAAATTAATGTAATATAACATTTTGCTTGTTTATTTATATGATACAAATTTATAAACATATTTTAATAGGTGTTAAAGAAATGTTTTTATTGTAAATTTTGTAGTAATACTAAGCTGCTAAGTACGTACAGTCCATTATAATTTAGTGTGGGACATATCTCAATAAAAGTTTGCAGTAAAAACGCGTTATAAATAATTAAATTCAAATATTAGAAAATCTTTGATGCGAGATATGCAACTCACATTGCACCATCATGCGCATGGCAATAGCAAAATGTCATAAGAAGGAATTTGTAAACAATGGAATTAGTGCCTTATTAGAATAACTTACATATAATACTTAAAATAAACGCGAAAACAACAAGAATGTACGCAAAAAATGGACAGTGAAAAGATACCTCCAACTAATCCTGCCAGAAAATCAACCATCATACTTCCACATTAATTTTGGACCAGGATACTGCACATCCCATTCTTTGAATAAGATATTGCTTTTAAACAGGATAAAAGTTTCTTGGCAGTATTTTTATACACGACGATTTAGAATGCTTTAAACTATTTGACATTAAAAAAACAAACAGACAATGCTGTCACGTAAAAATAAAGATCTTCGAACAATAAAGGAGGGTGTTGTTGGCAAATATGTCAAAAAAGACACACCACCAGAAATACCAAGTGAGTAACTAAACAAACACCTGTTTGATGCATATTAATATGTATTGTTTTAGTTATAAATGTTTGGACTACAGAACCAAAGAAAAGATTATCGAACCAAAGCAGATCTTTACCATTGCAATTCCAAGTGTCAAATAGGAATACTACCCAGACAAGTAGTACTGTGCAGAAGTTTGGAAATCAAAAGGCTACTGTCAGTGATGTTGGTTTAGGTGCACATGAAGGAAAATATACTCCCAGTGCATCTGTGCCTGATTTAGCAACAAGGTAAGTATTTTCATTAGTTAATTGTTGATTTTATATTATTATATATATATATATTGTAGGTTTGCAAATTTATCAGTAGGCTTAAACAATGAGAATGGTTCACAACTCAATCCCAATCAGTCCAATGGTGGTAATGCTCAACATATTTATGTGAATGCTCCTGTCACGAATTCTTCTTATATAGATAATTCTGCTGTAAGTGTTCATAATTAATGAAATTTTGATGATTGAATAAAACACCTTTCTTTATAGAATAATGCAAATTATGTGGAAATAGACCAGATTTATCCATTACCATCACAGGAGACAAACCCAACCTATAAGGAGCCTGTTTCATACCATCGAACAAATTCTCCTATTTACCAAAATACCAGTGAAAGTGCCAATTTACCCAGAACAAGTCAAGACACAACTCCTATTTATAGTAATACAAACGTGGAAAGATTTAGGACCACTGCCCCAGGTATGTCTTATGGAGAATCATTAGCCCATCATCTAAGGTACAGTATGGGCAGGAGTGATAATACTCAAGGTAATATTAATATGGGAGTGATTTTGGAGACTAAGTTGTATGTATGCTTTTAGAACAATCTGAGGAGTTGCCATTACCACCTGGATGGTCAGTTGATTATACATTAAGAGGGCGTAAATACTACATTGATCACAACACTAAAACCACTCATTGGTCACATCCTTTGGAAAGGGAAGGCCTTCCAACAGGTTGGCAGTGCATTCAGTCACCACATTATGGGTTATATTATGTAAAGTAAGCAATAATATTAATTATAACATGAAATTTTCGCTAGCATGGTTGTTTCCCAATATAGCCTAATGTAAATTTTTATTTTTTAAACTTTGACATTCCATCACTATTATTTGATAAAAAATCAGTAGGGTGGATTTTAAGTAGGTAAAATATCATCTGTCCTAAATTTTATTAAAAAATGATCTTTTAGATTTTTACATGTATTTCATTTTAAAAGTAATTAACATTTGATCAACATTATGTGTAATGGCAATTGTGATTTTTTTCAGTCATATAACAAGGCAGGCACAGTATCAGCATCCCTGCCTAATGCCTTGTTACAATTATCAACCTGAATATTCGAATCCTCCTAGACCCACTCACTATCAACCTCACAGTGTTTTAGTGCCTGCCAATCCATATTTGCTTGAAGAAATACCCCACTGGCTTAATGTGTACTTCCAAAGTAAGAATTTAATTTTCTTTTATGCATAATCTAAGTTTGTTGTTTGCAGCCAGTACAGATTTAGATCACAAGCTAAGATGGGACATGTTCAGATTATCTGAATTGGATTGCTACAATGCAATGCTTACAAGATTATACAAACAGGAATTACAAAATATTGTAATGAGATATGAATCTTACAGGTACAGTTTGGTTGTTAGCTTGATTCTAATTGAAATTATATGAATCTAATTTGATTTTAGATCTGCCTTACTTGTTGAAATGGAAAAATTTAGAGTGAATCGAACTAATCCAAGGGCTGTGAGTGGACAGTAAAAGTTCCTTTCTATTTATTTTAATTATTGACTAAAACATGAACAAAATGTGATTTTAATTATATTATAATAATAAATAGCTTTTATCACTTCTTTTCAAAGTCTTCATCATCATTATGGATGTTGTATTTTTCAACATTCAAGCCTTTTACTGAATATACTGTTGCATCTCGAATTCCTAGCGTTTTTGTCCATTTTTGTGCTACAAATAAACATGCTTTTATTTTATGTATTTTATGTTTTAATAAATATTTACCTGGTGTCATTTTAAGTTCTTCTTCTGACTTTAAACCGTAATATTTGGCCCAGTCTCCTTTACCTTGGTAGAACATGTAACACACTAAACCGAAAGCATTCCAACATATCAGCATATAAGCCAGGGACAGTCTGTTTTTCCATAAATATGCCTTATCCTGCGGAATAGGATTGGTGTTTCGTCGTACAAATCTTCTCAGCCAGGGAAATCTAAATAACGACATTTCAAATAATTATTTCTCACCCTTGCATATATTTTTAAAATTATGTAAATCAGCTGTTGTCAAGTGAGGTTAATAATTTGACGGATAAACATTATCACGTTGCCTGTAATACCGACTGAGAAGAAAATAAACAAAATGGCGAAGCCCTAAAAAATTATGAAATTTGAAGTCTTGTCAAAATTTTAAGTACATTAATCAAAAAACCTTTTTTATTATAATGAACTAAATTCCCAGTAACTTTTTCATTCGCCCAATAAATGTAAGTGTTATTTTAAGTTTTACGGTGATCGTTAAATTAGTTCGTACGAAAATATGTTGCCTTAAATGGATGTAAAATTTACATACTTTTTAAGACAACCGATTCTTTATAAAGGACATAAATTGTACGATGCTATTCCAGTTAGTAATCCCTATCAAAAACCATGGACAACACCGTCGGCGACACTCTACAAATAAACCCCACGGACAGGTTAGAAAATCAGACGTTCCCTCACAACATTATCGAAAAGGAACCGAAATCCGAGTTGAGACGGTGAGTTAGCTGTTGCTTTTATTGCATGTTTTTAAGTTGCATGTTCTCTTTAGAGCTGACAAAATTGCGAATTTATCTTGGACCCTCGATATTCGTAAAAGCCATGGACCCCAGGGATTGCCAAACGAAATTTCATCCCCCAACAGGTTATTTATAATCTAATTGTTTTTCATATTCGAATTTGTTCTATTTTGGGTATGTATGTGTATGTTTGTATTTAGTTAGTTTACACAGTATATACACAAAGATAATATCACATTATCTATCTAATGTTTTATTTTAATTCAAGTTGTTTCTCTATTAACTTATATGAAAATGAAGGCCATAATTCTAAATTCTTTTAGTTTAACACTAACTAAAATAAAAAATATTCATTTAAATATTTATTGAAAATCAAAAAGTGTTCAACATCACATATTTGGATGGATTCCATGTGTATTTGCAATTTATTTTAAATTGCTGCGGTTTTATGAATGTAAGCAACGAAAATAGTCTACAATGCCACGCCAAGAGTTGGTTTGTGCAGCTGAGTGTAGTATTTGATTTTATTATTTGATTTACTAACAAAAAGTGTGTCATATAATGTGTATAATATTTCTACACAAATTTTGCTCATTTACGACATTTAAAAGTTCTATCTGTAAATATTTAACATATAATAAAGTAAAAATAAATTATTGTATATCTTTGAAGGTTTTTAACAAAATGTATTATTAATCTTATGAAATTCCACTAAATATAAATATTAGTCTGAAGTTCGGATGACTATTATTTTATTTTATTGTGAATATTTAATACAGAATAAAAACTGTAATTAAATTACTAAATTTATAAGTTTAAAGAGAAACATAAATATGTAATAATATTTTGTAAAATCAATAATTAATAACTTATTTATAAAATGTCCAATAGGAATGATCATTGTGTAGTAATCCAATAATCTATAATTGTTGCCAAAGAGATAGCACACTTTCCTATTTATTGTTAATTAAGATTACTTAAACATTATATATGCTCTGTGTGGCTGGTCACAGAAATGGCACACATTTAATATTTATTAAATAAGTTACACATAACTTGCTAGTATTTTGTAGAGACATAGATTCAACTTTTCAATTAGTCACAATTCATCTAAATTTGATGATTTTTATGTATTTCTTTAAGTTTTCCATTGGATTTAGATCTCGACTCTGGCCAATCGAAAACCCCAATGTTCATTTAATAACTAGAATTCAATATTTTTATTTGGAGGACGTTGAACGTATTGTTTACAATCTATTAAACTTGGATTCCGTCCAAAGTACTCTTCGTCAAAATTTTAGAGAATAATTAATATGTTTGCACTAAAAACTTTATCCTTGTTCGAATTTTACTTTTTGATACCAAGAGTTTCTTTACTGAATAAAATAAATTAAATTTAAAATTTCTTACTTTTCTCTGGCGATCACTATAATTGTCACAATAAATTAAAATGAAACCCATTTTGACATAATAAAAAAATATAATATATAATTTTATGATTCTTTTTTCTTAAATCTAAAACCAGTATGCAAATTTAATAAATGTGTTTATTCACTACTATTATCTACATGCGAATGCCGTGCGTGTTCTCGTTTTATTTCCAATATTATGAATGTAAACAACCAAAATAGTTGGCAATGCCATGCCAGACATCAATTTGTTGTACTGTATAGCATTCCTCCATTATACGGTTTGATATTTTGACGGAATGTTATGCTTCTCAAATTGTTGTGATATTAACATGAAAATACTATCTTATAAATGAAAAACAAGTCAATAATATTGTAGTATATTGTTCTAATATAATTTATCTTGGGTATTATAGTTTAAATTTAGAATACTTTACAATGAAATATTCTTGGAACAATTTATGTATCTTCTAAATAGTTAGCTCGGGAATTTACAAGGATAATTAACGGGAATGCCAACAACGTCCCGTATTTTCAAACAACGCTTTAAATACATTTCGGGTTTACAGAAGGGAAGTGACTGAGTTGAATTTTAACTGTATGATGTCACCGCTTTAACCATTCAACCATAGATTTATGGCCCATTCGCATGTGAGGTTTTATCAAATATTGTGACAGTCATATAGTCTTTTTGTGTTTACAATCTAAAGATACTTATTGTATAAAAATATTTTATTCCAATTCTTATCAAAAAAATGTTTGAAATAGGCGAACAAATATTATTGATTATTTATATATCATTATACATTTATTTTATTTTAACAATTATCTAGTTTTATCTTATTATCTTTTATTATTATTTCCATGTTCATCTTAAGACATTCTTAATATTTTTATGGAAGAATCCTAATATGAAATTCCTGTGACCAAGCCTGGTCTATTTTCGGCGCATGGTCTGCATAATTTATATATCCGTTCGTTGTTCTCATCATTGTGTGAGTCATTAAACATTCAGACCGACTGAATCGATGGGATGCCATGCGTAGTATTTTTTAATAAACATGCTTAAATAATAAAATTAAAATTTTATCGATTTTTCCCGGGGATGAAACAGCTCGCGTTAATAAGTACCTATACAGGCTGGCACTAGATTTGTATTTGATTACGATTTGGCTAATCGGAGGCACATTTCGAGCGTTTGATCCGTGAATCGGGGTCGGTGGGTCTCTCGTAACGCACGAATTTCACGTCACAGTCTAGGGTGTACTACAACGGTTGTAACACGATACTTTAATATGTTACACAAGTATGTAATATTTAATCGCACTCTGTTAAACACCAGCTTAATGCACAATCAATCAGGTGGTTTATTTCTATATTGCCACGTGAGAGTAAGTGACATACGACAGCATGGGCATTAAATATCTTGTGTCAAAGACGCATAAAATAAAAGCGTAATTTTCACATTTCCAGCAACGAAGAAAAGAACAAAGATGAGGTTCCGAAGCAGAAGATCGCGAACCCAATGGATGCGTGGCTGCACAATGGAACGATGGGCTCGCGAAGTGCCATTTTGATATTTAAAAGTTCGGCACTGGCCAATTCCACCGAGTCGGCGATCAAAGAGAAGCCTGCCTATAAGCTGCACGTTTCATACAAAGTGCTGCAAGCAGAGACCAGACTTCTGTCCAAGCTCTTGGACTGTCACGGAGTCACGGAGGTACCACCGAACGCGTCCGATTTCAATCTGTTGTGGACTGGGTCCCATCCCAAGCCAGGTTAGAAAAATAATTAAGTCTTTTCAATGGTGCTCTAGTGAAAAAGCTTGTCTTTATTTATGATTTGTTTAATCAATTAAATTATTTCCTTATTTTATATAAAAATATCGAATAGTAAAATATGCACATTTAGTATCAACATAAAAAAGTATTTCGTTGTATATCATGTGTATTGGTCATATACTTTGAATTGATACAATTTTATGAATGTAACTATATGAGTCTACAATTCCATGTCAAGAATCAGTTTGTAGTAGAATTTTATCTACTACTGATAACATGGTATTTTTTATTTAAATTTAAATTCAGAATAATTCTTATTTAAAGTATAAAAAAATATCTGTCACATTGTTAATCTGTTAACATACTTCCATTATCAAAAGTATGAGATATACTACTAATTTTCTCGTATTTAATAACAATTCTCTTGATCTTTGTTTAATGGTACTTATTGTTTTTTAACTTTTAAAAAAGTTAATTTTGAGGTATCATATACAGTGATGATAATTATTGTAGCAACTTTTTAAAATGTTAATTTTAGCCATGACTTTTATTTAATATATATATATATATATATATATATATATATATATATATATATATATATATATATATATATATATATATATATATATATATATATATATATATATATATATATATATATAGATATATATATATATATATATATATATATAATATTAATTTACTATTGTTGTTTTATACAGTATTGTAAATATATTATATTATTATTCTATAAAACATCGATGCTTTGATCTTCTAACTAAACCGTCATAATTTTGGATTTGTGTTTAGGATTGTTTTCATGTTGAAACACATTTATTAAGAGTATCATTTCTTCAGTATATGGCAGAAGAATTGACGCATCCCCATAGCATAATTGGACCACCATCTTACTTTACTGTGCGTAGTTTCGTCCTTGTTGGATATTAAATATAAGCAGAACTATACATTTTTTATAAATTTAATTTAGGCTCGTCACTAAAAACTATTCGTTCTACTTATTCTGTGGTCCATTGAATGTGATCCTAAGTAATTCAAAAACGGTCATTTTTTCTTGTAGGTCAGGGATCTTCATCTAATTCTTGAGTTAATTTCAGCAAGTCCCATTTCTTCCAGACTTTAAAGTTCCTTTAAATTTTTAAATAATATGAGAAACGGTTGACTTATTTAGCCGTAAACCATCTCGTCTAATCATTTCGTCTTGTTTCTCTCGGTTTTGGTAACGCTGAATTATAATTTTTCTTACAGTTTCAATTCTTCACTTGATATGTACTGGTATCCAACTCATGCAGTACAGCTCATATTTTCAATATATTTTACTAAGTTGTTATAATTATGTCTACTGTGTGTCAAGTACATCAACAAACGGACATCTGTGAAACCATTAAATTTATGCAGATTATTTTGAAAGCATTTGTCTGTTGTGTCTTCCATAAACAAGTTTTAAATTTTAGTTCCCAGTTATTTAATGTCTGTATAATTATTATTTTAAAAATTCCAAAAATAACTGAATTAACGAAGTATGAGCGAGGCTTGTGTTTAATTATACGAATATAATATATGATATAATGAAATTTCTACAACTACGAAACAGTCTCACTGAATACGATATAAAGCAAAAAAACGAAGGGGAAAAAATATTTCGGTCGGAAAAGTTGCTTGAACCAAGTTGTTTCCTTGACTGTAACAGTTGTTGGACCAGGATGTAAGACTAGAAAGAAACCTTAGCTAACTAAGAACAATCTTAAGTCTCGTTTAGAATGAGTTTAAAGATATTTCACAGAAAATTGTGTTTTTATGAGTCTAATTTTTAGGAAAACTTCATTTTACATTTATATAAAGTTTTTTAATATTAAAATTGATATACTTTAATTAAAACCTTCAGCTGTTTAATACAACTGAAGTGACATATATGTTGTGAGGAATATCACAATATGTTGTATCCACCTCTAAACATAGAGGAGATGTATGCTCGAATGAGATTATTAATTTCCTAAAATTGGTATATTTGTCGAAAAACATTATATGTTTGCCTCCTACAAAAACGATTATACACTTTATTAAATCCATGTGCGAAGATGTTTTGTATATACAGTATAAAAAAGTAAACAGCTATTGACAGGATTTTTTTAATAATAAAAGGTGGTGCGTTGTTAATTTCTTGGATCAGTATGTTTCCTTCTAGATATTTATTTATCAAAATTATTTACAGGGACCTTTAGAAGTTTGGCACCGCACCAACGATTGAACCATTTTCCTCGTGCTTATGAGTTGACACGCAAAGATCGCCTTTACAAGAACATCGAAATGATGGCGCACAGCAAGGGTGCCAAAAATTTCGATTTCATACCACAAACGTTCGTCATGCCTCTGGAATATCGGGAACTCTGCACCACACATAACCGTGTCAAGGGTCCTTGGATCGTTAAACCGGTGGCATCTAGTCGCGGACGCGGTACATATTGACATATTAATTTCGCAATTTGTTCCTTATTTTTATGTATTTACAGGCATTTTTATTGTTGAAACACCGAACCAAGTGCCTCTCGAGGAACCAGTTGTCGTTGCCAAGTACATCTCTAAGCCGTTGCTTGTCGCCGGACACAAATGCGATTTACGACTTTACGTTGTAGTTACCAGTTTCGATCCTCTGATGATCTACATCTATGAGGAAGGTCTAGTCAGGTTTGCCACCGTCAAATACGACTCTAGTCACAAGCAGTTGTGGAATCCCTGCATGCACCTTTGCAACTATAGTATTAACAAGTATCACAGCGACTATGTCAAGTAAGTTTTATTAAACCTTAATTATTTTTTAGTTTATTTTTTCGTACACTTTAATATTAAACTCAAAATAAGCATTTTAAAGTAGTGTGTTTTTAATGTAGTTAAAATTAACAATGGAATAATAAAAATAAAATTTTTCTTGGGTGTGGTAAAGTTGTTAGTGGCTATAGGGAAAATATTGGAACTCTCATACATTTTAATTAAGGTAATTTACGTACACTGAACACGAGAAACAGACTCTCCACATTTGGTCTCGAAGCTTAAATAACACGTTATATTTGTATTCTTCAATTTATGATTTTATTTAAAATAACCTCCAGAGTGAATGACAAGACCAAATAAGATTTTGTTGACAAAAATTATTAAATTCTATGAAAATTTTTCACATTGTTCATCGATAGTTTCTTCAATGATAAATATTTCTTGAATAAATGAAAAGTATAGACATATAATTTTTAGCGATCTTGCCGTTACCGGCCTTTGAGTAATTTTTTCAAGAAAAAATTCAAATCAATATCCCAAATTACACATTATTAATCGATAGTTTGTTTGTTAGGGGTTACCTGTCGTAATTTTATTACTATAAATGTTAAAATCGGTAAAATCAAGGACTTTCTATAAGACTCATTACGGCAGAATAAATGGAACGATTTTTTCATCACATCGATAATATACTTAATATACAATTTTCATTAATAAACTCGTGTTATAAAATTAGGGATATTGAAAAAGATGTAATAATCTCGTTGTCATTAGATTTTAAAATTTTATAATTAACAATAACGACTTAATAAATTTAACTTAAATTTACTACATTGTATAACCTTTATGGACATCGATAACTGCATGACACATCCTCTGCATCCCTTCTATGACGTTCAATTCTTTTTAAGTTATTACATATTGACCCATACTTTTCCTTGGTCTACCACTTATGGATCTTCCTAATGTAGAGCTAGTTTGATAAAATCGAGTACATCAGCGAGAAATAACACTTTGTGGAGCTTTGAGCCTACATACGAATTCTATCTGAATGACCCTAGATTCCAATTGGTCTACCCTTCTCCTCACGAGTTAATTTTCGTCTAGGCATAACTATTTCGACAAATACCCATGCAAACATTACTGTAATCAATTATAAACTAAATGCACATTGTATTGATTTGTTTAAAAACGTTTGAAGTTTTTTTCTCTATTTTTTTGTCTGAAATTTCATAAAAATTGATAAAATAGCTACTATATGTATATACGATCAAGTACAATTAAAGTGGATCTATTTTATTTTTTCATAAAATGTAGCTAATTTCCTTAATTTTTGAACATTAGTTGATCTTCAGTACCAATTAACTTCATTTCTCATAATTCTTACAAAACTACCAATTCCATTTCTTTACTATTTTATTGGTATTAATTCAATATCTTAACCTAACAATATTTATAAATAAATAATAGGAAAATAAAACAAATACGTGGTGACTTGTATTCATTAAAGTTAGTATTTCAACCAATGAAATGACCATCCTCCTTTTTACAACATTGATGCCAAACTTATTTAAGGGTTTTTCTTATTATGAAGCCTTAGTACCAGGTCTAAAAAATTCATTCATGCAATTAGTCTTGATTTTGAAAGTATAAGGTGTTTCTAAAAATTTTCCAAACTTTTAGAACACGTAAAACACGTCTAGTAATGAAGAAAATCTAAATAAATTTTTTCACGTCCTTTTTCTAGAAAATATTAATTATGTTTTAAAACTATTAAACTTTTTATATACTTTGAACAATTTAGAAAAAATGTACACTTCATTAATTTCAATTATCACAGTCATTTTTGAGATATTTTACTTTTAATGTTTGGCAAAAATTGAAGTGATTGAATCCGGGAGAAAATTTAGAAAAAAAATATTTTGGTTTTCTTCATTATTAGACGTGTTCTGTTTATTCCCAATTTTTGTCAACCTTTGAACACCTTTAACTTCGCACAACATATACAAACATATGTATGTGCAATTAGAGAAAAACCTTTGTACTTACAAACATAATAATTATTCAAAATCAGCTCAATAACTCATCAGCTCAATAACTCTACAAATAAGTTACTTTTCTCTATAAAGAGTTTGTTACATTGTAATGATTATTTTTATATATTACTTTTTATTTAAAAATAAATCTTGTAAATTAAGACTTTACTTGTGCGCATTTCTTATTAATATTCTAAACAGCCATCAAAGGTACTCAAAATATGACTTGTGTTAATATCCAAATCCGGGAAGTGATGACATTTATTACTTCCCGTTTTGTGTAAATATATAATTTAAAATCATCATTGTTACATACTCAGTTATGTTATATATACGAATATTTAATAGTAAATTTAAATGTTAGCTTCTTTTTTCTTTTTATCACAATATTGTGATCACGAATGTTTTTAATTAAATAAATTATTTGAAAATAACGAAATTTGTTGATCTTTCATATATAAGTAACTCAACTATCCTTCATCCGATATAAACTAATATCTCGCGTACTTTAATTAACTTTCAACAAAATATAATTCTTTATAGATCGGAGGATCCTTCCGCCGAAAATGTTGGTCACAAATGGACGTTAAGTGCGTTACTAAGACATCTAAAATCGGAAGGAAGAGACACCGTTTGGCTAATGTCGCAAATCGAGGATCTCATAATAAAATCCATATTGTCCTCGGCGAACTCCATCGTTTCGGCTTGCAATATGTTTGTACCCCACCAGAACAACTGTTTCGGTAAGGTTCATAAGTGCCGGCTGTCCCTTGAACTAATTAACAACGTTACAATTTAGAATTGTTCGGTTTTGATATACTGATCGACGAGAATCTAAAACCGTGGCTGCTGGAGGTCAACTTGTCGCCATCACTTAACTGTGAGAGTCCACTCGACGTCCGTCTAAAATCGGCAATGCTTGCGGATCTTCTCACGCTGATCGGGATTCCAGCCGTAGATCCAGTCTTAAGACCGTCCACATCGTCTACCAGCACCAGATCACACGCGAAGATGAAAATGAATTACGTAAGTATCAAAGATTTTCTTTACTTATTGCCATCACTTCGCCAGTCGATATGTCGTTTAACAAAATTTATGTCAATCGTGAGGGTTGTTGTCACTGTTTCGACTACCCCGTTAAGGAAACCAATGATCTGTTGTAGCCGTTGCCGCGATACTCCGGTACATGTATGCTGGAGTGGTTTCTCGTAGGTAACGGTCGCAAACCATGAATGAAATTGGCATAATTGATATAGTTGTTGTCTCACTAGAGTGTATACGGTTCTCACTTAACCTAATGTTGAATCAGTGCCGGCGGGTGTGCTCAGCTGATGGTCTGAGCGTCACCACCAAGAAGTCAGATGCCAATTCGCAGCCTGTAATGCCGCCCTGCAACAGTGAGGAGAATAAGATTGTGAAAATGGCTCGAGACCAGTTCGAAAGGCGTGGCGGGTTCGTCCGAATCTTTCCTGCAATTGATAGTTGGGATAAATATTCTAGATATCTTGGTGAGTACTAACTTTTGTCAGAGCCCGTAACCAATTCATGAACGTTCACTCAAAGACAGATAACATCTACTTTTTACATGAATTGTACTCTATCAATTCTCTTTATAAGATTTTAAATAATAGTTACTATTGCAATTAATTTTTATGTTAAACATTTTCTGTTAGGGAAATTTTTTAGTAAAATTTTTTTACACAAATACTTATTAAACTGTTTTGTTAAGGTTGTGGTGAGTTTTTAACAAAAAATACTTCATTTACACTAAAACTACATTTTTAGCTTTACACGTCTGAATGTAACATAAAAATTCTTTTGTTAAAGATGTGGTAAGTTTATTCGTTGTTAATAACAATATTCAAAAGAAGAATTCCTGTTGTAATGAATTTTTATGTAAAACAATATTTTGTTAGGAGAAGTTAATTACTTTCTTTACTCTAAAAATACATTTTTAGTTTTAGACATCTAAATATAACATCAAAACTTTTGTTAAACTTTTTCGTTTTTCGTTAATAACAATATACAAGACAGAATTCCGGCTGTAATTAATTTTTATATAAAGCATTGTTCTTCAGTTTTTCGTTGTTAATAATAATATTTTTAACAATAGTTCTTGTTACAATTAATTTTTTTATGAAACAATATTCTGAAAGGGGAATTTTTTGATAAAATTTACTTCTCTTATAATAAAACTATATTTCTAAGCTTACAAATCTGTTTTAATAAAATTGTTGTGTGTTTTTCGCTGTTAATCATAAATTTCTAAACAATATTCTTTTGAATTTTTGAAAAATTATAATGTATTATATATTATATTATTATTATTTATTTAAAAGATTTTCATTTAGTTTTTTTTTTCATATTAACATGCGTAAAATTAATATCCTTTGATTTTCTATAACATTACATATTAAAAACGAGAAAAAAATATAGTTTTTTCTTGAAACTACTTTGTAGAGATGTCCGGTATTGAATTAACGCCGCCCAATTAATATAGTAAAAAATAAATTACTTTCACGTCAATCTACTCGGCCATTTAATAAGTTCTTTATGGATTTTATAGTAGAAAGTGATATTTTTCAGACCCCACTACTGGAATACCCATAACCATCCAGAGCACAAGTGTATACAGCCTTAACGTGAACCACAATTATAATTTAATGCTGTTCACACAATTGTTCCCTGATGTCTATGTGCCTATCTCCAAAATGCAGGATAAAATACTGAAAAGATCTCGCTTCGGCCTCAACAACAAGCGCGACATGTCTCTAGACAGATTAGGTACTGTTTGATTTATAAATGTCGTCAAATCTGTGTGTGTGACAAATTCAAATTGTAGCCATCGATAAATCCGTAAGCGGCAGACAGGACAGGTATGAACGCACACTAAGCCAGGGCCACAGATCCGACTTGCACCCACGCAAAATTGTAAAGGAACCTGAAGCTATTGAATTAAGAAAGAAAATTGTCGAACTGTTGCAAAGCGGCAAAAAAATATCGTAAGTAAATTGAAAACGCTTGCGAAATGGATTTTCAGTCGCCACCTTTATTTGCGATTCAATTATAGGATGATGTTTTAGGCAATTCGAGTCACGGAAGACATTCAGTCATTATCTCGTCTGTGTGTTGAAGCGTATTGTGGCCGGACCAAATCAGGAAGACCACATTGATATTGTGATAAAGTTCTTGCAGAAGGCTTCTAACTACGTTCGTACTCCTTTCTCCGTCAAGGTTTGTTTTCAGTTTTTTATTGATCACTTACATTTGTTTGTAAAACAGTATAATAATTATACATTTTTTTTATTTAAGGCTCCTTGCAATAAGCTAGAATTAAAAGATCGAACTGCAATAACAGCGAAACAACTAAATGACTTTTTATACTTGTACAACAGGGAGACAGATTTATTTGTTGATAAAAAAGACAAGCCAAATCAAATACCTTCTAGTCTGTATAGCGAGTTTTTGGAACATGCCAGGTAAGTTGCGAATACAAATTACTAACTATTAAAAAATCATAAACACATAACACTCAATGTTGAGTATATACAGTGGTCCATTTAATATAATTTGAGATTATAAGTTTGTGGCAGTGATGAAAATAACTTTTTTCTAAGTAATTCTTCTTGTCATATCAAATTATGGAATAAAGAGTCAAATATTAGTTAATGTAGTTCAGGTTTCTAATGTTTTGCCAACGTTCCTGGTTCTTGGAACTAAACTGAAGATTCGGGCAAAGTCAGATTTGACTTGTGTTGGAAAGCATTGCGAACGCCTTAATAGCAATAGTTCATCTAAACTCGATGATTTTGGTCTCTTTGATGGAATTCCATAAGTTTTCAATTGAATTTAGATCTGGACTTTGCACTGATCAATCGAAAACCTCAACATTATTATCTTTTAACTAATTTTGACCAACATGGGCGCATCTCGAGAGAACTACCAACCATAACGTTTCCTCCATCGTGTTTAAAAATAGTTGAAGTACATCTAGAGTCTAAACTTTTACTTGAAGGACGATTATTGAACACCTGATCCTATTCTATTATATTTGGATTCATTACTCCAAAGTACTCTTCACCAAAATTCTAGGAGATAATTGAAAAATTTAGTTTTGTTCCATTTTTTTTTATGAAACCAATGGTTTCTTTACTGAAGTACATCCTTGCAAGTTTTGTTCATTCAGTCGACGTCTGATTGTTCTACTAATTCTATACACTGATATTGTTTAACTCAATTCATTTAAATTAAATTTATTAGTCAAGACAAGAATGGATTCCGTTTACTGGTTCTACCAATTTTTCTGTCTATAAAAGGAATTGCTTTTTTCTTAGACAGTCTTTTTATTATATTTTCAAATGAGGGAATATCTTCAAGTTTTGAGCGATGTCAGCAATATTTAGACCTTTATCTTTCATGTGAATTATTATTTTACCTCTTGGAATGCAGTGTTTCTTTATTCTCACTGAAAGTGAGTTATCCAATAAAATAATATAAATCCTGCTAAGAATAAATTCTATTAAAAGTATTTTTAAATAGTACTATAAAACATAAGTAGATTTCTATGTGCCATTTCTTTGAACAACCATATTAGATTAATATGTGCTTTTAAAGTAGTATCTCTGTCGTCTCATTTATTTTTTACACTGATTGGACAACATTTGGCCACGACAAATTGACAATCTAAAAATTTCACAGAGAAAGCGATCTAGAAGAGGTCCTGATGTATCAGACAACGCAAACGGTGCCAACGTACGGCGTAAAGCCCGGCGTGTCGGCGCTACTGAAGTCCGCACCGTCGTCAGGTCTGCGCACCTGTCAGAGATCGCGCGCCCCGAAACCGAAACCGACGCGAATGTCGGCGCTGTTGTGATCTCTGGCACTGAGGCCGATACCGCCCGGTCATCTGGAAGCGGTGGCTGCATCCGCCAGCGGAATAGATTGACGAATGGACGCCGCGCGTCGTTTTTGTGATACTGCTGTGGTCTTCTAAGGATAGGTCCAGTCGAGTGATCTGCGTTGGGCGGTAACATTTTTTTAGTCCGACTTGCTTTACATAATATGATTGTTTTCTTTATTACTTTTTAAGTTGAAGACTATTTATTTATTTAATAAAATTGAGACGTTTAGATATTTTATTATTTCTGTGGTGGTTACAATCATTTTAACGCACCGATGTACTGTGACGAACAAGCTAATACTTTTTGAGGTACTTAACTTAATTATGACTTATGTTAAATGATTCTATGTCGTTATTAGCAAAAAGACCTGTAAACATACATTTAACATGGGGTTAAAATAGACAAGGGATGGAATTGGTTGTAACTTTTGTTCAAGAAGTGCAATTAGTTTGTTAATCAAATTACTAATACCTACATGTTTTCACGTTATCTTGGTTTAGCCACTACATTTATATTTTTGTTGCATTTAATGGTTATGGTTTCTGTTTATTTATAATATAGATTATCTATTGTGATAGTTAACACATTTATTTTTATTTTTGCTCAATTTTTTTTCTCAAAGAACCAAAGTATAGTATTTTGTTTATGTTTTTTATGTTTTGTTTTATTAACAGTCTATTTACAGATTTGTATTTTAATCAATATTTGTTATTGATATTGTGATGCGCTAATGTTTCAACGAACTTTTGCTGTTTGTATTGGATCGTGTTTGTATTTGACTTTTACAGCGCTTAAAGTTCTGTGTCGAATCAACTTACACATGACGATAAAACGTTACCACTTCACGTCATGTTTACGTTGATGGTCGCACCTCAAGGTGCATCCACATCAATAAATATTCACGTTGAATTTATAGTTAAATTTTCATGCAGTGCAAGGTCTATGTAAATATTTTTTGATGCGGCTGCACCCCTAACAATGTTTGTGTGTATTTCAAAATGCCAATTTCTAATTAGCAGCCAACATTGGTGTTTTCAATGTTGGAATTCGTTTGTAAATAGCGAGTTGCTGCCAAAATTTATTAAATATTCAAGGTGCAAGGAGAAATGCCAGTAGTACGCGAACTCGAAAACGCGTCTAAACGATAATGGTACAAAGTATTAATTAGAATTGAGCATGTGATATAATTAAAGGTGATAAAACTTGTTCAGATTTCTAATACTCAGCCTCGGCATTTCTTCGAAGCACACGTTACTGACTAAACATATTTTCGTACTTAAAACAATTAGTAATTAGTCTCACCTCTAGCACAATTTTTACACAAACTTGTGATATTTTTAGAGCTTAAGCTATTTTTCGATACTGATTGTGAGTAGCGAAGTAGAATTGCCGCGCAACTTAGAATAATTATTTATTTTTTACACGTTAAGGGTGTTTGCACTTGGACAGTTGAAGGTAATCAAAATGCAACGGTTTCAGTTAATTAAACACACACCAAGGAGACATTAAACTCTATACCTACTATATCAATATTTTCAGGACAAATATCTAGTGCGAGTAAAACGCTTAGAAGTGAATCATTATTCGTGCACTGACTGGCAGCTTTGATTTTTTAATTTGCATTTGTTTGTCCTGGATATGATGGTTTCTGTACAACAGAGTCAGTTCACAAGGTTTCATAATAGTCACATTCCTACATTGTAGTTACCTTAAATAAGACTTTATTTTAGATATTGGAGTATATTTTGTTTTAATCTAATTATTTTTAATATCACCATTTTCGTTAACAAACAGTTTTTGGGTATACCAAAGTGTATTGTAATAAGTGATTTTGATTTATTGTCTTATGTACAAGTACCAGCAGCTTTATTTTTTTACGACTTGTCATTCTATTCCATAATTATCAGTGGCGGATAGCACGTATTCCTAATTATTATTTTAAGATTTATACATTACTGCACTTTGAAAACGATTAAATTGAACACAGCATGATGAAAAGCTTAATGTTTTTATGAGATTTAACTTTACCATCGAATGTTTTGATAACAATTTACTAAATAGTTACAATGAATTTTTTAAAATGTATTTTTAAGGATTCCAAAAAAAATATCTTTGTATGTTTTCATTTATTGTGACATTGCATTACTACTGGTTAAAAGAAACTATGAGAATAAATTTTTGAAATCACCCAGTGTTTCATTTTACATTTTCAGGAATCACGAGAAAATAAAATCAAATTGATTTTTAAAGCAATTTTATTTGTGATTATATTACATATATTTTACAAAATTCTGTACATAATTTATTAATTTCATTAAACTTAAAATTTAAAAATTGTGATTTTACAAGTTTCTCACAAATGGATTGCTCTCTACATCAAAAGTGGGATCGTTTTCAGTTGAATATCTTCCAAGTTTGGACATTGTATATAAGAAAAATATAATACCTAAAATTATTAATGTGCCTAATAAACAATATCGCCTATAAATTGAGCCGCCTCCCCTTGCCCTCAGTGGTGCTCCAAAAGTTATTCTAAAACCACAATTATATTAGTAATTTTCACTGAAAATAAATGATCACTTACTTCCACCAAGTGCCAATTAGTTCAGTTACGGGACGCCTCTTGTATTTATCGTCATCGTGATCGAAAGTCGTGGGTTTAATATCTCGGATGTCTTGAAACACACGTCGACTGGACGATCCCTGATACGCTTCAGTCGAGTTTCTATTAAATGCGCCATGCTCATCTACATTGACCACAGAATGGGGTGGACTGGGTGTCAGTCTGGGGCTTGCCAGTGATGTCACTGTATGGTTCACTGCAGCCTTCACTTCTCTTTCCTCAGACAGCTGCAATAAATTATCTTGGTGATGCTGTTTTATTTAAATTGAGATTCCATTACCAGTGGTAATCCTAATCCTGCCCTAGCCCAATTGACTCCTGCCAATTTTTCTTTAAGGACATCAGCCACAGGGCTAATTAAATTTGAAGGGGGAAATAAAGGACTTTTACATGATGGACATGTGTAACCCCTAGGTGCCGTAGTAGGTGGTAGTTGCCTTGAAAAGTGGTCCAAACAGGACCAATGAAAGACATCTAAAAATAAGTCTCTTAAATGAACTGCCTGCACTTTTAGGTAATTCTAATACTAACGGTAACAAGTTAATCTTATACTATCTTCGACATTCAATTCTTTGTTGCAAATCTCGCAGATAGAATTGTAGTCACTGTCTTGTAACCATTGAAGATAAGACTGAACAATGCACTAAAATTAAAATTAGGTCGGCGTAATAAGATGTTTAGTGTCAATTTAGTTTTGTGTACTTACAATTGGATGATTTGTTACCATACAATTTTCACAAACACAAACCCTATGTTCAAAACAAAACTGATTGGTTACTCTCCTTTTAGGACACTTACACAGACCCATTTCGTTAAGAAGTTATATAAATTTTATAGTAATTGAAACATACACTCTCAAGTAATATTTAATTTATTGAATACATTAGGGAAACATTAAAAAACTACGGCCACGTATCTGACAGCTAAATGACACATTTGACATATTTACAGACAATGCCAACACAACAGACGGAAATTACCGACCGATTTCAATATCAGGCGGGAAGGAGGCTGGCCACGACTTTTGCTATGTTTTCTTTGCTTATTGGACACTTTGTATATAGGGAAGAACATTTTTCGGTGTCTCCGGATTTTCCCATATCTATTGCTTGTTTTACCGTAGACCCGTCCAGCATATACGAGAGCAGGGAATTACTGAAAAAATGTAATGAGTTTATAGGATTAAATACAGAATGTTTCAAAAAAATTTTATAGCACAGCGTAATATGAAATGGCTTAATTCATTATGGTATAATTTTGTTTTTAATATTAATTATTAATAATAATAATTAGACATTCCACATTTCAACTATAATGATGCTACACAATTTTAAGTACAATTTAACTAAATAAATAGCTTTCTGTTGCTGAATTTATTCTTATTGTTTAATCTAATTAAAAAAAATTACGAAAAAATTCGAAATTTTATTATTTAAAAATAAGACTTCTTACTAAATTAATTAGCTTATTGTTAAAAAGTCTTATTTTAAAGAATATCTTTGTGTTGAAATTGCAAACAATTATTATAATAACAAACCGTGAGAGAAATCAAGTTTTATCAAAATTTTCTTTTTTATGGTGTTTATTTAATCTACATACAAAAATTGCTTTGCTTCTTTGGTATAGAAATGTGAAACATGTAATTACTCAAAAATTCAAGTAGGTTGAGTTAAATAGACTTATTTTGAGTCACATTTTATATATTGTAAAAAATTTTTTCGGGAAGCTTTGTATAAAGGAAAGAAAGAATTTTAAGGACTATTTAGTTTAAAATATTTAATTAATTCTAATTTAATTTTATTTTATTTTTGTTCAATAAATTTCTTATGATTTTATAAAATTAATAATCAATTAATTAGTGAAAGAAATTTTTTAAACAAGTTTCTAATGAAATTAGATCTTTATAAACTCAAGTTCAAAAGTTAGGGATGTTAAACTTTTATGGGATATAGTTTAGGTAGTGTTTATGTTAGCATTTTTTATGAAATTCGAGACAAAAAAAAATAAAGAAAAAACTTGATACACTTTTAAAGAAGTCAATACAATGTATATTTGTGTTAGCACGGGTATTTGTTCGGATAGATTTACTCATTATAAGAATGGGGGCAACTGGAATGTTGGAATCTAGGGACAATTAGATAGAATTCTCTTCCAGAGTCAAAAATTCACAGAGTGTTATTTCTCGCTGGTGTACTCGATTTTATAAAACTAATTCTACTTCATTAAGATCAGGCAGACCATGGACAACTACCATAAACAAAGACCGATATTTGTGATTAAGAACCAGTAGGAGGCAAGGTCTGATGTTCATGTCACACGAAATTGTTGAATTTCAAGAATTTATCCATTTTAACAAGGTTCTATTATATATATAGAATATACAATGAGGAGTTCAATATACTCAAGAGACATTGATAATGGTAAATTATATTGAGTATACATCAAATCATCAATTCAGCCCTGATACTCTTCCAGAGTTGAACTATAACTTCATCGATGACTCCAAGAAAAATTGAATAAGCCCGTAGAAGGCATACAGATGAAGTATTTAGTAGTCATCGATATCACTAAAGAAGATATGCAATGTATTAAATTTTGTGTATGTAAAAATTTGATCAAAATCAAAAATTGCTAATTTATATTAAATTTAAATTAAGTCGTGTATATTTTTCCTAAATAAACAGTAATATTTTATTTTTCATGGGAACTTTTCAGTACAAAAAAATTAAAAAATAAAATGACAAAAATTCAATTCACTTTTATATACTTTTCCAACATTCCTAATTTTTGAATGTGAGTTTATATAAAATTTTAATGTAATATAATAAATGTGACATTAAGAATTTTATGACAAATATTGTATTAAAATTTTAAGATAAAAAGAATTATTTTTCAAGACAAATGAAGAATTAAAATAAATATAGACATTGAAATTTTTAAAATAATAACTAAAGTAAAAAAGTTTGTTTTTACCTATTTAACTTAAAATATATAGCATAATGAATTTAACTGAATTTATGTAGAACTTACTTTGTTAGAGCATAGATGAATTCGTCCACAGAATTGGCCTCACCCATTTTGATATTCTTTTGAGCATCATGCACGTAGCTGCAAATAACTCGCTGCATACAAGAACTGCTGTCGATATTATGTTGTTCCAATGTATTGTCTACTCTGGCCAATACGTCCGTTAATGATCCCATTTCGTTTTCTAGGCCTTAAATAGTTAAATGTTACAAATGAGTTTACAGAGAATTGTCTATGTATCTATTGGTGATTATTTTGACTAGTAACATTTTATCAAAATAACCATCAGCGCTACAAGCTCAAGGTGTCGATTTTCTTACTCCTATATCCGTATCCTCCAGAAAAAATGTGCGCCAACTTGGGAACGACGAGGATGGCGCCCAGCCCGATAAGGGCGCCCAACGCCACGCCACCAATGTCGATCTTCATGGGGCTTATCATGTAGCCGACTCCGTTTGAATTGCCGTAGTTAACACCAGTTCCCGTGTTGCCGTATGATGCCGCGATCGGTATGCCAAATCGTAAACGGTCGTTGGTGTCTTTGCTTTTGGCGTCGATACGCGAATTGTTCGACGGCTGCGGCAAGTTCGATTCGAAGTAGCGCGTCGAAAACGATCTGAAAATACAGTCCAGGTTGCCATCACTCCGTATTACGATAGGGTTACTTACCCTTCGTCCGGCATGTACTTCTTGGGCGACCCCTTCACCACCAACACCAGAAGAGCGAACGTGCAAATTTTCAAATACGCGGCCCTCATTGTCATTTGTTTGTATCCAACGGACTGAATGCAGTTGACGGGAGAAAAATGCATTTATATAAATATATGGTTACAGTTCCATGCTTAAAAACAATAAACAATGTAAAATTTCAACATTTAAATAATCTTCACTTTCTTGAAACGGTCAGGTTTCGGTTGGTAGCCGTAATGTGCTTGGCGAGGAGCACTTAAGTTAATGAATATTATGTCAACCGAT
The DNA here is from genome assembly GCF_024364675.1 of Aethina tumida. Classification (NCBI taxonomy): domain Eukaryota; kingdom Metazoa; phylum Arthropoda; class Insecta; order Coleoptera; family Nitidulidae; genus Aethina; species Aethina tumida. The sequence goes on along the minus strand of NC_065435.1, from coordinate 57,251,020 downwards.
GTCATGTGGAAAATTTGAGTTATTGTATTCGTTCGGACCAGGAAACGTCAGAAAAAACGAAAACTCTTGAATATACTATATAATATAAACATATAAATATATTTTTGTAGGGGTTCATTACTTATTAATGTGTTCAGTACTTATTTATAGTAACATATTTTATCAATCCTTTGTCGAAAGTGTTTTTCAGAAGACTTTGTTATTAGTTAAGGTACAGTAAAGATAGGAAGCCGCGAAAAACAATTTCAAATGTCGAGAATTGGTAACAAAATCTAACAAAATCATTAAGGCAAATTAACCAGGAATTATCCTAAGACTTCGGTGCAGATGTTTCTAATAGAACTGTGAAACATCGGTTATGTTAAGCGGGACTATTTGAGTACACAGTTATGAAAAAATCTTATATATCCGGACGAAACTGTAAAATCCAAATGAAGTTTGAAAGAAATCATATGAACTGTAAGCAGGCCAATTGGAACGTGACACGAAAATAAGTGCCAAAAACTAACAGTTAAAGATGGTGGTGGTGGAACCATCTGGTCCTGGCCCTAGAGTATGAATTAAAGACAAAATGTATCGTTTTGTCTTTAATTCATAGATAACGATCCGAAACACATCCAGGCTTGTAAAAAATTGATTTTTGGATCAGAGGTAAATGCTCTCCCATGTTCCTTACACAGTCGGGATTTAAATCCAATTTAACAACATCTGGAATTAAAAATCCAACAAAAGACATCCAAGACCCCCAAAAAAAGCATTAGCAACAAGCATTTTTGTGGAAGTATGCCACAATCTTGGCGACTAGATACAAGCGACATCGAGAAGTTACTAAACAAAATTATGCTACCAAATATTAAATACATAAACTATTTCCATTTTTTTATTTAAATTTATTATAATGGATTTTTTTTATAAATTATTATTTACATTTAAAACTTTTTTATAAAATATATACATATTTAGTTGTTTCTATTCAGTAATAAAAAATATAAAAATAAATCTAATGAAATAAAAAATAAATTAAAATTTATTCTATACGCTTTACTTCTTACTATGTCTGAAGGAAAAAACTGTTTCCCAAGTGTCACAATAATTAATTCTCAAATTTCTCCAAATATATGTATGTACAAAAAATTTATATTAAAGTTTTTAATATTTTTAAAGGAATTTTATAGTCAAATGTATTTTCTACTGAATGCATATTAGAAAATATTAAAGCTTTTCAAAGTATGACAACACTTGGAAATTGTTTGTTTTGCTGATTGAGTGTACGATGTCCAATTTAGGAGACCTTGACTGCAACTTGAGTGTCAAGCTTCAATATTTGTATTTTCATTCAGAACAATGCCCAGAAAATCATGGTGATTTCAACTACAATAGAAGAATGTTATTAGCAAGAGTGGGAGATTAATATGATTATCAAGACATAATTGTTAACCTGTTAATAGTTCTATTGAAGAACTATCTGAACAGTACAATTTTTCTACAATATAAAATATTTTAGAATAAACTTTAAAATGACCAAAATAAAGATTTTTACTTAAAACTGTTATAAAATAAATAAAGGATCCAGAAGAACTTATTTATTTTCCAAAAGCCATCCAGGATGTTTCTCAAACACAATCAATCAGTAAATCTCAAAATTCAAAAAACAACAAAATACATTAATTACTAATATTTAAAACATATGCTATAGTTTTATTTATGTTTTATGCATTATGTAAGAAAATTTAGTAATCATACAATACCTATTACCAACTAGACATTGTGCGTAAATATTTTAGGATAATACACTTTTAAGTTAATCAAGTTATTATTGACATATCTTAACCATAACGTAGTAACGCAACCGGAAGACACGGTCCACATAACGATACAACTGAACTTAATAGCAATAATATAAACAATTAATTAGTTAGTGCGTATATTGCTTTTAGATTTGATTTTCTTCGTACCATTTTCAACATTTTTAACATTAACCCATTGTTTCTTTTCGACAATTGCATAATAACGAGATATATCGACGCGTCGTTAAATAATAATTGCGGCTATTGTTTTAGATTATTGTAAAACGATAAATGTGTTGCATTAAGGTTTAACAGACTGGATCATGTATGTTTTAATTATTTGGCCACATTGTGCTAAATTCACTTTCAATCCACACAAAAAAGTGATGTTCCAGTAAACTATTTCATGTTATTTATTTAAAAGAAATATATGTGTAAATACAAAATATTTACAATTTTTTTATATTATTTGTGGATATTACAAAAATAAATATGAAAAACTGTGGAAAAATTAGTAATTTTTTTTTCGTAATTGGTTATTTTTTTTATTTTTTGAAATCATTCTTTTTCTTCGATTCTAATTTTTCCTGATTTTACAGCTGGTAATTTTATATACGTAAAGAGAAAGGTAATTTTCAATAAGATATCAAGTCCGGGAAATGTTAGCATATGTTTTGTTCTAAACTTTTTTCTTCTAAAATAAATTTAATATGCTTTGCTTTAAAAATACATTTTAAAAAGTCCTTCATAATTTTTGAATAGAACACAATATCAATGGAAATAAAAATGTTGTAAGATGTCAATCTAACTATATATTGCCATGATATGTGCCAAATTGGCCAATGGCGTATGGGCATTAGCACTTAATTTTTTAATGGAAAGTGATATTGTGATATAAGTCGGATGAGCAATTACTGAGTTAGATAATCTTCCAAAATAAACATTCCGTAGTTTAAGTTACAATATTTCCAACAGAAGACAGTTTCTTATTTACTTTTTGTTGTTGGTTGTGCTTATAATAGTTATCAAGGGTGAGAATTTTTTTTCAACCTCACCATATTCTGTGGTGCTGAATAAAATTTTAAATATTTTAACAGAAAGTTATTTTTTCCCTGTCCGATTAACTTTCTTATAAATGAGGGTCTAAATCTTTTAGAGGAAATACTTACCCCAATTGAAAGACTTATTTCAATAATAAAACAATCACAAATTGCCAAAATTACCAATAATCTCCAGAATAACACCGTGACTTTTATAATCCGTCCAACTGTGGCAAAGTTTACGTCCTCCGTTGCACTTTCCCTATTGTTTGCCATTTTACTTGATTTTAATTCAGCTGTTGTTAATTCGCAAAACGAAAATCATTTTTTCGTTCAGTACTACGCTCGGTACGAAACAATTCACAATATTGTTCGAGTGTCCGAGTCATGAGGTGTCTAATATTCGTTTTGTTGGTGCATTGTTGCGGTGCCGGGATGAACACCACCGGTAAATATATGCGGCTCGAGAAACCGCAGTTCGGAAGACACAAGTCGGGCAGGCTGTTTTCGTTTAATTCGGAAAATGGCGGGATTAGCGTAAGTTTTTGACACCCTGTGATGTACTATTTAAATTTGGTCCTCTTAGGTTTTGCTGAACTTTTTATGTAATAAAAATTTAGAATTTATGAGGTATTTTTAAATTTTTGAAAAAAAAAAAAAATAAACAAATTTTAAATAGTTTCTAATAAAACTATCATTAATTCTTTGTTTAATGTATCAGCATCATCATGGATGGACTATTTTTATTTTGTTTTGTAACATTAGTTTACAGTGAAAATATATAAACTTTGTCTTATACATTTTGAGATAAGCAGATGAAAAATATATTAATTTTTCTCCCATTTAGGTCCTTCACGTATTTAATGGTATATTTCTGTTTTCCAAATTTTGATTGCCCTTAAACTAACACCTGGAGTGAAGGTAACAAACATAGCTGAGATACAGCTGATGAAATCTAAAATAGATTAAAATATGACAATTGAATGGTCCATTTAGCATAGGATGTCCAATATAAAAAGATTTAAGTACACATAGAATACTTAAAAGGTCGACCCCCGGGGTCCTTTGTAAAGTTTACGGAATCTTATAAAAAATAATTTTCAGTATTAGTCAGTTCAATTAATATTTTTTCGTAATTCTTCTGTGGATATTGATGTTACTGTTCTTCATTCACTTTGGTGTCACATAGAGATTTCCAAGATGTTATTCTGGCTAATAGCAGAATGCATCTATTTATTATTGAAATAATTTCTACTATCAATGTAAATATTCATCTTCTAGATTATAAACATAAATGTAATACAATATTTGTTTAATTAGGTTGATTTGGAGTTCAGTGTACCATTTATCGAGTTGCCAGTAAAAGAATCCCTCCAAATGGCCAAGGGAGCCGTAGCCAACATAAACGTTGGGGCTCTTGTACTATCGGGAGCGGTTGTCCTTGTGATTGGTGTCCTGGGTCCCCTTATCATATCCCTAATCTCCAAGAAAATGATATACCAACCCCAATTCGGTGGCTTTCAGAGAAGTGAGTACAGCAATCAATTATTCTTGTGATTAACACAAATTATTTTAGGTGAAGATACCAATGTTTGGCGCTACGTTACAATATTGGACGACATTCTTCTGGACAACAACATCGACACAACGTCCTGCATGCAAAGGATGGTGTGTTGGACGGTGAAGAATTCAGCGAAGAAAGTTAGCAACGGGCTTGGGTCCAGTAATGATAAAATTATAGACGGCATTGCTTCCAATGAATGGGTCACTGATTATATTAAAGGATCGGCGGTTTTTGACGCTGTAGAAAATGCATACAAGGGAATCAATTGCTCTAAGCAATATGGAAAGTGTCATATTACAGAGTATACCATTCAAGGATTAACGACAAAGTTCATCAAAATGATTAACGGTAATAGATAATTTTAATAAAACTAGCCAATAAATAAAACATCCGGCAAATAATACAAATTGCAAATTTATTTCATTTCTGTATTTCTCATTGTACGTAGATAATGTTTGTAGATTAATTATTGTTATATTTATCGTTGTTGCCTAGGTTTAATAAATTTGTATCTATAATAATAATTATTAAGTCTTTTATTTTACTTATTGTACATCAGACCCAACCTAACCCTTAAACATTAATACATCTCCAAAACAAAAAAAAATGATTTTCAAAAGTACTTAAAAGCCCTAAGACTTATTAAAACTTTTTAAAATGTTATCAAGAGTATAAATTTAATTACCACAATACTCTTTATAATCGATGTAGACAAAGAGATAATTTTCAAAAAATAGCTGAAGAATACTACGTATTTATTAAATATACATAATACACTCAAAACGTTACCGTCCAAAGTCTTTCGATTTACTAACTCTACGAGATATTGTGAAAAAAACAACAGGTCAATTAATATTTCACATATATTTTTCTCTGAATATAGATTTTTTATTATTGATTTAGTGTTGTGTGACAGAGTTTACAAGTTGCTATTCTGATTGCCAGAAATTTGAATCTGTTCACAGGCTTCGCTTTTTCAGAAAAGGTATCCTTATTTAAAAACAGCTACGTAGATCCTATAAATATATTTATGTATATTAGATATCCTCCTTTAAATTAAAAAACTTCAATATTTATTTAACTGGTTCGATTTGGACTTTAAGGTACCATTAAACTAGTTACTAGAAAAAGAGTCCCTCCCAATGGCCAAGGGAGCTGTAGCCAACATAAACGTTGGGGCTTTTGTACTGTCCGAAGCAGTTGTCCTTGTAGTTGGTGTCCTGGGGCCCCTTATTATATCCCTAATCTCCAAGAAAATGATATATTCGGTGGATTTCAGAGAACTGAGTACAGGAATCATTTATTCCTGTGACTAACATACATTATTTTAGGGTAAGATATCAATGTTTTGCGCTACGTTACAATATTGGACGACATTCTTCTGGACAATAACATCGACACAACGTCCTGCATGCAAAGGATGGTGTGATGGACGGTGAAGAATTCAGTAAAGAAGGTTAGCAACTGGTTTGGGTCCAGTAACGATAAAACCATTGACGGCATTACTTTTAACGAATGGATTAGGGAATCAATTACTTTAAGTAATACGGAAAGTGTCATTGTACAGAATATTACAGAGTCCTTGGCCTTGTAAGCTCTACGAGACGGTCACATATTTCAATTGTTGAATCATTATGAAATGACCTAAACTAACCTAATCACCAAGAAAATGTTATACCGGTTCGAATTCGATGACTACCAGAGAAGTAAGTTCATTAGTAATCATTCACCCGATTAAAGATACCAACGTTATGTCATAATCATGGACGATGTTTTTGTAGACAAGAACTTCGACACATAGAATGAAGAATGCAAAGAATGGTGTGGTGGACGGTGAAGAATTCAGCTGGTTTCTACAAGAATATGATAAATGATAAATTTTATAATTATAAAACTTTTTAATAGATCGAAACAAAGTTTTCAAAGAGTACCTGAAAAAATAAATAAAATATTTGTATTTTACAGCAGTAACCAAAAAATAACAACATAAATTAAGTAAGAATGGTAAATTAAACAATTTCTTCCTCTTTTTTTTTTCACTATTAATGTTGAAATAATAAAAATACAGTAACTCTTAAAAGGTTTAGAAAATAGCAAACACTATTAAAACGTGTTAAATATATTAAATACGGTGTTAATTGCTGAAAAGTTGACCGACCCAAACAAAAAAATTAAAAAATAATATAAATTTGTTAGAATATTGGTGGACAAATAACAACGGCACACAGTGTATTTCCGATGCAATCAAGGACAGAACGTTTAAACCTTATCACATCTCAGGATTATGTTCTTTTCCGCATAATTATAATTTTATGTATTCTATAATATAAAATTAAATCAATAAATAGAAATTATTTACATACGCATATGGCTAGCAATGTAAAACATTACCTTTCACTTAAATAGATTTATTTAAATTTTAAAGAGCTATTGAAATTAGATTAGAATAAATTATGCTTAATTATAGTTTACAACATAGTGTTCTCAACATCAATCTGGTAATAACTGGATTGGGACTGATAATTTTTTAATTACACCACATTAACGACTTGAACTCAGAAAATATACATACGAAATTACATAAACTTAAAAATAAAGCAGTATGTTTATTATTCACTTATATATACACACATACATCCATTAATATAATAAATAAATGTATCTTAAATTAATCACATCTAATTGTAAAATACAAGTAACTGAGTTAAAAATACACACATAAATATTTTTTTGTATAAATATTCAACATCAATCAATTATTATTATTACTATTATTATTATTATTATTATTATTATTATTATTATTATTATTATAGCTGTCCATATTGGTAAGTTCGCCACACAAATCAGTAACCATTAACTAAAAAATGTTTAAAATCAGTGATAATTATTTTATTATAACTAGAAATTTTACCTCTTTTTTCTCGTCCACTGTAAGGTCGGATTTTGCCAGGACGTAACACATTTTAGTAAGGGCAGCCTCCAAAGTCAAATCGTATCCTGGTATTACACCAATTTTTTCCATTTCCTGCAAGACAAAAGGTAAATTATTTATGTTTCATTTGAGCCTTTCAAAATTTACCTTTCCAGCTTCATAAATTGAATTGACGGTTCCTTCGGTGCACTGTGTTATGTTCAGTATAAGCACACCTCTTTTGTTACAATCTTTCAACAGGTCCATAATCTTTGGATCTGTGGGGATGTTTCCGGCACCGAACGATTCCAAGATAACTCCCTCAACAGACGGTTGAATAATTGCTTCCATCTAAAAAAAATTTGTAAACTAATATAAATGAGTTAAAGTTTCATCGTTTATATAGTTCGAAGACAAAATCAACTGAAATTGATGACGAGTTTAAATAAAAACTTACTTGTTTGGCGGTCATCGTAGGCACAGCAGTGATGACAATCACGTTTTTGTTCAGTCTGGGGGAGACCCTGAATTGCTTCTTGCGTTTAATGGGACGGTAAGGGTTCACTATAAATACTTAAGTTAGTACAGAATGTTAATTTTAATTGGAAACGTTTACCTTTGACGGTGATTCCAGCTTCGGCCAGGGCTGGAAAGTTGGGTGAGTTAAAGGCGTTCATGTGTGTGGCGCTCACCTTTCTCGTCCTGTTGCCTCGAAGTAATTTGTCGGCGAAAAATATGCACACTTCGTTTATGGCGAAATTGGCCGCGAAATCGATGGAAAATAATATGTTGGCTTTCGCGTCGCTGATCCTTTCGAAAATTGATATCTAAGAGGAAAAACTGCTTTAATTTACAGCGAAGATGTAAATTGAAGAAATAATTTTGTCACTCAGTGTATATGTTGCTCGAAGAAATTAACGCACCACCACAATAATAATTGATCATTATTAATTTTTTCTTACAAATTATCCTAAAGGAAACATAAAAATAATTTAATTCTTAAAAAATGGAATATTATATAATATTGGAACCGTCTGTTTATACCCAATATCAACATTCGAATTTCGTTTTCCTCCAAGTTCTTGAGATGGTCCCTTAATCCTCTCCTAAGCATGTTTCAAATATGTTCGATGGGATTGTGACGTCGTCAGGCTATACCATTAATTCCATCGGAAGTAAAATAATTTTGGACCACAAGAGATGTGTTTGGTTGATCCTGTGTTAGTATTGGACCTATATAGGAAGCATATGGCACGATATATTCTTCCAAAATGCCTCCCCACACCATAATTGCGCATCCGCCAAATACTATGATATTTAGTAAGATACATTAGTTATATCTCATCATTTGACCATCAAAACATCTATCTAACGTCTATAATATAATTACAGGAAAAATCTAGACTTATCTGTAAAGATAACTTGTTCCCAACCCGCTTATACCCCCAATTGACGTGCTATTTAGAAAGATTTAGCCGGGCTAAACACACGAGGTTGTAAATTATCTTCCTTAAGACTTTGTCGAATTAATTCAATACTTATTCAAACGGATTCTACATTTTCTAATAGTAACAATATTGTGGTTCCAAACTGCTGTCCTAAAGTTGAAAGCCCCAAAAATTATCTTGTGCTTGAGTTGTAGCTCTATGTAGCCAGCGTCACCATCAAACCTTTCGACTATTTTGCAGTAACTCCTTTAACAAATCAGCTTGAGGACAATTATCAAAAGATAATTTTTAGATTGACGTTGCATATTCACAATATATATAAAAATTAAATCAAAAATGAGATTTAGAATTTAGTTCTAACGAAGCGACGATGGTTTAAACTCTTTTACTAATTTACCAGAATTGGCATATTTTACATAAAACATTTTAATCAAAAAAATTAACCTTTTGTAAAAATGCCATTTACTTTAATATATTTTGTATTTTAAAAATAATGGATGGTGCATTAATTCCTTGGATTAGCGTACTTGATCATTTCATTTCCAATCCAAATTTACTTTCAATGACACGGTTCCGCGTTAGAAATTAACACCTGTTTAATTGTTAAGTTAAGTTGATTCATTATTACGAACGTAAGTAATTATTAATTTGCTTTTAATTTAATTAATTAATCCTAATTCACTAATTGTACGCACATAAAAAACAAATCCACACTATTTTTAAATACATCGCTAATCACCTTTAAATTAGTATCATTTGGTGCCATGTTTCTAACGACATCGAGTGTTAATTGTTTATCGATTATTCGGTACTAACCTGCGATCCTGTTAGAATGACGGGCTTGTTTAGATTTTCAAGCATGAAGGAAAGTGCAGATGCGGTGTAACACAATGTATCGGTACCATGAAGTATCACAAACCCGTCATAAGCGTCATACCATTTCTGCAAACATTCGAATCATGTTTGTTTTAATAATTTAAACGACATGAACAAAATAGAATTTTGTACCTCTATGTCCAATGCGATGTTTATCCATTCGTCTGTGCCCATGTTGCTGGAGTCCAAAAGTGGTTCGTATTCTATAAATTTGCAAGATACGACCGAATTGCTGTGTGAATAACATCTAAAAGACGATTCGATAGGTTTATTTTATCTTAATGTGGGACTATAACTGCATACATGACCAAATCGTTTTCCGGATCTTCCAGGTGATACCGTGCAGCCAAGTCCGGTTGATGCAGTTCATCCTTCAGTTTCTTTAAAAATGCCTTTGATATCGGTATAAAAGCTGTAACACAAATTTACATGCGGAAATATTGGTTAACTGACATTCCTTAGTGATTGATAAATGTTACAAAATAATGTAACCGAATTTATTTTGTTCATTATTCAATACAGTTATCAACAACATTGATTGGTAATAATTAATGTTATAAATGTAGATAAGCACAGGATTGCTTAAACTCTATGTATGTGAATATTAAACTGTTATACATCTGATTAAAATTTTGGTACCGTGTAAAAAGAACATGTTTAATACACGAAGGTCTTGGCCAATACCGCGATTAAACATCCTCTATCATTATCATGTTTATAATTATATTAAAAATTATGTGTATAATAACATAGATAACTTCAAATCATATTTTTGAATGTACCTACACATTTCAATTATTGCTTTACGGAAATTCACCAAACATTAAACAATGTAAATATTTTTATATTTTTATATGATTGTAATACTAAAATACTCTTGTTTTATTTTTGACAAGCGATGTACTATAAAGAATTATCACAAAAAAAATGTTTTATTGTTCTAGTTTTTTAATTTCTTCAAATTATCAAATCAATCAAATATTTTAAAAAATACTAACGAAGCTTAGCTCATATCATCGAGTTTTTTCTGGATGATTTAAAATGCCTGTCCAAGCTATATTTTCAGAGAAAATTTTTAATAATTTAAAATTATTTTCGAGCTTCAAAACAAAACCGTGGAATTTTTAAAGCTTGGATAAACTTTTCTTATTTGCAGACTATCAAAAATATTTACTTGTCTTGATTGTATGGTTTTTGCTTAATGCTGGTTTTCGATATTGATAAACTTTTTCTTCATCAACTTCTAAATGATATACAAATCAAAACAATAGGAAACTCTAATCCAAAATCCCCCAACTATTTTAAATGCTTATTTTGTCGGCCAGTGTTATAAATTATTGTTTTCACTTGTTTGAACTATGGAGTAATGTATAGTTTGAACTGTAACTAAAATACAACATGACGGTGTACTTGATCACTTGGGAGTCCCCTTTTTCTTTCGGCTGATACTATTTATATTAATAAAATATTTGTATAATTGAGCTAGTTTTTGAAAATTAATTTGCACAGTTAAAGAGCCCCATTGTTCTTAAAAATCTGCATTTTTTCTTATTTTAATTATGAAATTTGCCAGTTTTTCTCATTTTGGTCTTGAATTTGTAACACCCAAAATTAACCAATTTAGAACTTTGTGTCCTGTAATCACAACTTGATTTCCAATTAATTGTTTCGTATTTTAAGTTTTATTATAATCTTAATTGAATTTGTCTTTGAAATGTTCGAAAAACATAAAAATTTCTAAATTCTGATATATTAATCTATCTTTAATTAAGTTATAACATCGTTTCTCCATATACTATACTATAGATACAACTTGATTTCTAATTAATTTTTCAGTTTTTTTACGTTAAATATTAAGTTTTATTACAATCGTAATTAATTTTGTCTTCAAAATTTTGGAAAAAATCAAAATTTTAAAAATATATAATTTGGTGAATTAAGTTCTCTTTAGCTAAGATACAACGATATTTCTCATAACTCGAGAAATTTAATAATGTCTACACTTTCTCTAAATCTTCTAGTTTTTCTCAATTTAATCTAATATAATACGTGTAGTGGTTAAAATCAACCAATTTTGGACATCATGTACTGTAAATATACTGCATTTTAAGTTAAATATTATGTTTTGGTATCATAATTGAATTCGTCTTTAAAATATTATAAAAAAATCAAAAATTCCAAATTCTAAAAATATATAATTGGTGACATATTAAATTATCTTTAGCTAAGATATAACGATGTCTTAGAGATGTGTTAGTTTCTCTCAATTTAATTTTGAGGTACTCGTAACAATAAATATAAACCAATTTTGAACATCCTCTAATGTAACAACTTCATCGTAATTAATGCAATAAATATTTTGAAATATTTTTAAATTATTAAAAAAGTTTAAAGTTAGAATTTTAGTGTTTATTTTACTGTTAAAAATATATGTTTTAAAAAAATAATATTATAAAATTGTTAAGTTACGTTAATGTACAGTTTTGGTAAAATTCATAAATATTTTAGCAAATACCACAACTTTCCGAAGTAATGTAACGTTCATGTTCATAAATAAATTTTCTCTACAAAACAGTTGAAGTTGAAAGTTAGTCACAAACAATTTGTAGTTAGTCTCTGTGACTTTGGAGTTGGATGGAAAATAATGGAATAATTTATTTACAAATAGACGGACACATTATAACTGATAATTTCACTGTATATCTCAATAAACATAAACATTTGATGAGCGTACAGTGCACCGCAAGGCGTTGCACGTGTTACCGATACAATTAAGCCGTGTTAAATAAATCGATTCGACTTACCTCCGGACGCGTTCTTCTGCATACCTATCGTCCCGCCGACGTACAACATCATCACTTTAACCACTTGAAGGGGCATCTTCGAAATTATATTGTTTATGTTTAATTAAAAATGCAACGTACTATTAGAAAAACGACACAAATGCACACATGCGCTTCGTGCGATCCAAAACGCGAAGATAAACTAACGACAAATTCACGACTAGTTAATGAATCTCAAATCACCACATATTTATATGTCCGCGATAGCTGGCCTGCTGATCAAACGCGTACGCTGACACACATCGAAACTGAATCGGTTTGGCTATTTTACTTCGTCTGTTTGTTTGGTCATATGGTTTTTATTTATATTTTTTGTTAAAAATTTATTACTTTATTTTATTTAATTTTGTTTTTGGCAGGAATTGCCACTAAATTATCGACAAGATTCTCAACAAATGCAGTAACCTAAAAGAACACTACGAAGTAATTTAAGAATTTATTGTTATTAAAAGCTATTAAATTAATATCCGTAGTAGTGTTGATTATTTATTTATTTATTTTAACTTCAACAAAATCTACTTATTTCTCATGTTTACAAAAATGGTGGATGCGGTTACTTGAACAATTTTAACCAAATGTATTTTAATTTATTGCAAATAATATCAAAGAATTATACATAGTTTTTGAAGAAAAATATCTAAAAATTTTGGAATTATTATTTTTTTAATATAGTCATGTCTAAAAGTATGGAACATTCGACGATTTTCCTTGTAATTAAATAACCATTCCCTTCGTTTAATAGTATTTAATGTTTCTTTAACTGTTAAAAAAGTTAATCCGGGGGAATCACATACTGTAGTGATTATAATTATATATAGAAATTTATTAGAATATATTAAAAATATGAGTTGTTCTACTTGAATTAGATGCCAGTACCTATAATATTTATTGTGTTTTTTGTTATTGTTGTGTCTGTTATGTAACTGGTCAATCTAATATTATTGTTTAAAAAATTCTTTACTTTTTTATTTTTCAGAGGACAAAATTTTCATTGCTTTCTATGAATTTAAATCGATTATTTGCTAGCGGTCTCTTGTTTATTATAATTATTTAATCATTGGTTGAAGTGAAACAAATAGAGTTTACGCTAAATAAGTCAATCGTTTCCTGTATTATTAAAAAATTTAGAGAAACTGGTCAAGTGGTAAAATTGTCTGAGTTCGACAATTGATGAATAATTCCAATGTGAAAAACAATGTGATCGCCAACTCAAATTAGAGTCAATCTAGAGGAAATGCGACTTGAAACTGGTTCCCACAAGAAAAATCATAAGTGAGGTATTTTATATTCATTAAAAAAATTAAATAATAATATCTATACATTTGTAAATAAATTTTTCATGTATTTCTTGAAAATATAAAATATGTATTTGGTACAGCTGAGGTAGATTCAGATTTCAGGAATATCTTCCTGAAAATGTTGTGTCTACTTTGAAATGCGAAAAAGGAAATATTATGGTATAGGGCTGCACGAATACATATATACATACATTTGTGAAGAAACAAGTATATATCGGTATCGAACATAATTAGAGCGAGTTACTTTTTGTTTAAATACTAAACAATATATACTTATGAGACTGATTTTTATTTCCTTAAATAATAACTGTGTTCCATAACTTATCTTTCCTAACTATGTTATGTTACATAACTTATCCGAAATTTTTTAACCAGATATGCACTTCTAAATAATAATTCGATATCTTAAAAAAATTCTTATAAAATAATTGGATTTCATTCCTACTGAACGTGACAAATGTGTGGGACATATATAAACTAATAAAAATAAAATGTAGCGCACTTAAATAAATATTTTACAATTTAGTTTTTAATTTTTTTAATTAATATTTAAGTCGCTCTAATTTCGGCCAATACTGTATCTATTAAAAGCATTTCAACACAAAACATAAATTATATCACAAAGTAGATGTTCATATACTTTCGGCCAAATTTGTATAAGTAATAAAGAAGATGCCAAGGTGATACTTTCACTAACTTCTTTGCTTCGAAATTTTCGAAAACTTTTGTTGAATTTGTTGAATTAGTCTTTCTAGCAGCTTTCATTTACTATAAGATTTATCAACTTTCATTGAACCCATCTGCAGCTCTCGAGTTTTTGAGAAATATTTCTAAATTGTAATAAAAAATAAAGAAAATATTCTCAAAATAAATAATAAATTATCCTAACATACCTTTAATTGGTAAATTTTAAAAAAAGAAGATTTTTTTTATGTCAGGTGTTAGGCTTCCTAGTGAACATCTATGCTTATTTCAATGCTATTATATTAATTAATTCTGAAATATCGGAAATAAAACAAATCAGAATGTAGGTGATCCCAAATATGCACGGTTGGATTTAGATCTGGACTATTTGCTGGCCTATCTAAAACTTGAATTCCAACCTCTCGCAACAATTATTCTGGCAACATGCAGACTGGCGTTGTCGTATACAAGAATAAAATTGTCGCCTAGAACATACAGTATTTATTTTCTTCAAGAACCTCCCTTATATACCGATCAACAGTCATAGATCCTCTACGAAACACTGTTAACTCGATATGCGCTTCAAAACATGTGCCACCCCATATCATAAATCCACAATTTTGGGTTCCACTAATGTTGTACTGAGTAAATCTTTCACCGTCGCGTTTGTACACTGGAGAGATTCGAAAAGAGAAAATGTGGACCCATCCGTGAAAATGATATTAGTCCAGTCCTGAATATCCCAATTAATGTTTTCTTTTGCAAACCTTATTCGTGCCACACGGTGTGCCCTAATTAATAACGGGCATTCTGGGTCTGATTCCAAATTCTCTTAACCTATTCCTAATGGAATTAATGGATATTTGAATATTACGAACCCTGGACAAATCGTTTTGCACTTGTAGAATAATAACATGCCCCAGACGCAATATTTGTATACGTAAATAACGATCATCTACAGGCATAGTACACCTTGGACAGTTTGGACTGTCCTGTTTCTCTAAATTGTCTTACAAGCCTTGAAACACTGGATTGATTGATTCCCATCAAATCTGCCACATATTGCTGCGAATTGCCATCTTCAATTAGGGTTACAATTTGGGGTGCTTGTTTAACAAAATTGCTCATTATCCTTTAAAATACCGTTGTAAACTTAAATTAGCAAATAAATTGTACACGAACTATTTTAATATAAAAAATAAAATTTTTCACAGAATTTCTCTTTTGTTTTTTGTTCATTTGTTTGTACAGCTGAATTTAAAAAGGTGATAATAATTAATTTATTTATTAGATTTTTTTCCACAAAACATGAATAAAATAGCAGTTTACCAGTAATTTTAGAAGTATTGAATAAAATCATTCTATTTAATAGTTTATCAATATTTTAATAAATAAAAATTTAAACAGTTGTTTTCTTACACAAATATTTTAAAAATTTAATTTTTTATTATTTATTTTTTTACAGTAATTTGAAAATGTTTATATTGTTCATTTAGAGATGCATGTATAAAAAAAATTTATATTTTCCATATAATTAGAAAAGTATTTGAATCAATAATAATAATAATAATAATAATAATAATAATAATAATATAATCATTTCTATGAACATACACATGTGTAAATTTAGATCATTACATTAATATTTAAAAATTTTATCAGCCACAAAGATCATTTATAAATTTTTTATTACATACGTCATACGTCTTATCGATCTATAATGTAATAATAATTTATTTTTAATTAAACGCAAAATATTTCAAAAAAGCATTTATTTATTATTTTCTAAAAAAACATTTTAAATTGGACGTAAACAACATCTCGAGATTATCCATTTTGCAAACACCTAATGGCCTCATCTAAAAATGTATTTTGTGACGCGAGCACAGTTTCGTTGACGATTGTTGTAAAACTGCAATTTTGATGGAAAGCACTCTTCAGCAAAACACTCAGGGACACGATTTTTTTGTTGATGTCCTGATAACTGGCCCTCACCTTGAACGCTGTCCTGTCCGTTGTGAATTGTCCCAACAAATATCCTGAAACAATTACAAAATCTTGTAACCTTTAAAAATTATTTTCAATATGAATTTTTAATAAAAATCTATTCCTAGAACAATAAAATCGTATTACATATTCGTAAACGCAAAAGAAAAGTACTGAATGTCTGAATTGGAAATTAGGTGAACCACTGAAGACTGTGCACGTAATGTAAACACGCATAACTGGCACTAATTATTGACTTTAAACATATTTAGATTCTACTTCGTAATTTCAATGTCTATTTATATTCACACGTATTTTTAAATTTACTTAATAAAAACAAATATATTATTCAATTTTTTTTAACACAAACATTGCAATAAATTGCATTAAGAAATTAAATAATTTTTGTTAATTTTCAACTATAATTGATAAATTAACTTATTTTTAGAAAAGGTCAAATTTATTATAACAATTTTCGTTTAACCTTAATTTCACATGTCACAAATACATACTGTGAGGTCCAAAAAAGAGAATAACTTTCGTTTATTTAGATATCCTCGAATAAAAATAATATAAAATATATGGGGCAATAGGTATTTTGAGAAAAACGACGTATATGTTTTTAAAATATGAAAAACAGCAAACATTGAAAAATCAATAATAAAAATTCAAAATTTTGTAATGTACCATATTATTTTTTATTCTATTTAATGCTATTTTGGTGGCTAAACTAAGATGGTTACAGAGTTATATACATTTAATCTATTAAATAATCTTACAATTAAAAATAAAAAAAATTTAAGAAAAACGATGTTATTTTTTCAAAATAAAAAAACAACAAAAATTGAAAAATCAATAATACTTAGTAAAAACTCAAAATTTTATAATGTACTAAATTGACCATTACCATATTATTTTTTATATATTATATTTTTGTAAATGGAAAAGGTTTTGTGACATCTCATTTGAAATATATTTTTATTCTCTATTCAATGCTATTTTGCTGACAAAAGTAAGGTGAGTAGTTACAGAGTTATGAGTGATTCGTTTAATGCATTAAATAATCCTACAATAAAAAATAAGATCAAAATATTGAACCTCTAAAAAGATTTTCAAAAAAAACGACGTTTATTTTTCAAAACAAGGAAAACAACAAAAATTGAAAAATCAGTAATACTTAATAAAAACTCAAAATTTTATAATGTACGAAATTGGCGAGTACCATATTATTTTTTATGTTATATTGTTGAAAAGGGAAAAGGTGATCTCATGATATCTCATTTGAAATATATTTTCATTCTCTATTCAATGCTATTTTGCTGACAAAAGTAAGGTGAGTAGCTACAGAGTTATGAGTGATTCGTTTAATGCATTAAATAATCCTACAATAAAAATAAGATCAAAATATTGAACCTCTAAAAAGATTTTAGAAAAACGGCGTATATTTTTTCATAACAAGAGAAACAACAAAAATTGAAAAATCAATAATACTTAATAAAAACTCAAACTTTAATAATGTACAAAATTGGCCAGTACCATATTATTTTTATGTTATATTGTTGGAAAAGGAAAAGATGGTCTCGTGATATCTCATTTGAAATATATTTTTATTCTCTATTCAATGCTATGTTGCTGACAAAAATAAGGTGAGTCGTTACAGAGTTATAAGTGATTCATTTAATGTATTAAATAATCCTACAATAAAAAATAAGATCAAAATATTGAACTTCTAAAAAGATTTTAGAAAAACGACGTTTATTTTTTCAAAACAAGAGAAATAACAAAAATTGAAAAATCAATAATACTTAATAAAAACTAAATAGAAAAGGTGGTGTTGTGATATTTCATTTGAAAGGTATTTTTATTCTCACTTCAATGCTATTTTGCTGGCTAAAATAAGATGAGTAGTTACAGAATTATGAGTGATTCATTTAATGTATTAAATAATCTTGCAAAAAAAAATAAAATCAAAATATTAAACCATTAAAAAGATTTTCAGAAAAACGACATTTATCTTTTCAAAATAAAAAAATCAATAAAAAAGTTTATATTTCTACAAAAAAGGTAATATAGTTCAATATTTATACATCAGAAGACAGTTTTAGTATCTATTTTAACTTCTGAATTGTGTTTATAATAGTTCAGATCAGGGAGGAGGACTTTTTACGACCTTACTGTGTATATAAATGACACACGTCTATAATATAAATAAGATTAGTAATGTTATTTAAACAATTATCTCATCCAAATTAATCATTATTCTATTGAAAAAAGGATTCAAGCCTCTCGATAAACGCAGTTAAACTGATTTATGAACGAATAAAATTGGAAACACGTTGAGAACCGTGTCTCACTTTGCGCGCCTTTTAAAACCGCATAAATCATGCCATCGAGAGAAATTCACGCATGGACCTTTCACAACACCATTGCCCAAAAATAAACGCGCAAAATTAAATATAGTCATGAAATTGAACTTAACACATTAAACTGAACGGCCTAAACAAAGCTGCAGTGGATCGATATGCGTGAACTATTTTTAGCACGTCCGCATTATCCATCCAGACAAGCGATTAAATATATTTTCCTTTTCGAACTCACCACCCACGAGTGCCAAAAAGGCCACAGTCAAGATGAAGCTGCAGCACAACCTCTTGGTGACGAATTCCGACGCCAGGACGCCATTCCTGCTCGTCTCGACGCTCAGGATTCTGTTCATTGTCGCGAATTTTGATCGATTCGAAAACCTGCACGTCTCACTGTCACCTTGTGTATATATTGTTTCCCATCAAACACACAAATAGTTTTCGAACGCTGCGACTGTGAAGTTTGTTTGGCTTTTGGCCAGACAATGTTATTGTAGTTACGGACATATTAAAACGCGAAACTGCTCAATCAAGCAAATTTTTCGCAATCTAAATATAACTTTCAGGATCAATCAATTATTTGGACGGTTTTGGAAGTTGCATGACGCCAAAACACCCCACGTCGGTCCGATTAGTGACACGGAATGGGGTTTTCGTGTCGCGCCAAGGTTAATTTATTATTATTTTAGATTTCGAAAAGATTCAGGCGAGAGTTTTTAGATGATTTAATTGCCAAGGTTTATTGGGCTGTAAACTATTATTACATTAAGTTATCCGTGCAGTTTTATTTGACGTGTTAATTTTCCTGGAATTGTTTTCCTGATTACTGGGTAATTGAGGGATTTTACTCGGCAGCCCACTTCGGAATGTTATAAAGTACAGGGGTATTGGAATACGTGACTTAAAGTAGACTAGTTTACAAAAACATTAAAAAGTTCCTTTTTATTTAATATTTACATAATTTTTTATTTGTTAAAAATTATATAAATTCACAAAAAATGTATATAAAATGTGTAAAATCGTTTTCGTCAGTTGTCAGTTTTAATTACAAATTGCATTATCTACCAATTTTATTTGCAAGAAATAATTTCTCATTTACAGGAAAAATATAGAGCTTCTATTTTATCTGATAATAAAAATCTTAGTACCGAGAAAATTTTATTCATATCAATTTTAATTACTGTTTATAAATTGCATGTCAACCAATTTTATTTATAAATAATGATTTCTCATTTTCAATATAAATCTAATCTAATTATTTTAGCTCAGTACTGAGAAAAATATTGTCACCAGTTTTTTTTTACAAAAACATGTGATTACGTCGCAAAATTATGGAATATTTATTAACATAAAATTTTAAACGGCCTGTATATTAAATTATTAGTTTTGACATTTTCGCATTTGGTATCCTAAAATGTTTGCCAAAATATTTGCTTTTGCCTATTAAACAGAAAAAACTAAACATCGACATTTCTTATATTTTTAAAACAATTAGTTTTGCACTTGTAACAGTTTTTTACGGTTTATGACAATTTTTAAAATATTTAAAATGAATAACACTGCAAATAATCGCAACAATTCAACAAAATAAGACCTAGACAGGGACAATAAAGAATAACTTCACCACAACTATACCGATAAGAATCCAGGCTCTCAGGCAAAGGTTTTGTAACCAGTACTTTATAGCAGCAATTTTTTTCATTGACTTATAATGTAAGAATAAGTTAGGACATGATAAAGAGAAGACTAAAGGAACTCCGTACCGTGCTGTAACAGGTCCCTTATTGACTACAACACATCGTAGGGATCTAATGAATTTCGCTCGAGAGTACCTTCATTGGATAGAAGCTGAGTGGAGTCATGTATTGTTTAGTGTTGAGTCTAGGTTTTCTTTAAACAGCGATTGCTATCTTAGAAGAAAATATAGATGACTGTAATTCTCAATCTAATATAGCTGAAACTCTTACTTTTGGTCGAGAATCGGTAATGGTTTGGGGGAGGCATTAGTTTGCATACGAAAATAGTTGTTGCTAGATATATAAGGAAATCGTAAAACTTCATGCTTCTTTTGTTGATGAAGTGTTTATTTTATGAATGGCATTGCTCGACATCATACTGCAAGAATTGAAAGACTACCTTGACGAGGTAAATATTCCGCTAATGAACTGGCCAACTAGAAGTCCGGACTTAAATCCGATTGAATAAGACAAATAAGAGCACTTCAACCACCACCAGACACTTTAAACTAATTAAAGGAAAATATCATAGAAATTTGACAGAGCATTAATTAGAATATCATGAGGAAATTAATTTTAAAAATGAGTCGACGTTGTCAAAAGATCATTAGAAATACTCCATATTAGCGTAAATAAACTTGAAAAATGTTAAAATTTTGTCATCGTTAATAGCATTGTATTTTTTTCTTTTTCAATAAATTTACATAAATTTTCCTTAAAACTGTATCCTTAATTTATTTAAAAAAAAAAATAATATAAGAAAAGTAACATACTTATTTAATTTTCGTTAATTTTTAAAAATAGTAAAAGTTGTTAATTTTTAATATTATATAATATATAAATAATAATAAATAATATATGGTGAAATATATATCACAATTTATTTGATTTTTCAAATAATTCGTTTAAATTAATTGTAAAATGATGGTCCAAGAAATAGCAGACATTACTATTTAATGTTTACCAAAAAATGCCCACCTCTAATTAAAGACAACCAAAATATTTTATATAAAATAATTACACTATATTCTTTCTGCAATTGTACAATTACTTAAGTCAAGAAAATTTTTATTTAAATTAAATTTTAAATAAAATGAAAATCCGCATTCAGCTTGTCAGTTTTAATTACTATTATAGTTACAAACTGTATAATCTACCAATTTTAATTACAAATAATAATTTTATTTTGTCTTATGATGAAAATCTCAGGACTAAGAAATATTTTGTTGATTGTATTGTCTAACAATTTTATTTAAAAATAATGATTTCTCATTTACAATAAAAATACAGAACTGCTTTTTTATCTTATAATAAAAATCTCAATACCGAGAAAATGTTGTCCATCACCATCAGATAAGAAGAAAATCAACACTGAACTTATCAGTTCTAATTATACATTTCAGTATAGATATAAAATTATTATTTTATCTTATAATAAAAATCTCAATACTGAGAAAAATTGCGTTAACCAGTTTTTTAATTTGACAAAGGAACGTTTAATGAATTATATTATACCAAAATATTAAATGTGTTCTGAAATTAGTTTCAAATGAAACTTTTACCATATCGTTGGTATATCTGATGGGTTCAAATTGATATCTTGTTTAATGTCACTAAAGGCTAATAAGTCACATGTTGTATCATGAATTACTTGATTTTTAAAAGTGTAAAGTGATGACTGAAAGAACATCAGACGTTATAATTCATACATAACTTAAAAAAATGTAAATATCTAAATTTGATGGCTTTTGATGTTTTAAACATATGTGGTTCCATGTATTTTCGGTTAGATTTTGAACCACTTTGGACGCTTGCTTAGGAACATTATCATGTATAAAAATCTACCTAATGTACCTAATAAATTATCGTTGGCATATGGTTCTATTACTACTCTCATGATATTTTTGTACATGAAACTGTCCATGTTACCAATATATTTGGTTAAAATAGATTCTATAGAATGAGTCACTTATTTGCATAGTTATTGCTAATATTAAAATTGAATTTTAGATTTGGGGGAAGCACAGGAACACAATAAGAAATATAAGCAGATGCATTAACTTTACATACTTTTAACTATTTAAATGTCTGTTAACACTTTTCATACGTATTTAAGCCATATTTTTGTTTAAAATTAAATACTAAAAACCAATAATTGATTAGAATTTCCACAATACTTATATTGTTTTTGAAAGTTAAAAATATTTTGTATAACAATACTTAATTAAAATTGTGCAATTTGAATAACATAAAAATAAATTTAAAATTTATATTTACATACATACTTATTATATCAATAATATTTTCTACAATTGGTGTCAATAAAGAAACAATCAATCAATTAATTTTTGACGCTATCCTCGTAACAAAAAACATACATCAAAGAAATGTAAAAGTCAAATTCGTGAGAGGTTATTAGTCAAAATTCCTGAAATACTGAAATGAAAATTAAATTAAACCTTATTTCGGCCTAACGGTTTATTCGCCACTATTTATAATGCCTAGTGAAAGCCAAGAGGAGTCAATTCAAAATGAGTGTTCGTGTATACCCAAGAAGAAAAAGAAAAAAGACAAAGTTGACAGCAATGTCGACATGGACAGCATACCACCCCCGCCGCCTGGGGGAGAGCTCGAATGGGACCTGCAGTTCTGCAGGTGGTGGGGCTGGAACTGGGTTCGACGCAAACCTGAAGATTTAATGTTGAACCCGCGGTCACAATATGAGCCACTACACTGTCGATTTATGTATCCATACGGGTTTGTATGATTGGTATAAATGTTGATTGTATGGTAATTGTTTTGTATTGCAGCCCTGAAAGGGAGGGGATTTGTATTTGTAAGAAAATTAAAGACTGCTGCAAGTCCAAATGTTGTAAACCTAAAAAGAATAAATATTGTCCCTGTCCATTTCCACAACAACATCCAGATGCGTGCAGGTACAGTGGTTTATAAAATTATTATCATTATATTGAGATTATTTTATATTATTTTGATAGGTATTATTCAAATGACATGTACATGAGACCAGATTATCAGTTCCCCCAAAATGGCGTATGCAGAGATGTATATAGGATGGATCCTTATTCTTGTCCTCGTCGAATGTATCGTGACGATTTTCGACAAGAAGATGATCCTCGATATAGAGATTATCGTTATGGACCAGAGGGCCGAAGGGGACCTCCAGACCAATATTATCGGTAAATAGATGTTTAAATAAAAAATATACTTCAACTATCAAATTTACTTTGTAGAACCAAATATCGGCCATCAATCAGGCAATGTTGTAAATGTTGTAAGTGTCCCACACAAGGGTCCTCTCAAAATCTGGATGACGACTTCGATCGCGTCAGTGTAAGCCTCCATGAGAAAAACAAAACGAGACACTACGTGTGTCATCCATCCAGCGCACCTAATCAAAATGTTGAGAATCGTGGTTACCAAGAAAAAGACCACTCAAGTAATAACACGTGTACAAAGCCTAACATACAAACGGTGCAAAATCTTCACGACCTCTGCTATCATTACAATCCATATTTGAGTCACTTAGGAGTGCCCTCTTTCCATAAGTGTGGGCCTCCAACTAAAACTTTCCCGTGGATGGAACAACCTTTTGCCAATGACAGTTACAGAGATGAATTTATAAGTCCAGTAACGGGGAAAACTTACAGTTTAAATTTGGTTCATTTAAACAAAGATCACTTACCTAGAACTCTTCCTAACCCTATCGATCCAAAACAAGTTAACTTCGATAAAGTATTTGAGGTAACCGAAAATCTTGCTAGTATGAAGAAAAATCTACTATATGACAACGTATTAAATTGTTTATCACAAAAGACACCTTTTGGTGCTTTTACATTTAAAAACATAAATCCCGTGGATAATATTTTTGAGGATGAATCCATACAAGTCACTCCTAGACATGAGGACAACAATCTATTATCCGATGTTAGGAAAAACTTAAGGCGAGTAGATGTTTTAATGAAAAATCTTACAGATAGAGAAAGTGACATATCTAATCCAAACAACAGTGATTACAGTAGTGTGGACTGTGACAAAATTATTAGAAAAATTTCTTATAATAGTCTGGAAGATATACAGTCATCTGATGATATTGGAATCCACACGGGGGCAAGATCTAAGTATTGTAAAAACGCAACAATTCAAATTGATATTCAAGATTCTGGCAACAGTAGCTGTAAAGTTTCTGGAAGATCGTCAAAAAGAGCTTTGTCGCAGTCATCTATAGAAAATGTACATAATAAGAAAATCAAAACTTTTAATGAACAATTTTCTTATAGTGAGCATTGTAATCCCAAAATTGGTAAACCTACCAAAAGTGATAAATTACGTTCAATGAATATGGCCATTTATCCAGATAGGTTTAATAAACAAAGAAATTACGCCTATTATGTCGAAGACCATAACAATATCACAAATTACAAACATTCAATACATAGCGCAACTACATGCGAGAAAAATGAAACCGCCGAAGAAAGTCCTCATGGAAATACATTTTCAGAAAGCAACAATTTAGAAATGAACGAAAGCAGCGATTGCACTCCAGGCACGATGAAGCCTTTGATTTTAAAGAAGTTGAGAAATTAATATCATGTAAACAATTCACAATTAAAAAATGTCGATCATTTCTGAATATATTACAGGATGTGCAAAATGTGTCCATAATATCTATGAAATATCTGTAAAATATTCCCAACCCTCATTTAATTGTATTGTGACAGTTGTGTCTTTTTGTTTTTATTATTCCTTGGAAATCTAATAAATTTATTAATTACTAATATGCATTTAATATTTTTGTCTGCATTTTTTGTTCGATTTTATGTTACTAAATATAAGATTTTTGTATGTGTGTATTCGCTAATCTATGAATATAGTACAAGAGAATTAATTAATGTTCCTAGCCCCAAAATATTAGGAAGAATTATTTATTAAATAAACGCGTGTACACCTTAAATTATCAACTTTTAGATTTAATAATTTATTGTTTTATAATTATCCTTAAAATTCAAGTATCTCAAAAATGGCTGATTGAAACAACATGTGCTTTTTGGTCAAATGGTTGATCAATATTTAACTATTTACTAATTATGTTATTTTTACACACAACACACTTTATACTTACATCTCTTTGAAAAAATCGAGAATGCATTGCTGCGTCCAAACAATAATAGGTTCGATCCAAAGTACAAAAAGTACTGAGTAAAATTAAACATGATGCTGGAAATGTAATGGTTTAGAGATGCTTTTCTGATTTTGAAGTGGTATTGGAATAATGGCAAAAGTTATTAAACAATGGTTCCAAGACAATGATGTGACAATTTTCAAATAGCCAGTGCAGAGTCCATATCTTATCCCCATTGAGGATATTCGATAAATCCATGTGGAAAAATTTAAAAAATCTAATTTAAATTTCTTGTTAACAAAGAGTTATAAAACAAAATTGTCTAATTTCTTTAAAATTTAAATTTAATGATAAATATATTTTTTTATTATTAACATAAAATAAAGTTATTTAATTTTAATTTATCATTAAGTTAGTGATATAAAATAAAATTGTTTAATTTTGCTCGGCATTGCACATTTCCCAGTATAAGGTTTCCAAACAGTCTTTAGCTGTTACAAGTTTTTCAAACCAAATAGAGAAAAAACTGACTTAACTGTTCAGATCTCAATATTTTTAAAATTTTTATTGTCACAAACAACACTTTTATATTTCTGACAATTTCTAAAATATGTACGAAAACTTTTAACAGATGTTGTAAATATAATAATTCTTATATTTATTTTTGTCTTTTTTGTCAAATGGTAAAAACTTTTGTATGCCCTTTTCCATAATATAAGATACATACCTAAAATAATATATTTCCTAAAAATTTAAAGATGTTAGTAATTTTTTATTTCAAATGAAAATCATTTACCTTTAAATTTATAAAAAAAAAAAAATTAAAAATATAATTTGTAATATATTAATTTATTTGTCACTGAGATATGACAATATTTATGATAAATTTCCAGATATGTAATATTTATGTCCTATATTTGTGTTATCGATCTTATTTTAGCCTCATGAATTTATGGGATCATTTGAAATTGACTGCATTTATAATAACATGTAGAACTTATCTAAAAATGAATGCGCATTATAAATTTTTGTATTTGTTTTGTTTGTTTAAATCTGTTCTAGCCTAATTTACACTGCAGTCGGAAACGGAATGGTGCGCATGATTTGACGTAGAAACGTGCCTTAACCTATTACGTCAATCAATAATCATGTCATTGCGAAACGACCTTTACAATCGGACATAACCTAAAACTTTACTATCTTTGTGCATAATGCGGGCGTTAGAGTAGGATTTTCATTTTACCACGTTTATCATTTAGCACGATCAGGCCCCCGTGAAATGATCATAATGTCGCGACTTTTCGAACAGTACGGAGAATTCTGTGCCACTCATCCCTATGAGGTTATATTCGCTGTTGTCACCCTGACAGCCAGTTTTTTGACCATAGAAAGATCCCAAACTCCGGTAATATCTAGTAACAATGATTTTAACGCCATTAATATTGTTTGCATGACAATTATACGTTGCTGTGCAATTTTATACAGTTACCATCAATTTAGAAATCTTCAGAAACTAGGCTCAAAATATATACTAGGAATAGCTGGTTTGTTTGTGGTGTTTGCAAGTTTCGTTTTCACATCCACCGTACTCAATCTTTTACAAATCGAGTACGCCCAACTGAAGGATGCGTTGTTTTTCTTTCTACTACTCATTGACCTGTCAAAAGCTGCATCTTTGGCACAGTTTGCTTTAACTGCCACAAGTAAGGAGGAAATTAGTAAAAAGATCGCAAGGGGAATGTCCGTACTTGGTCCCCCAGTTACATTAGATACAGTGGTCGAGGCTCTTGTTATAGGAGTGGGTACCTTGTCAGGTGTTGATCGGCTAGAGATTGCATCATACTTTGCTTGCCTTTCGGTCATAGTGAATTACATCATTTTTATGACTGTCTATCCGGCCTGCCTGTCTCTGATGTTAGAATTGGTGAGAATCACCAATTACTATGGAGAAAACCACCCTGGTATTAAAAAACTGTTACTAGATGAACATGAAAAGTCTAATCCAGCTGTCCAAAGAGTTAAAATAATAATGTCAATGGGCTTAATGGTTGTGCATATATACAGTAGATGGAGTATTGACAATGAACACAGAAGTGGTCAAATTTATGTTGATAATGGCACAGGTTGTGCTGATGATTCCTCTTATTATGGACTGTTTGTGAAACAGTTACAAATTAGTTTGGATCACATTGTAATCTTAACACTACTCACTACATTAATGGTCAAGTTCATATTTTTTGAAAGCAAGGATAACACATGTATAAGAGAACAGATTAAAAAGGACACTTTGGAAGAGTTACAGAGAAAAATTACTAGCCACAGGTAAGTTATTAAAATAAACAAATGTTTAATTTTACAGTGGGATTTCGCACTGTGCATCGTCTTGCCGTTTTTTAATGTGAACCACCAGCACATCCATTAAATATTAGCTTGTTCCTTATTTTGTTCGTTCTCGAATTTAAACCTTAAAACTATGTTCAAGTTTTAAAAAAAAAATCTGCTAAATCTGAGTTTTTTCCAATAATGTTAACACCTGACACCAAACTGAAAATTTAAATTGACATTTTTCATTATTAAAAAAGAATTTTAATGAATCAATTAGAATATCTTTAAAATGTAGAATTTTATTAGGAAAGGATCAAAGGTTATGTTTAAGATGATTATTTAAATTGTAAAAGTGATGAATTTATGGCATGACTAATTAAT
The DNA here is from genome assembly GCF_024364675.1 of Aethina tumida. Classification (NCBI taxonomy): domain Eukaryota; kingdom Metazoa; phylum Arthropoda; class Insecta; order Coleoptera; family Nitidulidae; genus Aethina; species Aethina tumida. The sequence continues at coordinate 57,222,635 of NC_065435.1, read as the reverse complement.
AATTAACAAATTAATAAAAAACATAGATATTTAATAGAAATATGAATTTGCTCCTATGCTTGGAATATTTTTAACCCATTTTAATTATTGCATAGAAATTTAAAAAATCTAGTTATAATATAAATTTACATTTTCAGTTGACCAATGCTGTTAATAACATTATTCGAAAAAGTTTAAACTTTAAACAGTATTTTTTTCTACAATTTGTACATACATTTGAGAGATGAAAAAATTCTAAAATGATCAAAGTAAGGAGCACCCTATAAAATATAGTACCATGTACATTAATGACAGTGCAATAAAAAATGTTATTTAGAAAACGATAGGCGTTTTTATATAAATCTATTATAGTTTCTAATTAATTGTTTTTCTAAAGGGGAGATGCACAAACTTTTTATAATCTAACGGGAGTCCCACCACACAAAAGATTGAAAAACTCCTGTTATAGAGAACTATTATATTTAGGGTCAGGACAATATCATCTAATGTTGAAGTTCAAACCGATAATTTGTATCAGGTCCAAAGATTTGAAGATTCAGACGCACCAACTGCTGATGTGTGCAGGAAATTGAAGGACTGCTTGCAGATTTACAGGTAACCAAAATAAATATTTACGTATAATTGTGATGTACACTGAAGATTCGATCGAATATTGTAGATCAGAAGAGGGGGCAGACCAACTTAGTGACAATGAAATAATCCTCCTTGTTGACACCAAACACATTCCAGCTTATGATCTTGAAAAAGCACTTAGAAACCCAGAGAGAGGTGTAAAAATTCGTCGTAAGATTGTACAAAACCAACTTAAAACCAATGCTCTTGAAAATTTGCCATACAGGGAATATGACTACAGCAAAGTAATGGGCGTGTGCTGCGAAAATGTTGTGGGTTATGTGCCCATGCCATTGGGAGTAGCCGGACCGTTATACTTGGATGGAAAGATGTTTTATATTCCAATGGCGACTACTGAAGGATGTCTAGTGGCAAGCACCAACAGAGGTACGTTACTTGAGAATATTTATAGATATTATTTTAACTGTTTTACGTATAGGTTGTAGAGCAGTCGAAAAATGCGGAATCAAAAGTCGCATAGTCAAAGACGGGATGACCCGAGGTCCGGTCGTGCGTTTTCCATCTGTAACAAAAGCAAGCGAGGCAATGACGTGGTTAAATGATCCGGAAAATTACGCCCTAATCAAACAAAGCTTCGATTCCACTAGTAGATTTGCCCGCTTGTTAAAAATATCCATACACATAGCAGGTCGTTACTTATTTATCAGATTTGTTGCAGAAACAGGTGACGCAATGGGGATGAACATGCTTAGCAAGGGTAATGTCAATCTGTTTGTATAACCACAATTGACGCTAAATAATGTTTATATTTGCTGCAGGTACGGAACAAGCACTCAAACGTTTACACCGGGAGTTCCCAGAAATGGAAATCCTCAGTTTGAGTGGCAATATTTGCACTGACAAAAAGCCCTCTGCTATAAACTGGGTCGAGGGAAGGGGTAAAACTGTTGTATGCGAAGCGATTATACCAGCAGAAGTCGTTCTAAGTGTCTTGAAAACAAACACACATTCTCTTGTAGACCTCAATATCTCCAAGAACATGATCGGATCTGCTATTGCGGGCAGCATTGGTTTGTTACTTATGATCTTCGTTGACAATATATATTACGTTATGTTTTTTAGGTGGTTTCAACGCCCACGCCGCAAATATTGTTACTGCCATATTCATAGCAACAGGCCAAGATCCCGCCCAAAATGTGGCGAGCAGCAATTGTATTACAATCATGGAACCGTGGGCGGAAAATGGTCAGGATCTGTATATTTCTTGCACTATGCCTTCTCTGGAAATCGGTACGGTGGGCGGTGGTACGGTTTTGCCTGCACAAGCCGCGTGTTTAGATATGTTAGGAGTTAGAGGTCCTCACGAGACAGAACACGGAGAAAACGCCAAGCAACTGGCCCGTGTAATTTGCGGTGCCGTTTTGGCTGGGGAGTTGTCTTTGATGGCGGCGTTGGCCAGTGGACATTTGGTTAAAAGCCATTTAAGATACAATAGGTCGTACTCTGAAAAGGATTCAGTATCTAGCGGTTCTTGTGATACATAGCTTTCTTGTTATAGTATTATCCCAACAAAATATAGATTTTAAGACACATTTATACCAAGTTTTCGAGTTACTCTGGTATTGTGTTCCTCATTTTACGAACTTACGCTATTAGATCTACTTAATTTTATTTGTACATATTTATTATATTTATGAGACTTTAGTACAAACGAATATACATTTTACTCGACTTTGGTAATTTTATTTCGAAATACACATAATATATTAGGTATTATATTTTAGTTTACTTGGTATTTATAATTGTATGATTTTGAATAAATTGGATTACTTTTATGGTGAAATTATTTTTTTTAACAAATTCTATTTGAATATAATAAATTTAAAGAAAATATTCGTAAATTATAGATTTATATTTCCATATATTACCTTATGGAAAGGTACTCAATAAACATAATACGTGTACGAAACGTTTCGACAAAGTATAATAGAGCAATATTAGGAGGTATCCGTGAAATGTATAACAGATGTTATTTTATAAGCATACAAAACAACAATTGAACGTAAGTTAATACACAATTAAAGACATTTTACATTATTTACGAAATATTTCAATGATTTGATATTTATTTCATGAAGTAATTATTGGCGACTCGTGAGATTTGAGCCTGATGAGACACATTATATAAATATAGAACAATTAAAGTCTGCAACACGGACATTCATTTGTGATATTAATGGTTGACGCCATATCGTAATAAAATAGAGATGCAGTATTAAAAACCTTCCACAACTGAATCCAGCAGGCACACACACAATCAAGTAGTTTTTGAAACTGAATTACCGCCAATGTTGGGAACTTAGTTTGTGTCCGAATTTAGAGAGGCACGCCTCAGCTCCCCTACCATTCAAGCAATAATCCGATGTGTGAATGTTAGAACCAAACATATTAAAATTATATTATTTTTAAAAAACGCAAAGTTATAAAGTGCAAGTAATAATTTCATACATGTCTATGTGAAGTTACGTTTAACTACTTCATCATAGAGAATATTGTGAATTGCTCCATTACTGTATAAAAAATCAGAAAGATACATTTCTGAATGTCCCCTCAGATATTATTTGTGATACTATTGTTTTATTTTATAGATTTTTTATTGGTAAGTACAATTACAAGTTGAACTCATAGAACACCTTAATGTTCGCTACAAATATGAAATATGACAAACATCTATTAGCTAATAATATAACGAACAAAAAATGAACAAAAGAAACAATTGTGGTTTTGATGTATACTTATTACTGACGAAAAAGATATTCGCACCTTAATGTTCGCTACAAATATGAAATATGACAAACATCTATTAGCTAATAATATAACGAACAAAAAATGAACAAAAGAAACAATTGTGGTTTTGATGTATACTTATTACTGACGAAAAAGATATTCGAAATAATGTATTGACTGAAAGAACGGTTTAAGGGATTATTCAATAACGCAAATTTTGATAAGCGTCGAAGAACGCGCATTTTTCCTACTCGTGATTTTTCAACTTTAGCAAGTAAGTAGTACTTTTATTTATAATTTTTTCAACCGTCGAGTCAACAAAAAATAATTCTTACGACTATACTTATCCCTCTAAAACATTAAAATATTTTTTTGTTGATGTAATTCTCTCGACTTTATTTATTCAAGTCAAGTATATAGTAAATAAATATGTCTAAGAATTTGCATCCAAGTATGAAATATTATGAAAAATGTATGATAAAATGTATTTCATTTTAAAATATATTTTTCTTTATTTTATAAAATTAAACGCTATTTCAAAAAGTAAAAAAAATATATGTAATAAAACAGAACGATCTAGTTTTGTGCATACTCCACTTAATCTTTATTTTTTTATAAAGTACTATTTAAACAAGAGATGTAGTAATAGTATTTTAATAAAAATAACTAGAAAATAAACTAATTCTATTTTTTTGTTAATTAATATAAATAATCTGAACACATTTTAATGAAATTCAAATAAATAATATACAATTAATTAGAAAGTATTTCAATAGTATGTTTAGCTTTAATAAATTAATTTAAAAAAATTCCACGAATGAAACACCTAATTAATATTATATTAACGATTCTTATCTATAGTAATGTAGTAACTAACTATTTAATCTATAATAAATTAATTAATTAACATATATTTGATTTACTTAAAAATATTGCTTTATTACTATTTTCAAACAATGATAATGGAGCACTAACAATTTTCAAACAAAAGTTTAATAACTTTTTATAATAATGTTTATAATAAGACATTAAATAAAACACTTACCATATAATATGACGCATACTTCCATTCTGAATTGAAATATTCCATGAAGAGATTAATCCATAAAAATATATTATTCATAACAAATTTTATTTTACTAATTTACATTTAATATTTGGGTTTGTTTATAAATTTTTGACAACATAGTTACAAGTCACATACAATTATTGTAGTAATGGCGAATGCGACGTGACATTTCTTACAATTTAAATGACAAAATTTATTGGTCTATTTTATGTGTGTGAAGTTGAAGTAAATTTTAATAACTAGTATGTGTTTTTTTTGTATCTTGATTTATTTATTGTTACTCACTCCTTTTGTATGTTTTAATTTTATAGAGTATTAATTTTTTTTTACTTTTGTACATTTTTATAAACAAATTTCATGGAATTTTATAGTTTTGGGGGATTTTTGATGGTGTCAAATTTAAATATGTAACCAAGCAAAAGAAAATAATATACTGAATGTTTGTTTTATTACAACCATCTCGTTTGCCTTGTTCACAACATCTTTGTCGAGTACTTAAAGAAAAATGAACAACATTATTAAAGAAGTCAATTCTCAAAGGTGTTGTGAACAAGGAAAACTAAATGCCAGCGAAAAACGAACTCTCAGTACACCATTTTTTTTAAGTTGATTACGTATTTAAATTCGGCACCATCAAAATCTCCCCTATACCAAATTCTATGAAAATTTCGTGACACTTCTTGAAATTCAAAAACCAATAATTGCAATCTTTACCATGTACCACAATTTTTTATAGTGTATGGGAGGTTAAAACGTATTACTTTAGTACATTTTGTGTATTATTTTTATAAATAATTTTCATGAACCTTTGTGGTATAGAGGGATTTTTGATGGTGTCGAATTTAAATATGTAACCAAGCAAAAGAAAATAATATACTGAATGTTTGTTTTATTACAACCATCTCGTTTGCCTTGTTCACAACATCTTTGTCGAGTACTTAAAGAAAAATGAACAACATTATTAAAGAAGTCAATTCTCAAAGGTGTTGTGAACAAGGAAAACTAAATGGCAGCGAAAAACGAACTCTCAGTACACCATTTTTTTTAAGTTGATTACGTATTTAAATTCGGCACCATCAAAATCTCCCCTATACCAAATTCTATGAAAATTTCGTGACACTTCTTGAAATTCAAAAACCAATAATTGCAATCTTTACCATGTACCACAATTTTTTATAGCGTATGGGAGGTTAAAACGTATTACTTTAGTACATTGTGTATTTTTATAAATAATTTTCATGAACCTTTGTGGTATAGAGGGATTTTTGATGGTGTCGAATTTAAATATGTAACCAAGCAAAAGAAAATAATATACTGAATGTTTGTTTTATTACAACCATCTCGTTTGCCTTGTTCACAACATCTTTGTCGAGTACTTAAAGAAAAATGAACAACATTATTAAAGAAGTCAATTCTCAAAGGTGTTGTGAACAAGGAAAACTAAATGGCAGCGAAAAACGAACTCTCAGTACACCATTTTTTTTAAGTTGATTACGTATTTAAATTCGGCACCATCAAAATCTCCCCTATACCAAATTCTATGAAAATTTCGTGACACTTCTTGAAATTCAAAAACCAATTGCAATCTTTACCATGTACCACAATTTTTTATAGCGTATGGGAGGTTAAAACGTATTACTTTAGTACATTGTGTATTTTTATAAATAATTTTCATGAACCTTTGTGGTATAGAGGGATTTTTGATGGTGTCGAATTTAAATATGTAACCAAGCAAAAGAAAATAATATACTGAATGTTTGTTTTATTACAACCATCTCGTTTGCCTTGTTCACAACATCTTTGTCGAGTACTTAAAGAAAAATGAACAACATTATTAAAGAAGTCAATTCTCAAAGGTGTTGTGAACAAGGAAAACTAAATGGCAGCGAAAAACGAACTCTCAGTACACCATTTTTTTTAAGTTGATTACGTATTTAAATTCGGCACCATCAAAATCTCCCCTATACCAAATTCTATGAAAATTTCGTGACACTTCTTGAAATTCAAAAACCAATAATTGCAATCTTTACCATGTACCACAATTTTTTATAGCGTATGGGAGGTTAAAACGTATTACTTTAGTACATTGTGTATTTTTATAAATAATTTTTATGAACCTTTGTGGTATAGAGGGATTTTTGATGGTGTCGAATTTAAATATGTAACCAAGCAAAAGAAAATAATATACTGAATGTTTGTTTTATTACAACCATCTCGTTTGCCTTGTTCACAACATCTTTGTCGAGTACTTAAAGAAAAATGAACAACATTATTAAAGAAGTCAATTCTCAAAGGTGTTGTGAACAAGGAAAACTAAATGCCAGCGAAAAACGAACTCTCAGTACACCATTTTTTTTAAGTTGATTACGTATTTAAATTCGGCACCATCAAAATCTCCCCTATACCAAATTCTATGAAAATTTCGTGACACTTCTTGAAATTCAAAAACCAATAATTGCAATCTTTACCATGTACCACAATTTTTTATAGCGTATGGGAGGTTAAAACGTATTACTTTAGTACATTGTGTATTTTTATAAATAATTTTCATGAACCTTTGTGGTATAGAGGGATTTTTGATGGTGTCGAATTTAAATATGTAACCAAGCAAAAGAAAATAATATACTGAATGTTTGTTTTATTACAACCATCTCGTTTGCCTTGTTCACAACATCTTTGTCGAGTACTTAAAGAAAAATGAACAACATTATTAAAGAAGTCAATTCTCAAAGGTGTTGTGAACAAGGAAAACTAAATGGCAGCGAAAAACGAACTCTCAGTACACCATTTTTTTTAAGTTGATTACGTATTTAAATTCGGCACCATCAAAATCTCCCTATACCAAATTCTATAGAGAAATAGATCCAATTTTTAACATTTTCAACTCTTTTGTGTTTAAAATAGACCATTACAATTTGATTTTTTTGTCTAAATGTTTGATCGTAATATTTCCTAATATGCCGAATTGGATAATTGAATGGTATAACTTAAAATATAAACCTTATTTTTGACAAATTTTTGATGAAGTTCTTAATTGATGTAGTTCTTAATGTTCACCTCAGAATCTCAGTTTCTGGTATCTGGAAAAAAATATACAATATCAGAAATTAACTCTTACAAAAATTAATTGACACGTAATAATATTCGTGATATTTATAGTTGCGTTCACCAAAAGGAAATGGACGAAATATAACAATATAATTTAAAAATTGCAAAATAATATTCTATTTACTTTGTATCGGTCAAGACAACTACAAACATATGCTTGTTGTCTTGACATTACTTACAATTTAATTTAATTTAACGATAAACCTTTTAGAGTCAAATAATATTTCTCTCAGCTACATACAACCACTCATAAAATTCCCATCATCAACATTTATGTGACAATATTTCTCCTTTATTAACTTTAAATGTATTTGCAAAATTATTTTGTTTCGTAGGATTATTGTGAGTATTAGTTACGTGTTAGATTTTTTGAAAATTTAATTGAATTATATTATATTATGAGTTCTATATACTTTCCTATCTTCATTCAAGATTTTTTGTTATAGGATTATGTCCAAACTGTTGAATATATTAGAGTTAAACCGGAAGCAGTGTCTTCCTTTTACAAATAGTACGCAATTGTACAAAAAATTGCAAGGAACACATTAAATGTGTTAAACTAAACTAAATTAATCATTTAGATACAAGATTAAACTTCTATTATTGCATTTATAAAATTTACCTGTGAGGTTAGTTTCGTAGTTCTGTTATTTACTTCTAGGCCAGACATTCATTATAAATTCTATAGGGAACTTCGATCGAACCGACTGCAGCCGAGATATTTCAATCCAGGATCCAGAGTAGTTTGTGTGTATCTGAAGAAAAAAAAAAACAAAAATTTAAATTTTCAAAATGTCTGAGGCATTTTAGTGGTCAATTAATGATTAAGGAGATGTTTACGTAAAAACTATATGGGGGTGGGACCTAAACTGGATCCATTTACAAACTCTGCGAAATGCAGTTATGAACAAAATTTCTTCAGATAATGGGAGAACATTGTCCATGTAGACACTTCCTTAAATTTTGGAATTGGTGAGCGTTCATGTTGCGTTCATTTGTATTATGCCTTAAGAGATATGACATAATATTCCTCAAATCAGTGTCACTTTTACTTTGCTGATACATCCTTACACCCCCCTCTTTATACATCCCCCTGCAACACCACCGACTTTCCGAAGAGGCCCGTGGCACGTCAAGTTTTTCCAAAACGAGACAATTTTACATAGTCTTTAGTACCTGTATAACATTCCCAGAAGATGCCATTATCACGAGAGGATTTGGGGCGCTGTTTTCTGTAATTTATCGAAAATAAGACAGTTTCGCTTTTATACCTAAAACAGTCTTTCTTAAACCTCCTTAACAATCCTCTTAAAATACCTTTGATCCCCCGGGGGATATTGGAGGTGGGTACCCAATGTGGTAACATAGCAATAATTATCCTTTCAAAACGAGACAAAGTGGAATTACGTCACGTTTTCTAGAAATAAAAAATTGAAAATATGCCATATTGGATTCCACCCTCCAATGCCCCCGGGAAATCTACGGCATTTTGAGAGAATGTTAAAAAGGTTGTAACATGACTGTTGTACGTGAATATAGGTCTAGTTTTTCGAGAAAATAGTGAAAATATGCCGAATTTACTGCATTGTTCAGAGAATTTTAAAAAGGTTAAATAAAGATTATATTAAGTGTATAGAATACATATTGAAGAATTAGTGTATCTTGTGAGCCCTTCTCGGAAGGTCAGTGGTGTCGCAGGAGGACATTTAAAGAGCGGCGTGTAAGGGATGTATACATGAAAGATATACCATCTAATTATTTTTGGAACTTGAGGGTGTGTGTTGCCTTTAGAGGTGCGCCTGCTTACTTCATCTTCATATTATTGAACTGTTTATTTTCTTTTTTGTCTGTAGTCATTTCTTCTTTCTCTTCCCAGGATTGTTTTCAATCTCAAATGTATACAGCAATGTACAACAGGAGTAATTAATAAACTTGATGTATTATGCCATAATTCAATAATTTATATATATAATATAATTTACTATTTATAAATTACTCAGGATGGGGCTTCATTAGCTACATTTACCAGCCATATAGGTATGTATAAAATTTCTTTGTTAAAATGTATCATACCCTCGAATTATTTTTGGAATTTGTGAGAGTGTGTTACTTCTTTTAGTTTGAAAAATGTTGTTATCTTGCTTACTTGGGGTCGGCAGATATAAATCCCTCACAAGAAAAATATACAATTACTTATGTTCTGTTCCCTCTATTTTGGTGTGTACCATCTTCCCATAATATATTTCAATAATTCTTTTTCTTCGCTGAGTTCCGCAGGATTGTGTAACATGTATAATATACAACAAATTTAGAAAATTTGTATCACCATATTTCTGCAACACATCTGATCGCTCGCATAATTTGCATTATGTATTGTTTCGAGAATTTAAAAGAGACTAGTTGCAGCCCCAAAACCATCTGTACTATTCAAAAATTATACAGGATGGGGCTTAATTTGGATCCTTTTACTGACTATGAAAATTACGTATGTATAATATTTATTACATCATGTATCTTGAGACTTCTTCGAATTATTTTTGGAAGTTTGAAAATTTGGTTGAGGTGCTTCTGCTTACTTGGTTCGGCAGATATACATCCCTCAAGAAAAATATTGTCTATTTTGTTCACTATTTGGATATATACCTCATCTTCATGTAGTCCTTCTGTAGATTTTTCTTACCACACTTCCGCAGGAGTGCGTTCACTCTAATAAATGTTAATAGTAGAACTAATCAATCAAACTTTCTAAATTGTAATATGCAACGTTGATTAGTCTTAATGAACCTCAATCCAAAAAACCCTCCCAGAATATTTTTACAGTAAACTTATCTACAATTGTAACAATTTTAATGTTGCAAATTTTGTAGAACTGTCTCCTTAATCTGTTAAACTAAAAAGTTAATAATGCAAGACGTTTTGAAAATTTAATTGTTAGAAATGATAATTTTAATATATGTAGCAAATTTAAGAAATTGGAAACAGAAAATTATAAAACTGGTCCGTTTCATAAAATCACAGATCCTTTTAGTTTAGCTGCCACACACTTAATTTGAATAAATGAAAACAAGTTTGTTTTGTCACATTGATCTGTCCAAAATGACTAATAGAAAATACAGTAATTCATTTTCTATTAGGGTTCGAATCTCTAAAAATATATTTATTTTCCATCTTTAATTATTATATTTTATAAATTCATTCAAATAAATTCACGTCAATTCATTCAACCATTTGGTAAATACAATATAAAAGAAAAATGAATAGGTTCATCTGGCTAAATTTGAACCTGCACAATTAATGGATAACGATGTGCACTGTATCTCTATACAGTTCTCACCGTCCTCTTGTAAGTTATAGTGTTTCAGGAGCATATTTGAAATTTTTTTATTGGCTATTAAAAACGGTCCGTCAAATTTACCTCTGTAAGTGTTTCATAGCTATTAAAGACATTCATAACATTGTTATTTTGTTAAGATTCGTAAGATTCATATTCATACCTTTAATTAGTCTTTTTAGTGTCTCCTTAAACCCCCAAAACATGCCATTTTTATACCGAGGGGCCTTGGGGAAAACAGTTTATTTGGAAAATTTTCTCCAAGTTATTTATCGAAAACCAAACATAATTTCTCATTAATACCTAAAGCAGCATACTCTTTTTAAACCCTCTTAACATTCTCTTAAAATGCCATCGGTTTCCCATGAGACCTTGGAGGTGGGTAGCCGATTTCCACCTTCTAAAGCCTCTCGGGAAATCTACGGCATTTTGAGAGAATGTCAAGAAGGTTCTAAACAAGACCATGGTGTATGTATAAATGAATGTGAAACTACGTATAGTTTTCGAAAAATAAATTAGTGAAAATTTACCAAATTGACTGCTTCCCCAAGGCTTCCCGGCAGAATAATAGGCTTGTTTCGGGAATTTAAAGGAGACACAAAAAAGACTATGGTTAAGGTATGAATGTGAATGTTTTCGATAAATTAGTGAAATTTTGCCACTAATAAGAGTACAAATAGAATTTAATAGGACAATATTTATCCTTAATAGGTAATTTTAAAATCAAATTTTAGAAATAATGTTATATAACGGACATATAAAATGTAATTTTATGTGGCGACCCGTTTTAACAGTCACTTGATGGAAATAGCAGAAGTTGCTCTAGTTTTATCATATTTATATCCAAGATGATTGATAGAAATTACAATGTTACTATTATCTTTCAAATAAACTTTACACCACACTTAATATCCTCCTGCAACACCACTGGCTTCTTTGTAGACAACAATGTTTGACTAAGGCTTATTTAATTTTTTTAACAAAATAGTCAGTTTCATATTCATACCTTTAACTAGTCTTTTTCGTGTCTCCTTAAACCCCCAAAACATGCCATTTTTATACCAAGGGGCCTTGGGGAAAACAGTTTATTTGGAAAATTTTCTCCAAGTTATTTATCGAAAACTAAACATAATTTCTCATTAATACCTAAAGCATACTCTTTTTAAACCCTCTTAACATTCTCTTAAAATGCCATCGGTTTCCCATGAGACCTTGGAGGTGGGTAGCCAATTTGAAAAATTTGCACTAATATATTTCTTCAAACCGGATTTTCAAGAAATTATTGAAAATATGCCATAATGGGGGGTGGGTTCCACCCTTCAAGGACCTTCGGGAAATCTACGACATTTTAAGAGAATGTCATGAAGGTTAGGAACAAGACCATGTTGCATATATAAATGAATGTGAAACTACATATAGTTTTCGAAAGATAAATTAGTGAAAATTTACCAAATTGGCTGCTTCCCCAAAGCTCCCCGGCAGAATAATAGGCTTGTTTCGGGAATTTAAAGGAGACCCAAAAAAGACTATGGTTAAAATATGAATATGAAAGTTCTTGATTAGTAAAATTTTGCCAAATGGGCTGTCTCTATATGGGGAGAGAATCATTAGAATTGAAGTGGGCATGATATCTATCCTTAAAAAATTTTAAAATCATAACGAACATATGAAATTTAATTTTATGTGGCGGCCCGTTTTAGCAGTCACTTGATGGAAATAGTCGAAGTTGTTCCAGTTTTATCATATTTATGTCCAAGATAATTGATAGAAAATACAATACAATAATTAAACTTGTTTACACTACACACTTATTATCCTGCTGCAACACCACCGACTCTTTGTAGACATACATTTCAGTAGGCTTATTTAATTTTATCAAAAATTAGTCAGTTTCATATTCATACCTTAAACTAGTCTTTTTAGTATATCTTTAAACCCCCAAAACATGCCATTTTTAAACCGAGGGGCCTTGGGGAAAACAGTCTACTTGGAAAATTTTCTCCAAGTTATTTTTCGAAAACTAAACATAATTTCTCATTAATACCTGAAGGATAGTCTTTTTAAACCTTCTTAAGATTCTCCTAAAATGCCCTCGATTTCCCGTAGGACCTTGGAGGTGGGTAGCCAATTTGAGAGATATCAATGTGAAATTCAAGTATTTCAAGAAATTAATCAAAAATGTACCATATATTGGTTGTCATCCACCAAGACCCCCCGGGAAATCACCGACATTTTAAGAGAATGTTAAAAAGGTTCTAATAAGACCATGTTGCATATATAAATGTATGTGAAACTATGTATAGTTTTCGAAAAATAAATTAGTGAAAATTTACCAAATTGGCTGCCTCCCCAAAGCTCTCCGGAAGAATAGACTTTTGTTTCGGGAATTTAAAGGAGATTCAAAAAAGACTATGTTTTAAGGTATGAATATGAATATTTAGTTGGAGAAATTTTATCATTTTTCAATCAGTTTCTGAATACAATATAAGAATTAAAATTAAAAACTTAATAGATTCATGTTAAGAAATTGGAACCAACACAATTAGTGAATACATCAATAGAGGCATTTCTTGTTCCCTGTGTCTTGTGGTATTACAGGAGGATATTTAAAAAATGGTGAAGATGTACAATCAAAATAATACAGTGTCACTGTGTGTTAAGTCTTATCATTCATTGATTTTCTTTTGTTAGAAATTTATTTATGTGTTGCAGCTAAACAAGAAACAAATTTGGGTTCAACAAATATAAGGGAATATGTACTTATGCAACAGAGCAATTATTTTTTTCAATGATATAACTGACTGAACATTGTTTTTCTTAAATCTGCTACTACTATATTAAAATATTGATTATCATTTCTAACCTTATCTGAGAGATCCTCCAGTTCTAGCTGGTTTCTCATCCTTTCATACATGTTATCTGCAATGACTTCTTCGTTAGACTGCAACTGTCTTCTATATTTTCATTTTTTTCTGATGGCGCATCTGCAAGAGGCTGGTGAACTACACCATAGCAAAACATGTTGAAGTCTGGATCTGGATCCTTGTGGCCTATGGACAAATTTATTGTTTATGATACAATTATCATACTGCTTAAATTTTTGAATTGAATACAATATTTTATCAAAAGCGTCACACCGTATCGAAATAAGTTGTTTAAATTGTTTCCAAGGAAAACTTGCTTACCGACTACACATTATGAATTAAAAAAAAAAAACTGAAAATTGTTATGGAGAATTTGTTTGAAAAAAAAATAAACCAAATATAAGCAGCTATCTTTATTACTTTACTAATTACACAATATCTCTACATTATAGGTGAAATATTAGGAGGCCCTTAATAGACGATGGTAGAAGATTTAATATGATATTCAAACTCATTTCAATATCATCGTTAAAAACATTCATAATTAGCATTTATGTAAAACTTATAATTCTAACCTCAATCTAATGATAATTTCACTAATGTGCTGCTTTCCATTTATTGCTTTTCGCCTTTGAAAGCTCTGTACAATCACTTGTTTTTATATTGACTCGCGGTACCAGCAATAACTGCACTACTTTTGATAAGTAAAAGCACATCTATGGAATTCGAATATGTCAATGTAGACTGATACATTGAGCCGTGATGATAAATTGTTTCTATGGAGAATTAGTTTATTGTTCCCATGACAGACAACTCAACATAACCAGCCTACTTAAAAATTTGAAAACACTTATACAAACTATCCCATTTTTGAATCATTCTTTTCTGATACATTTTGAAACGTACCGAATATATATTAAAAATATTATGAAATTGAATTATGAGCTTTTTGAGCTTACTTTAAACTGGTCCTTAAAATGTATGAAATATTTAAATTTAAATTCTATAAAATATTTTTAATTATTCATTTAACAACAAAGTTGGGTTTTTTCGAAATATTTTAGCATTTAACAACTTGACTGCTGCTCGAAAGAAACATGTTTTGATTTCTGTGCGTTATCGGTGCCTGATGGCCGATAGAACTTTGCAGGATAGGTCGCCAAGCACCGATGTTTTATTGGGTTTATTTTAAAATCACTTGTGTGTATTTAGTTACCCGAAAGATACAATAACCAATCGGCAAAAAAGTTTTAAGCAAAATTTATATACTATATCGGTATTGATACCGCAGTCAAGTTATTAATATATCATTGAATTTATAAAATTAAATAAATTTAAGATATTAAGCTTACTAACCTGAATCTGCGGCACCCTCATCGAAAACTCCTCTTCAATTTCATATCCCGATTAAAATGTTTATGAACATGATACAATATTTCGTTTTCTATATTGAGTTCATCGCCATTCCATCCATGACTACATTGCAACTTCACATCTATGGCTTGACTTCATAGTGATACATCATTGACTGGGTGGTTTCAGTCGACCGGTCCGGTTGGGACCGGATGATCTACTGAATTGATAAACCGAATTGAGCTGTATTTATACTAAAATTTTTGTTTGTTTCCATGGTGAATTTGTTCTTTAAACAAACAGCCTACTTATTCGTTTGTATTTGTCCATCATAGCCACCCATACAAGTCAAGTCAAGATGAATCTTGTTATCCTTGTTTAATAGAAAGAAATACATTACTATGTCTAGCCTTGTTTAAATATTAATCTGTTCTGTTTGGTTTTGGATACTATTATCTTTGATTTGACCATACGATGATGGAATAGAGCCGAATATTCAATGGAACTACTGTAACTCTATGCAATCGAAAATGGTCATTTTTGTATGTTTTTCTATGCCAGGCTGTTAGAGCTCAACGACAATAAACATTAAGAGGCTTAATAAACATATCTAATATTTTGTCTAACAGCTGCATTAGATAGGTAGTGGTTTGGTTTTCGTATACACCTCCTGTTGTACACCTCCTGTTGTACACACCCCAAACCATATTCAACGCTTCCGTCCCGAAGTGCTGGATGGGTACTCCAAGTGGGGTTTAGAAATAAACCCCACTAAATCTGTCGCTTTATTCATTTCGGATAAGCGACGGAACCCTCCCAAAATCCATATCAATGATCATTTCATTGAATGGAGTCCCCAAGCCGAGTATCTTGCCGCTTTTACCTCCCTCCCACCAAATTGCGTGCATTCAACGCAATTATTCATTCCATTGCCACCTACGGATTACACATCTGAGGTACGTTTGGTCAGAAAATCTCTGGCCATTCCATATTATTTCCGAAATGTCCAAATCCGTGATGACCTTCGGATTCTTCCCCTGGCAGAAACCGCTTGGATTCTCGCCAAAAATCTCCGAAACTCCGTCCTTGCCTCTCGGATTATGGCTATTTCGAGCCGAACCCGAGTGAGGGGGGGTTTTAGTCGGTGGAAATCCGACACTGGCCTCCGCCTTCCATCAGAAGTGCGTCTCTAAAAGATTTACCCCTCTCTTGTCCAAGAAAAAATCACGTTAAAATACAACCATCTGAATGGCAAAGAAAAATTTTACTCATCCGAAAACAAACAATTACTCCATTCTTTATCAGCCCATTCTATAAGAATTTGCCTGCCTCTTGCGGGCAATACGTTGTTGTCTGTTTAGTTTCATAAAGTGGACAAGTTTTCTGACTCTCGCAATTACTTTCTAACAGTTGAAAAATGTATGTGTGCTTTCTTATGAACTATGTACATTTGAGTCACTTATTATGTTATACTCGATTTCCATTTTGTAATAGAATTATTGTACTGATTGGAAGAATGTTCTAATGAAACCGATGGAAATGCGTGAAGTGAATTAAAACGTTACATCTTAACATTTTAATAGATTAAGTGTATATTCAAAACAGTTACATCATTATACAATTATTAAATAAAAAAAATAAATTTATAAAATTTGAATTGATCTTGTATATTTTTTATTTATATGCGGAACTTTTCTGGGGATTCTCCCTTGTAGATACAATTCTTCTAATCGTCTTCTTATGGTTCTTGTAATGACAGTAGATTTTTTATATTAGACAATATGGTAAACGGTTCCTTTAGTGCCTCTTTTCCAATCCGGCTTGTTTTTCGTCGTCGAACTCTGGTTTCTTGTAGTTTATTTGATAAGTGTTGTTTCTTTAAAACTTTAACAATTACACAATAACTAGATAACAATATAAATAAAGACGCTCTTGTTTTATTTGCCCAGTTTTTCATAATCGACTAAAACTATTAACGTTTTACAGTAAGGATGAATTATATAATTTATATTTAAATAGATAATATTATAATAGATACAATATTTTATATTAAATAGATATTTTTTAAAAAATAATACTCTATACTCCTTTTAATATATGTTAACTGTGGACCTCTAAAGAATTTATTATTTTTACACAAATTACTTATTAATATGGATATGTAAAAATGTTATTTAATGTTAACAAACAAACAAAAAAAACATTATTAAAATTTATTTAAACAAAATATTACGAGGTAAATACAATATCCACTTTAAAAGAGTGTATAGTTCTTCAAAGCTAATGTAGATATACATTCGCGTATTGTGTGTTGTCTGCATCTAGGGGTATACAAATAAATTATTAATAATTTTTCAAGTATTGGAAGATGATACTTAGATACTGTGTATACTTTTCCTATGTTTACCCTGTGCACTGTGGATTTATCCCGTAAGGTTTATTATATAAGATTTTGACTTGGGCTTTGCCATCTGTGGTCAACCGTACTATCCATATATTCAGCGTATCATGCGTATTATCAATTAAGTTTAGAAAGAATATTAGTGTTAAAGTTTCCTAAAATTACGTCAAACATCATAAAAAGGAACAAAGACTAAATATGAAAAACGTTTCATTTCAATATGTATTTGATAAAACGATTGTATCCGTAACACACAGAAACCCGCCAACACTGTATAGAAAACTCTGTTTTTTTCAAACGAATTAGGTTATGTTATGTTCTTTACAGATTAAGTTTTTTGTTTTGTTTACATTGCCATCGTCGAGGGTTATTTAAATTTTTTATTTGTTAAGACGATGGGTTTGTGGACGAACTCGAATTCCGGTGAATCGGACGATGACAATTCGGATGGTACTTTAAAAATTGTCTTGGAGAGTCCTAATAAAAGAAAAAAGTTTGTACCTAGTGAAACTGAAAAGGAAATAATCAAAGAGGTGGAAGAAACAATTGAAGAAAACTTAACGGAAAAAGCTGCTAAAGTAAACTTAAGTACATGTGATGTTAAAAAGATTATTAGACAATTTGTAAAAAATGAACATGTACTGGCATTGGTGCGACAGGCTGAGAACTCAGTTGAAAATCAGACAACTCCAGTATTTGAGCCAAAGTTCACCAGGGCAAAGGCAAAGTATGATTTTTTGCTATAAAGAATGTAACATAATTATTTAAACAAATTTACCACTTGTTATGAGCCCAACAAAAGAAATAACTTATCATTCTTAATAGAAATTATGTTACATTTTGTGTACATTATATAAAAGTCATATGAGATATTTTAGGGAATTGTTGTCCACTGTACCAAATCCCCTACTTGTCGATCCAAAACCTACCACAAAATCAGAGACTCATGTGCTTTTTCAAGAAGATCTTCAGGAAGATTCATCTGGAGATGACTATGTACCTGACGAAGAAGAGGTATACATATATTAATTAATTTTGTTCTTCATAAATAAGCTATTTTAATCTTTTACATCTGTATACTATTTTTATATACAGAATTTATAACATTAATCCTTCATTTAAGTTAATAATATTGCTAATTGGTTTGAAACATTCTGTATACTACTAGAATAAATGTCTTGAATACTAATGCACTTTTTCTGATACAAAAATTTTTTTTACATTTGTTTGCTAAAATTAACCTGATATTTAAATATTCTTTTACAAACATTATAAAACGCTTTGTACATTTATTTAAAATATACATATCCATGTAGATACCGAGTATCTGAGAATGTTTTAGTTGTCTTTTGGTATTTTTGAAACAAAAGGAATTTTAGTATGTGGTGTATTGTATAAAAATAGATGCAAGTCCTGGCAAGTTGCTTATTTACCTTTGAACAAGCATTTTATTGAAAATAGTTTATTGTAAATCAACTCATGATAAAATCAATTTGTTGTTTTCACTCCAATGGCGCATCCCTTATCACATCAATTTGCTTACCCAAATATCAAAGTAATGTTGTACAGTATATGTTGTAACATTTATTTATTGATTACATAGTTAGTTACTCATTTAAAGCTGTTATATTTTTGTGAACAGTCTAGTGCCACTAATTTTGTGGACCAATGTAGAATATGAAGACGTTGTATTTGATGTTAAATTAATTGTTATTATTGCAAAAATTGCTTCAGAAGTAGTTTTTAAAATATATTTATTATATATTTATAAATATAGGATATGAATACACAGCATATCATATCACTCCTTTATTCAAAGGAACAATTTTCACATATTTTAACATGTCAATAGTGACTTTCTATGACACATAAAATCTGAAATTGGTTATTTAACTATATTATATATATTAAATAATTTTTAGAGTGAAGATGATAGAGATAGTTCAGTAGTCAGTGATTCAGATGTGTTATCAATTCCACCCATGACACCTCCTACACCACAATCACAAGATACGTTAATTCAAACACAATGGTCAGAAGATGGTATCTTCAAGATTCCACAAAACAAGGAAATAAACAACAAATGCGAGGATGATGCAAATATTGCCCTCAGAACTCGTTCCAAATTATCCTTGAGTGCAACTCCTTTAGAACTTATTGAAGAACAGTTCATTCCACCAGATATAACAACTGATATGTATGATATGGATTGTGATGATGAAGATTGGAGAGATTTTCTTAAAAAATTTACAAGACCTTTGGATGAGGTTGCCAAATCTGCGGAAGATGATGATCATGATCCTGAATATAACATTCTATCAGATATTGACAAGGTGAATAAAGAAGAATTAAGGGAGGAATTAAGAGTTGATAAGGCTGTCAAAGTATCAAGGAAGGAATTAAATGCACTTATGGCCGAATTGTTAGAATTTACTAATTGTGCTTTTGAAAAAGAAAATATTGGTTTAGAAGGTGCAAGAGAAGAAATAACTGTACAATCAATAGAAAACGAATCAGCTCAAAAGAATTTTGAAGAGAATCCTGCTGAAGTATTAATATTAAGGTCTCAAATTCCTCTTTTAGAACAGCAATTAAGACAGCATGTTCAAATTTTGGTACAAAATTTTTTATTAATTTATGAACACCCTGAATATCATGAACATTCACTTGTATTTAAGGAGTATTTAGTAAGTGCAATTTCCATATAATGTTAATTTGATGTCATTAAAAATTTTCATTGTTACAGTTGAATCTAAAATATCTATCTTTGAACAAGAATGCATCTATATTTTACATTTTGAACTTGGATGAGGCTTTAGATATTGTAACTAATTGGCAGCTCATGTTTCTCTCTAAACCTGAAGAAGGTCAAAAAATTAAACAGCATTTTGAAAATGATATTTGTGAATCGTAAGTAGATTTTAATCAATTTAGAGGAAAGAATGAAACAAAACGACTTTTTAGGTTGCGGAGAAAAAACAGTGGTAATTATGACTATGTTTCTACAATTCCGCCAGATATTCTAGGGATAATAAGTAGTAGTAAAGTATTCTTATATACTTCACTACTGCCACGAATACCATACAAATCTGAACAGTTCTTTTCAAAGAAGAAAGTCGTATTTGAAAACACGGAAGACAAGTACTAATCAATTTCTATTAAAAATTTACACGTGATAAAATTGTATTGTTTTAGTTTAATTGCCTTAGGTCTGGAAAGATTCATGCCTTCCCCAGAGGAGTGTAGTGATTTCCGTAACAAAGCCACTATCAAAAAAGTTTCCAAAACTATTCAGGAAAATATTCTTTCCACAAAATCGTTCATGAACATCTATAATCATATAATCTCAATGAAGAGTACCCGTTGTGCCAACAATCCCATTAAGTATTATTTCCAAAACAAAAAGGCACCATCTACTACACACTATGTATATCCCCTGAACCAGTTGAAAGTGATACCTCCGTGCGAGCGTAGTCCGGAAGAGCTGCCGTTGCAAATCAGAGAATATGTATGCAAAAATAAACAAATGGAAAATAATAATGAGACGCAGGTGAGAAGATATAATTGCATGTTACTTTAAAAATAGTATAGAATAGTAAAATAGTATTTTTAATAAAAATTTATTATTCAAGTAAATTGGTGTCCCGATTTTTTATTCTTCTGAGTATGTGTGAGTGAAAATAATAAATTTAAATTTGTTGTAAATGTCATTATACCATAGAAGTATGTGACTGAAGATCAAATGCATGCAGTGGTGCCCAGAGAAATAACACCCATTACTATTTAATGTTAATTAGGAAATGCACTCCTCTAATTAATAACATTTTATATTTCATTTAAATTAATTACTCATTCTTACTACAAATTTTAAATTTGGTGCCATTTCTCCAGGTAAAATTAAATCAATTGATTAGAAGAAATATCAGTTGTTGTTTTAATATCTTAATAACATGCTGGCTGCTCTTTCATTCACTATGTTCTGCTGTGCCACTTAATTTTGTTTTGATTTTCTGCCTCTTCCACAGATTTACAATTAAAATAATATTGAAATATATGGGATACTGTAGTGGTATTATTATAGCAACTTTGTAAAATATTTTAGCTTTTAGTTATTTTATATAGTATTATAAAAACTACTATATTCTTATGCTGTAAAATCTTACTATATTTTTTTGAATTGAGCTGGAGATGAATATAGCAACTTTAATTTTAAAAATAATTTTTATTGACTAAATGATATAACGTTTAACATAAATAGTTTTTGCTTTATAATTAATTATATAAGCTCAACCAATTTCCTAATATATATCTATATTACTCCAAACTTCTTGAATGGATTTAATGATTATTTTATTCAAATTCTTTAATTGGGAAATTGCTTGTAAATCTGGCAACGCGGTGAGTTGTTTTCATGTTTACATTTGTTTGTTTTGTTACCAGTTTATGAATGAAACAACAGTTTTTGTACAGCCATTGATTAATGTATTGCCCCCATATAACCACTCTACCAAGAGAGTATTGTTACCTCGGATAACCAACGGAGTTTTATTGAACAAGAGCAGCGTTTTGCTAGAACCAATCATAACCTCAACGCCGTTGAGGCCAAGACGAAGTCGTAGACAGGCAAACAAAAAGAAGAAAAACAATAACCAAGCAAATGTGTCTTCATTTCTTAAGAGTACACCATTAGAAAATTTTATCAGGATCTTAAAACAGCCTACACAATCAAGAAAGATACTACAATTGTCTTCATCAACTATCACTAGTCCTGTTTCAACTCTGTGCGACACAACGTTAACAAACAGTCTCTCAATGTTGCCTAGCATGCCCAATTTAAACACTCCCGTTAAGAACACTTACGAGAATGTGACAACACCAATAAGTGAGGTGTCATCCACACGTAATATCTTAAAGAATCTGGCAGAAGAACTGATCATAGAGCCAGTCGAAAATTGTAAGGAAGCTGACACTTCAAATGAATCAACTAGTCAATTATGTATAGAAAAAACTGTGAGTAAAGAAGTGTCCAAGCCAGTTCCAGAGCCTGCACCCATCAAAAGTCTGTCGACAAATGCAAGTACTAGTGCTCCCAAAACTTCGAAAGAAAAGGTTAGTGAAACTGCAATCAAATCTTGTGAAATATTAATATTTTCAATATATTTTTTAATATATGGGGTGTTAAAATGTGTAACACAATACATCTCCTGTCCTGAATATTTGACATCCTATTGTTTAGGATTTTTTATTATTAATAATTTATTTGTCCTTTTAAAATCTTAGGATAATCTAGATGATATAAATGCTTTGATGATAGCCAGTTCTACTGTAAAAAGTACCAAAAAAGAACCATCAGGAGCAGAAAAAAAGAGGGCAAAAATACGAAGAGAATTTTTAGCGAACATTGCAATATGTTCCCCACAAGACCCAGAGCAAGAGACCAAGAAAGATGAAAGTATGTTATTTGAATTTTTTCATTAAGGAAATATAATAAATTGTAATTTTCAGTGTTTGCTATGGCCTATTACGACAAATTACGTGAAACCCTAGAGCTAGACCATTACCACAAAATAATGCAGATTCTTAATGAACACGAAGCTGGCGACGCTGTAGATCTATACCTGAAAATCATGAACGTGCTGCGCCCACAATACAATGATCTCGCCGATGAGTTTTTGTTATTCCTGAGAGATCGCGAAGCTGCCGCCGTGGGTCAGTATATTCCGTGGGTTAAAATGTCCACTAGGTCGAAGTTTCTACGCAAACTGGAAGTTTATTTTAAAGATCAACCGGCCCAACTGAGAAAGATATTTAAAAGCTTAACAGAACTATCTGACTGTGAAGATATATCCATAGAAAAGGTGAAAAGCACAATTCTGCCAATGTTGAAAGGAAATGCTGTACTTGTCGACTTGTTTTTGCAAAACTTCCTCAACGAACCTCCTCCAAAAAGGTATGTATAAATTTTGATAAAACTATTAGGATACAATATAATTTCCTCATAGCTTATTGCAAGGTGACTATGAACAAATTGATATACGGGCAGAAATGTCAAGGACAGACAGTGAAATATTAAGTGAAAATATTACTATTCCTGATGGGGAGGATGTATATGGAGGATCATCCTGCATATGTTCATGCCATAAAATAGAAGATCCCGAGTTTAAATCCAGGCATAGACACTGCATTCCTTGTGGAATAAAGGTAAAGGCTTTAACAATTTTAAGACTTTTACTGACATTTCACATTGCTGCAGTTCATTCAAGGTAAAATTTACATTCAAAGTGGACGGGGTTTACGACCAGCGACAGTATCATTTCTTACAAACTCTAATAAAGATCACAATCTAAGATTGACTGGAAAAACTGTTCAATCCAGGAAAAAAAGATCTGACACTAGCCCTTCCAAACAAGTGAATTTATCGCCTACCAAAGACAATGTAGATGAAGTAAGTGTTAATATTGGTTGTAATTTCTGTTTTATCAACACCTTATTTTAGGAGAGCGAGGATGATATAGATGGTAAGAAAAAAGTGAAACCTAGGAGGCCTAGAAAGACGAAGAAACAACAGGACAAAAAACCTTCCAAAGAACCGTCCAAAAGTTCCAAACCAAAAACCTTAGACCAAAATGAGACTGAAAGTTTACAACCAGAAAAACCGGTTAGAAAACGATCTGTATCTAAGAAATCTATTAAGGAAACTAAGACTGAAGAAACTATAAAAATGGACGAAACTAGAGAACCGGAGACGAAGCCGGGTTTTACGGGGGGACAGTGCAAACGGTTAGCTGAAGAATCATTGGAATGGGACTGTGGAACTTCCATCGAGTCGATGGAAGTGAAGCCCTGCAGTCCGGGAACACAAACTGCGGAATCAGAGAGCGGTATTTGCACAACATTTATTTTTACATTAATATATTATGAATCGTATAATTTTAGAGTTTTGTGAGGAATCGTCACAAGATAATTGTGAATCAGACAGCAATTCTAGTATATCTAGTAACGCTCATTCCCAAAGCGATACGAACATTGGGGATGACCTAACTTGGACAAGGGAAGAAGATAAAATCATACTTCAGACGTTTCAAAAGGAAAATGACAAGGAACATGCATATTCTTCGATAGCGAAGAAATTAACAAATAGAACAGTTCCGCAAATCAGAAATAGATTTCAAACGTTGATGACTTTGTTAATGGAACAATTACAGTGATGTGATACAATTACAGCATGTGTTTTAAAAGTATTAATGTAAACTTTATTAGAAATATATTTTTATTTAAAAACAATCGTTTTTTGATAACACCAATTCAAACACATTTTTAACATAATAGTGTTTATTTAAAAATGCACAGCCTATTTTAATGTTAAAAGCCTGGATCCCAGTCAGTTTGTGGCGACTCTTTCTTCATTTGGAAACACACTAATTGATCACCTGGCTGAAATATAACTGTCTTATCTAATAACTGTAATCCGCATTCAGTATCTGATTTTATTGTGTCAACTTCCTCTTTAAGATGCCTCATCGACGACAAGTTACCTAAAATATTTTAAGTAATGTACCACAATTAGATTTGTTGTCAAAATACTAACCAGTATGAATTATTTCTCCATTTCTGACAACTTTATACAGTGCTGCTCTTTTCAAATTTCCTTTAATACACCTACAGCCTGCGACTGGCACCTTTTTCTTTCCCTGATTAATTTCAAACAGTTGCAGAACTGTAGCTTCTCCCAGTACTTCTTCAACTTCCATGGTAGGCAGTCTATTATTAATTTCTGCTTTAATGTCATCTATAAGTTTGTATATTACATTGAAATGTCTTATATCTACATTATTTTGTTCCACTAAAGGTTTCAGATTCCCTGGTACATCAACATTAAATGCATAAATAATACTTTTGAATGTTTGTGCTAGTTCTATTTCGTTTTGAGTTACTGAACCCACTCCATAATGAATCACCTCCATCTTACAATCTTCAGAGTGATATGTGTCAAGAGTATCTAGCAATGCTTCCAAAGTTCCATCTACATCACCTTTCACAATAACGTTTAACTGTGGAGGTCCGTTATTATCTATAAAATATCAACCATTAACTATTAGTGCAGCTATTTCTTCATCTCATACCTCTAGATATTTCAGGCTGCCGAGGACCCTCACGCTTTAGTTTATATCTTCCCATTTTCCTCTTCATTTCCAGTTTCTCCTTGTATTCTCTATCATGTTGTTCCCGCTTTTGCTCGATTACTTGCAACACCTCTTCCTGTTGCTCCAAATTCTTTTGTTCCTCCCGTGTTTTGATCACATCTCGCGCTCTACGTTCACTTTCAACCTGTAGAACTTGTTCACCGGCGGATGGTAGGTCTCTCCATCCTTCAATCTCTACAGGATAACCAGGTGAGACGCTCTGCAATTGTTTTCCATCCGCATCACGGAGCGTCCTCACCTTCGCCATTGCCAAACCTGCAACTAAGATATCCCCCCTTTTTAGGGTACCTCTTTGCACTACCATGGTACTTAGTTTGCCTTTGTGCGGATGCAATTTACTTTCGACAATAACTGCTTCCACTGGTCCCGTTGGATCAGCACCCACCTCTAATAGTTCAGCCTGAAGGACTAATGCTTCTGTTAATTGATCTAAGTTTTGCCTCTTTAGGGCAGATATTGGTATCGCTTGAACGTCTCCGCCGAGATTCTCCACTTGTATTCCGATGTCCACTAACATTCTTTCTGTTCTTTCCACGTCCGCTTTTGGTGAATCGATTTTATTTATGGCAACCAGAATTGGCACTGCAAAAAATTATTTATTTACATATTAACTATTGATAAAATAATTACACTGTTTTTACTGCAAAAATGTAAATATTTTAATGAAAAAGGTCAAAGTAAATAGTCCAGATATTGGATATTTTTATATCAATTTAATTTCTTGTTTATATTGTCTTAATAGAATTGTTGTTATTGGAGGTTTAAATACCTTGTAAATAATAATTGGTATTGTTGGTATAATAATAATAATTTGGTTGGGTAAACGAATAATACATTCAAATATATTTACGTTTTGTGACACTAGTTAATAATATTTTTAATAAGACGAATTTATTTTTAGTAGGATTTATTTTATATTATTGAATAATTCACTTTCAGTGGGAAGAAAGAGCACAAAATTTAAAATCAAACATTTTATAAGATATTTCATAAAAGGAATTCAAATTTCGTTCAGTCAGTATAAAAGATATATTTAAATATTCTATACTTTTTTTGTACATTTTGTTACAGATCTTATAAACGTCGGAGATATTATTTTAAACACATATATTAGCCAGATTTGGTTGACCATTTTAAGTGAGATGAGAAACATTGGTCTCCAGAGATGAGGAAAATAATAATTAACATGAAACACATAAATATTGCTGATATCGCTAAAAACTTATGGTGCTTCCGAAAAATAGTTTACAATGCTTATTAATAAATATGAAACAACACATTCAATTGAAAATACAATAAGAAAATGTCCTAACAAAAAAACAACAACAAAAACAAGACGTTTAGTTTAATGTTAATTATTAAAAACTTGATATTTTATGACTGCTACAATTAATAATTTAAATTATTTTAATAATTTGATATATTGTTTTATTTTCATTTAACGAAAATCCAATTTCTTAAATTGAAAAGTCTAATAATTAATTTAAATGTGCAACCATATATAGTGTACTCAACAAAATTTATTATTTTGTATGGTTCATCCTGTTAAATTATATATTTATATTATTTTTATATTGTATAGGATATACTTTAATAAAGAAGCCATTGGTATAAAAAAAGAATATTCTAACATAACTACATGTTTGTACAAAATTTCCATATTCAATAGAATAAGATTAGACGCTAAAAAATCGCCCTCCTAATAAAAGTTTGGATTCCAAATACCCTAAAAAAATTTTGAAACCCAGTGGAGGAATAGTTTTGGTTTGGGGTTCCTTTCCTTGGTATAGTATAGGACAAAAAAGTTATTAGTAAAATGAGATACTCGATTGGTCAGCGTAAAGTCCGAATCTAAATACAATTGAAAACTTGAGGAAAGAAATGTAATCTCGATTAAAACACCAAAAAACATCAAATTTATACGAACTGTGGTTATTAATTGAAGTCATGAAATTTAATTTCAAACGACCATTGCGGATATTTCATTGAATCTTTAGCTCTCCGTCCACAGGGGTTCTTATATATAAATTTAACAAATATATATTTTTTACAAGTGTACTATTTCTGTAACCAGCCACATTCAGCATTTATTTTGTTTAAGATTTAATTGAAGCAGAAATTATTTTGATAATTAATATGCTTAAAAGGTGCTATTTTTATAACCACAACCATGTATGATGTGGAAAGTATTATTATATATTTTAATGTACCTAAAAATTATATTACCATTTGCCTGTCTTGCCATTCTCACAGATTCAACTGTTTGCTCCATAACACCGTCATCCGCGGCAACAACCAAAACTACTATATCCGTCAAATTAGCTCCTCTTTCCCTCATTGCAGTAAAAGCCGCATGTCCAGGTGTATCCAAAAATGTAATTCTTGCACCAGAGTCCAATACAACAGAAAATGCACCAATATGCTGGGTAATCCCACCAAATTCTTGATCCACAACACTTGAATGTCTTAAAGCGTCCAAAAGTGTAGTTTTACCATGATCTACATGACCCATTACTGTGACAACTGGTGGACGTGGTTTTAACATGTCCTTAGTTGCAGGTGGTCGAGGATAAACATCTTTTTTAATTATTTCCTCCAGTTCATCTTTGGGCTTTGCAATTACATGCATTCTATTTCCACTTCTTTTAATTGCCTGTTGAAGCTCTTTCATGTCATTGATAACATCATTAGGATGATAAACTTTATGTAAAAAGATTTCTCTTACAAAATTTACATTTTTATTGAGTACTTCAGCCAATTCTTTAACAGTTATACCTCTCCAAACGCCGATCAGCTCACCTTTGGCTTTTGGTGAATATTCAATAATCCGACTGCTTTTCTAAAAGTGCTTTATAAAGTTAATGAAGAAGTTATTTGTTGTGATATGACTTACTCTTTCATCTGGTTCTTTTCTCCTTTTGTAAAACTGTGGAGATGAATGAAAGTCATTGTAGTGAATGAATAAGTTAACGGTATTAATACTTTGTTTGTATTTCTTGTAATTCAAGTAGGCAGCTCTGAAAATTTTTGTTATGTGACGGTATAAAATAATATATTGAATTCGTTACCTTCTACTACTACTTAATAAGATGCTGTTAAAATTGTATATGTGATTTAAATATTTTGTATACAATGCCATATTATATTATTTAAAAGAATTTTGAAAATTATTTAGGTTAACATTGTATAGGTTAAATTTAGTTATTAATTATATGACATGTGGTAGTAAATTTTGCCGGACACGGATTTTATTTGCGTATGTATAATTTGGCATAATATTGGTATTATCATTTATAAAAACTTCATTATTTCCAATATTCTTTTAAAAACATTCAAAATAGCATTCTTTTTAAGTTTCTTAAAAGTAATGATTGAGTGAACCTGGCAACGCTGACGCGAAAATCCCCCATTTTTATTCCTCTGCATAAAGTGTCATTTTTTACCAACTGTTAAATTCATCGTAGAGACTGACTAGTCATAGTTTGAATCGAAGAATATTAATAATTTCGTTTAGAAGTATGTCGGACCAAGAGGAAAAAATATCACAATTCGTTGGAGTGACAGGAGTCAACGATCAGCGAGCTCGTTTTTTCTTGGAGTCTTCCGGTTGGCAAGTTGAGGTTAGATTTTCCAATATTTATAAACACAACACTCATCATCATAATACATTTGATTTTAGGTGGCCTTAGCTAGTTTCTACGAAAACGACAGTGAAGAAGCCGAATCTGCTGAACCGCCTGCTAGAGAACCGCCACAGTCAACTATTATCCAGAAGAAACCTGCTCCAAAACCGAAGAGCTCCAATTTACACACTTTGAACACTCTGACTACCACAAGTGATGATGAAGAAGAGGGACAAGCCTACTATGCCGGGGGTTCGGAGAACAGCGGTCAGCAAGTGCTTGGACCACCCAGAAGGAGGAGCATTGTTTCAGATATGTTCAGATCAGTTCAGGAACATGGAGTGGAAATTGTGGATGAAGCAGCACACAGCACTTCTTCAAGAATTTTTTCGGGAACTGGCTACAAATTAGGCCAAGATGGTAATGACTCTGAAGTCATACCTGGAGCTGCTCAACCAGCACAACCCCGTCAAGTTACTTTAAGATTGTGGCAAAATGGTTTTAGTGTTAATGATGAAGACCTACGTTTGTATACTGATCCACAAAACAGAGATTTCTTAGAATGCATTCAAAGGGGGGAAATTCCCTCAGAATTCAGACAAGATAACAATGAGTTTATTCATTTAGCTATGGAGGACCATAGAATGGAGAACTTCAGAAAGATAGTGAAGAAAGGAGTGAAGGCATTCCAAGGACAGGGATACACTTTAGGAAGCCCAGCCCCACCAGTGGTTGGAGCAAGTAATGAGGAGGATAAACCTGCTAATGAAGCCAAAGCAAAGGAAACTATCAATGTGGATGCTTCTAAACCTACTACAAAGTAAGTGTTGTTTTTTTTTTAATGCTATAGTCATTATTAATTTTTTACTTTAGTTTGCAGATTCGGTTGGCTGATGGATCACGACTTGTTGGTCAATTCAATCATGATCATACTGTCGCCAATGTTAGGAATTATATTACAATTGCCAGGCCTCAGTACCAAACCCAGCAGTTCAACCTTCTATCAACCTATCCATCTAAAATTTTAGATGATTCACAAAGTTTGGCTGAAGCTGGACTTCTAAATGCGGCAATTATGCAAAAATTGATATAAAAATACTGTAGAGTGTATTATCTAAACTAGGTTATTTTTCTTTCTTAAATTAACAATCAAAATGTTATTATAGGTTGCGACACTTATTCTGTTTATTTATTTTGTTTAATAAACAATTAATCACACACTTGTATTTTTTAAACATGTGAATACCCGTTTTATAAACTGTTTTTCTTATCGTAATATTTCTGAGAAGATATGAGATCATCACTTATTTTTGAATGCGGTTAATGTACAGTGGTAACTAACCAAATAAATATCTTATCTCTTATTTAAAATAATAAAATTAAATTTTAGAGAAAATAAATAGCCAATGTGAATAGTCACACAAATAACACGCATGTAAACGGCAAAATATCGGCAACTCTATTTTAAAATTAAACTCTAGAACTCCAATTATTAACCGCAATTCATACATCTGACTTAAGGAGGGTGTTTATGTGCAAACTTTAGTCTTATTCGAATATTCTTTACAGAAATACAGCAAATTTTTTCATTCGACGTCTTACTACTCAACTAGTCACACTGATATTGTATGTCCCAACTAATTTATTTTTTATTTGCTAAATAAACAAGAAAGGATTTCGTTTACTTATTTTTCCAATTTTTCTATCTATAAAAGGCGTTGGGTTTTCGTTAAGATGTTTTTTATTGTATTTTATATATATTTTTTTTTGTTTCATACTTGTTAATAACCATTTTTCATTATCTTAAACATCTTAAACTTTTAGCGATGTCAACAATATTTAGACCTCGATTTTTCATGTTAATTATAATTTCCTTTCTTCCCAATAGAAGAATAAAAATCCTATCAAGAATAAATTCCAACTACTTAAATTTTAAGATATTTATCAGCTTAATTCAATTTAAATATAATGATAAAAATGCTTTTGCGTATTTGAATTATAATAATTATATCAACAATATCAATTATTATTTAAAAGATTTAAATCTCTTACATCAACAATTTTATTAAGACAATATAAACACAGTATTAAATTGATATAAAATTATCCAATATGTCTGGACTATATATTGTTGCAATAAAAATATTCTCTACGTGCATAATTTACTACAAAATACTAAATAGTAATGATTTTAATGATTAGGAGGATATCTTAGTTGCAGGTTTGGTAATGGCGAAGGTCAGAACGCTCCTTCATCTACCATTTGATGAACAAGAACTACAAGTTGAAGGTGAACTTAAAGCGTAAGATTTGATCAGATGTCGAAAGGTATAACAGAATTTAGAGCAGCAATAAGATATATTCCAAGTAATAGAGAAAAAACAGGAACTAATACATGTACGTGCGTTAAGAAAAACGAATACTGAAATATATTTTATATATTTACTGGATCAATTTTGATAGATATTTCTATGAACAGTTTTACATAATGTTTAAATTTAAATTTTCTGATATTTCTCTAGCCACCACTCTATGTATATTATTATAAATAGACCAAAATAAACCTTCCTTTTTTCACATTTCAAAACAAAAATACTCTTTTAAAAGGAAACAATAGTAAATGTAAAATATAGGCAGAACATAAATTCTAAAACTATGAAACTATGCTTAAAAATTATTTGGTAGACACAAGTTTAAAAAAGAATTATAACATGTACTTGAAAAAAAAAAGATTTTATTTGGTCCCATATTCATGAGCTATCAAAAAACTTTTTGTCTTATTGAATGGTCGCGGTATTTGGGCTAATTAGACTCATGATGCCACCTTTGAGCGACAGCACAAACCATTTCTAACCTAAGTAAACGCCTATGAATTTGTTTATTTTCCATTCAATAAACAGAAGTTTGTCAAAATGCCTGTAAAAGAAAATGAACAGATTAACACCAAAATACCAGCCACCGTTGAGCAACAACCAGTTCGAGAGTTGACTCAAACTGATAAGCTGAACAAAAAATTGTTGCAGTCGTTCCTGGAGAGAATCAACAAAAATGAATCCACAGATGAACACCCCTCTTGTGTAGTACATAATTCTAATGATTTTGAACAATAAAGTATTATTTTAAGTATTTAAGTTGCCTTTTACTGTAATCTGGTCCTTTAACCCCTAATACGGAGTTTTGTATAATAATTGTTTATATACAGAGGTATTCTGTACCTCTGCATTATCTACCGTAGATTATAATAGAAAATCAACAATATTAAAATATAGGGCTCAATTAATGTAAAACTCGATAAATGAAGGAAGCTATGCTTAACAATATTTCATTTATTTATTATTTATATGTCCCCCCTAACCTACCTAACCTTATTCTATGAATGCGCGGGAATTAACACCAAAACAAACTGCACAGTGTTCTGCCACATAACTTCTGAAGCAATGTCGTCAGGAGGTGAAGATGTACAATTTGAGGATGTAGATGATCTAGAGCGGCTCTATGATGGTGTCGAAGAAACAGAAAATATCGAAGAAGCGATAGAAGATAACACAGGCGAGAATGGTGAAAATGAACAGGGCAATGAAGATGAGGATGAATCACAAAAAAAAGTCGTTAAACCCAAAAGAGTTGTACGTAATCCACAACCGAAGCTCAACGATCAAACTTTGAAAGGACCAAAAGGTATCGGTGTGTTATCAAAATACTTTGAGAATGTTCAATTCAAAGGGAAAGGCTATGAGGAGGAAGATCTGAATGTATTGCTGAAGACTTATGAATATTGGTGTCACAGAATGTTCCCTAAATTTCCTTTTGAAGATTGCATTGAGAAATTGGAGAAATTGGGTGCCAAAAAAACAGTACAGGTAAGTAAATAATATCTTATAGGTTCAAAGATATTGAAATATGTGTTTTGTAGACTTATTTGAAGAGAATTAGAATGAATATAACATTTGATGAAGAACCAGATAAAATGGATAGTGATAATGAAGAAATTGCCATGCCAGTGGAAGAAAATGTGTTCGATCAGTTGACTAAACGTGCTGAACCAGTTGTAAATGAAGAAATGTTGGAAAGAATGAGGTTAAACAGAGAAAAAGCTGAAAAGATTAAACAAGAAAGATTGCAAAGAATTAGAGCCAAGGTGTCAAACAACATAGGAGAGTCACAAATTTTACAACATAGAGGTACTGTAAATCGTGATCAAACATCTCTTAATGATATTGAAAATAACAGTTTGCCACCATCATATACACAAGAATCAAGAAAAAGTATAGACAGTGATAAGGAAGAATTTGAAAAGATGGACACTAATGCAACACAAACACCCCACAAAAAAGTATCAAGAAAAAAGAGAGTATTTGAAAGTGATGTTGAAGAAATTGAAGAGGATGATCAAGATGTTGAAAATATTGATGATATGTTAGATGAAATCAACAACTCAAAACAAAAAAATACTGTTGAAAGTGATGGAAATTCGTTATCTCCTAAAACACAACAGCCAAAGAGAACAATTCTGGACAGTGATAGTGATACTGAAGCAACATCTCTTGAACAACTATCAGATAATATTGGTAATGCCAATGAAGACAGCAATTTGTTTCCTTCACAAACACAAAAATTAAGAAGAAAGACAGTTATAGATAGTGATAGTGAAGACTCTGAAGAAATGGACACTAATGTAACATCTAAATCACCACCCAAAAAAATATCAAGGAAAAACAGAGTATTGGATAGTGATGATGAAGATATTGAAATGAATAATCAGCAAAATGTTGATAAAATCAGTAAG
Source organism: Aethina tumida (assembly GCF_024364675.1). Lineage (NCBI taxonomy): Eukaryota > Metazoa > Arthropoda > Insecta > Coleoptera > Nitidulidae > Aethina > Aethina tumida. Next base: position 57,188,536 of record NC_065435.1, on the reverse strand, counting down.
CCAAATGAAAATAATGTAACAGAGAAAAATACTTTTGAGAGTGATGAAAGTGAAAACAGTAGTTCACTACCTTTAGAAACACTTAAATCAAGAAAAAGTAAAATTCCAGATAGTGATGATGAAGAATATGAAATGATATCTCAGCAGCTCCATAAGAAAAAGAGAGTAATTGATAGTGACAATGAAGAAACTGAAGAGAATAATCAACAAGTTGCTGAAAATGTTGAAAAGGAAACTACAATGAATGGTACATATGAAAGTGAGACTCAGAGTAGCAATTTATTATCTTCAAATATAAAAGAATCAAGATCGACGAGAATTGCAGACAGTGAATGTGAAGAAATATTAAAAAATAATGCTCTCAGTGATGAAGGAGAAAAAGATGAAGATGAATAAATTGTCACATAACTCACAAAAGCACTATGTATATAAGTAAAGATATTGATTTTCCCTTGTATGTGAATACTATTAGTTGAAATTTAAGGAGATATGTTATGATATTTGAATAAAACTCATAATTTAGTAATCCATGTACTTATAATTTAAATCACATATGTTTCTAAAGCTAATAAAGTATATACAAAGCTATTCATTCAAGTAAATATAACTTTAAACATTTTAATTTGGTTTCTACATACAATTTACAGATCTGATGTGTCAGAATATGGGAGACTGTAATTTAGAAATTTTCAGGTACTTTAAACCAAACCCACAAAACCATTAAAATTCAACAGTATAAATTTCTAATCAGGCCAGACTTACATAATACTAATACATAGTCATGTTAATAAATATGGTCAAAATGTACACATTTCATGAAATGATTTTTATACAATTGGAAGGTGTGCACTGGTAACACAATTTTCATTAGAAAAATTGGTATTTAATGATGTTGATCAGATAACTATAATTTTCATTTGATTAAATGTGAGCATTGCAGTTTCATGAAATGTTCGCAATTAAACTGCATTTGGTATTTCTGGTATCAATGAAGCGAAAAATGTCGCAAAAAAGGTCCACACGACCATTAGCCTAGAAGGTGCCTGATCTTCCTGTCTGGCCTGATCAGTAGGAACGTTATTGTTGTTGTTGTTGTTGTTATTAATGTTTCTGAAAAACCCAATTTGATATAAATATAATCCAATGGCCAACAACAAAACGAAAATAAAACGTAGTGGACTGGAGTAAAAGTAAACAACACTGGAAAGCACCAGAGCCCTGCTGATGAAGTAAAATACATCCAACCAGTCCCTCTCTGGATTGTCTGGATCTCTTTGTGCAGGAACTGCTTGTGGTGGGGGTGCTTGGGCATTCTGTTGTTGCTCTTGATCTGGTGTGTTTCCCTGTTGTTGTGGTGCCACTGGCACACCATTTGAGTATGACTGAGCAGCACTGAAATTAATAAATTTATTATAAATTGCAAAAATGTAACTGTGGCAATTTATTTATTTTTTTTTCATGGAATAGGATTTATTTTGCATGGCCTTGATTACTTTGTCAAACATAAACTATTGTTCAGGGCAATAAAATATATAATCCTCATGTTAAATGTAAATATTGTTTTAAAAATTATATAAACAAATAAACTGTTTAATATTGTATTAACTAATAATAAATTATTACATTCATGTTTATTAAAAATTTACTCAATCAACGTTAAATTCACTTAAATTTAGAAGTATACTATTTAGCAGTACACTATTTTGTAATTATAATGAACACCCATTAGTACCATCCATTATACATTCTATGTCAACAACAATAATCAGCAATGCAATTTTACCTTATCACAATATATTAATTTGCATCAATTTTTGTCAGTTTGCTTTAAGACACTTAGCCAAAAACGACAATAAAATGAATACTCACATGTGCATATATTGCGTCATATACTGAATGTATGCCTGCTGCATCATAGCAACTTGTGTGGCGAACTGATTGGGATCCATGCCTGGATTTATAAATCCCATATTGCCAATGTTGGGAATGTTGTGCATGTTAGGAACTCCTTGATCTGTTTCAGTATCATTACTGTTAGAGCCTTCAGTTGGGTGGGTTGTCTGTTCACTAGTGGTGGTTTCTGTATTGGCTTGTGCCTGATATGCTTTTGTGAACTTGGGTGTGCATACCAGATGTACAGTGTGCGTTTCCTGGCCCTCGTATTGTCGTAGGATATCTTTGAGGATGAGAGAGTCGCTTAGCAGTTGTCCGGAATAGATGAGCTTCTGTTCATGTTTTGGCTACAATGTTAATATCATGTTAGAAGTGGTACGGGCGGTGGGAATTTGTTTACTTACTGGTTTGCTGGGATAGACTTCAGACAAGTGTTGTTTCAGTTTGTTTATAGTCCAAGACAACTCACACTTGATAGTTTGATCTTCAATTTGCTGGTTGGGTGCTTTCACTATTAAAGTAACTGGTAACGTTTCCATGTTTCTGTTTTTGGAATACAACTGGGTAATCTAAAATATTAACAAATACCGTTCAATACATATACTGGCACAACGTTTTCTATTTTAAGCTATATCTACTCGAATGACATATTTATCATTTATCAACAGAAACGTATTTGTCCAGGCCTGATTGGCGGAGCGGACGACTGTTCACGTTGTCACGTGACTAAACAAACCAAAGGCGTAGCATAGAAAAGGGTCTTGGGACTCACCTCTGTTCCGTGTTGGAATTATTCTCGTCCAGTTGCTCCTATCTCTTAGAAATCCGCTACTAATTTCTAAGGATTAAAGTAGTAAAAATGACTGACAGTAAAACGTAATGTCATGAGATGATTTGATTGAAAAAATGACAAGTTCTGTTAATATATGGTTAGTTTATAAATTGTTTATAGTTAAATTTATATTATTCTATTTGTTAATTTACCCGTGAATATAAAAACTACAATTTGGAGATATTTGCTGCAAGTAACTTAAAATTTTCATATTAATATGTTGTTCAATTTACATTTTCCTAAAATATTATTTGTTTGTCTACAACTTTAACTGTCTATAACTGTCATCCAAGACGTACCACAAAAAATAAAACTTAAAATAATTTGTTATACAGAGTGGTTTGTTATAATTATTTTGAAAGGGCTAGATTATTTAAGACCAGACATTAGATTTACAATATATGTATACTACCACCATAAATATTTTAAAAACATTTTTAATCACATTTTTCCAATATGTAAATTTTTAATTTTATTATTTTTAAAGTATTGCTAGTAGTCTAATATTTTAAAAAGATAAATGTTAATTTAGTTTTATTATGTCATGTATTAAAAAATAGAATCAAATTACTGCAAGTTAAATATTCTAATAATACGTACCCAATTATTTGCTTATTCGCCGCCACTGTAATCACTCATTAATTGTGATGTATTTTCAAAATATTATTGTGTAAATCTAGAAATTGTTTCTTATTTGGCGTGAGCTCTCTCTAAAAATACTTTGATACATACCAATATTAATTTTTATCAAGTAAAAAAGTATAATTTTTCTACGTCTTAGTGTTTTCGTTTATTGAGAATGAAAGTACATCTAATGAAAGCTATTATTATATCTTGCATAATGTAAGATCAAGTGAAGTGTAACCAGCTTGCGAAATAATCAATTATTAGAAATTTTTAATTTAAATGTCACATAATGGGAATTGAAATTAATTTTCAAATGTCTATTTAGTGTTTTTTTTTTCATGAAAAACTAAATATTAATATAGTTAGAAGTACAGTCATAATTATAACTTATTAAAATATATTAAAAATACATATATTAAAATAGAGCTGTACTACTTGGATACTACTTTCATTGCTCTCTGTAAATTTAAATCCATTATTTACTAACGGTTTTTTGTTTATTATAATTATTTAATCATTGGTCGAAGTAAAACTGTAAAAAATATTACAATTCAGCGTTACCTGGACCGAGAGAAACCAGAAGAGATGGCTAAAAATTTACTGCTAAATAAGTCAAACGTTTCACGTATTATTAAAAAATTTAGAGAAGCTGGCCAAGTGGCAGCTGCTAAAAATTATCTGAGTTCGAAAAGCTGCGAAAAGAACATCGATAATGTCAAAAAGCAATCCAATCTTATCGTCAATTGAAATTAAAGCCAACCTGGTGAAAATGAGACTTGCTGAAATTAATTCAAGGACTATGAAAAGATGGTTTAGTAGTTTTTATAAGAAAAACACTGGTTTTTACTAAAAATGTGAAAGTCCACTTGCTGACTTCCATATATTGAAGAAATGATGCTCTTAATGTTTCAACATGAAAACGAACCCAAACACAAAATTGTAATTTTAAATGTAAATAGCAATTTTTAGAAAATTTTGATACAGTATGTGTTTATAAGTTTATACATACGGCAGAGTTTAGAGATTATAATTTTTGTTACAAAAAGTTCAATATAATATTCAATTAATTTCTGAATGAAATGTATATTCAAATTTCCAACTTAATATTGAAATACTTTTATGTCAGATTAATTTTAATTGTTGAATTAATTTTAATATTTAATTTTGATTTAAAAAATAAATATAATGTTTATACAATATTTTATTTTTATTTGTCTAGTAAAAAGTAACCTGTCATAAAAAGGGATACTTAAAAATTATAATGAAGTATTCCATATACAATAACAATTTTTTGATTTGATTTAGATTCCTGTCATTAAAAGAAATCATATCATATCATATCAAGTGGGGAATGTGAATCCAAACTTCTATGTTAAACAACGTTGATTAACTGATTAATTAATTTTAATATTTATTTTTGATTTAAAAAATAAATATAACATATCATCATTTTATATAAATTAACATAAATGAACACAAAATATTCCGATACTCCTAAGTTAGATAAGGATAGATATTAATTGATTAGCTAATTTCAAATTTAATTTTATTGTAAATAAATAAATATGACCTTAACAAAAAATGTGAAACATGTTTATAAAACTGTTCCTTAAATATAGAATGAAAATGCAATTATTATAAGACTATTTTGTACAGGAATGTTTTTGTGTAAGGGAAACTGGGAATAAAACAATCAATATTTTATACAATATTTTATTTGTCTAGTAAAAAGTAAACTATTATAAAAAGGGAGAATTAAAAATTATTATCGAAGCATCTCTAATATACAATAAACATTTTTTTGTTCATATTGAACATCACATTAGCGCCATAGGCCAGCTATGGCAAATATATTAATATATTACACCTAGAGCATATAAGTATATATAATCTCTTTATAAATATGACCTGTATGCAAGATTGACTCCAAAGTACCCCATTATTGTCTTTTTTCGTTTTAATTGACTTATTATTGTCATTACCACATAGTTACGTTTGTAAAGAAGAGGAAGCATTTATATGAATACAAATATTATGAGCATAAGAATTTTGACATGAATATGCCCTGAGGTATTTCCCACAACCATTCTTCATTTAGTCTAGATATGAGAAATTTAGCCAGTTTCATAAGTTGAATATATAAACTGAGCATAATTAATGATATAATAATATTAGTATTCTTATCATTTTATCACATCGTATTGTGTAATACAATTTGTATTGTCTGTATGTTATTAATGTGATTTATTTTAGCATAATTATTGTCTCTTTTTAAAGTTGCTAAAATATTTGTAAATCAAATATCTTTGGTTGGGTCATTTTTATCAAGGTTTTACTCTCACACTTTACGAGATCGTAAAGTTTTGAGCAGTTTTGCATACAGGCCGCTTACATGTGAATTAGAGTCAATAAAGCTCGCTGACACAGTGATCAGCAAAGTACACACTGTAATAAATATTGTCTCGGATATAGGCTATTTGAATTGAGCTTAATAAAATTTTCGCGGCGAAGGAATTCTGAGAAATCGCTCCCGATTATTAACGATTAACGTTTCCAGAGCAATTAACCATTTAATTAAGTCATTTAAGATTTTGATTACAATCAGACGGTGCCCATTATATCTAATTTCCGGTCTAACGTTTTAATTGAGAAAAACAACCGAAAGTTCGAAAAGTTATTTAATTCCGCGTCCATTCTGGGGTTTTATGAATTTTCATGAGATAATTAATTCTAAAAATAGATTCATTGGATCTCAAACAAAACTTTATGGCATGGTATAAACTGAAGATAAAACTTTTTTCAGTAATTGCACGATTGTGTTTGCAGTTTTTATTCGCCATCGTTCAGCCAAACGTCCTCAGCTATTCATATCTGTTTAAAATTCGTGTAATTTATCTTTATACTCTTTCAGTTTTCAAATCCCTCGGTTAATATTCACTCCATTAAGTTTTGTTTACTCCAACCGCTCTAAAGTACAGAAATTCTTTTGGGGGAACGTGATAACTGGAAATATTTCTCACTTTATGAACAAGAATTTAAGATGGAACATTTAGATTTCACGGCAAATTAATGCAGTGCCCGCTTTTGTGGTCGAGTTTTATAACAAGAATTTACGCAATTGTACTTTATGGCGAATTGTTTACGGGGTGACAGACGAATGTTGAATATTCCGGGAAATGTTTGTACGTGTTTCGATGTCGCTTTCATATATTGTCACAGTACCAACAGTTTATTGTAAGCGTCACTAAATAATGTTCGTAAACCGTTGATTTCTCACAATTCAATCGCCGAGAAAGCGTAGGATTGACATCGGACAATGCAGTTCTAATATCTAGTTAGGTACATTAAGTGATTATCAATGGCTAAAGCTTCTAAATAGCACCTAAACGTCAGAAACATAGTATTTTTTCTGTAATAAGTTCACTCTAAATTTTCATAGTAATCTAAATATTGTCGCGTTATTAGTGGTATTGTCAAAATGGACCACGTTCTCCTAATTTTATATCATAAGTTTATTTTCAAAATGTTTTTAATATTTTCTACTAACATTAGTTTTGAATAAATTCAGACTGAATTATGTGCAATAGAAACCGATGACAATTTATGATTTAAAGCTTTTGTCATGGCACATTTAATCAGATAGAGTTTTGTGAGTAACATTTTTTGTATTCAAATTATACACACTATCACAACAGAACAATAATCAATAGTCTATCTTTTCAGCCATTACGGTATTAGAAATAAGTCTGTCATTATAGGAAAATTAATGCTGTTGTGAAAAGTTTGATTAATTGTCCCGATAAAATTCAAAATTGTTTCACATACACAATTGCACATAAGTCAGTCTATATGACAATAGTTTAATGGCTGTTTCCTAATGTACGTCTAAAACTTTAACAAACACTTCTAATAAAATATATTAAAAATTGGTAATGTGATTGTTTCGCGAAATGTTCTCTTTGATATATACTATAATTTTGTATCAGACATGATATGCAGAACTAGATCAAGTACTTTGCAATGTGCTCAAAAAATACTAAAATTTAAATACATATACGCAAGTCTTGTCCAGTTCAGATGATATGCCCATTAAAAATAAATATTTCTTAGTTCGTATATTATTGTCGATACGAAAGAGATTTCGTTTTCATATAGTTTTGGAAGACTAGTCAAAATCAAGCAATACTAAAGTTTAGGTTTGTTAAATAGGATTTAAAGTTTAATCAATATTCCATCGACATTGTACTGAACGTTAAATCCTATTACTTATAAGTAGTTAATGTTAGGGACTGATTTTCACAATAGGCCATTGTACAAAAACCAAACTATAATTTAGTATCACATTTAATATTAATGTGCCGAATCAATTCGATTCAAAATGTAAAAGTTCTGGTTTTGATATCACATACTCTATTTTCTTTTACATTTTCAATCGATCGGTGTTGAATTTCGAAAAGATTACTTAGGCGTTCCAAGGATAAACGATTGATTCATAAAATCAATTAATCACTTTTTGTGGAATTATTTAGACGGTGGAATGCTATCAATCAGGTACAAAATCATTTGTTTCGTCCGCAATAAAAATATAAGTAAAACTAATAAACAGCCCTATCGTTTATTCCCAGAATGCTCCCAATAAACCACAAACTCTTCCTAAATCTTCTGCCATATTATGGTGCGGCTACAACGAAGGTTAACAATACCTTTCGACCACACTTATAGAGACCATATGACTTGGTCTGTTGGCGTTACATCATCTAATCGCATCGATTTCCGTCAGGTCTCTGCCTTTGGTCTCCGGCACGCAGCAAACAACGAAGCAGAGGCCGCAGATGGAGATGAAGGCGTACAACCAAAATGCACCGTACAAGCCCAGCATTTCCTGGAAGTCCACGAACGTTTTAACCCCGATGAAGGCGCAGAGATAGCTGAAGCTCGTGGCCAGAGCCGTGCCAATGCCACGATGTTCCAGAGAGAAGAGTTCACTGACCAAGAGCCAGGATATCGGACTGATACCTAAGGAGAATGCAACGGTAAAGACCAAAACGCACAGTAGAGGTATCCAGTCTAGATTCGGAACTGTTTTCGGATGCGCATCTTCATAATAAGCGAACGAACCGAAGGAAGCTAATGCTAGAGTCATTAAGACACTTGAAGCGACTAAAAGGGGAAGTCTACCTGCACTGTCCACTAAAAGACCGGACAACAACGACGACAGTAATTGTACAACAGCAACAGCGACCGCGGCGCTGTGCGGATTCGTGCCTCCGAACGTTTCTTTGAACACGCTGACCACGTAAAAGTTAAAAGCGTTGACGCCGGAAAAGCGTTGGAAAAACATTAGCCCGCAGGCTATTAAAGCTGGTGTTCTCAGGGTCTCCAAGAATAGCTTGGGGTTTGCAGGAACAGTTCGAGTGAGCACGTGGGCTTGCAGAAGGCCCAGTTCTAATCGTAGATCGGCTGTGTCGCCTCGTAACCATCGCAAAGCTTGCTCGGCCTCTGTATCTTTACCGTTGAGTACCAGGAAACCGGGACTCTCTGGAATGCGCCACATGGCTAAACACATGGTGGCCGGTGCGAGGGAAATTAGGAATGCCAATTGTCTCCAATCGAGAAAGGCGCCGGCAGCGAAGGCTACAAGCATGCCAGCATGACCTGCAACCTTCAGTAGGGCACTAAGCCCTCCACGTATACTGGGGGCGGCTATCTCGCTGACGTAGACCTGGGCAGATAACTGCACGATTGCGACGAGGAATCCACTGAGAAAGGCTGCAAAACACATGACCTCCACACTTACTGCGAACACGGTGATTATCCAGCAAAGGGACAACGGAGCACCGGCTAGTATTAAGGTTCTCCGTCGTCCCCATCGAAGAGCTGCGCCACCAAAAGAGGCACCGAATAGGGCACCGAGCAGAGACAGACTAGCTAACCAAGAGGCTTCTTGACCGCTGACGGGGAACGCGTCAGCATCTCGTTGCTGCAGAGATGCGATAGCGGGGGAGCTGTAGCCTTTGCTGAGACCGGCTGCTAACGGTCCAAGGGACACTGCCAGGGAAGCGAGCACTTGACCAAGAATCTGTGGTCTTCCGGTCACGAACAGGTGACCGCCTGGTCCCGACACCTTAAAAATAAAAATATTATTTTAAAACAGACCTTGTCGGAAATGTATGAATGTAGTTGTAACATGTGAATGGTGTTGACGCACAAACACAATAGTAAATAAATAATAAAAATATAAATATATCAATGAATTATGTGTATATATAAAATACTTGGCTAGAAGTACGGTAATATTTTATCAAAACAATTTGTTGCTATATTTCAAAGTAGTTAATTTAAAAACTAGTTATCTACGTTCGTAATTTTCGAAATAATACAAAGTTGCATAAACGTTTATCATATTCGAATAGGAGTTGCAACTAAATTTTCAAACTAGGTCAGTTATTTACAAAAACGATAAGCTATCTGACAATTTTGTCCAATTTGTATAGCTGAACGTATAAATGGGCATCCAGAAAAGTTATGTTAGAGGTTGTTAATTAACTTTGTTCAATTTATATGATAATGAGATATAATTTATTGATTAGTCAAAACTCTGTTAATTGTAACTTCAAATTTGTTTATCGTAATATTGATGGCGGATCGTTTAAGATTGGTCGATTGAGCGAGGCTAAAGATTTTCCTCGCCATATAACGTAATGAACTGGCGTGAAAAGCAGACATTTGGGGGAAATGGTGCGAATAACCCAATGACGTGTATTCATTTAAACTTCTAAATAGCTGTTACCATTTGTCTATTGTTTCCCAAGTTTTACTAAAATAATTTATTTGATGAATCCGATTTAAATAGAATGTGGAAATGGGAAATTCTTTACACATTCAAAGGCGTGGGAAGCGACATTTTTGCCTAAATTATTTTTCAGGCTGTTAAACATTGTGGTACCTATCAAATTTTATTCTGTAACCTTCCGATTAAAATCATCACACATTTTTTAAAGTTCATTAGAGAGGTATCGAAATTTTCTTTTTTATATTTAGTGCTATTTGTATGTGTTGAACACGAAAATCATATTGTTTATTTTTTTTATTCGGGCCATTAAAAATAATTGAGTTACAGCTATTGAAAGTTCAATTTTTTGCAATTTTTTACTATTTTTGAGTAATTTTTTAGCAATAATTAATTCCAGTGTTCCAAACATACTTTTAATTATTAGTTTTTGTCCTTTTAAGACCAAGGAAAAAAATTAAAATGTTATGATGATATTTCTATACGGTTCGTCCATCTGATTCGTGTGAAGAGCTTTAGCTTAAACTTTTACGTTTTCTATTGGGTAGATCTTCTCGTATAAGAAATAGTTCACCATGACTTACTCTTGCCTGCAGCTTTGATATCTTCTTTTTATTTTAGTGGTTATCAAAATTATGGAATAAATTTTAAGTTAATTTTCTTTTCATGAGACTTATTTGTATATTTTATATTATTGAATAGAAACAACTATATGTATATAGTTAGGATAATAATAATTTTCCATTAAAATACCTTTAAATAAAAATATTATCATGAGAATAATATATAGACGAAATAAATTTGGAAATAGGAAATTTATTTAATATCTGGTAGCATAACCAGACTCAACATCGAGTCGACAAGACTGCGACGTACTAACACAGGAATGTTGGCCAATTTTTTTTGTATAACTGCTACAAATATTCCTCATTGATGTTTTTTTTGTCGGATATTTAATTCCAGATGCTGCCATAGATGTACGATTGAATTTAAGTTTCAACTCTGTGAGAGCGGGGAAAACAACCACCATCTGATCCAAAGACCACTTTTTTACAAGCTTGATTGTGTGTTTTGGATCATTATCTTGTTGAAACTTCCAAACTACAGGCAATTCATCAATTCGTATTATGGAACCAGTCCCAGATACTGAAAAACATCACTATTCCATGATGTTTTCACCACCATATTTAACTGTTGGTTTTTAGTTTGCTTACATTTTATTTTTCTATAGCACTAAAACTCATTTCTTGTAAACTTAAATAATTTAATATATTGACCATTTTCTAAACATCAGATGAATTACGACATCCTAAAGCATTATTACGGATTTCCAGTAAAATTATTCCATATTTTTGACCTATGGTATGTTAAAGGTTAAAGGTTACCTCGTTAATTACTTTGACCATTTAAATTTTCTAAGGCGAAAATCAAATGACTGAGGGGAGAATAAATCTTAATTGTCTTATTTGAACTTTCAAGTCGAATTGAGATGAAAACCATTTTGAAGTATCCACTTTAACTGAACTTTTTGATCATTTAATTTTGAGGAAGCAGATCAATATACCACTCATACAATTAAAATTACAAGGAATTTCAATTAGAATTTCATGAATAAAAATATCGAAATTTAGCTGCAAATTTATACACTACTCGCAATATTTACATTTTTTGGTCTGATCTTAGTCTGCTACGGTCTGAAATGATTGTAATTGAATAAGGTATAGGTTGAAAATGTAAATCTATGAACATTGAAATGACTGTAACACAGTTAGTTTCCTTCCGATCAAAACAAATTTGGGATCGATACATAATTTACTCCACATTCTAATCAAATATTACTTACATCAATGGAACGGACACGCTGGTAATTTTTGACGTAGCATTAAATAAAATGATACACTGAAAAATACTATCTAGGTGAACTCTCCAAATGAAAAAAAATTAATATGCCTTTCATGTTCAGCGCACCCGTATTATCATAAAACAATGTAGGGAAGAATCTCTATATTTCAAAAGTTACTTTACCAGTCTCCCGCTTTTGTATATAAAAGACGTACTGTGAATAGAGAAAATTATTTTTTTGAAAAATTAATATTGTCTTCGGATCTTTATAACTTTCAACAAACTGGAAAACAAAAACTACGGCCCGGTTATTACAAAGAATTTAGATATTGATTTTAAAATTCTTGAATGTACTATATTAAAAAAAGAAAACAAAAGATGAGAACGCTGTGTTATTACAACAAATTAGATATTTACAATATAAGAATTGTAAAACAAGGTTATCATATATACTCTGATAATTAAAATTAATCATCATTTTAAATTAACATTGAAGGACGATATCAAATGACGACTAATTTTAATAATGTAAAAATTGCATAATTTAGCCACAGGAATTTTTAAGGTAATTATAATTTTATATTAATAGTAGTACACTATTGAATTTTGGAGAAAAAAAATTGAGATCTATTATGAATTTTCTAGTGTGTAATTTTTTATCAAATTAAGAAGCAAAATGTTGAAGAAACAATTCGTGGATTTAATAATTAGTGATGTCTAATTATTAATAATTAAAGCATAACACCGACACATAATATTTTTACTGCATACCATAAATTCACAGTAGGTATTGATTTTAGAATGTCGAGTTTAGTGATACTACATAGTCATACTACATGCATTAAAAAGTATATAACAACTTTTGGTCGCTCTATACGAAACAGCTTAAGGCATAATTACAAACAATACGGTGCAGCATTACGTATACGTATGTCGCATAGTAAATCTTGTTAATGATCTAGGTCAGATTGCTGAAAAAGAACAAACGGTCATGTAACCTGGTCCATTTTGCAACCTAACTATAAACTGTAACATTACTATAACCTGCTAAAAGTGGGGGGCGTAACCTACCACAATTTTTCTATAACAATCCGCCAATTAATCTCGGTAAAACAAGAGAGACAACAAACAAGGATGTGTTGTGACGGTCACACCGTGACCTTAGAGGCGTCGATCCGCGTGAAAGTGAACCCGTTGTGTCGGGGACAACGCACTTCTTTTCCCATCTACTGGCCGACGTTTCCTTAAACACTTACCGTGTGGGTGTAAAAGTCCCGGGTCATGGTTGCGTCTCTGCACGTGACTACGTGCTACATGACGCGATGCCGAGCACACCTCCCGCCGTCGTCCTGTTCAGGAACGTTGCCGTTGATCGGTGACGGTTGTGGTACGCGGCGGCACAAAACGTCCGGCGTTCATGTCCGCCCGTTCGGCCGATTTCAGCAGCACTGCGACCGTGTCTGGGACGCGTCCGGACGCCGAGTCGGTTTCAGCTGCGGGCGACCGGCTAGGCGCAGGACCGGAGAAGCAGACGGCCCTTGTGTTGGAGAGGTCGTTTGCAGGAGACGGTCGGCCGTGTCGCGACGTTGCGTCTGTTCGGGACTTGGACGGGCGTCAATCAATTTTCGCATTACGAATATTTGGGTGCGTTTATGGTTATGCGATATTGCTGCGATAATATGGCCGCCGGTTGGGGTTGGAAGTAGTAAGGGACCTGCAGGTAACAAGGCCCGTCGCGTAATAAGGCCTAACTAACGAAAATTGTATTTAAAATGGGAACCCCAGCTCAAAACCACACTCGCAAATGCCTAAAACATATATTTTACTGCCCTTTTGTGGATGCGCATTATTCTACTCTTTGCCGCTCCTTTCGTACTAAACAACAAATAATAAAATTCTATCTTAAAATGGATCCACTTTAATTGTTCTCCATTTTATATACAGTATGGGATAAAATTAAATATTAAACAATATATACGATTGAAAGTCATTAGAGACAACAGTGACCTCCTCACCTCCTCAAAATTGGTTGGTCAGCTAGAAAAGGCTACATAAGCTCCTATCGTTCCAGTTACGGTAAGGAGACGCTCAGCAAATGCAGGTTTTCGTTTACGAAGATCATTGCAATCATTTGATCAATGACCATAAGCAAAAACGTTTAGAATGAGTAAGGTGCATTGTTCACTGGACGGAAGAATGGATATCTGTACTTTTCACAGATGAAAGTGGATTTAGTCAGTACAATGATGATCATCGAGTTCGTGTCGGGACTAGAGGCGGTGTTCCACGAAATCGTCGAAGAAGTTCTATTGTGGGATGGGGAAGAATATGCTATAAGAGCCGCTCGATATTAAGACTTTCCCTTCCACCAGTGTTAACTGACCTGAGTAATTATGTTACTCTACATATTTTATACAAATAAGTTATCAAGGTCTACCAATATTATATTTAAGTCTTTTTCTCAATCAAAATTTACTTTTTTGTGGTATATTAGCATCAACATTACGAAGGTAGAAAGTATCTACCTTGATTGACTGAAGTTTTAAGTTGCAAGGCCCTATATTAATTATTATTTATTTAACAACCAAGGTTCTCGGAGAATTTTATAAAACTTTGACTACCGTTATCTGTGTCTCCACTCTGCGGGAGTGTACTCCTTCGTTTACAACAACAAAAAATTGGGCGACAGTGTTTAAGAAGTTTGCTGCGTTTGCTCACAATTGAATTAAAACAGATTCGTGAGGATGATTCAATGGAGTGGGTGGAATATTGATGTACCATTTCACAACTAAGACGAAACAACAAAAAAACAATGGACTAAAATCTAGGATCCGCCTCCAAAGAAGGTGAAAAAAGTTCGGTTTGCTGGAACAATGATGTTATCAGTTTCTGGGATAGTTAAGGCATAATTTTCAGTGATTATCTTCAAAGAGGAAATGTGATGCATCAGTATTATGTGAATTGCTTCTTCATGTACTCCATACGCCAGATTTAATCCCGTCGGATTATTTTAAATTTCAATAATTAGAAGAAACGCGATTATTTACATCCTACTTCACAAAATTTACGATTGAAAAAAGTAGTATCACCACGTGGTATAATATTACAAAACATATGTTGTCAAAGGAAAATCCAAAATAAAGTATTGAGATGTCTAAAAGTTGAAGTATTAGATAAAATGTTTTCTAATTTATTTATTTTTATGAAGTAGTTTATGTAAGAAGTGTATTATTTAAAATAAATAAGTTAGAATAGTCCCGTTAGATCTTTGCATCTACATCATCAGCGTATGACCATATCAAAGACAAACGTATATAAAATTAGATAACAGATTAGTAATTAAACAATGATAGAGATAGTGACTTATTTATTTTTAAGTTGCAAGGTACGTCGTGCATCATAAACTAATATCTATTAAACAAAGATAGCAATATCCGCCAGCCAACTATGGATGTTTATGGTCGTCAATCACAAACGAAATAGTAGGCTGTTTATTTAATCAACAAATTCACCATAGAAATAAGAAACATTCGAACTTAATACAGTTCGATGCATCAGTCTAGCAGATCATTCAGTTCGAACTCCACAAATGTGGAATGAACCTCAAGTTATCCAGTCCGTCCATCATATATCCATCAAGATGAAGCCAATTTAGTAAACGAGACATTGTATCATATCAACCGGTATATGAAATTAAAGGAAGCCATCGGACATCATGCTGCAGACTCAGGTTAGAGCATTCAAATTAATTTTATTCAACGTCGTATATTAATTACTAAAGTAAACTTAAATTATTTCAATCTTATAATTAGATAATTAAGAATTATATTATATTATATTTAATATTATATATTTAAGAATACTTTAGTAATTGATATAATATGATTTTTAATTATTAATTTAATAATTAAAAATATTTTATAGAATTTCAAATATTTCATAAAGAATTTAATGAACAACCTAAAATAAGTCACGTGTGATTATTATAAGACAAATTTATCAAAATGCAAATTACAGATAGCCTCTGAAGTTTCTAATTATTAAACAAATATAGCATGATCCATCGTGAGTACTATAGTTAGTTACATTAGAAAATCACAAATGAATAATTAGGCTGTTTGGTAAAGCAATATAGAAACAAGAAACATTCCTATATAAGTCAGTTTGCTGCATCAGTCTGTTTCAGTTTGTAGATCCATCCAATTCGAATTCCACAGACTTTATTATTCGAAGTTATTAATTACGATAGTATTTTTAAACAGATTTTAGTCAGATTAATAATTAAAAATCATAACATATTTTATCTCAATTTAAACATTCCATAAAAAATTTAATAACTTAAAATAAGTTTCGGTAGCCCAGTTAGTTTTTCCTCCACATCAACGTGTGATAATTTCAAAAACCATTTTATCAAAAGGCAAAATACCGATTAATAAATAAAGCTGTAGATAGTAGCTGATGTATTTTTAATAATTAGACATTGTTAGATAATCACAAATGAATAGTAGGCTGTTTGTGAAAACAATTAATTCACCATAGAAACTAAAAATATTTGTGTATAACACAAACAAATAAGTAGGCTGTTTATGCAAAAAACAAATTCTCCATAGAAACAAGAAACATTTCAATGTAATTCAGTTCGACGCATGAATCCGCATCAGTTCAGTAGATCATCCAGTTCGAATTCCACAGATGTGGATTGAAACACAAGTTAAATCAATCAGTCAATGATGTATCAAGTCAATTTCGAAAACGAGAAGTTGTTTCGTTGATGGGGATATGAAGACATCGAACGTGGTATTGGAGGTTCAGGTTAGAAATTATTCAAGTTTATTTAATTTTTTTATTCAACGTTATTAATTGCTATAGTATTTCTAAACAATATTATTATTGTATAGAAATACTTTAGCAATACTTTTAATCAGATTAATAATTAATATTTTATATATCTATATTTGTTCGGGTTTATAAATCTAAGTTTGTTGGAATTATTTCCTGACGTTTCGCTGGCACGAGTGACTATGAAAAATTAAATTAACAGCTTAAAATAAGTTTCGGTAGTCTCTCTGGATCTTTGCCCCACGTAATCTATGTATGATCATGACAAAGACAAATTTATCCAAATTCAGATTACAAGTTAATAATTAAACAAGACTATAGATAGTAACTGATGTCTTTAAGATCCCAAGTACATGTATCATAAACCACTAACTATTAAACAAAGATAGTAAAATCCATCGTGACTACCATAGATAATCACAAATGAATAGATTATTTTTGTAAACAACAAATTCCCATGGAAACAAGTAACATTTCAGTATAATACAAACGAATGAGTAGGCTGTTTATGTAAACAAATTCTCCATAGTAACAAGTAACATTTCAATGTTATTCAGTTCGATGCATCATTTCAGTAGATCATCCGGTCCGGAATGGACTGGTCGATTGAAACTGAAGTTATCAAGACAATTTAGAAAACGAAATTAATCATGCTGTTATATAAACATGGAATTAAACAAAAGCTGGCATCAGGCATGGTACTACAGACTCAGGTTAGAAATCATTCAAATTTATTTAATATGACTTAATATTTCTAAAATATTCTTGTAATTAGATTAAGATTAGAGATTAGTAGCCCCATATATTTAATTAGGTTTAGGAATTATTTATTTTATTTAACCATCATCCTCGTCAAAAACAAAGGATTATCAAAACACTAACCGAACGAGCCAAATGGATATGTGCCACACACCATCTCGCTGAAGAACAATAACACTTGGAAAAAACACTACAGGCCAACGGGTACAAACGCTCAGAAATAAGACGTACGATTTGTAAAGCTTTTCTCCCATATGTATTTAAAGTTACCAACATGGAAGATTCAATACAGACTAAGGTATGCCAAAGATAGGAGAGACTATCACAAACAGCTTCAGGGATACTTGCGAGAAAGTACACATCGGTACTACAAAACGTTCAATAGAGGGAATATCATTCAGGAACACAAACAAAACTGCAAACTAGGACAATCAGACAAGTCTGCTGCAGCTGAACATGTAATGTTAGATCGAAATCACAAGATAAAATTCCAAGATACACAATTGCTTGTCTCGACAACTGAAACAATACTGAAATGACTTCAACAGAAAAGCATTGGAGATTGATAAAATATGAACATCAGTACGTATGTAAACTTTACATACGTTTAGACAAGATTCGTAAACAGAAGGCCCGGCTACTATCATCCCAGACTGACATTCTTATGTCGCTGCAGAGACCCGAATATAATTCAAAGTTTTGTACGTGTTAAGAGAATTTTCAAGTCACTTCAGAGAGAATGGATTTACAACAGCATGGAAAAAGCTTTACTACGACATGCCATATATAACACTAGGAGATACTTACCTAAGACCGATGTAGGTCTTTTGGATAATCTACTCTAATTAAGCAGCAGCTTACACTCCACGGACTGGGTTAAAATAAACTATAACATATAGAAGTATAGGAAATGAGCTACAACGAAGAACCGAACAACAAAAAAGGAAATTCGAAAAAGTTAATTACAATGAGACGACCACAAAACCTCACCAACAATAGATACACATCCCTCAGTCATAACCATGACTGATTGTACTTTGACACCTCCCCAGGATGGATCCACCTTGTCGTGGTCCTGGGGTTCAGTACCGCTCCACAAACTAATGGCAACTAATGGTGGGGAGTTAACGGATCCAACACTGCAAGTCCAATCCATCCCCAGGAAGATCTCGGATCTTTCTCAGATTGGTCTTGCTCTTCCGAATCCAGTTGACAGGGGGTTGGCATCTTTGCCAGTCTTACGTCTTCTGGTTCAGCAAACCCGTATATGTAAATATACGTCCTATTTCGTCCATATATGATTTATCATATATAAGAGATTATGGTTATGATCTTCGGATCGGTGCCCGGAGAGGGGTTTTTAGACTTTCCCCTCTTTGAAAAACTTTGACACCTGAAGAAACCTCTGTACTTGCAAAAGGTGGAAACTTTGCCAATACTCCTCGTGACATACCAGTAGAGTATATAATTACCGACACTGAGGCTGCCATTAGAACTTTACCAGAAAATGTAGCCCAAGGAATCCGCATGGAAACCTGTAAAATCCTAATGAAAGCCAAGCCACCGACAAGCAATCTTGGAAGTATGGAGAGCCGAGCGATCAGAACTCAAACTTGGATAAAACTATCGTAGTTCTCCGAGCAGATAAAGAAAGTGTAACAGTTATAATGAAATCCGAGGATTACAAAAACAAGATGGAATAACTGATGGACCCGATGAACTATCGAGAACTGGCTAAAAATCCAACACAGGAAGCTAAGAAACACCAATCTCCTAATGAAGAAATCATTGATACCAGCGGACATCCAAAAATAATTAATCGAATCAGAGGCGATTCCATCTCGCTTATATGGTCTGGCCAAAATACATAAGGATAATGTACCACTCTGACCCATCGTTAGTAATCCTGTAGGTCACTAACATAATTTAGTATCTCCCAGATTGCTACAACCTTATGTTAGAAATACATTTTGTTGAGATATTGAAAGGATTACATCTTGATGTAGAAGATAGACTGTCAGTTTCGACGTAGTCACTTATCACTAAAGTTCCTGTGGATCTTTTCCGTATATGCCTTACTGAAAGCTATTTCATTTGGAACAACAAATTCTACGAACAGACTGAAGGATTCACAATGGACAGTCCTCTTAGTCCAGTGATCGAAAAGTTTGAACAAAAAGCGATTGAGGCCAAACATAAATCTTCTATTTGGTATCGTTACGTGGATGATACTTTCGTGATATGAAAACATGGACAAGAAAAACTAGATTAGTTTCTTCACCTAAATTCTCGACATTCACAATGGAACTAACCGAACGAGCCAAAAGGATATGTCACACACCACCTCGCTGAAGAACACTTGGAAAAAGCACTACAGGCCAACGGTTACAAACGCTCAGAAAAAAGACGTACAATGAGACCTCATACTAATAATGAAGATCTACCAAGTGAGCCCTCGATTGGTAAAGCTTTTCTCCCATATATATGTAAAGTTACCAATAGGATTGGAAAAATCTTATTAAAACATAACATCCATACTGTTATACCAACAAGGAAGAGTCAATACAGTCCTAGATCTGCCAAAAAATAAGAGATCATCAAACAACTTCTGGGATATGCTCTTCCGGGAAAGTATACATAAGTACTACAAAACGTTCAATAGTTACTAGGATTAAGGAACACAAACGAAACTGCAAACTAGGACAATCAGACAAGTCTGCTGTAGCAGAACATGCACTGTTAGATGGAAAACATAAGATAAAATTCCAAGATACACAATTGCTTGCTTCTACAACTGAATATCATAACGGAGTGATTAGGGAAGCAATTGAAATCCAGAAACACGGAAACAACTTCAACAGAAAAGAAGCATTGAAGCTTGATAAACGTGCTTAAAAACATCAAAATCGCTAAGCAGATAAGAACGGTAAACGAACAGAATGAAATTTCAAGAACATCATTTGTCTAAGTTGTCCTTTAGTTGCCAACTCAGACCTCTGAAGATGCTAGCCACTAGTGTTAGTGAAACGTCAGGAAATAATTACAATCAACGTCGACCTATAAGTCCGAACAACCTTTACATGATTTTGTAGGCCAATCAGAAGGAGCATAATGATAGAATTCACATTTTTAATAACATTTTAGTCAATTTAAAATTATTTTTGATATTCAATTTAAATATTTAAGTCTTAAGTCTTTTTATGAACACCAATTAAAACTAATTATTATCATAACAATTTTTCCACAGGCTGCAAGAAATACATTGTATTCCAGATTTAAACTTCAACGTGGTTGACTATGGTATAGTTGAGCAGCCAAATGCAGATGTGCCATCAGAGGAAATTGAAACACCAAACGAAGAAGTCATTGCTACTAACATTTATGAAATGGATGGAAAACTGCCAGAACTGGAGGATCCCCCTAGTTAAGGTTAGAAATGAAAATCAATATTTTAATATGGTAGCAAATATAAGGAAAACAATAATAATTCAAAATAACCTGGATGATTAATTATATTACTCACATGAAGTAAATAAAAATTGGTTGTAGAGGTCGCACTAATCCCATATATTTTTTCATATGCAACCCACAAACCCCTTTGTGTTTAGTTTAAATTATTATCTCTAACAAAATAACAATCAATTGAATGAATACCACTACATCTACAAGTCTAAATAATCTTCTGCAATACCACAAAGAGATAGGGAACCAGAAATGCATCACTCAAGAGATTCCGAGTTTCTTTTCAGTACTTATTTTCTGTAACATTTATACCTTAAACATAGTCTCTTTTGAATCTCCTTTAAATTCTCGAAACAAGCCTATTGTTTTTCCGGAGAGTTTTGGGGAGGCTTCCCATTTTAGTAAATTTTCACTAATTTATTCCTAGAATATTAGACCTAGTTTTACATTCAAGTACAACCTTCTTAACATTCTCTCAAAATGCCGTAGATTTCCCGTGTTGCTTTGGGAGATGGAAGTCAATATGGCACGTAATTCAATAACTGATATCTTGAAAAGCTTGACATAATTTCACATTATTGTCTAGTTCTGAATTTGACAAATTGGCTATCCTTTTCCAAAGTAGCACTGAAAATCTAAGGTATTTTAAGAGATTGTTAAGGAGGTTTAAGAAAGAATATTTTATAGCTGTGAATTTCGATAAATTAGAGAAATTTTCACAATGGGCTGTTTCCCCAAGGCCCTCCGGTATAACAATGGCATGTTTCGGGGGTTTAAGGAGATTCTAAAAAGACTAGTTTAAGTGTGAATATGAAACTATGACTAATCTTTTAAAAAAATAAATGAGTTACTTTAAGAAGTCAGGTGTTGCAGGAGGATATTAAAATGGTGGTGTAAAGGAAATATACCTATTTGAAAGGTAATAGTGACACTGTATTTTTTATAATTCATCTCGACTTCGGCATTTCCCACAATTAAATTTTAAAAGCTCTACCTTCTTATCCGTTAAATATTTTATAAAGGTTATCTGACAGCCCATTGTTATAGGCAATACATTTGGCAAAAAAATTAGTTAAAAAACTAATTTCACGGAAATTAAACGTGCATGTTCATATCTTAAACATAATCTCATTATCAACATTCTTTAAATTCTTGAAATAAGTCTATTGTTTTCCGGAAAGCTTTGGGGTGGTATCTTATTAAGTAAAATTTCACTAAATCATTTTCCGAAAACTAGACCTAGTTTAACTATTATATATATACATACAATCTTCGTGGAACCTTCTTAACATTCTCTTAAAATGTTGGTGATTTCACGAGGGGATTTGGAGAGTGGAAGCCATTGTGACACATTTTCAACAGTAATTTCTTGAAAACCTGACCCAATTTCACATCAGTATCCCGTTTTGAAGAATTATATTTTTGTCAATTTTTTAAACTGGCTACCACTTTCAAATTCCCACGTGAAATCTGGAGCATTTTAGGAGAATGTTAAGAAGGTTTATAAAAAAGACAATGCTTGAGGTCTTAATAAGAAATGTCATTTGATTTTTGATAAATTAGAGAAAATTTCTTTATGAGCTACTTCCCCAAGGCCCCCTGTGATATAACAAGGGCATATTTTGAGGGTTTAAAGGAGGTATTAAAATTTTTTGAAAAAATTATAAGTAATTGTGAAATTTTGCTGGCATCAAGTCTTTTCGGGATGTCAGTGTTGTCGCAGGAGGAAATTTAAAGGGTACTGTAAAGGAATATACCTATGTGAAATGTAATAGTGACACTGCATTTTTTATTAATTTACTTTATCATATAAAAGTGATGCAAGCGGAACGACTTCGGTATTTCCTATAATTAAATATTAAAAGGGTTGCCAAGTTCCCATTCGTATTAAAATTTTTTGAAAAAATTATAAGTAATTGTGAAATTTTGCTGGCATCAAGTCTTTTCGGGAAGTCAGTGGTGTTGCAGGAGGAAATTTAAAGGGTAGTGTAAAAGAATATACCTATGTGAAATATAATAGTGACACTGTATTTTTTATTAATTATATGAAAGCGATGCGAGTGAAACGGTATTTCCTATAATTAAATATTAAAAGGGCTGGTTTAAAGGAACACACTACTATGAAAGGTAATAGTGACGCTGTATGTATGTATGTATGTATATATTTATTAATCATCATACACATAAATGTATTTATCTCTAACAATCTAAACAATGTTGCAGAGTTCGGTAAATTTTTTTATAAAGAACAACTCAGACTGCTTCTTTGTTAGTCAGTCCAGTAGCATCTTCAGTCCTTAGACAGTCTTTTTTTTACCTCCTTTAAATTCCCGAAACAAGCCTATTGTTTTTCCGGACTGTCTTGGGGAAGCAGCCAAATTGATAAATTTTTACTAATTTATTTCTTGAAGACTGGATATAGTTTCACTTTCATATATACGAACCTTCTTAACATTTTCTCAAAATGCCGCAGATCTTCCGAAAACCTGAAATTTGCCAAATTGGCTACTCATTTCTAGGTCCCATGAGAAGTCGAGAGTATCTTGAGATTGAGATGAGTGACTATGCTTTAGGTATTAATGAAAAATTATATTTGGTTTTGGATGAATTAGAAGAAATTTTTGAATTGGCTATTTCCCCAAGGCCCTTCGGTATAACAATGGCATGTTTTGGGGGTTTAAGGAGGTACTAAAAAGACTACTTGTAACAGCCAATTAAAAACTTATACATACCTTTCAGGTATTTATCTTTTACTCTACTCATTTAAAATGTCCTTTTGATACAACTGACTTTCCGAAGGGGACGTTCTGGGGTATTCAATTTTTTACTGTGATAGAGCAATATGTAATATTTAGTAAAAAAAAATAAGGAAAAAGTTGAATGGGCTCTACACCATTAAGTTGCTACTCAGTGAAAATAGAATTTGATTCAAAACATGATCTTTTGCTAATTCATAGATTTCGCGATTCTCCTGGACACTTTTATTTTATAGAATATTTTTTTTTTATTGTGCGCAGCTCACGTTTATTTATGATTTAAAATTATTTTACTAAAAATACTTCAAACAATTGTTGGCTCCTCCTCGACTGAGATTAGTAACTACTCAATATCACAGACGTTTCAATGGCACAGTATATGGGAAATTTTCTATAATTTTAAATTAACATTAAATGGGCTGCCAAATTGTAAAATTAATTAGTTTCATTAATTCAGCCTTGGTTGCAGTTAAATTGAAATGGGATCTGTTGAACTGATCCGTTTTGAATTGTTTCACCACAAATATTCCTTAAATTTGCTACCTATATTAAAATTATCATTTCTAACATTAAATTTTCAAAATGTCTTGCATTACTGTTGTTGATTTAACAGATTAAGGAGTCATTACTACAAAATTTGTAAATTACAATTGTAGACAAGTTTACTGTAAAAATATTCGGGGAGGGTTTTTTTGGATTGAGGTTCATTAAGATGAATCAACGTTGCATAATACAATTTACAAAGTTTATTGATTAGTTCTGCTATTAACATTTATTAGAGTGAACACAGTCCTGTGGAACTGAGTTAACAAAAATTCTACAGAAAAGACTACATGAAGATGAGGTTTATATTCAACTAGTGAACAAAATAGACACTGTTTTCTCGAGGGATGTATATCTGCCGAACCAAGTAAGCAGAAGCACCTCTAAACAAAATTTTCAAACTTCCAAAAATAATTCGAAGAATTCTCAAGATACATGATACATACGTAATTTTCAGTAAAACGATCCAAATTAAGCCCCATCCTGTATAATTTTTGAATAGTACAGATGGTTTTGGGGCGGCAACTAGTCTCTTTTAAATTCTCGAAACAATACATGAGGCATAATGCAAATTTTCGTTTGTATGTAATGAGTAGTTCTTCAAACGAGCGATCAGATGTGTTGCAGAAATATGGTGATATAAATTTTCTAAATTTGTTGTATATTATACATGTTGTACAATCCTGCGGAACTGAGCGAAGAAATAGAATTATTGAAATATATATGATAGGAAGATGTTATACACCGAAATAGAGGGAACAGAACATAAATAGTTGTATATTTTTCTTGTGAGGGATTTATATCTGCAGAGCCCAAGTAAGCAAAATCACAACATTTTTCAAACTAAAAGAAGTAACACAGGGGTACGTTACATTTTAACAAAGGGCATAATACACCAAATTTATTAATTACTCCTTGTACATTGCTGTATACATTCGAGATTGAAAACAATCCTGAGGAAGAGAAAGAAGAAATAACTACAGACGGACCCCAAACAAGAAGAAAATAAATAAATAGTTCAATAATATGAAGATGTGGTATATGCCGAAATAGTAAACGTAATAACCAAAGTAAGCAAGCGCACCTCTAAAGGCAACACAAACCCTCATGTTCCAAAAATAATTAGATGGCATGTCTTTCAGGTATACATCCGTTACACGCCGCTCTTTAAATGTTCTCCTGCAACACCACCGACTTTCCGAAGAGGGGGGTGTAAGGATGTATCAGCAAAGTAAAAGTGACACTGATTTGAGGAATATTATGTCATATCTCTTAAGGCATAATACAAATGAACGCAACATGAACGCTCACCAATTCCAAAATTTAAGGAAGTGTCTACATGGACAATGTTCTCCCATTATCTGAAGAAATTTTGTTCATAACTGCATTTCGCAGAGTTTGTAAATGGATCCAGTTTAGGTCCCACCCCCATATAGTTTTTACGTAAACATCTCCTTAATCATTAATTGACCACTAAAATGCCTCAGACATTTTGAAAATTTAAATTTTTGTTTTTTTTTTCTTCAGATACACACAAACTACTCTGGATCCTGGATTGAAATATCTCGGCTGCAGTCGGTTCGATCGAAGTTCCCTATAGAATTTATAATGAATGTCTGGCCTAGAAGTAAATAACAGAACTACGAAACTAACCTCACAGGTAAATTTTATAAATGCAATAATAGAAGTTTAATCTTGTATCTAAATGATTAATTTAGTTTAGTTTAACACATTTAATGTGTTCCTTGCAATTTTTTGTACAATTGCGTACTATTTGTAAAAGGAAGACACTGCTTCCGGTTTAACTCTAATATATTCAACAGTTTGGACATAATCCTATAATAAAAAATCTTGAATGAAGATAGGAAAGTATATAGAACTCATAATATAATATAATTCAATTAAATTTTCAAAAAATCTAACACGTAACTAATACTCACAATAATCCTACGAAACAAAATAATTTTGCAAATACATTTAAAGTTAATAAAGGAGAAATATTGTCACATAAATGTTGATGATGGGAATTTTATGAGTGGTTGTATGTAGCTGAGAGAAATATTATTTGACTCTAAAAGGTTTATCGTTAAATTAAATTAAATTGTAAGTAATGTCAAGACAACAAGCATATGTTTGTAGTTGTCTTGACCGATACAAAGTAAATAGAATATTATTTTGCAATTTTTAAATTATATTGTTATATTTCGTCCATTTCCTTTTGGTGAACGCAACTATAAATATCACGAATATTATTACGTGTCAATTAATTTTTGTAAGAGTTAATTTCTGATATTGTATATTTTTTTCCAGATACCAGAAACTGAGATTCTGAGGTGAACATTAAGAACTACATCAATTAAGAACTTCATCAAAAATTTGTCAAAAATAAGGTTTATATTTTAAGTTATACCATTCAATTATCCAATTCGGCATATTAGGAAATATTACGATCAAACTTTTAGACAAAAAAATCAAATTGTAATGGTCTATTTTAAACACAAAAGAGTTGAAAATGTTAAAAATTGGATCTATTTCTCTATAGAATTTGGTATAGGGAGATTTTGATGGTGCCGAATTTAAATACGTAATCAACTTAAAAAAAATGGTGTACTGAGAGTTCGTTTTTCGCTGCCATTTAGTTTTCCTTGTTCACAACACCTTTGAGAATTGACTTCTTTAATAATGTTGTTCATTTTTCTTTAAGTACTCGACAAAGATGTTGTGAACAAGGCAAACGAGATGGTTGTAATAAAACAAACATTCAGTATATTATTTTCTTTTGCTTGGTTACATATTTAAATTCGACACCATCAAAAATCCCTCTATACCACAAAGGTTCATGAAAATTATTTATAAAAATAATACACAAAATGTACTAAAGTAATACGTTTTGACCTCCTATACACTTTAAAAAATTGTGGTACGTGGTAAAGATTGCAATAATTGGTTTTTGAATTTCAAGAGGTGTCACGAAAGTTTCATGAAATTTGGTATAGGGGAGATTTTGATGGTGCCGAATTTAAATACGTAATCAACTTAAAAAAAATGGTGTACTGAGAGTTCGTTTTTCGCTGCCATTTAGTTTTCCTTGTTCACAACATCTTTGAGAATTGACTTCTTAAATAATGTAGTTCATTTTTCTTTAAGTACTCCACAAAGATGTTGTGAACAAGGCAAACGAAATGGTTGTAATAAAACAAACATTCAATATATTATTTTCTTTTGCTTGGTTACATATTTAAATTCGACACCATCAAAAATCCCTCTATACCACAAAGGTTCATGAAAATTATTTATAAAAATAATACACAAAATGTACTAAAGTAATACGTTTTGACCTCCTATACACTTTAAAAAATTGTGGTACGTGGTAAAGATTGCAATAATTGGTTTTTGAATTTCAAGAGGTGTCACGAAAGTTTCATGAAATTTGGTATAGGGGAGATTTTGATGGTGCCGAATTTAAATACGTAGTCAACTTAAAAAAAAAATGGTGTACTGAGAGTTCGTTTTTCGCTGCCATTTAGTTTTCCTTGTTCACAACACCTTTGAGAATTGACTTCTTAAATAATGTAGTTCATTTTTCTTTAAGTACTCCACAAAGATGTTGTGAACAAGGCAAACGAAATGGTTGTAATAAAACAAACATTCAATATATTATTTTCTTTTGCTTGGTTACATATTTAAATTCGACACCATCAAAAATCCCTCTATACCACAAAGGTTCATGAAAATTATTTATAAAAATAATACACAAAATGTACTAAAGTAATACGTTTTGACCTCCTATACACTTTAAAAAATTGTGGTACGTGGTAAAGATTGCAATAATTGGTTTTTGAATTTCAAGAGGTGTCACGAAAGTTTCATGAAATTTGGTATAGGGGAGATTTTGATGGTGCCGAATTTAAATACGTAATCAACTTAAAAAAAAATGGTGTACTGAGAGTTCGTTTTTCGCTGCCATTTAGTTTTCCTTGTTCACAACACCTTTGAGAATTGACTTCTTAAATAATGTAGTTCATTTTTCTTTAAGTACTCCACAAAGATGTTGTGAACAAGGCAAACGAAATGGTTGTAATAAAACAAACATTCAATATATTATTTTCTTTTGCTTGGTTACATATTTAAATTCGACACCATCAAAAATCCCTCTATACCACAAAGGTTCATGAAAATTATTTATAAAAATAATACACAAAATGTACTAAAGTAATACGTTTTGACCTCCTATACACTTTAAAAAATTGTGGTACGTGGTAAAGATTGCAATAATTGGTTTTTGAATTTCAAGAGGTGTCACGAAAGTTTCATGAAATTTGGTATAGGGGAGATTTTGATGGTGCCGAATTTAAATACGTAATCAACTTAAAAAAAAATGGTGTACTGAGAGTTCGTTTTTCGCTGCCATTTAGTTTTCCTTGTTCACAACACCTTTGAGAATTGACTTCTTAAATAATGTAGTTCATTTTTCTTTAAGTACTCCACAAAGATGTTGTGAACAAGGCAAACGAAATGGTTGTAATAAAACAAACATTCAATATATTATTTTCTTTTGCTTGGTTACATATTTAAATTCGACACCATCAAAAATCCCTCTATACCACAAAGGTTCATGAAAATTATTTATAAAAATAATACACAAAATGTACTAAAGTAATACGTTTTGACCTCCTATACACTTTAAAAAATTGTGGTACGTGGTAAAGATTGCAATAATTGGTTTTTGAATTTCAAGAGGTGTCACGAAAGTTTCATGAAATTTGGTATAGGGGAGATTTTGATGGTGCCGAATTTAAATACGTAATCAACTTAAAAAAAATGGTGTACTGAGAGTTCGTTTTTCGCTGCCATTTAGTTTTCCTTGTTCACAACATCTTTGAGAATTGACTTCTTAAATAATGTAGTTCATTTTTCTTTAAGTACTCCACAAAGATGTTGTGAACAAGGCAAACGAAATGGTTGTAATAAAACAAACATTCAATATATTATTTTCTTTTGCTTGGTTACATATTTAAATTCGACACCATCAAAAATCCCTCTATACCACAAAGGTTCATGAAAATTATTTATAAAAATAATACACAAAATGTACTAAAGTAATACGTTTTGACCTCCTATACACTTTAAAAAATTGTGGTACGTGGTAAAGATTGCAATAATTGGTTTTTGAATTTCAAGAGGTGTCACGAAAGTTTCATGAAATTTGGTATAGGGGAGATTTTGATGGTGCCGAATTTAAATACGTAGTCAACTTAAAAAAAAAATGGTGTACTGAGAGTTCGTTTTTCGCTGCCATTTAGTTTTCCTTGTTCACAACACCTTTGAGAATTGACTTCTTAAATAATGTAGTTCATTTTTCTTTAAGTACTCCACAAAGATGTTGTGAACAAGGCAAACGAAATGGTTGTAATAAAACAAACATTCAATATATTATTTTCTTTTGCTTGGTTACATATTTAAATTCGACACCATCAAAAATCCCTCTATACCACAAAGGTTCATGAAAATTATTTATAAAAATAATACACAAAATGTACTAAAGTAATACGTTTTGACCTCCTATACACTTTAAAAAATTGTGGTACGTGGTAAAGATTGCAATAATTGGTTTTTGAATTTCAAGAGGTGTCACGAAAGTTTCATGAAATTTGGTATAGGGGAGATTTTGATGGTGCCGAATTTAAATACGTAATCAACTTAAAAAAAAATGGTGTACTGAGAGTTCGTTTTTCGCTGCCATTTAGTTTTCCTTGTTCACAACACCTTTGAGAATTGACTTCTTAAATAATGTAGTTCATTTTTCTTTAAGTACTCCACAAAGATGTTGTGAACAAGGCAAACGAAATGGTTGTAATAAAACAAACATTCAATATATTATTTTCTTTTGCTTGGTTACATATTTAAATTCGACACCATCAAAAATCCCTCTATACCACAAAGGTTCATGAAAATTATTTATAAAAATAATACACAAAATGTACTAAAGTAATACGTTTTGACCTCCTATACACTTTAAAAAATTGTGGTACGTGGTAAAGATTGCAATAATTGGTTTTTGAATTTCAAGAGGTGTCACGAAAGTTTCATGAAATTTGGTATAGGGGAGATTTTGATGGTGCCGAATTTAAATACGTAATCAACTTAAAAAAAATGGTGTACTGAGAGTTCGTTTTTCGCTGCCATTTAGTTTTCCTTGTTCACAACATCTTTGAGAATTGACTTCTTAAATAATGTAGTTCATTTTTCTTTAAGTACTCCACAAAGATGTTGTGAACAAGGCAAACGAAATGGTTGTAATAAAACAAACATTCAATATATTATTTTCTTTTGCTTGGTTACATATTTAAATTCGACACCATCAAAAATCCCTCTATACCACAAAGGTTCATGAAAATTATTTATAAAAATAATACACAAAATGTACTAAAGTAATACGTTTTGACCTCCTATACACTTTAAAAAATTGTGGTACGTGGTAAAGATTGCAATAATTGGTTTTTGAATTTCAAGAGGTGTCACGAAAGTTTCATGAAATTTGGTATAGGGGAGATTTTGATGGTGCCGAATTTAAATACGTAGTCAACTTAAAAAAAAAATGGTGTACTGAGAGTTCGTTTTTCGCTGCCATTTAGTTTTCCTTGTTCACAACACCTTTGAGAATTGACTTCTTAAATAATGTAGTTCATTTTTCTTTAAGTACTCCACAAAGATGTTGTGAACAAGGCAAACGAAATGGTTGTAATAAAACAAACATTCAATATATTATTTTCTTTTGCTTGGTTACATATTTAAATTCGACACCATCAAAAATCCCTCTATACCACAAAGGTTCATGAAAATTATTTATAAAAATAATACACAAAATGTACTAAAGTAATACGTTTTGACCTCCTATACACTTTAAAAAATTGTGGTACGTGGTAAAGATTGCAATAATTGGTTTTTGAATTTCAAGAGGTGTCACGAAAGTTTCATGAAATTTGGTATAGGGGAGATTTTGATGGTGCCGAATTTAAATACGTAATCAACTTAAAAAAAAATGGTGTACTGAGAGTTCGTTTTTCGCTGCCATTTAGTTTTCCTTGTTCACAACACCTTTGAGAATTGACTTCTTAAATAATGTAGTTCATTTTTCTTTAAGTACTCCACAAAGATGTTGTGAACAAGGCAAACGAAATGGTTGTAATAAAACAAACATTCAATATATTATTTTCTTTTGCTTGGTTACATATTTAAATTCGACACCATCAAAAATCCCTCTATACCACAAAGGTTCATGAAAATTATTTATAAAAATAATACACAAAATGTACTAAAGTAATACGTTTTGACCTCCTATACACTTTAAAAAATTGTGGTACGTGGTAAAGATTGCAATAATTGGTTTTTGAATTTCAAGAGGTGTCACGAAAGTTTCATGAAATTTGGTATAGGGGAGATTTTGATGGTGCCGAATTTAAATACGTAATCAACTTAAAAAAAAATGGTGTACTGAGAGTTCGTTTTTCGCTGCCATTTAGTTTTCCTTGTTCACAACACCTTTGAGAATTGACTTCTTAAATAATGTAGTTCATTTTTCTTTAAGTACTCCACAAAGATGTTGTGAACAAGGCAAACGAAATGGTTGTAATAAAACAAACATTCAATATATTATTTTCTTTTGCTTGGTTACATATTTAAATTCGACACCATCAAAAATCCCTCTATACCACAAAGGTTCATGAAAATTATTTATAAAAATAATACACAAAATGTACTAAAGTAATACGTTTTGACCTCCTATACACTTTAAAAAATTGTGGTACGTGGTAAAGATTGCAATAATTGGTTTTTGAATTTCAAGAGGTGTCACGAAAGTTTCATGAAATTTGGTATAGGGGAGATTTTGATGGTGCCGAATTTAAATACGTAATCAACTTAAAAAAAATGGTGTACTGAGAGTTCGTTTTTCGCTGCCATTTAGTTTTCCTTGTTCACAACATCTTTGAGAATTGACTTCTTAAATAATGTAGTTCATTTTTCTTTAAGTACTCCACAAAGATGTTGTGAACAAGGCAAACGAAATGGTTGTAATAAAACAAACATTCAATATATTATTTTCTTTTGCTTGGTTACATATTTAAATTCGACACCATCAAAAATCCCTCTATACCACAAAGGTTCATGAAAATTATTTATAAAAATAATACACAAAATGTACTAAAGTAATACGTTTTGACCTCCTATACACTTTAAAAAATTGTGGTACGTGGTAAAGATTGCAATAATTGGTTTTTGAATTTCAAGAGGTGTCACGAAAGTTTCATGAAATTTGGTATAGGGGAGATTTTGATGGTGCCGAATTTAAATACGTAGTCAACTTAAAAAAAAAATGGTGTACTGAGAGTTCGTTTTTCGCTGCCATTTAGTTTTCCTTGTTCACAACACCTTTGAGAATTGACTTCTTAAATAATGTAGTTCATTTTTCTTTAAGTACTCCACAAAGATGTTGTGAACAAGGCAAACGAAATGGTTGTAATAAAACAAACATTCAATATATTATTTTCTTTTGCTTGGTTACATATTTAAATTCGACACCATCAAAAATCCCTCTATACCACAAAGGTTCATGAAAATTATTTATAAAAATAATACACAAAATGTACTAAAGTAATACGTTTTGACCTCCTATACACTTTAAAAAATTGTGGTACGTGGTAAAGATTGCAATAATTGGTTTTTGAATTTCAAGAGGTGTCACGAAAGTTTCATGAAATTTGGTATAGGGGAGATTTTGATGGTGCCGAATTTAAATACGTAGTCAACTTAAAAAAAAAATGGTGTACTGAGAGTTCGTTTTTCGCTGCCATTTAGTTTTCCTTGTTCACAACACCTTTGAGAATTGACTTCTTAAATAATGTAGTTCATTTTTCTTTAAGTACTCCACAAAGATGTTGTGAACAAGGCAAACGAAATGGTTGTAATAAAACAAACATTCAATATATTATTTTCTTTTGCTTGGTTACATATTTAAATTCGACACCATCAAAAATCCCTCTATACCACAAAGGTTCATGAAAATTATTTATAAAAATAATACACAAAATGTACTAAAGTAATACGTTTTGACCTCCTATACACTTTAAAAAATTGTGGTACGTGGTAAAGATTGCAATAATTGGTTTTTGAATTTCAAGAGGTGTCACGAAAGTTTCATGAAATTTGGTATAGGGGAGATTTTGATGGTGCCGAATTTAAATACGTAATCAACTTAAAAAAAAATGGTGTACTGAGAGTTCGTTTTTCGCTGCCATTTAGTTTTCCTTGTTCACAACACCTTTGAGAATTGACTTCTTAAATAATGTAGTTCATTTTTCTTTAAGTACTCCACAAAGATGTTGTGAACAAGGCAAACGAAATGGTTGTAATAAAACAAACATTCAATATATTATTTTCTTTTGCTTGGTTACATATTTAAATTCGACACCATCAAAAATCCCTCTATACCACAAAGGTTCATGAAAATTATTTATAAAAATAATACACAAAATGTACTAAAGTAATACGTTTTGACCTCCTATACACTTTAAAAAATTGTGGTACGTGGTAAAGATTGCAATAATTGGTTTTTGAATTTCAAGAGGTGTCACGAAAGTTTCATGAAATTTGGTATAGGGGAGATTTTGATGGTGCCGAATTTAAATACGTAATCAACTTAAAAAAAAATGGTGTACTGAGAGTTCGTTTTTCGCTGCCATTTAGTTTTCCTTGTTCACAACACCTTTGAGAATTGACTTCTTAAATAATGTAGTTCATTTTTCTTTAAGTACTCCACAAAGATGTTGTGAACAAGGCAAACGAAATGGTTGTAATAAAACAAACATTCAATATATTATTTTCTTTTGCTTGGTTACATATTTAAATTCGACACCATCAAAAATCCCTCTATACCACAAAGGTTCATGAAAATTATTTATAAAAATAATACACAAAATGTACTAAAGTAATACGTTTTGACCTCCTATACACTTTAAAAAATTGTGGTACGTGGTAAAGATTGCAATAATTGGTTTTTGAATTTCAAGAGGTGTCACGAAACTTTCATGAAATTTGGTATAGGGGAGATTTTGATGGTGCCGAATTTAAATACGTAATCAACTTAAAAAAAAATGGTGTACTGAGAGTTCGTTTTTCGCTGCCGTTTAGTTTTCCTTGTTCACAACACCTTTGAGAATTGACTTCTGAAATAATGTAGTTCATTTTTCTTTAAGTACTCCACAAAGATGTTGTGAACAAGGCAAACGAAATGGTTGTAATAAAACAAACATTCAATATATTATTTTCTTTTGCTTGGTTACATATTTAAATTCGACACCATCAAAAATCCCTCTATACCACAAAGGTTCATGAAAATTATTTATAAAAATAATACACAAAATGTACTAAAGTAATACGTTTTCACCTCCTATACATTTTAAAAAATTGTGGTACGTGGTAAAGATTGCAATTGTTGGTTTTGAATTTCAAGAAGTGTCACCAAATTTTCATGGAATTTGGTATAGTGTCCCAATAATACAACAAACATTCAATATAATTTTTTCATCATAAAATTTGCTCATTATATAGATTTTCGTTCTACATTATTTTACTGGTAAAATAAGAATTCAATATTTCTATATCTCAAAAATGTATTTTTAAATTTAGTTACATCGAATTATGCATATACAAAATTATATAAAATATACCCAATATATGGATCTAATTTATTGAATTCAGTAAATTTATAAAAACTGCAATAAAAATCCCTGAGGCCATTCTGTATGGATAAGTAAACATTTCTGATATACCAATAAAATAGACCAATACATTTTTAATATATAAATAATAGAATTTTACCTCGCATTCGCCATATTTGTATATATATATATATATATATATATATATATATATATATATATATACATATATATTTGTCATTTGTTGCTTATTCACAATGTTTATATATATACATGAAATGTAAATATACTAAATGCAAATTATGAAAATAAAACATGTGTTATAAAATGTATTTTTATTATCAATATATAATAAACAACAACAATCTCTTTTAAGAAACATGTCGATCACTGTTACGTCCTGTAGGATATATTATACTGGTAATAGAAAAGGTAAATGAAGGGAAATTAACAACCATTTATACTGTGATTTTTGTTGCCGTTTTTATTTTTAAATGTCTTAATTTTATTCTATACAATTTCATAATATTCTTTTATCAAAAGTGGAATCCTTAATAAAAGTATATTGTATTATGGTTAGATTTAAGTACTTGAACATACGGTACAAATATAGTACCGTATACTAAAGAAAACATCTCTGTAGAATACCTTTCACTTATAAAGTAGCCGGCACTAAACCCTGATTTGAACCTCAAAGGAAATCTCTGGAATGTGGTCGTTACATCCAGGAACATTTCATAATTGTGCAATGAAAACAATAAAACTTTGAACAAAAATGAAGTCGAAAAAATGATAATTAAATATTTAATTTGATTTCAATTTTGTTCAAGAATTAACAACCAATTTCTACAGTCTTTTCTCAAAACCATGGAGATAGACTTCGTGCTGTAGAATTGCTTCAGTTGATGTAAACACTGCATTTAATGCTGACCAATACGTACTTTAATAAGTACGTACAGTACGTATTTGGAGGCCTCCAAGTCAAAGAATAAATGCGCGTTATGTACAGGAAGTTAACGCATACCAAGGTGGGTACATAATGGTTTAGGGTGATATTTTACTAGGAGGTAGAACGGAACTCTACATCTGTGACCGGTCAAATTTATGCAAGAGACATTATCGATGGAATTTGGAACCAAATTTTCGATTTTTAGACGGCAACGCAGAGCTAGGGTTGTCCCCAACCACTTAGAAAATGCTCAATTGAGTGTCTGCCTTTGCCAGCCTTGTCGCCTGATCTGAATTTAACAGAACATGCTTGGGATTTACTTGGAAGATCATTAATTGCTCACCAGCATCGTGCTCATACTATCAGAGAATTAAGACAACTTCCTTCAGAATTACCTACATATGCCACGAAGGATTTAAGCTGTAATGCGAAGCAGAGGCGAAATTACCCGATATTAAAAAAATTGGGTATTTTTCCTTTTATGTGGGACCAAAATTTCTTATTTATTTTGTAAAATAAACTTTAAGTTGCTTTTGGTTTAATTTCTTAATATTTATTTCTTTTATTACAATTTTAATTTTTAATAATCATTTAGTTTTAAAATAAGGCATTATGCTTAACTTTTTTCGATCAGTTTAGTTTTTATACAACAGAGACATCATCTAATAAATAATTGTGGTTTGTTACGAATTAATTTAATGTTACATGACATTGAATTCCCTTACATAATGTATTCAAAACTTAATCCACCGTAATCAAAACCATTAGTACACCGAACATAAATATTTGCTCGGAGAAAACAAATCGGACGCTTCTCCCCTTCGTCCCGTAGAGCGTGCCGACGCCGTGCGCATTCCACAATCAGTTTCGGTACGGAACGATGCGTCGCGGCGTTACGGGCGTCGGTGGTCGGTGGT
The DNA here is from genome assembly GCF_024364675.1 of Aethina tumida. Taxonomy (NCBI): domain Eukaryota; kingdom Metazoa; phylum Arthropoda; class Insecta; order Coleoptera; family Nitidulidae; genus Aethina; species Aethina tumida. The sequence goes on along the minus strand of NC_065435.1, from coordinate 57,151,609 downwards.
CGGGGGTTGGAGCGGAGCAGAGCGGGCAAAAGGGTACAAACTTATCGACCCGCTCGCATACACACATGCACTCGAACCGATGCGAATTCCGCAGGGGATTAAAAAAAAACAGTGTCTAATAGACCGCTTCGGCAATTCCATTACAGTAACAAAATCAAGTGGGAGTCTAGCTAAGTTGGTTTTTCAAATTTAAATTGAAAATTACTATGGTCCCATCTTCGTTAGTAGTAGTTTGCTTTTTAATTAAAATATTTAACGTTTTAACGAATACCATCATGTAAAATAAAAACTGGATATATATTTCTTAGTTTAATTTATAAGGAATTTATACATTACGCACAATTTTCAATAATCTAACAATATTTTTATTCAATTATTTATTCAAATTAAATTTATGTTTTGCCTTTTGTGAGTAGAATATGACAAATTACATATCTATGGAATTATACATAGAATGATGTGAAAATTTTGTGAAATAAGAATATTATTGACATCTAAAATGTACGAAAATGTTGATACTTTTTTCTTAACGTTTGACTTTTTAACATTATAATAATTGGTAACACAAACATTTTAGCTAGTCCCTCTATATGTAAAAGGGTCAGTTTCACGAATTAGTCCAACAATAATCTCCTAGTATACTTTTCTTCCAAAATCCTTAATAATTTCTTTCAACTTTCATTAAATCTTCACTCAGGTTTTGTGGGAAAGAGTCCAAATGTAAATATAAAAAATGCATTTTGAGTACATCTGTACACTAATTTACAATATTTTTTTAATAATTTAGTAACAATTTGTCTGTAGATTTTGCTTTTTCTGTTTCCAAGAATACCATATACGATGATTTTGAAAGATTGACAGGCTGCAGATTCTTTCTCCAATACACAGTGAAAAATCATCATCATTCAATCTGAGGATCAACAAATATACTTTTTTAAATTTTAGGAAAAACTGCTAACAAATGTTTAAAAGCAACACTATCTTTACTCAGAGCCTTGACGGCGGACGCCATGTTTTTCAGGAGAATTCTCTGCATTTTGTGGCCACTATGTGACATAAAAAGAATTAGACCTGGTTTTTCTAGTTATTTTTTTTTAATTTGTATCGAAAATTCAATGAAAATATTAATATTGTAAAATGCAACCAAAGTTTCAGATTTCTTTTAGATCTTTTTTTTAATTTTCTCTAATTAATCAGACCATCCTATGGTTTAATAATCAAAATATTGTTTTAATTGTGTAAATTTTTAAAATTGTTACCATTTTACAGTCTTTCTATTTTTCTATGTTCAGCTGTTATTCTCTTAAGCTATTGGTTTATTCGAGTTTGATTTTCTAACTAGTGTGGAGACTGTTCTCAAATTAGTTTAGTTAGTCACTCCGTGTATGAAACTGTTTTGAAAAAATCAAATATTTCAAAACAAATGAAGATGAGAAAAAAGTAATAATATTTATAGGATCCATTTGAAAATACAGTGAAAATACTTAAAAAATATAAATAACATTTCAATTGTTACCAACATGTCAGGTGGATTCAGATAAGTCTTTCATTTGTCTATAATGCTCTAATTAATCTGCCTGCCCTATGTAACAACAATTTTAATAACCCAAATTTTATATTAAATATGTAAAATTTATTGAGTTCAATACTATCGGTAGGAAATATTCTAAATTGTTACTATTTTCCTGTGAGGAAAACAGACTTATTAGTATGCAATTTTAAATTAGTAGTTTTTGGCCAAGCTTCTGTGTTATTTAGAAACTGCCTTTTGTATACTATTTTGGAACTTATAGTTGACACTGAAATGAAACGGTATAATCATATAAATAACCTTCCGTCCATATTACAATATATACTCTATTCTATATTTGTATTCTACATTACTAAACGGATGTTACTATGACATAAAAGGGGAATTAAAATTTGGGCAGTATTGTATTCAGAGAAACGCATGGCATACTTTAGAAATAGGAGACTTAAGACAGTAATCACTGTATATTGAAAAGTACAATGTATATAATATATATTTCCAAGTTTTGGGCTGAACCTTATTCCAGGAATAACCGCTGAGATCTTATTTTCCAAGAAGATGGCATTATTTTGATAGTTTTATTTATGACATATATTTTTAACTACTATAATTCTCCAAATCCAAAATATGTTTTATTATATCAACAAAATTTTAATGTTTTAATTTTATAAGTTAAAGTTAGTTATTAATAAAAATATTAAATTATTATTAAAAATAGTATTGTTTAAATATTCATTTCTATTTCTAGCTGCGCAGTAGTCTTGATCCCTAAACAATTTTTAAATTATTTAAAAATCTTTTGTAACTCAAACTGGATTTTGATTAAAAAAGTAGTATAAAATTCGATCACATAGTCAGAAAATTACAACTAATCCACCAAAATGACTAAAAATTGTTCAGAATTAAACGTTCGAATGAGCCCAAAATGGCATTACCGAATTGTGACTGTTGACGAAAAATGTCGCTTTTAGTAAGATCCAGAAATCAACCGTCAGCACTGAGAGAAATCAGCCGGAAGACCCGAAATCCAAAAAAGTGTTGATTACTTCGATTTTACGATTATTTTCCACGATGTTGTAAAATACTAGTAATGGTCTCCGAATATTGATTTCGGTGCGACTATTGATCATTTCAGTGCTGATGAAACAACCACACTGTCACTGCAGACATAAATCTCGCTTTCAATTGACTAAATTAGATTAGAATGAGTCACAGGAGGGTCGTGCGATCAAAAAATGCCCCATTCATTTTATGTAGAACTTTCTAAAACAGTTTTATCGAAAATATTGTCGGATTTTCATAATTTTTCAAAAATCAATTTCCGAAATCAACCCGCCATTTTCATTGGATATAATTATAAACATCTAAAAAATCTTTATTATTCATTATGTGAAATTAATTTGTGTGGATGAGTTATTAACCAGTCACATTTTTAACCATACAATTATTAGTCAACGGATTATAAACTAAGATATGATAAGGAAAAACCAATTTTAATATTTATTTAGAAGTCAGTTTCGTAAAAAGATCATGAGACTGCGTGTTTCTGATAGGTTTGTACCGTCAGTAGCTTAATCAATTATCTCAAATAACATCTCTAGAGCATTGTCAGTTGGTTTTCAAACCTCATTCTGAGAGTTTATTGTGAGACAGTGAAAAGAAACTGACCATTGAAACAATTTCAAACAATTAAGATATACACTACATCAGAATAAAAAAACGTATTTTTTCGATTAAAATAATCATGAAAGCAACGAACAAAGGTGTTAGTTATTTTTATTGATGCGATACAATTTGCATTAGATATTGGAAGTCATGTGTATTTATAGCGACTTACCTTCAACAATATATCAAAGGCTATTCAATAACATATTTTTATAACAAGATATTTTATTAACTATTTTTTACATTATTTGATTATCAGACGCCACAAATTTTTAGTTATACCTCTATTTTAAGGATGATAAATTCAATTCAATGAAGAGCAATTTTGTCTTTTTCAACTGCCAATCAAAGGTTATTCAATAAAACATTTGTTATAACAAGATAATTTATTAACAAATTTTTACATTATTCTATTGTCGGACGTCACTTTATAAAATCCTAAAGCGGTGCCCAGGCCTATGCCTGCTAATACATCCCACCAGTGGTGCTTGTTGTCATATATTCTGGACAACGCGCAAGTAAGATGCCAGCAAATTAGAAAAGTAATTAAACTAAATTTTATCACAGTATGTTTGCTGGACATCACCTGCCGTATATAATGCTAAAACCAACGCAATTAATACACTCATTTGTTGTATTTTAAATTGTACTCACAATAAAATAAATGGCCGTAAACACCGACAGGGACGAGTGCCCGGAAGGAAACGATTTCGAGAGGTCCCTCAACGATCTTTGGCTCCATTCGTTGTTCGAACAAACGAAACTGTTGACATAGGCACCGGGCGTGCAGTTTTGGTTTTCGAACGGCCTGCAGTCCGTCAAAAAGTGCGGCCGCGGTTCACCGACGGTGATTTTCAAAATCTCCGTCATCACAAGCACGAACACGGCACCGGTGTTGAAGTCCGTCACTCTGGACCAAACCGACGAAAAATTCAGCTTCGCCTTGTTGTGCAGGTACTCGATGAAGGTGGCGAGGACGACGGAACCGACGACGGTGCCCCATATCAACACCTTCGGATGGACGGTGTCTTTGGTGAAGGTGCGCGATAACTTCTGGTCCTGGCAAAAGAAACCTTGTTTGTGGAACGGCGAGTACTCGGTCTGGAGGAGCAGCAGCAGCAGCAAATCTGGAACGATGATCGACAACGATTACGTTCCGATTGGTTAGGTTACATTAATTTGTTGATGATGCAATGCCGGTTAAATAACAACATAAACAAACTTACAAATAAAGTAACGGTGAATCATGGTGTGTTTGGTTTCTGATCTTTGTTATCACTAGAGAAACGTCTGCGCATAATTTCGTTTAAATCTGATAAACGCCGCTGTCACGCAACTATCAGGCGCTCATAAAAATATATGCGGTAACAGTAATTATTCTAAAACGATTCATGACAACCTGTATTCGCACAACGCGCTACGACACTGAACACGCTGACGGAATAGGTTCGTGTTATAAGTACCTGCACGGTTCGTCGAGTTTTTTAGGGGGACTGTGGTTTATCTGCTGCTGGCCTGCACCTTGGAACGTGATGGTGATGTCTGCAGATCAGACCATATCGGATGATTTGATCGAATCGATAGATTTTCACGCATAGATTCGCCGATTTTGTTTAAATAACCGAACAAACAAACATCGCGCAAGACTCGCAATAAACAAACAAATTAACGCACTGTGTCATCGTCGAATGTGTTTGTATGGATAAGATGTTAACGTCACAGATTATAATACCCGATGCCGTCATAGTAGCGTGATATAATCCCAAAAATAATTAATTTATTAATTTTATTTAGTTAATTAATTGGTGTATTCAAGTTTTTTCATCAAGTTACGTTGACAGTTTATTAAATATTTATTTAAATACATTTTTGTTTTCATATTTTGTTTTTATTGTCACTTATGGTTACGATAGTTACTTAATAAAACTTCAAATTCAAGATTGTTGATTTATCCTAGCTACTGTTTTTAGTAATGATTTTTTTTTTCGTAATAAATGTAATATTTTGCATAAATAACATACAAATAAATATGTTAAAAATAAAACCTTTTTCATTAAGTTAGGTTTAAGGGAGTCACGGTTTTATTTGTTGTACATAAATTAAAGATATTGAAATTAAAAATTTTTCTTTTAATTTACGTTAAATATTTATTTGAGAAATATTTCGTTTATATATTTTTTATATATTTATTATAAACTCTTCTTAATAAATGTAACATTTTGAGCTAGAATTGTTATTTTATATATTTAAAATACCGGGGTCACCGTTTATTTCATTAAATTTTCTTTTTTGAATAAATTTTTTAAATTATTGTTAACAATTTAGTAATTATTTTTTAAAACTATAAATTTACGATTGTTGCTTTTTATTAAGTTGTATATAATTATTTTTATATTATTATTTTGTTTTAAAACTTTTCTGTAGGGAACAGTTTTTTATTTAAATTTAATAGAGTTGTTCGAGAATTATTTAATAAAACTACAAATTCAAGATTAGTGATATGTCCCAGCTACTGTTTAATAAGGGACCTTTTCTTAATAAATATAATATTTAGGATCAAAATTTAATAAACAAGTTACGTTTATGGGGATTACCAACTTTTTTTTAAATTTAACTAAAATGTTGAAATTAAAAACTTTCCTATTAACTTACCTTGGCATTTTTTTTAAAAATTTATTTGATTTTTCACTTTAATACTTATTTTTTGTTTTTATTAAAACTTAGTAATTATTTATATACTACGAATTAAGAATTGTTGAGTCCTACCTGACTTTGATTAACCTCATCTTAACATCATTTTGGGCTAAAATTGTAATTTTAAATTTTAAATGCCTCTTTAAGAGGGTCACCATTTTATTTAAATTTAATAAAGGTGATGAATATAAAAACTTTTCTATTACGTTACATTGACAATTTATTACATATTTATTTGATATTTTTTTTATATTTATTTTTTATTATTTTAATTAACACTTCAGTAATTATTTACTACGAATTCAGAATTGACTAAACTTTTCTTAATAAATGTGACATTTTAAAGTAGAATTGTTATTCTTAATTTACCTTTAAAGGGGTCAGAATTTTATTTAAATTTATTAAAAATAATGAAATTAAAAAAAAATAGTCTTGATTAGATTTTCGTATTTAATAATATTTTTTATTTTTATTGGCACTTCTACAAATTCAAGATTATTATCCAATCAAGTAGCTTATTTCAATAAAAAATATTACGATTATTTAAAATAAAGTTTCACACACGTAATCGATAGTTTGTTCAGTTATCAACATTTCAAGCCTCGACAGAAAAAAATAGAGTAAAAAAATTGAGATATAAAGAATAATAAACTAGTTGTAAACTAGTATTATTAGGACAGATAACATAAGTATTATACAATTGTTACAACTTTGTAAAATTTTTGTGTACAAAACTGAGTTTCAAATTACATACATAACACGTTTTGTTTAATTTTCTAAAAAACGTGCTGCTAGTAATTGTTTAAATTTTACTCAAATAATGACTAAGCTATTTATCTAAATTATTGAGTCAGCATCTGTGAATATGTAATACTGTGAATAATTACTACTTCATTTTTAAACATCTATGTGCATCAAATATGTATGTATTATATATTTATATATCTAGTGTATCTATGAAAATTATTAACTGAATGATTGTTGTTGTTGTATTTTATATCGTATATTTTCCCACCGTGCGTCGAATGTGGAACAGGCGACAAGGTCATCACATGATTTTCGATCGTTCGTTTCCTACTGATTATAACCAGTGACAGCGCGTGTACACACAAATTTTGATGCTATCAATCAACTAGAAAAGTTACCCACAATTTTCGACGAACAACGTTAATTAAAAATTTAATTAGGTCGAACACCTATAATTAGTAACTTGTGAGGGCATTTTATTAATGTGCTGTTATAATTAAGGTTGTGCCTGATCGTATATTTAACCGATCCAGCCGGAACCGAATATCCGGTGCCCCTATCGGACCGGATTGTCGGAATTTTGGCTATATACGAACCTATGGTATTTTTTTAAATTTAATATTCATAATTTACGCAAAAATAGTCCAATTTAAAATAATGAAGGTGTAGTGAAACTGATAAGAGGCAATATTAATTTATTTCCTATGTATTTCCAACAATTGTTATATGGCGTTGGAGCTATGAAAGAAAGTATCATTGGTGAAATAAAAAAAAATGCTAGAAAGTAGCAGTTCTTAGTGAGAATGTGGATGAACAAGCATTACCTACCATGCTATCCAAGAAAAGAGCAAAAACAAATAAGTGTCTTATGCTGACCTTGTACCTACCACCTTTGATATCTGATTTTTCTCTGATTAATTATATATTAATAAGATTGAAATCCAGCTGAATAGTGGACTAGTTATACATCACAATCATTGGCTGCTATCCAAGAAAAGGGCAAAAACAATTAAGAGTGCTATGTTGACTTTGTACCACCTTTGACGTCTGAATCCTCTGAATAATTCTGAAGATTCAGATCCCCCTGAATAGTGGAGTGGTCATGCATCACAATCATTGACTGCTATCCAAGAAAAAAGTAAGAATAATAAGAGTACTGTGCTGACTTTGTATCACCTTTAACATCTGAATCCTCTCTAAATAATTCTGAAGATTCAATCCCAGCTGAATAATGGAGTAGTCATACATGACAATCATTGGCTGCTATCCAAGAAAAGGTCAGGAACAATTAAGAGTGCTATAGTGACTTTGTACCACCTTTGACGTCTGAATCCTCTCAGAATAATTCTAAAGATTCAGATCCAAGTAAATAATGGTGTCAATCATTAGTTGCTATTCAAGAAAAGAGTAAAAGTACTACTACTGTACTATTTTTGATATTTGAACCCCGTCTGAATAATTATGAAAATTCAGAACCAGTTGAATAATGGAGCTGCTATCCAAATAAGAGCAAGAACAAATAGAAATGTTACGCTGACATTGTAATACCTTTGGCATTTGATTTCTCTCTAAATAATTCTGAAGATTCAGATTCAACTGAATAGTGGGGTAATCACATCACAATCATTAGTTGCCATCCAAGAAAAGAGCAATAACAAATAAGAGTGCAATGCTGACTTTGAACTACGATTAGCATCTGAATCCTCTCTGAATAATTCAGAAGATTCAAAACCAATTGAATAGTGGGGTAGTCACGGTGAAACATCATCTAGCTAATTTAGTTCAGTAGTATTTATTTAGTCTAGCAGATAGTAGTTATTCCAAAATTAGTTGTTAACAATATAATTTAAATAAAATAAATTATTACTTAATTTGAATATATATCTATCTAATAAATTATAAAATTTTTCAAATTTTAATAGTTGGCCGGAATGGTTGAATTTTACCGCACCTTTATTATAGTCAAATACTTGAAAAAAAAAAAAACAGAAAAAATAAAACACAATCATAGATATAAAGTAAATATATTTACATTCTTACTTAATTAAATCTATTTACAACAATAAATAATCATTCGTAAGGAAGAACACACACTAACATACACTCACGCATCCATCACAAAAATACTGTGCGAGTTTTAAATCATATATTCCTAATTAAATAATAACACTGGTAGCGTCCTTGTTCTTAACGTCCAGTAGTGTCGTCGTGGATGTGGACATTTTCGGTTGAACTTCAACTTCCGCGTACAACTTCTTATTAAGATAGTAAACTGTGTAGATGGCGCCCATTGCGCCCAGAAGGGCTCCGGCGAAAACGTCCCACCAGTGATGTCTTCTATCGGTGATCCTCGTCAGTGAACAAACGATACCCCACGTGAGGCAGAGGGACACCAAAAGGGGTTTCAACAAACCACCAGTCTTCTTTGTAGGAATACGGCTCTGAACTATGTACTGAAATAAAATATAAACGTAACCGTTAAATTTATTCGCTTCAAGTTTAGTGAGATGAAGAGTACTTACAGCGGCGAAAACTGCTGCGAACACAGAGCAGGAAGAATGACCGGATGGGAAGCTTCTAGAGGTATCCGAGATGAAGTAACTGCTGAAAGGACTGTTGGTACTGCACGTGTAGTCCTGGATGAACTCGCCACTCTTACAGTCGATGTTTCTCTCAGGATTGCAGACGGCGAAGAAGTGCGGTCGGTGCTCGCCGACCACTATTTTCATTATTTCCGTGATGAGCAGCACGAAGCAGCAGCCGACCAAACATTCCTTGTAGAAAAACCAGAAGTCCCTCAACCTTACGGCACCCTTTTTCAGGTATTCCGCCAGCAGAATGGCGGCCATCGGTGTGAGAGCGGTGCCGACGAACAAAATGGTGATCGTGATTGTTTCGCCATTATACTTGTGTGACAGCTGTGGGTCCTTGCACGTGAAGCCCTGCTTGGTACCGGGTATGTAACCATATTCCAGTAAAAACAGCAGCGGACACACTGAAACAAAATGGAAATGAAAAACGATCTGGCCGGGCGTGTTAGTGTGATGGAAGCGGACAGTTGCGAGGCGCCGGGATAAACTTACACACGTAAAATCTGTTGATTCTCATCGCACATTGGACGATTATTTTTTCACGCAGTTTCACCTAGTCAAGAAAAATCATCGGATTACAGTCTTATCGTGTTGCGTGTTTTGAGGATGGACAGGCAAAATAATCGAAAAGTGGGCTGATTAAAATGAGGTGGCAATAAAAAATATAGATGAGCTATGTATATAGATTGTGTGGGAAAAATTTTATATTTAGAACAGCTTCATCACCAAAGTTACTACTTCGTAATTCAATTTAATTTTTTTTTACTTAAATGTAAATCTTTTATCTAAATTTCAAGTTTAATAGCTGAGAAAAAGTGACTAGACAATTTATTATGAAAAAGTTCTCCATTGATTTTAACCTGTTTTTGGACATATATCTCCAATTTCATAAGATACTGCATTTTAAGTTTGGCAGATTTAAAATTCTTATTTTTTGAAAGAATTTGCTTCAAGTAAACCATAAAAACTAATAAAATTAGTTTAATTGTTAGAGCCTACAAGACACAAATTTAAATTTTCTGTTAAACTATGTGTACTAATGGTACCACTCACAGTTTCACAAATACTTTAATAATGTAAAACAAATACGTTAAGCCTCTATCTAATAGTCTCAGAAGATTTGCTTTTTTCACCTGAAAAAATGATATAACAGATCTCTGATTATATAGAGTAGCTTTTTATGGTGTCCATTGAGGTTTTTAATCTTTTTTCGGACATATTAAGATGAAAATAGAGGTGTTAAAAAGTTACAGGTATGGTTCCATCTTAAATTGACCTCATTGCATAATAAGGCACTAGATGAATATAAAATAAACACTTCCATGTACTTTATCATTACAAAAATATTATTACACATTTTCCATGACATATTTATTAAAACAATAGTAGAGTGGTTTTTGAAAAAATTTAATCATATTTATAAAGGGAGATTACTGGTGTTCTAAGATAACAAATTGTTTTAAGCATCTTTAAGATTATTGTAATAATAACCTGCAGTGATATTACTCAACTTTAAATAGAGCATGAGTGGGAGTAGAAGTGTTGTTAATCAATGAATGTACTCAAAGCAGCAGTTTAAGCCTGCTGAGTTCATATAGGAAGAAACTCTGATTTTGATTTTTTTTTTGTAACTGGGGTATCAAATAAGATTATTTGTAAACCAATCGATAAATGACACATCAGGGCAATGATTCATTTATTCACACAGTCATGTTATCTTCTTTTATTCTGTAAATTTTGTTAAAAGTGCAGAATATTTCCATCTCACCCACAGAAGTCGACGTTAATTACAACAACATTAATGAACGGGGATTATGTGCTCGAAATGAAGAGTCAGCTGAACGTAACCGTGGGAAACTGTGTGCGCATAATGCAAATATTTTGAGCTGATTTAACATTTACCATATCCGATAGTGGTTAAATGCCTCGAATGCATCAGACCCAATGGGACTTATCTAAATTGTCTTAGGCGACTAAACACAAACAGTGCGAATGTGGCTAAGCAATAACAATGTGAAAAAATAAAGCCGTCCAGTGTATGATTGGAAAAACAGATCGAATATATTGCAATTGCGATAGATACGTATGCGGAAAAAACAAAAACTGAAAGATAGGACACAGCAACAGAAAAAATATATCCTCATACCTGTCACTACGATTAGCGTATTGAGGAGGATGTGGGGTCGTATCCTCGGCAATCGACACCTGCAGCGCGACTTCTTCTGCGCAATCGACGGTTTTTCGTTGCTGACGGTCCCTACGTCGATCCTGGTCGTCTGTTGGCTCTGGCCGTCGGATGGCGTCACCATCCCTTTGTTATCCTGGAATAGATTCAGGGAGATTAGCTGTTAGGTCTGCCGTTTTTAAGGGAGATTGGATGGTTTTCGGAACATTTTTATTACCAGCATGAAAGGACCATTCAGTATCTTGGTACGACACGCGAATGGATTGCGAGATTGAAATTTTACTGATTTTATATGCAGGTGTTTTAAAATTTAACAATTTAAATGATAACATTGTGTGCTCACGTTCATAAACCCGGATTATTGAACCATTATTTTTTAATCTCACGTTTACTCTAATACTCAAAAAAATAAAAATATTTTGAAAGCAATTTAATCTAACTCATACACTTTATCATTTATATATTTTTCAAGTTGCGAGTGACAGCGCTTTGTAATCAATGCGCGTCATTTTGCTGCTGCAGCAAATTTTGTTTTATATCATTAGATATAAATTGTTCAAGAGACAATTTTAATAGTATAATTATTTAACAAGGAATAAAATTGAGTTATACTATATTATATTTTAAATTAGTCTTTTTAAATTAATGTAATTGGAACTAATTCAGGATATTGAAATTATGTCAATTAAAATGTAATTTAATTGTACTTAACTAGTATACAGCATGGCCCATTTGAAAGAGAGACAGCATCAAAATTTTTATTCTTTGTCCGATTTTTTTGAAGTGAAAACTTCTTTAGTCGCGTTGGGCACTTTTTGGTAGGGGAAAATCTTATGGGTTCGCGTCACCGACATGCTCATGACTGGCGCACGCGCAATTTGGTGTGCGCCTTAGACACTTTTTGGATGGGTGAAATAACCTGAGTTCGCGTCACTGACATTCCAGTATATCTGTAGCTATACAGCTGACGTATAGTGCTGTGTATATCTTATAAGTGAAATTGAATGGATTTAGTGAAAAGTTCAATGTTTATATACCGTGTATTGTTGAAATATTGTTTTTGTTTGATTATTACTTGAATGGCCATGTCCAAACTCAGTACTACAAAATATAAAACGACAATCGATGCCGTTTTTATGCGATACTTAGATAAATTTGAATCAAACATTTTCATTTCTTACTTTATTTACCATAAGTCTATTGTATCTTTTTTAAAACAAAATGAAATAATTGAAAGTACAAAAGTATTGTTGAAATTAATGATCACAATGATGCAAACAATTAAAATAATGTTAAAAGTCAAGTACATTGAAATTTAAGTAAATACAAATACTATACATAAATAATATGATTGTACATTAATTGTTATTTCAATTGAATTGTATTTATATTTTGTCATGATCTTGAACAGCCCGTAATATATTTGAATAATAAAAAACACATAAACATGCATATAATTGTTGTTCGGAAAGTCAATAGATGTGAAAACTAGATTGATGTTGATAATTTTAATTCAAACACGTAGAAAAATTGTACTTATGGACAAAATATCACACTTTTCAGACCAAAATCAAAACCTTCTGGATAATTTTATAGCCATGAAAATTGAACAAATCGTATTAGCAAAATTTTATAGAAAATCTAAACATCACTAGATTAAGCACTTTTTGTAAGGTGTATATACCAAATTTCATAAAAAATATGCATATTCATAAATCTGTGAAAAAATTAAAAATGATATTTTTCTTATGTTTTTTTAATTAAGTAGTCTATGGAAAAAACTGTCAAAAAAAGCATAAATTATCTTATTTTTCAAAAATATTCGAATTTTGTACTTTTTTTATTTTTCAGTGAACAAAATTATAGCAACTTCTTATTGTAAGGTCTTTCATTGCAAATGTAAATTGATTATTTACTAGCTAGATTTTGCTTATTATGATTATTTAATCATTGGTCGAAGTAAAACTGTAAGAAAAGTTTGTGGCTAAATAAGTCAATCGTTTTCCGTATTATTAAATAAATTAGAGAAACTGCTTTATTATGATTAGCTAAGAAAAAAATTGTCTGAGTTACAAGAAAGAAATTCGATAACTGATTAATTTGAATGTCAAAAAACAATTTTATCTTTAACTGAAATAGTTCAAGTACTGTGAGAAGATGGTTAGTGGATGGCAATTGTGACTTGCTTAGGGTGATGTTTACTGGACCACAGAACAGTGGAGATGAGTAGTTTTTAGTGACGAGTCTAAATTTAATTTATAAAAAAAATGATGATTCTGCTTTGTTAAACATTTTACAAGGACAAAATTACACACAAAAAGTTTGTTAAATTTACAGTGACATGTGGTGGTGGTGGTTAAATTATCTTATCATTTATCATTTATTGAAGAAATGGTGTTTTTAATCAATGTGTTTCAACATAAGATCCACATATCCAAAATTGTGACAGACTGATTAAAAGAGCAAAGCATAGATATTTTGTCTTGTCCGTCCCAATCCCTAGACATCAACCCTATAGAAAACATTAAATGAACTCATCTTAGCAATTCAAGATGTTTGAAGGAATATACTTGTCGCATATTTAGAAAATGGGCGAGTCGATGTCATGGAGATAAGTCAAAATTATAAAATATTATAATAATAATGTTAAATTAAATAACAGAGAATTAATCATTAAAAATCACTTTCAAACCTAAGGGTGTTATATTTAAGTCCATTTTATAGAATAAGAATATAGTATCTTTATAATACTGTATAAAAGAACAATATTAACAATTAATATTATTTTGGTAGTTCACATTAAATAAAAGAGTTAAGGAAAATATATTTAACTTTTTAAAAAGTTAAAGTTATTACCACTGACCACTACTGTATGTCAGAAACCGTCAAAGATATTAAAATGTTGTTTGGAGCAATTAACGTTATTAAAAAAATGAGAAGAATCCCGTTTTCTAAATTCCCGTTTATCACAAATTAAATATATACGTACACAATTGTTAATGTTTGAGTACTGATTGCTTCAGAGAAATGTTTCGAAAATGTAACATTTGGTAATGTTTATTAAACATTATCAATACAATCATTACAAATGTTTGCAGAATTTACAACACATTAACCGCAAATAACAATTGCATTCATATACTGATTGACACACTTTGGGTCCATGCGCCAAAATTTCACCAAAGGTCAACTGAATCACTTTAATCGTCCGCAATATCTTACTTAATTGACGTCCCAGTTTGAGCAACTCGTAGCGATATATCCAGGGAACATCGTCTCTTACCTACCCCTGAACTAGTGGGAAACCTGGCGAATCTCTCATTGATGGTTGCACATACTAAATTCATTTCACAGAACAGCCTGTTACGATAATCATTACAGATTTCACACCCGTTCAATGTGCACGACACAGACATGAGTAAAATCGAGATTAAAGTGTTTCACCTACACGACTTTCCTCAGTGAATCATCCAACAGTCAATTCATACATGGACAGTGTCATATTACAAGTGTCGATAAATTGACCACAATTTAAGTTATTTTAATATTTGTTACAGCAGTTATTATATATATTCTTAACTGCTGATTTTATTTACAAAAATCATACAAATTAAATTGTAAATATTAATTAATTTAAGTCAATCCCCATATCTCGGCGATTAAAAGTATAAAAATTTAAAAATAATGTGTATCTATATATAAACAAAATTGATCCGATTTATCAAAATGATTTAAAGGAAAAACCCATTCTCCTAATATTACCAAAACAATTCGGATAAATTTGTAAATTTGAGCGTTTGTCGTGGTTGTAAAACCCGGTTCAATTAATGCGTTCATGTAATCAGCCCATCAGTGATAATCTACCACCATGTGCAACAGATGGTAATAATTAACATAAGTAGAATAGCAGGAATACCACATTTAACAAAACCCATTTCCACATACCTTATAAAGTCTAATTAGGTGAGATTTAAAAAAAAATATTGCATGTTAAATTATTTAATTTGTGAGGTACGCGATGGGTAAATAGTCTTTGTTGATTTTAAGTTAGAGAACAATGGACTTGAACATAAATATTTGCGATGGCTCGTAAAGAAATTATTTGATGCTACTGTGCTGCTGTTTAAACAGATTCGTTCTAGGGAAAACCCGCCAAATTCTTGGAACTGAGTATCTGTTAAAAAGTATGAGAATAACTAATTGTTTCACCTCAATAATGGTTTAATTAATAATTAATAAGAGAATAAGACAGATTTAGCATATGAAGGTTTTTTTTTTATTTTATATAAACAGCCCTTTGTTATATTGGTATCGTTGTCCTCAAAAGGTTTGAGGACAACGACATTATTTATATGTTATTAATTAAAAAATACCGTTTTTACTAAATATATTTTAAAATTGAATAATTGGGTGATATTACTTCTAAACTATAAAGTAGTTTTTATTTTCGATGTTTTTACATAAAATATTTGTAAATATTGATACATAAAATATTAGTGAATATTGATACATATTAATAATAGATGTGGTCAACTACACAGGAGAACATATATAATAAAAGCATATAATAAAAAAAACTTACAAGAAGTTTAAGTTCTACATCAGGACTCACTACATGTTGTCGACTCATATCTAATGGATATTTCTCATATTCTCATATCTGTAGAACCTATATCGAAATGCGATTATCAAAATCAATATTTACGTTGCGAAAAACAACATGATGTTACCTGATTTGACAGATTTGACGTTATTTTACACACCATTTGCAAAGACAACCAAACCCTGTTTCTATTTAAATAAAATGTGTCGAATATAAAGTTATACCTATATAAATGTATTGTTATTTTATTGCATTAATCTCAAAATTATCAGATACTTTGCGATTAGATTTTGATTCTAAAAAATGAAAAAAATCCTATTGAATTCAAATAATTTCCCCACTGGGAAATTTAAGAAATTTAATGTACCCCATAATCGTTTAAAATTAGTCACCAGCTAAGGACTTTTTTATTCTTCACGTCCATCATCAATCCTTTCGGTGCTAACGCAGTAGAGTTGGTACCTCGAAGGAGGGGAACTTGTTTGTGTCACGTGAAGGTACCAAACAAATTGAAAGAGAAACAAAAATATAAAATTTATGTAAACTGCACCTGCAGATTAATGGCTTTATCCATTTTAAAATTCACTTTGGTGCTCACACGCCAATCACAGTCATAGCAACGCGAACTTTCGACAGCACAGCCCGCACAATCGCACCGTTTGCAAAGGACGAGGGACCGTCCGCGGCCGGCAACCTGAACGGCACTACGAGGGACAATTAAACTCATTTCAGGAGAGGATGTGATATTTAAAAAGGGTTAGCCAAACGCGGTGATTTTCACTTCCATTGTTGTCCGGGAGCAAACTGACACTGGCAGTGGCGTAACCGAAGGAGTTGCGACGTTTTTTGCGGTGGCAATGAACTCAGGGCCCGTCGGTTGAGTCAGGGGGGTTCTTCCACGTCGAATGAGTGGGGGTTGGTGTGAGTAATTAAGGTTGTTTCCATGGGGTGGACGGTTAATTGGAAGAAATGATCCGATTGGATTTTCACACTGTCTGGGGGGAGCTATTTTTGATGAATGACTGAACAGTTTCGGTTTAGATAATTAACGAATATTTTATCAAATGATAAAGATTCAGAATATTGATATATTGACTGAGGATTAAAATCTGAGAATCGTATCTCGACTGAATTGATTTTTTTTTTCAAAAATGAGGACGTAAATGCTATTTTTGATTTATAAAATCATCCCTCATGCATAACATATAAGTGAGGTTGTAAAAAGTCTTTATTGCTTATTATCAGTACAAGAGAATAGAAGTCACTCGAATCTTGTTTACTTCTTAATTGTTGGTTGTTCTTGTAATAGTTATTAGGAGAGGGGATTTTTGCGATCTTACAGTATATGTTTTTCTTATAAATATAAAAATATAAATAATATTTTATATAAATCTAAACAAATTAATATAAATTAATTTTAATATCAATTTATTAAAAGATATAAAACGATTCATGGACTTTATTTTATTATACTAAATATTTATGTGATTTAAATGTGCTTTATCTAACTGATAACATTTTTTATCACGGAAATTAAAATTTCCCATTGACCATTAATGTCGCAACAAAACACTTCTCAATTTACAGAAATTAATACAGAAAATTAGGTAAAAATTTTTGTTGTAAGTTTTGTTTGTATAGCTGCGGTTTTTCTTAATAAATTTATATTTGATTCATTTTTATACGTTAGTGGTATTCGAAACGTATTTTTTTAATACTCACTTATATAAACTGATAAATTTAAGGATGAACTTTAGAAACCACAAAACCGTTCATATATTTGTGAACTTAAACATTTAAATATGTAACTGTATTACTTACTGATTAATTAATAAATTATTTTTTTACAATATATATATATATATATATATATATAACTTACTTTTAATTTAACAATGTGATCTATTTTTGTGTAAAACCATAGCACGCAAACTCATAAGATACTGAAAGTGATAAATTGAAGTATATAAATATAAAAAATACTATTTACAAAGACCTGTTGCCAAATTTTATTGTAATATTAAATAGGATGAACAAATATTGAAGATATCTTATTTAACAATCGTTTCCATTGTAACTATCTTACTCCGTTTACAATGGATATCAGTTCGGTACGCTACTGAGTCTATAATTCATACAATCAGTACTCTAAATTTAAAAGTAAGAGCAACTACATTACTAAATGGAGCACATCGGTGTTTATAATGAAACAAGTCTGTGAACCGTTTGCAATTTAAAAAATGAGCATGGATAATTAAATTAACCACTTTCAAATTTTTACTAAATTAAATAGAAACCGTATAAAATTCGTGATTGACCATAACAAAATTAAACTAGTTGCTAGATCAATCAGTAGTAATTTTTGAGTCAATTGCAGTACTACAGTAAAAATACACAAACCCTCTACTTCATTCTGCCTTATTCTTTACTGTAGAAATTAATCCCTATGTGGACTTGACTACACACAACACTAACTTTTTAATCGCCTCTTGTAATATAAAGTTCAGATAAAGTTAGATAAACTCAATAATAACCCAATCTTAATTACTTCAGTTTCCTCTTATTGTAAATAACGATAAAAGACCAACACTCACAAATTTGTTGTTATTGATCTCTAACGGGGGCAGCTTAACGTAAATTGATGATAATCTTCGATGAGATGACATCGTAGCACTATTTCACACAAGAACTTTTAAACAATAACAAATAAGAAAGATCCGTTTCAGGTTTTATGGTATTGACACCAACGAACGGAAGGATATGACTGTGTGTAGTCGATAACTAAGGGAATAACTATTTTCACGCTGATGTGGTCATCTAGATCGTATTACAGATTAGTTTATCACGTTGGCCACAGAAATGGATCCAAATGTATGTACTTTGTAACTTGAGGCCTATCGTGTAATACATAGAAGTTCAACGTTAGAATCGAGTATAATTTACCTTGGAACGTTCTTGAGCCGTGGGACACATTGCTAGTCGGACTGATGTATTATTAAGTTTGGTGAAACTTCATAAGCAATGTTTACATAATAACTGAATTATCATATATATCGCGGTTTGCAAATTGATAATAGTTAAATAAATTAGACATTGGACAAAATAACTTCTAGGATACTCGGTATGTAAAGATGTGATCTGGTATAGCTAAATGGTATGGAGAGAGGAGAGTTTTCGCATATTTTTCACTTTTCAGTTACTTCCGGTTTCACCGAAGATGGTTCTGACTGTCTCAGAAATAAAAAAATGTAAAAAGTATTCCATTTAAAAATTCGAAAACGGAACCATTTCCTCTCTCCGTACCATTTACCTATATCAGATCTAATTTTGATATACCGAGTGCCCTAGAAGTTATACCTTGTCTAATGGATTCGTTGACACCCTGTATATTGATATTTTCCTACCATATAATTATTTTTTATTATGAATTTTACAAGTTTATAAGTTTTACAAAAATGATAATGCATGTATAGGTAAGTAGTCTTTGGTTAATTAATCTTTAAATTAGTAATTGTAAAAATTTTAATACATACAATATTTACTAGTCGTGGATTAGTAATTTCAACGTTAGAATCGAGTATAACTTACCTTGGAACTTTCTTGTGCCGTGGGATACATTTTTAGTTGGATTAATGTGTTAATAAGTTTTGTGAAACTTCATGAACAATGTTTAAATAATGTCTGAGTTGGCATATGTATTGCGGTTTGCAAAATGCAGTGAATCAGATAATAGCTAAATAAATTGTAAAAGTACTAGATATACAGTTGGGAACTCTTTGATAATACTCTATATTGATATTTTTCTACTACATATTAAAAATCACAAAAAATAAAATCAAAATCATTAAAATCAAAAATCAATTACAAAAATGCATGTATATGTAAGTAGTCATATGTTAATTAACCTATAAATTAGTAATTGTAAATATATTAATACGTTAATATTTACGAGTGGTGGATTAGTAACACGATGGTTGGGAAAACATGATTTTTAGTTTGCTCAATAATACCGCAATAAAACTTACACACATTTTAAGTAACTGTTTTGTGGAAATTTTATCTAAAATTTACAGAGAGTTTCATAACTTATCCGAAATTTTTTAACCAGACATGAACTTCTAAATAATAAGTTGATTTCTTAAAAAAATTCTAAAAAAAGTCCAACAGGAAACGATATAAAAATGATAAAGTTTGTAAGAAATCTTACTCTACAACCTTTTTATGGAGTGTTTACTTCTTAATATATTCAATTCAATTTTTGATTTTATGTTGTGAACAGCAACAAGGAGGACTAGTGCGACGAAATTGGATTTTAGAATAAAATCTAATAAAAATTTTCATTGCTTTTGAGTAACTATTAATTCTGTTTCTAAAAGTTAATCAAAATGTTTGTTAGGGTTATCATAATTTTGGAGTAGTATAGACAGGGTGTCCCAATTGGATTAATTTTGTGAGTATTGTGTCCGGGGTTCAATTCTGTTGGTTATCGCAAACCGAATTTTGATCTATCTATAGTTTAAGATCTCAAAAAATATATCTCATTAAAATTTTGAGGTAATATGTACAACATTTTTATTTGACATGGAAATTAGTTGAATTTTTTAAAATATTCAAAATTTTCAAAAATATATAATTTGTCTCATATTAAATTATTTTTAGAATAATATAAGATTAAAGACTTTTCTGACAAAGTATCAAAGTTTACCAGAAATATTTTATGTTTTAGCTGAAGCTAATAACACTTATTATATATTTTTGAATATCTTATTAGACATATGAGATAAATATATTTTAATTTTAACAAATTAATTGATAGAAATGGATGAATATGACAGTGGTAGAACAAACACAGTTTTGAACTCCTATATCCAGATTTTATAATAAATTAAATGTGATTTAAGTATAATATTTTAGCATTAACTATGTCTTTCTGAAGTTTCACTTATCCTGTATAAAAGCATTAGCCGTATCAAGAATTTCCTCTCGTGCATAAAGATACCAAGAGATTTTTAAAATATTAAAAATAATTCCAAGGTCATTTGTATCATTTAAAGTACTAATTATACAAAAAAATGTTGGAAATTTAAGGTCACTTTTCATGATACATTACATTTTTAGGAACTGGTTCCGCCATTACCTTGACCACGAAATACCGTGAATTAAGATGAGTGGTATTAAACTATTGTGGGCTACAATTTGCGGCGGTTACAATAGGTAATTCATGAATTCGTCATGATTTGGATTTATCGTGATTTGTTCAAAATATCCGTCGATGTTTCCAAGGAAATTGCAAGAAAAATATACGTGCATTCAATTGTAGTGATTCAGCAAATATACACTAAACGGGTTCTTTGTTGTTGTAAACGTATTTTAATAGAAATCATTTTCCCCATTTGTTGTTCCGGCATTGTGTTTATGTTGAAATTCAATTAACCCCGTAATTGAACGTCTGGTTGAAGGGTTTCGTTAGTTTCGAAGGTTTCAGCTCATGCTGAATATGTAAGGATTAGTCTTGATTTACATAACATTGAAAGCGGGGTTCATTGTACAATGACCTCGTGCTTTCCCGTGATTATTCACACAAGCAAACTCTTAAGAAATCGTTGATGGTTTACAATGGAAGGAGGAACGTAACCACAGCCCGGGAATTTAAATAACAAGGCGTCGTAAATGAAAAACCATGTTAATGTAAAGATATTTGTTCTTGTTCACGTTTAATTTTTATACAAGAACACTGTTGGGGATTAATTAGCATCTATAAGACACTTCAAAATCATTCATTATATTCATCATCATTCATCATCGTATTGAACAATTTCATTAACAATTTATATATTTCTTATATTTAACATTTTGCAGTGAATCATTGACTTAAAATCAACCACGACATATGATTAATAACATTATTTTTACATATACTGTGGTTAAATCTAGTATAAATAATTTGCACGTACTCTTCTGTTGGGTTCTTTATAACTTTATTATTAAACAAAACAATAAATAATATATTATAATAAAAAATTAATGGTAGATAACATATAAAATTACCACAAACAATAAATGTCCAATTTATTTAATCAGTAGCATTTTATTGTACATTTTAATAGTCTAGTGCAGTCGCTATGTGTGTATAAACCCAGTAAATCAAATATACAAAAGCCCATCCCGACTTGGCTATATCCAACATTAAAAAAAAGATGTAAACTCAATCGGGCATTAACTTGACGTTTGATGTTAATTAAAAATCCATTCGTACCGCATCTTAAAATAACATACAACAAACAGCTTTTCAGCCAGACCCATTAAGAACAAATTTATAGGCGCATTCGTTATTTTTATGCCTTTTTTAAATGTTTCAGGCCTGTAAGATTCGTGAAGACTACATTTTTTCCCCTCGACACGATGCACCAGTTAAACGTGTCCAAGTACCTTTAAACACAAGGTGTGTGTGTGTGTGTTTTTCGATTATTTGGTAATTCAAGAACCTTTACAGTTTTATGCCAGACTTTTACTTTTTATATCGGGATGTCTGTCGCAGACGAGCATTTTCCCCCCTATGCATGCCACATGCCAGCTACGAAATTAGTGACCCATAAAAATTAAAGAGACGACGGAGCCCCACTGAATATTCTTTGTTAAGAGGAAACACCAATTAACATGAAATTACGTCTAATTGCTGATATCGGTTTGGTGATGACCGTTGTAAATTGAATTTTCTGAATCGTAAGCCACAATTTGTATGGGTCGTTGTTTTTGGCAGCGGTGGATTCGTTTGAAACAAGAACAAGTGAAAATACCGGTGGTCTATTTCTACTGGGCATGTATTTCTGATACCGATACAGTATCGGCAGCGAAGTAAATATCCGATTGTCGGGTGAAAAATTGGTAAATATCCGGTGTTTACCTAAACTTGTTTTATACTAAAAATTATTGATTGACACCACTCAAGTGGTACTATTTTTTCTAGTTTCATATTCTTTTCTGTCTCATATTGATCCCTGTCTAATTTGTGAAAATGTCGTTTAAGCGTTTAAAGATAATGTTTATTACAAAAATAAGACAAGAATAAATGCTTGCTTGAAGCATTCATTATTATATAATTAAATAATAATATGTTCAAAAGTTAGGAATATTAATCTTTTATGAATTAAAATGGGTCCATTTTAATTGTACTTGATTATGTACAGTGATGGCCATAATTATAGCAATTTATTAAAATATATTAAAATTATGAACTATACAACTTAAATTAGATTTTTTGTTATTGTTGTATCTATTACACAACTGGTCAATTTAATTTTAATTTTTAAAAAATTGTGTACTTCCTACTTAATTTTTAGAACCATTTTTAATATTGTATCTAGGTGATAATCTAAGAACGTCAGGTAGAAATTACAATCGCACAGATTCAGTGATTGGATTAAAATTATTATTATTATTTAATTAATATAATAATTTGTTTGTGTTTGTGGTTAAAGTTACTTATTTGTTTTACCAAAGGTTATTCTTATGAAAGAAAAGATTCTTAGATTATCATTGTCACAACATTAACGACAGTCCAAGAATCTTTTCTTTAATCACAATCTCCACTATCTACCTATTTTAAACATCCGTAGGTATTATTACTATTATTATTTAATAAAGTGTACTTTTTCACATTTGTTCATTATGTTGTTGTTTATTTCAGGTGTCCTGGTCTATCTACATTGCATTACAGTACTTAAATTAACATAGTAGCAATAATTTGGGATTATTCAAATTTGTATATACCCGGTACTTGCTCATCACTGATTAAAACGATAAACGTACATAAAATTTTTAAACTAGATTACAGGTCATAACCTACAAACAATTGAAAATTGATTTGGTATAAAGTACGATTATAGACTTATTTGTGTGGTGGCCAAGTTGTGAGTAATGGCGTTATCTAAAAAAATACTATTCCACAATCAGACATTTTTTCATTTGGTCCATTATGTCGTAAAATGACCGTTGTCGGAGGAATGTATTCAGTCTGAATAAAAAGATCCAATCGTGATTGTGCACGACAGTATTTTTCACTATTGTTCGTGCCATTCCGTTCGTGCAACCACACAATGCCGACCACGTAACAACTAATTGAATCAAGAAAATGGTATTTTAAAAGATAACCACGTCCCATAAGTGCTACGTCAATCATCATTCCGTCTTCGAATTTAAAATAATTTTTTTAATTTACTTTACGTATTTTAAATCGGGGCGATACAACAAAGTGTGTGTTTTAACTAAACGTTGTTCCATTTCAATGTCACCCTCCCCCGAACCGTTTTAAAATACAAAATAAATAAGAAAACATTTAATCTTCATGGTAGTTTTTGAGGAGGATTAAGTTTCACGAAGTTAAATATAAAAATAGTACTCGTTAAAACACATCGGGGACCCGCATAGTCTGCTAATTTTGGTGATTTATTCTCATTTAATCACGTAATTTAATTTTCAAATAATACCTTAATGATTTCGGACACGTTTTTTACGAATAAATTTGACAAGTTGTACGTAAAAGCTCATTTACAAGTCGTTTCCAACGATTGTATATCATTACCACAGGTGATTAAGTTTAAAGTACAGTCTTAATTACCATTAATCTAAACCCACTATTATACACCAGATAATACGGCCATTAAGACGTTTCGGTAGATTTCCGACATTTAAAACGACTTTCTCATTCTTACATCGAACCATCTTCAAATGTACATTTAAAATATCTATGCGGTAGGCTTCAATCAAACCCATATGTTATTTTATGAGGCACACTGTGCGTTAAATGGCTCATGGGATGAGGGAAGTATGGCGGGTTAAAAATAATAAACAAGAATTTAAACAGGTTTCGGTGGTTTGGTCACATTTCGCATTTTAGTCATTCCTACAACGGTTTTCCTTTAAATTTATCAGTTTGTGTATTTTTAGCATAATATCACTTTTCTACTTAAATTCCTTTTTATTGATAATTTTTAAGATAAGATACAGGTTCCAATTTTCTAAGACAGATCATTTACCTATGCGTAAATATTTATAAACTGATAAAAAAACTCTGCGATCATCGGAATACATTTTAAATTTAAATTTATTATCGAATTTGTCGTATTAAATGTTGAGCATTAATTGAAACAAAATACAATATACATATGAATGTACTAATTGAAAGTAAATAATATACAATAATTTTAATCGCTTTAAAGTTTCAAATTCAGTTTCTAAAATTGTAGGTTATAGATTATAAAAAATATATAAAAATAAAAAGAAATAAAATAATTCATATTAATTATTTTTTTCATTTATTATAGTTCTCAAATAACTTTTAAATAAACATTTTATTTAAACGTTTAAAAAAAAATAAATCAAGTTCTGCAAAAATTTAATACAATAATAAACTAATTTTATTAGTAATTATTGTAATAAATCTATCTACATCTATTTTTTATATTTATATTATTACATTTGTTGATTAATGAAATAACATAAAGATTTAAGATTTAAAAACTTATATTATTAGGACCACACTACCAAGAAAATGTCTGTTAGAAGTAGAAATGAAATAATAATAATATTTTACAGTACAAAAAATAAAATATTAAATAAGTATTTCTGACTAATTTTTACTTATTATATTAATAAATGAACGTAACGATATAAATATAAAAATATGACTAAAATCATTTTTTTCCACTTGTTCTTCTAAAATATTATTAAATTATTTTTTATACTGCTCAAACTTTAAGATATTTTTTGATTACAATTATATTCCAATTTATTATTGTTACTAGTTCTTTTTGTTCATTTTCTTGTATTTATATGTTTGCATTTATTTTGTATAATAGTTTATTTAATAGTTAATTTTAAAAAGTTGTAAGTATTATTTTCTTTAAAAAAGACATACTATTAATACCAGAGTACTAAAAAATGTCTGTTACAAGTAGAGAAGAAAAATGGATTTCTGACCAATTTTTACTCATTATATTAATAAATAAACGTAAAGATATAAATATAAAAATGTATTAACAATCTTTTTTCTGCACTTTCCCTTTTCCTTGTTGTTCTAAAATATTATTAAACTATTTCTTTTATACATATACATTTTAGGATATGTTTATGCATTTACATACTAGTTAATTTAATAGTTAATTTTACAAAGTTTTAAGTTTAAAAAAATATATTAATACCAGAGTATTATAAGAAAAGATATTTTACTTATTATATTAATAAATAAATATAAATATATAAATATAAAAATGTGTAAAAATATGTTTTCTTCATTTTCTCCTTTTGTTGTTCTTCTAAAATACTATTAAACTTTATCCTTCATAAATTAAGTATCCTAATTAACTTATAAACTTTTTTATACTTCTAGATGAATAAGTGAATTTATAATTATAGATTATAAAAAAGTCTAAGAGGAAGTCAAAATTTAATTAAACAATAAATAAAAAATTCTATATTAATTAAGCTCACTAGATAATTTTTAATAAAAAATTTTATTTAAGCGTTTTCATAAAATTAAATCAAACGATGTAAACTACAAATATAGTGATGAACAATATTTAACTAGGAACAATAATACTTTTTTATTGGTAATTGAGCAATAAAAAATCTGTTATAGAAAATTAAAATCGAAATAAATAAAAAGAATTAATATGATTATGTTAAAATAAATATTAATTTTTATAAAAGATTATTTTTTGAACAAATATTGAATGTATTATTAAATATAAAAATGGTTTAATCGAGTGACATTAAAAAAATAGATAACGTTTTGTTTAAATTGTGAGAAAAATGAGAATAAATAGTAAATCAATTTTTATAATTTGATATAAAATATAATAGAATTATGTTTACCAATACTATAAACAAACAGTTCATTTAAGAAAGTTTATTTTACTCCGTTGTTACAATTATTTAAATGGATCATTTCCCTTTCTGCGATACGTATCATCCCGTAACGTCCGCGAACGAGTAACTGAACATGTTTGAGCCGTAACCTTTATTACGCTCACCAATAAAAACGATGCAAACATGTGTTAACAGCACAATCAATGCCATAAAACGAAAATATAAAACCGCCTGTACACACGGTAAACAAAATTAAAAATCAGGAAAACAATGTATCAAACTTACATAGCACATCATGTCGCATCTGTAGATCTCCCTCGTTCCGTAAACGTTATTCATGTTTTCTTTTATATTGTTATCTGTCAACCGGATTACCGAAATCAAACAACAAACACAACGTACGAGCGTGCGGGAGCGCCGGATTCGGTGGCCGCGGACTGGTCACTCTCCAACGCGGGACTAACGTGGTGCACACACACACACACTCAGATACTCAGGTGGACGGGACACAGGTACAGATGGAATGGAATTTCGGATTGGTGATCGCCGATGGATATGTGTGACTCACGATTCGATTCTTCGTCGATCTCGCGGAATCGTGTGCGATGCGAATTGCTCGAAGAAACGGCCGCTGTGTTCCCGGTAAGGGGCCTCCCGGACGACGACTCAGCACTCGGAGCGTCTTCGACGGAACGGAAGGCGATCGCCGTAAGAATGTCGGAGTGGACGACGATCGTGTTCAACGTACCGCAGTGGAGCGGGCCCCCAGATACAGAGTTTATGGGTGCAGGGACATTATTATATGTATGGTTTCTTCGCCGGTTTTATGGCAGGGACCCGTCGCATTTCGGGAAGTCAATAAATTTAACACCTGCCCGGAGGTGCATTGTGTTATGGCTCTTTGTTAGCGAAGGTAAAAGCCAATATTTAACTAGTCCTTTTGGTACCTCGTTGTATAAGGTGCCTTAATAATTTTTTTAGGATTCTTTATTGACACGCAACACAATTATAAATTTTTTTTACCTTTTTTTTTACTACGTGAAACAACTGACATTGTGGGGTGAATATAATGTTACTCACGCATTTATTTCTAACACGTCCATCTAGATTATTAATTTAATTTAGTCACTTTAACTAGTCACTAGTGCTTGGATTGGTATGATAAGATTTGTTTAACTTGTAAGCATGTATTCTTAAATATTTCCTTATATTTTCAAATTGTTTAAATTATTTCATACACCATTATTTATGTTACATTGCTGCATTTATATATTAGCTCAATAAGTATGATGTTAAAATTTCTTTTCATATCTGCAACATTTTGGACTTACAGCTTAATATATGATTTTCTTTAATTTTATTAGTTTAATAATTAAATTAATAAAAAATATACATTTCTTCAATTTCTATTTTATTGTTCTAAAATATTAATTATATAATATTTAAAATATATATAAATATACAATATATTAATAGCTATAATTACATTCGAATTTATTTTTATTAGTTCATTGGTCATCTTTTTATATTTATATTGCTGCATTTATTTATTAGTGTAATAAGATATAAGGTAAAATGTGTATCAAAAATTATTTTAATACTTTTTTCTAAAATGTATTTAAATTTTTTAATTTGTTCTTCTTAAATCTAAAACAATTATGAATTCATTTATATTTTATTAGTTTTTTAATTTAATAGTACTTTATTGTTCTTCTAAAATATTATTTATATTTTTAATAATTATACACGAATTTATTTTTGTTATTAGTTCATTGCTCATCTTTTTATATTTATATTGCTACATTTATTTATTAGTGTAGTAAAATATAAGGTAAAATGTGTATCAAAAATTATTTTAATACTTTTTTCTAAAATGTATTTAAATTTTTTATTTTTTTCTTCTTAAATCTAAAACAATTATGGATTCATATATATTTTATTAGTTTTTTTAATTTAATAGTTCTTTATTGTTCTTCTAAAATATTATTTATATTCTTAATAATTATACATGAATTTATTTTTGTTATTAGTTCTTTGCTCATCTTTTTATATTTATATTACTGTATTTATTTATTAGTTAAATGAAATAAAGCAAAGAGTTAATAAATAAGAATTGCGAATTAACAAGAATATTATTCATTAATAAGATGACATGTGGTGCCAACATATGTAGAAAATTATTTTTCAGAAATTTCTTGTTTTCTGTACCTCTGGAATATTATTAAAATTATTCAAATTTTTCTTTTCTTATATTAAATAATAATCGAATGTATTATTGTTCACTTCTTTAGTCATCTTTTTATAATTAAATGATTACATTTATTAGTTTAATACGATATGGTGTAAAAATGGATTAAAATCTTTTAACACTTTCTTTTATAGTTGTGAAGTATTCTTAAAGTTTTTCTTTTCTACTTTTTAAATGTTTAAAATAGTTTGCAGTTAGATTAGATAGATTTATGAATTTATTATTTTCATTAAACAAAGAACAATTATTATAATGTAACAATAATCTATATCAACCTTTAACAAGATACCTTTTATAAAAATGTCTCACAAATTATTTATTTTTATTTACATTATATTTTTTCTTGTTCATTTAAACTATTTTTTACCATAAATTTTAAGACACATTATAATCACAATTATATTCGAATTTATTATTATTATTAGCTCTTAGCTCATTTTTTATATTTTTGTTATTGCATTTACTTATTAGATTGATAAGATGGTATAAAATGTATTAAAAAATATTCAACATAACAATTTTCTTTTTTTTGTGTTCCTAAAATATTCTTAAGGTTTTTCTTTTTTATTATTTTGCAGATAGTTGTACAAATTTATTATTTTTATTAGTTTAATAAATTATATTTTATTAGTTATAAAAATTATAATAATATATAAATGTATAGACATAAATATATAAAAATGAATAAAGAACTATTAACTAGTTAATAATTACAAATTAACCATAATAGTAACAATAACATTAATAAGACAACATGAATTATAAATATTATAAAAAATTTCTTATACAAATACAAATAAATATATTCGAGTTTAATAGTGTTACTAGTTCCATAATTATCCTTTCATATAGATGCTATTATTTTTATTATAATACTTTAATAAATAAAAATTTGTTAAAAATCTTTTCTTCTACTAATTATAAAAAATTAAATAATATGTTTTATAAAAATGTGTCCAACATATGTAAAGAATTTCTAACAGATATATATTCCCTTGTGGATACTATTAGTAAGTATATGTAATAAAATTCTGATTATTTTTTTAAATAATATAAATATTTATTTAAATAATATAAATTTTAGTTAACCATTGTAAAAATGAATTATGAATAAACATTTTTTATAAACAATATCCAAATATAAGAATGATTTCGAAGGTCGACAGCATTTCGCTGGCGTCTAAATACCAACAAAACTTGATGAATCATTGAAATTTGCGGCAACATATTCCATTCACGTTACCAAGTAAACACGCCCGTTGAACACGGGGAGGAATTCAACAATTATCTGACTCACGCCAACTTTCGCGGAATGCCGTTCCATCTGAATGCTGATCTCCCATCGATGGTTTCTTTAGTGCGTCCCGCCAACAATTTTTTTTTGTTTTTTTTTTTTAATCCTCAGCAATTGGTAGATGTAAATCAACGTTAGGGATAAGAGATAATTTTTATGGCAGCACTTGGCGAGTGTTTCAACTTTAAAAAGTTAACACTTAAATACCGGAACGTTTGATCGTACCACTTAATTCTTCAGAATGTGTCAGGTAAAAAATTCTTTGACGGGGTGGCGTTGGAAGTCTGTTTAACATGAAATCTTTGTGTGTGATTGCATCCTGTTTGGATGCGATTAAAACAGCATTAACAATTGTTTGACCTTCAACGTAGTTTTACCGTGTTCTGTTGAAGGTTTCAATTAAATTAAATTTTAATTTTATTTCGTGGCATGGCAATAAACAATAAAAAGATTAATCAGAAAATAATTGATTGGAAATAAATCTTTTTATTGAAAAAGGATGGCAATGTATTAATAATTACTCACTGTATGGCATGTCTGTTTTATCAAATGAATTTTTTAGTGCACTACAAATAATGTCGCCTTTTGTTGAATAAGAAATATGTCATTAATGTGTAATGTTGATTTAAATATACTCGCGAAATTAAATTATAATTTGTATCATTATATAGTTATTAGGAATCAAATACAATATAGTAAATATATTTATTAAAACTATTATTGTATTTAAAGTGTGTGTAACATCAACAACAATTAATTATAGCTCACAATCAGATAGATTAAATATATTAGATGTGATCATAATGTATTATTTAATATAGTGGTTAATATTTATGATTAAGATGAAGATTTATGAAAAATATTTTTAAATCTTGGACAAAAAATATATTTTTCAAAATATTCTTATACATTAGTTTCAAAAAATTAAATTACGCACAAAATATCTATTACGTACCTATTACTATTTTTTGCGACGTTGAATTGCCTCTCTAAAAATATATTTTAAAGTTAATACTCACTCAGTAGGTCAAGTTGTCATTAGACACGAGACATTTATTGACTGAATCAATACATGAATCACTTCGACTCTTTACTACGCGGAAGCTTCCGTGTTTTTATCGCTTTCATATTTTAAATATTCAGTGTTTAAATAAATTTTCATTACTGCTATTATAATTATCTATAATATAAAAATGTAGTATGTGTAATATAATACACTTGTTAAGTTGTAACTTATTAGAGTAAGAGTACGTACTTATTTGACAGGGAACCCCCTGATTTTTGACTCTTACCTTGATTTTCCAATGTTTCATGGAATTATAAAATATCTATTTTCGCATTTTTTACCAGATTTCCGTTTTTTCACACGGATTTGATAAAATATTTCTCGGTCACGTCAATAGATTAAAGAATATTTAACAGAATTAAAAATTCTTGCACTTCAGCACTTTTTCTAAAAATTCTTATTTCTTAATAGTTTAATGTACGCACTCATATATTGAAGATTGAGTAATTTAATCAATAATTTTATTTTAAATTGAGTACTCTGTGACTAAGTGTTCTTGTGTTAACTGGGTTGCATATACAATGGTGGCCAGAGACTACTGCAGACAGTACTATTAAAATAATTATGCAACATTCCTACAACTATTCACTTTGTAACTAAATCAAAATAATTTCTGCTTGAATTAAAATCTAAGCAAAATAACAAAAACAGAAAAAGAACATTTAAAAAATATATATTTATTAAATAATTTATATATAAAATTATTGATATTTTGTTGGGCATCCTTTGCTGTACCACCTATAAACGGGGAAGGAAAGATACGAGATATCGGTCTATTCAATTAATAAACATAATTATCTAAATTTGATGATTTTTGGTGTTTTAATCAAGATTCATGTCGTTAAATGAAACCTCAACATGTTGATTTTTATCTAATTTTTACTTCTTGTTCTATTAGACACACTGATATTGTATGACTCTATTATGACTATTGTATAATTATTTCAATGTGTCTGTCTATAAAAGACTTAATTTTTGTTAAGACGTACTCTTTTTGTACTTTCAAATGAATGTGTTGTTTCATATTTGTTGACAATATTGTTTGGGAGCATCTTAAATTTTTAACAATACTTAGAATAAATTCTTACTATTACTAAGTAAAATGTCCTTCCTTTTCAAGATGTGTAACAAAAAAATTAAAAAAACCTATAGAATGTTCAATTATATTTTGTATATTGACTAGAGGAAATTTGAATTAAATCACTTTATAAAATGTCCTACAAAATGTCTTGTTTTTATAATTTTAAATATTCTGCTATTTCTTTAGCCACTGCGATATTATAAAATATTTATTATACGACTGTTTTGAGATATGTGATATATCGTCTGACATGATTATAAATTATAATTTATAACACATTGTTAATTTTTTGTAATTGAATTTTGTTATAAAATATTGCAAAATCAGTTTGATGAGTGGATTTAAGTTTAAATGTCTTAACTCATGTGTTATTCAGATTAGTGTGTATCACCGTCTGTCCAGAAATGTGTCCTAGATCTGGCTTTGCAAAAAAGAGTTGAAGGAAGGTATGTACACATATTTTTCCCTGAATCTGTATGTAGTGTTTCGGGAATACTGTGACCCATCGGTGTCGGTGCATAAGCTGTATCACTAATCTCTATCATCTTTTAGGTAACTACGTTTTTCAGGGCAAACTTTACCAACCAGCACATTTTTAGGTGGTGTGGTAGTACCTGTAGTGGGTAAGTTCCTTCGACTAGTTCCACATTTCTATAACACATGGAATTAGCAATGTATAATAGCATTCGCCACTTTAAGAGAAATACCTCACACTAAAGTTATTCTTCACTTTGAAGATGAAAGTTTTCCAATATTTTTGTTTATATTTATCGGACTACAATAAATGGGATATGCTTGACGGAGTACGTTAATAAGTAGAGTAGATTATGCATTAAGAAAAAAGTTAAATTAAAAAGTTTAAGAACGAAGTTATTGTAATTATGTTATATACAATACAATTTGAATTAATGATTGATAGAAGATTATAGATTGATCATTTTATCTTTTTTAGCTTTTTAGTTCTTCTTATTAAGATATTTTGCATGCAAATTTGTATTTTTACATATTTTCTAAAGAATATCTCAAGATTTCTTTGTGATGGTTGTAAAGCGTCCTTGTTCTTGAGAATAAATCTCGGACATCGTAAATGACCATATGAAATTATGACCACCTCGATCATGCGATTTGACTCTTAAAAGGAAATAAACTAAGAACAATTCCTGATCTAAAAGACAAGATTCGATGCATCACTGATGAAATAGAGTGGCGCCATGCCAACATGTTAACGAATTCTCGAATATATTCCCCATTATAATAAAAACATCTTTTTCCAAACTTTTTATATAAACATACACTTTTTTAAAATCCTGTAGTAAAGAACTAATTATTTTTATACGTTTATTAATCATTGAACAAAAAATATTTCACAAATAAAAGATTACATGGGAAATATTTTCAACAAACTTGTTGCTTTGATTTGATCATATCCCTCTAATAAATAGAAAGAGATCAAGTTATCGATTGTTTTAAATGTTACGCATTTCCAAAACCTAATATCCTACCATTTAACTTACATATAATTGTGTTTATCTTTGGCAACTATTACTGACAAGATATTAGTTTGGAATTACGTATGGATAAAAATTATTTAATTCTTTGTTTCTTAAGCAACTTCTTGAGCGACGTCGTCGGGCAATGGAGTACCCTCGTCCAAAGCGTCGGTGTTCTCAAATTGGCTATATTGATCCAAGTGTTCCTCTACGCTGCCGAAGTTCCTGTTCAGGTCGTAAAATCTTGGGGATTCGGAGCAGTCAATTGCCTCATCAGCCCTGGTGCAGGTGAACATTTCCTAGTGGAAAAAGTATTTAGCGGGACATTTTTATTATTTTAATATAATTTACCTGGTTGAAGACGGTTTCCTCAGGACAGATGAAGCTCCAGCGGAAGGTTTGGTTGCGGCCGTCGGAGTAAGTGATGGGCAGGCAAACGTGGAAGAGTTGGCAGTCGTTTTCGACATCCGCGTAGTATCCGTAGTCGCGGCCGTCGCAACTGAAGGAGTCGCTGATGTCAGCTCTAATGCTGGTGGCGTTGCTGGGGAGGGTCAGTAGCTGTGGGGGTGTGTCGTATTCCGGTGTCATCTAAATAATTTTTGTTAAATTTTATATGGTATAGGAGAAATTTTAAAGAAATTTAAAGTTTATTTAGTATATGTTACTAAAAGCTGAACATGTTCCTTATAACACATTTATCGTACAAAAGTTTTAATATTTAAATTATATAATATTGGCAAAGTGTATAATATTCAGTTATTTATAATTTTAATTCATTTTATTTTTTAAGATAGATGAAATATTAAGTTTAATTTATATTTAATTAAGTTGAATTAATTATAAGTTTCTTGCAATTTTTAAATATTTAGTTATTTTAGTTTAATATTTAATTTACTTGATTATTTTTATATTATATATTTGAATTTTGGTATTTTACCCATACAATAAATATATTTTTTATTTTAGTATTTGGTTGAGTTATTAGAAAAAGTCAATGAAAAAAATTTCGAATATATCAAATTTAGTAGGAATTTTATATAGTATAAAAACATACATTTAATTTTTTGTTTAATAAAATGGATTTCGGAACTGTTGCTACATAAAATTTTAACAGTTGAAAGTACCAAAATACCAAATTTGTAAATATATGTGATTTCAAATTTCAATATTTTGTATGGCCATACCAAAATACAAACATAAATACAAGTCTCGTGTCAAATACGTATATTCGACTAAAAACTACTGATCAAATATATATATATATATATATATATATATATATATATATATATATATATATATAACAAAATTTAAAAATTGCAAGTCCTTCAGCGAAACAAAAGTCACAGAGCACGAAAAAATTACTACGAACCCTCAATTTGGGAGCACCATTCACTAAACAAAACACAACAGGCAACAGTGCGATGAATTTCATTTTGATTATTTTTTTGAAGTGCTGTTGGTACCAACTAGAATCACACACGTCGGAAACTAACACGATTATGTGTCAGGTGAACAGCCGAATAGTTTATATAGGATCCGAGTAAGGTTCTAAGAGAAGGACGAAACACAATGGACAAGAAAAGACACACACCATGTCCTGTCGGAAGCCGTTGGAATATCTTCGTTGGGTGCCTAATATAATCATGGAACTGTGAGGCCAAAGGAACCAATCTTTGACCATTGTAACATCCGTTTTATGATATTTTTCTTAGGTTCGAGCAAAAATGGTATTTTAAGATAAAGTCTATCTTTTTTACCTAGAGTTGTTTTGTCTTCGTTATCGTCGTTTTAACATAATAATAAGATTAAAATTAGATATCAGTAAGTAGTAATCTTGTAGGCGTGAAGAGCTAAAATATAACCCTTTGTTGGCCATCTAGAATAGGTAAATTCGAACGATTCAAAGAAGTGAATAAATATTAAATCAATTATAGTAGTTTTGAATAGACTTAATTATTTATTAAATTCTTAAAATTCTTTAAAATAACTAGATATCTATTTTTAATGTTAGTATTTTGCATTTCTTTGTATTAATGAATGAAATACTCAGTTGATCTACTTAATCTCATTACATTCTTTGGATTTATTATTTTAGGTTTTTTAATGGATTCCTTATTTAATGTTTAAATCTTAATTCATCTTTTGTATTTATTTATTCATACATTTCTATGAATAATATGTTTAATCCTGTAAGGGATCTTAAAGTCAACAAAATTCAGACCATCATCTACATTAGTCAATGCCTTAAACTAAACTTAAACTTTTCTAACTTCTATATTTTTAAGTTTTCTCAAAATATTTAGGTATTTATTGTGAACTAACTAATATGTTTTTTAAGAAAGTTTTATTGTTTAAGAAAATGTATTTCTACGACTAAATAATCGGAATTTAAATACTATTAATATTTTTTATTAATTTATGTTAAGTTTTGTTTTACATTTCATTAAATTAATGAAAAATTCATTAGATCTACTTAATGTCTTCATATTCTTTAGATTTTTTATCTTTTTATAAAAGGGTTAGTAAATTACTTATTTAATTCCAATTATTTGGATTTATATATTCAGTTTATTTACTTTTTATATATATCTTTTCATACACTTCTAAAAATAATAATATTTTTAATCCTGTAGTGAATCTGGGAGTTGAAAAGACGAATTGTGGATTTTTTAAGCACATCAGAGATGTTTGTATGAAACTTTAAATATTCTTTGCCATATTTCTTCTGTAGATGAAATAAATACTGAAATAACTGAAAAATATTTAAATTTTTAGTTACTGTTTTCCATACTAAGAAGAATTATTTAGTTCTTTATGAACTAATTAACTAATAAACTAATGGTTTTAACTAATAGACTCAGAAAATTTAATGGTTTATCTGAACTCTACATACATAATTTAAAGAGTATTGATTAGCTTCTTTTTAATTTACGTGTAGTTTATATTTCCAAGTTTTTTTTAATTGTTTTTTTTAATTTACATTTAATTTTATATTAATGAATTAAAAATTCACTAGTTTACCTAAACTCATCATATTCTCTGGAGTCTTTATTTTTTATAATATTTATTATACAATTATTTATTTTTAATTTCATTAATTATTTGGGTTTTTGTATTAAATTTTATTTGACTTTTATATTTATTTATACACACATTTCTAAGAATAATGATATTTTTAATGTTGTAACGGATCTGCGATCTTTCATATGAACTTATGAATATTCGTTGCCACACTCCTTCTGTAGATAAAAGGAATTAGGAAAACAACCTCAAAGATCATTCTAATTTTTAATTAGAATGTCTTCTTAGATGCGATTTGAACAATCATTTTCTTTATTGTCTGTTTTGTCTATTTTTTAACGCCAATGGATCAAAAACACAAAAAACCTAATTGTTTTATAAACCGTTAAGTGTGATAAACAAGTTAATTGTAAATTAGTAAAGGTTTTATAGAATTTACAAAAAGTAATCCTGAATGTTAAATAAAAAAGCTAACTCCTTGGAAACAATGAAAAGTATAATTAATTTAAAAACTTAGGAACTAAAATAGTTATAAGAGATTTTAGTCATCGGTGTTTAACTAAATTGACCCCTCTGCTATTTTCTTATGCAAAACACACGTAGTGTGAACTGATTCGGATGCAGTGGGTCGCTTAATTATGGCCCACTGGCGACCTACGTGACCCAAAGGATTAAAGTTTACACATTGGTCTAAATGAACGAAGTAGTAAATATTTTGGGAACGGAAAACCGAATGCATTCACCGTTGCACATTTTAACTAAACGCGTGTCCGTCCTGAATTTTAATCGTCCATTAATTGTGAACCTTATAGGGAGTTACTAAATATGAATGAACCTATCAAGATACGCCATTAATGAGACCGTACAAATTTCATCGAATACGTCACTGTAACGAACAATCACAAAATCTCGTCCCTTAAACCATTCAGACCTGTGAGAACGGTGGCATAAAACCGATAATTGCGTAACCATACACATTCGGTTGATCGACGTTAGAAGACATATGTATTTATTCAATGCACATGCACTGCGTCCATAAATCGCTTCTTCATCATTTGCCCAGTTCTTCAAGTCAACGTTCGCATCAGGAGATGTCACATGAATAATAATATTCCTTTTCACAGACATGTAGCGTAATTGGTATAGATAAATGTGCGTTTCATTTGAAAGAAGAGAGACAATTATTAAAATTATACGAATGATGAAGTCATTGGATTTCTTTTCTTTTCTTTTAATTACAGCATAATATCTAATAATTATGTATGTGGGTTTCTGGAATTATTTAAACTGTTTAATGCCATCTAAATTTATAATTCCATAATTATCTAATATGGTTTAAACAGTATCAAATTTGATTTATCATGTATACTTCCGCAATTAATACACTCATTTATGTTATATTTAAGTTACTTAAATACATTAAAGGTTCTGTATATCTTCAGAAGATTTTTCACTTAAAAACTTAATTTCTAAATTCTTAGGTCTTAATATTCTTAATATTTCCAAATACTCTACATGATTTTTATTTTAATTTATATTATTTGACTATTTCTTCAATAATTTAATATTTAATACTTTAATTGATTAAAAACTCATTTTTCATAAGTAAAAGTCTCTTTAACATTAATACATTGGAATTTTTTTTAATTTTACAAATTTTAACAAATCAATAAATCATATTTTTAATATTAATTTATTTATTTCTAGCACTTACAGCGGTAGTCAAAAGTATGGAATAATTTTATGAAATTATTTTTATTAATATTAATCTCGGTTTACTGAAAATTCATTATATTGTTTTAAGAATCGTAACAAAACTGTCATTTCAATATTTTTTCCGTTTACATTTTAGAAATTGGACAAAATATGGAGTAATTTTTAAGTTTAAACATCGAAGTTTCCAGTGACTAAAGATGGGTAAAAACAAATATTTATTAGAGAAATTGGAAAAGCGAATAGTAAGTTTTCATAGTGATGGACAAAATTATGTCAAATTTCGCAGAAGAATTAGTCAAGGTATTGCATGTAGGGCAACGTGAAAATACGTATCAAGATGGGGTGTCCTCGAGAAACAAATCTAACAAAATCATTAAAGCAAATTAACTACGAAATATCCTAAGATTTCAGCACATTGTTATTGGAAGCCTGTTCCAATAACAATGTGAGACGTCGGTTATGTGAAGCCAAAATATTTTATATCTATGAAAAAACCTTATATATCCAAACAAAACCGTAAAATTCGAATGAAGTCTGTCAGAAATCATATGGACTGGACTCCACATATATGAAATTCAGTACTATGGAGCGATGAAATCAAGTATATGTTGTTTCGTTCAGATGGTAGGCAATATGAGAAGAGGCCAATTGAAACGAGACATGATTTTAAGTATCAAAAAAACATAGTTAAGTCGGTAGTGGAAACGTACTGATCCCATAGTACGAATTGAAGACAAAATGGATCGTTCTGTCTATAAAGATGTCTGGGCTAATCATTAGCTGCCCTTTGTGGAAAATAATTAGCCTGTATTTTGGAAGTTTCAGCAATATAACGATCCAAAACACACATCCAAGTTGTAAAAAATTGTTTTTTGTATCAGCTGGTGAATGTTCTCCATTCTATGGCTAGCACAGAGTCCGGATTTAAATCCAGTTGAACATCCATGACAGCATCTGGAATTAAGAATCCGACAAAATAAAAAGATCACCAATGAAGAGCGTTTGTGGCTAGTTATACAAGAAGAATGGGCAGACATTCCTTTGGAACTATATGGCAATCTTATCAAAGTTATCAAACAAAATGATTATGCTACCAAGTGTTAAATAAATAAACAATTTTCAAATTTGTTTCGGGTATAAGATATTATTCCATACTTATGTCCATGATAATTTTAATCGTATTTTAATGGAAAATTATTATTTTTTTCAACAATTCAACAATTCAATAGGTCTTCAAAATCCTCAATCATTACCCTTGGAGGCATCCTTTGAATATTTAAAATATTGTGACTTCATTTTTATTTATGTTAGGACCGAATAAATAAATAAACAATTACAGTAACACATAAATTTTATTATGAATAAAACAATACAAAAATATCTTGACGATATTATCGTTTATCTTCACTCCGATTGACCGAACGGATAAACGAATCTGCTTGAACTGTATGACTAGTGACTCAAAACGAACAAAATTTACATATTACACGTTTCCCAATTGTAATAAAATTTACAATGATCTACCTGAGATTGTTATTTTAGAAACTAGGGAAAGCAGCCGAGGAACATGCTATAGCTAGCGAAGAAACGTAAAGCGACAGGATAGGATCGTGAATTCAAAACCCCGAACAAAGTGATGAAATATGTTCCTCGCATCAAGCGCAACAGAAGAAATAAATAAATAATTTAATTAAATAAATATAAATAAATAATCTATAGTAGTGCTTGCGTTTGGCACGGACTTAACGATTAAAGTGCGATAGCCTAACGTATCTAAAAGTAACTAAATAAATTATACTTAAAGTTTAAAAATAAATTAATTATAGATATTGACGTTTTTTCGGTCAACCGAGCCAAGAGAAGTTGGGTTTGTTGTCCACTTTGGAGTATTCAGTTCCGACTGGTCTTTGATTGGCGTAAGCCAAATCCTGGGCAGTCTTTTTCTCGTCCTCTTCATCGTAGGCACGGCCCCAGTAACCTCCCTCAGGACCACTGCTGAAAATTATGACCAAAATATATAGTTGCCATAGTAGCGTTTTTATGAATTATATCAAAATTTAACATACCTTCACATTGTTAGATCGATTGGTAAGTACCCATTTAGTTTGTTAAAATATACAAATTAAAGATGAACACTGTTGGAGGTTTAACTTAATTAAACCGATAATGAAGATATATTCTGACAGTAGCTTAACCTTAATGTAAAATTATGCAGCTTCAACTTTTAGTACTGTGTTAATAATTCAGTTGGGTCAATACGTTATAAATATGAAAATGGAAATTCAGTGTTAGTAGTAAGCAATAACTAAGGTAGGATGAAGGTTAGAAATTAAGGAGAAGTGAGAAGAAATATTAATTATTT
The DNA here is from genome assembly GCF_024364675.1 of Aethina tumida. Taxonomy (NCBI): domain Eukaryota; kingdom Metazoa; phylum Arthropoda; class Insecta; order Coleoptera; family Nitidulidae; genus Aethina; species Aethina tumida. Next base: position 57,110,446 of record NC_065435.1, on the reverse strand, counting down.
TTCTTTTATTATTATTTTTTCTTGATGACTTACAAAGTAATTGGTGCAAAAATTTTTTGTGCATTTTACAACCAGATTCAAAATCTTTGGCGAATTATTTGGCCTCAAAACAAATTTTTGGCATTCTATTTTCCACTAACTAAACAAATTTAAATAAAAATAATTAATAAATAAATAAATTAGGTATTAGTACAATGTACAGAGAGTTAGGCATTAAAAACAGGGAAAAACAACAAAGAAATTATTTTTAATTTACGCAGAAATAATGATTAGTGAGAAACAGTTCAGTGGTGATGTTTGACAGCATGATATCGATGCTTGTACCTGTGTCCCCAGTCATCCTCTCCTTCGTAATGATGTTGATGTTGGGCATGTTCGTAGTAGATAACTTTTTGTGGTGAATGTCCCTTTTTCAGGTCGATCCAGAATCTGGCGGCGTTCAATAATAATCCGGCCAAAGCGATCAACAGGAATTTCACTTGCAGGTGAGCATGGAAGAGCTTCAACAATGTACCAATTACGGCTTTTAAGGCACCGCCAAGTACCAAGAATTTGATCACGGAAATGAGTTTCTTAATCTTCTTCTTTTTCTCCTTCTTTCTGCCCTCTATAAATGTTTTGTAAATGGTCTTAGTCAATTTATATGCATCAGACATTTTTTAGTATATTTATAAATATTTGATTCAATTAAGGAAAGTTTTATAATTTGTTTTTTGCTTCATAAACAATACGTCAATACAAAAATTGGGTTAACAAGATGATTAATTATGTAAATAAATTAACGAACACCGAACGCATTTGGTTTCTCTTCTTTGATTAACGGTAAAACAGAAACTGAGATGTGGTCAGTGTCAAACATTTTTAGGTTTAATACTGTTGTTAACCTTATTATTATCTTCAAATATTGACTTTAGTGTTTAAATGTACCTAGTTAGCTTTCGTATCTACTAGATTAACATAAAATTGCACTTTATTCTGAAAAAAATTTAAAAGGAATTTATAAAATGCTAATCATGTAATTAATTACTTTGAAGCATTAAATGTACGAGTTGTCATACCAGATTTTGATTTAGGACAATAGAAACTATTAAAACTTGACTAAAAAGTGAATTTTACCAAACACTTTCGTTAGATGTCTTTTTAATTTACCTTCCATGGCGCGTCCCTTTTTGGTTTCTTTTTCCTCATCATTTTCATCGACCTCAGTTTCTTCTACTTCATCATCGTCGCCGGCTTCTTTGGCGCTTGGGAAAAGATTGCTGAGACCATCCTTCAACATGCCGGTCAGCTCTTCCAGCATTTTGGAAATGGTGTCGGCCAAAACGGAAGGCATCTGACTTTTGTCGGCACGCCCAGACGTAATGACCTCAGCATCAGCTTGAGCTGGAATTTACAAAACAAAAAAAAAATTACCATTTGTACAATCGGTATTCAAAGTGGGTAAAGATGACTCGGTACTTAATTAAAATTTGTACAATCATTGACATTGATTTATTTAAAAGAGAACAGCACCCACTCCCAAAATTCGAGGTTCTCACATTAATTTCGGCTCGGGTTTTTAAAAATCCAATCCACGGATGTGCCACTTGTGAATTTGTGATGGCATTCGAGTTACATATTTTTCGACCGCTATAGACATAAAACAGTTACTGGACGTACCGTGAATGGAAATCGCACCCGTCTGAGTTACTTACTCATCGTCGCCCCACGTTTTTTGAATGTATAAAACGCAATGGCTGACAGACGGTTCTTGCATTTTTTTTTTCGTACAGGAAGAAACGACGCGTTTGTGTCGTATTTCTTTCACTTGGTTTTACTGCGAAAAATGTAGAAATAACGTTTTGATCATGAGATTAAGTCGTTGGATGTTTTTATTGAATTGTAATTTAATGTTGGTTTACTATAACCGTAACGTCAATGAAATGCATGTACGACATGATATATTTCCCAGATGGTCGAGGCATAGTACAATTTTCTGATATCTTGTCGGTGGCTCAATTAAAAATGGCAAACGGGGACCGGTTTCCAATGCGGATCGAGTGTGTCTTCCGCTGGAAGGTGCTAAATGACGTCACGGAATACTTTTCCCGATACGGAAACCGAATTCTGTATCAGGTTTTGGTATTGCGATAATTAAACGACGTGTTCGTACGATATTTTAGCCTACTTCTGGTCAACTGGTACTTTTCTGATGAAGATAAATAATTTTATCTTAATTAACCCAAAAAGCTTATGTCGCTTTTATCTTTACGAAGCTAATATACAGTTTATATATATATTTAATTTATAGCTAAATATTTTTTTCGTAAAAGTGTTTTGACTTAATTTATTATAATTTAAAATTCATTTTACTAATTATATGTGTTCTAGATTTTAATTCATTTTTAAGTTATCTTATTTTAATTTTTATTTAAAAAGTATTTATAATAATATTAAGCTATTATAAATGTGTATTCGCTACGTATTAATTCTTAAAAATAGTCATAGTTAATAATGAAATTACTAGTAAAGACTATTATTTTAATTTTTATTTGAATTTATCATAAGGATAGGCAACCCAGATAACATGTAAAGCTCTATACTGTGGTCATAAAGTTTTCCTTTCATAATTAATGGTTGTGTTGTTGTTTTTATTCATTTTTTACTGCTAGTTCTCTCATAATTTATTACCAAGTTCATGTAATTTGCACTTTTTATTTTAATACTGTATATTATTTTTAAGAATTGAAAGAGAAGTGTTATTTGACAATTAGTATAAGTAATATCACATTATGTTTTATTTATTATTGTAATTTGTATTAACATCAATTTAATATTTCTAAACGAAATTTAATATTTTAATTAGCACTAGTTGTGTTTATATAAAGTAATTTACAGTTTTGTTTAAAATTTATGAAATTTTTTACCTCTATGTAAACTTTAGCGGTGTCAGTGGAAATCTTGAGAGATCATCAATGGACGATAATGCTCAAGTGACTAATTAATCTCGCAATAAAGTGGACGAAGAAGAGTCACGTTGGACAGGTTTTGAATACTTGAGAGAATAAATACCCCAACGTAATTAAACAAAAATTCATCGAGTTCCGAGAACACGCAAAGTATGTCGGTCCGAGGTTGTGACGAATCTAGAAACTGTGATTCTGTTAGATCTTAAGAGTCTGGATAAAAATTGACGTTGTCGGTGGCTCACTCACCATCAGCCCGTGTAATTCTGATCATTAAATACGTGCGAATTGTGCATGTAATTATAATAATTGTTATACGCATAACTATTATTGTTAATAAGCTTTTAGACGTATAATCATTCCCGGTAATTAACCAGATATTTAAAATGAAAATTCCTACCAACATAATCGTTACGTTCTGATTCGGACAACAATTATATGAGGATGCACACAAAACTGCACATTTCCTCTCCACACCTATACCCATAAACTAAGTCACCAACACTAGGAAAACACCATGTGTTATTGTTACTGTCATTTAATCGGGGTAAAGCACAGATGATTTGCATTTTATTGGTCCGTTAATTACTGTTACATTTAATTAATGTTGATTTGTAGGTCTACGGAAACCATTCGTACCATTGTAATTATTGGATCACTTTCCGTTTTAATATTAAAAGTGGCACGGCCAGAACAAGATTTTCCAGTGTAAGTGTCCGATACACATTAAAAAGAAAGTCTGTACTATATTGTCTTTTTGGTGTTGCTCAATTACTATGCAATGCGGTGCGACGAGTGAAAATAATCAGTAGGTACGTAATTCGATTTCTTATGCTCGTTTATTTATGGATTGGACGGCAGGAAATGGAATTTATACATTAACATCTGTATCAGAAATGGAAATTTGTCTTCGACCTGTGCCTGGTGGTACAGTTTTTGGGAAATTTAAGTACTTTGTCGCAGTACGACCGATTTATCTCATCAATTTAGTTGTTGTTTTGAAATTTTGGAGGAACCAGGTTTTTTTCCATCGAATTAACAGGCGCTAAATCACCATTTGTTATTGAGGACGATCGTGACCACATTTTGAATTATTATTCTTTTCTTTTCGTGTATGTTTTTTTTTTTCCGGTTCTCTCTGTTAATTACGCGGAGGTCGCATAAATTCGGCGGTATCTCCAGGTTCCCATATGTAATCGATTCGAAAATATTCAGGTCTTGGGATGTCGCACCGGTGGAAACTGGCACAAGTTGAAAAGCGAACGTCCGAAGAACCATGTGGTGTTTGTCTAAAAGAAATGTGTGCTAAGCATTTCTTATCTTAATATTTCGTTATTTGTCACATTTTTATAAAATTTGCCTCCGCTGAATGGTACGAGCGGTTCATGAGTTCGTCGTTAATGACTGTTTAAAGAATAAATTAGTGTCCACCGGCAAGAAGAGCTCAGAAGTAACATACCTTAATTAGCATTAATAAAAACTGTTTGCATAACAGTACTCTTATGTCTGGATTATTTAAATACGCACATAATAGAAATGAGTTTATGTAAACCAACGTGAGTCCAGTATTGGCCATTATTACAGAGGATAATGTATTTATTTATTCTTCGCTGTTGTGACCATCAGTCACACAACATAAATTTAAAGAAAGAATCAATGCATGTCTTTTATGAACTAATTTTAATTAAAAAGGATCCCTATCATTTATTTTAAACAGAAAATTCATTTAATGTTGTTAGAAAACAACTTTTTATTTATCTATTTATTTATTTTTATTGTTGACTATTTTTGACCTTAATCTCTCTCAAATTGAAATCTCATTGGTTTAATGTGAATGCAATTCATTTTATAATTGGGTGATTTCAAATATTACTAGATGAGAATGATGAAAATTGTTTAGTAGGTACAGGATGATAGTTATATTAACAAATATCTAGTACAATAAGATAATTTCTCTCAACATTATTATTTTTCAAGTGTGAAAGTTAGTACAATAATATTATAACCAAAGCATCTAATTGTACTGCTAATCTTCTTTATGAGTTTATAAAATTTGCAACTTGTTTTTAATAATAAAGATGAATTACAAAATATTTAGTAATTAATCATACAGCAAGGTAAAAATTAATTAAAAAATAAAATTATCATTTCACACCTGAATTTTCAATTTTGTACGATGAACACTAGGGCCATAAAATGTATGGGTTTGGCTGCAATTTAGTTACTTTCTTAACAGTAAATAATTTTCATTCGTTTTATTGTTTTTGTGCAGCAACATTAGAAAATTTTCATTGCGTACACCGACGTAATTATATAAATTTTATCCGATTAATGGACATTTCTGTCAGAATTATCTACAATTTTAATGAAATATATCTATGGGTATGCAACTGATATCCTTATGTAATGCCCCGTTATCATAATTTTCTCCTGTAGTCATTTCTTTACGAACGTTTAGTGAAATTCAAAGACCGTACAGTTAGAATATCTGTCTTTCTCGTTATGTCAGTGCAACCAATTACAAAATCCATTAATTGCGTCAATTAAAATATGTATTCATGCAGTCATGCAGCCATTCATGATTTGCATTTTGTTATCCCATTGTGAAAACAAGAAAATATTAAGTGCCTCGTCCATAAAAATATGTTTCTTAAGATTACTCAGCATATTTGGACATTTTAATAATTATAGTAATAATTTATTTTAACGTGCCTTAGTCAACGTCCAGTTAAACAATCTTAACTTAATGGCTATGAATCATTTTCTCAAATATTTACTTTAATTCCAAAAAAATCCTACTACATATTTATTAGGCAGTCAAATTTAAATAAGTTCTTTTACCATATGCAAATTAAATATCCCATAATGTGTTACTTTGGTGTAAATTTAAATACCTTCAATAAAATTATCACGTGTGTCCCACATAGTGACCACCCATGTCATAAAGCACATTTAACGACACTTTGTCAATTATTGTCAAAAGAAAATGAATGAAAGAATTTCGTGCCGATAAGGAAGGAAAAACAATCATTACGTCTTTTATGTTTGGCTCTTAACAACAATTAAATGTTAACTTTTATTTTATTGTAAATATTGAAAAAGTTAAAAATTTTACATAAAAAATAGAATCACAAAAAATTTCATAATCTGTTTTTAAATGGCCCAGTCTAAATATCATTTAAAAGTTATTTATTTATTGTTATTGAGATGGTGTAAATGTAAACGAAGTTTTGGAGTATAATTTAATAAATTCTCGATAATAATATATATTTTTTATCTTAAATTTTCCAAATCTAGTTTTTAAATATATCAAATATCTTTATGTATTATAAAAACAAATTTTATGGTAAAAAAATATAAAGACCACAAGAAAGATTTAATGTTTATTTGTATTTGTTTGTATTTTTTATAAACATTAAGTCAAAAATATAAATTTTAATAGTATTATAAAACGAAGTTTATTTAATATCTTTTAATATTTTTGAATGTGCTTTAAGATAATTTCAAAGGTATTTTTCAAATTTACTTTACACAATATTTTTTTCAAAAAATTAATAACAAAACATACCTAAAAGTTCCTGTCGTCGATCCGCCAGATAATCGTCCGCCTTATCGAACAGACACGAAACATCGTACTTCACAGCACACGGTATGAAGTCCCTTAACGTGACCTTTGTGCGTGCATTTTCCTGCGTCACATTTTCCTTCACTTGCTCACAACCGACCACAGCGATTCCAGCCAGTACGACGCAAACGACCAGTTTGTAATCCATTTTGTTTTATTTTGAACCCCAAAAAAAAAAATAAAGTCGCAAGGTGCACAAAACCACAAAATTAAAAAAAAATAATTGGTTAGCCGAAAGACGAACACACGGAAATATTGTCCGTTCGGTACACCAGGAAGAACAACGTGCCTATCACCTTGAACTTCGAAGCATATCTGAAGGCCATTTACGAAGAGGAGAAGCATTTATACTCAAGAGAGATCATCGCAGCCCATGCTGGTGGTTCACTTTGTCGAATGTGGAACAGCTTGTCTGGTAATCGGCCGTCGTTGTTTCACTGCTGATACAGTTCTCGCACGGTTAACAATCAAAAGCATCAAATTATTGTTTTAATTTTTTAATTGTTATTTTTTATTTTTCAGATAATTTCAAATATTTAAAAATTAAAAAAATAAAATTTTGTTTTATAAAAAATATTAATATTTTTTTAATTTTTTAACTATTAAAATATGAGCTTTTTTAATTAAATTATTTGCATTATATATATGCTGCTATAAAAAAAGTAGCAGTTCTTTTGCAAATATTCTTTTTTTAATTTTTAACAATTAAAAGTATGATCTTTTTTAATGAAATTATTTGCATATTTTATTATATTTTTTATTTGTCACAAGCAATAATATTAATAATATTGATTTAATTTAAAACATGTTAGTTTTAATAATTAACATTTTAGTATTAATCATAATATTGTAATTAAAAAATTACTTTTATTATTATTATTTATATACTATAATAGAAGTAGCAGTTATTTTGTAAATAATTTGAATAACAATATATGATAAAAATTTATTGTTAAATTTAGGAATAATATCTTTACAATTAAGAAAATGTCAAATTCAGTTAATTAAAAATATTTAAAAAATGTAATTTTATTTAAACATTAATAATAATATATTTTTTTATTTAAAACATTCTGAAGAACAATATTGGACAAAAATTTAATATTAAAATTTAAAAATATACATTAAATTATGATAATATTGTACATCTAACAAAATAAATATATTGTAATATTCTTTATAATTAAAAAAAAAAACATATAAACATGTATTTTTTATTTTTCAATATTTTCAAATAATTTCAATTATTCAAAAATTGAAAAAAAATTGTTCTATCAGAAATAATAATATTAATTTAATTATTTTTTAAATTTTCCAAAACATTTTATTTTTAATTGTTTTTTGATATAAATTATCTAAAATTTATTGTTTAAATTTAGAAATAAGCATTCAGTTAAGATAAAATTTTTAATATCTTCAATCATTTTGAAATATTCAAAAATTAAAAAAAAAAATAAAATAATATATAATAAAAAATTTAATCAAAAATAATATTAATATATATTTTTTTTAAATTTAAATCATTTTAATTTTAATAGTTAAAAAAGAGTTTTTTCTTTTAATAAAATTATTAACATAATATAAAAATTATAAATATATATAAATAATTATTTTATAAAAAATCTAAATAACAATAGAATTTATTGTTAATATTTAGAAATACATGAATATAACATTTAACAAAATAAATGTATCGTAATATTCCTTAAAATTAAAAAAAAAAATAAACAAAAAAAAATGAATTGTTGTTGTAAGAAAAATAACAATATTAATAATAATATATTTTTTAAAATTTAAAATACAATATTTATTTATTTACTATTTTTTATATATTTATATTTTATTTTTAGTAAATTATATGAATTACAACAATAATATAAAAATAATATTAATGAATATTGAAAAATTAAATTTAAAATATTTTATTTTTAACAAGTGAAAAATTGAGTGTATAGAATTAATAATTTTTGTGATACAAGTAGTAGCGATTTTGTACATATCTGAATAATAATAATATTAGACAAAAAGTCATAGCTGATAAATGTTAGAAATAAAGAATTAAATTATGATAATATTCTGTAAGCACATTTAACAAACAAATTATACTGAACAAAAATGAGTAAAACAATAAATAAAATAAATTAAATAATAATAGTAATAGTAATGTTTTATTAATTTAATTTTTTATTTTATAAAATAACCTGACATATTGCGTCTAAGCTGAGTAGAATTTGTTCCATTTTAAAACTGATACTTAAATATTTTTTGAAAAATAGTCTTATTTAGTAATTAAAAAAGAGATTTTCCACCGTATGTAACTGTAGGTTGAGTATATTTATGATTTGATAGTGTGCCCCGCGGACATCGTACGCATTATGTACCATCGGAATTAAACAAACAAAATTTTGATTCATCACACCAACAAACCGTATTCCCATCGTGTTTGATCTAGTGAACGTGTTGCCGTGCAAGTACTAATCGGGCTAGGCGATTTTTCTATGAAAGTAAGAGTTTTTTAGCGGGTCTTCGTGCAAACAATGTTTCTTCCGCTGACCACCTTCTCATTGTACTATAACAGACACCGAAAACTCCCAAAGTTTCTAATTCGGCTTATAACTGGTTTGACGACGAGTAAGGTAAGGTTTGTCGGAACATATCAGTTTCAGCTGTCGTATTTATTATTCATTCGTTTGGGACGTCCTGATTTTAGTTCGTTTTCGATTGAACCTGTTTTTCTTCACGTCGTTCGAGTATTGCCCAAGTCGATTGAATTTATTCGGTTTGGAAACGACGAACAATATCGGTTTGTCGATCTTCCTAACAATACGATGCCTAAGGTCAGTGGAAATTTTAATTTTAGGCAGCATTTCCAATATTTACAATCGCTGCATATTACAGTCGTGTACACATTTATATGAATGACCTGATTTAAAACTTATATTTTTTTGTCTATGTTGATGTTTTATTTTACTTGCGATTAAACATGGCATACCTCTTATTCCGTTTGTTTCACCAAGGGATGAATTTGAAAATATTAAAATAAAAATTATTTGTAAACACAAAATATTTTCTTATTATTTATGAAGAATTTGTAATTTGTTTTGAAAACAAATATTTGTTTTCTTTAGGTAACAGTTAAACAAAAGCCACTTTTCGATAAAAAACTGTTTTTATTGAAATAATATTTTATAACAACCAATTTTTAGCAAACTCTTTAATAAATAATAAACATTAGTTTTATGTCTGTATTTATACTAAGAAAATTGTACATTCCATAATTGTGAGCACTCGTGCGTCTTGTCAGTTTAATTAATAATGTTATAATGTACGGGAAAAAATGTAGGTGCAATCAACAAAGCTACTTGTTTAAAATTTTCTGTGTCAAATGATTTAATTTGTGACTCACAAAATTCTTCAGAATGTAAACAGAAGAATTTAAATTGAAATTTTCTAAAATTTGCATAATTAATAAGTTTTATTTCTAATATTTATACCTACATATATATATTTCATTTAGAAATTTGGAAAGAAATATATATTATGAAAAATTAAAATTTATGATTCATTTTAAATAACTATACGTTGGTTTGAGGAAATATTAGTTCTTTCCAATTCTTGTACCAATTATTTTTTTTTATAAAATGATTTAGTTTGATTTGATTCACCACAGAAATAGCACATTTAATTATATTTGCGTTTTGTGGCACTAATTAACAATACTCTTAATAGTATGAATTTATATTTACTCAATTGAAAATACAATAAAAAACGTTCTAACGAAAAAACAAATCCTTCTATAGACAGACGGACAAATTGGAAGAATCACTAAACAAAACCTCTTTTGTCTTCTAAGCAAATAAGAAAATGAAATAATTGAATAATTGATTTAAATAAAATGAATTAATTGAGTACTTTGGGATGATGAATCCTAGTTCAATATAATAGGATTAGATTGTAAACAGTTGTCTTTCAAATAAAAGTTTGGACCTTAAATGCATCTTTGAAACACTGTAGAGGAAATATTATTGTTTGATTTCCTTTTCTTGGCATGGTAAGATACCATTACAGAAAATTCTTAATAAAATTGTCCCTTTCATGTATAGAAATAACATGCGAGATCTAATTGAACCATTTGCTAACGATAATTTATTAGTTACATGGATTGTTATGCATGATAATGATCCGAAGCTTGTGTTCAAAATTGGACAAATATCTGATTAAGCGTTGTCTGATGTCTATTTTTATAATAAAAAAATTATAGCTCCCACAATAGTGTGCACTCGTGCATCTAATCAATTCAATTAATAAAATTCGTCAGTGCAGAAAATATGTAGGTACAAAGAAGAATGATGCTTGTTTCAAATTTTTCTGTGTCAACTGATTTAACTTGTGACTCATAATATTCTCCAGAATATAAAAGAATATTTATATTTAAATTTTCTAAAATTTACATAAATAACGAGATTTGTTTCTAATATTTATACCTACATATTTTCTTCAAATAGAAAATGAGGCAGAAGTATGTATTATAAAAAATCTATAATTTATATGTTTTTTACAATTTTTATTAACATTACGTATATTTAAAATAAGAAATAAATAAGTAAATTAATTTTCATTGTCTAATTAAACTAAACTGTTAAAATAGTATTAATTTACTATTGCAGTTTTATATTGTATTATAAAAACTATTATATTTTTATTTTACAATATATTAGATATATTTTTCTTTTTTCTTTTCTTTCTTTTTTTTAAGTATGTTTAAGTATTTCAAACAAGTATTTACTTAGTTTTTGTCACAATTTATTTTATTTAGTAATTTATACTAAATGTTTAACATGCCTAGAGTACGAAGAAGAAATAATTTTAACCAATTGAACGAGATTGATAGAGATAGAATAGTGGGCCAGGATGAAGCAGAATTTTTTTTTTTTTGAGAAATAGCACGGCGTTTGAACAGAAATGTAAGTATTGTAAAAAGATATTGACAGTCATGAAGTGAAGAGGGCAGAAGAGGCAGAGCAAGAGGTTCCGGAAGACCTAGAGCTACCACAGAGCCAGAACGCGGATGAGTACAGATTAATTTTTTGCTGATGAAGGTAGGCCAATTGGTATTCGATCTATTTACCTCCATATAAGGTCTTTTGGCCTTTGATGTGGAGAGTCATGTTCATAACACTATGGGTTTAATGGTATGGGGTGCTATTGCTTATGGTATGTGGATGAGGTTTTGGAGCCTTATCTTCATTTCTACATAAAAAGGTATCTTTAACTAATTTTTCAGCAAGATAATGCCCATCCACATATTGCCAGGAATACATTAAACTTTCTATAAGCCTCCCATGTGAATTTAGTACCTTGGCCAACCAAATCTTCAGATCTTTCCCCAATCGGACATGTATGTGACATGAAGGGGCGACGCTTAAGGAATTTAGAGCACTCTCCATGGCCTCTTAATGGACTGAGAGGTCAGATTCAGTTCATGTGGGATAAGGTACCACAAGAAAATGTCGATAATCTTATTAGATCGATGCCACGACTCGTCAATGAGTGTCTTAATCAAAGAAAGGGTCCGACCCATTATCAGCTTCTGATAATTTAAGTTATAAGATTTTTGATTAACTTTTTAATCAATTATTATTCTGTAATAGGTGTAATATTTTTCTAAAATCAATAAGTTAATTATATCTATTTAATCTATTTTTTAATGATTTATGTGTCTTATTCAGTGAATATTATCCTAAGCAAGTCAAAATTAAATTTGGGATCAAACGAATCCAACTAATTTCTGCATGTCCCATTTCTTTCAGGCTGGGTCTAATTTTAGTTAAGATAAGGTTTGTTTTTTTTTTGACATCGAATTATCCAATTTAAGTTTTTTTAAACTCGGACAAATTTTCTCATAGTTACCAGTCGGTTTCTTAATAATACGAGAAACGATCGACTTAGCCATCTCTTCTTGTTTTTCTCGATCTTGGTAACGCTGAAGCATAATTTTTTTACAATTTCACTTTGATTAATGATTAAATAATTATAATAAGCAAAAGACCGTTAATAAATACTTGATTTAAATTTACAGAGAGCAATAAAAGACCATAAAGTAAAAAATGCCTATAATTTTGTGCACTGAAAAATAAAAAAGTACTCAATTGTTTGAAGAATAAAATTAAAGTGACTAACTCACAGCAAATGCAACAATAACAGAAAAAACAATAAACATTTTAGGTACTGGCATTTAATTAGTACAGATCATATTTTTACTGTATTTTAGGCGACTACTGTATATATAATATAAAACTGGCAATAATAAATAAATGAAACAAACATTAAATTTGTTATACAACAAACCAACGTATATATGAAAAAATCTGGCGCCATACATCATATTTTTCTGTCACTTATAAACCTTTCACCGATAATTACAAATAAAAACACCCGAGAAAGAGTAAGCAAACACCTCAAATAAAAACGAGATTCGGTACACACTGCCATGTGTTTGGAAAGTTATTTCCGCAAAACAGAAAGAAGATATTTGTCATCTGATTACGGACGTATTTATAACTTCTTTAATATACTACTGTGTATTTAAACAGAACATTTAAAATATTATTTAAATATTTTATTATTATTACGGTTTAGTTTTAGAAAAAGTAGCTTTTAATAATTTTAATTACAATGTACAAACGAACAATTCACATAAAATTAATAATTCATTAAAATTTATTAACGCAATGAGGTCTCAGCTATATAAAACAAATAATAAACATCTACATGGTTTTAAATAACGAATTATGTTTACTAGTTGAGTCTTGGTAATTTGTCATAAAACAATATTAACTGAACACTTAAATATTGTAAAAACAATATAAAATAATCAATTAATAGGCGTGTATTTACGGTAAGTATGCCGAATATTAATATCCTAAAGGCTCATTTAAATAAAATAAACGCCTTAATACATAAAAATGACATAATGAAAAAAATTTACATAAAATTTAATAATAATGTCTTTGAAAACTATGTCAATGAATTCAAAATTTTCTACATATTAGCGACTGGTGTTCCATTAAATTGATCACCGCCCAAACAACCATACTCTACGCTGAGCCTACATTATTCTAATTTTTTTTGTTTTGTTTTCGTACGTTTATTCCGAGACGAATTAAGTAAAATCGTAAATTGGCGCAGCAATAATAAACACGTCTTATTTCGTTCGTTAATGTTCACGTTCAGTTCCACTTTTGTTTTAATAATTGTGGATGTGCAATCATTAGGAAAAAAAAGTGAAAATCAGTAACAGTAGCAGGTAATATTGGCCAAAATTAAGCAATTTTATGTCCATTTTAAACCCGCTTTCTTTACACAGTTTCAATGAAATTTCCATAACTCAACACAATTAAAACGTTCTTTCGCGCAATAAATAAACTTTATTTTACATGTAGACCATTTGACAATCCTGTTGTTTGTTTTCGTTTAAAAATTAACAAGCTATGACACTGGTTTTCGTTGTAGAAAATGACTCGTTTAACCCAAATTTTTAAACGTGTGTGAATGGATAAAAACTTTCATCGCACATCCGTAAACGATTCCCGCGGTGGGTATCTGTATTTTCATCGAAATCGTACAGCTGTGATTAAGCTTATTAATTATTTTAATTGTCTCTTTAAGTTTACCGTTCGACATCGGAAACTTCGATGGGAGGTTACAACAGAAACCGGCAGTCTGCTAACACACTATAGGCGGGTAACAAAATAGTCCAAACAAAGTTGTTGAATGATAACAAAAAATAAGAGATAATTCTTTCAGTTCCGTATGTAAACAAATAGAGTAAAATTATCTCACCCCGCTTTTAAAGTTCTCGAGACGGATATTTTTACCCGACCCGCTTATAGTGTGCTAACTTGAAAAAAAAAACTTAATCGTGTTTTAAATTTTGTATTGTATTCTAATTAATTAGAAATTATATTAAAAAAATTCATGAATAAACGGATGATTTTAAAAGAGTTTTTAATCGATAATTGGCATTTTTTTGTGCTGTACTTTGTGGTCAAATGTGAAAATTATCGCCCATATCTCTGAAAGTATTAATTGAATAAGTAGAGAGGGAACAATATTCTAATTAAGTTACACAGAAAAAAATAACTTAAAATATTTCGATGAAGGGTTGCAACAGAAACCTGCAGACTACTAATTTAAAGAAAAATATCATGAAATAAATGGATGATTTTAAAGGTGTCCTTAATTGAAAATGACAATTTTTTTGATGACAGTTTTTTTGTAGTATACTAAGTGGTCAAATGTGAATTATGGCCCACATCACAGAAACTACTAATCGAATAATTAAAAGGCAGAAAAAAAAATTAAATTACACTTAAAAATATTTCGATGGAAGTTTAATAACAGACAACCGCTGACTACTAACTTGAAAAAAGAACATATTCGTGTTTTAAATTTAATTAATAAGAAATTATATTTAAAAAGAAATGTCATGAATAAATTGATTATTTTAAATGTGTCCTTAATCGATAATGATAATTTTTCTGATTACACTTTTTTGTAGTGTACTGGTGGTCAAATGAGAAGATTATCGCCCACATTTCAGAAATTACTAACTGAATAAGTAGAGGGAGAACAAAAATTATGATTAAGTTACACTGAAAAAAATTAACTTAAAAATATTTCGACGGGAGGTAACAATAGAAAGTTGCAGGCTACTAATTAAAAAAATATATATTCGTCGAAATATTTTTAAGTTAATTTTTTTCAATGTGGTCGGTAATCTTCACATTTGAGCACCCAGTACATTACAAGGAAACTGTAATCGGAAAATTGTCATTATCAATTAAATACACCTTAAAAAACATCCATTTATTCATGACATTTTTTAAAACATATTTTTTTGTTAATTAGAATACAATATAAAATTTGTTGAATATGTTTTTTCTTTTTCAAGTAGTGTGCGATTTCTGTCATTATCTCTCGTCGAAATTTTTTTCTATGTAACTTATTTATAATATTTTTGTCTCTTTTTATTTATTCAATTAATAGTTTCTGAGAGGTGGGCGATAATCTTCACATTTGATCACCCAGTATACAACAAAAAACTATAGTCAGTTACATCTTCCAATTATTCATAAAAATTTTTGAATTGAAGATTATCGCCCACATCTCAGAAACTACTAACTGAATAAGGGAAAGAAAAATGTATTATAATTAAGTTACACTGAAAAAAATTAACTTAAAAATATTTCGACGGGAGGTAACAACAGAAACCCGCAGACTACTTGAAAAAGAAAAAGCATATTAAATAAATTTTATATTGTATTCTAATTAACAAAAAAATATGTTTTAAAAAAATGTCATGAATAAATGAATAATTTTAAAAGTGTTTTTAATTGATAATGACAATAAGAATATAGAGAAAAAAAATATTATAATTAAGTTACGCTGAAAAAAATTTTCTTAAAATATTTATATATTAACTTGAAACAGAATAAAACATATTCGTGTTTTAAATTTTATTGTATTATTCTATTGTTCTAATTAATAAGAAATATTTAAAAAAAGTCATGAATAAATGGATGGTTTTAAGGGTGTCCTTAATTGATAGTGACAATTTTTCTGATTACAGTTTTTTTGTAGTGTACTGTATGGTCAAATGCAAAGATTTTCGCCCACATCTCAGAAACTACTAATTGAATGAGCAGAGAGAGAGAGAAAAAAAATATAATTAAGTTACACTAAAAAAAATAATTTAAAAGTATTTTAAAGATTCTAAGAATACCTGACGCCACTGACTAATATAAACAAAAATTTTCCTTTCTAATTTAATAATTAAAAGCTCACTTAAGATATTTAATTATTCACTGTGAGAAAATGACCCGTATTTTTTATTATAATCTTTTTACCGTTTATCTTAAAATAAAATGACAATAACACGTTAAACAATGAAACAGATAAAGCTAGATACATTAGCAACTTGTATTATATATATTATGAGCTCTATTGCTTAAATTGGACGCCAGTATCTATAATGCTTATAGTTTTCTTTTGTTATTATACTGTCTACTATGCAATTGGTCAAACTAATTTTATTCTTTAAAAAATTACGTAATTTTCTATTTTTCTATAGACAAAATTATAGCAACATTTTACCTAATGCTCTTTCATTGCTCTCTTTAAGTTGATTATTTGCTAGCGGTCTTTTGTTTATTATAATTATTGAATCTTTGATCGAAATGAAACTGTAAGAAAAAATATAATTCAGCGTTACCAGTGGCGAGACAAACAAGAAAAGATGGCTAGAAGTTTACGGCTAAATCATTCCTGAATGCTAAATGATGGTTCTGTTTACCTACAACCTACAGTGACAAAACTACACAAAAAGTTTGTTATATCCACAGTGAAACATGGTGGCGGATCTATACCACCTACTATGCTTCAATTCTTCGGGCGTAGATCGGGCGTAGAGACTAATTTATGTACAAGGATATATTAAACAACAATTTGAAGAAATGATACTCTTAATAAATATATTTCATCATGAAAATGTTCTTAATCACAAATACAAAATTGTGAGGGATTGGTTAAAAGCCTAAAGCATCAATGTTTTATATTGCCAGTCCCAATCTCCAGAGAAAACATCAGACTTATAACCACTTGATAGATATCATTATTGATTGTAAAACAGACATAAACATAATCGCCCACATTTCAGATTTAGAGAAAGAGAGACTCACACAGAATGGATTCAAATATCTCAAAATGATATTGACTTTATTTTATCTATGCCCAACAGATGTAAATAATCTATATTAAAATTATTTTTGGTGATTTTAAAATGCATTTCCTATTATGTCAAAAACTAGTTATGTAATGGTTAAGGCTTTCTTGACCATTGTTTAAGTATCTATATTTGTTTACGATTGTTATAATTATTTCTTAACGTTAGCAAGAGTGGCTAGCATCTTCAGAGGTCTGAACTATATTCGAATTAACTCTTTTATGTTTACATTTTAAATTTAACAAATTTTACTTTAATGTGGTTTAAACAATCAATGATATAATGTTAAATTTCGCTTTTTATTTAAAGGTTCAAAAATTACACAAGAAAATCAAGTACAAAAATCAAAAGTTGGTGAAAGTCGAATTTTAATATATTTTTATTGTTAATGATATAAATAAAATTATAAATATAACATTAAATTAGTAGTTCTTGATATATGGCCTCATTTATTTGACCATCTGGTAAAATTTATTAAAATCCCCTTAATTAAATATTTAAATTAATAAAAAACAATAAATTTTCATAATCTTTCATGTACAGAAGTACTTCTAATTTCACTATTGTGTATTTAACACCAAAAAATAATAAAAAATATTTTTCAACAACAATAATATTAAGTTAATATTAACGAAAATGAAACCAAGTTGTGAGAGTTATCTAACAATCGATTAATATGTTATGGAAAGTTGCGGTAAACTTTTTAGCACCATATTCATTATGACGGGCATACATTTTTTATCGATTACATTCACGACCTCATTTGTAAGCCGGGCTGATGTTTATGTCTTGAAACGTAGTTTTTTTTTAATTAGATTATTAATTGGATTATGCATGATGAACTAGATGCTGTCACATATTCATTCATTAAATGAAATGAAATAGATGGCCGAAGACTTACTTGGTACTTAATGGTTGTTATCACAGAATATTTGCAAATTGTTTGTAGAAGTTCTAGGCTACGTAAAATTATTGTTCCAGTGACATACTGGTAAGTGGTAACGAGTTGTTAAATATTAGAATTAAAAACAACTGGACGGAAGATGAACTAATATTGATACAAGAATGCAAAAAGTCTTCATTATCACTAATGGCAACTTTCTCCAGTTAACGGATAATATAATATGAATTCAGTTCGTTTTCCGTCATTAAATTTATTTTATCGATTGGATCCCATGAGAGGTTGAACATGTCATCAAAAAAATTAATGACATTACTCATCAAAAGTTCAGCCCAATTAAATTGTTGCGAGAATAGAAAAAGGACCAATTAACTCTTAAATACGTATTTAAACTCGCAATACGAACATTACCGTGCTGAAAAGCCCATATTTTAAAGTAGAAATCGTTGTGCACATCCTGTTTTTTTGGATCAATATCGTTTAGTACTATTTATTCGAGAAAACACAATGCGGTATGTGATTCTATCACATAAGTCAGCTATCTTCATGATTAGAAGTTTAAGATTACAATTTTTAATTCCTGCTTTCTAAATTTTACAACTTTTCCCAGGACTTTATCGGACACGATTCTGTCCACTTTCGGATTCTTTTGTGGAACTTATGGATTGTATGTGTTTCGTTTATCCTATTTAGTTTAGTAATTGTTTAGTCAAGTCTCTCAAACGGTGTGATAATAAAGTGAGCAAACAACTGTGTTGGTAATTTTCAATACTGCAGGAAATTGACTGTATGTTTACATTTAATTAATATGTAATAAAGGATAACTGTTTTCTGGGTGAAGAAAACAACGTTTCAGATTGTATAATATTATTATTTAGTAGTAATAAGCAGGACTTAATAAATTTTTTATCAAATTTATACATGTCCTCCATGGGCTTCCATGGTTGCATGTCACCTCCTAGGCATGCCTTCTGTGAGGTTAATTATGAATTTTTCTTGGAGTATATTGACCCCTATTGTAGAAATTATACCTAGAATCTCTAGAAGACTATTAGAGTGGGGTTAATGCTTCAAAAGCGAGAAAAACAAAAGAGGCAAACTAGAAAGACGGTTAAGAATTTACAGCTAAATAAGTCAATTGTTTCCCGTATTCGATAACTGGATAATGTTATGGCCAACTGAAATTAAAATCAAACCTGGACGAACTGAGCTGAATTAGTTCAAGGACTAATATCAGATAGTTAGTGAATGGGAATTCGTTTGACTCCAGACCTAAAAGAAAAACCGTAATTTTTACTGAAAATGTGAAAATTCAAATATGACTTGGTTAGGATGACTGGTCTAGAAAACCATAACACTTTCATCTGTGAAAAGTGCAGATTTCCGTCCTGTGAACATGTGAACTTGCCTGTTTCAATCATTATTGATTATAGTCGTGAAATTCTTCATTTACCAAGCCTCTCCGTACTGGAGATTGGAGCAAAATGAGATTCTGTAGCATTTTCTAGTTAGCCAGCCAGGAGAACACCGTAGAGTCCCTACGTGTTCTCAATCGCAAATATCTGTCTATCTTGTTTCATAACTCGGTTTATTTGTAGTGTATTTTGATCTGGTTGATTCCAAGCTCCAAGATACAAATTGCTCTACCCCTCTCAGCTGAGTTAATTTATGTCTAGGCATAATTATCCTTTTGTATCAATTTTCATAAAAATTAAGAAGGTATTCACTATCTTTATATACAATAGATTACAATTGAAGTTAACCTATTTTGATTTTAGTTTAATATCGCTAACTTTTGAACATGAGATTATTTACTTTTATAATTAGTAATATTGAATTCACGATTAATGACAAGTTTCAAGGTGTAACAAGTATTGTTACATTCTAGAGCAATTAAACAATTGATTTCAATTCGGAGACAATGTCACAATTAATTGAGTGAACAATTGGGCAAAATATACTGTTAAACTTTCACTATAAAACAATATGTACTTTATCTTGGTTTAGCTTTAGAGATGTATAAAAACATATTTTTCAAAAAAGATAATACTACAATAAATAAAAATAAATAATTAGATTAATTGTCTATTACTCACTGTTTCAAGAAATTAGCTCATCATCTACAATTTTGTACATTATTTGTATTAACTTTGAAACACCTTCGTATATGACTTTTAAAAAGTTTGTAAACGTTTTAAGATATTTAGATTGTTTGTTATTTGAAATATACCGATTCTGGTAAATTACAACAGGTTAAACTATCGCCACAGTGCACCGTTTCGTTGCAACTCATTTATCGCGATGAGTCTGCCCAAGCGGTTGTTTTAGTGGAAGAAGGTTGAAGTTACCGTAGAATAGCCGAAAGGTTTAGTGTTTGCGATACATCCATTTTTCGTATGTTATAACGGTACATGGAAACTGCTGACCATACTAGGAGAGGTAGAAATCATGCTACAACTCCTGCTCAATATCGTTTAAGACGACGGTTTGTGGCTGCAAGAAGTTTACAGTTTCAGTTAGAAAACGTAGAAGAGGTTCCAATAAGAAATGAAACTATTTGACAACGACTTGGGGAAGACAATTTGCAACCCCGTGTTCTTGCTCGAGGCCCGAGAAGCGGATTGGAAGCAAGTTCTGTTTACAGATTAATCTAGTTGCGACGGCTAATGAAAGATATGTTCAATGTAACTTCGTAAATACCACCATATTTGTTGTGGGCTCAATTATTATGTGGGAGGCATTTGTTTAACAGCACGTACCGACTTGGTGATGATAAATAATGGGAACGTGCCATATGCTCCTTTTAAAGGTCCAAATTGTTTACTAACACAGGATAGTCTACACTATCACATATGCCCATGTTGCTCGAAATTATCTTGATGACGTTGGGATTAATGCTGTAGCCTCTCTGGGACATCCTCTGGAGACGTTTAAGGGAGCATCTTAACCGTCCGAATAATTTAGAGAATGTGGAACGTCTTCTACACGAAACTTGGGAGAATTTGGACCAAAATAAATTCGAACCCAGATTTCGACTATGAACAGAAGATGTGAGGCTGTCATTCGTAGTAAAGGTGGAAATATTTCATAGTTCAAATTTTAATTTTTTATAAACATTAAAAATTTGTTAAATTTTTAGAAAAACAATATTTTTTGTAACAATAAATAAAAACTTATTTTTAAATAAATATGCAAAATGTATACGTTTATTTTTCCCGTTTTCAAAAAATATTATAGTAATCAATTATTATTGGTGTGGTGCGTTAATTTCTCGGAAAATTGTATTTTAGTAAATCATTGATATTTTTATTTAATAAAAATTCTCTTAAAAAAAGAAAACTTAAGTACCACCTGTTCAAAAAGTTCTCAATTATTAAAATGTGAAAGTCCAATTGTAGATGTGATTCCAAAAATAGAAAAAAATATTTTATATATTATACATATCTGAATATTTTTGCATGGCATGAATACTGAAACATTATTGCCATTGGTGATAAACGTAAGGTAAAAATATAAAATAGAAAACATTGTGTTTACATTTGTCCCTGATGTAGAAACATAATCCACATCCACAGGTGAGGAATGCGTTGTACGTGCCGAGCCGTGAATCATTTGAGGAATGACGGACAATTTGGGAACCGAAGTGAAAACTAATCTACATATATTCGGAAAGGAATACCGTAATGTTTACAAGCGTGTGAGTGCATGTGTAGGATCCGCTCCGGAGGTGAATGGGGGACGTTCAACGATTTGACCCAGTGACCAGGGCAACATCAAGGCTGCTCACGCACTCGCCATTTTCGAAACTCGAGCGACAAAAATTCGCGGAACCCACACCAAGATGATTGTCCGAATTAGATGGCAGGAAATTTCTTTTCGGGAACAACAACAATTTGAATCGGGGATGAGTAGGAAGATGTAACATTAAATGAAAGCTGATACACTTTTTCTAGCGATTAATAATAGAATGAAAAGTAGAATCAGGATGTAATCAAATAATTATTATTAATATTAATCATATATAATATTATAATACTAATTCATAGAGTGAAACTTACAAGTCCTATAAAAAGTAATTTTCTTTATGACACCACCTAATTTTTTATTAATTATTTCAGCCAGATTGTTGAATATTGTTATTTAAAACTAGATGCAGCATAACGCATCAAA
Source organism: Aethina tumida (assembly GCF_024364675.1). Taxonomy (NCBI): domain Eukaryota; kingdom Metazoa; phylum Arthropoda; class Insecta; order Coleoptera; family Nitidulidae; genus Aethina; species Aethina tumida. The sequence goes on along the minus strand of NC_065435.1, from coordinate 57,088,022 downwards.
TTGACGTTATCTGATTGACCCAAATATATAAATTATATAACAAATACAACTTCCCAATTTTCAGGCATTACATAAAAAGAATAAGAATAACCTATTTCCTAAGGCAATTGTAAACTAAAATTGATTTTTACTCAGGTTTCATAATCATAAAATTGGAAATTAACTATGTATTTAATTGCCAAACCCACTTCATCATTTCTTGATAATACCATAAATTAAGTTTTTTCAAAAAACACTATATAAATAACAAAGTATGTTTATGACAATTTTAATAATCAAATATATAAAAACCTACCTATAAATTATTATATATATTATAATATATGTATAGTGGTAGATGGAGAAATAGCACACATTACTATTTTAACGTTAATTGTAAGCGCTCACCATTAATTAAATGCAATCACAATATTCCACATTTTATTTAAAATAATTACACTATATTCTTTCTGCCATTATTGACTTTGTACAAAGTGTACAAAGTACGTTCGCAATCAATTCGATCATTCGCAACTGAACGAACAACAGTGAATGGAGAGCAAATAAGTGTAAAGTGCACCAGTGTCCCAATGCCAGGTGTACCATGGAAACCACGGATGTGCCACTCGTTATCCCCCACGAAATGGAGATAACAAATCCTGTGATTATCATGGAATTTCTGCACAAGCAAGTAGAGGACTTACTGACCATGTACCTGAAGGAGCAGCTAAATGGCGCATACTTCACTCCATCAAAAAACTAAGTAAACGCAAACAAAAACAATTCAGACGAAGCAGCCAAGAAACTAAAAAACATCACAACAAACAATCGTTTCTAACCTCCCATCTCAAACGAAGAAGAAAATATAGAAACTTATGAAACAACACCGAAGACAAACCCAGAATCAAGAGATAACATAATAATTCACAAACAAAAAGACAAAATCTTGAAAAAAAGAAGAATAAACCCATAAAAACCACGACAGGGATTAACAACCACAACGAATTAAGTATGCACAAAAAGAAACAATAATTAACACATGGAACAAGCAAGACAAGGAGAAAATTCAAAATCAGCTAAAGAATCTGGACCTAGGATTCTACACATATGCAGAAAATTATGAAAAAAACAAAAAACTAAGCTTAAAAGCGGGCCCATATGTAGAAACAAAAACCTAGAAAATCACCTAAAAGTTGAAAACCCAAATATAATCCAAGTAATCTTAATGCCTTCCAAAAATAAGGAAAGCGCCTCTAGAGGCCTGATCACAAAAAATATTCAAAAACAATCAACGTATCCGATGTCCCACCGATGCCAAAATTTTGGACACGGCTCCAAAATGTGTAATAACTCACCAAAGTGCGTTAAATGCACCAAGAAACACGGAGACCACGCAGCATCGTACACAGAATGCCCTTCCTAAAATAATTACGCAGAAAACAAGAAAAAAAAAATACCAAAAAAATACAGCAAATACGAACTACGCCCAAGCACTAAAGAAAAATACAAAATAAGACATGCAAATAGCAATGGACAACTAGGAAATTCCAAAATTAACGGAACAACCGTCAACAACCGCAACTTTAACGGCAAAAAACGCAACAAAATTAGAAATTGTATAATACTCTTTAAATGTATAACAAACAACAGAATTTTCACAAAAAAAATACAATAATCATGGAATGCAAATGGTATAAGGGAAAAATACCAAGAACTTGCTATGGTCAGCTTCTGACACTCAAATTAATCGAATTCAAAAAACACAAAATAAATTACTAAGGTAAATATTAAACAAAACTAAAAGGACAAATTCATAAGCAGGTCAACACAAAAACAACCAAAGAACAAATTGGGCACAAAAATAAAAAAATCCGTAAAATAATAACTCAACATCTGGTATTAAAAACTATGCACTGGAAGACCATTTTAGGTTTTCCTATAAACTACTGACGGAGACTTGCAAATAGTAAATTACCGTACTGCATCTTAAAAATCTACAGCAAGTAATGAGTTTTATTTACAAACCCTATTTACAAAACAACAACAATAAATCACTCCAATAAAAACTGAATAATTACTCCAATCACAACACCAACAAACCAAACCTGGACGCATAAATCCAAGGATAGGAGACTCCCAAAAAGGATAAGGAAAAATAATGAGTTTTACTACATTACAACTCCACAAGTCCAATCCTTCCCCAGGAAGATCTCGGATCTTCCTCAGATTGGTCTTGGTCTTCCGCACTCACTTGACAGGGGGCTGGCTCAGTTTTCCTTCTTCTGGGTCAACAAATCTATATATGCCCTGCATATACGTCCTGTTTCACCAATATATGAATTGTCATATATGTGGGACATTTGGCTATGATCTTCGGATCGGTGCCCAGAGAGGGGTTTTTAGTCGATGTGCCTCCGAATTCCATCAGGTGTGCGTCTTTTATAAGATTTTCCCCTCTTTGTTCCACAAAAAAGTTTAATTGTTTTGATATTAATATAGTGATTTTGTTTATGATACTAATATAGTGATTATGTTTTATCAAAATTATCATTTTTCTGTCTATCACTATTATGGACTCACCTAGAAAGAAAAGTGATAAACATTATCATTTATTAATTATGTGATCATGTTTAAAACTCTCATGATTCCTAGGACATTCCCGTTTAAATTTTGTTATTAATTATTTCGAAATAAACACTAAATATGAGATTTTGTGTTTAAAAATCTCACTTTCCTGGTTATATCTCACAATCCTGACCATAAAATAACGTTAACATCATATTTATTATTATATATTTCTAACGCTTTTCAGTCGATAAAATATTTGTTGTCAAGTACATACAAGTTACTTATTATACATTTTTATATATGTTTAAAGTATATTTTCATTTTCCTATCGCTTAACAGTCCTGAATTAATTTTAAAACGGCCATATTTTAAATATTTTCCAATATTTTGTCTGATCCACAAAACCTTGACCTCCCACCACTTTTCGCATATATAGTAAATAAAAGTTATTTATAATCTAAAAGTGGCCTGTTTCAGATTTTTTAAAAAATAAAAATAATGTTATACTAATATTATTTATAAATCTTTAAATAGTATTTTATAAATATAAGAACAGTAATCATATATTAATAAAAGTTAAATTAAAATTAAGGATATGACGATATTTAAAATGCGAATCCTTCTAAACCTTTTATTTTATATTTTAATTATAATGAAGAATGGAATGCTATCAAAGAGTAAAGAAACGATGCAAAATCAATCCAAGATCACATAAAACATCATTCATAAGAAATTCAAAAGAATCATGACTTCTTATTTTCCGATATTTGTTTATGCATAATTAAACCTTTATTGTTGTTTTATTTATGTTATTATTTTTTTTAATTAGGCATTTCTTAAGATCCTTTAAATATACCCTTAAAATTCATAACTAAACATTATAAAAAAATAAATAATATTTCATAATAAACGCAATTACATATTTGAAAATTGGATAATATGTGTAAAATTAAATAAATTATTATATTAATTCTTCTTAAAATTTAAATTAAATTAAGATTTACCAACAAATTGATTATGCAAAGTAAATGGTAAAATTTAATTTAGATTACAAAATTGCTCTTGTTCTTTTAACATGTCTAATCTAATGTATATTTCAGGTGATTACTGCAAGACGCATTTTAATATGTCTAATAATGTCAACAAAATACTTTTGAAAGGTAAACATTTCTTTTCTTGATAATGTTTCATAATTTTTAATATTAAACGTTGTAGGTTCTTTTCGGTAAGGGATAAACAAAAAAAACTATTAAGAGGACTTCCTACATAACATCATAACACACCATATTCATATGAGATTCTCATAAGCATCTTAATTTTTTGCTCAACGCTGACGATTGTTGTTTTATACAGTAACTTTCAGATAATTTTTAGTTAATTATGTACTATCGTTCAAGTCGCCGTACTTTATAACACTTGACTTAATGGTTGCATACGCAGACATTATCTTGTCTTGAACTTTAAATCATGCTGATTCTTAACCATAGGCGTAGTTACCAATAAATTAAGTCAATTTGTCGTTGATCTCTTAATAGAAAAACAATGACATATTGTTTTTTGTCTACTGTGCAGGCAGTAGTTGATATTTTTCATTGTACTGAGGAACAAATGTGATTGGTTTGTTGTGTTCACTTCAAATATTACTCAATGGGTGCCTTCCTTAATATAAGTTGTTTGGAGATTGCATATTATCTTCGTTAGGACTTTCATTCACACACTCATTTAAAACATCGAAATTCAACCTTTTTTTTGTTGCGGCCCATTTTTCAACAGTTTCAAAATTTACCGCAAGCGAAGTATGGTCAGTGGCTTCTGATACTCAAATTAATCGAATTCAAAAAACTCAAAATAAATTACTAAGGCAAATATTAAACAAACCTAAAAAGACCTACTTAGACCAAATTCACAAAAAGGCCAACAAAAAAACAATCACAGACAAACCAAGTACAAAAATAAAAAATTCCGTAAAATAATAACTCATCATCCGGTATTAAAAATATAATCGAAACCCACTGGAAAACTATTTTAGGTCTTCATATAAACTACTGAAGGAAACATACAACTACTGAATTACCGTACTACAGCAGCAAGTCATGAATTTTATTTACACACCCAAAGAAATAAAACAGCTGCAATAAAAAACTGAATAATTACTCCAATTACGACACCAACAAACCAGACCAGGACGCATAAATCCGATAAAGATAGGGGCGCTCAAAAAAGGAAAACGTAAAAATAAATAACAGATAGCTGCATTATGTACAGGAATTAATCAATAAATATATTTAATAAAAATGAGTTTTATTTACAAATCCTCAGGTTCAATTAAAAGAAAATTTTCCTTAATTATTGCACTGTGATTAAAACTAGCCACATCAGAATACGAATGTTTTTTGGTTTCATTATATTTTTATTTGCAAGACAGAATAATACGATTACTTAAGCTTCACAAAAATAATACATCAGATAACGTTATTCAATAAGAGGAACATAAAAAATGTCCCTTAGAAAACTGACCACATGCTTTTTAATAAGTAAATTTCATATTGTTTTAATTTTACCGATACATTTTAGTAAACAGACCACGCCATTGCCTGGTGAGATGTTTCAGTCTGCACAAATTGTCTGAGGAATATTTAATATTGCAGAAGACATGTCATGACTTTGTTGAAGCAAAATTAAAACCTGTTGCAGCTCAATTGGACAAAGAGCGCAAATTTTCAGCTAATAAAGTAATTCTTAAGTAGTTGAATTAAAGGAAATAATATAAGAAAACGGTATAATTAATATATTTGATATATGTATATATATATATATATATATGTAAAACAATAGATTACTTGTTTAGAAACTTAGCCCACAGAACATTTGGTTCCTTGTCAGGGACTACCCAACCTATTGGTATTTTAGAACCTTTTTTACTGCTATCATCAACTAAAAATGTGTCCCAACTCCTACGAACGGCTATAAACGTTTGCATGTTACATTCTGCAGCTGTTAAAGACCAATACAGAATCTGATCTTCTTGGTCTATTTTTGTATTCCCAAATAATGCTGTTTTCCATTCTTCATAATGTTGTTTATGCTTTTTCATAAGTGCCCTTTTTGAATCTTCTGAAGCAGTCTTTTCCAACATTGATCGCAAACTTTGTTCTTCAGTGCTGTACTTTTTAAACAAATCTTCCCAAATTTTTATCAGTTTTTCTGAAATGTATATATTGTAATTGTTGTGAATTTTACAAAACTTGATTTAGTACCTGTGGTAATGTTAAAGGCTTGCTTGTCCTCCAATGACAACTTCGTACCTTCCTGCTGTGCCTTATTAGTCCTGACATTCCTAAGTTTAATTAAAGCTGCAATCAGAGACAATTGCTTTCTGGCTTCTAATTTCTTTTTAATAACTTCACTTAATACACAATCTGCATCTCTTTTCTTTTTTTCCTCCTGAAATAATAATAATAATAATAATTGAGTATTCAGTCCAAAACAATAATATAGAATGTTACCTCCTTGATCTTATTAGCCTTTTCCTTCATGCCTGCTAACCACTGGTCAATTTCTTTCTCCCGAATTTTACTTTGTATCTGCTCCTCTTGTTTCTCTGCAGCCATCCTTATTTTTCTCTTTTTTATGTTTGTTCTCTTTTTCCGTGTTTTATCAACTAGCCTTTTAACATAACTCATCATATTTGGGTCCCTAAGCACACTTATCAGAGAATTATGCTCTTTTGTTAACAGTTTCATTTTATTAATTTTCATTCTCCATGTATTCTCATCTATACTTGATATTTGTTCACTAAGCTTATTTGATTCTAACTTCAGAATATCTGATATGATTATACATTGTTGTAGTATCTCCTTTACTTGATGCAGGGTTATTCGTTTACAATATTTTGGCCGTTTTTTATGAGAAATTAAAGTACTTGATAACCACGAGTCAATTATCAATTCATCAGAATTATACACATAATCTCCTTTTTCATTATGTAACACACATCTGGAATCAAAATTATCATAAGGTGGAAAATCTGTTTCAGTTGAGTTACTGAAAGAGAAATGATTTCTAGTTTCCAAGACATCATAATTATAAGGAGTATAATTTGCTGTTGTGGCAGAATTGTAATCACTATAATATGCAATATTTTCAGCTCCTGTCAGAATATTGTTGTAAACTGGAATATCTTGTTGCGTTTCTGGAGGGGCACTGATATTAGTATACTGAAGATAATCTTCTTTTGTCATGGTGGTAACAGTAACATTATTGTAAGAGAAGTAATTTTCTTGAGCCTGGACTGCATTAATAGAATTGTAAGAAGAGTAATCCACTGTTGTTCCTGGAGTGACACTGACATTGTGAGAGCCACAACCTTCTGAACCCATTGGGGCCAGTGACTGACCATAAACATTGTATAAAGGAATATTCATTGTATATAACAAGACAAAAAATAAAAAATAATAATATAAAGTTAGTTAGCACATATGGTGTAATTCTTCTTGCTTTGGCAGATGTCTTCTGGCATCAGCCAAAGCTTTTTGGGCCTCCAGGTATTCAGGAATGTTTTGAAATTCGGTGAAATTGCCTAAAACGGTGGTGAGTTCATTGCAGGCAACTAAAAGTCTGCGTTGAGTGTCCGGTACCATAAATTTAGTCTCTTCAAGTATTTTTCTCTGATGTCGCACTTCGGCGTCATCAGAACCGTCAGCTAGAAACCTATTTAATTTCGCCTCTTGTACTCTCAGTTCCCTCTCGTAAACGAGCTTGTCTTTCGTTAGTCGTTTCACTGCTGCGGTTTTGATTCTAAGTGGCCTGAAACGGAGGTCGCTCATTAATCTATAATTGATGTAAACGTTTTACTAAGTTAATTCTAATTCAACTTGACGTTTGTGACAAGATATTGTTTATTGTTGTTGATGTTAAAATATTTTTCACAAATTTATACTTACCTTAAGGTTACTCTTCTTCTTCTAGCCCATTTGTTTACTCGCTGTCCTTTATTAATGTGTTGAAATCGAAAGTTACAGAGATCTACACTTGCCAGTGGTAAAATTAAAAAACGCACTTATAATATGTGTATTAACGCGTGTATAAGTGGTCTGTCACTTTTTCGAAGCGTTTGACCTCGATCATCTCATTCTGTTACCTTTATTATTTGGGTCCGCGGAAACATTAAAAACTGAATCAGTATGAGTTTTGACACGACTTACGGTGTATCGAACATGCTATACTATAAACAGGATTGTAAGGATTGGATCACGGCAAATTATGAATTAATTTTGTAAACATTAGTTATTATATTTTTCGTGTATTGTTAATGAATCGTGAAATTGTTATGATAACTACAATACTTAAAACGTTTATTTGAATGACAAATATGAAATTAATCTTAATTAATATTATTATGATTTTTTGCCAAGTAAATATTATTAAAAATTATTTAAATTAGTATTTGAGCTAATGTAATATATTTTTAAAAAATAATTTAAACATTACATACAAGAAATAAAAATAATAATAACAATATAATACACATTTTATTATAATAAGCAACGAAAAAAGAATTCGGATAAATGAATTCAAAAGTACCACTTTGGTTTATTCACAAGGATTCACTAACAAAAATGAAGTAGGAAATTGAAATCACAACCGGTAATTGTTTCAGACAAACATATCACTTTGTATATATTGGATTGTTCGATAATTAACGTCATTTTTTTCACATTTTTTAAAGCAAATTTCCAGACCTAAATTGTGCAAATCAACGCTGACACTGGGGTTCAGTAAGGCAATCCTCATTATAAACTTAACATAAATTCTTGCACCGCATTTTTCCCTTTTATAAGTAAAACAATTGTTTACTTGTTGTTTACTAATGCCGCTCAGTTTTTGACTGGAGATCTTATAAAGTTTAATCTTTAAAATAATGTATAATAATGTATGCCACGTAACGACTCCTACATCATCTATAAGAAAAATACGACATTGATTATCGAAGAACCGAATAAAAACAAAAATCAAAATATTTTTAAGCAGGTACAAAAACAAATTTTTAAAAAAGAAACAAAAGCAAAAAATAAAACAGTCGCAGGAACATAAAAAGATGTATTTAGGCTGGGCACACCAAATATCAATTATGTGTATATCAAATTAATATTTGGTATACCCTCTGTTGGCATCAATGACGGCTTGGAGACGTTGATCTATAGAAGCAACCAGATTTTTACAATAGTGGCCCCTCCTAGTTTCCTCCCAGAACTCAATGCAATGGTTTTACAAGGCCTGGGAGGTGCGCTTATTGCGGTTATCCCATATTTGTACCATGAGCCCCAATCCTCAATAGGATTTAGATCCGCCGATTTTGTGGGCCATGGTATTCGACAGAGCTCAGGATGCTGGACCAGCGGCAATCATCCACCCCCAAAGATTTACGGTTATTTTTCCGGAACGAACCGAATACCGTTCCTTCGCAACCTCTCCCATGTTCTGACGAAGTTACCGTTTCCCGGTTAAAATCCCTCAGTTGCTCTACAAATTCTAACCTTTTTAGTTTATTTAAATTAGACAGAGGAATTTTTGATGTAATGTCCTCCAGACCGTTGTGATACTGACGTTCAATTCTGCCGCAAAATTTGACGTGTAAGCAAACGGATTTTTAGTAACGGCATTTACCAATTGCCTCCTTATTAGAGGCGGCCGCCCCGTCCGTGGCAGAGCGGTTACTCGGTTTTCCGGCTCATAATTGGTTATCCATGTCGTAACAGTCTCTCTCTAAAAGAGAACGGAAAAATTCGTTTTATTTCAAATAATTTATGTCTGTACGTAATATATAAATTTATAGAGATTGGGAAAAAAGAGAAGAATAAATAGAATTACTAAATTATATGAATTACTCGATTTTTAAAACTATTTTATACGTTTTGGCATATTTTTATAAACAATGAACTTTTTTAAAATTATTTACGGTACTCAATTTTATAATTATTGCGGTAAATTGTGTATTTTGTATTCGATTTCTGAATTGAAACGTTACTGCCGTGGATCAACCGGTATATATTAGCCGCGAAGTTTTATTCTTGACTTTTTCATATAGGTTTCTTACTTGAATATATGAAACTGGTTCCGAATCTTCAACATAGTTGTTAACACATAATTTGAAATTAATATATAATATATCTAAATCTTCCTAGATTGCAATAATTTAAAATTCAAAATACTTGAAAACAAATATATTATAATGGAAAACCTAAACCGTTGAATCATATGTAGAGGCTCTCTTCCTTTGCTACATATAAAATTCATTAACAGTAATGAAAATATGAAAATGAAGTAAAAATGCAAATAACTCGAGGTCTTTTTAAATATATTATGCGGTATCAATTGAACTATATGTAGAAAATTGTTTTTTCAAACCGACAACGGACAATGGAAAACCTAGTAGAACATCCCCAAACTTTGATAACAACAAAGGTATACGACACTGGTGACAGGGAAAACATTACAATATTAATTATAATATAAACATTTTCTCCCAGTTTTTTATTTTCTTTCTTACCGAGTTATTTAATTCTTTGTTATTTGAGAATCGCATCTAACAATGTGATGGAGAGTAGGTACTGCACTGACAGCTAACTAACAAGATTAGCCAAGAACATCTCCATAAAATTGCATAGAATTGTTAAGAAAAACAATATTTTTTTAAAAATTTTTGTAACAATTATAAATAGAAACTTATTTTTAAATAAATATACAAAGTGTGTATATGTTTATATCTCCGGTTTTCAGAAAATATTTGTAACAATCAATTATTATTACATTGAATTTTAGTAAATCATTGATATTTATATTTAATAAAAATTCTTTTAAAAAATGAAAAGTTAAGCAACACCTGTTCAAAAAGTTATCAATTATTAAAATGTGAAAATCCAATTGTAAGATATTCCAAAAATTTAAAAAAATAGTTTATATATTATACATATCTGAATATTTTTGCATGGCATGAAAACTGAAAAGTTTTTACCATTGGTGACAACCGTAAGATAAAAATATAAAATAGAAAACACTGTGTTTACACTTTTCCCTGATGTAGAAACATAATCCACATCCACAGGTGAGAAATGCGCTGTACGTGCTGAGCGGTGTATCATTTGATGAATGACGGACAATTTGGGAACCGACTCGGTTCAACCGAGGTGAAAACTAATATACATATATTCGGAAAGGAATACCGTAATGCTTACAAGCGTGCGAGTGCATGCGTAGGATCCGCTACGGAGGTGAATGGGGGAAGTTCAACGATTTGACCCAGTGACCAGGGCACTGTCAAGGCTGCTCACGCACTCGCCATTTTCGAAACTCGAGTGACAAAAATTCGCGGACCCACACCAAGATGATTATCCGAATTTAATGGCTGGAAATTTCTTTTCGGGAACAACAACAACTTGAATCGGGGATGAGTACAAATATGTAACATTAAATGAAAGCTGATACACTTTTTCTAGCGATTAATAATAGAATGAAAATTAGAATCAGGATGTAATCAAATAATTATTATTAATATTAATCATATGTGAAATTATAATAATAATGCATAAAGTGAAACTTACGAATCCCATGAAAAGTAATTTTCTTTATTGACACCACCTAATTTTTTATTAATTATTTTTTGCCATAATGTTAAAAATTGTTATTTAAAACTAGGTGCAGCATAGCGCATCAAATTGACATTATCTGATAGAGCCAAATATATAAATTATATAACAAATAACACTTCTTTTCAGACATTATATAAAATGAATAAGAATAACCTATTTCCTAAGGCAATTGTAAATTAAAATTGATTTTTTCTCAGGTTTCATAATCATAAAATTAGAAATTAACTATGTATTTAATTGCTAAAATACTATAAAATTTACAAACTATGTTTATGACAGTCTTATTAATCAAATACAACTTAAATCTACATAAAAACCTACCTAAAAATTATTATTATTATATTATATATGTATAGTGGTGAATGTAGAAATTGCTATTTTAACGTTAATTAGTAAACGCATACCATTAAGTAAAATATTTTTATCTTTTAACCAACTTTGAATAACATCGATTCTTCGTATCATTATCATGGATCTCTTACATCTATATACGAAACTTCATCACTTCAAAGTACCCTTCGCCAAAATTCTGGAGGGTAATTAATACATTCTTGTGCAAAGTTTTAGTTTTCGACTATTCTCTTTTGATACCAATGGTTTCTTTACTGAAATATATCCTTGAAAGTTTTGTTTATTTGGTGGACAGCTGATTGTTCCACTAGACACACTCATATTGTATGACCCAATTAATTAATTATATTATTTACCTAGAAAATAAGAAGATTGACTGATTTTTCGAATTTGTCTTTTAAGAAATAATAGTAATAATAACAGCGCAATAATTGAAATTGCATCAATAATATTCTGATTAACTGCATCAAATGACAAACCTAAGTATTTCAAAATATTGACGCATTACTTAATGGAGTTTTAGAAACATCGAATTTTATAATTATTGTTTATACTATGAATAAGGATTAATAATAATAGCATTTATAAAAATATATATTTTTTAATTACATGTCCTCAATTTTTTTTATTATTATAACTTCCTTTTTTATTTTAAATTTATAATTTATTTATATTGCACGCTTTTACTAAGTATAAAAGTGCTACGATTAAATGTTGTTTCTGGTGACTATATTATTTTTTATATTAAGAAATGTGCCTAACACTTTATAGTATATGAGGCCCGGTTTATAATGATGTGGAAGTCACTGTAATTAATATTATTTTTTTATTGCCGTGACTTCTTCCGAAACATTAAATTACTTAATTTCATTTTTATAATTAAACACGATTTTGTGGAACAAATAAATTTTAGACAAAATTACAGTATAAAGGAATTTCTAAAATTTCTTTTTGAAGTGAAAAAGTATACATTAACTAACCTTGTAGAATTAATTTTATTATGTTATTAATCATATTAACATGTTGTAAAGGTTTTACAATAGGCTTAATTTTGTTTTCAAATACTAGTATAACATACATAGTACATGGTATTAATTACCACACGCTTGTTGGATCGTGTCCACTCACTCGTATTTTCATTCTTGTTTCTACCAAGGATTTTAATTATAAACACGAGTTTTCACTAAAAACACCTGCCTAGTAAATTTATTTAGAAAATTAATAGACAAATTTGTGTACAAGTGAATAAGCCCACTGCATCCAGGAATGATGTATTGTCAACTTGTAATTATTAGAGCAAAATCTTCAAAAGGTCATTTTAGGATACTAGTCAATTGAGACATTAAATGCAAATTGAATAAATACTATATAACAGACTCGAAACATACTCAATTAATATACCGGAAAAATATTTTTAGTTCAGTTCAAATCATCCATCGTTTTCTAAGGTAATAATTTATTAAAAACACCATGCTGTGATGTTTATTTAAGTTGGAAACTATCTCGCTTTTAAACTATGCTATAAAAATTGTTTTTTTATTCTTCAAGAGAGGTAAAAAGACCCAATTGAACAAAATTCATGTTAATAAATCCGCAATAGGAGTGAAAATCTCATTCTTATACTCTTGTTTATACCAAGGATTTTTTTATAAACAAGAGTTTTCCATAAAGTCAACTGTAAAGGAAACTTATTTAGAAGATTATGTTCCGTTCATCTGAATTACCAGGTGAATGCGAATTTATTGCATTCAGAAATTGTATTGTCATTACTGCAGCAAAATCTTCAAAGGAAAGAAAGTCTTTCTAGAGTCATTTTATGATACTAATCAACTGAGATATTAAGTATGAGCTGAGTAATATATATAACAGACTCACAATGTACCCAAATAATTAATATTAATGGCAAATAAATTGAAAATATTCTTATTGTTTAATTTATGAAATTCCTATTATCCACTTCAAAAAACACATGGTTTTCTAAGGTAGTTATGTATTAAAAGCAATATACTGTGTTGCCTGTTTAAATTGGTAGCGCTTTCGATTCTAAATCTGTACCATAAACATGGTTTTCGATATTGTTCAAAAGGAGTAAATTCCAAATATTTACAAAATGCAGATTAACAAAGGAATGGAATTGCGTACAGGTGAATACGCAGTCAATTACATCCAGGAATAATGTATTATCAAATTACAATTAATCTTCAAAGGAAAGTCTTCCTAGAGCCATTTATTTTATAACACTAATCAACTGTAACATTAAATACGAACTGAATATTGTGTATAACGGACTTGAAACATGAACATAAGCAAAAATAATTAAAATTACTGGCAAACAATTTAAAATATTGTTAAAATTGTTATAATCTAAGCAATTTAAATTATCCACACAAAAATTGTTTTCTATATTTTTCTAAAGGGATGCTAATGCCAAATTTAACAAAATCTATATTAGCAAATCCATAATAAAATTAAAAATCTTATTCTTCATGTGCATTTATTTCTTCTGAGACAACCATGAAGTAAAATATCAAGAATATATGAAAGTATCAGACCCCGACTGTGATACCACTTTTATAGTTATAGTTATAGTATAGTGTATAGTTATACACTTTTAAAGACACTTTAACAATTCCTATTAGTATTTTATAAGAAAAATTTGGTTCATCTTGAGTTGAGTTTTGAAACTTATCGGTGTATTAAAATTGATTATCATTTTCAATTATAATTCTAGATCGACGCTGTGAAAGAAAGAAGTGAATGTCCAAGAATGAATGAAGAGTGGGTGGTGCAGGAATATCTGCAACTATATTTACCACATTATTATTACTAACACAATTTTACAGCTAAAGTAATCCCTCATGTTATTAACAATAAAGTAACATAGAATATTTTAAAAAGGGTTTAAGGTTTAATTACATTTGCTACTAAATAAAGATTTCCAGTGTTAATAATACATAATTATAATGAACCCTAAAAAAATTAAGCATTAACATGAAATTTTATCAAGTTTATTTAACTCAAGTGGTCGTTCCGTTAGTGTTAATGTACTGTTAGATAGGATTGCTAAGCATCCTGATTGCAATTCTGTCTAGAAATTGCTGCTATGTCTCACATACAATCTGATGAACGTGATTAATAACAGAAGAACCAGGTCTCTTTATCTACTATCTATATGCAGAAATTTGTCATTAAAATAATACTTAGTTTGGTACCAACATTATTCTTTGTTAAAAGTAGTAAAAATGTCGTTAATTAATATATAACAGCTGCTGTGACGTAAAAAACACACCATGACGCAACTTTTAAATAAAACTTTTGTGAAGCATCTTGGCTTTTGCACTTTTTTATACGTCAACCTATTTTTATAAATGACAATCTGGTAATTTTACATTAAGGCAAGGCTCATTACTAATTAAAATTAAAGTAATTTGAAAATAGTTTAGGTATAGGATAAAATAATACACAATAAATACGAAAAATGGCACATAGTATATTATGTACGTATTGTATATTACATATAGTTTGATAATCATTTTATTTTTAAGTTTCATAGTCTAGCTGTATAACCTAACTTATCTCTCATCACGCAATATTTTATTCATATATACTTTTTATATACTTAAAAACACATCCGCTTTAAACGTTTATACAGGTTAGGGTAAGCTTTACAAATTGTCTAATCACTTAATGATACCAACGGGACCTGCTTAAAAGTCAACGACTCTTCATTTACTACAAAAATATATAATATAAAATGTTTAAACACTTTTACAGAATTCGTAGAAAACAGCCGGTGACTTTTAAAGATTGGCGCCCGCGGAAATTATATTTGCACCAATACTGGAAAATTCTCAATGGAGGAAATGGCTGCCAGATAGTTTTTCAAATATAAATTTAGTGCCAAAAACAATCAGTGCTACATTTTCTCTGCTGCCAATCATCAAAAAGGCTGCCACTGGAATCCAAAATCTAACACTGGTATTTAAAATTATTTAAAAAGTTAAAAAATATATTATGCAGTTAAAATTATTGCAAGTAAAAAAAACTTATAAAACTGATAAATTTCAGGATACAACAAGATAATACTTAACTATTTCAACTGTGTCATACCTTATTTGAATAAATAGAAGTACCACTGACTGCAAAACAACATATATAAGACTTTAAAATAATAAATTAACCGTTTGTTCTTACAATATACATTATTATTGGATTTTTTCTGTATTTCTCGGTGAAGATTGCACAATTTCTATCTACATTCTTTAATATAATGAATGTTGTTGGTTGTATGACGCTGGTGTTGCAGTATATTGAAAGAACAAATCATCCCACTGATAAAACCCAGTCATAATTTTCTCCAATGTCGTTCAAGCAGTTTATTCAAATAAAATACATATTGATTTATTATTTGTACATTTTGGCCAATTGAAATAATTAAAAATATGCTTAACAATCAAAACAAATATAAATATAAATTCACTAAAAAACTAAAATAATAAACAGTGTGAAATGTTACATGTTTATCTTGAAAAATCTACCTAAAATGTTATACTAAACAATATAAACTTAAAATTAAAATTGAACGTATTTAATTTGATCATACTCAAAATGGGTAAATCAAAATATTGTTCGCGGTTTGTAAAAAAATAAATAATTTACATTCATTAAGTAAAGAGCTCTCATTGGCAATTTCATCTGGAAAGACCTATGGCTTTTGCGTGACATTAGAACAAAAGTAGTGATGACGAGGTGTTAAAAATTATGTGCGCAAGTAGACAGATAGGTCGCTTATAAACTGATTAGATGTGTTTAACGTAATGTAAATTATTCGATGCATTTTTGCTACTGTTGCATGACACAACAACGTTTTATATGTACAATATACTCTCATAGAATTGAAAAAATTTTATTTACAAAATTCACACTCGCCCTATAAAAAAATTCATTGTCTTCGATGAACCAGATTTTTTTTTTAAATAAGTGTCACTATCGATTTTTTGCTCAGTACATATGTGTTAAGAGACGAAAAGGCAGCACATTTCAAACGGAAAGCAATTTATCAAATCCTGTGGTACTTTTTCTCGATAAGGCCAAAAATTCAATCCACAATTTAATTTAAAGCAAACGTCACTGGTGTATGTAATATGTAGAAAGAATATCAAAGGACTGTGAATGTAAATCTTAATCTGTTTCAAACGAGCTGCAACAAATTAAATCCTAATCAGTTTATAAACAAAACGATAAATCTACACTGGGTAGCTTCGAGTGTTGCTGATGATTTCTCCTTGTTCATCTGTTATATGCAGCTTGAGAGACTTGAATAACACAATGTGTACATACATATCACATGATTGTACATGTAGAGAACATGTTCGTATCTTATTCCAATGGCACAATTTAAGTAGTTGTTCATAAGGGGCATAGAAGAGAAAAATGCTACAACTATAAAAATATGTCACATTTATAGAATGGCATAAAGGAGATCAATAATGCGTGCGCACAGGTTCACTAGTCTGTTGTGTTTATAAATAATTTGTGGCGGAAAATATCACAATAATTTACGATTACTAAGTACGTAACGAGTTATAAATCCAGTTTAAGTAGAGCCGTTAACAAACTAGTGGACGTGACGCAATATTACAATTAAACTTAATACAAAAAATATAGAGAGTATTGTTCGTGAATTTGGCACACAAATCTTGATTAACAAAAACGTATCTCAAACTGCATATGAACAAGCTAGTAAGACTGTCTGGACTATCCACTTGTGCACATATTTTTTAATACTTCGTCGCTTTTGTTTTAATGCCACGCAACATCAAAAAGCCATAAGTTTTTCCAAAAGAAATTGCCAACGAGACAACATGCATATATTTCTTTACTTAATGAATGTAAATTATTTTACAGGGCCTAGCACTAGCACTGCTATTGGGGCGGCAGACCCGGATTGTGGGGCAGGTTGGTCGGAGGCGCTCCCTGAAACAATAAGTGAAGGCACACGTATAAATCTTTGTTAAAATGCAACGGTTAATTAATTATAAATATTTAACACCAATATTAAATATCAATATCGGTGAACATTCACTTAATAGACAAACAACCAATATACTTACAGGTATTGATGTGGCGTAGTGTTGCGCGGGGAGCATGTGATGTGGTCCTGGTCCTAATTTGGGTCCATCTTCAGCCTTCTCTTCTTCCCGCCGCTTCAGGCAGGCCGCTTTTGGATTCAAATTTCGTTCTGCAACAACACATCACAATGAAAATTCCATAAAATTGCTGAAATATTCGGCGACCTACCTCTGACTTGCTGCTCCAGTGTCATGATCACCTCGACGGCCATATTCAGTATGCCCAGTTTCGTCTGAGGTTTGTCGGTTTTTAAATGCGTCATGCACATCCTGCCCAATTCTTTTAACGCTTCATTTATATCCCGGATACGTATTCTAAAAAACAAGTCACATTTTAAAAATTATACAAATTAACATGTAACTTTTAAAAAGCTCTAATTACTCTATTTTTGTACAGCAATATACTATCACAACGTTTTCCAAGATTGTGTTAACAACGAGATAAAACACAACATGCTGAAATATTTACATTTGTTTCACACTTCTACGACACTACCCTTCCCAGTTAAAACACATCATCTGCAAATGGGAAGTTACGCAAGTGCAAGCAATTACATACTATATTGTAAAAAAGTAATGTATAATTCAGTCAGTTTATGAGTCGCAGCAAAAAAGTACCATAAACATTACTTACTATCGTGTACAGTACGATTGTATGCACCACGTTCGTACTTTCTCCACTACGACTCAAGAACAGTGAAGCAATTTGTACCTTAATCAATAAAAAACTAACGTAATTACTCGAAACTATATACGAGATATCAATTTGCAACGAAAAATTCAGGGAAATACGCTCGAGGAACACAATCTCGGAGACGTGGAATCAAATTTTAATTTTTTGGGAAATTGATTAAGAAACACATATGAATATAAGGCCGCGCGTGTGGCAAATGAGTCAATGGAAATCCCACCTTTCTCTCGCATTATTGGCCTGCCGCCTTTCTTTCTCCCTTTGCGCTTTGATATCGGGATCTAATTCGCCATCTTCCGTTTCTTCCGCACTGGAACAACTAACTTATGTTTAAAATCTGGCATTAACTAAGCTAGGAGAGAGACGAGAAACAGTAAGCCGTCTGAAGTGAAATTGTCCCCAAAAAAATAAATAAATAACAGAGATTCTCCGTTGATAGAACATACAGAAATTGAACGCACGCCTCACACTCAGGTGATGAGCATGCGCCTGATAGTGCACCGTAAAAGGCGCGATTGGTGGAAATAATGTTATGAATAACAAAGGCCCATATTCTAAATGTGTTTCTGTAAAAAATTTCATTATACAGTGACAACTAGTATTAATAATTACAACAAATTACTACAACATGCTGGCCAAATTCTTAACGACAAAAGTTACGCTACGCGACAACGCTTCACGTAACATTTGTAATCTGAATATGGGCCTCTTCAATTAGATTCGTAGGCGGTTTTGTAAAGGGGGATGAAGAAGGTAAAGGAACTGCGTCGGACGCAGCAGAAGGAATACAGACAATTGTCAAAGTAAAATCATAAGTGTGGAGAAATTGTCGAAAACAACAACAAAATTTAAGACGGGTTGGTGTTCTAGGAAGTGGATAGTTTTCAGCCTTGTGGATATTGTTAGTGCACTTGTTTTCTCTACAAACCTTTCTCGGACATTGTTGGCCTGTCTACGCTCTCTTTCGCGTACGGCCTTGTTGTTTGGGTCATCAATTTCATCTTCATCGGCATTACTTAAACAACGGAGAAGGTACAGAAAATGCAGAAAACACATGTGAATGTGCCTCATCTCAACTATTAATTTTCTTTATTAACGCACAAAGTGTAATAAGAAACAATTGTTTGAGATTTAGCGCAACGAAAATTATCGATATTGGCCACAACATCCTACATTTACACACGAGCTGTATAAATGTAAAATTTTGTGTCCCTCATGATGGTATCTCATTTTGACATGTAAAAATTTAGAAACTTACTATTTCCTCGATCGCTTCGACATTTTTGGAGGTCCGCTGGTTGAATTTGGTTGCACTATTTCTGAGCTCGATGGTTTCGTATCACTATCTGGGGGTTCCTTCCGCTTTTCTAAAAAAGTATTATCTTCTGAATAGAAGAAAACGAAGAAACCACATTTTTTATTAAACACAATTTAATTACCCAAGCGTTACCCAAACGCATTACCCATCTTTTAAATATGTAAAGTAAACCATCAACTCACTTGTGTTATATGTGGGCCTTTCGACTTTGACTGGATCTCCGAGATGTGGGTCCGTCGTTGGCGGGGCCGCCGAGTAACCGAGCTGCGTCATCTGGTGCTGCTGCGGCAAATTGTTGGGAAGCTGCCCTAATATTAACTGTTGCTCCGCGTGATTTCGCAAAACGTTTATTGCGTCGTCCAGTCTTTCCTCCATGCGAGTGCCCTGCAAATTACCACCACAAAACTATTTGTAGCGTTTGTAACTCATTTTTAGAAGTTGGTATTATTTTGTTGTTGGTAAAATCTTTAGATAATAAACAAGTGGATGATATCAAATGCACGAATTGAGTTGCCAAACACACACATTTCTTCGCTTCAAAATTATTTAAGAACCAACTTTTTAATGGTGATTTTAAAACTTGTCTTCAAAGATGACATTCATCCCAATTCCAATTACAGATGGAAAAAGAAATCATTTGAATACTAAGTGTCAATTAGTAGATTCGAAATTGGTGTTACTTGTATATTAGCAACAACACTGCTTTCTGTTCCACCTGAATGTCAGATCCTGGTAATTTAATAAAACTTAATTATATTGAAAAATTTTATTAGATGTGGTTTTTTATCCTTAACAGCTCTTATAATTGAATTGGAAAGAAGTGCCTGACAGGCATACCATTAATAATAAAATTATACAATACAACTTATTTGGTATATAAAGTAGAATAATTAAATATTTTGAGTAATTTGTTAATATATATGTTTATTAAATGTTGACTAATAGTTAGCAATAGTAACAAATGACCTTATTATATATATTCTTATACTTGTTCTAAAACTATAAGTTCAAAATTGTGAAACGTTATGGTTGGTTGGTTTCTAGTGATGTTATAAAAATTTGTTGCCTAGATTTTATGTAAGTTTAAGGTAGTAAACTAATTAACATATGCACTTATAATAAATTGAAACAGTTCTGAAGGCGATTCAAGGCGATAGGAAAGACATGTGTTGGAATCAATCGAAATATCAATTAAATTTTGGTCAGCAACAAAACCCAGTTATTTATCATCAAAGATAAACACACACACTTATCAGACAAACTCACAGTGCACAAACATTCGCAAATGCAAGCAACAAAACACGCAAAGGCGACAACAATTCCAGAAACAAAAGCGACTAAAACAAGGTGAAAAGGCTACTTACATTGACTTCAGCGTGGTCCCTTAAAAAGCCTATAGCATCGTCTAAATGTTGCGCTTCAGGTGCTGGGGCCTTCACACGAAAACAAAAGAAAACATGCAAACACAAACTAATAAAAAAAACGAAAATTAACTACTAAACAATTCGGCAATCGATAAGAACGGTCCGACCGTTGCAATTGCCACTTCCAATTTAAATCAAATGATTATTTACAAAATCGCAAAACCGTACCCACAAATAAAACAAAACGGAACGAAACCCGATCCGTCGCAAAAGTTAGCAACAATTAAGGTGGCCGTTGTGTTTATTTGTGAATGCAATGCAGCATAAAACTGAAAGGTAGTAGAAAAAATCGCACAAACACTCCAAACCGACAAAAAAAAGACTTTTCAGGTAAAAATTATGTACAAAAACTTCAGATCTGGTCCGTGACACGTACCATGTGTAATCCCTGAGGTGCATTATTTACATTGACCGCCTGCGTGTACTGGGGCGGTGAGTGCGGGTTGTTGTGTTGTGTGTTCAGCCAGCCGGAGGGCGCCAGTGGCGGTGGCGAACTGACCGGGGGCGTACTGGGCGCTGAGCTGTAGGAGCTCGCGCTTGGCGGGTAAATCTGCAGAAAAATCAATCAATCAATCATAAAATCTCTCTACTTTGATGTGCAAAATATTAGGTGTCGAAAGAGGTCATTTATACTTCTTGATTTATATAAAAAAAATGTTTTAAATTATTTTTAGCATACTGTATTAAATTGTATATACATGCAAATTTGCTTTGCGAGACCAAAAATCAGTTTAAAGTAATAGACAAGAGAAGATGCTGTGATTTAAGTTGAACGATTTAGGGTTTTCTCCGTTTAAAAGTGGTCATAAATGCATTGAAGATGAACAATAAACATCAAGGTTATCATGAAAACAGTAACACCTAAGGAAATAAACATCTTGTGCAACATGTATGTAAATAGATCAGTAATTAGACTACGATGAATCATTAGAAAAAGACTTCATGCAATAAATTTTATCAAAAAGTTGGACAAATGGATTCATAAATTAAATGAGAATAACAAAATTAAACGTATGGCTGTAGCCAATTCTCTCCTTGGACACAATAGAAATGAACTTTTAATTGGTTGTATTGTTACATGGAACGAAAAAAGGGATGGTTACGACAATTTTCGCTGATGTGGACAATGAGTTGAAGTTAGGAGCTTGGTTAACCCAATAAAGATGTTGATGATAGTATGGTGAAGTACTCCTAGTAAATTGAAAATGTTCATGAAAAACTTACTCAAAAACAATCTTCTTTAGTCAATAGAGAATCAGTTTTACTTTTTTCTGAGAATATGTCGCAAGAGATTTAAAGGAGGATTGGTAATATTAAATAGGAAGTTCTACCATACATTAGTCTAGACGTTTCTCTTATTTATTATTATTGACTTTTTTTAAAAATCCAATTTTGTACGTAAAATTTTGACTAATATTAATCTTTTCTTCAGATTCAAGAAAGAATTTCCTATTCGTGCTATTAACTTGCTTGTAGAACTTTGGCAAATTATGAATTTTAATGGTGACCTTTCCAGTATCTAATATTAAAAAAACAAAACGAATGATAATTCGTCAAGTTATAAACTTTAGTTTCTCCTGGAAAAAACAACTTACCCCAAGGGCTTTGTTGACAACTCCGTTGTCGGTGTGATTGGGGGCGCCGAAGCCCTGTGGTGTCGGACCAGCAGGCGCTGGAGCTCCATTCGGTCGCAGAGACGACATAGGCGGCAGAGCGCCCGCCTCCGCCTCCTGTATCAGTCCATACGACTCGTACTGGTTGTACGCGTTGCCGTAGGCCGGTGGCCAGTCGCCTACTGTGTTTGGGGTGCCGTCAGCGCCTAGGTAGTATCCTGTGGAGGCGGCCGCCGCCGCTCCCGCACCACCCGGCGACGTGTAGCGTGGTGAGTCGTGGCCGAATTCGTCGGAGCCATACTAAAGAAAAAAATCACAGTTAGTTAAACGCCAAATCAAATTCACTTCGTATTTAGAGGATCGTTGTGAGAATCGCTAAACGGTTTCGTGTCGGCTGTACAAAAAGAGCAAATCTGTGCGTTATAAATTATGGGAGCGTAGCGAAACGTTTAAACGAATGTTCGATAGTATCGACATGCATTTTTAAACGTTTTAATGACGGAGGTTGACCAGCTTGCCGTCCCCACTAATATTGCGTTATCGATTTTTAATTCGCCACTAAACATTATTTTAGATCTTTAATATTTAAAATGCGCACAAATTACAAATGTCACGTCAGTGGTGGATGAATAACTTATGATCAATTAAATATCGACATCTTGCCATGGCGACAATTGCCGATTTAAATTTCCATAATACATGCAAGGCTGCATCTAATATTTGAGACAAACCAAAAAATGATTCCTTTCAGGGCTTTCTTGTAAAGTGATGGTTACAAGAAAACATTTTGTACGTATATAAACCGAATATTTCAATAAAATCAAGCAGTACCCTCAATTTCCATGGACTTTTTATGTGCTAAGATACTTTGTCAGAACATATAAATATATTTTGTCTGTTAAGACAAGCACATAAGAACGTTCATTTATTTGCTATCTGTTGATTTTTTAGGATCATAGTTATTTATTAATAAGACTGATTATTAGTTGTAGAAAAAAAGATAATAATAAATGAGAAAATTCTTGAATACATAAAAACTGATAATTATAATTATTTTTCTTATTAAAGTAGACTGACACCGCCTGTAACTACATCATTAATTATAAGTAATCCCAACGCTAAAAAAACTTACGAATTTATGATGTTCCGTTTCATAAAATGTATCAATTACCAGGAAACATTGTATACTTTTTATTGAGAATTTGCAATCAGACACCGACGAATCCGTGAACCCGATCCAAAAATAGGAACTTTTAGTTAAAAAAAAAATCGGGTCGGTCAAGTATCATGTATCTTCTGGTTAAGCATTCCAATTGTGGATTACGTGGAATTTGAAGGAAATCATGCCATATTATTCATTAGCACGCATTCAGGAAGTCATCGTTTAAATTCAAAGGATCGGTTATGTTAGTTTTAAAAAAAATCAAATAATCTATTGTCGCGTAAAACAAGCGTACTTGTTTTCTCATTAAATAAATGTAATTTATCTATTTATAGCTCTGAATAAGTTGGGCATTAACCCGTGGAAGTAACACTTTAAATTATGGACATGCGGGTTTTTAAGTCAACAATTAGTTTTGATAAGGTCTCTGTGAAACAATCTAAATAAGCCACATTATTAATTTGATTAAGTGGCAACAAAAAAAAAAAAAAATTAAAATTAATGCTTCTAGTAATGTAACATTGTTTTAAAACGACTATTTATTCTATTCAGCAATAAATTAGAAATTTGTTATCGATTATACAAATGCAAGAATCGAAATAAGAAAGTACGCAATTCTGTGTTGTTAAGAAGTAACATAATTACGGTAAATTAAATATTGATGTATTTTAATAATTCACGAGACACAATCGAAGAGATTGATGTGGTTGTTTGTAGGTATAATAAAATTGCATGATTTATTTAAATTTTTATATTACTTTGCTATTTTTTAGTTCTCTGGTTTATGAGGGGTTTTGGGATAATCAAATAATCAAATTAAAACACATTTATTGTTACAAAAATATAAAATTAGAAAATTAATGAGGTTCTCTTGTCATTTTTTTGTTGGTTTTGATTGGAATGATGAGACGATTTTACTAATAATATTTAAAGAAATATAGAATATTTTTTAATTATTCTTCCCTCATGATTATTCCTTGATAGTTATCAATTATTATTTGAAACTTTTAGAATATAAAATTAGAAAATATATATATATATATATATATATATATATATATACATACAATAAAACTGAGTTTACTTTAATTTGTACTGCGTATCACCATAATTTCGCTATGCAAGTGAGGTTCTTTTGTCATTTTTTTGTTTTAATCAGAAGGATGAGACAATTTTTAACAGTATTTGATAGATATATTGAATTTTTTATAGCTCGGATATAAATTGAACACTTATAAAATTAGAAAATAAATGAATATAGGTGGTATATAATAAAACTGCATCAAACTCATCAATTTATTTAAATTTTTATATTGTTTATCACCATAATTTACCTCGATGTGCAAGTGATGTTTATTTGTCATGTTTTTTGGATATTATCCGAAGAATGAGATGATTTTACTAAAAATATTTTTAGAAAATGAAAAAAATATATATATAAAAAAAAATGTTAAAAAATCTATATGATCTATATTGAGTATAACGATAATTTACTTCGACATACAAGTGGTGTCTTTTGTCACTTAATTGCTGTTGATCCGAAGGGTGAAAGGACTATTTTACTAATAATCATGCCATGACATTAAAAAACATATGCGAAATATGTTATGCGGACTGTTTCTTTAGCAAAATTAGTTTAAACACACGAAATATGCAAGAAGTATTATAATTATATACAATTTTAAATACAAAATTAACAACTGTTCATGTGTCCTTCATTTTTTTACCCGTGAATAGTGCTCGAGACACAAATATACACATGTGATTTACGGTAGAGTTCGTGATTTAGGCCCAACATATGGTTAATACATTTAGTACTAACGAAATTAAATGCGGGACAGAGATGAAGTGCAGCACATGAACGCAAAATATATTTGACCAATTCATTTCCAAAACTGCTCTCGACTTACAATCCAAAATCGGTAAGTTAAACATAACAACACAAACATTCCCCATTCCTTCCGTTTGTTTACAATCGTTTCAAGAGACACAAGAAAATATTTAACGAAGCAGCTCCTTCGGCTTTAATAAATCAAGTCCGATGCCGTGTGTGCGTACGCACAACACGCCTTCCCATATCAATGGTAAAATTTACGACCGATACGTGAGTTATACACTTTAGATGGTTTATCGTGTCAATGTATGAAAACGCCGCGGAATTTTAAAGGCCGTATTATTCGGCGATACATATCGACGAACGGCGATCGTTGCACGCGACCGACCCCCGTCCCGGAATCCAAATCATTACGTTTTACCTCTCCAATCAAAAAAATTCGTTTCAATTAAACCATTACCGGGTGAAATCCACCGGAAGCGAAAGATTTTTATGAAAACGTATTAACCGACGTGTCCCGTTAGTCGGTACCACTCAAAAATCTGTTGCACGCGGTTTCTTCACGGCATGGGTACCTCTAAAACACGTCGGCGACACCCACTCCAAAATGTGCACCGCACGTTCGTTTCATTATATGCTTATTAAAATCTCCGATTCGATTCCGGTCAACGTTTCACGAGGTACGCGAAGTTAATGAGAGAAAAAACGCTTCGCAATCAAGATCGAACAGCTTGAAAACGTCGCTCCCGATTTTTTTATTCCGATCGCCGAGAATTATATGGCCGTTTCGATGTCGTAAAGAACCGAGCCAAGTGAAAGATGTGGGTTTTCGGTGTCGCCAGCCTTTTATTTCTGACCGGCTGATTAACATGGTTAATTAAATTTTCTATTTATTCTACTGAACGAAATTTCGAAGGATACGATTAACCGTTAGCCGGCTGGAAATTAGATAAATGTTGATATATCGGAATTCAATTCTAAATTGCAGGCATAGATTCATCTATTATACATAGGTGCTTGAACAGCTATTTATGAGTCATAATAAAAAACAGATTGATTGATTTACATGCAAATCATTTCCAAGTTCACTATTAGGTGTTACACATATAAACTGATAATATTTATATAAATAAAAAACATCTTCGCTGATAATTATGAATTGATGATTATACCTTCATAATTTCTCTAAAGAAATCTTCAGAGACAGCAGTTAAAAATTACAAAATTTGTTTCAAATTACAAAAATAAAAAATTAGCAATTCTAAAAAATAATCGAATTATAAACATTTAAATATTCGAAGAACATCCTCATATCCTAAATTCCTTTGATAAATTGTGTCAAAATTAAATTTATTCAATATACTAATTTCATTCCAAAATTCAGTAAAAATATATAGTAGTTGTTATTGTTATAGCATAAAATATACAGTATCTGACAAAATTAGACCGACTTTCATTTTGTTTAAATACCAAACAATATTGACTTACGAAACTGATTGCTGTTCTATTAAATAATAAAATACACATATATAAATTATGTTATTTAACGATGAAATAAAACCATAAAATTAACAATTTTTATAGTGACAAAAATAGAGCAACTCTATTAAAAAAATTAAAAATAAATAATAAGTAAATCCTACGTAAATGACCTAATATTTTATATTTCGTCCAGTATCTGTCATTGGCTATAACATCTTCACACCTTTATGGCATAGACGAGATTACATTATTTGCTCGTCTAGATTGTTTCAAACATTTTTGGTTTGTTGAAACAAATTTGTGATGCAATTTGCTTTAATCTTCTTATCAACAATCTCTCACAAGTTTTCTATCGGATTAAGATCGGGAAATTGAACTGGTCACATTAAGACATTGATTTTCTGTTGAACAAACCGTTCTTTAACATGCTGAAATATAAATTTTAACATTTCCCCTTCACAATAGGGTAGCATGACATCTTATAGTATGTTACGATACGATATACCGTAAGCGATTGATTCGTCCGAAAATAGTAGTTTTTTCAAATCTCTATTCTTTTTTGAAAGACGGAGTTTTCCTGGCAGCCCTGCCTCCACTAACCAACGCTGAATTGTTCTGGAACTAAGTGATTTACCTCCTAATTCTCTTAAAATTTGAGTTGGATCTGGAGGTTTTTCTGTTTCGTCCAACTCGTCTTCGTTTCTCCCCACTCCCATGAACTAGATACCTTTTAATTGTTTTTGATACTGGTTTGTTTGAAACTGTTCCCTTATCTTTCTGAATTATAGGTCACAATAATTTTATTTTTTAAATCCGTCGACAGATGTTGACCACGAGGCATTGTTCTTAATAAAAATAGATCTCCTACCAAACCGGAAAAATGTGATGAACTAAGAGAAATAAAGTATCGGGCATAAATAAATGTTTTATAATTTAGTTTTTTAAACAATTCCGATAGTATTAAAAATATTGCTGTACTAGTTGAATTGGATGCCAGTACCTATAATGTTTGTTTTTTATGTTATTTTTGAGTCTACTATGCAACTGGTCAATCTAATTTTATTCTTTAAAAAGTTGCTTACTTTTTTATTTTTCAATGGACAAAATTATAGCAACTTTATGGTCATTCATTGCTCTCTGTGAGCTTAAATAAATTATTTACTAGTGGAGTTTTGCTTATTATAATTATTTTAGTCTTTGGTCCAACTGACCAAGTGGTTGCTATGAAACAATTTGTCAGAGCTCGAAAAACTTGAAAGAAAATCGAATACTGGATAATTTGAATTAAAAAAAAAAATTAATACAATCTTACCGTGAACTGAAATTAAAGCCAACCTAGAGGAAAGGGGACACGCTGAAGTTAGTTCAAAGACTATGAGAAGTTGGTTAATGGGAAGAGAAAAATCCCGGTTTCTATTAAAAATGTGAAAGTCCCATTTTGACTTGCTTAGAATCACATTTATTGGACCAAAAAACATTGGGAAGGAGTGACTCTAAATTTAATTTATGATTCTGTATATATTAAACATTTTAAAAAGTTGCTATAATAATGACCACTAATGTATATAGAATTATAAAGAGGGAGGGAAATGCCGTAAATTCCACTGATACACATTTTTAAAATTAAATTTGTTCAACAAATTTTCTCCTAAAGTTTAGTTTGTTTTTATTAACTCTAAAAATATAAATAAAAGTTTTAAATATACAAATATTAACTGTATGAAAACCCACAATCTTTAATTAATAGTCATGTAGTAATTTTTCTACGAGCTTAGATCCATAATTTCCCCGTAGTAAATCAACCAGTCCATAACATTTACCAGTTTCGGAGTTAAACCACTTGTTGCCGATGAAGCACCATTTAGATTAAACTTTATACTCACAATAATCCTTGACTACCATTTACGACGTATTAAAGAACATCCAAAGCGTTTACTCACCTGAAACAAACAAACAAACAAAATTAATCCGAATGAACAACAACTGCAGGTCGGAGGCGAAATTTCCAGCGTCAAAATATTTCTGGTTAAAATGCAGGTCACAAAAATTATTATTTCAAATTTATATCCAGTCAGTCGCAAAGTTTATAAATAAAGTACATGTTAGAATCTCGGACAGATGTTGCTTTATACAAGAATGTAAATAATCTCAAATCAAAACAAATCGCTACTTGTGATCATCGTTCCAACGACGAGGGGAATGTTTAAATCGCTTCGGTCAACTATAAAAGATCATCGCGTTCAATGGACAAAATAATTATTTGTTCAATAATTGGCTCTATTTGATTGACAATCCCAGTAATTGTTGGTGGAACTCTCGATTCATAGCTACCGATGGTTAAATTTACAAATTCGTTTTTCGTAAGAATTTAATGGTGATGACGGAGTTGGCGACGAAAATTCACTAGTTCTGGTCGCCTATAATTTGTGCCGAGCTTTAAAAGTAACTGTGTTTATTTTTACTGTATACGATTAACAATTTTCTTAATTGGTAATTATCTTGTTGTTTATAATGGCGTGTTAGTTTTAATAGATTTATAGTGACTGGGTGTTTATGTTATCGACGATGCGTGGAACAAGACCAGAGACAAAAACGCCGAGAATGGAACAAGAGGAATGAAAATGTTACTTTTATAATATATTATCTGTTTAGCATAATTACACGAATATGC
Source organism: Aethina tumida (assembly GCF_024364675.1). Lineage (NCBI taxonomy): Eukaryota > Metazoa > Arthropoda > Insecta > Coleoptera > Nitidulidae > Aethina > Aethina tumida. The sequence continues at coordinate 57,058,150 of NC_065435.1, read as the reverse complement.
GTAATCAATAATTAATTACGTATGGTAATTGACAATCTTAATATCGATTATGCTGTCTAAATGTTAAGACAATTGGCACGGGATTACCTCTCATTTTCAGACCATTGCTCTCACAGCTGTAACGGACTGATATTACTTATTTTCCTTGATTCTGTAACATTTGTTTTTGGAATTAACACACTTCTGTAATAGAATAATTTACAAATATAATTTAAAAATGTGGCGGAAAAATATCCCTTTAATTTTGATGTCTTTAAAAACAAATTTACTTCACATATTTTGACTGGTTTCAAAAATTATATAATTATGATTAATTTACCTTTTTAAATGCGAGATACAGCATATCGAGAAAGTTCAGTCAAGTTTTTTCTTAGTGACTGATTATAATAAATTATAATTTAGAACTATCAATCAAAAAAATTAAGACATATTTCAATTATAATCTATCTATGCATTTATCCTTCTTAATATGATTTCAATAATATAAGAAAAATAATGGTTCTAAATTCAAAATTGATAACTTCATTTTCATAATTCTTTCAGTTCATATATTGTCGTTGTTGATTTTTTATAATAGTTTTTTTATTAACGAGACTGATTATAATTTATAATTAAGGGAATTTAAGACTTTTTCAATTATTTTTTATGTTATACCCTCTACTTTAACTTTGAAAGATTTCATCAAAGTAAAAAAAAATAGTTTTAAATATGTCAAAAATTGATAAGTTCATTTTCTTAATTCTTTTAGTTGATATATTATTTTTGTAGATTTTTTCGAATAAACTGATTATAATTTATAATTAAAAGAATTTAACATCTATTTCAATTATTTTTTATGTCCTCTCCAGATTGAGAATAGTGTATAATCTAGTTTAACTTAAATATCTGATTTTTTAGAACTCAACTCAAAGTTATTAATAACAAAAATCTTGTTTCTCAGAGTTCTGGTTTCTAATTCACCTGAATGTCTAGCAGCATATTGCTTTCAGGTGTTAATAACCTAACGGCTAATAATTATAAACAATAAAAATCTGAATATGCAACATGTTTTCCCATAGACAGTTACGCTTCCCAGTGTAAAGTTGTTTCAGTTTCAGCCCTCCCTAATGAAACTGAAATCAATTAACTAATAGATTTTCTTCGACTTCCTGTCTGGTGCAACGATGCAACACGGACGGACGTAGATTTACGGGTGCCAATAAACACGTCGCTTGTGGACCGCATAAAACCGTACGTAACGTTCAAATATGACGGTACGTTATAAATAAATACAAGCGACAATCTATATAAATTACCCATTAATGAAAACGCATTGGACAATTTATGTCGTGCAATTTATCCGGGCCCCGGTTCGTATGCTTTACGACGAGTGGCGCAATGGCGAAACTGAAATATGTGTGTGTGTGTGTGTATACGTAAGAAAAAAAACTTCTCTCGCGGCCATCGGACGATTGCAACATTCAGCACACTCGATTGGGAATCTATTTACATATTAAATTACTTTTTTCGCCCGATATTCGCAATTGTTTAAGTGCCGGACCATTTACGGGCGACAGCCCATTTCTTTCCATTAACTCTTCACGTAACTGGAGCAAAAACTGACGAGATCGTGAGTCATTTCCGACAGGCTAGAAAAAATATCGTATATTCATAGGCGACCGGAGGCGAGATTTAAAAAGGAACGAATTTTTCGAGTGAATCATTACTAATCACGGCGTTAAAAACGTGGAAAAACAGAACCAATTACGTGATTAACTTAATTAAAAACACCGACGTTAACAATGAACCGAAGTCTACTTAAACAAATAAATAAAAAACAGTTGTTCTGTTTTGTTTTTGATTTTGTTTTGTTGTTGCAGCTTTGTAATCCCTCATTGTTAAGTAGACAATAAGCTTGTCATTAATATTGGCTAATTATGTGCCGGATTGGACCGAAACACAGTTATTTCGTTCGATATATGCATGCCACAAGGAACGACTCTAGTTTCACTTTAGATAAATTTAATTTCCCATTAAAACCATCGTTTTCTCACGGCAATAAATTTCAATTCTACGGCCCCAATTGGGATAATGTTAACGGCACGGTCATTAGAAATAAAATTGCTAGAATCGTATTAACATTGATTAGATTTTATTGTGGATTACGGTGTTTGTGGAAAGAACAGAAGACATTTAAATTCATTTATTTTTAGCCTTTTTTTTTTGCTGTGCAAGTAATTTAAATTTCTCAAAATCCTTTATACGGTTTAATCCAATTATCTAACATATAAAAGGAATAAATAAAATGAAGTGACACGTATTTTAGGGACGAGGAATGCACAAAAAAAAACTCACAATTCGACGATAGTAATAGGAGTATAAATTATGTATGGCGGCTACAGATCGCACAAATGAATGCCGACCGACTTTTCCGTATTAATGGAATTTAGATTGAAAAATTAAAAGCCATAGAGAGAAATGTTACGAAAATATCGACGTAACGTGGGATCGATTGAAAAAATGCACGAACATCGGATTTTAAGTGGCCAACCAATTGAGTGAATTATTGGCGAACGCGGAACACGGATCAATAAACAAGATCAATCAGCCGAATGAACCGGAATCAACACGTTATGTTGGTTGAAGTGTCGGTTAGTTTCGTAAAAGTGTGGAATGAAAGAATAACAATTAACTCTCAATTACCAGTCGTTATTCTTAGACCTGGCATTTTAATTGTTCGATTGCTATAACTGTTTGTTTATTACTTTGTACAAATTTTGGGAGATGAACTGTTGTTGACTTTTTTATAGAACAGTTATTAATAATAATTCGTTATGTTAGTTTGAACCAGAATTTGTTCAAAGCTATCGTGATATTTAGTATTAATCATTATATCAAGATGAATCAAGAATTTTTATATTCTGTCAAAATTGATCTAAATCTTTTCCAGGAATATCTGTTGTTGACATTTTTGAATCAGTTACTTAATTTATTATGTTAGTTTGAACCAGAATTTATTGAACATTATCATCATAATTAGTGTTAATAATTATATCAAGTCAAGAATTTTTGTATTCAGTCAAAATTTATCTAAATATCTTGCAGGAATTTATTGTTGACTTTTTTAGAAAAGTTACTAATAATAATTTATTATGTTAGTTTGAAAACAGAATGTCGTGATATTTAGTTTTAATAATTTATCAAAATGGATCAAGAATTTTTGTACTTAATCAATATCTTTTGACAGTCCTCTAGGAATATCTGTTAACATTTTTTATAATTGTTATTATCTTAGTTTGAACCATAATTTACTAAAAATTATCGTCATATTTGGTTTCAATAATTATATCAAGATGGATCAATAATTTTTGTAGTTAATTGAAATTCATTTAACAAACCTCTAGGAACAGCTGTTATTGCTTTTTTTACAATAGTTATTATGTTAATTTGAATCAAAATTTATTAAAAATTATCGAGATATTTGGTATTAATAATTATGTTAAGATGGATCAAGACTTTTTGTATTCTGTTAAAATTGGTCTAAAAATTCTCCAAGAATATCCGTTGGTAATTTTTTTAAAACAGTTATTATATATAAGTAACAATTTATTATATTAGTTTGAACCAGAATTTGATGGTAATTATCGTGATCTTATATTTAATTCACAAAATATTAATATTATTTTTTTTTAAATATTAAAACGATAAATTTAATTAATTGTTTCAACGTATAATAAAGAAAAAGGTGTAGGATTATTTAATTTAATGATATTGTAATTTTGCAACAACCTTAAACAGAAGCTCTGAACTTTTCCTAACCTTCTGTTTTTAATACCTCATAATTTCAAAAATACGACTTGAATAAACGTTTAAAAAAAATCTAAGGAACACTTGACTATCGGTACAGGAGGAACAAAAGAAATTGTCCTTGGACAAAATCGAATCTCCTCGCAAATTGATAATTAGAAAGTACCTACCACAACCCAGACTCGAGTTCGACGATAAAAATTACAGACGCCAAAATACACGGTGAGTGTATTCTCGAGTTAATGAGCCATTTAAACGATTGTACAACTCGCTAATCCCCGTTAGGCAAAATTGATTACGGCAACAATGGACCGAACAGTTTTGCTCGCAGTTGGCGAGCCGGCAAGATTCTACGGCTTGAAATAATAAAAAAAATGTTACATTTAAAGCCGTAGAAAATCCAAACAGTGAGCAGAACCAATGGGCACCGGTACCCGGTAATTGTTTGCCTATTTGATTGCTAAATAATTCATTATTGTTTTAATGGTTGTCGATTATCCTTTGGTGACCCACAATTCGTGTGAGTCTCCACAGAAATAGTTTACTTCGAAAAAAACGACAGAAATCCCAATTACAAGAAGGAAACGCACTTTTATTGTTCTATCGGAGGACCGTTCCGTTATTTTGTATCGGAAAGAGAGAGAATTTATTGTCCCCGGGGGTGGTTAAGTTGAGCATTCAGCATATTTCGACAATATATCGGTCCTCCGGCCACTTTTACGACACGATTTTTGTCATATCATCATTTATGTCTTCATCCTATTTGATACGGTCCTCCGGTTCGACGCAGCTTCCCGCTGAGTTACTTTCAATATCGGTCCTTTTATATAATATAAAAAAAAAATCGAACATTAAAACTTGCTTGGGATTATTTCGCCGAGTGTTAATATTAACGGTGGCGCAGATTTATCGTTTTATCATTATCGAATCGAAGTTATACATGTTCCCAGTGCCAAGAACAAAGCGCTTAGCCTCCGATATGATCATAAATCACTCGGTAACTGTATCTCGTCAAGTTTTAACTGTACAATCGTCTTAAATGCAAAGATTGAAAATAATAAAGTAATTGACAGCGGCCCAGGTTGAATGACACAATTGATTGGAAAGAAATAATATACATACGTATAAATAAAATTAATACGAGATTATTAAAATATGTGTCTGTTTAAAGGATGACCGTTCACGATTGTTACAGTAATTGGCAGTCACTTTTATCTTCCACGTTATGTAGCTTCTTTCTTTCGGCCACGAGGTCTCTCAATTGAAATATAAATTAAAGTGTGTTGGACCAAACAACAGTAACCGATACACATATCAATTTGTGTACGTGCTGATGATGGATATGTTAATGTAACTAATATAAACAGTTTTATTAAGATTTCAATAACATATGTATAATTAACAATGTTAACAACAGAGTGGAACAAGCCAAATTGAATAAATTAATTGTCTTATTTATAAAAATTCCGACACTTCAAATTACGAAATGACATCCTGCAACGAAAAAATTTTATCGCTACGTTGAACTCCCTTCGAGTGGTTGTTGCAAGCCCCCATTTTTTACTGGATAGTAAGTAGGGGCTTGTGATTCACCATTTATAAGGTCTCTTCATTCCCTCTTCAATAAAATTATGATGATTTCAAATTTATTGCAAAAATTAACATTTAAAAACAATAAAATCATAAACAAAATCGTTCAACACAACACACTAAAAACATCGATTAGTTATTAGTTATTGATTTTGTCTTATTCTAAATGTTAATTTTTGCATTAAATTTAAAAACAATAATTATGGTCTTGTTTTATTTTTTGTAATAAATTTAAAACCAATAAATATAATTTAAACTTGTTTTTAATGCTAATTTTTGCAAATAAATTTGAAATATATAACACTTTTAAGCACAACGGAGACGTTTAACATGATTCATTACAAGCATCTACTTCCCATTTAAAAATTTGCGGGTTAAAGGTCAGTCGAAGAAGATTCGAAGTACTTTTAAATTCAATTTTTTTAATGGGGCTTGTGATAGATACACTTTTTTTATTAATATGCTTACCTATTAAAATATTAATTTCTTCTACTTGACTGTTCCACACTGCATATCAATTTGTAAATGTGCTGGTGATGAATACGTTAAGGCAACGCCAGTTATGACCACAATCAGTTTTATAAATATTTTAATAACATATGCATAATTAATACAGTTAACAGGAGATATATATGTTAATTAATTAATGAATTATAACATAAACAGTAAAAAACTTAATTAAAGTACAATTTCTCATTTTGAAACTTTTTAATGGCCAAACTGACAGTGTCAGTGTAGACTCGATTTTTCATCGGCTTCGATCCGGTTCTATTGACAAAAAGTTAACTGTCATTCGGAAACCGGATACTCAGACACACACACGGCCACACATTTGTGCACTCATGCACGGAACAATTAGTGGTCGTTTTTCAATAATTACGTAAAGAAATTTTTAGAGCTGTTGTGCCGCCGGACACGACTAGGTTGAAATATTGGTTTTGAAACGTGCGACAAAAAAGAATAAAATAAAAGAAAAAAAGAATTAATGGGCGCCCGTGTCCTAAATATTGCAATATTAATATAATTAAATGCCATATAAGTTCACTTACGCAGCGCGTTTTATGCACACTTCTCAGAATTTATTATTATCGTTAAAGATATGGTGTTCCAAGAAGGAAAGTTCGAATCGAGTTTAATTGAAGGACTGCTCCTCGATAACAAGAGACGAGCAACGAAAGTTTTTCTTTATTTCAGCATTCGCAAGCTTCAATATTCGGATTTTAAATGTAATTATTGTTTTTGTCTCTTTTTTTATTGAAGGGATCCAATTAAAATATTTAAAAGTCAAATTCAAAAACTTTTTCTTTCATAATTCTCAAACATTGTCGTAATTATTAATTTTAAATTATATAATAATAATATAGTGATATAACATTTAAAAATATTTTGAAATTTAAAACATATTAATTTAATATTAATTAATTATAAATAATAATTAAATTAATAAATTCAATTATTTTACTTATAACTGTCAGAAAAAAATAATCCTTTTCAATATATTTTATATATTTATCATGTCCAAACAAATAATCTTTGAGTAACACAAAATGACAAGAATAAATAGTCAGATTTTTTAGTTTTTAATTGGCAAAAATTTTCAAATTTTGTTAAATTCCAAAAATTGAACGTGAAACTGTTATATTATTCACATGTTTTAATTCAAAAAGCAAATTATTTTTAAACAATTTATTCTAATTGTAACATAATGATATATTTAAAAATTTTTGAAAATTGGTGATTTTCTTTTAAAATTTGAAAAATAAACTATATGTCCCTGGAAATAATTGTTTTCACTAACATTTAAATTTCTGATATTTAAAAACATATATAATCTAATAAAAATATACATTTTCTAACGTTCAAAAAAATAATTTTTAAGTAATGTTCAAAATGACATGAATAAATATTTGGATTTTTTAGTTTTTAATTGACAAAGTAATCAAATTTTCTGCCTTAAATTCTATAAATACAAAGTGAAACTGAAAAATATACATATATATTTGAGCATTTGGCGAATTTCTTCTAAAATTTGAGGTGTAAACTGTTTTAATTAACTTTTTTCTTTCCATATTTGATGCATATATTTCTTAAATTAATTTACTATGTCTCTAAGAAATATTTTTTTTTCAATACAGTCCTTTATATTTCTCACTTTCCCACAAGAATTTATAATCTGATAAAAGTTTTGTTTTGACGCTCAAAATATTTTCAGTATTTCATTAAATGATATGAGCAGATATTTGAAAATAATAAACTTCTATATTATATTCTGCTTAAACTTTTGTTAAGTACCACACTATGTGCGACTGTTGTCCTAAGCCGCAAATTTACAGATCCGCCCGAATGGCACGGAACCTAATTAAAAAGGACCAACGTCGTGCCGTTGCGGGTAAATAAAATCTAGCCATAACACGTTCATCATTCGTATAACGTTTTCCGAGATGCTGCGTGAATATCGCCGCCGCAGATCTTGTTTTTCGCCCCGCTATTCTTGTCCCGTTCGCGTAGGCCGTGCCCTCGTGTGATATAAATAAATCTCAATAAAAATGATTGACATTAAATGAAACAGAAATACGTTTTCTCTGTGTTATGAACGGCAAGTCCGAGACCAGCGACGGGGACTCACCGTCACCATCGCACAATTACGACTGTCATAAATACTCAATAAAAAGATATTGATGGTTCCAAGAAAAATTCGTCGTTAATCGGAGAAACGTGGACGTGCGCATCCACCATTTTTCACCTTTATTAATTGTTTTATCAACGTCACTCACATTGATACAATAATTTAGTTCGAAATGATAATTTAAAAACACCACATAGCTTTATAAAAATAAAGCAAAATTGAGTTTTAGTTATACAGTTGGGTTGAGTTAACACCATACAGACGTATAATTTTCACTTTCACGTTTTCCCTATAAGCAAAAAGTCTGTACAAGTCGTAGCCAATTAAACAGTCGCCAATGCAAGTGATTGATTTAAATTTCAAATGGTCCGCAATTTGGTTAGTTTCTTAAAAGGATATACAAGTACAAATAATGTTTTGAAATATAATAAATTTAAACGTTTATGTTACTTAAGACACGGTACACGTTTTATTCCCAGGATGAATATTAATCAGTGGATTTGGTGAATCGGTTGACATTGTCTGAAAATTACTATATTAAGGCAGTGGTAGGGAAATGTCATAGGAAATACAGGTATAATATATTAATATTAATAAACTTATTACATGACTCATATCGATATGGTAATAAATTTAAATGTTATACAGCCAAACGAGTTATTCCACACTTTTTTGGTCAATAGCTCTTAAGTTCCGAATAAAATAAATAAAACAAGATAATTTAAGCAACATAACACGTGTCATGTTTATCTTTTGTAATATGCTTTAAAATATCTTCAGCTTAAAATGATTCGATGACCAATATAGTTGACGAAAAAAATATATTCTAAATTTAAGTAACCAAAATAAGAATAAGTATATGTAAATAATAGGACATGACATACTTTACAAAACAATGGGAGTATTTTTAAAACTATGCTGCAGTTTATGGAACTAAAAAGTAATAAAACTGAAACGTTCAACAACAAAATGTAGCATTTTAAATACAATAAAACATTAAGTTACAGTAAAAAAGTAAACTGTTTTAAAATAATACAATAATAGTAAGTAATTAAGGTTGGAATGAAATGAAGATTAACTTTTTTTACTAAACCAAAACGAGTACGGTTAAATAATGAATTAAACCAAGATGGAGAGAATTAAAACAACACACAAATTACAATTCTAATTTTTTTCTGTTTAATACTCACAAAAACTGCGAGCGATATTAATTATAAAAAGTGGAACTAATCACTCTAAAACAAAAAATCTGACCAAATATGATACAAAAAAAAACTTAGATTCACATCATAACTGGGAGGAAATAACATTTAATATTAAGAATAGTTTTTTAAAATTTTGATACATAAAAAAAATAAAATCATAAACATTTCAAATATGGTTTGTATCATTTTAAACGATGAAATGTTAAGTTCCAAAAGAATACTATTAAATTTAAATAAATGTTTAAAATCTACTAAAACTATTTACTATACTAATTAATTATAAAAAGTAGAACAAAACATCTTACCAAATATGGCGTTAACTAAAAAAAAATGTGAAATTCACTTCACAACCGGAAATAATCAAACATTTAAATTAAAAATTATTTTTTAGATCACATTTTAATAAAAACTACATGTAAAAAATTAAGTTTAGAAAGTCATTAAAAATTAATAAAAAATATAATTAAAAATGGAATATAAAACTAATAATTATATTTCGTAAAAGTACGATTTTAGATGAGAAACCAATAAAAAAATGGTTTGATTAATTACTGGGGAATGAATACCAGTCAAAAATATAAAAATATAGCTTTTATCGATGACTAACTATTTTTATTAAATAATTAAGCAAATAGAGATAAATTCACACAAAAAATGGAACAAATTTTATGAGTATAGAGTGTTGTTTCAATTTAGTGGTTAGTAGTAATGGATAAATATCAATAAAAAGTAAATATTTACACGACATTTATTGAAAAAAAAAGAATATGACTAAAAATTAAGATAATCATATTTTGTTTAACGACAATAATTTTCAAATTTTATCAAACAATCAAGATCAAACAATAAACCAATATATTCTGTATTTGTATTTGTATCATAGAAAATTAAGTGGCGCAAGAGATTTAAAAATTAAATAACGCTACTTGAATTTACTAAAGACAACTCAATGCCATGTATGAGTACCTATACGCAATATCAATCGGTACCATCAAGTGTACCCAGCAGTTTATTTACACCTTCAGAGTTAGCTAAAATCTACAGGGAATTGCCAAAACAGTTTTGGTACACATAAACAAAAAATCAAGAAATATTCGCCGTTTGCATTGGAACTTACTCCACTGTCGGGGTTGCCTTGCGGGGGGTACTTCCACGCCACGGGCCCACCATAGTAACCGTTCTGCTTTTGAAAGTCCATCTCGTGTTCGTGTATGTGTGTATTGTGTGCGGTGTGTCACTAGGATTGCATCACTGATTTACTGGCACCGCGACGCGTAGGAAGGAGAACTCGTACCACTAATTGCAAGAGCCATCCTCGCGCGTCCTTCAACTTTCAAACGTCAATTGTGAACGCGGAACGGCACACACACACATACGTAGTACATGCACAAAACGACAATTATCCGAGACTGAGAACAAAGAGTTTCACGGCTCGCTGGTACTAATAATATTGGTTCACTAGCACACCATGCTGCCAACACCGATGCCGGGCCACACACTTAATGCACACGGGTTTTACTGTAGAGGTGCTCGGTCGCACCACCGAAAACGTAAATCCACCGATGGAGTCGGGGGCGCACGCCGTCGTCCAAGGCACCGAATGAGCTCTACGGAATTATGTGTCTCCGTATGACGGAATGCTGTGTGTATGAATATGTAATAATAAACTGCCGGTTCGGTTCGGTTCTGTTCTGTGCTCGTCTCTCGCTCGCTCTCTCTTTCTCCCTCTCGTTCTGCCCACGGGTCCCCCCGACCGTGTGTAACCCCACTACCACCCGGAACGATCCAAACGAACGAGTACGCCTCCTTCGCGAGCGATTGCACGAGACTGCTTGGCTCTGAAACCGCTCTTTCGGTGTGCCCGCCGCAAAACGTTACCCCCGAGTGCACGGGTCGCACGGCCAAAACGACGACGTCGACGGCTCGGCACTGCGGCAACGTGGCAAGGCAAACCGACGGGGCCCTTCGCATTCGAAAGGGTCAAAAATAAACCGGGCCCACGAGAAAGTGAAGACGAACCGGCCGATCCATCACACACGTTCGACAGTTACACAATTGGCCCGTTCGCACAACATTCATACGCCGAAGTTCGGTTTCTTGCCATTTAATGGGTTTCATGGGGTTAATTGTCGACGAAACGAACGGCTATGAAATCTACACAAAAATAATAAATTGACCACAACTTAACTTCATCACCAACAACGTTATTTATTTAAAAACTTGATTTATTTTAAACGTTGCATGTCACTAATAAAATGAATGTCAAGAAATTCAAAATATAATTAGTTCAATTTAATTATAATTATATTATATAACAATTTTGTTACAATTCTGCCAAATTGTTACTCAATATTTTATTGAAAATAATTATTTCCAACTAAATTTATTTTCAATATTAATTATAATTAATAATTAACGACGAAAAATATCTGATAACCAAATATGTAATTGTAATTAAGATATTTACAAATTTAATATGTGTAATTTGCAAGAAAGAAATTGTTATTAACAAACTGTTAATTTTTATTTGTTTAATCATTAATTTTAATGATAATTTGAATTAATTAGTTGCAATAATATTTTATGTACATGAGATATTTAAAGCAAATTAGATAAAGACTATTTTTATTACATGCTAGACAGTATAAATTAAAATGTTTTCCTTAATAGATATTACAAATAAATATTATAAATATTGATTTAATTATTAAATTAAATTATATTATTAATTTTAATAACAAATTAAATTAATTACAAAAAGGGCATAAATAATTGTACGCTATTTCTTACTAGATGATAAAATATTATTATGGTTATTAAAAATAATTAAAATTGGAATAAAAATATAATTTAAAATATTCAAATTTTTACTTAGATCCAAAAATAATTAAAAAAACAGAAAATAATTTGTAGAATAAAAAATACTTAAAACTAATTAATTAATTATATTTTAATTATCTTTTTATTAATTAAAGGACTTTAAATTCTTAAAACAATAAGTAAATATCAAAAACTATTGATAATTTGATATTTAGTATACAATATTTTCTGATATTAAAAAATAAAAATAAAAAATATTATTGGTACTTGTTACTTTCTAGGTATTATATTCTATCAATGTAATAAAAAAATAATAATTAAAATAGAAATAGAAAAATATTAATAAATTAAAATAGAATAGGAAAATTATAATGAATAAACCAGAAATTTCCGATTTTATTAATTTTTAACTCTCCATTAATTTTAGAATAAAAAAACTGAAATTAAAAATAACAAGAGACTTAAAACAATAAACATGATTCAAAACATATCAAGAAATAATTTTATATATAAAAAATAAGATATTTAAAACAAAATAGATAAATTACTGGTTTACTTACTAGAATTTATATTTTATCAATATAATTAAAAAAATATATTTCAAATACTCAAATTTTCGATTTCATTATTTTTAATTTTCCCTCAATATTTTTCTTAATTTTTAGAATAAAAAAAAATAAAAAATTAAATTAAAAATAACCACCTGAATAGAATACAAAAAGTACTGAAAAATAATTTTATAGATAAAATATAAATTTTAACAATGTAAATTATATTTAGCACAATATTTTCTGATATGGATGGATAAAAATTGAAATTGAAATTTGAATTAAAAAATAATTTAAAAAAATATTTCAAATACTAATTTTCCATATTTTTTAGAATAAAAAAAACTTAAATAATTAATAAATAAAAAATATTTTTAAAGAGACATCAAATATTCAAAATTATATATTTTTAAGAATTATCACAAAAATATAATAATTTAAAAGCTACAAAATATTATTAAAAAAGAGAATTTTTGAATTTAAATAATATATAAACATTTAAAAAATATATAAACATTTTGAAAATGTATGTACTTTAATTGTATACACAAAAAATATAAAACTTGATTGATGTAATTGATTTATGGTAGAAATATATCATTCTTAAATAGTAAATCCAACCCTAAAATATTGACATAATCAATTAAAACAAAATCTAATGACCAAAAACGCAATTTGAATAAAAAATAGTGGGGTATAAAAAAGTGTTCGAAATCATCATTGTTTGTTGGTTTTATTAGACCAGTTTTCCGTTTCATAATGCGATAGAAATTCTCACCGATAGTAAAACCATTCTTTCCTATGCTAATTTATACAATTTTAACGTACACTTTGCAATAAGGTACGTCAACCTTCTACCTGCCGAACAACCCCTTCAAGTAAAGTGAATGCAACGTTGCCAATCATCCGTGAACAACGTGTCCCTCCGCTTCAATTAGAGTACCGAACGTGTTCCATTGAATTTTAAGTACGTAAAAATGTGTACAGTTTTCGAAGCACACGTAAATCTCATTGAGACATTTAAATTTCAAATTTTATTATCGAAAGCGAATCATCTAGCGTCCGATCCACTTAAATTAAGACCTCGCCAATCCAACTAACGATATGGATGTTGATTATTATGGCAGAAAATGAAAACACATTTCCAGCCGCTGCATTAAAATTTATGTCCCAATTACGAATGTTAGAGACACGGGAATGTCATCCGAACACACTTTCCGATAAACTTTTGCATATCGAAGTCCCCCGGCCGCCAATCCGGGGCGGCGATAGAAGATTAAAACATAACGCGTTGAAAAATGCGACGACGGTCATCCGTGGGAATGCGCGTGGAATGCGTCCGTATCCTTATTAGCAAATTAAAATTTTTATTGGCGATAGAACAGGATTAAAAAGGCCGAGAATAAGCCAGTGGCTGCATAGGAGGAATTTGCAAAAATCCACGTTCCTTTTTGTTCCAACGTAAATATTAACACGTTATTAATTATAATAAACAAAAAAATATATTTATATATATATATATATATATATATATATATATATATATATATATCGTGCCTGACAAGAAATATTTCGTAGCAATGAATTAGTAATTAGTTTAACCAGACAGTGACCGTAAAAATATTAAATAACATAACATGTTCTTTGGCTTTAAAGTGTTTAAACATGCATTTCTTGTTAATATTGCATTTTACGCCCGAGGTAATGTTAATCTTGTATGCGCAAATAAAGCCAATTATAAAAATCCATCACTAGCATAACGATTTATTAGGTATTAACGGTAGAATTGGGAAAAACCCGAAAGTCAGTGAATGCTTTTTGGCCATTGTAAAGACTGTAGATTTGCATTTTACGAATAAACGTGATCGCAACAAGAGGAACCCGAATAATCCGTTTATGACAGTGTCGACCTGTAGGTATGGTTCACGTCTAGTACAATTATTAATCCAACAAAAAGTAGAATAACAAATTAAAAGACCGGATTCGCTAATGAAATTTTGGTTATATTATGCAAATTAAATAGCTGTCGCAGATTTAATGAATTATTTTTTGTTAGCTAGCAGTAGTCTGACCTTTGTGCAGATAAATATTTACATTAATATTCATAAATTAATAAAATTTAATAATTAATAAGTTGTGCTACTCACGAGAAATCTTACTTTGCTGGAGTCTAGCAATATCTATTAAGCACTTACCTGAAAAAAAAACACAGACAATTAGCATTTATAAACTTAATCAAACAAATTATACACACTCATTGTTTAAAATAGGGCAAATCTTAACCAATTGTTGAAAGAATAACATTAGGGTAATTAATTTTATTTAATTTAAAAATTAATTACCCTAATTTAATTTTAGATCACGTCACATTTTTGTCTCTATTATTTGTTATAAAAAAATTGTGTTATTTCTAATTCTTTTTAGGATACTCTACAAGAAACATTCTAAACAATTTTATCAATAATTAACATAATTATAGAAATCGCTAAAACATATTAAAAATATGAGCAGTGTTACTTGAATTGGATACCAGTAATTATAATGTTTATTATTTTTTTCTGTTATTGTTCTTGTATCTTTTTTTTCTTTAAAATATTGTGTGCCTTTCGATTTTTAAATGAACAAAATTATAACAACTGTTACTTTATGGTTTTTCATTGCTCTTTATAAATTTAATTATTACTAGTGGTCTTTTGCTTATTATAAGTATTTAATCCTTTATCATTTTTAATCTGAGAAGGAAGAGATGGCCAAGGGTTTACGGCTAAATCGGACAATTGTTTCTCGTATTATTAAAAGTGGTAGCAAAGTTCAAAAAACTTGAAAACAAAATCGATGACTGGATAATTCGAATGTCAAAAAACAATTCAATCTTATCGTCAACTGAAATTAAAGCCAACCTGGATGAAATGATACTTGCTGAAATTAATTCAAGGACTGTAAGAAGGTGTATAGGGGATGGGGGTTCGTTTGACCCCTGACCTACAACAAAAACCCTGATTTCTACTAAAAATGTGTCAAATTTTGACTAGCTTAGTATCACATTCACTAGACCACAGAACAGTGGAGACGAGTAGTTTTTAGTGACGAGTCTATATTTAATTTATAATAAAACTACACAAAAAGTTTGTCATATTGACAGTGAAACGTGGTGGAGTTAAATTATGCTATAGAGATGTTACAATTCTTCTGGCGTAGGCCTCCTTAGATTAATTTATGTACATAAAGGAATATATTAAACAAATATTTGGTTCCATATATTGAAAAAATAATGCTCTTAATAAATGTGTTTCAACAACGATTCCAAACACAATTTCACAATTATGACAAATTGGTTAAAAGTGATATTTTGTCTTGCCTGTCCCAATCTCCAGACATCAACCCTATAGAGAACATGAGGAATTATGATTATGAACAAATTCGACATGAAAATTTTACGAATTTAAATTCACAGGAATTCAAGAAGCTTGAAGGACTTATATATTCGGAAAATGTTCGAGTCTATGCTATAGGAGAGGAGAACTAAACTTATAATATACATAAAACAAAAATAATATTATACAAAGTGTTAATGTTAAATTAAATACCACAAATCCCTTTCAAAGTTACAGTTGCTATACTTTATTAACAAGTCACATTAAATAAAAGTTTATTAGTGCTGCATCAGTTGCTTTCTTTGAGCCTTTTCAAAAGCAGTAAGTACGTCTTCCATAGAGATATTATTGACATCAACCTACTGAATAGTAAACTACTACATCTGTATGGTACATAATATTAAATACTTTTTGGTTATTCCTCAGTAAAATCATAGGCAAACACTCCTCCTAAAACCATGCAAGTCCTCAAGTTATTATCTGGGTTAATAAATCTTAAGGATTCGGTGATTTCTTCAATTATTTAAGTAAATTTTTGACGTTCTGTGAGTGGAATGTCTTCTTTTCATCTGAATTCTAATTTCGCAATTTCCGACTACAATGGGAGTCAACGTGTTGAATGTAAAATAATTATTTCTACCCTCGAATAACCGCAAACAGTATCTTCAAAATAATTAATAATAAGTGTGTCAATTTTACTAAAAAAGATACAAACAAATATTAGAATACTTCAAAATATAACTGCAAAACGGGGAAACCCAAGTCAGAACAGTCCCGAAGGTGTATGAACAATAACACAAAACGCTAACTGTTTAAAACAACTTCTGAACTATATCATAAAACCAAAACATCATTAAATGTTAAACGCAAGTTTAATGATTGATGTTTGTACTTATACCAGCATGCATTTATTGCAGCGTGTCAATTTAAGTTTCTCCGAATCCGGCAAATTTGTACGAAACTGCCGCACAATTAAACATAAATCAAATTCGACTAGCAATTCCAAATCGTTAAGCGAAAGAAAAACCAAACATATCAAGAAACAACGATTTCGCAATCTAATTGAAATTCCCCGCGAGAGTGCATGATTTCTTTGTCTACTACCACCATCATCACATACTTGCAACGGATTTATTGCACCAAATCATCGAAGAAGCGATGGAAATCCGTGACGTTAATGAGAAAACAGTGTGTGCGACTGAATAAAATACATCTAAATAAAGGATCTACTCTACCCATCGGCCTTGGATGAGAAATAACTTCGGCATGATTTAATTAAAGCGTAGTCGGTCGGTCGTGTGACGAGATGAGGCCGATTTTCGCAGACTCCGAGGCACCTGTAATACAGCGTGCGTGTGCAATTCTGCCCCGGATTCCGCAATCTTTTCGACCGAACCCGAACACTTTTTTAACCGTTACTAAATAAATAACCTGGGACGATTTCGCGACGGCTCTAAAACATATGACTAAGAGAAATCTCGTTGTAGTTTTGTTATTTTTTTGCGCGTATGTCAGCGAATCGGACAACTTCCAGGAACGGGTGCATTGTTTATGTTAATTTGTACGGATTTGGAATTTGTTGTGCATGTACTTTTACGGGCGGTGCAATAGTTTTTTTTTTTTGTAGCCAAACAAAGAAATTAGATGACACCCCGATCTATTTTTAGCTTGCCATCATCTTTGTTTGCTGGAAATCGGATAACCAGCAAGAATAATGTGGAAAAATGTATCACGAGTGCAAATAATTTTGCGAATCTGAGTCGGGCAGATGTTTCCTGCGTCTTATGCGGCACACCGGGTTTAAAATTTCATGTTAATATCTCGTATATACGTTATCAAACAGCAATAAATCAACTAATTGACCGCAATTAATAAAAAGCGGCCGTGCGTCGTTTTCTACCAAAAAGGATCGGAGTATTATTTATAATTTGATGTGCGATGTTTTGGTGGAACTTTCTACGCATACACCAAACTTTGATTCACTCTTGTGTAATGAAGGAAAAAAATATATGGGAGGAGAAAATGTTTTGCTAAATATGGACGGTGATTTACCGTGAAAGATAAATTTGACGAACAGATTAATAAAGAAAGTCTGAGGCGAATCAATTGTGCTTCTTCCAATCATTGGGATAAACTCTCGGGTCAAATATTTATTGGGTGTTCCATTATAATTTTATTCTTCAGTATCGTTTCTTCCGTTGGTTTTTCAAAAATAATTTTCAAAAGTTGTAAATTTAAGTTAACATAGTAGCAAAATATTTAAAAAAGCATTTTCAGAAGTTAATTTTTATGAATAAAATACTGATTTAATAAGAATAAAAATACACATTTTTCCAGTAGAATACATAAAATGTTGAAGTAACATTTCAGTAATTGCTGAAATTATCTTATATATGAAAACTTGATAATTATTTGAATAAAAGAAATTTATAAAACCAAAATCAACATAATCATTAACAAAAATTTTTACTTAATTATAGATGATTATCATCTGTTATGTGTATTATTATATTAGTTTTGTTGATTTTTAGAATAATAGCTTATTTTTATTAGTAAACTTGATTATAATTAGTAATAAACAAAATTTTTAGAATTATTAAATTATTTTTTATCTTAAACATTCTTAACTATCCAAGATTTATTATAAATAGACAGAATAATAGTTTTGAATATATATAAAACATTGATAATTATTTCAATAATCATTGATAGTTATAAACTATCATTTGTTATATGTAATATTTTATTTTTTAAATATTTAAGTTCATTTTAATATTATTTTTTAAAATAAGAGCCTGTTGTTTTATAAATATCAACATATTATTGAAAATTTTTAGAATTATAGATGATTTTTAACTTTTCTTTAACTACTCCAGATTTCTTTAAAATAGGCAAATTAATAGTTTCAAATATATGAAAAATTGATAATTTTGAAAATTATTCTATATTTATTATAAAAATGGATTTTTTTAATTATTAAAATAAAGAATGTTGTGACAATATAAATAAAGATAATTATATTAATTTATGTATATACAAAACTTCGCCCCAAAATACACACGATCTGATTTTGGTTTTTCTAATATCAATTATATAAAAAAATAATACAAAAAAATGGAAAACCCTGTATAATATATTTTTACTCAATGAATTAAAAAAGCATTTTCAGAAGTTAATTTTTATGAATAAAATATTGATTTAATAAGAATTTTTTTTTTTATTGGGTCAAAGAGGGGATAATAAGAATAAAAATACATATTTTTCAGTAGAATACATAAAATGTTGAAATAATATTTCAGTGATTGCTGAAATTATCTTATATATGAAAAATTGATAATTATTTGAATAAAAGAAATTTATAGAACCAAAATCAACATAATCATTAACAAAAATTTTTACTCAGTTATAGATGATTATCATTTGTTATGTGTATTATTTTATTTTTTAATTATTTTAGGCCATTATTTATATTACTTTTGTTGATTTTTAGAATAATAGCTTATTTTTATTAGTAAACTTGATTTTAATTAGTAATAAACAAAATTTTTAGAATTATTAAATTATTTTTTATATTAAACATTCTTAACTATCCCAGGTTTATTATAAATAGACAGAATAATAGTTTTGAATATATATGAAACATTGATCAAATTCAATATAATCATTGACAATTATAAACTCATTTGTTATGTGTAATATTTTATTTTTTAAAGTTCATTATAATATTATTTTATAAAATAAGAGCCTGTTATTTTATAAATATCAACATATTATTGTAAATTTTTAGTATTATAGATGATTTTTAACTTTTCTTTAACTACTCCAGACTTCTTTAAAATAGGCAAATTAATAGTTTCAAATATATGAAAAATTGATAATTTTGTTGATTATTATAAAAATAGAATTTTTAGAACATTGTTTAATTATTAAAATAAAGAATATTGTGACCATATAAATAAAGATAATTATATTAATTTATGTATATACAAAACGTCATCCCAAAATACACACGATCTGATTTTGGTTTTTCTAATTCAATTATATAAAAAAAATAATACAAAAATAATGGAAAACCCTGCATAATATATTTTTACTCAATGAATTAAAAACAAATAAAAATGTAGAATTTATGTTTTCAATAATACAATTCATTTAATAAAATAAAATACATTTTTTTCATTCATTTCAACATCTTGAAATTATAAAATGGAATAAAAACAACTGTATAATTCCTACTAGAAACCATATTATATTAATTTTTGAAAAAATTGATTAGATTGATTTTAAATTCATTGTAAAATATATTGAGCTCTAATTAAAGATTGCGTCAAATATCAAACATTGTCACATAAACCAAAAACCGATATGAAGGGAAAAATCCTAGGTCACGACAATTAAACTGTCCAATCATTTTAAATAAGTGTCGTCACGAAGAATTTTCTGTCAATTATTAAGACAATTAATACTTCTTCCAGTGATTAAGGAACATTCTTCTCTGAAAACATTCAATATCTTAATCAGACGTCAAGTTAATCTGTGAGAGAAATATGACTGCTATTAATAACAACAATTAAAAAATAATAAAAAATTATAAATCCACCAGAGATCAATCAAGCAGAGTTAGAAAGCATTGAAAGTTGGAAGACAAGCAATTTAGTAATAAATTTGAACGTCTTCGTCGACTGCCCGACAAAATAACATAGTCACTTTTCAATTGACATACGAAATTTTCGCACAGGCGAATTCCGATTGGTGTGCCCGATTGGTCTCCGCCACCGCAAAAACATACCGAAAAGTGCGCAACAAAGAACGCGCCACACGAGTTTAACTCATTAACTTCTCGTGTCCACGATGCCGTTTCATCGGCTTGTCTGCAAATTGCATTATTGCGAGGAATTTCACAGTTCAATGGATAATGTACAGCGCCGTTTTAATACGTACGCCGCGCCGGAGATAAAGACTGGCTTTTCTTGCCGGTTTCCTAATGATTATATAAATTCCATTAGCGCATGTACGTATACACGCTGGGCCGTTCGCCATTATCGGACCGCCGATAAATCGAGCCACGAAGATGTTAACTAATTCTAATTTCGATGGGATTTTATTAAGGCGTCCGCTCATGCGGAAAACGCGCTCTTAATTTTGAATGAACATGTGTTAGTTTTCTGGCCGTCTCTTCCGCAACGTTTTCGAACACCTCCAAATGTGCGAGCGGGCACTTCTCACAATCTAGCGGCGACCCGGGGTCGTGACGGAACGTTTCGCCACGTTTCGCGATCATAATCTTCTTGGTTTGCGGGCAAGTGCCTTATGTGTGTTTGGTCCAGTTTAATGGACGCACACCAAAACAAGTAAGTGAACATTTGTTGGTCGTACGTTATCGTTTACGCGTATCTCTGTTTATTGTCTTGTCGAATAGACAATTCCAAAGGCACGGAACGATTTTGTAAAATTGCCGACCGCCTTCCTAAACGGGCTAATTAATGTTGAACTAATATGGAGTTCTTTTTCACCTTGCGTTGTCCATTTGCGCGCTTTGACATTTTTAACTTTCTTCCCATTGTTGTCGAACCTTTGTCTTCGGACTGGGTCCGTTCTACGTGGAGATGTAGCGGGATTATTCATTCATCGGCGACCGTCGTCAATTAGGAATACTAATTGTTTGTTCGAGTTTTTTCTTTCTCTAGAGATGGTACAATGGAATTCGCGTTGTGCAATAGCGAGATCGACGAAAATGGAAAAAGTGACGAGTTGTTTTTTTTTAGAAAATACTTGACTGGCTCCATATAATAGACACTCGGCAATATTAACATGGACTCTTTATAAAGAGATTTTTGTGTTAGAAATAAATCTCATGAGTTTATTCACAGGAAGCGTGTCCATACTAAATATAAATAATGAGTAAAGAGAACTCAAACAAATGTTATTTATCATAACATAAATGAGTCTACTATATGTTCTTCATATTTTTGTTTATGTATCCGGCAAAAAGATATTAAGATGCAACATTCACAAACTTTTTTAGTTCCTTACGCTTTACTTATTGATGTATATAGATGCCATTTTATTTGAAATTTTAGAAAAAAATTCTAAAATTTTATCTATTGGTGTAAAACTTGGAGGAAATGGACTTACTGAGATTAGTTAAAGGACTGTGAGAAGATGGTTAGTGGATGGCGGTCATCTGACAAGAAAAACCCTGGTTTCTACTAACAATGAGTGCAATTTTGATTAGCTTATGATCACATTCACTGAACTACAAAACCCTGGGGACTATTAGTTTAGTGACAAATCTAAAGACAGACTGATTTATGTACAGGAATATATTAAAAAACAATTTGTTTCCATATATTGAAGAAACTCTTAATAAATGGAAATCCAAAATTGTGTCGGATTGGTTAAATGACCAAAACATCGATGTTTTTTGCCCTATAGAATACATAGGAGAAAATGTTTAAAACCAAATTCGACATAAATAAATCAATGTCTTAGAATGGTCAGTTCAATCTTCCGATCTTAATACAATAAAAAACTTGTAGGAGATTGTGGATGACAAGATTAAAGCAAATTGCATCATAAATAAATCAGATTTGTTTGAACAAATAAAGAATATTTGAAACAATATGAGCAAATAGTTTCTAATGTAATCTCGTCTGTGCCATAAAGATGTGAGAATGTTATACGCAATATATTTTTTAATATTTAAACAAAATAAAAGTCGCCCTAATTTTGTCCGATACTGTAGTAATTTTTATAATACTGTACAAAACAAAAGTAAATTTATATTATTTTAAAAGTCTTAAACTAATTCAACTATTCCCCACCATTAGTACAACCAGTACATTTCATCTCAAAATTTTGAATTTTTAAAAAAAATTAATTTTTTCAAAATGGCAAACATAAGTTCTCGTAGATATTTTAAAAACAGTGTTGATGTCGCAGCATCAATGTTTTTTTTAATTAAGCTCAGTTAAGTCAGTTTTTTTCTGTATATAGTTTCGACACAATTAGATAGAATATATCAAAAAAGGTCCCAAAAAATATAAAAGTTTTTCGTACATTTAATTTTTTATTATGATTATCATAAAAATACTAGAAAAAAGAAATTATTTTTGTCGACTATATTATTATTACCACCAAGCTAAGATTGTATGTAAAACACATTAATATTATAATTAGAAAGCTGAAACAAGACAAGAATGGGCGAAGTAGTAAAACTTTTTTGTTTCGTGTTGCCCATCCCCAAAAAGAGAATAACCCAGTCCATAATAAAAACGATCAATGCCCTCGCGCCTAAACGGTTTGTTTACGTGCACATCCAATGGGAATATTTCTCTCTCGGCAAATGTGTATTCTTATTATGCCATAATACCGACGTAACTAATGTAAATTAGCGTTAATATTCGCGGAGATTGATTTAATGGTCGATTGCGAAATGGCCAATGTGTGGCTTCACGCTTGAAATGTATGGGAAAGATAAAAAGACCAGGGAAGTAATTGAATGGGAGAACGATTTTTAGACCGTGCAAAGTGTAATCCTTTAATTCCGACCACTTTTGCGAAACACCATTGACTTAACAATCAAAAATAAACTTGGATATAAATCTCGAATGTGATTTTATTTGCGATTTAAGAACCCACAATTTGGAATGGATTACGGATAGTTTCAATGAGGCACTAAATATTCTATACGAAAGGCCATTTTTTAGGATGCCAGAGCGAGTATTTTTAGCAAATAAATTAAAATTATGGCACTGTTCCAATCCATGATAAGACGCGTTCTATTAAGAGATTTTGTCTAAATGGTCATGTCGCCTTTAATTTTTTTTTAAAAGCAGTTTATCTGAAACCAATTTGTTAATAACTTGGCTCAGATAAACAAATCATTTTTTCCTTTCATTTCCATAAATAACCGGGCCAAATAAAACGGAAAATTTGTGCGCCAACCAAAATACGACACCAGAGATGGTGAAGTTCAACTTGACTAACATATTCGTAATTAGTCCGCAGCATTTTTATTTTCACTTGACTTTTTCGTTGGGAGGTTAAGCGTTCCGTTTGGCCACGATAAGAACTATCGCCGCACATTAAAAATAATGAAGGAAATTGGGTCGTTTCAATTTGTAAAGTTTCGTTATTCCGCCTGCTAATAAATTCGAGTCATGAAGTCTCTAGTCAGCATCCCATTAAGCTGGTACCAGTGGCGATCGTTCGATGTAATAGAAATTTTAAGATAAATTAAATAGGCTCGTTTTGTTTATCTTGGTATCGCGCTAATTGAATAATTAATGCGTCGAACAGATGGAGCCTTTTTTAAAGCCGGCCGTCGCCGGAAGGAATATTTCGAACTAGTTTAGGCCGTTTTCAGACACCGCACGTCAATTTATCCGTGTCCCATCAATATTAACTTCTAAGAATCGCTAAAGAGAAAATTACCTTCAATGAATGTTATGTCACAGTCAATAAATAGATGATTCAAACCAATAAAAACGGGACGCTCGTATGTGACCCCTGAATTTAAAATTAATAAACGTGTTCTTATCGGTTTACTTGTATTTATTATAGAGTCGTGTGGCGTTACGACGAGTGGGCAGAAAAATTTAATTTTCCTGGCGGACATGCTAAATAAATACATACAATTATCGAAATAATGAGAGAAAATGTCACAGCACAGAGTGCATTTCGTAACTATTACGTGAACGATTATAATTCATTTATTATTGCTGTTTACAAAAATAATTTAAACCACGTCCCGCAAGACAAATTAAATGCCATAGTTATTCAATTTGCTTTGATGTTTTCGCCGATCAAATTACCCGTTATTAAATTAGATTTCACCAACATCGTAATCCGATGTCGCAACAAATCGCCAGTGTCTTTGTGGGATTTTAAAAATTTTTCTACGTAAAAATCGACAAACCCATAATCGGATTTGTTTAACACCGCACAGACATTGTATGGGCTACATTGCACACAATTACTGGATCTGGTTAAGCTGATTAAAAAAACGGTATAATATAATAACACGGCAACTCCTAACAATGGCGACCAAATGAAATGTTTAATTCACATATATGCATACATTACGAGGCCGTAATAGGTTATATAAAAAATGATTAGAAAGCCAAGTGTACCGGCAATCCGGGCCTACGCAGTGACAAAACCTATGCCGAGAGAATGCATTACAAAATAAATAATTAATAATAATCGTGAATAATGTGGGGAAACTGACAAAGGGGGTTTCCCAATGCGCATAATTTATTCCAGAAAAATGCCGAATCCTGTTCGGCAGCGGAAAAATTCAAATTCTATGCTATTGGCTCACTCCTACCG
This sequence comes from Aethina tumida, assembly GCF_024364675.1. NCBI lineage: Eukaryota > Metazoa > Arthropoda > Insecta > Coleoptera > Nitidulidae > Aethina > Aethina tumida. The sequence goes on along the minus strand of NC_065435.1, from coordinate 57,032,868 downwards.
ACAAGGGACCAACAAAACATTACGACCTGTGTATTTTCTTAAGTATCAAATTTCATGGGTCTCATTTTGGCAGGTAATTTCCTACACAACAAACTGATGAAACTGTATTCAAAAGTATCATTTTCTTATTTTGCATAGGTCTAAGATAAAAATAACTAAAATAGTTCTTAAATGTTCTTTATTACAAATTATGATCAATCATTAATAAAACAAACAAAACAATCAGAATAAACAATATTATAAACTTAAATAATTAAATAAATAAAATAGTGTAAACAAATAATGATGATTGAAATAATAAAAGAAATAATTTAAATCATCCAATTGTCTTAATTTCAATTTATAATCATTGATTAATAAAAAACACAAAAAACACAAAAAAAATTTTAGTAATAGTACTTAAAAGATAAAAAAACATTACAAATAATGACAATAATAAAAAATGAACATTATAAAAGAAACAGATTTTATTTCTTTTCTTACAAATTATAATAAATTTTGTTCTTAAAAAACAAACTATTATTTTAATAAATGAACAAACAATATTGAGAACTTAAAAAATAATTAGATATAGGAACAGTACATAAAATGACAGATAAATAAATTATTAATCAATTAAAATTATAAAAGAAATAGAATAATAAGAAATGTACATAAAAAATAATCGTTCTTAATTTTTCTTATTTATTATACAAATTATAGTCAATCTCATTAATAAAAAAGTCAATAATTATTCTAAAAAATCAACAAAAACAATAATATGAGAACTTGACAAAAAATCGATGAAAATTATTAAAGAAACAGATTATTAATAAGAAATCTACATAATTGAATGCAATGTAAATAATTGAACTCGTTCTTATATTTTCTGTATTACAAATTATACTAAATAATCATAGGTATAGGAACAGTACAGACACTGAGAGACAGATAAATAAAATATTAATCAATTAAAATTATAAAAGAAATGTACATAAAAAATAATTCAAATCGTTTTTAAGTTTCTTTATTATTATATTATAATAAGAGAGATTATAATCAATCTCGTTAATAAAAATGTTAATTATTACACTAAAAAACAACAAAAACAACAATATGAACCTAAATAATTAAAGAAATAAAACAGTACAATCACAAAAAAATAAAGATGTTAAATGTACATAAAAAATAATTTAAGTCGTTCTCACATTTTCTTTATTACAAATTATAATAAATTTCATCAATAAAAAATAAGCTGCGATAATGACAAAAGATTAAAATATTAATTAATGAACATTATAAAACAGATTACGAATAAGAAATGTACATAAAAAATAAATTAAAATTGTTCTTAAATTTTTTATTACAAATTATAATCGATCTCCTTAATAAAAAAGTAAATTATTATTTTAAAAAAACCAACAAAAACAGTAATATGAACTTAAATAATAGAAAAAATAAAACAGTACAGATAATGACAGGGAAATAAAAAAAATACCAATAAAAATAATTATATTATTAAAAATAAATTACTAATAAGAAATGTACATAAAAAGCAATTTAAGTTGTTATTTAGAAACTTTTTTTGTTATTACGTTTGTTGAAATGTTGAAATTGAGGATAATCCTGGACAAATTAGGAGAACTGAAACGTTAATTTAACATGTAAAAAAGCCAACTTTATCTTTCTACAGAAACTTGAGCAATATGATCCGATATTTAGACGAAAAAAAAAACGTCAAACGGCCAAGATCTGAGCAACACTCGAACGTTTAAACGTTTGAACGAATCGTCTTCATCGCAGGGCCACCGCCACCACCTCCTTCACATCCACATTCGATCGTTCAGACAAAGAAGGAAAACCCGTGATTTTTTCTCAGAAATCAATTTTATTAGAAAAACAAGAATTGGTTTCCTACCAATTATATCATCAAAGGCAGCCACAAAGCCACGAACATCGTGTCCCCCATATCTCGGACGCGTGTGCAGAGAAACGATTCGAGCGGCGTGGATTGTAAATAATCTTATGCAAATGATGGACAGGTGAGGACTGCACACACACACACACACACACACACTCACACAAACGCACGGGGCAAGCTACAAGACGTTCGAGTGCTGTTATGTCACGGCTCGCGCATTAACCAACAGGATCGCGTAAATCTCGCGTATGTGTTTTGTGTGGAAGTACCATATATACACACATACATACACACTGTGGGTTTTCAGAAGTGCGGCACAACAATTTATCGCACCGGGAAGTCGCTTTCGTCAATTTATTGCTACGTATTCATGTATCCAGACATCATCAATGATAAAATTTATCGGAGGTCTTTATAAATTCATTATATGAACTTCTTTGGAGTTTTATACAAGTTTTTTAAGAAAACTTTGAATTATTAGTTAAGCTTAACAAATGAGAACCACAAGGAGAAGTTCATAGAAAATTGACCTCTCTTTCTCTATTACATAACAACACATTTTCAACTACTTAAATTTTCTTAGAAACACCTCCTTAGAAAGCTTTCCAAAAATATATAAATTATTAATTTATCTTGAACTGACATATAATAATATTTTTTGTGATGTTAAAACAACCAAATATGACATAGGACAAAAGGATTATCAATGTTGAGATTTTTTTTGTAAATTAATAATCATGTCATAAGTTGAAGTGAATATAAAATTTATGATCATATTAATTATAAAATAAATTATGAGCTATACCTTTTACCTTTCAAAAATTCGAGGTATATGCACATTTTTGAAATGGAAATCTTAACTGAATTACCTTTTAAAATGACAGTAAAAAGCTTTTCAAAAACACATAAATTGTGATATACTAAATTATCTTAAACGAATGATGTTGATAATTTGTTACATGTTCATGTTCCAAGTTCTTGTAACTTTAGTGAATTAAAATTTATAATCACATTAATTATAAAATAAACTATGAGATACGCCTTTTTTACCTTTAAAAACAGTGTTATTTTTTATGAAACATAGGATACTTTTATACTTAACAATTCGAGATATGTGCACATTTTTAAAAGACATAATTGAATTAGCAGTTAAGATGACGTAAAATTTTCCAAAAATACATAAATTGTGAGATATTAAATTATCTTGAACAAAGATATAACAAAATTTTTTATTGTCACTTTAAAACTATCAAATATAACATTGGACAAAATGTCTATCAATATTGATAATTTGTTTGAATGTCAAATATTTTGTAACTTTGATAAATATACATACATAAGTTACGCCATTTAAATTTTAAAAACATCAAATTTCCCGAAATTCAGAAATATGGTTATGCAGTAACTAAAGAAAATTAAAACTACTTATGGGTATATTATCTCGAAAATCTTAAACTGATATTTTTGAGATAAGTATATTTTACTACGTAAAACATTTTATTAAACAATAGCGTAAAATAAGATAAGATAATGAAATTTTAATTCTCAGGTTTTGATACTTTTATTCCAGATGATCATTAGATGAATATGATTTTTAAATCTGCTGCTCCATCTAATTTTTTGACTATAAAAATATAAAAGTATGTGAAATGATATGGAAATTTATGGCATACCACTTTCTTGACATACCATTAAAAATGTTAAATCAAGTGCATCTTGTGTTATCCCAATGAAAACACCAAGTGAAACGAAACAAATCGGAATCAAATCAATTGGGTCTTTTAAAAATACCACGCGCTTTGGTCAATTTCCCAGGGTGCCACGTGTGGCCGGCTACCGGTGGTGTCGTGGGATCAAAAAACGACGCAAAACGACGCGTCGCTAAAACATTTCAATCGCTTCCGGGAAATCGCATTGTAGAAACACACTTAATTACGAATTAGCGAAGTGTATCGGGATATCTTGTGGTACAAGTGTATGGGCTGATCGGACACGTGATTTTTTTTTCCAGTCGTCGCGCTGCACGTTGGCTTTTCAACATTCCTGTGTACCGGTCCCGGTGCCATTTCATAACCCGGCGCGCAACGATTGCCGTAATTGTTTCGTAGATTATGATCTGGTGTCGGGGAGCCGGTGATGAAATAGCAAAAGCGATGGATGCAACAATTTTTATCGCCGTTCGGCCGCCTCGTCCCGCCGCTCATTCTAATGAAGTAACCGGATAAAAAAAGCAAACAAATTTTTTTCTTCCAGTGAAGTTTGATAAACAGTAATTAACGATCTAAACACGATCCCATTCACACGGTGCAATCCCGCCGATTTCGTAATTCAACTCGGCGAAATTCAATCTATAACATCTGTTAATTGGGTGTAACCAGTCGTTGCCTGCAACTCGGAGGTCTGACATGTAAGTTTTGGGTTGTGGTTGCTTACGAATTTACCGCATAAAATCGCGCTGTAAATGGGCAAATCTGATAAAATGCACATTCGAACACGCGTAAAACCTATAAAATTATGTGCTCAACTTATGAAATTCACATCCATAAAAAAGTACAAAGGCAAAAGTCGTAAATTGTTGAATTTTTATAAAGGCATAAAAGACTGCGCACTATAAAAATATAATTAGTTCAATGTTTTACAAGGTGTGTTCCGAAGTAAATAGGACTTTTGGAGTAGGGCAAGGTCTGGTGGTGCCACCCGTATGTGGCTATTGCGTTAAAATGACACATAATTTACCGATTTTCAGTCAAAATTTCGTGACATTTGGCCCACTGTAAGTGTGGTCTTGCATCTGTGGTGACAATATGCTTTTTTCATCATTGTGGTCAGAATCCCACATTCGAAGAATGCTGAATATGAGAAAATCTTGATGGAAACCGTCAGAGAAGCCAGAACTATTTCATTAAGAAGGTGTAAAAGGTGACAAATTTAGTGGAAGACACTTTTAAATTCAAAAGTGAAAACGATGTTGATTGGCTTCTACGATTCCAAGAATACTGTCCACTATGTTTGTATGGAAGTTGTTCCCGTATGTGGCTATTGCGTTAAAATGCCACGTAATTTACCGATTTTCAGTCAAAATTTCGTGACATTTGGCCCACTGTAAGTGTGGTTCTTGCATCTGTAGTGACAATATGCTTGTCTCATCATTGTGGTCAGAATCCCACATTCGAAGAATGCTGAATATGAGAAAATCTTGATGGAAACCGTCAGAGAAGCCAGAACTATTTCATTAAGAAGGTGTAAAAGGTGACAAATTTAGTGGAAGACACTTTTAAATTCAAAAGTGAAAACGAAGTTGATTGGCTTCTACGATTCCAAGAATACTGTCCACTATGTTTGTATGGAAGTTGTTCCCGTATGTGGCTATTGCGTTAAAATGCCACGTAATTTACCGATTTGCAGTCAAAATTTCGTGACATTTGGCCCACTGTAAGTGTGGTCTTGCATCTGTGGTGACAATATGCTTTTTTCATCATTGTGGTCAGAATCCCACATTCGAAGAATGCTGAATATGAGAAAATCTTGATGGAAACCGTCAGAGAATCCAGAACTATTTCATTAAGAAGGTGTAAAAGGTGACAAATTTAGTGGAAGACACTTTTAAATTCAAAAGTGAAAACGATGTTGATTGGCTTCTACGATTCCAAGAATACTGTCCACTATGTTTGTATGGAAGTTGTTCCCGTATGTGGCTATTGCGTTAAAATGCCACGTAATTTACCGATTTTCAGTCAAAATTTCGTGACATTTGGCCCACTGTAAGTATGGTTCTTGCATCTGTGGCGACAATATGCTTTTTTCATCATTGTGGTCAGAATCCCATATTCGAAGAATGCTGAATATGAGAAAATCTTGATGGAAACCGTCAGAGAAGCCAGAACTATTTCATTAAGAAGGTGTAAAAGGTGACAAATTTAGTGGAAGACACTTTTAAATTCAAAAGTGAAAACGATGTTGATTGGCTTCTACGATTCCAAGAATACTGTCCACTATGTTTGTATGGAAGTTGTTCCCGTATGTGGCTATTGCGTTAAAATGCCACGTAATATACCGATTTTCAGTCAAAATTTCGTGACATTTGGCCCACTGTAAGTGTGGTTCTTGCATCTGTAGTGACAATATGCTTGTTTCATCATTGTGGTCAGAATCGCACATTCGAAGAATGCTGAATATGAGAAAATCTTGATGAAAACCGTCAGAGAAGCCAGAAATATTTCATTAAGAAGATGTAAAAGGTGACAAACTTAGTAGAAGTCACTTTTAAATTGAAAAGTGAAGGCGATGTTGATTGGCTTCTACGATTCCAGGAATATAGTCCACTATATTTGTATGGAATTAGTCGTTTTTTTTTATGCAGTTAGCAATTTAGTGATGTGTAAAACTTAAAAATGTGCCTTTTATAGACAGTTTGTGGGAATTAAGATTCAAAATCTTTTTCGGTATCTGAATAAACGGAGTTAACCTAACGAGCTGTCTCGAAAGAGGATCAACAATCATCTCGAAGAGCTACAACAGCCCAACAGGCGATTTTTGAAGAAGAGGAAGGTGAATTATATGGACCTGGAATAGCAAATTAGTTCTAAATATGATATTCATTTATTCGTAACAATGAAATTAATCATTTGATCTTTAAACACTTTTTTCTCGAAACTACATTTATCAAATTTACTGCAGTTGTACCTCTTTTTCTGCTTATTTTGTAAATGTTTCGCTGTACATTATTTTTTCAAAACTCTGCCATTTTGTTAAATTCAATTTTTTTCACAATTTAGCATGTGTCTTCTTTTCATTCTTAGAATTTCAGTCGAAGGCATCAGAAAAACCAAAATTATTGGGTTGTTCGGAAAGTAATTTCGTTTTTTTCTCTCTGTGGGAGCTTCGAGGATAATCCCAGGCCTTTCAAGTGGTCATAAACTGTTAAATTTGAAAAATTTAACCTCAATTCGATCTCACGTGTTGTTATTCGCCGGTTCGCATCAACTAATGCCTTTATCGCGTCTTTATCAGCTTCAATCGGCCTTCCCGAACGTGGTGCATCTTCGACATCAAAATTGCCGGATCGAAATTTAGCGAACCAGTTCTGGCACTGCCGTACTGTCAACCTTCTTCATACACATCGGTCAATTTCTTTCTGGGTTGAACAGCATTTTTACCCTTTCTGTAGTAAAACAGTAAGATATGTCGAAAATGCTACTTATCGCTCTGCATATTTAAAAAGGCACCAACCAAAAACTTCTGCGTAGAATTAATTGGAATTTCTCACACACAAGCCTTGCTATATGAGCTCTCAATGCATAAAAAAATTATACGGCTTAAGTGTGAAGTTGGATGCAAAGAAATACAATTAAATCCTCTGTCGGGAAAAAACGAAATGACTTTCCGAACAACCCAATAAAAAAGATTCAAAAGTGACTTGTTTTGAAAAGTAAGAAATTTGTCCTCCTACTTGGTCTGTCTAATCATTCATAATATGTTGAATTTTGAAATACATTTGGTCAAACATACTGTCAATTCCATCGCAAAAACTCCAGTTGTCACCGTAAGCATCACATATGGATGATGCCACCAGAGAAAGGTCCCATTCCAAAAATCCTGTTTACTTTGCAGCGCATCTAGTATGTATCTGTGCTAGCTCGTCCCGTTCTGTATTCAATATTGTTTATCCGCCGTGTCAGGTCGAAATTGCATTGACCGGAGAAACGATGCATCTCGCTCGGTCATAATCATTAATCAAGACGCGCATAAACATGATTTCATTTTAGATTTTCCGTGTTCGGACGATTAAGAGAGTGGGCACTTTTTCGCGAGACCGTTTTATCCGGGAGCCCCCGGTAATTGACGACGCCGCGGCGTATCGCGTAATGATGCCAAGTCGATGTCTAAACAAGATAAAATTATTAATTGGCATGGGTCGGCATCAGTCGTAAATTCGCTTAAACTACTTATACAAAATAAATCTAATGAATTTATTACGATAGTTATGGCGTTTCTCCGAGATGTTTCTTCGTGTCGGTAGGAAACTGACGAAGCGATTTAATTCATTGGCTATGATGGGATAATTCATGGACGTCTTTTAGTTGTACGGTCAGGTTTTATGGGATCGTTCATAATTTGCGTCTGTGTTTAAAAGTTAGCGAGCGAAATGCACGGCACTCGAACCGTGTACTAGTCACATGGAAGCAGGTACGACGAATTCTCGGGGTACGTTTGCGACGCAAAAAGGGGGAGGTTGAAATCCGTGTGTATTGGCATCGCGACGAACCTCGTGGGTTATGCATAAAAACGACAATAAAACCTGTGTAAAACGGCTGTTGGCCCGTCGACGATCGTCCTCCCCTTGTATGCACTCACCGATACACGCATATAACGACTCTGTAACTTGAAACGGACCGGATGTGTGCGTTACTCCGTATCGGAATGGGGATCATCGACATGCCCCCAGCAACGAAGACCGAAGCGCGTTGGAACACCGACACAAGAAATCCTCCGGCACCCTCGACAACTGAGAACCGTATCGTGGGAAGTGTAAATGTAGTGCGCCGTCGATATTTATTTTTGTTCGTCGAACTTGATTTTTGGCACCGAAAGGTGATTAATTACGACATTTAACGTCAGTTAAAAGTATCACAGAAGTTCTCTTTTTCATTACAAGAACAACTGGTTGCTGTTTAAAGTTTATTGTCGCAGGTTTTACTTCATGTTTACTAAACTTTTGAACAGAAACTTTTCTACATTGATAATAATGTTGAATATGTTAAATTTACAAATCTTTATATTTCTTCGACCGTCATATCCCAATCAATTTTCACTTACTTTTAAGATCTGTATAAAAAACCTGTCTGATCTATTTAAAACACATATGTAAATAAGTTTTTATGTATTATGATTTTATTAAATAATTGTTTTTAACATCATCCAAATGATGATCACTATATTAAACTAAGAAACAGAAAAATATTGATATTAATAAAAAATAAAACTCATATATCCGGTGACTGAGTACCCGGCGTTTCACAGAAATTTGATCTGTGACATCACTTTATAAAAAATATTATATGCTAGTAGTGGATCTCAGTCAAATAATATGGAAAATAATTAAGTTTTTTACTATCTATTTTTTGGACTATTAATCATCAAAATTGAGTTATAAAAATATTTCGAGTGTTTCCTTTTTAAATGTATCAGTACTATTTTTACTTAACAAATGAATATAAAATAACAAATATATCTACAGTGTGACTCATTCAATCAATTGTTCAGTGGTAAATAAAATTTACGGGGGTATTTCCAATTTTCATAAATAATATGTATCCAGTAAACAGAATTTTGGGTAGTTACACCAATTCTTTCTTGGTATTTATTGGGATGATTTTATTTAAATTTAGATTTTATGTGTCATTGAATAATAATAATTATTAAACTAATAATTATATTACTAAAAATGTGGTCGAAATTAAAAAGTCAGGTATGTATTTATATGATTTCTTTATTAATATGCAATATGAAAATAATTGTAAATAATTATAATACCATTTATTCTTGAAATTAATTAACTTTTTTAATGCAAATATGGCAAAAAAAAAGTAAGAGACATATCCGTAGGAAACAGAAGAAAACAGGGGAATCACAGAAAAAGATAATAGTCAATACACCCACTTTTTGGATAAATACCTATCCAGTATTTATCTCACTGCCAACTCCGTATAAACCAACAATTTCAATCTCACAGAGCCGTTCGACGTAAACTAGACGTGGCGCAGTTATGAAGGTATCAAAACCGATGGCAGCTTAATAAAACGAAAGAAAACCAAATTAGCCGTGTTGTATCGGCGTGCGTTTTCAATCATTATTCCCCTTCTTTGTCCTTATTAAATAGCCCAGAGTGATTTATCTGCAATGCCATTAAAACAAGTTGTTTTGCAAACAATAACCAGTAGCAGTGGTAAATGCGTTTCAGCAATATCGCCGGCTTAGAACTAGTTTGAAATATTATTAATTGTTGTTGTGCAAGACTTGATTAATATTAATGTAATTATTAATTTAATACGTAATTTTCAAACGGAGACGGGGAAAATTGAATTTATTGTGCGATATTGGCTACGTGCAGCTCTCATTAATATCGGTTTCGGGCAGGCAGTTTCAAAATAGGCCGGCGACAGTTGAATTACCATTACGAAATACATTTGAAGTAGACAAATGCGCCTTAAGTACACCCTAATCTATCGGGGCACCGAGATAATACGTACAGTCACGCTTCCCACACACAAAACCCCGTACGGTCGTTAAGACGGATCGGCCCCCGTACGCCAAGTGATGTTTCGTGTGTGCAACGAATATTTAGCACATTGGCCCCCCCGACTTTTGCCCGTAATTAATCGGGAGGATTGATGTGTGGGGCGCGATACTCCGTGCCTTGGTACACCTGAAGAAACGTTTGACCCGAAAAAGCGATTTTTCCGCTAATTAACACGTACCGAACGATAAGGCGTCCGAAAATGTTTATTTAGCACATGCATAAGTCCGTTGGTTTGGGATTATTTTTTTTTTATTCGCCGGTTTTTAACATGGGAACCGAGCACATGAGATCAAAGATAGGGTCCCCCCGCACGGGTGGGAAGGCACGCAAAATTAAAAATAACAATAACAATAATAATAAGTTTTCGAAACGATCATGTGTGTATATCATATTTAATTACACAATAGTGCCATAAATATACGTCTAGAAGTATTAATTAATTGTGTTTCCTGTAAGTGGTACATTAATATCAACGGAGTTGAACTTCAATTAAACGGAAAATAACATGGCCGTTGTAGCGAAAAAATGTGGAACAAGAGACTATTTGCCTATGCGATCGTCAGTCGGGCAATTAATATGTATAATGGATTAATTTATCACAAGTATTGCAATGTAAAATACAAAATACGACATAATGACACTGGTTTCCGGATTGAGTCGAGTAGATAATAAATAAATCATCTATGACAATTAATTAGATTTCATGACGCGAAATGGAACGGTTTTAAGAATCGTTTTATTTAATTAAGCAAAAACAGGGATCCGTAAGCGAAATCGCTTCGTGGCGGTGGTTAAATTGCTCTATTACGTTTCCCTCACATTTTTGTATAGGTCTCAGACGAAGTAACATTCCGTGACTGAAACAGTTACGAAAGTAAAACAAACCTAGTTAGAAAACATTGTATTTTATCACAGAATCAAGGGTTCTCTAATTAATTAATATTAAAATGTTAATTATCTACATAATATTTTATTCATGTTATCAGCTTATCGGTTATTGTCTGTTTAATTTATTAAAATTTTTATTTCAATTTTCTAATCTCTCATCGTTTTTTTTTTTATTTCGATAATAGTCATTAATTTATGTTCTTTGGTCTTAATCTACTTTTGTGCTCTTTTTTATGTAATAATACAATACAAAAATCTTAATCCAACATAATGATATACTTTTTTATTAATTTATTAGATTTGATTAACAATATATAAATATAAGACTTCTAGTTTATAATGAACATGTACTAGATAGTTTTATATAAAACTAATAGTTTACAACAATTTTTTACATTTTATATTACCATAATTTCTGTATCGTTTTTTTACATTAAAATTAACTCAATTAATATTAAATCAGTTGTGCAGAACTAAGAGATTTTTTATCTCTTCTCATTCATTTTTTTTTTGTATTTCCTGTAATTTTACGCTAAATAAAAGTTCTATGAATGACTTTTAAAAATAGTGAGTTTCTTTCTAGTTTATAATAAACATGCGTTTGACTATCTTCCAAAAATACCAAATAATTGAAATGACACAATTTTTAGATATTTTATTTTATATTTAATATAAAAAAATATTTCTTTGTTGCCAGTTTTTTTAACTAAATATAATTTTATTAATTAAATAATTTTGAAATTTCCTTATTATTATAAATATAATAATAATAAATAATTATAAAATTTTACCAATGTCTTTCGAAAAATGTAAATTTATTTCTAGTTTGTACTGAACATGTTTTTATATATTTTATAAAATTAGTTGGAATTATACCTTTTGTTTTTACCAAAATTAGTAATTGCTTTTTTATTTATATTGAAATAAATTATTTATTGTATTTAATAAAATATTAAAATAATTATAGAAATTCTTTCTAGTTTGTAACTGTAATTGTTTTATAAAATTAGTAGTTAATTTTACATATTTTTATTTTATATATTTATAATTTATATTACCACAATTTTTCTATCGTAAGATTTTTATCAAAATTAAACTTGTAATTTCCCTATTAATTGTTTTCAACAGTGAGTTTCTCTCTTGTTTACAATAAACATGTATTTGAATATCTTCCAAAATTAATAATTGAAATAACAAAATTTTTTAGGTATTTTATATTATATTGAAATAAATTATTAATTGCAAGTTTTTTTAATAAATGGCAACTTTATTAATTAATATAAATGGTTTTGTAATTTCCTTATTATTAAGTAAAATATTGAAATAATTATAAAAATCTACCAATGATTTTCGAAAACAGTATGTTTCTTTCTAATTTGTAATTGTACTTAATTATTATATAAAACGAATAATTGATTTTACATATTTTTTTAGATATTTATCTTTTATATTACCACAACTTTTCATCAAAAATTAACTTAAAAATAAATCAGTTGAACAAAACCAACAGTTTTATGATTTGTAGTTTCTTCATTCATTTTTTTCATTCTTCTAATTTTAAGCTAAATAAAAAATTGGATGGGTGACTCCCATGTTTATAATAAACATGTATCTTCCAAAATTAATAACCGAAATGGGACAATTTTTTACATTGAAATAATTTCCTTATTATTTTTTTTTAATTATTAAAATTTTGAAATAATTATAAAAATGTATGTATGTCTTTTGAAAATAGTAAGTTTCTTTCTAGTTTGTAATGAACATTCATGTATTTGAGTATTTTATAAAATTAATAATTGAAATTACAGTTGTTAGATATTTATGCTTTGTATAACATAATTTCTTTATCCTAAAATTTATTATTATGTTAATTATTATTAAATAAATTGTTTTTTTAGCAGTGAACTAATGAATTTTTTAATAATTCCTACAATTTTAGTCTAAATAAAAAAAAGTAACACTGACTATAGTGAAACAGAAATCCGAGACCGGACAAGGAAAATTGCTAATAACTATTAAATACGACCGAGACCCATTCGAACGTGGTAGACGCCCCCGCTCAGATTCGGCGAATATTTCTTGGCTCGACCCGGCAAACTGTAACGTCGATCATTAAGAAAAACCGTCCCAGTAAAACAGTTTACGGCGGACGGATTGGGGCACAAAAAACGCGAACGCTTAAATAAGCCAGGGTGAAGTGCGCTCCCGCAGGAATCCCACCCTCCTGCCCCTGACAAATATCGTCCGCCGAAACAAATAGCCCGAGAGTCCGAGGCGACGCGCCATTTTTCGCCCCGGAAATTCGATTCCGGCTACGTTATTTTGTCAATGCGGCCCCGGAACCTAATTGGCCCGGTGCGAAATTATTTTTGGCAGTACGCAGTAGTACAGGGTGTCGCTAATTGGTTGATTTTGACTGTTACCGAGTATATCCAGACCGGACACAGAAGAACTGACATTTCAATATCCAGAGCTTAATTTTGTGGAAAGCCTTCATGTTGAAACTTGCATTTTGATATATCTGACCGTTTCTCAAATATTTACGTCAAAGTGATTTTTTGGACATTTATTTACTTATTTTTTTGTAAAAACTGTATATTGGCATTTTTTATATATTAATTAGATACTACAAAAAATATAAAATTTTGATGTATGACCAACTTTGTCTTCGAGTCGAAAAAACACATTTAAAACGTTTAAAAGATTAACCATAAGTTAGTTTGCCTATTACAAAAATTAACTTATTTAGGACACCCTGTAAAATTGCATGTTTATAACGGTATATTTCGAGTTTAGACATGTTTTTTTGCATCAGTTAACTAGTAAGCTTGTTTACTGTATCGTCTTAATATCCGAAAACCACCCAGTTTATCAAGGTTAAGAGTTTGACAGGAAAATGACCTTATTAAACATTAATCCCCCCGTAATTACTACGTGACACGCCGGAAGAAAATTAGTCTGATTGAATTAGAACAATTAAAATATAAAAGGAAAATAAATCAAGTGACAACGTTAAGAAAATTGGACTGTCCGATGCGACAAATTATTCGGAACGAGGGCAATGCGAAACGAAACAGAACAGGTCGGAAAATTCATGGACTCACTTTCCCGTTTCCTGCATAATAAAATACACGTAGGCCCGATTCTGCGATTTATCTACGTGATTTTTAAATAAGACAGATTTATATTAACGTGTCGTTTGAACATTTACACAGTAAACAGTGCTGTACTGAATTAATAATTAAATAAAAAATATTATTTGTGCATTAAATATAAAAATGAGATAAGCACAATTCAACATAAAGAGATTGTTCAAGGTCTGTTCTATCGATAAATTAAAAAGTTATATTTAACCGCAGCTCTGTTAATAAATTCAACATCATTTTCGTAAAAATTCTTCGACAGCTTAATTTTTTTCTATTATTTCAGCGATACGTAAAAAAATTGGCACGTACGGAAAAACATGAAGAGGCTGCACACCGTTCTCGAATTGCATTAAACGTCCGAAGCGGAATTTTAATGTGCACACATGTAACTACAATGCCTGCCACATCAATCCATATGATACTGTACTCAGAAGCTGATTTAATAACATATTTATAAAATATCGTAACTGTATACAGTAATTGAACGTACAATAAGTCTTCTGCACATAAATAAATTTCAAGCTAATGTGTGTTCTACATGGATACAAGACGCTGAATTAACGGTTATCCGTAATGTATGATTGAAACGAAACAGAAAAAAAAACAATGCGTATCAAATCGCGATTTACAATGAAAAAATTTATATAGCATATTGTTGTTTGTTTACGGCGATTCGGCACAGACACAATCAACGTCGATGATTGATTAATCAATCTCACGTACGCGAAACCCATTAAATTGGTGATTTTTGCCTAGATGTAAACCTAACTGTTTAGCCACCATATTCGCAACACTAAAAAAAATAAATGATTTCCGAATTACAGTTCATTAATATCGCGTTCGTGTCCATACTAAACTGTAATTTCGATAAATTGTTCTCAGATGGTCAATTGTTATAGTTTACGATTGGAAAAGAGGAGGGCTTAATATGTACCAGTTTAACCAATGTTATCTAAATGAAATTATTTATCTCGGCTTGTATCTGCTACATGACTTTTTATTAGCAATATGTTATTTTTCAAATGGGTCATAAATAATATTATGTATACGGTATCCTAAATTGGTACATTTTGGCCGGAGAGTATCTCCATCAGTTCAGGTAGAGCAAAATTAAGTTAAATGTTTAGAATTCATTCTTATTATAACGTTGATTGTCGGTAATCGCATTTTGATTTCTGAAATATCTACAAAAACTGACGTTTTTTTTTTCTTTTATTTTTATTTTATCAAACGGAGGCATTTTTTTTACATAATATAAGATTGTTAACTCAAAAAAATATACCTGAAAAGCTCGAAAAAGTTGTAGTTTGCCATTATAATGCCAAAAAATAATAAATTATCTTGTGCTGATAAGGAATATTGTATTCCTCCAAATTATAGTAGAAAAAAACTGATGATTTTCAAACAAATTATCAATGGTTTATTAAAACTTGTCAAATGTAATGCAATATCTATTTTTTTGTCAAATCATAAAAAACTTTCTACATAATTTTTTTGTGTAGTATAAGATATTTAGGTCAAAAAATATACGGCTTTAAACACAATTAAATTGCTCTTAAAATGTCATTAAAATAAAATTTTCAAAAAATAAATGAAATAAAATATCTTCTCCTGAGATATTATAGATATTTCTGATACATAAATTTATACTACTGTAGATGACTATAAAATATCTACAAATATAAAACAAAAGAATTATTATTAAAGTATCATACCTATTGAAAACTGATTTAAAAATCAGAAATTATGTCACAACTTTTTGAGACTTTGGTAAACATAAAATTTGATTTTTAAAAACACAATTGAAATAATTCCTTATTATCTCGAAATATACCAAAATTATCGTCATATCTTTTATATTTTGAGAAAGCTCGATTTTCTTCGACAATTTAAAGAGGAATTCAATTATAATTTACATATGAACTAAAAAGTTATAGTTCATATTACCTCAAAATTTTAAGGAGATATTTTTCGAGATACATATTATACTGCGTATTATTAATATCATCTCGAAATAAACTAGAAATATCGTTATATCTTAGCTAAAAATAATTTAATATATTACGGATTTTTTAGAAAATTTTATTTTCTTAAAAATTTTAAATACGAAAATTCAATTTTCACATTTGAAATTAAATATATATAACATATATTACCTCAAAATTTTAATGCGATTTTTTATGATACATATGATAGTACGTAGTATGTAAAAAATACCTGTAAAATGTATGTAATAAAAAATAAATTTAAACAAAAATATAACTTTTTTAAAATTTGCCAAATCTCAGCTATTTGAAACTGCAGTTCTTAACAATCGACGTACAAAAAATTGAATTCTGACCACTTAAGTCTGTTTGGTCAAGAAATACACGAAATAACCAAAATCACACCCTGTATATTTACTCAGATAAAATCTAATAAGCACCGGTAGCAAAAAACTAAAAAAGGTTATTAATTCCATTTAATAGAAACTTCAAATTAACTAAGTTTTTTATAACTAAGTAATACTCTTTTAAGTGCATACGATTATAGAGGCACAAAATGTAGTTTATTACCCATAATATGGGTAATAATACTAGTTTTATGTTTGTAATTCACATGGACTTAAGTGGAGTTTCATAATTATTTATAAACATAAAAATGCATTCTACAGGCATTGATACAATGTACTCAGGACGCTATCGACGATATCTGAATTTACATGGACAATTTACAGACGATGATCACCTTAATTAAACCAAACCGTCGGCTTACATTTAATAATAATTTACCCACATTATTTTATATGGCAAAAATCTGCCCGTTCGCATAAAAAATTACACACAATGGTACTCACCACTCCCCACTGCTGGTTGTCGAGTCCGGGTCCTCCGGCAGTTTGTTGTGCATCATCTTTGGCGCCGCGGGGCGTCAGCGCGCCCGCCACCTTCGCCTTCGCGGGCGAGACGGAGAGGCGGGCGCCGGGGGCGGCTGCGGGCCGCGCCCCGAATGGGAAATACGGACTGTCGGCAGCGAACGGCTCGCCGCCCGCCGCCTGCGTCGGACTGGCGCCCGCCCCCGTCGAGTATACTGGACCTGCCGGACTCAGCGCGTATGCCTGGATGGAAAAAAATACGTTCGTTTTTAGTATGGAAACTAATCGAAAAAATGTTAAAAGTTCGGTTTCGCCTTGCCTTAACGTGTGTTAAGACAATTTGATTGCCTGGCGGGCAAACAATCATTATGGTCTTAATGCCCGTGGTCATTTCGACAATTTACATAATCAAACACGGATTACGGGTTTCAAAGATAACAAATTTCTGTTTATAATCCGTAATAAACGTGGCGATGGACCGATTAAATCTATTCTTAATTAAAGTCCGTCGTTAATTCACTCGTAAATGTGTAATTTCAATTGATGGTGGTATTTTAAATATCATTAACTCCGTTTTTTAATTTAACGCCGATTATTTAATTAATGGCGATTTTTTTTATTTCGGGCTGGCCCATGAGAACTATCCGTTGGGAAATTTAAAATAACCAGGTGTATAATGTTCGACATGTGGAAAACAATGGTTCAGAATGCAGAAGTCGACGTCTAGGAAAAATAAATATCAGTTTTTTTATTCAATTTACTGGATTGCATGAAAAAATGTCGGCACATTCGCAATAACAAAGCGGTGTATAATTAAAGTGACATTTTCTCTGATAAATATTCCGCAACTGGGCTAAATTAAAGAATAAACGACTTTAATTAATACCCTTTAATACTTTTTAATTAACACAGAATTGCTTACATCACAATTTTATGCACATTATTTATATGGTAAGGAAATTTTAATATTAAATGTATCTGGTTTTTCAAATGTTATTTATCTATGTTGTTTAATTTGACTGTGATATTGATAAGCAGGTGCGAAGAAACTCTCAGTCATTAATTCAGAAAATCACGTTTCTATAAAATTGTATTACATTTAGCTTATAAAAATGTCAGGTGTGTAAAAGCAGAGGAATTATTTCCTAATCTCGAGTATTTCGTAAACCCATCTTATCAAACGGTTTATTTTTTTAAATAGGTGATCCATTTCTAATACATATTACGTATGTATATAATTGTTGAAGTCTGATAAATATCACCTTGTCCATGGTATGATAAAATTAAATTAACCAGAGAACGTAATATATTAAGTCAAATTTCTTTATTAGTAAATAATAAATTTTGAGAAAAAATCATGATGGAAAAATTTACCTCTATTTTCACTAATTTCTATAAGTAAATAATAGTACCAAGTTGCTATTGTTATATCCTTTACACGAGGTATTTCTAAAAAATTTGGATAAAACAATTTATTTAATAATGGCTAACTACTCTTTGTACCAATTTTTAAGTCAATTGCTTACGGAAATCAATAACTTACACTAAGTGGATGTTATATGAAAATGTGAGGAAGTAATAAATAAATAATGATACTGTTAGTTCTACCTACCCTCTCCTATAAAATATATTCTAAAACAATGAAGGAATCAATAATATCTTAGGATTAACAAATTATGATAATGATAATTTAAAATCAAGATGTTGTTCTACATTTGCATTTTACTAAATATTTATTTAAACCTACTTTTTTCAATGTTCTTTCACCTTTTTTAATTTATCTATTTTACTTAATATATAATTTTCTGATAGACAAAAAATATTTATATTTTCATAATTTCAGATACATCTTTTTTTTTATTAATGTACAGAATGTCACAATTGGATTTATTATTTTATACTTTGGACATATCTAAACCAGATAGAAAAAAGTGATATAAGGAGGTCTCCAATCCAGAAATATTTTAAAAATCTTGCAAATTGGAATTTTAAGTCTCTGATCTTTTAAGAGAATTCAACAAAATCTGCAAAAAAATTTCGTTCAAAAATATTATATGACAAAGAAAAAATCAGTATAATCTTAAAATTAAAATGATAATAGTAATTCTACTTTTATTGAATAAAAGTGATTTAGAAGAAGCATCTTAACTAAGTTTTTTACGTTTTTTATTTGTTCATTTTACTTAATATATTATTAGTTTACTGAATATACTTTATTTAATAGTACTTTTTTACGAATTTTTTTTTATTTTTTTAATTCGTTTAATTTACTTTATCCAAATTAATAAAAAGAAATTTTGAGGATGTCCCAATTGGATTAATTATTTTATACTTTGGACATATCTAAGCCAGATAGAAAAAAATGATGTAAGGAGGTCTCCAATCCAGAAATATTTTAAAAATCTTGCAAATAGCAATTTTAAGTCTCTGATCTTTTAAGAGAATTCAACAAAATCTGCAAAAAAATTTCGTTCAAAAATATTATATGACAAAGAAAAAATCAGTATAATCTTAAAATTAAAATGATAATAGTAATTCTACTTTTATTGAATAAAAGTGATTTAGAAGAAGCATCTTAACTAAGTTTTTTACGTTTTTTTATTTGTTCATTTTACTTAATATATAATTAGTTTACTGAATATACTTTATATAATAGTACTTTTATATGATTTTTTTTTTTATTTTTTTAATTTGTTTAATTTGCTTTATCCAAATTATTAAAAAGAAATTTTGAGGATGTCGCAATTGGATTAATTATTTTATACTTTGGACATATCTAAGCCAGATAGAAAAAAGTGATGTAAGGAGGTCTCCAATCCAGAAATATTTTAAAAATCTTGCAAATTGCAATTTTAAGTCTCTGATCTTTTAAGAGAATTCAACAAAATCTGCAAAAAAATTTCGTTCAAAAATATTATATGACAAAGAAAAAATCAGTATAATCTTAAAATTAAAATGATAATAGTAATTCTACTTTTATTGAATAAAAATGATTTAGAAGAAGCATCTTAACTAAGTTTTTTACGTTTTTTTATTTGTTCATTTTACTTAATATATTATTAGTTTACTGAAGATACTTTATTTAATAGTATTTTTTTACGAATTTTTTTTTATTTTTTTAATTTGTTTAATTTACTTTATCCAAATTAATAAAAAGAAATTTTGAGGATGTCCCAATTGGATTAATTATTTTATACTTTGGACATATCTAAGCCAGATAGAAAAAAATGATGTAAGGAGGTCTCCAATCCAGAAATATTTTAAAAATCTTGCAAATAGCAATTTTAAGTCTCTGATCTTTTAAGAGAATTCAACAAAATCTGCAAAAAAATTTCGTTCAAAAATATTATATGACAAAGAAAAAATCAGTATAATCTTAAAATTAAAATGATAATAGTAATTCTACTTTTATTGAATAAAAGTGATTTAGAAGAAGCATCTTAACTAAGTTTTTTACGTTTTTTTATTTGTTCATTTTACTTAATATATAATTAGTTTACTGAATATACTTTATATAATAGTACTTTTATATGATTTTTTTTTATTTTTTTAATTTGTTTAATTTGCTTTATCCAAATTATTAAAAAGAAATTTTGAGGATGTCCCAATTGGATTAATTATTTTATACTTTGGACATATCTAAGCCAGATAGAAAAAAGTGATGTAAGGAGGTCTCCAATCCAGAAATATTTTAAAAATCTTGCAAATTGCAATTTTAAGTCTCTGATCTTTTAAGAGAATTCAACAAAATCTGCAAAAAAATTTCGTTCAAAAATATTATATGACAAAGAAAAAATTAGTATAATCTTAAAATTAAAATGATAATAGTAATTCTACTTTTATTGAATAAAAATGATTTAGAAGAAGCATCTTAACTAAGTTTTTTACGTTTTTTTATTTGTTCATTTTACTTAATATATTATTAGTTTACTGAAGATACTTTATTTAATAGTATTTTTTTACGAATTTTTTTTTATTTTTTTAATTTGTTTAATTTACTTTATCCAAATTAATAAAAAGAAATTTTGAGGATGTCCCAATTGGATTTATTATTTTATACTTTGGACACATCTAAACCAGATAGAAAAAAGTGATGTAAGGAGGTCTCCAATCCAGAAATATTTTAAAAATCTTGCAAATTGAAATTTTAAGTCTGATCTTTTAAGAGAATTCAACAAAATCAGCAAAAAAATTTCATTCAAAAATATTATATCAAAGAAAAAATCAGTATAATCTTAGAATTAAAATGATAATAGTAATTCTACTTTTATTGAATAAAAGTGATTTAGAAGAAGCATCTTAACTAAGTTTTTTTTTTACGTTTTTTTATTTGTTCATTTTACTTAATATATAATTAATTTACTGAATGTACTTTATTTAATAGTATTTTTTTACGAATTTTTTATTTTTTTGTTTTTTTTTAATTTGTTTAATTTGCTTTATCCAAATTAATAAAAAGAAATTTTGAGGTCAAAATCACTACTTCTACATTCGGATGTTGATGATCACGAAAACACGAAAACAAAAAAACATTTTCAGTGTCACTGACTAGCTTCTTTTATGTTTACATACAAAACAACAATAGTTATCAAATAAAAAAAACACTGCAAACATAAAAAACAAAAGTGCGCGTCGCGTTGAAAAGATTTCCAATAAAATTTGTGGTTTCTGCAAGCGATAAACGGCGGAGCAGCAGCAGCAGCAGCAGCGTGTTTACAAAACAGGCCGCTCGGGCACAAAGAGCGCGCGAGGGTCCCGAGAGTTTATCTGCGTGCCGGGGCGACGGGGCCGGCCGGCCCGGCCTGAGTCCTTATCAGCCCGGATTTGTTTCTCCTTTGCTTATTAATTAGCCTTTGAATCGCACCGGCTAATTACGACCTAATGACCGTTGTTTAATATCGCTTTCTCGTTGTGCGATCGTAACATAATGTAAAATAATTACGGACGCGCAATAAATGGTGCTAGAGGTCGGGTCGCGATTTGTTATTTTTGATTCCGTGAAATTGAATGCTATGTAAACAAACTGGACAGTTATCGTTGCGGCTCATGTTTCAATAATAGCCGCGGTGTTTTTTTTTAAGCGTATACAGGGTGGTACCGCGACTATGTGCGGGGTTATCCTTAAATTACATCGTCGGATAACTGTTTAGAACCGCGGCTTCACCCTATTTTTGGCTATAAAAAAATCGAAAAACCGATATTTTCTCATTTTTTTTTTTTTCAAAATATTCTACTCTTTGGCGCATTAAAGAATATGTTTTGATCGAGTAAAATCAATTAAGAATTCTTAGAGAAAAATTAATTTTAAATTTAAAAAAATGCTGATTTTTGCTTGTAATTTTAATGAAATAATTAAATTTTTATACTATTGCTTATTTTTTTTAATGAGTTTTTTGAAATAAATTGGCACGCATGCAGAAAGATTTTTTATAAAAATTTCAACAAAAAAAAAACATAAAAAATCGGCAATTTTCGGCAAATTTTAAATTATTTTTCCCTAAGAAGTATTAATTTATTTATTTTTAATTTGTCGATAGCAAAATTTTTTGGTTTTTTATGATTGAAAATAGGTGGAGCCATGATTCTAAACAATTACCCACTGTCGAAATAGTTTAATAAAATGTTTTTCTCTTTTCGTGTTATTAGGTATGTACCAGAAAAGTTATTTATTTAAGTTTTGATTCATTATTTATTTGACTAAATTTTAAAATACATTTTCACATTTTTGTATTAGACTGTACAAGTTTTATACTTATTTTTGACACTGCAATTTATTTATTTATTTATTTATTTTTTATTTTTTACTTACTGTACTGGACTTTTTTAGTTTCAAAATTGCATATACAAATGCTATAATTCGTACAAATTTATGTAAACGTATATATTTAACCTTTGTGTATTATTTAAAAACTTGTTTAGAACAACAGAAGTGTCAACAATAAGTCTTGAGAAGATGCAGTAACTAATGAAGTCGTACGAATATGACTTCGTCGATTTAAAAGTGGCAGAAGGCCACTCATTAAACAACCATTACAAAAAGGTTTCATTTAATGAATTTCAAAATTGCGCACTTAAAAATTGTTAATACTCTCCTCCTTCAAATGAACCTTTTATTGATCGTATTGTTACATCGAACATGAAACAACAATTCTCATCAGTCTGGACAGTGGATTAAAGTTGGAGGAATAGTATCTAAAAGTCTTAAAACCAGAAAGATGTTGATGACTACATGGTGGACTGCACATGGAATTTTACCTTACTAACTACCAACCAAGAGACCAATGAAACTCTCTACTGATGTCAAATTGACCAAGTTGATAAAAAACTAAGTGAAAGACAAACTTTTTTAGTTAAAGGCAATCTTTTTCTACCCCATCCACCATATAACCCAGATATTTCTCTGTGAGAATTATTTATTTTTATCATTGTCCAACTTTTTACATAATAATAAACAAATAATTGTGAAGAGGTAGTCAAAATTGAGGTTGATTTTTTCTTCAGTTGTAAGAATTTTTTTCACGTGACAAAAATTTGTTTGTAGAATGTTGCCAAAAATTGATTACTACAGTGATAATTTTGTAAAATAAATATTACTTTAAAGCTAAGCATTAGAAACGTAAATTAGTGTCCAAGATATTCAATTATCTAATTTTTTTATTATGTATTTATTGATTTTCAACGAACTCAAGATCAAATCAAATTTACGAAAACATTTCTCGGAAACAGAACTAAATTGAGTTACGATTTTCTAGAAAAGAAAGTATTTTATTGACATCAAACAAGAGCATTCCAAACCCTTTTTTAAATACACAAAATTATATTTTGGAATATATTATAGTAAAAAAATCGATATTGTATAACGACCACTCTATATATTATTTCAAATTTTTAAGTAGCACATTTAGTTTCAGCAGTTGAAAATATTTCTCCATACCAAATTTTAACAAGTTTCATTAAACGGAGAGAAAAACATTTTGTTTAACTTTGAATCTACAGATATGCGTTGTTGATGTAACTCATGAACTGTATATTTGAAAATAATGCGTTGGTCAACATAATTTATAACAATTATTTTTGACATAACATGTAATTGTCGTTTATGTGTGGCTTGCTAGGATAAGACACAGGCTATTTAGTCTTTTTAAGGCAACTAGATCTTATCATTTAATAATTTCAGTACTATGTATCTTGATTATTGTACAGAAAATGTTAAATGCTACTGCTGAATAAGCATAAATCATCTCAAAATGTATTAATATTTAAAATTCTAAAGTAGATTTCTTGATGTCAAAAACGGGCAAGAAAAAATCTAATTATACAAAGAAACACATCATTTTCAAGTATACAGAGTGTCCCATAAACGGTGTATTTTTTATCTTACAATGACCTATCATTGGCGCCAATTAAGAACACCCTACACAAGCCACCAAATTTTATTATCATTTTACTAATCTGTACATGTTCCATACCCTGTATATGTCGCGACGTTCAATAAATAATAGGTAGTGAAATGTCAGTTTACTTACCATCCCATTATCAATTCCTCCGTAGGGAGGTTGAAACCCCGGTTTTTCTGGAACAAATAATACTTGTTAGATATGTACATCCATCAATATTTTTATACGAATTTGTCAATATTTGAAATGGGGGAGGCTTATCTGTGCTCCTCCGTACCACTAAACGTTTTAAGTAAAACGTAACTGCCAACAAAAGTGATATCCGATCATCGCACATTAAACTTGAACTTAAAATAATAAAATAATCAGACTTCAGTTTCTCAACAAGGAACTATAAAACGAAAGCGATAAAACAAACATAAACGGGTACCAGTTAGATGAGCTTACAGTAAAATTGAGCGGTGCTTGAATGTTCGCTTGTCGACGCAGTCTAAATAAACAGATCAGCGTAAAACTGCCCGGTTTCACTGGAAAATCAACGACACGGAATTGTTGAGAAAACAAACATCCAAACGTTTCTTTTTACGTGAATGACAAAAACCTTAATCGAAAGACGTCTAAAAATAAGTTTTGGTTACCGCGTACCGAGCATTTCCTTCGCATTTCTTCATACGTAAACAATAGTGTGCGTTTACTTCACAGAAATTCATCAAATTTCTCATTTTACACGAATAAATACTTATGGGAGTTAATGAAAAATACATAAACATTGTATTTATCAATGTACTTCTTAAAATTTTAGATTTTAGGTGGTCTGTAGATAATTCATCACATATAAACAAAAATATGAAAATGAAGATATGGATGAAAACCAAAATTTAAGAGACTTATACGTACAACCAATATTCATAATAATATATTGCTTATATTAAATTTTATGTGATCACATATTTAATCTTATATTATTGAGTAATATTATTGTAAAATATAATGAACCATTAGCTGAAATCATAGGTGGAGGACCAGAATCCAATAATATGATACAAAACTCCATTTTTTTTTCAATATTCGTTAAAATTCTCTAATATTTCCTAATTAGAAATTTTGACGTTTTGCTGAATTTAAGAGGAAAAAATTGGCATTGAAATCAAATTATAAAAAAAACTAAATGAGTCATATTGTATGGGGAAGTACCCTTCCTCTGATAACTTTTGAATGGAACATAATACAGACCTGAAATAAAAACCATCTAAAATATTTTCGATCTAACTAGCCTTGTGATTCCTCATCTGAAAGGTCTTTTCACTCTATATTCAATGTTGACTTTAAGAGAAAAAAATGTAAAGTGTGGCACATTTAAGATGGAAACGGCTTCGTATCAAAATCAGGTACACATATTATATATTGATAAATTTTCAAATTCTTCTGATCAGCTTAAATAAAACACAGAATAAAGTGTTAAAAATATGTGACAATATTAATTAGTGACTGAACAGATCAGTGGTTTCAGTTTTTTTTGACAAAAAATGTTAGTTACCCTCGGTCGGGTTACGTGAAACACATTTTTAGGTGACATAGATCTCTTTCATGTCACTCTTTTGAGATGTCATTCATTAAAATAGATAAAATAGTTATAAATAAAAAATACGATTTCCCCTTTTAAACGTGCCACACTGATAACTATTATAAGCACAACTAGCAATTCAGTAAACGAGATACACAACTGTCTTCTGTAATGTAAATATTGACCTGTAATACATAATTTTAAAAGGAATATCGATTTTTTAGTAATAAAAACTTAGATAGACTTTTTTTAGAAGATTTTACTCATTAAATAAAGCATTGAATAGATAATAAAATTACCTTTAAAATGATCACAAAATCTCCCTTACAAAAAAAAAGTTCTTTCAAACAAAGCTTTCAGGAATAATTACAGTAAAATTATCTCAATCTCATAAAAATATCTACACAGAAATGAGTAATTAGGTCAGATATATCCACTAAAGCTGAGATTGCCTAGAAGAACGAAGTCTATTTTTTGTTATAGATATATATTCATGGAATAACAACGCATTCTTTTATGATGTTTGTGTTTGAATCTAAATAATAATTTTTATCATGTACATTTCTAATATGTTACTCACAGTTTTTCAACGCGTATTTCAGTAGTCAAATATATGTGTAAGTGTAAATTGTTTAGATGATATAAAACTTATTTTTCATTAATATCAACAGTTGTGTTACTATTATGTTGCTGTAAATTCTTAGTATTACTCCATAAATTCTATGCTTATTTATTCCACTTTATGTATAGATTAAACACAAGACTTTATTGATCATCAAACAAAATACATCAGTCAGTCAAAGAATGAGCGAAATGTTTGGCGATTTTTCGACGACGTCCATTTGGTAAAGAGGACGGACGGTTGTCGGCGGCATTCACTAAACTTTGCCGGCCAATCCGACCGACATCTCCGGTTAATAACTCCGGGGTCGGACGATCGTCAAGTCCACGCGACCGTGAACCTCATTGTGTCCGATGCTGAAGACACGTCCAAGATAATATTCATTAGCAGCAGAAACTGCTGCTGCGACGTCCCGTCCCGTTGATACACACATTGTTCGGGACGTGTTTGACCGGCGGACCGTGCGCCCGAGCGCGTCCCGGATCCGCTTTTTGGGAGACGGGGGCGCCCCGAACAAGTGACGCGGATTAAGGAGGAAAAGGGTTGGACGGCCGACTGCCCCCGATCTCTGCACTAATTTGACTTTCGACTCGATAAAACGCAGCACGAATTGCGACTTTGACCGGGCCAAAAATTGAAAAGGATACGAAGGTTTAAAAAAAAAATTCGCACGGGTCGTGCGGGGGCTGCGACGACAAAGGAACAGGTTACTGTCGGTAACCCAATATCTGTGACCCCGAATACGATCTCCATTGAAAACGTTTCGTCGTCGCGATCGTTTTATTAATGGAGATAGATAGACGCCTTCCGAAACGGGAATGCATGTGCAATTCGAAACCGAGAGATACTCACGAGACAAACTCTCCGAACGCCGCATATCGCCGTATCCACCAGTTCGTAGATTAAGTGCAATTACAATGGACCCGATAAATGTGTACGAGCACGCCATTTATACCGAGACGGAAGCTGGATCTATAGATCAGCTCTAATTTAGCGACTGCGGACGCCAAGAAGACACCTTGTTTGCATGATGCAGTGTACGTAATTCACGTGAATGACGCAAGCTGCATTGGAAAGACTTTCAAACTAATTAAACGTATTAAGTTATTATTACTTTGCATAAGTTTTTTATAAAATGTCCGTTTCATTCAATCACACACATATAATCAAACATTTTTAGTTATTAATATAAAATAACAGTAAACATACAAAATATTTTTCATTTGAAAAGATTGTTTACGAACATTTAATGTAAAATTTTAAATTCAAATGTTTACTTTCAATGAAATATTTTTGGAAAAATATTTTTATGATATGTTTTCGATTATTTTATTTTTTTAAGGAAAAATATTCCACGTAATTAAATTGAGATTCGATAAGTAAATTTAGAAAATTTAATAACTACCATAAAATAAATACTTCTAAATTTAACAAGTATATTAAAATATTTTTATATTTATATACATAAGTCATGACTATTAATCACTGTCAACTTGAACAAAAATTACACTGTTTGATTGGAAAACATCATTGATGATTTATATTTTATTATTATATTTGATAAACAACAAATATTTATTTGTATTTTAAATGAAAAGAAATTCTACGTAATATATATTGAAAATTTAAGAAAATATTTACGTATAGTAACCATACCTACATATATAATATATACAGATAACTTTATATATACTTATAACTTTTTTGTTGTTAACTGGATTTTAATGGGCCTCACTCTATCCACAGTGACGCCTTTAAAAGTTCCCTTCCCCTGATGAACTTGAATGAAACAAAATATCGATTTCAATATTCTTAATAGTATATTACTATTAATAATATTATATTAAATGTTCTCAAACATTTAATCTAATCTCATTAAGTAATCGTGAAACGTGATCCCCCATATTTTAATGGGTTTATGTCTGGAGATTGGTATGGGCAAAACAATCCAGTGATGCTTTGAACCATTGACCAATCCGTCACAATTTTGGATTTGTGTTTGGGATCTTTTCTTTTATCATTTCTTCAATATATGGAACAATATATTATTAGCAAATTATTATATTGTGGGTATATCCAACTTTTGTGTAGTTTTTGTGTCCCTGTAGGATGTCTAACATAAACAGAACCATCACTTTTTTATAAATTAAATTTAGGCTCGTCAGTAAAAACTATTCCAGCCCCGATTCTGAGATCTAATGAATGTGATCCTAAGCAAGTCAAAATTAGACCCCGACGTTTATAGAAAAAATCTTTTCACATTCCTTGATTTACCTTCAATAAGTCCCCTTTCCTCCAGGTCAGCTTTAATTTCATTTGACGATAAGATAAAATTGTTTTTTAACATACAAATTATCCAGTTATTGATTGAATTTCAAGTTTTTCGATCTCAGACATATTTCTTCGTAGCTACCACTTAGCAAGTTATCCAATTTTTTTTATTTATCCATAAACTCTTAGCCATCTCTTCTTGTTTCTCTCGGTCATTGTAAGACTGAATTATAGTTTTTCTTACAGTTTTACTATAATAAGCAAAAGAATGTTAGTTAATAATCGATTTAAATTCACAAAGAGCAATGAGAGACCATAAAGTAAAGAGTTACCGCTATTTTGTGCAATAAAAAATAAAAATTTTTTAAAAATTAAAATTAGATTGACTAATTGCAATAACAGAAAATATAAACATTTTAGGTACTGGCATCTAATTAGTAGTACAACTCATATTCATAATATATTACTATAATTATGGCCACACCATATAAGTGTTAATAATTTTAATAATAGAATGAATTTTAAGAGCCCTTAAAATGAACGGAAATATTTCCCACAGTCAATGATAATATCCAAGATATAGTATCTAATTAAGTAAAGAGACAATTTATTAATTTATATTAAAATATATGCACATTGTACGAGTGTAATTAATCCTAGCTTTGTAGATATACATGTGTACGTATGATAAACGATAGGCAGACAAATACACATTATTAAAATGTCACCAATCTAGTCGTCCAATCGCAAAATTTTGATTAAATCATTTTATTTATACTGGAATTTTTTTTAAAACATCAGATCAGAATCACGAAATCTTAAAACAAACGAATATTGTTGAGTCAGAGATAACGGACCCGCGGGAAGACTGGACGGCGCCACCTCACGCCACGGTCCGCGTTCTTCTCGCCGCTGCTCTCGTTCGGCGACCGTACGCGTACCCACACATCTGCCGCCATTAAAACGCGATTAATTATATTCCTACAAAGTGCGGCATTTAAACAACACAACAACAACGAGAAAAAAAAAAAGAATCGTAACCTGGTCACACATACACAGAGAGCCGAAGCACCGGTGCTGCACGTGCCCCCCCACGGTCGCGGCGGCCCTGTTTTCTTCTTCATACCAAGATTTTGTGCGCGAAAGATTTTCGACCAAGTGAAAGTACGGATTCGATTTTTGGTGCACGGCTCTTTTATTTTTTCGTATGGGGATGTCCGAGATAATTGCACTTGGACAAACATCTTTTTGTCCGTTTACTTCTCTTTTTCTTTCTTCTCTTTTTCATTTTGCTCATTTTATTCCAGGTGCAAGAATTAATAAACGGAATACTGTTTCACTATTTCCCGTTTCAATGTATGAGTTTATGAAATGTATAATATATATGTTTGTTACTTTAAGGTTGTAAAATGGTTATTAACATCCATAAAGGTTTGTTCCTTTATGCCCCAAATTGGTTGGCTTTGACAAGAGCTCACTTTTAAAAAAAAACTTTGATTGATTCTGATATCTAATCTAATTTCCAAAAAATATGTGTCTCCATAAAATTTGCAAATAATAATTGTTTAAAATGTGACGAAAAAAACGAGGTTCCCAAAAATACAGTGTGCCCCACATACATCTCTATACAATTTGTATTTTTTGGACGATTTTAACAATTTTTTTTTTTTCAATTGTAAATTAAGAAAATGTGTACTTATGAACAAAATTTCACGTTTTTTTGCCTCAAAACCAAAGCTTACAGAATAATTTTAGGCACAAACATTGAATAAATCATACTAAATTTTTTTACAGAAAATCTAACTGCTCCACCAAATTAAGCACTCCTTAAATGGGTATATATCAAATTTATGCATATTCATAATTCTGTGGAAAAATTAAAAAAATAAATTATTTTTATGAATAAACTGATAAAAATAGCACATATTTTTCAAGAATATGGAAATACTGTACTAATAAAACTATACTTAATACTCTTAATACCCAAACTTTATTTAGTTCCACCAAACCACCGTTCAATTCAATGCATCTTTTTGATAAGTAAGGTAAGTTATCTTTTTCAATTGTTCTTGATACTTTTTTGAGACAAAAAAACGTGACCTTCTGTGTACATATTTTCATGCTTTATGATATTGAATTTTAAAAAACAAACAAATTTTAGATGTAAAAAATACATAAAGGTACATAGTAATTTTGTGATTATCACATTATTTAAATAAAACATGAATAATTAAACATTTTTTTTAGAAACTCTACAAAGACTTTTTTTATAGTTAACATTTAATAATAACAACTTAATGCTATGCTAGAAAAATCACTTAAAATGTATGCAAAATGCAAATGCAAAATATACTAACGTAAATGTTCTAAATAATTAATTTTATTGAGTATATAAAAACTGACAAGTACATAGAAACTTATAAATTATGATTATTACAACACTATATATATCACGAAATATCTCAAGAGTGAATTAGGCGATTGATACAGAATGTACTAATTAAAAAAATAATAGTTGAAATAAAAATATGCATAACGTAGAAATATAGTGAAACATTTAAAGAACTAAATTTTATTTTAATTTTGTAGACATTTTTAAATAAAAGGAATTAAAATTCAAGTCAACTTCTTCCCATATTAACACACAAAAAACTAAACAAAGCTAATATTTTATAATTTAATAAATAGATGTCTAAAAAATCCTATAAAGTAATATATACTTATACTAAGACATATCTTGTCAAAAATAATAAATATAAATAAGTTTAACACAAAATTCTGAAAACATAAATGAACAGCCAAAGGTTTATTAAAAATTAAAAAAACTTACTCATAGTGAAAATATATCTAGGAGTAAACCAACCATTAAATATATCAATAAAAACAAGTTCTTTTAAAGTTTGAAAGAAAGTAGAAAAATTTTTATTCTAAAATTAATTACTTATATCAAATATATTTTTATAACTTAAAATGGTAATATTTATGGAATATTTTATAGAATAACAGCTGTTATTTTATATTTTTCACATTACACAATATCCAAAAAAAAAATAGAACAAAAAACTTGACAATAGAAATCGACACACATTAGACGGTAATAGAAATGAATCGAAAATTTCCACTGTGAAAATTGATGAGTCCTTAAAAAATTCCTCTGGACGTAATGAATGTAAGTAAACAGAAATTCTCTGCCCCCAAACACCTGAAGAATCAAAAACAAATAAAAAGGAAATAGTGAACTCGTGTGTCTGTCGCGTCGCTCGAATTGAGGTCGAAATTTAGGGCTTTAGGAGGACGGTGCGCCGCGGTGTCGTAACGCCAACGGACCTCGTCGCTGCCGCACCGAACATCTGTCTTTGATAGCCAACCGGCTTTCAGCTCTCGCTAATTACAATTGTGCACGATCGGCTCGTACTGCTCCTACTCCTTCTCGTACACATAAAATATTTTCGTTTCGGTACGTTCTTTAGAAAAAAAAAAATGAAAAAATGAAACAGGAACAAAAGAAAAAACGAAATTTTAACACTTCGTGGGCCGCACAAACGCTCGTATATAGGAGCTGTTTATAACGCCCTAACGTCGGGAAACAAGTTCAACGAAAAAAACGACCGCCAGTACGGGGTGTCCCAAATTGGTTGTGTTTGACTGTTACAAAAATTTTTAGACCTGACAGAGAAAGAGCTGAATCGAAGGTCCAAGAGTTCGCTCTTTTTTCTACAAACCTCATTTTGATACCTCCGACTATTTCTGAAGTATCTACGAAAAGTGACATTTGAAAAATTTCGAGATATCATCGTTTATGAAACATAGAATAAACTATTTTTCATAAATTAATTATGTTAAAGTTACCAAACATGATATTTGTCCAACATACTGTCTATTAAAGTATCTTAAATATTGATACTTTGTTAGAAAATCAGTAATTTATGTCATAATTTTTCATATGTAAATACAAAATTTGGCTTTTACAACAGTAATAAAATAAATTATCAGTCTTTATTTTAAGATTTAACGATATTTCTAATAAATTTTGAGGTATCGTCGTTTATAAAACATGGAACAAAATATTTTTCAAAAGTTAGTTATATTAAAGTTATCAAATATGATATTTGACAAAATGTTTATTAAAGTATCTTAAATACTGATACTTTGTTTGAAAATCAGTAATTATGTCATAATTTTTCATGTGAATATAAAATTTGGCTTTTAAAACATAAATATAAACTTCGAGATATTCATGGTTATACAATTTGGAACAAAATATTTTTCATATGTTAAGTCACTTATGTTAAAGTTATCAAATCTGATAATTAACAAACTTTTTAGTAAAGTACATTGATACCTTAAGAGAAAAACAGTGATTGTGTCATAATTTTTCATGTGTAAATATCAAATTTGACTTTTAAAACAAATAAAATAAATTACCCGTCTTTGTTTTAAAATTTAACGATATTTTTGAGAAATTTCGACATATAGTCATTTATAACAAATGGAACAAAATATTTTTCATCCGTTATATTAGAGTTACCAAATATGATATTTGACAAACTTTTTATTAAAATATCGTAAACATTGATGCTTTGTTTGAAAATCAATAATTATCTCATAATTGTTCGTGTATATATAAAATTTGGCTTTTAAGACATAAATAAAATAAATTATCAATCTTTGTTTCATTGATAAATGGTAAAATGGTATAAATTTTTGTAAATAATATAAACTCTATAAATATGTCCTTAAAATTTTGAGATAATACAACTTTTTGTACGTTTCCATATCTATCTGAAGAAACGAAATCCAAAAATATACGTGATATATTAAATTATCTCCAGCTAAAATATAACAACATTTCTGGTAAATTTCGAGATATTAAAACAATAATATAAAATATATCAAAATATGCTCGAAAGCTTTATTTTTTCGACATCTTATAGCTAAAGTTAATTATAGTTCCCATTCGAAATCAAAATTTGAGGACTTTTTCAACAAAGGCAGTGGTCAGGAAGTACCATAAATATTAAACAATTTGTGATTTGTTGTACATATTCAACCCCCAAATAAATACGGCCGCAG
Organism: Aethina tumida; assembly: GCF_024364675.1. Classification (NCBI taxonomy): domain Eukaryota; kingdom Metazoa; phylum Arthropoda; class Insecta; order Coleoptera; family Nitidulidae; genus Aethina; species Aethina tumida. The sequence goes on along the minus strand of NC_065435.1, from coordinate 56,998,854 downwards.
CAGCAAAACGTGTCGGAAAAACGATGGTTCATGTTGAAACCAAAATGGATTTGTACCACCGTGCGGCCCCATCGCATCATCTCGCTCTTCGATCTCGGTCCTCTCTACCTGTCGTCTCGCATTCGACAGATGTGAGACTCGGAGAAGACGAAACTGCGCCTATGAAAATGAAACCGGGGGGGTTGCAGGGAAAACGGTTTTGGAACGGAACCGATTCCCCCGTCCGTCATCCGCTTGTTATGCGGGAGTCCGATGCTATCTCGCATAATGAATAAATACGGATTTCATTGAAACAATCACGATCGACCGGGGCATTTAAGTGTACCTGTTTTAACAACGTCGATGGCGTTACGTGGAGTTTTGAGCACTAGTGAGGAAAAAAAGGGTCATAAAAACGCATTTACAAAGGGTCGACGTACTTAAAACGCTGCGGAGAAGGGCTAAAAGGACGCGTGGAATAATAAAGAGTCGTAAACTTCAGAAACAGATGAGGCTTAGTGATCTACAGGGCGCTCATTTATATTTGACAGTCTTAGATTTTATTGCGGCACAGTTAAGACGCAATTGTTCCAATTGTCTGCCGAGGCCCGAACTATTCAAGTTGAATATTAAAAATTGATTACAATATTTCATGTAACATAAAACTGAAAACTAAAAGAATAGGACCTCAACGATTAATTTTCAATTGTCATAATGAGCACAATAAATTTACGTCGAGAGTTTGTGGATTTACAGCGCACGTTGTAAAACACTTTTGCCAGCATATAAATAATTCTCAAATATTATAATTTATAATGTAACGCCCACGGTTTACAATTTACAATATTTCACATCGACTGCATTAAAAGACTAATCTTGTTTCCCACATCAGATAAAGCCAACCTAAATCGAAACAAAAATTTTAACCGTCCACAAAAGGAGAGCAATTTTGTACGTGACTGTACACATTTATAGACACAATACATGCGAGAATGATATGTATTATTTAATCACTGAGAACGATATTGATACGATACATCCAATAAATCATTTAAGAAGGTAATTTTATTTTTTTTAAATACAGATAATGTTCAAAAAAAAAATGAATGTCCACTTCCCACACACAAACACACAAACCGTCTTGCCGAACACCTTGACGATCCATTTCCAGACAAAAATTCCGAATTCATAAATATTCTTCCGCCATTACCGATACGATTTACATTTTTAAGGCCAATTAATATAAATACTTGAGGTTTTTCTCCGACCGCAACCAAAGTATCGCCTAATCAATAATAATTGGATAAGGCAAAATGTGGCCTGGCCAAAAACAAATAACGAGGAACATAAAATTACAAAAACAAAAAAATATCGACAAACTAAAAACGATACAGTTAATCAAATTGACTTAAGCGTGTGATCCGCCAATGATGAATTTCTAATAAAACGTTAATCCTAAATTCGGATATTAGTCATCGAATAAACCTACACGCGAAGATGAGAACAATAAATCTGCCCGCCCAGCAATTAATATGGAACATCTCGACTATTTTAGTACTTCATGGAATTATATTGCATCAATAAAATGCCCGAAGAATTTCCGGAACATCAGGTTTACTAAATAAAAAATAATAATGGGCGTTTCACACCATCCGACAGTGTGTAAATTGGAGATTGATTTCGTTGTTTTTATTGGACCTGTTTAATAAATTATAATTTGCATTTATAGACTACTAGTAAACGGCGAAAAACTGATTTATTTCTTTTGTACCTAAAAGGCAATGGCACACTATACTGTATAAGATTATGTCAACGTAAAATATATTAATAGGAAACCATTTGGATAACTGTAAAATAATCTGCAATTATGGTACATTGCTGATAAATGTAGATATAATTGCAAGATCTAAAACAACAATAATGTGATTAATTATCACCAGCAGCAGAAAATCAATAAATTATTTTCCGGCAGTTACTTTTAACATAAACATTCTTTTAGTAAAAAAAATAATAATGATGGTAATTTAATCAGTAAAAAATAATAAAAATTGTTTCTTGTTCATATTTAACTAATATAATAAAAACGCTAAATATATAGGTTATAAGAGATGTAAGACGGATTGTTTCTTGCTCCATTTAACCCGGAGGAAATAACATTTTAAATGGCATTTGTAATATATAATTAGTTGTATAACAAAATATTTTATTGATGTTCTAAAGGTTATGGATGTCTAAAAATAAGGGAACACAGACGTGCAAAAATTCCTTTTAGTTAGGTAATTGATTGATAAATAATGTAGGCACAAATTTTAAAAAAATACTCACAAATTCACGTTATTCTAGTAAATGTGAATGTAAATTTGGAATCATCCACACAATAGAGTGACCGTGTTTGAAAAATACACACATCAGTTATAATAAAACATTCAGTTTGGACACCCCGTGTAAACGATCTTTATCAAATTTTCGATATGCTCTCGTCTAATAGACTAAACAATCATTCCGGAAGAAGTAACATTACTTAACGAAGTAAATACATAAAAACATATTCAAAAGGAAATGAGATATACATGTTTTGACGAGGAAATCCGTCATTAAAGCACCTATAAATTTGAAATATTACTTAATAGACTATATCTAATGATAATTCATTTAAATTGAACAAAGAAATCTACATTATATCCATTTGTTAAATTATAAATTCCAGGTAAATGTTTTAGACAAAATACAGCCAACTTAAAACCTAGATAAGATTGATACGAATATTGCGTAAAGTAAGAAACATTTGCTACTACATTTTTACTATTGTCTTCATTTATATTTAATGTATTATGTATATGTGTAGAGTCCATTGACCAGAAGAATAGAAATATTCCCTGACCAATTAGAACGCCTGTTTTCCGAGTGAATGTATCAGATTAACTACAGGAATTTTAGACTCATCTCTTTAGCTTCCACACTTTATTTATAAACTGATTTTGATCTGATAAAGATAACAAATTTGATTGTCATTTGTCTATTTATAAAAGTTTTACATTTCTTTCTAAAATTATATAATAAACCATATTTTCGATGTCGTAATTCCACATTTTAAAATCACTTTTCTATTGGGAATATCAAAATTTCAATGATTATAGAAACATTTCAGTTTAAACTCACTTTATTTGTAAAAAGAATCAACTAAAATGCATCGCAATCTGTTGATACATATTAAAAATACAGCAATTACATTTAACTAAATCACATATTAGAAAATTCAATAAACAAATATAAGATTTAAAGCCATTGACTTATAAATGCTTATACCAACTTTTTGTGTCTTTTATTTATAATACAAACAAATAAATGATGACAAACGTTTGGTCACATGTAATGGAATTATTAACATCTAAGAGAAAAGAATACAATTAATTTTTTTCAGGATATATGTGTAAGGTAACATGTGGCAATTACGATAGAAGTTAAATAATCGTAATAAAGGAATAATAAAAATCGAACAGACGGTAGTTGGTCAACAGGTAGGAGCTGAAGGAATTCCCCCAAATTGGAAGCAACAAACGCAGACCTGTCCCCCAATTGCATGTGCAGAACTTACGGTGTGACTGTGTCTGACTGTCCAGATTCAAGTAAAGCAAAATATCACTGTCATCGTCCGCGATCATTTTTCGCGATTATCCGAGACACGACTGCTGAATTAACAAAAAAATTACACACTATTGACAGGTGAACTGACGATGAGAGTAAACTATTAATACTGCTGCTTGTTAATGTTAATAACACCGATACGATTTATCTATTGATAATGTGTAATTTAGTAATAAAGAGCACTTATAAACGTGCATGCGAAATATAGGATATCAAAATTGATGTTTACATACAATAACTAAAACAAATTATTTCGAATCAAGCGTTCGCAGATTAAATTATATTTCCTTTTTATTAGTTTGTGTGGACCGAGGTTTTGTCGTGCGTCTAAGACAATTTCAAATTCGTTAACAACATTAATTTGTCTTAAAATAACTGTAAAACATCTTATTGTGAACGTTTTTCAGGTTGATCGTACAGAACTTCACCGTACACAAAATCCAAATAAAAACAAACACGGGTATTTAAACGAAATAATAACATAAACAATGATCATAAGCGAATCAAATATGAAAAATAATAGGAAAATAAACTGTTCCGTGTGAATTTTTGGAGGAACGGCCACAATAATGAGCCCCAAGCTTCGCCGTACAACTGACAATAATGTAAACATTTTGAAGAAAAGCTCACTACAATAGAATGACATTAACGTAGTACCTGTTTCTCATGAATTAACCGAACCACATAAAGATATTTAATAAACAACGGTGCAAATTAATATAACATCAGATTAGATATAGCCCGAGATAAATGATCTAAAACACCGTACACAGTCGGATTTTAAAACAAGCTGTTCAATGTTTTGGGATGTCGCACGCGTAGTGTTCAAATTTTCGCGTCCCAGGACCAAATTTACGCGATCACCACTATTTTTTGAGCGCTGACACATTTATAAATTAACAATAATTGACTTACCTGGTGCTTTGTTGGCTATTTTATTAAAACAAGTGGTAAAAACTTCATATAAATGATGCATAGGTTCATCGTCGCTGGCGGCCATTTTGACACTACTAACAACAGCAGCGACACCCAGTGTTGCCAACAACAATTTTAAAATTCCGTCAATGTTATTGTGAATTTCCGTCAAAAATCCGTTATGCCCACCTTTTCTCCGACACCATGGAAAATGCGTCAAATTAAATAATATTTGAATATTCATGTGATTTTACAATAATTTAACTGATTTACACAACAATCGCGTAATACAACCCAACAAAATAATAAAAATAGGTATTAGTGTATGTTTACATTAATATATACAGTGTGGCCATTTGAAAGCAATACCACCATAAAATTTGTATTTTTTGTAACTTTTTTAATTGTAAAGCCTGATAATGTGTACTCTTTCACATTCTTTTTGGCTCAAAACTAAAGTCAATTAATAAAGTAATTTTTAGACATGAAAATTGAACTAGCAAATTTTTTATAAAAAATTTAACTACTTATTTTATTATTTTAAGTAGGCATTAGAATAAAATGTAAAAAATAGCACAAATTTTCTTATTTTTCAAAAAGTTTGATGCAGTTAAATTTTAAAAAAAAAAAATTTACTGGTCTGATTTATTCAATTTTTATATCTAAAAAATTAACCTGTAGATTTTGATTTTGGACCAAAAAATAATAGTCATATTTTGTCTATAAGTACATATTTTTATGCTTTACAATTGACAGAGAACTTCGTTAAAATTTCTTTCCAATGGGCACTCTGTATAATTATTTATAATTATCATTAAATTCTCTCACATTTTAATTGACTCATAAAATTTATTTAGATTAAAACTGTATATTTCACAACTCTCAAATCTTAAACTGTATATTAAAATTAATCTTTTATCACATTTAGTTTTTTTATTTTAACTTGTATTAGAGTATAAAATGTTTTAATAATATTTTTACAATATAAAAAATTTTATTTTTGTTTAGCTAAGTTTAAGTATATTAATTTATGGTTGAATTGTTATAATAATTCCGTTTTCAAGTTTTAGATTATTTAAAAATTGAGGTCCAAAATATTTTTTATAATATTAAATCATTCGGTAAGATGCAGTTATAATGTTTAATACATTCACCGTTAATAAATACTAATAATTATCAATAACCTTATTTAAATTAACATAAAGTTTAATGATTTTTTTTTGGCTCGCTTGTCTAGAGTTAATAAACCAAAAATACAAATTAAATAAATACAAGTGAAATGAACATGAATGAAATTCATGAATGTAAATTAAAATGGATCATATTCTTATCTTTTTTCTTTCTAATAGTTACCCCCAAATATACAGTACAAATATATTAAAACTAAGACAAATTCATTATTTTCCGTTTAAAAGTCAGCTATTAGACTATCTTTCCACTTTTCAATAATCATTTATTTTTCAATTTTATCCACAACATTTGACAGAAAATCCATCAGGTTGGCAACCCTGACGACACCCACCAATGCTCAATTGTCAAACCATAGCGGGAAATCCGAAAGCAGACGCATGTGAATGTTGGGTGGTTTTCCGCTTTGGTGTGCACCCTATTTTTATCAATGAGTAAAACGACATTTATTAAAATATTTGCCGATTAGTTAATCGTTTACGCCTTCGACGAAATTATTGGCAATTTAAAGTATATTTATATTCATTTGTTATACACTACAATTTACATTTATTTTACACACAATTGTTATTTAATTTTTCCGCTGGCGTTACCGAAATCCCAGCAGTTTGCGCCAATTATTTTTTTTTTAATCCGAAAACTTGGTGCCTTTCCAAATCCTGGCGTTGGTCAACTTGCTAAAGAACGTGAGGAATCAACATTCCGCAACACATAACCTCATTCCTTCGGCTAAATCATTGTGTTCTCCTACTTTCGCCGCAGAATAATAGTTCGAAATGGTGGAACAACAGAGACAACGTATCGAGCAAGAAATGACCAAAATGGTCACGGAGCTGGACTTGCTCTATCTTCGAAAAATGCAGGTAAAACTTTACGGACGAAAATGTTGTGTAACATAAAATAAACTCGATTATTTTTAGGCCGATATGCACAGATGTGCAGCTACGTGCTGCGATAACCGAGAACTATCGGTGGAGAAGGTGCAAAGTTGTGTGGAGAAATGTTCAAGTCCCATGCATGCAGCCCAAACTTACGTACAAGGGGAATTGGAGCAATTGCAGAACCGACTACAACATTGTGTAATGGACTGCAATGATGACATTAAACTTAAAATGGGGCGCGATCCCTCTCAGTCAGATGTAAATTTAACAGTTATATTTTTAAACATTATAATATCTTTGTTCTTTGTAGATTGAAAAATTCACAGCACAGTTTGAAAAATGTGCTACTCAGTGTGTGGACAAACAATTGGGTTATATGCCTGCACTGCTCAAGAAAATGAAGACTGAGTTGCAGAAAGGATTTCCTTAATATATGTAATATATTAATGTAAATATATTTTTACAATCATATAGTGCATAAAGTGATAGTTTGGTTTGTTGTTTAATAACAACTAAAATGTTCCTCATTGTTAGATATAAAGTGCAAACAAGTTTTTGTTTTACTACAGTAATGTAGGATGTTTTTATTACAGAGACTGTTGGTATAATGGTAGTTATTGCAGTATTCCTTTAAAATGTGTTGCCAATTGACATTGATTGAATGGAAGGTATTGTTTTGCATTTGCACTGCATTTCTGCAAATATTAATGTTCTCTGTCCCTTAATGTTTTTATATTATAAGGTTGAACTCATTAACAAAAACTGCCAATAAAAATTGTTTATAAAAATGTAGTGTATGTATACACCCAGTTACTTGCAGACCACTTTCTAAGATATCAACACATTTGTTTTCTATATTTTATTGTCTCTTTCTGAGTTTCTTATTTTGGTAACTTATTATGTTATCAAGAAATATATTATGTAAGACCAAATTGTCAAAAGAAAACCAAAATTTGTTAGATATACACTGTGTCTTTCAAATCGATAATTTGAATTTCCTAGATCATGTTTAATTTTTCTATTATTTAGCGCTGTAAATTGCTTCAAAGAAGATTTTACCGCTATTACTACAATTTTGGAATCTAAGTCAACAAGTAGTTCGTGTATATCTCACAAAGCGTATTAAGTTACGCTTTTAATCATAATCGGCACACTGGTAATGCCATGGTAAGACATGGTGATGGTCAACAACGAGCTACAACCATGTCTTACTAAATATTTCTGCTAGACGAAATCGCATGTTCTTTACATCCTGGCTTCGTGGGGACACTGGAACCACCATTAGTCTGTTTGCCATCAGAAAAAGGTTGCGTGAAGCCCGTCTTAGAACCAGAAGACATCTTCGACAAGTTCTGTTGCAGATTACCCGCAACACATGACTAGACGACTTCAGATAATTATTATTCCCCTTCTTTAAGAATTTGGACCAGATTTTGTTTTTGTAGACGACACCTCACTGTGCGAGATTTGTAAATTTGGCATTGCAAAATCGTGACTACTCAAATGCAGTGACTCTCCATTTCACCAGACTGCATCTCAATTCCTTTCCATTCCAACATGTATAGGATCGTCTTGAAAGACAAATTTACATTCGAAATCACTAGCTTCAAAATTTGGAAGATCTTGTTTTTGTTCTTAGAGAGGGTTGGCGAGTTATGGATGAAGAATTTAATCCTTCATTAATTTTGAGTATGTCAAGAAGGGAAGGAAGCTATTTGTAGAGCAAGAAATGACACCAAGTACTGTTTGGAAAAATGTAGAAGCTAATATTCTGTTTTTTTTTTATTTTATTTTAACTAATTATTCTGATCACAATTATAATTATAGAAAGAAGTTCGTCGCTTTAGTAAGGATTATTAATTTTTATTTTGAAAAATTCATTAACATTATTTTATTATTACTTCCAATTTTTTATTACAATATTAGAATATATTGTAACTTGTTAACAGAGACTGACATACATATATCCCATATGCGATATATTTGTAAACAGTGTAAATTGTGTCTCAGATTGTTAATATCAATATTTAGTTTAACAGTTTATACTAAAAATACATCTTACATTGCTGCTATAGCTGCACTACTATGTTACTACTGCTATATATATAGTAGTGTATATAAAATTATTTACATGTATCTTAATTAGACTATATCATCAAACTCCTTTTAATAACTATTTTATGCATATTTTTTAAAACGTATGCTAACAATGGAAGCGTTTAAAAAATGAGTTCAATTCATTCAATTTGATCCTACTGGTAAAAAAAAATAAAAATATATTGTTATTAAAACATCCGATTTGGTGAGAAAAGGATTTAAATTAATAGAATAATTAATTAAAATATAATGTGTTTCAAATATTCAAGTAGTTGGTCATTTAAGATTGTCCTTATAAGCAAAGGGGATAATTTGAAATAACTAATCAACATGCTTGATCTTTTCAAAAAAGATTTGAAGAACGAAATTCAAGTTACGCGGTTTTTAAATGAGTAAATAAATTATTTTTTATTTTTGTTAGGTTATTATTGCTTTTAAATTCATCATCGTTGTGACACAAACATGATTTAAATATTTTATTATTTTTAAAAGAATTGAATAACATTATAAACATACTGGTAGGTCATTCGTATCATAACCTTATTGTCAACATCTCCTGTTTTATTTACAGCTAAGAAATGTTTCCCGGAATTTTAGTCAGAAGAATTGGACCAGCCATAACAAAAACCTTTGCTCGTAACGTACAAAATGCAAATGTAAAACCTCTGGCTAACGTTAAACCAGAATTGTATTTGACTGATAAGTGTGTCGAAAGACTGAAGAAATTGGCCCAAAATGAAGCCTGCTTTTTGAGAGTCACTGTAGAAGGAGGTGGATGTTCTGGTTTCCAGTACAAATTTGACTTGGTGTCCAAAATGAATGAAGATGATAAGTGAGTCATTTAAGGTATATTGAATAAATTGTTATTGTTTTATAAATTTTTAGAGTATTTGAAAAAAATGGGGCCAAAGTTGTAATTGATGAAACATCTTTGGAATATGTTAAAGGATCTACAGTTGATTATCAGGAGGAACTGATTAGATCTTCATTTAAAATTGTTAACAATCCCTTGGCTGAACAGGGGTGTTCTTGTGGTGCATCATTTGCAGTCCGATTAGATTAATAGATGTTTTTTGTTTAGAAAATTTATTGTATATAATGTAAATATATATTTATTTAGACATACCATTTGATTTATTATATAACTAACATTACATTTAATACTAGTCAACTGTCATTTTAGAAGGGCCTATTAATTCCTCCTCTTTCTTTATTTTCAATTCCTTTTGTTGTTTAAAATATTCCTCTTTTTCTTTTAATTGTTGCAGCTTTAAAGCACGTTTCTGAAAGGACTATTTTTATAAATTAAATATCAAAATTATATTTTAGTTACCTTCAATTTTGTACTCCTATCATGTAAAACTTTAATGTCTTTTTTTATATTCAATAATTTAGTTTGGTATACTTTCATTTTATTAAATATTTCTTCAAGGTCTGCACTGTACTGGTTTTTAGATAAAGATAAATTTTCTTCATGTAATTGATCTAGAATCGCTTTTTGTTTGTCTCTAAAATTGGGTACAATATTATCCACGAATTTAAATCAAACATTGGACTTACGTCAACTCCTTTAATTGCTTTTTTACATTTGTTAGACTGGGCTGATATATGTGCAACAATCCTTCAGACAAGAAGTCAACTGAATTTACATAGGGATTTATATTTGTTTGATTTACTCCCATACAACTATAAAAGTTTTAATTGAAAATTAACATATATCAAATACTTTATTAATATATACAGATTTATTATTTATCAAATACTTATTACTAACATATTTTCTGTAGAAATTGTATCCATAGTTCAAGAATGTAGAACAAAAACAACAATAAATAAAAATAGGTTATAACAAAGTGGTGACTTTTGAACTACTCTGAAATGAAGGCGCGAAATATAAAATTTATTCAAATTTCAAAATATATTTATTAATTAAAAGTGGTGGCTATTTCGCCAACTCGTTTATCGTTGAAAATCTCGATCCAATATCCATCAGGATCAGTGATAAAAGCAATGCCTTTCATTTTTCCATCATTCGGCTTCTTTACAAAATTGACTCCAAGCTGTTCAAATCGTTCACAGGCCTTTTCAACATCTGGGACCATTATTCCAATATGACCAAATCCTTTCGGCTCCTGATTTCCAGTGTGATATTTGCTGTCATCACTTTCTGTGCCCCAGTTACTAAATGAAATAAAAATTAAAAATAATATATTTTAAAGTAATTTGTTAACACATACTGAGTTAATTCAACTGTGGCCTTTCTTCCCATTGTCCACTGAACTCTTTCCTGTGAAGTGACCTCGCCCTTCAAATCTTGATCGTCCTCATAGCCCATGAAATATAATGAAAATTTCATTGATGGAAAGTCCAATTTGCATAGCAATTTCATTCCTAACACGTTGGAATAAAACGGCAATGTCTTCCTTGGGTCCTTTATGCGGTACATGGTTTGTTGGAATATGTACTCCTGCAAATAATTTATTTTAATTACCGGTTGTTTTATTCAATTTTACACTTCTTACCTTAGTTTCTTCGGGTCTTTGGTTGCACAATTTAAGAGCTTCTTCGTTAGAAATTGGCGGTACATCACCCATTTTGTTAATAATAAATTGATTATAACTATAAAAGACAACTTCTTAAATCACCGAATCCTAACCTGCAATGTCCGGTGCAAATGTAACACTTGTTGCCGATATTATTAGAACAGAATTGGCTTTTTTTAGACTTGGAATATGTAAAGTTTTTAGATTTCAAAACACAAAAAACGTTTTTATTATATGAAGTTCAGATAATATTATTACGCTGTATAGTATACGTGTACTGCAGTTTAACTTTTAATCTAATATAATAGATAATATTTTAGATATTATTTATATTTTTAGATATTATTATGTTTGTAAGTCTGTAATAATATGTATGTGTATCACATAGAACCGTATGTCTCTGTATTATATAACAATGCTAATTTTTATAAACTGCATCATTTACACCAGTTATTTAACTAAGGTCAATGTTTTATCGAATCGGAATATTTAAATATTAATTTGAAGAGTGTGGAATTTTTTAAAATATATACTTATTTATATGTATATATAAATAAATCTATAGTTAATATCTAAATATAATATGGATACAAATCAAATCCTCAATTTTATAATCCAGTTGGATAGAAATATTTCGTTTATTAATAATAAATAAACATTCAAAGATTATTTAATCTTTTACAGGAAATTTACATTCTCAGAGAATCATTAAGCTAGCTAGCTCTCTAGGGCATATTAAAGAAAATATGCCTAATTGGTGTGTACTTAATTGGTGTATGCATAAGTGGTGTATGTTCCACATTTGGATGTTACTTACATCAATTTATTGACATTAAAATATTTTTACTAGAATATACTATATGTATACTTTTTTAATTTTTATATATAAAAATAAACAGGTGTAACTTGGGAATATTAAAATTACTTTTTTAATTGTTTAAGAGGAGCTTGATGTAATTAATTGTTTAGTAAAAACATTAGTTTTACTAAACTACTACTAACTATTCTTAGTGTGCTCACAGGAAATCCTAGCATTCTGACAACCAGCAAATTTTAAATGTACATATGTGCTGTGTAAATATTGCACTGTTTATTGTGATTCTATATTTATCATTTCTGTAATCTGCAGTCGTTAACTGTCCTATCTGATTTACCCAGAGGGAGGTAATAAAATTTTGAAAGGATTTGTTAATAAAAATATTTCAGTTTTTTAACACCATTTTAATTTTATTTATATAAAAAGAAATCCCCTCCATTTATTGATTAATACACCTGGGCATATGAAAGATTTATTTTAATATCCGATCGTATTAATTGATATATTTCAATATTGATCCCGAATTTAATCGACACCAGAGGAAGCCACCCGCTAAGCCTTTTATTGATCTCTTCTATTTTCGTCACCAAATATTTTCTTACAGTATACCTTCACATGCGTTTTGTCACGTAGCGAATTTTGTGCTTTGGTGAATATTCGCAGCGCGTCCCAACCCGCGAATATTTGCGCACCAACACCGGCTCCTGATCGATCGCAGCACTTTTTTTTCAGTTAGCGCTCGATTCGTATGTGGTACTGTTCTCACGTGCATCTTTCGATCTCGATATTGTATTATTGTATCTCACCTATTAACTGCAAATATCAACAAAGATAAGGCACAGACGCACCTTATCAATAGGGGAAATTATTTGAGATATCAGTCGAAAGTACGTTTTATTTAAGGTGTACATTAATTTCTAAGGTAAGTAATATTTTCATTTAAAACATTTCATTTCTTTTATTATTTTTGGTATTCTGTGAGTGATTTAATACATCAGTTATTTGTATTTACATATGTATATTGAAAAGCTACTTACTATAGGCCGAGTAATTATTTATTGGAAATATATCTATTGATTTCAATCACATATATTACATAACATTTTTTGTTAATATTATTCATACATGTTTACCTAATATTGTAATAACTAAAGTTAAAGTTATTAGATGTATTGATATGTTATTTACCACTATTTAATATATTTACTTTAGCCACTATTTTACTGCGTTATATTAAGTATTTCGTTTATAAGGGTTTCAACCCCATTTCTACTTCAATATTAGAATAATCAATAAATATTTTGACTAAATGTAAATATATGTTTTACAAGTCATAATTTAAAATTAACACTAAACTTTTCAGATACACGTTATTTTTATATATTTAATTAGATTATATAGTTATTTCTGTTGATTAAAAGTGAAGTTGTGGTAATACTTGTAAAACTGCGGTAGATTATGTCATTATTCAGCACGAAAATAGACTTTATGTTTTTCCCGATACATGACATGAAGTGTTCACTGGGCATTTTATTGCTTTGAGTAGTTAATTAAATTTTATTTTCACTTGTTACTACCTCAGATATCAGACGGCCATTAGTCACTATTACGTAATTGTACAACATTTGTCCTGTTATGTTTTTTTTTCTAAAAATGTTTTTAGTAATTATGAAGTTGTGTAAATGTATGTGTAAATTATATAACGCAAATTTTTTAGGACAATGTCTGAAGTCGGAAAATTGAAGAAGCCCCAAATGAGGGGACTGTTGCATGCGCAAATCAAGAAAAACTTGACATTGGCGTTCATCTCGGTTGTTGCTGCCGGTTGTTACATGAGATTTGTCTACGGGGACGGCCAAAAGAAAGCTTACGCCGACTTTTATAGGTAAGTAAAATTATTGTTTACTTTAATTCACGTATAAATAATACTTTGATTTTCTTGCAGAACGTATGATATAGAAAAGGAATTTGAGCGTCAAAGGAAACGTGGTGTTTTTGACTCATGTGATTCAAATTAACATCTATAACATGCACTTCTATGTGATTAAATGTGCGCATATAGTAAATGGACTACTAGTTAGTAAATAAATACGTTGTGTACACTTTACTTTTCTTACGCCTTAGTTCTGTAATTTCAGGATCAACTCTTGATGTAAATAGAGAATAAAAATATAAAACGAGCTTGTATATGAACATAATTATATACCTTAAACCCTCCCAAATGAAAATCCTGTTATTCCAAGAGGGTTGACGAAAGTGGTATTATATTCTGCCAGTTTTCAAGTAGATTTGTTTTCTTGACTTCTCAGAATTGCTCTTGTGTATAATCTAAAAATAAACCTATAAATAACTTAGGCATTACTATTACACATTTATTAAAAATATAGCAAGAGGAATTTGTACTTTTAACAACTTTCAGTTACCATATTCCGAATTTTTTTTAATGTTAATATTTTAGCTCATAATTTTATATTATATATATATATATATATATATATATATATATATATATATATATATATATATATATATTAAATGATAATTATGATTTTCAAAATTACTAAACGCCTTTATGAACGTATAATTTTTATCATTTGATCGCAAACACCATAAAACTTTAGAATGGATACAAAAGATTAAAAAAATTAGACAAATTCAATTATTTTTTTTAATCGAAAACATGACATATTTTATTTATCAATTTAATTTTTTTTAAAACAACTTCTTAATTTTGATCAACAAACTTCGAGGAAGGTGGTAAAGTTTTAATATCCAAAATTTCGAGTCTCGAACATAATTCCTGATTGTTAACGAAGTTCTTGAAGACTATTAACAATGTCTCTTGAGTATATTTGACCAGTCATCATGTATTGACATATGTACCATTTTGTACAGACATTTAACAAATTCCTCCACCTACCAAATGGATAAAATTCTTGAACGCTTCAAGTATATTGTCAGGACCAGATGCTACCTCGAGCATCATCATTGAATAGCCAAATTCTGCTGCTCTGTGTAGATTTCCATTCTCACGACTTGTGAAGTTAGGACCTTTCCCAGTCTAATCTTTGTTGCTTATGGACGTGAGTCAAATGAATGCGCCGCTATGGCCTTCATAAATGAAAATCTGAGTAAATTTACGTTTAGTCATAGTTATACGAACAAATTTTGACAAATACTCATGGAAACACTATTGTAATCAATTATAAACTAAATGTACATTATACTGACTTGAATTGTATGAATCATTTTTCTTCTCTTTTCGTATTAAATTTAATAAAAATTGAAAAAATATATACAAATCAAATACAATTAAAGTGGAGCCATTTTTATTCTAAAAAATATCACATGCCTAACTTTTGAACACGAGTTTTTTTATATTAATAACAATTAATAATCCAACAAGATCTAAAAATACTAAAATTTAACAATTGTTCTTTTTGCACTTTTTTGGTTTATCATTATGTTGGTTAGTTCAGACAATAATCCCATATTTATTAAACCATTTAACTGGATTGATAAATTAATACAAACAACATAAACAATAACACCATGTATTTGAATAAAAAAGATCTATAAAAATATATCAGTGTATAATAAAAATATCACTTTACGCGAACATTTACTCGTATTCCTTTACAATTAGATCTCCAATCACCAGTCTTTGAATGTCGTTTACTCCAGCATAAATTTCTGTAATTCTGGAATCTCTGTAATGGCGTTCTGCGGGCATGTCAGTGACATAACCCATTCCGCCCAATATCTGAATTGCACTATGGGATACGAATGTTGCAGCTTCGCTAGCAGCCAATTTGGCCATAGATGATTCCTTGGTCGATCTACCAGGTTCATCGCAAAGCACTGCGGCCCGCCACACCAACAAACGTGCAGCTTCCAGTTTTAAAGCCATGTCGGCGAGACGAAGTTTGACGGCTTGAAACTTATTAATAGGTTTGTCAAATGCTTTACGCTGAGCTGCATAATCAACCGCCACTTCCAAAGCAGCTTGGGCAATGCCCAGAGCCTGAGACGCGATGCCCACGCGGGCTTTGTCCAATTGCTCCATAGCCATTTTAAAACCGCCACCGACTGTACCTAATACATTTTCCTTGGGAACTCGGACGTCTTCTAGGATCAGGTTGCAGGTGGAAGAAGCCCTGATGCCAAGTTTGTCTTCCTTCTTGCCTAGAGAAAGGCCTGGCGTTGGCAGTGGAATGAGGAATGCAGTAATACCTAAGTAAATTAATTGAGTTTAATGTACTAGTTTTATTATTCAGTAACGTATACCTTTGTGTTTCAAATTTTTATCGATAGTGGCGAAAACAACGGCAGCTTTTCCTTCTGTGCCGCTTGTCACCCAAGATTTTGTACCATTTAAAATGTAACTATTTCCATCTAAGACGGCAGTTGTAGACATACCACCCACGTCACTTCCAGCATCTGTAATCAATGGTTAATATCTTGTTTTCCATATAGTAACAAAGTTTTAGTCACACCTGGTTCACTTAAGGCAAAGCAACCCAATGTACCACAAGTGAATGGCTTCAGGAACTTCTCTTTTTGCTCTTCGGTGCCGCAACGGTCAATAAGATTTACGTAGAGACAGTTGTGCACGGAAACAATTGTGCCGGTACCACCACAGCCTTTGGCGATTTCCTCAACAGCAACAGATAGAGCCAAAGTGTCCTGGCCAGATCCGCCATATTTTTCGTTCACGTTGATGGATAACAATCCCAATTCTCCCAACTTTTTAATCTGTAAAATATAAGTTTGGCAAAAATTTAGTTTTGCATTTTCTAAAGAAACCAATATTTATTATTAATTTTAAAATAATTTCATAAAGTCCGTAAATTAAAAATACCGTTTAAGGTACATAGACCTTAGAACCTAACGGACCACAAAAATAATTGGTCATTATTTTTTCTAAAAATGAGAAATAGACTAGACACATAAAAATTAAGAATAGATAAAAGCTTTACTTTCTCTGTTCATTACTCAAAATCAGGGTTTCAATATCGTTTTGTACAGGTTATCTTAAATTTAAAAAAGAAGGGGATACTTCCTTCAAGCTCTTGGAACGGTTTGTATGGTCATTAATTTTCTTCCAAGCATATGCCCGATATGTATGATGAGGTTTGGATTGCAGGCTGGGCACACCACGGAACAATTTCAAAGGGAGCAAGATAACCGACTATCCATAGTTAATGTCGGGCCTTAAGAAGAAACATTGGGTTGTAAATTATCTTCCCTAAGATGTTGCATACTTGCGGTTACAAACTGTTGATTTAAAGTTCAAATACTCAAAAAACAATCTTGAGCAAGTGTACTGTACTTCTGGTGTGATCACCCAGTAAAAATAATAGGTGGTGCAGTAATTTCTCGGATTAGTGTATTATATGAATTAAATTTTTAATCATTTTTTGACATGATGAATAAGTTGGCCCATGACTGACCTGAATTATTCATTTTCTAGTTTTTTAACAATCTGCCATACTTCCATTAAAAGTGGTTAATGGACATCTAGTAACTGTGCTGGTGCATAAAAAGAGAAATAAACCATTAAAAGAAAATTAGTTATCGAACGGGATGTTTGGTCCAATTACTTAAGTTATAGTGATCTTTATTTAAAAGCATCGCCTGCCTCATTGAAAAATTAGAAGGAACCTGATGCCGACCATAAAGGATACAAAATAACTGAGAAATTCCACTACAAGTCGATTATAGTGAAGTGTTTACAATATTTTTAATAAAAAATATGTGGGAGAGATAATTCTATCAGACAGATGCCACGTTATATTATAATTAAATTTATCACTTAGGAGTGACTAAACCCGTACTATTCTCAAGTTTTATTTTAATTAGATAAAAATTAATTAAACAATCTATAAAAAGATTCAATATTTATTTAATATTACTAAGATGATATTTATTTTGAAATCCTTAATCGCAGCTTTTTATCAAAGTAAGACGTATCAGAATGATTTGAAGTTTTCGTTGAATTATAGAAATATTAATGACACGAGCATAAATCACAGTTATTTGCGTAAACGATAACAGATTACACAATTTAAATCACGTGTATTCTATGTACACATATTATGAGTTTGTTTTTTAATTTTACCGCTGGCAAGTGTAGATATCTGTAACTTTCGATTTCAACGCATTAATAAAAGACAACGAGTAAACAAAAGGGTTAGAAGAAGAAGACTAATTTTAAGATAAGTATAAATTATCCAAAAATAATTTACAGACAATTTTAGTAAAGAAAAAGTAAAAAATTAATTTATTTGTATATTATATTATTAATTTTATTTCAACTATTTCAGATTGTGCGACAGTTTAAGTTTAATTTTTAAAATATTCATTGTTTTATTTTAATTATAATATCAGTCATGAATAATAATAATATTGAAACAAAATTGTTTAGTTTTTTTAAGGATTTGAATGATTGTTAACCAAGTCCCCACAATTGAGAAAATTGGGTTCGGTGAAAATTCCGAAACTACCCAAAATTCAATAAGGTGAAACTGGATTAATTCACTGAATCTTGCAGTGATTATTAATATTTTAGGTAGTTGTTTAAATCGGGGCTCCATCTATTTTTGGCAATAAAAAATCGAAAAAACAATATTTTTTCATACTTTTTTTCTGAATATTAGTATCCTTTGGTACATTAAAGAATATGTTACGATCAAGTAAAAGATTCCTTAGAGAAAAATTAACATTAAATTTGAAAAATGCTGATTATATATTTTTATCATAGTAATAAATATAATATTCTCAAAAAAAACTGAAATAGAAACCTAATCCAACCTATTTTTTTTTTCGGAAAGATCATCTAAAATAGAATATTTTAAAAAAAGTCACCGTTTTTATTTTTTTATGAAATGAAATCTCAGAGAAATTTGAAAAATACTGATATTTGAGGTTATTTTCAAATTAACATATTCATTAATTCAAATTTTTTGATTTTGTTCCAAATTTGTAAATATTTTAACAATAATAAAATTTTGAAATATTTGTATAATAACAAAAACTTTTGATGAACTTCCTGAAAAAAAATTGGTTAAGTTAGGTTAGGTTTGGTTTTATTTCTTTTTTTTTTAATTATTCTACTTTTGATGAGCTTTATGAAAAAAAAAAAAAAAAAAAAAAAATATATATAAAATTGTATAAAACTTTAATTTTAAATTTGAAATTTTTATCAATTTTTTTATAAGAATTTTTTTTTAATTGACCATGACAAGTTCTTCATCACATCTAAAATATTTAAAAAAATATATGAAATGAATATTTAATTTTTTATTATATAGAACGTGAAACATCAATTTAATAAAAATTGTTAAATTTTCAAAAATTCATGATGAATTTTTGAAAAAAATAGACATATAGCATAATAAAGTTTCATAACAATTTTAAAACCGCAAAAATTGACATTTTTTCAAATTTAAAATTAATTCTATTTATAATTAATCTATTAAATATTATTTTTTTTACTCGGTCAAAACATACTCCTTATTTAATAATAATTTAAAAAAAAAAAAATTGATAGCTCAATTTTTTATGGCTGAAAATAGGTGGAGCCATGATTCTAAACAATTACCTATCTCAAATGGGTGAAGGACATATAATTGAAAAGATGAGATTAGGGATGGAATCTACACTCAAGAGGAATTTTGCGAATCCCGATGATGTCACCATCCACACACAAAATATAAAAAACATATGGATGAGAGCAAAAAGCGCCAATTTGAGACATCAAAAGCTCTATTTATCTCGCATCTACACGAATTTGTTTGGCGAAATAAGGATAAAAGCAGCCGAAATTTCTTTAATTCATTTTTAGTTTGTCTAAGGAAACAATATATTTTTAATTAATTAGAGTGTTTTATTTATTTCTAATGTACATTTTCCGCTAATAATGGAATATAAAAAACAGACAAAAAATATCTCAGAAAGGAATAAAACATCAAATGCGGCAACGTTGTGAGAGTTTTTGAATCTAATGCGCCTGCGGAAACTACCAACATAATTTCAAGCCGTAGTAATTTACCGGTTTCTGGCTAACGCTTCTGATGACGCCAAGTGCGACATCAGAGAAAATTACTTCTGAGACTAAATTTATCATTCCAGACTCCCATCGAAGACTTTTAGTTGCCTGCAATGAACTCATCACCATTTTGAGCAATTTCACTGAATTTTAAAAGATTCCTGAATATCTAGAGGCCCAAAAAGCTTTGGCTGATGCGAGAAGACATTTGCCAAAGCAAGAAAAATTACGCCACATGTGCTAACTAATTTTATATGATTATCTTTTATTTTTTGTCCTGTTAGATACAATGAATATTCCATTATACAATGTTTATGGTCAATCAATGGCCTCAACAGGTTCAGAAGTTTGTGCCCCTTACAACAATGTTAGTGTCACTCCAAGAACAACAGTGGATTACTTTTCTTACAACTCTATTAATGCCCCACCAGGACCCACTTATGAAAATATCAATGCAGTCCAGGCACAAAAAAATTACTTCCCTTACAATAATGTTACTGTTACCACCATGACAAGAGATTATCTTCAGTATACTAATATCAGTGCCCCTCCAGAAATGCAACAAGATATGCCAGTTTACAACAATATTTCAACAGGAGCTGAAAACATTGCATATTACAGTGACTACAATTCTGATACTCCTTATAATTATGATGTGTTGGAAACTAGAAATGATTCCCCTTTTAGTAACTCAAGTGAAACAGATTATACACCTTATGATAATTTTGATTCCAAATGTGTATTATATAATGAAAAAGAAGATTATGTGTATACTTATGATAAATTGATAATTAACTCGTGGTCAGCAAGTACTTTAATTTCCCCTAAAAAAAGTCTAACGCTGCATCATGTAAAGGCGATACTACAGCAATGTATAATCATATCAGATATTCTGAAGATAGAATCAAAGCTTACTGAACAATCAGCAAGTATGGATGAGAATATGTGGAGAATGAAAATTAATAAAATGAAACTGTTAACAAAACAGTATAACTCTCTGATAAGTGAGCTTAGAGACCCAAATATAATGAGTTACGTTAAAAGGCTAGTTGATAAAACACGGAAAAAGAGAATAAACAGAAAAAATAGAAAAATAAGGATAGTTGCAGAGAAACAAGAGGAGCTGTTACAAAGTAAAATTCGGGAGAAAGAAATTGACCATTGGTTAGCAGGCATGAAGGAAAAGGCTAATAAGATCAAGGAGGTATCATTCTATACTATTGTGGACTAATTACTCAATATTTTATTTCAGAAAGAAAAAAAGAAGAGGGATGCAGATTGTATACTAAAGGAAGTTATTAAAAAAAAGTTAGAAGCCAGAAAGCAATTGTGTCTGATTACAGCTTTAATTAAACTTAGGAATGTCAGGACTAATAAGGCACAGCAGGAAGGTACGAAGTTGACATTGGAGGACAAGCAAGGTTTTAACATTACCACAGGTACTAAATCAAGTTTAGTAAAATTCGCAACAATTACAATACATATACATTTCAGAGAAACTGATAAAAATTTGGGGAAATTTGTTAAAAAGGTACAGCACCGAAGAACAAAATTTGCGTACAATGTTGGAAAAGACTGCTTTAGAAGATTCAAAAAGGGCACTTATGAAAAAGCATAAACAACATTATGAAGAATGGAAAATAGCATTATTTGGGAATACAAAAGTAGAACAAGAAGATCAGTTTCTGTATTGGTCTTTAATGGCTGCAGAATGTAACATGCAAACGTTTATAGCCATTCGTAGGAGTTGGGACACATTTTTAGTTGATGAAAACAGTAATGATGGTTCTAAAATACCAATAGGTTGGGTAGTCCCTGACGAGGAACCAAATGTTCTGTGGGCTAAATTTCTAAATAAGTAATCCTTTGTTGTATATATATATATATATATATATATATATACATATATTAGATATATTAATTATACTGTTTTCTTTTGTTATGTCATTTAATTCAATTACTTAAGAATTACCTGATCAGCTGGAAATTTGTGCTCTTTATCCAATTGAGCTGCAACAGGCTTTAATTCTGCTTCAACAAAGTCACGGCATGTCTTCTGCAACATTAAGTGTTCCTCAGACAATTTGTGTAGACTGAAACATCTCACCAGGCTGTTGTGTGGACTGTTTACTAAAACGTATCAGCAAAATTAAAACAAAATTAAATTAACAACAATATAAAATTTACCTTTTAAAAAGCATGTGGTCAGTTTCCTAAGAGACATTTTTTATGTTCCCCTGCTAGTTCAATACTGATGGTATTTGCATAAAAGCACTTCTTATATGTTTCACAATTAAAGAACCTGATATTGACCTTTTCAGAATCGTTCTTATCTTATTTACAATGTTACAAATTATACTCTTATTCAATAACGTTATCTGATATATTATGTTTGTGAAGTTTAAGTAATTATGATTTAGTCGAATTATTCTGTCTTGCATATAAAAACATAATGAAACCGAAAAACATTCATATTTTAATGTGGCTAGTTTTAATCACAGAACAAAAATCAAGGTTAACTTTCTTTTAATAAAATAAACAATCTGACGTTGTGTCTAGGCAACCAGGATCACAGTGCAGTCTGATCAAGAACTGTGAAAATTATATTTTTAATTGAAATATGTTACCACAGTCAACTAGTGCACGCTGCTTTTCATTTTTTAAATTGATTTATTTTCTTTCGTATTAAAAATAGTTTTACACTTGGTGTTTCTTTTCACACTAAATACGTAAGGATGTTTTCATCAATTTTCTGATAACTGGTACAATCAACTTATTAATAACCTTTTAAAAGATAATCAAGTAATTTCCTGCTTATTAGTAGTCTTTGAATATGAAAATCATTTTACTTTTACATGTTAGTTGCATATGAGCATAAATAATTAATAAAGGAACCAATAAATTTGGATGAGAGTATGTATTATTTGAAAGTAAAATGTAACAATGTACAGTATACAAAAATATAGTATGAAATCACGTAACAATTTCATTCAGTCCCAGATGTCTGCCATATAAACTCAAAAAAAAACACAATCTTTTCAATCGTCCGCTGGTTCTTCGTCTTTTTTGTCCAAATCAGTGGGATGAACGAATTTGTCATGAATCGTCCTCAGATGCCTCAGTAAATTGCTCTTCACATTGAATCCTTTAAAGCAATATTCACAAAGATATGGCTTTTCTCCGGTGTGAGTTCGTTTGTGAATCAGCATAGAAGCTTGAGACGGGAACACTCTGTAACAGTCGGTGCACACTTTCATGGATGAACTGGACGTTGATGGTTTAGATGAGACAACTTCTTTGATGGGTTTTTTGTTAGTCTTTTCATTATTGGAGAGACGCAGTTCGAATTCCGTGTGAGTGCCTTGGATGTGTTGCACCCATTCGGCAGGCGTTGGGAAGTATTTCTGGCACAGGTCGCAATGCAGTGGCGGGAATGTTCCACCGTCGTCCTAAAAACCATATATAATTTGGCAATCAGTTATCCACACGATATACTCACAGGTTCGCCGTCGGGTCTGTCTCTTCTTTGACGTTTCGCTGGCAGCATGTCTGTGTGTGTTTGCACGTGCCGTACCCATTCTGCGGGAATTGAGAACGTTTCGGTACAAAGTTCGCATGTTAACGGTGTGTAAAGTTGTTCTGTATGCACATTGTCCTCTGAGTCTTCACTGTAAAGTTCATGCTTCACGTTTATGTCCGTGAAAACTTCTTTGTCATCGATTAGTTCCATCTCTGCAGGCGACACTTCCGACCTGTTACACATATTATCTATACTATATCATTTTATACTATTAAATATGGTACCCAATTACCACTCAATTGGTTCATCCTTAATCACTACGAACTGCAGGGTTTCTTCTTTGGGTTCTTCGTCTGACTGGCGATCTTCTTCCTTCTCGCTAGAATTTGGCTTTGGTTGCGTTGCGGGTTTGGTCGTCTTCTCGCCATCCTTGTCCTGCGGCTTGTTCACGTTAAACGCGTAGTTCAGTACCTTAGGAAGGGGCTTATTTTTATTGAAGACCGAAGTTAATTTTCTTTCAAAAGTTAAAACCTTTTGGCTATTTGCTGAAGATGACGCCTTGCCTGATGTAGACGGCTTGGTCACGATATTATTGCTAATGTTGACTAATGGAGGGGGGCCTGGAGACGGTTGACTGGGCGAGTTCACTCCTGTAAGATTTAAATGTTCCTTTTATTAATCTAATATGTATTTTATTAAAAATGATCTTACCAGTGCTTGACAGACCAGGTGAGGAGCAAACGCTTTCGGACCTGGCTGTTGTTTTAACCGCCTTTAAGGGATCGTCTTCTTTGGGACGATATAAGCCTTTTATCTTCAGTAGATCACCTCCTCTTAGTACACTCTCCAGAATATCTTTTGAAACCGTGGCCTCGCCACTATACATGTACTTAATAAGGATTTTCAGTGTTCTATAGGTGATTTCTGGCGGAAGAATAATCATTATGGGTAGGGCTGTGGTAACCTTCGGCTGAAACTTCAATACGTCCTGTAAGTACTGACTGCTGTAAGCCAATACGAATCGATGAGCCATAATTTGATGACCATCGGTTGTTACTAGAGCCACATCGGTGTAGGACTCGCTCTGGAGGGAGGATGATACGCACGAATGGAGATACGAAGTAAAAGAGTGCCATTTTAGCTGGTATTTTTCTATATTCGGATCCATGTCTGAAAAACAAAATAGGAATTAGTTTACTAATATTATATATACAATGTGACCCATTTGAAAGCGGAATACCATAAATATTAATAATGTAAATAAATATTCTAATATTCTTCAAAAATTTTTGACAGTTTATTCTATATTATACTTAAAAAAAAAATTTAAATTGATAAACATATGATTTTTAATTTTTACACAGATTATGAATTGCATATTTCTTTATGAAATTTCGTATATACCCATTTCAGGGAGTGCTTAATCCAATGGTGTAGTCAGATTTTCCATATAAAATTTGCTTGTATGATTTCTTCAATTTTGATTGACTTTGGTTTTGGGTCAAAAAATATGAAATGCAAATTTTGTAGGGGTGTCCTGCCTTCAAATGTCGCACACTGTATATAAAATTGTTTTAAAATAAATGTTTTTGTTCATAAAAATATTTTTAGGCATTTACTAAAATAATTAATAGTTCGTTGCCACTAATAAAATATTAATCTTATGTCATCAATGACAGTTCTTTTGAACATTGGCTATAATATTTGTTTGATTCCTGACACAACATTTCTAATAATAAATCAATGGGATTCAAATAAGTTTCTATTTGTATTTAGTAGTTCTGTAGCTCAGGAAAATATTCTACATATTCCAAAGAAAGAATTCACTTCTTTATGATATCAACAAATAAAATTATTTACCCAAATTATATAAATATTGTGAAAGGTTGTGATAAATCAAAATATAAAACAATAGTAAACAAAAAGTGTTGTTTTCTATGTAAGTTATTGAAATAGACTATATTGTAAAATTTAATAAATAATGTTAGGTCGTATTAATTTGAAAACATACAAGAAAATGATGAACATCATTAATTTAACATAAACATAATATGCGTGTGAACCAATTAGATTACATACTCCAAAGAATTTTGTTAATTCAATAGAAAATAGCTTCAAAATGAATGTTATTGTTCGTCCTTATTTACAAAAACTTTACAACGTAGCTCTATTATAGAGGTTAAGAATGCGCATATATCTAAGAATTAGACATAACTTGGCGCCAAAGTGTTGTAAAGTAACCCTAAAATATTCTACTTACTTGCCATTGTTTATTATTATTGATCATAAACCCGAACAAATCTCGAATCACATCATCCTCAAAATAATTCAATAATCACAAATTGAAAGAAAATCAATCGCAATTAGACAACACAAATTATATATCCTGCACGACGTTGTGACGAACGTGAAACAGCGAGAACTGCATTCAAAAGCCGAGTGGTGTTTATGCGGCCCTTGGCTGCAGATGTGGTGCTAAAAATCGATAAAATCGGAGTCGGGCCATTGATTTTCCGCAGCCAATGATGTTGGAGCGTTTATTCTATCGAGCTGACATCGCTCGAACGGCGCATTCGTTCGTATTGATTTTTAACAGCTCAAAATTTTTGTTTGTTTGTGCGTTTTGCATAACGGTCGGTGCCGATGTGACCGGTAATTTATTGCGTCTTTATTAATGATTTTATTGGGAAGATTATTAACTCTAACGGTTTATCGGAATATTGAGCCGGGAATTAACGCGAAACTGTATAAATTATATCGGTACAAAAAGTATTTTGGAATTATTGAATTTAGAATTATATTTTACATAATATTACATAAATAATTATATTTATATATATATATATATATATATATATATATATATATTATTAAATATAATAAAATAATAATAATAATTTATTAATTATTTTATTGGGAAGATTATTAACTCTAAGGGTTTATCGGAATATTGAGCCGGGAATTAACGCGAATTATAATAATAGATTATAATATATATAATTATAATAAAATAATAATAAATAAATAAAAAATATATAAATAATACATAAAAAAATAAATAAAAATGTTGAGATATTCCCTAAAAGGATTTAATTCAAATTTTGTCCAGTCAATATATAAAATATATATTTATTTTATTTTTGCTTTTTTTACACATCTTATATACGCATTTATTAGTTTGATTTGGTTGGTCCAAAGAATTGTCACATTCAAATGTATTTTGAAATTATTCTTAGTAGGATTTATATTAAATTATTAAATAAATTCACTCAGTGAGAAACATTGCTCTCCAGAGAAGAGGAAAATAATAATTAATATGAAGCAACATGGTCTAAATATTACTAATATCGCTAAAAACTTAAAATGCTTTCAAAAATTGATTTACAGTGCTTTTTATTAAATGTAAAACACACTCAATTGAAAATACAATAAGAAAATGTCCTAACAAAAAACAATTTCAGACAAAAAAATCAGTAAACGACATCCTTTCTTGTCCTCTAGGTAAATAAATATCAGTGTCTAGTAAAACAATCAGACGTCGACTGAAAAGACAAAACTTGCAAGGATATATTTTTTCAGTAAAGGAATTATTGATATCAAAGATGAATATTCGAACAAGACTAAAGTTTTGCACAAAAATATTTTAATTACTTGCAGAATTTTGGCAAAGGGATCTTAGATACACTACAAAATCTTTGAAACACGATGGAAGAAACGTTTTTATTTGAAGTTTGTTTCCTTGGCATGATATAGGACTATTACAAAATAATTTTAGTAAAATGTACCATTTTGTATATAGGGACATCATGGGAGATGAGATGTTTCCAACAATAATTTACATTTACAGTTACATGGATTTATATGATAATGATGCGAAGCATGCTTCCAAAGTTGTTGTGTTGGTTAAAAGATAATGATATTGGGATGATTGATAAAAAGCATCAAATTTAGATGAGAATTGTGGTTATTAAATGAAGAGTCGTGAAATTTAATTTCAATCGACCAGTGCCGATATTTCATTCAATTTTTGTATTACCATTTACATGTGGTTATAACGAACAAAGAGTATCCAACAGAATGTTAACAATTTTGTTTTGTAGAAACTATTTAACAACTATATATTTCTTAAAAGTGTACTATTTCTGTGACCAGCCACATTTGGCATTTATTTTGTTTAAGATTTAATTTAGGTAGAAATTATCTTGATTTTGCTACATAATGAATAATGGTAGAAAGAATGTAGTGTAATTATTTTAAATAAAACATAAAATACTTTGATTGCATTTAATTAGAAGTGTGCCTTTCCTCATTAACGGTAGAATAGTAATGTGTGCTTTTTTGTCCACCACAATTTATTCATATTTATTTATTTATATTTATTTATTTATATTTAAGTATATTTTTAAGTGTGAAAACAAAAAGTTTATATTATTATATAGAAAAGGAAGTAATTTTAGAAAATTGAGATTAATATTAAACAAAATTAAATTTTTGAGTGTTAAGTAGAATTGTCGTTTATTGGGGCACACATTAATTATCTACACAAAAATATAAAAATAATAGACTTAAATAAATTAAGATCTCAGAGATCTCGAGATTATTAATTTTTTTTAAAGAAATATTTGAAACTATATCTTTATTTTCATTACACTAACATTGAAACACATATTTTCCATTATTAATAATGACAAATTTAATTTTTTGGTAGTACTAACAAGTTTTACTCCTCAAAAATTATATACAGGCTGATCCATTCAAAACTTAGGTTTTACAGGTTGGCAAAAAACTTTTCGACAAAATTCAAAACACCATCACTTAGGGCTATGCTTTTTGCGGTAAAATTAGTCCTCCTGATAAACTTTCTGAAAATATTCGGTGTGTGAATATAGTTTAAGAGCTTTAAATTTAAAGGACATCTCATCAGACAAAACCTGAACCGTTCGAACGCATTGTAGGAATATGTTTGGAACTTGTCGAACAGTTTGCACTATCGCTTTATGGAGGGCGCCCTTGTTATGTTAGTTGCCGTATTAAAATATTGACTGGACACAATGTGCGTGATGTATTTACTTTTCAGCTTAAAAATATTCATATGAATATTTTATTATGCTGTTGTTTCCCTTTTGTAGTCGAAAAATCTATGTAAATTGTACCTGGGGAAAATGAAAAACAAAGATTAGTCAGTTGTGCTTAAAATACATCGAGGGATATTCAAACCGGACGCTAAGTTATAACAACCAGTTTTTAAAAATGTTAGCAGAATATTTCATGGCAATAAAATTATTATTTATTTATGTTTAATCGCATGCAATAATTTAGATTATTTTTAGTATTTTTTATTTCAAATATAAAATTATGTTCGTTTAAAAATCTAAAAAGTTTCAACGGGAAATTTAAAATTTAGTGGTTGATTGAATTATTTCTCTCCCTTTCCAATACAAAATAATTTTGCGAACGTAATGGAATAACCAAAACTTTCGGAAATTTACATAATAGACTAAATTTTAATGGAGGAGCAGTTCACATATCCACATCCAATTAGTTAACTCTTTCTCTAGCGTCAAATTCCAAGAAGCAATAACTACCTCATTACCTACTTATTGCCCTACGAATCGCATTGTTATCAAACTTCAGCCCAGTTTAATTGTTAACGCATTTTTGATAAACAACTAAACCGGATTTTATAAATCGAGAAGAACGCTCGTCAACAAATTACTGTTAAACGGTTTCCCATCAGTGCAAGACATTAACTGCAGTGTGTGTGTGCGTCTGTAACTCAAAAAAAAAAAAAAAATAATGAAGTGCATTTTACTATTTTTTTGCATTCTTGGTCTTAGTGTTAGTAGGGAAATTTGTGAGTATCTTAAACAGACCAAACTGACTGTTGTGTTGGGCGATGACTCCAAATTGCAGCTGACAACAAATGGGTGTATAACGGCTTCCACTTTCCAATGGAGGAATGTCACGGCTGTTTACATCGAGGAGAATTTGCAACGGCTGGGAAAAAGTTCGGTTACAGAAATGCCGGACTTGATAACACTATCGACAGTGGCTGGCGATTTGGAAGAGTTGCAACCTGGAGCCTTCACAAATGTTCCAAAATTAACTACGTTGTCAATTCGTTTAAGTAAACTGAAGGAAATATCTAGGAACACTTTTGATGTGATTCCTCTATTGGAATACATTAACTTTTCTAATAACATGATTGACTACATTGCTGACCAAGTTTTTGCCAACTTGTCAAAGTTGAAGACTGTAGTCTTTTCATACAACAAATTAGAATTCTGGAACAGGGAATGGTTTACCAACAGCACTTCCTTGGAGAGATTAACCTTCAATAGCAATAAGATTCGCAGTTTGCCAAGGAGGGCTTTTGATGGGTTACCTAAATTAACAGAAATTAGTTTCAACAACAATGAAATAACAGAAATTCATCCAGGCGCTTTTAAAGGTTTGGGTTTAAATATATTCTTACACAAAATATATAAAAATTGATTTTAGGGTGCCAACGTTTAAAACTGTTAAGACTGGGTGGCAATAGATTGAAGACGATCAATGAGGACATTTTTCCAAGAGGTCTCAAACTAGATACGTTGTTTATTGGTGGGAACTATCTAAACTTCCTTTCTAATGAGGTATTGAAAAAGATTTCCGTTAAAACTTTGGAGCTGTACGGAAACCCTTGGAAGTGTCCGTGCTTAGACAGGATTAATTACTGGTTGTTTGAAACCAATGGCACTACTTACAGTCCGGAAATTTGCACAACGAGTAAAATACCCATTTGCGTTTATCCGAAAAGTTATTCTAAAACTTGTATCGAAGTGGCGGACGACGAGGTGAACGAGATGTTTTTGGAGACTCTAAATACATTGACGGATGCTGTGGACGCACTGAAATACTGCGTGAATACTGAAAAATTGACTTTATTGTAATAAAAATTATGAACATTTTACTTACCTTCTTCTATAATTCCCCCTAATACAAATATCTTATTGAAAGAGTTTTTAGACTCATGAATAATCAGTGCAAATTATAATACATTGCTGCTTGTTACAAAGTTTTATTTAGAGCGAAATGAAATGAAGTTAAAAGACAACAATAAAAACAATCAAAAAAATAATTTATTAAATAAATATATACAAACAGACACAAATCTAGTCTAATCTAGCACAGTACGGGTTGAGGTCAGTTTTGAATTTAGTGGCGTTCCTTAATTTATGAATATATTCCGTAGTCAGATCTTCATCGATCGTATCCAAACATGTATTTGTAAAGTTCTTCGAATAAAGACACATTGGTGTGTATCCGGTACAGTTGTGTGTTCCTATGGTGGTGCCGTTTATTTCGTTTAACCAATAATTAATGCGATCGAGGCAAGGACATTTCCAAGGATTGTAGTCCAAGGAAATTTGTTTCACACTTACCTTCTTAAGTAGTGCATTTGACAGATAGTTTAGGTAATTTGCGTTAATGTATAAAGAAGCGATTTTTAATTTGTCTGGCACAATGTCGTCGTTTATTATTTTTAGCCTGTTGTAGTTTAAATATAACGTATCCAGATTGTCCAGTCCTTCAAAGGCGTTCGGTTCGATGTATGATATTTCGTTGTTGTTGAAGTTGACCTTCCTCAATTTTTTCAAATTATAAAACGCCTTCTCTGGTAACGAGTTAATTTTGTTGAATTGAAAGTCCAGTATCTCCAAATTGACACTGTTGGTGAACCAGTCCTTGTCGTAGTATTCCAATTTATTGATATCGCTGGAGAACTTCCTCAAGAGCGGCATGTTAGCAAAACTTTCCTTGTCTATTGTGTCCAAGTCGGTGTTATGTATCCTAATCTCCTGCAAATTCTCCAGGACATTAAACACGTCGATAGCCACATCTTTCAATTCGCTGAAACCCAACGTGATTTTGCTGAGTTTGGGCAAATTACTGAACGCCCCAGCCTCAATGCTCTGCAGCACGCAATTCTCTATTATAATTTCATTTATGTACGCCATATTCCTCACAGAATATTCTCCAAGGTGTGTGATATTTTGATTGGAAATGGTTATGGCCGTGACTACGTTCTTTTCGTCACTGAAAACGACGTCCTCAATGCATCCGTTGATGGTCTGATTGTAGGGGTCCCCATTTTCTTGGAAAACCGTAACTGTAATGTTTCTCAAATATTCGCACCTTTGTGCGGTGACGATTAAATCGAAGAGTGCACTGAACAATGATACTAACAACACGATGCGCTGTAACATGTTGCCGTCTTGAGATCAATTGTTGTACTGAATTGAAATCAACATGGTCTAGATACGGCGGAGCTGGTGTTTAATTTGACCGGATAAGTAAATCTTTTTCATTGAGCAATTTTTTTCTCCGTCACATTAAATCAGTTTATTTATCTGCTGTGCTCGGACACGACAATGGTCTGTTGACGGTGTAAGAGCGGTGTTGGTTTAAAGGGGTTTATTGAAAAATTTCCGTGCCATTAGTTTTGGGATCCAAAGTGATTAGACTTTGTCACATCAATTTATCTTATAATTAGTTTTTGAGCACAAAGTGTGTCAGTCACATGTATAAGGAGCCTAAAATAAATATTATCTGATTTAAGTTAATAGAGGACATATTTTAATTAAGAATGACAGTTTTACACACGGATAAACATATACAAATTTAAAACATGTATATTTTATTATGTTATATTCTGTATTTATTAAGGAATTCACATTTCAGGTGTAATAATAAATATTTTATTGTTACTTTTTCTGCAAATTTATTTTGGTGTTTCTGTGACGTGAGGTAACAGAATAAATTTCCTGAAACCATCTGGTACGCTGACCTACATCAAAATTAGATCATCAGAGGTAATCATTTTGTTTATTAGTGTTTATTAGTTAAGAAGTCACTCTAACCTTATTATACTTCAGTAAATTCATGAACAAATTTCTATTTATTATTCTATTTATTTTTTATAAGGATATTTTATCCTTTTTTAAATTATAAAACAAAAATATTTTCTTAACAGAAATTAACGCACCTATAATTTTATAAATAAATTTTTACATTTAAGTAAATAGTACATTGTTTGTATTATCTTTGAAACAACCCCGTATATGGCTTTTAAAAAGTGTGTAAACGTTTTTACAAGATGTTTAGTTCTTTTGTTATTTGAAATATAGCGATTTTGGTAAATTAGTACAATAGATTAAAAAGGTCGTGTCGTTAGAACTCATTTATCATCCCCATTTTCTTCTTAACTTTCGTTAATTGAATCAATGGGTTGTTTTAATATAACAAGATTGGAGTTACCACAGAATAGCCCATATATCCATTACTCGTAGGTTATACGACGACGATATATGGAGACTGGTGAACATACTAGACCATGTCAGGGTAGAAAGCGTGCTACAACTTCTGCTCAAGATCATTTTTTTGTGACTTTTAACTGTGAGACAACGGTTTGTGACTACAAGAAGTTTACAGTCTTAGTTAGAAAACGTAGAAAGGGTTCGAATAAGTATTGAAACTATTCGACAATGTCTTAAGGAAGATAACCTACCTTAACCATGGATTATCGTAGAGCCCAACTAAATTTTGCTAGAGGGCATTGGATAGAAGCGGATTCGCAATGAGTTCTGCTTACAAATGAATCTAAATTTTGCCTGAACACATTCCATAGACGTGTTTGTGTGTTTCGACGGCTAAATGAAATATATGCTCAATGTAACTTCGTAAATGCTACCTTATTTGGTGGGGGCTCAATTATGGAGTGAGGAGGCATTTTTTTAACAGCACATACCGACTTGGTGAGCGTTACCAAAATGTATTCTAGAAGAACATGTCGCGTCATATGCGCTTACACGTTCAATTTTTTACTAATACAGGATAATGCACGTCCACATACATACAGCCTATGTAGTCCGAAATTATCTTGCTGATGTTGTGATTAATGCTAGGACCTGGCCACCTCACAGTCAAGACCTTAACCTCACGGAACATATCTGGGACATTCTTGGGAGACGTTTAAGGGACCATCCTAACAGTCTGAATAACTTGTTGTGGAGCTTCTACTCTTTTATTCGAAATTTGGGCGAATTTGGACCAAAATGAAACTGGAATCTAGATTTTGAGTATGAACAGAAGATGTGAGGCTGTCATTCGTAGTAGAGGTCGAAATACCACATATTAAGATCAAATTTTTCTTTTTGATAAAGACCAAATTTTGTAAATTCTTATTTTTTTTATTATTTGTTAAGATTTTTTGTAACAATTATAAAACCTGCTTTTAAATAAATATACAAAGAGTTTATTTTTCCCGTTTTCAAAAAATAATAATATCAATTTTTATTGGTGTGGTGCGTTAATTTCTTTTCAGTGAGAGGTCTTGGTTTCCATTGAAAATAATTTTCTATTGATCACATGCATCTAGTTTAATCTTCTTTACGTTAGTCAAATCCGCAACCATTTAACAACACAATACGCCGCACTGAAGCGATATTCATCAGCTTGGCGTAAATAAGCATAGAGAATCTGGACTGATATATTTTACTGCTTTAATTCTTCCATTGGTCCGAAACTGCGCTCTCGATAACGTCATTGTCGACATGGCAGTTTCCAAAGCCGATGCAAAGGCTGTATTTCACTTCAGATCGAATAAGTTATTGCCGTTCTCCCGACATACGCTTATCAATGCTAATTCTCTTTGCAGCCGAGCTTTGCGCTTGATATGACATTATGAAATTATTGTTGGGTCGGGTTGGTTTCAATTCGTTCGCGTTACAATAATGGGATTTTCAACAATTTTACTGAATA
Organism: Aethina tumida; assembly: GCF_024364675.1. NCBI lineage: Eukaryota > Metazoa > Arthropoda > Insecta > Coleoptera > Nitidulidae > Aethina > Aethina tumida. The sequence continues at coordinate 56,964,416 of NC_065435.1, read as the reverse complement.
AAACCAATCCGTTTGATAACAATCAAATAACAATTTTCTTTTTACCGCACCGCACAAAGTAATGACCTGAGGGATGTAGATCATTACTATTGTATGGATGAAACTTTTTAAAACCCAAAGTACAATAAGCCGTGAAAAAATGCGGTAGTGCAAGGTTATTTACATATTTAATGATTAGTTTTAATTGCAGAGCTGATCAATTTAAATGTGCTAACTTGTTGAGGATGTTGAAAGTTTTCAACTTTGTAACAGTAGCAACTTAAAAGCACACGAATAGTGATCAAAAACTTCTTTATACTAAATTTCATAGCTTGTAGGGAATAATTTAGGGATGCGTGAAGTTCCATTATTATACAGCAGCCCCCATTATTATTTAAAATGTTAAATATTCATTTAAATTTGTAAAATTTTTGTGTCGAATTTGGTTATAAACGTGATCCTTTTTTTTTCCTGTTATGTTGATGTCTAGAGATTAGGACGGACAAAATAAAACATCGTCTCTAAAGCAACATTACAATTTTGATTGTGTTTGGGATCCTTTTCTTGTTGAATCACATTTATTAAGAGCATCATTTCAATATGTAGGAGCAACATGTTTAATGTACAGACTCGTCACTAAAAACCATTCGTCCACCCTGTTCTGTGGTCCACCGAATATGTAAGCAAGTCAAAATTGGGCACATTTTTAGTAGAAATCAGAGCTTTTCTTGTAGGTCTTGAGTCAAGCGAATCCCCATCCGCTAACCATCTCGTTAAGTTACTAGATTATGACTGCTACTGTATTCTGTGGATATTTCTCTATAATATCTTCTCCTGGCATTTCTCGGTTTACGACATTGCTTATTAGTACCAATATTAACCCTTTCAATACGACTTTTGGCCAGTGAAGATATAATTATAAATGTGCTGTAAATAAGTAAAGGAACATGTTTACATAATTTCAGATTTTTAGAAAAAAGTGCCTTATTATACATATGCCCCTACTGTAGTTTAATTATGGGATAAATATATGCCAGCAGTAAATAATCAGACCTCAAATTTAGGTACTGAATACCTAAAGAGTAGGGAATATTTACTTTTATTTTTATTGAAACTGTTACATTATGTATGGTATGGTGTAAGAAAATCAATACATAAAGTTACTTGACATTTGGCAAATGATTTTAGTCCTTTTTTCAATTTTCCTGGACTGGCATCTTATGCATCTGTTTCGGCCGCCTTTTTCAACTGGAAGATGTTCTCCAACAGTTGCGAAAACTCTGACATTCTTTGAAACCCTGCCCTGTCTTTTGGACCTTTTGTACAAAGATTCTGATCAACTCTTCAGCTACATCTACTACGAAATCGATAAATGGAATTTTTTTGTGAGTTCTTGATACAAAATATACGAATTATGAACACGGGTCATTAGCAAACTAAAAAAGACTTCCACCATTTCCCACTTCTTCTATCTTAATCGTATAAAGTAATCATTTGATCTACAAGATCTACGTCCTCCCATATATTTATTGTAGAAAATCACAGCTTCAGGGCATTCAATATTTTTAGTAGTACCATCTTTCATTTTTCGAACTGTAGTATCAATAGTGGCATTGTGACAGTTGCTCATAAATATCACACATCTTTTGTATCTTTTTACTTGATTGCTAATCATCACATCACTACTGTTTAGTCCCATCCCAGCGCTTTAAAAGTGGATACTTTTCGCACCAATAATTTTTGAACATTCTCTGGGACTTATATATCCTGCGGTATTGAAAGGTTTAAACTATTGTCACACTCGTGACTCGTGGGGTTGGAAAGTAGCACAGATAAACACCAGTATCGAATTGATATAATTTTATTCATATTTCACATAAGACACATTACAATTGCCATAAAATTAGTCTCTTACAAAGAGCTTTTCATAAGTTAAAATGTGACAAATTGGTCAGTTAATTTTAATATTTTTTCCTTAACAATGTTGTACAAGGTAAATTTCAAATTTGAAACTCTCGAGAAATTTCTATACATTTATGAAGTAAACGTTGAAGGAAGTTTTCCTGGCGAAATTTGGAGCAAGCAAGCCCCAAACTAGATCATAAGTTGATACAATATAATATTATGTAGGATTGTGGGAATGAAAGGAAACACAGAAATTACGGTCATGACTTATATTGAGAACTACCATGATTTCAAACACACTAATCTCCTCTATGAACTTTTTCTTCTTTGATATTTTCATCCTATGTTTGGTCCTTGCTGTTAAATCTGTCGCATGTGGTACCATTTCGACCAAAACTTCGTTGAATGGGGTAGCAGTGGCAGAGTCAGAGAAGGAGGAAAAGGTCAAGATTTTGGTCAAAATGGTGCCAGCCGCCACAAATCTAAAAGCAATGACGTAGCATGAGGTGAAAATGATGAAGGAGCAAGAAGCAGTAGAGAAGGTCATGACAACGGAGCCCGTGATGACAGCGGAGAAGGCGACGACTGGGTTGTAAGAGGCGACCATATCTGGGGTGAAGATGGTGGTGTGGGTGGGGATTATTTTTCCATTAATTTGTCAATAACGGGAAACAGAAGGGCTGCGGCTTTTCCTGACCTTGGTTGAGCACAGCCAATAAAAATCCGTGTTTCACTTATAATAATAGGTATTGTATATTTTTGAGTTGGTGTTGGTCTGGTATAACCAGACGTTTTCAAATAAAAGTTGTTCAAGATGGGAATTTTCGAATGGAATAATCGGACTGGGCACATTTTCTCTTGACACATTCACTGATGTGAATTTGTCAGGCGAAAATGTGGCCGGTCCTTTTAATTCATTCGAAACTTCTCAACTTAGGTAGCTTTTATTTGGAAGCGCAAAAACGTCAGGCTATACCAGACCAACACCAATACAGAAACATGCAATACCCATTATTGCAAGTAAAACAGGTGTTGACAAGCAGTGCCTAAACAGGGTCGGGAAAAGCCGAAGGGTTCCTGCTTCCCATTATTGACAAGTTAATGGAAGAACAATCCCCAGCCATCACCATCTCCACCCCAGCTATAATAGCCTCTTCCACTGCAGCTGTCGCTCTCTTCTCTGCCAACGCAGGATCCTTTGTCACGACATCCTCAACTGCTTCTCGCTTCTTCGTTGTTTTCACCGCATGCTTCGTTCTTGCTGTTAGATCTGTGGCGTCTGGCATCATTTTGACCAAAATCTTGACTTTTCGCGCCTGGTCTGTCTCTATCACTGCTACCACATTCAACGATTCCTCAGTTTATACTATTGTTGTTGTTGGAACAGCCCATCATCTCCATTCCATTTACCATAATAAGTATCGCATATTTGTTAATTGAGTTGGGTGTAATCAGAAGATTGCCCAGTATTTCCCATTGTGGAAATAATCTCTCCGACAACTGAATTTGTCATACAAATTTACGAAGAAGTTCGTATTGTGCTGTGGCGACACATCAGTTTTTTATCCAGACTCAAGTTGCCCTGATCGTCTAATGTTGTCTCTTGTAATATCGTGTCTTTCACTCCATGAAAATATTGTAATCAGACTTCTTTACGTTTTAAGTTAAAAGTTGTGACTTTTTAAATTAAGTAATCGGATGGGCCACATGGTCGCAGTGATATTAACGCAAATGACGCCGGTCCAGAAAAACCACCATCCAACATGAAACTGACTGACGTTGATGTGACTGTGTGCAGTCCGATTACTTTATTTGAAAACGTAAAGACTGTGGTTATGGTATAACCCAACCCCAATTTAAAAATATGCGAGATCTATTGTAAATGGAAGGAACTTGATGGGCTGTGCCCAAACTGGGTTTGGAAGAACAGCATATCCCAATGTGGTAATAATCTTTCCGACAAGAGAACAAGCCTGATGTCACATTTTGGTCCTGGGATTACTCATCGCCTAATCCATTTCGTTTTTCATAACATCGTGTCTTTTGCCTCATGTAAATATTTTATTCTAGATCAAGGTGATGGCATACTAGATGTGAGATTTATATTGGCGATTGAGCAAATGCTACACCACAAGACTATGTCTGCTACGTTTCCTTAAAAGATTTGGCCGGCAAATTCTTGTCTTGTATTTGTGGAAGTTGGAATCGTAGACAGTGCGTGCCTCAAATGATGTGGAGCAATATTTTCACTTGGTAATAAAGTTCGATAAGAGAAAAGTTAATTGAAATGCTTCAAAAATTTAAAGGTAAAGAAAAAACTCTTGTGTTTGTGGAAACGAAACACAACGCAGACTTCTTAGCCATCTTGTTAAGCGACAACACCTCTTACTCCGTTAGTGTATTTCTCTTCCGACACTTGAGTGCAATCGAAAACACTACAATTCACCAATTCTGATAAGGCAATGTCCTCAGCACCGTTGCCCATTTCAACGGCGATTTTTCAAGCAAGACCATGCGCCCGCTGGTTTTCTGAATATCGCTTCGATATTTTTTACCTTCCCCACTCGTGTCCTCTCCTTTCATCTTTACTCCACCGTGTTTCCGTCACCTGATATTTCGTTGAATGGAGTGGCAGTGATAGAGACCAAGGTATAAGAGGCACGAGCGGAAGTCGTTATAGAGGAGGTCGTTGTAAAGGAGCCCCCGGTGGCACCGGGGTGAAGATGGTGGTGGATGAGGATGGTTCTTCCATTAATTTGTCAATAATGAAAAGCAGAAAAGTATGCGGTTTTTCTCGATCCTGTTTCGGCCCAGCCCTTCAACTCGCTTCCATTTACAATAATAGGTATCGTTTATTTTTGAATTGTAGGTGGTCTGGTGTAACCAGTCTTCAGCGTTAGTTGCGACATGGGCTACTCCAGTGGAAAAAGTCGCACTGATATTCACGCAAATGATGCCGGTATATAACGTTAAGGATCCGTTTTCATAACTCTCATAACTTCGGGTGTGTCTGGTTAAACCAGACCAACTCCAATTCATAAATATGCTGTACCTATTATTGCAAATGGAAGAGACTTGATCGGCTGTGCCCAAACTGGATTGGGAAAAACTACAGTCTTTCTGCTTCCCATTATTGACAAATTAATGGAAGAACAACCTCCATCCACCACTGAAGATTGCCCAGTATTTCCCATTGTGGAAATAATCTCTCCGACAACTGAATTTGTCATACAAATTTACGAAGATGTTCGTATTGTGCTGTGGCGACACATCAGTTTTTTATCCAGACTAAGTTACCCTGATCGTCTAATGTTGTCTCTCGTAATATCGTGTCTTTCACTTCATGCAAATATTTTGTTCTGGATGAGGCTGATCGTATATCGGTTATTGGCCACGAGATTATGCCTACTACGGGTTGAAAACAAACACTGATGTGTTCTGCTACTCTCTTTTGACAGCAACCGGTAACACTTAATTCGAACATCCTGTTTAGGCCCCGCCCTCTGCGCCGTTGCCATTTTTCAGCGGACGATTCTTTAAGCCATGTTTCGAAGTCCATGCCCTCGTCCTGATGTTCTCAATATCGTTTTGATTTTGATCACCTTCACTCGTGTCCTCTCCTTTCCTTTTTATTCCATCACGTTTCCGTCCTCTGGCAAGGTCTAACCTTGAACTTCTTCTTGAAATGTTCGTCAACCTAGCCTCTTGCAGCTTTCCTTAATCCGTCTTCGTCGTGGCCTCCGACGTATCGGTAGTCGTGTTCATCGTAAGGTGGGTGCCTAGGTCGTCTTCGTCGGCACCGCAAAAGTTTGCGTCGTAATTCCACCTCTTCAATTTTTGTGACGTTTTCTTACGTCAATCTTCACGTCAAAAAAACTTTCTGGGTAAATCTTTTTTTATTTTAACAATCCCGGCTGAGCCCTCAATTTATGGTATTGCCGGAGTTAAAGAAAGCACGAAGGAAGTGGTTATAGCTTATATGGAGAACTCACGTGAGTGTTTTGAGATCATAGAACAACACGTGTTACTCCGTTACTGTTAAAGATTACTCTCTCTAACTTCTGATCAGTGTTACCACATGCTTAAATTTATTTTCTCCAGGATTCCACCAAGAAATGTTTTTTGAAGGTTTCCTCCCTTTATCATAAATAAAAAAAAATTTTACTCTTATCATCAAAGACATTTGCAACAGGAAATACTTACAGTTCGGCCATCTTGTCTAGGTCTCGCCCGCGGCTCCGTTCTTCTCTTCAGCGGATGATTTTCGGGACGTTTTCAGAAAAAAACTTTCCGAGTGATTCTTTTTCTATTTTAACAATCCCGCTTGAGCCCCCAGTTTGTGGTATGGTGGCAGTTAAAAGAGACTTAGAAAAGGTGGTTATGACATCGATGGAGCACACGTCTAGAGACCACACAAGAACACGTCTTACCCCATTACTGTCAAACATCACTCGTTCACTCTCTTTTGACAGCAACCGGAAACACTTAATTCGAACATCCTGCCTAGGCCCCGCCCTCTGCGCCGTTGCCGTTTTACAACGGACGATTCTTTAAGTCATGTTTCGAAGTCCATGCCCTCGTCCTGATGTTCTCAATATCGTTTTGATTTTGATTACCTTCACTCGTGTCCTCTCCTTTCATTTTTATTCCATCACGTTTCCGTCCTCTGGCAAGGTCTAATTCTTCTTGAAAAGTTCGTCAACCTAGCCTCTTGCAGCTTTCCTTAATCCGTCTTCGTCGTTGCCTCCGACGTCTCGGTAATCGTGTTCATCGTAAGGTGGGTACATAGGTCGTCTTCGTTGTCACCGCAAAAGTTTGCGTTGTAATTCCGCCTCTTCAATTTTTGTGACGTTTTCTTACGTCAATCCTCACGTCAAAAAAACTTTCTGGGTAAATCTTTTTTTATTTTAACAATCCCGGCTGAGCCCTCAGTTTATGGTATTGCCGGAGTTAAAGAAAGCACGAAGGAAGTGGTTATAACTTATATGGAGAACTCACGTGAGTGTTTTGAGATCATAGAACAACACGTGTTACTCCGTTACTGTTAAAGATTACTCTCTCTAACTTCTGATCAGTGTTACCACATGCTTAAATTTATTTTCTCCAGGATTCCACCAAGAAATGTTTTTTGAAGGTTTCCTCCCTTTATCATAAATAAAAAAAAATTTTACTCTTATCATCAAAGACATTTGCAACAGGAAATACTTACAGTTCGGCCATCTTGTCTAGGTCTCGCCCGCGGCTCCGTTCTTCTCTTCAGCGGATGATTTTCGGGACGTTTTCAGAAAAAAACTTTCCGAGTGATTCTTTTTCTATTTTAACAATCCCGCTTGAGCCCCCAGTTTGTGGTATGGTGGCAGTTAAAAGAGACTTAGAAAAGGTGGTTATGACATCGATGGAGCACACGTCTAGAGACCACACAAGAACACGTCTTACCCCATTACTGTCAAACATCACTCGTTCACTCTCTTTTGACAGCAACCGGAAACACTTAATTCGAACATCCTGCCTAGGCCCCGCCCTCTGCGCCGTTGCCGTTTTACAACGGACGATTCTTTAAGTCATGTTTCGAAGTCCATGCCCTCGTCCTGATGTTCTCAATATCGTTTTGATTTTGATTACCTTCACTCGTGTCCTCTCCTTTCATTTTTATTCCATCACGTTTCCGTCCTCTGGCAAGGTCTAATTCTTCTTGAAAAGTTCGTCAACCTAGCCTCTTGCAGCTTTCCTTAATCCGTCTTCGTCGTTGCCTCCGACGTCTCGGTAATCGTGTTCATCGTAAGGTGGGTACATAGGTCGTCTTCGTTGTCACCGCAAAAGTTTGCGTTGTAATTCCGCCTCTTCAATTTTTGTGACGTTTTCTTACGTCAATCCTCACGTCAAAAAAACTTTCTGGGTAAATCTTTTTTTATTTTAACAATCCCGGCTGAGCCCTCAGTTTATGGTATTGCCGGAGTTAAAGAAAGCACGAAGGAAGTGGTTATAACTTATATGGAGAACTCACGTGAGTGTTTTGAGATCATAGAACAACACGTGTTACTCCGTTACTGTTAAAGATTACTCTCTCTAACTTCTGATCAGTGTTACCATATGCTTAAATTTATTTTTTCCAGGATTCCACCAAGAAATGTTTTTTGAAGGTTTCCTCCCTTTATTATAAATAAAAAAAATCTTACTCTTATTATCAAAGACATTTGCAACAGGAAATACTTACAGTTCGGCCATCTTCTTTAGGTCTCGCCCGCGGCTCCGTTCTTCTCTTCAGCGGATGATTTTCGGGACGTTTTCAGAAAAAAACTTTCCGAGTGATTCTTTTTCTATTTTAACAATCCCGCTTGAGCCCCCAGTTTGTGGTATGGTGGCAGTTAAAAGAGACTTAGAAAAGGTGGTTATGACATATCGATGGAGCACACGTCTAGAGACCACACAAGAACACGTCTTACCCCATTACTGTCAAACATCACTCGTTCACTCTCTTTTGACAGCAACCGGAAACACTTAATTCGAACATCCTGTCTAGGCCCCGCCCTCTGCGCCGTTGCCATTTTTCAGTGGACGATTCTTTAAGCCATGTTTCGAAGTACATCCCTCGTCCTGATGTTCTCAATATCGTTTTGATTTTGATCACCTTCACTCGTGTCCTCTCCTTTCATTTTAATTCCATCATGTTTCCGTCCTCTGGCAAGGTCAAATTCTTCTTAAAAAGTCCGTCAACCTAGCCTCTTGCAGCTTTCCTTAATCCGTCTTCGTCGTTGCCTCCGACGTATCGGTAGTCGTGTTCATCGTAAGGTGAATGCCTAGGTTGTCTTCATCGTCACCGCAAAAGTTTGCGTCGTAATTCTGCCTCTTCAATTTTTGTGACGTTTTCTTACGTCAATCCTTACGTCAAAAAAACTTTCTGGGTAAATCTTTTTTTATTTTAACAATCCCGGCTGAGCCCTCAATTTATGGTATTGCCGGAGTTACAGAAAGCACGAAGGAAGTGGTTATAACTTATATGGAGAACTCACGTGAGTGTTTTGAGATCATAGAAATACACGTGTTACTCCGTTACTGTTAAAGATTACTCGCTCTAACTTCTGATCAGTGTTACCACATGCTTAAATTTATTTTTTCCAGGATTCCACCAAGAAATGTTTTTTGAAGGTTTCCTCCCTTTATTATAAATAAAAAAAATCTTACTCTTATTATCAAAGACATTTGCAACAGGAAATACTTACAGTTCGGCCATCTTGTTTAGGTCTCGCCCGCGGCTTCGTTCTTCTCTTCAGCGAATGATTTTCGGGACATTTTCAGAAAAAAACTTTCCGAGTGATTCTTTTTCTATTTTAACAATCCCGCTTGAGCCCCCAGTTTGTGGTATGGTGGCAGTTAAAAGAGACTTAGAAAAGGTGGTTATGACGTATCGATGGAGCACACGTCTAGAGACCACACAAGAACACGTCTTACCCCATTACTGTCAAACATCACTCGTTCACTCTCTTTTGACAGCAACCGGAAACACTTAATTCGAACATCCTGTTTAGGCCCCGCCCTCTGCGCCGTTGCCATTTTTCAGCGGACGATTCTTTAAGCCATGTTTCGAAGTTCATGCCCTCGTCCTGATGTTGTCAATATCGTTTTGATTTTGATCACCTTCACTCGTGTCCTCTCCTTTCATTTTTATTCCATCACGTTTCCGTCCTCTGGCAAGGTCTAATTCTTCTTGAAAAGTTCGTCAACCTAGCCTCTTGCAGCTTTCCTTAATCCGTCTTCGTCGTGGCCTCCGACGTATCGTGTTCATCGTAAGGTGGGTGCCTAGGTCGTCTTCGTCGTCACCGCAAAACGAACGAACGAAAATCCTTAAAAAAAACAAAATACATTATTAATACATACTGTTATTTGGTTTGCTTAAAATTTGATTCTCTATATCAAAATTAACAAAAGTTTTATCTGAACTTTTAACATTTAGCTGCACTTAGTTTTATTTAAATTACTAGCACTAAAAACACGTTCTACGGCCTCATTATTATGGAGAATATATAAAAGATATTTCACAAAACTAGACAAAGTTGGAAAAGTGTTATTATTTTTTGAAGAAATTTTGAAACCGTTTTGGCAATACTTTTAATTTATAAGAGTATTATTTAAAAGCAAAAAATTTCTTCAGCATTCTTATCATGTTTTTTTCGAGTACTAAGATTGGAAAAACAATTTTAGGGCACTGCTCCAGAATTTTATTAATTACACTATTTAGTGATAAACAATGAATTTGGATTAGTTAATATTTGTATCTTAATATATAAAAACTGTTGAAATTCTTTATATAGTTTCAATGTCTTTGAGTTTTGCAAATATGAACACTTGTCTCTAAACATTCTATACAACCAGGTAATTTCTCACATGCATAAGAGGCTACTAGTGTAAGGGAATGACATAAGCATTTAACAAGTTTTGGAGGAAACGATGTTCCTCATCACAGTGTTCAATTGTAAGCTGCAAACTGCTCACAATTATCTTCAAAAAAGATGTACCTTACAACTTATTTAGTGAACTGAACGATTGCATATTAACTGTTTAATATTTTGATTTATTTTTAAAGAAATATTTTTTTTGTAAAGTCGATCAAACTTTCAACTAAACTAAAAGGTAAATTATTATTAGCGATAAACTTACTCAGTTGTTCTTTGGTAGAAGTAATAACCACAGATGATGTCATTGTATTTAACTTTGGTTGTTTTTGAAGTCTTTTGCAACATTTTATATAGTTTTGAGACAGCTGACGTTGCTCCACTGTTGTAATCCAGTTTTCAGGCCTTGCAACAGAAAAAAAATATTACTTTACTGCTTATCCGGTTTTTGAAATCATACATTTTCTCCCATTCAGTTCTATACTTATGTTGGCAGTTCTGCTTTTGTTTCCCCTTTTACGTTTTTTTATTGTCCGTGTCATATTCGTTATCGGAAGAAGCCATGGTAAATATTGGTATCTAGATAATATGCCTAAAATAGTTTCATGAAATACATTATTTAAATAAAGTATACAAAAAATTATACTTACCGTAGGATTATAAATTATTTAATAATATTTTATCAAACACGTCAAAAACGGAAGTTTACAATTCAGACTTTACTCATTGATTACTGGATGTTTTTGAAAAGTTTTACTTTTGTCTCCAAAAATACCAAAATTCTTTCGGATCTGACGAAAAATCCCACCAAATTTAAAATCAAACATATTGTAAGCTATTGCATAAAAGGATTTAATTCAAATTTTGTCCATTCCGTATAAAAATATATATTTCAATATTCTATATTTTTTTTTGCTTTTTTTGTTACACATCTGTTATAAACGTCGGAGACATTACCTTAAACGCATATACCAATATTAGTCGAATTTTAGTTAGAATTTATTCTTAGTGGGATTTATTATTATTTTATTAAATAAATTCATTTTCAGTGAGAAGAAATAAACGTTGCTCTCCAGAGAAGAGGAAAATAATAATTAACATGAAACATAAAGATGTAAATATATATCAGCAATATAGTTAAAAACTTATTATTAACAAATATGTAACAACACACTCATTCAATTGAAAATACAATAAGAAAATATCATAACGAAAAAACAACTTTTATTGATAGACATATTGGAAAAATTAGTAAATAATATCTTGCCCTTTAGGTAAAAAAGAATTAATTGGGACATACAATATCAGTGTGTCCAGTGGAATAATCGAATGACTGAACAAAATTTGCAAGGGCATATTTCATTAAAGAAACCACTGGTATCAAAAAAGAGTATTCGAACGGGATTAAAAATGTATTAATTATCGTCCAGAATTTTGGCGAAGGGTACTTTAAAGATGAATAATCTGTATACAATAGAACAACATCATACTCATTGTCCTTTGGAAGTTTTAATGTGGGGTTCCTTTCCTCGTCATGGGATAGGATCCATATAAGAAATTATTAGTAAAATGGACCGTTTCGTATATAGAGTCATCATGATAGATATAATAGGATTATTTGCCAATGATAATTTACCAGTTACATGGATTTTTATGCATGATAATGATACGAAACGTTCATCCAAAGTTGTTCAAAGTTGGTTAAAAGACAAAAATGTTGAGATTCTTGATAGACCATCGTAAATACAATTGAAAACTTATAAAACGATATGTAATCTTGATTAAAACACCTAAAAGCATCAAATTTACATGAACTGTGATTATTAATCGAAGGGTCGTGATATTTAATTTCAAACGACCATTACCGATATTTCATTGAAACTTTGCCTCACCGTTTACAGATAGTTATAACGAACAAAGGGTACCCTAGAAAATATTAACAATTTTGTTTAAATTTAACAAATATATATTTTTCAAAAGTGTCCTATTTCTGTGACCAGCCACAGATTATCAACAGTATTATAATATTGCTTAATAATGGTATAATAAAAAGGAATATTTAACATCTATTGTAAGCCGATATTTAGTTCCAGGTGAATAAAATATTTAATTTTGGTTTCTCTTAATTAATTTTAAATTAAAGTATATTAATTCAAATTTTATTTTTCTGAACCTCTTTGGGGTTTTATCAACAATGGGATTCTAGCATTTCAACTAATATTAGTTTCATTGTAAATAACAGAGTTGTACAAAGAAAACACAATTTTTAAAAGATGTCATCCATTTAAAAAAGCTGAGGAAATGCCGTTTCCAAAAGCGTCCCTTAAAAATACAGAAGAAGACAAATTTTCTAAAATTCTTTTAAAGAATTTACATAATGAATATAAATGTAGGTGAAAAACACAACCAGATTATACTTCCACCTCCAGAGTATATGACAATGAATGACAGCAATAAAATTGTACAGAGCCCCGGTTTAACACCAAGTGCTGATTTAAATTTAGTCAACAATTAGGGTAAGCATCCCAGTTGAATAATTCACGTCCATTGTAACGTTTATGGCACATACGCGCTTGTAGGTCTGTAGTACAGCACCGTAGGCCTTGGCACTGGTTGCATAGACGGGGTCACACATAGGTGATGGGGGCAGCGAAGCAATAAGGGGGGCCACTCGGACAAGGTGTGGAAGTGGGGGCGGCCGGTATCGATCCCGCGTCTGCGGAGCTTGTTGCGTCACTCGACGTCACTGTCGCTAGTGCTATCAAAACAGCTACTTATGCTATTGCGGGCCACCGAAGCCGCCGCCGTCCACATTACGCGGCCTAGACGCTGACTGACACAGGGGGCACGCATTCGGGTTGCCGATCTTTCGGCAACGTGTCGATGTGTGACATCGATTTGGATCCAGAAGAAACATCCGGGTCCGAATGTTTCTTGCAAACCTGTTGGTTTTTAAATTTTTAAACCCCTTTAAAATTTAAACAATAATGTGATGCAGAGGTACACCTGAGAAGCAGTGGCGGCTATTTAGATGGGATAGGTGAGGCAGTGCGTCACCTACAAAAATGATTTTATTGTCATAACTTTAAAATAGAACAGAAATAGATATTTAAACAAAGGTAGGAAGGGTAAAATGTTGTAAAACCAACAATTAAACAAGCAATAACAGTTTTATATTAAATTTCAATGAATATTTTTTGTGCAAGTTCTCCTGAGGAGGCTCACTTAAATGTGCCTCTTCGCGCTAATCCGTTTCATACGTCAATATTGAATATTTCTATTTGGTTCGAACATTCGTGCATGCGCTTTAAAGTCGGGCTATTGTTTCAATGGTAGGAGAGCTGAGACGTGCCTATAGCCAATGAGATAACTCCAAATGCCGACATAAACGACGTGTGGCAAAAATTACCGATTCTTCAGTTTAATAGAGACAGAATAGTTAACCTGGATGAAGCAGAAATTTTGTTTCGAGAAATAACGTGGTGTTTGAACAGAAATGTGAGTATTGTAACAGGATGTTGGCAGTCTTGGAGTGAAGAGGGAAGAAGATGTAGGGCAAGTGGTTTCGGAAGACTCAGAGCTACCACAGACCCACAAGACCGTCGTCTTATATTATTGGCCCCAAGGGACAGGATGGGTTCAACGAGGATAATTGTTGAATTTTTTGCCGATGAAGGTAGATCACTTGGTATTCGATCTGTTTAACTCCGTGTAAGATCTTTTGGCATATGGATTTATCGCCCTTTTTTGGATTTATTTCTACCAGCAAACCATAGGCGTCAACGTAAGGATTGGTGTATGGTGATCCTCGCGTTGCTGTGGAGAGTCATATTCATAACACTATGGGTTTAATGGTAAGGGGTACTCCTTCTGATAGCAGGTCATCTTCAGTTTTCATTGATGGCAATATGACATCCCAGCAATATGTGGATGACGTTTTGGAGCCTTACTTTCATCCTTACATAAACAGAGATCTCGGACTATTTTTTCAGTAAGATTATGTCTTGTCCACATATTGCCAGGAATACATTGAACTTCCTAGAAGCCTCTCATGTGAATTTACTGCCTTGGCCACCCAAACCTTCAGACCTTTCCCCATGATGGGGCGACGCTAAAGGAATTTACAGCGCCCTCCACGGACTCTTAATGAACTAAGACGTGAGTTCGCCTGGGATGAGAGATTACAAGAAAATGTCGATAATCTCAAGAGATCGATGTCACGACGCGTCAATGAGTGTCTTAATCAAAGAGCGGGTCAACCCATTATTAGCTTCTGACAATGTATGCTTTAAGATTTTTGTTTAATTGTTTAATCAATTATTATTCTGTAATAAGTTAATATTAAAAAAAATTTAAATAAATCAATTATATCTAGGCGAACCTTTTTTTGTACGCAGTATATATTGTTAAATAAAAATAAAATATTGTTTTTGTTTTTTCTTGTTCTATATATAATGTGCCTCACTATTCGTCACTGCGCACAAATACATTGTATTTACAGGAAAAACCAGGAGCAACGACTGAACCATTTGATAATATTCTAAAAAACTCCTATCGTCAAGGCAAAGAGAAACATTGCCTTTCTCATCTCGGCATACCCTATGTAATTACTTAAAATCAGTACCAAAGTGATTCAATAATCTCACTAGAAATTGAATAAAATTGTACTGCCAATAATGTGATTGCAAAAACAAGCCATTTTTAAAGCCGTTAAGCAATATTTTTGAAAATTCCCGAAACATGTAAATGCGTTGCTAGTTGATTTATACGTAATCCCAAGATGGAATCTAAAAAGGATAAATGGCCAATAGAATTTTTTTCCGCATCGCCAGACATACGAGATGTATATTTTATTTTGGTGGAATGAAATAATATTACCAAGTCATAAAATATAACAAAGTATAATTAATAACCAGCCGGTTATTGTTCTCGATAAAAACAACAACATTTCACTGGAGAAGACTTTAATTCCACGTTAACTTAAGTTTTTAGTGAAATATGTTGCTGGAAAAGCTGAGAATATCCGCATTTGGCTGGTTTCTGGAATAAGCCGTAAAATAAGTGGCATGAGAACAATATAAATTTAGCAATTTTTAATAACTTCGCTAAATTGTAACTCTACTGCATCAAGCCGCTCCACTACTGCATTACAATAAAACCGAGTTGCATTTCTGTGCTCTGTTATCTACTGCGACCTCAAACAATTAATACTTTCCAGGTGATTTCGATTAATGTTTGTGCCGCATAAGACAGTTTAAACTTATAATTAACAAGCGAATGCAAAGGACTCATTGTTTACCGAAACGATTTAATCCACTTCGTGGATAAGCTTGACGAGACTGTAAATTAAATCTCATTATTCCTGCATCGACTGCTTTGAATTAACGCATTTGAGAACTGATTGATGCTTAATAAACTGAACGATGTTTCTCGTTAGATGTTAGATGTGAAAAGCCGATAAAGCGCATTAAACTGGCATCAGAGGGTTGTGCTATCCGACATATTGCTATCAGGTGTGTGACAGGAGGAGAGCGATTCCGCAGGAAGTACAACGATATGCCGTCAGGCCTGATGATGTACATACTTGGAGATTTTCTCAATTAAACGAAACGGGGCTGTCGGAAATGTTTTTATTGTGGCGATATTTTCTTAAAAATTATATCTACTGACCTGATTTCGATCTTTTGACCTTATATATACACAATAAATACTCTTTAGTGCAAGTTTACGTTTTTAAAATCCTGATATCCTGACAGATAAGTTCGTCAGTCAAATGTGATACTTTTTCTTAAAACTTTTTGAATTGCTGTCACGAGTTGATTTAAATTTGTAAAATTTGTATGTCGAATTTGGTTATAAACGTGACTCCCCCGTTATCTATGGGGTTGATGTCTGATGATTTACCGACCAGAGTAGCCCCTCAAAGTAGTATTGGTTAAAAGAAATAGATCTTATTCTAACCTATTTTTATACGTCAAATATGACATTTCCTCGTTTACAGTCAAAAAGTCTGTCAAATGTTTAACGGTTGAAATTTTTTTTCATTGAGCATATTCGTCGGAAGTTTCCCGTTATCCGATGGCAAATCGACCCTCGTAGATCAATTAAGCAGCATTCCCCGACGTAGGATTAATTAATCTTTATTAATCCGATTCCTGGCTTGGTAGATTATCATAAATTTCAGTAATATGTATTTTAGTTGGGCCCTTCGGGAACCTGGAGCCCCCTCCGACGAAGTACACTCGTGGAAGTTCAATATCTGGCCGGTAGTGGTTGGGCCATAAACATACTGGCAACTTTACCAATTATCACATTTCTGAACCGTTCGAAACCGAAAATTAGACGCGGTTCGATGGCTCCGGCACTATCGCCAGATTTATTAGCTTTGTTTGATCCGAGATTTATGATTTGTATTGCAGTTTACTTTAATGGAGGGCAATATTAATTAATAAAAACTTGATCGGTCGTACGTGACTAACGTTTCGGAACAGATTGTAGCTGTAAAAATATTGTTATTACTTGTCTATAAAGAGAGCAAATAATAAAAATGTATAATATTTAATATCTAAATCTTGACTATAATTTTTTTATATAAAAGTTCAATGTGTATATAAGAAATTTTTCAAAAATCCATATTCAAATTTTTCTAATAAAGCTTCATTATAAGAGCCTATCTTGTCTAAAAATGAATGCTTGTATCTTATACGCAGTATTTATAACAAAAATCACTTACAATCAATTCAGCCGTGGTAGTTTAAGGAAGGGGATCTAGACCTGCCAATCTGCGACTTCTCCTAAGCGGTGGCGTTTGCTCTTTATTTCCTCGTTTCATTACTAGTAATATTTAATTATGTAAATTATATATATAAACCTTATATCAATGATAGCAAACATACTTCTGTAAAGGCCGTATCCCACTAGCAGGCAACATGTTATAATAAGTACCCACTTGTCCACCTGATCCATTTCAGCTCAATAGAGACTAACAAATAATATTTTTACTTACAAATTGATGTTGTTCGTTTCACAACCATGGTTTCCGTAAAATTTTTGTTTAAACGAAATTCGAATGCAACTGCGATGTTAATACCACAATTGAATACACGGATAATTTGATTTTTTTATTGGTAATTTTTGTGGAGTCAGTTAAAATTATTTTCATTTATTCAAGATAACACTATTTGTCACCATTTGCTATTAAATCAGTATACAATAAATACAGTACTGAAATGTATACTCTTATTGAGGATTTTGACATTTTGTAATTTTCGGGAACTCGTCCCTTTTTTTTAATTCGAAACTTAAAGTCTAAATGCATTTTTAAAGAATGCAATAAAATTTACATGTTCTAATTAATCAGCGATGACAAAAAAGGTTCATGAACATAACAATTTTAATTTATTAAGAATAATGTTATTAAGTTTCAGTAGTTAATTGGAGATATTTCTTCACAAATTTGAATTATCACATCCATGTATGTTTTCGATCACCCAGTGATTAAATATTTAAACATAAAATATAAATAATAAATTATCAAAAAATAATTCTTGGTTCTTTGTATTTTTTTAGTCATGCTCCAGATTTTTAAAATGTTGGTCATATTAGCGACCAATCTTAACCTAAAATAATCGTTTATAAAATTCCAATTTTTGAAGTGAAAACTTTTTTAGCCGCGTTGGGCACTTTTTGGTAGGGGAAAATCTTATGGGTTTGCGTTACCGACATGCTCGTTCATCAATTGTTCAAAGTTTGGTTAGCAACCAGGGAATCGTGTTGATAGTGACGCACGCGCAGTGTGTTGAACGCCTTAGACACGTTTTGGATGGATAAAATCTCGTATGTTCGCGTCACCGACATGCTTATAGCAGTATATCTGTAGCTATACACTTGACGTTTAGTGCTTGTATATTTTATAAGTGAAACTGAATGGATTCAGTGAAAAGTTTAATATGTATATACTGTGCATTGTTGATATAGTGTGCTTGTTTGATTATTATTTGAATGACCATGTTCAATGATCGAAAACTCAACAAAAAGTCTATAAATAGTGTTGAAAATAGTGATGACAATGACGCAAATAATTAACATAATGTTAAAAATCTAGTACATTGTATATTAATTTTTATTTCAATTAAATTGTATTTATATTTTGTCATGATTTTGTATAGCCCGTAATATATTTGAATAATAAAAAACCATGTAAACATGCATATAATTGTTGCTCGGAGTGTCAATAGATGTGAAAACCAGATTGATGTTGATAAATTTAATTCAAACATTATGTGTGAAGTTTTCACTTCTATCGGCAGTTTCTATAACTGCCAATTTTATTTTATTTTACAGATAAACTATGCTTTTTGTATTAATTAATTAATTAAAAATGTGTATTAAATAAATGGGATATACTGAATAAATAATATAATAAATCTGAAATTTATCAAATTATTATTTATAGGATAATTCTTTTTATAAATTAATCAATTAATTAAACTGAAATCATATATAACGTAAATTTTACAGAATTTTTGTTCTGTTCTTTTTTCTATTTAGATGGAACAAATTTGAAAATGACAAATGATTACTATAATTATATAAAAAAAATCAATCACAAACTTATATTTATAAATAGACAAATTCTTAAGAAAATAGTTTAGGTATTACCTCGTGATGGATCCACCTTATCGTGGTCCTGAGGCTCAGTACCACTCCACACACCAGTGATCGTGGGATCCAACCCCAATTCCAATCCCCCTCCCAAGGGAGATTCTGCGAGGTTTCCTCATTGGTTTTGTTCTCCCGAACTCAGTCGACAGAGGGCTGGCACCGTCGCCTGCCTTTTCTCCTCTGTGTTCAGCTCACCCACATATGCCCTGCATATATGTCATTTTTCGCTGACAACTTCACTACAGTGCTTCTTAACAAATATTAAACAACACACTCGATTGAAAATACAATAAGAAAATGTCTTAACCAAAAAACAACATCTTTTATGGACAGACAAATGGAAAAAATCAATAAGCTATATCCATTCTTGTTCTATAGGTAAATAAAAGATGAATTAATTGAATCATATAATGTCAGTATGTCTAGTAGAACAGTTAGACGTCGACTGAATGAACAAAACTTGCAAGGATATATTTTAGTAGAGAAACCATTTAGATCTAAAAAGAATATTCAAACAAGACTAAAAGTTTGCACAAAAATGTATTAATTATAATAATAATATATAATCCAAGGGTATTTTAAAGTGGTGAATGTTCAATAGCATAAGATCAGGTGGTAAAAAATACATTTATTGTCCTCTTAATAAAATTTTGAATTCCAGATACACTACAAAAACCTTGAAACATGGTGAAGGAAAAGTTTTGGTTTGGGGTTCGTTTCCTTGGTTATAACAAAAAATTAGTAAAATGGACCGTTTCATATATAGAGACATCATAATAGATGTAATGGAACCATTTGCCAATGACAATTTACTAGTTACATGGATTTTTAAGCATGATAATGCTGCATGCATGAAAAGTTGCTCAAAGTTGTTTAAAAGATACAAAAGTTCAATCCAATTGGAAATTATAACACCAAAAACCATGAAATTTACGTGTATTGTGGTTATTAATTGAAGAATTGTGTGAATTTAATTTCAAACGACCATTACCATTTATTGGAGCTTTGCCTCACCATTTACAGGTGGTTATAACGAACAATGGAACTCCAACAAAATATTAACATTTTTTTTAAAGTTGTATAATGTATAAATTATTTAATACATATACATATATTTTTTAAGTGTGTGTTATTTATGTTTATTTTGTTTTATATTTAATTATATTGACTAAGATGAATAATTGTAAAAAGAATATAGTGTCATAAAATAATATTTTCATCGTATTTAATTAGGGGTGTCCATTTTCTAAATAACATCAAATAATTATGTTTGCAATTTCTTTGGCCACCCCTGCATATATGTATGTGAGGTTAGGTTATATGTATATTTTCTCATTTCTAATGTGTTCATATTTACTACTTAATGTTTTATAGTTGTGATAAAGTTGTACAAATTTGTTGTGTTTAAATCTTAGGTATGTAGTTGAATATTATTTTATAATATTTTTATAAAACTTTGATAAGGGGTTTGTTGCTGTTTTTCTTGGATGAAAACCCTTTGAGATATAAATAATGGGGAATTATCTGTTATTATTATTATTATATTAAGTAATTTATACATTTACCTTTGTGGTACAAGTGCAATGTATTTTTACTTTAATAAGTCATTTACTTTTAATTAGCAGTGTAGTATATTTATATCTTTGCTAATTTATATATAAATTAGAACATGTTTTAATTTATTAAATCATCGGCAATCGCTTGATGGATAAGTAAAAGCATCGACATGCCAAAAAATTGATTATCGGTGCGACTATAGTAATAATAATTAATTAATGGAAGGAATTTTTAACAATTTTAATACTTCTGTCGCTTGTAATTTGAAGTTTTTAAATAATGTGGTAGGGAAATGATCCCAGACCGAAGAATTAAATAACAAGGAAAACTTTTACAATTTATGCGTGAAAATATAGTAGTAGTTATTTGAATTAAAATGTTGAGTATGTTCAAACGAAAAGTGGTGCAGTTTCGTTCCAGCTGAAACGACTGGGTTTAATGATTATAGCATCACAGGTAGGTAAGTAAGTGTTTCGATTGTACGAAATGTAATACAGCGCAGTATGTAATTCGGATGCAGTTGTCCAAGTGTTATTGTTTAGAGCAGTTTGGAGGCATTTCAGTTGTTGCACAAGTATAGTTCGACGGCACCAACCTCCGCCGTTCTCGGCGTGGAGGGCCGCCTCTGTGCCGCGCCGCCGCTCCACGTCTTCAGCGGGCACCGCTCCGCGACCGCCAGTCTAGCGCGAGAATTTCGCCATGCCGCTTCGCAACGTGGCCCGCAGCGGGCGCCCATAGGCACACCGGTATGTCGACGACGTCGCACGGCGGGGACGAGGCGGCCAACACGCCGCCGGAGACGCCCCTGAACACTCCGCCCGAGCCCGCCGATGACCTGGTGGACGTCGTCTCCGCGGAACCGCCGAGGACTGTTAAGCCGAAGCGGCCGGTGTCTTATCCGTGGGGTCCCGAGGCCCGGCTCGAGGTGCTCGAGCCGCCGCGGGGCTTCGACGCGACCGCGAAACGCAGCTCCGATCCGCCGAAGCCGGTCTCGGCATCGCACCAGAGGGCCAAGACTCAAGTGAAACCGTTCACGAAGGAGTCGCTCGAACGGCTGCAGAAAAAAACTGTGCAGTTGGTGCGCGAGTATGGGTTCCAGCCGCGGAGGAAGCTCAGCGTCGAGGATGGATCACGTCTTCCCGCTAAATACGAACCGTTCCCGCCGAAGCTCTACGGGAGACCGCTCGAGGAGATTGACAATTTCATCTATGATGAGGTTTGTCAAGTTGTTTCTTATTCTTGACACGATTATTGCAGGATTTCCGAATACGCTTATCGCTTCTTCTGTATCATCATATGTATTACTTTTGTCCACAGAAGAGTATTTGGCTGGAATTGATTTTTGACCCTTAACATTTAGCTATCTATAATAAAAATATCAATACCAACCCTCAATCTGTATTCTGGACACATGATTCTATTAACTTTTTTACATTATCTTCTTAGTTATATAATATTTAAGTATATGTATTAAATATAACAGTTTAGAACGGATAGAAGTAAAGGAAATTTAACTAAAAGGAACTTCTGTCAGTATCGAAGAGTTATTGCAACGTTTCATGATAAGTAATCTAATAACTTTTGTGAACTTCTTTTATTCAATTATTCGACAAATATTAAAGTTATATTAATTCGTCATCAAATAAAATTTTCGTATGAAGTATGAAGTTATTCAAAATAAACGAAATATTATAATAAAATAAATATTGTAGACAATAATTTTCATACGTAGCTACGAAAAATTATTTGGAACTATGATTTCAGTATTCAAAAATATAAATAAAACAATATAATTTTGTTTTATAATAAAATATTGTTGATCTTTGCAGGATATTTATATTTGTTATTAAATTGTCTTCTCAAGTTTTTGTCGTTGTGAACGAAAATTGATTTGTGTTTTAAACTGGGAAAATATAAAATTTTATATACTTTTCAGGAATTCGTTACTTATTTGCTATATGAAATTATTCAATTCAATATAACAATACTTATTATTAAATTGTCTTCTCACAATTTTGCTGTCGTGATTTAAAATTGATTTCTATTTTAAATTGGAAAAATATTTTTTAATTACATTTAAAAATTAAAATACATTTTCGAGAGGTTCGTTAGTACTTTCCTTTATGAAATTATTCAATTTCACATAAAATAAAAGAGCAATAAATATTATAAACAACAATAACTTCATACACAGTTACGAAAAATTATTTGGAACCATGATTTTAGTACTCAAAAATTTTTTTATAATAAAAAAATTTGTTAATCTTTTTAAAATAACATTATTTGTTATTAAATTGTCTTCTCACATTTTTGCTGTTATAAATTAAAATTGATTTGTATTTTAAATTGGGAAAATATTCTTTAATTACAATTATAAATAAAATTTTACACATTTTCAAAAAATTCGTGAATTTGAATAAAATTGTAAAAAGAATGGAATTTCGATATGTTGAATTTTTGGAGAGAACTCCTAATTCTTTCCGATGGATTTTGATTTGATTTTATTTGTGTTGTTGCGTTTAAGTGATAATTCGAAATTGCTCATTCTGTTAAACAAATATTCAAAAGAGAAAATTAACAAAATAATTAATATCAAAATTTTTCAATTTTATAGAGTGATCAGTTCAGTTCAGAAACGAAAATTAAGTTTTTTAGGTCAGTGATGTTATGTTCTTCTAGCGGCTATCTTATACACTGAAAACTATTTCCCACTTCTTTTCAGGACTACTTCTATTAATAATTTTTTTTTACAACTTTGGTTGACTACCTCCACTATTTGGGCCTGGTATATTTTATTTTCTAGTATATATATATATATATATATATATATATATATATATATATATGATCATGGGGAACTTAAATTACATTTAAAAGTAGTTTTTCCACAAAAATTATGAATATACATTTTTTTTTTATGAAATTTAATTTATATCCATTACAAAATTGGACGAAAAATCCAAATTTTATGAGGGTGTACCATTTTCAAATTCATTGTATATAAATATTAGATGTCTATGAAAATGTTCAATAATAAATTTATAATATTATATATATATATATATATATATATATATATATATATAAATATAAATATAAAATATATTTTTTTGGAAAGTAATGACTCGAAGTTTGACAGTAATTACATGATCATGGGGAACTTAAATTACATTTAAAAGTAGTTTTTCCACAAAAATTATGAATATACATTTTTTTTTATGAAATTTAATTTATATCCATTACAAAATTGGACGAAAAATCCAAATTTTATGAGGGTGTACCATTTTCAAATTCATTGTATATAAATATTAGATGTCTATGAAAATGTTCAATAATAAATTTAGCATAAATTAGAAGTTACTTTAATTAAGGAGAATAATGACAAAACACAAATTATTTATTCGCTGTACTTTAATATTCAAGGCAATATTAGTAATTTATTTAAGTTTAACCTTCTGCAGTAAGCTATGCGATAATAATATAATTAGCTATAGCAAATTAATTATTAACTGTATTGATTGCACTATAAACCACGTACACATTTTAAATCAGATCAATCATTTAATACTAATAATAATAAAGTCAGTAACGAAGCAGCGGGTTTTTCAATGCCCCGTTCTTAATTATTATTAAAAAAAGAGTTTAATTAAAGCGCGCCATAAATTATTCTTTGTGAGCTTAAAAGCAATACCTGTCTCAAGGTATGGGTAACATCGTCGAGATTTATGTGTCCTTGGCCGGGGAAAAAATGGTATTGATAAAGCAATTAAATATAATAGTACTCACTCTAAGAAAGTGTCTATTCGTTAGGTTTTCAATCAAATTTATGACGTACAAAACAAGCTCGAGGGAAATGATCGCATTTTTAACCAGTATCCTGCAAATATCACCTAAGGATTCGAGTATATTATTCCCGTTTCCTCGTATCACCCTCTTCTTTGGAAATTGAACACTTACCAACGACAGATCGTTTTATTATATTTTTTATGTTATGTTCCAGTTTATTTTATTATACTCACAGTCGTTTATCGTCTACACGTATTGCATATAGTAATTACATTTATTTTGGGTCGTAAATCCAAGCGGGTTTTCCATCCATTATGATACTAAACTTACCTAAAATTGATGGGTCCCGAAACTTAAACTAGTACATTAATTTAACCCTCTAAAACACTAATTCAAACTTTCACGATGCCGTCACGGCACACTTTGTTTATTGATTAAAAATTTCAGTTAGTTCGCAATGGCAAAATTAAAATCACACCTCCAACGAAACTTTAATTTTAGAACGTCTGTGAGTGAAGTTTTTTCATTTTTTTTGCTCCATTTTTATTTTCGCTTAAATCTGAAATGAAGTTTCCGTGGTTAATACTGAATAAAAGACTGAAGTGTTGATTTTCAATTTCGTTCTAAAGGCGATTTCGTTAAATATGTTGACGTAGCTTCTCTCTTTGGATAATCTCAATATCCTCAGTATGTTTCTATATATATTGTATACAGGGTCTTATGTTATGGAAAATTAATATTCTTTTAATTTACAAATTATGCATATTTTTCTCATTACTCATTTGGATGGGTTCTGCTGCGGTATTCTGGATACTTACTTTAATTTTCTGCAGAACACAATGGATTATCCGAAATTTCTTTAGATTAAAGACAGCAAATGTGATTTCAGAATGATATTATTCCAATTCATTTTTCAATTGCTTTTAGAGAAAAGTAATAAACATTTCCATATAAATGAAAAGAACGAATCTGAATTACAACTTGTAATATCGTTTTATATAAATCCATTCGAATTTTTGAGGATATTTAAAAACGTTACTATAGTACTATAAAAATAACGAGGAGCTGCAGCTATGAATTAATCAAAAAATGACAATGAGGGTGTTCTAGAATTCGAAAATTTGAAGATATCATGTCTGACTAGAAATGAAAGAAGGGCCAGTTTGAACATGTTTTGTACTTTTGTCTTATGTTTTTATTCAATAAATAAGTAATAAGTAGACAGATAAATGTATTAAAAACGAATAATTTTTCTTATCTATCTTATTTATTATCACTTTTTGGCTTATTTTGAGCCATACCTCTTTACATATCCTGTATGTTTTATTTTTAAAGTCGTCGTAAGGGAAATTTAATTAAAAAACTGTCGAGAATATAGAACACGCCTTTACGTTTTGGGCCTAAACTTTTAGGAACACTGTCTTCGACTTTCATTATCTTGTTTTCTTATTCATTATAGATTATAATGAAGATTTAAGGGAATTTTCCAAACGAAAAGTTAATTCTTTAAGACAACTTTTAATTGACATTTGAAATCGTAAAGTATAACCTCGGGCATTCCTAAATAATTAAGGGGATGGAATTTTTCGGAAAGTAATTAATTCTAAAGAGTAAACAGATAAAAAGAAATAACCGCAGAATTAATGAAGACGCTGAGGAAACCTAATTTAATTCGGTATTTTTGGGTCATTGTGAGATAAACAGGCAAAAAATGTTGAGACAGATATTTTAACGTCCATTTGGGAAATTAAATTTACATAACATTTCGCAGAGGTGTCTGGAGAAATTAGAATGGAAATTATATAAAATTCATTGGAGACAAGAGCATCGATTGGTTTTCCGTGATACAAACAAACAATGAAAAGATTCGTCGCTGGATCCAGTCATGAAAGAAAATAAAAAAGTACGCCTTGCAGTAATGGAAAATCCACGTGTTGCCTGCCGTCTGTTCTAGAATTTGTATGAAAGCCGAGCAATTTATAATGAAAATATTAAATGCTGTAATACGAGACATTCCATAAAATTTAAATAGAGAAACGTAGTTGGCTGATACAACGTCTACTTGTGTTTTTCATTTTAAAAATTTAAAGAACTTGATGAATTAGAGAATTTAAATATTCAAGAACGAAATAAGTAGTATTCTTTTCAATGTCATCCGACAACGATAAAAGTTTATTAAGGTTTTTTTGTGAAAAAGGTATCAATTTTCAGATCCAATTGTAGTTTTCAATTTTATTTGTTAAACTCATTAGAAAAATATATATTTTTTTTTAAACTTTCTACAACAAATTTATTAAATGCAGTATTCTTTTCATTAATAGACTTTTATACATTGTAGTTTTATGAAAGTTGATATTTTAAAAATCAGATTTTAGAAATTTGATAATGACTAAATGTTAGTTCTTTAATCAAGTTAATTTAAATGAGTAGGTTTAACGATTAATTTATTTTAGTCTGTTAGCATGTTCCTTCTGGATTGAACCAAGAATAATATATCAAAAATTTAATTCTTATTTTCAATTTTATCTGTTTCACTGATTGTTGAACATATGAGAAAAATATATTTTTTAAAATTTACTGCTATAAATTTATTAATTACAATATTTTTTATATTCATACAAGTTTTGTTAATGAAAAATAATTAACATTTTTCTTATATTTATTCAACTACTCTTTATAAATGTTAATATTTTAAAAATGAAAAAAAAAAATATATATTTTTTAAAATTTTCTGTTATAAATTTATTAATTGCAATATTTTTTTCATTCATACTAGTTGTTTTAATTAAAAATAATAAACATTTTTTTATATTTATTCAACTAGTCTTTATAAATGTTAATATTTTAAAAATGAAAAAACAAATTTAAATAATTATGACAACGAAACAAGTCTTAATTTTAGATATTTGGAAAACAAACATTTAGCAACAAAATTTTTTTGACATAAAAAATATAAATCTATAAATAATATAGTCAGTTTTTTATTTTAAATATAAATCATAATAGCATATCGGAATAAAGTCAAGTTTTCCATAAATACAGTAGTGGACATAATTATAGCAAATTCTAATTTTATTCTTTAAAAAATTGCGTATTTTCTTTTTTTTCAATAGAAAAAATTATAGCAATTTTTTTATTGAATTTTATGATCTTTCATTACTCTCTGTAAATTTAAATCGATTATTTACTAGCAGTTTTTTGCTTATAATAATTCATTCGCCGAAGTGAAACTGTAAGAAAAATTATAATTCAATGTTACCAACACCAAAATAAATTTCCCGTATAATTAAAAAATGTGGGAAAACTGGTCAAGTAGTAGCTACGAAAAATTTTTGTCTTTGTTGAAAAACTTGAAAATCGATAACTGGATAATTCGAATGTTAAAAAATAATCCACTCTTATTGTCAACTAAAATTGAAGCCAACTTGGAGAAAATGGGACTTGCTGAAATTAGTTCAAGGATTGCGTCCAAACCTACAAGAGAAATCCTGTTTTTTTGTAGGTTTGAAGTAATGACGAGGTTAATTTTAATTAATAAAAAAATTATGATTCTGTTTTTGTTAAACATTCTACGGGGACAAAATTACAGACAAATTTGTTACATCTACAGTAAAACCTAATGGAGATTCAATTATGCTATGAGAATCCTTCAATTTTTCAATGTATTTCAACATGAAAACGACCCCAAACACAAATCCAAAATTGTGAACTATTGGTTAAAAGATCATAGAAAATATGGGGGATTACATTTATAACTAAATTCGACATAAAAATTTCATAAATTTAAACCGAACTAGAGACAACAATTCAAGAAACTTGAAGGAATCAAGGAACTTATCGAATATTCGGAAAGTGGTCAAGTCTATGCCACAGAGATAGACCAAAATTATAAAACAAAAAGGATATTATACACACTGTTAATGTTAAATTAAGTAACATAGATTTAGTCAGTAAAAATCCATTTCAAAATTATGGTTGATGTAATTTATGTCCAGATCAATTCTGAAAAATATACATAACATTTTAGTTACATTAACATTAAGTTTTTATAATATTGCATAAAATAACAATAATAAATTAGTATTGTTTTAACAATTCACGTTAAATAAAAGAATTATGGCTAAAATATTTAACATTTTAAAATGTAGCTATAATAATGACCACTACTGTACGTGTCAGCCTTTTTATACGAATCTAAATTCTATACATTATAATATTGATATAAATAGTTTCATTCATCCGACTTAACAATAAAAAATTTTCCTTTTCACACACGATAAGAATAGTTGTGGTCAAATACGGTCGACGAATCGTACCCCAAAACTCTCCGGCGCTGTTTGTTTCAAGATTTTCGCGTTTTCGTGTTGTAAACGTATCGACTTTCCCCCTTTCCGTCTCCGCCGCCATGTAAAGCAGTTTTCTACTTTATATGCTTCATTTCTCGTGCTTGGCGGCCATTCATCAAACGAACGCGCGGCGAAAAGTTTTTATTTCGTGGAACGAACCCGTGCCCCGACCATATTTAAATGTTTCGGTGAATTTTTAAAGACGCAAATTGATTTGCGGTGCGGTTCATTCACTTTCACGCCCGCAAGATTTCCCAATCGCACGTCGGACCTATGGAACGCTTCCCCTTCCGCAAAACCTATCTATCCCGCTGAATTAAGGATATCTTTTTTTATATATCGCGTCGCATTTTCGGAGCGGCATCTTTGCTGCATTGTTCCCCGATATTTACCTTGAAATAAGAACTCGCTTTTGACATGATAAATGAATTTCCTTGTGTTATTAAGCTTTTCACGGAGCTGAATTAAAATTCCTCCATGGAAATTATCCCCACGGTCGTGGTTTAATCGCATAATAATAAGATACCATCACTTGGGTTTTCAGCGTTCAATGGAAAATGCCAGTTTAATCACGAAAATGTTTATTAAAATATTTAATCGAGAAACTGAACTACGATTGTTTTTGTTTTGCTGGGATTTTATTTCGTCTATTTCGAATGGATTCAATTAATTTCGAATTTAATTTGTAATTGCTTTTTGCGAGGGCGGTTTTTTAAAATAATCCAGTAGCAGGTTAATTCAACAGAAGAATGGGTATTTGTACGAATAATTGCGGTAATTCGATTTACGCAGTATTCGTAATTAGAAATCTCTACTGCAGCTATTATTTAACCATTATTTAGATATATAAATATACAGTAGTGGTCTTTTATTTATTGTGAACTGTATATAAATTTACTATTTTTGTTTTATATTGTATTATAGAAACTACAATATCCTTATTCTATAATAGGTGGGCCAACCTGAGGCTCACAAGCCACAAGCGACTCTTTGAAGGATTATTTGTGGCTCTCGTTAAATGTACCCGAGTTCAATCAAGAATTATCAAGAGAAGTGAAATAAATGTGTTTAATTTTTAATATTTAAATTCAATACACATATTTTGTACTTTTATTTATATGTTTTCAATAAATATGATCTCTGTAAAAAAATTTTGCATAGCTTTTAAATACGTTTTGGCCACCCCTGTTCTATAAAATGTTACATACAGTGTCGGACAAAATTAAAGCGACTATCTTAATATTATTAATTAATATATTAAATAAAATGTTTAAAAACTAAATTATAAAACATTTATTTATGTCCGCTACTTTATTTCTATTAGTTCATTTATATTCTACACATTTTTCACGTTTAGTAGAAGAGAAACTGTTTTTATTTATTATTTTTAAAAACCAATAAAATATACGCTATAAAATTAAAATGAATATTTTTCAGTCGTATTTTTATCATTCACACATGAATATTGTGTTTACATTAAGAACAACGCCTCGTGGTAAATATTTGTGGGAAAATTTAAAAAATAAAATTATTGAGGCCTATAATTCAGGATCGCAAAAAGTTATAAGCGAGCCGTTTGTGGTATCAAAAACAATTTAAAAAGTTTCGAGTTCATGGAAATGTGAATAATCGAAGACGATTTGGGTTAATTAAAAAAACCTCCAGAGTATTAGATGGTCGCATAAAAATGCATATTAGAAATAATTCAAGGATGTTCGCAACTCAAAATTTAAGAGATTTAGGAGATGAATCAATTAGTTTTTAGGATAATTCAGCCTCGATTAATGGAGGCATGGCTGTTAGGAAGACGTCTAGCAAACTCTGTCATTCAAAAAAGAATTGAGAAGGAAGACTTCTTTTCGCATCGGACTGGATAGCAAGATATTGAAAAAAAATACTGTTTTCGGATGAATCAATGTTTAATATTTTCGGAATTGATGGTGGACAGTTTGTTCGTCGCCCTAAAAACAATAGACTTCATCCAAAATATGTTACAACAACTGTTAAACATGGAGGTCGCAGTGTTATGGTTTGGGGTTGTTTTTCCACTTATGAAAAATGGCCCGATACTGTATATTTTTTCTGAATTGAAGTATCCCCATAACATAATTGAACAGCCATCATGTTTCACTGTGGGTATAACAAACTTATTGTGTAGGTTTGCTCTGTAGGTTGTTTAACATAAGTATAATTTTTTTATAAATTAAATTTATCGTCACTAAAAACTTCCACTATTCTGTGATCTCTTGAATGTAATCCTAAGCAAATTAAAATTGGAATTTTCCATTTTTAGTAGATACTAAGCTTTTTCTAGATCTCGGGGTCAAACGAACCCCCATCCACTAAATATCTTCTCGAAGTCCCTGAGATAATTTCAGCCGGTACCAATTTCTCCAACTTGGCTTTAATTTTAGTAGAAAATAAGATTGGATTGGATTTTGACATTCGAATTATCCAGTTATCAATTTTTTAAACCATCTCATCTTGTTTCTCTTGATCTTGGTAACGCTGAATTATAATTTTTCTTGCAGTTTCACATCGACCAATGATGAAAAAATTATAATAAGCAAAGAACATCTCTATAATCTCTTCTCTCGGTATTTTCCGATTTACGACATTGCTTATTACTACCTACTATTTAGCCATAAAATTAGCTTGTTACAAGGAGCTTTTTATAAAATAAAGTATTTTTCTTATTTTTGGTTAAGAGTTGTAGTTTATTTGAAAATATTTTTAAATTATACAACAATCATTAACAAATTGTGTGACTAATTTGAAATGAAAATAACTTATTTATTATTCAATTTTAAGGAATGTGAGATTAGATTAAGCTATCTAAATTGCGAAATAAAATGTAAAAAATATTTAAAAATATTAGATACTGACTTAACATTAGTTTTAACAAAAATATCTTTAAAAGTTTAGGGCGTCACCAATTGGTTGATTTCGGATAAAAGTTGTAAAGCAATGGTTATTATTGTCTTTGATGTTAAATGATCAGCACTGAGTTCAAATCTTAACGCCTTTGGTAAATGAAATTAATAAAATATATTTTGATAATTTTGATATTGTATCATCTTCATACAGATGTATACAGATGTTAGATACAAAGAAGAAATATTTCGGTTATCAAAAAATCTGTAATTAATTGTATATATATATATATATATATATATATATATATATATATTTCGTACATTGTTACGAAATGTTAATGTTGCATAAATTTTTTATTAAAATCCACAGTCCTAATACGAAAGTGCGGAATAAGAAGAATTTATTCTAAAATAAATATGGCGATGTGGAAAATGTAAAATGTTAAATATTAAACTGGAACTGCTCGTGACAAACATTGTGTCGTATGAAATTCAAACACTCGGCACGAACAATGCTCGTACGTAGACGTTTCCAGTTTTCAGATGCGATTTTCCTCGTCGTGCAGATTACAAATGGCCACAGATTATTAAAAAATAATATCCCGGTTGGTCTAGCCATTTTTTAATTATACTCCAAGATAGCAAGAATTGTAACGCTGAGGTCAAATAATTTATACGTTTTTAAGCGAAATGAAACTGGAATATTTAATAATTTTTAAGTACTTCACGATGCTTTAAAAATTATACTCCTAACGAAAATTATGATGTTACCTAATATTGTAAATAAATATGAATAATAAATAATAATAATTAGAATTTATTAGAATAGTTTCTCTTCAAATAATACTCCGTAATAAATAAATGATGTAGTTAAACGGAAAGATAAACATTACTTGAGGTTGTTGACAGGGACTTACGTTTTTTCATTAATGCAATTAGGTGACATTTCATTTTGTGCTAATAGATAGTAATTTATCATTTAAATGAATGGCACTTCGCAGAGGATATTTTTAGTGCTTCCCTTTGTACGTGCAAATTTCCTAATAAAACTCGTACCGCAGTGCAATCCGATACAGACCACCACCATTAGAAACGGTGATGGTGCACATTTTTCTTCTCGCGTTTCCCCGCTCAAATACGCATTTTCTTATATAATAAAAAAAATAAAATGTAAAAAATGTGGGGTTCGATTCGGGCAATTTGCATTTGCAACTACACCCATCCATTTCTCTTCGCCACCGTCTACATACAGAGCCGCTAATGGACAATTAATGCGTCAGTAAAAGCGTCAGATAATACATTCGTCGATGAACTGGAAGTGCTCTCAATTAGCTCGGTCAGGTCGTGATTGATCGAGTTCGCGTCCAAGGAAATCAGCAGGTGGAAGTTTCACGATACTTTATTTACCTGTTTCGCCGCTTTACTTCAAACTATTTACTTAATATTATATCTCAATAACTGCGCCCAATAACTTAATAATTTATTTTATGTTAAAAGTCAATTTAATTTCTTTTTACTCCTAAACATACGGTGGTGACCAGAGAAATTAGAAAATACATGTTTCTAATTAAATGGTATCAAATATTTTATTTAAATTAATTATACAATTATTCACTTTGTACATAAGTCAAAATAATTTGTACCGAAATTTTATCAACATAAATATGCAATATGGCCGGTCAAAGAAATAGCACACATTTAAAAATGCTTTATATTTTTATTAAATAATTTATACATCACTTTAAAAAGATTGTTAATATTTTATTGTAAACGGCGAGGAATAGATTGAGTGAGATATCGACAATGGTTGTTTGAAATTAAATTCCAGGTTTTTGGTGTTTTAATCGAGACTTCATGACGTTCCATTAATTTTCAACTGGATTTATATCGGGATTTTACCCTGGCCAATAGGAAACTTCATCATGATTATCTTTGAACCAATTTTACACAACTTTGGATGCATCCGTTGGGTTATCATCATGCATAAGATTCCATGTAACTGATAAATTATCATTGACAAATAGTTTCATTACGTTTATCATGACAAACTGGGGTCCAAACTTTTATTTGGAAGACGATGAACGATCTTCTGCTCCTATTCTGTTGAACGTATATTCGTCACTCCAAAGTAATCTTCCCTAGAATTCTGGAGGATAATTAATAGTATTAATAATAATTTTTAATACCAATAGTTACTTTACTGAAATACGTTCTTTCCAGTTTTGTTCATTCAGTCGACATTTGATTGCTCTACTAGACTCAATTAATTCTGTTTTTATTTGCCTGAAAGGCAAAAAAGGATTTCGTTAACTGATTGTTCCAATTTGTCTGTCTAAAAAAGGGGTTATTTTTTAGTTATATCGTTTTTTATTGTACTTTCATTATATTTGTTACTAACATTGTAAACCATTTTTGGGAGCATCTTAAGCTTTTAAGAAATAAATCCTACTAATAAATTTTTACTATTAAGAGTGTTGTTAAATAGTGCTTATATAAATATATAAATATATTTGAATGTGTAATCTTTTTGATCAACCAAATCATACTAAAGTAATATTTTCGTCGTTTTTAAGATGTGTAACAAAAAAAATCTATGTAATATTGAAATATGCACTTTCTGGATAAATTTTGAATGAAATCATTTTATGATTTAAAATTTTTATTTAAAATGCTGACCTTTAAAAACTGGTATTTCATATGTTGAATTTATTGACTAATTATTTTTGTAAAACTCATAAAAAAATGTCCATAAAGAATTTAATATATAAATAAATAATTATTGAAAATATAATAAATTAAATTTTATTATTTACATAAATGAAAATTTATGGTTGATTCTAAAATGGTACTTGAAACTATGAATATATAACAAGTACTTAATGGACTTAAAAAATTAATTTTAAATTCCACCGAATTTATTTTTATTTCTTTTATATAATGTAATAAAAGTCCATGTTAATTTTAAGTAAGTTAACTAATAAATAAATCACCATATTTTTGAATTTTATTTTTGAATTAGTAAATTTTAAACTGATTATATTTCTTTGATTGTTTTATTATTTCTAACAAAAAATATGATTTTTAAGGAAATAATATAATAAAATTATATTTGTGAAAATTATTTTCAATAGCTGCAACATAGGTTCAGTCGATGTTTACGTAAAAAACTTATTTATTAAATTAACACAACTATTTTTAGTTACAGGATCCTCAAATAAATTATATGACCGCAGTATAAATGATTAAATTCGGTGCCAGGGTAAATAATGTTCGTTCCTTGTGATTAACTGCAAGACAGAATAATTTACGGCAATAATAAAAACGGTACAACGCTAAACAAATTTTACGCATCGAATCGTATAAATAAAAGATCATCGTATCCATGGGTTGTAGAATGAACACATACGCGCTAAAAGCTCGTCAAGATCAACAATTTGGCAAGTGCGAACCGTTTTACTGAATGCCAGACCAATATTGTAACGCCGAGGCCGTTCCATACATTCATTACCTTAACAAGCGGGTGGATTTTGGTGTACGTAACATGGTAGTTGGCATGTTTGACTAGATTAAGTGTCATGTAATTCACTGTACATTCAATTTGCAATTTCGTACCTAATGTATTTTCGCCGTTAACAAACGGCCGATTTAATAATAATCGGTTGCCAAACGAGGCGGCGGTCAAAGGGACAGTCCCAATTATTTGGGTATCTTGTCACCTAAAAATATATTTTCTTCAGTTAAATGTATAAGAATCTCTAGATATAATAGATTAAGTGAATAGTTTGAATTTCTTGGATTAAGTAATTAAATATAACAAAATTTTAACATTTTTCTAGCTAAGTTTAGTTATACTAAATTTGGAGTATTTTAACCATGAGCGTTTGACAACGTTGTTTCATACCTAAAATTTCGTTCTTATGACATCCTGATCAATATCCTGTCAAATTTCTATGATATTTTACTTTAATTGTTTTAAAGTATTTAATAGTAGTTGAAATAGAGCGAAATTTAATCGACTTCTACAATATGTTGTAGTCAATAAGGGACCTATTGTCCTGTCTTGTTGTGATGATCATTTTAATCATTTAATTAATTTCATTAACGGAACACTTGCTAAAAGACGTTTAAAATCAACATTAGAATTTGAAGGATGTCTTCTTATGGTTGAAATTGAAACACTCATGTCTATAGCAGTTTGTAGAGAGCATCTTGAGGAAGTTTTGTTGATGTGTAAGTTTACTAATTTTTCCTATCCGAGGGGAATCTTCTACAAATCCTTATTATTTAAGTTTGAGATCAAAGGATAGTCAGTATTCTGTTCTATGGGATTTAAATTAGATATCTTGAAGCAAAATTAAAATCTAAAAGTCTTCTTCTCATAGTTGAGATTCACTTCTGTAGAATTTTGTAGCTGGCACCTTAAGAGAGATTCTCTTTCAAGAGAAACAGATAATATTCGGTTCTATTTGGGTATGGACTTACTAGAACTTTCTTTCCAGGACTATTTTTCTATAGATCCTGTTTGTCTGTGTGTTGAAGGAAGCCAAGAAACACAGTGTTTCACAACTTCTTCAGCATACAGTCGATTCACGTTTAGCTTTTACCTTCCCATTTGGTGATGCATAAAAATGTTTAACTCTCGAAGTATACTAAATTTGGGTTAATTTTTGGAATAAAATACGCTCTATAAAAAAAGTGAACAAATAATTTTTGTTAGTTTCATGTTTTATTATAAAATACTCGTTCATCTTTATTAGACGACGCACTCTAACTTTTTAAGAGCAGTCGATTTATTCTGTGAAAATAATTTAACTGTTTGGCAAAGTAAATCGTGAACCAACAACCACAGTTACATAAATAAAGTAATATTTAATTTTAATCAGTAATTTGTCACTTTAAATTCGATCACGGAACACGTTAATCAAACATTCGGGGGTATTACGTGACGCATTTGGAAAACGCAATTTTTTGCGCCGACGGGACCAATCAAACCCCAAACCATTTCCGGTCGAGCAATCATTCCGACGCAAAACAAATCATTTTTGGCGTACCAAGGCTCAGTACAATTAATACCTCGTCCACCTAACAGCGCGTCGGATGAATTTTATTTACAGAGGAAGCGGAAATAATCATGCCGAACACACCCCATTATGATTTACAAATATAGACACACGTATTGATTATGCATATTCTCTCTGAGATTGGATAGTGTATACACATTATCGCCGATTCATTGACATTTTTCAGTTACCACAAACCCATCGATCGTACTATAAAAATAGCGGCGGAACTTCGCAGGCTAATTTAAACAATTGTGAATGGGAGTTTGAATCCGACAATTAATGTATTTGAGCCGTGTTATCTGCGGAATATCAAACATTTTCTAAACATATCCTCTTAACATCGATTCAAATTTACAAAGAGCTTTGCTGCAGTGAAATAAAGTACTTACATGCAAAGTTTTCCTTCCACCTTATTTTTTTTCTTTTTTGATTTGAATATAAATTTTGAGCAACGCCTTTTTATATAACACGCAATCTTGACAACTAAATAAATTGTATTATTACTGCTTTTACATTTGTTCACGGACTATGTACATAAACGGAATATTCAATTCTAACAGTTTCACGCAAAAAGCTCAACTGTAGCCGCAGGTTACCACTGAATACCGTGCCATAATATGATATTTCTTTAAAAAAACATTGGTGCGTTTTTCTAACTTCCAACTTTTATGGGAGGGAAATAAGAACGGATTTTAACAGACGCTGATCAAAGTGAATGTTTTAATACTCTTATGAATTGAAGCATGCTAATTTCTTTACAAGCAGAATAAATGTTTCAAAAGCAATTTTTCTATTCAGTTTTATATGTTTTTACCAGGATTTCATTTTGAATATTTTATTCCTTTATTTCTTTTCTTTAATATTAAATTCAGTATATTGTTTTAAGGGTGCACTTCATTTTTCTATTCATAAATGTAGGTTTTAAGATGAAATTTTAGTTTTAATAAATAAATAAATAAATAATATGTGCTATAA
The DNA here is from genome assembly GCF_024364675.1 of Aethina tumida. Lineage (NCBI taxonomy): Eukaryota > Metazoa > Arthropoda > Insecta > Coleoptera > Nitidulidae > Aethina > Aethina tumida. The sequence continues at coordinate 56,926,875 of NC_065435.1, read as the reverse complement.
AATTATAAATTCTCCATATAAATAGTATAACTGTCAAGTATCATAAATTTTATTAAAGTACAAATAATTTTAGAGATATATTGTTGTAAAAATTGTTTAAAATTATTTTATAGAGAATTGAAGTCAAATTATTATTTGAAAAGTTTTTTGAAAGTTCAAAAATGAAAATATTTGCCGTAATCTGCGAATTAATATATATGTTTGTCAGGATTTTATTTCATATTAAATATTTTATTTCTTTCCTTTAATATTAAATTCTGGATATTGTTTTAAGGAAGCACATGATTTTACAATTCATATTTGGAGACTTTAAGATGGCATCTCTTTAAATATATCCTTACAGTAGAGTCAAACTTAAGAATCTCTGCATAATTTTAATAAACAATGAATTATCGGTCACAAAAATAAGAATAATACTAGACATATAAAATTAAAAAAAAAAAGAAAAAGAAAAACCATTCTTGCGCATTTTATAGAGATCAAAATACTGTTTTGTATTTCTTTGTATTTGACATCAAGATCTGTTTTTGGCTTTCCCAAATACATTACCAAAATGAGTCTCAATAAACAATGTAATCTTCTACACAAATTAAATAAAATTAAATTAATAACAGAATTTTTAAACCAGTAATAAAACTAACATCACCAAATTCCTTGGTAGATTAATAAAACAAAATTAATTAAAATTAAAAAAAAAAGCAGTAAGTTAATGTATCCAATCAGTACTTGGTTGGTCAAAGCTTCTCCAAATTTAGAGGTTTCAATTGTAAATTTGTCTTTGAAGTCGGTGTCATATGTGTTCAATTAAATTGTGAGTAATGTCATTTTTCAGTGCCAAATGTAAAGATTGTCGGCTATAAAAACAAAATGTGATCCAAGTCTCCAAGAAGTCTGTATGTAGAGAATTTTCGACTTATTCTAGAAGAAATAATCCGAAAAAGGTCTTTTGATTGTAGCTCGTTGTCATCCAGTACCATCTTATATGTTGGAATTACCAGTACTCCTGCATGAGACGTTGTCGTGTTCAAAATTGTAATTATGGAGGTAAAATCTTCATAAGAAAATTTTCCTTTATGTCTCATTGTACGGTGCTAAAAACTGATAAATGAAGAGTGAATCGAATAAAAAGTTCATCTATAAAATTCGCTTTTGGAAATAAAAATTTTACAAGAAATATAATAAGTAAAGTAAATTTAAAATACTGACTACCCGAAACTGCAAATATTTAAATAATATTACTCAAAATAAACTATATCGATATTTAATCTAGGAAATTAATATTATCCATGTGTGATTAGTATTAAGTTTACAAATTGCTTATTTAGTTATTGCATCATTAATTTTTTAATTTAATTAATTTAAAACTATTAATAAGGTAACACTAAATATATTAAAAATAATTTAAAAAACTGTCTGCAAAAGTAAACGAATAAAATGACATTAACATTTCCATTAACATTAAGAAGGAGAATAATCCAGCTAATCCAATTATACTACTAAGATGAGATACCTCGATTGAAATGTATGTAGTACGTGGAACGAGCAATCCTTATAGCCTCGAGTCTTAGGTCGGGAACGTCCTGGACACGGATAATTTAAGATAAATCAAATCCGGACGCCTTGGAAATGACTACAAACCCGTTCATCGTCAAGACATTTGAACGGACGACGACAGCCCTAGGCGAAATTACTGGAACTAACACCGAGTAAACAATTTAATTCGTAACTGTAAAACAAACCCGCCTATCGGATGGTATTTTGTTGGTAAATATGACCGAAAATGTTTACTGGATATAAAATTGCCTTGGTGTCCTCTATCTAACGGATTGGATTGAACGGGGGCAGCAATAAATTTACATTCGAAGGGTTACGGAAAAAATAGAGCTGTTTTATTACTGTGCATCTGTCCCCCATATGAACCTCCTCGGGGAGACAGTTTATTGTTGGAAATGCTGAATTATTAAAATTGGAGAAAATACCGCATTCAATAAATCCGGGCAATTTTATTTTTATGGAATTATTTATTGGGGATTAGCCACCGCGGCAGTTTGAGGGCGAGAACCAGGAAAAAAAAATGACATAAGGAATAACACATAACAATAATTCATAAAACAAATATTCATTATTGCTTTAAATGGGTTTATTTAATTTTAAAATGAAATTTATTGAAAGACTAAAGTAGATTCTGCATACTCAAAGATTTTTAAGATATTTGTTTTTTATACCAATAGTCTAAAACACTTGGCAGAACAAATTTAACTTTTTCTTTTTATTTTTTTTTTATTTTGAATTCAAAATAATAATGTAAAATTGTGAAATCGCAATTATCTCATTAAATATTTAAGTTTTGTTCTACTAACTATTTTTATTATTACTAAAAACTAATAATTTCATTTTATAAAACCATTTTGTCTTAATTATCAATGACTCGTTAGTTTTTCTTCAATAAATTTTAAAGGGATAGAAATATCGACATGAAATTTAGTCCGTTAATTGTTAGATTCGCCTCATTGATACTTAACTGCTGTTGTCTATCTAGTGACATCCATTGGGTATTCCCTTGTTTCTGGTACGCTGCAGTGGACGAGTGCCAAATAGGGGGATTGATCTCGGCATTAATTCAGTATATAACCATCTCATTTTTTATTGTTACATGCATACCAATAATAGGTTTTGATTAAATTCTCTTTTTTCTCGTGATCAAAGAGATTAAAATTTTAATATCTGTTAAATTCCGAGGTAACCTAACTGATTTATATTGTCAAAAACCGAAAATAAGTGGACCAAATGAAATTGTAATGATGGAAAGTATTGAGTACAGTTTGTTTCTCCCAAAAATACTAAATAAAATTATTTTTATAACATTCGATTAGTTTTCATGTTTTTTAATATTATAGATATGTGTGTCTTTGATTAAAGTGTATTTTTTGTGTAAAGATTTTATCTAAATGTTTTTCATAAATTTTTTTAGTCTGATACAATATCGTTCAAATATTAATGTTTTGTTTGCCTGTCTCTGTGTTATTAGTATTATTATAGCTGTTTTACACACACCAATTTATTGATAGCAAATTTTGTATTACACCAATACTTTTATTTTGAGGTTAGATTTAAAAGACATCTTTAGCTATATAATTTAAAACTTTTTTCTTAGTTTTTCATTTTGAATCTAAAAAATAAATAAATAATGGTTTTGTGAAATCGCATATAAAATTTCATTATATATTTAAACTCTATTTTTAGAATTTTTTTTAGGATTTATTTATTTTATAATTTTGGTTTATTTTAATGACACATTTTTAGTTTTTCTTCCATAAATTTTGTGGGTATCGAAATATTGGCCTGCAATTTAGTGTATTTATTGCTAAATCGCCCTCATTGACATCCATCGGGTATTCCTGTATCTCTAAAGTGGTACATTAGTGAGGACGTGCGTCAATGAGGGGAGATCCCGAGATTAATTCAGTAAATAGCCATTTCCTTGTTTTTGAGACATTTTACTTTTATGTATACATTCATACTAAATGTTATGTTTTGATAAAATTCCCATTTTCTCGTAAACGAAAAGATTAAAATGTTAATGCCTGTTAAATTCCGAGGTCACAAAAACCGAAAACGAGTAGATCTGATGAAATTTTAAGTATTGGATATTTTTATTTTTATGATTAACTGAGTTCTCTTATTTTCTAATATGGTAGATCTCTGTGTTTTTGATTAAAGTGTATTTTTGTGTTTTTACGAAGATCTTATTTATATATTTTTCATGTTTTTTTTTTTGTCTGACACAATATCATTTAAATATTAATTAATATTTTGTTTGCCTGTTTCTTTGTTGTGAGTAATATTACAGCTGATTTATAAACATCAATTAAACGCACAGTGTTAATTTGTTGTCGAATTTATTGGTAGCGACTTCTTCAGTGCGGACAATACTTATATTTTGTTTTTCAAATTGAATTATTGAAATTTTTAAAATCTACCTAACATTGTAGACCTATTGCGTTCTGAGTTGTTTTTTAATCTTCATTTTTTTTTCACATTTAATTTTTACAAATGTTTCCACATATTAAGTGACTAATTAAATTCTCTGTATGATCGACAAAGTTTATTCTTGAAAATTTTATGGTATTTCAATTTGAAGAAAGATATTTACAATAGTAAAAATAAAAATGGAATTAACCAACGCTTTTATAAATATTCTAGAGTATTATATTATATTTATTTACGACTATTAATACAATATTATTTTGTGTATAACAACAATGAAACTTTCAACATTATACTTGCTCAAAATACAGACATTTTAGTTAGTCATTACGTGTGTGTATACTTTTTGAAAACATTAATTAAATATCTTAAAAACAATGAGAAGAAAGGAATATGATTCAATATCCAGTAATAAAAAATTTAGATGTCAAAATGCAATAATACTTCTCATACAGGTTTCCATTAAAAAAACAGAGTTAGAGATTGAAAATGTCTTTGAAAAAATAGATAACATCACGCTATAACAGCAATAACAATTTAGATTGATGTCTTTTTTTATTCTTTATGAACTTTTTTAAAATATTTTAATTTAAACTAATACCCTTTTTGTTACAGGTGAGTTTTTGAAGAGACGCTATATAAATACAGTGAGTGAGTACATTAAACTACTGACAATTAACTTTAATCTAGTCATTATACAGTTGAATACCTATAAAAAATGTTGACAATTTATATTCTGTTTCCGCAATTGCAGATAATCGTATTTTCACCCTTTAATACGATGGAAAACCTCCGGATAAGAAAGACAAATTTAAACAAATCGGCGGCGTTTTCTTCCGTCCAACCCTACACGAGGATAGCCCCGATTATTAAATTTACGAAACCCTCACAATCCCGATCTGGTGAACGTTTTTTTCCCCTGCCGAACAGCGATATCGTTCATTTGAACGCTCCGGGGAGTTCTACTGGCACACCAGACAAATTACTGGCGCAGTTTTAATCCCGGTCTGCGTTCCGGTCACATTTCTGGCCGCCAGAGTCGAAATGTGCCGTATAAAACTCTGCACACAATTGCATTACCATCTACGGCCTTTACGTTTAATTGATTTTATCAAAAACTTTAAATCTAATAGTTATCGACGGTTGTTACTTACATGTGGCCAAATTCTGCAGGCGTTTCAAGAGACATTAGAGAAAATTGATGGTAGTCTGACATATGTTCTGATAGTTCCCACCATTTATTGTTTTAATATGAAATTTACTTCAAACCGTTTTATAGCTTCCTAGTGCCAGTAAATTTTTACACCCCGCATCTAAAATGTGTAATTGATTTTCGATAAAACAGTGCAATTTTATTGGTGTATTCCTTGCAATGCACCGCGGTTCCTAAAAGTGCAATATAAATCATACGGAAAGATCCTGATAGTGAAGTGTTTCCGGGCTCTATTTTGAATAAAAGTTAAGCAAAATTTATGCCACACTCGATTTTCCCTAGCCCGATTAAAAATAGTTATTCGTCCCTGAGGAGTCGCGACCGGAAGGTTCAATTTATTATCCTCACATACTTCCATAAATAACATTAAATGCACGGCCGTTCATGCTGCATCAGAGCCCAGCCACATCCTAACAACTTCTAATTTAATTAACTTCAAAATTTAAACTTTTAATTATTTTTAGCACCCCATATTTTTCACCGCCAATTACGCGCAACCGTGGACTTAAAGGCTTTGAAGGATTTAATTATTTTCTATGAGTTATTTCAATTAACCCGCTTTTGCGTTGGGTAACACACGTATAACATTGTCATTTTAATACAGTCATCTCATTCAGTTTGTTTTTTCTATTTATTTAAGAGTTTCATTGAATTTATCCACTACATCGCACAAGTGCAGAGACACCTATTAAAAAATAAAACGTATACTTATAAGAAAAAAATTGTATGTTCCTCAAACCGCTGAGGACGTCGTGTTGCTTGAAAACTTCGTTTCTAATCCCCCATGTCTCAAGTTTCCCTAAATTTCCGACTTTTTCTGATGGGGACCGCCAACTTTTGCACACCAGCTACAAGCAATAACTTAATTAACTTTTATATTAGTTTCATGGAATGCGTGCGAGCTAGGTGAATAAATAATCAGGCATACTACCTGCCCTATTGTTCATTCTGTTCACATTCGCAAGTGGTTCCCGTTTTCGCAAGGATTGTTTCAGTATATGGTTTAAGGATCTTCGTTGCCGGAAAAATTTATTTTTTAAATTAAATATTAACACACACCGCATATGTTCACTCATAATTTGTAAAAATATAATATATTAATTAACTAAAAATTATTTCAATTCAAAGTTTAATAATATTACTACATTTACAAAGACATATAATTTATAAAAATTTCAAATTGATGAAAACATTGAGTTTTAATTATAGTTATAGTTTCTTTACGTCAAAACAAGCAAATTTTATATAAAATTTTGTTTTTAAAATCAAACTTCTTATGTCACTTATTATATTAAAATTTTTATATTAAGAATATTTTAAATAATTTTCAGTGTTTTTACTGTGTAGCTCATTTAAGTTACAAATAAATTCATTACTTTTAAGAAGTGAAATATATTAATCCATTAGTTTTTGTTTGATGACAAGTTCAATGAGAATTTAATAGTAATATTATATTTGCTTAATTGTAAGAATATTGCCATTGAATTTTTCTCTCTACCACTTGAAATTTTAAAGTTTTTAAAATAGGCGATGCCCTCGAACATGCATTAAACTGCTGACGTTGTTGGTGCTCGTATACGTTTAGTAATATCGTTCAATTTGTACGTTTCACTGCGTTTTGATCATGACCGAGATATAAAAAATAAAGCTTCTAAGAATTGTATAATACTTAAATGTAAAATACTACATAAGTGTTCTAATGAAAACGATAAAAAAATATTAAAAAACTGTTTATCAATAAACATTACATTTTGCTGCGTGTGTAAATTTGAGGTAAGTTGATATCAGTATTATAAAATAGACAGATTTATTTATAAATAAAATATAGTTTTAGTGCTTATTTCGATTCTTTTTCCATTTTCACAATTATAAATTTGGTAAATATAATGTATCAACTTCACTTAATGATACGGATTTATAAACAGGTGAAATAGGCACCGATGACGTCAGCATATACTCTAAGACTGGAGTCCGGCCATGCAGGAAACGAAGGAAAAGTATGTCTTCAAGAACACTGAAATATTCTGTACGACAACTGCACTTAACGTAAAAGGAAAAATGCATTTTTCAATACACTTAATTGTTCAACATTTAATAACGTTAAAAAGATAAATAAACTGTGTTGTCCACCCTACAACCATGGAATTATTAATTTGAAATATTCTTGTATATATATATATATATATATATATACATATATATATAAAAAAGACATTTATTACCACATTTATTAATACAATTAAATTACAATATTGTTATATTATTCAAATCATCGATTAAGAAAACAGCTATTTTCGTATTTTTGATTTTAAATATAAATATCTAATAATTGATAATAGATTTCCATCCTTTATATTTTAAGCCGTTTAGTTATGATCCATATTTTACAAACATAAACGCATATTTTAATTAAATTATTATACATTATCAAAATTATTGATAAGAAAACATACTTTAATAGTTTTTGAGTTCAAATGTAAGTATCTCATCGTCACAACAATTAATAATTCATCCATCTCTTATCTTTTAAGTTTCACTGTTGTGAAAAATGCTTTTACAAACATATTTTAATAGTTTTTAATTTGAATACCATTGTTAGGTTAATGTACTTCTGCCCTTCATATTTTAAGTTCATCAGTTATGAAAATGCTTTTACCAATATAAGGCACATTTTAGAAAAATTACTATATAAACTGTATATTATTACATCACTGGTGAAGAAAATATATTTTAAGAGTTTTTGATTTTAAATTTAAATATCTCATTACCAAGATAATAATAATAAGGCACTTCGACACATTTTATTTTAAGTCCTTCAGTTATGATATTTTATTAAAATACCGATATATGATGTTACATTGTCAAAATCAGTTATTAAGAAAACATATTTTAAGAGTTTTTAATTTTAAATTACGTTGTGAATGGTTATATTGTTGAACTTGTTAAGAAAAGGTTTTTAATTATACATGTAAAAAACTTATTGTTAAAATAATTAATAGTGCACTCCCACCCCTTATATGTTAAGCACGTCACCTATAAAAAACTCCTTTACAAACACATCATCATCGATAGTGCCGCGGTTACGGAACGCTACAGGGCGAAACATAAAGCCATTCCCGAGATTATAAAATCGCTGCGCCGAACAAGCTTTGCGTCATTAACGTCTCAATGTTGTCGGATGTTATGCAGTCAACGTCCTGGAAGTGTGTTTACAGGATTAATAACTCGAATATTAAACATCGGGAGTTGCATTCGGGCGACTTCATCGCTTATTCCGAGACGGGCGTCGTATCGTAATTTTCTGGCGGGCACATAAAGGCGCTTTCAAAATTACCACGGATTGCATTAGCTTTAATGTCGTCTGTGTCGGTGAATTTTTAACTAAGGAAACAACATTCCGCTACGTGTACGAAACACTGGTTTATTGTCGACTACCTAAACGATTGTAAAGTTGTTGTGCACTTTTATTTACCACTTGTTTAATTCGAGGCGGAATTGGTTTCTCGGCCGCGTAAAGAAGCAATAATGTGTAACGAAGTTGGATAAATTGGCGTTATAAAATAAAACAATTATTTTATTTACGTACCGGGTACATGTGTGCCGTTGTGGTTTTTAGTATCGTGTAAAACAGATTACCTGAACCAGTTGCATTGGATCCGCATTTCTTTGTCGAGTTGCGGCGGAATAAAATGAAATTTCAATATTTAATGAAGGAAGTAGGCCGTCAGTAAAATTCGATCAATCCGCCCGTGCAGCATAAAACAGAACTGGTGAATAATATATGTGACACTATTGATTTTTCATTTGTATCATATTATGTTATAAAAAGGGATAAACTGAGGCACTATGCAATATTACAAAAATTATTTTTCTTTTCCAATATCTTTATTTCGTTACCGACATTTTCCTGTGCGTCGAAGGATTATTGATGTAGTGAGATGATTGTTCACGGCTATGCAGGAGGTTTGGAACAATTGAGCCGTTGTAGATTGAGAGTGTGGCACGAACGGAACCCCAATTGTTCCCTTTTGTCTTTTTCCTTGAACAATCGATGATCATTTTAATAAGATCGGTTCGAAGGTAATATAAACTGTCTGCTCATGAATTTTTGTGTCTGTATCTGAGAATGTATTAAAATTTAAGGTGATCTTTTTTAAATCAGGCACACATATTTAACAGATATTTGGCAAACTTAAACATAAATACAGAAATAAATCCTTAATACCAATAATTCTTAATTTGTTTTCTTCAACATTGATTTATATATATATGAAATATAAAATTCTTGTAAACTTCATTCAGCTAAACACTTAACACTTCACCTAACCTAAACACTTAATTAAATTTTTCATTGTTTTAAGTTCAGAAATAATGGACAAATTTGGATTGTTAAAACACATTTTACAAAAAGTGACTGGGCAAAAAGGAATGTAGCAACATCGTTGATAAGTGATACGCACTATTTACATTTTACGGTTTAGTTTTTACAACAATAACGACTTGTCCAACCTGCACTATATGAAAATGAATAAATTTATTAAAAAAATGTTTTAGGAATAGAAAACTTAAAGAATATTACATAAGTTTATAGCTATTTTTTTAAATGAAGAGAGGGAGAAAAAAGATAAGAACTTATTATTGTTCCAAAGTTCCTTTGTTAATATTATTATTTATTATCCACTTATTTTAGGAGTATTACTATTATGTATGTGTATGTTAACAATGTTTATAGGAAGTTTTTCTGCTACTTTAAAATATTATTTAATTAGTTTAATAAACAAATATTAATTAATAAGATAAAAATTTGTAGGGTTTGTAGATTACATTTATCTCACAATTTTGTTTCATCAAAAAATCTTTAAAGCTTTGATTTCTTTAGGAGTCTATTCCAGTAGTATGGTATAAATGACATGAAAAAATATGATGAAAAATTATATTCTTAAGACTTAGATTAGATATTATATTTTAAAAGAATTGTGAACCAATAACTTCTTTAGAACCTTTTAATTGAAAGTAAGTTTTCGTGGAAAATAATATATAGTTTTTAATAAATTTATCATGCAGTAGTGGTCATTATTATAATAACTTTTTAAAATGCTAAATATTTTAGTCATTACATTTTTATTTAAAAGAATATTAATAATATTAAATGAAATTGATAAATTTTATTCTTTAATAATTAAGTTTGTGTTATTTAATTTAACATTAACACATTATATCGACACGTTTAAATTCATTCAAGATTCTTGAACTACTGTGAAGTTCATTTAGATTTGTAAAATTTTTATGTCAAATTTGGTTATAAACGTGATTCCCTATATTTCCTATATAGAATTGATGTTTGGAGATGGGGACGGACAAGACAAAACATCGATGCTTTGGTATTTTAACCAATTTTGGATTTGAGTTTGGGATCCTTTTCATGTTGAAACACATTTACTAAGAGCTTCATTTCTTCACTATATTGAAGAAAATTGTTGTTCAATATGTATATATATATATATATATATATATATATATATATATATATATATATATATATATATATATATATATATATATATATATATATATATATCATTTTGCACTTTGAGTGTAACAAACTTTTTGTGTAGTTCTCTGTAGGAAGTTTAACATAAGCAAAAATCATCATTTGTTATAAACTAAATTCAGACTCGTCATTAAAAAATATTCGTCCCGTTTTTACAGTTTCACTTCGACCAATGTTTAAATAATAATAATAAGCAAAAGACTGCTGCTTATACTGAAAAAATGATTTAAATTCATAGAGTGCAATGAAAGACCATAAAATAAAAAGTTGCTATAATGTTTCCCATTGGAAAATAAAAAGACACCAATTCAACTTGCAGATCTTATATTTTTTATATATAGTATAATTTATACATACATAAAATTTAGGATAGTATAACATCTGTTCTCCGTGAGTATCGATGGCATATCCCATACATGATCGATAGGATTTAAGTCGGGTAATATCGGAGGGCTCACTACTCAGCGTTTCGAACCGTTCGAACCCAATTCCTGAGGGATGCAGACGAGCATTATCGTCAACAAAAGTTCTCGTCGCTAGCAGCTTGAAAATATGGTAATATACCATTAACAATATCTCTTTTGTATAACGGACCGGTTATCGTTCCATGACACTTTTTTTATTAAATTTTGACTAGTCGAATTTTAAAATAAAAAATGTAACCACATATTATATTTATTTCCCGATTCAGCTAAATAATGCAATTTATATTTGTATTACTTTAAATCATGTATATCGTGATTAATGTAAATTTGAAATTCTATTCCTAGATAGATTTTAGAAGTGTTAACGTACATAAAAAGTAAATCTCCTACGCATTAAAACCCTAATCAATTAGAGTTTCATTTGTAAAGCAATTACCAAGAATGGAACAATAAATTTAATAGTACCAACAATGTAAGTGAGACCTTAAGAATACGTTTAGAGCCCGGCTCGTACAATTATACGAATGCGAATGAATGTGGATCAAGGATAATAGAACGTTCTGCGTGACGCTAACCGAATGCGTTTTACTTCACATTTAATTCGACGAAATGGCAATTTTGTGTGGAAAACGTATGTAACACGGGTCGGTACATGTCACCGGAGGACCCAGTCAGTGACGTATAATTGATAAAGTCTCATAAGTGTGTGAACCACTTAACATTAATGAAGTTCAACAACATCCGACTCACGGCGCAGCGAGTACACATGCCCCCCTCTCTTTTGCCACGGCATTCCAAACTTTCCTAAACACTATTATTGTTTCTAATTAATGAAACGGTGCCTCCGCTAAGCCTATTACACGGAGTGCCTCTTGTCGACGTCTCTCAAAATTTCAGGCGACGACTCACTCACAATTTAAGTCATATTTCTTCTTGGCGAAAAGTCCACGCGGGATGCAATCTCTTAATTAATTTTATGCAGCTTGTTCAGACATCGCCGGCATAATTTTGCTGGGACGTGCCCGCACGAGAGGAACTGGGTAAAGATAAATGGTTTCTTATTTCTCATGAATGATAATTTTAAATGTGAAGATCCATGCAAATAACAATTGTATTAAAACTTCTAAGTTATTCGAGTTCAGGGCAGGGTTGTCTTAGGGCATACGGGGGCCCTTGGACAAATGGCATCGTCTCGACCGGGGTCCTGAACTCATGTCCCAAATGTTTATATGGAAAAGGAGGTACTAGTGCCGACATACTAGAAAGTATAACAAATATTGTATATTTAGGGTGTCTCAAATTGACTGATTTTGTTTGTTATAAATATTTCTAGATCAGGTTGAGAAAAATGTCTTAAGTATCCAGAGCTCAATTTTTTTAACACGTTGATTAATGCAAACCATATTTTGATATATCTGACCGCTTCTAAAATACCTTTGAAAATAGACAAGTTTTGAAAAAAATTAATAATTTTCTTATTTGTTTAGTTTTTTAATTTTCTACAAGTACTTTATTACAACAATTTTTTAAATAATTTGATTTGATTAAATATAAATAAAAGCATTATTATCTTAACATTGACAATTTATTTTGAAATTAGTAATCATAGTTTTTGGAGGCGAATATAAATTTTTAAAAATAAATTATCAGTTACGCTCTTTATTGACAACAAAAAAATTATTTCAAAATTTACCAGAAATATTAATGTATATTATTGTTAGTTAAAGAAAATTTAACATTTAAAAATTTTTAGAAAATTTGATTTTTTTCTATACTTTAAAAGCAAATTTGAGGTAAAAAGTTTGAGGTAGAAAGTTTTTCCCGTTGTTAAAGTAAACGAGTTATTGCACTTTTGAAATCTGTCATTTCTAGCAGATATTTCTGAAATGGTCACAGATATAAAAATGTGATTTTTGGACGTCAACGTTTTAAAAATATGAGTTGTGAACCACTTTTATCTTTTTCTTGCAACAGCAAAATTCTACCAGTTTAGGACACACTGTATTACTTCCTTGACACGTTATAGAAAAATAAATAATAAATAATTTACTTTAAAAAACAATATACTAAATATATGAAAACTAAATAACATACACATGGTATTTATTTGTGAATAACAGCTAAAATTAATCTACATTAATTAATTGTTAATCGAAATCAACTTATTTGTTTTGTATACAGTTATGTGAGTGTGATGTAATTTCCATAGTAAATAGACTGTTTAATTCATGGTTTTTAAAAACTTTATTTTATATGTATAATGTTTAATGAAACGCAACTTCCCTAATTGAAAATATACGTAAATTGATTGAACTATGAATTTATTTTTTTTTTATTTTTCTACCAGCAATTATAGTAAAATTTGATGTACAAAAGTGATGTATTCTCGTTGAAAATGAATAAGAGCGGTGAAAAAACAAATATTTTTTATTTACCACATATTTAAATTCAATCTTTTTATAAACATCCATACGTTAAGCTAAAAAAATTGTAATATATAATATTTAGAAAAACCAAAAGTAGTCTAAATAATATGAATAAAATGTTTCAAGAAAATATCGCCTTGTATATATCAGTCCAAATATTAACATGAAACTATTTTAAGTGAATTTTCAATATTAAATAGAAAATTAATGTAAGAATAGTGATTTTAGTAGATTTCTTCTACTAAAAAAATATTTTCTTTCTTTAAATTTAAATCGACTTATGATTTAAAGCTGTAGTATGTTTGTTTTAATAATAATTTAATTAATTATTTCTCATGATCTAATTAGAATTTTTTTAGTCTGAAATGAGTGGAGTTAAATTTATTATTATTTATTAGTTAATTATCAAATTTATTATATTATATTAATAGTTTTTACTGATTGTATCTGGTAAGGAATAATTTTATTAAAAAAATTGCATATTCTGACAATTGCAACTATTTTTTTTAGATTTTTTCAAAAAAAATTAATTATAGAATTAATTACTTATATAATTGTCAATGCTATAATAATTTCATATTAGAGGTCATATTCCTTTTTTATTAACTGTTGCAGTAGTCATTTCAAATCTGAAATAAAATAATTACAAATTTAATTAATTAAATCTCTTAATTTTGAGCATATGCACTTTATAACTTAATTTATATTATTATTATTATTTAATAGTAATGACATGAAATTGAACAGAATTCAATATTAAATTTAAGTTCTTTGCAAGAATAGTAATTTTAGTCGACTACAATTAAATATTTTTTATATAAAATTTGTTTTATTTATTTAATCTGCTGGTACAGTATTTCAGAAGTGATATTTAAATTTAAATTGTTTAAGGTGGGTTAAGAGTGGATTATTATTATTTATTAATTTGTTATCCAATTTGGTATATTAATAGTGTTGAAGAATGGATAATTTAATAATAAAAAATTACTTGAACAAATGGATAAAATTATATTTTTAAGTTAAGTTTTTTAAGAAAGATTTTATTGTAGAATTAATTACTTATATAATTATTAATGTTATAATAATTTAAAGAGGACAGATTATTTTTTTGAAATACCTGATGCAATTGTCACTCCAAGCCGATTTTCCATTTTGTCTTTTAAAATTTAAATAATTAATTCAGACAATTTTGAAAATCTAAATTGCACTGAAATATACTATTAGAAAATTGAAAATAATTTTTATTACAATAAGTTAATTATCTTAATTTTGAGCATATACATTTTTTATTTATATTTTATATTAAATTAAGTTATTTTTATTCCTTTTCAAATACAATTAATTTAGAAGAAATTTATTTTTAAATATTAATATAAATTTCAAATATCGAGAACATAAATAAACTATGCTATTTATCGATCATAATAAATATTTATATAATATTTATTTTATATTAAAACAACATTTCATTTCCAACATTTCTCAAATTTAATTAATTTAGATGAAATGAAGTTAATTGGCTGATTGGAAATTTAAATTAACGGAACTGTATTATTCATCAAAAACATTGAATAAATTACCAAATAAAATACACACGAATACATGCATTTGGTCATTTGAAGTATTCATGGGGATTTAAATATGTCACAATTTAACATCCACTTTTGACCTTTAACATATATCAGATTATGTTTTTTTTTTTAACTCCGTACCGTTATCCAGATACCTGTATATGTAACATTTCCATTTACCGTATGTAATTATACTGCGTGCAACTTTTCACATTTACTGCTGTAGGAAAATGTCATTTTTCATATTGCACATGTGCTTTTACATCTATAAAGTACAACACATATAAATAGACTTAATGCCAGATGCACTGCAAATGAACGTGTAAAGTTTTATCTGTGAAACTTTTCCAACAACCCAGAGAAAACTTGCGTCGAAAGTTTTCAGGTTGACGATTTTCTATTCGCGGTTGAAATCTTATAAACTAATTGTTAAGTACTTTTTAAAACTCTATTCTTAGTTATAAAAACCGTGACCGTTTTTTTAAATCATGTTCATCCAGTGAATCGTACCGCACGTGTGTGGGTGTGTAATTAAACTTAAAAGATGTTCGACAGACACAGAAAACAACCTTGTAGCTTTCAGCTTATCTGCACCCATTCACTATCTGTTTTACGTGTCTTTGAAGTTGGAGTGGCTGTAAGATGTTTTCAAGTGGCCCGTGGAGTTGGTTCCTCGACGCTCAGATTCCAGACATTGAACGGTATTATTGGGGTTTATTTACTTCCCCATTGTTCACCGTTCCGACCGAATGCCGACTTAAATTCGCAGCCGACATAAACGGTTCGGTTGTCCTGTAGGTTGAATATTAAATTTAAATTTAATTTGTCGTCAGCCGACGACCATGGTGCGAGACGCTCCCGCCTTTGGAAGTTTTAATGGAATTTCGTGGACTAAAGGGTATTATTGCTTTGTCATTCTTCCATATTGCGCTTTGACGGCACACATTTAACTCCGATCCCTTTTCGCAGATTTAAACGGCCGATCCGATCGCCGCACATAAATTCAAAAGTGATTGGGGCCAAACAACATTTTGTGCGTCATATCGACCACCAAACGACTTTTCATTCGGGCGCCCTAAACACGGAGTTTTATTGAAACATTATCTCAATGAACCACATTGTGCGGAAAGCTAATAAAACCGAGTATCGATGTCATTATCCTCACCGTCACTTTTTTTATGGTGTGCGGTGGAAAACGGTGAGATTGTCGTAAACGGTGTAAAGGTAAGAGAGAATTTTCCCCGCAGCGGTTCAACGAAATTTACATAATTATTTAAATTTATGTACCAGAAAGAATTAAAATACAGCCGAGGGCAACGAATAAAAAAACATCCCGTTTTTATAGCACTTTATATTTTCGTCGTGAGGTCGTGAGTTATGCCTCTGTGCGATAAAAACTCAAAAAGGCACACACAATGCACCTGTAACTTAATTGTTAATTGTCGTGGTGTAGATGTGATAAATAGATATTTTCAGGTTTCAGGCGGTACGTAACAGTAAATATTGTTCGTGCAATAATGTATTTCATTAAGGCGCTTTTGTCTCTTTTTCCTCGACGTTTTCGTTTTTTATTATTTTTTTTTCTCTCGTGCGATTTCGTTATTTGCCCCGTGAATGAATTCGCGAATTCTTCCGCTTAAACTTTCCGACCCCTTTTTATTCTATTCGTTTCGCAATTCCTGAGGAGAAATTATATTTCAGCGGTTATGAATGGGGGATGCTGAAGTGTTCAAAGGACCGTTGTAATTAGAAAATTTAAAATGCCGAATTGAATTCGTCCACTGAAACAGACGAGGCGATTGTTCTAACTAAAGGATCCGTGCATTTTTTATGAATAATTCACAATTCATGCGATATATTATTTGTTTTTTGTTCGGGACAATTTTTATGATTTTGGATCGCTATATTACTAGTTTTATTGGAAGGAAATGAATTACGAGCAGTAATGCAGTGCCGATTTTATATTCATAACTTTCACGGTGTAGCGTGTACAAGAAAATCTTTTTTTCAAATAACTCCTGTCTTCAAATTTTTTACTTATTCAGTAAGTTTCAATTAGTTTTAAAAATTTTGAATTTGTCTTTGGTCTTCTAAATTCTGTGTGTTGCTAGTTTTTTAGTCCGTTACAGCAGTCACAAAATTGTGTGTCTTCTTGTTTCATTAAATACTAATTAGTAAATTTTGTGTCGTACCTATAAGGTAACTTATTGTTGCTTGGCTTCCATGATTCTTCCTACTTTTGGCGTAAGTTACATGTTGGTAGTGCTGGGTAGTTTTTCTTTCAAGCTTGTCAACACTTTCATTTCCTTCGATTCCAACATAGATGGAAATCTATAGGAAAATAACTTTCAGTCCCATTTCCCTTATTACTTCTTTCACGTATCTGATGAAACAATTTTGTTTTTGTTACAAGTTTTAAATGCTTTAAATCTCAATTTCCGAAGGTTTCTTGAACTTCTATTAGTTAAGTTAGCTAATAATTCAATGTTATTAAATATAATTTATAGTTTAAATAAATATTCAAATGTTTAAAGAAAATTCTTTAAACACTCAAAATGTTAAATAATTATTATTTAATTTATGTTTTACAGTTTATATACCTTTTGAAAGTACAATTTGAATAATAATTGTTAGGCATTTAGTGGTTTTATATTTGACGTATTTGAAATACGGAGACTATAAAATAAAACATATATTTGCTTAATTTAACAGAATTTAACGTTAAAATTTATTTAATTGACGCCGTTTAATTTTATTAAGAAACTAACTATTCATGTTTCAATTGCCAGTTTTAGGAGCTTGTAAATAATTTTATTAAACTGAAATGTTTTTTTTTATAATTTAGTGTAAATGCTGTTTTTATTATTACATTATTTATAGCAAGTATACAATTGTATACAATCTATAAATAACTTTATAAAATACATTTTTGGTGCTCCATATATCAACTATTTTTATTTTTTATTATACAAAATTATATGTAAATTGAGCTGTGCTTAAAACGTAATATTTTATCTGTAATATTTTGTTAATGTTGCCTCAGCTTTTGCACTTTCACCTAATTTAATAGTTAATTAGAATTGCATTAATTAGTTGCTGAAACTAAATTAAACGCGCTTCAAAACTAATTTAAATTTGTAATTTGGAATAATCTTTTTTTATTGAAAGTTGTAAGAGGTTTACCATCCACAACTTTGCCAACAGTAAAAAGATGTAAATTTATTTCACCGTTAGAAGATTCCTCTATATATTTTAAATTAATTTAAATTAATGTGAATACTTTATATTAATTTTCAAAATGTTTATGTTTCCACAATTTATACATCCTTCTTTAAAATATATATATATGTATACGATATATACGTAAACACACAAAACAAAATATTTGACACTGTTTAACTTTAATAACTATTAATGATTCAAATTTTAAGTAACTTTATTTTTTTTAATATTTTTATGATATGGTGATTCGTGCCGTAAATATTACCTAAACTTTATTGTTTATGAAAATATTATTTCTTCTATCATATTTTGTATGAAACCACCATTTACCAAATAATGTAAAAATGATAATAAAAATAAAAATTTATTTCCCTCTTCCGAAACCGAGATATTTCAGGAATGATCGGAAGTATCAAAATTTATGTTTAAAATAAAGTCGATTTGTCAGTCAGTTAGTGTTTCTCTCGAGTCTGGAAATAATTACGTTTAATATTTTAAATTTTATAAATTTTTATAAATTTAAAATATCAGTTTTATTTTTTTGTATTTAATTGGTTAATTTTTAATTATTAAATCTTAATACTTTAAATTCTATAAATTTAAAATAACATTCATTTTTCGTTTTATTTAACTGGGTATTTTAAATCATTTAAGCTTAATATCTTATATTTTGTAAATTTAAAATAATATTTTTTTTATGTAATTCGTTATTTTTAATTTTTTTAAGCTTAATATTTTAATTTTTAATATTTTAAAATAAAAATTTTAATTTTATTATATTTAATTGATTAATTTGATTTTTTTGTTCAATTTTCCAAATTTTATAAATTTTAAGTAATAATTTTATTTTTTTGATATTTAATTAGTTACTTTTAAATTTAATTAGTTACTTTCAATTTTTTATTAAATTTTTAAATTTATTTTATTTATTTTGTTTAAATTAAAATAAAATTTTTACATATTTTTTAAAATTATCTTTAATCTTTATATATATTAGTCTAACATTTTAAATTTTATAAATTTATTTATACAATTTTATAATTTATATAATTATAATATTTTATGTTAATGCGATATTGTATAATAATTGACCCTTTCACTCTTCTTAGATCTGCAGGTTTGAACAATATTTTTTTATTGCAAATAATGAGATACTTACCGTAACATCGACACTAAAATGTAAACTCATTTTACAGTTAATAAACCCCCGAGAACGTCGTTTTCCCTGAAATTCAAAACCGTTAATAATGATCATTTATTTTTATCTTATCACATCTGCACCGTCCTCGACATGTATTAATAATGCCAGTCTATTAAGCACATTAATAAAACACCCCCTCCCCTCCGAAAACGTTCACATTCTGTCGTAAAATCCCCACGAAGTTAAAATTTCATCAGACCGTCGTAGGGCTAAACGAACCTTCATTTCCCGCACCTAGAAGATGTCGTCTAACACAAATAAAATTCGGTTTGTTTTGAGTTGTTAAAACGGCGAATTTCCGTCGGCATTTCTTGCTTGTTCAGCTTTTATTTGGACTCGTCGTCCAATTTCGTCGAGTGTGGTAGTTAACGATTCGCTTTATGAGTGACCGAAGTACGTACACCGACCTCCTTCCCTTTCGTAACGCCAGCTCTCCTAATTATGAGCGAAAAACACACCCCCGCCGGGATGCGTGAATTTTATTATCCTGTGTCGTCTGGATTTATATCCGTTGTACCGTCGAAATGGTCCGCTTTTTTTTGTATTTATTTCGGTACACGGCCCATTACCTTAACAAGCGGTTCAAATTACAATAGTACGAATGTCGAGACTAAATTCATGTAAAATAGTTAATTGAAATGTACTGAATATATATTTTTTTTTGGTGGAACAATTAACGGAACTTTCGTTTAGATAACGAAACCCGTATGTTTTTATCCCGGAATGTTTTAATTCATGATTTTAATTAACTGGATAAACTTTTTAATTGCAACGCCTGTTTGTCGCCGACAATCTCCCCTTGTGGCACGTGATGTTTTAATTTTCGAACAAACAATTTAATTTGATTAATTTTTCAAAGTTATTGCACGTGATGTAATGACGCAAGTTTCAGTTTTGCGCAAACATTTGGATTCCCCGATTATTATCGGAATGTACTTCGATAAGCATTAAATTCCGCGGCTGCGAGGTATTCAATCTTAAGCCGAACTTTGCACACAAATTTACTCGTGAATTGCCCTACGTACATTTATCGATTCGATTGCAAATATTTATCGAAATGTGATGTTTCAAATTGAATTGGATCAAATTATGTTACACGTTAAGTATAAAGTGGTAGGGTTAGATTAATTTCACGTTCAGGTATCAAAGTGAAATGAAGGTGAAACTAAGAAACCACAATATATGTTGCAAGTCACTTTGGAACAACAGAAATGTTATTCATTAGCCTGTGAATCATTGCCTGCATTTAAGGTAAATTACCTCGAATGCAGGCAATTTAGTTAAAATATTGTGTTGAAGTGTCTGGTATACAGATAAAATTAAGTAAATGAAAATACAGGGTGGTTCAGATGGAAACACACCTGTAAATTCATAACCTTCAGAATTAGCAAATTTTATAAAAAATAATAATGAACATTAATAAATCTGTAGCAGAATTGAAAAACATATTTACTATAGTTCTCACAATTGACTTAATTCGTACCCATTCCATTAAAAATAAATGAATATATCATAAATTTTTAAATGTATATGAGGTATTTTTAAATAGGTAATTAAATTTGGGGAGCAGATAGAACACTTCCAATAGTGAAGAAAATATAAATAATTTTTTCTCCTGAAGGAAATGCAGTCCCTGAAGTAAATCCGAGATCTTTTCTTCATTTGGAACTGCAACTACTTTCTATTCTTAGTCTTCCTTACTTTCTTAATGTGTTCAATGGAAAAAAAAATTGCAATTAGTTAAATTTCTTTTAGTATATTTTTCAGCATATTATCACAAAGTTAATAACATATCAACATATTAACAATTTGTGTACATTATTTTATTGGCTAATACAAATATCTATTTGATTTCGTATAGAAATCACATTAACTTACTTCAAACATTGAAACTTAAATATCTCAAAAAATGATTATAAAAAAAAATGAAGAGTATCTTTTTTTGTCTAAATTGGACATAGCATATAATAATTTTAAAAAATATTCACTGGCGTAGAAAATAGAGTAAGAAATAGAGTAGAATCTCTCAGAATTTACACTACTGTATCACTATGGAAATTAGCCTATAAAGAGCCCGAAATTCCTGCAGTACCTGAAATTTAGGGTCTTAATGTCAGTTTGAAAATTGTGAATAGATAGAAATCTTAAAATTTAAAAAATACCCATAATTTTTAAGCTATATTTTTTTCTTTTGACCATTTATGAGCCCATCCTGAAATTCAGGAGGAGGTTTAGTTTCACTGTCAAGCTACCCTCGCTTATTTCAAAAACAAAAAAAAACCGGTTATTTTTCGAGCCCAAAAGGATTACTTTTTGGTTGAAATTAGCCCATAAAGACCTCGAAATTCCCATATAATTGACATGTTTATGAAAATGTTTTTTATAAAATTTTGGGTATGTATTTTAGGATAATACATACCAAACTTAAACACGATTGGACCAAAGGTTATGGAAATATGACACAAAAAAAATTTTTGAATTTTAAATTTTGAGGGACTGTATTTCTTTAGGGAAAATATTTAGAGTTGCGGATCTTACCACAATTGAACTAAAAAAATAGTCCATGTCACTATGTCGCAGAATTTCTTAGATTACATCTTTCATCCAAGGTTTTTCTGACCTTCATTGATCCCTAAGCGCCGCCTTCATTTATAGGACCCAGACAATTCTAATCTTTAAATCATTGACGTTGATGTTTGAGGGCAGTGGAAACACCAACTGTGGATACCACAAGATCTGAAGACTACGCTTGTTATTGACGATACAACAACTGGTCGGTTCACTGCATCTTCCAGTAGACATAGACCGATTATCTCCTCTAGGAGTTGTTCTGATGGAAAGCTCACCTTTCTTAATATCGATAATTCACCCTCGAACAGTTTTCTTAGTCGGGACATTAATGGATAATCACTTTGACAGTATGAAACCAACCAAACCGTAATATTAAAGAAAATATATAAATAGAAAATAACAACTAAATAAAAGCTGTTAGTTCCAATAAAATATCTTTCAAAGTCTAACAGATTGATGTACATAAATGTACAGACGTAAGTTCAGTATATCTTGGTATTTATATTCTAAAAATAAAATCATGAATTGTTTTTTGTCCCTTTACCAGAAAATATTTTAAAATAGTGATGTTTAATATAGATTTATACGTAAAATTTAATAAAAACATATTTGTGCAGTAATATTTTATTATTTTTTGATGCCTTTAGTATAATATATATATATATATATATATATATATATATATATATATATATATATATATATATATATATACGTCATGTTTTATTATTTAAATATAAATTTATGTATTAATATTAAATTTTAATAAACACGAGGCAAATAATAGATGTGATTTTGTAAAGTTTTGTAATTAGAAAACTTCACGAATAACCCTTCAAAACAGTCCGAAGTCGGCGCATCCACCATTAAAAAACCCGACAACGACGCAAAGTTTGTGTGAACTTGTAAGTTGAACACGTGTCAAAAGCTCTACCCAAAAACTTAAATAGTTAATCACGTTATTACGCAACTTGCTCATAATGAGCCCAGAATAACTCCATAATACTATTATCGTCAACCGCTGAAATCGACTGGGTGTTCACGAAACGGGGCCCATTGAATTTACATGTCTGCCCATTGTTGTAGGCGTGTGTCGACGAATTGTATAGGAAAACGTGGCCGTTGACGGGGACGCTTGCAAGACCCGTGAGATCCTCTACGGTTTAATTTCGCATGAGCTCATCGTTATTGTACACCTCGGACCCGGCCCTGAAATAACGCTTTCTTAACGTATTGTCGCTCTGTTTATCTTTTGTGCCGCTAATGGAATTTATGGATTACATCGGCTTATTCAGTGTTCATCCGTTCGGTTACACGTTCGCACCACTTATATACGCATTTGTTTTTTTCTTTTTCTTTTTTCGTCCGCATCCTTTACCGATTATCCGTTATTCCGAACGTGGCCCTCGAAATTTTTATCTTTCGGCTGCCGTCGTTTAATTATTTCGTCGTTTGCGTAAGTTCTAATTCGAGGGCGAAGTCTGTTAAACGCGATTTACCGTTTCAAAGAGTTCGGTTGTAATTTATCCTGGCTGCTAATTAAGTGCTGAAACCGTGAACACAAAATCGGCTCGGAATAAACTTGCCTACGGGCTCCTAAATCTTCTTTTTAAGACTCGGCCGGACTCTGTAAATTACGCATTGCGTTACACTTAATACATTGATAACAATAGAAGCGAGTTTTCTCAGTATTAATGGGAAAAGTGCATGCAATGTAAATCCATTAATGTAAGTTTTGAAATCTATGCGCGTTGAGGTTTAGATTTTCCTCGCTGATATGGGTGTCGAGTTTGTATATACATGTATATATATACACATTTGTGTTAAACAGTTCTACTAATATTAAAGTCAATATTTTGCAGTAACTATAACGTCATATTTTTATTTTGTTTAAGGTCGATAAAGAACGTTTATGTTTGTGAAATTTTATTTAAAAAAATTTTTTTATATGCATTAATATTTCATTATTGAGAAACGTCAATTGAAAAATTTACCATGATAATAAGAAAATTATCTGTACAGTTCCTTTGATATTATCTATTTTAATATAAATTTAATTTTTATTCATAGAAGTAAGAAATATAATATTGTAAATTATAATATAATACATAAAAATTGGCGAATGCGCGTGAAATGTGTGGATTAAAACTAATTTTCATAATTAATTTAATAATAATTTTTATATATACATACAATAAAATGTAATAATTAACAAATTTAGAAAAAAATCGAATTATAGTTATTTAAAAAATGACAAAAAAATTGTCAGTAGTAATGAAATGAAATTTGTTGATTAAAACAATGTTTCTAAATTTTCACTTAAAAATTATAACATTTCAAAGACATTAATACTTAATTTAATTTTATAATATCTATAATAATAATATTTCTATAATAAATTATAATATTAAATATATAAATTTTACGTACATAAAAGGAACTAAGGTTAAAAAAGAAACATAAGAATTAAAAAATAATCTATGTGTCGAGATTTCAAATTTATAATTATTTTGTTTTTTTTTATATTCACATACAATAAATTATAATAATTAAATATATTACTTTTACATGTGTGTAAATAGAAATAAAATTTAGAAGGAAACCGGAAGAATTATTAAAAAATAATAATTCAAAGCATCTATTATAAAATAAATTATAACTTGTAAAATTAAAAATACGCTAAAATATTATATATGAAAATTGGTGGATGCGCCAAATGAAATTTGTGGATAAAAATGATTCCAAACTTTCATATATTAAAATATCTTAAATTAAATACATTGATAATTAATTTACTAGTGTTTTTTATATTCGTACAAAATAAATTGTAATATTAAATAGATGTATGTAACTGCAAATAATATTTGGAAGGAAACTGGAAGGATAATCAAAAATTGAATTGAAAATTTACCTTGGCATATAAAGAAATGTCAGTACAATTTATTCAATATTACCAATTATAATATAAATTCTAACTTGTTTCGTAAAATTAATAAATGAAATATGGTAAAGTATTATATTTGAAAATTGGTGAATGCGTCCAATGGAATTTTTTGAGAAAAAAATTATTACAAATTTTTCATATAATACAATTTAAAACAAATTAAATATATTGATAATTAATTTAATAGTGTTTTTTATACACATATGAAATAAATTATTTTAATTAAATATATTACATGTATGTAAATGGAAATAAGATTGGAAGGTAACCGGAAGGATTATTAAAAAAATAATAAATAAAAGTTACCTTTTCAAGAGTATTTATTATAATATAAATTGTAACTTGTTTCGTAGAATTAAAAAAAGAAATATGGCAAAATATTATATTTGAAAATGGGTGGATGCGCTTTATGATATTTGTTGGTACAAAATGATTCTAAATTTTTATATAATAAAATGTATAACAAATTTAATACATTGATAATATAGACAAATTGTAATAATTAAATATATTACTTTTACATATATGTAAATGAAAATAAGTTTTTTTTTTTTATTGGGTCAAAGAGGGGAAAATCTACAAGACGCCTTCTGGTGGAAGTCGGAGGCAGTGTCAGACTAACCGACTAAAAACCCCTCTCCGGGCACCGATCCGAAGATCATGGCCTAAGAGTATAACCATATAGATTTAGGAAAATAGAGAGAAGGAAAAAATTAAAGAGGTTTGCAGCTAACCGCCACATACTAAAGAAAAGATGTCCCAAAGAGACGCAGAGGTCTAGACAGCCAAGAGACAAGGTCTCTTGCCTCTGTCAGATTCACATGCATGCAATCTCCGGATTAGAGTGTTGAAAGAGAAAATAAGATTTAGAAGAAAACCGGAAGGATTATTAAAAAATAATAACTGAAAAGTTTCCTTGGCATATAAAGAAATATCGGTGAAATTTATTCAAGAGCATCTTTTATAATATAAATTATAATTTGTTTCGTAAAATTAAAAAATGAAATATGGTAAAATATTATATTTGAAAATTGGTGGATGCGCAAAATGAAATTTGTGGATGAAAAATAATTACAAACTTTCATATAATAAAATGTGATTAAATTAAATACATTGATACTTAATATAATAGTGTTTTTATATACTCACAAAATAAATTGTAATAATTAAATATATTACTTTTACATGTATGTAAATGCAAATAATATTTGGAAGGAAACTGGAAGGATTGTCAAAAAAATATTAATTGAAAAGTTACTTTAGGATATAAAGGAATGTCAGTACAATTTATCCAAGATTACCAATTATAATATAAATTCTAACTTGTTTCGTAAAATTAATAAATAAAATATGGTAAAATATTATATTTGAAAATTGGTGAATGCGTCCAAGGGAATTTTTTGAGAAAAAAATTATTCCAAATTTTTCATATAATACAATTTATAACAAATTAAATATATTGATAATTAATTTAAGAGTGTTTTTTATATACGCATGAAATAAATTATAATAATTGAATATATTACTCTTACATGTATGTAAATGGAAATAAAAGGAAGGAAGGAAACTGGAAGGATTATTAAAAAATAATAATTAAAAAGATACCTTCTTAAGAGTATTTATTATAATATAAATTATAACTTGTTTCATACAATTAAAAAATGAAATATGATAAAATATTATATTTGAAAATTGGTGGATGCGCTCTATGAAATTTGTTGATACAAAATGATTTTAAATTTTTATATAATAAAATGTATAACAAATTAAATACATTGATAATTCATACAAATTGTAATAATTGAATATATTATTTTTACATGTATATAAGTAGAAATTAGATTTAGGAGGAAACTGGAAGAATTATTAAAAAATAAAAATTGTTACCTTGGCATATAAAGAACTATGGACGCAATTTATTCAAGAGTATCTATTATAATATAAATTATTAATTAATTTCGTAGAATTAAAAAAATGATAAAATATTATAATATTGTAGTGTGGATGCGACTATGGAATTTGTTGATTAAAACAATATTTTTCAGCTTTGATGAATAAATTATTCCTGCGCAGTTACTTTAAGATTAATAATTTTAATGTATTAAATCAATTGATAAAAAGAGATTTGGTGATTTTAAATTTCTTAGTTACAAACATAAAAAAGTGGAATATGATTTTTTTAGGTGGAGATTTAGTTCAAAACATAGTTTTTAAGTACATTTTAAGTTAGATTTAGCCGCAAATTACACGCTAATTGATGAATAAAACGAGCAGCGTTTTAGAGCTACCACTATTATTATTGAAATTCTATATCCATGACATGCTGATATCAAATTCTAAAATGGATGCACCCAATTAATCAATTTTAAAATAATAATAAAGGTTAATAGAGGCTTACATAATAGTATTAAACGAATGACCCTGAATAATAGATTATGTTCTAATATATTCCAGAAGCGGGATAACAATTATGCACCTGTTGTACTTTAAAACATCAATTACCCGCCACCAATAAGTAGTTGGCGCACATCCACAAGTGATAATTTATCATGAATATTGATCAGGGGGTGATCACCATCGCAGAGAATCTATGTTCGTACGAATTTATGATACTGTCAGATAGGTATTTAATTTTATTAAATTAATATAACACATTCTATAGGGGCTGCAGCAACATTTAATTAAAATTTCACGGGACTTAATTAAAACTTTTTAATAAAATTATTGTGGCGATAAAATTTCATTAAACCACGCTTTGTTATAGAGTCAATCACGCTAAAACCATAAATGATACTATAAAACGAAATTAATACGGTTAATAACGGGCAATTGGATACAATTTTGCAACACAGACATTTTCAAAACATCAATCGTATTTTTTTATTTAAAAATATACTGCAACAACCTCGGAGAGTTGGACAGCTTTATTTTCTTGAGAGGTCAAGTATAATTAAAGTGTTTTAATTCATACAACTGTGGTCTGAGTTGTGTATCGAGTCTAGTAATTTTAAAACTGAGCTATCAGCAGACAAGTATTGCACCATAGTTTAGTTTCATTTTTATTAAGCTTTCATACAGTTGAAGTAGTGTACCACAATAAAATCTATTACTTTATCTCCGGTGTTTGCTGTGACAACACTGTAATTGCATCTCCATGCAAATTCAAATTTTAATATTGTGTCAAAATCGCTGTGTTTTGGTAAATTGCCGTGCCAGTTGTAAAATGCAGTTGTTGGACGTTAAGCTTTTATCTGTGCCAGTTTGCCCGCTATTTGCTCGTATCGGGGGGATTTTTTAGTGTCGCCGCACCATTCAAGTTTATGTAAACTTCTATAAAAGCTGCGGAGAGCTAAACTGCAAGCTCTATTAAGCTTAACATCTCCGGTGCAGGTTTCGAAAATACGCCATGCAATAATCTCGAATTAACTTTAACAAAAGGGAAAACATGCACGAGTCTCAGTCGCTGTCGACGGTTGCAATTTGAACGTATTGACTAAATTGAATGTTCAATGGCGAGTAAATTTTAACACATTTAAATGTATGATTAGGTTACTGGATCTTGTGAAGGAAGTTAAATTGAAGGAAAATTGCGCCGAAAAGTTAAGTTTCCTTAAAATTCTTGCGGAAGACGATCAATAACACAGCAGAATATTTAACGTTATAATATCGTAGTTTGATATTATTATTGTAAATGCTGTATTATGCTTTATTATTTAGTTAAATAAATTACATCCGAGATAGAGTTATGCAAATAATGGTAATAAATGTGTAAATGAAACATTGTTATGTGTTTATATACAATTAGTTTAATGGGTGATATAAAATACTTTTCATTTTTTATAATTTTATTCTGACCGAATTTTGTTTGATAATTGATTAATTATTTAGTATTTTATTTTAAATATTCAAAAAATATAGAACTTCATGCATTATAGTCATTAATTTTGGTGTTCATTTATTTAAAATGAAAGATTCAAATGTTAATTAATTCAATATACATATGAATAATCAAATTATTCGATACATATTCGTATATTCACCATTAAACAACATCAGCATTAAACATATTCAGGTACTATGATATTCATTTTAATTGTTTAGTCCTCTAATTTAACTTTTAGTATACAAATATTCGATTAATTTAATATTCGAATTGATGAAATCATAAACAGATTATTAAATTTTATTAAATAAGTTTTAGTAAAAGTTCCAAAGTTTCAAAAATAATTTTTTTGTAAAATATAACTCTTATTAGCCTAATATTCGAATATTCATCATCAAATTACATTTTAGATTCATTTCATTTAAAATTTGATTATGAGTTTTCAAGTCCAAATAGTTTTAGTACATAATTATTAACATTAAACATATTTAGGTGTTCTAATACACATATTAATATGTCAAAATCGTAATTTAGGTTTAATTTACTTAGCCTTGTCAAAGATAAAATTGTTTTATTATATAAGCATTTGATTAATTTAAAATTCGAATGTGTGTTTAAATGAGTATTCATTATTAAATAACATTAACATAAAAAATTCAGGTGTTCTAATTAATAGAGTCCTGCTAAAATTTACATTTTATTTAAAATATATCAAGCAGTCATGAACATATTTATTTTCTTTAAAATTTTACTAACAGTTTTCAAAGTTAAAAATCTATTAGTTAATCTAATATTTAAATATTTTATTATTTTATTCCAATATATATTTATTAAATATTCGAGTATTCACCATTAATTAACACTAATATTAAACATATTTAGGTATTCTGACAATCATAATAAGGTAGTGTTAATTACTTTTTTTTTAATTTAAATTTATTATATCTAGTAGAACAAACAATAATTTGATATATAATGTAATATATGAATTCGTCAAATATTCCAAATTTCATTGACTATTTATTTCGTTTCTAAATTTTTATTATAAAATTTATATTTACTTTTTAATTTATAATGAAGTACTTACGTGTCATCATTTTTTATACTGCAATTTTTATTTAAGATAATACTAGAACAAATGCTAAGCAAATTATTGATTAATCTGAATGAATTATTTACCAAGTAATTCTAATTATAATTTAATATTCATTTAATATTTTATAAAAATAACGTTGTATAGATAATTTAATGTACGTACTCCTTAAATGTTCAATTTTATTAATGCTTTTCTAAAATAATTGGTTAAATATACCATATTATAATTTTATATTTTTAATAGTTTTCACCAACGTTTAATTTAGACAAAAATAGACTAGCTAATATTTCTACTTATTTGTAATTAATTAGCAATTTGTTTCATATTAGATAATAATAATATTAGTACTTATATTTAGTTAGTTTAGTTCTTCTGGTACTTCGGTTTATTTCTGCAAATTTATTTAACTTTGTTGTTTGGAAATTCGTGTTTGTTGTAAGCAGTCCTTGTGTGGCACTTTACATATTTTACATCAATTAACCTTAACGTTGTTGACGTTAGCCCATAATGTAATTTGAAAGAATTTTTTTTGTCAATAAATTTCTCATATCACATTAAAACAGGCTCGTTTTAACACATAACGATGTCGATGGTAGACGTGAATGCGAAAATCCGAAATCAAATTCTGTGAGCCGCGAGGCACAAAGCGCTACCCGTGTAGCTTTGCCCGATGAATGGTAATTCTTGTACAATCTCGGCCTGATTGACATTTGAAAGCAAATTTACACGCTCCATTTCTCGGGAATCACAGCTGCCGCAACAAAAAGACGTTCCCGTACCCCACCCCGCACAGTCACTTCCGAGAGAAATTTTCATTGTCAGCACACTATGTTTCATAATACGGGGAGGCTGATGTATTGTTCTTGTACATCCATCTTGATTACCTTGAATGAGGGCGCCTTTATTTTTCATAATCTCAGCCATAATTTCGTATGTAATTTTCTCCGGGCTGAAAAATTGTTTTCGAAATGCGGCTTCGAACGACTGTGCGCCTTTTCTTGCGGTGATAAATGCGTGAAAAATTTGTTTGGTTGGTTATGTTTGGCCACGGAGTCCGGACATAAATTCAACTTGGCTTAACGGGGACCTTTAATCGAAGCGGAAAGCGATGTATTTTTATTCTGTTTTGTTGGTAATTGTTAGGTGCATATAACGCGATGTGCGGAAGAAATTTATTTAGTTTTCGGACATGTGCAGAATTTGAAATTAATTCTGTGTTTTTTTTTATGATACACCTTAACAGGATTTTAAAAAAAGAATGTACAACAATTAAAGGGGAAATAGTTTGGACTAAAATAGGCAGAAAAGTCTTGATAAACATGGGCCTGCAACAGAACGAATTAACTTTCCGTTTGCTTTGGTTGTCTACTCTAACGCTGATTTAAACGACATACATTTTATGTATGGTTGGGCTATTGAGATTTCCACTGAAGTGAGACGTCTTATCTGGAAATCCCAGGACTGGATCTACCATAGAGCAGAAGAAGACATTCTAGCTCGGGTAGACAAGTGTCTGGAGAATGTCAACCGAGGGAGGAATTGGTGTGCCCTGTCTCATGAGCCCCCCACGAACAGCTGCTTCATCGAACGAAAATTCTAATGCTGTAATGGAATTTGGACATCAGGCACGTTTGATAATATTCTGTTATTGGTCCTGTTGTTTTACCCAACTGGTACTGCTTACCTTAACTTTCTACAGCACACAATCCTGATGGTACTTCTGTGGATAAAAGGCACTAGTATGGTGCTCTAGCTTACATCTAGATTGCCATTAAATATATACACATAGACCAAATATTTCCACGTAGATGGATAGGAAGGGGACAACATCTGATCCACTTTAGATTTGTTTGTTTGAAGATAATTAAAAACATTAGTGTATCATACCTCTGTAAATAGATGTCATGTCTGCTTAGAAATGAAACGAGAGTAGTGCGAAAATGTTTTAAATTTGCTTTTTGGTTATATTACAAAACCAATGAAATGTCATTGATAATTTGTAACTGAAACGGTTTTACATTATTTATATCCAATTAACTCATCTGGATTCATTTATAAGTGTATAAATATTATTAATATTTGACATTTAACATTTAATGAAATATGCAAATTTAGCTAGGATTTAATTTAAATTTAACTATTAATTAAGCTGCTGCATATTAAACAAGTAATTTATCAAATAAAAGTTTTGGAAAGAAGTAATTTATTAAAAGATATTACCCAGTAGAGTTTAAGCTAATTATACGTGACTTGGAAATGATTAATTATATTAAAAATTAAAACTAAAATAAAATAAAATACTGATGAATGTAAAGAAATATTCAAGTATTAAGAAATTTCAAAATTTTTTCTAATTATTAGCATGACAACGACCTTAAAATGTGCCTATACTATTCTGCTCCACTAAGTGGATTTAATATATATATATATATATATATATATATATATATATATATATATATATATATATATATATATATATATATATATATATATATATATATATATATATATATATATATTAAAAAAAAATTAATTTTTTTTTTCAGTTAAAAAATAAGTAAATTTGATAATGAATATAAACCATATTATATAAAAATATATATTGCTTATTAATAAGAGTTTATTCCCTTTGATAAATGCAAAAAATATATCAGAATATCTGATTTAAAACTTATCATTTAATTAATTTGGTTAGTCGATCACAAAAATGTGTTGTTGTGTCGTGCCCATTAGTAATCATAATATCACAGAAAAAATTGAACTATTTTAAGTCATTATCAAATATTCTTTCACACCTTATTTCATGGATTAAATTTATTAAAAATATGTGATTTTTAATTTGCCACAGGCATATTAATATTAAATTTAATTTCTGAGGGATACTAAATTCAACTTGATATTAATTTTTTTTTTTCATATAAATGCTGTAATCGTTTTAAATTCAATTTCATACTAATTTTTCTTATAAAAATTCTGAAATCTATTTTTTTTTTTTTAATTTGTAAAACGTATTTTTATTTTGTCTTTTAAGATATTGTCCATTAAAATGAATTAAAAATATAAAATTTATGATTATATAACTGTTATAATTGTAAACGGTATTCAATAATAATTTTAACTAAGTTCCACTAGACAGATGTAGATAAAAATCGTTATATAAGAGAGGTAATTAAAAAAAAACGATTATTTTCACATTCGTTACCATTTAAACGTGCGGTATTCAGTTCGTGTTAGATTTTGTTTGTACCATTAGAAATCGATGTTTTATTCAAACTCCAAAACACAGTAATCCCCGTTTAATTCCGGAGCACATGCTCAGCCGTTTCACTGCGATTTTAAACAGTCTGCAAAAAGAGAGCAAATTATCTTTTGTAATCCGAAAGGGTTGTAGGGACCCACGGATGTTTTCAGCTGACGATTACGCCGAACCTAGTCAGCAGAATGATGAATTTACAAGCCGGGTCATCATACACACACACTCGCACACTCACTCACACACACACAGTCACGCCAGCCCAGATCCGTTGATTCTGTTTGAGATTGAAATTGCCTCATGATTTCCGATGCGAAGGTGCATACGAAATATATGTACTTACGGGGATACGATTTACGAGTATTCCCAAATCTGATCACGTCGCGTGTAAAGTAAATGGAATTTTGCCAGTGTGTTATTAATGGTTTTCTAATGTGAAAATTATAAATCAATTCGGTTGCGCAAATGGCGAATATAAATTATTTAAATACCGTTCCGTGACACTCGTGCATCATAAAACACAATGTTGACGAGTCGAAATAATTAAATAACTGAAAAGAGATCGTTTTGTTACGATTGAATTAAACAACGTGCCATAAAATTTCACGGATCGCACGTAATTATTCATTGTTATTGTCCCGCTGTTTATTAGTGTATCCGAAAACGGGTCAATCAGTGCGAATTAATATTTAATGCGGTCCCGAATTATACGAGTGTGGCCCTTGATGACTGAATTATTCGATGATGTCATTGGTGGTTTTATTCAAATGAGGGACGATATTGGAATGGTTTTTTTTTTACCAGATTGCGTATTCGCATTGTCAAATTTATATCCAATTGGTCCCCAAAAAATGTCAGGGGAAAATCAAAATATGACTTGCAACAATTCAATAGTTTTTGCTGCTGAAAATGTTTTGTAATTTTGCTTCAAAATGAAATTGTATAGATAAATTGAATAGAAAATTTGTTTTTACGTTCAACTTTTTAATTTAATTTTCAATTTATTGTAGGTTAACAACTGGGGGGTTCATTTTATTTTAAAAATATACCTGAATTTCTAATGTAAATAAAAAAAAAATTGCTGTTAGACTTTAATCTAGAGAAGTTTTATTACATATATATTAAAATATTGTATTTTATATTAAATTAAAGACAGATTAAATGAATAAAAATAAAGATTAAATAAATTATAACACTGTTCCTAGTTATATATTTCTCTACACATCCAACATTAGTAAGAATTTGAGGAAAATTACCAATTTTATATTACAACAAGCCACCCAAAAATTCCTAGGTGGACACTGCTACGGATTAACATACTGACAAGAATTTTACAAGATATTTAACAGTTTCATTCCTGAAATAATATACAACCAATACCACCTCAAGAGCACCAAGAGATGTTGTATTTCATATTGCAAAGCTGTAGTATGCCTCCACACACTATACTTATTCAACTTAAAACGAGTTAGAAAATAAAGTTACTACCCACTCCTATATAGTAATGATATTAGACCACCTAGATAACAAGGACAAAATCTCTGGTCATTCAGAAAATGAGGGTAATGCGAGCTCACCTCTGCAAAGATGGTTATATGAGACACTTCAGTCAGGAATGGTGACCAAAGAATTAAGATTGAAAGGAAAATTTATGAGGAATCGTGTTACCGATTGCCAACAAAATGATTCTCAATTAAAAAGATATGAAGTATCAGTTAACAAATAAATTTTGTGCAAATATGTGTGTTTGATAACTCCTCTTTATTCGTTCTATGAAGTTATTCAATTCTTCTTGAGGTATATTGGCCCATGTCGACGAAATGATAGTCCGGAAGTTCTGGAAGAATGTTAGAGCGGGATTGATGGTTCGCTAGTCGCCATTTTAATATGTCATGCAGGTCTAATTCTACTTTCACCCATGAAAAGTACAATTTCCATTCTTCCGTTCATTGAATATGGAATGAGGTATTTTAATCGTTGTTGCTTACGATCGTGGGTTAAATGCAAGCATCGCAGTGGTCTTTGTGAACGAAAACTTGCATTTCCCAAGCATTTCCATACCGTAACTGAAGCGATACGAACTCCTGCAGGGTCTGTACAGGCTCTCAACCGCAAAAATCAAAGTACAACACAACAAAAAAAGTAAAGGTCACTTCTGGTTCAACTGAGACATACAGAAACTATTAAGACACAAAAATATGTTTAAATGTAAATATAAAACATTTA
Organism: Aethina tumida; assembly: GCF_024364675.1. Taxonomy (NCBI): domain Eukaryota; kingdom Metazoa; phylum Arthropoda; class Insecta; order Coleoptera; family Nitidulidae; genus Aethina; species Aethina tumida. The sequence continues at coordinate 56,891,303 of NC_065435.1, read as the reverse complement.
ACCAGATCTTATGTCTCAAAAACAAAGGAAGGTAAGAAAATGTTTCAAAATGTAAAAGCTCCAAAATATTACGAGGAATTCAAAAAAGTAATAATATATATAGCGCCTCATTTTAAAAAATAAAGTTTCATCACTTCCGGTTAGACAGGGACAGACAATGTTTTGAACACGTACCATTATAACACAAAAATATTTTTGAAAACTAAGTACAAAACACTTGACCACCACTTAACAAGAAAGTACCATTAAGACAAAAAATTTTAATAATACAGACTAAGAATTTATTAAAATTATACTAAACAAATTAAAAGTATTTATCCAAATTTTTGGAATAAATATACAATTAAGTATTAAATTATTTTGAATTAATTAAACAATGCGTAAATACATGAAATATATTTCAAATATTAATGTCAATAATATTTATTTAGTGAAACAAGAATCACAATGAAAATGTTACATAAAACATAATTATAATATGTGGTAACTTCTGTATGTATTAAATAATCATAATTTGTTTCAAACATTGTTTAAACAATAACGTCAAAAAAAAAAAACAGTACAATATATTATTGAACTCCATTTATGTATAAAATAATTATGCTACGTTGTTTATTTCGGTTCCGTATACATTTTCCCAGATAATAATAAATAAAAATATAAAAACTAGATAAAACCGAAATTTAAAGGAACATATATTTGTGTGTACCATCAAATTTTCTTTATAAATGCGAAGCTAATATTTGTGGATTTCGGTTTTATTCCCACATTGTTTTCGTGCGGAATTGGACGTATGATTTTCAATTTGCCGGACATGTTTATGGGTTATTGTACGATCTCTGGAGATCAATAGTTTTGCGGCGAAATCGCGTCGGCATGTGGGAAATCAGAAACCTTTTATAGATAAATAGCTTTCCGATAGATATTGTTTTACATTAGATCAGATATTACGTAAGGAATCGTCGAAATAAAACCGTAACGTACGAACGTGTTGTGCGATCATGTTTTTTAATAGAACATGACCTAAAATCCCGGTGTTGTTTATATATCACCGCGTAAAATCTCACGGCGATTAGATAAAAGCACTTTCCAGGCAGGCCGTATATTCATAAGGCAACATTCCACAAAAAGGGATTCATAATTTATTAACAAGTGGATACGTGAAGGCGTGCTCCGGCCCCGTGCTAGTTTATGAAATATAGTATAATATGCGGCATCCCAATTAAATATTAACCGTGTTGCTTTTGGCCGAAAACAGTCGGAACCTTATAGGTTACAGCACCTTGGTGAAATATTAATTTGGCCATTTATTGTGTCCGTATTAAAGATGTTTTTATTTTTGGTTGGGGTACCCGCTAATACTGAATATAAATCTGTTTTAATAATAAATTTCGGGGGTGGTCGGTACTCAAAAATAATTCAATGTAATGGTTTTTTTATTTTATTCTGTTGCTGCTGTTGTTGCTGCAGCATGCTGGTGCAACTGAAGGATAAATTGCCCTGTATTCTGTTTCGGCACTTGACGCCGCGCAATTTATTTGACACGACGAATAATTTATACTCTGGAATGTTTGTCGAGTTTCTGCTCAACGATTAATACATTTATATTCGTGCAATGAATACTTACTTTTATATGGATTTTTCTGAAAAAGTATGTAAAAACTGCGGTTGAAGTTGAAAAAATGCCAAATAACTAAAAGTGTGTAAAATATTTTTAGAATGATAATTTTATTTAAAGTTAAACCAAATATTTTGTTACACTTCGAAACAAAAAATGTATGTTTTTATAATGTTTTATGTTATATTATATTTAACACCTTTTGATATGTATATGTCTATAACATTTTACTTTATACCTTTTAATGAATTTTAATTCAAACAGTTTTTTTATAAAGAAAAACTGATTAACACATATTTAATTTAAAAAAATAATTATGTTGCAAAGGTATGTTAATAATCACTTGAAATTATCTCTATTTATCAACGTATTCATATAAATCATGTAATAAAATGTGAAAAATATTTGAAAATATTAAATACTGACCTAAACCATTAATTTCCACAATTTTATTTAATCAAAAATAAATTTATAGGAAGAATATGACTTAATTATTACTCTATAATATTTAATTTAGCATATAGTTATTTTGAAGTATAGACATGTTGGACAGCCGAACCGAAAAATACCAAATAACTAAAAGTGTGTAAAATATTTTTAGAATGATAATTTTATTTAAAGTTGAAACAAATATTTTGTTACACTGTCCAAACAAAAAATGTATGTTCTTATAATGTTTTATATTATATTATATTTACTTTATACATTTTAATAAATTTTAATTCAAACAGTTTTTTATAAAGAAAAACTGATTAACACATATTTAATTTAAAAAAATAATTCTGTTCCTAAGGTATGTTAAGAATCATTTGAAATTATCTCTATTCACCAACGTATTTATGTAAATCATGTAATAAAATGTTAAAAATTATTAAACACTGACCTAAACCATTAATTTCCACAATTTAATTTCCTGTTAAATTATCTTTAAAAGTGTTCAAGTTGACTTAATTATTACTCTTTAATATTCAATTTCGCATATATTTATTTTGAAGTATTTCCTGATTCATATTTTTTATGAAAAATATTATAATAGGCCTCTGTTGAATAATACAGAAAATATGTTCGTTATATAATATATAGAATTTTTTATTGTGTATTTTTGTGTAATCATTGAAATCGAATTATACTTTACAAAAGTTACCGAAGTGTTTCAGTATTATAATATATAATTGTATAGTCCAACAGAGGCCTATTATAATATTTTTCATAAAAAATATGAATCAGGAAATACTTCAAAATAAATATATGCGAAACTGAATATTAAAGAGTAATAATTAAGTCATATTCTTCCTATATATTAAATAAACCAGTTGTGATCTTGCACAATTTCACAGGAAATTAAATTGTGGAAATTAATGGCCTAGGTTAATATTTAATATTTTCAAATATTTTTCACATTTTATTACATGATTTTCATAAATACATTGATGAATAGAGATAATTTCAAGTAATTCTTAACATACTTTTGCAGCAGAATTATTTGTTTAAATTAAATATGTGTTAATCAATTTTTCTTTATAAAAAAACTGTTTGAATTAAAATACATTAAAATTTATAAAGTAAAATGTTATAGACATATACGTATTAAAAGATGTTAAATATTATATAATATAAAACGTTATAAAAACATACATTTTTTGTTTCGAAAGTTTAACAAAATATTTGGTTCAACACAGAGTATATTTATACATTTTCAGCTCGAGACAAATCAGAAAAAAATTATTAATTCGCACTCCCATATAGTAATGATTTAGAAATTATTATACTACTAATTACTACTAACTTAAGATAATAAGAACAAGATTTCTGGTCATTCAGGAAATGAGGACAATGTTAGAGAATACATCTGCAAAAATGGTTATATGAGAGCCAATAGATGATACTCGAATCAGGAAGGAAGATCAGCTATTTATGAATGAAAGGAAAATTTATGAGGAATCGTGTTGCCGATTGGTAACAAAATGGTTCTTAGTTAAAAAAGTATCAGTTAGCAAATGAAATTTGTTCAAATTTATCGACTTCTTCACAACTTCTCTGTATGCTTTCTATGATGTTATTCATTTTTTTTGAGGAATAATGACAAATATGAATTATAGCTCGAAATTCTGAAAGAGTGTTAAGACAAAGTCTTCATTGGTGGTAGTTATTCTTGGTCGTTTTTCCGGTTGCTCTACGTTTTTCATTCGTAGTTAATTTACGTCTAAGCATAAAAACTTGAACTGAACATGAGTTTATTTTATTCGTGTTTGAATAATGTAATTCTTCATTCCACGTCCTCCATAAACCTACATTTTCTTCGAGTGTAAACTGTATAATAAAAACAAGCAAATTTTTAGTTAATGATTTACACTTCAAACAAAACAAGGTAAATTTAATTTAAAAAATTCAGTGCCTTTTATCCGTAAAAAATCTTGTTATTTCTGTCATGTACATGAACACACACAAATAATGCGATCAAATCACACCCGTTGCATGTGAACATTATATTAAAAAGTTTTTATCATTTCCGGATTTCCTTAATGTCTTTCAAAGATAAAAACGGTTTTATTATTTAGTTTTGTAAACTTCACACGAAAATATGTTGTTTTTGCGTCTTTATTATTGCCTGCAACCAAACAAATTTGAATTTTTCTCCGCTCCCCATCTAATGTGGGAATCCATTATAAAAACTTTCCCGTTTCAAAAGCCGTTCGGGTATCTTGGTAACTATTATCGTAACAGTTTAAAACAACGTGGCGTCTATACGGTGCCGTTCTTCCGTACCTCCGACGCGGCCGTCGCACTGTGGTCTAACGAAATATAAAAACAAGGTACATCAAGAAACATCGTTGAGAAAACGTCACGTAAATATTGCGGGAAGGCCTTTTAAAGAAAAAATAAAACTCTTCGGAAATGGCGTAACGTTAATGGTGCGTTCCAAGTCGCCCCCCATTTCTCGTGTCGCGCCCAACGAATAGCGGAAAAATGCAAATCGAGACACGTATCCGACTATCGGACAACGAGGGTGCAACGTTGTGGTGAATGAGGGGTTCGGGAGCAACAAGCCGCCAGAAAAACAACACGAATGTCTGAAGGACCAGAGGCTACGGCTAGATCGATCCGCTCGAAACTAAACCGTGTCATAGAGCCATAATGCCCCCGACCACACAATGATTGCACGCCGCCGAAAAGGGAGAGGGCTGATTACACGCGTGCATTACGCCCAATCCATTTATAATCTACATAATATTGTGGAGATCCAAGTGAACGTATACCTACCTACCTGTATACGAAAATAACGCGGATTTGTACGAACACACCGCGCCGCGTAATAATTCCGATGATATCGCCGAATTCGCATGGGAATCACAATGTAGTCCATTTGCTTTTTTGGGGGCGGTGGGGGGCCTTTTGATAACCGCCGTTTTATTTCAATGTTTAGGTTTTGAACTGTGCACAGATACGTTTCATGAAACATTGAACGGCGATGGATTTTAATGAAAACTGACAGCGCATTCGATAGCGGAGCTGAATTATTAAATACGGGGGGTCCCCAGTAAATGATTTGTGTGTATACGCAACTGTCAAAAAGTTTTATGTGGAATTCATTCTGGGTTAAATTTAATAAATATCTGATAACATCGTTGTACTGTATGCACAAATATTTCACTATTGCTAATATTTACCGAATACGTAAATACAAACTATTAAATTAATAGATAAATTCATGTATTTTGTTATAACAAGCATCTAACAAATGTTGTTTTGGTGTCTAGTTTTTGGAATATTACAATTTTATTCAATGCATCTATCAGTTTAGTGTTTCGATATGAACATAGAGAAAATTACATTTTCAAAAATATTACAACATTTATGTTATAAAATATCATATTATTTAAAAATTTTTGTATGCTCTTTCTGGCTATACTATTTATTTCTTTCCTACGTGAGTTCAAAAATTAGTTTAAAGCGCTTCCTATTCGAAAGGTGTTTGGAGAAGATGCTGTTACTGATGAAGTCGCCCGATTTAGAAGGGGGAACTACTAATAGAAAGAGGCATCGTGCAATGATTTTCATAAAAAAGTTTGGGCGTTTAACAATTGTCAATTATTCCCTTGCACGCAACGCAAATGAGCCTTTTATTGATCGTCTAGTTTCATGCGACGAGAAATGGGCTGATTACCACACTTCTCTCCGGTCTGGACAATAGGTTGAAGCTAGTCATTCTGATGGAAAATAGAAATTTACATGTTGACTTCCTACCAAAAGGACAAACGATCAATGCCCCCTGTGTACTACTTGCAAATTGACCAAGTTCATAAAAAATTTACTTAAAGATAGGTTTCTTTGGTCAATAGGAAAATATATATGTTTCTGAAGAATCACGTTACATCGCATATCGCAGTAGAGCCTGAAAGTAAGTTTCAAAATGTTAAATAAGAAGTTCTATCTCATCCACAAAATCCAGATATTTCTCAATGTGACTATTATTTATTTTTGTCAGATTTTGCGGAGCCTAATATTTAAAATATTAAAAAGAGAAAGAATATCAATTTTCAAAATAAATGTTTATGAATCATCAAATATATTTAGGTTAAAATTTAATAAAAATCACTTTGTATTGTAATTTTTAATGTATATTGAGTATTTTCTCATTAAATTATTATTTTAAAACATTTTACTGTTTGCTTATATTTTGTTCCAGATCAATTTTTTAAGACAATGATAATCATAATTAATTATTCCCTGGTCATTATTTATAAAAATATTAATTTTTTCAAAGTTGTAGACACTTATCTTAATTAGAAATTTTTATTCTTAATTCTCTCTTCTCTAGTTATATAGTATATATCTGCTTAAACTTGATGAAGTTATAAACTTGATAAAATTCACTTATTTTTATTAACATCAAAATTAAAAGATATTAATTTTTTATGTAAGTATTTTGTTTCTAAAAATTATATTTAAAAAAAATTAAATTATAAAAATAATAAAATTTATAATTTGTATAATTTGCAAATAGTTAAGATAAAACATAATGTTAATAATAATATTAAACGGTCATCTCTCTTAATTCGGCTAATTTTTATTAATAAATTTTGTTGGATCATAAAATTCGTTTATTCTTATTAAACTTAAATATTAAATTAAAAATAAATTAATTTAAGTTAAATAAATATTAAAATCGTTTATTCCTATTAAAATTTAATTTAAAAAATTTTACTTTTTATGGAATTTTTTTTCGAAAATTATTTTCAAACATAATAAAATATATATTATATAATTTATAATTTTCAAGAATTTAGTCATTGTCTTTTAATTTCTACCATTTTTATAAACAAATTTTGTTGGTTGATAAATTTCGCTTATTTTTGTCAAAACGTTTTTAAATGTTACTTTTTATGTACGTATTTTGTTTTACTTATTATTCATTTTCATTACATTTATATCTACAGTTTTACGAAAATGACTAATAATAAAATATTAAGCACACTATATTATTTACTCAACTAATTTGATTTTTGTATTCATGGATCAGAAAATGTGGGATATTTATCTGTGCTAATTATTATATTATTATAAATTTTATATCTGATCAAAAATTGATTATTTACTTGACTTTTTACGTAAATTCTTATTGGAAATCCACTTTTAGCAAACGTTAGTCTTTAATTTGTGCTTTTAGTTCCTGAAAGTAATTTTCGTAAACAAAGAAAATTTTAAATTAAGAATTTTACGTATTAAATGGAAGAAATATAAAATTATTAAGAACGAACACCTTCAGATTATGCGTAAGCCTTTACGATTCAAACCTTTTGAATTCTTTAATCACTTCCCATCTTTTGAAAGGTTTATTCATATTCTTTAGATCCATTATATCCATTAGACATTGAATCGTTTATTCTCTTTGCATTCCTTAGCCTCTTTATATTCGTCAGATTATTAATTCTAATTAAACAGTGAATCGATACCGCCACTTTGCTGACATTCGGTATACACATCAAAGATTTCCCCCGATTCTACGATGCTCAATTTCATTTTGTCGATCAGTCGCGTTATTCAACAAAAGTTGATTCACAATACAATAAAATAATGAATGTTCCCATCTTGTCGGAATCAACGTATAAATCACTGTCAGTAGTTGAACCGTTTGTTTCTCTGGAGCCGGACAAAGGTGCAAAAGAGATGGCCGAACGAACCATAAACAAGACGGAATTTCAAAATCCCATTTATCGTCCGTCTCTTGTTTATTACGTTCGTTCTGATATTCATTCCGTAATAAATAGATAAATGGTGGCATGTTAGCTTAAATGAGATAAATTATTTATTCAGTGAGGATAAATGAATAGCATTGACATATTTCAGGATTATTATCTACTTAATTCCGGATCGTTTATTTTATTTATAATTTATGATGTACTTTTTGTTTTCGTATATTATGTATCTGAGTATGACATTCTAATCTAAAAATCAAGATTTTAATTTAGAGAACTTTCATTGTAGTAATTTAATGAGAATTATTAAATTCATTCATTAAATATGTATTAAAATATTGTATATATAACACATGAATAAAAACTAGACCAGTTCCTAGTACAATTTTTCTCCACATATTCAACACTAACAAGAATTTGAGAAAAATGACCAATTTTAGCTTGGATTACAACAAACCACCCAAAAATTCCTAGCTGGACACTGCCACGGATTAGAAAACACAGGGGAGTGTCTAAATACAATAAAAATAAACTATTTTGTATCGTATACAGACAAGAAGTTTACAATGTAATTAACAATTTCATTCCTCAATCATTATACACAAATACCTCAAAAGCACCTACACCACAATAATATTCCTGAATTTACCAAACTATTAGAGTATATTTATTACAGAATTGTATTGTATATTGCAAAGCTTTCGGTAGTGTGCATCCTGTGAAAATTTTGACTACACTCTTTCAGTTTAAAACAAGTCAGAAAAGAATTTACTATACTAAAGATCTAGTATCTATCTAAATAAAAAGAACAAGATCTCTGGTCATTCAGGAAATGAAGGCATTGAGAGTACACACATACAAATACCAAAGAATTAAGATTGAAAGGAAAATTTATGAGCAACCATTTTAACAATTTTTTTGTCAACAAAATGATTCGAAATTAAAAAGGTTTAGAGTATCAGTTAACATATGAAATTTGCATAAGTTTATCGACTGCTTGACATCTCTTTTGCATACATTCTATGAGGTTATCAATTTTTCTTGGAATATGTCAGCGAAATGATAGCTAGTATTTGACCCGTTGCGAGGAGGACGTTGTCAGTCTTCTTTTGCGGTAGTTTTCCTTGATCTACCACTTCTTGGTCTTTTTGACGTTGAGCCACTTGGATAAAAACGAGTACACAAGCGAGAATTAACACTTTGTGGAGTATTCAGTCTGTCTGTGATTTGGAACTGATTGATCCCAGATTCCAACACTCCAATCTGTACCTCCTATTTAGAGTTAATTAACATTTAAACATAATTATATAAACAAATTTTGACGAATAACAGTACTGTAATCCATTGGAAACTAAATGCACATTCAATTAACTTCTATAAAAACGCGTTTTTTCGTTATCTTTAAGTTTAACATCCTTAACATTTCATCATGAGTTTAGTAGTACAAAATTAAAATATTATTTATTTAATATAATTTTATTTGTCATACATTTATTTATCGTTTGATAGATTGCGTATTCAACAAGGTTGTATAGGTGAAGTTTTGTAAGAAACGAAAACTTTAACGAGTACAAGCTTTTATACTGTGCACGTTAGAATTTCCATTGTGGTTACTCAGTTTCGGATTCAGCATATTTTCGTCGGCCGTACGATCCTCAAACGTGAAAAAAATCCTTCCACTTAATGGTTCAAATATCGTGAAATTGCAGCGAACATTACTTCGGGGTGTAATCCGTATCAGTTGCACGGATCCAGCGCCCCTTTAGTTTCTTTCTTTGTGCCAGCTCGTAGAATGGGAGTCGCGAGTTTTCACATCACTTTGAAGTGGCGCACATTTCTACCGTGTCTACATATTGTGTTTCCCAACACGGCGCAAGGGAAAATTGCAGTACTTGTCATGAAACACCAGTTCCTTTCGCAGCCCGTGTCTCTTTATCTGCGACTGCAAGTGCAACCCTTGAAATTACGAGATCACAATAAATCCGTTTGGACGTGGATGAAAGCGGTGCCAGGAAACTGGGTAACAAAACTGCAACTGGCACTATTCGCCATGAAATTGCAACATTAATATAAGCGACACCATTGCAAATGAAATCATTATGCGCACATTTTTCTGTTCGGTAAGGAGGATTAAACATTTAGTTCATACGAGCAGCATTTGTTAGCCATAAAAGATAATAAATAGGCTTTTAATGGTTTTGGGCAAATAATACGAATAATTTAATGAACGGGGTGTCCAAATTGGTTGATTTTGGTTGTTAATTGATATTTGGCATATTTCAAAATTTTTTTATTTATTATTAATTTTGACAAATAGTAAAAACTTCCTACAAAGATTTTAATTAATAAAGATGATTAATTATCTCTAGTTAAAATATAATTATATTTCCAGTAAGTGTAGAGATAATTTGAACAATAATGGTTTGCATTTGAAATAAGTTTATTCCAGCACGGCACATTAATAACTAAACGAAATTAAAATTATATGTTAATCCATATAAAATTCGTCGTCATGTGTGTCGAAATAACGTTCACAAACTACAGGACATTTGCGTGACAGATTTGCGTCGATACAAATTGCTGTAGGAAGCTTAAAAAACTTTAGTGTCAATAATTTTATTGCGTAGGGAATTTTATTACTGACGAGTTTTTCGAGTTTGTTTTCATATGTCAGTTTAATATTTATTATTGATGTTTATATTGCATATATTGGGAAGTATTTGATGGCAAAATTGCTGGCATTTTAATCCCAATTTTAATTAAACTTTCGATTATAAAATTAATACTTTTAATTTACCCACACCATTAAAAATGAATTTTATATTGCTAGTATATATGTTGCATTCCATGACCAGTCGTCCAATTTTAAACTTGACCCCTTTGAAGTTCGATGAATTTTTTATTATGTATAGAAAAAAGTAATATACGGTTTATGTTCATGATTTATTTGAAAAAATGTTTTTATTTTATTTTAATATTTTTTATTAAAGTTAATATGTTGTTTGAAAGCTTTTATATGTTCTTTCTTGTATTTAAAAAATATTTTGTTGAAAAATGGTGTATTCAAGAGCTCTAAATCATGCAAATTTACTTTCATTGTGTTTAAAAATTAGCTTAAGGTCGCATACGTAATCGTTTAAGAATTCGCGTGATATTGATTTTTGATGAACAACTTCAAGGTTATTTTAAAATCTGTACCGACGAAGAAATTAACCAATGTCTCAAAATTATGGAGCAACATATTTGGAAATTGATTGTGACGAATCAATCAAAAGAAAGAGGTTCCATGTAAATTAATTTCATGTTAAAATTGGATAAAAGAATTTTACAATTAAATAAGGATAACAACAGAGACAATTCTCGTTAGCCTTTGGATTGAAGCTCGTGAACCTGGTGCAACTATATTTCCAAAAGCCCAATTTTTGTTCTCGTGGCTGAATTTGATTGTAGAATGTTGGCAAAATATTGTTAATTATAATATTCCTTAAACAACTGTAAATATTCATTTTTTATTTATAGTTTGATACAACAGGTGAAAAGTCGATTGTTCTTTTTATTTTATTTATTTTCTTTAATTAGAACAAGTATTTTCACAAATTTTTCCATTATCCATCAGATTTTATTTGAGTTTAGCCGTTTAAAGAAAGTTAAACTGATTATATATATTACAAAATCAAGTAGGTAGGATATGATAAAATAATCTCAAATTGTATTTATATCTATATTTTTATTGTTGTAAGAGGATATGTTGGAAAACTTCCTAGAAGAAATTTACTTAATTAGAAAACCTTTCATTCCACGGAACGACGTTTACGTAAGCGAAGCACATTCGTAAATAGAGGAAGATCAGGAACAGTTAGAACAGTTGTAAATGATGAGAATATTTTGTATTTAGCTGACGTAAATCCAACAATTATTACAAGACGTTTGTCACAGCAAACTAATGTATTGGATTCGATAGTTTGTAGAACTGTAAAAAAACAACAGCTGCGTCCTTACTATTATTGACAAGCCCAAGATCCTTTAGAAGCAGATTTATCGTTAAGATGACAATTTTATCAATCGCTCCGAGCCCATCATGAACACGACCACACAATTTTATCACAAATAATTGACAATTGTCGGCAGAAATGGTGTTTTTAATGTGCACAACTAACATGTGGGCAGATGAGAACATTAATGCAAAAAAATCACACACTACCAAAAATCATTTAAAATAAATGCTCGGGCTAGAGCTTTAGGAAATAAATTCCTAAAAGATATTCCACTAGACAGAAGACGTGATCCTTCTTATATACATAATAGTAGTTCTGCTTAGTTTAGTCGGCAATATCATCAGTGGCTCACCGAAAATTTTTCAAACCAGTGGTTTACCCGTAGGAATGCCGTTCCTATGAAATGGCTTCCAAAGTCAGCAAACATTATACAATGTGAGACCAAATGGAAGAGAGGGTTACAAACTGAAATATCTGATAAATGGCTATGATAATTAAAATTAATCAAGTGTATCTTTTTTCTAAAATTGTAGAGGGATATGGGGGCAAGAATGCCCCAAAATTTACATTACTGCATCATTATAATATTTATTACATTAAATTGTCTGTATGTGTAGGATAGGTAAGGCTATTACATACCAAACTTAAGCACGATTGGACCGAAAGTTAAGAAAATGTGAGAAAAAATAACTATAGAAATTTAAATTTGAGATGTTGTTTTACTTTCTGAAAAATTTCATACTTAGTTGAATGTGTACTATGTGCTTCAAAATTTTGATCACCCGTCTTGGACCATTCACCAGTTAACACTACATTTCAGTTTTACAAATTGTAATTATAGTTGAACTAGTAATCAGTGTGAATGGTATTCCCGATTCAGTATTTTAGTGACAAAGATAATTCAATATCGCATCCATAGGTATTAAGTTCGTTCGGTGGAATGAAAAATAACTGAGTTACAGCTGATGAAATTTCCATTCAAATGTCATATTTGAATCTAAAATCGATTTGAAATTTCATCTGCTATATCACAGCAAGTTTTTATTTGATCGAAACGATTTTATCGATAAGTAACAATCGTTTGAAGATTTGGCACATGTATTGCATATGTGTATGAGTTTAATTCGTTCTTTGTTATAATTTAAGTAGCACAATACAAATACAAAGGATTAAAATTACAGAACATTTGTGAATGTGTTGCGTTTATACCCTTTCACAAAGTAACCCCTACAAAGTTTGAAACTTCTAATTTAAGTTCTTTTATGTAATTTACCGTAATTTGTCTCGCCGCACAACCTGGCGTGATTATTCCAACCACACCACTTTTCAACATTGTCCAACCCATAAAAATCGATGAAAATGATGCATTAAACGTAAGAAATGGAAGGTTCCAGTCAGAAAAGTGTGTTGTTTTTTTTTTCTAATATACGTATAAATAACAAAATACAATGCAACGTTGATTTTAAAGCCCAAGAAGACAAATGAGCAGCGACTGTGTGTGACGCAGGGTACAATCTGTAGTCGGATCGGCACGCAACCTCGCAACCTTCTTTACAGGCCGCAATGCAGCGTGATTATGCCCCAGCCCACATTTTTTCGCCGTAATCTCTGTTATGTCTGTCTTTTTCTCAAACATCACGTGAACACTATTTATATCTCTTGCTATTTTCATGACAAGTTTGAATTAAAGTTTGCGCTTATAGCTAAAAATGCGGATTAGTATGGCGTTTCGGAAAGTTTAATGGAGCTCGAGCTGGTGCATGATAAATTAATTGCAGGCCGAACGCGACTGACTGTACCCGGAGTTGTTGTTCCCGGATGAAGTGATTAAATTGTTTCGTTGCCTGTTAAAATCACATTTAAAGTAGCAATGTACATATATATATATATATATATATATATATATATATATATATGCATATATATGTATATATATACATTCATTGCTCATCCGTGTCATACATCTCTAAAAACATTTATTGAAAAAATAATTAATTAACTTCATTTTTTTTTAATTAACATAAAAGTGAAATCGGCGAACTGTAAAAAATTATGTTTATATGTAAAATGGCTTTATGTAAATAGTATTTTAATTTTAGATGATAAAGTAGGCACATTAATATTTGTTTATTTAACTCGTTATTCGTAAACAATATGTGTGTTTGTTTAGGACAACTGAACAAGCGATTTAATAATTTTGCGGGGATATCCCAAGAGAATTTAATCATCTAGTCAAAACTTCTATCTCAAATTATTAATTTTCATTTTAGAATTAACACAAATATTTAACAAAAAAATATCATACTTTTTATGGTGTTCTAAATTGGTTCATTTTGTTTGTTAACAAATTTCCCGATCAGACAGAAAAAACTAACTCAACTGTCCAGACCACAATTTTAAAACGTTACCGATAAAATTTTATTACTGTTTATCAAACTGTTTGTACAATTTTAGAATCTTATAACATCAGTTTTTGTAGGTATTTCAAAAATATCCATATATATCACAATGCAGTTTTATGACAATCAAATAGAAAAAAAATGAACTCCAACTTTTTATGTCAATTTTTCTTCAGCTAGGCGATAAATGCTTCCGAACATCCTGTACAGTGTAGCCCATTGAAGATGGAAACACGTCTAACAGATGATTTATGGACTTCAGCTGTATGAAACAAAATTGTTTTACAAATTGTTCATTAAATCTATTTTCATTGTAATATCTTAATAGTGACTTTACATATCACAAGAAACTGTAAAATGGTTATTTATATTAACTGTATCTTTTTAAGTGGAGTGAAGAAGCTAGAGATAGTTCAGTGGCTGTTATCAATTCCACCGTGACACCTCCTACACCATTGTCACAAGATACATTAATTTAAACTCGGTCAGATAATGATATCTTCATGATTCCACAAGTAAAGAAACTACAATCTACAATCCGTTCCAAATTAACTTTATACCTATTTATTATACCTCCAGCAACTGACATGTATGATGTGGTATGTCATGACACTGAATACAACATTCTGTCAGACATTGAAGAGGTAAATAAAGAAAAATTAAGAGAAAAATTAAAAGTTCATGAATCTGTCAAAGTTTCGATGAAACAATTAAATGCTTTTATTGTACCTTTTTATTTGGTGTACAAAAGTAGAAATAAACTATTTCTACTATTTCTCAGCCAATATTCTTTTTATTAGTGAGCTTTTGAATTAATATTCTTTAACATCAATTATCAATATTACACTAAATACTTTTGTTAAAAAAAATTGTAATTTGTTTTTCAAAAATATATTTCAATAATTCATATTAAAATTAATAATTGAGATGGAAGTTCTGACAAGATGATTAAATTGTGTAGGAATATCTGGGCAAATTTATTAAATCACGTGTCAAGTTGTCCTAAACAAATACGTAGGGTGTTTACGAATAGAGTTTAGTAAACAAGAATTACTGTGTCTATCTTATCATCTAAACTAAAAATACAATTTACATAAAGTCGTTGTACAAATTAAAAATTTGTTTATTTAATAAATCGTTATATTTTTTGCTTAAACTAGATAACATACATTTTTATTGACTAAATGAGTAATATTAATAATGCTTTGTCTCATAATTTTGGAAGAATATCCATTGCATAGGTTTTGACATATTCCTTCAGGCTTTTTGAATTGCTGCTCATTTAAATTTGTATAATATTTATGTCATAATAAACCGTCGATGCTTTTATCTTTTAAATAATCCCTCACAATTTAGATGATGATGAAATTTTTGTTTACTATAGCCCTGTACATGCTTCATGCGCCCTTCTATACGGTGTTTCACTGTGGGTCTAACAAAATTTCGTGTCATTTTTTAAATAAATTAAATATAGAATAGTCACTAAAAACTACCTATCTTCCTAGTTCTCTGATCTAGTGAATATGATCCTGAATAAATCTAAACCGGGCCTTCATATTCTCAGTAGAAAGCCGGATTTTTTCAGTTGGGCTGGCAAACAGACCCTGATCCACCAACCTTCTTTTCACAGTCCTTGAACTAATTTCAGTAAATCCCATTTTCTCTTGGTGGGTTTTATTTTGAGTTGACGATAAAAATGGATTGCTTTTGACATTCGAAATTTACAGTTAACGATATTATTTCAGGTTTTTCGAACTCAGCCCAATATCTTTCCTAGTTACCATTTGTGTTTCTTTTATTTCAATATTATTTTTTTTTTTACAGTTTATAATTATAAAATACATGAGATTATTAGTAAATAATCGAGGGAACACGGAGCAATGAATTGCTATAAAGAAAAAAGTTGTTATAAATTTGTCCAACGAAACATAAGAAACCTACGCAGATATTTACATAAATAAAATGATGACTTGCTGTATAATGGATATAATAATATTTACTTTAAGTAGTATAGCATATATGTTTAATAAACCCTCACAAAACTGAGGATATATACTACACTGACAAGTTATGCATAAAAAATCTTTTAGAATCTTTTGGAAAAATGTAAATAAATAATAATTAAAATAAATAAATAAGCTATGAAAATATTTTCTCTATATTTCTATTTGTTTCATTTCACTGAATTGTTAATTTTCGAAGAAATGAATCAAGTGGTGGCATAGCTTCAAGGCGACTTAAGGCATATTTAGGTAACTGAGAGGTATAATATTTCCCAGACTGTCAATACATGGTTGTAGAGGCGCATAATGGTTTGTGGTGGTAACACTATTGGGGGAAGAACTGATTTAAATTTTCAAAATGAGTTTTTAAGGATGAAGTAATATTTAAACAACATTTTCCAAATATTTACTAATACTATTGGTGAAAAGTTCCGCTTTATTCACCACAATACTCGCTCATATGTCATGTTGTGACAAATTTGATTGGACAACGAAGGAATTGAGTTCATATCATAACAACAACCGCCAGACTTAAATATGAGGAGCATGTGTGGGATAGGTTTCAAAGAAGGATTTTGCTACTAATGAGTAATATTCACAACGTCTTTAGATTTAAAGAGATCTTGCATATAGAATAGATTCAAATACTTTAAAAGGATATTCACTACCATCTTTTTTCTATGCCGAACAGTGTGGAGTCATAAAGAATTATAGAAGACATATTCTTTATTATTAATAATTCTTTTTGGTTAATTTAATATATCTTTAATATTATGCTAAAAACTAATGAAGTCTAATTTTATGTTTATTTTTTAAATTTAACATACCTTTTTTATTTTAAGTTGGTTTAAATAAACAAAATTGAAAGGTTTACAAAAATATCATTAGACTTTTCTTTATACGTTATTAAATTTTAAGGCCGCTACTATATATATATATATATATATATATATATATATATATATATAGGTATATAGGTATATGGAAAATATACAATTAATTAATTTGTCATCATACATGTTGATGTGTCACAAAGATGATGTTTACCCGTGTGTGCACAGCATAAAATCCGTCCTCCGTCCGTAAACGACCGGACAGGAAGAGGGTCCTGTCACGAGGACAATGCCGCGTCTCGTGCCGACGCTGGATAGCATCTCAACACCGCATCGCGTCAGCGTGAAATTGCTTTTGGCGGACCGCAGTTGTCCCGCTCGTTTCCAATTAATGTCGACCAGTTGCAGTTGGCCCCGATCCCACCAGATTTTCACATTATTGAGACCGTCCACGATCCGTCCCGCAATTTGCTCTTATTAAAATCGCCGATGTCTTGCGACGCCTTCAACTCGGTCCGTTTGTTGCGTCAATCCGATTTTAATCACAAAAAAAATGTGCGTTCTATTTAATTAAGGCGACAAATATAAATTTAAATTTGCAGACGAAACAATTCACCGTTCCTCCGTCCGACGTTAATAACGTATTGTGAGATATCCAGTTAATGAACCTGACAATGTGTAATTTAATTCGTTCGCATTTTCCCTGGATTATTTAGGTACCCTCCCATGTGCTCGGAATTAACATGGGGTCCAAAAAATACGCGGAAGTGAATGCGTCCGAAATATTGCGGGTCTCATTATTCGTCTATCTGCCCCTAATTAAAACGATTTATTATTCAGAACGCACTCATTGCTTGCGGTTCAAAACCATATAAATGTATCGGAATTGCTGATACTGATATCTATGTTTGCGGCATGTTTATTGTCCAAAATTAATTTTGATTTATCTTCTAAATTTACAGTTCTGTTTAACTGTGATACACACGCGACTATGAAAAATTTATATCTAGTTTGGTATTTTATTTTATAAACTATAAATCTAACGCTTTGTAAACTGTAATTTATACGAGTGGAAACGTGTGTATATTCTTACTGCAAACGATGATGTACGTGTGTGTTCATCACCGTATTGTTTTACGTAAAAATCAGAATTTTTAAGGACGTTCAAGTATTTATTCGTTCATTTAATTGAATTGATTGAATTGGGTACTGGAAGTTACGCTTTTGATTCATAATTTATTTAAATAATTTTTTATATTATATTGTAATATTTTTGTACTAAACTTTAGAACCTTATTTGCAATATTGTGTTTAAAACTTTTTTAATTAAAATAGAATATTCAAATTTGCTTTATAGAGAAAATGCAGTACGTAAGAATAGGGAAGTTGCAGAATATTGGTTTCGTCGACATAAAAGTGGCAATAAATGTACAGAAGACGAACAACGTCAGTATCGCCATGAAACCCGTAGCAACGTAGAATTAAGCAATATTTCGTACAAAATCCCCGTGCAACATGTTCGGAAATAGGGCAGTCATTAAACAACGATGAATCATCCATTATAGAAGGGCTTCATCCAATGAATTTCATCAAAAAGTTAGACAAATGGATTCCACATAAATTAGGTGATGTTATTAATATTGGGCGTTTGACAATCGCCAGTTCTCTCCTTGCACGCAATGCAAATGAGTATTCTATTGATCGTATTGTTAATGCGACGAAAAATGGGTTGATTGCGACAATACTTGTGTTGATGTTGATAAACTGGTGTAGCTAAAAATGTCTTAAGCCAAGGTATTGATGACTAACCATATGGTGTTCTTATATATTGATTACCTACCAAGCCAAACTACCAATGCATCTGTTTACTGCACGAAAATTAACCAACATACAAGAAAGGCAACCTACTTCTTCAGAACATGTTTGATTAGAGACTCAAAAGAAGCTTCAAAATATTGTAATGAAATTTTACCTTATTCAGCATATTCAGATATTTCCCCATGAAACTGTTATTTATTTATTTTTTGTCATTATTCAATTTTTAATGTAATAAACGGTGTAATTTTGAAGAAAAGATGAGATCTGAGGTTGATCATTTCTCCATTTCTATAAACCCAGAAATGTTTCTCTTAAAATTTATTTGGAAAACGTTAACAAACATTTTTCATTATAATGGTGAAAAATTATTTTGTTGAATAAAAACTATATTTAAAAAAATTATGATATTTTAAATTTGAACTTTTAAATGATAAATTATCTTTATATTTTTTTCTGAAATTTTATAAATTTAAAATTTTATAAACAAAAATTCTAATATAAGATATTTTATAAGTTGGCGAATGCGCATTATATATACAGTAGTGACCATAATTATAGCAACTTTGCAAATGTTCTAAAAAATAAACTGGTTTACCTAAAAATAACGATTTAGCTTATGTTAGTTATCCTACAGAGACATGGCTGCACAAAAAGGTTGTTAAATCCCACTGTGAAACAGGGTGGTGGTTTAATTATGGTATGAGAATGCTTCTCTGTTTCTGGCGTGGGCCCCTTTAGACTGATTTATGTACAGAGACATATTAAACAAATTACTTTCATAAATTGAAGGAATTATGATCTTCATAATTGTGTTTCAACATCCCAAATATAAAACCATAATTATGACTGATTGGTTGAAAGGCCAATGAATCAATTTTTTGTTTTACCCATCCCAATCTATTTAAATTTAAACAAATCGATCATTTCTAGGACTATTTCTAGATTAACAGAAGGAATACACTGGATGGAGTTCCCAAAAGTGGTAGAAAACGCAAAATTAATAGAGCCGTGGACAGAAAAATAAAAATTCTTACTGTTCGCGACTTTTATCAGCACATTCAGCAAAAATCATTCAGTAAATGAAGTCACTGTGTCGGTGAGTACCATACAACAATTTCGTTTTTCGATGAAGGTCGTTTCCAATTATTCATATCTGATGGCATTTCATGGGTGAGAAGACCAATGAATGAAAGGTGTTAAGGTTTGGGAATGTTTGTCTCGGTTTGACATGGGCTGATTAAGATAGACGGAATAATGGATCATTTGGTTAATCGTGACATTCTGGTGAATCGTATGCTTCCATTTGCCGAAGATAACAAGGAGTATGTGTAATGTCTTGGCCAACACAAAGCCCATACCTCAATCCAATTTAAAACCTTGTGGATGAAATTGATCATAAAATCCACGTAAAAAAACTGTCAAATTTGAATGAACTGTACGAAGTTTAAAATCGGTGGAAAGAAATATCGGACGATTATATCGAAAAGTTACTGAAATCATTAAAAAAAGGCTAAATGTACGTAAGGTTGTTTTATTTTATAGTTGCTCTACTTTTGACCCTTGAACTGCTTTCAAATATTAATAAACACCTAACTAAACCCATTAATAAACAATAAATACTTTTATCAAAGTAAATGAAAATTTCTAAAGTTGCTCTATATATGAGCAATAGTATATAAATTAACATTATTTTAACAGTTTGCATTAATTAAAATAATTATGGACATAATATTTAATATTTTAAAAAGTTGTTACAGTAATGCTAAATGAATATTTAACAAACATATACAATTAAAATTCTTTCTTTTATTAACAATAATATGATTAGTAAAATTAAAACAATATATACTTTAGGTATTTAAATTATGTAGGAAAAAGATAATATTTCCAAAAGAACGTAGAATAATAGAACAAACAAAAACGAAATTATACTTGAAAATTTCTTCATTAAAAAAATCGAGACAGTAAAACTTCTATAACATATTTTTAAATTCGAAGGTTATATCTGACTGAATGGTAATCATCTAAAAATCAATTCACTTGATTCAACTCAATTATTACTTTACAATTCACTTTGTATAGCAATGGAACGACATAAATGTGCCATTACACGATGTCAAAGTGGATCCATTATTCAACTAATTGTAGTGGAAATTAAAATTTTTGTACATCATCGTAAACAATGAGGGTTGTTTGTTCGATGGATTTATGGTGGAAACAGTTTTAGTCAAATGTTATTTATAATTTTGTTTAGTAATTTGTGCACTACGACTACGTCTTCCTGTGACCGTTTCCTTCCAATTAATCGTCCTGTCTGGCGAAACAGATTAATCTGAAATTTTATTTCGCCAACGCAAGGAAGGCAGATGGCGCCCGAACAACTCGTAAATGATTATTCCTTGTGGCAAATGCAAAATCTGTACCCCCCTCAAAGCCATTAAAACGATTAAAAGCCAGATTAAAATCACAAACAACTCGGATCGTAAACACGTCAGCCAAATTCGAGAGCGGAAAATTGAGAATGCGCCCGGCTTTAATAAATGTAAATAATGGCGAGTATTAACCGAAACGGTCCCACCATTAGCCACGTTCCGTCAACATTGTACTTTGTAGGTGGCACAGGTTTTTCTTCGTATCACCTTCTGTCGGCGATTATGTCGGACAGTTCTGCAGTCCGTTTTTCACTCTTTATACGGTTAAACAAGTGGCGGTGGGTTTAGGCAAATGGCCCAATCGTTTATTCATGTCCGAGACTAAAAACGACAATAATAATAGTGGTTCGGTCTCGGGTCGGACCTATTGGATCCCAATTATTTGTGGGTTTATAAATGTATTCCACGGAAGGTATTCGTTGAGGGTTACGTCTAAAAAATCTATGCATATTTTGTCTAGTTTTGTGGATCTATAAATGACATAGAACTAGAAAAACGATAATGATGGTTTAGCAATTTGGTGGGTTTCAATGATATTAAAAAAGTAAACCTTTATATTTTATAAATTTAATTTTATTAAAGAAATAAATAATTACATAATTTAAAAATTCTCGTATCGTTTTTAATTTTATCTTATTTTAGTAAAAATAGAAGTATAAAAATAGAAACTACCACTTTGCAGGTATTTGTTAAATTTAGAAATTTATTTTTTTAATTCGTTTAAAATTTACCAGCGCTTATTGAAACTTTACCGCGTTAAAAAATACATGTCGTCATATAAATAAATATTGAAATGTGTGTTAAAATATTTATTCGTTAATTTCATTTATATTGTGCTTTTGTTTCATATTAAATATTTGGATTTTTATCAATAAATTGTTTGTATCCGTATGAGGTGTGCGTCACGATATTCCTGCAATAAAATAGGTGTTTCATTTAAATTCTACTGACAACAATAATTAACATTGTTTATATCATTTCTATAAGGTTACTCATTAAAATTGGTGAAGTATTTGTGTTAAATAAGAAATAATGTTTATTGTTTGAACTAATATTTTTTTTTCTTTTAACATAAAAATGGTACAAGAGCATAAGTAAACGATTACGAAATCTCGTCGTTAGACAGTACGTTTTGCACAACATAGATACAGTAGACATAAAACTATCTAGATAATTTGTCACGTACAGTTACATTATACATCAGTGGTGTTAAATAATTCACAAAAGAATTCCTTAAAGCTATATGCAATTCCTATATTCATTAAAAACTGTATCAGCCTAGATTTGTAAAGTACTTTACATTCTGCTTTACTTGATTCTAAAATCAGATCTTCAACTAAAATCATCATTTATAAGAATACTAATTACACATATTTTTGATAATTAAATGGTTATTTCTTATTCATTTCATTCATTTAACATATATTATTCTTAAAGAATACATAAATAAAGTTATTTCTGTTGAATTATTTTCAAAAATAAACTGTAAACTGATAGATGCAAAATATATGGATATGGAGTCTTTAGAAATGTTTATACTCAATATTTTGCCATTAAATATGCAATTTTATTAACAATGTATTTAATTTAATAAGAGATTATTTATTTAATCGTGACAATATATAAACAGGTATTCAATTTAAATAATTTGTTATTGTCCTTTTGTTTATAATTAAATGTAAATGTTAAATAATATAGGTCTGTAAATTGTTTGTTTTCTTGTTTAAATTTTGATAGAACAAATCTCATTAATATTAATATAATTAATTATATTACTCTTTTTTGTTTATAATTTACTTCAAGCAAGATTATTGGTCTTTCTAAATGTAATCTAACATTATTATCAAACAAGCATATTTCCAAAAATGGTGGATGCGCAATTAAAATTTAATTGAAATCTTATGACGAAAATCATCATCAAACTTAAAATATTTATTTTACTTATTTAGGTATTTAATTGTTTTTAGTTTTAAATCTTAATTAAAATGTATCCAATCTTATTAATATCAAAATTACCTATTTAACTAAAATTTAACAAACTTCTCTTTATATTTACACATATATTTGTTATTTTTTTTACAAATATTAATAATTAATTGCTCAAGAATATCAAGTTAGTTAGTTGAAATAAACATTTATAAAATTACATCTTAGCCATTTTTTATGAAAATCGTGTTGCTTTAACATTTCGTAATATAATTAATATAGTTATTTTCTATATCCATTTTAAATTAAAATTTAGTTTACATATATACAGAATATATACACAATTTTGTAATTTCAACAAATCAGTTTATTGACTCTAAAATACTGTACCACATTTAATAATATTTCAATGTTTAGATTAAACGATCAATTTTTTTATTATTGAAAACTACTAACACAAAGAATTTTGTATATTACTATTAATTACTTTATTTATTTATTGTGCTCTTGTTTAAAATTAAATATTTTACTAATTTTCACCAATAAATTGTTTATCTTTTATTTAATTTTTAATTTATCAAACATTTGTAAAATTATTTGTTGTGGTTCTTTTACTAGATTGTACTAATTAAAATTGGTGGAGACTTTAAAGCAGGGCTGTCCTTATTCCTTATGATTTTTATATAAAAATAATATTGTAATAGCATTTAGTATATTGAAAATTAACTTTAATTTTAAGCAGAATATGAGGATATAGGGCTTCTACATCCTACAAGTACACATTTTTGTAATTTCAGTAAGCCATTTTATTCGCTCTCTAAAGCGCTGTTCCACATTTAAAATTTTTATAATGTTTAGATTACTAGTTGCTGCCACGACCCATTTTTTTTGTTTAGTTTTATTTTTGTTAAAAAATTACCAGTCAGGTACTGTGTTTATTGTGCTTACTTTTCCCCACATCAAAACACAATAAAATGCGAATGTTTTAAATAATAACTATAATTTTTTTTTAAAATGTCCATTTGGTCAAATTCTGATTATTATATATTGATTTTTGTTCTATTTAATCTTAAAACACTAATTTCAATTTTGTTAAATAACATAAACTATTGTTGTAAATTTTAATAGAATTATTGTATACTTTGAATATGATAAAACAGTCACACTAAATTTCAATGTATTCAATGTAAAATTCAATTTCTTTAAAGAAAAAATGTGACTAAAGCAGTCCCTATACAAACATACCGCACATTTCATGAAGCAAAAGTCGATGGACTTTAAACTACAGATAAGAGCAACATCTGCCTCATTTTTATGATGACAGTTTCGAGACGCCTAGATGAATTACCGTCATTTCATTGTCGTTTAGTTAATACCCAGTTGGCAGTTCTATCATGAATAAAACATGAAAGTTTTGCCTAGACGAAAAATCATTCGCAAGATGAACTTGTTAAATATATAACACAAATTTTCGTCTTCGTCAATTTCAACACGCGCGCAAAGTTTCCAAACTGTAAACGTGTTAAATTGCGACGCCGCCGCTTAATTAATCATCAATTAGCAATTCAATTAATACACATTTAAATTTCAGTTGTCGCACGTTCGACAATCGGTTTTAAAATCGAAATACTGTTTTATCCGCATAAACAAGTGAACGCAACACGTTAAATCGTCCGGACGCATATTTTTCATTAGTTGTGAACGAACGGAAAGTGGGACCCGCGGCATCGATTAAAATAATACGCAGCGGGGTTCCTGCGGCGTCGATATCCTAGTTTCCTGCGTTTGAATCGACCCCCTGAATTATAAATAGAACAGTTTTATGCAAGACTAGACAAGCGTTGCAATCAACACGTGTAAGTTGGCATTGTTTTCGTCCGGTTTTAACCGTTTTCTCGTCTTTTGTGTTCGCGTAACGATGCCAGTTTACCGACCGGCATAAATTATCCAGAATTTAAATAGACCGAGCAAACATTTGTACGGTGCCGGTGGTGTTTTTAATTTCGTTCCGCAATGAGAAGAAAAATTCCGACGGCGTGGGTTTTAATTCGACTCTTTCGCCGTGTAATTGGGTTATTTCGGTTAGAACGATTGTCGTTGCGACGACGGCCGGTTTATCGTGATGAACCGGACGAGTTCTTGACCCGATAATCGTGTGGGACGGCCATTTAGGTGGCTGCATAGTCAACCGGACAATGTCAAAGCAATGTATTATTCACGTAACGTTGGATAAAAGTTCCTTCCGGTCGACGGATCGACTGTTTCGCGACGATAATTTTTCCCGTTCGCTTTACCTTTTCATAATATTTTTATCCGTTCGTAGATATATGGTGTGTCCGCTCAAGTTCCCGATAAATGGGAAACATTTTCCTTATTAACTTTACTTGGAAAAGTTCTGCTACATCGAAAAATTGGGTCAAACATAAAATAAGAACTTCATTTTTATACTGCGTGGAAAAAAAAAAACGCAACGCCTAGATATAATAGATTTATTCCAAATTTTGTTTAAAAAAATATTCTATGTATCAACAAAATCAATAATATGTAAGTCTAGATTTTAAAAAGGCGGTAGATAATAAAGAAGATACGAGATCTGTATTATTAAATATTATCCCATATATTTCGTCATAGTTTAGTTAGTGGTTGATAGGCATTTAAATAAACTATAATTTTGTAATGGTGGAATAAATTTTTGTTATTGAAATTAGATTTCATTATGAACAAGCACGATGAAGTTCCTTCAGATCGTCCAAATAAGATTACCACTTCAGAAATTATTGAAAAAGTCCATCGTATTGAACAAAAACAGAACATTTTGACAAGCTATTTGGATATGAAAAAGATTTTCTCAAGATGAGTCCTACAATTACTCAGAGTTAACAATAAACGTTTGTGCCAAAATCAAAAGAATGCATATATTCTTCCGATTTATTACTATTTTCTGATGAGGTTATTGCTTAAGCAAATACTTATTTAGAACTCCTGGAACAATCCTACATTTTAAATAGAACAGAATGATAGAAAAATGTTGAAATATTATGATACAGACTAGGATGATGATTAGTATTTCCTAATTCTCTTCTCCTCTTGATTGTCCTACTCTACTGGGCCTCGAGTAAATTGGATATAGTGGACATCCGCCTTTCCGAACAACTTAACTGCTTTCTTCTTGATGAACTCCGGCATGGAAGTTCATTCCAAATCCCGCTGAATTTGTACAATTCTGACAAACCGTTCGCAGCATATCTAATCAGTTTATTTTCTCATGATATGTGACTTCAGCAGTGTATTTGTTAGAATGAAATGGAGATAAACCATTTGGTAATTGACTTCCCGTAGTAACGTACAATAATGGCACTCGCTTTCTTTATTAAAAATTGAATGTTCAAATTTCATAAAAATCTTTATCCCGAATTGTTTAATCTTCCTAGCTGTTAAAGTAAAAATATATTAAATATTCATTAAAAATAGTAGTTTTTAAATATTTATAATATTTTATAAATTTAAATTAATAATTTTTTTTTAATTTAATTTGTTGATTTTAATTTTTGAAATTTTTTTTATTTAATAATTTTTTTAAGGAATATTTAAAATTGTCTAAATTTATATTTATAATATAATCATTTTAATTTTTTTTTTAATTTAATGGGTAAATATTAATTTTTTAAGTTTTATTTTTTTTTTTAATTTCATAAATTTAAGTGAATAATCTTATTATTTTTTTTTTAATTCAATTGTTTATTTTTAAATTTTTTGGTTAATTTTATAAAATATATAAATTTTAATTCATTTTTTTACATTTAATTTATTAATTTTAATTTTTTAAGCTTAGTATTTAAATTTTATTGCATTAAATTAACATTTTTAATTTTAATTTTAATTAAAGCTTAAGCTTAAGATGTAAAAAATCTTATAAATTCAAATTAATAATTTTATTATTTATTTATTTTATTTAAATTTAATTAAATTGTTGTTATTTAAATGTAATTAAATTGTAAATCTTAATTTTATAATATATTAAGTTAACAATTTTATTATTATTTTTTTAATTTAATTGGTAATTTTTAATTTTTTAAAATATCAAATTTAAATTAATTTAATTTTTTAGTGTTAAGTAAGTTTTAGTTATAAATTAATTAATATATTTTTTCTAAATTTAATCTATTATTGTTAATTTTAAACTTAAATTTGTTGTTTGTACGCTTTTCTTCTTTTTCAATGTTTATTACCATGAATTTCTTGTAACATATACAGAAAAATCAAATTGAAGAATTAAATAACACATATATGTAATAGATGAATAAATAAATTCATTTGAAGAATGTAATTCTTATATGTTAATATTGATTGATAATAAAATCTATGGAGAATTTATTTTTGTTATCATTAATCCATTCCTCAATTTTCCAACTTTAAAAATTATTATGTTAGACCTCTCTTCCATCTTAAATATATATTTAACCTTCATATTGTTCTCTTGAAAATAGAAGTAAATCTGCAATATTATTTAAAAATTAAAAAAAAAAATAAATAAAATCTAATAAAATAAAATATTTAATTTTCTTATATATATTTTATTTATACATTAAGAGTGTTGAAGATGTGTTCAAGTACTAAATAATGTAATGTATTTCATAAAAATTTTTATTTAATCTAATCCAGAAATAAATTATGAAAAAAAACTATATTAATTTCCATTAAAAACATTCTCAGGCGGAATGTTGCCTCGAAATAAAATATAGGTATTTACAACTAAAAAGACACGGCTTGAAAAAAAAAAAAAAAACAGAAAAACGAACGAATTTGCAAGGAATCCTCCATTAATGGGTTTTTGTCAGATTAATCATTTTCGCAAAAGACGGATATGTAAAGAAAAAGTTTTTAAATGAAAGTTGTAAAGAATTAAATTACTAACATAAAGTTTTATTATCCGTCCAGGTTGGAAACATATTTCCCGGATACGTCCAATCCCGTTGTATCCGGGTCCTGATCACTGTCAGAGCCACTGTTGTTTTTCGAAATTAAAGACTTAGAAAGAGAATTCGCTTCGATAAGTTATTGGATGTTTTTTTTATTAGCAAATAAAAGACGTTTGATAAACTCCATATAACAGATGCCGTTTTATAGATTGGATTCATTTCATTTACAACTTAATTGATGAAAGAACCCGAAGTTAAATATTTGTGAAGACAATTTTAAAACCTCGCCAGTGACTTCGTGACTGATATTAGAATATGCAGTTGCATAAATTTACTCCAGAGTCCATAAACTTTAAGTGAAGTTTGCTCTCCACTAGAATATTCATAAAAGCATAAGGAGCTGTCACTTCCGCTATCCATACAGAAATTTTCTCTGGTCTTCTCCGAGAGCGAGATTTGACAGTCGCCCGACGAAAAATAATAGGAGTTATTTTATACTTCAAATGCACATTGTTCACATTCTTTTTATTTAATATAAATGTTAGTGTCTTAAAATTATTTAATATCTTAATGTTGGTTTTGAAGGATTTTACTGGCTATTGACATTTTCAACTGAAGCAGAACATTTTAGGATATTTTTTGGTGAATTATTTATTTATCTTCGATCGACACATTATCAGATGATAGATACTTAAGTATTTACTCACGTAAATGTTGAGTACATTTCTATAAAGTTTAATTGTAGGTTATAAAATGACAGCTACAAAGAAAAAAAATTCACTGAAGCTTCTTCTAGTGATTAAATTAACGACAATAGTGAGGGATAAACCATTTAAAATATATTTATTTTTTATTGAAATACGTTATTATTTTCAAATTATTTAAAGACTAACAATACATTATTATAAATGCAAAAATAATAACATCTTTAAATAAGTGACTAAAATATGAGAGTTGCATCTACCACTCGTAGGGGTTTATTTAATCATACATCCGCGCTAAATTTGTAGCGATGAAATTACATTGTACAATGTCATTTCATAATTTAAATTTGATATGTTTCAGAATTTTTATAAATATGAAAAATAAATATTAAATTTAGCTGTTCCACACATATATGCATATTATTAAACCTAGATACATAAAATTAAAGTAGTATTCAACTCGCACAGATAATTATCTGAGGAAATAATATTACAACTAAATATTAAAAAGTTTTATATAAAAATAAGTTCATACTTCATATGCATATTTTAGATATTTTATGTTATATAAATGTAAATATTTCAATTTAGTTTTTAAATATGTTTTTAGGTATTTTATTTGTGTTTGTTGAACTTTTAAATTAATTTTATTAATTAATAAAAATTAAAAAATATTTGCTTATACGTAGAAAATCATATTTAGTTTTAAATATTATCATAAATTTTACTATTATTATTTATTTTACGAGTGGTAGAATATATATGTGCTTTTATCACCAATGAAACATAAAATAATTTAATTCAGAACGTACTTATTTAATATACATAAATAATCACAATGGTTAACTTATATATTTAGGTAGTATTTCAATTTTTGTAATGTTCCAATTTTTTTTTTCTGAATCTTTTAAAAATACATTAAAATATGTGTAGTCTGTTAAAAAATGACCAAATAAACATGTTTTATTTGTGAAAATTTTGTTAATGATTTTTATAAAAAATTTAAAAAATGGATTTATACTCCATAAGATTTCTTAGTTTTTCGAAAATAATTAACAATTTTCTATATAGTAATAATAAGACAAATTTAGAAGCATAACATATACAAATGACATACCTAAATTTAAATTGATTTAAATTAAACAAAAGACAAGAAAATATTTGATTCAACTTGATATAAATGAAAAATGTAAAAATATATTTAAATTAGAATTAAAAAAAATATTAAAATATGTCATATAATTTAAAAAAAAAACAATAAAATATTTCAATTAAATTTATTTAAATTAAAAAAAAATAATAATCTTAATTTAAAATTAAAAAACAATAAAATATTTAGTATAAATTAGTTTAAAATAAAAAATAATTAATATATACAATTTAATATGAAATAAAAAACAGTAAAATATTTAATTTAAATTTAAAAATAATTAAATATTTAATTAAAAATCCTTAGTTTTTCGAAAAAAAGTAGCAATTTTCTATATAGTAATAATAAGACAAATTTAGAAACTTACCAAATACAAATACATACCTAAATTTAAATAAACAAGAAAATATTTAATTTAAATTGATATAAATGAAAAAAGGAAAAATATATTTAAATTAGAATTAAAAAAATATTAATATATTCAATATAAAAAATATTTATTATAAATTAATTTAAATTAAAAAAGAATTAATATATTCAATTTAATATGAAATAAAAAACTGTAAAATATTTAATTTAAATTTAAAAATAATTAAATATTTAATTTAAAATCAGAAAACAATTAAATATTTAGTAAAAATTTATTTGAATTAATAAAGTATTAATGTACAATATTATAGAGTAAAATACTTATTTTATTATTTAAATTTTTATATTATTTGATTTAAATAAAAAAAATTAGTATATTTAATTTACAATTAAAAAATAAAAAACAACAAAATATTTAGTATAAATTAATTTAAATTAAAAAATAATTAATGTATTCAATTTAAAATGAAAAAAAAAAACGGTAATATATTTAATTTAAATTGATTTGAATTAAAAAAATACATAAATGGATCAAGACTTTATTCATTCACTAGTTTTGAGTATGCCAAGGCGGTTTGCAGATCAATGGAGGACCGACCAATTACTGAGTGGAAAATATACCGGTTAATATTTATTTATTTATTTTTAATTTTAATTAATCTCTCTATATTTAGTTATATTAATTACTTGTTTAAATGTTGTTGATTTATTATTTATTTAAATTATCTAGAAGAGTACCTAACCAAACTTTTAAAGCATAGTCAATTATAAATTAATGCATTGACGTATAGTTTAATTTACAAAATAATAAAATAAATGATACATAATTAATTTTATTATGAAATGATATTCCAATATACATTATTGTGCATATTTTGACAAGTAATTATTTCGTAAACAAATTAACTTCCACCAATGAAATAAGCATTCAGTTAATGCCACGTTGAACAATTATTGCAACATTGCCACATTTGTTGCCGTAAAATCGGCACGACAAGCGAATTTCTCGTGCACAATTCAAAACACAAGTGCGTTCGTTGCTCGGGCGCCTCCAGGCGGGCGAGGTGTACACGTACGTGCCTACGTGGGCCCTTTGTATCGGCGGCACGTCCCGGATTCAGAACCCGGCACCCCCTCCGCCCTCAACAAAACATACTTCTTCTTCCATCCGAACATGACACTGACATTCTTTGCGAAATTCCAACGTTTTTGGTCCCCGCATCGGTAAATATTAAATAGCCTTCTTAATCCCAACGGATCGAAACTTCGGCGGGGGCTTTTTTTTATTTTGCGTACCGCACGCCTAATTCGGAGCAACACTGAAATATGATGGGGGAGTTTTATTTATCGTGGGGTACATCATTTTCCCGTTACCAAAAATTTATATCTCATTTTTATTACTTAGAAGACGGTTGGATGGGGCAAGGCGAGTGGGCACACATAATCCGAAGGCAAAACGGCTGCATCATTTTTCACATTCTTTCACTTCGCGCTCACACTTTGTGTAATCGCATTACCGACATTCTAAAATTTTAGTCAGAATTTACCGCTTATACAGTTCGAGCGGTCTTTTGTGAAAAATGCTTTTAGGCAAAGAGATTTCTGCCAAACAGTTCGGAATGTGGGAATAAATTTCGTAATTCAGAAAAATATTAGCCCTGATACAAAGCACTGATGTATATAAAAAGGATTCCAACGTTTTTATGGATTGTTTTATACGCTTGTTAAATTTATGGATTTACATGGGATGTCCTGAAGTTACAATGGCAACGTTTAACTCTAGATTGAGCGTAACAAATTAGAACTGTATGGCAAAAAAACA
The DNA here is from genome assembly GCF_024364675.1 of Aethina tumida. NCBI lineage: Eukaryota > Metazoa > Arthropoda > Insecta > Coleoptera > Nitidulidae > Aethina > Aethina tumida. Next base: position 56,859,118 of record NC_065435.1, on the reverse strand, counting down.
TTTTTCTTTTATAGTTATAAATCTCAGAATTTGGCAATATTTTTTTATTATCATTATTTATTTCTTTGCAAAGGATTATTTAAATATGTTGAGATTTGGTATAAAAGGAAATTTACATATATAGAAAAAAATGTAATACTGAGTACTGAGTTTAATAAATACTTTTTATTTTTTTATCAAATCATAATTTTCTAATTTAACACAGTGGTTCGGAATACACAATAAAAATACTCTTTTTTAATATTGATAAAATACTTATAGTTGTAGTCATTATTATAGCAACTTTTTAAAATATTAAATAGTTTATCTTTAACTCTTTTATGTACTGTTTATTATCAAAATATATTAATTTACTGTTGTTTTATAGAGTATTATAAAAATCACTATATTGTTAGTTCATAAAATGCTGAGTACATCTTTCTGAATTGGGTTAAATTTTAAAGGGATTTTTAATGATTAAATCTATGTTATTTAATTTAGTATTAACACTTTGTATAATATTTTTTTCGTTTTATAATTTTAGTCCATCTTCGTTGCATATTCATTAATTTTCAGAATATACGACAAGCTCTTGAATTGCTGTGATGAGTTCATTTAAATTTGTAAAATGTCGAATTTGCTTATTTTTTCTATAGGGTTGTGGAGATAGTGTTTGGGATCATTTTTATGTTCAATCACGTTTATTAAGATCATCATTTCTTCAATATATAGAAGCAAATTGTAATATATCCCTATACATAAATCAGTCTAGGGGAGCCTATGCCAGAAGAATTCAAGCATCCCCGTAGCATAAACGAACTAACTTGTTTCACTATGGGTATAACAAACTTTTTGTGTACTTTTGTCTCTGTAGGAAGTTTAAAATAAGTAGAACTATAATTTTTTCGTAAATTAAAATTAGACTCGTCTCTTGTGGTCCAGTGAATGTGATCCTAAGTAAGTCAATATTTTTTGACATTCGAATTATCCAGTTATCGATTTTCTTTCAAGTTTTTCGAACTCACACAACAGCACATTTGGCCAGTTTCTCTAAATTTTTTTATAGTATGAGAAACGTGACTTATTTAACCGTAAGCTTTTTGCCATCCCTTCTTGTTACTCCCGATGTTGATAACACTAAATTATTATTATTTTTCTTACAGTTTTGCTTCGACCAATGATTAAATAATTATAATAAGCAGAAGAATGTGGGTAAATAATTGATTTAAATTCACAGAGAACAGTGAAAGATCATAAAGTACTGCTATAATTTTGTCTTGCAATTTTTTAAAGAATAAAATCTAATTCACAATACAATAATAAAAAAAACATTTTAAAGCTTCCTTGCTAATTGCTATAAATATTGGCCACTATGGCTAAAATACAATTTAAAGAAGCTATTGAAAAGTAAATACGTAAATAATTGAACGGAAGGAGTCCTTAATTGGCCCTTGTAACAATAGGAATTTATTGATATTATTTTTACCTTCAACATAATTACCTATTATATTATAAATAATAACCATTTATTTTATATTTAGTAAAATCAAATGTTGTTTTCTTATACATGACCTTTTAGATTCCATTACTCATTGTTTTCTGTTTGTTGCAGGTAATTTTTATTTATAAGATCTATATGGGGTAAGTTAACAAATACTCGTAGAACTATGACACTCAGAAGAAAACAAATATTTTAATATTTTTATTTGAAGGGTTGCTAAAAAAAGTCCTTTCAAATTACATCATGTTTTTAAAATTTTTCGGGCAGTAAAATTTTAGTATTATTTTGTGGAACCAGAGAGTTTTTACCGAATTTCCAAATTATCAAAAATTGGACCATTATATTTTAACATAATTGTTTATATAAGCTAACAAAGAATGTTATGTATATTGAGGATAACAGATTAAGATGGTTCTTAAATAAAAGTTCAACAAAATGTTTTTCTTTTTAGTGAAACCCGTTGAAATTTGTCATAAGAAAGTATGTCGAAGTGCAGAATTTAAATTTGCTAAATTAGAAATAGCAAATAAAGTGTTCATTTCACATATAATATAACTAATAATTTTATGAATTTGATAGCACATTTAGGTGGATATACAATAAAGTGATCCTTGGCTGATATATTTTCAGTTTCTAAAAATTGTTTTGGAAATTTGACCATTTGATGATATTTGATTACTAGGATGTTATATCGTCATATAAAAAGACTAAGGACGTATATTACATTGCATTTTTTAATTTAGGTGTTCTGTTAGTAAAACATTATAACTAAAACTAATACACGTGGAACACATATATCACACATACAGTTTGGTATAAAAGGGAGTAATAAATTAAAAATTCAAATAAAAATATTGAATATATTGATCAATGTAATGTAAGTTTTTTAATTAATGAGTTAAACTTCTACTTGACACTGGAGGTCCGCCAAAGTCTCTATATGAATGGCTAAATTTCAAAATCTTCTGTCCATGGTGTTCCATACATGTTCAGTCGGTAATCTGTACGGAGATATTGCTGGTCATGTACATCAGAATATTGAAGGCAATCCAAAGTAGCCCTCGCAGCCTGAGGTCGGTCATTATCCTATTTTGAAGATACACCAATAAATGAGGATCCACATTTTCCAGAATCTATCGCTGAGCAGAGAAATTACCTCTAATTGAAATTAAAGATGAGCGAATACAGACCTAAAATTGGTACATGTTACTAAAGACGACCTCTTTCATTCGACATTCCAAAACTCTGATTCTCTATGCCACTCCAATCTTATGATTATGTTTTAAATTAATGTGTATAAATTGTATAAATTAGTGGTTGGCGATAGCACGAGTAATGTTTGCTTATTACTCGACGGCTTCCTGATTCTCTCACATGTTGTTCATCTTCTTCAAACAACCCTCTGAACCAATCCCGTGTATTGCTTTAACTTTAATTCATCCGATTGGCAATTTTCACAATGTCCTGCCTTAGAAAAACGATTTGTTGAATTTTTTTTTTGACCTACCTGAATTAAATTTTCATTATCCAAACAGGCCAGTGCGGGGCGGGAATCATACAAAGAAAGGGAAAAATAAATATTTTATGTTGCATAACAAAACTAGCTACGGTTGTGTGGTATAACGTTTAACGGTCCGCTCTCCCAGGACACCATAACAAGGGAACCAACAAAACCATCTCCGCAACGCGCTCGCAACGAATCTCCGTGAAGTGTTTAAAGTTGCGACAATGCGAAAATTTCGAACTTTATACATTATTTACATCCGAAATCGCGTTCCGCAACGGCGAGGAGCACCTTCAAAAAGGAGAGTCGAGTGTTCACGCCTTCGTTTACGACGCGGATAAATTTTTAAACCGGCAGAATTTCATTCGATCGATTCAAAACCTATTTGTTCAAGGCTCTCCAATAAAAATGGGACTGCATGAAAGCGAACTTGAATTCCTGTCTTTGAAGTTTTTTTCGGTTCTATCAAATGGCCCACTCCGTTTTATTGATGTCGTGCAAATTACTCTTTTTCGTTTCTTAAATTATGGGAAATGTTGCCCGAAGAAATATAATTTGATATAATATATCTCAACATATATATATATATATATATATATATATATATATATATATATATAAAACTGAGAACGGGTTAAATAAAAAATGTTTTGATGAAGCGAGAAAACTGTTGCAGAATGTACAAAATGAAACTTGATAACCAGACCGCAGAAGGCTTTTAAAAGTCGAACTTTGTAAGCCTTAGAAGTAAATGACATCAATAAAAGCAATCTGATATAAGAGTATCTTATAAAGGAGTCTGTTTTAGGGTATTATTTTACAAACGAACATTTTTGTCATCTATTTATTTAATTAAATTTTTGCTATATTACAAATTTCATTCAGTTCATCCATTTAATTAAATTCAATATTAAATAGTTTTTGTGAAAATAATGTTCATGACTTTTTCTTTTCTGTCGATATAAATACACTGGCCGACATAAAAGACGGTAAACATACATTTTCTTTTACTTTTGACAGGAAAATAATTGAACTGGTCTTAAGCGAAATACAATTATATGATACGTTATAAAACGATATGGTAATAAATATAAAAAAGTCGTCTGTTTCAGTCAACAATCAACTTTTAATACAGAAAATGTTAAATTTTATTAACTTCACTATATTTAATAACAATATAAAATGGAAATGTTTATAATACCAAGTGGGTTAAAGAATAAATAGAAACTATTTGGAATTTTAGAGCTTATAATTAGTGAATACAAAATATTAATCAGTATATTTAAATATGTTTTTATTTAAGAAAAAAATATGTATGTATATTGTATGTTTTACGATTTTATTATTTTTCAAACAAATAAAAAATACCCAATCAAATTTTTATCAATTTTTTTTTTTTTTTCGAAAACAGTATGTTTTATTTAATTTTAGGCATATTTATTTAGGAAAAATACTTTTAAATGTTCATACTTACACATATAAATAATTTTGGTTAAAAATACAAATGTTTAAAGAAAATTATTTTTATATTTTATTAAGCATGTTTATATTAAATGTAAAGGGTGTTCCAAATCGATTAATTTTGGTCGTTATTAGTATTTCTAGAAAAAAAATCTTTTCAACTTTGTTAATATGATATTAAGTCTGAAAGCCCATGTGATGCTGTCAGACGATATGCAGAAAAATGTCATATAAAAAATTTACAAAACATTTATTTCCACTGAGCGAAATAATGAAAATTACAACAAAGTAGCCAAGTACAGTTAGAACTTACTAACGTATTGGATTCGATAGTTTGGAGAACGGTAAAAAATAACAGCCGCATCCTTACCATTATCGACAAGCCCAAAATCTTATAAGAGATCTACTGTTAAGATTGTAATATTGTCAATGATTTCGAATCCCTCATGAACAGGACCACACATTTTTAACAAAAATAATTTTCTCTTATGAGACTTTCACCAGAAATGGTGATTTTAATATATACACCAACATGTTTGGGCAAATGAAAACCTTAATGCAAAAAAATCACCCACTATCAAAAATCATTTTAAATAAAAACTTGAACAGCAACTTTAAGAAATAAGCTACTACGCTATACATTTCTTTCTGGTAATTTGTCTCGAGAAAAGTATCTTCAATTTCTAAAAACACAACAAGTTCCTCTAAAATCCTTGTTTCTCAATTTTAATTGGCCTCCAAATTCATCAGACCTTAACCCATTAGATATTACAGTGTGGAATCAAATAAAAGAGTGGGTCTATGCCTTGCTGGTCAGTATTTTCAAATCACAAAAGTATAACTTTATCCATTAATACAAATAGGACATGAAATAGGGTATGAAAATCACTTAAATAAATAAATTGTGCAAAGAATATGAAAAGTTTAATAGTTTTATAAATACTCAATTGCATAAAAAAATAAAGGTATAAAATGAGGAGAGCCCCCAAGAATCTATGCTAATGTACGAGGGTGGACTGAAAAGTTTCCGACCTTACAATGATACAACAACTTTATTTTTAAATTTTTTATTTATTTTATTACATAGTCTCCATGTTTTTTCTGCAAAATAATTATTCACAAAGGTGATTGCCTCCTCATTTGCCGTCTCCTAAGCTCTTACGACCACGTTTAAATTCAGCTGCCCAAAATTTCACTGTGGTAAATGATGGTGCAGAGTCCCCATACACAGAGTCCAACTCATCTTTGATTTGCGTAGGCGTATTGCCTTTCAAAAACAAAAATTTAATAATAGCTCGATACTCAATCTTTTCTATTTTCACAAAAACACTCACATCGACTCACTCAAACGACTGTCAATTAAAAACTGCGCGTCCAAAAGGGTCGAAACTTTGGTGAGTAACTGTCAGAAGATGCACAACTACGTTCACTAACTTTTATTGACGAGTGCCGCCTTCTTTGGGTTGAGGTCGCAAACTTTTCAGACCACCATTAGTATGGAAATTTATTACATTGAATTATAGGTAAACAACATTGCACATTACGGAATTATGAGGAAAAAAAACGATTTTGGAAATTTAAATTTGATAGACTGTATTTACTTCAAGAAGAAAATTATTCAAATTTTCTTAGGTTTGTGTCAATTAACGTCTCTGGATCCTAAGACAGTTTTTTACTGTTTTGCCGATGTGGTAACAGCCAAAATCAACCAATTTGTGACACCCTCTATATAAAACCTAGTAAAAAATCTTTTCATAGTAATAATCTAGTCGTTTATTTCTGGACACTAACATTAGAGTTAAACAGTACTCTTTGTGTAAAGGTTATTAATTATAAATGTATTTACGTTGTCAGAAATTCGTTGTTATGATAGACCGACCTATTATTAAACATTAAGCAAATATTCATTTTTGTTACTTTGGTGATTAATATGCCTTTAACATAAAAAAGGTTGCCCATATATTATCATATTTCCAAGCGTATGAACTCCTCAGTGCGTACAAAACCAAAAGTTACAGAGAAGACAGTGGCACGCAATCAATCAAATCAACACTGTCGGAAACATATTGATGGGGGCGATTTTCGGGGTAAATGATTTACGGATATTTTGGCGTGTTACCATCCCAATAATATTGTGATGAATTAGCGGTCAGGGGCCGCACAATCTGTCTTGTACACTGGCCGCAACCCCGCACACAAAAAAAGGCCGAAAGCCAACCGGACCTTTATTTGAATGGGCCGAATCAATTTGCCGTCCACGTCCGAGAGTTCGTCCGAGCGGTTCATGCATTAAAGATTGGGTTGAAATATATGGAACTGGTTAAAGTGTTAATAATTCGAAACGGTATTGTCGAATTGTGTTTATAGGAACGGCGAACAATTAATTTGTTTTGGGCGGGTTTTATAAACCGTTGTAAATGTTTTTATTTTTAAATGTATAGATATATCAACTATATCAAAAACAATAAAATTTCATTTAAAAATTTAGATTATATTTATTTACTTAAAATGACAACTTTAAATTTATAGTAAAAATGAAAATATACTGTATAATTTAATAATAATTTCAAATGATAATATTTTTTTCAAAATAAAGTATGAAAACCGAAGTTTTTCCCACACTGTAATGCTCCGTAATATGTTTTAGATGGGCAACTTTTTATGTTATACTCGACGTATATACTGAGATCATAAGAAGCCCACATAACAACTTTTGAACAAGGTATTAAATGTCGAATAAAACCATGTAAATTATTGTCAATCTAAATTAGATATCACATATATACAATCGTGCTCATAATTGTAGCAACTTTTTTAAAATGTGAAATATTTTAGCATAATTCTTTTATTTAATATAAACTGTTAAAATAATATTAATTTGCTATTGTTTTTATACACTATTATAAAAACTACGGTATTCTTATCCTATTAAATGTTACTTATGTTTTTCTAACTTGAGCTGGGCATAAATCTGGCAATATTAACTTTGAAAGGCATTTTTTATGATTAAACCTGTCTTATAAATTTAACATTACCAGTTTGTATAATATCTTCTTTGTTTTATCATTTGTATTTAATTTTTTCAAGCTTCTGGAATTGCTGTGTTAAGTTCATTTAAATTTGTAAAATTTTTATGTCGAATCATATTATAAATATGATACCTCATATTTTCTATAAGATTGGTGTCTGAAACTTGAGACGAGTCAGACAAAACATCGATGCATTGGTTTTTAAACCAATCCGTCACAATTTTGGATGATGTTTGGGATTGTTTTGTTAAGACACATTTATCAAGAGTATTACTTCTTCAATAGACGGAAGTAAATTGTTGTTTAATACATCCCTGTACATAAATCAGTCTAAGAGGGCCTATGTCAGAAGAGTTGAAAAATCCCCATAATATAATTGAACCGCCACCATGTTTCACTATGAGTATAATAAACTTTTTGTGTAGTTTTGTCCCTGTAGGATGTTTAACATAAGCAGAACCATCTTATTTTTATAAATTAAAGTTAGACTCTGTGGTCTAGTGAATGTGATGCTGCGCAAGTCAAATTAGTCCTGCACACTTTTTAGTAGAATCCAAGTCCAATTTCTTCCAGGTTAGCTTTAATTTCAGTTGACGATAAGATTTGCTTGTTTTCCAGTCATGGATTTTCTTTCAAATATTTCAATTTTTTTGTAACTACCACTTGGACAGTATAAATTTTTAATAATACGTAAAACGATTGAGTAATTTAGTCGAAAGCCCTTAACCGTCTCTTCTTGCTTCTATTGGTCTTTGTAACGCAAAATTATATTTTTTTGTCAGTTTCACTTCGACCTATGATCAAATAATTATAATAAATAAAGGACCGCTAGTAAATAATTGAATTAAATTCACGGAGAACAATGAAAGTAAGTTGCTATAATTTTGTCCACTAAAAAATTAAGTACGCCATTGTTAATAAAATTAGATTAACCAGTTGCACAATAAACACATCAGCAACAGGAAAATCAATAAATATTATAGATACTGGCATCCAACACAAAACAGCTCACATTTTTATTATTTTCAATAAGTGGCTATAACAAAGTTCACTGCTGTATGCGTGGGAACTTTTCTTACATTCATTGTTCATTTGTTTCAGATAGTTTAGGCTTAAGTGTGCATATTATATTTTATATGATTTTATATTAGATGAGTGTTTACTTTCTTACTAATATATTCTCATATTTTAATTTACATATTTGGTAGCAATGAAGAACTCGATTTTTTCAATTCACTTAAAATTTTAAAAAAATATTGTAATATTTTTAGAATCTCTCTGGCAACTAAAAATCAAAGACTATCAAGTATTTATGAAATATGAAAGATTGGCCACTGAAGGTTCATTGAGCCGAATTCAAATTATATTTATTTATTTATTGTATTAATATTTAATTCGTTATCATCCCTTTATTTAAAAAACATAAAAACTTAGTTAATTAGTAGTTTCATAGATAGTCGACGACATACACTATTTGAACATGCAGTACATTAAGCTAACTATAAGTTTTGATATACAAACGATTATATTCACATATATGTTATTTTTCCGTCTACAATTATCCAACATTTCAATGAAACTTCCTAGAATATTAAATACAATATTAATTATTTTAGTAATTATAATCAATAATTATTCATGATATATATTTCCGTTTTAAAATACACTTTGAATATAGGTCATATTTTTTAACATGATGATGATGATTTACTTACCTTTTTTCATGCTACTTTAGACCCTAATGGACTGTCGTATTAAAATGAATAAATTAGCTATTGACATTATTATTAAATATTGTTTAAATATTTTAGATATTCTTGATAAAATATAAAATACATAAAAAGGTAATTTTTCAGTACATTAGGCATCCATAAAACACTATCTGAAATAGGACTAGCCATAAAAAAATGTATAATGGGTCCACTAAATGTGATATAAAAATTTTAATTTCCAAATTAATTTGATCTGTTTTAATTAACTTACCTGTCAGATGCGCTTTTATCATGCGGCAGTAATTTTTAATTCGAAAATTTTTATCGGTTTGTTTTAGGATAATGGTGTAATTATTCTCGTATGCATTTTATTGTCAGTTTTTACTGCCCCGAACTACTAATAATGAACATGATACAATACAAACATTGACTAAAACGAATTTCCACCATTAACAATACAATTAACCGAACGAATTCGACACAAACGTTTAGTCGAACCCTTAACTGTCTAATCTCTTAGCCGGATAAGTTTTGCTCACATGCAAATAACCAAAGGGCATAGCGAAGTGTGTTCGTCGGAATTCCATTAGAAGTATCTACCTACCACATCTAACTTTACATACGTACACGTGAGTCCACGTCCGAATATGTAAATTGACTTTGTTCCTGTAATTAAATAGAGCTCCTCGCGCCCCCGGAAATTAGCCCTATGCAATTTAGCGTCTCACCTTTTAATGGCGGTCTGTGCGCCCGCATAATTCTGACGTGTTACCGAACTCATAAATTAGCTGTTTCGGTTCGCAACTGTGTAATGCGGTTTACCTACCCCAACCCCCCCTTTTCACAAAACGAACTAATACATCAATCTGTGTGTGTTCATTCGTGAAAATCGTTATCGGGAAATCGGTTATTGAATAGTAAATTACACGGGCCGGGGACCGGGACCAATTAAAAATTAATTTATATTTTCCAACAACGAATACGCAGGCGAAACGCGCCTAATACAGACAATACGGGTCACTAAATCGCCACGCTCAAATATTTGCGGCTAATCCGTAATTAATTTCAAACATATCCGACCGAATAAATCAAAAATGATTACCTATTACAATCGAATCAGACATTCTATTAGCGTGCAAAATGTTTTTTTTTTATTATCGAACCGAAATTACGATTGGTGCAACGATTAAAAAATAAAATAAAATAAAATAAATAAATAAATAGTTACACCGTACGAATTTGTAAATCCGCCAGGCTTACCTAAACAATACAATTTTCATTCGACATTTTCCAATTACGGGAGCCCCCACCCGTTATGCCGTTGCAACACTGCAGTTAAATGAATTATATCCAACGGTATTTGCGGCCAGGCCAATATGTTTTGCATAGTTCCGCCAGATTGGCCTTCTGAAACTCAAATGGAGTGCCCCCAGCTTCCCGCGAAATTAAACCTAATTACGGGGCCGTTTTAATACTGGGTAGGCGTAATTGCGATGCCATTATTCGGCCTTCCATTGCTGATTTTCGATCTCTCACACTCGATGGATGCTCCAATCATATTACAGGTCTGTGAACGCAAGTAAATTCATGTAGAATAGATTCTCATTGTAATTAAAAATCATTTAATTATAAAAATTGGTTTATATTATATGTTTGTTTATGTAAAATATCAAATCAATAACTAATAAAAGAGTTTCTAAAAATCCTTTCAAAATTAAACTTGTTATATTTACGTCCATCTCATTATAATACTGTATAAAATCACAATAGTGAATAAATATTATTTTACAATGTACTTTATTATATATGTATGTATAAATTTAATCAATAATAAAAAGTGCTGATTTATGTTAAATTTATCATGTCGCGTATATTTTTACCCAATAAATTTGTTTCTTTTTTATTTTTACACGAAAACTTAATTTAAAAAATCTAAAAAGACAAAATATCAAAAAGTCAATAACAACTGAATGTTACTCTTTTCAATATCCTTAACATTTGTTCATGAGTTTATATTACTATTACAATATTATTCTCAATTTGTATTTTAAACATCTCAGCCCGTAGCACATTAATAAAAAGCGTCTCAAGAATACACTGTAATTGCACAAACAAAAGTAAAAAGCATTTCGCAGTAATTCGCCACGACATTGAGATCTTTTTTGTTTGTTAGAGAAGAGCTGGAGTTATCGTGGTGCAAAATTAATGGAAATTAGAGTTGCGAAGTGTGTAAAGGGTAACCTCAATTAAGCAAACGAGGTCCAGATAGAGCCGGAAGTTGTCCGGGCAAAAACCGAATATTCGTTTTGAGTAAATTTTAATTAAACTAGTCTTAATTCATTGCCTGTTGGTGCGCTTCTTAGAAATTCATGGTAAATATAAGACTGAAATGGTTTTTAGATTACATTTAAATGCACAACGAAGATAAATTAAAGGGAGTTATAGAGTGTAACTTCGATAAGATTATTTCTTTTCTTTCTTAGTCTAGTTTAAATTAATAAGTTGGCATAGAACTGCATCTGGCATTAAAATATTCATTAATTCAGTTATTAGTAATAACCATAATTCGACAAATAATTGTAGCAGAAATTAAAAATGTTTTTTAGATTGGTATTAGTAATATTAATTGAAGGTTTTGTTACTAACGATCCATTAAATTTACGATCTGACACGAATTTCAAGTTCCATTCATAAACAGGTTTCCTTAACGTTTCTCAGGTATAATAATAGAATTCTGTTTATATCCGGTAAATGGTGTGCTTCCCTGTTAATGTTGTTTTAGCGTTCATCTAACAATTAAAACGGCGAAGCAATTACCATATAGATAAAAAGATAACTCACATTTAATTGGCTACAACTGTTAAACAAAAGGAGTTATTAATAGATTACAACAAATATGTTTGAAAAACCTAACACCAGTGAAGTTTGAGAGAAATTATACTCAATAGTTAGAATAGATAATGGAACACATAAACCCGGTGCTCATATTTCAATAATTTTCAATGTACAATTTGGGATAACAGAGTGTAAATTATTAAAATTTCAACCAAATATTTAATATATTGATGAGTTAGTAGAGAGAGGAATGAATTTTCGAAATCTCCTGCCCATAATGTTCCGGACATGTTCAATCAGTGATTTGTATGGAAATTTTGCTGGCCATGACTAAAAACATGAGCTTGGTCATTATCCTGTTGGAAAACTGAATTTTGAAGGTAAAGAAGCTCTATTGAAAATTAAAGGTGACACCTCCCATCCACAGTAATTTCTCAAAAAATTAGGAATTTTGCCATTACACACTGTCAAAGAAAATTCGGACTCATCGCCGAAGACGACCACATTTCATTTCACGTTCCAAAGCTATTGATCTCTTCACTACTCCAATTGGATAATGTTGTTGCAATGTTATAGGAAACAGGAAATGGGAACGGTAAGAAAAAAGTCTGAAGGACTGGATTCTATGGGAATTACATGAGTCTAAACGTTTATCTTGTGAAATTTGTTGGATAACATAAAACATCTTAATGACTGAAATTTGGAGAAACTTGAAAAAATCTCAAGAATTGAAATTAACAAATTACAGTAATACATAACAAAAATAAATATTTACTTATAAATCTGTACTTCCAACAATAATTGTTTCAGGTGTAATAACTGTTGTTAACGGTACATGTACATACTGTCGTTTAATTAAATCTAAAATAGACAGCACACAAACTCATTTCATTTTCCCCTTCCGTTCTAAATTTAGTTAAAAAATGTATAATTAATGAAACATAAAACTAAACACATATTTAGGCTCAGCCAGCGATTGAACGACCGTGTACAGGAAAAAGATGGCGTGACTAATAAAAATCACGGAAAGCACATCAAAAAATCAAATAATATGACCTACTTGTACTTTCAGTCGCCGGTCATTCAAATGAGAAACTTTTCACCGCATACGAAACCCTTTTTAATTTTTTTGACAATAAATTATTGCGTATACACAAAAAAGGTACTCGATTGTTTTGTTCTGATAACAAATATTAAACATATTTATTGAACGAACGTGAAAATACAATAAATTTTGGGTGGTTATCTTCCATCATTTTCGATCGTTTATTCAGAATTATCTTCATCAGTAATTCTATCAAAGGTACGGTCATAATGGTTCCTTACATTTTTCGAATTGAAACGATAGTGACCGTACTTGTTGCGGCAATTTTTTCTATTGCAGCCGCAAGGTTGATGTCCCGAATCATTCTGACACGGAACTTCTCCATTGAAGCAGCTACATTCGCTGCTGCAGCCGTCTTCGCACTCACAGCCGCATACTTTTCTTGAATAACGTATGTATAATGTATTCATTATGGTCTTAGTGTCTATATTAGACACACCAGTATCTAGCAACATCTTTCTGCGTTTTGCGGCAGACAAATACTTCGGTCCAAATGAACGCTTGGTTTCTCTTACTTTATTCACTGGCATGGTGTTCATGTGGCTGTGAGTTGCCTCCATTCCTAGCGCAATATCGCCATCGGAGGGTACAGAAGAAAAACCTTGGGTTCTAGGAAAATAGTAGACTGTAACGTCACCAAATGTGACATTTTCTTTTATCTTCTTGTTAGGCACGTCTGCATTGTTTTCGTATGATCTCTTCCTCTTTAGGATACTTTTGAACGATTTTCGAGGGACGATTGGAGGCTGCGGCACTACGGTTTTCACCGTATTTTCCTCCATCTAGACAAATGAAAATCAAAATTATATTTAACAAAGATTTTTAACCTCAACGCTTACTTCTGAATTGTTATCTTCAAGAAAGGTTCGAAAATCCAGTTTCATTTTATTAATGTCAATAGTAAGTTCCTGCAAAATATTTTTATTAGAAATAGTATTATGTGAAGTAAATTTTTACGTTAACCTCGTCTTCATTTTCACCCGGAGTGTCATCAGAGACCATCTATAAAAAATAATATTCAGGTAATACCTTCTAGATTTTTAACGACAATATAAAAAAATTTATTTATTAACAATAAGAAAATTAAAATTGTGTGAATAAAATATTTGATTACCTTTTCTTCATTTTCACGCATATCATCAGATATGTTCTATAAAAATATTAATCAATTAATATGTTTTATATTTATAACAACAATTTAAATTTTTATTAATAATATGGAAAATAATGCATCAGAAAATAACTAAGACACTTTGATTATAATGTTATCTTAGAAGTTACTTTTATGATTGAATGGCATATAATTTAATGAATGATTAATTTAATCATATATTTGATATAATATATTATTATTATGAAAGTAGATTACCTTATCATCTTCATCTTCATTGTTATTTTTATCGCGATCTTCATTTTCGTTGTCGTCTTCAAATGTATCATCAACATCTTCGGCTTCGTTTTCATCTCCGTTTTTATCATCCTTTCCTTTGTCCTTATCTACATTATTATCAATTTCCTTTTGTTTATTTTTATCTTCTTTATTTATATCTTCATCTTTATCATCAGTATAAACACCTTCATCCATGATGATGAACTTAGAATCTTCCTCAGGTGTAATTTGCAATAATTTGTGAGTACTGCTTGTAGTCTAAAGAAAGAAAAGTTTTTAATATTGTTTTTATTATATTTGCATTTTTTAAAATATTAAGATATGGGAGTAATATTTTCCTCAAATTAACAAAACCATTCTATCCTTCGTCCAATATCATTAATTTCTGATGAAGAGTGTGTAGATTGCTTGCATGTTATTTTTGTCAGAAGGTCTAGAGAATGTAGCGGTTGACTCTCTCAATAGTCCATTTCATCACCTTGAAGAAGTACTACTTGTACTCTCTGGACCACAATTTAGTGTTTGATGTAGTGCTTCATAAAAATTTTCAGAATGTCTCTAATTTTCAATATAAATTTCATCTCAATTCATCCCAAAATTACTTACGATGAGACTTTTCGACAATATGTTCACTTCAAATACGCCAACGTCGGTTCTAAAACTTTTCTGCTTGTCATTTTTGGCTTTAAAGATAATAAAAATTATCCTTTAAAGTGATGCGAACATATCAGAATGCTTTTCTCCTACTATTTGTATTTCTGGCTAATTTTGTTAAATAGACGATTGTTAGTTAGTTGTGCTTCTATTTAATTTTGGCGGAGTCAACTTTCTCCTCTAAAACCTTTCTCTAATTTTTTATTTGGTATTCCTGAGATCGCTTGCCCATGATGTTATTTCGAACTAGATTTAACTGTGGTCACATCCTGTTCATGAGATCCTCCAATTTCCAGTGTCCCTCAATTAGTGATATTTATCAAAAATTTGACGGACCGCATAAAAATTGCGCACTGGATATGGTTACTGACATACAGCACGCGTCAGGCAACACCTCGCCAACAGCCACCACAATTACCAATCTAGGACAACCGCTCTTTTGCTGACGCCACGAGATGAAAACCTTTCACCAGACAAATGTCCTTATGAACAGTGTACACTGCTCATCACTATCTTTAAAAAACCTCACTACCAACGTTAAATTTGATTGTTAAGAAAAGTACAATACAGAATTAAATTTGAAGTAAAATTCAACAAGCTAACCAGTTAGTTCGACTGCGAAATACTTTACAGAAGCAAATGTAACATACATTTGCTGTGCACGTCTTTTTGCTTTTGGAACTGGCAGTTTATGGTAAAGACATTCAACTGTAATATTATGATGAGTTTCTGAGAACAACAGCTTTTATGGAGAAAAAACTGCAAATTAGTATTATTGAGATGTTGAAATATTTTTTTAAGTGCGTATGCTCCTCTGGTTAAATTAAGTGTAATTTGTCGTAATATACCCTGAAAAGTTGCTGAAACTGACCTAGCTAAAAAGGGCGGAGTTGTCTTACCTCGACTCCCTGCTCCATTACCGAATCTGAGATAGTCGTGTCCATCAAATCGGTGTGGCTGGCGGGAACCTCGTTCAAATTGCTCAAAATCTGCAAACATAACTTATGATGACATTTATTTTAATGACGGAGATTTATTTTTCATTGTTTAGTAATATCTAACCTGAATTGGAATAAGGTGTCCTTTACCTGAAGCTTACTTACCTCTGGTTCTTCATACATTATGTTCTACTCGTTTCTGACTTGATTAACTTTCCAGTTGCTATATCAAAAGCGTGTATCTCAAAATGTGTGTCGAGACGTTTGAAATGACGATTTTGACTCTGTCAAACTCAATAATTAAAATATAAGAGCGTGAATAAAAATTAATTTTTATTTAAAACAATTTCAAAACTGTTTCCATCGCTATGACTAAATATTTAAAAATTGTTATTTCAATCCGGAAATTGTTTATTTTATTCGATTACTCAATTATTATTGTAGTTTAATTTCTAGTTCAAGTGGTGTCGGATTAAATTTTCTGTTTGTTCCAGGCCATTAAGGGCCGTTAATAAACCTATTGAGCCAGAAACTACAATAACTGGAGTTTGAAGTTAACGGGCGCGTTTTCTCGGCTCTCATAAACTGAAAACCACTCACGATAATGTGATATAAACAACAGATCATGATAGACAATACAATTTGAATTCTTAACATTTACAATTGATAAATAAATAATCGAATAAATCTCAGAACTTTCGAGATAATATTATATTATAAAAACAAACGAACGTATTTATGTTTCATTTTTCATTTGCTCCGTGAGTCGCGTTAACAAGAAAATTATTTTCCATAATGTGAAGCTTTTTCGGGAATGATATTGAATATATACAGTAGTTGCCACAATGATAGCAACTTAATAAAATAAAAATATGAGCTGTACTACTTGATTTTGGAGCCAGTAACTATAATATTTATTTTTATTATTGTCGTGTTCACTATGCAACTAATCAATTAAATTTTGTTCTTTAAATAAATTACATACTTTTTGTTTTTCAATGGACAAAATCATAGCAACTTTATTACATTATTAATATATATTATTTACAAATAATTGTTTACTTATTATAAGTATTTAATCATTGGTCGAAGTGAAAAATTATAATTTAACTTTACCATGACCGAAAGAAACAAAAAGAGATGGCTTTACGACTAAATAAGTCCATCATGATTTAAAAAATTTAGAAATATTAGTCAAGTGAAAATTGATAATTGGATAATTCGAACATCAAAAAACAGTCTCGGTGAAAATGGGGCTTTCTGAAATTTGTTCAAGGACTCTGAGGAAAATGGTTAGTGGTTAGGGTTTATTTGACCCCCTATTTACATGAAAAATCCTGTTTTTTACTAAAAATGTGAAAGTCCAGTTTAGGATAGGATTCTAACTTGTCTAAATTTAATTTAGCGTTCTTCTATCCTACAGAGACAAAACTGCACAAAATGTTTCTTTTACGTAGTGAAACATGTTTCAACAAGAAAATGATCCCAAACACAAATCCAAAATTGTGACGCACTGATTAAAAAACTGTTTTGTCTTTCCCGTTCCAATTTCCGAACAACCCGTTTATAATCAAAGTCAACATGAAAAATTTTCAAATTTACAATTCAAGAAACTTAAGGAATATAGTCTTGTCGTATATTCGATGAGTGGTCGAGTCCATGCCACAGAGGTCAGCCAAAATTGTGAAACAAAAAGGATATTATACAATTATATGTTACAATACAGATTTAATCGACAAAGATTCCTTTCAAATTAAAAGTTATTACATTTATGTACAGCTCAATTCAGAAAAATATACGTAACATTTTATAGAACAAGAATATAGCTGTTTTTATTATATTGTATAAAAGAACAATAATAAATAAATTTTATTTTAACAGCTCACATTAAATAAATATATATATATATATATATATATATATATATATACATACATATTTACATATATACATATAAAATACAGGAGCTTCTACTGTTTATGAAATGTTTTAAGTTTGTTGAAAATATTGATTAAAATTTATGAACAGATTGACAAAGAATATGAGATAAAACGAAGTAAAGGATAATTTATACCTCTTCGTATCCTTTAAATTTCTAGAGACTTGGTCGGCATGACAATCGGTAAAATATAGATTTTTAACTTTCATCCTGATTTATATTCTACGTTGCTAACATCCTCTTATACTTGTTACGTCGTTTTATAAGATAGGCTGTGGAACGTGTTCAGAAAATACTTTCAAATTAAATGAATGAAATTTGAAGATCATAGTGTCATCGCGAAACAGAAAGTTATCGTTGTTTGTCATGTTTTCCTTGGCCGACCTTCTGTGTACCTACGACTTAAAGTAAATGTCTAGAAAAGATTCTTTGTGAAATAAACAGAACAAAGTAAACACCGGTGATTACTTCTAATTAGTTAGCCCCAGGCTTTGACATTGAGGCAATGCAACTATTAGCTAGAACTAATTACAGATAACTTTATCAGCCCAATTAATATTGTTGAACATTACGACTAGACAACGACATTCCGGCAATATTAGATTACCCACTGTTCAGATGCCAGTGGTGCTTCTTGTATAATAAACACAGGATAGATGACTCGATAAACAGATGATATTTCTCAAAATGTTTCAAATTCGTTGGTACCGAATTACTAAACAAAATATTCTTAAACCTTAAAAAGAACACTCGTGTTTTATTTCGGTAGAAATACGACTGTCGACAAGTTTATCATCTGGTTTCCATACTAAATTCCGTCGTTGCTTTAACATTCGACGTCTGCGACGCTGTGAGTACGTGAGGGGTACAGCTCATGACACGGTGGAAAAACATTGCGTGCCCGTTAAACTGCCATGCTGCACGCATGTAACATGATGACGTAGTTAAGCGGTCAATAAATATGGTTAGGTACACAAAAATAATGTGGCATTATTTGAAAACAATTCATTTCAAGTTCACATATTTCTATCCCATTGTGGTGAAAAATTGTATGTTCTTTAAAATCCTCAAAAATATTTAGATAGAACATATTTTTGTTTGTTTTTTTTAATTCACTAACAATTCAGGCGTAAGCTTTGATAGTAGTTTAGCTTATAATTATAGCAAATCGTATCACTTTTTAAAACAATACATTTAAGCTTAAATAAAGGAAAAATTGTTCGTGTGGTATGATTTTTTAAATGCTATATGCTACTACTAGAATCTTTACAACAAACAAAACAACAACAATAAGACTAATAAAAAACATTGTTTCATAAAATAATTATTTAATTTATATTTATTAGGTATTTTAAAAATTTGAACATTGTAAAAAGTTCATCAAAAATTGGGAAAAAAGTATTTTTAAAATAAAAAGCTGATTATTCAAACCAACTTTACCACAAAACTGTAGATAAAATCATTCAAACAAAAATGTGAATTTCTCAGAAAATAAATTTTAATGTAAATTAGATTTTGAGAAAAACTAAAGGTTTTTGCTAATCTAATAATCAGTATTACCACCCCTGGCAGCAATGCGGGCACGAATTTGACGTGGCTTGCTCCTATTAAATTATTAATGAGTTCTTGGGGAATATTTCCCGATTCTTCTAAAGCGCCAATATATGTTATTCTATGTTGCCAGAGATATTTTAACTAACTCTAATTCTTCTTTTATAGTTATCCCATAAGTGCTCAATCGGATTAAAATCCGGCGAATGAGAATTCACACTTTTCATTTCCGGTCACGCCTTTCATTACCAAACAATTTGTGGTAGCTCTACTGGTATGTGGAGAAGCATTATGCTTCATAAATGGGAAAAAATCTCCGAAAGCACCTCTCTAGAGACTTACAGTAGGTTACAGTACTAAACCGCATACCTTTGAGCAGTTAGTGATTGTCTAATGGAAATAAAGAAAGTGTTTTTTCCAATAATAAGGCACCCCAAAGCATTTCCTCTTTTATATTTGGATTTAGATCGGGCAGCACAGAGCCTAGCTTGTCTCCCACGACCTCTTAAAACACGGATCCT
This sequence comes from Aethina tumida, assembly GCF_024364675.1. NCBI lineage: Eukaryota > Metazoa > Arthropoda > Insecta > Coleoptera > Nitidulidae > Aethina > Aethina tumida. Next base: position 56,838,999 of record NC_065435.1, on the reverse strand, counting down.
CCGATCGGCCAATTCTATTTTGCGTTGAAAGTTGTGAAACCCTTAACTGTCTTCTGCTAAATAATTCTCGAGCGCGAAGACTTTTCCTAACAGTTTCGAGCGAAAGACCAACAATTGCATTTTCCACATGTTGCCTTTGAAGTTCGGGATGGAAAGTTGCGGAATTTCTTTTTACTATTTGAGTTAAAAAAAGTCCTGGCCTTTTGTGGTTCTCCTCCACGACTTCACCTTGAATAGGTCCTGTGTGACCCCTACCGTTTGAGCAATTTCCTGCGACATGTCTTATTCTGACTAGACTAGAGCTTAATTCTCCCCTTCTGGACTTCTGATAACCCCACATAAGGCATTTTAAGTAAAATTTTTGATAATAAGTAACTATCAGTACTACAGAGAACAGTGAAATTGACAATGCAGGAAAAAATGTTACCAAAAATCTACATTTTCTTATGAATACACAGCAATTCCACCAATTTATTGCACAATTTTTTGGCATTAATGCATGTATTACACGGACCAATTTTTCTTCAGTCTAGTTAAGACGATTTACTTTTAAATTAAGTTATCACAGTATATATAATCTGTACACGTTCCTAAACAAACTTTGTGTGTAAGTTGCTAATATTGAGTGATACCAAGGCGAAAAATAGAACTTGTTGTACAAAAATAAAGATAACATAAATTATTTTTTTTTTTGTTTAACTTTATCATAAATAAAATTTAGATCATTGTCCTCCATGACCATCGATGAGTGCTTGACACCTTCTCTGCATGACTTCTATGAGGTTACTGAATTCTTCTTGGGATAAATTGGCCAATGTCAGTGAAATTATAGCTCAAAGCTCTTGAAGATTGGATGATGGTTTGAAAGAGTCCGTTTTAGCGTATCCCATGCATGATCCATAGGATTTATATCAGGTGACGGGTAAACTTAAAGTTGCCATACTCAGCATTTCGAGGTATTCTACTACCACTCTACCATTCCTTGTTTTTTCTGAAATGGAGCCAGCTAGATAAAATCTAGCACACAAATAAGAAATAATACCAGATTCCAACATTATAATTGTTTTAGCACTCTCATTTGGAGTTATATACATCTAGACATAATTATCTGACCAAATTTGGACAAGCACTCGTGCAAACACTACTTCAATCTTTTATAAACTAAATCCAAATTGTACTGACTTTTAAAAGCGTATAAAGTTTTTTTCTTGAAGTTTTGAAATAGAAAAATGCAGTTACTTAAAACACAATATAAATAAGAATCTTAACACTTCAACCCAGACATTTTTACCACGTTTCTACGTGAACATTAGAGACAAGAAATAACGAAATAGAAACTTGCAATCAACAAACAAGCAAATACAATTTTTACGTTGCGCATATTGAGAATGGCACAATGTGTTAAAATAAGCAAACTTTATTTATAGTCCTGATAAGTTTTAGTATAAATGTGTTATTTACTAAGCTTTTTAAACATTTTATTCAATATTTTTGTCGCTCCTCTTTATTACATTTTACGAAGTTCTGTGAAAATCCAGCACGTAATGAGCTAGAAGAAGCGTTGAAAATACGTGCAAATTGATAAATGAAGGAATCATATCTAATTCCATGATAAGGCTTCCACATTCCTTCCGGTCCTAGGCCTACATGTATATGTATTTAATCTGGGACTGGTTATATGGCAAAATCGATTATAACAAAAATAACGACCTATTAAATGTAAATAAAGTATTTTATGGTCGATAATAATTAAGACCCACATTTTCGAACTGAAATGCATGTACAACGTTTACTTAAATACAATACAATTTATAAACACAAAATTAGTTTCATTAATAACAAACACATTATACAACTCTATCAACATTATGGCCCATTCTAAGCAGTAATTGTAGATATCTCTTTAGTGCATTTCATAAAATTCGCTTAATGAACAATGGTATGCATATAAACATTTAATTCATTACGGCTTAATACACCGGAATATACCGACGAAAAACTAGCTTAACGAGACGTAATTAATTGCCGACCGTGTGTACCAACGTACGTTAGTCAAGTCTGAATTTAAATTAATTCCATAAGCTCTTTGAAAGCTCTAATTTTAATTTATTATTCCAAATATGCGTCAGAGGCGGTTCTAGTTATTACATTCCGCAAGTTGAGTAAATGTTTATGTTAATTAATGATAGGTGCCATTAAAATTCAAATTCAAATTGGAAATTAAAAATTTGTACCGGGTAGTCAAAATTAATAAATAAATCTTAACTATTAAAAGACTAGACATAAAAAATATTATTAATAGAAATTGTCTTAAACATTTTATTGTATATTATATATTTCTTGGTCTATTTTCGAAATTTTTTTATTTACTTTTTGTCAATCGCTAACTCAGATATAATTCAGTCACTTTTTCCAAAATATACAGTGATTTTTAGAATCATCGTAAAATGTGGACTGGATGATTAAAAAAAAATTACCTGCTTTAGCCATGATTCGCAGTGGTAGTAACTAGTACTAAGTACTAGATGGCGCCACATAAAATGGTTTTGTTTAGATTGTCTTTATGAACGATAACTTTCATTTAATACTTATTAACAGTATTATTGAAATTATTAGTTTTGTTTAAAATATAATATGTGAGTAAAAATATTTATAAAATGAGAAGTAAAACTAATAAAATTCTTTATTGTCATACTAAATTTATTGAGTTCATTTAGACAATCTGGAATCACACAATATCAAATATTGCATTACCACTTTGCTAATAACGATTCCAAGCGTGACTTGCTATTCTTTCCATTTTGTGTAAAATAAATAAGTAAATAATATTACTGATCAAAATAAAACAAATTGAAAATTTTTAAATCTGTTTAATATAGGAAAATCAAATTCTCAACTTCAAAAGACTTGCAGTGTTATTCGGTCACTTACATTTTTTTCATACATATACAGAAACTCTCAGAACTATCGTCAGACAATGCACACTGGACAATTAAAAAAAATAAACTACCTTTATCAAGATTCACAGTAGTAGTTATTTCCTTCTTCTACTAGATGGCATCATATAAAAATGGCTTAAAAAATTGTCCTATTTATGAAACAATTTTCATTATCCTTTTTTTTAAAAAATAAAGTATGAGAACAGAATAAATAAAAATAAAAATTATAAAATTTATCAATTTTCAAGTCATCCTTTTATTTTAGGATATTAAGGTCCCAATATATTATTATTATTATTATTATTATTTTTTTTTTGGTAACTTTGAACAAGATATTATCAGGGCAGTTATTAATAATCCATTTTTATATTTGTGTTATTAGTTTCTCTATAATAATTTAATGTATCCATATATTTGACTACCCAGTACAATTCATTTTTTGTTTTTCATTCCACCCCAAATGAAAAATACACATTTTCCATTGAGTCTATTTCATAAACACCAGTTAGTTTCCTTTGGCTAATCCCACGAACTTCCCCTTTTTTATCACTCGGCAGGAATAGTCCGTCCGATAAGTTCTCCCCGCGGCAACTTCACTTAACCGATTTTGTAAACGTGGGACTGGGCCGTTGCAGTGTGTCAGAAATACTTCTTCATTAATGTCTTCGTTTGTATTCTAAAGGTCCGTCGTCGGCATCAACACCAGCAAAACAGTTTTCTCTTGAATTAGATAATTTTCTGCATACACCGATAAGTTATTTGGCTTGCAAATTGGAAATAATTCCACGGACGGGGGCCCGAAATTACATTATACATTCAAACGTCGCCACCGTCTTTCGTTTTGTTTGCCGAATGATTTACGAAACGGTCGGGACGAATCACACAGCTTTGCGATTTTTTGCAAATCGCCCTTTAGAATAAATCCCGCATTACGTTTTCGTAATTAATGTTTACGTAAAAATTTAATTTTATATTTCCTGAAGGTGCAATTAGGGAAACATTAACTGATCTCGTTACAAACTTGCATTGAGTGGGGAAATAATCCGGGCAGCTATTAGGGTTTATGTCGACAATATCGGAAATATGACATTAATTAAATTTGAATGCCGCAGAAATCGTCTGTTCGGTAGATTGTAAGTAATTTATGTCTCTTGCACTGCCCGATTTCCGCAACTAAATTATAAGTACCCACCATTAAACGTGACAATTAAAATGCTCAGAAACTTGTCTACTTGAAAATAGGTTTTTGGTTAACAGGCGATTTAATAATTCTGACTTCGTGGTAAAATTTATTTTGTGTGTTATTAATTCCCTCGTTTTATTTTCAGGTTTGTTGAGAATCCTGTGAAATCCGACCAGCTCCACCACGAACAAACCACTAATACATCATTCTTGCTGTTCTGCTCTTTTACCATTTCGACGTAGATAAGTGATAAAATGTTACATAGTTCCGTAGTTTTCACACCAAATTAACATCTACACAATTAAATATATCAAAAATAATTATGTAAGTACTAAAAATAATATAACATGCAATCGGATGTTTTAAAATAACTAAAACAATTATACAATAATAGAAACATATAGACCGAATGAAAAATACTCGAAATTTATTAAACATTTTTTGTTATCGGAAGAATTAGTAAATTTAGAATTTTTCATATTGGTGATGTATGTTAGTGTTTATCTAACTAAAAGTAATATTTTTAACGAGTCCTAAGAAGAAATATTAATATAGTAGAGGTCATTATTATGGCAACATTTTAAAATATTATTATTAATTTAATATTGTTGTTTTATACAGTATTATAAAAATTGAATTGAGACTTAAATATAGCAACTTACATTTTAAAATATTTTTAATGGTTAAATCTGTTTTAATACATATCACATTAACATTTAACACATATCTTTTTTGTTTCATAATTTTGGCCAATAGACTCGACCATTTTCTGAATATACGACGAAGTCTATACTCCTTCATGCTTCTTGAATTGCTGTGATGAGTTCATTCGTAAAATTTTTATGTCAAATTTGGTTATAAACGTAATCTCCCATGTTTTCTATGGGGTTGATGTCTGAAAATTGGGACGGGTTGACTGAATCACATTTATTAAAAGCATCATTTCTTGATTATACGGAAGCAAATTGTTGTTTAATATATCCCGGTACATAAATCAGTTTGAATTGAATAAACATGATTGATAGGTTGTTTAACATAGAGAGAACCATAACTTCTTTGTAAATTAAATTTAGACTCCATTCTCTAAATTTTTTAATAATACAGGAAAAGATTAACTTATTAGTAGTAAACTCTTAGCCGTTTTTCCTTGTTTCTCTTGGTCTTGGTGTTGGTAAGGAATTATAATACAATTACTTCGACCATTATATGTATCTAATTCAGTAGTACAGCTCATATTTTTAATATATTTTATTATAATTAACTGCTATAATTATGGCCACTACTGTATATAACTTTACTATTTTATTTTTATTTAATTTTTACGACCATCAAAAAGAAAATACAATAGAAAATATGTAACGGAAAAAATAAAATTATTAAAATATAACAAAAAGTGACAAAGATATAAGTCATTGCATAAATTGATTATAACATATATTTTATTATAATTAATTAATATATATTACTTTTTGATGAGAAATTTAATATATTATTTATGCAGTAGTCACGATCGATGTTTGCCTCACGTCACGTAATAAATACGTATAAACTAATTTTAGGTCGAAACTTCATAGTCAACTATTGATTATATTCATAATCAAATGGTTTAATTAGTTAAATTTAATTTAAACCTATCAATTAAATATATGGACTTTATAGTTCCTAAGAGAACTGATCTTAATTAATTTGAATTTAGGATTTTAATAAAGTCATGAAACAACACTAGTCTCAACAAGTATCCCATTAGTTATAAGACGTGAATAGTGCAATCGTTCATCAAGTTATCGTTATATATGGCAGATTTTGATGCACGTAACGTAAAAATATACCTAGCCTTGTTTATATTATAATCACAAATTTGTAATCTGTTTTTGAACCCATTTTATTTTTGTTGTCATACCCGTAGAGGCAAATATCCATTCACAAAAGTATGGAAATAATTTAAAAAATACAGTATACTAACACAAATTCTTTACCACGCACATTAATGTAATTAGAAGATTTTTTATTAGTACGGAAAAATCCAAAAAGTGAAAGGAACAACTCAAAGAATTATACGTGGATGAAAAAATGTTATGGTTACATTAGACGATCTTACATTGATTCAATTGCGTTAATTAAAGGTAAAATAAATATGTGAAAAACAATTTATTTCATTATAGAAGGACTAAAATAAAAATAAGAATTGTCTGTAAAATGATCTTTTTTCAAATTTGTGTTTTAATTTAATGTAACTAATAATTAAAGTAATACCCTACTATATACAGAATGACGTTTAGTTCAGCCAATATTTTGAAAACACTAGAATAAAAAAGAAAATGTCTATACCCTTTCACCAAAAAAAATTAATAATTTTATTTTTAATATAAATCCTAAAAATTTTATATTAATATATATTTATTTCATAGAGAAACCACCATAACTGAATTTCCTCCAAAAATATAAAAAATAAAGCTTTCCAAAAATGAAATATGGTGAGCATAAAAAATAATTTATTTTATTTATGCTCTTAAAATCCAAATGTTATAGTAGTATAGAATAGGTTCTAAAATACAGCATATTCCCGTAACCTGTGGCCCAATCATGTAAATTTAGGATATATTATCCCAAAATACATACTTACAATTTAATATAATGTTTTCACATAATGATACAGTATAGTACATTCTCCTTATTTTCTTGTCCTGTATTATAAGCATCTGAATATTTTTTAAAACTATTAAACTTTTCATATTCTTTACTGTATTTTCTTCAAGAGAAACTCTGGAATTATATGTTATTATTTAGATTTTTTCTTATTAAGAAGCATGTTCTACATACCTCCAAATTTTGACAACCTATTTTAGAAAAACATTGTGTAATTTTCAATATATAAAATATATTTATAATAATTTTGTCAAATACCAACGAAAAATATATTCATAATCGATAATATTAAATATCTCTAAATTTATCAAAAATAATGTTACCTCAGCTGAAGATAATATAATATAAAGTTTGAATTTTTCGGTCATTTTGAAGGCAGATTGAATTGTGGTTTCTATTTGACCTGTTACCTCGAAATTTTGATGAAATATATATTTTATGTGTTTTATATAATATAAAAAGTGATTGATAGCAAAATCAGATGTATCAAAATGCCATTTGCATCAATTAACATGAGTTTTGGACATTTCCCTCCCATACAGTGAACAAATATCTAAATCCTCTAAATTTTTTCTTCTACCAACAATTTTTGATATTTGTCTAAACAAAACAACAATAAATAGTACATTTAATAACAAATCAAAATTTAAAATGAGGAGTTTTTGTACTTGGAACTTGAAATAAAATAAACGTTTCATTTATAATTTTCACATTATATTGTGAACGATGACAAAAACTTGCACGATGGCCGCAAATATTCATAATTAATAACCGTCCGCTAATTAATAATCCGACATAAATACCCGTCTATTTAAACAACATATAGATTTGTTAATAACCGGACAGAATGACGCCCAGTTTAATGTTCATCTGATAACCCGTTACAAGCGCCGCAACAATCTGGTTTTTCCAATTACCGAAATCAAACTACTTCAACAACAGAAAAACAGAGGAACGCGAACACCCCGCACAAACACCGCAAGGGAGCAAACAAACACCGGGACTCCGGCTCGTAAACAAATACGCGAAACCCCCGCGTTCCCCTCACTCACAGATGTTTTAATGCAATTAACATCCCTACAACCTATTTACTTATGTACGGCGCTTAAATATTTATTGGGAGCGAGATTAGAGCAGCTTTTACGGATAGATGTTGCTGGATTTGGTGGAATTTCGTGCCTGGGGGCCGAAAACCGGGGTAGCGGGGCAACCGAGCGTCTGTGTGTGTGTGTGCGATTCCGAATGCGCGATTTCCCCAGACACCTCAACTCTCTGCATCGTAGAAATTCAAAGGTGTTAATTATTCAGTCGATCAGTTTCTTGACTAATTAATACCGGGATTGTGTCCTCCGACGGACGATCGATTCGGACTGTTATAATTATAATTGATTGATTCTAAACGGAAATCTCTGTTGCATGTAATTATTAGCTTTCTTATTTACCGTTACTTATCACGTTACATTACCGATTCTGTTTGAACTGGGTTAAATTGCTCTATCGGTGTGTGATACGTGTTTACCAAGATGAAATAGTGTGGAAACAAAATTGAATTGATTTTGACTTTGGAATCTATTTAATCTTAGCCTCTGACAAATAACTCTTATGAAATTGTATCTATCGATGATTATTATATTACATGGAATGTAACAAATGGAATGTAACAAATTTATAAAATAAACAATTACAGATAATTGAATAATAAAAAATCGTAATAAAACTTAACTGTATGAAAAACAAGATATTGGAACAGTTGAATTATAAGTTGTAATTAATTTAACAATAAAATTGAGTTACATATTACATAATGCTAGAATTAAAATCAAAAAACGTTTGGACTATTTATATTTAAATTAAAATTTCCAAATAATTCAATTTTTAACGCGTTTTTGGCTATATGTAAGAGTGTACTATACTTTTAGGTACCATTTATCTAGAAATTTTTAAAAACATGAAACATTTCTGTTATTCAGTTCAGTTATTGTTAATGAAACATTTAAAAACTATGTCAAAAATTAGTTAAAACGAGGCAAAAAGATAGAATGATTTGAACGTAAATTGTAATTAATCTAACAATAAAATTGATTTACATGTCGTGTAATACTGAATATGCAAACAAAAAATAATCATCGAATCGATTTAATTTTAAACTAAATTATCTGTGTATATTAAAAATTGTTTTAAAAAGTCTTTTTTACAAATAAAGTGAACGTTACAGTTTTGTGTGTTAATTATCTAGTAATTTAAAAAAGACAAAACGCAAATGTCAATAATTTATAATTCATAAATTGTATATAATTTGAGACAATATTATTAATTTTAACATTTTTATATATCCATTATTTTTTTACACAATTGAAGATTGTTATTTAATACATTTTTATTTTTGTTTATTGTTAGTGAATCATTTTTGAAATTGAGTTAAATATCGAATTAAATTTAAACAAATTTATCAAATCCAAACTATTTAAATTGTTGTAAAAATAGAAATAATATAATAAATATTTAACTGATAATCATACTTCTTGACATTGTAAAGTCACAAAATTCATTAATTTATAATTAATATAAAATTTATAAAATTAGAATATTTTATAATTTTCACATTTTTTATTTATGTAGTTAGTGAACCATTTTTAAATTGATTCATTTGAAACATAAATTGTAACGAGTCTAACAATAAAATTTCATTAGATGCCATGTAATGGTAAAAATACAAACAAAAAAAAATACAATTTAAACTAACTTAGTTAATTATATTAAATATTGTATTTATATTTAAATTGTTTTAAAAATGTTTTCAAAGAATCGACTTTTTAAAACTATATTTTTTTATAGTCATTTTTGATAATAAATAGAAATTCCTGTTTTTTTTTCCTTTTTTTATCTGAAAATGTTTAAAAATATAAAACAACAAATTTGATTGAATGAATTGTCTAATAAATGTTTGCGTCTTCAAAAATTTCAATAAAAATGTACTAATATGTCTTATTTTAGAAATTGTTACATAATTCTAGTAATATATTATATACAATATTTTATTATTCTATTTAATTATTGGAGACTTTTGTATTAATAAATTATTAAATAATATTAAGTGATCAAATGATCATGATAAAACAAAGATTATAAAGATGTCGTGACTGACTAACTAGCTAGCCCAATAGTATCTAGCCTATGACAGTTAAATTTCTTAATAATCTTTAGAGTTACTTCTTCATAAGGCCAGGTTTCTCTATTTCTATTGCAATAGTTCTGAAAAGGCGAAATTAAAATGCTTATTCAGAGTACCTACCTTTTATGTAATTAAATGATCGATACTGGTTTTCTATACCATCTGATAATTTGATGATGATACACTATTACAATGGATACACTACCATATTAGCAACATAATTATGTAGCAATTGCTATCGACTGGCAATAAATATATAAAACACTACTGAAATTAGACAAAGTAAAACCACAACGTTTCTACAACTACCATTAAAACGAATTTCTGATGAAAATGAACAAGCTTAAAAATTAATTAGAAAAGATGATAATTATATTTTAACTCATATCTATAAAAGTAACTATTTTCATCGGATGTGTGTGTGTGTGTGTGTATAAAATGGCTAAGGTACTATTAAACTTAAGCTGACATTTAATTAAATGTCTGCAAAGACTGATATTAACATTATACTTCTTATTTCTTTTTAATAATAAACTACCATCTTCATCCTTTGTCATGTGATTCATCAATCATGGAATCAACTTTTCTTCCAAACATAATTATTCATTGTTAAAAAATATCCACGTCCTCATTGTCCTTTTCAATTTGATAACACAAAATTAATAGCTAGTCGCATTGCATTAAAATGAGGAATGTCACTCCTGCATGTTCATCTGATACACTTATCAGTGAAAGGCCATTACGATGTCGCAGGGAAAATATTTATTTTTGGCGGCGTGCCATAAAACTTTACGCCACACTGTTGCTGCTGCATTCAACAACTATGTTATGTCGGCACGTACAGGTAACAACTTGATTTATTCGATGTGGAAAATTGCAATTATGTCTCCGCAAATTCCCTATTTCCTCACAAGAAACTTGCACAGCGACAAACCAACGATTTTTTTTTTTTGCTTTTATTGAATGTTACATACCCGCTTTTCTACGATTTTATTTGTTGACTATATTTATATTGACTGTTTTTTAGTAATCCAGTTTTCATAAATTAGTTTCATTAGATTAGAATTATTTTTTAATAATAAATCAACTTTACTTCTTAATTGCAAGTGCTACCGAGAGAATAAATGTTCCAACAACCCTAAGTAAGTCAAGGCAACGCCGCATTGTAATAATTAAGACAATTGCAAAAATCTTTTACAACAAAAGATAAAGGTCAAATTGCTTTTTTACTCATTTAATCACTTTATATGGTTAGTCTCAGCTATTGAATATTGTTTAAAATTCATTCTATCATATTCTAATACACTTTTTTTTAACTATAATATGTTTAAGTTACAATATTTTATATAAAACATTCAATATTTGAAATTTTTGGTTTATAAATTTGAAAACATTTAATTCAATCAAATAATAAAATTAAAACATATTAGGTGAGGTTTGTTTTTCAGTTAAATTTTATATATTTCAATATTTACTAATATTTTGCATTTTACAGTAGTTAAAAATATGATTCTCATTGAGAATTAATTTTTCTATTTTTTTTAATTATGAAATATAATAATAATAATTCAAAACCACTAAATATATAAAAAGTGACTATAATATTCTAAAAATATGATTTGAATATTAATTATTTTATTTTCTTAGTTATAAAATATAATAATACTAATAATATTTCAAATATAAAAATGATGGAAAATTTCAGAAAAATCTATATTTACCATAAATTCATAAATAATAAATTCATATTTTTTTTACATTTACTTATTTAATATTTATCTGAAAACTTTAATATTTTATTATTATATTTTTAATATAGAATTATTTAGAGGAAAACACATTCCTGTATTTTTAGTATTTATTGTTTTGCATCAACTTTTATATCTTAACGTAGTAATAATTGTCAAAAAATTCTGAAAATATTATTCTCGTTGAGAATTAATTATTTTGCCTTTTTTTCTTATGAAATATTAAATTATATCTATTTATTTATTTTATTTAAAAATTAGATTATTTAAAATACATAAAAAATCTTTTTTACTTATTAATTATTTAGGAATAAAAAATTTAAATCCTTAATTTATTTTTTTTATATTTTTTTATTTTATTTTAGTTTTTTTAAAATTTAGCTTATTTAATATACATATACAAACTTTTTTTTTACTTATGAAATATGTATTTATTTTATTTTATTTAAAATTTAGATTATTTATTATACATATAAAGTTTCAATATAGTATAAAATGTACAAAATGTTCTGAAAATTTTTATACAAAATAATCTATTCTAATATAATTTATTATATTTGTTTATCTTTTATTTAAAATTTAAATTATACATTATGTAAAAACTCATGATGTGAATATTTTCTTTGAATTTTGTATATATATATATATATTTACATTAATATTTTTAAGTACTCATGTATTTTAATATTTGCGACAATATTACGTTGTGCTGAAAACTTCAGTAATTGCCCTTCTTAATTCTCCAACGGGTTTTTATCACTGTTCAATGTTATGAGATAATTCAGAATATCTAATATTTTATTGAAAACAGCTTTAAAAGGACTTTGAAATATTTACTTTTTTAATGTTTAACGTACATGTTTGCGACTAATTTTCTAATTATCAAAGTCATATGTCAGTTAACGTAAAAGTTAATAATTCACCAATTTCTTTAATTTTTATACTTAACCAAATAAAACTCTCTATTTTAATATCAAATTTATCAAACTGGAGTTATCAAGATTTACCTGATTCAGTGTTTAATGCGCTACTTCTGAACATAGCAAATGTTCCTAAAATTATGAACCAATAATGAATATTATCAGTGGGTATGACCAAATTTAATTTTTTTGTAAACATGCAGAAAATATTTGAATTCACCAAATTTTTAAATTTGTTCGCGCATCCACCATTTTTTTAAGCTCCGAACACAACAATAACAGAAAAAACAATAAACATTATAGGTATTGGCCAATCCAATACAGTAAGTACACCTTACTACAGTACTCCAGCTCATAATAGTTTAGTTCTTATTGTATCAAATATTTAATAATAATATACTATATTAATGCATATTAATTATCATTCACTGTAGTCATATAAATGTGCTAAGATTTTCTGCAATATGTAAAAACTCAAAAATTTAAATTTAAATATGAAATTATTTAGAGAAAAATACATTCATGTATTTTTAGTATCTATTTATTTATTTTCTTGAATTTGCAACATTTTGTTGTGAATATTTTCTTTGAAAATTTATATATAGCCACTATAAAACACAATCTTCAAGAATTTTACATTTTTTGTTGTAAATTATATCTTAATATAGTTTCCATTAAAATTTTTAAGTACCCATGTATTTTAGGATATGCGAGAATATTACGTTGTGCTGAAAACATGCGGCTAATAAAGCAATAGTCGCCGGAACGAAACGAAATATTGTCGAAAATCGGCATGCGTTATGCAAAACACATTGCCACTTTGCGGTCGCGGCCGCCTGAAATTTCCTCCACGTCGCTAAATAAAAAGGGTCGCTTTCGACTACTCGCAGAAAACATCGATTTACCTTTAGCGCAACTGGGTTGAATAATGGATATTCTATGTTTGTATAACCCTGACTTTTTTAAATCTACCTTACGATCGCACGCTGCTCGGAATTAGGAAAGCGCCGCGGTGCGTCGTTGCGGTTTATGCTGAAACGTTGAAATGCAACGGATCATGGAGTTTCATTAGTTTCGTTCGACTTTATTTTCGCCGTAATCCAGTTCGGATTTAAGCGGACGGTGATCGGATCGCATAACTATTACCTGAACAAATATATGTCTCTTGTTCAATTAGGGGATTTACATAAGAATAGTTAAGACTACCATGATACCTATTTTTAGAGAAAATGTTTAGATAATCACATATATATTTATATATTTATATAAAATGATCATGACAATTTTAAAATCAAATTTATGACGCAGAAATTCTATACTAATAAACATATAATATTACTTGCTTTTTATTGAACTGTTGCCAATTTGCCGAATACTAATTCCAACAAAAATTGAATCAGAATGTATATATAAATGTATTTAATGACTTAAAATTGATTACCATACACCAGTTAATTATATTAATAATTTATGGGTAATTGATGTAAAACATTTACTATGGCATATTGTGCATTAAAATTGCATGAAACAATTATCTGGAGAATTATATGTTCAAGGAAAACTAAACATGTATTGAATAATTTAAAAGAAACTTTATAGTAACTGATGTATTAATAATAAACAATAACAATTTAATAAAACCTATAACTTTTTATATTTTGTTGTTGCCGCTGAACTATTGTGTTGAGTGATGTGTTCCATATATATTTTTTATTTTAGACATTCATTTAAAATTTAGATTATACAGTATGTAAAAACTCAAAAGTTTAAATTTTTCTTTTTAGTATTTGTTATATTATTTTTAATTTGCTAAATTTTATCGAAAATATTTAATTCCAAAATTTAAAATTTTGGGTTTAGATTATGAAAACTAAACTTTCAATTCAGTCAAAAAGTTAATAATAAATTGTTTTTTATGTTTTAGTATGCCGAGAATTAATGACTATTACTATTTAGTAATAAAAGAAGTTAAATTCATATATTTACTATTAATTATATTGCAATTAAATATATTATCTTTTACTTATATTTTACTTAAAATTTTACTTATAATTTAAATATGATTTTTTTAGGAGAAAATACAAATGTATTCCATATTTTCTAATATTTTATATTTTTTGCATCATTTTGTTAAAAATATATTATTTGTATATTAAAAATTTTTGTTTTTTGAATTTGAAAACTATTCTTTTATTTTAATCACTCAATTAATATCGAACAAATTTTTATAACGTAATAAAGTTAAAAATCCTAAAAATATCATTCTCATTCAGATTGAATTACTTTTATTTTTGTTGTGAACTATTTAGTAATGAAAATATAAATTCATATAAAATTTTGCTCATTTATTTATTTTATTTTATTTAATATTAATTTTTTTTAATATCATGTTAGAGGTTTCATATTTTAAAAAACATAGACAACAGATAAGTGTGTACAAAACAATTTTCAGGTTATGATTTATATTATATTAATATAATTAATATAATAATATATTATATTAATATACAAACTTCAAATGTATAAAAATTAGGTTAATATATCTCTCCATCTTGAAAGAAAAAGAAACGATATTAGTTTATCCACTTCTGTTAAGTTCAATTGGAGTTATCGAATTTTATTTAATATAATTTTCCAATGTTTAACGCGTCAACATATGAGAAATATTCTCAAAATATTGATAATTCGAATGAAATTTGTCAACGATAGCGTCAAGAGGAAGAATTAAATGTAACTTTTACTTGAAAACTTGAACAGATAAATATTTTAATAATTCGAACAAAATATTTGAGGAATGACTAATTGCCCTTCTTAACCGTCCAACGGATTTTGATGACAGCTTTAAAAGGACTTTGAAAAACTCATTTGTTTAATATTTAACATACATGTTTGCAACTAATTATCAAATTCTTGTTTATCACATATGTCAGTTAAGGTAAAAGTTAATAATTCATCAATTTCTTTAATTTTTATACTTTGTTCAGAAATATATACAAAATGTTCATTCAAAATTTTTGTAAAAAAAAGTTGTAAATTATAAAAAATTGAGCAAACCAAATAAAACTCTATACTTTATTTTAATATCAAATTTATCGATTTTCGTTGAATCAAACTGGAGTCATCAAGATTTACCTGTTTCAATGTTTAATGTACTATTTCTGAACATAGCAAATGTACCTAAAATTATGAATCAATAATGAATATTATGAATGGGTATAACCAAATTTAAATGTGCTTAAATTTTCTGAACATCCAAAGGCAATAACAGAAAAAACAATAAACATTAACTTCGAAAATACTAAAAAATTTTTTCTAGGTGAGTAAATTAAATAGAGGGCACTAAAGTTGGACTGTTGACAACTTAAAAAGTAGTGAGAAAACTATATATAAATGCACGTTAATCTCATTTATTACTAGAAAATGTTCACGGCGGTACTTAAAGTATTTGTTTCATATAGAAGATCGTCTTTCATTTAAAAACGCAATTAAAAAATTGGGGTATGTAATATCGCCACAAAATTCTATCTATAAATTGTATTTTTCGCAACCAAGTGTTTTACATAAATTATTTAAAAATAAAAATAGATAATAAATTATTGAAATATTTATTAATTTATTTATTTTTAACGTTAATTAAAAATATTTTATACGATTTTTTCACGACTTCTTTAATCAATGCTTTTTTTATATAAATAACCAAAGACCTACGCAATTTGGCCGTGCAATACAAGCATATTTGAATATCAAAGATTAAAGAAGTTTTAACTAATTTTCAATACAGTACCACTTATTACAACAAATTTTCATTAAATGAGTTCCAGTAAAAAATGCAAAATTTCACTGATCTTAACTTGACTAATTAGTTAAACACTTTTCAGCGAGACTTCATTAATCATGTTCTTAACCCCAGACGGCACTGACAAATTTTAAGAAACCATCATTATTTCATTCCCGGTTCATTAACTAAATTATTTATTCAAATTCGATCAATATTATTACCCAGTTTATTACGACCAATGCGTATAATATGACCCCAATATCTTTCAGTATAAATCAATAAATTTTATAACAAAAATTATGTATACTAATCGTAACAAATAATTTTATGTTATGATTATCATAAATCAAATTCAAAACAAGTTACCCGAGCCAATCCAACGCGTGAGTAATTCTATTACAAAACCTTGACAGGACCAACTTGATGAATGGGTATAATTAGGACGAAGGATAATTTTAATTAGCATTTCATTAATCAAGATGTCTATAGTGAAAGAGTTTTAATCCAGGAAAACTGCTTCGTTCCAAGCCGAAAACAGAACATTTCCATTAGTGTAAAATAGCATCTATGGTACATGTGGTGTTTTTTCTTTCTCGTTTTTGGTAAATTAATAAATAATTGAAGCGATCCATTTTGTGTGCGTTGAAATTTTAACGATTATTTGATGTTTCAGGTAAAACTTTTCCTGGCATATACCATGTAAAATGTGCTACGTAAGTTTTTGCGATGCTCAGTGTTGTTTCAGTGTGATATTTAAAACAAGTGTACGCTTAAGTGCTCCGCACTAGCAAACAATTTAAACCTGTATGTAAATATTAAACAAATAATTATTCATGCTTATACACCCGTGTCTGTGTTTCAGTGTTTCCATATCGTTCATTCACTTTTCGTGACATGGTTTGTCGTTTTTATTTTTTTTTTCTTTCTATGTGTCATAATATGAAAACCCTTTTATTTTTATTTATTTTTTGATTATAGTGCACTT
Organism: Aethina tumida; assembly: GCF_024364675.1. Taxonomy (NCBI): domain Eukaryota; kingdom Metazoa; phylum Arthropoda; class Insecta; order Coleoptera; family Nitidulidae; genus Aethina; species Aethina tumida. The sequence goes on along the minus strand of NC_065435.1, from coordinate 56,821,628 downwards.
TTATTTAAAAAAAAAAATTGGTACGAACTATAAAACTAATAAATGATAAATTTAAATTATTAAATTCATAGTTGATAAAAACAGTCGTAAAACTAAAATTTAGTTTTATTTTCAATCAATTAAAACATACGGACATTTAATTTTATTTGAAAAATAATTTTGTTCATTCTGTACTAAATTTGAACATCCATTCCTAGTTTATTGAGACGAAATATGAAGACTTGATATCAACCTCAATTACTTAAGTAAATCAGAAAGTTTGAGATGTAATTTAAACTTTGTGTTAAAACTTTGATGAAATGTTCGTAAAACATAATTTAGTAATAAATTCTTACAGAAATATATTGTAAAATTTCTCTCTTTCTGAATAAAATAAATAAATTTTTAATCAGAATGTAATCATTTTTTTTTTTACTTTTCTGTTAGATTTGTTTTTTATTTATTTCTCTCGATTTTTATGATATTTCTACAAAGATTTTACTGTACAAAAGAGATTTTAATGATGTACCAGCAAATCTGTAAAATATTATATTTCAACTTTATGTTTTACATCTCAATTCATTATTATAATTTTAATAAAACAAATTAATGTTTATTTCTTTTGTTCTTTTCAGCTTATTTAAATATATACTTAAACAACAAAAAAATTGTAACATTGAACCCTCATCATGTGATATACATAAATGGAAAATAGGAATATTACTATTTAGTTCGTTGTACTGAATGATTTTAATTATCATTTTTTTTTTTCACTTTTTATGTTAATTTTTACCATAAATTTGAAAACAATAACAGTGATTTTTAATTATTTAATCTGTGTCATTTAATTTAACATTAACACTTTGGATAATATCTTTTTCGTTTTATAATTTTGACCAACTTCTGTAGTATAAACTCGATCAATTTACGAATATAAGTATATAAGTTTATATTTCTTCAAGTTTCTTGAAATACTGTGATGAATTCATATAAATTTGTAAAATTTTCTATAGGATTGATGTCTGGAGATTGGGATGGGTAAAGCAAAATTTCTATTCTTTTGTCTTTCCACAATTTTCGATTTACATAGCCTAATTGAACCGCCACTATGTTTCACTGTGGGTATATTAAACTTTTTGTGTAGTTTTATCCGTGTAGAACATAAATAGAACAATAATTTTTTATAAATTAAATTTAGATTCATCACTAAATATACTCGTCCCCTCTTTTCTATAATTCAATTAATGTAATCCTAATCAAATAAAAACTGGACTTTCACATTTTTAGTTGAAATCAAGGTTTTTATTGTATGTCTGGAGTCAAACTTACTTCCATCCACTAAGCATCTGCTCACAGTCCTTGGTATAATTTCAGAATATCCCAAATTCTTGGCTTTAATTTCAGTTGATGTTAAATTTGTATTGTCTTTTGATACCCAAAATATCCAGTTATCGTTTTTCAAAGTTAGACAACTTTTTTTGTAGCTACCACTTGTCCAGTGTCTAAATTTTTTGAAAAATACAGAAAGCAATTAACTTATTTAGCCGTAAACTCTTAACCAAATCTTCATATTTCTCTCTGCCATGGTAACGCTGATTTATAATTTTATTTCGACTAATGATTAAATAACTATAATAGTAAATAATTGATTTAAATTAATAATACGCCATTTTTTAAAAATAATATTAGATTGACCAGCTGCATAATAAACATAGCAATAACAGATAAAAACAATAAACATTATGGATACTGGCATCCAATTCAAATACTACAGCACATATTTTTAAATTTGTTGTGCGCATTCACCATTTTTGAAACTCCCAAGATACTGAAAAGCTTCCAGATATAAATGCCAATTGAAAAGCAACGTGACCACATTTTTTTCCATGCAAGTAAATTTAATAAAGAGCACTAAACTTGGATTGTTCACAGCCCAAAAACATGTAGGAACTAGTGCGAGAACCATATATAAATGCAGGTTAATCCATTTATTACTTGAAAACGTTCACTGCGGTACATAAAGTATTTATTTAATGTAGAAGTTCGTCTTTCATCTAAAACGCAATTAAGAGATTGGGATATGTAATATCGCCGCAAAATTCTATCTCTGCACAGTTTCAAAACTAACGATAAATTGTATGTTACGTAACCGAATGTTTCACATAAATTATTTAAAAATAAAAGTAGGTAATAAATTATTGAAATACTTATTCTTTTAAGTTTTATTTGTTTTAAAAGTTTTTATCTATGCTCATCAATAAATAAAATGCACTACTATACAATCTACAGAATTTTCACTCAACAGTTGTAGGATTTAATCTAAACACTAACACAAAACGTTGTATTTATTTATCTAAAACTGAATTGTTAAAGCATGTGCCGTACACCATGAATAATTAAAACGTTTTTATTAAGTTAGAATACATAATATTTATCTTGTTGTTATATTTAAAAGTAAAAATCCAAATGGACATTTATGATTGATTAATCTAAAATTAAGCATATAATTTGTTAGTTAAAATTTTATAAACCGATTTATAATTAATTGGACCTGACCGCTGAACACACATTTATTCTGGATTAAACGTAATGCCGTTGGTGTTTACACATCAAAATACATTCATTCCATTAATTAATTAAGTAAATTAATAATCGATTCAAATTGTTTATAACAATGTGAGTATATATACTTAATGTGGTCGATTTAATTATTAATATTAATTAGCTTGCAAGCTCGAAAAAATATAATTGAAATTTGCTGGCAGTATTCGGCATCGAAAGGGAGTCCAAACATTAAAAAAAGATTAGTATGAGAGAAGCTCAAGTAACCTTTCCTGAAATTTTGATACATCTGAACTTTAATCTTTAGACAATTATATAATCACGGAGAAAATTATCTGAATATCAGACTTACGTAAAAGTTAACCGTTCTTGTCATCCTAGAATTATCCAAGGATGATAACGAACGCCACCTCAGGCGTCAGGATGTACAAAACTGGAATGAATGAAACTTAATTTCAGATACAACTTCTGCTGTATCCAAGATGAAAATTCATTGGCATTTACTTGCAACAGAGATGTATGATTCCTTTTATAGAACAACTTTAGTTGGTGACAAATCAGAAGTTTTGGGAATACAATAGAATTAAATTTGCTTCAGTAATTAATCAAGATTTCCTTTACTGAGGCCTGATGGATATAGGTCAGGCATTTTATACACAACATGAGTTGACATCAAATCAAAATCATTTGAGAATAGAATTCAATTATATTTGTACAAGTTTGTTCAATAATTAATTAATATTAAATTGGTCAATAATTAATTAAATAATAATAGAATCAAATTATGCATGGCAATGTGAGACTATATATCTAATATAGTCGATTTAATTATTAATACTAATTGACTAAATAAAAAAAATTTAGCTCTATTGATTAAATAGATTTTGTTTTATTCAGAAAATGCTAAAAATTGAAAAAACTGAAGCTGTGTGTGGATATTAATAGAAATAAAGTGCCTCGAAAATATGATGACAGTATTCAGCATCGAAAGATTGCACAGTCCATTACAACAATTGGAAAAAAGATTACTATGAAAGAACGAGAAATAGTCTTTTGTGAAATATTGATAAGTCTGGACTTCAATCCTTAAACAATTATAAGCACACATAAGAAATGATATAAATATCAGGCGTATGCAAAAGTTATAGTATCCAAGAATGATGAGGAACGCTATCTTAGACTTCTTGGTGTACAAAACCGGAATTAATTCGAAAAATTCTAATTTTATTACAGATGCAAGTATTGTAGTGTTCAGAAAGTAAATGCATTGGCATTTACTTGCAATAGAGTTATATACTTCCTGTTACTGCACAACATAAGTTGGTGTCACTTCTTTGTGATTAAAATAGAACTAAATTCGTTGCCATGTTGGAAATGGGTCAGGCGTTTTCTGCACAACATGATATGACGTCATATAAAGTTCATTTGATTATGAAATTGAATTATTTTGTTCAATAATTAATTAATATTAAATTGATCATTAATTGATTAAATAATAGTAGAATCAAATTATTTATAACTATATAAGTTTATATACATAGAGTAGTGGCTCTAATTATAGCAACTTTTATAAAAAATTTAATAATATATATAATATAATTTATATGAGTTGTCCTATTTAAACTGGATGCCAGTACCTATATAGTTTATTTTTTCTCTATTACAGTGGTATCTATTATGCAAGTAATCAATCTAACTTTATTCTTTAAAAAAATTACATACTTCTTTTATTTTGGACAATGAACAAAGTTATAGAAATGGTCTTTCATTGCTCTGAACTTAAAATCGATCATTTAGTAGCTGTCTTTGGGTTATTATGAAAATTATTATTTTTATTAGTAGTAGTATGAAAAATTATAATTCAGCACTACCAAGACCAAGGGAAACAAGAAGAGAAGTTTATTGCTAAGTAAATCGACTGTTTCCGATATTATTATAAGATTTAAGGAAACTGACTACTAGGAAAAAAATTGTCTAAAACAGAAGAAACTTGAAAAAAAACTGGTAACTGGGTAATTCAAACTTTAAAAAACAGTCTAATCTTATCAGTCAACTGAAATTAAATCCAAAGGGGACTCGCTAATATTAGTTCAAGGACTTTGAGAAGATAGTAGATGAGGGTTCGTTTGACGAGTAGTTTTTAGTGACGGGTCTAACTTTAATTTATAAAAAAAATGACGGTTCTCCTTATGTTAAACATCCCGCAGGGACAAAACTACTAAAGTTTGTTATACCATCAGAAAAACATGGAGGCGGTTCAATTATGCTATGAGGATGCTTGAATTCTTCTGGCGTAGGCTTCTTAGACTGTCTTATGTACAAGAATATATTAATGAATACTTTGCTTCCATATATTGAAGAAATGATGCTCTTAATAAATGTATTTCAACATGAAAACGATTCCAAACACAAATCTAAAATTGTAATGGATTGGATAAAAAACAGAAACCTTACCCGTCCAAATCTCCAGATATCAACACTATAGAAAACATGAGGAATCACGTTTATATCCAAATTCGACATAGAAATTTTAGAAATTTAAATCACAGCAATTCAAGAAGCTTGAAAAAATATATACTTCGTATATCCGAAAATTGATCAATTATATGCCAAGGAGAGTGATCAAAATTATAAAACAGGATATTATACAAAGTTTTAATGTTAAATTAAATGACATTATAATCAAAAATCCGTTTCAAAATTACACTATATTTATGCCTAGCTCAATTCAGAAAAATATACATCAAATTTTAGAGAATGGTAATGTAGTTGTCTTTATATTACTGTATACAATAACAATAGTAAATAAATATTATTTTAATAGTCATTAAATAAAAGAGTTATGCTAAATTAAATGAATTTTGTTTACTTTTTAAAAGATTATTGAGCCTATAAATTTTTATTGTGAATTTAATTGAACTTGTGTACGCATTTTTTGATTAATAAGAAATAAATACAGATTTTATAGTCCCATCAGACAAACGAGACGAGAAGAGATTAGTTTGAGAGAATCTAGAATAGCTTTCTTGGAATTTTGAATTTTATTAAGTACTTAATAATTACGTGTAGTAAAATTGTCACTCAGATGAATATTATTTAATCTGTAGTCGAACAAACGTCAATTTAATATACACATGGATATATGTAAAAAGTATATTGAATGTAGTTTTACGACCCTACAATTCAGTGTATGTCTCAACATAAAATACGTTCAGTGGTTCAGGAATTTATTGATAGGCTAACGCCCGAGAACATCTGTAAGTAGATGTCAAAACTCGTACTCGTATCATAAACCAATTTAATCGCCACAGAAGACATACATAATAAAGAAAAATGACCCCATTAATAGGTAAACGAGTGCGGGGCAGATAAAGTCGATTGAAATTCAATTTCCGAACGTCCGACCCCACACATATCCACCGCCAATAAAAGGTATAAAAATTTTACTCGGGACGGATAACTTTCAATTGAGAACACCAACTAATGCCAATGGCATCGAATCCACTTCACCGACGGCGTAATTTCGTACTGAACGTTACTTGCCGTATGCTCACACAAATTTACGGAATTTCCCTCCTGAATTACACAGATAGGATTCGAACGAACCAGTTTCGAATTCATAATCTCATTCCCATCTTAAAATACATTTGTATTATGTCTGTCTTTTTGTTGGGAAAATTCTTAGAACGAGTACGAATTTGTGGAGTACGATATTTCATGTAATATACGATACTATGAAACCAAAAAAATTCAATATACTATGTACATATTTGAATATCTCTGGAAAAATATTTATTACATTGCTTGGCTTGAATACGAAACTTTTTTTGACTACATGTTTGTACAAGTTTTTATTTCGAATTCCCTTAAAAGATTGAACATTAATTTTGTTTCTTAAATCAAGTATGTATCCAAATTTATTCAAGAAATTTTTGAAGAAGCCATTGTCATAGATATGATTTTTTAAATTCTTTTATATTTTCCTCAACATTTCTGTTCTATAATACCAGACAAATATAGTGTAACAAATATTAAAATATTATCTTTTGATTTAAAGTATGCCTCGAGTTTATTTAAATGTACAGATAAAGCAGTCTATAATATCAATTATACTCATACTCAAGGCCAGAGTTAAACAAATTGACATTTCTTAGAAATTAGAAGTAATTAGGTTCATTACTTCCTCAACCATAAAACTTTTTGTACAGAAAGGATCTGCAGTTAATGTCTCTAGAGGAGGTAGGCCTAGAAAAGCGACCAGCAATGTCAACAAAAACACTGTACAACTCTCAGTGCAGGACCCCTTTAGAACAGCAGTTGAAATTAAGAAGGAACTAGGGGATGTTGACATTTCTGTATTGCATACAAAATGAGTTTGTTCCGTTAATTTTGTTCACTCCTTTTATATGTGTTTTCTTCTTATAATAAATGAAAATAATAATATATGTTCAAAATTTTATGAATCGTGTCTTATTGTTAATGTAAAAAATTATGTAAAATAAAATTATCTAATTTTACTTGATGCTATGCTGTGGGTTAGTACTACAGTGAAGTACCTAGGAAATCGATCGAAATATCTATAAAAATCACCTTGCCTAATTGAAGAAATTGAAAGGCGTCTATTGCCTAACCTTATGACACATCGAAAAGAGGTATTAAGAATATATCACTATGGAACCATAATGAAAATATTTTAAAAATACGTGATGGATTTGTTTTTGTGATTAATCTAGATTTTGTCTAGGTGGCCATGTGATTTCTACCCAAAATAAGTTGACACTTAATCAGCTCATTGGAAAATAAAATTAAAACTTCTTCAGCAACCAATCTACATTATATTTGCGGTAGATGGTAATTGTGAAGATGGGTCAGGCATTTTCTGTGCGAAAGGCAAAATTTATCTGTGCCTTTAAATTATATTCTTGAAAAACGAACGATTATTCTCTGCTTTGCCGTTAGTGTTCTATAACCTATTGGTTTAACATAACTGCAACTTGCCCCCCACCTAGTTTTCAATTTAGACAATGTCACACCCTATACACTTCGCCAAGCGTTATAATTTTTAGATAAGAGTATCAGGTGAACACTTGACTGACCCCCAAAACCGTCCGATTTATCACCGATAGGACATGTATGGGACATCATTAGTGCAGCTCTTGAACGACTGACCCAAAGGTAAACGAGGTGGAAGACGGTGCAACACGCCTAAAATATCTCGCCGTAGGATATCATAAACCATATAATTCGATTCACGATTCAGAGTCACCGAATGCCACGCTTATTAAACCGTGGTGAAGCTCGTTATTAATATTATTTAGATTCAATCGAATTGAAACGTCGTGAATTTTTAATAAGCAATTTATAATCGAATTGTCTTTCGAACTAAGTCACTTAGATATTCTGCACAAGTTCAATGAAAATTATTAAATTACCATGGCGGTAATCGTTTTTATTATATTACATTTTGTTTTGAAGTACCAAAGGCGACCGGAAAAAACAACGTTTTCTCTTTCGTGAATCGAAATTAAAAATTGGTATTACGGTATGTCCACTTTACTTTTCCTGTATGAATTTTGTTTGCTTTCAAACGAGAGCATAATTGATAAACAAAAAAATATGTATGCCTGTCAGGATACCTTATTACTAATCAGTCACCTGTCACAATTCATAAAGTTAATCCTAACCTTAGTACAAAATAAACTCATGTTCAAAAGATTCGAATATTAAACATTTATAAATTAATTATTATGAATTAATTTTAATTATGCTTGACAGTATATATTGAATTAATTATTTTATTAATTTTTATGAAATTTAACACAAAAAAATAAAGAAAAAAAAGCTTGTACATTTTCAAAGAAATAAATACAATGTGCTTTTAGTTTATAATTATATTCGCCTAATTATGCCTACAGTAAATTAACTCTAGTGCAATTGAAATGTTGGAATCTGTAGACTCAATGTTGCACAGTGTCATTTCTCTCAGTCCTCGATTCTATGAAACTGGCTCTAATTCGGAAAGACTAAAGAGTGATAGACAGCGTCCTCCCCGCAACTAGCTAATCAACTAGAGAAGACTGCTAAAGCTCGTATCACTCCAGTTAGGGTACGGAGATGCTTGACAAATGCAGGTTTTCACTCACAAGACCATTATGACGTTTTTATTTCACCCACGACCATAAGCAACAACGACCGGAATGGGCAAGGTATCATGTTCACTGGATGGAAGAATGTAAATCTATACTTTTCACAGTTGAAACTAAAATTGGGTTGCACAGAGATGGTCATCAAGTCTCGTCTGGTTCAGTTAGGTGTTTCTCGAAATAATCGAAGAGTTCAAGAATTTTACTCATTTCAAGTTGATATGGGAAGGAATTTGTTATAATAACTGTACAGAATTGTACATATGTTAAGGCATCATGGCCGGTTCGATACACGCAATGGACATTATTAATGGTATAGTAACAAATGTCGGCTATTGGCGAGAACTATTTACGTTTTTATTGACCATAATGCTCGTTCACATTGCTCAGGAATTAAAGGCTAGAAACGCTGGGAATTAAAACCGTACAACTTTCTCCAAAGTTATCTGGCGTAAAACCTATCGAAGATGCGTGGAATATGCTAAAATGATGGCTTTAGAATAATTCCAGAGCTTCAAGCTATAATTTTGTCAGCATGAGCCAGTATACCCCCAAGAAGTATTGAATACAACTAATGTAGAGGAGGTGTCAAGTGGTCATCGATATCCTTAACATACAATATTTATTTTATTTTACTTTAAATTTGTTGTAGTGTATTTTTCTACTAAATAAATTTTATTTGTACACAAGAACTTACTTCGAATTAAAAACTGAAAAAACTAAAATGACGGCGGACTTTTTACATTTACTTTTTTGAACATGAGTTTATAAGCCCGTTAACGTTTAAAATGTTACTTATATAAAGAAAGAAAAAAAAATACGTCAGTGGTACATAAACACAAATTTGGTAAAGTCTCTAAATTATTTTACATGGACGGGATAAAGAAGATAAAACAAACCCAAAATTGATATTCCCTTTCATTTGGAAAACATGCGTCGGGTAAACAATGAAAAGCCGCAATATTGTCCCATCGAAACTATTTTTATTGTCGTTTGCCCAAGTCACCCGCAATAAATTGACTTTTGATCCAATAAACCGGTTTAGGCAGTAAAAAGTTATTATAGCATTTGTAGTGTTTTGTTGGCATCACGCACTTCATAAAATTGAATGGAAATTTAATCCGACGTCTGAACTGAACTGACCCAATTCAAACGTGTGCCAACTTTTTTTGTATTTTTGTGTTTTAATTAAAGAAACGCAGTTTCAGCCCGTTGTATAACTACGATAATTTCGGTAAACATTTGTTAACGGTTATAAAATAACAGTGGTAAGTTAACAAAACAAATTGGATGTGATTCAACGTCAAGACGGCAAACACATACAATATAATGCGGGAGCATGTATTCATTGTTTAGGCAACATTCAATTGTTCAGAACGGCAACGTCACCGAATATTACATGTCTAGAGAACCAAACCAAACTGTGTATTGACCTTATCCCTTTGATTAGATGTATGCTTGTTTAACTTAACAAAATGAGTCAATGGTGCTTCAAATTCAAACAACGTTTGACCCAGATCACGGCTTTTGCAGTTTGATTATAGGTTCATGATTTACGATCGAGGTGCAAACAATGTTTCCTTCACGTACGATTAACTCGCACTTAGTGATTGTCCTTTTGTACTTTGAATTTTAAAATGTGGACATGTGACTGGATATTTTGTGGCCGAAGAGAGATCAGCTAACGGAGTTGCTCTTTTCAGTGAACCTCTCACTCTTTTAGGTTAAAAAATAGGTGCCGTTCTTTTCAATACTTTTTCCGTCTAGACCGGTGTATAGATAAAATACAATACATTCGTGACAGAATGGTTCGTGGGATCAAGAAAAATGATCAGAACATTCATCTTACGAGTATTCATAATATTCTTGTTCACGTTTCTTTTTATTAAACCGACAGTGTGAAAACTGGTATGATTTAAAAAAAGAGAAACATCGTTTATAACGGTAACGCAATAAATTATTTCATTTCAGAGTTATTCGTTTTAATAAAAAACCAAAAATAAGTCTCGAAGTAATTTACATTCGCACACGTTCAAGATTAAGATCATCTTCCGAACGCAAATAAACATTTTTAAGTTGTTTATTGATGTTTATCATTGAAAGGTTGTTTTCCGGCAACAAAAAATAAGTAACTTTATTACACCAGAAATGTTTAATATACCAAACAAGTTTTTTTAAATTAAATTCAACTTTTTCCATTAAACTAATAAAAAAACTTATTTGTCTGTGGCAAACAAGTGTTTTATTAATTAAAGGAAAACCGTTATTAAATAGGAAATAAATTTAAAAGAAAAATAATTGTATAGTTATACAGAGTGTTATCCGAACTTTTTTAACCATATTTGCACTTCTAAATAATAAGTCTAATAAAAGTCAAACAGAAAACGAGATAAAAATGTAAAAGTTTGTAACAAACCTTACTTTTGTAATTTTTTATGCAATGTTTACTTCTTAATATTTTCAATTATCGTAACCCAAATTTTTATTTAGTTTTTTGTTGTTTCAACTGAAGTATACCATACGAAAATACAAAATAACCTGCTTATAATCTGCGTCTCCGGAAAATGTACATAAAGGATATCCCAAACTAAGGGGTGCAAGGATACAAGAGTTCAAATTTAAATTTTTAAATTCGATTTTATTAAATAATTTCTGTTAAAACCAAAATCACCTGACATGACACAACATACCTAAACTTTTCTTTACATACAGGGAGATCTAAAATTGGTTGATTTTGACTATTGATTACCGTAAATCATATCGATATTTTTCCTGAAATATTTTCGAACTATATTCGTATTCAACTAACATTGAAAATATTCTGTAGGCACTTACTTACGAAATATAAAATATTCAAAAAATTATGTCCTACATTTCAAAATGATATGTATAATACAATGTTTAACTTTCAAATGGAAACGATAATTGAATATGCCTTTAAAATATCGGACGAAATAAAGCTTTGCAGAATATATGTCGTTATTATTTATTATTATACTAATTATATTTAGCTAAAATAAAACTATTTCTGGTAAATTTTTTCTATAGAAAATAACATTTTCAAACGAGGTAGTTAATGATACCTAATAAATTAGTAATTATCAAACGTTTTCACCTCTTAAATAAATATAAAAAATGATTTCAAAAATGAATAAAATATATTATCAGTTAAGTCCTTTTTTATATAGAAAAGGTTTACAAAATATTGTTATATCTTAGTTAAAGATAGCTAATATAACACAAATGATACTATAATGATAATATATCAGTCAAAACCAAAATAATAATTTTATTTTATATTTTTTTGTTAACATTAAAACACACAATACATAAAATTTTGTACTTTATATTTAATGAAGTTAATATTTTTTGGCAGTTCCCTTGTTTTTTATAATTTTATATATCTACTTCTGATAGACCCAATAAGATTATGGATATATTGTTTTGGAATTGAATTAAAACTTTTCTATATGGGTTCATCGAATTTCGACATTCACCATCTCAAAAATTCTCAATGGGATTAAGATCTGCACTCCGCGCTGGCTACTGTTGTCTTGGAACCACTGCGTTACCACTTTTGCCATATGATATAATGCTGAAAGCGCCTTTTTATCGGCATGTTTTTTTTCTGTTTACCATTCTGTTGATGAATTGATCCATATACTGATATCCATCCATTTCTTAAAGGACCCACTTCAATACCAGAAAAGCATCCCTAAACCAATAAATTTTTACCACTTGTTCTCAGGACGGCTCACTCAACGAGTACTATCTAAATTATAATTATAAGTTAAACTTGTTTTCATCAATATTCAATTCGGTAATGATTATGGACAAACTTTGAACCCGTCTGTTTTTCATGGAACTGGTTTTCGAGTTAACAGGTAGTTTTCCTCCAAATGACGACAAACCGTATTTACAGAAACGCCAACATTCCTTATTTCCTTCTTAATTTTTACTAGTGTTCTAAAAGGGCCGGATATTTGTACAACTGTTTAGTTGACACTGTCGTTTTTCAGGTCTACCTCCTCTAAGAAGATAACTAAATTTGATTTAAATTTGCCTAGAAATGTCAGCTTGCTTTACTCCAGCCTTATACACTTTAGTGAATAACCACGAGGCATCTTTTAATCAATCAACAATCATTAAAACAAAGTATAGTACAGTTAAAATTTGTAAAGATTACTAAGATTATACTAATTAAACTGAACATATTAACTCAAAATTGTATAGGGTAATTTAAAGTAACTAGTTTATAATATAAAATAAAAATAACTATGGAAGTATGTAAGTATGTTATGTAGTTTCTTATATTATTTACACAAAATATATTGATATAGTTTTAACAAGTTAATGGTTACACTAATATGGAGTATTTCCAGCACATGCGTTAATGACCTTTTGACAACGTCAACTCATACTTAACTTGATCTTTACCTTTAGTTGGTTTAAAGTGTTTGATGGTGGTTGAAGTGCTCTTATTTGTCTTCCCATATGGACCCATAGATGTTAAAAAGGATTTAAGTCCGAACTTCTAGCTGGCCAATTCATCAGCGGCCTATTCTCTCAGTGTGAGGTCGAGCCCTGTCATGCATAGAAATAAACTCTTCACCAACAAATGAGCAAAAGGTACAAAATAGCAATGACAACCAATTCCGTATGTGCCTGGAAACTAATGCCTTCCCAAATCATTACCGATCCTCCATCAAAAGTAAGTTTCAACTATATAGTATTACATTGAGCATAATGTTCTCCTGATTGTCTATATACTCTTCCACGAGGATGATTGCTATTTAAGAAAACCTCATCACTAAACAATACATGATTCCACTCAGCTTCTCCCCAATCAAGGTAATCGAAATTCAGTCATTCCCTAAGATGTGTTGCAGTCAGGACCTGTTACAGCAGGGCATTATATCTTCCTTTAGTCTTCTCCTTATGGTGTCCTGGCTTATTCTTACCTTATAAGTCAATGAAAGCTGTTGTCGCAGTAATGTACTGGTTACAAATTTTTGTCTGAGGGCTTAGATTTTTAAATATCGGTCTTGTTCTGGTAAAGTTATTCTTTTTTGCTATATCTATGTTTAGTTTTTTTCTGTTTAATGGACATAAACAAATATTTTGGCAAACATTTTAGGAGACCGCATGTCTAAAGTGTCAAAGCTAATAATTTAATATATAGGCCGTTTAAAATTGTATGTTAAAAAAAGATATTCAAACATAATTATTCCATAATTTTGCGGCACAGTTTATATTAAAATTGTTAAAATAATATGAGTGTTTTTAGTTTATAATAAAGAGTGAATAAAAATCTGACCACTAATGGTAAAAAACACCGTCCACCTAAATTTGCTCTAAGTGATTGGTTTCAATAGAACAGATTTAATAAAGCTGAAACCAAGGTAACTATGAACCACCAACTTCAGGACGTCCCGTACGACAAAATTGAATAAATTTACGTTGTATGTAATACGATTGTAAATTTCCAATGGCAATACATCATAATAAATTATTGCTAATAATTAATCTGTTATTTGGGTTTCACATTTACATTTACATGTTGGCCCACAATCAGCAATGTAAACCGTAAAAACAAATCCGGGTACCGGAGTCATTAAAACGGACCGTTATAACAGTCCCGCCATATCAAATGACGAATTATGCCCGTCATAAATCCAGTTGACATGCGCCATGGTCGCGTGCCCGTTCGTGAAACACGGCCCCTCTGAATGAGCGGCACGCACGCGAACCCGCGACAACGGCTAGTTTTGATAAATTGCACACGGTAAAAATTGCAATGCCACACTACCGATAACCGATCTGTGGAGCTGAAGTTGACGAAAAATTAACTTTTCACGGGTCCGGCGATGAGATTAAATTGGGTCGGCGCATTATGCGAAATTGGACTCGACATAGTGGCGGATCTGTCACGTGAAATGTCCGATAACATACAAAACACGATTTGTATACCTTGGAAAAAAACGTTGGTTTTGAAATAACATACAGGGTATATTTAGGATCGAACATATATACATATATTTAGGAAGAAATTTAGAACATAAAAATAGTCAAAGAAAAATTTATAAGGGTACTTTTTATTTTGTCATACAAGTACTGAATTATAATAAAACTAAAAGTGTCTAATATTCTCGAATATTTATTATGATTTATTTCATAATTTAGTTTTATAAATAGGGATTGGAAATTACAATTTTGTAATTCTGTTTAATCTTTTGACGTATTAATGTTTAAAATCGTATAAATAAAAAAGTAATTGAGTTATTTCCATATTAAATATGCCACACTCTACAGAGTGCCCCAAATAAGCTAATTTTGGCTATTTTTCCAAACTAGATAGAAAAAAACTAGCTTAAGTCTCCAGACACCAATTTCCCTTTTTTAAAGACAAACTCCATTCTTTGAACGTTTCTGATATATTGAAATAAATAAGAAATATAATATATTTGTAATGTAAAATGTATTTTTTTTTCTTATTTTTTGACAACCCATAAAATCCTTCCCTAGGCATTTCTTTGTAATGCTACGTCATTTTTAGATAGCTACTTATCTTAAAAATCATGTTTTACATGTTTCGAGATAATTAAATTATTACCTTAATTGAATTTACTCTTAAATTGTTAGAAAATATTAAGCTTTCAAAAATACATAATTTCTTATTCTTTGATTTAACGATATTTTTAGTAAATTTGGAGATATTTAATATTGTATGTCTATAAAACAAATAATAAATAGTAGTTTTCATAGATAACTATGTTATACAAATAAAATATTTAAATACAAAAGTGTTATTAGTATTTCAAAGTTATAAAATTATGTCACAGTTTTTGTAGTCTTAGAGAATATGAAATTTGGTTTTTTAAAAAAATTGGGGTAAGCGTCTTATATGAGGTTAAAAAGTGCTAGTTTTTACCTATTATCTAATAAATAATTCTACTAATTTTTTTATGATTGTCGTGAAACAATATTTTAAAGATAAGAGTTATTAACAGTACAAAAACTTTTGAGGAAAAAAAGTAAAAAGATTCAAGCTTTTAATAACATTGTAACTATTATAGAATTTTTATTTCTATAAAACCATTTTGTTCAATTTGTTTATGAATAAAAAGAGTTTATTTATCAATTTTAAAAGTGTGTAAACAAGCGCAAACGAAATGCATTAAATCTATTTACATACATAGTAAATCTTAGTTTTGCCAATAAATTTCATGTACAGACTTTTTATGATTAGATGATGAGTAGAAAAATGTGACTTTTGATTCTATCACAGACTTATTAATATGAAAAATGATAATTTACTTTATTTTTTTGACTGTATAAAATTTCATAATAGACTCTCAGGCAGAATCTTTTGTCCTATTATTCATAAAATGGAATTATAAATAAAAAAGTAATAGAGATAGTACCACATTAAATGGGACACTCTGTACAAGGTGTCCCAATTTGGTAATTTTGACTATTATTCCAAATTAGATAGAAAGAAAATTGTCCAGACTCCAATTATTTTGAAATGTTGATTGCTGCAAACCGCATTTTGTTATCTTATTTTTTATGGCGAAACTTCTAACTAACTTTTTTATTTCCAGAAAATTTGCTGAGATATATCAAGCTTTCCAAAGATATAACAATATTTCTAATAATTTAATTTTTCATATTGTGATTACTATTTTTTATAGATAATATTAATATAATATTTGAATTATTTAACGTGTCTTAATCCTTGGTAATTTGTTTAAAAATGAATAATTAGGCCAGTATTTGCATATTTAGTGAACACAAAATTTAGTTTTTAACAACAGAAATAAAATAAATTACAAGTTACTCCCTCTACGTTTCATATAATTTAACAATTTTAATTATTTCAATTAGATTTAGTAAAATGTTATTATATCTTTTAGCAAGAAATAATCTAAGAAATCATAAATTGCACAGAGTGTTTCAAAAATAAAGTACAATATTCAAATTTTGAAATACAGGTTGGTGTAGTTTTATAAAGGTATTATCTATTCTTATATGTGCGATTTAAATTATATATTTAAAAAATATATGTTAAATTTGATATCCTAATTTCAAAATATATATTAGTATATATTTTTGTGATAAGTTATTTTATATATCAATATTTTTCACCAAAAATAAAAATAAATAAAACAAATTACTTCAAGTTCGAAATCTGATAAATGTCGGTTAAAATGAAAAACAGTTAATAGTCAAGATCAATCAATAATTCTGACCAATAAAAACTTTCATAAAACAATTATATTTTATTTAAGAGCTGTCAGCAATGGGAAAGCTTTTAAGGAAACTAATAAAAAATTTTAATAAGCTCCCAGTTATATTATAATTTTTACTGAATTTTTCTTTTTATAAAAAACATCAATTCGAGTATAAATAAAATGATTTATTACTTTCAAAAGATGCTAACAAGTAGAAACGAGATGTAGAAAATCTATGAACATACATCTTAGTTTTGCCATCCAATTCCATATACAAACTTTGCTTTTACGATAAACCACATAACAAATTTCATACATTTTCAGTTTTTCCATTATAACTGAGAAAGTTAATTATCTATCTAAAATTTGATTTAACTAGTAGATAATCCATCAAAAACACAACAAACCACGTTCGAGAAGTTTTGTTCTCGTCAGCTCAAAGATACATTAAAGTGGCCCACTTATAGCAGACATTCTGTATACTTAATATTTATATATTAACGCAAATCATCGAATTCATTTTAGGTTAAAATAATGAAATTTTCGTACAAGATTAAAGTCTATTAACACAAATAACCGTAACAAAAAAGTTTTACCATAACCTAGGTGTCCTTCGTATAACCATAACCGGAACAGTAATTGTCAAAACTTCCTTTTGAAATTTACCATTTAACGTAACTTTCATATAATTTTTATTTATTAATCAATCAGAAAACGCTTGTACATGTTTAAATAAAAGAAAACGCCGGCGAAAATAAAATCTTTGAAAAAGAATCCGCAGAGATTTAAAGTAAACTGAAGTAAAATACCCAAAGTATTTGTATATTTGTGTAATCTTTAAAAACCGTGTTTACTTTCAGACCGATATGTTTCACGGTTATTCGTATCAAAATACTCCCGGCCATAAATATCTCCTATCCTTATCGTCCCGGCGTGTTTATTTTAGAAGTTAACAAACTTTAAATTGAGAACGAGGAAATAAAACACCGGCAAACAAACAAAACGAAAACGAAAATGAAAAAAAAAAACTTGGCCGTCACTTTCCACCTATAAATTAATGGAGAACATCGAATTTGCAAAACTTTGAAGTCAACAACTTAAATTCGATTTCCATGTTGAATATATTGCCGCAGCTACTTTAATTTCGGATGCAGTCTATATTAGTTTATCCACGAAACAAGCGAAGGTATCGAAGAAAACAATGGGAGGCGGGAGTTTCGATAGATGGCCAATCGATCCAAACTCGATTTCTATTTCTATTCTGTAACCGAATGAAAGCAGAAAAGTAACACCGAGAACTTTCCGTCTGGGGAAAAGTTATACAAATCACATTTTACCTCTTATTTACGGAAATTATTTACTTTCCGTTTTCGGTAATTAATTTTTATGTTAATAAACCGAAAACTTATTAACTAATTTAATAATAACTCCTAACAAATATTGATTATTTACTAACTCATTTATTATAATTGTTATAATTGCCGTTGTCAAATTAAAACGGGGTAAAAATATTTTAAATTAATGCTATTAGTATAAAATATAATATATACAATAATTGTTAGCTAAGTATTTTCTACTGAGTTTATAAATTATTTTATTATTAGTATTATTTTTGATAAAAATCATTTGTGAACCTAGCAAATAATGTTTAAATAATACAAATGGTCTTTAATCTAGCCAAATTTAAGAGTTATATAAATACTTAATAAAAGAAAAAATACAACGACTGTATAGACTTTATATACTAACATACTGATTCATCTAACTAATTCACTTGAGACTTTGGTTACATTTATAACAAAAAGTTATTTTTCTAAAATATTTCCAATGTACTGTCACTTTTAAGTGCACTATTAACTTTTTTCAAATAGAATAGAATAACTACAAATATTGCAATGTTGTAGGCATTATATAATCGTATTTCTGTATCATTGTAACTAATTGAAATGTATGTATACCACAAGTATAGAAGAAATCATTTTTGGTACCCAAAAGAGTATCATATCAAAAACTGTTAGCAATATTCCTAAATATTATATGGAGTGCTTAGAATTTCCGTTTATTTTATATTTCACTTGGAAATGCCATAAAATCTTCACACCATTTGAGGCAGAATTTTATTCTCTATTGATATATTGTACATTGTTTATAACTATTTACCAGCCACTAGGTATGTACTATCCTACCATGTATACCTGCAATACAATGGAATAAACTTTTTGTGTAGTTTCTGGAGGTTTCTCCTCCTAAATAACACTAAAATAATGTACGCACATCTGAATATGTTGATATGTTAAAAGTACGAAAATACACGTGACCCAGTAAGATGATATGAAGAAAAATATCCTAAAGAAATTTACCTAATTACAAAACCTTTCTTTCCACTGAGCAACGTTTAAGTGAAAGAGGCACATGAGGAACGAAAATAGAGGAGGATCAGAAACAGACAGAACAGTTGCAAGTGACATGAATATCTTATGTTTAACTGACGTAAATCCAACTATTATTTCAAGAAGTTTGTCACAATAAACTAATGTTTCAGATTCAGTAGTTTGGAGAACTGTACAAATAAATCACCTCCATCTTTGCCATTATTGACAAACCCAAGATCTTTTATAAGGAGATCTACTATGACTCGGAGTCTGTCATAAACACGATCACGCATTTTGGGCAGATGGAAACCCTACTGCCAGACAATCAGCACACTACCAAAAATCATTTAAAATAAATGTTTGAACTTTAGGAAATAATCTACTAGGCTATACTGTTCTTTCTGAAAATTTGACTGAAGAAAAGTATCCCATTGGATAGAAATCACGTCTTCTTTGGTATATGCATTGGCAATATCGTCAGTGGCTCTCGGAAAATTTTCCGAATCAGTGATTTTGCCATGGAAATGACTCTCCTACAATTTGGCCTCCAAAATCACCAGACGTTAATCCAGTAAATTTTAAAGTTTGATATGAAAAGAAAGAATTGAAAATGTACTTAATGATAAATTTATGCATTAATTCAAAAGAAATTTATGTTCATTAAATTAATCAAATTATTTTATCCTTAATTATCAAAACTAATCAAAAGATCCTTATCTCTACTTGATGAAAATTATTTTTCAAAACTGAAATATTTCATAAACGACTTTGATAATCCTTGTGCTAAAAATATGAAGAGCTTAATAGTTTTAAGATATATTAATGTAGAAAATAAGGCGAGAAAAGGAGGAAAACCTCTCAGAATTATAAGCTTCTGTATTAATATTATTATTTATTGAATTGTGGGCATGAATTTTAGAATAATATATATCAAATCTAAACACAATTGGACGTGTTGGATCTGCTCTCAAATTTTGACCACTCATTTAAGAAATTTTTGCGGTATTGTGGATATTTTGTTTAAAAATTGTTGAAAGATATTGACATTAGCAAGTAGGAACAACAAGTGGAATACTAAACACCCCGAAATAATATTTTGGAATGCTAATAATGGTTCATGACAGAATACATTTATGTTAATGTGCAGTCCCAAATAAACTTATTAACAATACAAATGTTTACATTACAGATATTTTGTTATATATCAAAAACAAATAAATATAAGAAATCGATTCTAAATAAATATGTCCAGAATTTTAGATAAAATTAAATCTACATTTGAAAAATACTGAAAATATTTCAGAAAAACACATCGCCACAAACCTCTAACGAACAAGTTAGGCGAATGAGCCCATATACATTTTGAAAATAATCTTGAAATAACTTCGTTAAAAAATGTTTATTACGACCGACGTAAGTGCGTTTGTTCATTTTTATATGACAGAAGGCGAAACGGCGCATCTTTTTGCACCATCCATTATCCCATTTAAGCCCTCGTTATATTTTAGTATGCCGGTTATAAATTCGAATTTAACCAACATTAAAAATTATGTGCCGTAAAGCGCGAACGTCCAAGTTTCGGCCTCTAAATGTGAAACATAAAACTGACCACAATGCTAAGATAACATCGACCATCCAAATATTTTTTTTATATGTAAATTAAAGAGCAGAATCATTCTCATAAACACACAGTTAGACATTACACATTAGATAGTATGATGATTTTACAGCAGTTACAGAAAACATACAGATTTACAGCGATCATATAAAATATTTTACACACATTTCAAACACTATCCCCGAATATGTATTTGATTAAGTGTGTAATGCAATGTATTTTGCCAGGTTCCAGTAAGTAAAGTTTTCGTTTTGGTGAGTAACTGCAGCATAAAGTAAGAGACAGCTCGTTTTAGTTAACAGTTTTTTCTATTAGAATGACGAACGTTGATTTAGTGATTTATGATACAGCAATATAGTCAAAAAGCGTTTTGCGACTTGACAATTCATTTATAAACTTGAGTTCATGCTGGAACGATTCTTTGACTATATTAAAGATATTTTTTCTTCTAGTAAAGTAGCTATAGTAACGACTACTTCTTTCAATAACTGACTAGACTAGACGATTATCAGCTATAGACAACTTCACCCCCCACCTCAATAAAAAATTGACATCCAATATTATTTCATTTAATATCCTAAATAGTGGACGATGAATCGGTCACTATTTAAGATAACTGACACAATTTGCACAGAATTATGAAGCAGGTAGGTTTCTAAATCTTGAAAAATGTACACGTTTCTGAATTCTGAAGTCATCTGTATTCATTTTACACATACTTCCTTACTCACCTTTTGCTGCATAAGTGCTCCCTTAGTTTCATTTCTTGTAGTTTTATTAATGTATCTGTAGTTGATTTTACTCTTTTGTAGTATTAAGGCACATTTTAACACCTACAATGTTAATTTCTAGTTCAGAGTAACAAGAATACCTAAATATATTATTTATATGTATTCATTATACTAATATTTGTACAGTGTTGGGTATACTTGCTTCTCTGGTTTTTGTTTTAAATAATGAATTGTAGTATTCAACACTTGTATTTAGTGTTTTATTTGCTATACAAACTATAGGGAATTCATGCCACATTTAAGAAAATTACTTAAATGAGCTATTTTTAATCAAATAAATAAAAGTTTCTATTTTACTAATATATAATTTATTAAAAAAATACATTTAAATCATTTAACCTCGACAATTTAACTACGCAAATTTAAATTTTAAAAAATTTATGAGTATACAAATTACTTAAAGAACTAAATTATTTCGTCTTTTTGAAACGTCACTGTTATGAGAAAAATGAGGTTGATTTCACCACACAAAACAGGTAATACTTTTAATTTAGTGTTTTAATTGTCGTTAATTGTATTTTTAGAAAGTTATTATTGCATGTGCATTTGATTTTGTGGTATTTAATGTCAAATATATGTAAACAAAAGTTCTTTAAAACGTAAATTAATCTAATATTATAAAAACAATTAAATGGAATGTAATCTAAAAATAACAGAGTAGTTATTTTTAATTATTTATCGTTATTATTTTTTATACGTTTCAATTTAACAATTAAACAAATGGTTTAGGTGACAATTAAAACATACTTTGAATTCAAAAATAAATAGCCCATGTTATAATTACTATTAATTTTATTTGTGAATATTAAATAAAATATTTTTTAAAGGAAAACAGGAGAATTTAACATTCACATTTCAAATAAAAATTTTAAACAGGAAAATTTTGTGCTCATTGAAAATAATCACAACTTCTTATTGTGTAAAGTAAAATATTCCGGTGAACTCAACCGAGTACTGAATGGAAGATTTTCTGGGAAGTTGGCGTTGGTAATCACGTAATTATCCATTATTTCCTTGACCAATTTCAACTTGTAATTACTCCAAAACATTTGCTGTAGAAACTCCTTGAAGACAGTTTGAGTGTCTGGAATGGTCCTATTTAGATATCCCGTAATGATCGTCCAGACATTATTGATGTTTTGATGCAAGAGCCAGACCTTTGGAATAAGCAAGCAGTGAACACGAGTTTTTGCGATTACCTGTCTGGTGCCGATGTTCTCTCCAATGTTGAAACAAGCCAATGCACGAAAATCGCATATCTTTATAAAGTGCGTTTCGATCCTCACGAGGTCGTGGTCTATTTCTTTGGACTGTATGGAATCATCAGATGCTGCAAAAATATTTTTAATAATATAAATATTTTTTTGCGTACGAATTGAATACTTTACTTTTAAATAAAAGCCTCCTGACTTCCTCTTTGTTGGCCAAAGTGTACGTGGTCAACTTTTTCTTCCTTTTGACTTTTACAACTAGACATTCCAGTAAATAACATGTCCCGCTGATGATGAAAAAGGCGTAATCTTTTAACGAACTATGATCGTCCAACAACAATTGGTTGGGCTTGAACAACCTCCACTTGCATAAGATGGAACAAACTCTTTTGGTGTCAGCTGGCCAATAACGTAAATTGGGAAATTTGTTGTAATGCGCTGCCATTTTCTTAAATGTTTTCAAGTAGCTGGCTTTTAAAATTTTGTCGAAGTGTTCCTTGGCTAAACCTACAATTTCTGAGGCAACGGCAGTTTCGACAGTAAGACTTCTTGGTTTTTCTGTTAAAACATTTACTATGCCGATGGCATAGCCGGCTCTCATTTGTCCGTAAGTGGCTATGCTGGTGGAGTGGGTTATGCGATCATAGTACTTGTACAAACCATTACATTCACCTTCCAATATCACATATATGGCCAATGGAGGACACCCTGTGTAGTAAAAACTGTTTGATTTAAAAATTCTAAACTTAGACATTAACTATTTTACTTTACCCTGTGAATATATTCTGACTCCCGCAGGATAATAATAGAACTTAAGAGTTTTCGCCAAACCCAAAAGACATTGATAGTCATATTTTCTAAAAAACTTATTCGAAGGCAACACTCGAGCCAACTCTTCAATTTCCTCAAAAGTTCTCTTGTCGGACTCCTTCATCATAATAGATTTGTGATGTCTCCCTATCAAGCTCTTCTCCTTTTTCTTACCCAACATCATTTGTATGTTTTTGATCGCATTGTCGCCCAGTTCGCTTTCGTCTTCGTTTCCTTCCAACCATCGTTTATTATAGATTATCAGCTGGACAAGAACTTTAAATTTTCTACGCACATGGATTCTTAGCGCCGCTTTTTCTTCCGGTGTTAGAATTTGTCGTTTACCTTTTTGTACCATTTTTTGTTTTTCGGAATTTTACAATACAAAATATAAGAGACAAAATTCAGTGATAAAAAAATGGTGATGAATACAAAAACGAACTAATGAAATGTCATTTTGACAAATTACAATTTATTGATATCAACAAACTAATATTTGTAGAAACAATTGTTGCCGACAGAAACTGTCAACAACTCCTCTTTCAATTTTGATTAGTTCGTTTTCTAAGCAAGTGAAAGTAGGATTCAACGTGAGCACACAATTTTTAAAATGACTCAATTAGATTAATGTCAATGACTAGGTCGATATTCCGATACAACTCTTTTTTGATTGTCTACTTCAGTATTTTTTTATATTAATTTATTTTTCAAATCTTTTACATTAACTCTGGTCAAATATATATTCTTTTTTTTTCAAAACTTTCGTGTGCACCATTTGCAGTGCATTATTAATCTTGTAAATAATTAAAAATATCGTGAGCATCGACAATTGCAATTTTTATTTTGTACTCGTAGTAAGTTAATGTCCGGATTACTTACACTCAAGTAATGAGGAAACTAAAAGAAAATAAATGGAGTACTTAAATGTAATGTTTTATGTTAATTTTCATTCACGTAATTGGTAATGGTATTTAATAAAAACTTTTTACGTCATTAATTCTATAATGTAATACAATTACGCTGAACAAACTTAATTTCTCATGAATTTTAAGCATTAATTAGGTTATATTCAAAAAAGGCTTTATATAAAATTTATGTATTTTATTTTAAAACTAGTTTTAAGAGTTTAATGTATTGATATAATTTTTTCAGTTTACAATATGTAATATTTATATTTTTATAATTTTTTCAATATTAGGTCTCAATTTTCTGTACAGGATGTAATATTATAAGTTAATATTTTGTCTTTATAATATTTAGACAATTATTTATTTAGGAAGCGTTTTTTTTTTCTAAACTGACCATGATCTTTGTATAAAGTTAGAACGTTAGTATTAATTTTTTACATATTTAGAGGTCAAATAATACAAGGTCAGAGTAAATGATTATAAATTTTTCATTTATAACCATTATATTTTATAAAAAATAAGCTAATTTGTCTATAATGCCTATTCAAAATATTTAAAATATGAGTGACATTATAAATATCACAAAATAAGATTATTTGCAACAATCATTTTATGTCCATAAAACTTTTTTAATCAATATATTTAGATCAGAATCAGAAAATCATTAGGATAGAAATTAAACTTAAATTACCCCAATGGTAAACATACTATGTTTCGCACACATACAATGTCTTCAAAAACATTTATTTCCCTTGGAGTGTATTTACAAGTCATACTTTGTGTGTGTTGCTATTGAATTGTAACCACAAAATAAATTAGCGGATTAATTATTCAGAAACTTTGTATTACACTTCAAGGTGGAAATTAATTAGTAAATTGCCGCCAAGTTACTAGACAATGCCGAGATTTGTTGAGGATGCGTTACTATAAACTGCATCTGTTGGTTTTGTTTTAATTTAAGTGGATTGGAAACATTAAAATTTAAGTGTATGTGGGTGTGAAACTGTTATATGTGAATTTTCCCTACAAAGAATTTTAAATAAATATAGGAAGAGTTCATCCATGAATGAAATGTCACCTTTATTTTTTTTTTTTTAATTGCTTACAATTCCAAAGGCCGCGATGTTGATTAGACAAAAAACTATAAATCTATAGGTGAAAAAAATGATAGTTAAATTATTGAGTTTTGTAATTTCCTTTGCAGACTTTTTGCGTGGTCTCGAAGAGGTTTCGAAAGAACTACATCCACCGTTTCACGGCGACCAGTTCATTCTTCTTCTTCAGCCCGTTCAGTTCGATTCGGAAAGCATGTATATACCTGTGCACAAACCAATACTTCGATTACATGGTCATGGCCACCATTTTGCTCAACTGCGTCTTCCTCGCCATGACCGAAACTATAGAAGAAGCAGAGTAAGTCGCATAATTGTCAATCAAACTATATTTCCGCACCGTCCCATTGTGTCTTTGTTCCAGGTATATTTTTTTAGCCATATACACGGCTGAAATGATAATAAAAGGTATAGCGAAGGGGTTTATATTAAACAAGTACACGTATCTGAGGAATCCATGGAATTGGCTGGATTTCGTTGTGATAACGAGCGGATACGCTACCATAGGCGTAGAAGGCGCCAATCTGGCAGGTCTTCGAACATTTCGCGTCTTGCGAGCCTTAAAGACAATCTCTATTTTACCAGGTAAGTTACATCGGTCACACAGACCCAATTAAAGCTTCCGTCGAACGTCGTTCCGCTTTAAAATACGACCCGACCTACAAAAAGTCGAAACAAACGAATTTTAATTTTTTATGTGCAACGAATTTTAAAAGCTCCGTTTTGCCATGTTCGAAGTTTTAAAAGTCCGCGTTGAATTACACGAAAACGAACGAAAAGATAGTTTGATAACTACTAAAAGTTTTAACTGCTCGTATCCAAAGCAATGTGTAAAAGATATATAGCCATGTAAAACTAAACTCCGCGAAGTTGTTAAGTACAATTTGAATAAACTCTGATTTATAGGCAAAACTAGTTGATTTTTCATTATTACATGTTGTCATTAATGCGCACTTGTGCATTCTATAAAAGCAGGTTCCCGTGAATGGCAAACATACATTAGACAACAAAGAGTTCGCAGATTGTGAAAAGAATCGGCAAGAAATATGGGCCAATTAACAATTTCATTCTGAGGCTGCGATTTAATCGACGAGGAGGCCCGGGCTCTTTAGAAACCTTTCTAAATTGAAAAACGGACAAATGTGTTACTCGAATGGAGAAAGATAATGCAATTTATTAAATACCAGGCTCCTTCTAGCCTTTGTAATTTGTATTTAGATCGTTTCTTTTGGATTTCTTGTAATTAGTCGTCTTCGTCGGAAAAAATACAATTGTTTTCATCACGGAAACTTATTTATTTATTATTAGTCGTTCCTGCAAAATATTGTTGCTAATAATAAAACACTCACAATATTAAATATTTTATTATCAATATATATATATATATATATATATATATATATATATATGAATGTACATAAAATAAATTTAAAACAATTTAAAAATTAAAAAGTTTCCTATGTAGAATATTCACTTTTGCTCAATCTGAAAAATAAATATAAACAAACATAAAAAATGCTGATTCATGTATGGTAAATATGAAAAATAAATTGTGTTATTACATAACAACAATTTTAACTAAATTTGAATAATTTTAACAAATAAATATTTATTAAACTTATAGCAATTCTCTAAAAATTTCCTCTTTTTATAACATAATTAATTTGTTGAGAATCTAATCTAATTATCATAATTTTATCATCAGATAATCAAATCATTAAATAATTAAACATGTTAAGTAAAACATGAATTTTAAATAGCATAATTTAAATATATTAAATATTATATAGGATGTCCTTACAAACCACAATGACAAATTGTTTTTCAAAAAATTAATAGAAACCCAAATTTGTTATTATAAAGAAGAATTAATGAAAATATTCCACAATTTAAATTCACTAATTCTCATAGTTTAGATCCAAATATCTCAAAAACAGTAATCCTGAAAGATATTTATGTAATGTAACTGTTTTCCTAAAAAGACTGGTCAAATATTATTTTAAGAGATATTAAAATATTTTATCAAGTAAAAAATTACAACTATTTCAAAATACGTCCTGTCATCTACAACAATAATGATATTACTTCGAGTTAAATAAATCCCTTTCAGCAAATTTTGCTTAAGAAGACTGCTTTTTATAAAATGAATTCAAAAACAAAATCTTAAATTTAACAACTCCCATATGGGTAATTATTAATTTTTAAATAAAGCGAGGTTGATTAAATGGCAATAGTTTTTACATCATTTAATATTTTACTATGATCCATTGACCAATTGAGTATAAATATATGTACAAGTATTTCTAAAACAGATTGTCAAAATTTTAATAATAATCTAATTTCTTTCTTCTTCTCCTACAGAAAATCAATCTGTAAATTCCTAAAATTCTGAAATAGATGCTCAGAGGAAGTAGAACGTGTCCAATAATGAATATAATGTAAACACATGAAGAAAATACACCCTCTCAAATTTAATTTTAAAAAATTGTATTTTTTTTTTTTTTTTTCATAATGAGTAATGTAGATTTTGAGAGCTCTTCTCTTTCTCCCGCCCTATTTTCTACGCCAAAGAATATTTTTCAAAGCTTGTCATTCTCAAACCATAATTTTAAAAAAGGTGATCTTGATTAATTTTGATTATCACTGTTTTTGAGATATTTCAGTTGTAATATTTTGAAAACAATAATTTTCATACCATACAAAATCAAATAGTTATGATAAAACTCTTTTGATTAGTTTTGATAATTAAAAAATGAAAAAGATATATTCACTATATGCTTTTATTAATTTTCATTATCATTTCTAAAAGCCCTCAATTTGCATTAATGCATAAATTTATTAATTTTAGAACCCAGGAGCCTAATATTATTTATACAACCTACTTTAGAAACACTTTGTATATTAATTAAATTAACTAAATGAATTGAATAACTAATGAGTGACTCTAGTTATATGAAATTGTCCATACCTTATTAAACAAAATTCTCTATTGGACCATTAATCCTTTTTCCACAATTTATTCCTAATAAAGTAGTAACAATAATTCTTAACAGTTGTTTCACTAAATACATATTCGTTTCGAAGCAAAAACTAAAATGAGGGACAATCGAGATGAATGTTTAATGAAATAAACGGAGGTCAACACATTTTCAAGCGACAGTTCGCCAATAAATAAATGCTAATCGAAAAGTGGAATTTTTATTTATTTATCCAATATAAATTTTACGCAAATCTTGTTCAAAATTGGAATGAATAATTTTTTTAATTGTATTTTAGAAGGGGATTTTTTTATAACAAAAATTTGTTTATTTAAACATTATAATAGATTATCTCAGCATGAAGGTCAAAAGCAACACATAAAAATATTTATGTCTATTTCAGAAGTTACCTACTGCATGTAAACAATAAATAAACAAAAATTCTTACGAAATCAATTAATATTAATTACAAATGCGGAACATCCAGACGACAAACACAATATTTATGTATGCACTAATTACAAGTGCCAAAAAAAGATGATTATACGAAACTGGACCTTTACCGTGATTAAACCGAATAGAAACCTGTTTTGTTTGCTCAGTCAGTTGGTTATCTGCAGTCAGTTTACGCTCATGATCCAGCAAGCATGCAGTTCGGACTCATCCTCCTTCAGTTCGCCCTGATACAATTAATCGACATGGTAAAATGCGAGAAACCGTGCGCGTCCTTTCGTAACACCGAAGTTCGCGTTGTCGATCTGAAAGGCGAATCATACAGTCAATCGATCTTCGGCTGCATCCAGCCCAATAACTTCGGTGACAGTGCCGTGCTGGAGGTCCACGTTATAAATCAAGACTTGCCGAGGTTGGGACGAGATGCCGTGCGTAATATGCACCACCTGACGCACTTGAAATTCAACAAATGCAGCTTGACCACTTTGGCACCGGGATGTTTTAAGGGTCTGTCCAGATTGTGGTATTTCGAAGCGTCCGACTGTGGAATATCGTCGATCGGTTACGGAGTGTTCAACCCGTTGAATTCGTTGAACACCGTTAAAATCTACAATACCGATCTGTTCGAAATCGATAACGAAGCCTTTGGGTTTTTGCCATCTTTGAAAAACGTGCATCTCGATCACAACAAGTTGGAATATTTTAATCCGGATTGGTTCCTTAATTCCACGAACTTGGAGGTGATTGATTTGAGATTCAACTATATACGAGTTATTGAGGGTCTGTCGTTCAAAACGTTCCACAAGTTGAAGGAACTGCATTTAGACAACAACGATATATCCAGCTTGTCCAAGAACTCCTTCAAAGGGCTGCGCAAACTTCAACATCTTGGGCTCAGATTTAACAGATTAAAATCTATACCGTCAAAGCTGTTCGCAAACTCGGTTAAAGTGATGAGAATAGACCTGGGCGGGAACTATTTAAATTACCTTCCAACCGAATTATTCAGTAAACTCATAGTGAAAACGGCCGTTTTGGACGCTAATCCTTGGAAGTGCGAGTGTTTGCAGAAAATTCACGACTGGCTGTTCGAAATTGGAGCAGATCTGGAGAAGTCCCAGTATTGTGAGGAGATCCCCATTTGTTATTCCTTGAACGTGGGGAAAAATACTTGTTTGGAGACTGAAAATGAGGACGTAACTAGTCGATATCAGCAAGCTTTGCAAAGTTTGTCATCAATGGGTACCGAATTTTGTGCTCGCCTACAATAAGCTATTATTTCCTATTATTCATTCGTTTGTATTTATTATTGTTATATTTGTTTTTATTTATTTTTATTTCTTAATAATATAACTTATTTTTTATTATTTACTATTTCTTGTCCCTTTTCCCTTTTAATATCAGCGTATATACCTAATAAATTTTGAAATTGACCATTGAGGTTCATTAATTTATTTACTTACTAATTTAAACTTATATATGGATGAATCTGTGCCCGGTTCTGAAGATCGATAGTAACCTGTTGTACTTCCAAGTTCAACCGCTCCAACTGTTGCAGGCCTTTAGAACTTTGATCGTTTGAAAGTTTAATATAATTTATCACACGTTCATAAAGACTCCTAACTAAATAAAATAAATCAAATTTAAATTTAAAATACAAAACAATTTAGTTAAGTATTGTTTCATAAATTTTAATTATATTTATTATTTATTTATTTACTTTTATCGTTTATCATTACCTAAATCCCCATTAAACTAATTCAATTTTATAATGATAATAATTTAGTATATACCAAAAATGTAAGAAAACAGTTTAAAAGTGAAGTAACATTACATAAAAACAATTAATATGTATTTTCAATATTTATTATTCTATATTGTATGTGTTTCACAATCTTTAATCAGCTATAATTAATTATATAAAATTAATGAAACAATAAATTGTTATTTCCAAATTATTATAAATTATAATTAATCAAATATTATATTTGCATAATATGTGATTAAATGCAATATTGAGTAGTTATAAATAAATTCATATATTTAATCAAAAGTGAATAAAATAATAAATTAAAATTTATTTCAATCGAGTTATATTCACAAATGCTATAAAAAAAAATAAATTAGTAAATTTTCCTTTAATTATAAATTAATATAAATTGTTAATACAGATTTATTTGGGCATTTTCTGATTTATTTGGCATTGAACACTAATGAGATAATAAATACTGTTAAACTAAGCCAACATAACAAATGAAAATAAAAATTGTTTTGATTAAGTAATCAAATAACAGACATGTAAAAATTTTATGAATGTTTAATACTTTAAAATTAGTATGAATGTCCTTGGTTTAGATTTGTTGCTTATCATCTGTTTTATTTTCCACTCAAGA
The DNA here is from genome assembly GCF_024364675.1 of Aethina tumida. Classification (NCBI taxonomy): domain Eukaryota; kingdom Metazoa; phylum Arthropoda; class Insecta; order Coleoptera; family Nitidulidae; genus Aethina; species Aethina tumida. The sequence continues at coordinate 56,790,064 of NC_065435.1, read as the reverse complement.
ATTAAAGTGTGTAAAAAAAGAAAAGTTGTGTAAAAATATATTTAAAGAGATTTTGCATTTATTTCATGTTTACACTCTTCTATTTACGTAATTTTTGTTAAAATTGATTAATTAAGTAATTTTGGACCAATTTAATTTAAAAGTACTGTGTACAAATATATTGAAAGGAGAGCATTTATTTTATATTTACACTATTCTATTTAAATTAATTAACTAATTAATTTTGAACTAATTTAATTATTATTTTGTTTCAAACAGTAATTACGTTTATTTTAAAAACAGAAACATTCTTACAAAAATATCGTGTTGAAATAAAAAAAAATATTTTCAACTAAAATTATATGTGTAATAATATTGCAGTGGCATACATAAATTAAATAAACTATAATTTAATTAATATAAGTTGTACGTTACAACCTACATTAACTTTCCCTAGCACAATACGGATTTATAGTCCCTAAAGTCCTCAGCGCAACAAAATACCCCCTCGAAACTTCTTCACCATCACTTTCCGCACAGTCTGTGACATTTGAAGACGTCGAATAACAAAACGGGATATCCGGGCAGTATCGTGATGGCTCCAAACGTGCATTTGTGGAGTTCAGCCATTCAGTGATTTGAAAATAACAATAACACATCCAAGGATTAGCATCAAGAACAATGGAACCTACTTCAAGTATCTTTCTCAGTTCCGGCGACAAGTAGTTTAACGAGTTGGCTCCAATGTCCAGCCTGCCGATTTTCGTCGTAGTTGGAAATACGTCTGCGTCCAATGTTTTTAGTTTATTGTACCGTAACCCTAAGAAACGGAGGTTTTGAAGACCGTTGAAAGCTGCAGTTTCCAATAGTTCCAAGTTGTTAAAGTCCAAGTAGAGTTCTCTAAGATTTTTTAAGTACCGAAATGTATTTCGGCTGATGGTTGTAATCTTATTGAAGCTGATGTCCATAATTTGTATGTTCTCAGAACCAGTAAACCAATCTTTGTTAATAAATTCCAGGTGATTTCTGTAAAGGGAGACCCTCTTCAAAGAAGGCATATATCCCAATGCTTCGTTTCTGATATCACACAACAACGTGTCGTGCACACTAATCGTTGTAATTTCGGGAACTTCGTCGAATAAGTTCTTTTTTAACGTGTCCAATTCACCTCCGAATATCTCTAAGTATTCTAATTTTGGAAGATTGCTCAAAAATTTCGAATCGATTTTAGTAATTTCGCAATGTTGGAAAATTAATCTCTTTAAAAATGGCATGTCCCTGACACATTCGCGTCCCAGCGTGTCCAAATACTGATGTTTCACAGTCACCTGTACGATATGGTAACCAATAAAATCGCTATACTCTATGCAACCATCGATTGTACGATTCATAACATGTCCGCGGTGATCTACTGCGAAAATTGTATTTTCTTCGAACGTTTCACATGCTTTGCTTTTACAATAAACTGAACATATCATACTTAAAATTAAAGTTAATTGCGACTGTGTTTTCAACAGCATCTTCACTTTAAACCATTCAACTTTTAACTGACAAAGCTAAATTTAGTTTATAAATTACTCATGTTAATTCCTAAATAAACTATACCATGTTGTATAGAGTATAACGGGTACTGATGCTTATATTAAGATATTCATGATATTACATAAGAGGTCAAGTACGTCACGTGTTATCAATACTTTTCAAGATCATTAAACTCTGTTATAATACATTCTTGATTTGCTTTAATATCCGGATATAAAATTTAAACAAATCTAATTTTCTTTCTGTTATACTAGAATTCGGCTTTAAGCTTTGACAATAAACAGAAAACTTAATCCATATTTTAATACACTTAACTGAATATGGTCTATTTCTATTATTTGACCGTCAATTTGATTATTGAATTAATATTTTGAATATGTCAATAACTGTTAAATAAATAATATTATTAATTATAGTATTGTTCAGGGAAGACCTAAAATCAGTAAACTTCCTCATGGTCTATCAGATTTCTAACATTTGACAATTTAAGTTAAAGTTAATTGTTGATTTTTTATAGGACTGAAAACTATTATCAACGCACTGCTTCATTCGTTCAAGCAATTGGCGGAAGTCATGACTTTAACAATATTTTGTCTCATGGTTTTCGCTTTGTTCGCACTGCAAGTGTACAAAGGAGAGCTTCGCAACAAGTGCGTCCTAAAAATGGACGACCATAACGCCTCATACGATGCGTGGTTCAAGTAAGTGTTATCCTTACGTATAATAATAAAAAAGAAAGGCCTCCGGCTCATTTGACTATCAGGTTAGTCTCTGAAACTGCTCAAGGAATGTTTTCACAAACGAAAAAGGATTAATTTATAAATAGTTCGTGCAAATTGTAGAAAAAAGTAATAATATAAATTGTTAATGTAATTCATCAGCTGGACACAGGATTCTCAGCACTGGCTGATGAGGAACGACACGGAGGACGAGCCTCTCCTTTGCGGGAACGTCACAGGGTCACGTCACTGTCCCTCGACCCACACATGTTTGTGTGTGGGCGAAAATCCCAACCACGGCTACACCAGCTTCGACAATTTCCTATGGTCGATGCTCACAACCTTCCAGCTCATCACCCTCGACTACTGGGAAAACGTCTACAACATGGTAATTTATCATTTATAGCACAATATTTGAACAAGTCACTTAAAATCTAATTTTTAAAATGAGAGTTAACCGAGTTTGAAAATGAAATGGATTTTTTAATTAAATACCATGTGCCAGATTCAAGAAATACTCAGCTTCAGAATGAATGAAACTTTCACAAGTACTTTCTTTAAGGGAAACCAACCGTATTAACGTTTGACACTATTTTCATTACATGCCCTCTTTCAATATGCTCTTTTACCATATTTTCAACAAGTTGCTCTCAAGTCCACTCTTTCTAAGTACTAAACATACACATATCATTCATTCCTGTGTCAAATAAATCATAGGACTGTTATCAATTCTTAATTAAAACTTGGGCAAATCTCATGAAAAACTTACTTCTTTGTTACAGGTGCTGTCATCGTGCGGGCCTATAAGCGTCTCCTTTTTTACCGTCGTAGTGTTTTTCGGTTCGTTTTATCTCATTAACCTAATGCTGGCTGTGGTAGCGCTGAGTTACGAGGAGGAAGCGGAAATAACGCAGGAGGTCAGTTACGTAGAGGGAAAACGGATTACTTTACCGATCCCAACATTTTTTTTTAAATAAATACGTGTGCATCTACTCGAGCTGTATCGATTTTATGGTTTATTTAGTTCAGGCGCTGGAATAGAGAAATAAGGGAGTAACTTTTGGGGGTCGCCGATTGATAACATCATTATTCGGCCACTTGTTCGTGTTAAACATAGATAACGATTCAATTTTCTCTGCCTCTTTACGTACTTTTTTGTCTGCTTAACACAAAGCCATTTTTATATATTGTAAAAATAAAAAGGCATTCGGAACTTAAAATCGTGAAATTTATGGGGTGCAATAAATTTCGAATATTGCTTTATTAAGAGTAGCAATTTTGAACCGATACATTTTAGAAAATTACGCTGACCACACACGTCTATTGTTTTGAACAATAAAATGTTCTGAAAATCCGGATCATAAATTCCTGGCCCTGACAACAGCAACAGGATGTGAACGATTTCAGTCCATAAAAATTTCATTCAGACAGCATTATCGTTTACCCATTTCACGTCAGACGTCTCGAAACAAAGACTCGTGTTTTAGGAGAGAAAAAAGGAGCTGGTCGACCACCGCGAGGATTCCACGTTCAGCTTCGATCCGTCAAGTTTGAACGTGCGTAAGTTGTCTAAACACAAAATCAAAAAAATCGACGCCAGGAAAGGTGTGCTACTATCGTCGTACTCCAGGAAGAAAACGAGGCGAAGAAAACGGAACAGAAGCAGTACGGTGAATCAAAGCAAACCGGGCGTGCCTGAAAATTCAAAGGAGGAATCCAAGGAATCGTCCAAGTCCTCACCGAAACCTACACGGTACGAAAATTTTAAATTTTATACATGACCTAACAAACAACGTCTAGCTATTGATCCAGGTGCAATAGACAGGAAATTTTATATGAGGACTAATGGCCGCGTGTTGATCTCTCTTGTGGTTTTTGGGAGACCACTTTTGATTTATCGTTTCTCTGTGCATGGGGTGTTGAAAATTATGTCGCTGTCAGATTTTCGGCTAACGTAGATAGATTTGTACGTGTGACACGTTGTTTCAAGGGACTTGTATATATAGTATTATTTTTTATCAATAAAATTCATATAACTTATTAAATTACCGGAAAATCGTTTTATTGCACTGTTTAAAGTGAACTAACCTGCTCAAATTTAATGATGAGTGCTCAAGCTTTACAACTAGTTCAACATTTAACAAAGTATATGAGAATTAATTATAGTAAAAGTAGAAATTAATGTTAAATGTTCATTTAATTATTATAATATAATATTTAAAACCTGAAAACATATAAATAACAATGTCTAAATTATAAAGATAAAAAAATATAAAAATCGCACAATAAAGTGTAATAATACATAATATATTTTGAATTTTAAGGATTTATGGCATTTTTAAAACAAAAATTGTGTTATATTATTATGTAAGGCCATTTGTTTTTTATTTGCCACATTCATTTATATATAGAGGCTATTAATAAACATTTATTTCACACGAAGGTTCAAATAATTATTGGTATAAATCACAATACATTTATTGTATCTAAATAATTTATATACAAACTGAATGTTATTTGTAATATTATTTTATTAATAATATACTTTATTATAATATTAATTAATTAAAAATAAGCAATTTTTCAGTTCAGTTTATAAATAAATAATATTTTGATTTAATTGTATGAAAAAAATAAAATATAGGTGATTTAACATTTAGTAACTAACACCTTAAAAACATTTGTTTTAGGTCCGTAACGCCAAGTCCCAGTCCGAGTCCGAGACATAGTCGCAGCTCCCCAAGGCCCCAAGCTTTGCCTTTGCCATTGCCGCCCCCTAAGCATGTCTATCTCTCAGACCCCAGGTGTCCTGACATGTTACATCCATCTAACACCCTTGGTAAGAATGTCGTAAATTGAAAAAACTGTCCACTGAAAAACTTTTTTTGTTGACCATTGAAGCGCCAAACAGGGTTGGATTTCACAGCAGACAAGCCAGTAGCAACAGCGGCGAAGGCAACAATAGAGAATCATCACTGGATGATTCCGGAGTTGTAGACGATCATGAACCAGAAGGCGATATAACTTCTGAAGACGCCACTGCCCATATTGTACCCACTGTAAGAGTAAGTTTTTAAGACTACAAGGAAATACAGCGTTTATTAATATTACATTTGCAGAGAATCGAAGTAACACCAGTTACAGTAGCTGTAAGTCCGAAAGAAATAAAAGTGATTAAATGCAATGGAGTTGGAAGTTGTAAGAAAAAGAAGCACATGTACACGTTGCCTCCAGACTACCTCTCACACATCGTTGTTATAAGTAAGTGACTTTTGGGCTGCTTTCAAATACAATTAGATGGGTTACAATGATGAACACACATGTTGTCTTTCTTAGATGATCAGCTTCCAGACAGGAACTGTTCGGGTTGTGAGCAATGTTGCATGGACTACAACGGATGGCTACAGTTCCAACAGGCTCTTTACAGGATAGTACGGGATCCACTCTTCGAGTTGGCAATCACCGTCTGCATCGTGCTCAACACTATGTTCCTTGCGATGGAGCACCACGGCATGAGTGAATCTATACTCAGGGCCTTAGACATAGGCAATAAAGTAAGTGGTCACCTCTTTTGGCAAGGATCACCTGTAATTCGATTCAGTTTAAAACTTAACCTTCTTAACTTTCCAGGTTTTTACTTCCATTTTTACGTTCGAGTGTTGTTTGAAAATAATGGCTCTTAGCAAGGACTTTTTTCACTGCGGGTGGAACATTTTCGATTTGATCATCGTGTCAGCCAGTCTGCTCGACTTGATATTCGAACTGGTCGACGGTCTGTCAGTTTTGCGCGGTCTTCGATTGGTAAGTAAATGTGTGCATAATCGCCCTCATTTCCTCCTAATCGCCTTCATCGGTTTCAGTTGCGTGTTTTGAAGTTAGCTCAATCTTGGATAACAATGAAGGTGCTACTTAGCATTATTATTAGTACAATAGGAGCCTTGGGAAACTTAACATTCGTTTTGGTAATTGTTATTTATATATTCGCCGTAATCGGTATGCAATTGTTCGCGAAAGACTACACCGTCAAGAAATTCGAACCCGATCCTGTTCCTAGGTATAAAACGCAAATTTATATTGAGTTACAACAAAATTAATTATTACCTTTTTAGATGGAATTTTACAGATTTTTTTCACTCTTTCATGATGATTTTTCGCATTTTGTGTGGGGAGTGGATTGAGCCACTGTGGGACTGCATGCGAGCAGAAAGATCAGAAGTATGATTATTTTTTTAATTCGGACATATTGTTAATTCGTTGTTTATTTCAGAGTCCTGGAATTTGTCTGGCAGTTTTTCTTCCAACATTGGTAATGGGCAACTTCATGGTACTCAACCTCTTCTTGGCTCTGTTGCTTAATAGCTTTAATTCTGAGGAGTTGAAGCAAAGGAAGGAGGTACTTATACGTATATTGCTTAAATTTGCATGTAATTATTTATTTTTTATTTTAATAAATTTATTTTACGACAGCATTGTTTTTACGTTTATTTTTATTATTATTTCCTATTATTACGTGTCTGGTATTATCCGATTATAATTATTTGACATATCTGTGTCGCCACTAAAAAACTTTCAGATAAAATAGTTTATTTCTTAATGTATATCAGGAAGTGGGAGATGAATCGAAGTTGGCACAAAGTTTCCAGAGGATACGCGATTTAGTTCGCAATCGAAGACTACAGGAAGAAAAGCAGAATGAAAATAATTCTCGGTTAGAACAAATTGTACGAGAAGTTATGCAAAGGCATGCAGAAGAAGAAGCATTTAAAGCTGGTAAGTTTATATTCTTATTTATAATATTGATTATAATTACTTGATACTTTTTACTAAATCCATCTGAATTACTTTTAAGTATACAATCTATTGTTACGTACGCCTACGAATAGTTCATTAAAATGTATATCAAAAACAAGTATTATGAAATATAAGAGAGAAAGACCGTGTTGGTTTTGAACTGCAATTATAACCATTAATGATGCCGCAGTGATGTTAAGTCCTTCTCAATTTGATTCATAGTGTTCCATGCTCATTATCTTACTGCAAACTGTAATTCTGCTTTAGTCTCAACTGGTGATCATGTTTCAGCTGCGGCGGGTAAGGCAAAACCCGTCAGCGTTCAACAAACAACCGCAACAGTAGTCGGTTTTCCCAGAGACAAAAGAAGCTACCAAGAAGCAATGAACCGGCCCGTATCCATCATCAGTTATGATCCACCCGATTATCAGGTAAATATTGACTGTGTCGCAAGGGAGATCCCTACAATCTCCCCCTAAAGATGATTTAATTATTAAGTGAGCCTGTTTATTGATTCGCCCAACTCGAAATCTAATTAACAAATCGTAAAACGGATAATTTTCAAATTGAAATATTCTATGTAAATGAATCCCTAAGTCTTATTAAATAATAAATTTTTAGTCTAAAAGATCGGATAATTAATTTTGTTTGCCGATCTCATTAAGATGAAATGAATGTTTCAAATAAGACGGGAATTGAGTGCATAAATAAATTACGATTATAATTGCAAAAATGAGAATCGCATTCATATTTTATGCCTGCAATTTGAATCAGAGACATTCATACATTGAAGAAATTAACGTAATTTATTATTCCAGGAAACGATTCAGGAAAGCGAAAAGGAAAGCAAGAATTCGAAGCGGTATTCAACGTTAATTAATGGCAATTCAGAAGATAGTGATACCCTTTTAATTGAGAACAAAAAGACTGACGCTAGACTTTTACAAAATATGTCTTCTGGACTAGGAACAACGAATGATAGCAAAGGTAAACTCCAATCGATATTCCTTGGGGGATTATCTCATAATTGACATGGGGCTTATAAGGGACCAGGTTTAAATTTTGGCACTGGATTAGTCTCTCAAAAGGATATTGCATACGTTTGACCTCGCGAAACGTTCGTAAATAATAATGTGATTGATCTAATAGTTTGTTTTGAACGAAATGGACTTAATTTCCTGTAATAAATTTCGTCGTATACATGGCTGTTATCGTGTCACCTCAAAAAATGACACAAACAAATGATGATACGCCACCGAGGAACCTTTCATGAATTTTAAAAAATAAAATTATGTCGCCATTTTAAAAACCGATCGATGTGGGAGGATAATAAATATTTTCCCATAAATATTGATAAAATAACAGCTTGGAATTTGAGCTAGTAATTTATGTTTTGTTTTAAAAAGTATTACAGTTGAAAGACTCCTTTTCTCCATCGTTTGTTTGCTTCAGTTTTATATTAAATTATTAAAATTTTCTTCTTTATTTCTGAACAAAATTATTTATATTACATATTTTTGATGGCTGTTAAACCGTAATTTAATTCAATTTGCCTAAACAGATGAAAACACAGAAAGTTTAGAGTTGAAGAACATACGAGGCACGTCAGCAGACACTGAACACGATGAAGAGTCGTCCTTATGTCCCGGAGAGCAAAAGAACTCCTCCGAAAAGAAAACGGGTGCGGATGGAGAGAGCGAACGTCCCTGGCAGACCCTCGTGTCATACGTTGACGAACTTACAGTGGGAGGTAGAAGGAATTCCAAAGGCCAGTACATCGACCGCATGGGTAACTTTCCTGGATTTGGGAAGAACAAACCTCCGAAGCAACCACCAGACTGTTTCCCTCATCAAATTTACTACAGGTAATACACGATAATTTAAATAGTAATATATTACGCGAGCTTTTGTTCCTAGGTGCATTTGTTTGGAGAAGTGCATGAACACAAAAGTGGGACGCAAATGGACACATATCCGACAAATGGTACTTGGTGTTGTGGACACTCCTGCCTTCGAGTGGTTTATTTTGGTGTTGATATTCGCTTCGAGTGTCACATTGTGCTTCGAAGACATTTATCTGGAACAAAATCCAGAACTCAAGCGAGTGCTTTATTGGACTAACTTAGCGTTTTCTGTTATATTCATTATAGAAATGTTCCTTAAATGGCTAGCGTTGGGATTCCATAAGTATTTTACAAGTTTTTGGACGTTGTTGGATTTTTTAATAGTTTTTGTAAGTAATTCGAGAATAGTTCCAGTGAGCAGTGGCTCAATGCTGTTTGCGTTCAAACCATAAAACTATTTTTATTTCAGGTATCATTGTTTAGTTTGTTAATAGAAGAAAACGAAAACCTAAGGGTGCTAAGGTCTCTAAGGACCCTTAGAGCCTTAAGACCACTCAGAGCAATAAGTAGATGGCAAGGTATGAGGATAGTCGTCAACGCCCTCATGTACGCCATACCTAGTATTTTTAATGTGTTATTGGTGTGTTTGGTATTCTGGCTGATATTTTCCATTATGGGCGTGCAGTTTTTCAGCGGCAAGTTCTATAAATGTCTCGATAAAGATGGTGAACTACTTCCAGTAATAGTAAGAATATATAAAATTACAATGTTGTAACTTAATCTAATTAATAATACATTCCAGAAAGTAAATACAAAGTGGGATTGTTTAAGTCAGAACTACACTTGGATCAACTCAAAAATCTCCTTCGATCATGTGGGAATAGCTTATCTTGCTTTATTTCAAGTGGTAGGTATCTACCATTTTTAAATGATTTATATTTTCTAGGGCTATTTTTATTTTATAATAGTGTACTTCGCAGGTTTGTAACACTCTATTCATCTAGGAGGTTGGAGTTTACAATTACAGATCAGCTGTGCGGGGCTGGTGTACTAGCCAACTAGGATAGTTTTAGCTAGTAGCCAGTAGACTAGCCCCCGCACAGTTTGTTCCTTAGCAACAAGATCATCCGCAGAAATTATATTAGCAAACTTTAATGTCTTGAATTTGTACCAAAATTTATTTGATTTTTATACCTTCTTCACATTGTGAATGTCTCAAATAAATTTTGAAGCAAAAAATATAAAAAAATGAATAAGATCGCCACAGAGAGAAATAAAAAATAACAAATTATTTAAATATTTAAAAAAATTAATTATTATTTTGCTTTAAATTAACTGTAAAACGTTTATTTCTAGGCAACATTCGAAGGCTGGATGGAAGTGATGGCTGATGCTGTGGACGCGAGGGGAGTTAACCTTCAACCTCAAAGAGAAGCGAACCTTTACGCCTATATTTATTTTGTCATCTTCATAGTTTGCGGTTCATTTTTTACCCTGAATTTATTCATTGGAGTAATCATCGACAACTTTAATATGTTAAAAAAGAAGGTAAATATTTTATATAATATAATTAGAAACATCCATCAATGTTGCAATGTTTCAGTATGAAGGTGGAGTTTTGGAGATGTTCTTGACTGAAAGTCAAAAGCATTATTATACAGCGATGAAGAAGTTAGGTAGGAAGAAGCCCCAGAAGGTGATAAAACGGCCGATGAACCAGTTTCTAGCAATGTTCTATGATCTGTCGAACTCCAGGAGATTTGAGATCGCTATATTCGTGTTAATTTTTCTCAACATGCTGACAATGGGCATTGAACACTATAATCAACCCCATGCTGTGTTCTTCATATTAGAAGTTAGCAACGCATTTTTTACCACAGTCTTTGGTTTAGGTAAAACTTATCATTTAAATCTGATGCTAAATGATCTCACTTTTTTTGTATATAGAGGCAATAGTAAAGATAATTGGCTTGAGATATCACTATTTTACCGTTCCGTGGAACGTGTTCGACTTTCTATTGGTGCTGGCTTCCATCTTGGGGATACTAATGGAGGACATAATGATCGACTTCCCTGTTTCCCCAACGCTGCTCCGTGTAGTAAGAGTATTTAGGATAGGAAGGATTTTACGGCTGATTAAGGTTTGTATGGTCGGAGATTTATTCGTGATATAGATGTCTCTGTGTAAATAATTCTTTGTGTGTTTAAATAAGCACCACTCTAAGTGTCTTTCTGTGAAGTGTCACTTTTCTGTTTCGAGGATATGTTTGTGGGTTAAGAAAAATCGTCCTAGTCATTTTATTTGATTAATTTTAGGTGTTGGTAATTTTTACATTGAATATTTAAACAGTTGTAATAAATTATAATTTTGTCAATTGACGAAGATAATGTTAAAAGCTACCAACATCTATTTTATTTATATGTTATTGTAGCTATTTTGTATTCAGGTTTGCTTGTACATATATCAATTTGATGTTAACCCTGTATATTTTGATGAACCTGGATTTAAAATAGTTGATGAGTATTAATTTTTCTGTATTAGGACAGTTATTCACTTCCCTATCAGTACACGAATCTATCTTCCTTTGATAAAAATTTACTCTGTGTGTATTTTATGATAATTTCGTATTTATCTAAAAAGTTTTTAATTGCATTGACCGCTGAACTTGTCGACAGTTCCAGGTAAGGAAAAATTAAAAACCAAAGGATATCACTCTAAATTTCTTCCTCTCTACACCTGAAGTATGATGCAAGAGATTTCTTGAATGCACTAGCTTATCAAAACCCAACATGAACTACGATTCTTGCCTGATTTACCACCGTACCTATCAGTATCAATAATTTGACAAAAATTGTACAAAAAATCATACATTTAGACTAATTTGTCACTTTAAAACATGCACGTTTACTCTAGCGATACACAAATTTTGTCAAATTTCACAGCACGTTAGGAATATTGTAAGTGTAGCGAAATCAGTGTAGAAGTAATACAAAATATATACAAATTTATATGATGTAATGGAAAACACATCAGATTAATATGGTATTTAGTGAATTTCTATTCTGCCAGTATGGATAGCGAAACTTAGATTCTATACTGCTTAAAATAAAAAAAGCTAGAACTCTTCTTTTTAGTTAGCTTTGAAAAGAATTAAATTTCTTAATATTTTACAACGCATTGAAAATTATGATTTATTAAAATTTTCTTATTAGCTTTAATTAGAATAGCAAAAAAGTTTTATTACTTCCCTCTATATTAGATTATTTTTTTTTAGTTTTATTTTATATTATTATGATTTTATTATTATTTTTTAATATATAAAAAATCTATAACGATAACTTATAACAAATTTTATGCTTTTAAGCAAATTATCAATTTAATAATAATTGTTTGAAACCTTTTATTATTTTTTAGCTTCAAACCAAATGTATACTATGGAGTATATTATTAGTTATTGTATTTTTTTATATTATTTTTTAACAATTATTTTACCTTAACCTGGTTTTCCCCAATTCATCTTCATTTTCTCAAAACGTTTATCTTTTGCAGGCCGCCAAAGGCATAAGAAAACTACTCTTCGCCTTGGTGGTGTCCCTCCCGGCACTCTTCAATATCGGCGCCCTTTTAGCTCTGATCACCTTCATATATGCCATCATTGGCATGTTTCTCTTTGGCCACGTTCGACAACAAGGTGCTTTAGACGACATGGTCAACTTCGAGACATTCGGCAGGTCCATGCATTTGTTATTCAGACTGATAACATCAGCTGGATGGAACGACGTTCTCGAATCACTAATGATCGAGTATCCAAACTGCGACCCACACTACCGAGGCCAGAACAACGGTGATTGTGGATATCCATTGCTGAGCATTATTTACTTCACCAGCTTTATCATCATCAACTACATGATTGTTATTAACATGTACATAGCAATTATTTTGGAAAACTTTAACCAAGCACATCAAGAGGAGGAGATTGGCATTGTGGAAGATGATTTAGAAATGTTTTACATCAGATGGAGCAAGTAAATATACAAAGTCAATAAGTAATATTTGGACGGACTCTCATTTTTTAACTTTTAGGTACGATCCACATGCCACTCAGTTTATTAGGTTTTCACAGTTGTCAGATTTCATAGCTTCATTAGATCCGCCCTTAGGTATATCAAAACCTAACACAGTAGCTTTGGTCAGCTTCAACTTACCAATCGCTAAAGGGAATAAAATCCATTGCCTGGACATTCTGCACGCCCTGGTTAAACACGTACTTGGTCATGTTGAGGAGACTGACAATTTTAGACAAGTGAGTAAATTCGAAACATTTAAAATGTATTTGTTTACTACACGTATATTTTTTTACAGTTGCAAGAACAAATGGACATTAAATTTAAGAAACAATTTCCAACTAGGAAGGAACTGGAAATAGTATCTTCAACGAGGATATGGAAACGACAAGATAAAGCTGCTAGACTTATTCAAAAAACTTACAAGGATTATGTTAGGTAAGTAAGATCTTCGTAGATCAATTGAATATCTATAAATGTCAATCTAATTTGAAAGTTAAAAGTTTATTTCTTAGTATCTCTAACATTCTTTAACCGTTTATAAAATTTTTATAGACGCAAGAAGGAAAAGGAGTGTGAAGCTGACGAGGTGGACGAAACAACCCAGACCTCGTCACCGGGTGGCGGTTGGCAAGGTCGTCTTAGTGCGTTCCTACATGTGCATCGCGGCAGTCGCGCCTCATCTCGCAAGTCCTCTCGGGCCTCGGACGCGAGCGACCTCAGCGAATTGGGCGGCCCCTGGCTCAACCTGCCGCTGTTGTTGCTCTCCGGCGCCACCAACATGTCCCCAGAGGAGCTGGACCTGAATCGCGAGTCCCACGATGCCGCCAACAGGAGCGCCCCCACCGCAGATCCTAACGCTACCACTCCCCTAGCACCATGTAAGTATTCTTGGCAGTAAGTATAACAACTGATTAAGTGAATATCCTAAAGCGTACAGTTTTTTTTTATTAGGATACACTAAAAAGGTTCTAGAAAACGGCACCAAAATTAATAGTGTGGTGACACTAATTTTAGAAGTTTTCAGCCAAGAAACGGTGATTTAAAACCTTGCACTAATACTGTTTTCCATTGTACTGCTCTCAGGTTACTCGAGTTACGACTTTTGTCGCACCCATCGAATACCCCATGAACTTTCCTTTTTGAAAGCTATTAATGGAGCAACGGAATATGATTTTTATTTGTACGTTGACTTTTTAATAGAATCAACCATTCAAAAAACAGCATGATTTACTGCTTCCACGAAACCATTTTGGATAAATCAAATGGATTACAAATGATTGGACACGCTTTTTTTGCTTTTGGGAGTGCACTGAGAGAACAAGCGGAAAACGCTATTAGAACAACAGTTTAAATTGAAAGTAAGAGTCCACCTCGACGATGCTGGTTTGAGAATGCTGATGCACTTTCAGGACTACAATTGGTTCATTTTAATGTACAATAATTAATTTCTAAATTGAGACTACGTGATACACAATCATTGCATCCCCAGCACGTCATTCTACACCAAAATTATAGAATCAAATCATTCAATGCCATAGAATTCTACGATACCCAACGCACAGAAATTAGTTTAATCAGTTAATCTCGTTTCTGTGTTTTACTGCATATATATAACAAATCACAAATCGAATATGTCCAAAGAAAATTAGGTTAAGCTCAAGGATAGACCTTTAGAGATGCACCTGAATACTAAGGATTTGAAACATTTTCTGTAAATTATAAGGTTTGTGGTGAAGAATATAATTTAATTTTTAACTAATATTTCTACCTAAAAAATAAAAGTAATATATATTTTTATAATGAATTAACTATAAAGTATATTAATATTCCAGCGAACTTTTATTTTATAAATTTAAAATATAAAAAGCTATGTTTAAATTCAGAATTATTCAGTATCAGTTAAATCTTTCAAATCTTTTTGTTTAAAATGTCCTAACTTAGAAGCTAATATATATGTGCATAGGTCCGATGCAACCCCGACGTAGGAGCATCTATAACTTCCCGTTCTTCTTGAAACACCAGGACGCGGTAGACACGCACGAAGACCCTGCCTCGCCGCTTCCGATCAAAAAACCACTGAAACCCAGCGGAACATCACAATCTCTACACCCCGCCATGGCAGAAGATCCAAAGCCGAAACGAGGCAGCATCATTCGTAGGAAACGTGTCGGATCCGTTAAAGCTCGACCAACTTCAACTGTTCCTCCTGCTCAGAGGGCAGAATCAGAACCGGTTAACGCTTCGGACGTTAGCATTTTGGTCACAGAGGCATCGCCAGAAACAGCGTTTGTGAGACCTCCATTACATAGACAACACAGCGAGGCAACTGTTGTGCAGGTCCTCGTTCACAGAGAAAGCGAAGAGTATAATCAAGAAGAGGAAGAAGAAACTCCCAAGATAGACGTCACTGCCGACACCGTACCGGATGTGGTGAATACAGAGGCGGAAACGGTTAACAGTAGTGATGTGATGTCGCCAGATGCGACTAGATGATCTAAACAGTTAATTACTGACTGTCAGCATGTGGAATAGATGCTGAGATTTTGTGATAAGTAGTGTTTAGGATGATGCATAAATCCCCAGAGGATGACACGATTCAATACAGTACTGAAATCATTGATGGAGTCAGTTCACAGTATCAAATCAATTGCTGCTTATTATATTTCACGGTAGCAATTTAAAATAGACAAACTTATTAACATGCTAAAGAAATGTAGTAACATCATATTAAAATACTCTCTGGCTACATCACTGTTTGAGAAGATGCAGATGCGATGTAATCTAAAAGTTCCGTTAGTTAAAAGTGCCTCATTTTTGACTTTTAGATCACACACATGTTTCTTTCGGAATCCAATCCTCTGGAAAACACTGTACATTTAAAATTATTAATTAGTACATATCATTGTATAGAAACAGGAATATTAGACCATCTCCCGTAATCTCCGTAAAATATTCCAATACACAATTGGAACATGTTTAAGGAACATTAGAATGTGGTTTTTCGAACAATTAGAAAGATTGGCATTATCTTCTAATTATTACACATTCTGGGGTTCATTTGAAACTTAAATATTCGCGACATAGTATTAAGAATTACTTTTTACTTTATTAAATTTATTTTAAATCGTTTATGTAAAGAATGGTAAAGTGAATTAATTCTAATTCAAAATATGCTTAAAGGCATGAATTGTACATACAAATATTTAGGTCGCTATTGATTTAAAAATCAAGTAGTTTTGATTATTTATAAATATGAATACGCAGGTTATATTAATTAAGTCAATTATAATAAATAATATTGAAACTACTGACTAAAGATGTACAATCAGTAGAGTAGAGGATAGGTAGGTAATAACTAGCACGTTTTATTTTGCATAGAATCCCAGAAATATATATATGATTAATTTTTTAATCAAATAAAATTAATTTAAAGTAATGCCCATTACTTTACATTCAAAGATGTCACATTTTTCTTTAACGCAGTAATTTTAGATAGAATTTAGTAAATTGGGTTTCATTTTTATAATTATTAACGCATACCAAAAAAAATAGGAAACAATCATATAGATGCATTAAATATTGCAATGTCGACAATATTTTTAAAAGGAAGTAACAAAGGCCTACAAGTAAGACTAACAAATAAACGAGCTTTCCTTTTTATTTGTAAATTTAAGACCATGCTAGACCTAATGTCTACAAATTTAAATAATTTGAAATTTTAAAAATTTTCAGAAATTATCTATTATCACCCATTAACATTAATATTTTCTTCAGTGTATTAAACTCATATATCAAAAACAAAATGATAATGAAGAATTATTAAAAAAATAAATATTTTCAAAATTTTTAAAAAAGCGTTTTTGTAGTGGGTGTTGTTACAAATACTACATTTATCAATTAACAATATTCATTAAATTGTATTACATATCAATGCATATAACACAGATTAAAATTTATATAACGAAAAAGTAAAAGCACGAATAAAAAGCTTAATTAAGATGATGGCTTCAAAAGTTTTTCTGTAATTCTGTTCTAGTTATAATCGTAAAATTGTTTTAACCATGGTATAGATTCGAAATCAACGCCATCATTCTTAAATTCACTTATTTTATTTCAGAAATTTATTTCAATCTATAGTATTGATTATTATTAAAAATTATTGAATTAAAAATTGTAAAAAGTATTTTTATTAGTAGTGGATTTTATAAAAGTCACATAGTCAAAACGCACATACCCAAAATACATACCGTGTAAAAAAGAAACAGAGTAATTCTAATGTCAATTTATAAGAATTATTATAATTAGAACTAGAAATTATGTAACTATTAAAAAAATAAACTAAAAATTTTTCCAATTCAGTAAAAGCTCTTAGAAAAAATAGTCTGTTACAAGGTATTTGTAGAGTAGTGTATTTTACCTTTGGTTCATGCTATCAGATTTATAATTTACATAGAACTGTCGACCAAAATTTCTACACATTACAAAAAAAAATCATTAATTGTGAATTCCTCCATTAAATGTGTACTATACTTATGTATAAATAAACAATAGCATTTTAATTATATTTTATATCTTTGAAATTCTATACGATATACCCAGTAAGTAAGGTGGACAAAGGTTATTCAGGTTGCAATAAATAAAAATATAATTTGCTATTCAACGCATAACTAGCCTTATTAGTGTGACCTGAAAGATGCGCCCACCAAAAAGACGAACCTTGATTTATTCTATTCTAAATATATTATCACGGGTCCATGCATTGTTAATGTCAAAACTTCGACAAATATCTGTATATACAACAAAAAAAAATCTTGTAAAATATCACCAAATATAAAAATTACCTATTATAAAAAGTTTTCTTCCTTAAATGTATGTATTATAGTTAATTACTTGTGATATTACTTATCAAAATAGGACTTAGATTAAACACTTTTGTTACTGAATGCGTTTTTCAAGTGGCATAATTCATCAAATTTGACTACATTTGAAAAATGCATTCTAATTCAATTGTTGCAAGGATGCTGTTATACATTTTATGAAGGCAAATAGATATGTAATTGCCAAAATATTTAATAATCGCCAAAAATTTAGCCGGCTGCATACTAGAAACAAACTTGAAAATTGTAACAATGTGTACCTATTGAAGGTCTGTAAAGTTATGTTTCTTTTATGTACCTGACCTATGCTGTTTCTTAGCTATTGAATGATTACCTAGTATGCCTTCGTGAGATATTTTGAATATCATTGTTAATTTGAGAATTATAGTTAAGTATAGAGTTGTGTATAAATCTTTAAATTGTGACATTATAGCATTTAAATTTAAAATAAAATATTACATTACAACATCTTATTATTTCTAATAAAGTATTAAATTAAAACTAATTAAATGAAGTCAGGAGAGTGGTTTATTTTTCAATTAAATTATATTTACAAAATATTGAATTATTATATCTACTTGGTGGAAGTGCGAGTACGCTTATTCCATGAAAAATTAATACCATAAGACTTGGGCTTGAATTCCTTTTCATGAGAACTCTCTTGAACAAAATATTCCCATCCATTCTTAGAGCAGAATTCAATTGCTTCTTCTTTAGTGGAAAATTGGATTTTCATGTTGGATAGAGGATCACCACTAAAACCAAGAGCTCAAGTATATACAATATTAGGAAATATCACAACTTACGTAGAAGACCAACCCATCAAGGGATTCTCCCATCTCTCACGGTTATCAAAGTCCATTTCCCAGTGGCCAATATTGTTGGTGCCACTTTGCATGGCATTCTTGGGTGGTTCATAAATTCTTACTTTGCGTCCTTTGATATGTTCTTCTGGAACGCCAGAGATCAAGGAAACATCTTGCTGTAATACAGTTTGGTAAACTTTGATAATATAACCTCACATACCTACTCACTGGGGTATCGACTGTTATGTAACCCTTCAGTTTTTGTTTATGCTCAATTTCTGCGGGATTCAATAACGCAACATTGCTGTGGATTTGTTTCGGTTCTTTCTGTGTGATTGCCCTATTGACATCGTCCGTAAAGTTGACTGGTGTTGTGGACAAACTAGCAAAACACCTGATTAAGTAAAAAAATCAAATCAAATTGAAAAAACTAAATGGGCCAGTAAAGTTTTACCATTTCAAGTTTGATTTACACAATGAAGCTGCCCGAGAACTGAACAACAATGAAGACATCGTAAATAGAAATTATGTCACATTTACTCGACTGTCAAAGTATGTTGTGATGTTAGGTAAACATATAATTTGGTGAAGTGCGCCAACCTAGAAAACAAAAATTCACTAAAATCAAATCAAACTTATTTTAATTAATCGCCTTTATCAGCAAAACTCATGATGGTAATAAATCGTCGTTTTAGTTTTGGTTTAATTACAAATAGTTTAAAAAATAACTTTCTATTCAATAACAAATTGAGGATGAAAAACCCAACTTACAGTAGCGGTCATTATTATAGCAACTTTTTTAAATGTTAAATATATTAGCTATAACTCTTTTGTTTAATGTGAACTGTTAAAATAATATAAATTTATGATTGTTGTTTTTTTTTCAGTATTATAAAAACTACTATATTTGTATATAGATAAATACTATATCAATTTTTCTGAATAGACCTGGACATAAATATAGCAACTTTAATTTTAGAGAGGATTTTTAATGATTAAATGTGTGTTATTTAATTTAACTTTGGGATCGTTTTTATGTTGAAATACATTTATTAAGAGCATCATTTCTTCAATATATGGAAGGAAATGTTTAATATATACCTGCCATAAATCAGTTTACAGAGGCCTACCCCAGAAGAATTGAAGTATCCCTATATAATTACAACCTATATTATACAACCATCATTTTTTTATAAATTAAATTTAGACTCATCGTTAAAAACTACCCGTCTCCACTGCTCCGTGATTGAATATGATCCTAAGTCAGTCAAATTGATCTTTCACATTTTTAGTAGAATTTAATGTTAGTCTTATATGTATGGGATCAAACATACTCTCATCCACCATCTTCTCACAGTACTTGAACTAATTTCAATAAGATTCATTTCTTCCAGGTTGGCTTTAATTTCAATTGCCGATAAGATTGTATTGCTTTTTGATATTTGAAATATCTGTTACCGATTTTCTCTCAAGTTTTTCGAACCCAGACACTATCCAGCTATCACTTGGCCATTTTTTCTATATTTTTTAATAAGATCAGTACCAATTTACTAATTTGTCCGTAAACTCTTAACCATCTCTTCTTGACTCTCTGTCTTAGTAACGCTGAATTATAATTGTTCTTACAGTTTCACTTTGATCAATGATTAAATAATTATAATAAACAAAAGACTACTCGTACGTAATTGATTTAAAGACCATAATTATACCGTATCAAAAATGATGAGTGTGTCTACTCGCATATTGAGACGGAACATCAATACCCCTTTGTAAACAAAAAGGAAAGATATACATGCAATTATGTGGGCGGGCCGAACTGACTGGAGGGGATCATTTGGTTTTGCTGCGTTTAGCATGCGGTTCGTCTCCGCAGACGTTGTTTGTTTTTAGTATATTTTATTTAATTTTTGGGATACATTTTTATTTTGAAAAAAGTAGTTTATTTTTAGAATACTTATTTTTGTTTTCGATATACCCTCAAAAAATATTTCATTTTACAGATTGAAAATTATACAAAGTTACGGAATTTAAATGGAGCATCCGAAGAACTCGAACTACATCCCTACGCATACGGAGAGTTACTAAATGTATTCGCAAAGATTAATTTACATTGTGCGCCGGCGCGCACCAGCACGGCGCATTGTCTCTGAGAGTAGGGATTCTTACTACCGGGCAAAACTTTTCTCTCTTTGTCGTGCATCCATCTCTTACAACATCCAGACACGAAGAGCATTTTTCGTACGGTATAGTAATGGTATATAGTAAAAAGTTTTTATAATTTTCTCAACTGAAAAATTAAAAAATACGCAATTTTTTAGAGACACATTGATGTGTTTAAAAACAATAAACTTTATAAATATATAAATTAATTTCCATGTATTCTAATTAAAGTATCTACCCTTAAATAATATATCAACTTAATTATCATTATAAATGTTTAATTAGTATAATAATGTTTAAACAGTTATTATGAAACAATGCATAAAATTTATTGATACAAAATCTGATAATTTTAATGGAGAAATTGAATTTTTATTCACAGTAATTACATAAAACGTCAAGTTGACTAAACGCGCGTCACACCAAAAACCAGTCTGTTATCGAACAGGGTATCGATCGGTAGTCAGTGGTCATGTGCGTTCCCTCTTCTAAATTAATTCGATGGTGCTGTTCGATTTACAATTAACGAAGTGACAGTTAATTAGTTTTGTATTCAGTGTCCTATTGGATATAAAACGGATTTCAATGGCGGGTTCATTACCAAACAAATTGTTAACGGAATTTTTACATTATTTAAGTATTTAATAAGTTATAATAATTTTACTTCATTATTGAATATTATTAATTAATTAATTAAATATAATTTTTCAATTAAGATACGTTTGCATAAACAGTTCAATTGAATATTAATTTTAGAAATCCTCTAAATAATTGTATTATTATAATTGTTTTTGATTTTATTGGTCAAAACCTAAATTATTTTTTTTACATTAAATCAACACTATTATTTCATTAAAAATATAAATTATTAAAACGTTGAATTTTTTTACAACTTTGCAACAACTAAGGGACAATTTTTTACAAAATTAAAAATAAATGATATTTTCTTAGTTAAAATATTTTGAGAAAACTTATTTAAGAATAGCTCAATAACAAAAATCTTAAATTAAAGTATTAATTAAATTTAATTAAAAATACTAAGCAAAAACGTTAATTTTACGCATATCTGCTGTTCTATATTTTATTAACAATATTTTGAATATATTGTCATTTAATGGATCCCTCGTATCTGGCAAAATAAAAGATTCACCCTCGTACCGTCGAATTAACTCCATTAAAAAATATAAAAAAACGGAATAAAGAGGTTATGTTGGAAAATAAAAATGTTATCATTTAATTTTTTCTCTTGTGATATTAAAATCATCATCTATTTAATAAGGAAAAACGATAATGAAGGCTGGGGATAATATTCCAAACGTAGATAAATATCGCAAATTGGTGCAAACCTTCATCAATTTGGTAGGTAAAAAATAATTATAGGAACATTATTCAAATCATTTATTTCAGCATGTTTATAGTTCCGCACTGTTTTGGGCTGACAAGGTAGTAGCATTAACAGGAAATCCCAGAGATATTTATTGGCTTGCACAATGTATGTATCTTTTAAAACAATACCACCGTGCCATCCATTTACTTAGGTCACAAAACTTAGAGAAAGTGCGGTTTTTAATTTGGTCCAGTGGCGTTGTCTAATTAGAATTTGTTTCAGACCCACATGCTTTGTAATTATTTAACTGTGAAATGCTTACTGGAAGCTCGAGACTACAATGAGGCCCTGAAAGTTGTTAATTCATTTAATCTTCAGTGCATACCTTACAGGAGTACCACTACTATGGCGAGCACATCTACTCAGGAGAATATTTTATTTGACGATACTCCTAGAAATGTATGTATACATATATTTTTTTATTTAAAAAAATGTAATATATTCTGTTGTTTCAGCAAACTATTGCAGCGGTACTTTTATTGAAAGGAAAGGTTTTGGAGGCAATGGATAATCGTGCACTGGCTGCTGATTGTTATAAGCAGGCACTGGATCAAGATGTGTATTGTTATGAGGCTTTCGATTGTTTGATTAAGTATCAAATGCTCACAGCTGCTGAAGGTATGATGTAAAATTATTTAGAATACCTTAACAAAAAAAATATAATATTATTTCAGAGGAAGAATTGCTACATTCTCTTCCAATAGCGGAGCAGTGTTCTCAAGAAGAAGCGCAGGTATTGTTAACGTTGTATGAAAGTAAACTGAAGAAATACCACACCCCAACTCAGCCGAAGTCCATTGAAGGCAACATATTGTTCGGCAGCACCCCGTGTTCTACCAGAATCTTCGAAAAACGATCTCAACAAACCTTCCCATCGCTTCCCGCAACGCCCATAAGTACCTTTCCATCGTCGCCCGTCCCCAAGACGCCGAATACCACTCGTAATGAAAAAGATGAAATGCCCGAGGACAAGCCGCCCGTGGAAAGCATGGTTACAGAAGAACAGGCCGCGGATAGTAGCGTTGTAATGACGCGACTGAAGGACAGCTTGGATCTGCACGTCGCCGAAGCTGAACGGTTGTTTTACAACTGCGATTATCGTCAGTGCAGTCAACTGACAGATGCGATACTGAAGCAGGACCCCTATCACACCAGTTGTTTACCCATTCATATTTCTTGTCAGGTTGAATTGAAGCGAAGCAGTAGTAAGTTATTATTCAAATTTACAACAAAAGGGTGAATTGTTGTTACTATTAACTTAATAATTTCAGTTAATTGTAAAACTATAGAAAAGAACAATTTTGTGAGAGAACACAACTTCTTATTAGTAAGTTGTTTTGGCCTTAAATTCGAATTTTTCTTTTAGAATTGTTCTCTTTGGCCCATAATTTAGTTGATCTGTATCCAAATATGGCTATATCTTGGTATGCAGTAGGGTGCTACTATTACATAATAGGTGGGATTCATATATATATATATTGTTGATTCTTATGTAATTACATAATTTTTGTAGGAAAAAGTGATTGTGCAAGGCGTTACTTGGCGAAAGCGACAAGTTTGGACAGGCTTTTTGGACCAGCTTGGCTTGCTTATGGTCATTCGTTCGCCGTGGAAAACGAACATGACCAGGCTATGGCCGCTTATTTTAAAGCTACACAACTCATGAAGGGGTACTGCTATTACTTAACTCGCTCAGTGTTCCTAATCAATTATTCTTTTGAATTTTAGATGTCACTTGCCATTATTGTACATTGGTTTGGAATGTGGCCTTACGAATAACGTGAAACTTGGAGAAAAATTCTGTAGTCAAGCTCAGGCGATTGCACCAGACGATCCATTTATTATGCATGAGAAAGGAGTCATTGCCTTCATTAAACAGGAGTAAGTTTAAATGTACCAAGTCCAACTGAATATTACTGATTGGCATTTAATTTTAGCTATGAAAGTGCCGAAATCAATTTCAAACAAGCATTGGAAAAAGTTAAGGAAATAAAAAAAGGTATAATTCCTGAAAGGTGGGGCTCTTTGTACAATAATTTAGGGCACACATGTAGAAAACTGAAGAAGTATGAAGAAGCTTTAGAATATCACAAGTCGGTATGTAATGTGTTGGTTGATATTCAGTTAATTAAATAAATAATAAATGATTTTAGGCATTGTTATTAGCACCACAATCGCCTAGTATTTATTCTGCGATAGGTTTTGTGTACTCGTTGATTGGTAACATTGATGAGGCTATTGATTGGTTTCATAAATCTTTAGGTTTAAAACGAGATGACACATTTAGTACTACTATGTTAAATTACGTCATTGAACGACAATCGGAAGAACAGCCTCCATTCCCAGGTAATAAGGCCACCAAATCTGCATATAATAATGATATTAAATGACACAAAAAATAAAACATATAGATCCAGTTGTCCATTTTCAATTAAATCCTCCAGGATAAGTATACAAAATTATTAGATTTTGAAGGTTATTGAATTTTTGTAATATAGTTATATTTTTATTTAAAGGAGTAGAAATTTTATTTCAGTCATTTAAGTAAATTTGATAGAGGACGAATTTTTAGAGGCAGGACTGTGGATGTCCCCAATCCGATAAACCCGAGTCGAAGCACTTTCCGGGATTGTCAGAGTGCAGTGGTTTAAGAAGATGTAGAGCGACAAACAAACTTCGAATATATGCTTCATCTCACTTCGCACCGTCGTTGGTGGGATATGGAATGGAATGAGGTTTTCTTCAGTGATGAGTCTCGTGTTTGTTTGTCCAAACATGATGGTGGGTTTTAAAAGATACCGCATAAAAAGGAGAAATCAACATGTAGAGAGGTCTGTGCATCAAACACCTGGCGTATTGAGTTGCCATTACATGTAGTAGTTGGTTATCCTTAATTTTCATTAGAGGTAATTGTGGAACTTTGTTGTCTTACCGTACCTACCTACAAAATCCCGTTTTGCAACAGAATAATTATCTCATATTAAGAGGGTTACTTTAGATTCCGATATACATTAGCAAAGTTTCCGGACTTATCACCGACTGAAGACGTGTGAGACATCATTGGGAGGAAATTTCGAAATTCAGTCCTTCCCTCACAAACTTTTACGGACGTTCAGCGTCAAGTAGATGTGGCATGAAAGGAAGTTTTAATCGTATGCTACTCTCTATAATACAAACTTATCAACAAAAATCAATGAAATCTGAGCACTGGATCTATGTGTTCCATATTTATCAAGTTCATTAGTTATTATTTTTATTAATATTTTATTTATATAGGCGCTCCCGACGAAATACCCAATTTTCAATTATCCTCAAGAAGATTGGCGCAGAGCATTGCTGCGGAATCATCAAATGTTGAAGAAATTGCCGGAACCTCTAATAATGAAGTAATTTCCGATATGAGTATGAGTATAGAAGTTGATATGGCGGATGCAAGTAATATTGTTAAAGAATGAATTATAAATTTGAATTTTTTGCTTTATCAGTTTTATTTCCCTTAAATTGTTTCATTATCCTAATCCAAATTGTTCCTTTATCCAATATGATTTAAATTCTGGTAAACTAGATCTAACAAACTTAACATAATGTGAACTTTTTCCACCGGAATATTGAAAATCTAAGTTTAAAACTTCTTTTTGTCTATACTTGATATAAATTAAATTAATAAAATTTTAAAATCCTCGTTTTTGGAATGTTGTCACAAAGTCTATTAAAAATGATTATTTCTATATTTGCTGACCAATAAAATCTTTAATACACTTGTATAATTTTAAAATATTCTATCTAAGTCTTTACATTCCCATAGAGCCAGACCTCTAGCTTCACTATACATCAAACTAAAATAATAAAAAGTAGACGAAGTCTTTAGTAAGTTTTTGAATCTCTACTCTAAATTATTTTTTATATAATTATTTCTTAAATACAGTACTAAAACTGTGATGGTGTATCAAACATTAATAGTATTAGTACATATTTGGAATATTTGGAATTCAAAATCAATATAGTTGACTAATTTCCCTCCTTTTTTTCACTTATTTATGTGCTCCCTGCATACGATATATTTACGTATTTTAGTAATTTATTAATAAATTAAGGCTGTAAATTTATTGTAAATATATATATTAAATATATTAAATAATTCTTATAAATATTAAAGTACATATATAGATATCACCTAAAAATATACATATATACAAGCTATTTAAAATCAGGGTTCTGTTCTGTAGGCTTAGTTTTGACATTTTTCAATAGAGGTTGTTTCTCAACATCATAATCCTGCGTCTTTTGTGACCGCTTCTTGTTCACATATTTGCTAATTCGCTCTGGTAACTGACGACTTGCATTGCTGCAGTAAAAGTATAATATCAAAATTGCCATTAGAATAATAATACTAAAAGCAATTCCAACATACACCTTAAACATTTCTGTGTTAGGGTACTAAAAAAGAAAATTAATTATACATCAAATTTAAACTTGCTAAAAATATATACCAGAACTCTTAGACAAAGTGTATCGTCAATAGGGGAATTGCAAGGAATACAAGATTTAGATCCAACTATTGGTTGATACTCTCCAATTCGGCAGGGTTTGCAATAAGCTTCGTCTGCTTCACTGAATGTATTTTTGGGGCAAGCAACTGGAAATTATATAAAATAAGTTAATAAATGATCGAAGTTCTTACAAAAAATAACATGCTTACCACATATTCTCTTTCTCTCAGACTCGATTCCAAATCCAGCGGGGCAACTAATAATAAGCTTAGGTCTTTTGGAAATAAGTTTAGTATCATTATCGTCGGTTGGTAAAGTTACTGGGATGAACACAAGTGGTGGATTGTGTAATGTTGAATTCACTACAAATATATCAGAATATCAATGCAATCAAAAAGCGGTTATTAACAACAACATACCTTTTAAATTTCTAGTACTTTCAGCATTTTTAAATACGATCTCTACCATTTCTGAATACACGTGAATTTGACAATTTAAATTACATTGAACACTATCTTCAATAAGAGTAGATAAAGGCCTCATAGTAGCTGTCATTTTAACATTAAAATATGATTTGTCGCCCTAAAAGATATCTAAAAATGAAGGCATTCTCATAAGTATTTTACCTCACCTTTATAAAACATGTAGGTCTTAACATATCAACTTCGCAAAACTTATGTTTTGTACCACACAGTAAAATTCCTGCTGTACTTGGAAAGTATTGATACAACAAATCCTCATTAGTCAAGGAGCAAATGTCGTTTGCTTTATAAAGGATGTTAAGTTGAATTTTATAAATGGGTATTTCCATGACTTCCACATCATGAGTAAATTTCTTTTGAGTACCAACGTTATCGTTGTAGTTTATAATACAGGTATAGTTTCCTGAGTCCTTGGCAGTAACGTCATCAATTTCTAATATAAATTCATGTTGATGAAGAATATGAACTGTAGGTGATGCATGTTCAGAAAATGTCCATGTGTACGTTTTCTGTTTCCTATGAGACGTCTCATTACTAGTATAACAGGCCAAACGCAAATCTCGCCCAGGAAGGATAAATTCACTACCATCTGTAAATAAATAATGTAATAGGTTCAGACGATTCTGATGTTAATTAATATTTACCAGGGATATCCAATTCAAATTCCTCTCCCAAATAATCCTCAATATCGTCATACTCGATTTGAGCTCCTTGTGTAAAATTATAATTGTAGCCGTGACTTCTCCTTTTTCTTACTATAGCAACGGAACCGTTACCTATTTTAAGACTTCCCTCGGACAATGACAAGTAGTGATCACACAAATTGTGTAAATCCACTCCACTTTTGGTCTTAAGTGCATAATCTAAATTAGATTTTAGTCTGTTCATATCACAGAAACACTCCCTGCTTTTCTCGAAATCAGGTTTACTGCAGTCGACCACCAAGTTGTTTTTAATATTAATTTTTTCTGTTGAACCTAATGGATTGCAATTAGTGGTCACCTTGTCGTCTTCCATTATGTTACTTTCGACGTGATCGTCATAAGAAGGAGTCGTTGTTTGTGTAGTAGTTACAGCGTAGATCTTTCTTGGAGGTATTTTGTTTTCAGGCATCTCATTTAGGTCTACATATTCAATATGCATATCTTTCAAAGGTTTGTTTGGTACATACTTTTCTAAAATTGAGTTATTAAAAACTTTAATTCTGTTATTGATTCCATTGAGAATAATAATTAGTCCTTGAGTAGCCGATTCAAGAGCGGTTTCGTTTTGGAGCAAAGGTAAGTCAACAAATATACGTCTTGTTGTTTCATAATCATTACTTGTTAAGATTTCTCCGGTTGTTGTTTTCATCTTTTCATCGTTGGCAATTTTTATTAATTCGTTTAATTGATCTTGCATTTTTATCGTATTTGCTTCACAAAGCTTTTGCAAAAGCCCTTTTTCTGTTGCTACGGTATGATCTGTCAGTAGGACATCTAAAAGCTGAGAGAGTGCTTGCCGTTCTGTAGATGGTGTTCTTTGATTATCTTTAATCAACAATTCGTTAACATGTGACACAGATGTCATTTGTGACAATGATTGTTCGGTCTGCAACAACTCATTTTCATGTATTAACTCGGTGTCTGCGTTAGAACCGTCCTCCTGATAAGGATAAACTGTTTTATATAATACAGTTCTTGTCGTTAGACCTTCAATATATTCATCATTAGGTAGATTAAATTCAATCATCGAGTCTTTCATAATAGTAGTTTTGTGAGGACCTGAAAACATCATCACTTGTGAAGAGACACTTTCAGATGGCTTCAGTTGTCCTTCTGTAAAAGTTTGAAGTTCTAAAAATAGTTCACTAGTTCTGTTATGCTCCGATTCTGGCACAATTTCAGTAAAGAGTAACTCATTAGGTATTACCGGTACTTCCGTTGTGGTACTTATCGTAGGTGTGATCGTTGTCTCCTTAACAACAATTTCAGTAGTATGCGTTGTCATTTCTGTTACGTTAATTAACAGATTTCCTTCTTTTGATAAAGTAGCTTTAGATGTTGAAGTTGTAAGATGTTCCGGTTTGTTTTGCACTCCAGGTCTATACTGTTTCGTATACAAATCTCCAAACTTTGTATGACTCTTCTTTTTAGAGAATTTTATTGAACTTTCAGTTTCTGTTTCTTCTATAAATATATCCATATTCGGAGAGAAACTAACGTATTCTTCTTCTTCTCCTTCTTCTTTTTCATTAAGAGTACTTAAAAATTTTTCGTTTTCCTCCTTGGTTTTACTTTCAAACGTAATAGTATTTTCAGAAACTATGTCATATGGTTCTGTTTCATTATTAATCTCTTTATTATCGTTTTCTTTTTGTTTCTGATGCCGTGTGTCAGGTAACTCACTTTTATTACTTTTTATATCTGTTTCATATTCATTGTCTACTTCATTTTCTTTTTCCATAACAATTCCTTCTGGATTAGGCATTGTTTCATCAGTTATGGTAGTTCCTTTAGACGAATTAGAATTTTCTCCCTTTTCTGATTTATGATATAATTCTTCATTTTCAGTAAATTCCTCCGCGTATTCCTTATGTAATTCATCTTCATTATTCACATTTATTTTGTGCCCGTTCAAGTGATCATCGTTTGTTTCTAATTCATTATTTAATTCATCATAAATGTCCATTTCATACTCTATATATCCTTTTGTATAGTGTTTAGTCGCCATGTTATTATTACTGGACGTTTCTATTTGCTTTCCTTCAGATACATTATCTTCTTCGTCAAGTTCTTCGAACTCTTTATAGTCACCAGTTGGCTCAATATTTTCTTCTAACTCGTTATAATCTTTCTCAACCTCCCTCTCCTCATTTTCCTTCTCTAAGTCACCATAATGGTCATCCCACTTCGATTCATATAGTACCATTTCAGTGGATACTGAATACTGATTTATTTCTGAGGTTTTCTGAAATTCGTCGTGGTTGTCATCAATTTCAGTTATATCTAATTCGTTATTTTCATTAATTTCTCTAGATTCTTGGAACGATTTTTCAGTAGCAGTCTCTTTCGTTGCTTCAGACGTTGAAAAGTTTTCATCCAGTACTTCTACCGTTGTTTTGTATGGAATTCCCTCACTTTCAAAACTAGGCTTATGCTGTGCTTCAGTTTCAGAAAATGTTGTGATAATTACTGCGTCCGCGTCATATGGAGAAACATTATCATTTAAGTCTAATTTCTCAGTTCCAGAAAACCTTTCTTCAGTATTGTAAATATCTTCATTAAATTCATCAAGAGATTTTTGTGATGTGATTATCTCTTTCACTTTACTTGAAGGTCGTTGTGAAATGTGTTGAATGACCTCATTTAATACTGTAGTTTTAGAGGTACTCCCTATATTTTTATTAAAGTCAGTTGAGTAATTCTCTTCTTCTTCATCATCAAATGGAGAAAACTTAGCAGTTGTTGTTATTGTGCCGTAATTATTTTTTGTAAATTCCACAGTAGTTTCCAGATTATCTTGTTTAGATGTAATTTTCGTATAATATGGAACTAATTTCTCATTTTCTTCTCGAGATGTTGTAATTGTACTTAACAGTTTACTTTTTATTTTTACGTGATCTTCTTTCACAGTCTCTTGAATATTAGTTGTTGTAGTTAAAATTGCAGTATATTCATTTTCTGGTTTAGGATTTCTATTAATATTATAGGGATTACTTTTATTTTCATTTTCTTCATTAGTTCCAACTGTATTTTCTAGAATATTTTTGGTGGATAAGACTTTTGTAGTATGATATCGTTCATGTTCCTTCTGAAACTGTCCATCACTTTTTGTAGTTTTAATATGATAAGAACTTTCACTTGTTTTGACTTTAGTGTGAAAATTATTTTTAGTTGACAAAATCTTAGTATAGACATGTAAATCACTTTCTGATACTTCAGTTTCTTCTTGTGGATTTCTATTAGTGTGTAAAATTTCTGCATTTGTAGTAACTTGCAGTGTCTTTTCTTGGAAATTATTTTTGGTAGATGACATTTTTGAGTGATCATATAAATGACTCTCTGACATTTCATTTCCTTCTTGCAGATTTCCACTATTGGTTGTTGATTTACGTTTCGTGTTTGTTTCACTTTCTTTTGTATTGTCCTTCGAATTTAATTCACTAGAATAATTTTTTGTTGGATGATTTTGAAATATTTTTTCTGTATAAAACGTTATAGTTCTGCTTGTAATTTCACTTTGCTCATTTATTTTACTACTAGCCATAGTTTCTTCAGATAACTTATTTTCATTTTGATCATTCATACCACTTGTCATGAATTCATTTTCTTCAGTTGATTCAAGTTGTTTGGTATATTCCGGCATATTATGTTCTTTAACTGAAACTTCAGTTTGAAAAGAAGACTGTTCTGGTAATTCACTTTGTTTATGAGTATTCCTATTACTGCTGTATGATTCAATTTCGTTTGTTGTCTTTAATTCTTCACTATTTTTAGAAAAGGAATGTCTTCTAGTATTAGTAATTTCACCTTCAGTACTGCCTTCAAAGCCTTTGGTATTTTTTTGCATATGACTTTCAGAAGATTCTAACATTTTTTCTTTAGATAATTTATTTTCTGTCTCAGAATTTATACCAGCGGTTTCAAGTTCACTTTCTGTAGCAGTTTCGATTTGTTCACTTTCACTTGATATAATTTCGGTATTTTTATTTTGATGATTCATACTACTTGTTATTAATTCAGTTTCTTCAGTTGATTCAAGATGTTCGGTATTTATAGAAGAATGGTTTTCCGACAATTCACTTAATTCATGAGGATTACTGTTATGTGATTCAATTCCTTTTGTTGTCTCCAATTTTTCACCATTTTCTTCCAAAATGTCTTTTTGATCATAGGAATGATATTCAGAAAATGATTTTTTTTTAGTATTAATACTTTCAGTTTCCGTACTACCTTCAAAACCTAAAGTACTTTTTTGCATCTCAATTTCAGAAGATTCAAATATTTTTTCTTCAGGTAATTCGCTTTCATTCTCAGGATTTACACTAGTGGTTTTTGATTCATGTTCTGTAATAGTTTTAATTTGTTGAGTAGTTTCTTTCATAATACGCTCAGTTGGTACAATTTTCGTATATTCATTGGTATAACTTTCTGATATCTTGTTTTCATGTGGTGGATTTTCACTAGATATTAATTTTCCCCCTATATTTGTATTGAATTCTTCCGTGTTTTCTTGCAAATTAATTTCGGTAAATTTGGTAGATTCAAACTTATGGTTTTCAGATAATTGACTTTCTTCCTGTGGATTCATATTACTTATTAATTTTTCACTTTCGGTAGTTGACTCAACATGTACAGTCTCCCCCTGCATGTTATGTTCCATTTTTGTTTGATGGTAGGAATGAGTTTCTTCAGATAATGAATTAGTAGTAATAACTTCTCTTTCTGTACTTTCTTTAGAGCCCACAGTACTTTTTTGCATTGAACTTTCAGAAGATTCAATTGTTTGTTCTTCGGTCAATTCACTTTCTATCTCAGGATGTATACCAGTTGTCTTTAACTCATTTTCTGTAATGGTTTTAATATGTTCAGCAGTTTCACCTCCGGAAGTTGACTCAACCTGTTCAGTTTCTTCATGCATATTATGTTCCTTAGATGTTATATGAGTATGATAACGAAAATGGTTTTCTGACGTCTTATTTTCTTCATGAAGATTTCCACTACTGCTATATGATTCACCTTTTTCTGTTAAATTTATTTCTTCAGTATTTTCATCCAACACTTTTGTCTGATGGTAAGAATGATTTTCTTCAGATAATGAATTAATAGTCCTAACTTCCTTTTCTATAGTTCCTTTAAAGCCTACAGTACTTTTTCGCATTGTGCTTTCAGAAGATTGAGTTGTTTGTTCCTCAGTCAATTCGCTTCCTTTTTCGGGATTTTTACTAGTTGTCTTTAACTTATTTTCTGTAATGGTTTTAATATGTTCAGTAGTTTCACCTTGGGCAGTTGACTCACCCTGTTGAGTTTCTTCATGCATATTATGTTCCTTAGATGTAATATGAGTATGATAACGAAAATAGTTTTCTGACGTCTTACTTTCTTCATGAAGATTTGCACTACTGCTAAATGATTCACCTTCTTCGGGTGTATTTTCTGGTAAATTAATTTCGGTAGACTGAAGCATATGTTTTTCAGATTTTTGATTTTCTTCCTGAGGATTCATGCTACTTATTATTAATTCAGCTTCGGTAGTTGACTCAACCTGTTCAGTTTCTTCGGGCATATTATATTCCTTAGATCCAATATGAGTATGATAAGGAAAATGGTTTTCTGACGTCTTACTTTCTTCATGAGGATTTCCACTACTGCCATATGATTCACCTTTTTCTGTTGTATTTATTTCTTCAGTATTTTCTTCCAACAATTTTGTCTGATGGTAAGAATGATTTTCTTCAGATAATGAATTAATAGTAATAACATCTGTTTCAGTACTTTCATTAAATCCTGCAGTACTGTTTTGCACTGAGCTTTCAGATGATTCAACTCTTTGTTCCTCAGTCAATTCGCTTTCTTTCTCAGGGTTTATATTACCTGTCTTTAATTCATTTTCTGTAATGGTTTTAATATGTTCAGCAGTTTCACCTTCGGCAGTTGACTCAGTCTGTTCAGTTTCTTCATGTATATTATGTTCATCAGATGCAATATGAGTATGATAAGGAAAATGATTTTCTAACGTCTTACTTTCTTCATGAGGATATCCACTACTGCCATATGATTCAGCTTCTTCGGTTGAATATATTTCTACAGTATTTTCTTCCAACATTGTTGTCTGATGGTAAGAACGATTTTCTTCAGGTAATGAATTAATAGTACTAACTTCCTTTTCTGTAGTTTGTTTAAAGCCTACAGTACTTTTTCGCATTGAGCTTTCAGAAGATTCAATTGTTTGTTTCTCAGTTAATTCGCTTTCTTTTTCAGGATTTATACCAGTTGTCTTTAACTCATTTTCTGTAGTGGTTTTAATATGTTCAGCAGTTTCATCTTCGGCAGTTGACTCACCCTGTTGAGTTTCTTCATGCATGTTATATTGCTTAGATGTAATATGAGTATGATAACGAAAATGGTTTTCTGACGTCTTACTTTCTTCATGAAGATTTGCGCTACTGCTATATGATTCACCTTCTTCGGGTGTATTTATTTCTTCACTATTTTCTGGTAAATTAATTTCGGTAGATTGAAGCATATGTTTTTCAGATGTTTGATTTTCTTCCTGAGGATTCATGCTACTTATTATTAATTCACCTTCAGTAGTTGACTCAACCTGTTCAGTTTCTTCGGGCATATTATATTCCTTTGTTCCAGTATGAGTATGATAAGGAAAAAGGTTTTCTGACGTCTTACTTTCTTCATGAGGATTTCCACTACTGCCATATGATTCACCTTTTTCTGTTGTACTTATTTCTTCAGTATTTTCTTCCAGCACTTTTGTCTGATGGTAAGAATGATTTTCTTCAGATAATGAATTAATAGTAATAACATCTGTTTCTGTACTTTCATTAAGTCCTGCAGTACTTTTTTGCACTGAGCTTTCAGAAGATTCAATTGTTTGTTCCTCACTCAATTCGTTTTCTTTTTCAGGATTTATACTATCTGTCTCTAACTCATTTTCTGTAATGGTTTTAATATGTCCAGCAGTTTCATCTTCGGCAGTTGACTCAACTTGTTCAGTTTCTTCATGCATATTAAATTTTTTAGATGTAATATGAGTATAAGGAAAATGTTTTTCTGGCATCATACTTTCTTCTTGAGGATTGCCACTACTGATATGTGATTCACGTTCTTCGGTTATATATATTTCTTCAGTATTTTCTTCCAACATTGTTGTCTGATGGTAAGAACGATTTTCTTCAGGTAATGACTTAATAGTACTAACTTCCTTTTCTGTAGTTCCTTTAAAGCCTACAGTACTTTTTCGCATTGAGCTTTCAGAAGATTCAACTGTTTGTTCCTCAGTCAATTCGTTTTCTTTTTCAGGATTTATACCAGTTGTCAGTAACACATTTTCTGTAACGGTTTTAATATGTTCAGCAGTTTCAGTTTCGGCAGTTGACTCACCTTGTTGAGTTTCTTCATGCATATTATGTTCCTTAGATGTAATATGAGTATCATAACTAAAATGGTTTTCTGACGTTTTAGTTTCTTCATGAAGATTTGCAACGCTGCTGTATGATTCACCTTCTTCGGGTGTATTTATTTTTTCAGTATTTTCTTGTAAATTAATTTCGGTAGATTGAAGCATATGTTTTTCAGATGTTTGATTTTTTTCCTGAGGATTCGTGCTACTTATTATTAATTCACCTTCGGTAGTTGACTCAACCTGTTCAGTTTCTTCGGGCATATTATATTCCTTAGACCCAATATGAGTATGATAAGGAATATGGTTTTCTGACGTCTTACTTTCTTCATGAGGATTTCCACTACTGCCATATGATTCACCTTTTTCTGTTGTACTTATTTCTTCAGTATTTTCTTCCAGCACTTTTGTCTGATGGTAAGAATGATTTTCTTCAGATAATGAATTAAGAGCAATAACTTCTGTTTCTGTACTTTCTTTAAATACTGCAGTACTTTTTTGCGCTGAGCTTTCAGAAGATTCAACTGTTTGTTCCTCAGTCAATTCGCTTTCTTTCTCAGGTTTTATACTACCATTCTTTAACTCGTTTTCTGTAATGGTTTTAATATGTTCAGCAGTTTCACCTTCAGCAGTTGACTCACCCTGTTGAGTTTCTTCATGGATATTATGTTCCTTAGATGTAATATGAGTATGATAACTCAAACGGTTTTCTGACGTCTTACTTTCTTCATGAAAATTTGCACTACTGCTATGTGATTCACCTTCTTCGGTAGATTGAAGTATATGTTTTTCAGATGTTTGATTTTCTTCCTGAGGATTTGTGCTACTCATTATTAATTCACCTTCGGCAGTTGACTCAACTTGTTCAGTTTCTTCATGCATATTAAGTTTTTTAGATGTAATATGAGTATGATAAGGAAAATGATTTTCTACCATCATACTTTCTTCTTGAGGATTCCCACTACTGCTATATGATTCACCTTCTTCGGGTGTATTTATTTCTTCAATATTTTCATGTAAATTAATTTCGGTAGATTGTGAGATATATTTTTCAGATGATAGTTTTTCTCCCTGGGGATTCATGCTACTTATTATTAAACCACCTTCGATAGTTGACTCAACCTTTTCAGTTTTTTCATGCATATTATGTTCATCAGGTGCTAGATGAGTATTATAATGATAATGATTTTCTAACGTCTTATTTTCTTCATGAGGATTTCCACTACTGATATGTGACTCAACTTCTTCAGTTGTATATATTTCTTCAGTATTTTCTTCCAAAATTGTTGTCTGATGGTAAGAACGATTTTCTTCAGGTAATGAATTAATAGTACTAAATTCCTTTCCTGCAATTCCTGTAAAGCCTACAGTACTTTTTTGCATTGAGCTTTCAAAAGATTCAGTTGTTTGTTCCTCAGTCAATTCGCTTTCTTTCTCAGGTTTTATACTACCATTCTTTAACTCGTTTTCTGTAATGGTTTTAATATGTTCAGCAGTTTCACCTTCGGCAGTTGAC
Organism: Aethina tumida; assembly: GCF_024364675.1. Lineage (NCBI taxonomy): Eukaryota > Metazoa > Arthropoda > Insecta > Coleoptera > Nitidulidae > Aethina > Aethina tumida. Next base: position 56,753,285 of record NC_065435.1, on the reverse strand, counting down.
TCACCATGTTGAGTTTCTTCATGGATATTATGTTCCTTAGATGTAATATGAGTATGATAACTCAAACGGTTTTCTGACGTCTTACTTTCTTCATGAAAATTTGCACTACTGCTATATGATTCACCTTCTTCGGTAGATTGAAGCATATGTTTTTCAGATGTTTGATTTTCTTCCTGAGGATTCGTGCTACTCAATATTAATTCACCTTCGGCAGTTGACTCAACTTGTTCAGTTTCTTCATGCATATTAAGTTTTTTAGATGTAATATGAGTATGATAAGGAAAATGATTTTCTACCATCATACTTTCTTCTTGAGGATTCCCACTACTGCTATATGATTCACCTTCTTCGGGTGTATTTATTTCTTCAATATTTTCATGTAAATTAATTTCGGTAGATTGTGAGATATATTTTTCAGATGATAGTTTTTCTCCCTGGGGATTCATGCTACTTATTATTAATCCACCTTCGATAGTTGACTCAACCTTTTCAGTTTCTTCATGCATATAATGTTCATCAGGTGCTAGATGAGTATTATAAGGATAATGATTTTCTAACGTCTTATTTTCTTCATGAGGATTTCCACTAATGATATGTGACTCACCTTCTTCAGTTGTATATATTTCTTCAGTATTTTCTTCCAAAATTGTTGTCTGATGGTAAGAACGATTTTCTTCAGGTAATGAATTAATAGTACTAAATTCCTTTCCTGCAATTCCTGTAAAGCCTACAGTACTTTTTTGCATTGAGCTTTCAAAAGATTCAGTTGTTTGTTCCTCAGTCAATTCGCTTTCTTTCTCAGGTTTTATACTACCATTCTTTAACTCGTTTTCTGTAATGGTTTTAATATGTTCAGCAGTTTCACCTTCGGCAGTTGACTCACCCTGTTGAGTTTCTTCATGGATATTATGTTCCTTAGATGTAATATGAGTATGATAACTCAAACGGTTTTCTGACGTCTTACTTTCTTCATGAAAATTTGCACTACTGCTATATGATTCACCTTCTTCGGTAGATTGAAGCATATGTTTTTCAGATGTTTGATTTTCTTCCTGAGGATTCGTGCTACTCATTATTAATTCACCTTCGGCAGTTGACTCAACTTGTTCAGTTTCTTCATGCATATTAAGTTTTTTAGATGTAATATGAGTATGATAAGGAAAATGATTTTCTACCATCATACTTTCTTCTTGAGGATTCCCACTACTGCTATATGATTCACCTTCTTCGGGTGTATTTATTTCTTCAATATTTTCATGTAAATTAATTTCGGTAGATTGTGAGATATATTTTTCAGATGATAGTTTTTCTCCCTGGGGATTCATGCTACTTATTATTAATCCACCTTCGATAGTTGACTCAACCTTTTCAGTTTCTTCATGCATATTATGTTCATCAGGTGCTAGATGAGTATTATAAGGATAATGATTTTCTAACGTCTTATTTTCTTCATGAGGATTTCCACTACTGATATGTGACTCACCTTCTTCAGTTGTATATATTTCTTCAGTATTTTCTTCCAAAATTGTTGTCTGATGGTAAGAACGATTTTCTTCAGGTAATGAATTAATAGTACTAAATTCCTTTCCTGCAATTCCTGTAAAGCCTACAGTACTTTTTTGCAATGAGCTTTCAAAAGATTCAGTTGTTTGTTCCTCAGTCAATTCGCTTTCTTTCTCAGGATTTATACCAGGTGTTTTTAACTCATTTTCTGTAATGGTTTTAATATGTTCAGCAGTTTCACCTTCGGCAGTTGACTCACCCTGTTGAGTTTCTTCTTGCATATTATATTCCTTAGATGTAATATGAGTATGATAAGGAATATGGTTTTCTGACGTCTTACTTTCTTCATGAGGATTTCCACTACTGCCATATGATTCACCTTTTTCTGTTGTACTTATTTCTTCAGTATTTTCTTTCAACACTTTTGTCTGATGGTAAGAATGATTTTCTTCAGATAATGAATTAAGAGCAATAACTTCTGTTTCTGTACTTTCTTTAAATACTGCAGTACTTTTTTGCGCTGAGCTTTCAGAAGATTCAACTATTTGTTCCTCGTTCAATTCGCTTTCTTTTTCAGGGTTTATACCAGTTGTTTTTAACTCATTTTCTGTAATGGTTTTAATATGTTCAGCAGTTTCACCTTCGGCAGTTGACTCACCCTGTTGAGTTTCTTCGTGCATATTATGTTCCTTAGATGTAATATGAGTTTGATAACTAAAATGGTTTTCTGACATCTTGCTTTGTTCATGAAAATTTGCACTACTGCTATATGATTCACCTTCTTCGGATGTATTTATTTCTTCAGTATTTTCTTGTAAATTAATTTCGGTAGTTTGAAGCATATGTTTTTCAGATGTATGATTTTCTTCCTGAGGATTCACGCTACTTATTTTTAATTCACGTTTGGTAGTTGACTCAACCTGTTCAGTTTCTTCGGGCATATTATATTCCTTAGATCCAATATGAGTATGATAAGGAATATGGTTTTCTGACGTCTTACTTTCTTCATGAGGATTTCCACTACTGCCATATGATTCACCTTTTTCTGTTGTACTTATTTCTTCAGTATTTTCTTCCAGCACTTTTGTCTGATGGTAAGAATGATTTTCTTCAGATAATGAATTAATAGTAATAACATCTGTTTCTGTACTTTCATTAAGTCCTGCAGTACTTTTTTGCACTGAGCTTTCAGAAGATTCAACTGTTTGTTCCTCAGTCAATTCGCTTTCTTTTTCACGATTTATACCAGTTGCTTTTAACTCATTTTCTGTAATGGTTTTAATATGTTCAGCAGTTTCACCTTCGGCAGTTGACTCACCCTCTTGAGTTTCTTCATGCATGTTATATTGCTTAGATGTAATATGAGTATGATAACGAAAATGGTTTTCTGACGTCTTACTTTCTTCATGAAGATTTGCGCTACTGCTATATGATTCACCTTCTTCGGGTGTATTTATTTCTTCACTATTTTCTGGTAAATTAATTTCGGTAGATTGAAGCATATGTTTTTCAGATGTTTGATTTTCTTCGTGAGGATTCATGCTACTTATTATTAATTCACCTTCAGTAGTTGACTCAACCTGTTCAGTTTCTTCGGGCATATTATATTCCTTTGTTCCAGTATGAGTATGATAAGGAAAAAGGTTTTCTGACGTCTTACTTTCTTCATGAGGATTTCCACTACTGCCATATGATTCACCTTTTTCTGTTGTACTTATTTCTTCAGTATTTTCTTTCAACACTTTTGTCTGATGGTAAGAATGATTTTCTTCAGATAATGAATTAAGAGCAATAACTTCTGTTTCTGTACTTTCTTTAAATACTGCAGTACTTTTTTGCGCTGAGCTTTCAGAAGATTCAACTATTTGTTCCTCGTTCAATTCGCTTTCTTTTTCAGGGTTTATACCAGTTGTTTTTAACTCATTTTCTGTAATGGTTTTAATATGTTCAGCAGTTTCACCTTCGGCAGTTGACTCACCCTGTTGAGTTTCTTCGTGCATATTATGTTCCTTAGATGTAATATGAGTATGATAACTAAAATGGTTTTCTGACATCTTGCTTTGTTCATGAAAATTTGCACTACTGCTATATGATTCACCTTCTTCGGATGTATTTATTTCTTCAGTATTTTCTTGTAAATTAATTTCGGTAGTTTGAAGCATATGTTTTTCAGATGTTTGATTTTCTTCCTGAGGATTCACGCTACTTATTTTTAATTCACGTTTGGTAGTTGACTCAACCTGTTCAGTTTCTTCGGGCATATTATATTCCTTAGATCCAATATGAGTATGATAAGGAATATGGTTTTCTGACGTCTTACTTTCTTCATGAGGATTTCCACTACTGCCATATGATTCACCTTTTTCTGTTGTACTTATTTCTTCAGTATTTTCTTCCAGCACTTTTGTCTGATGGTAAGAATGATTTTCTTCAGATAATGAATTAATAGTAATAACATCTGTTTCTGTACTTTCATTAAGTCCTGCAGTACTTTTTTGCACTGAGCTTTCAGAAGATTCAACTGTTTGTTCCTCAGTCAATTCGCTTTCTTTTTCACGATTTATACCAGTTGCTTTTAACTCATTTTCTGTAATGGTTTTAATATGTTCAGCAGTTTCACCTTCGGCAGTTGACTCACCCTCTTGAGTTTCTTCATGCATATTATGTTCCTTAGATGTAATATAAGTATGATAACGAAAATAGTTTTCTGACGTCTTACTTTGTTCATGAAGATTTGCACTACTGCTAAATGATTCATCTTCTTCGGGTGTATTTATTTCCTCAGTATTTTCTTGTAAATTAATTTCGTTAGATTGAAGCATATGTTTTTCAGATGTTTGATTTTCTTCGTGAGGATTCATGCTACTTATTATTAATTCACCTTCGATAGTTGACTTAACCTGTTCAGTTTCTTCGGGCATATTATATTCCTTAGATCCAATATGAGTATGATAAGGAATATGGTTTTCTGACGTCTTCCTTTCTTCATGAGGATTTCCACTACTGCCATATAATTCACCTTCTTCTGTTGTACTTATTTCTTCAGTATTTTCTTCCAACACTTTTGTCTGATGGTAAGAATGATTTTCTTCAGATAATGAATTAATAGTAATAACTTCTGTTTCTCTACTTTCTTTAAATCCTGCAGTACCTTTTTGAACTGAGCTTTCAGAAGATTCAACTGTTTGTTCCTCAGCCAATTCGCTTTCTTTTTCAGGATTTATACCAGTTGTTTTTAACTCATTTTCTGTAATGGTTTTAATATGTTCAGCAGTTTCACCTTCGGCAGTTGACTCACCCTGTTGAGTTTCTTTATGCATATTATGTTTCTTAGATGTAATATGAGTATGATAACGAAAATAGTTTTCTGACGTCTTACTTTTTTCATGAATATTTGCACTACTGCTCAATGATTCACCTTCCTCGGGTGTATTTATTTCTTCAGTATTTTCTTGTAAATTAATTTCGGTATACTGAAGCATATGTTTTTCAGATGTTTGATTTTCTTCCTGAGGATTCATGCTACTTATTATTAATTCACCTTCGGTAGTTGACTTAACCTGTTCAGTTTCTTCGGGCATATTATATTCCTTAGATCCAATATGAGTATGATAAGGAAAATGGTTTTCTGACGTCTTACTTTCTTCATGAGGATTTCCACTACTGCCATATGATTCACCTTTTTCTGTTGTATTTATTTCTTCAGTATTTTCTTCCAACACTTTTGTCTGACGGTAAGAATGATTTTCTTCAGATAATGAATTAATAGTAATAACTTCTGTTTCTCTACTTTCTTTAAGTCCTGCAGTACCTTTTTGAACTGAGCTTTCAGAAGATTCAACTGTTTGTTCCTCAGTCAATTCGCTTTCTTTCTCAGGATTTATTCCAGTTGTTTTTAACTCATTTTCTGTAATAGTTTGAATATGTTCAGCAGTTTCACCTTCGGCAGTTGACTCACCCTGTTGAGTTTCTTCGTGCATATTATGTTCCTTAGATGTAATGTGAGTATGATAACTAAAATGGTTTTCTGACGTCTTACTTTGTTCATGAAGATTTGCACTACTGCTAAATGATTCACCTTCTTCGGGTGTATTTATTTCTTCAGTATTTTCTTGTAAATTAATTTCGGTATATTGAAGCATATGTTTTTCAGATATTTGATTTTCTTCCTGAGGATTCATGCTACTTATTATTAATTCACCTTCGGTAGTTGACTCAACCTGTTCAGATTCTTCGGGTATATTATATTCCTTAGTTCCAATATGAGTATGATAAGGAAAATGATTTTCTGACGTCTTACTTTGTTCATGAGGATTTCCACTACTGCCATATGATTCACCTTTTACTGTTGTATTTATTTCTTCAGTATTTTCTTCAGATAATGAATTAATAGTAATAATTTCACTTTCTGAACTTCCTTTAAATGCTACAGTACTTTTTTGCATTAAACTTTCAGAAGATTCGATTGTTTCTTCCTCAGCTAATTCGTTTTCTTTCTCAGGATTTATACTAGTTGTCTTTACTTCATTTTCTGTAATGGTTTTAATTTGTTCAGCAGTTTCTATCATAATATGCTCAGTTTGTGGATTTTCACTAGTTATTAATTTTCCACTGACATTAAATTCTTCAGTGTTTTCTTGTAAATTAATTTCGGTAGATTCTAAGATATATTTTTCAGTTGAGTGATTTTCTTCCTGAGTATTCATACTGCTTATTATTAATTCACCACCACCTTCTTCGGTTATATTTATTTCTTCAGTATTTTCTTTTATGTTAATTTCGGTAGATTGTAACATGTGTTTTTCAGATGATTGTTTTTCTTCCTGAGGATTCATGGTACTTATTATTAATTCACCACCGACAGTTGACTCAACGTGTTCATTTTCTTCGTGCATATTATGTTCCTTGGATGCAATTTGAGTAGAAGGTAATTGGTTTTCTATCGTCTCATTTTCTTCATGAGAATTTCTAGTACTGCTGAATAATTCACGTTCTTCTGTTGTTTCTAGTTCTTTAGTATTTTCTTTCAGAATTTTTGTCGTATGATATGTGTGATTTTCAGAATTCTTTCTGGTATTAGTAACTCCACTTTCTGTAGTTTTCTTAAAACTTTCTTCAGTATATTTTAATTCCATTTCTGTAAGTTCTTCAGTAGTTTCTTGCATAATATATTCATTTGTTACAGTCTCTCTATGTTCATAAGAATAATTTTCTGATACTTTGTTTTCTTGTTGAGAATTTGTTTTATATTCTTCTGTATTCTCTTCTAAATTAGTTTTAGTAGATTCAGATAATTCATTTTTTTCCTGAGAATTGATACTATTTTTCATTAATTCACTTTCAGCAGTTGATTCAAGTTGTTCAGTATATTCTTCAATATTATATTCATTAGATGATATTGGAGCGTGATTAGAAGAGTAGACTTCTGACATTTCACTTTCTTCATAAGAGAAGTATTCCGAAATTTCATTTTCTTGAGTAATTGTGCCTTCGCTTATTAACTCATCTTCTGCAATTGTTTCTTCCTCTTCTTCTTCAGTATTTTCATGCAAATTATGTTTAGTAACAACTGAGACTTCATTTTCATCATTACTGCTTATTAATTCATCTTCGTCAAATATTTCAGCTTCTGTACTTGTTCCCATGTTATGTTGGTCAGATAAAATAGTATGATCAGTATCCACTACCTCGCCTTCTTCTTCAGCGCCCTCTCCGATTGTTTCAATTTCTTCTAAGTTTTCATAAGTAGTATATTTTCTAGATGAAATTTCAGTCTCATTTAAATAAGGATTTTCAGATTCATTTTCTATTTCAGATATACTACTTTCTTCTTCATTTGTTTCAATTTCATATGGACTTTCTTGTTCTTCAAATAAAATATTAGTATGATCAGAATAATCACCATATTCGGCAGTTGTTTCAATTGTTTCAGTATTAAGTTCACTAAATAAAATTTTAGTAATGCCGTGAGAATATCCTGATTCAGATACTTCATTTACTTGAGAATATGTGCTACCTGCTATTGATGCACTTTCCTCAATTGCTTCTGTATTCTTATGAAAATTTTGAACAGTATATAAATTGTTAGGTTGATTATTATAGTAGTTGTCTGACATTATTTCTTCTTGATAATTTCTAGTTTTACTAAATGATTCGTTTTCAAGACTAGTCTTGACTTGTTCTGTACTTTCTTGCAAGGTATGTTTAGTGGACAAATATTTACGACGGCCTAAAGTATTCTCTTCATTCAAATTAGTTTCTTCTTCTTCAATATTTTTAATACTACTCGTTAATTCATCCTGTTTTTTTGTTTCAATTTCTTCAGTATTTTCTTCCAATGTATGTTTATTATATTGAATATTAGTATTTTTATAAGATTGGGTAATACCCATATTTTCTTCTTGAGGATACTTATTGCTGCTTGACAATACATTTTCAGCAATATTAGGTTTGTATGAGTTTTCTAATACGAATTTACTTCTTCCTTCTATGAATGTTGATATTTCTATTAATTGATCAGAAGTAAACTTTTTTTGGTAAAAATCATTTATGCTAGTTTCATATTCGTCGACATTTTTGTGATTATGATCTTTCATTTCTGTATATTTTTTTCCAACAGTTGTTTGTGTAATAGCTGTAGTAATTTTTTCAATGCTTTTTTCACTTTCTAAAAGTGGTTTATGTCTATGTTCTGGTATTGTTTCTTGAGTCGGGTATATATCTTCTTCTTCCTTATTTGTTGTTTGTTTCGTATTAATATAAGTGATTTTAGTTTTTTCATGGAACGGTACTGTTTTTGTGTTTAAAGTTTCCTGATAAATATCTTCAAACGACGATTCTCTAAACTCATTATTGGTATGTGGCTTTACTTGAGTACTTCCATGGAAGATTGTTTTATTGTGCTTTTTAGAGCATATTTCACATACAGTTCCAATTTCACTGTTTGAAAACGAAAACTCCTCAAATTCTTGAATTGGTGTTGTAGAAACTCGATTAATTATTTCTCCCTCTTTTGGTTTATACCATTTTTGTTTGATGTTACCAAGTTTTTGTTTTTTTGTCGTATAACTCAAGTTTTTCGAGCATAAAGGGCATATTGTTCCAGTTTCTTGATTTGTAAACATAAATTCCTCAAATATGTTTTCATTTTCTGGAATATTTGTTGAATATTTTAGAGAAACTGGATGATTTTCCTGCCAATACTTATGCTTCTTTGTATGTCCAGAACACAATTTACATTCAGTTTCTTGTTCTGCATTTGTAAATGAAAATTCTTCGACTAAATTTTCTTTTTCGGGTTGATTAGATGTTGTAAATTTGTAAGTCGGAGTTTTTTTTGAGATATATTTAGCAATATATGGTTTAGTTCTCTTTGTTCCCTCATTGTAATTTTTTGTCTGCATCTTTTGCCTTTGTGAAGTAGTACTTTTGTTTTCTTCTGTTTGTTCGTTATTTCCGGAAACTCTTATAGTTTCTGTCAAAAGTATATTATTATTTAAATCCTCAGGAAATTGTTTCGGATTTTCCGTCACACGATATGTAATTTCGCCTTCATTAATATATTTTTGACTAGTTAAAATAAATTCGTCAGATGGAGTTTGAACTGTTTCTTTTACTGTAGTATACATCAATTGTTCATATTGTGTAGGAAAATGTTCTACAGTGTACTGAGAATTCTCTGTTATATATTCTTTACTTGTTAAATACTCCTCTCTCTCAGGTGACTTGTTGGTAATAGTGTATTCAGTTCCTTCAAGTGATACTTCATACAAATCTGTTCGTCCAAAATCGTGAAGATGATGTTCTTTTGTCATATTAAATTGAATTGGTTCGGTTCGAAATAAATTTTTTGAGAACTGAAATTTCTTTGTAGAATATAAATTTTCTGATAATTGAGGTTCAGTCAAAATAATTTCTAATTTTGTAGTGGAAGAATATTCTTCGAATTCAGTATCGTAATCCACATTGTTTTCCAATGCTTCTGTCGTAACTTCCTTTTGGACATCATCTATATCGGTAACTTTATATTCTAATTTTTCTGAACTTATTTCTTGTTCTTCTTCTTCATCAACTTCTGATGTGTTGTTTTCACTAGATTCAGTCTCAGTATCAGTAAGATTTGCTGTTTCATTTTCATAATTTTCAGTATTAATTTTTATTTCAGCTTCCTCCTTTGTGATTATTTCATCATTTTCAGTTTCTATTTCCTCTTCTTCTTGAATGTTTTCATTATTAAATTCTTCAGTTGCATCTTCGAGGTGAGTTCCTCTATTCTCTGTAAAAACTTTATTTTCTTTATGATTAATTTCATACTCATCAGTTTTCACAGTTAGTTCTTTTTGAAAGGAAGATGGAACAGTTTCACTTGCTGATTCTTCTTCTTCTTGAGGAAGCTCAGTTATAAAAGTGTTTTGTACATATTCTGTAAGATTGCTTTGAAGTTCCCCAGAAGTTTGCCTTTCATTTTCTTCGCTGTATTTATTAGTTTCTGTATGACTTATTTGATTTTCTTCAATAATTTGATTAGTATTGAGTTCTGACATATTATTAGTTACAACTTCATTATACTGACTGTTCTCTTCTGTTAGAGCAGAGACAGAAAAAATATGATCTTGTAATTCTGAATATGTATGTTCCTCCTCAAAGTTTAAAGATTCCACATGTTCTGTTGTTTCTATATATTCTTGTTCAGAGCTTACTGCTTCCGATGACGGATTTGTGAAACCTTCTGAATAACTTTCATTCATTAATTTTATTTCAGGAGAGTTTGTTAGTTGAGTTTCTGGAACAATTGAATACGAAAGATCCCCTACTTGAGTTACTTCAGAAATTTGATTTTCAGCATTAACATTATACTCTGTAAAAAGTACATGAGTTTGTTGTTCTAAATTTTGAATTTCTTCATTCGTATTAGGAATATCAGTAAATATATTATCTTTGGATTCTGGTGTAGTATACTCAGTTAAATTTTCTTCATAATTTTGAGTTAATTCATTTTCAGTAATTTCATATTTCTCACTTTCAACAATTTCGGAATAATGTTCAGTTTTCTTTAAATTAATTTCATTTACTTCGGAATATGTTTCAGATTCACTGTATGGAGAAGTTTCGCCATTAGTTCTACTGTTCTCTTCAGAATATTGATTTTCATTTTCTTCTAGCGTAGTTTCATTAATTTGGTATTCTTCATTGTTATTTTCTTCATTCTCTTCTTTTTTTAGTGAATAACTTGTAACTTCAGTTACAATATTTTCATTTTCCTCTGACTGAGTAGCCTCTTTTTCAGTAACTTCTGAACTGGCACTTTCATTATTTGAATATTCCTCAATTTCCTCATTTACTTCTTCTTGTTGTTGGGTAACACCAGCTTCCTCATGTACTTCAGAATTTGCATTTTCCTGATTATTATCCGTGACTTGCTGTTCTTCGGCTTCAATATTTTCTTCTGTTTTATTAACTTCAGTGTTTATTTTTTCTTTGTATTCTTCATCCGTTTCTTTGTGTTTATTTTCTTCAACCTCTGTCTCAGCTTCGCTAGTTTGAGATTCCTGGCTTTTAGTACCTTCTTCACTAGTATTAATTTTTCGATTTTCGTCAATCTCTTCATCTAATTCAGTTTCCTGATTTTGATATTCATCACTTTTATTGGTTACTTCACTCGAAGATACTTCAGTTGCACTACTTTCCTGTTGTTCTACGATCTCCTCATTTTCTAAGTTTATTTCACTAGTCTCATTATACTCTAGTTTGTACTCAGATGTCTCCTCAATTTCATTTTCTAATTTAGTAGAAAACTCTTTATATTCAGTTGTTTCGAATTTTTTTTCCCCATAGGTAGTGAAGTTTTTTTTTTCTGTTGATATATACTTTTCTGAATGATTTTCTTCACTTTCAATAGATTCTTCTGTAAATTTTTCAGCTAAACTATTATTTTGATTTTCAGAATAAGTATTAAGATTATTCATTGTAAAATATTTCAAATATTTAGTAGCTTTAGATACATTTTCTTGTATTACTCCTTTTCTTGTATTACTTTCACTACTTTGAACATTTTCTTCTATTTTATAATCTTTAGAATATAAATGAAAAATAGAATGATCACTTGGTTCAAAACTTTCCGAAACTTTTTCACCATGTTTTCCATATTTTTTATAAAGAGTTGTATTTTCAGGATGATAATATTCCTCAGTTTCAATGTGTCCTTCCGTCATATCTATCGCAGAAGTCATTAGATGTTCAAAATTTTCTTCAGTTTCACTACTTTCACTACTTGGAACTATTTCTTCTATTTTATAATGATCTTTAGAATATAAATGAAAGATAGTATGATTACTTGGTTCGAAACTTTTCGAAACTTTTTCACCATGTTTTCCATATTTTTTATAAAGAGTTGTATTTTCAGGATTATAATATTCCTCAGTTTCAATATGTCCTTCCGTCAAATCCATTGCAGAACTCATTAGATGTTCAAAATTTTCTTCAATTTCACTACTTTCACTACTTGTAACTATTTCTTCTATCTTATAATGACCTTTAGAATACAAATGGAAGATAGTATGATCACTTGGTTCGAAACTTTCCGAAACTTTTTCACCATATTTTCCATATTTTTTATAAAGAGTTGTATTTTCAGGATGGTAATATTCCTCAGTTCCATTGTTTTCTTCCGTTGTAGCAATTGCAAAAGTCAATTCGAAATTTTCCTCAATTTCACTAATTTCACTGCTTTGGAGAACCTCACCTTCTGTCTTTTCCTTTTTCTCAGAATATAAACTTAAAATGGATTGTTCACTAGGATGAAAATTTTCATGTATTTCTTCACCTTGAGTTCCAAATGTAAGCATTTTATGTTCAGTACTTTGAAATCTCTCATTTTCATAGTTTTCTTCTGTCACAGTCATACTAGTCAGTGGATTTTCTGATTCTGATTTTTGTTGTTCAGTATAAAAATGGTGTTCCATAGTATGATATTCATAATTTTCTGTATTTTGATTGTATTCTGTTTGGGGTTGGTTGCTTATATAAGTTTTTTTTTGGTTGGAATACAGATATACATTCTCTGGTGTAGAATATTCTTCTTGAGACACATTTTCCTCAATTTCCGTAATACTTTTAGTTGTGTGGAGTTCTTCGGTCATTAACTGATGATTTCCTTCTTTAGAAAATAAATAATCTGTAGAATATTTATTAAACTTGTAATTTTCTGAATGTTCTTCACTATGGTTTCCAAACGTTTTTTTAAGAGGTTTATTTTGAGTACTTTCAAATATTTCACTTCCCTTATTTTCTTCTGTAGTAGTTATACCATTTTCTTGGTGTTCAAATTTGTCTTCAATATTAAAATTTTCTTTAGTTGGATATTTTACATTTTCAGTGATTTGAGTTTTGGGACTTTCTGTGTATTCTTCTATTATATGATGATTAGTACCAGATAATAAATGAACCACATAATGTTCGTTATGCTTGTAACTCTTAGAATATCCATCACCATGATTATGATAAATTTTTTGAATGGGTTTATATCTAATAATTTGTTTACCTTCTTTATTTTTTTCTAATATTGGAACTAAAACTATATTAGTAATATCGAAATTATTTTCTGTAGTGTGATATTTTTTCTTGTTGTAATTTATACCCACAACAGTATGTTCTAAATGATCTTCACTCTTAGTTTCCAGAATTGGACTATATGCTGAACCTTCCAGAGTAAAATATTCAGAAGTCTTGGAAGGACTCTCACGATTACTTGTTATAATTTTATTGGTTTGATAGTCCCCTGCTTTAAAATATTCTGTGATGATAGTTTCTTTATTTTTAGAACTGAAATAATTATCTTCTAAAGTGGAATATTTATTTAACTCTGAAGATTCTGAATATTCTTTCATATATTTTTCACTATTTTCCAAAATATTTTCTTCATATTCCTTTTTTGTATTGTTTTCATTAGTCATTGACACTTCAGAGACTAAAGATACTGAATGCTCTTCTTGAATATCCTCATACGTTTCTTCAAAAGATACGTGTTTACTAGTTTCTGACATATATTCATCATTTTCTTTGTTTTCTTCGGTTGTGGGAATTTCTACTAAGTTAGTTTCCTGGCTTTCAATATATTCAGAGATTTCCTCTTGGGAATATTCCGTAGGCATTTCCGAAGATTCTTTTACAGGCGTATATTCTTCAATCTCATTTTGTATATTTTCTTTTGTTTCAGAACGTTCAGTTGTAACCTGTTCATTTTCTACAAAATTTTCAGATTTTTCTGCATTTTGGCCTCTTTCACTACTTTGCAACTCTTGTTCAGTTTCATATTGCCCCTTCTCATTTCTTTCCTTTGTGGAATATTCAATCTCCTCAAAATTTTTAGGAGATACTTCACTTTCAGGTGTCAAATTTTCTTTTACTGACATATTTTCCACAGATTCCGTATTTTGTTCACTGGTTTGAAACTCCTTTTCACTTTCTTCGAGACTTTCAGATTGCTCCTCATACGTAGCTTCTTCACTATTTTGTGACTCTTCTTCAGTAGTTTCATATTGACCATTTTTACTGGCTTCCGCAATCGAATGTTCTGATTTCTTTAAGGTTTCAGAAGCTACTTCACTTTCAGATGTTAAATTTTCTTCTACTGACATATTTTCCTCAGCTTCCGTATTTTGTTCACTTGTTTGAAATTCTTGTTCACTTTCATCAAAACTTTCCGACTGCTCTTCATTGAGACCCTTTTCTCTTGGTTCTTGACCATTTTCATTGCTTTTCCCAATCGAATTTTCAAATTCTTTGACGGTTTCAGAAGCTATTTCACCTGCGGGTGTCAAATTTTCTTCTACTGATATATTTTCCTCAGCTTCCATGTTTTGTTCACTTGTTTGAAATTTTTGTTCGTTTTTTTCAAAACTTTCTGATTGCTCTTCATTGTGACCTTTTTCACTACTTTGTGACTCTTGTGCAGTATTTTCATATTGACCGTTTTCATTACTTTCCGGAATCGAATATTCAAATTCCTTGACGGTTTCAGACGCTACTTCAGTTTCGGGTGACAAATTTTCTTCTTCTGGTATATTTTCCTCAACTTCCGTTCTTTGTTCACTTGTTCGAAATTCTTGTTCATTTTCTTCAGAACTTTCCGATTGCTCTTCTTCGTTATCTATTTCACTTGTTTGTGACTCTTGTGCAGAAATTTCATTTTGGCCATTTTCATTGCTTTTCGCTGTCGAATATTCAAGTTCCTTGGAAGTTTCAGAAGCTAGTTCACTTTCGGGTATCAAATTTTCTTCTACTGGTATATTTTCCTCAACTTCCGTACTTTGTTCACTTGTTCGAAATTCTTGTTCATTTTCTTCAGAACTTTCCGATTGCTCTTCTTCGTTATCTATTTCACTTGTTTGTGCAGAAATTTCATTTTGGCCATTTTCATTGCTTTTCGCTGTCGAATATTCAAGTTCCTTGGATGTTTCAGAAGCACTTTCGGGTGTCAAATATTCTCCTCCTGCTATATTTTCCTCAATTTCCGTACTTTGTTCGCTTGTTCGAAATTCTTGTTCATTTTCTTCAGAACTTTCCGATTGCTCTTCTTCGTGATCTATTTCACCTGTTTGTGACCCTTGTGCAGAAATTTCATATTGGCCATTTTCAGCGCTTTCCGCTGTCGAATATTCAAATTCCTTGTAAGTTTCAGAAGCTCCTTCATTTTCGGGTGTCAAATTTTCTTCTTCTGATACATGTTCCTCATTTTCCGTATTTTGTTCACTCGTTTGAAATTCCTTAATTTCAAAACTTTCTTTTGTGTGATGCAAGGATGTAGATTTCTCATGTTCGGAATGTGAATACAAATTTTCATTATTTACTACTGTCATGAGCCCTTCCATTGTGGGATAAGAATAAATAAATGGTTCAGTATAGTTTTCACCTTCATTCTTATTCTTTGTTTCAAAGACTTGTTCTTCATTTTCGTTATGATCTGTTATGAAATTTTCAGTAGTTCTACTTTCTATATTTTCGGTAGTAGCAGTAGTTTCAATAGTACTCCCAACAAATTTATGTTCCCCTTTTTGGAAATGTTCATAAAACTTATGTCCACTACTTTCTAATATATTTTCAGAAGACTGATATTCTTGAATTACATTGTTTTCTTCTGTCGTTGATAATTCACTTATTTCCATGTTTCCTTTTATTATGTGAGTAGAGTGTTCACTAAGACCGAATGTTTCTGAGTGTTCTTCAACACCATGAGTTTTTTTTGAAAATATATTTACTTCTGGCAAATGAATTTCAGCCATTGTAGTCAGTTGATGTTCTAAATTTTCCTCGATTTCGATATTTCTTTTTGTAGTTTCATATTCTTCATTTTCAATGTTAATTTCTGTGTATCTTGGACTGAAATTTTCATTTTCCTTCAGCGTTTCTAAATTTACTTCACCTTCAGTTATACCATTTTCTCCTAACTGTGTTGAACCTTTTTGATATTCAGGGTGGGACTGAAGGTTTTTTATGGTAGAATATTGTGTTTCAGTAGTGCCTGTATAATGTTCACTGGTTTCACCATAATTTATATAATTTTTGTCAAAAATTGTATATTTACTTGTTTGGAAATTCTTACTTTCACCGGTCATTGTAGAAACTTCAATGACACTAGTCTCCGGATATTTGTTATTTTCCTTAATTTGCAAGTTGCCTTTTACCGTTTGATTTTCTCCATGTTGATAATATTGGTTCGTTATATTCACAATTGTGTGGTTATTTTGCTTAAACTTTTTTTTTAAAACATATTCTTCAAACCTTCTTTCAGTACTCTCACTAATTTCCTGAACAACTGCTGGTATTGATTTGCCGTACCAAGTTACAGACGGATTATTGTGAATTATTTTTCCTTCTGTAATTTCTTCAAGGATCTTTCCGGTAGCAATAAATTTGATTGGTTTCGAATATTCAAAAGATGCTGAATATTCTTCATTTTTTGACTGATATTCCTCAGGGTGATGTATCTCAGTTTTAATTTTTTCTTCCTTTGTGAATGTTTCAGCTTCAGTAGCAGTCTTCTGATATTCTTTAGTATTTAATGGGTAGTACTCCTTTACAGACATATTTTCCTGAACTTTTTTATAATTTTCACTTGTATATATTTCTTCATTTTCAACATGTATTTGATTATGTTCTTTTACTGTGGGTTGTTCACTATGTTCAAAACTTTGTGGTTGTTGTTCATAATTTTTTTCAGATAACCCAATTTGTGGCGATGCTAATTCTTTGCCGCCAGTATGTTCTTTTGTCATGGAAAATTCTGTTATACCATTTTTCTGCCACTCGGTATATGTCCCAACTTCTGTATTGCTTTCAATAGTTCGGAATTCTTCCGTTCCACTATATTCACTGCTCTTGTGGTACTGGGTTATAATAGTTTTTAAATAATTTTCACTTTCATTCGCAACACTTTTTACAGTCTCATTTTCCGTACCTTCTGACTTACTTTCAGTTGTTTGATATTTCTCATATTTATAATTCTCTTTTGTAGTGGTATTCAAAGGAAAAACTTTCGAGGAAGAATATTCAAAAGGTCTAGAAATTTCGGTAGATTTAGGACTATGAATTTCTTGGTTGTTAAAAATTTTATTTTCTCCTCTATTATATGCAGTCGTTTGAAATTCTCCAGGTTCCAAACTTTCTCTAGAAGCAATTTTAGTTACATTTTCGATTTCTAATTCTTTTTGCTTTACAGAGGTGTGAATTGCCTGCGTTTCGATTTCACTTAGGTGGTGAGTAAATTCTGTTACAGATGTTCCAGTTTCTTTAACAGCTTCCGATGTACTTATTTCGGAATTTACATATTCCTCTTCTTCATTAGGAACATTAATACTTTGAATTTCATTTTCATTAACGGTTTCATGA
The DNA here is from genome assembly GCF_024364675.1 of Aethina tumida. Taxonomy (NCBI): domain Eukaryota; kingdom Metazoa; phylum Arthropoda; class Insecta; order Coleoptera; family Nitidulidae; genus Aethina; species Aethina tumida. The sequence continues at coordinate 56,735,897 of NC_065435.1, read as the reverse complement.
TGTTCCTGTTTGTTTGATATTGTATTTATTTCAACAGGATTGATTGTTATAATTTTAAAATTGCTTAAACTACTTTCAATGTTGGTGGTTGTTGATTCTTGTTGCGTTAGAGTTACTCCCATGCTTTCTAATGTGTATAGATTGGTGGAAATATTTTGGGATAAACCAGTCATAAAATTATTTTTCATAGGCAACACAGAGACCTGAATTGGTGTTATTGGAGACATTTTTTGGTGTAACTGATCATTTAAATGCGTATTAATTTGTTTAGATGTTTCTTCTTGAAATAACTCTGAGGTTGCTTGAGTCATTTTCAATTGTGAATATTTCGAACTAATTTCTTCTTCATATGAATAAGTTAAATGCTTTTCTTTTGTATTTTCATTGTGACTTGTAATGTAATCTATACTTTCGTCCATCACAGGCTTAACGTTACTACTGGTAACTGTTTCTGTTACCATTTCATCATTTAAAAATGAATCATAATCGAGTTGTTTTGTTTTATCTTCTATTTTAGCAAATGTTGATTCTTCTAAATTTGTAAAATTAAAAATATTTTCAGTCTCTTCACTATACTGCAATGTATCTTCATTAAATACTTCTATCTCTTCTGTAGATTCTGTTACTAGACTTGTTTGATCAAGTATATTCTCAGTCATTTCCCCCATTCCAGATGCATTATTTTCACTTGTCGTAACTGACTCTTCAGTTATGTGTTCAGCAACTTCTTCTTGTTCGACAGAGCTTAATTGTTTGCTCGTTTCTCCTCGAAATATTTTTTCTGAAATTATGTTCTTATTAGTTCATCACGTTCCGAAATTCGTGTTCCTCTACAGCATCAAATGTTCTTTAGCTTGTGCATACCTTTTAATCACAATGCTATATTTTTGAACATTATACAATTATAGTTTAAATATTTAAATAATATTTTGAATGACGATTCTTCGTAAATCACTTTCCATCACGAAATTATGAAAGATTTTCAAGATTTTCTATTCTTTTTGGTATTTTCTTTATTTACCCAAAATCTTTAACTTTCTCTACTATACTCTGAAAATGAGACATGCAAAAAATGTATTGCATTTTGAATGAAGATGAAATATTACCATTATAACATACAATTCACTCTGTGATTTATTTTATGGACACTTTTAAGGAAGAATTGAGACTCTCGATCGAATCCTTTGAGTAGATGGAAAATAACGAGTAACTCTGATATCCTCAACTTTAATAAATGGTTGAATATATACGGTAGAAAATGCATTTTCAATGTTCTTATGTCTGTTGAATTGAAGGCGACTTTGAAAACGAATACAATTTTCATTGTGTTTATGCTTTACCGATTCCTCCTCGAAATCATCTAGATCCCCATCAAATTCTTCTTGAGTTGTAACTTCAACCAAAGAAGTCGATTTACTGGAATAAAACCAAAAATTTACTTACAAATATATATTTATTACATGATATAGTAAAATGTACAATTCTTAAAAATAACAGGCTTTTACCTTTGCTCCAAGTCCATAGCACCTTCTAAGCTATATTTAACATAATCATTCATGTCGTCATCCATGTCGTCAGTATCTTCAACATTAATGGTGTCTACTAGTTGAGTACTTCCTGACGGACTGATGGAGTTTAATGTAGTAGTTTTATCTCTGGTAATCATAGGTATCGCACACTTCTTTGTATTGTACATAAAAATTGGAGAAGATGCAGATGATAAATGTATTCTTGAACTAATATGCGTAATAGGCGATACAACTATCAAATCAGATTCGTTATTACTCTCCACAAAACAATCGAACTGCTCAATAACTTTGTTAATTGTATCTTCTTTCATTAACCGATTTTCCTTGTCTTCGCTAGGTGAAAGGATAGGGTCATTTATTATAATTTTGTTTTCATCGGTATGTTCCATTGGTACATCTTTCGTATATTCGATCATATCTTCGTCCATTACCGCTTTGTCTTCTTCGTCGAAAGAGACTGTAAACTGTTCCGTAAATTCATCAAGATCTTCAATATTAACGGGTGTGAAAGATTCCGAAAGAATATCTATTGGTCTCGATGTTATTATTTGTTCAGTTTCAACACTAGCTTCAAACAATATAGGAGAATCGACAGATGATATTTCTTGTGCAGTTTCACCGTAATTTAAATCAGAGGGTTCAGTTTCTGATACATAAATCATTGGCATTGATTCATCTGTGGGAAAATCAGAATATTCATCTTGAATTGTACTCAACTGAATTAGGTAAAAATCAGTTTGATTAGGAGTAACATCTATGTTGTAATTATCTTCGTTATCCTCATATGTTGACATTTCATTAGATTCTTCAGTTTTTACAAATAATTCATTATCATTTTCTTCTGATGGTTCCGTCTCTTGTAGCATGACAGTCTCTTCAGTTTTTACAATAATTTCTTCATAGTCATTGTCTTCCATTTCTTCGGTTACTTGTGATATATCATTAACTTCTTTGTTGTGATTCTTTTCCGATATATTGGTTGCATATGTACCAACTTCAGTAGAATTTTCATAAAGAACATGAGGACTCGATTTTTCAAAGAATTTTGTTCCATATTTTGAAACTTCAACTTTTGATATAATTTTCTTATTGTTTATCAATTTCGGTTGTTTATATGTTAATTTTCTATTATTCTTATGAATTTTTTTTTTCATTATGACATCTGTTTTTTCTTCGATATACTCTTCAGTTGTTTCCTTTCCATTACCACCTTCTGAAGTAATTCTATTAAATGTTTCAATTGATGAATCTGCAAATTCGAAATAATTTCTAATTACTAATTTTATATTATTGATTTAAAACAACTACCTATAATATCTTCTGTAGCCGTTGCCCGCTTGGAAATCATCATATCGTTCTTCAGAAGATCATTAATCACAGTTTGTACTTCTTCAGTTGTGCCTAATGAATCAATTGTACCCAAAACGTTGCTCAAAAGATTAAGTTTTATAGTATTTAAATCTTCTATATAAATGGTTGATTGACTATTTGAAATTTCGTCCAATGTAAAATCTATATTGTTTGTGCTTTGAATGTTCTCCAGAACCATATTTTCGCTGACACTAAGTAAATCATAATCTTCATTTAATTCACTATTACTGTTGAGGTCGTTGTTTAAATCTGGGACTTCTAAAACAAATTAAAGATGTAATAATTATGTTAAATATAATGAATATTATTTACCAAGATTTTTTATAGATACTTCTTCAATCTTATCGGACAAGTCTTCTCCAAAATCAAATGTGGGCCTATCTTTTTTAGTTTCAGATTCAAACGAAATAGTATCTGGAACTTCTAAAACAAATTAAAGATGTTATAATTATAGTAAATATAATGAATATTATTTACCAAGATTTTTTATAGATACTTCTTCAATCTTATCGGACAAGTCTTCTCCAAAATCAAATGTGGGCCTATCTTTTTTAGTTTCAGATTCAAACGAAATAGTATCTGGAACTTCTAAAACAAATTAAAGATTTTATAATTATATTAAATATAATGAATATTATTTACCAGGATTTTTTATAGATACTTCTTCAATCTTATCGGAGAAGTCTTCTCCAAAACCAAAGGTCGGTCTATCTTTTTTAGTTTCAGATTCAAACGAAATAGTATCAAAATCAGCACTTGTGATTAAGTTACTGTCACGTATATTACTTTGTAGAGCCCCATCATTCTTGATATTATTCATAATGTAATCCACCAGAGGATCTGCCTCCATTGTAGTCATCTCGCTATAATTGTTGTCGGTTAAAATGGATAATTCATTATCTATAATTGATTCATAATCTTCGCTAGGTTCGGAGAATTCATTTAAAAATATTAACTGTTTTTCTGTTCCTTCTCCATTCCAATCCATTTGCGATAAAATTGGTTTATTTATTTCTGTTAAATAAACAGAAACTTCAATGATTGGTACTGGAGGTGTAGGTATTTCATAATTTAATGGACTTTTTGTTGTCCACTCGTTAATAAAATGAGTTAGAGGTCGCAGAGTTACCGTATTCCAAATTTCTGTATTTTCAGAAATCGTATTCTCACTTCCTGTGGTCCATTTCGAAATTATCGTCATATTTGTTGTTAGAGTTTCATTAATAGTTTTTTTCAATAATTTTGTTTCGACATTTGATGCTGTAGTTACATCTTCGTAATGTTGTTCAATATTACCCTTACCTTTGATTTCAGTGTATTCTTCGTTTAAAGTAGTTTCTTCCTCTTCTTCCTCGATCACAGTACTAGTTTCTTCCGTAGTTTCGGTATTAACTTCTTGTTCACTTTCCGAATTTAATCCAGTTTCTTCAACACTTTCGGTAACCTCTTCTAATTCTTCCGTAGTTTCTGTTTTCTGCGCATTAACTTCTTGTTCACTTCCAGAATTTAATTCAGTTTCTACGACACCTTCGGTTATCTCTTCTAATTCTTCCGTATTTTCCGTTTTCTGCGTCGTACTTTCGAAGTCTTCTTCATTTTCAGTTGCTGCAGTTGTTAATTCTTCTTTAGATGAAATCATTTCATTATATTCCTTTTCCTCCCGTTCTTCCGTAGTTTCTTCCTCCATTAACACTGTTTCAGTTGATTTTCCTTCCGTTTCTTCATTAATACCACCCTCTGACAACGAAACTTCTTCTAGTGTCACTTTATGTGTCGTTGTTGTTTCTTTTTCGAGTTTATATTTTCTTTCAGATGAAATATTTTCTAGGTAATTTGTTTTGTTCGTTTTATATTTTATATTTATCAAGGTTCTGTTTATGAATGTATTTTGGTTTTCAGTATTATTAGATCTCAATGTTAAACCTTCATTTGGCACTGCTGTTGATTCTATATGTTTGCTAGTTTCGAGAACAGTAGTTGTTGGCTCCTCGGAATGACTATAAATTTTATTTGATACTTTGCTAATAAATTCTTGATTAGTGGTTTTTCCTTCTGTCGTTTCTTCATTTTTATTAACAATGGTCGTTGATCCTTTCTTCTTTCTTCTTCTTTTGCCTGGCCAACGAAAATTTCTCCATTCTGCTCCATTGTCATCACGTCGTAATAGTGTCCTTTTAGTTTTTTCATGTTTTAAAGTTGTTACTTCAGTTGTACGCGCAGGCTTTTTAAATTTTTTAAACTTCTTTGTAAATTTACTCCAATTCTCGTCGGGAATCTATCATCACATAAATATATTTTTAATAATATATTTACTGCATAATTATACTTACTTCTTCCGTTATGGCGTTTTTTTCTTGTTCATGGATAAACACTGTAAATAAAAGTCTATATTTATTATGGCGAAAGAAAATGATGTGTAAACTTCATACCTGGAACATCGCCATATAACGAACGATGCTTGTGGTTCATAATAATAGGTAATTTGGTTGGCAATTCGTTATTTAACTTATATTTCTTGTGAGGCTGATACTTTTCACTAAATACTAATTTTGGTGTTCCACTTAATACTATATGACCTTCTGGCCGTCTAACATTTAATTTTGAATGCCTTGACCTAAAAAACGTTGTTCCCCACTATTCAACCCAAAAATCCGGTTCCACCAGTTTTCTGATTTTTTCTTTTTCTTTTTCTTCTTTTTTTTCCTTTTCTTCTTTCTATGCTTCATATGTTTAGCAGTGCGTCTAAATCTATTTAATCGATCAACAAGTGTGTCCACCTCGTCCAAATCACCAACATTATTTATCAAGTCCACGTTATCTACCAGTTTATTCAAGTGTTGCTCAGTTATTGGTCGCAGAATATCGTGGTGATCTCTCCAATATAAAACTTTTCCCAATGCCGAGATCTTGTGCTCTATATTATTTGTATCCAAACTTAACAGAGACCTTCTATGAAAAGGGCTACGGGAGGTGTTAGAAATCTGAGGCGCTCTTGAATTTCCAGAAATCAACAGACTCTGAACCTCATCTACCAACTGCAGGTCCCTTTCCAGCATTGTCAACTTCTCATTTCGTTTCTTTTTATGCTTTGATGTCACCGTTCCTGGTGTTGTGACCTTAATTTCTTCTTTTGTCATCATGTTAACCATGGTAGTTTCATTTGCAGGTATGCTATCTGCACGAATAGATTTCGACGCACATGGAATTTCTGGGCCCTCAGAATTAATTTCTGGTTTAGTACTAGCTTCTTGATCTTCAGTAAACAAGTCACTTTGAATGGAAAACTCATCTAACGACATCTTTGTTGACATTTCGTTGGAAATTTCTTGTATTAAGTTGTAAGCATCATCTTCATTCACTTCATTCTCAACAGCACCCCCCGATTTTGCTTCCTCTTCTGGTTCTACTTGAAGAGATGACTCCGTTACTGTTTCCTCTTCAACCTCTGGAGCATCAGTTACTTGGAAAGGCTGAGGTGCACCTGTCTGCATAACCTCCTCTACGTCTAATATCACACTCTCCACCTAAAATATCATTCAACATTAAAAAATAATATTTAATTTCAATATTCCTTTACCGTTGTATATGGATCTTGTGTACTTATATCGATCATCGAAACGGATTTGATTTCTTCCTCAGTTGTAGTTATTTTCTTTTCTTCCTCAGTAGCGAAACACTGGCTACCAGTCTTATCTTCAGGTATAGAGGCAGTCGTTATTTGGGTATTTTGACTCAGTCCCAAACTAATATATTCCACATCAAGGTTAGATCCGGTCTCACCAGGTAGCGGAGCCATACTAATGTTATTGAGCATATCTAATAATTTCTCAGTTTCATTGCGACAAATATCATCTGAGGCGTTTCTCTTCAGTTTGTATTCGGAAAAAGCTATTTCATCATTTATCTGAAAGAATGGCATAAATTCGGCTAAAAGGAATACAAGGTGTAATTAATATACTTTACAGGTCTATCGTCTAAAGATTTTATCATTATGTTACTGTCCAATCTCGGTTCTTCTTCAGCAAACCTTTTTCTTAATTTCTTATCGTCGATGGTTACTTTAGAATTATGCGGATATATGAGCAAACCCGGTTTAAATTCCTCGGAAAGTTCGCGTCTCCCTCGTCTTTTAGACGTCTTTAGTTTTTGTTTATTCTAAAACAATAATTTATTTGAAAATTAGTATTAATTAGTTCAGTCACTTCTTACGTTTTCTTTGAACGATCGAGCAACACACTTAGGAGCCAATGTTGCTAAACTATCATCAACACTGTCTAAAAAAGCAGCAGTACCGGTATCTTCTAGTGGCACTGCTGGACTGGCCGAATCTTCCATATCCAAAGATATGGAATTTGTGACAGATTCTAAGTCTGTGTTTTCATTCATCATGGTCATCATTGTTTCCGAGACTTCTTCCACTGAAAACTCCGTCGATTGTAAAACACTTTCCGTCACTTCCGTCAGGGAAAGTTCACTGGTTGTAGGAACTTCATTCTCTGATACTGATGAAGGAATCAGAAGTATGTTGGCAACATAGATCGGAGATATCGTGTCGTTTTCAAATTTGTTGGAGCAAATGAGTTTAATTGCATCGGCCGGTTTTAAAATGGTAGCACTCACGCCCCCCGGAAGTTGTGTACCACCAGAATGTGACTGCAACACGCCAGGTATATTTTGGTACGAATCTTGAAGATTAGGGGGCAAACTTAATTCCGGAACGTCGTTCGGGCTAGACGGATTTATAACATCACTAGCAGATTCTGGTTTCATAGTGTGGGCTCTAAAAGAAGCGGTTTCGTCCATATTTGCAAACGACGTTGATGACTCAGTAAAGCCTTCCAGAGTTGTTTTATCAGATTTATCAAGAGAGTTTCCTTCAGTAATAATCGAGGATAAAGTGTTCGTATACGCAGAAAATGAGCCAATCTCGTTGGTAGATGACTCTGTGGAATTCATTTCATTGGGAAGTGCAGACAAATTTGCTGTTAAATTGGTTTGTGCAATATTATTAGGAAAACATGACCCCGTTGTAACGTTTGAAATAGGTGATGTTATTGTAGTAATAGTCTCTAGGGTATTATTCTGACTACTACTGACTATAACGGTAGATGATGCGTTGGGAGAACCAGATAAGTTCGTTTCAGTTGTATTAGATTCTGCAGAACTTACAGTTGTAACATTAGATGATGTATTTAACTCTGTACTAGTGCTGTTTAACGACGTGTTGGACTCTATAGTTGTATTTAACGACGTGTTTGACTCTATAGTAGTATTTAACGACGTGTTAGACTCTATAGTAGTATTTAATGACGAGTTCGACTCTATAGTCGTATTTGACGTCGTATTGGACTCTATAGTAGTGTTTAACGACGTGTTGGACTCAATAGTAGTATTTAACGACGTGTTGGACTCTATAGTAGTGTTAGATGATGTAGTGACATTAGAAGTAACATCAGATGTTTTATTTAATTCGGTGGAGATATTAGATGATTTATTCAACTCAGCCGAGCAGAAATTTAACGAAACTGTAGATTCTGTTACAATAGTAATATTAGATGACATAGTTACATTAGAAAATTCTGTTGTGATCTCGGATGTTTTATTTAATCCGGTAGTCGATTCGTTGGTGGATAAATTCGATGGCGACATAGATTCTATTGAGGTAGAAGTGTTAAGTGTAGACGACGTAATCGATTCTACAGTGGTATTAAGTGAGGTATTTAATTCAGTGGTACTATTAGATGATATATTCGATTCTGTGACTTCTGAAGATAATTTAACAGCACTGGCATTAATCAAAGACGATGAAATCAATTCTGTTGTACTTGTTTCGTTCATCTCGTTAGAAACACCAAGTGTTCCATTCGCAGGTGGAAATGTTACGAATATTATAGGAATATAAGTAAAATTTTCCGCAGTGGACTTATTCGATAGAAGTTCGATAATCTTGCTGAAAGGTTTAAAATTGGCCTGATAAAATTCACTCTGATTATTGACAAGGCCAATCGACTGAATCTTATCTGTTACTGCAGGAACTCGTTTATGTCTACCTCTAAGTTTTCCCAAAACTTTGACAATGGCCATATGAGGATCTATAAATAACGTTTCGTTATCTATACTTCGTTTGTGATTGCTTTTCTTTTTTGCCCTATATGCCTTTTTATCATCTACTAATCTTATTTTAGACAGTTCAGATTTTAGCGTATCAATTTTTCTCTGGCAATCACCCTCATCTCCAGCACGACGCATTCCACTCTCCAAATTCACACGTATATGTTGCGGCGTAGATCTTTCTAAACTGTTACCTTCTACACAACTGTTGTCAGTTTTTTGACCTAATTCTCCTTGAGATTTAGATTTATCCGCTGTCTGATCGTTGTTGTCGGACATTTCTGTCGTATCCGGTACCGAAACGGTCATCTCCAAAGAAATTCTGACTCGCTGCGGTTTTTGTGTTTCATCAAGCAACTGATTGGGTCGGAATTCGTCGTTCTTGTGTTCTTTTTCTTTAAATTCTGCTTCTTTCATGGTGTGAAGTTTCTTAAAATCGTTATAGTTCCAATTTTTTTTATCAGTTTTATCCGAACCAAAATTTCCCGTGTTATCTTTTATGAGGTTCCCAACAGCTTCGAAATCGACATCTGAACTACCAGGATCATCTCGTTCACCTTCGTTAGGCTTTTTGAACCAATAAAACCGATTTGGCTCCTCGTTTCTTATTAAAACCATGTCGTAATCCGAATTCGGTCCCACCTTCTCCGCAGAATTATGATTTAACCCTATTGTTTTACTATTACCTAATTTACTTTGTCTTTTATGATTACTGATACTACTTGTAGGTTTAAGCGTACTAGTTTCTACTTGAACATTCCTTTTATTGACGTCTTCGTCCTTTTCCACAACATTATCAAAGTCCTCCGCAGCCTCATTTTGGAGCAAATAGAGCTTTCCGTGGACCTTCGTCAATATGTGGTTTAGAACACAACACGCGATTACGCTAAAATATGTGTTAATAGACCGCAGTTTTGGAAATGATAATTACTTACAACTTTACAACATTCCCAAGCATTTGATGGTGCACAAACCTGTGTAGCACTCGTTCATTATACGCCTGTTTTAACAGCAGAAACTTTCAGCAATAAAAACGTTGTATATATAATATTGACAAATCTTAACTTGTAAACGTTAAAAATGTCAAACATTCTTATACATGTCGCTAGGTAACAATCGTTAACAATCATAAAACCAATTCTTCTTTGTAATTTTGAGTTTTGGTAGGTGGCCTTTTCATAGTGGTAGTTGTTATTAATTATTGTTAACGTTCCTCGACATATCATTTTGAAATTAAGTAAGTTTATAAAGACACAATGGAGTTGTTGACTCATTATAGGAGATATTGTCTTCTATTCACTTCCAAAACCTACACGTCTTTTACTTTAATGGCTGGAGATATTATAATAGCCAGTTTTTTCTGAGTATTATCGATGTAAGTAATTTTTGGTGGATACATGTTTATGTTTTATCATGCTTCTTGATGTATTAGTGGAATCTTCAAACATATCGATTATTTCTTTGGGTTTCCAAACTTTTTTGTAACGAAGAGCTCTTCTCTTTTCATTTCTAGGATTTTCACATGTCTTTTTTGCCAATATAATTGTTATTATTAATATTATCTTTTTGTCACTTCTAAGAAAGAATAATGCCATTACTATGACTATTTCTATAGAATTATATAGTAAAAATACCAAATTATAATAAATTCTGAATACTTGTTGAAAAATAATATTATTTTAATGTTATTAATCATATCAGTTACATTATGATCTTGAATACATATATTTATAATCATCAATGATCAATCAGGCCATCATTACGTAGGGGCATTACTTAATTTGATTTATATCAGTGACATTCCCCCATATTGTCAGTAATTTTGTAACTATGAAGCTCGCGATATCAGTGTACCCTAACAATTCCAAGCCTCGACCAGATTTCATGTCTTTAATTTATTATTCGCTTAAACCATTGTACTATTTTTCAACATTCTGCGGGCTAGCACCATACAAATTTGAAAATACTAATGATTCATGGTCCTTGAAACCAAATCGGTATGACCTGAAATATTTTATAGTATGGACTTTTTGCTACGCAGTTTTAATATCTTGTACAGCTCTAAGTGTTATTAATGATGACGAAAATTACATCTTTATTGATAAGCTCATCGTCGTTATATACATAGCCATTATGCTAAGCCTGTTGGTAGTGCTAGTTATAAGTTCATTCATATTTAAAAATATATTTATAAAAACTATCAACATAATTACCGATATTGATGAACACTTCCACACCAAACAATTGTGCGTTAGCTTTAAACTTTTACGAAAAAGAAATAATGCTTTATTAACGTACATGTTCGCATCAGTCATCGTGCGATCATGTCTTGTATTACAGACAATCAGAATAGACCTTTTACAACAACTAACCATGTTTTTTGCAACACTAACCAAGGCTTTGGTGATCTATTATTTTATAGCCATGGTGTTGCAGTTGAACATACGATTCAACATGGTTAACTCCTTCATACAAAAAAAGTCAAAGACGAATAAAGAAGACACGATGATTGTAACGGATTATATAAAACCTTTGAAGGTGGAAGACGATTTGTATTTCTTATGTAGGCAACATTACAGGATTTGTAACGGAGCTAGACTTTTGAACTGGGCATTTGGTCTGCAGATTTTGGCTTCAGTTTCTGTGACATTGGCCGATATTTTATTCCAGTCGTATTATTTGTATCATATTTTATTTCAAAAGGTACCGTACGTTACTGCATTGATGATTTTGAGACCTGTGACATGGCTGATTGATGAAAGTATCCAGACTTATCTCTTGGTAATCGCATGTGCAAATTTATGCGATAGTGTAAGTACTATATACTAAATAGAAAAAATGATATGAATTATAATGGATTTTTTAAGTGGTTCAGTATGTTTCTATCTTAATTGCAGGCAAATTCAACACCAGTTTTATTACATCATTTTCGAAACCTAATTAACGATATTGAGTTGGAAAACCACGTAAGAATTTTAAAATTAAATATTATATTCTAATAAACGATTGATTTAACAAAAGTAATTTTATTATATTTTTACAGATCCAAATGTATTCACTACAAATGCTTCATCAGAAAATTAAATTCACCGCTCTGGGGTTCTTCGCAATAGATTATACACTTATTTATTCCGTACGTTTCTATGAGTAATATTTTTTGTAACTATAATTTATATGTTATTTTACAGATCATCGGTGTTGTTACTACATATTTAGTAATTTTTATTCAGTTTGATCAAAGCTCCACTGGTGAATTAGAAGCCACGAATGACACATGTTCATCCGTTAAATATTAATAACACACAACATTTAATAACATTAATCACAGGGATACAGAAAAATGATATTTTTCATTTAGCTCATAAATAAGATAATTACATGTTAAACAGAAAACACCTTAAATGTATATGTTACCATTTTATTAAAAATAATCATATTCAATAATGGAATACATTTTCATTAAAAAACTAAATATTCATGTATCTAATAATAAAAAAATCAAACAGTATGTGACACCAGCACTGAAATATAATTAGAATTAGATATCCCGATAATACATAAAATATTTCTTCTATCTATATCTTCTCTAAATTTTATTGAAATAAACCCTACTCAACATCATGTACACAAAAAGTAATGAAAAGTTCAGGAACTATAAAAATATGTTTAATGAATGTGAAAATTATCCAAAAGATGTTTCTTAAGATAATAAAAATGACTTATTTCCCAAATTTTATTTTCAAATATAAATATGTTCAAACATAAATAAATTATTTTATACTTATAATTTTGACATTAAAATGAGTTAAAATACAAGAAATATTCCTTATAAAATGATTGCATCCTTCCTTCAATTACAAAAAATATCTAGTTCAGTAATAATTTGTTTAGCATAAACCGGGTAATCACCTGCATATTATGGAAATTTTGTATAATCATCATTTTTGTACAATGGGAATTCTAACTAATGAAAATAGTTTAACCTAAAAATGCTAAAATGTAAATAAATAGAAAACTAAAATGGGTTGAGTATGTTAAGAATTCACTAATAATCCTTTATGATATTATGATACCATTACGTACAATTATTATGTTTCTGTTGTAGAAATCAAAAAATATGTGCGACTAGTTTTTGCGTATTTATTAATTGCAGAATACATCAATTATCTAAATTAATCACACGACCTTGATGCATATAACTTTTTTGTATAACAGACAAAGGAAATCACCACAAAACATTATTTTAAGCATTTATCAATGCACTCATACCCAATGACAACTCAGCAAATCTTGCCTTACTGACCTCTCATAACAACAAACACAGCCCATGGTAATTCCTTATCATAATGTTAATATTGAACAGTTTTATATTTCTGTAATTCACATTGTAGAGATTTGACTAATTCAAGATGATTTGTGTTAATGGACATGTTAGAATTGAAATCATCATTGTTATTATATTCTTTTGTTTTATGTTAACTGGTAAGTATTCAATTAAAATCTGTTAATATTTTTATTTTAATTTATTGTCTTTACATATTTATAAACAAGTATTATAATCAAGTGATATAATAATAAGTAAACAGTACTGGACTTCATATCTAAATATATTATCTTAATTAAGTAATTAATTAAAAGTTTCTTATTTTTAAAAGACATTAAATAATAATGTGGTAAGTTTATAAACTGATATTTATGCCAAGATAACTGTTTACTTTTGATTTAAACACAATGTTATACTGTTATCTGTAGTTTTTAAGCCACTAATCAACTTAACAACACTAAAGTACAAACTGACACCAATTTTAAATTTCAGATTCAGTTTTCACAAATTTTATAATCTATCGAACATGTTATGTTTCAATGGGCTACAATCAAACTGAATGTGCCTTACTGGGGAGCAAAAATAAAGATGCCCAAACTGCAAAGTTAGAAGAACTAGTGGAGCCTAAGGCTGCAGTTATTAACATGACCCGGTCTTTTACAGAGAACTGTATTACAGCCTTATTTTGTCTATTTGTCGGTCCTTGGTCTGATAAGTTTGGTAGAAAGCCACTTATTCTAAGTCCATTGCTGGGGTATACTTTGGGATTTTTAGCCTTAGTTGTGATTAGCCTTTTTCCCAATGCCTCACCATGGTATTTTGTCATATCTTCCCTTCCAGTATGTATGACTGGAGGTGTGCCTACATTTATAACTGGTGTTCTGTCACATATCACTGATGTTACCACTCCTGCAAACAGGGGCATGCGGTAAATTATTTGTTTGTTTTATTAGTGTGTGAATAATTTCCTATTTGATTGTAGGATGGGTATTTTTGAAGCAATGATAGGAATAGGAATATTTTTAGGCAATATTTGTAGCTCATATGCATTTTATGCATTAGGGTATACTGCTGTTTTTGGCATTGCAACTAGTTGTTGCTGTTTATCTTTATTAATGAGCTATTTCTTTGTACCTGAAACATTAGAAAATAAAGAAACAGAGGTAATGTCTAACAGTTATTATTTATAAATAAAAACATCGTCGTTTTAGGGATATTTCAGAGGTTTCTTCAACGCATCTAACATTGTAGACATGTTCAAGTCCACATTTAAGAGACGCGAGAACTTTGATAGGGCAATTATACTTCTAAGTATACTTTTATTAACCATTTATATTTTTCTCATTAATGGCGATGGATCTGTGGTATTTTTGTATCTAAGAGAAAAATTTCAATGGACACTAGAACATTACACGTTATTTAACAGTGCGGGCAATACTGTGTGGATTTTGGGTACCATTTTTGGTATCTACTTCCTGCACAAGTTACTTAATATAACAGAAAGTGTGCTAATCTTGGTAGGTTTTTTATCAATGTGCAACGGACATTTAATTGCTGGGTTCGCCACACAAGACTGGCATATTTATATGGGTAAAAAGTTATAATAATTCTCAAACAATTTATAAAAATCTAATTTTTACAGCAAGTGCAGTTAAATGTTTGGGAGGAGTACTTAGTCCAATGACGAGATCTTTAGTGTCGAAATTGGTACCTGCCGAAGAAATTGGCAAAATATTCGGTATGATTATCACTTCAGAGTCACTATTTGGAATTTTAGGATCTCCAATATACACATTAATTTATAATAGTACTATTAAGAAGGATCCGTCCATTTTCTGTTTTGTTACTGCTGGCATCTACTTATTTGAAGTAATAATTACGATGTAAGTAATATTTCTGTTAATCATATAAATATGTAAGTCGGAAACTTTAATAAGTTTAAAGGTAATCAAATTATTTTTTTTTTAATATTCTTATTTTGAATAATTTATATTTTCGAACATATAAATAGATAATGTAATGAAATCGGACAATTTTAAAAGGAAAGTTAGTTCCGCTAATGATATTCTTTATCTCTCAATAACAGAATGCTTCAACACGACGATACGCACTTTTTAGTTGCATAAATATATACATATGTATGTTTTTGTTTGTCGTTTCAGGATTATTATCATTCTTCAATTACGTAGACTTCGACATAACTATAATCGGTTAAATAACGAGGAGGTTAATGGTGACATTGCCACATCCTCTGGAAATACATAATATATTATTTTACAATATATTGTAAATTTTATTTTATTAATCTCAATTATTGTAAATATTAGTAAATATAGTACAATTGTAAAATTTGTTAAAAATATTGTGATATTAAATAAGAAGGGAGAGCAACAAAATATATATGCAAATATATAACAATTTATTCAAAAATATAGTTTTATTTCGAACTCATTTTTACATAAAAAATAGACTTCGACATAACACAATTAACGGTGACATTGGTACATCCTCCGGAAATACATAATATATTATTTTACAACATATTATAAATTTTATTTTATTAATCTCGATTATTGTAAATATTAATAAATATAATACAATTGTAAAATTTCTTAAACATATATTAATTTATCTAAAAGTTTAGTTCATTATTTCGTATTAGAGGTGAATCCAATTAGAATTAATTTTCTAAGTTTAAAATGAAAACTTAATTTAAAAATATCAGTATGTTTTAAATATGCTGAAACATACAACAAATATTTCTCTCAATTAAAATTTTTTAATTCGAATTAAAATTAAAATATTAAATTTAAAATTAAAATTTATAGCCGGCAATTTATTGCAAACGCTCCTAAAAAATTATTTAGTTTTTACAAATTTTTAGAAAAATAAAATAAATTTACTGAAAAATATGTTTAGTCTATTCTAGTAAAGAAATTATTTTAAAATTAATTTAACGATTTTTTTATAAAATAAATCACAAAGTCAAATTTAAATTGAAATATACAATAACTATAGTAATTATATTTCAGTTGAAGTAAAAATATTTATCTATGATTAGGATTATATCTAATAAATCAATAGTTAATCAAATAAACCAAAATTTATTGACTAATTGTTGACACATTGCGGTAAAAGGGCGACCCATTCCAAAGATTTTTAAATAATTCCCGGTCTAAAAGCAAAATTACTCACAAGTTTCTAGAAAATATAAAATCATGATCAGTTGGTTGATCAACTTAGAATAAAATAGACCATAAACAATTTTATTCTTACGTGCAATTTACTACTTTTACTACTTCGTTTACCATATAATATTATAAATATACATGCAACTTCTATAACCGGATATTCTATTGCATTAGTTCTAAATAGAATTAAAATTAAAATGTTGGTGATTTCAAGATAATAAAAAAAAATAATTTCTAGAAAATTTATTAAAACCTAATTGGATTAAATTCAATAAATCATTGGAACATTGCAGTAATAGAATGACCCATTCCAAACATTTTCAAAAAGTTTGAACGCATTTAAAGAAAAAAAAATGGAAAATAATTGATTTATGCCCTAAAAACAAAATTGTCCACGATATGCTAGAGAAGATAAAATCATGAGCATATAAAATGAAATAGGCCATAAATAATTTTATTCTTAGGAGTAATTTTTAACGGTTTCATGCTACGTTATTTACCATATAATAATAATAAGTGGTACATGTAATATTTGTTCTTTTAGTAGCTTTTTAAATCTCTCCTTAGGCGGACATTTCAGATGATCAAACAAATAATAAGCAGAGTTTCAAGTGAGTGAAATTTCATTATTCAATCATAGAACGTCTTATTTTCATCGGGATGTTTTTCGCAACATCGATATGGACTTGACAACCACTCACATTTAAATATACCCGTTGTCGATGCGTCGAAAATTCACGAAGTACGTCTCTGTCCCAAAAACGTCAAATAGCCGGCAAAGAAATACCTGCGCAATCGATGTAAAATGATTCGATGTGCGCGACGTGTAGTCCTCGTTGCATCTCTATCTCGCACTTAAGTCAGAGTGAGTGTGACGTGCACTACCAGACAGTAAATTCATGACAACAACGAGATTCAAAACGTGTTATTCTTGTTCGGTGTTGCATCGAGTGTTTTACGCCGGACTGCCAGTTCTGCGGTTAGTTTTTAGATTACCAAAGTAACAGATAAGACGTAGCAACAAAGGTTTTCGGTAAGTAAGTAAATGATTCCATTAAAATCGTGCGCGTGTGTATGGTGTGCATGTTTTGTGTACTTCATTGCGGATTTATGATGTGTTTTTGCCAAACAATAGGATTTTTATTGGCGTGTTGAATGAGTAAACTGCACCGACTTATAGTAAACAAACGAAACATCTTTTCCAACTAACTATAATTACAAATTTGCCAGGATTTTACCGTTCAATTAATTTAACTCGCATTTTCTGTTTCGTTCGTACAATAAAAACAAGAAATTGGAACAAAAACTTTTTTTTGTTTTAATTTTTTTCAATTTACACATTTATAGTGTGCCCATCTTACACTTATCGAACGAGTGTCATATCTAAACACAGCTCAGCAACAACAATCTGAACTGTTGAAACACAGCTCCCTCAACAAAGAATCCTTTCAAATCACAATCAGACTTTGAAGTTCGAATTATTATCAAAATTAATTAATGGCGTTGGCTCAATCTGCTTCCCAAAATATCTCAGCACAGCAGCTTATCAGTTAATTTTTAATTACTTACATTATTTATAGCGTTATTATTAGAACACATGCAATTTTATGCATCCACTATTATTTATAGTGGTGGCCAGAGGAATAGCACACTTTAATTAATCTTAACTTTAATTACGAAACGCACACCTCTAATTAAATGCAATCAAAATATTTTATATTTTACTTAAAATAATTACGCTATACTCTTTCTCCCATTATTCATTTTGTACCTAAATCAAAATAATTTAAATACTTACAAATTTTAAACAAAATAAATGCGAAATGTGACTGATCAATATATACTTTTGAAAAGTATATATTTGTTAAGTAATTTATAATAAATTTTATACAAAATTGTTAATATTAGGTACCCTTTGTTCATTATAACCACCTGTAAAGGATGATTCAAAAATGAAATATTGGCAATGGTCGTTCGAAATTAAATTTCACCACTCTACAATCGATAACCACGATTTATGTTTTTTGGTGTTTTAATCAAGATTACATGTCATTTCCCAAGTTTTCAAATGTCGGTGGCAAATGGTTCTATTACTCTCATGATGCATCTGTATACAAAACGGTCCATTTTACTAATAATTTTTTGTAATGTATATTGTGCCAAGAAAAGGAATCCCAAATCAAAACTTTTTCTCCACCGTGTTTCAAAGTTTTTGTACTGTATCTGGGATCCAAACTTTTATTATAAGGACGATGAGTGTATTTTTTACCATCTCATCTTGTTCTGTTGAACATGGATTCATCACGTCAGTCTACTAGATATACTGATATTTTATGACCCAATTAATTCATTTTTTATTTATCTAGAGGGCAAGAAAGAATGTCGTTTACTGATTTTTCCAATTTGTTTGTCAATAAAATGAGTTGTCTTTTTGTTAGGACTTCTTCGTTTTATATTTTCAGTAGAGTATGTTGTTTCATATTTGTTAATAACCAGAAGCATCATAAGTTTTTATTAATATCTACAATATTTACTCCTTTATGTTTCATCTTAATTATTATTTTCCTCTTCTCTGGAGAGCAAAGTTTTTTTTCTCACTGAAAGTAAATTTATTTAATAAAATAATATAAGAATAAATTCTAACTATTAAGAGGGTTAAGGTTAAGTACATACACAAAACGTAAATACATTTGAATGTGCTACTTCTTTGGCCAACCAAATCAGACTAATATATGCATTTAAAATAATAACTCTTACAAAATGTTTGATTTAAATTTTGTGCTATTTCTCTGGCCACCACTGTACATTCTCAATGGCCACTGAGCAGTACTGGATGCATGAGTTACTGTAATTAATAGACGAGACTATTTACTTTAAATTTCTACGAAAATTACTCAATTTGGTTCATTTAAGTTTGTTTGGAATACTTTATTTAACTGTGAACCTGTATAGAATCATTTTATGTACTCCTACTGCCATTAATCATAATCAAGGGATTTTAATGGGTTAATTCATGGTTATGCAGTATATAAAAACTTTTGTTTCTTTAACATATTTTATAATTAAAACAATTCGGACGTTTCCCATAAGATTTATCTAGACTTTAAACAAATTTATGATAATGTAATACCTCTCCATAATTAACCACTTCCTTCCTATAATTGCATCATTTTTTAAACAAAAATACAGAACATCTTTAAGAGGTTATTATTACCACATATTAAATGGACGTGTTTTTTGAAAGTCCCTAGCCAATTAATTAAATTATCGGCCGGTCGACAAGTGATTTACATGAAATGGAAAGCATTTTTGTAACACCCTCATAACATTTCACTAGAACAATTCAAATCTTCGTCCGCCCTCTTCACTTTCTCCCAGTCCGCCGATGACTAAACAATATCCGATCATTTCCTATATAAATGTACCGCTTTTTTATGCTCTCCAACAGCATGTATCGTTATCTTTACGACTCGATTAAAAAAGAAAGCGGCCACACATTGTTTGCGGTGTACATACACAAAGAATGCGTTACCTACTCGTTTCAATTGTTGATTTATCTCGGTTGGTTAATTGGGCCAACGAGCCGACTTGACCCCCGATCGCAATGGTCTTGTTCTGGATGATTCAGAAAACCCCACGTCCTTAGCGCAAAATTTACTTTTCGTATCACGAAAATTAACGCTTGAAAACTCTTGTTTGTCCAGTTAATAGTTTTCGGTTAGTCACGGTTTTAAAATAATGACTAAAGATAATTGTGTAGACTTTTAAAAGACATAAAATGGCTTAGGTATTATTATTAAACAAAAGTTGGAAATAGACTTGTATTTATGTAATACCGACAGATTTTATATATATATTTTTTAATTAACATGAGACGCGGAAGTAAATATTGCCCAATTTACCGACGGGGCAAGTGGTCGCACCTGTGCATCAGTTCTAATTTTGGAAAACGATATTTTTCGTTTCGTATAACAAATATGACATAAATTAGGGGCCTTATAAAATTAATGCGACGGGAGGCGAAGAATCGACTCAAAATATGTCTAAATTGTGGGTAATTTGTTAGTATAGTTGCATCGTGAAACAAATAATAATAGAACGTCTTAAGCATTAAACACAGAGTAAAAGGCAAACATGTTATAATTGCAATTAAGTATTTTAACATTTTAATAGGAAAAGACGGGAGAATAATAATGTATACATTACTCAGCCTTGATATTGTTATGAAAACTTAGTAACACTTGATGACACAATTCACTGTAAAGTAAATTGATTTATAAACAAATTTGAGACAAATATGTTTTAATAATTGTAATTATTCATAATTGATTTCCATTTAAACCTTTTTTATTAATAATATCCATTTAATTCCACTGAAACGAAATTTTACACAGTGAACTTAATGAATATATTACAATTGTAAAATGGGAAAAAATGCATTAATTGATTTTGTTATTAAATTTTGTATTCTTCAAAATTCACATTCAAAATTAAATTATCCTGAATTTGGCGTACTTCAAAATGGATACATTATTAAATTTTTAATTTGCCTATTAATAAGTCTGCGATAAAGTTAAAAATTACATTCTTCAAACAATTATATTTCGTCCGATCAACTACCATAAAGGAATCATCAGTATCAGAAAATATCAAATAATGTCAAAACGCATTAGCTTTCTTCAAACGTTACAACTGACTGCAGTCAGTACTGAATAGTCTAATAGAGAAAAGTGAATTTGTGGTCTGGCATGGCGAGAATTAAACTGTTTGTGAGAATTAACGAATTAATTTTAGTTGATCAAAAGAGTCAGGAAATAAGTCGATTAGAAGAATGTGACAGAATTGGCAATTTTTTACGAAATTTACTATGTACCCAGCTTCAAATATGTTAATTACACTGGAGACTTTATTTTTTAAAATGTGAATTTTAATTTTGCTACATACTTATAAATAGACAATATTTCTTGATTTGATCTTTCTGGTATTTGATATGTACCCATTTTAAAGAATGCTAACTTCACTAAAGAACTTATTCTTGAGAATCAGAATATTAACTCTTCTGCAGACTTATTGACATGCAACATTATTAATATGCAATATTTCTTTATAACATTTGGTAACGATTTTAAAAAACTCAAAATTCAATGGAGAGTTTATTTTTGGAAATTCGATTTTTATCTTGGCAACAGATTTATTAAAATGGAATATTTTTTATTAAATTTATTATGTACGGAGTTTGAAAAATGCTAATTACACTAAAGACCATTTTTTAGAATGTAAATTTTAATTTTGACACAAGCTTGTAAATTGGCAATATTTTTTATGTTTGATATGAACCCATTTTGAAGAATGCTAACTTATATTTTTGAGAATATGATTATTAACTCTTCTGCGGACTTATTGGTATGTAACATTTTTATTAGTAAAATTTGAAATATGCTAAATTAAAAGCGGAACTTATTTTTTGGAATGTATTTTCTGGTATTGCCACAGAATTATTTATATGCAATATTTCTTTATAATATTTGGTATGTAACCATTTTAAAAAATTCAAAATTCAATGGAGAGTTTATTATTGGAAATTCGATTTTTATCTTGGCAACAGATTTATTAAAATGGAATATTTTTTATTAAATTTAATATGTACGGAGTTTGAAAAATGCTAATTACACTAGAGACTATTTTTTAGAATGTAAATTTTAATTTTGACACAAACTTGTAAATTGGCAATATTTTTTATGTTCGATATGAACCCATTTTGAAGAATGCTAACTTATATTTTTGAGAATATGATTATTAACTCTTCTGCAGACTTATTGATATGTAACATTTTTCAATAAAACTTGAAATATGCTAAATTAAAAGCAGAACTTATTTTTTAGAATGTGTTTCCTGGTATTGCCACAGAATTATTAATATGCAATATTTATTTATAATATTTGGTACGTAACCATTTTAAAAAATTCAAAATTCTATGGAGAGTTTATTATTGGAAATTCGATTTTTATATCGGCAACAGATTTATTAATATGCAATATCTTTTTTATGAAATTTAATATGTATCGAGTTTGAAAAATGCCAATTACCCTGAAAACCTTATTTTTTATTATGTAAATTTTAATTTTGCCACAAATTTGAAAATTGACAATATTATTTATTTTTATATGTACCAATTTCAATGAAGAACTTGAGAATATTACTAATCACACAGTGGCATGAAAGATTTTTTTAATAAAATTTAATATGTACCATTTTGAAAGAAGCTAAATTCAAAGCGGTACTTATTCTTTTGAATATGATTTCTGAATTATATTTGGTATGTATCCATTTTGAAGAATACTCAATTCAATGGAGAGCTTATTATTAAGAATGTGATTTTTAACTTTATCACATAGTTGTTAACATTATATCTTTATGAAATTTTGTGTTTGAAAAATTCTAATTGGTGAACATATTTTTTTTTTTTTTGAATGGCTTAATCAAGTCTCATTTTTTGACTAGAAATGTTGTAATAGATATCATTCGTATGATATTCCTTTCATTAAACTAGAGTTTTAAGTAATAAAATTGTCAGGCATGTAGTACATGTTATTTAATCTGCTGTTCACTTCAAAGTAATTTGATGTAATTAAGTAATAATTAAATACAAATTAATTATCATTAGGAAAGCCCTTTTGACTTAATTTAGTTGTATAAATAATAAATGGCAATGCAAAGTTATTCCTGTATCTACATAAAGGGTATTTGCTTTCTAATTTCCATCAACACTGTGCAAAACCAGTCGCACCGTTATGTCATTTATTAAATTTATTCATTAGTTATTAAACCGATTGCTCGAAATTCGCCAATTTGCTGCATACCTTATCGCCACATTTCGAAAGTGCCATGTTGCACGTGCACGAACTCGAATTCGAAAAATCACATAATCGGCATAATTCCCGTGTCTGTTCTTTTATCGTTTTGCGGACCGGTCTCTATAAATAGCCGACGTTGTATGTCACTTTCTTTGCGCGAAGAATATAAATTGTGCGATTTAAAAATAATTGTAGCTATTTCCAGTCGGGAGATTCTTGTTCGCGCAAACCTGTTCCATCGGCCGGGCTCTCCGCCACTTTCCACGGTCCCGAAGGGATTGATCCAAACGCAGGTGTACGGCTCTGTAAATTACATAATTTTCCATTTTTTTTTACGGCTTCCTCTCTTGTAGCCTGTTAATTAAAAAAGTCGAAGACGAACGTCACATCTACGTTTCGTTTAACATTTACGACGTTTTTCCGCGACGAATCTGTTTACAGTTACTAGTTAAATCGTAATAATTTATCAGTATCGGCTTTGGTAAGTAAACACAGTTTCGACACATGTACGGTATCAGAAGGCCGAAGTGAAAACGTCGCTTTCAATGTCAACGTGTTTGAAAATTATAAATTTAAAACGGTTTTAAGAAATAATTATGTCATCCATCGATGGCGACTCAACGTCTAATTCCCCACCACTAAATATTTATGAATCGACAATTTCCTTGTCCCTGGAAAGCTAACGCAGACAGAAATCGGTAATTTCTCAAGTCGTTTCGTAATTTATCGATTTACGGAGCTGGAAAAATATGACGAAACCGCCGCTGATTGTTGTCGTGTTCATGCGGCTTAATGAGAGTACTTGAATCAATTTTCAACACATGCGTGCGTAAATTTCGCGTGCACGACGAAATAAAAAAATTGAATTCAATTGGGGGATTGGACTGTGCAATTTGCCGGTGTGGTAATCCATCGTTGAATATTTTATCTTCATATTGACATGTAATTTGTTGTCCCGAGATGATCGCCGGGAAGGTAATGGTGAATATTAGCTAATAATACCTATGGTCTAATTGCTAACTATGAAAGCCTTTGCTACGGTCTCGTAAATCTATGTGATTTAAAAATTGGTGGATACAGTTGTTAGAACCGTAGTTTTATTATTATTAGTTCTTTGTGGTACTTCCTAAAAGGAAGACATTATCCAGACCTTCTGCTGAGGATACTACTTAAATTTTACAAATTGTTGGTGCAAAAATTATGTACATTAGTGAACCGATATTAGCACCCTGTTGGTTGATATTAAATTTATTCATGTTAACAATTGCAGTTAGGGAATTATATATATTTAATATAAGAAAGATTGTTATGTTTGTATATGAAAATTATTTTTTTATTAAAATTTTAATATTTTTTTGTATAAACTAAGCGAATATAAAAAAGCCAATCGATAAGTATAGTGGTGGCCTAAGAAATAGCTCACCTCTATTTCTATAATTATTCATTTTCTAACTGAATCAAAAAATTTCTACTTAGATGAAATGTACTTACACTACTATTTAGAGTGATGGCCAGAAAAATAGCCCACATTACTTAATCTTAACGTTAATTAGGAAACACACACCTCCAACTTACCTACTTAAATCAAATCTTAAACAAAAATAAATGTAAAATGTGGCTGGCCACATAAATAGCAGATTTTTGAAAAATACATATTTGTAAAATAATTTATACATTACAAATAAAATTGGTAATATTTTGTTGGGCATCCTTTGTTGGTTTTAACCACCTGTAAACGATGAGGCATAAATTTAATGAAATATCGCCAATAGTTATTGGAAATTAAATTCCACTACTCTTCAATTAATAACCACAATTCATATAAATTTTATGCTTTTTGGTGTTTTAATTGAGGAAAAGAACCCCAAATCAAAACTTTTACTCCACCGTATTTCAAAGTTTTTGTAGTGTATCTGTATGTAGTTTTTGCGATGATCTTGTTCTATTGAACGTGGATTCATCACTTCAATGTAACTTTCGCCAAAATTCTAGAGGAAAAATTATACATTTTTGTGCAAACTTTTAGTCTTGTTCGAATATTCTTTTCAGTGGACTTCTCAGTGTTATATTAACTACACTTATATTGTATGGCCCAATTAATTAATTTTTTATTTACCTAAACGACAAGAAAGGATGGCGTTTAGTGATTTTTCCAATTGTATTTTCAATTGAGTGTGTTGTTTCATATTTGTCAATAAGCATTGTAAAGCAAGTTTTTTATTAATATCAGCAATATTTACACCTTTTGTATTTCATGTTGATTATTATTTTCCTCTTCTCTGGAGAGCAATGTTTCTTTCATCTCACTGAAAGTGAATTTATTTAATAAAATAGTATAAGTTCTACTGAGAATAAATTCTGACTATGAAAAGTATTGTTAAATTCATACACGAAACGTAAATACATTTGTATGTACTATTTCTTTGGTCAACCAAATCAAGATGTGTAACACAAAAGGAAAAAAAGTATAGAATATTAATATATATTTTTTAACTGGACAAAATTTAAATTAAACATTTTTATGAAACAAAATGTTTAATTTTAAATTGTATGCTATTTTTTTAGCTACTACTGTATTTACTAAAATCGCATAGAAACCTTAATCTTATCTTAAAATGAAAATGACAGAGATTTATAGTCACTTTCCAAAAGTTTCATAAAAATAAATTGCATATTAATAAATTTGTGACAGAATAAAAAATCACATAAAATGGCAAAAATATTTCAGAATATGAAATAGTTTAATTTTTATACCACAAAGACCCAAAAGTTCAGTTTTATCTGGAACACTATGTTCACTGATGACATATCTCAGTTATATACGTATATACCAATTTTAAGGCACTAAACTTAATCTAAAAAATGAATTAGTAAAGTTGACATCTGATTTTCTTAGATTTTTCTATAATTTAGTTGATGTCCGATTTTAAATTTTATGTTATTTCTCTGGAAACCACTGTATTTACTAAAATCGCATAAAACATAAGTCTCATCTGGCTGAAAATGACGGCGGTTTATAGTCAGTCTTCAAAGTTTCATAAAAAATATTGCATATTGATAAATTTGTTGCAGAATAAAAAATTACATTTACAAATAAATCATGGAATAAAATGGCAAAAATAATTCAGAATATAAAGTAGTTTAATTTATCTACCACCAAGACCCAACAGTTCAGTATTATCTGTATATTCACCATTGACATCCCTCAGTTCTACACATTTAAATATATTTTATAAAACTTATTCTAAAAACGAATCAGACAAGTCAGTATCTGATATTCTTAGATATTCTTATTTTTTCCATGATATTCAGAAGACCTGATTTCATTAAAAATATGTTATTTTTAGAGGTGTTTTCGTGTGAACCTCACCATGTATGTTATCGATCATATCAATAGATAAGGGATTTAAAATAAGATAAGAATTTTCATACTGTCAAAAAATCAAATAAAAATTTTAACAATCATCTGTATAAACGTTCAAATGATAATTTTCGAAAATTCTTGTCTAATTTTAATGCAAATGTTCCGAAACCCAATTGTCATTGTGTTTATATATAGCTTTTAAGTAAAACTGTTTTTATGCTAATAAAATTGTACCCATAAGGATTTTAACTACTTTGTTTTACTTAACATTCAATCGTCTGGCTACATTGTGAAACTTCAAAAATAATCTATTAATGTGCATTATTTTTATTGTATTTTTAGTCCGTAAATAACGGATTACTTTGAATTGGGGACATTATTGTGTGTTTACAGAAGATACCTTATCAAATATTGGTTCTCAAAAATGCACAAGGCTTTTTTGTATATATAATTTATATATTCATACATATTAAAAAGTGTCAGAATTCATTATTTATGTTACTGCAAGTCGACAGTATGGTTCATTGTGGTGCCAGGACCCAAAAAATATCTAATATATTACCACAATAAAAAATAATTAAGTGTCTGATTCAAACCACATTTGGACTTCTAAACAAATTTAATTCCAAACAAGTCTTCAAAACTTCTTAGTCTTATTTCCAGATGACATTCAGACATGTGTATAATTTTATTGTAATCGATCAGCTGATATTTATGATTTCCTTGGCTTAGATCCAACAAAACATTTTATTTCGAAGTGTTCCGTTTAATTAAAATCAGAATGAATGCTACTATGTTATTTCTGGTCGTTTTCTCTCGTCATTTCAATACTTAAACAACACATGGGAAACGTTTTGTTCAAAACTAATGACAACCATTGTACTTTAAGATATTTAATTCGTGCACAACCGTTTTGCCAATTTAACGAGCTAATTGCGATTCAATGATATTGTATTTGCTTTTGTTTATGCTTCGCTGGTGGCAATGCCGTTTAAAAAAAACAATCTCATACCTAATGAACTTGTCTGATTGATATCCGGTTCATATTAACTAGGGATATTATTATAAGTTACTGAACAAATTCAAAAAAAAAAATGTACGAATTTAAAATGAACACGATATTTTTCCCTTTTGATTATTATAACGCTTAATGCGAACGGGAAATGCCACCACAACATAAAATTGTTCAAGGCTGGTGCATTAGAACCAGAATGTGAGGGGACCCAGTTTTTGAGAGACGATACATTCAATTGGCTTAATTTGTTTCGTGTTGAGATGGATGGATACCAATGTCAAATGTATTAGGGTATATGTTTTCTAGCTGACAAACGGATATTTTTATCAGATTTTAGGATGGGGTATATTACAGTAATAACTCCCTAATTATCTTACAATAAAAAGTATAATAAATGGGTAGATCCCCATTATTAAAATTGTTTTTGCCTAAAATAATTTAAAATTAATTATATGTATATCATTATTCTTTCTTTTATTCCCAAGAAACCCATTCAACATCTAAAAATAAGACACTTTGAAAGATATTAGAAAGGTACGATATTTAGTGTACCTTTTATGAGATTTATTATTACTTGTCGATGATTATATTCAACCAATTATTTACCTATTTCTAAAATACTAGTCATTAATGATAGGAAATTGTTAATATAAGTCTAATGAGGTTGATTTAACGATTTATAATTGGTCAGCATTAGAAATTAAACAGTTTTTATTTGTACATCGTGTGGAAAACAAATTGGCCACTTAACAATACATGTCAGTTCAACACTTTTTAAATAAACACACTTTATACTTAATTAACTTTCTCAATAAATGTGCCTGTAAAACACTGTACATATTTATTAAACTGAATAGAAAAAATTGTTCAATAGACCATCGACAGCTATAAAATGTGTGCTTTGAATTCTAATAAGGTTGTTGCACCTCGTTTGAATGGACTACTATAATTGGACATCGTGTAATTTTCGGGTAATTGAACATAGAACAAACCGTCACTAAGAATGTGTAGGCTCAAGTATAATTCCATAGTTAAAAGTCCAATTCGAATGTGAAACCTGGAAGTCAGGAAATAAATTTCCAAATAATTTTCTAGTATATTGTTAATAATAAAGTAGTATATTAAAGAAAATATTCACATTGTGCTTTTAAAACCTTAGTCAATTGAATTCATTATTACATATATACAATGGTGGCCGGTGAAATAGCTCAAAATTTAAAATTAAATTATATCATAAAAACTACGACATTAAACACACATATTAATCTGATTTGTTTGACCAAAGAATTTATTTTTATAATTTATTTAACAATAGTAAGAATTTATTCTTATTAGGATTTATATTATATTATTAAACTCACTTTCAGTGGAAAGAAAAATCATTGCACTCTAGAGAAGAGAGAAATAATAATTAACATCATTGTTTCATGATTACTAATATCTTTAAAATCTTAAGATGCCCCCGAAAATGGTTTACGGCGTACTCAATTGAAAATACAATAATAATAGTACTAACTAAAAGAACTCCTTTTATAGAAATTTGAAAAATCCCTTCTTGTCTTCTAAATAAATAAAAAAGGAGTAGATTAAGTCACATAATATCAGCATATCTAGCAGGAATTTTCAAGGATTTCAAGAATATTCGAACAAGACTAAAGTTGACACAAAAATATGCTCCACAATTTTGACGAAGAGCACTTTGTAGTGATGAATCCAAATTCAAGTGAATAGGATCAGATGGTAAACAATACGTTCCTCGTACATATTTTCTTTATGTACATTAAAAAATTAAAAATAAAATTAATTGAAAGGTTGAGGCTATCATGGCCATTATTTCCATATCTATAGTTGTTCGAGTTTATTGGTCGTAACGTTTCACTATCACAAGTGGCTAAGCATCATCAGAGTCTTATTTGACACTAACAACTCTAGAATTAAATTAATTAATTATAAGTTCATATGGTAAACGAAAATGAAATTATGAAACTGTGTGACTGCTTTTAAGTTTAAATACTGATTGATATTTTTTATTCCAGATAAATATAGACACAATGGAGGAAATGTACGATGAACTCCTTATCGAGCTGGAATGTCCGATCTGCACCAACTACATGTCCCCGCCAATAAGACAATGCGTCATTGGACACAGCGTTTGCGAGGCGTGCCGAAAGAAACTGAAACAATGTGCTTTGTGCCAGGGAAAATTCACGAACGCTAGAAACATATCGTTGGAAAGCTTGGCGCAGAAAATGCTGTACCCGTGCATTTACAAAGGATCCGGATGCATCACAAGGTTATTGCACAACGAGAGGGAGGCGCACGAGTTAAGGTGCAGTTTCAAGGGCTTCCAGTGTGCCATGGATAAATGTAATTGGTCCGGAAAGCTTGAGGATCTGTGCCAGCACTGGGCATCCAAGAAAATAACAAGCAAACCGTACACATCCTGCAACGTGTGCCACACCAAAATGAAGAACGAATCATTTTACGTGAACATGGCTTACGCGTACGAAAAACTGTTTTGGTTCAAATGTAAACTTATCAACAAGAAACTTTATTGGGCTGTGCAATTCATAGGCAACTCGCAGGAGGCGGAGGAGTTCTTTTACGAAATAGAGATGTTTAAGTCTGAACGAACGAAACGAAAAATACTTTTAAGCGACTACTGTCAATCTATAGACTTAGATAACGCTAGTTTACTTAAAGAGGGTAATTGTATTGTTATAAACGTAGAAACAATAGAGCATTTGCTAAATGATGATCAGACTCTTGTGTATTACATGCGAATACATCCTGTTAAAAAGGCGGCTGCCAATTTGGTGTCGTCACCCATGGCTTTATTGTCCACCACCACCACATCGTATAAGCCGAGGAATCGGTCGAAAGGGCCGATTCCGAATAAAAATCAAAAAGGCAAAAAGAATAAAGCCGAATATTCTTACTAACATGATCACCACATTTAATTAGAATTATATCCTTGTTTTATTTATCCCGTTCAAATTTTATAAGGACCGGTAAAGTTTGAACCGCGTACTGGACGAATTCGTTAATATTAGGTTGTTTATGAATATGTTTTATGGTAAAGAAATATTTTTTATTTTTATTTTTCCATGCTGCCTGGTTAAGCAGATTTGACAAGAATGGTTTATTTTGTACAACAAAATATAAATTGGCATTCTGTATCTACCAATTTATAGCGGATAAAAATTAATTTCGCTCTAATTACTTAATTTATATTCATATAATCTATAAGTATATTCAGGGTTAAATAGGTGTTATATATTTATTACTGAATTTTTATTTTATTTTTTTTATTTTTGGTCCACAAAATGGAATTTTATGTATATTGTTTTAAAAAACAAAAGTGAATTGTAATAGTTCATTATCGTTTTTTCACATTGAAATTCGCCAATTTCAGTTTCCTTGTAAATTGCAAGAATAACTTGAAATATGTTACGAATTTTCGAGTTTCCGAAAAAACTTTTGCATTTAAATGCCCACTTTTGTTATAAACTGCATAAAATTCCAATTGCATCTTCATGCAACATAACAATTTTTATTGTGAATAATTATTTGTATAGCACGTCACATATTAACAAACAAAATTTAATTAAGGTTGTATTTTTAATTGCATTTCATCATTTATAATTAGCTAGTTATAATATTTAACAGTGCCTAATCTCCAGTGTATTTATTAATGACGTTATGGCACATAATTATAATTAAGCGCATTTGTTTGTTAATTTATTTTTGTTTTAATGTTTATGGGTTCCTATATATTATGGAAGATTTTTACCTCCGTTTCTCATTATAACCATTTATTAAATTACAGAAAATATTTTAATGTGCAATTTACTTTTATGGTTTTAATGTGCGACTATGTGGCTCATTAATAAATAGGTACAATTTTGGATACAGTTAATGAAGTTTTTTCTTAAAATATCAAAAACTTCATTTTCATATTGCCTATTTTGTATTTCCACAAAATTGTAGATATTTTTATATTATTGTAGTATACTTTAACAATTATTTTAATAATTAATCAGTATAATGTGAATCATTTTAGATTATTTTTAAAATAATTGTTATCAATGTATTTGTTTGGTGTAATGGTGTACCAAGAATATTTCATTATTCCAGTTTATAACAAGAAATAAAGATGTAAATTGTTTATAAGTGTTTATTTTATGTACACACTCCCTATTTCTATTATTGACTTTCTGTGTAAGATAACGATTACTAAAAGAGGTAATGTACAGTTATGGCAATAATTATAGCAGCTCAATTCAATGGACAGTCGTTGACTGCTCTCTGTAAATTTAAGTCGATTATTTACTACCGGTCTTTTGCTTATTATAATTATTGAATCATTGGTCGAAGCGAAGTAAGAAAAATTATAATTCAGCCTTAGCAATACCGAGGGAAACAAGACGAGGTAGCTAATAGTTTACGGTTAAATAAGTCAATCGTTTCCCGCATTATTAAAAAATTTAGAGAAACTGGCCAACTGGAAAAAATTTGTTTAAGTTTGTAAGACCTTAAATCTATAACTGGGTAATTCGAGTGTCAAGAAACAATTCAATCTTATCGTCAACTGAAATAGACTTGGAGGACAGAGGAATTGCTGAAGTTAGTTCAAGGTTTGTTTGAAGATGTATAGTGAGAATGGGGTGCGATTGACTCCAGACCCACAAGGAAAACCTTAATTTCTACTAAAAATGTTCAATTTTACCTTGCTTACAGTATACAGGGTGTTTCATAACTTATCCGAAACTTTTTAATAAGTCGATTTCTTAAAAAAAATTCTAATAACAGTCCAACAAAAAACGAGATAAAAATGTTCAAGTTTGTAACAAATCTTACTCTACAACTTTTTTATGCAGTGTTTACTTCTTAATATTTTCAATTACTGTAACCAAAACAATTTTTGTCTGGTTTTTTATTGTTTCAACCGAAGTATACCGTACAGATGTACAAAATATCGGTAAGCTGCGTGAACGGATCACAACGGCTGCCTACAACCTGCGTCTCCGGAAACAGCAGCAAGGAGGAAGGTTAGAACTAGTGCGATGAAATTGGATAAGACAGGCCCAAGTTTGCTTACAGGTCAATGGAGAAAACTTTGAACAATTTTTGTAGAGTAAGGTTTGTTACAAACTTTAACATTTTTTATCTCGTTTTCTGTTGGACTTTTATAAGAATTTTTTTAAGATACCGACTTATTGTTTATAAGTGCATATCTGGTTAAAAAATTTCGGATAAGTTATGAAACACCTTGTATAATTTTTTTATATATTATCATCTTAATTTATTTATCAATAATAAAAAATCCAAAAATTTAAATTTAAAATATTTATTACAAAAATAAAGTAAAAAAAACTACAGGCTACTAGAAATCATCTTTAAAGAAATCATCCATACCACTGTATAAACCATTATATAAACACATAAATTTTGTAACAAAAGCTTCCAAATGAAATATTTCCTTGTTTCCCTGGACGCATCTGTGTTGATACGCAGCAGCTTCCTCAACCACCTTATCTGCAATCTCCGGGGATGCTTGAAGCAAGCATTTTAATAGCACTTTAAATATTAACTCTGAAGGAATGCCATTAACTATCAGCTCATACAAATGTTTACGAACTTTGGCAATACCTTGCAAAGTTTGTTCTTTGAGTATAATTGAAGCAGTTTTTTCAATAAACACTTCCCAATCAGGTTTAGAATAGTTCATTTTGTAATCATTGACACTAGCTGCTTCACACATCAACAACGCACGTCTTAGGTTACCTTCTGATTGCTGAGCAATTGTGTTGGCCAAAGCATCAGGTACTGGCACTTTCTGGTCTGCACTGACACGTTTTAATATAGACTTTATTGTGTCTACACTTGGAGCAGAGACCCTAATGCACAGACATCTCGAACGAATAGCCGGAATCACTCTAGATATTGAAGTGGCACATAAGATAATTCTGCAGTTAGCCACATATTTTTCCATGGTTCTTCTTAAAGCATGTTGAGCATCTTTGCTTAGGTCATCTGCATCAGTTAACACAATTACTTTAAAATTTTTCTGGGAATTCATATTTAACTGATGAGTCTGAGCTACATTTTTAATGATGTCCATTATCACTACCCTGTCATTGTGTCCCACATCTGAGGGATTGAGTTCGATGTGGTGCAAACTGCTTATGGCTAAGATTTCCAGCTTTTTGTTTGAAGGTGTGGTAAAGGTCATGGTTTCTTCTTTCAATTTTTCAACTCCTGGACCAAACAGTTCTCGTAGAATGCACATAATTCGTGTTTTCTTTCCAGCTCCTAATGGACCATAAACAAGTAAGTGTGGGAAATCTCCATCCTTTGTAAGATTCTTTAAATCAGTAGCTTGTTCTTTGTGATAGTCCAACTGGTCAAAGTCAGTTGGACGATATTTATCTGCCCAAAGGTATGATACACTCATTTTTCACAATACTTTACCCACACGACCACTGAAAAGTATTGTAGTAAAAATTTATTGGCGCCAAATCAAACGTCAAATACTGAATTTTCATTGGAAAAATGTACCCAAATAATTATTCCTTACTAAAGTTGTTTCGATTTATATTTTAGTAATTAGTTTATAATGTTATAAATTGTTACGTTACGTTAATTGTTATTTAATATATACTTATATTTAGTTGACTTTATATTTGAAGTGACATTTTATAACCAAAAATAATTTTATCATATGGTATGACATTGTTGTCATATTTTGACAAACAATTAAATGTATCGCATTTCCAAAAATAATTAACAATGGCATTAACAAATATAGTTTTACTCAGTCAGATAGCTGGACACGTAATAGCATTAATATTATCATTATGTGTTTTTGTTCCTTTGAGTTTACACCAGAGTGAATTTAAGTTCGTGGTATCAATTACAATCAATTTACATCGTTTATCAATGAATTGTTTTTAGGGGACACTGTTTGTTATTCTCAACTGGAGAATGGCAAGAAGCAGATGGACAATTAAAAGTGAACTGGGCATCATCATGTTATTGTGACTATGCTATTTTTGTAAGTATTTTGCTCGGAATTGTTTCATTGCTTCAAATTTACAGGTAACTTGTTGATCTTAAGCCAGTGGACATAACTGAATCCATTAATTTTAGATTTTCACTCTTCTTGTATAAGGGAACAGATAGCTCCTTCCTGTCAGCATTTTTTGAGGTGGTTTCTGGTATTTTACTATGTGGAATGACCATCATAGCTGCTATTATGATTACATTAGGCTTCATGGCTTGGTGTGATAATATGACTGAAAGATTCCCATCGTAAGTTTATTATTTATGTTACACAACAATTCATTGAAACTAATGTTAAATATTTTTAGTTGTGAACTTGCGGCAGGTCAAGAAATTGATAAAAATGATGGAATAAACACAAAGAATTTCTATATTGAACTTGGCACAGCACAATTTGGAATTTGGGGCTCCTTTACTACATGGGTTGGACTGTCTGTCTGTGCCCTAATTAAATTGTGTCGCTATCATCAAATTGAAAATATTAGAGTGTCAATGTACATTGAAAGACAACGTTTGGTGTATGAAAATGCAGATTCAACTCCCTCTTTGGGTCATGAATCCAACAACAGTCAAAGCACAGCAACTGCAGAGTGATTATCTACTGGGATTCTCAAGTATCCATATCTTTTAATATATGCTATTATTCATATATCATTACTTATACACCACACTGTGTACCAGATCGTAGGGTCAAATTAGACAGTGAAGGTGACTATAATTAGTTACTCTAACAAAGTATACACTTTAAACCCATGAAGTGATGAACATTTTATGCTTAATTTACCTATATCTATTATTGCTAGGTTTCTGTAGAAGCTAACATATATATATCTTTGTAGAGTGACCTTAATCAAGGTAAATTGCTGTGATAATAACTTCGATATTTGCTACAATTTGGTATAAAAATATCTGCTATTGTAGTCTTTGACAATTTTATACTCTCCTTTTCTTCATAATTTTTACATTTTAATGGATTTTTATACATATATAATTTTATACATTTGTACACATTAACTACACATTTTATTATTTAAAAATAATTACCAAAACTATTTAATTAATATATGTTATTGTAATATTTAGTAATGACTTATACAGAATTATAACATAAGGTTGTATATTCAATTTATCGTAAAAAAGATGGATATTTTTATATACCAAATTGAATAACTACAGATATTCAAAAATATTAATTGAATTATTGAAAGATGTATTTATTATTGTATTTTTATTTTTAGTTATTAAATATAAACCCATGTAAACATTAGAGTAACTTTTATTTTTTTCTGATATACGTTCAAACGGCATCATATAAGAATTTAAAAATCAAAGTCTAGTCAGATTAATCACATCATTAAAGTATGCCTAAATCAATAAATTAATTGCTGACTGCAGAAGGTAAAAAAATAAGTTATGCGAATAACGTGAGATGGCATGGCTAACTTTTTTTACAATCAGACAAAACGGAAAAATCTGAATGAAATCCTTTCTTGTATACTAGGCAAGTTATGTGTGTTATATTAATTTGTCCTATTTACTTTATACTGTAGTATAAAATAAAGCCTTGTATATATTTACAATAAAACAATTTAAAATTCATTCAATTTATTGGATTTTATAGTCACAAAAGATGTTGAATTCAGGGAAAGGAATGTTGTTAGTAGTCCTCCATTCTAAATAAAATTTTGTCCTGTAACATAAAAATAGAATAATTACAATAGGATTATTATAGGATCTAATAGACTGAATTATACTTACCAATAACACCATCAATTTTCTGAGTTTACCTCTGCATCATGTATTCGCTTGTGTTTCTTCAAATTGCAGGGCAGCCTAAAACTGACGTCGCAAATTCGGCATTTGTAAGGCTTCTCGCCCGTGTGTATGTACACATGTAATTTCAAGTCTTGACTCCTCCTGAACGTTTTGCCGCACACAGGACACAAGTATTTCTTGCGATTCGAATGGAACAACTTGTGTATGCTGAGTGTCGAGCTTTGTCTGAACGACTTGCCGCAAATCTCGCACGTGTATGGCCTTTTGTCCAGATGTATGTTCATGTGGTTCTTCATGTTCGAATGGGTGGTGAATTTTTTTAAACAAACCGTACAAGTGTAATTACGTTGCCCCAGATGCATGTTGTTCATGTGCTGCTTTAAAGATTGCGGTAGGCGGAACGTTTTGCCGCAGACGTCGCAGAAATGTCGCTTTTCACCGGTATGTATGCTTCTGTGACGTATCAAATTGTAGGTGCGTTTAAAGGTTTGTTCGCAGAAGTCGCATTTATAATATGTTCCCAGTGAATCAACCACACGACAAACTTTGAGTATATGTGAGTTTTGTGCTCTCTGTGACGTCGGTATTTCTATCACACGGGGATGTTGTTTGCTCATGTGAAAGTGCATGTCGTACTTTCTGGTGAAGCCCTTTGAGCAGACCTCGCAGAAGAAGCTGTAACCGATTTCGTCCTGCCTACGCCGAATTTTTGCCTCTTTAATATTATGTTTGTCCCTCATATGTTGTTTTAACAACAGTTTTGAGGAGAAGGATATTTCACACAATTTGCAAGCGTTGTTTTGTACATCGACATTATCTTGATATTTTGTACATGATATATCAACTGTGTTAGTTGTTGCCTTTTTATTGTGAACTCCCTTAATATGTCTGTTCACATCAAACTTTCTGGTGAACTTTTTATTACAGTAAGGACAAGAATATTCTGTTTTTGAGCATGAGTTTTTATTAACATTTTCTTCATTCGTTGTCTTTTCACAATTAGAAAGTTTATTGATCTTCTCACTTAATTTGTCACAATGGATGTCTCTGACATGTTTTAGTAAGTCATCTGTCTTTTGGAAACTTTCACAACAATAACTACATTCGTGGTTTTTCAAATTGTTGTCTGTTGTTGTGGTAGTAACTTGAAGAGTTATTATTTCAGTATCAGCGTCATTTGTACCTTGGTCATCATCTAAATATTCCAATCTGGAAATTGAAAGTTTAAAATTCTGTACTGACTAACTGCTTAAAAATTCAAATTGATTTAAATAAATATTTAAATTCATATCTTACTTAATTAAGTTCATTGATGAGACATTGGAGAGAGGACGTAATTGAGATTCTGGTTCAACAGTAACTTCACCGGGAATTATTACCGTTTTGTCTTCATTTACATCTTTGGAATTCTGGAACCTGAAACGTACAACACTCCTCTACAGAATATACCTCCAGCAGGTATTTTAATTATCTATTTGTTTTTCATTTTTTATTTTATTCCATGCCAATATTTACAAAAAATATTCTTAATCTGAAATGAACATGGAGGTTTCATAATCAAACGCACTGTGAATATATAAAAAGGATATTTATTACGGATAATACATTTAAACAATCACAATTTATTCAGTTTTTAGTTTATCACCACCTTCCTCCTCCAACTGAGGATGGTTCTGTTTGTTATGGTTCCTCAAGTATCTCTTCTGTCTGAAACTCATTCCGCAAATGGTGCACGAGAAGGGCTTGTAATCAGAATGTATGAGCATATGTCTTTTCAATTCGTACTTTATGCGGAAATGTCTTCCACAGATCGGACAAGGGAAGGGTTTCTCTCCCGTGTGCCTGGTGATGTGTATCAAGAGCGGCGGCTTTGATCTAAACCCTTGGTCACAGTACACGCATTTGTACGGATATGTGTCGCTGTGAGACCGATTGTGAACGAACAAAGAGGCCTTCTGCTTGAAAGCCTTGCCGCAAAGGTCGCAAATGTACGGCCGTTCGTTGGTATGAATCCGCCTGTGTTCCTCCACGTTCCTTCTGGTTGCGAACATTCTGCCGCAAATGTCGCAGGGGAAATTCTTAATTTTGGCGTGGGTCTCCTTGAGATGGCGAACCAATCCCTGGGACACACGGAACTGTTTGCCGCACAGATCACAGATGTAGGGTCGCTCGCCGGAATGAATGCGCATGTGCCATATGTATGTGTAAGGTGAGTGCAAGCTCTTGCCGCACACCTTACAATTGTAATAAACTCTCCCGTCAACAACGACTTTAGCCGCATTCACCACCTCCTGATCGAGCTTTTGCATTTTCCGTTTGTCACGCAATTGAGTTTTTATCTCCGGTAATTTTTGATCGCCAGAATTATCTGACTGGGTGGCTGAAGAGTGACACTCCTTTAAGTGGTTCACAATTTCGGCCTCGCTGACATAAACTCTCGAGCAAAATTGGCAAGTAAATTCGACTCGTGTCTGCACCTTGTCCTCATCTTTTGCTTTTTCACGCGGCTCAGATTTTATCTCGTGGTTTTCATCTGGTGGCGCGTCAGAATGGCACTCCTTTATGTGTTTAACAATGTCGTGTTCAGTAATATAATATCTCGGGCATATCTGACAATTATATTCGAACGACGAAACGGCGACCGCATTCTTCTCTTCGGACGACGACTCGTTTTTTCCAACTCTCACTAGATGTGTACTTATACACGCATCGAAATCGTTACTGCTATCCAAGTTGTCGTCGAATGAGTCGGTTTTGAGTATTGTTAAACTACTGAACTGATCCAATTCACTGGCACCGCCAAACGTAACTGACTCAGTTTTTTTCGAAAGATAATCCTGTTTCTTCAGGGGTTCTTTGTCCTCCTCTTCAGTAATATTTCCCCTATGGCAGTAGGCTGTAATCGAGTTGTCTGCATCTGGCACAACCCTGTGAACAAACAACTTTTATTCATGTGTGATCGAAAATAACAAGAACCTTCTGCCAGAAGGAATATATCACTGATCAATAGAACAGAAAATGTAAATAACAATCATTCCTCTATTTATGGAAGTACACTGACCCAAAGGATCTAATGCACCACCTATTAATTAAAAACGAGTATATAGTTTTTACAAGAGGTTTGTTTATTTTTTTTTTTTTTGTTAGAACTAAATTATTTCCATTTTCGTTTTAATTTTTATGTACTATCAATATGAAACGCCAACCTAGAAATTTAACTGATGATGAGTGTGGTCAAGCTGTTTTGTTAGTAAAAGAAGATTAAGACAAGAGGTTTGATGTTCTTCATACATCAATTTCTAGAATGTCACAAAGATACTTTTTCTAGTCATTCTACATTAAGACGAATATTAGCCCAATTTTTTTCTAATGCAGGATTATGGTCAAACACACACTACTCTTATTAAATAAAGTGAATATTAAATAATCTTATTAATTTATATACAAATTAAGTGTTATTAATTTTCAATTTTTTGTAGTTAAATTATCTTTGTTTTTTCTTTAACATAATAAAAAAGGAAACACTTTTAGGAAATAATAAAAAGTTTATACATTTATATTTCCCATTTTCGTAAAAAAATAATAGTCATTAATTAATCAGTCTTTTTGTAGTATGTTATTTTCTTGGAGCAGTATGTACTCCAGAAAACAAACTAGACTAATGTGATATTTCAAAGTTTGAAGCTCAAAAGTGTTTAAACGCAACTGTAATGGTTGATACTTGAATTTTAACTGAACAAACTTTTAACGCATTGGATGGATTCGATACCATTTTTCTGAAGAAAATATTTATACGAATTCAAAAGGTTTGTGTCAGCAAATCCATTTCAAGTAATGTTAATAATCCAATAAGATAATTAGACCAGTAGATACAGATTTGAGAATGTAAAAGTAATTCCTTTATATCAAATTGGACTGATGCAACACGTCTGTTACTATAGAGTAAATATCATTAGTGTTCCTTATCATTGGCCATTTCAATATGCATGTTAATTTTCAATATTCTGAAAATTGAAAAGATTTAATGAATAATAAATTAAAAATTTACTACCGGCTTCTGACGTCAGCAGTTTTAATGAAGGGAATCATTAAGAAACGAGCATATCAGTATGATGCGTCAAAATAAATAACATAAATGTTATTATACTCGTGATATATAAATTAAACTAATAATAAAAATAATTGAAATAACATGAATTTATCTCTGCAGTACTAACAAGCATTTAAAACGGAAGTTTTAAATCATATTTAATATGTTACATATATATTTATTATTGAGGAAAATAAATACTTCATAAAGAATCAAAAAATGATGATAAAAAATGAAAAGTACATAGATATAATAAAATAGTTAAATGAGTAATTATAAATATATCCTGGAAAAAATACTTAAATAAATAAATAAACCACCACTGTACCAAAATAAAATAATTACAGCTGAAGATAAGTGAATGACACCAATGTGTTAATTGTGTTACAATTAAATATTACCCTTAAATATAAGAGAGAATATAAAAAGTATAAATCATATTTATAAATAATAACATATTAAAATCATAATATTAATTTGACTATGATAAAATTAAAGTTTAAATTTCTTACTCTGCGTTTTGTTCAACAGTAATAACAGCATCTTGGTAAATATTCTCGAGCAAGTCTTTCTCAGAAACCAGCTGGCAATTTCTTAGTCTATGATCAGTTTCAACTGCTGTGACAAACAAATTGTGCCAGGTAAGTACCGTAGATGCACATTGCCAACAACATTGCACTGGTAAATTGTCAGTTTCTGAAATCTTAACAGGCAAATACAAATTGATTTTGCTGCCCAAATCATTAAGACTGCTGTCCTCATTGAATATTGACAATAATTTATCACTCTGATTTGCACATAGTCTGCATATTACGGTAATACTGATCATTTCCGGGATTTCATTGTCCTGCAGCTCAATCTCCTTCGGTTTCTCCGAATTCATTTCTGCAATAAACAAGTCGGAACGTTCTAATATATTCATTTAGGGTTTTGACATTCTCACCTTAGTTTTGTTTGCGAAATTTTGTTCTGTTTTGATTATCCCGGCTGCAGTTTATTTATTTTACAGTGTGATTTTGTCCCACTATCGTGTAAAAGTGAAAAGCCCACACACACTGTCGCACAATAAACAAAATTTTACAAATGATAACGACAGAACGAACGAACAGCAAATGTCATATTTTTGTGTTGTGAACTTTACGCGGCGAAGGAACCTGTAAACGAGGAGCGTCAACGTGGGCGCGAAATTCTAATCAATAAATCATAAATTAAAATAAAAGCTTAAGTATTATTCTTCCTATTTCGAAAATTATTAATTTTAAAGATATTATTATTCTAGATTGGTATTGAATATTTTTTATATATTTTTTATGCTTTCTACCATGAAAATTGGTATATTAATAACAAAAATTATTTTATATAAATAATAAAATACACTTCAATCTAATATTAATGTTAATTCAATTAATAACTTATTAAGTAATTTTAATTAAAAAATTAACTGGTTTTAATCCTTTAATTCGCTTACAATTTTTATGCGAAACCTATGATCAATTATGTCGAAAAAGACTTAAAATGTACTTATCACATTTTTAACAAAAAAATACAAATTTTAATGTGATACAGCAGTTTTATAGGTATTATTTTCTGCATAAAAATGGTTCGAATCCATCAAGTAAGTGCGTTCAAAGCTTGTTAGTATAAAATTCAAGTATTACTTAAATTAGTACTCAAAGAAATTAACTCACCACAACCGCAATAATCCATCATTATAATTTTTTTCTGAAAATGGGAAATACAAATGTTAAAACTATTTTTATTATTTCATAAAAATTATCCTAAAGGAAACATAAAAATAATTGAATTCTAAATAAATGAAAAAATAACACATAATAAATTTTATTGGGCATTCATAAACCAAATCACCAATTTCATTTTCATCCAGACCACCATAGTGTGTGGTGGAGCATTATTCTGCAGTACTACAAAATAAAGAATATATAGGACAACATATTCTTCCAGAAAGTCTAAAATGCTCATTAAAGTTACTATTATTTAACAGAACTATGTATAAGTACATGATGTTAACGAAATGTTTCACTTCACCAAAATTGCGTCTCCCAGATATATAGCCATATCTCTGATGTGTGAGAGAGATTTAGACTCATCTGTGAAGAGAATTTGTTCCCAATACGCTTCTACTCAATTAATATGACCTCTAGCAAAATTTTGTACAATAAGAAATTATAAACTATCTTCCCTAACACGTTGTGAAATTGATTCAATACTTATTCGAACACCTTCTACGTTTTCCAACTGAAACTGTAATATTCTTGTAGTTACAAGATGTTGTCTTAAAATTGAAAGTCACAATACGTTCTTGGGCAGGAGTTATAAGACTATGTATGCCCTGATCTGGTGCTCAACCTCACAGTACCATTGTAAAAATTGATGTATGAGACACATCAAATCTGGCGGGTATCCTACGGTAACTCCAACCTTCTTCCACTAACAAAATAGCTTAAGCATACTCATCATAAATTAAATATCTAGACTGGGGTTTAATATACACAATATATGAAAATTAAGTCGAAATAAGATCGATGATTTAGTTCTAACGAAACGACTATAATTTAATAAATTGCAAGTGTCCTTTATCATGGCAAGTGTATCATTTACACTGTTGTCATTCTCATAATGAAGAACTGGCTTAAAAACATCCCGAATTGCTATATTCGACATAAAACATTTTAACTAAAAAATCTTATAAAAACGATTATACACTTTTTATAAGTCATGTACGAAGGTATAATAGAATCAGTTTACTATTTATATTGATAGCATTTTTTATTTTAAAAATAATAAATGGTGCGTTAATTTTTTAGATCAGTATATATAAATAAAATATATAAATAAGCATATAAATATAATTAAAATAATATAAATATATGTATACATAAATAAATATATAAATAGTATAATATAAATATATATATATATATAACAATAGAACATGTTCAAAATAATAAAACTCTAAAATGTTATATAATATGTGTATAATGAGTCGATATATACATTGTGAATTTGCCCAGTTTATCTTTTCGCCAATAAATTAGTTAAAATCTTCCACAATAATTTTTAATCAAATCTATTCCGAAACTTGTGCATTTAATCATCTGGTTCAAACATGCATGGCATAAAATCTTCAGCAGTGACATATGGGTCGGTATCTGTGCGCAAACCAAACGAATATCCAGATTTCTCTGGGAATTTCGGTTTGTAGATCGGTCCTGGGCCACTGGCTTGTCCGAGTGGAGGATATGCCCTTGTGGCCATCGAATAGGACGGCCACTTTTGTCTGTGCAAATTGGACGAGCACGATGCATAAGCTGCCGGACCGGGAGATTGTTGATCGACTTGGATTGTGTGTCTGAACGACCTGAAGTAAATAATTTATTTCGTTATCTGCTATATTCCATTTTTTTAACGAAGAAAGATCTTACATGCTGTAGGCTGCGGTTGCGTGTTTGTCGGGGACTTTGGGACCAACAGTCGTTGGTAGTTCATAATTGTTTGGAGCAGGCGTTGGATCGGCTCTAATGGGTGGATATCTGGAGAACATGGAGTAACACGGCGCTCTTTTGGAATTCATGGGCTTAACCAGTTCTGGTTTGTATGCGCCAGGCCCAGGTGTTCTATGCTTAACTAAATTTTGGAAGAAGTTGTACTTAATTGGAAGTTAGTTGAACTCGCGAGAACTTACATAGCTCAGGATGTCTGGATTTCATAGAGAACATAGGTGGTGTTGCTTTACCGTATGTTGTTAGATCGGTTAAATTGTATTTAGGACCGGGACCAACACTGCTAAGTGTTGACGAGGTCTTCAGTCCCATTGAGTAGGCGGGACTGCAGAACTTACTGCAGTCATGATTCTGGCGTCCAATCAAGCTCGGTAGCTTGTATGCTGCTGGACCAGGACCTAAATAACAGACATGTGTACAAGAAGTACGGAATTTTCTCATTATTCTTACCAGCTGTTACATATCTAGGCATTGTCCCGCGTATTACTTGTTTTTAAGTATGAATTACATGAATGATTGTGAAATTTTGGGAATGGAAGCTGATTACACAAAAACTATCACACGCACTTGACAAATGGACAATGT
Organism: Aethina tumida; assembly: GCF_024364675.1. Taxonomy (NCBI): domain Eukaryota; kingdom Metazoa; phylum Arthropoda; class Insecta; order Coleoptera; family Nitidulidae; genus Aethina; species Aethina tumida. Next base: position 56,691,101 of record NC_065435.1, on the reverse strand, counting down.
GACATATGTATATAGATATGACATAATGTCACATTGCTATGCGTTATTTAAAAATACATACTATATATTATTAAAGAAATTAATAAAATACATATATTTGATTAATTTCTTTAATAATATATAGAGATAAATTAACACAAATAAAATAATTGTTAAGATCACTTAAATACTATATATATTTAAATTTCGTTAGAACTCCAGAAGTATAATGCAAGAGTTAAAACAGGGATGATAAAGGAGTTTGGGGTTCATACTTAGAAGGCATATCATGTAATTCTTGAAAAAAAAATCTATTACATTTATTAATTTTATTGAAAAAATTATAACTGGATGGATTTTCTAAATTGTACAATTTTGTTCAAGTTAAGCACATATACAATTTCGATGTATAAACTAAATGATGTAAAAAACAAAACAAAAAATGAACAAAATACAGTCATGGATAAATAAATATATCTAAATGAACATAGTAATAACAAAAGAAACAAAATAAACTACAGAAAAAGGTTTATTTGACTTTTTGTTTCCTCAGAGTTTTATTGGTATTTTGGTCGACCTCAGGAAGATCGGATTCGTCACTGGTTTTCTTAGCTAAAATTTTCAACAGTTAATCCTCTATTAAATGCATTTTTTGTACACTACATACTTTTCTTTGATTTTTCTTTCTTCTGAGGTTTGGCTTTTGGAATAGTGGTCAATCCTTTGCTCTCTCGCGATTTTGCCAATTCTTTACTGATGACGTTGAAGACCAAATATCTAAAAATAATAATAAAATATTAACTTAACGATAACAAATTTTAGTTGATTGTTACTTACACTTGAAGAACGAGTACTCCAGCAAGAAGACCCAACCTTACAGCAGGAGTATTGAAGTATCTGTTCTGAATGTCCAACTCATGCTGTTCACCCTTCGCCAAACCATACCAAAGTGTCAATACAGCAAGAATGATGCTGCCCAAACGAGCGAAAACTTGCAAACCATTTGATACAAGTTTGCTCACTGTAAAAAAAATCATATTATTTCAATCGCCACCGCATTTCCTCAATGTAATACATACCTTTAGTGAACTTCTCTTCTTTGTCGACAGTCTGTACGAGCTGGGCGACGTGGAACACCAATTCGGAAATGTGATGAAGAACCAAAAGACACACCAGGAGGCGATTGAAGTTCAAAAAGTAGGGTACAGCAACCAGTAGCAGACCAACTGTGCTGGCAACAGCCTTTTCCACGACCTCTTCGCGTTTGACACGTTGGAAATACAGTTCCGGCAGTTCGTGCAACGAATAAGCCAACTGGATGATGATGTAGAGTTTGGCCAAGAAGGTCATGGGAGCGGGGTAGTCAGACCACAAACGCGCAATGTCAGGGATAAAGTGTTCCTTGATAGCGATGTCCAAACCCCAACCTGCTGAGATCAAGTAGAAGACGGAGAGTTGACCGCTGTTAGAGAATATTGCCAGTTTGGATTTCGACAAATGAAGCTTCTTTGAGATTTTCTGAAAAAAAAATGCATATTTTATATTCATTTATCTTAATCTTTGATTATACCAATATTTTTATATTTTAAATCTATGTCCTACTCAATCAGTTGCACCTGTTTGTTTAACTGAACACTAAGAAATACAGTAAACAATGGAAAATTGTTAATCATATTTAAATTAAATCACAATACACCTGTTAATTATTTGTCTGTGATATGTATACAACATAAGAGATATATCAATTAAAAAGAAATGAAATGGTGTGGTGACTATCACAAACCCTGTGAAATAAATTATGAGTATGAAAAAAATATATTTGAACAAAGCTTCCAATAAATTTTCTAATAATATTAGGTAATAAATGTTTTATTACATTTCGTTATCAGTATTGCAACTTGTCATGTGTTGCTTTAAAGCCGTAATATTGATGACTAATTATACCCAGCTGTTAAAATAACAGAAAATGATTCACAATAACATAAATCAAATATAAGTTGCTTAAAAGAATGACAATGAAAGATATTTGATATGTGAAGATTTATGATATAATTTTAATTTTGATTACACTAAACACTCCAAATTTTACTTTATAAAAATTTTGGTTAATCTTTGTCTCTAGTTAAATATTAAATTAAGATGGAAAGTATTTTTATATAAAATAATATCTGTTATTCATATTACTTATAGACTTTATGTTCAAGTAAAGTAAATCATTTAAGACTTTTAGAACTTATTATCTTATATAGATAAGACATTAACTACTAAACATATTGTAGAAAGATTTAATACTTACATCTAATCCATATTCCTGAATGATGGCATGGATAACAATACAAATCAAACTGTAAAAGAAGATTGAAGCCCAATCCCTAATTCCTGGACTATACAGGGGTATTTCACCCGCTTCTGTCACGTTATGTTGTAGGGTAATAAACACTGATGCAAGTGGAGAAGTCACCTAAAAATTAGTTGTTACAAATTAACCTGTACGGTTCCATATGTGAACAAATTTTTTAAAAGAGAACGTTAGTCCTTTACAGTTCACTTACCTGAAACATGAGCCCCACAACAAACACCATTGCCAAACAAGAAACGATATCTGCATGATTTTGAATGATGAATTCATGACTTAAAATCGGTGGGTTCTTGTTCGATGATTTTCTCACCGGTTTCACCATGTTCACGGGGTTGACTGCAATCAAGCTATAAGATAACTAACGGTACCGTATGTTAGCACGGCACGAATGTGGACTACGTTACTGGCGAACTGCCACCAAATTCAATCAAAATTACCGCAAGTTGCCACGACGGAACACGTCACAACAATCGAAACCGGATAAACAACCTTTCCAATTGGCCTACATTTAAACTAATCGAAGTTTAAATACTTTTTGAAAATCATCCCTCATTAAGGGTAAATCATCCCTAATGTGTCTATTTAAATGAGTAATGACCTTTTAATTGATATTTTTAACAATATGTTTTGAAATTCCTTTCAATCTACTGTCTATGGGAATTATGGACGATGATAAATAGATAAGTCTATGGTCATTTTAACTAACGACAATTATAATCACTGAGATCGTCTGTGTCTTGCGTAAAAAAAGTTTGACATTTCCATCAAAAAATTGTGTCATTTTAGTTCAATACACTTAATTGTTTCTGTCGCTGTGTTTTAAAAATTCCTTCGTTAAATGCAAACATTTAAGTAAATTCCCACCATTTTAATGGCAACTCAGATTCGCGGATATACTCCTGCCGTACCGTGGGACGGTGTAAGTATCGTACCAAAAAATACTTTCATTATCACCTGTGTCGATATACATCACAATTAAGAGCGCAATGTCAATATAATGCAATTAATACGTTGGATTAGTTAAAACGCGATGAGTCTTTATTCGTTTCCAGATTTAACAAATCGAGTTTTCATCTTCATATTATGGCTTATCAGATAATACGAAAATATTGTTTTTTTATTTGGAAACATCAAAATAGCATATCATACTCCAACTGTTGGGTACATTACCACAGAGCATATTACTTACTACACTTATTTATTCTGTGATACACAATTAACACGAATGGTAAACATCAAAAACAAATTTAACCATTCAACCCATTCTGTTTTTTACTATAGGCTAATGATGGGGACATGACAGTGAAGCTAAGATTAAAAGTCGTGCGGGCCAAAAATCTTATGAAAAAGGACATTTTTGGAGCTTCGTAAGTACATTTTCAATCATGCATAATTGTGTTAATTAAAATATGTTTTGGCACATCTAATTGTGTTAATTGTTTGATTTTAGTGATCCTTATGTGAGAGTTGATTTAAATGACAACAGTCATGACTCGACCATTGATTATGTGACCACAAAAACAAAGAAGAAAGTGAGTAATTTAGTTTAGGCATTTTATGTTTATAAACATTAAATTTTATATACATTGTTTTCTAATGGCTACCTTGGAGGTCATTGGTATACTTGTACTGTTTATAATATTCATTGACTTTTTTATTACAGACTCTTAATCCAGAATGGAATGAAGAATTTATTTTTAGAGTAAGTACCTCAATATAATAATAATTTCTATTGTTGAATTTCTAATTATTGTTTATCTAAATTTACTTTGTTTAAATATTATTTTTTTAATTAGAATGGACAGACTAAATACAATAAATATCTGTAACAGTAATGTTTTGTGCTATGTTTAATTATGGATTTGGTTTTAACTACTTTTAACGTTTATTAATAAATATAATGTAAACATGGATTTGTAACATAAACAAAGTTGGCATTTTAGCATATATATATATATATGTATATATGTATATATATATATAGATAGATAGATACATATCTACATAGACAAAAAATAATGATAAACAATTTATCAAATAATAATTAAATCTTTTTAGATTATTAGAATTATCTATTTAAAATATCTTATAAATATAACAGAACACTAAAAAAGTTAAATTTTATTTAAAACTCATTTCATTATTTACCCAAATTATTCTTTTGATCAGGTGAAACCAGCCGAACATAAATTGGTTTTACAAGTATTTGATGAGAACAGACTGACCAGAGACGATTTTCTCGGAATGATCGATTTGCCGCTCATCAATATTCCCAAGGAACAGGACGATCGCACCATCCCAGTTCAAAATTATTTGTTGAAACCGAGAAGGTATGTGAATTAGATTTATGTTTTATAGTTCAGTGGTTTGTTAAACCATGAAGATGAGTTGTATGAAGATCTTCTAAGTTTATGGTTTTCACATACAAGGTGTTTCAAAATTGGGGAGCAGGTAGAAAACAGCCAATAATGAAGAAACATTTTTTTTTCTTCTTTGGTCCAATTGTGTTCAAATTTTGCATAATATCTTAAAATATATACATACTTTTTAATGTAATAAACTTTTTCAATAATGGTGCAGAAGTGTAAATAGCCTCCATTTGTTGCCCTATTTTCTACTTCATTGAATATTTTTTAGAATATTAAGCTTTTCATATTCTTTACACAATTTGGAAGAAAAATATACAAAATCAAGTACGTATGATAAAGTATTTTTGATTAGTTTTGATAATGAATGAAAAAAATATTAGAATATCTTTTTATTAATATAGTAAACATAAATTTCATTCACATTTCAAAAAGCCCTCCGTTTGTATTAATGCATGAATTTAACCTTGGAGTTATAGGAGCGTCACTTTCATGACCAAACCATTGATTTGGAAAATTTTCTTAGAGCTACTGACGACTAAAATTGGGTGGAGCAAGTTTTCTGTCCAGTGGGATATCTTGGAGAAACTTGTAAAGTGTTAAAAAGCTCTATTTCTGGTGAAAGTTAGCTGATCAGCGACAATTATTTTTGAAAAGAATGTGTGGTTGTGTTCAGGACGGGTTCGGACCTATTGACAAAATTGCAGTCTTAACGGTAGTTACCGAATAGCCGGATTTACTGGAACTAAATGCAAGATATTCCCTTCATTCGCAATTGTTCCGAAACGTCGCTCAATGGAATGAAAGATTTTGTAATTAGGTAAATTTCTTCTAGAATATTTCTCAGAATTTATCTAATTATTTTAGTGGTATCTACTTATTACGAATACTAATACAACATAAATACAATCCGAGGTTATTACATCATATCATACATACTTGATTTTGTATTGTATCGAAATCGATTTTACTGTTTTCAAACACTCACAAACGACTGTGAGAATCAAAATTAATCAAGAGTAACTTTTTTGTGGATAAAATATGAAAAGTTGCATAGGAAATGGGGCAAGAAAAAGAGGAAAACCCTCAGAATGTACACTACTGTATCATTATAGAAAAAAATTTGTTACATTAAATTATTGCTAATTTAAACACAATTAGACCAAAGATTACGAAGTGAGGAAAAGACAACTTTTGAAATTTAAATTTAAGGGACAGTATTTTCTTCAGGAGAAAAGAAATTGATTAAAATTTTCTTCCTTACTGGCCATATTCTACATGCTCCCAGATTTTGACAATCTATTTTACAATTAATAACAACACTTGTTTTGATTTTATGACTTTTGGTTAAAGATTAAATTACTTAGTTTATTTGAAATTGCAATTTATTTTTCCAGAACAACTTTAATGTCACTTACAGTTTTAAAACACACAGTATATAAATAAAAACCGGAAATGAACTTTTATGGAGATAGGGCTTCTCACTGTTACAAAGTAAGCTAAAGTGATTAGTTGTGTCCTAAAATTAAAATAAAAAACCTTAATCAACACAGATCCGCAATTGATTGCTTTAGAGAATTATTCTCGATTTGCTGACCTGTGTTAAGATTCTTATTTATATTTTGGGTTGTACAACAATCACCCCCCATCTCCAAAACTGTTTATTGACGGATCCGCGTTCGTTAAGATTTTTTGAATATTTTTGACCTAAATTTATAAGAATTATCCACATTGTCTTGTACGTTATTTTAGTATACTTATACTTATCTTACACTTTATTTTTCAATATAATTTATAGATTGTAGATTTGAAATAGATAAACAAGATACCAAAACCAAACCAGATAATATTAGGTTTTTTTGTAATAATATTCCTGTTGTTTCTCCTAATAACTTTTACTGATTGAGCAATAATTTATCTAAATTGACATTTCGTCCTAATTAATGCCCATGAAATATTATCTTAAACTATCTTAATATAAAACATAAACTTGAAGTGCTGGTGCAACGATCATGCGTTTGCAAAACTCGCTGTTTTAAGTCGGTAATATATTTTGTACTAACGAACGGACGGAATACTTCCGGCCCGATTTCTTGTCATGCATGCGAATATGGTGATCGATGTCTTCTCGCTCTTGTCACGTGTTACTCTACGGTAGCGATTTTAGCGCAAGGTCGCGAGTACGTGGCCATTTGGAGCTCTACTGCGCCTATTTGCCGGACACACAGCAAGACGCGCCGATGCCGCCCATCGCCACTGCCGAAGAGGATGCTCCCATCGACGACCGCGAGTGGGAGATTGTCAGCGAGGGTCGCGAGGAGACCCCCGCACAGGTATCAATCTTAGACTTGTATATTTCGACATCGTCAAATTTGTCTGATTTTATTTTACGTCTTTAAATTACATTAACAACTGTTAACTGCAGCAAATCACATTGTTTTGCAGAAAAATCATTTAACAGGGTATTTTCAAGTGTAGAAAATTAAATTTGAAATACTAAATTAAATATAATATAATTTTATATACAGTTTGAAAAGAACTGTTAGAAAAACTTATTTTAATTTACTTCTGTTTTCATGAAATGTTTTTGTATAAATCTGACCATTTAATAATATTTATTATTTAGTAACGTCAGATTGTCCTTGGACAAATTTTATTGTCATTAATAATAATTGTTATTAGTCTGTAACTCTGTTAATTTATAAAAAATTTAGTTGTTATTTTAAATTATTATTTTGTAACATTTTTTTTTACTAAATCAATGCTACAATTAAAACATTTTACATAGAATACACAGTCATTATCCCTGTATTTCATTACAGTACTGCTCTTTATTTAAATAATGAAATGAACAAACTAGTTTGTCAAATTGCTATTCTCAAGTACAAGATCATATACATGATTTGATTTTTAGGTTTACAGAAAATATCTATTCAAATTTAAATACGTACGATAGTGGCCAGAGAAATTACATTTATTGTTATTTAGGAAATGCATACCCCTAATTAAATAAAAGCAAAATATTTTATACTTAAATTATATCTCAAAAAAAAAACTGATGACTCAATTCAGTTTTTATTTGCCTAAAAAACTGAAACGTTTCGAATTTGTTTGTTTTTGAGAATTATTAAGAGTATTGTTAAATAGTGTCACAAAACAAATATATTTGAATTACATATGTTAATATCTCATTCGTTTTTAACATGTGTGACAAAAATACTAAAATCATATAGAATATTGAAATATATTTTCTATACTAACTATAAAATTTGAATTAAATCCTTTTATCAAATTTTGTGCTGTTTCTGTGGTTATTACTTGTGTATGTATTTTATATTCATCAAATAAGGACACTTTTGTTGTAAAATTATGATAAAAAATGTCAAATGTTTCTGCACTTGGATATTCCCTCTTGTACCAAATTTCAGCAAATCACATCATAGATCAGTTCAGTGAACCATTCTGTGTAATGAACTTTTTTTAATGAATGAATGAGTCCATAGTTACATGTTATCAGTGTAATTTAAGGACAATTAATTGGTAAAATTTTACTTAGAAAAGTTAATACTGCTTTCCCAAAATCAGTAAAGAATTAGAAATATATTTTTAATAAGCCATTTAGCAAATTACGTCTTTACTATCGACTACTTATTCTTTGCAGCCGGTTTTTGTTAACACCAGTACTACAGAAGCGCAATCGCCTTTGCCTCACGGCTGGGAAGAACGACAGGACGCAGTCGGTCGAACATATTATGTCAATCATAACGCAAGGACTACGCAATGGGAGAGACCCACTGTGAAGTAAATATAATATATTTTATAAAGAGGACACGAGATGTTTACTTACGACACTTTTTAGTGATAACATTGCTACTGAAACTAGTGAGAGACAGGAACAGCGTGAAGTCTTTGAGCGTCGCTATCACATCAGTGCGGAGGAAGAGAGCAACGGCAGAGGCGACTCTAACAATACCAGTCAGGTCAGTAATATCAATTTAATCGATTAGAAAAAGCTGGTTTTATCGTTGATTTTAAAATAAGTAACGAAATTGTTCGATAATTAAGTCCCATGTAACACACATTTATAAATGCAATTCCCCCGAATCAAATTAGAGTGATAGAGTACAGTCTGCTAGCGTGCCGATCGCACCGCGTCCCAACAACGACAGCAACGACAACAGTGACAGCGAGGCGGCCCATTCACCGAAACCGGACGCGGACATAAACGATTCAGACGTGTACGCCACCTGTGCGTCCGATTCCGAGTACGAGGGTTCTGAGGAGAGCAACTGCTGTAGCCGACGTACTTCGGTGGACGTTCCCGTTTTCAATTTGAGTCTGGAGGTTCGATCCGTGGAGGTTCGTACGGGGTACCATCGCCGTTTGCTTTTTTGTTTTGTCTCGTCGACTCTATTGGACAGACAGGTGGCGTGGATTGAAAAAACTGTCGATTATGGGTGTGTTCTGTTGATTTCTGTAGGGGTTGTGTTTTTTTGTTGTCACCTGCGTGTTCTCCTCTATTTGTGCTGGGATTAATGTGTCCGTTTGTGTACTTACAGTTTTCTTGTTTACAGAGCGACGATCAGACTGATAGTTTATCCAACAGTTCTTCTAGAAGGGACTCTACCATATCCACCAACAGCAATAACACCACAGCTCAGGCCAACTTAGACGCCCTTTCAGATGGGTTACCGCAAGGTAAGCATTTTTATTTTAAAACTTCAAAGTTTTTTAATTAGACCGTCAATGTACTTGGTTTTAGGTTGGACCGTTCAAATTGCTCCGAACGGTAGAATATTTTATATAGATCACAACGAAAAGACAACATCATGGGTCGACCCAAGGACGGGCAGGGCTAGTCCTATGCCCAATCAAGTGATGATGCCGATGGTCAGCCGGAAAGTTGACGACGATTTGGGTCCGCTTCCTGAAGGTTGGGAAGAGAGGGTACATTCAGATGGCCGAATCTTTTTCATAGATCACAGTAAGTCTAATAAAATTAAAATATTTTCAAATAATTTACAATTGTCTTGACGCCTTGTTATTCTATTTATATATTTTTAGATACTAGGACAACGCAGTGGGAAGATCCTAGACTTTCAAATCCGCAAATTGCCGGACCTGCAATACCTTATTCTAGGGATTACAAACGAAAATACGAGTACATGAAAACTCAGCTGAGAAAACCGGTAATATTCATCTTGTTGTTACCATTTCAGTGAATTCAATGTTTTTTCCAATTCTAGAGTAACGTGCCTAATAAGTTCGAGATCAAGATAAGACGCAGGAGCATTCTGGAGGACTCTTACAGAGTTATCACCACCGTACCACGCATAGAGTTGTTGAAAACCAAGTTGTGGGTGGAGTTCGAGGGCGAAGTGGGTTTAGATTATGGTGGCTTGGCCAGAGAATGGTTTTATTTATTATCCAAAGAAATGTTTAACCCCTATTATGGACTCTTCGAGTATTCAGCAATGTAAGTTCCTAATTAGGGGGTTTAACCGTTATAAAACGTTTAATTCTAGGGACAACTACACTTTGCAGATAAACCCATTTTCTGGGGTGTGCAATGAGGAACACATAAGTTACTTCAAATTTATCGGTCGTGTTGCCGGCATGGCTGTGTATCACGGAAAATTGTTAGATGGTAGTTACAATTTTGTTCAATTCACAGTTCCTTTTATTTATTCGTTTTAATTTTTAGCCTTTTTTATTCGACCATTTTATAAAATGATGCTGCAGAAGGCTATAGACCTTAAGGACATGGAATCTGTAGATTCTGAATACTACAAATCTCTTTTGTGGATAAAGGAGAATGATCCGTCAGGACTAGATTTAACATTTTCCGTGGATGAAGAATCTTTCGGCCACACTTCGGTCCACGAGCTCATTGAAGGGGGTGCCAATGTTCCACTTGACAATACTAACAAGGATGAGTACATTAAGTAAGGACGATATATAATCAAACCACTGTCGTAGCATTTGATACAAATATTCGGTTTTAGGTGTATTATACAGTGGCGCTTCGTCGATCGCGTTCAAGAACAGATGAACGCTTTCTTGGAAGGGTTTGGGGAGTTGATACCACTGAATCTTGTCAAGATATTCGACGAACACGAACTGGAATTGCTGATGTGCGGCATCCAGCACATCGATGTCAAGGACTGGAAACAGAACACGCTCTACAAGGGTGACTATCATTCCAACCATATCGTGATACAGTGGTTCTGGAGAGTATGTTGTATAAATAGAAAATTTAAAAAAATGCTTTGTTTATTTTGCTCATAGGTCGTATTGTCATTTAATACTGAGATGAGAGCAAGACTTCTGCAGTTTGTGACTGGTACGTCAAGAGTTCCGATGAACGGATTTAAAGAATTGTATGGAAGTAATGGTCCGCAATTATTTACTATTGAAAAATGGGGCGGTATTGAAAATTATCCCAGAGCTCACACATGGTAAGTATTGTGTTAAATATAAAACATATTTTGCACTATTTATAAAATTAAATGCTTTTAGTTTCAACCGCTTAGACCTTCCGCCATACGAAAGTTACCAATACCTGAAGGACAAACTGATCAAGGCTATCGAGGGCTCCCAGGGCTTTGCTGGCGTCGATTAGGAGACCCTCGACTAACCACAAAGCCCCTTGTTGCAGTTGAGATTACTTGTTAATAATTCTGTCCATTAAATTTAAGGTTAAGCTTAATTTGTTACACTATTCTATCCCATAATTAGCTGTTTCATATCTGAAAGTCTCTTTACTAATTAAATAACGATGCACGTTAAAAGGTTTAGAGACGTGATTGTATTGCAGTTAGTGAGTTGTTATATTCGACACGATTTTGTGGTGGTTTTAATTTCCTAAATATAATATGACGACTACAATACTGTCATACCGTTGATCTTGAGCGGCTGTAAAATATATACCTAGTACTAAATTTCTCTGTTAAGAACATCATATAAAATTTGTTTTACAGGTATGAACAAATTTGTATAGAAACTTTGATTACTGAATATGGTTGTAAGGAAAAGTCGATCGCCTGTTTTAATTTATTGGAATGCCAAAAGAGAGGTGAGAAAAGTTATAATGCGTTTCCATATTCGACAATCAAATTGTGTGAATATATCGGTTGAAATGAAATTAAATTTGATTTATACTGCTGTGATTTTGTTGTTAATATTGTGAGTACTGTGATCATGAGCGAATTAAAACAGGCGCTGAATTTTTGTATAATTTTGTACATACTAATATTTTAAATCTATACTGTAGACTTTAACGTTTCCTATATAGGACTAGACGATAATCTTGTTACATTTGTATTTATATCTGGAGGGCGTGCGTTCTTTTGAACGATACTTTGGCTTTGTAAAATATGTAAGGCTTGATTTGTTTATTATTTATTGATTTTTTGTGAGCCTCATATGTTTTGCAAAGACTTTGTTTTAATGTACTTTTTGACCAAATTATTGTTAAACATTTCAAATCATGACTACTTACCCGTATTCTGTATGCAATTTTAATTATACCTAATTTTATATATTAAGAATCTACAAGTGTCTTAGTAGATCTCTTAACTGCATCAGATATTGATTTGACTTAATTTTATCATTCCAATCTTATTTTAAATGTGATGCAGTTTTCGCCAGTCGAAATTTATCACAAGTGAAATAATGCAATTATGTGTATGTATATAATTTTTAATTATTGCTGTATTATGCTTTACGTGTAAAGGGAAAATATATTTTAATAGAGAATGTTTATTATACATTTGCCTATTTTTATAACAGGCAAATAAATTATCTCATCACGTGAATAAAATCAAATTTTAATATTTTCTGTTTTTTATTTCCCATATCTATTTATACGTTCCTAGAATATATTCAAAAATTTAAGATAAAACAAACAGTATACCTAATACAATATTTTTGTCACTAATTATTATTTTTTAATTACAGCATTCTATTATTAACTTGAACAATTTTAAAAACGATCAATAGTGATCGCCTAGCAACCAACCTCAGAAACAGAACAATGACTTTGTGTTTAGGCCCTGTTGGCTCTGGGAAAACATTATTATTGAAAAAATTACAGAATGTAAATAATGTTAATAATACTTCAACTTCTGTGCCGACGGTAGGAACAAACATGTTCACAATCAGGAATGATAATGAGACTTTTTTGATACGGGAGCTCGGTGGTGCTATGGCACCTTTGTGGTCCAGATATTTTAATGAAAACATTAACAAAATCATATACGTAGTGGATGCCTCGAATTTATGTCAAATCTCAGCAGCGGGCGTATTACTGTATACGATATTAGTAGATCCTGTATTAAAAAATTGTCGGGTAAGTCCTTTTTTTAAAAAAAAATATATTAATTTCCGTACAGTTTCTTTTGGTGTTAACAAAAATGGATGTGAGCTACAGACAAATGCGTAATGAGGCGTTGCTTATGCTGCAAATGAGACGACTGCAGGAAGAAATCAATCAGACCATTACAATTACCGAAGCCAGTGCCATTACTGGTGATGGATCTAAAGAAATTATGAATTGGTTGAGAAAAAAGTAATTCAATGGTCAGCCGAGCTTGCGATTAGTTAAAAGTCACGTACCATACAACTTTCACCTGAAGCTTTTTTGCTTTTTAGAAATTTAAATGAAACCTTCTTTTCGTATTTTTAATTTTATGCCTCACCAAGTGACAGGAACCATGTTTTACGGTAGCTATGTATAAATACATGATAAACCTAACAAAAATCGTTAGTCGTCATTTAAATTTAATCAAATCAAGATGCATATCCCAAAGGTAAATATTCAGTTTAATTATTATCTTTAATGATTTTTAAAACATTTTATTTACAGATTATATTTGTATTTATCATTGCATTTTTCTCATTGGTAAGAAGCAATCCTTTGTACGACTTGGAATCTGCTGCGTCTGGGGGAGGTAAGCAATATTTATAACTAATAAATTTAAATAATAAATATTTTTTACAATTTTGTAGATCATCATGGCAGAGTTCAAATGAAAATATACAGGGGACCGTCAGAACATAGTGGGCACGATTACTATGCTCCATGGGGTTATTGGGTAAAGCAGCCAACAGATGAAGGACATTACAAAAGATAACATTTTTATTGCTTTTATACCTTGTTAATTTTATAATAAATGTTACAAAAAAAAAACAATTTCAATTTAATCAATGTTTGTCCCACAAAATTGGGTAAGAAAGAGTGGTCCCTCATAAAAGAGCCACTGCCCCCTGACATTCCTAATTAAAGGTTTATCTTCCAAACCAGTCGTCGACCATCAACATATTTAAATACTACCAGTAACCCAATATAACTTAACTTATAATATCAAACACTTTAAACGGCTGGGTTATTATTTTATATCCGTTCTTTTGGTACTAAATATAAAATTCTGAAATTTCAAGAACATAAATGAATTGCAAAATACATGATGATACAAAATATAATATGTTGTTTATTACTAAAGTCGCCTTAGTGTCTGTGACTTACCAAAATTAGATATTTTGCGCAGAGCGAAGAAAGCGCGGGAACATCTAGCAATTTTAAGGTTATATTTGTATGTTTATTTTCTATGGTGTCCTTTAAATAAACAGCCTTTTGCAGAAATGGCATCGAATGAGAAATTAAAGAAAAAACTCCACAATGCCTTGAAACTAAGTGGTTTTAATGTCCGAAGGTATATCACACTAATTTTTCGAATTTTTGAATCTTATTTAAAATATTTCAGAGATTTGTGTACTGCGATTGTGGAGAAACTTACCAGTGAAAATATAGATTTAAGTGATAATGTTGCATTTGATGGTGTTGTTAAAAATTTGTGTGACAGTCTTGAATCTCAATGTTTATCTGAACATAGTATCGAAGAAGCACATATTGCGAGGGCCATAGAAGTACACATGAATATACTATGACGATCAAATACCACCTAAATAATGAATTTTAGGTATGTCTGCACTCAGGGTATGATCAACATGAGACAATTTTCAGTGTAATAAGTGCCTTTGACTTTCCCAAGTTATACTACAATCCGGATCGTAAACTACATTCTATTGCCAATAAAAAGGCCAAAGTGTTGGCTGACGCAAATTCAAAAGCACAATTGTTCCTGGATAGATATCAGACTATTTTGCAAAGAACAAGACGTAATTTTCAGAAAAAAATAACTGTTTCAGAAAAAGATAAGCTTAAACTTCAGACTGTAGATTTCTTGTTGACAATATCAAAAGTTACATTGGATAGAACACTAATTTTAGGATCACTTCTACAAGTATCAGAAGGAAAATATTATTTAGAGGACCCAAGTGGTATTGTACAATTGGATTTAACACATGCAAAGTAAATTAATACAATATTATTTAAAGTGTCAATTAAGCTATTTATTTTAGATATCATGGGGGTTTCTTTGTAGAAAATAGTTTTGTCTTAGTAAATGGCCACTATGAAGATAGGATATTGCATGTATCAACAATGATTTTGCCTCCAGGAGAAGAATATAAAGATTCCAGGTACATTTAAAATTGAACTAATTAGTTTAATTGATTTATTTGAAATATGTGTTACAGACCAACCTTTGGAAATATTAATTATTTTGGAGGCACATCAAATATCCCCTTAAGAGATTCCCAAAGATTAAAGGACCACTTACACAGAAATAGAAATGAAATGATTATGTTCTTTTCAGATTTTTGGTTGGATCATCCACTGGTAAAAATCAGAACAATTCATAACATATAATTTAATTATACAATTTTTATTTTTAGATTTTTGACAAGTTAGAAGTACTTTTTGATGGACTTCAAAACTCACCCCCAATAGCATTTGTATTCATGGGTAATTTTATGTCTGAATCTCATGGGAATGAGTTGATGAATACACTAAAAAGACTGTTTAAGCAATTGGGCCATTTAATAAACAAATATCCCAATATTGTAGAGTGTAGTCAATTTGTTTTTGTGCCAGGATTAACAGATCCAGCTTTACCACATATAATTCCCAGGTAATGAGTTTATTTATTTCTATATTGTAAGGACTAATATAAACAATTTATGTAATTACTTTCTTTTAGATTACAACTACCATCTTATGTAACAGAGGATTTGAAAAAGATAATTCCAAAGGCGATATTCACTACAAATCCTTGCAGAATTCAATATTGCAACAGAGAAATTGTTTTAATGAGGGCTGACCTAGTTGCTAAATTTCTCCAAGCTACCCTTTATAAACCTCAAAAGGACGAAATTGCAGACTGCGTAAGGCACAAATATTATTCAAATTAAATTTATTTAACGTTTATGTTGCAGTTAACCAACACCATAATCAGCCAGGGTCATTTATGTCCTATCGCATTGAACGCTTTAACTGTCCATTGGGACTTTGACTATTGTATGAGACTCTATCCTTTGCCAGACTTGGTTGTAATTGGAGATAAAGCTGAAATGTATGAAGGGACAAATACTAAATGTACCATTGTCAATCCGGTAATATTATGTGTGACAAGTTTCGCTTTTAAATTATATAATGTTATTTGTAGGGTCCATTCTGTGATAGTGGCTTCCAATTTAAAGCCTATACACCGTTTTCAAACACTTTGGATGATTGTGTGCTATAATATTCTAAATTAATTGATTAAAAATAAATAAGAGAATACTTTTATATATGGTTTTTATTTAAAGAATATGTTTCATATACAATGTGATAAGCTATCAAGAATATTCATACTCTGTTTTTAATATAATTTTTTTTATATAAATATTTATATAATTTTAAAATTTATATTTTAAGAGTAATTTTATACTGTTTGTTAATCATTAAGTCTGACTATATTCATCCATAGATGTTATCTACTATGATTGGGCATCATTATAAATTGGAATCTAAGAAAAGAGGATAAAATAGTTACAACTATTTATAAGCAATTATGTAAGAAAATTCAAGAGATATTGAAAGTAACAGGCATTTGACCTGAGCTCGTATTTTAAGTTACTAATTTTAATAGTAATTAAACAAATTTTGTTAGAATTCTTTCGAAATAATTATATTTTGAATTAATAATTTATTATTCGGGTTTTGATTCATCGCTCTATAGGTCCTGTCATTTTAATTTTCAAATCACACATTTCATTATTACATTTCAATGGGGTTTTTGCCGAACAAAAAATCAAGATGTACCTGGACAAGATACGCAGACCCTTCAACATCACCTCATACAAAAAGTGAATGGTAATCGTCTTATTCCAAATATTTATATTGACTTAATTTAGTAGCTTGATCCACTAATGTACTTTCGTTAATAAATATACAGGCCACCGAAACGGAACAAGGTATGCGACAACATATTAGACGCCATAGGAAATACACCCTTAGTAAAACTTAATAAAATACCTCAGTCGGAGGGTCTCAAGTGTGAAGTTTGTAATTGCTGATTAACTTTATATTATTTATATTACTTTTAAAATACATGTTTTATTTTAGACGCCAAATGTGAATTTATGAATCCAGGGTTTTCAATTAAAGATCGAGTAGCATTAAGAGCAATTACAGATGGAGAAATTGACGGAACATTAACAACAGATTCTATTATTGTTGAACCTTCTTCTGGAAATACTGGAGTTGCTATAGCCTTGGTTGCTACCATCAAAGGTAATAAAATGTTAATTTATTCTGAAAGCATTAAAAATTAAATAAGATATATTTTAAGGATATAATTGCACGATTGTAATGCCCAAAAAGACTTCACCGGAAAAGGTCGCTTTGATAAAAGCTTTGGGAGGCCAAATAGCGTTCACTCCCAATAATGTGAATATAGACTCAGAGGATTCAATCTTTGGCAGAACACAAAAAATTCTGCAAGAAAATCAAGAAGCTGTTACAATTGATCAGGTATTATTGATTACAATCACCATAAAATTATTAAAAAGTAAGTTTTTGCTATATTTAACAGTTTAGCAATGCAAGTAACCCATTGGCACATTATGATTTAACAGCCGAGGAAATATGGGAAGCACTAGACGGTGATGTCCATATGGTTGTAAGTGTTTTAATTTACTGAAATTTTTTGCCAAAGGAACTCGTAAACTATTAATATTAATGTAGGTTTGTGGATGCGGAACTGGTGGAACTATAACAGGGATTGGCCGAAAACTAAAGGAAAGAAACGAGGAAATTACAATAATAGCGGTTGATCCTTTGGCCTCCGATATGGCCCGACCAGAATATCTTAATCGGGGTAGCATAACGACTTCAGAAATTGAGGGAATCGGTTTCAAAAGCTTAACTCCAACGAATTTAGACAGATCAGTTATCGACAAGTAAATTTTAAATTATTTTATTTTAAATGATTCACTTTCAATTTCTTAAGGTGGGTCAAAGTTAGTGATAAAGAGGCTTTTGTAATGGCGAGACGACTTGCGAAGGAAGAAGGAATATTCGGGGGTAAAATATTATAATTGTCATATATTAAAATTTACTCAAAAACTTTAAAATTTTCTGATTTAGGTGGTACCAGCGGTGCCAATTTGAGTGCTTGTCTTAATGTTGCCAAGGAATTTGACGAAACTAAAAAAGTTGTAGTCATTTTTCCAGACAGCATAAAATATTACCTTACTAGATTTGTACAGGATCCTTGGATGGAAATTAGACAATATCAATTATGTGTTAATAAACAGAAGACTTGGTGGTGGAATTTTAGTTTGAAAAACATGCATATGTCTCCTGTTACCTCGCTTAAATCTACAACTTCCTGTCACAGAGTCTTACACGAGTTTCGCAAGCAAATGTCGAATTTTATATCAATTGTTAACGAAGAAGGGTAATTATATTAATTTTAAATTTTAAACCGTTGTAATTGTCATACACAATATTTGTATTATGTGGTTTTAAAGACAACAAGGAAATGTCAATAATTGCGTTGATGAAGTATCTAAAGTATATTTAAAATGTATAAATACAAACATATAAATGGGTTTAGGGCATCGTTATTTTTAAATATTTATCAATACGTATTTTAATATACAGTATACGTGACTAACCAACGTTTTGTTGACTTTCACACAATTACAAAACCACACAGTTATTTTAATTTTTTAATTCCTGATATTTTGCACGTATTCACTTTGATATTCTTAACGTCTTCAACATTATCAGAATATTTGTCCTAAAAAATTGTATCATTATTATAAATTACAAATAATTATGATTCTTTTTTCAGTCATTGTCTTGGTGTAGCTTCAAGATATCTTCTTGAAATTGATTTAATATTAGAGAAAATAAAAGAAACTGATCCCATTGAAATGACAATGCTTACTGTTGATATACCTAAAGTTCCTGACAATACAACATTAGGTGTAGTATCCAGAGCATTAGAACTTAGTGACTATTGTCTGGTTTGTAAAAAAATATGTAAGTTTCGTTATTAAAGTAATATTTTGTGATAATTATATTTACGTTATAGATCAACCAAATGGTAGTTACATTGAAATTCCAATATCTATGTTAACACCCTTTGATGTTGTACATTACCTTGCTAACCATCCAGATATAACAAAATATGGAGCCATTTAATTTGTAACTAATGTCATAATAAATATAACATCCACTAACTTTTATTGATTGATTTTTATATTAATTAAAAATATGTATAATAGATAAAATTCGCAAAGTCTAATTAGAAACATCTAATTAATTATTGAAAATAATTCCTCATTAAATTAATATTTTGTTAGCAAAACGCAAAGACTAATTAAAAATATAATTTTTAAACAAATATCTGGGTACTATTATACTAGGGATACCGCGGTGGTATAATAGGTGGCCAAAATTTGGGACCATGAAGAACACGTTTAATAATGAAGAAAATGTAAATAATCAACAGTAAATTTTGTAATTTTATACTAGACAAAAAAGTTGTTTTCCCAATATTTGTCATTAAGTAATGTAAAATGATATTGCTCATAAATTTTGAGTATTATAATGATATACAATATATAAATTTAAATTTCAAAAAGAATTTTTTCTCATATTTCCGCAACCATTGGTCCAACCCGGTTTAAATTTGGTATGTATTTTTCTAAATTATATACGTACAATTTACTGTAACAAACATTTTCCATGATTCAGTAGCGTACATTCTGGTGGTTTCTCCTCTTTTTCTCACCCTTTTTGTGCCACTGAATATTTTTTTAAATTATTAAACTTTTTATGTTCTTTGCACATTTTAGAAGAAAAAAGGTACTCTTGATTAATTTTGATCATAGCCCTATTTGAGATATTTGAAAAACTATTTTATTTACATTCTCCTCATTATTGCACGTATTCTACCTGCTCTCAAATTTTGACCACTAATTTTTTAAATATTCTTTGTTATAGATCAACCTGTCAGAAAGTAAATTGAAACTACCATGTCTATGTTAACACCCTTGACCATTTTTATATAACAAAAGGAGCCATTAAACTCTAATTTATGTCATAATAACTATAATATACATTAATTATTATTTACTTTTGTTGTATAAATTAAAAACAAATATAATACATACAATGAGTAAAATTATATTAGAAATTTGTATTTTTTAGTTTTAAATAAAAAGTAAATTGTTGAATTTGATATTACTAATAAAAAACACCAATAAAAAGTTTCCAAAATTGTACTCTAAGATGTTTTTTGCACTACTATCAATACTATCCAGGTTAGGTTACCTTAATTATAAGTTATAATTTTAAAACAAATATTTGTGCATTATTAGAGAAAGCCACGAAATATTTTAAATAAAAGCGGTACGTCGATTGTCTGATTTTGGTCATGTAGCACCATAGAGATACCCCAATTTAATCCGATATCACGTTACCTCAACTGATTATTGATCGATTATCAGTAAATGCGTGTACCGCTTATTATTTAAAATATTGCATGCGATATTATGAAAAATTATAATAACGCTAAATAATTAATTGGCTCACTTCATTTGCAAATAAATTTTCTCACATTATTTTTTGTTACAAATAAATACTACATACACTGGTTTATAGCCATAACTTTTATTAAAGAGCAATTTTTAATATGGTACAATTATTTATATAATTTTTATAAATATTGGATATATACTTTCTACATTAATTTAAATAACTTAAATGAGTGTCTCTTGATGGAATGTACATAATTTTATGTTCTCTGCACTTGAATATGAAATTTACAGGATGGCATGTTTTGCACTTCAGCTGTGACCAGACAATTTATGTTCAAATTAGCTAAACACCCTCGAATAACACCACAAGTAAATGTGACATATCTTGGTGCTGCTTCTAAATATTGCTTCCCATTTGATAGTCTAGTGAGAAATCTAAATGCGTTATCTTGTAATACATACACGCCCTGGTGATTGGTTCTTAAGTTGTCAATTTGTTTTTTGTAAATTGCTGACCAAAAATCTGTGCAAATGAATTTCATTGTGTCTAGTTCATCTTTGAAACGGGGGAGTTCCTTGGTTAACCTTTGAAAAAATGAGTTCATAATAAGTTAGTTAAAGTTAATGGATAATTTACCTTTCTATTATTCTATATCCAGTGGAGAAACCAATGTATTCGATATTAGACAAGTCTTCATCCTATAAATATTTATTATTAGTCTGTTTATTGGCGAAATAAGTTATGGACTTACTTTGCCATCTTTGTTTTGCTCAATGTTTCTTTCAAGAACATAATTTACTATTTCAGAATGTAAAAAATCAAATATTGCATCGTCCGCCATTGGTTTGTAGGTTATGTTGTGACAGATGTCAACTTAATAATTTTGTCAGATATATAACTAGAATATTGTTTATAGATTCAAAAAAAAGTATCTGGCAACACTGTTTTCAATTTAATTTCAATTTCAACAATAAATATACAATTACAATACGGTCATTATTTAAGTCATTTTAAAATGATATGAGTTTGATAAACTTTTAAAAGCAGTGAACTATTTTTAATGTCTTTGTAATGTTTTATTCGTTTCGTGCTAATTTATATATTTAATTTTATTTCAATTTAATAATAACTTCTGTTTATTTATACAAAAATTTCTTAAATACATATTTTCTTCTGGAATATTAATTGGAAAAACTGGCAATGATGTAATGAACTGTGAACAACAAATATGCAACTAACACTGCGGCGAGTTCACTGCACAGTGCAGGATTTCGCTTAAATAAGTGTTGTGATGTAAAATTCGTTTATTTCTCATCCTTGTGAAATTAATTTGTGTAACATGCGTTGCATATCCATTGTTGGAGTTATGTGGCGTTAGCCATAATACGGAATCCAATAAGTTTAAGTTCCAGGCATAAAAACCGTTTAAAAATTGTGAAAAAAAATTCCTGACACAGGCCGAAGTATATGTTAATTTTTTGCGAATTCACCCACGAAATCTGCGCGTCGATTTGAGAAATTGAACAGCTGATTAATATACGTGTGGCGCTGCTGCGTTGTTCCGTTGTACTAGCGGATCGAGCATGGTCTTGCATTGAAGTCAGGTGAATTTGAGTACCTTGATAAGTATTTAAAATGAGTTCCGAGGCCTCAGTCGCCGGTTGCAGTGTGTGCGGTAGCAATCAGAATTTGTTGCGTTGCGGTCGTTGCAAGACGATCTTGTACTGCTCGAAGGATCATCAGAAGCAGGACTGGAAGAGGCACAAAGTGGCTTGCACCAGTCCGGATTCAATCGACAAAAAGTATTGCCACTACGTCGAGGATCCAATTAAGAATAACGTGATACCGGTTGAGGGTAGTTCAGAAAGTGAAATTTTGAGTTGCATCGCTCAGGACTTGTCGCCGAATTTGGAGTACACGGAAACCGACAGGACTTCGACGGAGAAATCCTTGAAGTCGGCATCAGAAGCAATGCCGATCAGCGGCGAGAACATTGTCAAACCGAAGAAGTCCTTCATCAAGGACTTCCCGGAAATTACTTTGCAAAAGGAGGAGCATCTTGTTCATAACATTGATGAAGATGAAATGTGCAGGAATGTTATTAGAGATCTGACTAACTATGGGCTATGCGTTGTTGATAACTTTTTGGGACAAACATTAGGAAAGACTGTTCTAAGGGAGGTGCTAAATCTGAATAAGCAAGGTGTGTTTCGAGATGGACAGTTGGTTTCTACTAAAGGGAATAAGAGTGACTTGAAGACCATTCGCAGTGATCAAATTTGTTGGGTGGATGGCAGGGAGCCATGCTGTAAGAACATTGGGAATCTGATTAGCAAAGTAGATACATTAGTTATGAGGGCCAATAGAATGGTCAACAATGGCAAACTTGGAGATTACAAAATCAAGGGACGAACAAAAGTGAGTATCAATTTTCTTTTTATAAAAATTGATTTAAATTTGCATTTGTTTACATTACCTTTTATTTTACTATTATATTTTCCAAATCAATTCACTGTGGAACTGACTGTCACCTTATAAAGTAACTGCTTCATATTAAGTAAGATAAAAAATAACTAAGACGGAAATTGCCTGTTTTAAAATATTTTACAAGTAAAATTCTAAATTCATGTATTAAAAATTTAACACATGTGCAATGTAAAGCTGAACCACAAGAAAAATAATTAAATTTAAAGTAATATCAATTGCAATTGAATTATTTTTTTAATTTTAATCAAAATTGTATTCTTGATCACAATATACTACCAATACCAAATTACATAAATATATATATTTATGTAATTTACTGATTTTATATATATGTATATAAAATCAATAAATTGTTCAAAATCTATTATTAATTAATTGTTTTCTCTGTAATTTCCCTGTTTTATTATTTCTTTAACGAAATGCAATTAATATTTACTCTAAATCGTTAAAAGTATGTTAAAAGCAAGTTAATATTTACGAATTCTTCCTATAACTATTCTAGATTACTAATTATAATATATCAATTTTTCAAATATTTTAATTAATTTATGGAAACAAAAATATTGATTTAAGTTAATGTGAACATACTAGTAAAAATTATTTAAAGTATATACAAATAAATAACTGTAAGACTTTAACATTGATATAATTTACAATATTTTATTATATATGTATATCTACATAACCAACTTTAAAAGAATGAGATAAATAAACCATAAATTTATATTTATTTTTGTTCTCCTTGCCTATAATTTAAATACCGTGGTGCAATTATCATTATTGTGGTGTAAATTTAAATACAAACTTGTTTTTATCTCTTTATTCTTATTATAAGAATTTGTGCTTAAATGTGTTTTAGTAAGTTTACAGTTTGCTGTTATGTAAAAAATGATAATTTTGTATTTCAATAAGATTTATATAAGTTTCTTACAAGACAATTTTCTGTAGTGCTTCTTTGCCAAAAGGATTAGTGTATGAAAATAGTAAATGCTTATATTTTTAACAACTTTCTAATTTGGCTACATGCTAATGATTTATGCAAAATTTGCATTGCACATCATTTAAAATTTGTAGGGGCGCCCCAGTAAGTGTTATGTTCATTTACATTAATTTTTAACGTTGTATGCAAGACTGCCTTGGTGCATGTGTTTTCCTACTTATTATTATTGATTTAGTAAAGTCCGGGAAAACTCGATAAGTAAATAAGTTTTATGTTATGATCACGTACGCATATTATAGTTTTGTTTACCAACATTAAACTATTATAATAGATAAGTGAATAGTAATTTACTACAGTGCTACTTTGTCAATAACGATTGTAATCTGGAAATTATGTATGTGCATATTTTTGACTACTTTCTAATTTGGTTACGTGCTGGTGATCTGCGCAAAATTTGCACTGTAAATCGTCTATAATTTGTAACTGTGGATGCACCACCGGTACAGTACCCGTATGTGTTTTATTTACGTTTATTTTTAACAGTGTGAGTGCAAGAATCCGAATGGTGTTATGGGTTTCCCCAGTCACAATTTATATTGATTTAGTAATCTCCGGGAAAAGTAGATAAATAAATAAGCTTAATGTTGTGATCACGTAGGCATATTATAGTTTTGTTTACTAACATTAAATTATTACAATAGATAACAGAATATAGTTTTTTTGAAATTTTAATCGTATTTATGGTGCATTTTCGTACGATTTTTATCTAGGCACGTATCAAATGTTTAATTTAAAGTATTTAAATAGATTTAGATAAAATTAAACAAAAAAATTGGACCACGTAAAATATAATAGTGTGTACTTGACTAAAAATACGCAGGGTTTAAAGTCGAGAAAAACAACACCCACGAAAGAGTAGGCTTGAATGAACGGATACGGCAAAGAACTGAACGTTTCCTATGATGTTTATAAACAATTACGTTGTCAATTGACTGACCGTAACATTGGTTATCGCGATAGTAAATCGGTAAAGATTCAGTCACCTTGCTTGTACGACGTACACGTGAGCTATAGATTTTATTGTGATGAGTAAAAATAGACTTAAACCAGTGACACTAAACCGAAACTGTTAAGTAACTAATTTAAATACGGTATCACGTAGTAATGTAACAAATTATTATTTGTCAGGCATTGACGAAGAACTCTGCTGCACGATTTTTTGGGTTCACCTTCCAGCAGCGTATGCCTTTAGTCACGTAGTCCCGAAAAACTAACGAGCCATTTCACATAATTCACAAATAAGTGATCTGAATTACAGCTGATTGCATACCAAATGTGAAAAGCGAGGTCCTACGTGACGATGATCACTAAAACTTTTAAATTTTATATAAATATCATTAAGATCTGATAAATTATTATTGACTTTTCTGTGCATTCTTATTTAATCAAACGAGTTTTTGACGTGATGAACAATTTTAATTTTACATTTTAATCTAAATGTTTCAAAATCATTTTTGGAATCGTTATATGTGTTTTTTAATAATTTACATATAAAATTTGATGTTTATAAAAATAAAATTACAGACTAAATATTATTTGGGTGTGTTATAAATACGTTATATGGCAAAATATTATGCAACAATTGTTTCAACGTTGAATAATGATTTTGTTTAAAAACAAATCTTTAAAGCGAAATAAGAAATTTCACAACTAATGAGAAAATGTTTCATATAATATCTGATGTTAATTGCATAATGCAAAAACTGTGATTTGCAATTTACTTGGAACAGAAAAAGTCTTAAAGGTAACAAAATAACTATTAATTTTATTCCCAAACTGATACTTTTTAAATCTCTTGATTGTTTAGAAGAAAATACACTTCGCAAGACTCACGTGACGTAAATCATTTAGAAAAAATATTGTTCTTATCAAAATTAATGGTTATATTGCTCCGAAATAGTTTTATTCCTCAAGTTTACGCTTTGAGTACTAATCAAATGTATTAAGAGAAAATAACATTACAAATTGTTTAAAATATATTTAGTTAAAGGTATTAAAATATTAATTTGTTAATATAATCTTCCAATTGATATATTCTTTATCTATTGGTTATTTAGAATAAAATATACAGCGCAAGAGTCACATGACGTAGGTCATTTAGAAAAATATTATTCTTATCAAAATTAATAGTTATATTGCTTTGAAATAGTATTATTTATGAAATTAATGTTTGGAGCAGTTATTAAGAGAAAATTAATAAAAACTATTAGTTTAAGGTATTAAAATATTAATTTTTATAATTCTATTACAAATAATATAATAAAACATACAATGTGTGGCAAGTCACTTAGAAAAATATTGTTCTTATCAAAATAATAACTCGAAATAGGTTTATTCATTAAATTAATTTTCTGAGTAATAATCAAATTATTAAAAGAAGAATTATTAAAACTTGTGAAGTTAAAGGTATTAAAATATTGAATCTTATAATTTTATTTTCAAATTGCCATTTTCCTTATCAATTGGTTATTTCGAATAAGCACAAGACTCACATGACGTAAGTCAATTGTAAAAATATTGTTCTTATCAAAATTAATACTTATATTGTTTTGAAATAGTTCGGAGTAATTATTAAAAGAAAAATTAATAAAAAATTATATTAAAGTAGTTAAAGGTATTAAAATATAAGTTTTATAATTTCATTATAAATAATATAATAAAATATTGACTATTTGTCGTAAGTCTCTTAGAAAAGTATTGTTTCAATCAAAATCAATAACTTCAAAATAGATTTTAATCATGAAATTAATTTTCTGAGCAATAATCAAATTTATTAAAAGAAGAATTGCTAAAACAAGAATTAAACTTAGGCAGTTAAAGGTATTAAAATATTAAATATCACTTCCAAGTTGCCACTTTCCTTATCAATTGGTTATTTAGAATAATATATACAGCATAAGACACACATGACGTAAGTCAATTGTAAAAATATTGTTCTTATCAAAATTCATGGTTACATTCCTTCAAAATATTTTTATTTTTGAAGTCAATGTTCTGAGTAATAATCATGTTTATTAAAAATGAAAAATTGTATTAGTTAAGGGTATTAAAATATTAATTTTATTTTCAAACTTTCCTTATGTATTATTTATTTAAAATAATACATACAGTACAATAATCACAGGATGTAAGTCATTTGGAAAAATATTGTTCTTATCAAAATTAATAGTTATGATCCTTCGAAAAAGGTTATTCAACACATTAATTATTATTAACGACTTCTTTCCATAATTTATTTATCAAATATATATACGTAATGTCCCACTTTCAGATTTGCCCCTGTAAAGTCATATCTCTAAAAATTTGGGACACAAATAGTTGGTTAACTTTCACGTGAAACAAAAAAATAAAAATAAAAATAAAATTCAAGATCCTTCAGACCAACGAACCCTGAGTAACCGTTCGTTTCCTGCAACAATCGGACATGGTCAAACCGGCGTTTTGTTTACGGTGTTGTGGATGTTGTCCATGCTGTGGCCAAGGTGTCGTGCGACGATATCGGGCCGGTTGCACGTGCGGAAACGGTGTTGTCCGTACGTTAAAAATAATGGGACTTTCGTGCGACCGCGCTGTGTGTGCGCCCAGAAATTTTGCGTACGTGACGAGCTGCATGCTCGTCCCGTTCAATAAGCGTTGCCAGCGGCTGTCAATATTTCCAGTAAGCTGGGCGCCACCGATGCCGATTATCGATACACCGCACTACTACATATTTGTTTCTGGCTCAATTAGCGATATTCCTTAATCACGGAAATGTGGATAATGTTGGTAAATTTATTAATAATTAACGAACGATAGCAACGACGAGTCCTTACTTTCTCGTGATAGGTTTTTGGTGCCGCACCATTGTTACGATGCAGCGATTGGCGGAGCGGTTATTTTATTTCGCAGCAATTAAATTAAAATACATGTTTCTGTAACACTAACACAAATTTGTTATTTTGTCTCGTTTTATGCACAAAAACAAATAGTTTAATTTTTATTAGACACACTAAAGGTAGGTGTTTCTTCGGAATAAGGAACAGTGGTGGCGGCGCCTTTGACGGTTCAGTAATCTTCAATTCTTCGAAGTAGGAATTCATAAGATTAGAAGGTGACCAAGTTGAACCGAGATACCGAAATTATGTAATAAAAGTCTTAAAGAATGCACATTGTGGTTATCGTGCATCTTACTAACGGAAATAAAATGTCTACGAGTATGTTTTTAGTTTATTAATTAAGCTAAAAAGTACAAAATTTGAGTAATTGTGTTTATAATTTTTAAAGTCCCTCATCCCTAATATAAAAATATACTATATCAGTTGATTAAAATATTAAGAACAGAAACATTTTTAGCATGTACATTAGAAAGAATAATATTTCTTATTTTAATTAATTCTGTATGAATTCGAAAAATGACTACATATTCTAGGATACCCTGTAAACAATGTCGTTGAGTTTTAATATATTTACACCATTTGCGACAAATGCAATAAGTATTTATGAAATAAATATTATGTTTTATTATTTCCCATTATTGAAAATGTATCCATATTATTAAATAACAAAAATGTATTTTATATTACAATATATTAATTAAAACTTATTAAATATGTTCTTATAAAATACTGTATATTATTATTACTATTTATTATTGTCTATTAGTTAAATATTAAAAACAATTAAAGCTATTATTTGACTATAAAATATTAAAACGTGTTGTAATTTACTAAAAAAACAATAATGAAACAAATAAGCCTTGAATGTTTTTTTACAGCAGTCTAACTCCTGTAGAAATATTAAGTAGTTAAAACTAAAGTTATATTACAATCTAAGCCATATAAGTAAAAGATAATGTTCATTCCTTACCTTTACTTAGATGAATTTAATCACATCTTATGTACAAAATGACTTTAAAATGTGCACTCTTAAAAAGTAACAGTATATTTTTATTATTGATTATCATATTAAAATTTGTATAATATAGTGGCCATAATTATAACTATTATAATGTTCTAAAATTATGAGCTGTACAACTTGAATTATATTCCAGTGTATGTACTGTTTATTGTTTTTCTATTATTGTTGTGTCTATTAAGCAGTGGAACACTGAAAAATATTCAACAGGTTTGAAAAACTTGAATGAGTCAATAAATTAATAATTCGAATGTCAGAAAAGAATCTATTCTTATCGTCAACTCAAATTAAAGCCGAAATGGAGGAAATGGGAATTTCTTTGAAAATTTAGTTTAAAGGCTGTGAGAAGGGGGTTTGTTTGGGTGGAGACTTATAAAGAGAGCCCTCCTTTCTATTGAAAATGTGAAAGTCTATCATGTCCATGATCACGTCCACTGAACCACTGAAAAATTTACATTTAATTTATATAAAATGGTGGTTTAGCTTATGTTAGATGTCCTACAGGGATAAGACTACACAAGACATTTACCCACTGTGAAACAGGTTGTGGCTTAATTATGGTATAGGAATGCTTCTCTGCTTATACGCTATCATTGTATAAAAGGGCACATGGACCGATTTATGTTTAGGGATATATTAAACAACAATTTGTTTGCACATATTGAAGAAACGATACAGTTAAGTAATGTGTTTCAACACTGTGACGATCATACACACAAATCCAAAATTGTGGCATATGTTTTGTCTTGGTCGCCACCATCTCCAGATACTAACCCTACAGAAAACAAATGGCATCACGTTAATAGTCAAATTCGATATAAAAATTATACAAACTCTTTACAGCTAATCAAGAAGTTTGAAGAAATATAGCCATGTAATATATTCGGAAATTGTTGAGTCTCTGCTTCGGAGATGAAGTTGCTATGTTTATGTTAAGCTCAATTAAGAAAAATATTAATTTTTATAGTATAATTAATATTAATTTAACAATTCACATTAAGTAAAGTAGTTATGACCATAATTTCAAACAATGTTTTCTAAAGTCTAAATACTATAAAGTAAAAAGCTATAACTGTCCCATAAAAAATACAAGAATAAGATTATATTGACCAACTATGTGTTGGAACAATAATAACAGATAAAACAATAAACATAATATGCTAACATCCAGTGATATCTTAATTTTTATTAATTTCAAAATATTTTTCCTTAAATACATATCTGACATACAATTTTTTCTCTGTATACATCTAAAATAGTTGATTTATGACTGATAATGAACACAAATGCTAGTTTACTTAGTAGGGAGGTAATCTAAACTGATTATCTGTTCCAAAACTGGATCGCAACTGCTTCAACGTACGTGATTGATAGCAAAACATCGTTTGAAAAAATGCATCTTTCGAGTACCCCGTATCAACAACAAAAAGAAAAGATCTCCATGTGCACATTTAAATCAAGTGGTTTGGGTCTTTAAATTTTTGTTTGTTGATTTAGAAGTCGTTACCATAGTTTTTGCCAGTTAGATTAGTTGTAGACAGTCGTGTGTCATTCTGACCGTACTGCTTTCTCAGACACAACTCAAAAAGTAAACTCCACATATTATTGTATTGTTGCATTTCGCAATGTCTGGAAAACGAATCATACTGCGCGTGGATCACTCTCGCATAAAGGTGAGGCACCGCAAGCCCAAGTCGAAGATCAAGAGGCAACAGCGCAAGGGGGAGAACGGCGAGTCGAAAATGGAGCTGTTCACGATCGTCATCCCCACGTTGCTCCTGATGCTTATATTAATCGTCGTGTTCGTGTATGTTCAGACGAGGCCCCGAACCGATGTCCAGTAAATATAAACTGATCTGAATAAATGTTCAAATAAACTGTGATTTCATAAATACACCGTTTTCTTATTTCAAATAATACAAATGTTTGGGTCTGAGGTATTTTAATTTTGAGGCGTGGGGGGTAATGGAAATGTCAGACGTGCTGTCAGTACTACTGTCGTTGCAAACGATACGGGTATAATTTTGATTTTGTATCAATGTTTGTGGTTTGCAAACAACCAAATACATCGACAGGAATATAATAATGACGAGGTTTTCATTTTTAAGAATTTAGTGGCAATTATGGTCAATTTCAATGATGGATCCTTTGAACCTCAACCCACAAATACTGTTATGTTGTATCTTTCATGTTGATGTGTTCCAACTAATCATATTATGAGTGTAACTTCCTATGATGGTATATTAAAACAATTTTATCTGTTGAATATATAATAATTATTATGGTAATTAACAGTATATTGTATCATTTCAACGTTAAATAAATGAATATTTAACATTAGTAAATAAAGATAAAATAATGTTATTGTTTAATTCAATGTGAGAACGTAATAAAATATCAGAAATCGTTATTTTATTACGTTTATCTTATAACGGAAATAATATGTAATAAAATAATCATATATGGTTATTGATATTGAAATACCCTATATATTTGACAAAATGTATATGTTAAATAAAAAATAAAATATTTCATTCAGTTGTTGAATGAAATTACAAGTATCTTTAATTGTCTTGTATTCGCTATTCATTTTTAAAAATAATAATTCATATTAAAATTATTTAGATCGATATTGAACCAAAACCAGTATTGATTTTAACCACCTAAACAATCTTATTTTCTACATTTGAGAATGAACTCCAAGGGTCTTGACAAAGAACATAGAAAAGCATTCATTATGACAAATCGAAGTTGCATTTTAATGTAACATATCTAAATCGTGAAGAAGACAGTTACGTCATTACGTTTTTCTAGATTGTCCTTCAATTATGATGAAAAGTTCGCTTTCTAGTTTATTTAGAAATACGTGACAGACAACCTGTAGAGAGCCGATATTGTTTACTGATTTGATATCGATCTCTTATGAATGAGTTTAGATATATCTTTAAAATGCCTAATTTCCATGTTAGATATCTGAGTAAAACAATAATAGAATACCTACAACAGATTGTTTACATTACCTTTTGTTTACCTTATTCATGTACTACTGGTCGATAACCATGATGTTCGGTGGTAAATAAAATTGTGTGCTTTATATTTATTTTGCGTTGCAAGGCAAATCAATTTGTGTATTGTTAAAACGCAGAATTCATTTATCTACTCGAATTTTATTACTGTTTTATGACTAATACAACTATTTATGATTGCCGATTTAAATAGTCATACTTATAGATAAAACGTAATAAATATTTTATTATTGTTGAATAATTGTTTAATGTTGTGTGCTTTTCTGTTATCGAATGCAGTAATTGTTTTAACTAACTGAACACTGTTTATTTTCAGGCAATGGTGGCGTGTTACCCGGGCCTAGGATCTCATTACGTGATGCACGTGGACAACCCGAACAGGGATGGTAGGTGCATTACGGCAATTTACTATTTGAATCTTAATTGGGATGTGCAACAGAGCGGCGGTTTGCTGCGGATATTCCCCGAGGGTTGGAGAGGAGACAAAGTGAGTTAATGCGATTGACTGATTGCACGGCATTTACTAAAACTGTATCACGTTTCTAGGTGGCCGATATCGCTCCACTTTTCGACCGGCTGTTGTTCTTCTGGTCGGACCGACGAAATCCCCACGAAGTTCAGCCGGCGTACGACACCCGATATGCAATAACCCTATGGTATTTTGATACTGTAGAACGGGAGGAGGCTCTCCGGCGATTTGCGAAAGAACGTAAGCACGCCTGGCGTTCTGGTTTTGCAAATTTGCTAAATGTTTGATTGTTTTTCTAGGGAGCAACTCGAAATCTTCATCGTTGTCAGAATGACCCATTTTGGGTTTGCGACAATAGAATCCATGAGACTGTGCTTGGTGGTCCTATGATTGTGATAACTTGATATAGTCCGAGGCCTTGGTGGTCTTATTTAATATCCATATATACATATATGACACAGTTTATGTAACAAGGTCCAGTACATCTGCAAAATATCCGGATTTATGGATAATTTTACACTGTACTCTGTGGTTCATTGTGAAAGGCCTTGATTGTGTGATATTTAATCGTTTTTTATGAATCTTAGCCACCAGTTTTCTATCAGTTTGATTTTAATAAGTATTTCTTTAATCTATATTCTAGTTATTATCTAATTAGGAGTTTTAACTGTATATAATAGACTAACAGTAACATGTTTGTTACCAAATATGTTGTATAATATGTACCTACTTAAATAATGTATCTTGTTGTATCATAGGGTTGCTAATAAGTAAACTGCTCAAAACACATTTACTTGACGAAGATAGTTGTGTTGTGTGAATCGATGTATAGCGAGATAAATAAATAGGATTTATATATTTTATTACTACAATGATATTGTATATATACAAAATAAATTCTATAAAGAGAAAAGTGTATATAAATATTGTTCAAATTCAAGAATTGAAAATGTTTGATTTTTAATTTACTAATAAATATATAAAATAAATACGTTTCCCGTTATTTTATATTTGCAGTTAATCTGTGATATACACTGATTTAAGATATTAATGCACTCCCCATTATTTTTAAAATAAAAAAATCCTGTCGAAGTAAACGGTGAACTCTCAGCTTGAGTTTTCTCAAACTGTATTCTTCGAGGAAGAAGGTTGGAGTTACTCCAGCATACCTAATATGTTTATTGTGTTTGATACATCAATTTCCTGAATGTTGCTGCTACTTGAAGACTGGTGACCGCACCAGAAGACCAAGATAGGGTAGACATCTCTAGAACTCCTGTCCAAAATCGTTTTTTAACTTTCTTTAAGACATCAGTTAGAAAATGTGGGTGTTCGAATGAGTATTGAATCAATTCTTAGGAGAGATAATTTACAACCCCGTGGCTCTGCACAAGGCGCGATATTAGCCGTGGATCATCGTGGAGCTCGGCTACATTTTCCTTCAGAGGAAAACAAATTAGGTAAAAGCGGATTAAAAACAAGCTCTCTTTACGATTGTGTCTAGATTTTGCCTGTGCACATGCGATAGGTAGGTTCATGTGTTTCAACGACCCAATGAGAGATATGTCCAGTGTAAATTACTAAATACCACCTTATTTGGCGGAGGTGCAATTATGGTGTTGAGAGACATTAGATAACATCACGTACTGACTTAGTTGTATTAAATAATGACAATGTTAATGCTGAACATTAAATTTTGGACAATGTCGTACCATACATATGCTTTCTAAGTTGATCCAATCATTTACTAATGCAGGATAATGTTCGATCACACGATTATGGGATCGTCGAAACCTTCCCAAGAAACTGGAGAATTGGGGGGGTCATCTTGCCGAAATTAGGGACAACCTGGGAAATAGAGGTGAAAATATTAAATAAAATTCATTAATTCATATAAAAATCGATTATATTAATATTAATTAATTTCTTGGAGCAGTGCATATGAACTGGAACTTTTACTGAATTTATCTTCATTACTAGGATGCACTAACTCATTAATTATGTACTTAAATTAAACCTATAAATTTTATTTTTCTATATAAAAGTGAGTCGGTTAGTATCGATGGTACCTACCGTAGCGTTAATTCTGTGGAAAAAATATCGAAATATTGTAATGGGGCTCAGCTCTAGAACTCTAGTTAATGAAGGTCTCCTGAAATTTTATTTTACGTAATTTTTACTAAAATCTGTGAAATGAAATTAAAATAACAGACAAATATCCAACTAAATAAACTTACCTGTTCATCAGGTTTACTATATAACGAACAATAATAGTAATGAAGATAATCTAATTTATTTCATAAGTATAATATAAGTATTACTTAAGGCTTAAGTCTTGATGTTATTATTTATATCCGCCTAAACTGGTAGATTACCAAACTCAACGTACACATTAATCCGGGATTAAATTGTAGGGTATAAATGGGTATTAAATTTTTTACCAGAATTGCATGTGCAACAGCCCTGTGCATAATACCCATTTCATGTTAAAAATAAATGGAGTATTAACAAAATAAATTATTTTCTATGATTATTAGTTTAAGTAGCAATATTACCCTTTAAAAAAATCTTCATATATTATTTATATTTGATTTCCTGGTAACGTATATAGTTTAAATGTATATTTTTTAATGCGTCTTATAAATTTATTAATTCATCACTTTCAATTAAAATCTTAATAGTTCCGTTTATATGTTAAATGTCAATGGTTCCGAACTTAACATTGGCAACACTGAATTTGAACGTCAAATCTGTCAGGTTTATTTGTCGACCTGTCAGTAATCCGGTAATTTTTGAAAAATTGTTTAGAAGCAGTATTTAATAACATACATCTAATATGGTACGTAAAAATTTCAAAATATTATCAGTAAATGGTTGGAATTATCGAAAAATTAAGGGCGTAACTTATAAATATCCACGTATAAACAATACGCCTCCTCTCTTATCGGACCTCCTTTATTCCAGATTCGCTTTATATTAATACAGAACAGAGCGGGTAAAACAAGACTGGCCAAATGGTATATGAGCTTCGACGATGACGAAAAACAGAAACTAATAGAGGAAGTCCATGCTGTTGTTACAGTGAGAGATGCCAAACACACAAACTTTGTAGAGGTAACATTTCCAACAATTATTTTTCGTAGATTCATCAATAAAAATGTTATGTTTCAGTTTCGAAATTTCAAAATCGTCTACCGTCGATACGCTGGCCTCTATTTTTGTATATGCGTAGATGTGAATGATAATAATTTGTGTTATTTAGAAGCAATACACAATTTTGTCGAAGTTCTAAATGAATACTTTCACAATGTTTGTGAGTTAGATTTGGTTTTCAACTTTTATAAAGTTTACACTGTGGTGGATGAAATGTTCCTGGCTGGTGAAATCAGGGAGACATCCCAGACAAAAGTTTTAAAGCAACTGTTAATGTTAAACTCACTTGAATAAAATGCATGTAAGATACTCAAATATTTGTATTGGGCTAATGAAACAGTTATTTTGTCAGTGTTATATTAAGTACGCACATGTTGTGTTCTTTATTATTTACACAATTTCTATGTTTGGAAGATTTAAAAGTAACAAAGTATGTGTAAAAGGCAATGCTGTGTTGTATATATTATTAAAGTGAATGTTGCCTTACAAATTCAGGTAATTGAATTTATTTTAAACATCATTTTTATTAAATACATAATACAAATAGCCCAATACAAATCAATGCAGTGTACTGATATAAATATCTCTTATGTGTGGAAAAATATGTATATTAAATGTAAAATGACCTAGTTTATGTATGAATATAAAAGTAAACCATCTGAAGTACAATATTCAAGAACCATACTTTAAAAATTCAAGTGCATCCTGTAAGATACTTTGACTCTCCATAGAATTGATTCATTGTATAAATCAAAACGCATATTTATTCTTTATTTAATATCATGGTTTTCCACCAACAAATATTTTATTTTTTTTATTTGATGTGTTGACAAATGTAGAAGTTTGGCACAGAATAATTATGTTGTAAAGTGTTAATGTAAAATATACTGATTATATGACTAAAATCGTTTTATTTCGGACACTGTTATTTGTCATGATGAAAACACTTACAACATTTTTATTCCTTGTGAAGGGTCTCTAGTTTCTAGATAAAGTTCTCAGGCAAATATCAATATAAATTGCATTCTATTGAATTCCCTTCATACAAATTGACACAGCAGTTGGCTTCCTAAATATTTACTCAATTAGTTTTAAAATACCAAAATTATTTGTATATATTTTAAGTATGTTCTCATATATATTTTGTTTATATATTTTATTTATAATACACAAATTGATTAATATATTCATTTATTAGTGTATATTGAGCCAATGTGTTCAACTCGAATATTATTACAGCAAATGAACAAAATTTGGCCTAGGACATCTTTATATGGCCGTCATATCGAAGTGTAAACCCTTCTATTTAAAATCTATTCATGTTTCATTTGTGCGATTCAACATTCCATAATAAAGATGTTATTGTAGAGAAATATGTTGCTTGTTGTGTTCATATACTATAGTAAATAAATCTGAAATTATTATAAATCGTTGACAAATTAATATCCCTATTGACTCCAATTAACCTGGTTTTAGTAATAAAATCAAATTATTTGCTTAACTTTATTTATCTACTTACAATTAAACTAATTTGTACGTACTAAATACATCAACTTACAAAAAGTTATTTATGTTAAAGAGGTAAATATGGATTATGTCTTATGTTTTTTAATAAAATTTAACATAATAATAAAAGTTTGTGAATTTACAAAAAATATTAATGTAATCTTTAGTTAACAGTTCAAATGTACCAAATATTTTATAAATCGTGCTGGCATAAGTAAAATATGATTGATGTGAATGACGTGATAGCCCAATCGGCCTAAGTTGTATGAAAACGCCTTTTCATATTTACATTGTCCGAAGTCAACAATAATCCTATTATATCACATTTTTAAAATCAGCTCTTTTATATTTTACACAGTGTTGCTTTGAATGCGTCCTCTTCAAAACATTGTGTACATAATACCACCAAGATTTTTTATTCCATTGTTTATAGTGGTTTGTAAAAAAAATAAATATATTTTTATTCAAATAACAAATTCAAAAAACAAATGAAAATTTTTAAAATCATTAAGTCAGCTAATGTCTAAGAAATAACTGAAGTATTTTGCTGCAGTTTTTTAAAAAATGTTGCAACTATAATGTACACCGTTTGTAGTCAGCTCAAAGGAAAAACATGAAACAAAAGATAAAGTCTGCGATATTTGACATGAAATTTTGGTATAGAACAGGCAATCCATCAGTGAACGTTTTAGCCGAGACGAAGCCTAAAATTGGAATACTTCGGAATAATCCATAATAATAAATAATATTTGTATAATTTTATAATAAGTTGGATAGTTTGTATCCCGTTATGCAAGACCTGAAACACAACTAACACAAAATCATTATGTTAAACACAAACTTCCGTAAAATATTTACCTCCACATCGCAAGAAATGTAAATTTGCTGCGTTTCCGGAAACTTGAATGCCTTAAAACTGGTATACAAAAAACTCTTGATCTCCATATCCTTTGGGAGTGTATACTTCTGCCATTCACCGATAATTTTACTTCTCCTACAACGATTTTCGTTTAAAATGTGAAACTTGAACGAAAGCATTCGTTCCAATACCTGTACTTGAGTCCGGTTAATAAAAATTTATTCTTGGCTTTCAGTGCGTTCGGCGCGTCGGACGCCCAACATTGCGTCACTCGCGCATCGTACATGTTTGATTTGTCCCTAAGATACACATAAATAGTCAACGGCTCACCTATTGATACGTCGCTGCTTTCCATAATGCTAGTCTGTAACGAAAAATGTGTGAATATATTACGCAAGAATATATATTTTTAAATTTCACTTTTATCGTAAATATGGTACTTTTACTTTGACGATTTGTTGACTTTAGAAGTTTAGGGTTTTAGTGGATTAATGGGATTCATTAATTAGTAGTGAATGAATTGTAGGAATTAGTTATTCAGATTTGCGGAATAAATTTTTTAGTTGCATGTGAATAATTATAAATCGCTAA
Organism: Aethina tumida; assembly: GCF_024364675.1. Classification (NCBI taxonomy): domain Eukaryota; kingdom Metazoa; phylum Arthropoda; class Insecta; order Coleoptera; family Nitidulidae; genus Aethina; species Aethina tumida. The sequence continues at coordinate 56,652,476 of NC_065435.1, read as the reverse complement.
TTGGTTGTAACAGTTACATTTCTTGTACATGAATGCAATACATCTAATGACTGTCTTTAATGTTAATTATGTTCGGTTCGTAACAAGATCTCGTTATGAAGAATCTATAAATGGGTATAAAATGTAAACGTAATTGTTCTAATTGAAGTATAATTCTTCTTTGATTTATGTATTTTTTACATAACATTTCTTATAATTAATATAAAATTATAAGATATATTTTATTGTTATTTGTGTGCTGTTATAATAATAAATTAAATAATAAAAAACAATGTTTACCGTATTGTATACAGGACATACGTAATTTAAAATTTTTAAATAATAGTTTTTAATAATATAATATAATATAATAATGATAACACATTTTTAAAATTTGGGTATAAAAAATATTTATTGTGGTATGTGTGATAATATTTCTACGACAATTTCAAATTTCATTTCGCAACATATAAAATATATAATAAATTGAATAACATTTACTTACATAAGGAAAAGTACCCCTTTGCACTTCCACCCATGTTAACACTGGATCATCAGAAGTGGGCACCTCAAAATATTTTATATTAATGTGAGACTTCACATGCACAATATCTTTTGCCGTTTCTGTGCCGTTATCACTCGCCCTCACCTGCAACACAAACCTCGGTCACTCCGAATTATTTTTTATCACTTACAAACGCACATTTTGGAATACTATACGCGAGGTGCACAACAACAGTGCAAATATCGTCTCTATCGGGCGGGCCATTAATGATGTACCACTCGGAAATCTAAAAATCAAATGAGAGCTGAGATGTCTCCGTGGTCGGTGGATTCACACGAAAATCTAGTATGACCTAGATCGACAGGAAATGCGGATTTCGATTGTCGTGGATTGATTTGTGATCTATTGGGGCGTGTTATGTGGCAATTTTAATGTTGTTTAATAATCAACAGTTTGAAGAAAATTTAAATAATTTACATAAAGTTATACATGTGTTACATTACATTATAGAAGTTGAAAGTGAATAAATATTATTTTTTCATTAAATTGCCGATTATGATTATTTGAAATACCTTATTTTTATCTCTTATATTCTATATATTTATATTCTCGTGTGTTTATTTTATTTATAAATATTTTCTAATTATAAAAGAAATATTTGTATGTACTGTAATTAAATATATAACGCTATAATTTTATATATTTATGTGTAAAAGCAACCGAAAATTATTATTTTACATTTTAATCCCGTAAACAATAAATACAAATATTTATAAAAACAACTGGAAATATTTTATTTATTATTAAGGGATTAAAGTGTTTTAAAGAGATTTGCATAAAAGACGATGAAACACAAAACTCTGTACTTTCTAGTTATGTTAACCACATGAAATAAAATAATCTAGATAAAAATGTCACGTAGTAGTGTAATGAATATTTAAAAAGATTACATCTTAAATTAATCGTATAAATACCTTTTTACACAATTCATCTGAAACACACATTTAAAAAATAAACTTCTGTGTAAATGTCTTTGCCATATCACTAAACACTGTAGTTCACTAATACCTCTTCGTATACTGGTCCTTTATATTGTGGTAAAACAAAATTTATCACATTAATAAACACAGTAGAAAACGATTATACGAAAAAAATGTATATTCGAGGGACATCTTTTTTAAGATCCGCTCTACTCGCTACCTTTTCGACCACAAACATAAAATTTATTACTTATTAACTATATAAGATGATATCTTAGCGGATGAGTTGTGCAATAATTCATTTTTATTCTGGTTTCTATTGTTGCGCAACCTATTTATTATAAGATTATTAATTATGAGGTGCCTGTATCAAGACCACTTCATTTAACAACTAGGGGAAATTAGTTTTCGAAGGTAAAATAATGAATATTCATTATGTAGAGTTCCTTTGTTTTGTGGGTCTGTTTTATATTTCATAAGATTGACAAAAGTTCTTTTTCCGTTTCGAGTTAAGCACTGCTTTATTGGCGAAATTTAGATGCACCCTAATTTGATAACATAATATTTAAAGAAAGTAAAAGTAAGTAGAACATCAAGATTTGCCAAACAATGACGATCCTCGATTATGATAAATAAAGAGTGAATAATCCTTTCGAATTTACAATGCTTTGAGCATATTTAAAACATTATATAGTAAAGAAATAACTGACAATGAAATTAATAGCAGTGACTGGTAAAAGGTAGTATCGATTACTTCTTCAGTTGGTGAATAAACAAATTTGTCTTGAGAATAATAGACTAAATATTTAGTACATATGAACATACGTATGTTCAAAGTGGGAGTACTATTTTAGAAAACAATAAATGAAAATTTCACTTTGTAGAGAATATATCCTTTGTCTGAACCACAATTCGGAGGTGTAATAAATATATTTTGTCATATGGAAATAAGAAAGTGGTGCATATTTAAAATTTTCACGACCATAATAAAACAAATATCATTTTACACAGATTTAATAAATAAAAATACTATACGATAAGTCTTACAAACAAGTGCATAGAAGATATTAATAAAACTTAAGATTTTCTGCACTCTTCACGGTCCACATTCGCTGGCCAATCACAGACATTTGTCACAGTATGGTAAGCAGTGCCAGGTTTACAAGAGAAAATCATTGGTTTTCCATGTACACAGCGATAATACTAAAAATATAATAAATTAAAACAGTTCCTCGAGTAATCCATCGTTAAAATCTCACCTTTGTGCAGTCTTCATGTGGCATGAAATCACCTTTGCATTCAAAATCTGGATTTGGAGCTTCTGTTGGCTTTGGTGGAATGGGAGGATTTGTAGGTTTTGGAGGACTTCCGGGGTGGGGCAACTCCGGATAGTGTACCTCGTTATCTGGTTCTTCTGGTTCGACTGGTTCAACTGGTTCAACATATGCCGGTGGCTGGGTGGTTGGTCTCTTTGTTGTAGTAGCAGCAGTTGTCGGTTTAGGCTTCCTTGTAGTGCTTGTTGGTGCTTGTGGTACCCATTGTCCGGGTTTGGGAGTGGTCACTACTGGTTTGGATCCGTCTTCTGATGGGGTGCTTGGTGGTCTGGCCCATTCAGGCTGAAATATACAATTATATTTTGTTTTCAAGTTATTTGATTAGCTTACTCTTGGTGTGGTCGTGTGGGTAGGTTCGGGCACGTCATATGACATCATGTTAGCGGCTAGAATATGAATGAGCGGGTTCTTGGGTCCACATAAACCATGAAAATCATCCATATCAATAGCCCAGTTCATTGCACCACCATAGCCTTTAGATTTGATCCAGTCCATTTTAATTTGCACACTTTCTGGGTCTTCGTATCCAACCCACTGGTTTCCTTTGTAAGCATAAGGTACTTTTCCAGCTTCATCCCATTTTTTAGTCCAACCAGCATCTTTATTGTTAACTTCGGTACAAATCTAAAATTTTATGTATTGCAGTTGAACAAAATGGTATATTGTAAAATTGTTACCTCGTAGTATGCCAAGAATCCGGTGGCATTGGTGTATGGACCTGGGTCACCACCACCTGCTTCCTTGTTGATGTAAGTGCCTGGATTGTAATTGTTGTTGCTGTTGCTCAACGTGAATGATCTTCCGTAAAATGGAATTCCGACAATAAGTTTCTTCGGTGAACATCCGTAGTCCACCCAAAGTTGAAGACCGTCATTCTAAAAAGCAACCATTTATGGCATCTCATTTAACATTATAAAATCCGTCTACTCACAACGTTCAGAGTTTCGTATGCCCATTGGTCATGTGGTCTCTTATATAAAGGACTGTGCGAGTCAGCAAATCCGGCCCAATTTCCTCTCAAATCGTATGACATCACGTGTATAGCATCAAGTAATCTTAAATTTTCGTATTTATTAAGTCGTTCCCAAAATGTACTTTATCTTAAAACTTACTCGCAAAGTTCTGGTACGTGGTATCCTTCGTTAAGTCTAAATTTGGCGATTGGTACGGCCATTGTAATTTCCCAGCCTTTGCCCTCTTTATTGAAAGCTCTTCTCAGTTCTTCGACGAAATAGAAAAATCTGTCTTTGTCAGAGAAACTGCCACCTCTGTCTGCTGCTCCTGGGTATTCCCAATCCAAATCAAAACCATCAAATCCATATTTATTCATGAAGTCAACCACGCTTCTTATGAATGTGTCTCTTCTAGACTTGTCAGCTACCATAGCAGAATATTTTTCACCGCCTTCGGCCCATCCTCCTACAGCTACTTGGAATTTGACATTCGGGTGTGTTGCTTTAAGAGCTGTGAAGTTATTGAAGCCATTTTGGTCCACATCCAGCTGTAACATTATTGATTGCAATTCACAATATTATTGAGTTGTCAATTTTTACCTCTGGATCTATTACTAGGACGCCCCAAGTTTTATCGTCTACACCAATGAAAGAGTAGACGATGTGAGTACAAAGATCTACTGGTACATCTTCTAAAGCATATCTTCCAACTCCAGGTCTGTAGATAGCCCAGTTACTGAAGTAACATACAACTCTTGCAGGTGTGGCATCTACAAAGTATTAAATATTGCTTAATATATGCCATTTACAATAAAATTTTGTAACTGTATTGTTCTATTAAATAATATTGCTGCAATGTATTATAATATTTATTTTAATGTATGAATATTAATTTATAATTGATATGCTTACCGGTATATTGCGTTGCAAAAAATATAAATGCCCAGAGCAGGAAGCTTCGCATTGTTACTAGAATAAAAATAGGCTACTTAAAATAAATGGTATAAACAAAATAATACATTTATCATTTATCGTTTAAATAAACTTGTTAAGTACAGCGCCACCACGTCTAAATTCGTAACTACCACGAGTAACTATTGTTGCATATCTATTTACATACCAAATTTATTAATTTATTAAAATAATTATCATAAATTGACAATAAATAAAATCTCAATCAACGCAAGATTTAATCGTTGGACGACTGCTGAGGCAAGATGCATATTAAGCGGTGCATCTGCATAAAATTCCTGAGCGCGGGTGTCAAAGAACTTCTCGGTTAGAATCGTTGCACCTTATGTAAATAATAACAAATAATATAAATAAACATAACGATGATGGGACGCGAAGTGAATTTCAATAGGAAACACGCATGAATCACTTTGATAATCCTTTGTTATCGGTGCTGTCATTGAAATACATATTTGTTTAGTGCAATATTTATCTACTTTTTTGGGATCTGAGCCTGAGGAATTTAAATTGCAAAATTGTAGGTGTTTATAACACTTTTTGGCTAAATATATTCAATTTAAATTGGTTGGTGGATCTATTGACCTAGTGGAATAGTCCAATTCGATAATATATTCCAAAATTACTGTTACGTATAAAAACTATAAACAGAATACCCAATTTACTTTTAAATTTTAAAGAAGTGCTCAAGTAATATTTTAAAATTTTTAGTAAAAATATAATTTATCGCATTAAAAAATATCATTGAAATTGTAAAATTTTTTTTTGCATATTTTTTTATTTTTCAATGGACAAAATTATGGTTACTTTGTGGTCTTTTATTGCTCTCTGTGAATTAAAATCGATTATTCACCAATTGTCTTTTGCTTATTATAATTATTTATTCATTGGTCGAAGTGCAAGTGTAAAAAAAATTATAATTCAGCGTTACTAAAACAGAGAGAATCAAGAAGAGATGTTTAAGAATTTGCGACTAAATAAGTCAGTTGTTATCGTATTATTAAAAAAATTAGATAAATTGGTGACAGATACAGACAAATTCTGATATCAACTGAAATTAAAGCCAACCTGGAGGAAATGGGACTTGTTGAAATTAATTTAAGGATTATGAGAAGATGATTAGCGGATGCTAAATATGTTAAAGCAGCTTAGAATAACATTCACTGAACCATTTACATATATGAACTTTTCACAGCAATTCATGAAACTCAAAAAGAAAAAATATAGACTTGTCATATATTCGGAAATTGGTGGAGTCTATGCCACGGAGATGGGCAAAAATTATTAAATAAAAAGGATATTTACAATGTGTTAATGTTAAATTAAATAACATAGATTTAGTCATTAAACATTTCTTTCAAAATTAAAGTGGCTGTATTTATGAGCAGCTCAATTCAGACAAATATACGTACCATTTTATAGAATAAGAATGTAGTAGTACCGTAACAACAGAAATACATTAATCTTAATTTAAAAGTTTACATCAAATAAAAGGATTATGGCTAAATTTGTTCAAAAACTTCTATTATGATGACCATCCTAACACCCGAAACTTTTTTGGGTTACAAGAAAAATATATCATATATTTTTTTAGATTGTTTCACCTGTATAAATATTTATATTTATTTATTTGTCTTTTTATGAGAAAAAATTGACAAACAGATTTTTATAAAAATAACAGTAATTAATAAAAAATAAAATAATAATATTTTAAAAAATTATTAAAAAAATGGTAGTAAAATTTAATAAAATTGTAAACTTCATTTATACAATAAAAATGAAGCTCTTAATATATTGTTAAAGTTAAAATCAGATTAATTTGCCTTGTTTGACCCAATAGAACAATTAAAAATGTTATACTTATGCTTACCGAATGTTAAACAATTCTAACTGTCGTCAGTCGATGAATGAAAATAAAAGAGATGAAACCAAAAACACGATCGGACCGCAACTGAGGAAAATCAAGTTCGAGTTCTTGTGCCGACCGTGCGGCAGCTAAAATGACGATTGATATTCCGACGAGTCCTCTTTTATATGTAAAATGGGATGGCGACATTTTTTACAGTGTCATCGAACTACGTGTAGGGACTGCATAAGAATTTCTGAACTTGATTCCAAAATGTAAATAAAACAATCCGACACAGGTTTATCATCACAATCAGATTTCGGCGAATGGATGAATTCCCGACAATATTGTTGGAAAACTGCTCATCATTGTTTTGTTCGTGTTCTCCACCCATAATGGCATAACCATTTGCGAAGTCTTATTGATTAGCTCGTGATAATAAGGTTTTGAAATCCTAAACAACGTATTGTGCACCAAATTTGTTTAGGAGGAGAACTGAAGAAATTACTAAGGGTTGTCAAGTTAATATTCAGTGCTTAATATATATTTTTTATGAAAAAACGCTCTTCAAAATTAATTATTTAAGACGGTTTTTATTAGCTTAATATTTATTGTATTTTAAAAGCGTGAAATATTTCGCACGTTGTACCGGTAAAAAATTTTTTGTTTAAATAACACATTCATAACAATTTCGCAGGTGATCAAATATTAAAAATGTATGTGTAGGTCATAAACAAGAAATCCACATTTTCTATAACCAACTTCATTCTTCAGTCTTATCACTTAATAGTCTCATCGTAGGAGACACTAAAAGTAAATTATGTATTCGTAGTTTTATCATGAATACCTACATTAACGTCTAACAATAAGATACGTTCGATGTAGTAACGTCACCGATGCAATTAATGTGTGAGATATATCGGGTAAGTTGTTATCGGCCGACACTCTTCAAATATTCCATAGTCGAGCCTTCCTTAGTTTTCCTCTGTTATACATCAATGTTAGCCTTGTTACCGTTAACTAGTATGCTTAAGTTAAACGCGGATATTAGTATGATGGTAGAATATCAATGGAATTACAGCCAAAACGTTCGAGTTTAGAACAATTCAATCGTATTGTTAATCGTTTCCTTTTGCCCAATATAAATACCAATAATTAAGATTGTCGATAAATCAATTAGAGAATGAACTGTTCGTTGAACTAAGAGAAAATTATTTCATTTCACAATTGAAACAACAAATCAGAAGCAGGTGAAATTACATCCAATTACTGTTATTTACTAAATAATTACATCCTCCTGTCACCATGTATTATATTTTTATTTTATGTGACAAAAACTAGAACATTGGAAACAAAACTAATAAAAATGCAAATCGACAATCTGATAAATCTTTATTCTCATTCGATAGAAATATAACGGCAAACCGAGAGAACGAAATTATTATAATAAATCCCAACGCCGTTCAATAAAGTGATAAATGAAGTTGTTTCTGGCGTTGCTCCAGAGAAACATTTCGAATTCATTTGAATATTCATCTGCGTATCGGTAACTGTAAAAAAACCCGTTTAAATTTATTTCGTTTATACTATTGAATTTTACGATTAAAAATCAAAATAAACAACTGAAAGTCGAGATGGGTCAGCTCAACAATTTGGAACGAGTTCAGTTAAAATTCATTTTATTTTATTAAATCAACGTAATTTAAATGGCAGGTTAAAATAAATTCCGCGTATTTTACCAATAATCTTTAATAAAAGTGTAAATAAAAAATGTTTCACAACTCAAATAACTTGGTTACTCTTATAAAACACATCCAAACCTTATCAAACATAGCATTATGTTAAGTTTCAGTCTTACAAACAAAATAAAGAGATGTTCTAGGAAAAACATTAATCATTCAAGGAAGACAGTTCCAGTCTTGAAGTATTTGTGTCACATAATCAAATTTTTCTTGCCATTTCTTCATTTCCTCCGTGGTGTCGAAGGAGAGGAAATAAATGGTGACAACATCATCTTGCTTAATTTCCAATTGTAGTGATTTTTGTCTAGCACACAGACTCCTGTCAGCGGTTTGTACCTTGGATGAGCAGTACTGAAAATCTATCACGCCCAATGGAGGTAGAATCTCTGCATCAGTGGGATAGTTATAATAATACAGTCGGCTTCCTGAAAGTATACTATTGGTTTATAATCAAGTAATTTAATTGTTTTAAGAAAATACCTTCTAATTGGCACCACTTTCGGTTCCAAATAAGTGCCCCAGTAGCGTATGTAGCTAAAGATAAGAATCCATTGGTATCACTAATTAAATAAGCATCGCTCTCCAAATTCATGAAAACCGTTTCATCTAGTATTGATTTCCAATTCATTGATGATAGTTTAAATGAATTTTCCTTGAGATTATTTTTAGATATATGCAATTGGCCCCACAAAACAAACGAAGTAGAACGAATTTCGTCAATCGGTGGTATTGGTTGTTTCATACGCCGGTCTCTAGCGATTTTAAACAGTTTTTTAGGTGTGAGATAATTTATCTGGAAGACGGAACATGATTAATAATTTTACAGACAACAAAATTTATACTATTACCTTATTACTTTTTTTTACCTTCGTCTTGTCCTCAAGCTTAATATTATAAATAGAAATTACAATGTCAAATAAGTTCGACAGCTTTCTGAATATAAAATCTTTGGGAATCTTAATAACGTCATTTTCAGCTTTTAATAATTCACTTGCTAGGACTTTGGTGCCGGATGATATCACACAGACGAAACGCATTGATTCTTCGACTTCACGCTTAATTGACCTAAAGGGGATGACAATTTGTGATATTCTTACAAATCCATTGTCTACGTTAGTTTGAGCTGTTGTGCCATTGAGTGCTTTTAACAGTTGCTCCTTAGTCCGGCCTAAACGACAAAATATGTTGTATTAAATGTGCATTAGGGAATAATGTCTATTACTTACTGGCCACTAATAGTAATCTTTCAGCTTCTATATGTTCAATACTGTAGACGAATTGTTTGCTGTTATAACAAAAATTAATTGCTTTTGAGATCTGCATTATAGTTTCTTCTTGAATAGACAGTTCTTTGTGTAAATCTTCTATATCGTCTTGTTCTCCTTTCGAATAACGGTCCAAGGAGCTCTTAAAAAGTAATGGCAATTTATAATATGTTCATCAAGGACAACATCAACAGTATTAGCTAGATATAATTCGTACCCTTCCATTACTGTAGTCATCCCCTAGTGCACGCCTCATGAACGATTTACAGTCGAAAGAATCGTCATCATAGTCCCCCGGAACTACGTTTTGATAGTCCTGGTTTTGGGCTTGAAAGGTAAATGGCGAACGATCAAATTCCGGATCGCAGTCGTTGAAGCTGATTGGACTTGGCAAGCTGTAAATATTTTTATTTATAACCGGTATGTTATATCACATTATCGGGTATCTTACCCCTGAAATAAATGCTGATTGTCGTTGACAAAGGCCGCCCATTTTTCGTTCCGTTTTTGATTGTTCCTTTGGTAGCTGCGTTCTCGGAAACGGTCTAACACATCACTGTACTTATCCACCACTATGTCACGAATCACATTGTAATCATCACGTCCGTATTTTTCGCTCGGCAGACTCTTTAAGCTGGCTCCCTTCTTCGGGGGGAACTTTCTCTTCGGTTTCTCCGGTATTTTTTTCGTCACGTTCTCGTAAATGGGTGGTTCAATTACGACTCGGGGACGGGCGTCGGGCACAGCTTCTATCGGTTCGTACAGGCTTAGATTTTCGAAGGAGATGTGACTCAGTTCGGAGCTGGTGGCGTAGGACAAATTTGATTTTGAACCGTCCTTGGAAATGAAGGAGTCGGTGTCGTCGAGGTCGTTCTGTTGCACCGGCAGTGACAGCCTCCGATTCTGCATCCTTAAGTTGTTGTAGAATAGTTTTTCCTTTTTATAAATATCACACTTCCTTAATTCCTCCGTGTCTCTCATCTGGACTTGTTCACTTGTGTTTTGTGTTGGCTCACAAGGCTGGATTGTAGTCTTGCCTATAGATGTATCAGTTTCCTGAAATAATTTATTTTTTTTTTGGGTATTATTTTCTGTTACTGTTCAAAGTTCACAATGAAATGTAAGCACGAAGAGTATGTTCCTTCGAATCGATGTTGAATTACTTCAGTTTGTACTGTTTGTGAAGTAATCGAAATTACTTCGATTGTAGTGTATATATAAATATTAATATACAGTATGTATGCACATTTTATTTGACTAGTCTACCGACAGAATTTTAATAAAACTAAACTTACCATGATTTTACTAAAGAATAAGTATGATATTTCACAACTGCACAATTTTAAGAGCCTTCAGCTCCGAAAGGTGGTAACCGACTAAAAATCAGTTCGTTATACGCAAATAAATATAAATCAGCTATTTTCGCATTCATGGGTTTCTATTTGTCCATGAAACGCCCATTATCTGTTAATTATGGCCGCAAACATCCAAAATCAACTAAACAAACAAATAATCTATTCTTCTTTATTTAGTTGTAATTGAATTGGTGCAGTAACTACCTTGTATTGTAGTTTTGGAAATTAAAAACAGGTACTCTATCGATATTGTTTGTGAGATGTTTAATAAAATATTACCGTAAAATTACTTTAATAAATTTTATTATTAAACAATTTAGAAGTAAGTAGTGATTAATGGTGTCATGTTATCAGTATTTCAAATTAGGTAGAAATATTTAGGCATATTTTGATTTTAAAAATTATCTGTTTGCTATTTATGCCTAAATGATTTGTTTGTTTGTTGAATCATAGGGAATACCTTCGCTAATTCTATATAATAAAAGCATTATTAATGTTTATCTTTTATAATGATTTTAGTAATAAATATTATTAGCCATAATTAATTTGGTGTGTATGTGATACAATTTATTTTTTGTATCTCGGTTTATTGTTAAATGAATAAATATCATTAATTCAAATTCAAAATAACATCCACACAGTTAAATTTATAAATATATAACTGTTTGTTTGACATGAACCAATTTTAGTCAAATCAAAACAACAAACATTTGAATTTAGAATCTTATTAAAACAATTTAAAATAAAGCATATGTATATTTGTAAATTATGTTAAAATAAATGTTAATTATTCCAAACAATTTTTTTTGTTAAATTTAAAATTAAAAAATTGTATGAGAAATTTTATTGGAATCAAAAATATTATTAATTTTACGTTAATTAACTTACAAATTGTAATTTTAAAGTATTTTTTGTCTTTGCTAAATTGTTTGTATGTATGTATGTATGTAGCATCTTCAGAGGTCTGATATTCTAACATATTAAACATCTTACTAATCGTATTGTAATGTGGAATTCTTATGTATAAAAAAACGGTACCTTGTATTGTACCTCGTATTTTATCAAAATTATTGTTTTACGATGGAACGATGCCATTTAACTTATAATTAAGGAGTGAGGTGGTTTAATGCAAATTGGGGTAGCTGTGTGTTAGTGTTTCTTAAAATATCATTAGTCGATTGTGGAAGCGCTTTAGACAATCTGTTAGTCCGACTCAACAGCATCCAGGTCGTGGTCACCATAAAACAGCAATTCAGGATGGAAATTTAACATTAATTGCTGTTACATCATCTGTAACACTGAGTTGGTAATGGAGTTACAGCAGTCGGGATACTGTATGAAACATTACATGAAACTAATCTACATTCTAGAAGACCAATAAAATGCCCATCATTAACTGGAAGATTGGAATGGTGTGGAGATTTTCATAACTGGGTTGAAAATAACAGTGTTATTCACCGACGAATACTGATTTGGGTTTCATCCAGACTCTCGTCGAATGAGAATTTGGAGAGGATTTGTCCAGGAAGTTTTTTCATATGGAGATGACACAATAATAATATTTTGATGATGTCATTTTGGCGACAGAACTCATCCCGTTTTTCCAAGTGCGTTTTTAAGGGTACAACAATCTACAAACAATTGCTCTTTTATTTGCTGAAGCTATTAGTGAAAACTTTTGCCTTATCCACTACGATGATCGCCCACAAGTTGCACGTGTTGTGACCAACAAAAGAATAGAGGATTTACTATGGCTTGTACATTCAACAGATTTAAATCTGATAGAGCATATGTAGATCATGTTTCAAAGAATAATTTCTCTATAAATGAGCCATATTTATATTGCCTTTAGATTTGAAGAGCTCTTGCATACAGAAGAGACTTAAATACCTCAAAATCTTATTGACCACCTAATTTTGTTAATATCCAACAGATGTAGAACACTATCTTGCTCAATTGTTCTGTGGTAATTTTCTGCACATTATTCATTAATTATAACACGAACGAAAATTTGAAACTTAATAGTATTTGTACAGTACAATTAGTATAATATTTCAAGATTGTTGATTCTGCTATTTTTAACAGTTTATTGTATGGATTACTTGATTAAAAAAAAATAAGATTTTTCTACAGAATTAGGAATTTCAGGGGGTGCTTAATTCAGTGATGCAGTTAGAATTGGGATAATGAATTTGCTAGTATGATTTCTTCCATTTTCATAGTCAAAAAATTACCCTCTCGGCTTTGGACCAAAATACGAGACATTTTGTCTATAAGTTCATAATGCTTTAAGATTGAAAAAAAAGGTTTGTTTAAATAGGATAAAATTTTATGAGGGTGTCCGCTTTCAAACGGACCACAGTGTAATATTAAAGTTAAAGTTACATGAAGGTCTTAAACAAAATTGAAAGGTTTACAAAAACTGTATTTACAATGAGTTGTTGTGTTTTCATAAAATAAATGAAATTAAGAAAGTGGGTTTAAAATAATAAATTTTAAAAGTGTTAAAAATTATTGAATTTGTATATAAAATATCATAAAATTAAATTTTAAATATAAGTGAAGATAAATAAGTGTGGTGGATAAGTTGGGAAAGTTTATTTATTTTTTAAAATATGTATTGTCATTTCCAAATACTTTGAAATTTTTATATATAATTGTATGCAACCAACATCACTCAATTATAGAGCAAAACAAATTGCGACCTCTGTTGTCGATGCCGTCAATCGGGCGCTGGCACAGGCCGATCATGAAAACAAATACCCGTTCCGTTCACTTCAGCACAAGCGTTCTGTGAGACAGTGTACGAAGGGCAATACGCGCACGTTAACCGACCGCTGGGGTGAATGAATGTCTTTTGAATCGGGCGCCATACCAGTGTGGCCATTCGGGCACAGTGCTCCCGGCGCGGAACTGAAAGCACTAAATTTAGGATTTTTATAAATAAACATCAATGTTTACAAGAGCGTATTGTTTATAAGTCGCTTATAAATAATCGCGTGTGCTGTGCGACCGGACAAGTGATGTTTCAGTGCATTATACAACAGAGAAATGGTTGGATACATCCGCTGAACACAGAAAACAGAGACGTCTTTCCCGATATGAGGCTCCAATTGAACGAACAGTTAAGATGCCTGGACGTGAGGATGGAGGCCCAGGTGGCCCTACTCACCGAGCTCCAGGACTTCTTCCGCCGCCGAGGTGAGTTAGAACTTGACTATTCGAAAAATCTCGACAAGCTCGCCAAAAGTTTGCAACTGAGGCACAAAGAACAGAAACAAAAACGCGAACAGTGGCCGCTGTTCTCCACTTACACCTGCTGGCAAGAGTTGGTCACGCAGACCAAGAACCTGAGTAGGGACCATGCGGCTCTTTCAGAGGTCTACTCTAACCTTTTGGTCTCCAGAATCTCACAGGTGATGGAAGACGTGCAACGAATATACAGGAGGTGCAGAGAAATCGCCTACGAAACCCATGAGGAAATTTTACGAGTCCTTCATGAACTGCACACGACAATGAAAACCTACCACAGCTATCAGGCTGAGCTGAGGCAGACGGAGACCAAGTTGCGGACTGCCGAGGTCCAACGAGCCAAGTTGGAGCAGAGTCTGACACAGGACAAGTTGGAAAAATCGAAAAAATACAAAATGATCGAGAAGGAAGTGCAGAAACGCACAAACAAATATTCAGATGCCAAGCTTAAAGCTAGGAGGGCCAGGAACGAATATATCTTGTGTTTGGAGGCCTCAAACACCACCATACACAAGTACTTCGTTGACGACCTGTCTGATTTGATTGACTGCATGGACTTTGGCTTTCACAATTGCATATCTAGGGCCCTACTTATGCATGTGACCGCCGAAGAAGGCAGACAAAAATCCATACAAAGTGGATTGGCCACAATTACATCATGCATTAACTCGTTGGATTCGAGATTGGACAAACAAAAGTTCCTGGAGTGCAACCACAGTGCGTTCATGATCCCCAAAAAATTGGAGTTTCAGGAACAGAAAACCGAAGGTGGGCCCGAAATGCCCGACATACAGACCATGTTGCACAGAGACATGGCAACCAGATTGTCCCAGCTCGGACAGAGGGTGACGACGCTCAGAACGGAATCCGAAGAGGTTTGGAAAACGTTGGAAACTGCAGAGAATACGTTGATGGAGATGCTGAATGCCAAGGACTACGATTGCAGTGGATATTTCGGTGACAATTTGCCGGCAAGTAAGTCACCAGAAACGGTTTCGATTAAATTAAGAGCAGACCGCCAGGAAACTGAAGAGTTTTACCTGGCCAAATTTCGAGAATATCTACTGGGCACCACCAGAATAGCCAGATTGGAGTCCAAACAGGAGTACTTGCGCAACGTGCTGCTCGAAGAGGCACCCGACTTTTGCACAACGATCAAACCTGTGACAAAAACTCCGAAACGCAAACGAATAGGCAGACTGCAAATTAGCGGCCAGCCCAAACTGTTCGGCGGCTCGTTGGAGGAGTATCTCGAAGCGACCAACCAGGAAATCCCGTTAATAATGAGGTCCTGCATAAGGGTGATAAACTTGTACGGTTTGCATCACCAGGGTATATTCAGAGTGTCCGGTTCGCAGGTCGAAATAAACAATTTCCGGGAGTGGTTCGAAAGGGGTGAAGACCCCCTCGCGGATATGACAGACGCTTCCGACATCAACAGTGTGGCAGGTGTGTTGAAACTCTATTTGCGCGAGTTAAGGGAACCGCTCTTCCCCATCATCTATTTCGAACAGTTCATGGACATGGCCCAGTTGGAGTGCAAGGACGAGTTTGTCAGTAGGATGAAGGAACTGGTGAAAAGTCTACCCACACCCGTTATGGTGGTGCTGAGGTACCTGTTCGCCTTCCTGAACCATCTCTCCGAATTCTCCGACGAAAACATGATGGATCCCTACAATTTGGCCATATGTTTCGGGCCCACTCTGGTCCCGGTACCCGACGATAAGGATCAGGTCCAGTACCAGAATCTGGTCAACGAACTCATAAAAAATATAATCATATTCAACGAAGACATATTCACGTTCGAGGGTGGCGTCGTCTACGAAAAGTACATTTCGCCGCGTGCCGACGACCAGGACGTGGGCGACTCACCCTCTATAATACAGAACCCCGAGGAAGACACCGAATCGGAGGTCTACCCGTCGGAGGACGACTCCGACATCATTGAAGCAATGGCTCAATACGATTTTATCGCACGCTCAGACCGAGAACTATCGCTCAAAAAAGGGGACTCCGTCATCCTGTACGCACAAGTCTCCAACGACTGGTGGCGGGGTTCCGTCAACGGTCAGGAAGGACTCATACCCGACAAGTATATCTCCCTAAAAATGAAAGACGACGACAAGGAGAAATCCATATTGAAGAGCAGCTCGTCCGAGGAATCGGTGAAAAAGCGGAGGGCTTCCAGCACCACCGAACCAGTCCTATCCGACAATTCGCCTTCAGCAAGCAATACCAGTTCGCCCAGGGTGCAGTGCACGTGGACCAAAGTACCCGACATCCTGAAGACGATCGCCCCAGATAACAATACTTCGATCATTTTCAATCAGAGCCGAGAGGTATTGGAAACCACTGTTTAAATTGCATTTGTTTAGGTGACGGCTGTGTTTGCAAGTTTTAATTAATGTTTAGGTTTTTTTTTAACAGTTGCAGTTTATTTTAGTTTTTTTATGTTATTTTTATTTGCCATGCAGTTGTAAGGTTATGTTTTGTATAATGGAAGACGGGGTGATCGGAATGCAACGAGGGAAAATATCCTGGGTAAGTTGGATTATTTTTCTCAAATTTTTCTATTTAATTTTAGAAATCGTTTTATATTATTATTTTTATTATCATTATATTTATGTACTGAAATGTTCCTTTAAATGAATTTTAAATACATATTTCTTTCATAAATTTTTGTGACATCTCCAAAATAGTTGTTTTATTTAGATTTCTGATTAGATGTTGTTGGTGTTTTAAAATTACCAGTTTCATCAAATTCGTTCAGATTTTATATCAGTAACGTATTCAATTTGATAATAACCAAACAGTACTCACTATTTGACCTACTAGTATAACTAATAAAATTAAAATGGTAGCATAATACAACTATAAATATTGTATGAAGTAAAATTTAAAAACTATTATTAATTAATAATATTCAAGCAATGTACTGAAATGTTAAAGGATATTAACACAAATTTTTGCTTTTAAAAAATTTTTAATATACATTTTTCATATAATTTTTTAACATCTCTAAAAGAAGTGGTTTATATAGGTTTCACTTAGATGTTGTTTTTGTTCTAAAATTACCAGTTTTATAAAATTCGTCAAGATTTTATGTCAGTAACTTTTTGAATTTGGGAATAACCAAACAGTACTGATTATATGACCTACCCGTCTAAGTAGTAAAAATAAAGTAGCAGTGTATTACAAATTTAAATATTGTATGAAGTAAAATTTAAAAACTATTATTAATAGTAATATACAAGCAACATACGAAATTAACAAAAACTTTTGCTTTTAAAGAATTTTTAATATACATTTTTCTTATAAATTTTTAACGTTTCTAAAAGAGGTGTTTCATACAGGTTTCTGATTAGATGTTGTCTTTGTTTTAAAATTACCAGTTTTATAAAATTCGTCAAGATTTTATGTCAGTAATTTATTGAATTTGGCAATAATCAAACGATACTGATTATACGACATACTAGTCTAACTAGTAAAATTAAATTAGTAGCATATTGTATGAAGTAAAATTTAAAAGCGATTATTAATTGGTACTATACAAGCAATGTATGGAAATGCTAAAAGAAATTAAGACAAACTTTAGCTTTTAAAGAATTTTTAATACACATTTTTTCCACAAATTTTTAACGTCTTTAAAAGGTATTATATATGTTTCTGATTAGATATTGTTTTTGTTCTAAAATTACCAGTTTTATAAAATTAATCAAGATTTTATGTCAGTAATTTATTGAATTTACTAAAAGAGTATAATAATACAAATACAAATGATCTTAATTAGTAAATTAAACTGTTATTTTTAATCAAAACATTTAATGTAATCCTTCAAATTATATTTTTAAAATGGTGCTATAAAAATCAATTAAATTCGTATAAAACTTCAGTATAATGAAGTTTTACAAAATGAATTTGATTTGTTTGTTGTTTTACCGTCTTTTGATATTATATTTAAAGTGCAAACAAGCTTTATATCACTTAACAATCGGCTTTGGATAAATAGTTTTTTTTTTATTAATTGCTCCGGAATTTGGAGCCTGACTAAATATTTATATTAATTCATAGCTATTTTTATTTTAGTGCTTACAATTTTGCGTATTAATAGAACGAAATTGTTTTACTTAACTTTAATGTTAATGCTCCTATTGCACCTAAAGTGGTCGGCGGTTTTTGCGTTACACGAGCTGAATTAATATTTTAAAACAGTTCTACGTACATTAGAGAGATAGGAAAAAACACATTTAAATACATTTTACTAGTTTTATATTTACAGTTTTAAAAGCACCGTGACAGTGGATATTTTTAATTTCGTTTCAACGATGTGTGCATGGATCATTCCCGGCTAACATCCTGTGAAAAGATTTCTGCCGCGTGGGCATTCGTGGCAACATAAATAAGAACTGAAATGCATTTTCGGTACAAGAGGAAACGGTTTCCGAGAACCACGAGTTCGAAAATAGACGGTTTTGTGTCGGTGCGGCAAAAGCCACATGTCGGTGAGGGCGAAATTCGACGTGACTCATCGGCAACGGGAAAGCCCCAATGTACACACAAAGCCCGTTTTAATTTTCGTAAACTTAATTATAGAACCCTCTCACGGATCAACGCCAATTTGTGTACGGAATTATCATACAATAGGTTTCCGTACACAATAGATTGGGGATAGAAAAAAACGTGAGATTTCGTAAAAAAGTAACATTTATGAGGTAACTTTTTACACAAATATTTAGATATTGGAACGTGCATGTGTGACAATGAAGACGTACAGTGTGGCTCAAGCCGGAAACGTCCCCGTGACTTTGTTTATATTTCAATTTTAATGGATAATAGTGTAAAAAATTGATAAAAAGGGGCTATAAAATTGTTTTCTATGTATCATTCAACTGAGGTTTACTATTACATTTTTTTGAAAAACAAGAAAAATTTACTAGAGCATTTATTACTTAAATAAGTCTGTGGCAGGGTTAAAAGTCACATTTACAATCAAAACATTCTATATTTTCTTTAAAATAATTACACTATATTCATTCCTTCTATATTTATTCATATTGAACCTACATATATTTTTCTAAATTGAGTTTGACGTACACCACTTATATGTAGACCAACTTTAGTAATTTTCATTTGTCTTGTCAAAAGTGTACTTTTAAATATCCATATTATTGTCAGTTATGCAGTATGTTTGATAACAGTAGTACTTCAATATAATTGTTTATTAGTGGGTTTAGTAAGGTATTTATAATTATTTGAAACAAATTCGAGTCAAAAGTAGAGAATCTATAAAAAAATAAATAATTAAATCTAATAACTTCTAAATATCTTTTTTCTTTGATTTCAGTAGCTTTTCAATATAATCGTTCGATATTTCTTTCCACTGATTTTGAACTTCTTCGTAGAGTTCATTCAAATTTGACAATCTTTCGCATGGATTTTCCGATCAAGTTCATCCCAAAGATTTTCTATTGGATTGAGGTCAGGCTTTGTGCTGACCAAAACATTACACGTATTCCTTGAGAAGCGAACCATTGTTTAACTAACTTAGACGTGTGTTTCGGATCGTTATCGTGCTGGAAGATCCACCTTACACTCATGGTATCTTTGGCAAATGGAAGCATATGATTTTCCACGATAAACGAAACGATCCATTTTCTCGTCTATCTCAACCAGCCCATGCCAAACCGAGAAAAACATACCCAGGCTCCTCCATCGTGCTTCACAGATTTGAATAATTGGAACCGATTTTCATCGGAAAACAAAATTGTTTTCCATTGCCCATCTGTCCCGTTCTGTTGCCCCCGTTTTGTTGCAAAAAGTAGTCTCGATGCTTTATTTTTTGCTGATTTTCTACCATACCATATTAGCTTCTTTTTTAGTTTTCGCTTATTCATAGCTAATTATTAAATATTACTAACATATCTTAACCACTGATCATCTGTTTCTTGTTTGCTTTATGTATTTAAAATATGGTTTTTAAAATATAATTAAAATAATTGTTCAGTTACATTTATTATTATTATTACTAATTTTCCATAAACAATGCTTCTTTTTATCGTACAAAAATGTTATAGTGGACTTCGGTCAGATGAGAGAAAGAGTGTTTTATTTTCCATCTTTTGAGTTATTTATTCAAATGAAGTTATAAATAAAAAGAGTCCCTCCATCTTAAATGGGAGTCAAAAAAAAATAAATACAAATTACTTGATAAAAAAGGTATTTTGGCACAAAATTTTAAAAATATAGGTTTTAATATTGTCATAGACCTCATTGTTCGTGAAAAATATGTCATTAATTTAGATTTTTTTCGGAAAAAGTAATGTAATAAAAATTGAAAACAAACTAAGTGTTTTTTTTTTTAATTTTCATCATATCTAGATTTAGGATTATGAAATATAATACACTCTATATTGTGAGTCCTCCTGATGACTTTCGAAGTGAACAAGATATCAATCATTGTCAATCTATCTAAATTTTACTATTAAATTGACATGTGGCAAATTGCTCAGTACCATATGGGCAGTATCAACTACTTTTTTTAATGGATGGTCTTGTAATGGATCATTTGAAAGGTATTATTATTTTCCGATGCTATTTTTCTAGTTAAAATCGGGTGAGTAATTAGAGAGTTATGAGAATTGATTTCAGACTTTATTTTTATCTTATGATTAAAACGTACTATTTAAATAAATTAGTTCATGCTGTGTGTATTATCTTTACTCCTTAATAATTAAATAGTCTGTCTTAAAATTGAGCTCTCACATTTTTAAACTTTATTAGTGTGAGAAGTTATCTTTGTACAACTATTCACTTTTCCTCAAAAAGTATGTTCCTATCATCATATCATTTAGATTTATCTATATTTAAAATTTCGTTTTTTTTTGTATCATTTATTCGAACGGACGGAAAAGATTACGGCACCCCAAGCCCCCGAAATTCAATTAGATCAATTCGTTAACAAATTAAATCGGTTATCTTCTCACACGTCGTCGTCCGACGACCGTGATTCGTAAATTGAATCGAGTCGTTTTAATCAAACCAGATTCAGAGTGTCAGCATCTGCTTAATTAAATCCAGGGCGTAATGAGGATGCCACCGAACGATTGTCCATGCACGAAACGAGGATGCGGTGTCGCGCCGACCTAAACTGAAACAACACAAATGACGCGTGAAAAAATTTATAATTGCTCGGAACTAAAAGTGAGACGGACGAAAGCGCGGCGGTGGTTGGAAACTTTCAATTATATCTGGAGTACGAATACGTATGAATGGCGCACACGGACCTAATGGTTTCCCAATTAACCGTCGCGGTCTTTATTCATTCGAACGGGAAGGGTCCGTTTTCTACGAGTGGCGTTCCGCTTTAATTTATAAGAGTGCTTTGATATTTAAATGCAGCCTGCACAAAACACGCAATCGATACTTAACCCCTCAAATGGGCCCACAAGTCTGACTGCGGAATGAATGGAGGCCATCCATCAAAATAAAATTGAGAACCGCCACGACGGGTGGGTTACACGTGTGTCGTGTAAACATATAATCGACCGAAATCAATTCGGACACGGTTCGAAGATTGTTTGCACATATTTCGACCCCCGTTCGTAACCGTTTTTCGATGTTTCGAAAAGAATTTATCGAACGCGGTGGCGTTTCGATGTTTTACGGTCCCCCCGTGGTGCATCATCGCTCCACAGAGATATTATCATCTGCTAATGTCGTTAGTGGCCCCACTAATGGGGACTGTCGGGTGGAAAAAAAACGGGTGTGTGTATGTGTGTGGTGTCTGGGTCTGTGTGTGAGAAACGAATATGGAGCTGTTGACGAGTGGGTTTCGGTTTCGTTTCGATGCTCGAAACACCGTTTACGCAATACTTTTTCTTTTTATGGGCAGACGATCGCATTGATGAGTTTGTTTGGTTTATGCGTGTTTACACTTCGAAATGTTTTATTTTTATTGGGAAAGTACGTTATATTTTGATATGAAGAAGTTGTGAATGAGATAAGTGCACAAAAGAAGGTCACAAAAAGTGAAACAAAATTTACATTCATACGCACATGCATGAAAATTCTAAATATTACTATTTATGTATTAAACATTTCCTTAACTACGGATATTTTAATATATTTTTGGAAAGCTTTCGTCATTTTAAATGTAAATTCAGTTGTGGTTTCCTTTTAAATCCATATAATTATCAAGTTTTAGTATGTATATTCATTCTAAACTATTATTTTGTTTATTTTTGATAAGGTCACATCTAATTAAAGAAGGATTTTCTTTCCTACATATTACAATGCGTATAAATAAAAAAATATATTCAAAAACGATATATTGAACTCCAATAATTAAGAAAATAAATTAAAACAGTATGTAAAGGTTGAGCTTTTCGTGACCACTATCTGAATATCTATCTACAAACCCGAACAAATATAGATATAAAAAATATTCTACAAAATTATCAAAAATAATAAATAACTGAGAAAATAAAATAAATGTTTATATAAGGTCTTAAATAGTTTTAAGTTTTGGAACGTTTGAAAATTATTTAAATAATTTTCAAATATTCTTTACTTAGTACAATCACTTTTATTGTTTAAAAATATTCCAAAAAATTCCCAAAAATAATAAATTGAATTTAAGTAATAATTATAAATTATGAGATATAATTAAATAATTCTGAAATTTATTTATTATATGTTACAGTCAGTTTTATTGATAAAAAAATATATTAAAATATTAACAAAAATAATATAATGAGTTGAAATAATTAATAAAATAAAACATATAAAATAATAATGTTTAATAATTTTGTGGTATAGAAGACAAAAAATAATTTAAATGATTCTCAAATATTTTTTATTAGTATATATTAGTTTTATTGTCCAAAAATATTCCAAAAAATTACTAAAAATAATAAAATGAACTTAAATAATAATTATATATATATAAAATATAGTTAAAAATAGGTCGACAATAATTTAAATAATTTTGAAATTTTCTTTATTATATGTTATAATCAGTCTAATTGTTAAAAAATATTATCAAAAATAATATAACGAATAGAAATAATTAATAAAATGAAATAAAACAAATAAAAAATAATGATTAATAATTATATGACATAATTAAAAATGTAGAAGACAAAATAATTTACATAATTCTCAAATGTTCTTTATTACATATTATAATTAGTCTTATAATAATATCATATTAAAAATGGTATAAAAACAAAAAAATGATAATCCTAAATAATTAAGGAAATAAAGTAAAACAAATAATTTTTATAAATTAACATATTGCATAGTTAAAGATTTAAAAACTAATTTAAAGAATTTTCAAATTTTGTACTATTAAAAAAGTAGAAGGTAGAAAATAATTCAAATAATTATTAAATGTTTTTATTGTATATTAAAATCAGTTTTATAATAGTATTATATTAAAAATTTATTAATGAAATTAAATTAATTAATAAAATGAAACAAAATAACAATTAATAAATTATAAGTTTATATTTAAAAAAGAAAACAGAAAAATTTTATAATCAGTTTTGTTATTAAAAATTATTCTAAAAAAATAATCAAAATTAATTTAAATAATTAAGAAAATAAAGTAAAAGAAATAATGTTTATAAACTAATGAGATCTTGCATAATTAAAGAAGGTACAAGGAAATAAATAATTAAAAAAAAATGGTTGATGGTTTATTAAAGACAAATTTAGAAACAGATTAGTATAAAAAAGTAAAAAACTTAATTGTAGTTTGATTTTATTTTTGTTATGTAATAACCAACCATATAAATTTTGAATTCACCAAATCAGCCAAAATATGTTAAATAAATTAAATTGAAACATGTGTTGGTGTTGTTTTCAGATATGGGGATTTTCTTCAAATATTTTTTCTGTATATATTATGTGTTACTTATTTGTTTTACTGAAGGTTTTTCACAAGAATTTTGGGTGAATACAAAAATTCTTGTTCGTTCTTGAGATCCTTGTCAATTGATAATTCAATAATTATTGATCATTGTTAATTATCTTTATATATTAAAGATTACTTTCTAAGTAGATAAATCATTTCAAAATTATTAAATGTATCTTTGTTGAATTTACATCTGTGTAATATTAATAACCATAAACATGTAATATTGTATCTTTTGTTCTTCAGTCGTCACAGTAATTTACATCGTTGTTCCATTTCATGTTTGTGAATCATAATTTTAAAACCCACAATGCTTGTCGATTGTTTTGTAACATTTTTTCAACTATCATATCACTATATGACTATTTTTTTCTTATCGTTTAACATTCATTTAAAACATTTTTAGTTAGTCTCAAGACATTTATTCAAAAAAGTATCATTAAAATTATGATTTATTTTGTATTAGAGAAGTTATTTTATTTAAATAGTTATACCCAACCTGAAAAGATAATACTGACGGGGCCTTTTCATATTTTAATTTTAGTTTTACAGAAAAACAGCTGTTAATATATTTTATGGCTAATGCTGTTGCTAATTTAAATAATGGCAATTATCTTTTCTTAGTTGATAGATGTACTTTCACTTTAATTAAGCATCCAACACTGTTTGTTTTAACGTTCATCCAAATTTAACAACTTATAATTAATATTCAACCGTTAATATTGACTGTTATCTATGTAGTTAAATGAATATGAATTATGTCATAAATTATGACTCATATTGTTATTAACATTAACATTGTGCCGAGATTAAATTTCTCCAAAATAAAAACATTTATCGACTGTTAAGTTCAACCTGAAAAGAAGAGTGATTAAATGGCCTTTTCAGGTTTCGTGTAAAAAGCTGTTTTCTGTATTCATTAGCCTGTTAGATGAATTATCTGTTCTGGGTGTGGTTGGTGATTATTATTTCTTCATTTACTTTTAGCGTCATTATTTCAGGTAGCCGTACGTAAACGTTTGAAACTTAATTAATTACAGTGCAATTGTAATACCATTTATGAGTACTACGGTCCGTGGATTTATTTTACGGCGTTCATAAATCATAAATTTTAATCAAAGAGTTCGTCGTAAAACCGGTAAAATGTTCGTTGCACACACGGTTAAGACAATGTTTACAACAATTAACTTTGCATAACAGAATGCACGTCAAACACGTACCACAGTGCGTATGTGTTAAATCGAACAATTGTAGGCAGTGCTAATAAACTAAAAATATGTTAACGATGATGATTTGTGTATTTTTAAAATTCGCCTCCCGGACGTTAGTCTTCCTGCTAGGTTTTTACACGTGGTGCTGGGGCGTTCGGTTGACAATCCGAATGAACGGACCATTTTCTTTGCCTCGTGGATTTTCACGCGTCGCACTGAGATGGATTTTTTAATAAAAGACCGGTACCGTAACGAGTCGAATGTGTGTCAGATGGTCGTCAGTTAAGAGGCACCATACAATTTCCAATATGCAATACCAACTACCGTAAGCCTATTAATGGTCAATAATGTGTAATTGTGGATCGATTGAATTGTCGGGAGGTTTTAAATAACTTCCACTAATGGATGGAACGATCGTCTGGCTGAATGTAGCTTAAAAATATACAGTGGTGACCAACGAAATAGCACGATTTACTATTTTAGGAATTAGGAAAAGCACACCTCTAATTAGATGCTATCAAAATATATTATATTTTTCCCAATATTCATTTTGTACCTAAATCAAATTAATTTGTACTCAAATTAAATCTTAAATAAAATAAAAGTGAAATGTGGTTGGTTATAAAAATAACACACTTTTCAAAAATATGTATTTCTTAAATACATAACAATATTAACAATTTTGTTGGATATTCTTTGTTCGTTATAACGGTGAGGCAAAGATTCAATGAAATATCAGCAATGGTCGTTTGAAATTAAATTTCATGACTCTTCAATTAATAACCACAATTCATATAAATTTTATGCTTTTTGGTGTTTTAATCGAGATTACATGTCGATCCGGACTTTACGCTGGCCAATCGAGAATCACTACATTTGTATATTTTAACCAACTTTGAGCAATTTTGGGTGAATGCTTCATATCATTATCATGCACAAAAATCCATGTAATTGGTAAATTATCGTTAGCAAACGTTCCATTACATCTCTCATGATGTCTCTATATATCAAACGGTCCATTTTACTAATAATTTTTAATAATGGTCATATACTATGCCAAGGAAAGGAATCCTAAACCAAAAGTTTTCTTCCACCACAATTTAAAGTTTTTATAGTGTATTTACAATCCAAACTTTTATTAGGAGGACGATGAATATATTGTACCATCTGATCTTGTTCTATTAAACATGGATTCATCACTTCGAATTACCCATCGCCAAAATTCTGGAGGATAATTGATACATTTTTGTGCAATTTTTAGTCTTGTACAATTATTCTTTATTTATTTTTATGGTTTCTTTATTGAAATATATCCTTACAAGTTTTGTTGATATTTATTGTCTCAATTAATTCATTTTTTTATCTACAGGATAAGAAAGAATGTCTTTTAGAGACTTTTCCAATTTGTCTGTTAATAAAAGATGTCTTTTTTGTTAGGACATTTTCTTATTGTATTTTCAATTGCAGCATTGTAAACCATTTTTTGGAAGGAACGTAAGTTTTTAGCAATATCAGCAATATTTAGACCTTGTTGTTTAATATTATTTTCCTTTTCTCTAGATAACAATGTTTACTTTTTCTCACTGAACGTGAATTTGTTTAATAAAATAATGTAAATCTTACTAAGAATAAATTCTAACTATTAAGAGTATTATTAAATACATACACAAACCATAAATACATTTGAATGTGCTATTTCTTTGGTCAACGAAGAAAATGTGTGATAAAAACAAAGTAAAAAAAGTATAGAATATTAAAATATATTTTTTATACTGCCAGGACAAAATTTGAATCAAATCATTTTATGAAATATCTTATAAAATGTTTGATTTTAAAGTTTGTTTCTTTGGTCGCCACTGTACGTAGCAATCAAAAATTGAATTTCCGTTAGCGACTCCGGCACTTTTTATCCTATTCATATCTGGCAGTGACGTAGAGATTTCTTTTAATCGCCATCTGCAAACCATGATTACAGAATTAATTAATCATTTTTATGTAAACAATCTGATAAAATAAACAAGGTGGAATTAATTAAATACCTGAAAATTATTTATTGAAAAAATATGCGGCATCGATTAATCATCGTTGTGTGGTATGTCGAACGATTAAACAATTATTAAAAAACTTGCACGCGCGGCAAGTTCGAAAGCGTTTTTGAAAATAAACCGATTCGTATCTGAGCGTGCGATTTTAAAAATAAAATGTTAAATCATCTCTTTATTATAAGCTTATTTTTTATTTTAATTTGTATTATTTCCCGGGCCCACACAATTTATTTTTTTAAAAATACTCCCGATGTGTTGGTGTCGGACTGTTCGGGGTCAATTGATTTGGACACTCATTTTAATTATGTATTTAGAAATTTGATTGTGGTTGCGGGTTCAAGTATAATGTCAAATTAGATTCAATCATAACTGTTTTTTATTGGACGATAACCACATTAAATTTGGAACAATATTTTTTATTTAATTATCTGATTATATAACATATAACTGGTGTAATTGATCTTCGATTTATTTGTATGTGTATGTAGGATTTTTTCCCGACTTAGAACTAGTCTATTTTTGACTATGTAATGATATTCATGCAACTTAATTTTATAACAACAGTTGTTTTCGTCTACGTAAATAAACCACCTTAAAATAATTACGCATTGTCCTGTCACCAATTAATAAAAGAAAAACCCGTCGGTGTAAGTAAAAAACTTGCGTTAAAGTGAACTTAACTCACACGTAATTGTTAAATATTCATAATAATCCATTGTTTCGTAAATCATCCGAGTTGGTATGATGTTTTATTTTTATCCTTGAAACGTTTTAAGTTAATTACCCGACAAATTGCTAGAAATACGGACGACAAACTTTTGAGCAGTCAGAATGTTTCTAAAGACGTTTCCAATCAAGACGAAACTAAATTCAATCTGTAACCTGTTATTATTTGTTACGTAACGGATTATCAATTCGTTTACAATCAGAAATCCCCATCGTTCGTTGGTCACGTAAGTTGACATTTTTGGTTTGAGACCACTTTTTATAGGCAAACTTCCTGCTACTTTTATATGTTGTATGTTTTTTATGTACGTGAATGCTTAAATTGATGTAGTCAAAGTTTTTACCTTTAATTTTGCCAGTTATTTTGCTAATGGCAACCTTATCTAGTTGACATAAATTACGTTGTGTTATAGGTAGGATTATAAAAACTTGTATATTTATAATATAAGTCTAATAATTATCAAAATTCGGTGATTATTTTTGTAATAATTATCAGAAACTGATACTTCTACAGTTAATTATCAATTTTTTGTACATTTAAAACTACTATTTTGCATATATTTAAGAGATCTTACATAGTTGAAGAAAGTGTAAGATATAAAATATTTGAATAACTCTTAAATTTATATTATAAATTTTAATGGTAAAAAGCAAACTATTATTCTAAAATACAAAAAAAAATAGTACTATTAACGTAAATAATTAAGAAAGTAAATAGGTATACTTATTTATTGTTGTTTTTTGTAAGTAAAAGTCGAGTTTTCTCGAATATTAACATTATGAAAGGCTGTCTTAGAAGCAAGTTACTAATGAGATATGTAGAAGTTTAATTGACACTTCGTTTTTTGTTAATAATAAATAATTAAATAAATTTAAATATCGCTGAAGTTATTTTTTATTTTTATATTTAATATGTAAGAGTTGTAAAGAAACTTAAAATCTGTTTTAACTTATAAATACTAAGACTAAATATGGCCTTAATCACAGTTTCTTTCCATCCTTCAAAAACTTCCCTGTGCATAATTCGATAAATTTTTAGCGAATATATATTTTCATATTTAATTTATATATTTATTTATTTTATTTTTTTATTTCATTCACAAACTTTTATTTCTATAAGTTCCTTAAACGAATTTTGGGGTATGCAAGAATTTTTAATCGATCTTGAGATAATTATCATCAATAATTAATTTGATAATTTAAAAAGTATTACAAATAAAAAATAATCATATTTTTTCAGTTATTAACTTTATATCTCCATCTCAATGACATTATAAAAGTCAAACTATAGAAATAGTTTACTAATAAAATAAGTATAGCCTTAATAACAATTCATTGTATGTGCTAAATAAGGATAACAACATAAATTTTGAAACTAGCCAAAATGTCTTAAACAGGTAAACATTTTTGTATTAGTGAAATTTCAGGTATTATGTTCTTCAAATAATTTCTTATTTATAATTGAATATACTTTTAAAAATATATGTTTATATATGTTTTATATTTAATTTATATACTTATTTAAAAATAACGTGTTGTATTTTTGATGTATACAAGAATAATTAATCGATCTTGAGATAATTGTCACTAATAATTAATTAATTTGATAATTTAAAAGAACTTTAGGTCTCAATCGACGTTTCTCAATGATTTACATGATAAAAGTCAAACTTTATTACGATTATTAGTGAAATTTTAGATATGAGGTTGTCCTTCAAAAACTTCCCTGTGTATAATTCGATAAATTTCTAACGAATATATATTTACATATTTATTTATCTCTATATTGTATATTTATTTAATAACAAATGTGTCCATTTTGTTTTGTGTTTTATTCACAAATTATTATTTCTAGAAGTTCCTTTAACGAATTTTTGAGGATATACAAGAATAACTTAATCGATTTTGAGATAATTATCACTGATAATAAAATATTACAAATAATAAATAATTTCTTAATGTGATAACTTTATGTCTCCATCGACGTTTCTCATTGATTTACTTGATAAGAGTCAAACTTAGAAATAGTTCACTAATAAAAATATAGCCTTAATAAGAATTTCTTGTATGTGCTGTATATACATTTTTGTGTTGGAATTTAAATTATGACGTTCTAATAATAATAATAGATTTTTAGCGAGAAATGTAACTTTAATGACAATTATTTATAATTTATTTCATAATAACAAATACATAAATTTTGAAACCCGCCAAAATTTCTTTAATAAATGTGAAATTGTTCTTCAAATAATTTCCTAATAATTCGATAAATTTTTATGTTTAATTTATGTATTTGTTTAATAATACCTGTTTTTTGATTTGTATTTTATTCACAAACTATTATTTTTTGAGGTTTCTTTGTAATATATAAAAATGTTAATGGATCTTAATACAATTGTCAATAGGTAACCATTAGTAATAATACTGATAAAAAATAATAATAGATTTTTTATAATTAATTAACAGTACGTCTCAATGGTTTAAATTATAAGATAAGTTTAAAAACAAATTACTAATAAGAAATGTAACCTTAATGACAAACGTTCTTATTTGGCTACATAATAACAGCAATATAAATTTTGAGCCCAGCCAAAATATGTTAATTTTAATTCTGAAAACATGTATCAATGAAATTTATGAAATGAAGATTTTCTTAAAATTGTTCTGTTATGAATGTCTTCATTTCTATGATTAGTTAAGGTACTTTTTTGTTTTCACAATTTACTAATTATAGAATTTTTTTCGAATTTTTAAATAATGCCCACTCTGTGTGACATATTGAAGGCATAAAATTGTTCATAATTGTGATGTGATCTAGAAATAATTCGTCCTCTACTCCTAACTGACCATTTTACAAGATTGATGTTTCCTCATTTACAACCTCAATTAATAACACGTGTAAATTATGCATTTGAAAGTGTGCATATTGTTATATTTTGATGACAATGTAGGCATTATCCAAGGATTTGTGCACTCGATAAATTTTATACGACCACTCGGCAACAATTTAGCTCGGCTTGTTTATAAATCTTTTGTTCTTATTTAAAAGCATCCTCGCATCGATGTCCCCGGGCGATAATCAAGATTAAAAAATCATTATGCACGCGAGAGCACTTTCGTTTCGGCCATGCCCCATTCCAAGATTATTGAAAATAATTCATCGCATTCACTTTCACATGTTCCAACTAGGCTGGAACAACGATCGTTCTACGAAATCGCATTAAAAAAAAAAAAAAAGAGTTTATAATTATTTTCCGTCTTGATAACGGTCATATTTAAAGGGGGAAGTCGTACCCGTCGTACGCCACTGAACTTTCCTTATTCGTTGAACTTCTTGTCGGTCGACCGCGACTGCGAAACACTCGACACACTTGACCACTGCAACTGACCTATTCCATAAAATTCAATTCTGTATTATCTATGAAATGTGGAAATAGTTTTGTTTTATTTCGCCACGTCGTTGCGGCACGTAACAGTTTCGGAAATTCACCAACACCGACGTTCTATGGTAAAGTGGTCGTCTTCTGAGAGTAAATTAATATAAAATAGTTAATAAATTAAACAGTTTTCGCTTTCACCTACCTCTCCGTTCCGTTCGAAACGAATGAATAATTCATCGTCAACGAATCGGCGTCTGTAGTTTTTAATGGTAATCTGATCCGGACGCATTGTTTCCTGTCCGCAGTGGTTTTCTGCGTCGGACAAATCCGAACCATATGGCCGAGAAGAAGCTGACGCCGGTTTTCTGCGTACCCACTTACATATTAGGGATGTCGGCCAGACTAGAATTGTCACACATCTTTGAATAATGCATTGTCTTGGTGGAAGCGGGCTTAATTGCGGACAGACAGGCGTATTAATCAAAAACGGCGGCGGCGGTTCTGCGGAATCCGCATCAGATAACTATCTTCATTTAATTATGCCAGTTTAAATACATCTTTATGGGCCTTCATTGTCTAATTAAAGCCGATAAAACACTTCCAATGAATTATCGTCTTCGGTAAAACGTCTAAAAATATAAATTGCTCCATTGTTCAGTAAGCCGGACTGGGCAACGTGACATGCAAGCTCTTCCGAAAAATCCGTTCCCCAAACAATATGTTAATTTACTCGTTGTCTTTCGAGCACCATTGTTCTTAATGCTTTCCTATACAAACAGAATTTTAGGAGGAGCAGATGAACAATGGCTACCTCACATGTGGTTACCAAACCCAAAAACTTCTCGTTTCACACGTACGTACTTTTACCGATTGTTTCGTGTTTTATTTAATAGATTTGCCTCATTTTCTTCGGAAGATTCTCACCGTTTTTTCTTATTTGCCGTTGTCCCGTGGGAAGCGAGCGCCGCCCTGTAATTTATTGATACACTGCAAATAAACTCAATTCAATTCTATTATCTAGATAAGAAAATTGCAGGGGCATCACCGTTGCGTCCATAGGTCGCCGTCAAATGCGAATTTAACTTTTCATTTAAATATTTGCTTTGAGTATTTAAATATTTAAATTAAAAATTTCCCTATTTGTACTTAAATAATATAAATGGTTACTTTATAGAATGAAACTGTTCAGGCTTGTTTGAAAATATGTAAGATGTTCAAATTCAAATCGACTTTCTATGTTTACACATTTGTAAAATATCTTTTTTAAAGAATTATTGTACACATTTCTCAGAATAAAATACAGAAGCATTTTTATTAATTTTATTTTCCATTTTGAATATACCTAATTTTTTTAAGGTCAGACTATTCTTTTTAATTCTTTAAACTGTTCAGAAACTGGTTTGATGTAATAATTAAAAATGATAATAACGGAAACCAATTTCTAAAAATGAATGATCACAAATATACCGCAAAAAGATTAAACAAAAAAATGGAGGAAGAAAATACTTTTAATAAGTGTCACGAAAATGTTGAATAAAAAATTAATTATTATTATTATTATTATGCATACTTAATTCTATCAACAGATTATCAAAAATTACTAATATGATTTTTTAGTTTTAAAAATTTGGAAAAAATATTCACAATTAAAATTAAATTTTAAAATGATGAATAAAAGTAATTTTAATGAAATATGTTTTTTTCTGCCAAGCATGGAAAAAACAAAAATTAAAAAAAAAATAATTTGACCACACAATTAAGTAAAAAATTAAAAATTTTAGAAGATTATACGTATTTATGATTTTATTTCTAAAACCTTCTATCAATTCAAATATTTTTAAATCTAGTCTTATCTGGTAATTATTATTATTTTTTAATTTAGAAAAAACTTACCATTTATAGAAATTTTTGAAGAAATTTGAAGCAAATGAATTCAATTGAGAAATGGTAAATTATTAATTTTATATACATATATTTTCTTCTGAAAAGTATGAAAAAATGAAAGTTTTGCAAAAAATATTTGGACCGTAGAAAATAGAAATAAAGAATTTCTTTATTATTTGGAAATACATATTTAATTTCATCAACAGTTTATCAAAAATATCTGAAAATTGTCCAATTTTATTAGATTATACTTTTTTCCATTCGACAGTTTTTGAACCTGATATTAGTAATTAGTTTTTTTTTTTAATTTTAAAAATTTGGAAAAAAATCACAATTAAAACCAAGATTTTTTTATACAAGCACAAGTTCAGCTCAGAAAGATGATAAATAAAAGTAATTTTAATAATATTTTAATGTTTTTTTCTGTAATACATGGAAAAAATATTTCTAATTTTTTATTTCCATTCAATAATTTTAGACTGGTATTATCTGGTAATTAGTTTTTTATTATTTTAAACATTCAGAAAAAATGTTCATAATTGAAACCAAATTTTAAAAAAGTTTACAACAACGACAAACGAATTTTACCAAATTTCTTATCCTAGAAACAAACTAAACCGAATATCTAGTTTCTGCGACCGAGTATTGATGGCTCCATTGTATGCCATCCTGGAAATTGGCAACAATGGTCCAGAGATAACATATATAGTCCTGTCCAGAAATTGACGTGTGCAGTCTGCTCTCACACATTATGGCACGGAACTTATCAACGTTCTAAATCGAGAATCCGAAAGGAAACGGACCGAATCTGTGCACAATGAAACGCTCCTTGAACGCAGCTGTTCTAGATTTTATAGTGCCATCGAGGTAAAAAAAATGGGACAATATCGATCGCTGTAAAAACTTGTTTAACCTTATGTGTGAAATAATTATTATTTCTTTAAATAGAAAGTGAAACGCGTATGGCATAACTAATTACTTGGCGTTTCGCACGATTATTATACGCGAAGCCGATTAAAAACAAGTAACGACGGACTAATCGAAACAAATACAATGCGTTCGACATATTCCTGTTTCAGTCCGTACAACAAAATGACACTGATCATGGATATTTCTTTCACTTCGGTTCTTACTGAAATACTGCTTATTTTATTAGTGATTTGCGGTACGAAGCAACAAACAGTAAACTGGAGAAACGCCTAAATAAATAATTAATTTTTTACTCCTACTTTTTAGTAATAATTCATCTTATACTAATTTAATGCGCACAAGCATGTTTTGAATATTAAATACTTTTGTAATTGTAAAATTCATGCGAGTTAGTTAAGTAACAATTATAACAACTAAATGAATACATAATTAATCAAATTATACTCTAATGTATATCTTGATAAGTTTTTATATAACATGAGAAAATATATAAATAATTACGCATTGTGTAAGAATAGTAGTATAAATTAGAGTAAATTTTACTAGAAGAAACTTTATGGTTTTCACAATCGCCGTCATTAATATCCTGTTGACGGTAATGAAAAACAAGCTGATTACTTTGGAATTGATATTATTTTCATTCTAATATTAGAATAATTATGCAATTAAACGGATCCTATTTTATACAATATTTAGTTCGAAAGAGAACTTAACAACCAATAAAAGTGACTTGCTAATGAACTGGGATTGTCTCACATATCATTCGAAATTGCAGAAATTAAAGCTGAAATTATTATTATTACTGTAATTGTCTGGTTCTGTAGAAAGGTGAAATAAAAAATATCAAATTGAACATTAATCCAGATGTCAAGATATTACTATCTTAACGTTAATTATATTTCATTTAAAATCATTACACTATATTCTTTCTACCATTATTCATTTTGTACCTAAATAATTTCTACTTAAATTAAATCTTAAACTAAATAAATACGAAATCTGGTTGGTCTCAGAAATAGCACACTTTTGAAAAATGTATATTAAATAATTTATACATAACTTTAAACAAAATTCTTAATATTTTGTTGGGTATCCTTTGTTAGTTATAACCACCTGTAAAGGGTGATGTAAATATACAAAGAAATATCGACAATGGTCGTCTAAAATTAAATTTCACAACTCTTCAATTAATATTAATTTTTTATAATGGTCCTATAGCATATCAAGGAAAGGAATCCCAAACCAAAGCTTTTCCTCCACCATTTTTCTAAGTTTTTGTACTGTACTCAAACATTTTTGAGGAGGACTATGAATGTATATATGATAGATTAGCGACTGTTAATCTGTCTTTTTAGTTTGATTAAAACACTAAATTCACAATAATACGCTTTATTA
This sequence comes from Aethina tumida, assembly GCF_024364675.1. NCBI lineage: Eukaryota > Metazoa > Arthropoda > Insecta > Coleoptera > Nitidulidae > Aethina > Aethina tumida. The sequence goes on along the minus strand of NC_065435.1, from coordinate 56,616,809 downwards.
CAACAAACGTAGTTTAACCCTCGACATCTAAAGCTTGACTGCCTGGTTCTTTCTTAAGAACTGCCCCGAATACTTCAGATTTGCTTATAAAACAAAACTAGTCTAAATAGATGTGAGCACGTCGCATCGGTCCATCGGTGAAGGTGATGACGTAAGCTAACATATATAATATTTTTTATGCAATCTTTTAGTCTTATTCAAATATTCTTTTTTGATATCAATGCTTTCATCACTGAAATATACCTTTGAAAGTTGTTGTTAAAGCATTTTCTTATTGTACTTTCAATTAAGTGTGTTGTTTCATATTTGTTAATAGGCATTATAAACCATTTTTCGGAAGTATCAAGTTTTTAGCGATATCAGCAATATTTAGACCTTAATGTTTCACGTTCCTCTTCTCTGGAGAGCACTGGTTCTTTCTTTTCACTGAAAGAGAAGAGAACTTATTTAATAAAATAGTATAAATCCTACTATGAATAAATTGCTATTGAACTATTAACTATTGAGAGTATTGTTAATACATACGTTTGAATGTGTTTTTTTTTGCCAACCAAATCAGAGTAATACAATATATGTGTTTAAAGTGATATCTCGTTTATAAGATGTGTAAAAAAAGTATAGAATATTGAAAAATATTTTTTTTATATACTCACTAGACAAAATTTGAATTAAATCATTTTATGAAATATCATACAAAATGCTTATGAATAATGAAAACTGTTTATAACTCAAAAATCTTAAATTTTGAACATAATTTTGCAGTAGATTAGTAGGATACTTCGTGTAAGTGTAATAACTTGTTCAGTTGTCACAATTTCATCGTATGAACAGTCAATTGTTCGACAAGAAACTCGAATTAATGAAATCATCAACGCGTCACAAAGAATTATGTTTTCTTATGCAATAAGAAGATATTCATGTTGCACTATTGTACTTTGAAGTGATGCAACAACGGACCGACTTTTCTTATTAGAAGTTAGTGTTAATTTTTTATGTTGTACAAATAAACGCAGCTTAATATGCATACACGTGTATGTAGATTAAAGAAATTAGCGATGCCCAGGCAATTACTTCTTCGAGCCGTGTTCAATATTTTAATTTTCTAGTCCTAAGGCGAGATGAAAGAAGGAATTTCATATTTTACCGTTATTTAGTTTTTCTTTTCTTTTCACATCATCGTACAAGATATATTTGGATTTGTCGTAGTTTATTATTAATTTATAGCTTAATGTTATAATAAATAAACTTTTGTAAATATAAATGAACATTAACATGTAATTGGATTTTATTGATCTTCATCATTTTCATGTCTTAATAACTCTTTATTAACTAACTGTTCTTTAGATTATTAATTTTTAAATATTTATCAACTAAACCATAAAAGTATTATGTAACCATCATTACCTCAGTTAGAATTGTGTTCCATTTTTTAATTTACCAGTCTTGGAAATAAGTGAAATTGAGAAAAATATCTTTTTTTATTTTGATGTGGAAGTTAAAACATATCTTGCCGTTAACCTTTATAACTGATATAGTAGACAAACATTTAAAATAATCACGTACACATATAAAAAGCATTTTAATAGAAATAAATTAATTCTATATATGCAATAAACTTTGCATAAAATTTCATAACATGTGTTATGCTAAAATATTATTTAAAGTTGTTCGTTCAACCTTTGCGAAGTCAGTTTGTGATTTATTACTATAATTTAAATAAACTGGACACAAAAAATTATGTGACAGAAATAGACTCAATGAGCAACGATGGGGTGTTATGAACCACACAAACAAAATTGTAACGTAAGAGAACTTTAAACTAATTTGTTTTTACATTTAATTTGACTACATTCAAACAATGGACAATGGATACAATGGACCAATTTTTATGTTAAAAAAGTCAAATTAATAAACACATACATGTGTAGATATACTAAGTCAATTACTGCGATTTGAGATAACGGATTTGATTAGTTAGATTACATAATAAAGTTTATTTTCTGGCGAAAGTTCAGTTTATCTTGTTTTACAATTTTCTCTTCAAATCAACTTGTCTTGGACATTCAAGTGTTTTGTCTGTCGACCATATGATTTAAAGTGAAATAATTCAGTTTAAAATCACAATAGTTGTAAAAATAACAGACGAAAGCTACCTAAGGAAAACAATTGTTTCTGTTTGTGTTGATTTAACAGTTGAACATTCGGTTGCCATAGTTTTTCATTTATATAAACACTCATTGAACCGACAAGAAACGTTAGTAATGAAATCAGCAGCCTAGCGGTAACATGTCTTGTAATATCCGATACTAACACCCTGATAATGCTACACTGATGTTGCTTTTGAAGCTACATCTTAGAAACAAGAAACGATTCTTCATATTAGAGGTTAGTTTTATTTTTATATTGTATTATATTTTTATTAATATACATACAATACGAAGAGTTTGATCCATCTGAAACCTGAAAGAGACAACATGAATAGTAGAGACGGTAAGTCTCCCACTATGGGACAGACTTCTACTGTCTCTGTCATGCATGATGTCTCTCTCTAAATTCAGACGGGTCAAACGCTTTTCCCACTATATACCAATGTGTATGTAACTTAAGAAAATTAGCGGGTACCCAGATGTTACTTCGTTGAACTCCATGTAGTGAATTCTAATTTTTTAGTCTTAGGGCTTCTTAAATTAAATATATGCCTCTTAAAACCTTATAAAATAGAATATTTTTGTTAAAGGTTATAAAACATTTTGAAACAGTTATCTCTTGTCTTTATAGGATGGGTACTGTTCCCAAATTTTATCTAAACTTTGCTAAAAAAAAAACAAATGAAATTGTAACCAATTTTTTGTTTTTTTTTTTTTTGTTTGTTGGTCTCTGCTTTAACAAATGAATAAATTGTCAAATTCAGTTGTCATGGTATCTCCTTATCTCCTCCTAACTGCAAGTTACTAATGAAATCATCGAAGTTTGTTGGTTATCATTGTGTCCAAGAACGGTCCGATTCTTCAATTCAGAGGTTAGTCTATTTTCTATGTTGTACACAAACTTGATATACATATACAAATACCACAATCAGGATACCAAGTTTAACAATGTATAAAAACATTATTGATTTTGTTTTTCGATGCTACCTTGTTTTAACAATTGAATAACCTGTCAGATTCAGTTGACAGTTTCTCATTCGAATTAACATTCAGTCAGTCAGTCAGTCAGTCAATCGATCGGTGAGACACTGCAAGTTAGTAATGAAATTACCGAAGTTAGTTGGTTTTTATTGTGTCCAAGAACGGTCCGATTCTTCAATTCAGAGGTTAGTCTATTTTCTATGTTGTACACAAACTTGATATACATATACAAATACCACAATCAAGATACCAAGTCTAACAATGTATAAAAACATTATTGATTTTGTTTTTCGATGCTACCTTGTTTTAACAATTGAATAACCTGTCAGATTCAGTTGACAGTTTCTCATTCGAATTAACATTGTCAGTCAGGCAGTCAGTCGATCGGTGAGACACCTCAAGTTAGTAATCAAATCACCGAAGTTTGTTGGTTATTATTGTGTCCAAGAACTGTCAGATTCTTCAATTCAGAGGTTAGTCTGTTAAACAAATAGTTTTAATATACGTAATATATATACATACGTTAATATATGTACATATACATATACTAGGAGTTATTAGTTTTTAGGACCATGTCCAAAACATTGTTTTTCAAACAATGGTTTACTGTTTTGACGTTCAGTTAAATTGTCAAATTCGGTTTAATTCGTATGAAAGTAAAGAAACGAAATTAGTAACATTGTTACTTATACAATACGAAAAGAGTTTGATCTTTCTGAATCCTGAAAGAGACAACATGAACAAGAGAAACGATAAGTCTCCCACTATGGGACAGACTTCTATTGTCTCTGTCATGCATGATGTCTCTCTCTAAATTCAGACGTGTCAAACGTCCTACTGTATGTCAATAACTATTGCGGTATCTTAAACCAACAATAATACATTTATTGTTACGTCATTGTTTTGAGGTTGAGGTTAGTTATTTTTTTATATGAATTAACTATAATACAAATAACTTTGATTATACATAACTACAGATTTAAGTCAACGATGTCTAGAAATTATTTCTTAGAGCTATTCATATTTTAATTTCTAGTTCTAGTTTTAGGTTTTTCAAATCATTAAAGTTATTATTTTATATTATATAATTATCATTTATTATTATTCATGTTATTATAAAATATCTTAGTAAAAGCAAATACATAACGGTACAGTGTTCATTACTAAAGCAACTTTTTAAACTGTTAAATAATCTTAGCCATAACTTTTATGAACTGTTAAAATATTTATTATAGTTTTAGTATTATAACTACTATATTCTTATTCTATAAATTGTTACATATATATATATATAATCAATTTTGAAAATGATTTTTGCTGATTCAATCCGTGATTTAATTTAACATTAATACTTTCTATAATATCCCGGAGACAATAACAATAAATATACGTACTACTAGAATACAATTCAAGTAGTATTAGTATAGAACTCATATTTTTAATATTTTAACAAGTAGTTATAATTATGGCCACTACTGTTTTAAATGGTCTTTATTTGTGCCGGATATAAATATGGAAGTAGTCTAAAAAAATGGTGGTATTCCACGTAAAATCAATGGATCAAATGTAATAGATTTATTTACCGGTGCAGTATTAAAGGAACGTAATGACGATTTATCTGTGATGTATATATATAATGCAAAACGATTTCAATCAATTCGATTTTTACAAAAAGTACTTAAAGAACTTTCCTTTGTTGCAGGTCTCATAAAATCTGGATCGGAAAATGAAACGTAATGAATTTGAAACTTCCTACTAAATCCGTAAGCGGAATCACGAAAGTTTCATCCGTGAAGTATATCCAGGACCCAGGACGATCCTCTGCCAAACCTGTTTGCTCAACGCCATCGAAATTCTCCGCCGATCTTCCCGTTCGTTCCAACATGAATAATCCGTTTGTTCACACCAGTGAAATTGTGTTTTGCTTTAAGTGCATGTACAGTGAGTTTATCAGTTTATTAATTATTGTTTAAACTCTGTATCACTGAGAATCCCACAAAATCCTATTTATTATTGGCTCTCTACGTTGAAAAGTATCAAGATTATCAGTGAGGCGCTCTAATATGTAGGCATGTGCATGTGTGTTTTTTAATGTACCTACTTTATGTGAGAATTTTCTCTATTTTGTAATAGTTTTATGTATATCGCTGCCAAGCGCACTTCGTCCCGTTGTTGGGGGCGATTTTTTATACAGGGATAAATACAATTTCATTTGGCTCCAACGACAAATGATATGTTTGTAACGCAGTGCACTTCTCTAACTAACAGATCGTTTTAAATTGTAGCGGAAAACTATTTTAATTGCATGAACGTTAGATTTATTAACTTTTTTTGTTAAAGTAACACTTACTCTAGGTTTTATTATATTACAGGCTTTGCTGCTATTACGGGTGTTAATTTTATTTGTTTTTTTTTAATTGAAATTATTTCCTTTAGTTTATTAGTTTTTCAAAATTTATTTTATGTAGTACTTATATATACGAAATTGGGTTTATTTTTAAGTCAGTTGTTTCTAATTTTTATTTTAAACAAATTTTTTTCTTGTTTTCGAAAATTTATTTTAAATTTATCTACTTCCGCAATGGCCTAACCACCGAACAGCGTCAGAAAAAAAATTTGGGTACTGAATTATATAAAGCTGTCGACAACTGCGTTTTTAGACTTCGCTCCCTGCATCATTGGCAATGTGAACGCACTTTAATATTTATTTTTATAAAATCCATATGCACATCTGACAATTTACATTAGCCTTCTAACTGTAACACGTTTTGTTTCTCACGTTTGCGCCGCTTCGGAAAGTGTTGTTCACCTGCCCGTATTAATTCACTTCTGGAGCTCACGTAAACTTCATTAACTGAAATATGAATAACACTTTGTCCAATATCAATTAGTAATATATCGAATTTTTCGTAAATGACTAGTAAATGAACTTTTTGAAAGATCACCTAAAATTAAATGTGCTGCCTTCCTTATTTAATGTACCTGCATACGAACTTCTTAATTGAATACTCTTTAAATACATCACCTCCACAATTAACATAATGGTTAATGGTTATGGTTTTTGTCGAGGTGGTGTATTTCGAGAGAATTCAATTAGGAATTCATATGTTCAGTTACAAATTTATACATGAGTTGAAACATTAAGATCAGTTTTTTTTAAAATGAACACATTATGCTGAGACCCAATATATATTTGTTTATTTCCGTGTCTAGTTTTTGGTTTGAACCATTTTGTACTCAACATAGTAATGTATACTGTAGATCAAACTGGAAACTCCATACCATAATGAACCAATTTATTTGATCGAAGCTAGGTGGATTGTATTGAATAAACTGGCAAAAGCTTTTGGTTAGAATATTCATTAATATGATTGCACACCAAAATCTGTATATGAAAATATTAAAAATTTATTAACTGAGGGTGGTGATAACCAAACTAAATTCTTCATTTGCTATGCTAAATTCCTTGATTTTAAATCACCATTAATATTTTTCGGATTTGAGTATTTTAACTATCACCTAAATTTCAGTGTGTTCCATCCTTATTTAATATTATTTGCATATAAAATTCTTAATCGAATATCCTTTAGATACAACACCTCAACAATTATCATAATGGTTAATGATTATGGTTCTTGATGAGGTGTTGTATTTCAAGAGAATTCATTAGGAATTTTATATGTACACGCAAAGTTTCATCTATGTTTACTTTCCTCAAACTGATTTAAATTGGTTCATTTACGGGGCATATATTTCAATTATCCCACATTCGATTTTGCATATGAGAATTTAAGATAAACTAAATCCAATTTTAGAAGCGCTTAAGAAAATTTGTGGTAACCTTGTGTGACTTTCAGTTAAAAATCCTTCGTTTCTGTAAATGCGCCAATCATCATCATTGATAATCACGCATGTAATGCAACTTTGTAGTAAACTTAAACATGTAAAAAATATATTGCCATTCAACAATCTGGCAGAGGTACTCATGTGCTTTCGATTTAACGAACTACTGCAGTCTTTTAATGAGTCTCCCGTATAATTCATATTCAAAATAACAAAATAATAAGTAAATTTGGTGTTTTCATATGAAGTTCTTAATTCTGAATACACCTTAAATACATCACCTCCACAATTAACATAATTGATAATGGTTATGGTTCTCGTCGAGGTGGTGCATTGAGGGTGAATTCAATTAGGAATTTTATATGTAAACGCACAGTTACATATAAAATTTACATACGTTTACTTATGTAATTTGACCATCCAACAACGTTGTAGTCTACTTAAACATATAAAAAATTGCCACTCAACAATCTGGCAGGTGGTCATGTCCTTTCAATTTAACGAACTTTAATAGCCTCTTATCGAGCTTTTATCTTAAAATTACCAGTATACTTTGCAATTTTGCATATGATAATTTAAGATCATTTTAGAAGCTTCTTAGAAAATTTTTGGTAACCTCGTGTAATTTCCAGTCAAAAATTTTTCGTTTCTGAAAATGCGCCATCATTTGAGGTCTTTACGTGTAAAGATCCTAGTTTTGCTCATTCTTAGTATGTTGTCCCAACAATTTGCTTAATATATCCTTGTACATTTTCTCTGTATTCATTGATATTTACGGCTCCTGTCGGGATGCTGTATTCAGTTTGAGCAAAATTAGGAATTTTATATGTAAACACACAGTTACATATAAAATTTACATACGTTTACGTATGTAATTTGACCATCAAACAACGTTGTAGTCAACTTAAACATGTAAAAAATATATTGCCCTTCAACAATCTGGCAGAGTGGTGGTCATGTGCTTTCGATTTAACGAACTACTGCAGTCTTTTAATGAGTCTTCCGTATAATTCATATGTGCGATCCTTTTTTGGTGTGTTTTCATATGAAGTTCTTAACTGAATACACCTTAAATACATCACCTCCACAATTAACATAGTTGATAATGTTTATGGTTCTCGTCGAGGTGGTGCATTGAGGGTGAATTCAATTAGGAATTTTATATGTAAATTTACAGTTACAACTTTACATCCATGTTGAACATTTTCTGAGGATTATTTTTTATTAAATGAACATAATTATTCTAAGAACCAATTTAAATTCATATCTTTTAGGTAGAATATTCGTAAATAACATTGAACATCAAGACTTACGTGAGTATTAAAAGATTCAAGTAAACTTTTTTTAGCTCTTCAAAAATTATTGGTGAACTTGTGTAAGTTTAGATAAGAATCCTATTTACGAGTACAATTAAAAATTCTTCGTTTCTGTAAATGCGCCATCATTTGAGGTCTTTACGTGTAAAGATCCTAGTTTTGCTCATTCTTAGTACGTTGTCCCAACAATTTGCTTAATATATCCTTGTACATTTTCTCTGTATTCATTGATATTTACGGCTCCTGTCGGGATACTGTATTCAGTTTGAGTAAAATTAGGAATTTTATATGTAAACGTACAGTTACATATAAAATTTACATACGTTTACGTATGTAATTTGACCATCCAACAACGTTGTAGTCAACTTAAAGGTATAAAAAATTGCCATTCAACAATCTGGCAGGTGGTCATGTGCTTTCAATTTAACAAACTTCAATAGCCTCTTAACAAGCTTTTATTTTAAAATTATCAGTAATACTTTGCAATTTTGCATGTAATAATTTAAGATCATGTAAATCTATTTTTAGAAGCTTCTCAGAAAATTTTTGGTAACCTCCTGTAACATTCAGTTAAAAATCTTCGTTTCTGTAAATGTGTCATCATTTGAGGTCTTTACGTGTAAAGATCCTAGTTTTGCTCATCCTTAGTACGTTGTCCCAACAATTTGCTTAATATATCCTTGTACATTTTCTCTGTATTCATTGATATTTACGGCCCCTGTCGGGATGCTGTATTCAGTTTGAGTAAAATTAGGAATTTTATATGTAAACGTACAGTTACATATAAAATTTACATACGTTTACGTATGTAGTTTGACCATCAAACAACGTTGTAGTCAACTTAAACATGTAAAAAATATATTGCCCTTCAACAATCTGGCAGAGGTGGTCATGTGCTTTCGATTTAACAAACTACTGCAGTCTTTTAATGAGTCTTCCGTATAATTCATATTCAAAATAACAAAATAATAACTAAATTATTAACATTACGAACGTTAGCCTAAAATTAAATGTGCGATCCTTTTTTGGTGTTTTCATATGAAGTTCTTAATTCTGAATACACCTTAAATACATCACCTCCACAATTAACATAGTTGATAATGGTTATGGTTCTCGTCGAGGTGGTGCATTGAGGGTGAATTCAATTAGGAATTTTATATGTAAATTCACAGTTACAACTTTACATCTATGTTGAACATTTTCTTAGGATCATTTTTTATTAAAGGCAAATTATGCTGAGAACCAATTAAAATTGATTCATTTACGTATGTAGTTTTTGGTTTGAACTGTTTTATACTCAAATAAAATGGATCAAGCCAGAAACTCCATACGACAATGAATCAGTTTATTTGGTTACAACTCTAGGTGTAATTTTTGTAAATATCTTTTGGATAGAATATACAAACAATTGCTAATTGATATTGGATGATGAAATTATATAAAGTGAAATTCTTGGTTTACTTTTGGTACTTAATTTAAAAAGTTGTGTTATCTATAGCGACCTAGTTTAAGTAAAACTAAATTTTGTCGTGAACCATTTGTCACTTGAATGATAATAAAAGTAAATTTTTTTCAATATTCAATTATAATACCCGAAATTATTTATAAGAGGGAAATGAAAATTTCTGAAACAACACTTTATTCATACCAACATTTAACGGAACCATACTACGTGCCATCGCTGTGAACTATCCTACATTTTCTTTTGATACTCGTGTGTATAATATAATTTAAACGTAAAAAATTTATGTTCCGTTAAACAATCTGCCAAGGGTCATATGGTTTAGATTTAACGAGCTGCACTGGCGTCTTAATGAATCTCCCACATAATCTATGTTTCAAATAGCGCAAAATATCCGGTAAATTATTAAAACCTTGAACGATCATCTAAATTTAGATCTGTTATTAATTAGTGTTTATCTTAAAATGACAAATAGATTATTCATAACATTTTTCAACCCGATCGTCTTAACATATCATTTGTTGGCTGCGCTGAATTTAGTAATTGTATATTTTTAAGACTATAAATATGTTGAAAATCAGTTTCAATAACTTAACATAAATTATCAACATATTTTTAAAGCATTGTGATAGAATGGACCTTTTTTTAAACTTTTTGATACCTAAGACTAGACTTTGTACGAACCCAAATTTATACGTTCGAAATTCATTGTTTTGTATTGTATACATCACATTATATCATTCATTATGTTTTAAGATAAATTATATGAAAACATTTTAGTTTTTTATTTAATTTGACCCAATATGGGTGGTATGATAAACGTATGTTGGTTTTTTTAAGACAGCGAAACACGAAGATGTTGGTTGACATTGCTGAGTTACGCAAATAAAACTATTTGCGTGTGATACATCAATAATTTGTGTGCAAATTGTTGAGAAAAAAAATGATATCTGCTAAATAAAGAAGTATACCTAAATAAAACAAAGATAATTTGTCTTGCACAAAACTTTATTGTTAATCGAACACATGTGATTTTGATAGTCTTCAAACGATTCCATTATCATTAACAGAGATGACTAACCGGAGCCCAATTGGAGTATAATACCATCATTGTATTATCGACGGCACGTTGCACTGTGCTATTGCGCAATGCCATAAAATGTTTTGATAAAAATAATCCGAGAAAAGCCGCAATAGTGCAATTCACATTTGTATGCCGTTGAGGCGTCTGATTATAAGTCCATTTATGTTATTTAAAGGACTTGCCGGATATCCGTGGAGCGATAACACATGATAATTACGTTGCGGCACCAGTGCTAATTGTTGTACGATTTATTAAATAACACCGATTACGTCCAGAAGGAGATACTTAAAATATTCAGTAACTGTACACAAGAAAACATTTTTTTTTGTTGTGTGTTCTATCGTGAAGTAAATTGTACCAATAAGTTGCCGTTACGTTACCAACATCACTTAAGTTAAATTGGTTGAAGAACATGTCATTATGAGATCATTCTAATTACACTGAACACTTGCAATTACTAAAAAAAGCACATTCATTATAAACAAAACGATTACATCACTGGGATTCTTTCGGCGAATTAAATACGCGACCAGCCATTTACAACCATTGTTTTTCCAGGCGTAATTATTATACCATCTCGAGACACAAATATTTATCTAGTCTTTTCATCTTTGGAACCACATGGATATACAAACGTAGATCGTTTTTTTTTACATGTTATGCGGGAAGCCTGGCCTAATTTTAGGTTATCACATCCGACATTGATGTTTTAAACAGATTATTCTTTTTCCTAACACAATTAACACATTTTAAATACACATGAATAATTTTTCGCTCTACAAACGACGCATAATAAATATGCTGTAGATGCCTCAGTCTACTCTTACATATATTCAAAAACTAAAAATATTGAGTTAATGGTTATACTTTTGTTTTATAATTCTGGCCAATCTCAGTGGCATAGACTAGAACATTGTCCGAATAGACGGCAAGTCTATATTTCATCAAGAATGTGATGAGTCTGGTCTTTTAACCACCACGTCACAAATTTGTATTTGTTTGCGATCGTCGTTTTCATGTTGAAACACATCTATCAAAATATACGTTTCTTCAATGTATACAAGCAATTTAACACACTATAGGCGGGCAGCAAAATAGTCCAAAATAAATTGTTGAATGATAACAAAAAATAAGAGATAATTCTTTCAGTTCCGTATGTAAACCTATAGAGTAAAATTATCTCATCCCGCTTTTGAAGTAAGTACATTCAAAAAGGTCAAAATTAACCGGCCAGCTAACAATCAACAGTTTTCGAGACGGGTATTTTTACCCGACCCGCTTATAGTGTGTTAATATATCTATGTACATATTATGGTCTAGGCCTGAAGAATTGTAACATCTCCATAGGGACGAGTGAACCACCACCATGTTTCACTGTGGGTGTAAAACTTTTTGTGTAGATTTATCCCTGTAAGATGTTTAACATAGGCAGAACCAGTTTGTTGTTCCTATTTTTAGTGGAAACTGAGGTTTTCCACGCAGGTCTGATGCCAAACGAATCCCCGTCTTCTCACAATTCTTGAGTTGAACATAATGTTTTTTTTTGCATTTGAATTAACCAGTTTGAAAGTTTTTCGAACCACCACTTGCCCGGTTTCTCTAAATTTTTATCAACCTCTTCTTTTTTCTCTACCTTGGTAATGTTGTATTATAATTCTAACAACGTATAGTTTCACTGCGACTCATATTAAATAATTATAATAAGTAAATGACCGCAAGTAAATAAATAATAGACTGAAGTCAGTTCAACAAATAAATATCATAAAGTAGCTATAATTGTGACCAACGAAAAAAAAAACGCAGTTTTTTAAAAAATAAAAATATATTACTAGTTACATAGTGAATATGAGAATAGAAAAAAGCAAGATTATTTATACCGGCATTTAATTCAAGTAGTACAGCACATAAAATGGCCTATATTGATATACTAAAGTTAAAAAGAATATTGGAAAAGAATTTCAAATATGTGGATACCCTACAGAATTTCGGTCAGTTGACCTCATGGGAAGTTTTAAGGTCTCCCAACATTTCAAACCATTCGAGCACAACTCATAAGCGATGTCAACGGACATATCTTCAAGAACATGACGGTTTCGCCGATAGCAAATTGAAAATTTGGTAGTAAATCACTAACAATGTCTCTTGTCTGTATATGACCGGTCATCGTATCTTGACATAGGCACAATTCTGTACGGTCATAACAAGTTCCTTCTCATACTACAATGGAACACTTTTGCAATGGGCAAAATTCTTGAAGTTGATGTTTTCGTGGAACACGTGGACCAGACATTATTTCCATTCCCCCTTCAGAGATCATGAAACGTTGTTCGCTCCCATCGTTGTTACTTATGGTCGTGGTTCAAGCGTTACAGTGGTTTTCGTGAACGAAAATCTCCCAAGTATCTCTGTATCGTAACTGGTGCCATACGAGCTCCTGTAGCATTTTCTAGCTGACCAGCCAGTTCCGAATAGGACGCGGTAGGTTCCCCACTGACTTTTAATCGCAAATATAGGTCTTCATTTGTGGTAGTTTTCTTTGGCCTACCATTCTTATCTATTATTTTAGTAGAGCCAGTTTGTTAAAATAGAATACAACATTGAGTCTACCGATTTCAGTCTAATAATTAACTCCAGATACTAATGTTCCTAATTGGTCTACCCCTTTCATCTAAAGTTTATCTACGTCTAATCACAATTATCCGAACAAATTCCAATAAATATCCGTACAAACAATTTTGTAGCCAATAAATTAAATACACATTGTATGTATTGTATTGAATTATTTTAATTTAAAATTAATAAAAACAATGTCTGCCTGTATATATATATATATATATATATATATATATATATATATATATATATATACAATCAAGTACAATTAAAATGGACCCAATTTAATTAATAAAAGTTTAATATCACTTTCATCACTCAACTTTTGACCATATGTGTATTTTCTCTTCTCTCTGAACAAAAGTATTAAAATGTAAGCAACAAATAAAACGACGACTTAAAAGTACAAAAGTAACCTTCAACCGTGTTTGCATATCAAGGAAAGAAAAAGGTAAATGCAAATGAAACTACCATTTTATCACACATTAATTTTATTAAAAATACAAAATCTAGTGTAAAATATATACTATGTATTATCAAAGGTCTTTGTATTTAGATGCACCATTAGAAAGAAGTCTTTAAGCTAAATTAAATTGCATTGGTTTATCAGACAAACTCAAAAAGCAGCGCCTAAAAACTCATTTTAATTTCTGTTAACATTTAATAAAAAATTATAACAATAGATATGTCGTTTATTATTGGCTTTGCTGGGACAAAATTTGACTTATCAAGTACGCGTGAGTAACAAATTTCGCCCTAGCCATAATTTAACACAGAAATTCTTTTATATAGAACACTTTCGATACAATTCTTTATATATTCAATTAATAGTCATGTACAATAAATATTTCCAATTAAACAAAAGTACCAAATGTGTCCTTCAATGAGCCACTCTTATATTATTTAATCAAGAGCCAACATTTATTATAAAAAAATCAGCAGTCTCGTAAAATAACACCAACTGTTTCAACGAAATTTAACTAAAGTCGGAACATTTACAATTTATATGCCATTGAGGTACGATATTGCCCAATTTGTGTTACAATAAGTTATTTATTGAAAAAAATTTGGGATTAGTTTTAGTAGTCAAACAATTAATGGTCAAAGGCTGTCTAATCTAATCCAATTCATAAAATGTCAAGGCAACACTCATGGAAAGAGAGCTAAGTAAATGGGCAGTAAGAGAGACAAATGACATACCTTAAGTATTTTTAATAAAAACTGGTGTCTTTATTTATATTTATTTATTGGTTCAGATCATAAAAGTGAGAAAGTAGTTTTGCTAATTTATTTCCTGGAGATCTATTTAGAGTAAGCACCACATTTAGGCTGAGTATTCGTTTGGTTTTTATTGTTTTGCTTTGAACTTATTTTAGTGCAATTTCGTACCTCACTTAAAAAAGTGCATTTTGAACTTCAATCTAACCAATAAATATCACATTTTTTTAACAACCATCACTTTCGCGTCGTTAAATGTTCCGCAAGTAAAGCTTAGGCAGTAATGTTAACAACAAAAATATACACTTCGAGTAAAAAAAAAATTACAAACAATTTGACTAGGATGGTATTTTACCGGGGCCGTGTAGCTCGATGAACGCTTCCAGCGCTTGCGGCACTTGACCCTGGTAGGATATATTGTACTGCTTCACGGCGTTCGCAGCCAAACACTTCAGACTTATTTTCGTTTGTGTTTTCAGGATTATTTCAGCGACACCTGGAAGTAAACAGATCTGGGGTGAACGAGAACACAATGAATCGCCACAGCCTGGGTCCAAACCGCATTCTCAACTTTACGATTAATGTTTAGACATAGGATTAAACGGATTTTTTTTGACTTATTTCGAGAACTGAGTTTTGTTCAATTTGTTTTGTGATCATTTAGACTGATTGAATTTTATGAATGGTTATATAAACTGATATTTGCATTTGTTCTTTGTTGTTAAGATTTTCTGAACGGCCTAGTCATGTTAAAAATACTCATTTAAACATGTACCCACTATTTATTATGTAGCGTCCCAGGCAGTTCTTGCAATAAGTCACTCAGTGTTTTCTTTCAAAGAGGTCTTTAAACGCAAGACTTGCTGTTAAATCAAAAGGATTCAATAGCACAGTGTTCTGGTGTAACACTGTACTTGATTTGTGTATCCATTCTTGATTGGGACCCTCTTATTGGAACAATAATCAAAAATGTAATCCCATATATATATATATATATATTTATATTTAAAAAGTATTTTTAATCTTGATCAATATCGTATTTTTTCTAAATGTTTTTACATAAGTGAGTGTTTTTTTGCATAATTACGTCAATAAAGTATTTTTACAATCACATCTATTTTGTTTTAATCCATTACACAACCCTTAATGACATTCCCATACAGAACATCTGTTGTCTGAGTGGTTACTTAATAAAGAGAGAATATATGTTTCTGATTAAATCAGAGAATAGATATTAATAAGAGGTGATATAAAAAAAAATTAGAATGATCAGGAGAGTCCTGAAATTAGTTGATTAAGTAATAACTTAATCTGATCTGATACATCCTCTGGATATCAAAACTCGCAATTTTATTGTCTCCCTTGTTAAAATTTTAAAAATAATAAATGTGTAATCAAATGAACAGTTAGTTACCTGTGGCTGAAGAATCCAGGGGCGTTTCACCCCGACTGTTCACGCAGTCGATGTGGGCGCCCTTGTCTGTCAGCTCAGTTATGATCGTGTGCAATGTCATGAAATCCGAAATGGCCTTGTGGTAGTTAACGATTACATGCAGCGGTGTGTTTCTGCCCTTATCCATTGCGTTGACGTCTGCCCCGCAATTTATCAGCAGTTTGGTGGTTTCCGCACATGGAAATCTGCAAAAAATCACATAAAAACAGGAACAATTACGAAAAAACAGTTGCAGTTGTACTTGCACACGTCGTTTGTGTGAAAATCGTCAACGGGCGTTTCCGCATTGCATGCCAGATGTAACAATGTTTGGCCATCTCGCAGAGTCAGTTGTAGTTGAGTCAACGTGAAAACCATACGTTTCACGTTGAATTTCTCTTCCTCAGTGCATTGTTTCATCAACTTTGTCAATATAGTTAACAGGTACAGTGTAGTTGTCAAGTTGCTTTCAATCTCATCCTGCAACGGAAAATCAAACATGGTTGCAGCGTGTAAAAATTTGATGTTAGCGGAAAATGTATTGAAAGATTATCTATTAAAGCAGTTGATTAGTACAAGCTAAGTGAAAAATCAACATAACTCATCAGTATAACGTCACATTTTAGTAATGAATCTCAAAAGAGGATCATACAGATTTTTTAAATTAAAAGGGAAATATTGAAAGCATGTTCTCAAACTTTTTGGTGTTTTTCCAATGTTATTTGTGCCAGAATTAGCACAGAATTGGTACCAAAACTTGTTTTAATTATATTTACAAACTTTGGAAGGAAAGTCATCTATATATATATATAAGATTACATTTTGGTTCTAAAAAATACATATATGTAATGCATTACAGAGCTCATAATGTACTTTGTTAATTCAAAATTATTCATTAGCTTTCAGCTATTTATTGTGAACATACTAACCAATAATTTGATAAACAAACATATTACCATTACAGTCTCATGGTCATCTTTCGGGCCAGGATTGGCCAGTCTTGCTTTATTCCTCTCCAATTCCAGAATAGCCGCAGCCAGTACTTCCATCACATGGTTGTATGTCACTTGTACTCCAACACTCATCATCTGAGAGAACACTTGAGCAAACCTGTAATTCCATTAACAATAGTACTCAGGCAGCATATAATAAACAAAAATTATTACCTCAGAAGATCTTTAACGACAGAAATGTGGTTGTTCTGTCGTAGTTTGAGAGCGTGAAGCCATAATTCGAGACAGCGATCGAAACGGCCGTTGTCGGCGAAGACGGCGCCTCGATAAATCACGGGAGCAGGCACTTCTGGATTTTGAGGACCCAATATACGTTCGCGAATCGCCAACGATTCCATATGCAAACTATTGACATTTTGACGAATTCCCATCAAGTCTCCAATCGTCTGGCACTCGACCCAATTCTCGTAAGCAGGAATCGGACGATTTAACTGTTTTTTCACAATATTGTTTGGATCACTGTACCTGTACCAAAAATATACATATATGATAATTTCTTGACAAATTATAAATAGGGCATAAAGAACATGAATTAAAAAATTACTTACCTCAATTCCATTGACCTCATCATGTACTCAAAGGCCTTGGTAATGTCATATGCCTCTTTGTCGTTTCCGAATGATGCTCCAAGCAGCTCCAGCGCTTCAATTCGCTCCTCTTTCAAAATTTCTGGTCTTTCCACCAAATATTCCACCACTGCATCTCTAACAAAGTTAAAAGTGGTTAGTAAACCATTAAAGGATTTTATTTAAAAAATATACTTCGTCCTTTCAGCTGCAGCCTTTATAGGAGTCATTCCAGAGTCGTTTTCAGAGAACACTGCACCATAGAGTAATAATTCTTTAACTACGTCAACATGACCACACTCTGCGGCAAAATGCAGAGCGGTAGCACCACAGAGAGCTTTTTCGTTAGGATTAGCACTATTTTCCAAGAGAAAACTGACCTGTAACACACAATTAAATCGGTCATTATTAAGATGGAGTGACGAATTACAATTGGGAAAAAAGGAGGATACTTACAACTTTAAAAAATTGAATGTTTGTCGTAAGTGTAAGTATTTGTTCAATTATTTAACTATTAACAAAAATTTTTCTGTAGTTTTGTCAAGATTTCTTTTTAAAAAAATTATATTATAAACCCTTTTAATAAAAAGAGACAATAAGTGTAGTTTTCATGCTTATTTGTACAAAAACATTGTAACATTGGAATAAATATATATTTTTAATATTAATAAATAAAAACGGTCAAAAATACGTGTTTAATTTATTTATTTGGATTATTTTTTCGAAATTTTAATGTGAACAAGTCACAATGATCACTAACAAACCCATTCATCATGAACTCTAGTGCCACAAGACATGTGACGCATTTTTTTCAATATCTCTTCTTCTTATAGGACACTGGCCACTGACAACTCTTTCACATTAATAGAATTAATAACTATGTACTGAACATATCCACTTTATGTACACATTCAAATTGCTCATATGACATGGTAGTGTCAGTAACTATTATTATTAATTATAATTTAGTATCGCCTTCTTTCTTCTGCGTCAAGTCATAGCATATCATAAAACTTGATGTGTAATTTCTTAAAAGACAGTTTCAGTCTTAAATCTTTCACCTGAAATCTGAGATGTGTTTAGTCAATTACAGAAAAAATGCTTTAAAATTGCCTTGCAGCAACAGAATTTCGTTATAAAAGAAATAACACTTCGCTGTATAAAACAATTTATTTCCTCTATTAATCTGCCGACATGTGGGATAATTATAAATTAACACGCCAAAACGCTCGTCAAAAAAACTTATCTATCATCAATGTGGCTCTATGTATTTTTATATTGAACCTTCGAGTAATCAATTATCATTTGATCTAACTTTGCACCAGCATTAAATGAAAAAAAAAAAGATTTGTTTTCAAATCAAAACTGTAGCAACCAGTAATTTATGATATCTGTCTTGATTACTGTTGATTTATTTCAAGCAATACGATGATATTTACATGATTTATTTGAATTTTGATTTAATTACAATATCTAATGTTTAGACTCAAACCATGTATTCAAATAGTTATCAGTCCTTCATGCAGTATCTATTTATAGTAAATTATAAAACGCAATTCTGATCTGAATAAAATGCTGATAAAAATAGCTTGAATTAAACAAAAAATCCTGTGTGTTGTCTAATTTATAACACAAAAAGTTTTACTTTACATTAAGTATAATTAAGGAAACTCAGCCATAAACTAAATGATTATATAAATGACTGAATTGTAAAAATGTGCAATTTTATAAAATGAATAATATTGATACATTAAGTTAAATAATTAATAAGATAACTTGATGAAAGCAATTCTTAATTGATTAGAAGCAATGTATCTAACTATGACTTTTGTTTACTTCTACAATTGGTTCTTATTCAAATGACTAAAATTTACAAATTGATTGAGTAATAATTACTTGGTAACATTATGAAATATTGCTTAATTAACTGTACAAATCAAAACTTACCACATCTAAATGTCCCTTGTATGCAGCTATCATTAAACATGTGTTATTGTACTTATTTGCAATGTGTATATTGGCACTGTGGTATGTCAAGTATTTAACTATATCCAACCTGCCATCGAAGCAAGCTGCTCTCAATGGAGTCGAATTTGTTTTTGTTGGATGATTAACATCAGCACCAGCTTTTACCAAAGACTTGACAACATTGACATGTCCTAAAAATAAATAGGTATAATGTGTTTAACACAGACAATCAGGTTAAATACCAGCACAAGCTGCACACCAGAGAGCACTTGCACCCTCGACAACATAGCCATCAAACTTGACTATACCCTCTTGCTCCAGGTTGGGTTGGAATTTTGTCAGGAGCATCCGCACGACTTTGTCGTGTCCGCGCTTGGCTGCGACAATAAGAGGAGTACATTCTTGTCCATCTTCCTCCACAAACCTCTGAAAATGTCATACTGTATGTTTGCATGAAACAATAGATCAAGACGCATTAACCAGCTGACAATAAAAGCGAATAACCTTTAAATAATGAAATACCTGGCATTGTTGTCCTTACCTCGTTCAACAATCTGTCCACATCGTTTTCGTTTGCCTCCGAAATTAACGTAAACAATGCAATTGACATTCCATCTCTGGCAGCGTAATAAACACGGTTCTTTAGGATATCGGACATTTTTCCAATTTAACACATACTTCGCACGACTATTTTTCAACTGTCATATGGAAATATACAATCACGTTTGTTCCCGATTTTCACTGACGTAACGGTTTCGGGACTCGGGATTCGCGACTCCAGATGAAATTTGCATATGTCATGTCACGTGACCCACCACCACCTTGATAACACGCGCGTTTCAAATCACGTTGAGATGCTTGAGATTTTTATAAACAAATGATGCTGCCGCTAAGGCTCGCTTCACACGCATCGTTAACGTTTCGGTTTCAATTGGACCGCTGACTGACGTTAATTGAAAGAATAAGACAGCAAAACATTTTGTGTTTTATTTAAAATAATTATATATTCTTCCCACAATTATTCATTTTGTACCTATATTAAAATAATTTCTACTTAAATTAAATCATAAACAAAATAAATGTGAAATGTGGGTGATTACAGAAATAGCGCAATTTTAAAAAATATATATTTATATTGAATAGCCTTTGTTAGTAACCGCGTGTTAACAGATTCATTTTAACTTTTCAATTCGATTTAGATCCAATACTGCTGGCCAAACGAGAACTGCAACATAATTATCTTTTAGACAGTTTTTAACAACTTTCGACACATTCGGATCATTATTGTGTACAAATCAACAAATGGTTCCATTACATCTCTCGTCATATCTCATACAAGTGGTCCATTTTCACCAATAATATTCTGTAACGGGCCTATATCACGCAAAGGACAGGAACATCAAACCATAACGTTGCCCCAGCCGTGTTACTAAGTTTTTCTTGTACAGTGGTTTGTAAGTTATTTCATAAAAATATTAAATAAATTTACTTTTAGTGGAAAAAATTAAACATTGCTCTCAGGAGAAGATAATAATTAATTTGAATCATCGAGGTCTAAATATTGCTGATATTACTAAAAACTTATGATGCTTCTGGTTTACAGTGCTTCCTAACAAGTATGAAACAATAAAAAAATCAGTTAATTGAGTCAACAAAACTTGCCAGGATATATTTCACTAAAGAAACCCAATCTATCAAAAAAGAATATTCGAACAAGAGTAATTACCCTCCAAAATTTTAGCGAAGAGCACCTTGAAGTGATGTATCTATGTTCAATAGATCAAGATCAGAAGATAAAAAATGCATTTATCCTCACCTTAATAAAAGTTTGGATCCCAAATACACTACAAAATCACGGTGGAAAAAATGTTTTGATTTGAGGTTCCTCTTTTGAACTATTACAAAAAATTATTAGTAAAAACCACCGTTTGGTATATAGAGACATAATGAGAGATGTAATGGAGCAATTTGTCAACGATAATTTACCAATTACATGGATTTTTATGCACGATAATAATACGAAGCATGCATCTAAAGTTGTTCAAACTTAGGTAAAAGATAAAAATATTGAAGGAAGGAAGGGTACCCAACAAAATATTTTTAAAGTTCTGTTTTTAATATTTTTTGACCAGCCACATTTCGCATTTATTTTGTTTAAGATTTAACTTTAATAGGAATTATTTTAATTTAGGTACAATGGTAGAAAGAATATAGTGTAATTATTTTAAATAAAATTAATTAATTCATATATTTTGGTTGCATTTAATTCGAAGTGTGCCTTACTTAATTAACATTAGAACTATAATATGTGCTATTTCTCTAGATATCACTGTAATTGAGTCAATTAAAATCATACATCCCCAACACGTTAATTTGGAATTTAATTTTAAAATATTTCCAATAGGTACTATCGTAACTTTATTTCCTCATTTCATTTTATTGGCTCAATTAGTTGTCTGTGATGTGATTTTGACAACTACGACAACGGTTTTGCCGTTCAATGTAGATCTACCCTAATCTGTAATCGAAATTCAATAAAAATGTATTGCAAATTATATAAAATAAAATTATTAGAGACGAAAAAACGAAGATATAAATAAAATAATAGATCTACTCTATAATAATTATAATATATTTCACAGAATTTGAAAAATTTTACGACAATGAAGATGCGCCTTAAACGCGCAAGTTTTTAAAATATTTTTTTTACATTCTACTGTTTACTATAGATTTTATACATTATATAAAATAAATAGTATAATTCAAACAATCAGCAAAATGAATGTGTTGTTTGTAGAACACTTGAGTCTAGATAAAAAATGTTCACAAGGCACATTTTCAATCTGTCCGAATTTCTGAAAGTTCACATTTATCGATTTTGTCACAGAGACATTACTTGCAGTTTTTTTTCAAAATATTCAAAACAATCGTTGTATAATTTATGATCAGTAGCATGATAATTTATGGACCATGAATGAAGGTTAGGATATCAGCTGATTATAGTATTTCATACAATTTCAGTATTTCTTTTAGTATTAATTATGTTTTTATCCTTTTTTCGTAAAAAATTCACAGACAAGCAAAATCCACCAAAACAGGAAGATGTACTTAAGGACTGCATTGAACTAAAGGACACCGTTTACGGTAAACTTTTTACATAACAATTAAAAACGATCCCAAACAATTATGTTTTA
Organism: Aethina tumida; assembly: GCF_024364675.1. Classification (NCBI taxonomy): domain Eukaryota; kingdom Metazoa; phylum Arthropoda; class Insecta; order Coleoptera; family Nitidulidae; genus Aethina; species Aethina tumida. Next base: position 56,593,972 of record NC_065435.1, on the reverse strand, counting down.
GATTTAATAAAGAACATCAAAGATCCAGAAAAGCCCAATACGTTAGAAGAGTTAAATGTTGTGTACGAAGACGGTGTACAAGTAAACAAATTATTTCCCTTATTCAGCACTCCTTATCTAAAATTGTATCTTTTTTAGGTTAGCGATCCTATACCAGGCAGAATATATGTAGTTAGAGTAGAATTTAATCCAACTGTTCCCCATTGCTCACTAGCTACATTAATAGGGCTCTGCATAAGAATTAAATTAGAGAGATACATGCCCTATCCTATTAAGTTAGATATCTTTATAAAGGAAGGTGCACACACAACTGAACATGAAAGTAAGCCTTTGTTATTACAATTAACACCTTTTACTTCTATCGATGTCTTCTAGTAAACAAGCAAATAAATGACAAAGAGCGAATAGCTGCGGCTATGGAAAATCCAAATTTAAAAGACATGGTCGAGAACTGTATTGCAGAAGAAGACTGAATGAAACTTTTCACAGGTTTTGCTGTTAATATTGGACAAATCATAAATAATTTTATATGTAATGGAGTTTTATTGTTTCCAAAATAAATTTTATTTATATATTCATGTAGTTATTTTTGTTATAGCCCACTCAAACTTAATACACACCTAAAATCATTTTGCGTTACAATTTAACCAAACTTACCTTATTCTAGATACAGGTCCAATGATACTTTAATTTTCCAGTGAATTCACTGGGATTAATTGATATCGTTTATCAAATTAATATTTAAGAAAATCGAAAAGATTTGCGAACAATTGTTTTTGTGATAATGCACCAAATTATGAAAAGAAAATCTTGTTTCATTACCATCAGCAATCTATTGAAGTAAACCTTTATATTAAAATAACAACTTGACTTAATATAGTTGTTAAATTTAAGATTGTCCTTGGAAAGAAGACTGATATTTTAAATAAATTTATATAACAAAGATTATTCATATTCAAAGTAACAAGTTGCAACATGTCTTTAGTAAATACATAAATATCAACATACAATTGGGGATTACTGATGAGTATAATATTAAAACATCTTTTGTCATCGTTTTCAAATCAATTAAAGTTACATAACATATGTATAAATATAATAAAATGTTCTTTGGTTTCTCCCATTTATTAATGAATGTTCATGTTAAAGATAATACATCAACGTATTTCTACATACTTTATTAAGCAAAAATGCGTATTTATAAATTAAATAAATAAAAAAATACTCGAGCAACACTGATAGGTGAGTGCAATTGGAATGGGAAAATGTCTAGAAATTTTCTTCTCCTTTGAGATAGTTATCCCGGAAATTGTTGAGTTTTTCGATTAGTGCGTCAACTCCCACTTCTCCATGCACTTTGTTGTCTCTCGTACGGACATTTACAGTGTTGCTTGTCTTCTCTTTCTCTCCCACAACTAAAAAAATATGATAATAACATTAATATATTAAAATCACGTTACGTTACAATTAAACTCACCTAAAATGAAGTTAAATTGTGAGAGTTGGGCATTTCTCACTTTCTTATTCATGGTGTCACCAGGATCTGTGTCAACCTCGGACATAAATCCGGCAGCATATAATTTCTTTTGTACATCCACTGCATAGTCGTCGTATTTGGGACCAACAGGAATGACCATAACTTGCCTAGGAGAGAGCCAGAATGGCCATTTACCGGCATAGGATTCAGTAAGAATGGCAATCATTCTTTCCACTGAGCCCAAAATAGCTCTGTGAATGATTACGGGCTTCTTCTTTTCGCCATTTTCACTGCAAAAAGCAAACAATGTAACTAAATACTAAAAATTATAAGTAAATATCTAAACTTACCTAACATAAGACAAATTAAATCTAATTGGTAATTGGAAATCTAACTGAATGGTGGCGCATTGATGATGTCTTTTCAGCGCATCAGTAATGGTGATGTCAATTTTGGGACCATAAAACGCACCATCACCAGGGTTCAGTTTCCATGGATCACCGAACTCGTCCAAGCTCTCGGCTAAAGCTTTCTCTGCCTCATCCCACACTTGCAATTCACCCAAATATTTTTCGGGTCTGGTGGACAACACCAAGTTGAAAGTGAAACCGAAGATTCCATACACATGTCTCAAGAAATCCAAGGCTCCCTTCATCTCGCTCTTAATTTGTTCAGGTGCGCAGAAAATATGTGCGTCGTCCTGTTGGAACCTGCGCACTCTGGTCAAACCAGTCAGGGCGCCCGACAGTTCGTTACGATGGAGCACGCCAAAATCGGCAAGCCTTAGGGGCAATTCTCTCCACGAACGAATCCTGTTATCAAAGATGAGACAATGGCCAGGGCAGTTCATTGGTTTTAACGCGAACTTATCTTTTTCTACATCAAAAGAGAACATGTTGTCCTAAAAATAATTCATTAGTAACGTCTGTAATTTGTTAGAAAAGTTTAACAAAATACTTACAGCATAATGGGCCCAATGTCCAGATGTTTGCCACAGTTTGGCATTGTAGATATTTGGCGAGACAACCTCTTGAAAACCCCTCTTCCTGTATTCTTTACGAATGAATTCAACAAGTGTATTGTAAATATGTGCACCGCGTGGTTGAAAGAAGCAAGAACCGGGCGAAAGTTCATGGAAGAAGAATAACTCTTGTTCCTTTCCAATTTTTCTGTGATCTCTCTTGGCCGCCTCCTCTTGGAATTTCTCCCATTCTTTCAATTGTTTGTTGTCTGGGAAACTGATGCCATAAACTCTTTGCAGAGTCTCTGCATCAGCTTTACCTTCCCAGTATGTAGATGAGCTCTGAAAATAATCAGTATAAACAAGTAAATTTTTTAAAATTAAGTCTACATACTTTTGTAACTTTCAATGCTTTTATTTTTCCAGTGTGTCGCACATGAGGTCCTCTACAAAGATCCACAAGGGGACCACATCTGTATACTGTAGTAGTTGGTGTCTGAACTTTTTCTTTAAGAATGCGAAGTTTGAATGGATTTGTCTTGAACATCTCCATCAAATTTTCTTTAGTGACTTCTAGTCGTTCGAAGTTTTGCTTCTCCTTGACAATGTCTTTCATGATGCTCTCTAAATCTCCAAAATCTGCTTGTGAAATCTATAAAAAATAAAATGGAAAAATTAATTGATTGAAAATAATTTACAAAATTATTATAGACACAACATCAGTGATATCTGTAATCCATATCATTTAAATAAGGTCATTTAGTATCTTTTTTCCCGTTTTTGGTAGATTATTTTTGAATAATTATTTGTTAATGTCTGTTTTTTTATAATAATTATACACAATATTAATTAGAATGCTTATATAAGTAATTTTACTTACACCTTTCTCAGTTAAGTACATGTCATAATAATATCCAGATTCAATGGGTGGTCCATAACACAAACAACCTCCATACATCTTTTCCATGGCTTCACCCAAAATGTGAGCAGAGGAATGCCAGAAAACAGCTTGAGCTTCAGTGTCATTAAATTTCAATAACTCAAGACTGCAATTTTCTTCCAAGGGTCTATCCAAATCCCAAAGAACGCCATTTACTTTGGCTATAACAGTATTGTCAGCCAACCCCTGACTATAAGGAACCAATTAGGAAACTAACTAACTAACTGACAAAATTTTATTAGACTTACCTAATTCCTTTTGCAACATCATAAGCAGTGGTTTTAAATGCAGTTGCTTCGACTTCTTTTCCATCAGGCAATGTAACTTTAATAGGAGTTTGAGGTTTATTTGCCAATTCAGCATCTGCCTCCTGTTTCAACTTCATAAACAAATTCAAACGTTCTTGTATAAATTCTGGAGGTTCTACACAAACATTCTTCTGTCCTTTTTCCCCTTTTTTCTGGTAACTCATTCTGGCCTGTAATCAACCAATAAATTGGCGACTTTAGATATTATGTTTTATCAGGTTATAAATTAAAATTGATAATTCCTTTCAAGATTTATTTATATAATGCTGAATGTGCATATTTTAATTTAAGCATGTTTAATAAGTGGTTTTGGGTATGAAATAAAAAAGCATGGGCCTATGTTACACTACACTATTGCATCATTTTTCCGGTAATTCCTGGAAGGTAAAGGTGAAATAAGGTATGGTAGAACTACAAACCAACGTTGCAACAGATTGTCTAAACGCCGGCACTTGTATACGCGTAAAACTTAAAACTTTCAACATTTTTTAATAATAATAAATAAATTCATGCCTTTTCCTCGTTCAATTTAAGTGTTTCAAAATTTTCAACCACGTTATCACCCATGATGATGAACTGCGAGTTGTCAACTGTAACCTCACTTTCAATTGACGTACGTGACTTACAATGTGAAGTGGCTAACTTCAGAGCAGTAGGCTGCGGCATGTAATTTACCGAAAGTTCCACGTGAAACTATTTGGGTAATTTACAGCGACTGTTACTAAAGAATTGTTTTATTTGATTACTAAAGTGAAGAGGATTTTGAAAGAATATGATTTTCAAACTCCAAAGGTTGTGAGTGAGTGAGGAAAATATCTTTGAATGAGATGATTCACAAACTGGTGTGACAATTTACAAAGACGTCGAATTAAATAATAAGACTCCGAAAAAATATTCTGAAAAATGTATCAGATATCGTATCTACGGGACTAAAAATTCATCCATTATTTAGCTATTTTAATGGCAATTTTTCATGATTTGATCTTAAAATATGAGAATATTTTGTATTAGAAAAACAACAACGCTTAATAAAAAAAGATAAATTAAATATTTCCGCAATACTGGTTAACCACATAAACATGTAATCATAATAATAATTATAATTTCTCATAAGGTAAGTTTTTAGTGACAATGATCTGTCTTAAGTTATCTGGAAACTTATCTTACATTATTATTTGCTCACCATTCTTTAAGATTTAATATATAAATTTTGAAGCAAAAAGAAATATCTTCTCTTAATATATTGAATTTTTACATTATTTCGTCTTCATATTTTAAACATTTCACGTTAAATCAGTTGTATTTTTTTTTTTTTTGATTTCTACTGTTTTGTAAGATGGTATATAAAGATACAGTGTACGTCAGAACAATGGTACAAAAATAAACATTTCATAAAAGGAATTAATTCAAATTTTGTCCACTCACATTAATAAATAAAATATATTAATAAATAAAAGCGAAATAAATGGTTAAACAAAATTGTTAATATTTTGTTGAGAACCTTTTGTTCGTTATAACCACCTGTAAACGGCAAAGATTCATTGAAATATCAGCAACACTCGTTTAAATTAATTCACCACAATTCATCTAAATTTGATGTTTTTGTATTTTTTACCATCCGATCTTGTTCTATCGAACATGCATTCATCACTTCTCTATTGGCCATCACATTGCCCGATCTTAATTCAACCAAAAAATAATGGAATAACATTTATAGTCATTTCTATTAAAACACCAAAAACCATCAAATTTTGATGAATAGTAACCAGTCACATTTGTTGTGCTTAAGATTCAAGTGGAAATTATAATTTAGGTACAAAGTAAATAATCAAAGAAATAATGTAGTATGATTATTTTAAATAAACTATAAAATACCTACAGTTTTAAGTTTTAAAATTAATAAATATACTGTCATGGTAATTTAAGTTTTGAATAAAAGATGTTTGTTCCTTTCGGAAGTGTGTACTGAGTACAAACCTTTGAAGGATCCCCATCTTCCTCCAATCTCCTTTTTTTATCTGGCTCAACCTCCTCTTTTCCATCCTCCAATTCTATTATACACACATCAAAATTTGAAGGAACCGCATCTTTCTCTAACCTTTTTTTCTTTCGTGGTTTTACTTCCACTTTTCCATCTTTCAAAACTACAATTTGATTTTCTACGAAATTCGACTTGTCAAAATGCAGCTCGCAAATGTTTAAATTTATTGACTTTATTTTTGATTCTCTTAAGTTATTTCCAATATTGTCGATCCATTTTTGTCTTAAGTCATGTTGCTTGAATAAATCAATATACTTTATATATAATAATATAATTTTACATAAAACAATTACCTTGGGAAAACTAAACAACGAGAATCTATCACAAATAATGTTGCGTGTGGCATGTGGACATCCCTTTACACAACACATACGAGATTTGGTGCGGTGATGCATAGTATTAGATAATGACGTAACAGGGGAAATAAAATTAAAACTAAAAGTAATCGTGAAAATATATTAAAATAACATTAGCACTACATTACAACTGAAATAAGTAAACGTAATAATCGAAAATAATCCAATTAATATTACAACACAAAAATGAAAACTAACAAAGAATAATACAACTAAGACTTTAGAACACGAAACAGTAGATAATAGAAATAATTAGAACACTTAACACTAAATTCAAACGAGACGGATTATGTACGGTTAGCCACAGCGCAACGGAATAATAGTAATAAGTGAGGCCATAGAAGATCAACCACCCTCACTTGTCGGGCTGAAAAGTGTATGTTGGAAACATTTATCTGCGCGCATGTTTATCGCGCACCGGAATCGAAATTACCATTTTCGAGCTACCCCTTCCACTCAATCTTTCAATATTGTTAATAATCTTTTTAACTAAAATATAGATGTGACTGTGGTAAAATTGTTTTCTATCTGTTTCCTTTAGTTTTATAAATAACATTTACAATCTATTTATTACTTTAGATGAAAAATAATCACATAATAATAATTTACATTTAGCCTTAAAGGGAGATAACCCAATGCATTAATAATGAAAATAATGAACAACGTTACGATGCTGCCAGATACGGTTTTTTAATTACGTTCCATATAAAATAACGTTGATTTGGGTAGTTTGAGTAGTTCTTAGATAATAATAATAATCACCTAAAAGCGCATGATGATGTTTTCTCTTTTTTATATGTCGTTAGTTACTTAATACGAACAGAAACATTATTTAGTTTTTTCATTATTTTGTACAGCAAATATCATTATTATATCAACTTTTTAAAATGAGATATGTTATAGTCCTATCCATTTAATTAAAGTTGTTAAAATAATATAAATTTACTAATATTCAGTATTCAGTATTTTTCTGTTTTACAATATAATATTTCTCATAAATTTTTGTCAATTTTTACTGACTAATTTTGTAAAATTTAATTTAACATTATTACTTTTGTAATATTCTATTTATTACAAAATTTCAGAACATCTGTAAAACATAAACAGGATCAAACTTTCATTTCATATCCCTGCAAGCTTTCCGAGTTCATGAAAATTGGTTATCAACATAATATTTTCTGTGGGCTTGATATCTGTTGTTGAAGAAAAACATCATTTAACCAATCCGACTCAATATTTTTGGTATCCTACCACTTGCCCTGTTTTTCAAAAAATAATATTATCAAACCATGTTCCCAATCAAAATAGATGAATACCGTCCCAACAGACTGGAAATCTTCTTGATGTTCTGAACCTTTTCAGAAAGCTATTGGTGCCTGTATCCAACTAAAAATAAAAATAAAAACTGCGCCTCCGTCAGGTCAAGTCTATTGATAACATTCTTTACTACATAAAAATTAGCCCTTAACAAAATAACCACAAGACTCGCTCAAAATTTTGAGTTAAGATTCTTAACCCACTGCAACCCAAAAATGCTCACTATGAGAGAGTCAGGTTCCTGGCCCTCCTGTCTCCACTCTCTTTTTATAAATCTGTATTAAACCTCTATTAATCACTTGAAGGTAGGTTTCTTTTGAATTTTTTTGCCTTCATACAAATATGTATGCTATATAGGTAATAGGTAATCTGTACTTACACTTCGTCCTCAATACTATAAATAAATAATTAATTAATTTCTCGAAAATAATTTATTATTAATTTTTATAATAAATTTTTATGCAAAAATAATTGTTACTCCCAAACTAACAAATAAGAAACTTGAAACACACAAAATAGAAAATTTCAGATGTTCTGCGAGGTAAAAATTGTAAAGAGATGTGCCAAATTTTGGGGGGATTTTAATGTACAGGTACCTGTAATCTTTTAAACTTTCTTCTCGGTGAATTCGTTTTTTTTTTTTAATGTTATAGAGACTTAATATCTCAGAAGTTAATTTTAACAAATTCTCACAATTAAAAATATTTTTTTATCTTTCTCCTTATCGTGTTAACGAAAAAGCAATATTCCTCATTTCCCTTATGTTCACTTCTGGGAGATTCTCTCTTCATCCAATTTCTGAAGCACCTCCAAATGTGCCTTGTTTCTGTTGTTCTTTTTTGGGTCCCCTTATGAGCAATGTTTACACAGTGCGACGAAGAAATCTTCCTGCCTTCTTGTTCCTTATCAGAAGTAAGTGGAGACAGTAGAACTCTCGATTCCCTGTGTATTCCGGTGAATGGTGACATTTCTTTCTTGGTTTTAAAGATTTTTTCTGAAAATGATCTACAGTGTCATCAATATAAATTTAGAGATCGAAACTTACCTTTGTGAAATTTTTTCGATTTGCAATTGGAATCGGATGTGCAAGTGTTCTTTGCACATACTATTTTAGCAGGGGAATTTGGATGTGAATCACTTTCATCCTTCTTCACATAAATATTTCTGTGTTTCTTTACACATTTAGCTAACAAACAAATTTTGCATCATTAGATAGAAGTAAGTTACTTAGAATTCGACTTACCGTTATCCTTGTCCCCGTCTTCCATGTTCATACAAAGATTAGTTGTGCCGGAACATTCGAAGGGCCCATCCGAATCAATTGTCACAGTTTTTAAGCCTTTCTCGGATTTTTGGGGACTTTTTTTACTCATACTGACTTTATAATTTTCTAATTTGTGAATCGCACCGTCAAAATCGTACATATTCTTTGTGTCGACATCGCCTATCCCTTCGTTTGGTTCTCTTTTTAAAGTATAAGACTCTTCATTGTGAAAAATTTCATTGGAAAATATACTCTTCAAGATAGAAGTCGGATGATCGCCGGTGCCTTTCGACTCTTCTTTTTGATCGATATATTTTACATATTCGACAGCTTTCAGGTAAGTACGTGACGAATCTTCTTTTGGTTTACGGACCTTAGAGTGCAAATACCTTTGGCATTTATAGATTTTCATTTTTGTGCTCGCCATTCATGTCTGAGATTTAGTAGTTTCGTTTAGCGATCGTTATTGTTGAGTGCTTCGAAGTGTTGTAACTCGACGGAAATTTTCTTTTCTTTTTCAGTAACTGACAGATTTGTGAGACAAATGTCACATAAAAATTAACAATTACTTTTCACTTTTTTATTATTACTGGTATATTTAAACTCATGTTCGAAATTTAAGGATGTTAAACATTTATATTTTTGTTGGTGGTCATAATTATAGGAATGAATGTTAGTACTTATAATAATAATGTTTATTGATTTTTCCGTTATTGTTGTGTCTATTATCCAATTGGTCAATCTAATTTTCTTCTTACACATATTTTTATTTTTTGTTGGACAAAATTATAGTAACTTCTTACTCTATGGTCTTTCATTGCTTTCAGTGCTTAACACAATTATATCATTAATAGTCGAAGTGAAACTGTAAAACAAATTATAACTCCGCATTGCTAAGACTGAGTGAAACAAGAAGAGATGACTAAGAGTTTACGGTTAAATAAGTCAATAGTTTCCCGTATTATTAAAAAATTTAGAGTAACTGGCCAAGTGGTAACTATGAAAAAATTAGTCTAAATTCGAAAAACTTTGAAGAAAACCGATATTTGGAGAATTCGAATGTCATAAGACATTTCAATTTTATCGTTAACTGAAATTAAAGCCTGCCTCCAGGTTGGCATTCTGAAATTGGTTCAAAGACTGTGAGAAGATGGTTAGTGAAGTGAACTCATCACAGCAATTCAAGAAGTATGACAGAATATAGTCGTATTCTTTGAAAATGGTCAAACCTATGCCAAGGAGATAATATTTACCATATATCATAACTTTCTGTTCACATTTTCAGTGAAAGATGAAGTATAAAATCAAGTTAGGAGAGATTAAATTAATAATTTAATAAGTAAACAAGTAGTATTCAAGTATTTTATATGAAATTCCTGACTTCCCGGGAGTCAGAATGCCGGCTGGGATACATAATCGTGTAATAGAACACTATCAACAAATGGAAGAGTTGTAGCTAACATATTTAACTTTTTAAAAACTGTAATGATAATTACTACTCTATATATTTTATTAATTTTTATGAAATTCGGTACAAAAAGATAAAAAAGAAGTTGATATAATATGTATTTTGTTTACAATAGATTATTGTTTACACATGTATTTGTATGTATTTGGTTAATTATGCCTAAACGTAAATTAAATTCAGATGAGAGAAGTAGAACAATTGGAATGTTACAATCTGAGATCAATCAGATCGAAAGCACAGGTGCTAAGCAAAGTGTTCTCGACTTTATCAAACTGGCCCTACTTCAGAAAAACCAAAGTGTGGTAGACCAAGGAAATGAAAACCGATTTTTGCGATTGAAGGATAATAGAAAACGCGACAGGCGCTTGTATCGCTCCAAATGTTAATGTAAATGCAAGTTTTAGTTCACGAAGACCATTGCGACCCTTGTGACTGACCCAGGACCCTAAATAACAAAAATTGAAGTGGTCTCTCCAAGGAAGAGTAGAAATTTGAACTTCTCACAGATAAAAGTAGAATTAGACTGTACAATGATGATCCTCGAGTTCGCGTCTGATCTAGACGAGTTGTTTCACGAAATTGTTCAAGAATTTTATCTATTACAAAGATGTTCCACTGTAGTATTACGGGTATCCGATATACACAAGAAAGATAATTAATGGTATATTACCAAATTTTCAAGTTATCGGTGAGAACTTTTTGTTGACGATAATGTGTGTCCGCATTGCTCAGAACTTGTCTTCGAACGATTTAAGACGCTGAGTATTGAAACTTTAAAACTTCCTCTGAGGTCACCTGATCTAAATCTTATCGAGCATGTATGGGATATGCTAAACCGTAGGCTTTCGAACCATCAGTTTCACCGATACGGGCTAATTTCGTACATTTGTGTACTATTAAAGTTATTAACAATTCAATATTCAACAGGTAGGTACGTTATAAAACAAAATTTTCAAGTGTGTATTATGATCATTAATGTGTGTATAAATTTAATCGAAAATAAAAATTACCGATTTATGTTAAATTTATTAAGTCGTGTATAATTATATTAAAAAAAAATATTTTTTATTTTGTAATTTACTTTTAATTAAAAAATTCTAAAATATAAAATAACGTCAATAACATTCGTGAATAGATACATGATTTTGTATATAAATTTAATATATCGTATATTAATTAATTTATACAAATTGGACAAATATGATAACTTCCGACACTGAAAATTTGGTTCCTATGCACCTTTAAGAATGCTCTTCAATGATAAGCTCTTAATTTTATATATAAAAATCCCTATCTGCACATTCTTGATTGTACAGAAAATTTCAATTTACATTTATTGTAGGAAATTGAATGCTCTACAAAAATGGTATCTCAGAATTTTTTTACAATTCTTACCGTTTAAAAGGTATCGGATGTCAAAGTTTGTCCCGTGTCTTCACTTAGATTTTCGACATTTTTCCAATTTCCATTTGTCCCCGCAAGAGTGAAAGAGAAAGATATACATATTCACGAGTATTGGAGAAAGATGAAAGTAGCGATCGGTGGATACGCCGTCAAGTAAGCTGTGTAAATTTGTGTAGCCCGGCACTTTCAATTGTTATTTCTAAGAATGGCACTTTTAGAGAGGAGAAGGGGAAAAATTGGATTTTTTGATTGGTCCTTTAACATTCATGTTAATATCGTTTTTATTAATAAATTTTTATAAATTAAATTTTAACACAAATTAGTTAATTATACTAATTAAAGTATGTACTTAAATGTAATTTCGTATTTTAAGATTTCAACCATGGATTTTATGAATTATACAAAAATTTTAATTATTGTTACTTAATGAATATACTCTTAAATTTATATGGTAAATTATAATTTTTACTAATATAATACAAATTAATTTAAACAAATAAAACATTATATTATTAACATAATTAATTGAGATAAATCAAGGAAAATAGAAAACAAATATATTCTATTACCGCTTGTTTCTGCATTTCGTGCGTCATCAGATAGGACATAATTCAAAATTGTATCTCTGCAGTGGAAGTACAATTTTGAAAATCCTATGACAAGCCTTACAATTTAAAAATATAATTTAGTAATTTGTAGGTGAGCTTGTCGCTGCATTTACGGCGAAAACTATTCAATTCAAAAATATTAATCCTCGCTGAGTAAATGCAGCCCTAAAATAAGTCACAAATTACTAAAATCTAAGTAATCTATTATCTGTAAATAAATTAAAATTATTATGAATTCCTGCAAATAAAAAAATAATTAAAAAATGAACAAAAAGGAAATTTGTTGGCCAATAATTTGACGAACAAGAAGGAATCTTGTTGGCTAATAATTTGACGATCGAAAGGGAATTTGTTGGTCAATAATAAGACGAACAGAAAGGAATTTGTTGGTGAATAATATGACGAACAGAAAGGAATTTGTTGGTCAATAATATAACGAACAAAAAGGGAATTTGTTGATCAATAATATGTCGAACAAAAAAGAAATTTGTAGGCCTGGGATTTTGTTCAACAAATGTGATGAAAATAAAACAAACTAAATTTTCTTTAATTAATTTGAGCTGAAAGAGAGGGCCTTATTAGTATTATTTAAAAGACATATAAAAGAATACAATATTCCTGAAAATCATACCAAATAAACATTTAACACAACTGTATCATTAATTTATTTGAGCTGAAAAAAATGTCTGATTAGACTGGACAAAGAAAATAAAAATAAACCATTCCAGAAAATCATAAAAGATATCTTTCTTACATTTTTCAAAAACAAATTTATATATGTATATATAAATCAAATGATGACGATGCAAGAAGATTTGGAATTAAAATCAATATGTTCAAAAACTTACTTTGCGTTGCCAGTTACCACGTTAACTAGTCTCGTTCTGGACCTACCTGAAATTAATCAAAAACCTTCAATCAATATCATTGTTCCATGGATAATTGAAATTATGAATCATTACCTTTAACGATCCTTCCCTGTTGCCTTATCCTCTTTCCAATATTTGGTTGGGTCATCATGATCCAGCTGTGATCAGGTCTTGACGATCAACGAAGACGTGAACAAAATATCTTCTCTTAATGTTTTAACCAGAGAAAGAACTATTTAAAAACTCAAATATAATAATGCAAATATGATATGATTCTTATTAAATAATCGATGCTATACTTATCCATGCAAAGTTTTATACATGCATTTTTTCTCAACTGTTGTATATTCACTCCACTTAATCCAAGTAAAGTTGAATTATTGTCATGATTTTATCATTTAAAGCATGCATTTATTTTTATGACTAATCCATGCAAAGTTTTATGCATGCATTTTTTCTCAACTGTTGTATATTCACTCTACTTAATCCAAGTTAAATTGAATTATTGTCATGAATTTATCATTTAAAGCATGCTTTGATTCTTACGAACTAATCCATGCAAAGTTTTATGCTTGCATTTATTCTCAACTGATGTATATTCACTCAACTTAAGCCAAGTAAAGATGAATTATTGTCATGAACTTATCATATAAAGCATGCATTGATTCTTATGAACTAATCCATGCAAAGTTTTATGCATGCATTTATTCTCAACTGATGTATATTCACCCTACTTAATCCAAGTAAAGTTGAATTATTGTCATGAACTTATTATACAACGCATGCATTTATTCTTATGAACTAATCCATGAAAAGTTTTATACATGCATTTATTCTCAACTGTTGTATATTCACTCCACTTAATCCAAGTAAAGTTGAATTATTGTCATGATTTTATCATTTAAAGCATGCACTGACTCTCAAAACTAATCCATGCAAAATTTTATGCATGCATTTATTCTCAAGTGATGTATATTCACTCTACTTAATCCAAGTAAAGTTGAATTATTGTCATGATTTTATCATTTAAAGCATGCACTGATTCTTATGATCTAATCCATGCAAAGTTTTATGCATGCATTTATTCTCAACTGATGTATATTCACTCTACTTAATCCAAGTAAAGTTGAATTATTGTCATGAATTTATCTTTTAAAACATGCATTGATTCTTATGAACTAATCCATGCAAAGTTTTATGCATGCATTTATTCTCAACTGATGTATATTCACTCTACTTAATCCAAGTAAAGTTGAATTATTGTCATAATTTTATCATTTAAAGCATGCATTTATTCTTATGAACTAATCCATGCAAAGTTTTATACATGCATTTTTTCTCAACTATTGTATATTCACTCCACTTAATCCAAGTAAAGTTGAATTATTGTCATGATTTTATTATTTAAAGCATGCACTGATTCTTAAAACTAATCCATGCACAGTTTTATGCATGCATTTATTCTCAACTGATGTATATTCACTCTACTTAATCCAAGTAAAGTTGAATTATTGTCATGATTTTATCATTTAAAGCATGCACTGATTCTTATGATCTAATCCATGCAAAGTTTTATGCATGCATTTATTCTCAACTGATGTATATTCACTCTACTTAATCCAAGTAAAGTTGAATTATTGTCATGATTATATCATTTAAAGCATGCACTGATTCTTATGATCTAATCCATGCAAAGTTTTATGCATACATTTATTCTCAAGTGATGTATATTCACTCTACTTAATCCAAGTAAAGTTGAATTATTGTCATGAATTTATCATTATAACATGCATTGATTCTTATGAACTAATCCATGCAAAGTTTTATGCATGCATTTATTCTCAACTGATGTATATTCACTCTACTTAATCCAAGTAAAGTTGAATTATTGTCATGATTTTATTATTTAAATCATGCATTGATTCTTATGAACTAATCCATGCAAAGTTTTATGCATGCATTTATTCTCAACTGATGTATATTCACTCTACTTAATCCAAGTAAAGTTGAATTATTGTCATAATTTTATCATTTAAAGCATGCATTTATTCTTATGAACTAATCCATGCAAAGTTTTATACATGCATTTTTTCTCAACTGTTGTATATTCACTCCACTTAATCCAAGTAAAGTTGAATTATTGTCAAGATTTTATCATTTAAAGCATGCACTGATTCTTAAAACTAATCCATGCAAAATTTTATGCATGCATTTATTCTTATGAACTAATCCATGCAAAGTTTTATACATGCATTTTTTCTCAACTGTTGTATATTCACTCCACTTAATCCAAGTAAAGTTGAATTATTGTCATGATTTTATTATTTAAAGCATGCACTGATTCTTAAAACTAATCCATGCACAGTTTTATGCATGCATTTATTCTCAACTGATGTATATTCACTCTACTTAATCCAAGTAAAGTTGAATTATTGTCATAATTTTATCATTTAAAGCATGCATTTATTCTTATGAACTAATCCATGCAAAGTTTTATACATGCATTTTTTCTCAACTGTTGTATATTCACTCCACTTAATCCAAGTAAAGTTGAATTATTGTCATGATTTTATTATTTAAAGCATGCACTGATTCTTAAAACTAATCCATGCACAGTTTTATGCATGCATTTATTCTCAACTGATGTATATTCACTCTACTTAATCCAAGTAAAGTTGAATTATTGTCATGATTTTATCATTTAAAGCATGCACTGATTTTTAAAACTAATCCATGCAAAATTTTATGCATGCATTTATTCTTATGAACTAATCCATGCAAAGTTTTATACATGCATTTTTTCTCAACTGTTGTATATTCACTCCACTTAATCCAAGTAAAGTTGAATTATTGTCATGATTTTATCATTTAAAGCATGCACTGACTCTCAAAACTAATCCATGCAAAATTTTATGCATGCATTTATTCTCAAGTGATGTATATTCACTCTACTTAATCCAAGTAAAGTTGAATTATTGTCATGATTTTATCATTTAAAGCATGCACTGATTCTTATGATCTAATCCATGCAAAGTTTTATGCATGCATTTATTCTCAACTGATGTATATTCACTCTACTTAATCCAAGTAAAGTTGAATTATTGTCATGAATTTATCTTTTAAAACATGCATTGATTCTTATGAACTAATCCATGCAAAGTTTTATGCATGCATTTATTCTCAACTGATGTATATTCACTCTACTTAATCCAAGTAAAGTTGAATTATTGTCATAATTTTATCATTTAAAGCATGCATTTATTCTTATGAACTAATCCATGCAAAGTTTTATACATGCATTTTTTCTCAACTGTTGTATATTCACTCCACTTAATCCAAGTAAAGTTGAATTATTGTCATGATTTTATTATTTAAAGCATGCACTGATTCTTAAAACTAATCCATGCACAGTTTTATGCATGCATTTATTCTCAACTGATGTATATTCACTCTACTTAATCCAAGTAAAGTTGAATTATTGTCATGATTTTATCATTTAAAGCATGCACTGATTCTTATGATCTAATCCATGCAAAGTTTTATGCATGCATTTATTCTCAACTGATGTATATTCACTCTACTTAATCCAAGTAAAGTTGAATTATTGTCATGATTATATCATTTAAAGCATGCACTGATTCTTATGATCTAATCCATGCAAAGTTTTATGCATACATTTATTCTCAAGTGATGTATATTCACTCTACTTAATCCAAGTAAAGTTGAATTATTGTCATGAATTTATCATTATAACATGCATTGATTCTTATGAACTAATCCATGCAAAGTTTTATGCATGCATTTATTCTCAACTGATGTATATTCACTCTACTTAATCTAAGTAAAGTTGAATTATTGTCATGATTTTATTATTTAAATCATGCATTGATTCTTATGAACTAATCCATGCAAAGTTTTATGCATGCATTTATTCTCAACTGATGTATATTCACTCTACTTAATCCAAGTAAAGTTGAATTATTGTCATAATTTTATCATTTAAAGCATGCATTTATTCTTATGAACTAATCCATGCAAAGTTTTATACATGCATTTTTTCTCAACTGTTGTATATTCACTCCACTTAATCCAAGTAAAGTTGAATTATTGTCAAGATTTTATCATTTAAAGCATGCACTGATTCTTAAAACTAATCCATGCAAAATTTTATGCATGCATTTATTCTTATGAACTAATCCATGCAAAGTTTTATACATGCATTTTTTCTCAACTGTTGTATATTCACTCCACTTAATCCAAGTAAAGTTGAATTATTGTCATGATTTTATTATTTAAAGCATGCACTGATTCTTAAAACTAATCCATGCACAGTTTTATGCATGCATTTATTCTCAACTGATGTATATTCACTCTACTTAATCCAAGTAAAGTTGAATTATTGTCATAATTTTATCATTTAAAGCATGCATTTATTCTTATGAACTAATCCATGCAAAGTTTTATACATGCATTTTTTCTCAACTGTTGTATATTCACTCCACTTAATCCAAGTAAAGTTGAATTATTGTCATGATTTTATTATTTAAAGCATGCACTGATTCTTAAAACTAATCCATGCACAGTTTTATGCATGCATTTATTCTCAACTGATGTATATTCACTCTACTTAATCCAAGTAAAGTTGAATTATTGTCATGATTTTATCATTTAAAGCATGCACTGATTTTTAAAACTAATCCATGCAAAATTTTATGCATGCATTTATTCTTATGAACTAATCCATGCAAAGTTTTATACATGCATTTTTTCTCAACTGTTGTATATTCACTCCACTTAATCCAAGTAAAGTTGAATTATTGTCATGATTTTATCATTTAAAGCATGCACGGATTCTTAAAACTAATCCATGCACAGTTTTATGCATGCATTTATTCTCAACTGATGTATATTCACTCTACTTAATCCAAGTAAAGTTGAATTATTGTCATGATTTTATTATTTAAAGCACGCACTGATTCTTAAAACTAATCCATGCAAAATTTTAAATTTTTCATTTATTCTTATGAACTAATCCATGCAAAGTTTTATACATGCATTTTTTTCTCAACTGTTGTATATTCACTCCACTTAATCCAAGTAAAGTTGAATTATTGTCATTATTTTATCATTTAAAGCATGCATTTATTCTTATGAACTAATCCATGCAAAGTTTTATGCATGCATTTATTCTCAACTGATGTATATTCACTCTACTTAATCCAAGTAAAGATGAATTATTGTCATGAACTTATCATTTAAAGCATGCACTGATTCTTAAAACTAATCCATGCAAAGTTTTATGCACACATTTATTCTCAACTGATGTATATTCACTCTACTTAATCCAAGTAAAGATGAATTATTGTCATGAACTTATCATTTAAATCATGCATTGATTCTTATAACTAATCCATGCAAAGTTTTATGCATGCATTTATTCTCAACTGATGTATATTCACTCTACTTAATCCAAGTAAAGTTGAATTATTGTCATGAATTTATCATATAAAGCATGCATTTATTCTTATGAACTAATCCATGCAGAGTTTTATGCATGCATTTATTCTCAGCTGATGTATATTCACTCTACTTAATCCAAGTAAAGATGAATTATTGTCATGAACTTATCATTTAAAGCATGCACTGATTCTTAAAACTAATCCATGAAAAATTTTATGCATGCATTTATTCTCAACTGATGTATGTTCACTCTACTTAATCCAAGTAAAGATGAATTATTGTCATGAACTTATCATTTAAAGCATGCACTGATTCTTAAAACTAATCCATGAAAAATTTTATGCATGCATTTATTCTCATCTGTTGTATATTCACTCCACTTAATTCAAGTAAAGTTGAATTATTGTCATTATTTTATCATTTAAAGCATGCACTGATTCTTAAAACTAATCCATGCAAAATTTTATGCATGCATTTATTCTCAACTGATGTATATTCACTCTACTTAATCCAAGTAAAGTTGAATTATTGTCATGAATTTATCATATAAAGCATGCATTTATTCTTATGAACTAATTCATGCAAAGTTTTATGCATGCATTTATTCTCAACTGATGTATATTCACTCTACTTAATCCAAGTAAAGATGAATTATTGTCATGAACTTATCATTTAAAGCATGCACTGATTCTTAAAACTAATCCATGAAAAATTTTATGCATGCATTTATTCTCAACTGATGTATGTTCACTCTACTTAATCCAAGTAAAGATGAATTATTGTCATGAACTTATCATTTAAAGCATGCACTGATTCTTAAAACTAATCCATACAAAATTTTATGCATGCATTTATTCTCAACTGATGTATATTCACCCTACTTAATCCAAGTAAAGTTGAATTATTGTCATGATTTTATCATTTAATGCATGCACTGATTCTTATGAACTAATCCATGCAAAATTTTATGCATGCATTTATTCTCAACTGATGTATATTCACTCTACTTAATCCAAGTAAAGTTGAATTATTGTCATGAATTTATCATTTAAAACATGTATTGATTCTTATGAACTAATCCATGCAAAGTTTTATGCATGCATTTATTCTCAACTGATGTATATTCACTCTACTTAATCCAAGTAAAGATGAATTATTGTCATGAACTTATTATACAAAGCATGCACTGATTCTTAAAACTAATCCATGCAAAGTTTTATGCACACATTTATTTTCAACTGATGTATATTCACTCTACTTAATCCAAGTAAAGTTGAATTATTGTCATGATTTTATCAGTTAAAGCATGCATTGATTCTTATAACTAATCCATGCAAAGTTTTATACATGCATTTATTCTCAACTGTTGCATATTCACTCCACTTAATCCAAGTAAAGTTGAATTATTGTCATGATTTTATCATTTAAAGCATGCACTGATTCTTAAAACTAATCCATGCAAAATTTTGTGCATGCATTTATTCTCAACTGATGTATATTCACTCTACTTAATCCAAGTAAAGATGAATGATTGTCATGAACTTATTATACAAAGCATGCACTGATTCTTAAAACTAACCCATGCAAAGTTTTATGCACACATTTATTCTCAACTGATGTATATTCACTCTACTTAATCCAAGTAAAGATGAATTATTGTCATGAATTTATCATTTAAAGCATGCATTGATTCTTATAACTAATCCATGCAAAGTTTTATGCATGCATTTATTCTCAACTGATGTATATTCACTCTACTTAATCCAAGTAAAGTTGAATTATTGTCATGATTTTATCATTTAAAGCATGCATTTATTCTTATGAACTAATCCATGAAAAGTTTTATACATGCATTTTTTCTCATCTGTTGTATATTCACTCCACTTAATCCAAGTAAAGTTGAATTATTGTCATGATTTTATCATTTAAAGCATGCATTTATTCTTATGAACTAATCCATGCAAAGTTTTATACATGCATTTTTTCTCATCTGTTGTATATTCACTCCACTTAATCCAAGTAAAGTTGAATTATTGTCATGATTTTATCATTTAAAGCATGCACTGATTCTTAAAACTAATAATTGCAAAATTTTATGCATGCATTTATTCTTATGAACTAATCCATGCAAAGTTTTATACATGCATTTGTTCTCAACTGTTGTATATTCACTCCACTTAATCCAAGTAAAGTTGAATTATTGTCATTATTTTATCATTTAAAGCATGCATTTATTCTTATGAACTAATCCATGCAAAGTTTTATGCACACATTTATTCTCAACTGATGTATATTCACTCTACTTAATCCAAGTAAAGATGAATTATTGTCATGAACTTATCATTTAAATCATGCATTGATTCTTATAACTAATCCATGCAAAGTTTTATGCATGCATTTATTCTCAACTGATGTATATTCACTCTACTTAATCCAAGTAAAGTTGAATTATTGTCATGAATTTATCATATAAAGCATGCATTTATTCTTATGAACTAATCCATGCAAAGTTTTATGCATGCATTTATTCTCAACTGATGTATATTCACTCTACTTAATCCAAGTAAAGATGAATTATTGTCATGAACTTATCATTTAAAGCATGCACTGATTCTTATGAACTAATCCATGCAAAATTTTATGCATGCATTTATTCTCAACTGATGTATATTCACTCTATTTAATCCAAGTAAAGTTGAATTATTGTCATTATTTTATCATTTAAAGCATGCACTGATTCTTAAAACTAATCCATGCAAAATTTTATGCATGCATTTATTCTCAACTGATGTATATTCACTCTACTTAATCCAAGTAAAGTTGAATTATTGTCATGAATTTATCATATAAAGCATGCATTTATTCTTATGAACTAATTCATGCAAAGTTTTATGCATGCATTTATTCTCAACTGATGTATATTCACTCTACTTAATCCAAGTAAAGATGAATTATTGTCATGAACTTATCATTTAAAGCATGCACTGATTCTTAAAACTAATCCATGAAAAATTTTATGCATGCATTTATTCTCAACTGATGTATGTTCACTCTACTTAATCCAAGTAAAGATGAATTATTGTCATGAACTTATCATTTAAAGCATGCACTGATTCTTAAAACTAATCCATACAAAATTTTATGCATGCATTTATTCTCAACTGATGTATATTCACCCTACTTAATCCAAGTAAAGTTGAATTATTGTCATGATTTTATCATTTAATGCATGCACTGATTCTTATGAACTAATCCATGCAAAATTTTATGCATGCATTTATTCTCAACTGATGTATATTCACTCTACTTAATCCAAGTAAAGTTGAATTATTGTCATGAATTTATCATTTAAAACATGTATTGATTCTTATGAACTAATCCATGCAAAGTTTTATGCATGCATTTATTCTCAACTGATGTATATTCACTCTACTTAATCCAAGTAAAGATGAATTATTGTCATGAACTTATTATACAAAGCATGCACTGATTCTTAAAACTAATCCATGCAAAGTTTTATGCACACATTTATTTTCAACTGATGTATATTCACTCTACTTAATCCAAGTAAAGTTGAATTATTGTCATGATTTTATCAGTTAAAGCATGCATTGATTCTTATAACTAATCCATGCAAAGTTTTATACATGCATTTATTCTCAACTGTTGCATATTCACTCCACTTAATCCAAGTAAAGTTGAATTATTGTCATGATTTTATCATTTAAAGCATGCACTGATTCTTAAAACTAATCCATGCAAAATTTTGTGCATGCATTTATTCTCAACTGATGTATATTCACTCTACTTAATCCAAGTAAAGATGAATGATTGTCATGAACTTATTATACAAAGCATGCACTGATTCTTAAAACTAACCCATGCAAAGTTTTATGCACACATTTATTCTCAACTGATGTATATTCACTCTACTTAATCCAAGTAAAGATGAATTATTGTCATGAATTTATCATTTAAAGCATGCATTGATTCTTATAACTAATCCATGCAAAGTTTTATGCATGCATTTATTCTCAACTGATGTATATTCACTCTACTTAATCCAAGTAAAGTTGAATTATTGTCATGATTTTATCATTTAAAGCATGCATTTATTCTTATGAACTAATCCATGAAAAGTTTTATACATGCATTTTTTCTCATCTGTTGTATATTCACTCCACTTAATCCAAGTAAAGTTGAATTATTGTCATGATTTTATCATTTAAAGCATGCATTTATTCTTATGAACTAATCCATGCAAAGTTTTATACATGCATTTTTTCTCATCTGTTGTATATTCACTCCACTTAATCCAAGTAAAGTTGAATTATTGTCATGATTTTATCATTTAAAGCATGCACTGATTCTTAAAACTAATAATTGCAAAATTTTATGCATGCATTTATTCTTATGAACTAATCCATGCAAAGTTTTATACATGCATTTGTTCTCAACTGTTGTATATTCACTCCACTTAATCCAAGTAAAGTTGAATTATTGTCATTATTTTATCATTTAAAGCATGCATTTATTCTTATGAACTAATCCATGCAAAGTTTTATGCACACATTTATTCTCAACTGATGTATATTCACTCTACTTAATCCAAGTAAAGATGAATTATTGTCATGAACTTATCATTTAAATCATGCATTGATTCTTATAACTAATCCATGCAAAGTTTTATGCATGCATTTATTCTCAACTGATGTATATTCACTCTACTTAATCCAAGTAAAGTTGAATTATTGTCATGAATTTATCATATAAAGCATGCATTTATTCTTATGAACTAATCCATGCAAAGTTTTATGCATGCATTTATTCTCAACTGATGTATATTCACTCTACTTAATCCAAGTAAAGATGAATTATTGTCATGAACTTATCATTTAAAGCATGCACTGATTCTTATGAACTAATCCATGCAAAATTTTATGCATGCATTTATTCTCAACTGATGTATATTCACTCTATTTAATCCAAGTAAAGTTGAATTATTGTCATTATTTTATCATTTAAAGCATGCACTGATTCTTAAAACTAATCCATGCAAAATTTTATGCATGCATTTATTCTCAACTGATGTATATTCACTCTACTTAATCCAAGTAAAGTTGAATTATTGTCATGAATTTATCATATAAAGCATGCATTTATTCTTATGAACTAATTCATGCAAAGTTTTATGCATGCATTTATTCTCAACTGATGTATATTCACTCTACTTAATCCAAGTAAAGATGAATTATTGTCATGAACTTATCATTTAAAGCATGCACTGATTCTTATGAACTAATCCATGCAAAATTTTATGCATGCATTTATTCTCAACTGATGTATATTCACTCTATTTAATCCAAGTAAAGTTGAATTATTGTCATTATTTTATCATTTAAAGCATGCACTGATTCTTAAAACTAATCCATGCAAAATTTTATGCATGCATTTATTCTCAACTGATGTATATTCACTCTACTTAATCCAAGTAAAGTTGAATTATTGTCATGAATTTATCATATAAAGCATGCATTTATTCTTATGAACTAATTCATGCAAAGTTTTATGCATGCATTTATTCTCAACTGATGTATATTCACTCTACTTAATCCAAGTAAAGATGAATTATTGTCATGAACTTATCATTTAAAGCATGCACTGATTCTTAAAACTAATCCATGAAAAATTTTATGCATGCATTTATTCTCAACTGATGTATGTTCACTCTACTTAATCCAAGTAAAGATGAATTATTGTCATGAACTTATCATTTAAAGCATGCACTGATTCTTAAAACTAATCCATACAAAATTTTATGCATGCATTTATTCTCAACTGATGTATATTCACCCTACTTAATCCAAGTAAAGTTGAATTATTGTCATGATTTTATCATTTAATGCATGCACTGATTCTTATGAACTAATCCATGCAAAATTTTATGCATGCATTTATTCTCAACTGATGTATATTCACTCTACTTAATCCAAGTAAAGTTGAATTATTGTCATGAATTTATCATTTAAAACATGTATTGATTCTTATGAACTAATCCATGCAAAGTTTTATGCATGCATTTATTCTCAACTGATGTATATTCACTCTACTTAATCCAAGTAAAGATGAATTATTGTCATGAACTTATTATACAAAGCATGCACTGATTCTTAAAACTAATCCATGCAAAGTTTTATGCACACATTTATTTTCAACTGATGTATATTCACTCTACTTAATCCAAGTAAAGTTGAATTATTGTCATGATTTTATCAGTTAAAGCATGCATTGATTCTTATAACTAATCCATGCAAAGTTTTATACATGCATTTATTCTCAACTGTTGCATATTCACTCCACTTAATCCAAGTAAAGTTGAATTATTGTCATGATTTTATCATTTAAAGCATGCACTGATTCTTAAAACTAATCCATGCAAAATTTTGTGCATGCATTTATTCTCAACTGATGTATATTCACTCTACTTAATCCAAGTAAAGATGAATGATTGTCATGAACTTATTATACAAAGCATGCACTGATTCTTAAAACTAACCCATGCAAAGTTTTATGCACACATTTATTCTCAACTGATGTATATTCACTCTACTTAATCCAAGTAAAGATGAATTATTGTCATGAATTTATCATTTAAAGCATGCATTGATTCTTATAACTAATCCATGCAAAGTTTTATGCATGCATTTATTCTCAACTGATGTATATTCACTCTACTTAATCCAAGTAAAGTTGAATTATTGTCATGATTTTATCATTTAAAGCATGCATTTATTCTTATGAACTAATCCATGAAAAGTTTTATACATGCATTTTTTCTCATCTGTTGTATATTCACTCCACTTAATCCAAGTAAAGTTGAATTATTGTCATGATTTTATCATTTAAAGCATGCATTTATTCTTATGAACTAATCCATGCAAAGTTTTATACATGCATTTTTTCTCATCTGTTGTATATTCACTCCACTTAATCCAAGTAAAGTTGAATTATTGTCATGATTTTATCATTTAAAGCATGCACTGATTCTTAAAACTAATAATTGCAAAATTTTATGCATGCATTTATTCTTATGAACTAATCCATGCAAAGTTTTATACATGCATTTGTTCTCAACTGTTGTATATTCACTCCACTTAATCCAAGTAAAGTTGAATTATTGTCATTATTTTATCATTTAAAGCATGCATTTATTCTTATGAACTAATCCATGCAAAGTTTTATGCACACATTTATTCTCAACTGATGTATATTCACTCTACTTAATCCAAGTAAAGATGAATTATTGTCATGAACTTATTATACAAAGCATGCATTGATTCTTATAACTAATCCATGCAAAGTTTTATGCATACATTTATTCTCAACTGATGTATATTCACTCTACTTAATCCAAGTAAAGTTGAATTATTGTCATGAATTTATCATATAAAGCATGCATTTATTCTTATGAACTAATCCATGCAAAGTTTTATGCATGCATTTATTCTCAACTGATGTATATTCACTCTACTTAATCCAAGTAAAGATGAATTATTGTCATGAACTTATCATTTAAAGCATGCACTGATTCTTATGAACTAATCCATGCAAAATTTTATGCATGCATTTATTCTCAACTGATGTATATTCACTCTATTTAATCCAAGTAAAGTTGAATTATTGTCATGAATTTATCATATAAAGCATGCATTTATTCTTATGAACTAATCCATGCAAAGTTTTATGCATGCATTTATTCTCAACTGATGTATATTCACTCTACTTAATCCAAGTAAAGATGAATTATTGTCAAGAACTTATCATTTAAAGCACGCACTGATTCTTAAAACTAATCCATGAAAAATTTTATGCATGCATTTATTCTCAACTGATGTATGTTCACTCTACTTAATCCAAGTAAAGATGAATTATTGTCATGAACTTATCATTTAAAGCATGCACTGATTCTTAAAACTAATCCATACAAAATTTTATGCATGCATTTATTCTCAACTGATGTATATTCACTCTACTTAATCCAAGTAAAGTTGAATTATTGTCATGAATTTATCATTTAAAACATGCATTGATTCTTATGAACTAATCCATGCAAAGTTTTATGCATGCATTTATTCTCAACTGATGTATATTCACTCTACTTAATCCAAGTAAAGTTGAATTATTGTCATGATTTTATCATTTAAAGCATGCATTGATTCTTATAACTAATCCATGCAAAGTTTTATGCATGCATTTATTCTCAACTGATGTATATTCACTCTACTTAATCCAAGTAAAGATGAATTATTGTCATGAACTTATCATTTAAAGCATGCACTGATTCTTAAAACTAATCCATACAAAATTTTATGCATGCATTTATTCTCAACTGATGTATATTCACCCTACTTAATCCAAGTAAAGTTGAATTATTGTCATGATTTTATCATTTAATGCATGCACTGATTCTTATGAACTAATCCATGCAAAATTTTATGCATGCATTTATTCTCAACTGATGTATATTCACTCTACTTAATCCAAGTAAAGTTGAATTATTGTCATGAATTTATCATTTAAAACATGTATTGATTCTTATGAACTAATCCATGCAAAGTTTTATGCATGCATTTATTCTCAACTGATGTATATTCACTCTACTTAATCCAAGTAAAGATGAATTATTGTCATGAACTTATTATACAAAGCATGCACTGATTCTTAAAACTAATCCATGCAAAGTTTTATGCACACATTTATTTTCAACTGATGTATATTCACTCTACTTAATCCAAGTAAAGTTGAATTATTGTCATGATTTTATCAGTTAAAGCATGCATTGATTCTTATAACTAATCCATGCAAAGTTTTATACATGCATTTATTCTCAACTGTTGCATATTCACTCCACTTAATCCAAGTAAAGTTGAATTATTGTCATGATTTTATCATTTAAAGCATGCACTGATTCTTAAAACTAATCCATGCAAAATTTTGTGCATGCATTTATTCTCAACTGATGTATATTCACTCTACTTAATCCAAGTAAAGATGAATGATTGTCATGAACTTATTATACAAAGCATGCACTGATTCTTAAAACTAACCCATGCAAAGTTTTATGCACACATTTATTCTCAACTGATGTATATTCACTCTACTTAATCCAAGTAAAGATGAATTATTGTCATGAATTTATCATTTAAAGCATGCATTGATTCTTATAACTAATCCATGCAAAGTTTTATGCATGCATTTATTCTCAACTGATGTATATTCACTCTACTTAATCCAAGTAAAGTTGAATTATTGTCATGATTTTATCATTTAAAGCATGCATTTATTCTTATGAACTAATCCATGAAAAGTTTTATACATGCATTTTTTCTCATCTGTTGTATATTCACTCCACTTAATCCAAGTAAAGTTGAATTATTGTCATGATTTTATCATTTAAAGCATGCATTTATTCTTATGAACTAATCCATGCAAAGTTTTATACATGCATTTTTTCTCATCTGTTGTATATTCACTCCACTTAATCCAAGTAAAGTTGAATTATTGTCATGATTTTATCATTTAAAGCATGCACTGATTCTTAAAACTAATAATTGCAAAATTTTATGCATGCATTTATTCTTATGAACTAATCCATGCAAAGTTTTATACATGCATTTGTTCTCAACTGTTGTATATTCACTCCACTTAATCCAAGTAAAGTTGAATTATTGTCATTATTTTATCATTTAAAGCATGCATTTATTCTTATGAACTAATCCATGCAAAGTTTTATGCACACATTTATTCTCAACTGATGTATATTCACTCTACTTAATCCAAGTAAAGATGAATTATTGTCATGAACTTATTATACAAAGCATGCATTGATTCTTATAACTAATCCATGCAAAGTTTTATGCATACATTTATTCTCAACTGATGTATATTCACTCTACTTAATCCAAGTAAAGTTGAATTATTGTCATGAATTTATCATATAAAGCATGCATTTATTCTTATGAACTAATCCATGCAAAGTTTTATGCATGCATTTATTCTCAACTGATGTATATTCACTCTACTTAATCCAAGTAAAGATGAATTATTGTCATGAACTTATCATTTAAAGCATGCACTGATTCTTATGAACTAATCCATGCAAAATTTTATGCATGCATTTATTCTCAACTGATGTATATTCACTCTATTTAATCCAAGTAAAGTTGAATTATTGTCATGAATTTATCATATAAAGCATGCATTTATTCTTATGAACTAATCCATGCAAAGTTTTATGCATGCATTTATTCTCAACTGATGTATATTCACTCTACTTAATCCAAGTAAAGATGAATTATTGTCAAGAACTTATCATTTAAAGCACGCACTGATTCTTAAAACTAATCCATGAAAAATTTTATGCATGCATTTATTCTCAACTGATGTATGTTCACTCTACTTAATCCAAGTAAAGATGAATTATTGTCATGAACTTATCATTTAAAGCATGCACTGATTCTTAAAACTAATCCATACAAAATTTTATGCATGCATTTATTCTCAACTGATGTATATTCACTCTACTTAATCCAAGTAAAGTTGAATTATTGTCATGAATTTATCATTTAAAACATGCATTGATTCTTATGAACTAATCCATGCAAAGTTTTATGCATGCATTTATTCTCAACTGATGTATATTCACTCTACTTAATCCAAGTAAAGTTGAATTATTGTCATGATTTTATCATTTAAAGCATGCATTGATTCTTATAACTAATCCATGCAAAGTTTTATGCATGCATTTATTCTCAACTGATGTATATTCACTCTACTTAATCCAAGTAAAGATGAATTATTGTCATGAACTTATCATTTAAAGCATGCACTGATTCTTAAAACTAATCCATGCAAAATTTTGTGCATGCATTTATTCTCAACTGATGTATATTCACTCTACTTAATCCAAGTAAAGATGAATTATTGTCATGAACTTATTATACAAAGCATGCACTGATTCTTAAAACTAATCCATGCAAAGTTTTATGCACACATTTATTCTCAACTGATGTATATTCACTCTACTTAATCCAAGTAAAGTTGAATTATTGTCATAATTTTATCATTTAAAGCATGCATTTATTCTTATGAACTAATCCATGCAAAGTTTTATACATGCATTTTTTCTCAACTGATGTATATTCACTCCACTTAGTCCAAGTTAAGTTGAATTATTTTCATGAATTTATCATTTAAAGCATGCATTTATTCTTATGAACTTTTCCATGCAAGTTTTATTCATGCATTTTTTCTCGACTGTTGTATATTCACTCTACTTAATCCAAGTAAAGTTGTATTATTGTTATGATTTTATCATTTAAAGCATGCACTGATTCTTATGAATTAATCCATGCAAAATTTTATGCATGCATTTATTCTCAACTGATGTATATTCACTCTACTTAATCCAAGTAAAGTTGAATTATTGTTATGATTTTATCATTTAAAGCATGCACTGGTTCTTATGAACTAATCCATGCAAAATTTTATGCATTCATTTATTCTCAACTGATGTATATTTCACTCTACTTAATCCAAGTAAAGTTGAATTATTGTCATAATTTTATCATTTAAAGCATGCATTTATTCTTATGAACTAATCCATGCAAAGTTTTATACATGCATTTTTTCTCAACTGTTGTATATTCACTCCACTTAATCCAAGTAAAGTTGAATTATTGTCATGATTTTATCATTTAAAGCATGCACTGATTCTTAAAACTAATCCATGCAAAGTTTTGTGCATGCATTTATTCTCAACTGATGTATATTCACTCTACTTAATCCAAGTAAAGTTGAATTATTGTTATGATTTTATCATTTAATCCATGCAAAGTTTTATGCATGCATTTATTCTCAACTGATGTATATTCACCCTACTTAATCCAAGTAAAGTTGAATTATTGTCATGATTTTATCATTTAAAGCATGCATTTATTCTTATGAACTAATCCATGCAAAGTTTTATACATGCATTTTTTCTCAACTGTTGTATATTCACTCCACTTAATCCAAGTAAAGATGAATTATTGTCATGAACTTATTATACAAAGCATGCACTGATTCTTAAAACTAATCCATGCAAAGTTTTATGCACACATTTATTCTCAACTGATGTATATTCACTCTACTTAATCCAAGTAAAGTTGAATTATTGTCATGAATTTATCATTTGAAGTATGCTTTGATTCTTATGAACTAATCCATGCAAAGTTTTATACATGCATTTTTTCTCAACTGTTGTATATTCACTCCACTTAATCCAAGTAAAGTTGAATTATTGTCATGATATTATCATTTAAAGCATGCATTTATTCTCAACGACACCACAGCCCACCCAACCGGTCGATAAGAAGTTCGATAACAGACTGACTGGTGTGACTCAAGCGGCGTCTTATATAGCGACTAATGTCGGCTAATGTCGGCTAATGTCGGCGACTCATCCCTTGCGTCTGATTGGTCGACGTCGAATGTTTGTTAAGTCATGCGTATCGAGAACGTTTTCAACCGAATTGAAAATTTTCCTTTACAATATTTGAATTTTAAACAAATATCATCTATTGTTTTATAATAAATAATTGTTTATATGTTATTATAATCATTATATTTAATATAACATATAGTTAAAATTAAATTAATTTTATAATTGACAATTTATAAACAATAGATTCATTTCAATGGAAAGTAAATGATAAAAAATAACAGAAATATAACAATTTGAAGGATACAAATAACATCCAAAATTTATTGTAAAAGTACATATATATATATAATAAATTTTCCTATACAATATCTTAATTTTAAACAAATGTCACCTATTGTTTTATAATAAATAATTGTTTTACTTTCGATTGAAATGTATCTATTGTTTATAAATTGTCAATTATAAGATTAATTTAACTTTAACAATATTTTATATTAATTATAATGGTTATAATAACATATAAACAATTATTTATTATAAAATAATAAGTAAATTTGTATTATTATTGACACAAATTATTAATTCTTAACGTATTTAATTATATATAATATATATATATATATATATATATATATATATATATATATATTTATGTATTTTTACAATAAATTTTGGATATTATTTGTATCGTTCAAATTGCTGTATTTTCTTTATTTATTATTATTTACTTTCGATTGAAATGAGTCTATTGTTTATAAATTATCGATTATAAAATTAACTTAGCATTAACAATATGTTATGTTAATTATAATGTTTGTAATAACATATAAACTATAATTTATTATAAAACTATTGTTGATATAGGAAAATTTTCAGTTCGGTTGAAAATGTTTTCGATACGCATGACTTAACAAAAACTCGACGCCGACCAATCAGACGCAAGGGATGAGTCGCCGCCATTAGACGCCGCTTCAGTCTATTATCGACCGCCTTATTGACCGGTCCGGTGGGATGGGGTGGTGGTCCGCTCCACCATACCCTCCAAGTTAATTCGGCAGTGCAGTTCGGTTTAGTGTGGTGACTCGTGTGTTCAATTAGTGTTGTGATTAGTGCCCTATTGGATATACTGGATACAACCATGGATTGCAAGGTAGGTGTCCTTGTTACGAATTAGTTGTTTACGGGGTTATTCAATTATTTTATTTAAACGGCACATTAATGTTGTTCTTTTATTGCAATTATATTTTGAAATTATTTTATACCAATTCTTATTTAGAAATATAAATTTTGTTAATTCTACTGAAACTTAAATATAATAATTACTATAAATATTTTTTATAATGTCGGTTTTATAAGTAATAATTAAAATATTAAAATAATTTATATTAATTTTAATTAAAATTATTGGGAAATAAACGCTTATCAATTAAGAAAATAATTCAAACGGAACGACAACACAATTACTAGTGTGTTTTTATAATTACAGAAGTCGCTAGTAATATAAATAAATATTGAATTCTCAATGGTTTAACTATTGAAAAACCAATTGAATGGTTAATATCATTTATAATAATAGATGCATGGATAAAACTTTGCATGGATAGCTTATAAGAATAAATGCATTAAATGACAAGATTTCAGAATAAAACAACTCTATTTGGATTAAGTGGAGTATGGATTAATTAAAAATAAATGCATGGATAAAACTTTGCATCGATAAATATAGCATAGATTAGTTTATAAGAATAAATGCATGCAGTAAATGACACAAGTTCAGAATAAATCAACTCTACTTGGATTAAGTGGAGTATCTAATCAATTAAAAATAAATGCATGGACAAAACTTTGCATGGATAGTTTATAAGAATAAATGCATGCATTAAATGACAAAATTTCAGAATAAATCAACTCTTCTTGGATTAAGCGGAGTATCAATCATTTAAAAATAAATGCATGGATAAAACTTTGCATGGATAAGTGTAGGATATATTAGTATATAAGAATAAATGCATGCATTAAATGACAAAACAGAATAAATCAACTCTACTTGGATTAAGTGGAGTATCAATCATTTAAAAATAAATGCATGGATAAGTATAGGATATATTAGTTTATAAGAATAAATGCATATTAAATTTTGCAAGGACAAGTATAGCATCGATGAGTTAATAAGAATGAATGCATGGTATCATATTTGCATTATCATATTTGGGATTTTTCTCTGATTAAAATATTGGGAGAAGATTTTTTGTTCATTTTTTCGTTGATCGTCAAGACCTGCTGACATCTGGACCATGATGACCCAACCAACTATTGGAAAGACGATAAGGCCAACAAATTCCCCTTTGTTCGTCAAATTAATAGCGTCAAATTAACAGCCTTCTTGTTCACCAAATTATTGGCCAACAAATAACCTTTTTGTTCATTTTTTAATTATTTTTTTATTTGCAGGAATTCGTAATAATTAATAATTTTAATTTATTTACAGATAATAAATTATTTAGATTTTAGTATATTGTGACTTAGTGTAGGGACGCATTTACTCAGCGAGGATTAGTATTTTTGAATTGAATAGTTTTCGCCGTAAATACACCGACAAGCTCACCTACAAATTACTAACCCAAAATTGTATTTTTAAATTGTAAGGCTTGTCATAGGATTTTCAAAATTGTACTTCCACTGCAGAGATACAATTTTGAATTATGTCCTATCTGATGATGCACGAAATGCAAAAACAAGCGGGAATAGAATATATTTATTTATATAATTAATTATATTATTAATATAATGTTTTATTTGTTTATATTTAATTTGAATTATATTAGTAAAAATTATAATTTAACATATAAATTTAAATTTAAGAGTATATTCATTAGGTAACAATAATAGAAAATTTTTGTATAATTCATAAAAACCATGGTTGAAATTTTAAAATACGATATCACATTTAAGTACATTAATTAGTACAACTAATTTATGTTAAAATTTAATATTAATAAAAACGATACTAATATATACTTTAATGTTAAAAGAATTTAAAAACGGAACAAAATTATCGTCACTGCAAACACCTTATTAAAATCATTCTCAAACAACAAAAATCCAATTTTTCCCCTTCTCCTCTTTAAAATGTGAAATTGGAAAAATGTCGAAAATCTAAGTGAAGACACGGGACAGGGGATACGTCTTACTCTAACTAGTGGTTTGGCTCCGGTATGAAAATAATTAAACATAACATTGTTGTAAAAGTTTTTTTTATCTTTTAATTTACATTTTGATAATTACATTATTTTAAAATCTTGAGACCACTTCGTTCATTAAAAAATTAATATAGTCCATGAGATGTACACATCCCCACAATGACATCTTACTAATTTGTAGCAAAAATAAATAAATGAAAATATATTCTTCTATATTTCAATACCAACTTTTAACACTACTTGACACGTCAAGCTATTACTTATCAACAGTGAAGTATTAAACGTCAAAAATGATTAAGGTGGCAAATAGGTTAGGTTTTTAAATGTTTACCTAATTCCGAGTAATATTCGACAAATTTAAGTTACAATATGTGGTCGTTTTTTTCTCGCGATCCGTCGAAAGATTTCAATTTCGAAATTGGAGAACAAATAGGCGGGCTGCATGAAAAAAGCGTTTGGTCCTTGCACAAAGGCAAAAAGAAGGTAATTATACAAACATTTTTGTGTTTTTGAATGTCTCTATGTGTTTATTATAGGGCTCAAATGAAGAGGTGTCAGTTTTCGTTTTTGATATTAAAAACTGTAGTGAGTCTCAATTGGAGATTGCCAAGTCCTCTATTAAGAGGTTAAAAACATTACGGCATCCAAGTGTTTTAACTTATTTAGATAGTTTAGAGACTGATAAATTTTTATATTTAGCTACTGAATATGTTGAAACTTTAGCCAATCACTTGGATAAACTTCCTTTGGAAAAGCCACAAAAGGAATTATATGTGGCATGGGGTATATTTCAGATTACGGTAAGTTTTCTCATTCTAATATTTTTGTATTTTATTTCAATTACGTATTTTAGAGAGCATTGTCATTTTTAAATAATGATGGTAACTTGAGGCATAACAATGTGAACATTTGGTCAGTATTTGTAAATGTTTCTGGGGAGTGGAAACTAGGTGGTGTTGAATATATTTCGAGTGCCCAAGATAATTCCATTACAATTTACAAATGTTTGCCTAGTTTAGATTTATATGATCCACCTGAGAAAAATGACAATAATAAACAAAGAATGGCCACAAAATGGTAAGTCAGTTAATTTTCCTCAATTTTATATAATTTTCTCAATATTTTAGTTCGGCAGACATGTGGGGCTTGGGATGTCTTATTTGGGAAGTTTTTAATGGACCAGCTCAATCGCAAGGATCATTTAAAATGTTGGATAAAGTAAGTATCTTTTATTCATTTACATATCAAAAATACGTAATTTTCTAATTATTAAACAAAATAAATACATTAGTGTAAGTTAAATATTGTTGTAAACGTTATTAGAAAACTAGCAATTAAATAAATGGAAAACTACGAAAAAATGTTAATTTCACAGAAACAGTCAGGATATTACCCATTTCTCTTGTTCCATTGTAATTCTTTTGTAATTTTCACTAATCATTTCAGATTCCAAAACAATTAGGGCCCCTCTACTATGAACTTGTTGGCACGAATCCATCATCAAGACCAAACCCAGCTGACATTATAACCCGTTGTCGAAAATTTGGCGGCTACTTCAAGAATGACCTGGTGGACACGCTGCTCTTTCTTGAGGAAATTCAGATTAAGGACAAGAACGAGAAAAACAGATTTTTTTCTAATCTCACACCGCATCTGGATAATTTTCCAGACAATGTGTGCAAACATAAAATTTTGCCCCAGCTCATCACTGCTTTCGAGTATGGCGATGCCGGTAGTGCCGTTCTAGCTCCCATGTTTAAGGTATGTTTATGGTATTTTAGTTTAACAGTAGCGAAATAATGAAGTTTTAGTTGGGTAGATTGCTGGATGAAGCAGAATACCAGAAGAAAATTGTACCTTGTGTTGTAAAATTATTTGGAAGTAATGATAGGGCTACCAGATCTAGACTTCTTCAGCAGCTCGAGTATTTTATTGGTCATCTACAGTCAGCAACTGTCAATGATCAGATATTTCCTCAGGTGGCACATGGTTTTATGGACACCAATCCCACAATAAGAGAACAAACTGTCAAGGTGGAATATTAAGTTTACAAAAGAATAATACATATAAATAAAATTGTTTCATTTTAGTCTGTCATACATCTGGCTCCAAAACTCAATTACAACAACTTGAATATAGAGGTTTTAAGGCACTTTGCCAGATTGCAGTCGAAGGATGACCAAGGTGGTATTAGGACTAATACTACTGTTTGTTTGGGGAAGATTGCACAACATTTACATCCACAGATGCGACAAAAAGTTTTGATATCGGCTTTCATTCGGGCTATGCGCGATCCTTTTCCTCCTGCAAGGAATGCTGGTAAGTGTTGCATGAATTTTGAGTAAGCAAATTATAAATTTGTGTTTTGCTATAGGTGTTCTGGCACTAGCTGCCACTCAACAGTATTATTTGTTGAGTGAGGTATCTACAAGAATTTTGCCAGTATTGTGCCATTTGACTATGGATCCTGAGAAAAGTGTTAGAGATTCCGTATTTAGAACTATAAAGGGTTTCTTAGGAAAACTGGAGAAGGTTTCCGAGGATCCCAGCTTGAGGGAAAGTATGGGTGAGTTTGATGACAATTTTATGATAACTCTTAAAATAAATTAAATGATATTGATTTATTTTGTGTAGAAGCGGATGTAAATACGGCGACACCTAGTTTGAGTAACGCAGCCGCCACATGGGCAGGTTGGGCAGTAACTGCAGTCACTGCGAAATTTTACAGAAGCCAATCGGACACTGTGAAATCAATGAATCCAATGGCCAATAAAATGCTCAGCAAACCAGGATCATTAGGTACAACTTTCCTCTATTATGAGTTGTTTTTCAATAGTTTAATGTTTGTCTAATACACAGAGCAACCGTCAAGTAGTAGCATATCAACAACAACTTCAAGTGTGACGTCGATGACATCATTGGAACACGAGGACGGAAGTCGTGGAAACGATTCCGTTTCTGATTACGATTATGATCATTGGGGTGATAATGATAATTGGGGTGATATGGAGGTAAGATTAACAATGACAATAATTTGAAACAAATCTGATATATGTATTACTAGACGGGTGGACAAGCTGTTAGTACCAGTGGAAGCAATAGCGGCGGTGGAGCAGGTCACTGTAGCGATCCTACTAGTCCTCCATCTGGATCTGGCGGAACAGCTAGGATTACAGATGGTTGGGATAATGAAGAGTGGGGCAGTTTAGAGGAAGAACCAGTAAGTTGCCGTCACCACCCAGATTTCATGGTATATTAAAAATATATTATTTTAGGAGGTTGAGGCAGATATGACATCACCATCGGAAGCATGGAGTCCAACAGATTCTACGCCAATCATTTCAGTGGATAGAAATAATGAAAACCATAACTGGAGTCAAAGCAATACTAATGCACCATCTACCAATAAATGGGAA
Organism: Aethina tumida; assembly: GCF_024364675.1. Taxonomy (NCBI): domain Eukaryota; kingdom Metazoa; phylum Arthropoda; class Insecta; order Coleoptera; family Nitidulidae; genus Aethina; species Aethina tumida. The sequence goes on along the minus strand of NC_065435.1, from coordinate 56,556,399 downwards.
GACTCTGAATTTGAACCGCTAGAAGAAAATCCTGGAGGTACCATCATTTATTTCTCTCTATTAGAAATCTTTTTTAAATTTATTTTCATGTCATAGGCGGAACTAATCCGAAATTGGAGGAAGCTAGGAAAAAACGGGAGGAGCGAAAATTAATGAGGCAAAAGGAACTAGAGGCAAGGCGTGCAAGTAGAGGTCCAGCTAGTGGTCCTATGAAACTGGGCACAAAGAAACTGTAACCCCATGATAACTTGTAAAGACAAAAACAGGAATATTAATTATGACGCGGCATGGTTCAGTTACACATAACTGAAGCATCCAAAAATTTGATAAAAGATTCAAAGCATATATGGAAGGAATTTAGTCAGGGTGGTATTGGACACCAAAAACGATCCTGTCCGTTTTTCAATTTTTTATGTGTATAAAATCTATCTAACAAACTATTAATCTTATTGTATATTGTGAATGGTCTTATTGGATCTATGTAACATGTTTTATCTATATATAGAATAATTTAATTATAATTATAAATGTGTATAATAAAAATGTTACAAAAGATTTGAGAGCTGCACATATCTAACATACTCTTACTTATTCATGTCTTAAATATTGGTGAAGACTGATATTAAAACGCAGTTTAAAATTACATGTATAAATGAATGTTAACGCGTTATCTAAAGAAACCGTTTGCGTTTACTGTGCTTCAGGTACTCTTTTCTTTAATTTTATATTCTTACCTATGCGACTCTAATATTAAATGTAAATGTTACACTGCCGTTATCTTCAGATACCGTGTACACAGAAATTTTCTTGAATAAACTTTACGATGGACTGGACCACATTTATCTTATGAGTGCGTGACAATGTGTTGGCATACTGTACTGTCGTCAATATTAATTTCTTAATGCTCAAGAATTAGCATATGTACTACATTTTTTGAAAAACTGTTTTAACTAATGTGTGAATCAAAATGCAATAGTTGTATTCTTGGCCAATTTAATTGTTTATAGTGCTGGTCTAATTGTAAGCTTATTGGAACGCTTAAAGAACTTGTTCAGCTTGTTTGGAAACTAATTGCTTCATTCAAGCTAAAATATATTTGTTGAGAATATCGTATTTTGGTTTATACTTTTAACATCATAGTGGCTTCACTTGTTTTAGACAGTTATCCCTGAAGTCCCCCTGAACATACCAAAGTATATTTCTTCCTGACTTAATTATATATTAAAATAATTTAGGCATGTGATTTCATAACATTTTTAAAAGTAAATATGTAAATTTTTATTATATGTATAATGAATTCGTTTTGAGATTAAATTTACTTATGCTTTGATATTTAAAATATATATATATATATTTTTATATGTGCGTGATTTATTTCATGTTTTGTTGACTTTACTTTAAGTGTATTATATAAACTTAACATGTATGTAAAATAAATTTTTATCTCTACTTAAATTGGAGTTTTTATTACCTTTATTATACCTTTTTGTTGTAAATACAGAATGTTTATATTTAAATTTACCGCGTTCACAATATTTACATTTTTAGTTCCATTTGTCACCGTCGATTTGGCAGTGTTGGTTTGACATTTTGATGTTAGTGTACGTCAACAATAAAATAGTAATAAAAATGTGATTACTGCGATTACAGCATGTAAAAGTGAATGAAAATGATTCTACTGATTATTAGGACATTAATTAATGGTGTATTTTTCGATCTGATGGCGTGCATCGATTAAAAATATGTTTAGCAAAAGGAATCCTGTTGACGTTAAAAAGTCAACTACCAAGTTACAAGATCCAAAAAAGGATCTTACCACAAGAATAAAACACTTGCGGCTCATACTAGGTCAGCACCAAATCAATGATATGTTCCACATAACATGAACAATTCAAATTCTTAAATGATAGTGACAAGTTTCAATTTTTTTAGATAATGTGGACAGTGCAGAATCAAAGGGGCTCTTTGAGGCCAACTTTAGTCATGTATATGGGGTACTTTATGATAGCTTTATTCAAACTGAGAGCAATCTTCGACAACGTGGTGAGTCTGACTTCATATACTATCCTACCTTGAATCTGCTCTCTATGAATATTTATTAACTGTTGCCCACTCATCTCTACATCTACAAATCAATAATCAACTAATAATTGGATAATATAAGGATGGAAACCAGTTTTGCTATGTGTAGATATATTTGTGACTAATATTATTCTAATGGCTACTGCAAGAAAATCTGTTATTCGGTATCATTTTCAGACAAATAAAATTGTATGGTCAGAAAGTTCCATGTAAAATTTAAAATAAATGCATACAGTTTATGTGTATAAATAAATTAATAAACTCCTCACTACTACTTATGTATTGTTTTCTTTACTATTTTATAAATCAATGTTCTACTTATGTAGAATAGATGTTAAATTGTAAGTTAAGTCAATAATCCCCTTAATCAGTGTTGTATGTTAAATGTTGTGTGTGATGTATATAACTGTCCCAGCTATAATGCTCAGTTCAACTTTTTTCACAACTTTCATGAATTGTTTATTTTTTCATATACAATTTAACATCAAGGATTAAAGTGGTGACAGGGCATCTGTAGACAGATTCAAGTTAGGCCTCCTCTATGTAGCTTTAAATGTTCCTTGACTAATCTGCTAATTGTTTTGTTCCGTCGCTGTCTATTTAGAACTCTCCTTTCACTTAGGTAAGTTATCAGCACAAAAAATAAAAAATAATTTAATAATTCAGAGAAGTGGCAGGCAAATTATTTGTTCATATAATTATCAAAAGACTACTTAAAATGTAGTTAATTGTAATGAATGTAATTAGCTACGTTTATAATAATATATATTAAACGTATATATTTATAATTATATTACCATTAATAATAATGTTCGAATTCGATTCTTTAACATTTGTCCTGTAATTAATTTGCCTGTTGATCCTATTTGACCCTAAACAGTACAGTTACTCTAACTTGATTGGATTATAGTCCATAAAGCTCACAAGGAAGAATTGGACAACACTTTATGGATACTAGAACAGATTCTAAGCCTATTGCCAGAGTTGATTCATAAGCGATGGCAGCTGCATTCGCTGGGACGTTTGTTATCGAAGCTTCTTCACTCGGGCAATGCTACCAGGCTAAGGAAACAGGCAATAAAATATTTTCTGATGTGGTACCAAGCACTTAACGACAACGCGCCCGACTACGTACACGAGATGTTTGCGACTTTAGTTCCAGGTACATGTACCCTCAAATTCACCCCAAATTATATTGAAATTGACAATTATTTTATAGACTTCAACAACCACTTGTCTGCCCACTCGCAAAATTTTGGTGCTAGCGTTTTCCATGACACCAGCTTACAAAATCCTGTAACGCCAGCTGAATTGCTTCCCATACTTCCGCCATCGAATGCAGAAAAGCCTCCAGATCATCCAGCAAATGTGTATTTGAGTACATTATTGGAACACATGGTAGGCACTGTTGTTAAGCTGGAATGGCACGATAAGCCGGCCCATCATCATCGGTGTTTCAATTTTCTACTCGAAAAGTTCAAGACGTATTATTTACCCAGGATCTGTCCCGGATTCTGCAGTGATACATCTTTGTACAGACCCAACTTAGGTAAAAATAAATAATTATGGACGTAACATATATGTTACAGTATTCATGTGTTGAATAACAATTTTATTTATCAAGAAAAATTTAATTTTTATAGATTTACCGGTTATTCGAAGGATGGAAGCTGAGACAGAATTTATTCATTGTCGTGTTACTCTAATAATGTGGGTAGCGACTTCCGTGCATCAGACGAAGAAAAATGCGGATTCTACGTCTTCATCACTTCAAAACAATTCCCATCAAGAAGAGGATTCGTCGCATACAGACAGCAATCACCCCAGCCTAGATTCAAGTATGTTCAACAACTATATTCTTTAGAAATCGTTGTCTGTCAATGTTATTTTTGTAGCAGTTTCAATCCACACTAATAAAACAGCAACAGACGAACAGTTGGCGGCACAAATTGTTAGGGATGTTCTTTGCAGCACAAGAGACAACGTAAATTTTATTCATGAAATGTACAGACAAGCGTTTTTGCTTAATTTTAATCACATCGGTGCAATCCGAAAGATCATTTCAGTTTACAAGGATTTAATACAGGTTTGAAAACTTACGAATTTTACGTAAGAATGTGTAATGTTTAAAATACAATATTTCAGAATACCGTGTTAGAATATCCGCCGTATGCACTAGAACTGCCAGAAGACGCGCCTAGGGTGCTGGAAGATCCGAATTCGGAAAACGGTAGGGTGGGCAGACTGAGGAACGATTCGTATTTGGGCGCAATCCACAAAGAAAATCTGTTGGTGAGAGCTGGAATGCAGAATGTATTCCAATTATTCGTAACACATGCTGCCAATGTCTTTTTACTGGAGGTAAATTCGCATATTGTAAAAATGCTTGAAGACCAAACCGATGCATGTAAACGAGTCTTGAATATTTATAGATATATGGTTATGCATACTAGAATGGACAGTCACACATGGTAATATATTTGTTGATAATTGAAACAACAACATTAATGTTGAAATTTGTTTTATAGGGAACAATTGCTCTTAGTTTTATTACAAATAACATCGCTGGTATTGGGAGAGGCGCCACAGCGTAAAAAGACACAAACATTGGGTGGGAAATTAGCTCAGGCCATTTTTCAAACTCTAATCGTCACGTGGATTAAGGCAAACTTAAACGTCTTTATTTCTAGAGAGCTCTGGGATAGATTTCTGCTGGTGCTCACAAGTTTAACCAATTGGGACGAATTGATCAAAGAGTGGGCGGTAAGTTTATCTTAAAATTAATTAATTAAAGATATTAAATAATTTAAGGCAGTATATTTCATGGAGTTCCTCAAAAACCTTTTTCAGAAAACAATGGAAACATTAACAAGAGTTCTCGCCCGCCAAGTATACAATTTGGACCTCACGGATCTGCCTCTGGACCGTCATAAATCGAAACGCGGAGGCGGACGTCGATTGCCTAGTCAAGTCGAATCTCAAACCCCATGTAGTACAACCGACTCTGTCGGACATCGCACAACTTTACGACAAGATTCCGTTCTACCTGAAGGCCATACGTCCCACAAAAGAACTAGATCCGGACTTACCAGAAGCTTTAGTGAAACCAACTTAACTGTTAAAAGAAGAACTACCAACCGAGATCGTAATGTAAGTAAACATAATATTGTTTATAATATTCATTTCATAAATCCGCCTCTACCTGTTCAGCACTAAAATACAACTGCCTTTATAAATATAGCTACTTATTTATGTTCTGTCTGTGTTTTCAAAGTAGTACTAAGAGCCTTTACGTTTCTGTCTTTAGTCTAAAAACCGTCGATCGCGGTCTTTAGACAACTTGCCCGCGATGGACACCGAATCGACGGACAGAACGCGATCCCCCAGTCCCGCCCCATCCAGCGGCATGGAGAGCAATTCAATCAAAGACTCGCCCATTCAGCTGGACGTTATCTCGGCAACAAACGACACCCACGGATCCGGCGAACAGCAGTCCGGTGACAACAGGGGCGTCATTTGCGGTGGCAACTTGCGCGGTTGGTTGCCGGATGTGGCTGTTGTGCTGTGGCGTCGAATGTTGGGCGCCCTAGGTGACGTTAACGCGATCACCGAGCCAAAATTGCACTCGCAAGTCTTCGAATATCTAATTAAGTTAACGGACACGTTGATCAAGATCAAGCACAATCAGGGAGTCTCAATGGACAACATGTCAACGCCACAGTCGCCCGAGTTGATTCCGCCCCTGACGTTGGTACTGCCATGGTGTTTTGGCGCACTGATGTCGCCGGACGCATACGAGAGCGGCAAATTAAATGCGCTGAGGCTCTTATGCATCATCACATTGAATTGCGATTCAAAGTATAGGACGTATTTGCCACAGTTCTACAGATTCTTGCACACAAGTAAGTGAATTCAAATAATGTTAACAAATAGTGGTTTATTTTACTAATTTTTATTAATGAGTACATTTGTGTTGTTATTTTAGCCCTAACAGGAACATCGAAACCAGCATTGAATACAGTTTTGAAATACCTGGGTCCCAGATTTCTTTCGCTTCAACTGCCCGGATCATCGTTGCTACTTTTGGATTTGGTGCACGCGTGTAATTCTGTGTTAAATAACGTTGAAAATTTGGATACAAGCCCCCGTACTGAGGCAGTGTCAATTTTGGCAAATCTGTTAAGTCTTCCCGATGATTTGAACTCGGTCAGCGTCTTAAGGCCCGACTCCTCCATCGAAGTGATGAGTTGTCCAGATATCAAGGAACATGTGGTCAGCATTTTACTAAGGGCAGGACGAAGGGAGCCCAGCGGAAAGGCTCGGTGCATCGCGTTATCTGCCCTCGGCATGTTCGTTTATAAGGAATTAGCCAATCAAACATTTCATCCGAAGGTTTCGGATGCTCTGAACGTACTATTGCTTGCACTGAAGGTAATAGACATTTTAATTTAATGGAGTTTCTAATTATATTTGTTGTTTTAACAGTTCAATGTGAAGGTGATTGCTCAACTGACCAGCAATATTCTTTTCGTTCTTTGTGACCACGCTCCACTTCTGTGGTCTCAATATCCACGACTGGGTAATAGCGTCATTAGAACTCTCTGTTTAGCTTTGTTCAGGCACGCCCCGCTAGGTAAGTCCCGTTTTAAATTTATTTGTTTTTATTAACTATATTACAATAAAACCGACTATGAAATAATTGTTGTGTTTAATGTTTATATTCGTTAAAAACACTTCGGAAGTTATCCGAAGGGTGTTCATATTGACCACAGACGTCAAATATGTACCATAAATATTTTTATTTGTATGTTACGTAGCTTCTACAGCTGGTGAGAGTGATAAAGCTTTGGGCACGGCCCTGCTCTTGTGTTTGGGGGAGTGGTGCATGAAGCTGGGTCCTGCCAGACTGCTGGAAGTTTCCGAGTACGGAGAAACCAGAGGAACCTGCTTGCTTTTGCAAGTTTTTACAGTAAGTCAATAATATTTTTTTTATTAATTGCATAACACAAATTAAACTCAAATTTAATTTAATAATATATATATATTAAATGTATAAAAATAGAATATTGTAAACACAGAGTATTTTGCATCTAATTATTTGTATATGAGATAATATAGAATTGAACAATTTAAGTAGATCCGAATTCCTTACTCCAATCCCTGTATTTTTTTATGTCTTCTTCTGAAGTTCCACACTTAATTTTAATCAGTGAATTTTTCATCGCGTCGAAACTGATCTGATTCGTAGAAGATTTATTTTTAATTTGTTCTCTAATGATGCTCATTCTAGCTTCTTTGCACAAAGTCTTGATGTCATGTCCAGTGAAACGAATGGTCTTTTTACTTAATGCATCTATTTCCTCTTTAGTGAGATTTCCTCCATATTTTTTTAGATAGTATGAGAATAACTTATTTCTGTTTCTCTCGTTCGGCAAATCGATAAAAATTTTCTTTTCAAATCTTCTTAATGTGGCTTTTTCCAGTGCCCATGGATGATTTGTTGTTGCCAAGACGAATATGGGATGAGTAGTTTTTGTAATCCCATCCATTTGCACCAACATTTCACATTTAAACCGTTTAGAAGCCTCATGACTGCCTTCTGCTATAACTGAATCCAATTCGTCAATGAATATCACAGTGGGAGCGTAATATTTGGCCATCTCGAATAAAACCTTTAGCATTTTTTCGGATTCTCCACGCCATTTGCTGATGAAGGCGCTGTTTGTGAGATTTATAAAGGTGCAGTTGGTTTCAGAAGCCACTGCTTTGGCCAGTAACGTTTTCCCCGTTCCAGGCGGGCCATATAGCAGCACCCCGTTCCACGATTCTTGCATATTCTGAAATAGTTCTGGATATTGCAATGGATAAACGGTTGCTTCTTTGACGCATTCGATTGCGTTGTCCAAACCAATACAATCCGCAAATGTACACGATGTTTCTGTTATGATTTCTTTTTGGATTGCTTCAGCGAATTCCTTCCATTCTCCTGAGTAAATTTCGGATAAAGAAAATTGCGGTGGAATTTGTTCTACAATTGGCGTTTCTGAATAAGACTTTTCATCTGGTGACAGGTGTAGAACTTCAACGGGGAAAACTGGAGCTCCATTCCCAAGATTATTTTGCTTTACAGACTCTTTCCTGCTTATAGTCAAGGAACTTCTCTTTTTCATTCGCTCAGGTCTGGTGTGTTCTTCAGTTTCTTGTTTTTTAATGATTTTGGGTGATCTTTGGAATTTGGTGAAATAATAACTTTGATATTCCTGTAATATTATATCTAAATCGACGTTCTCACAAACCTCGTACATTTGTCCAATACATGCTTCTTGTTTAATACTCTCCACAGATTTTTGAAAGCCATTGTCTTTAAGGTAACCCAGGATTAGATGAAGAATAATTCTTTTGCGCTCTTGACCGTCCTTTTTCACTTTTTCTATCAAACTGTGCTTCCGAGCTGAACTAATCTCTGCCATTATAAAAAAATTTAAGTATAAATGAACACCTGACACGAGTAAATTTATTGGCAGTAATGAGTGTTGTATTTTTCACTTAGCAACTGTTTGATCAATATTCAGAAAATAAATTATGATTAGTTACCATGGAAACCATACCAGATTTCAATTATGAATGTTTTCACGTATTAATAATGTACAAATACGCTCAAAATTATTTGTATATTTGTGCAATAAATTAAAAACTAATAACACACAAAAATATACAATAAAATGTCTGAAATTTTTTATTCGTACAATATTAACTATAGCTTAATTATAGCAACTTGCTTATATTAAAAATATGAGCTGTATTACTTGAATTGGGTGCTAATACCATTAATGTTGATTTCTATGTTTGTGACTACTATCAAACTAATCATTCTAATTTTATTCTTGAAAAAATTGCATACTTTTTATTTTTCAATGTACAACTTTTTACTCTATGGTCTTTCATTGCTCCCTGTGAATTTAAATTGATTATTATAATTATTTAATCACTGATCAAATTGAAACTTACCAAGACCGAGAGAAACAAGAAGAAATGGCTAAGAGTTTTCGGTTAAATAACCCAATCGTATTATTAAACCTGAAGTTCGAAAAACTCGAAAGGCGATAACTCGAATGTATAAAAACAACCCAATCTTATCGTCAATTGAAATTAAAGCCAAACTGAAGGAATGGTAATAATCTGTGTAAAAGGCCTTGTCTAGTTTTTGGTTTATTTAGCAAACTGCATTTGAATATTTTCATTTAATTATTAAAATTTTTTATAGGTGTTGCATAAAATAGTCATGGGTATGGCATCATCGGAAAACGCTGGTGGGTTGTCGCAGCCGTCTCTAAACGATGACTTCGACCCGAACATAGTTTCCGACGACTTGGGCAAATCGGGAGGTTTGCACACGCCCAAAAGTAACGGTCAGTGTGAGCAGGCAATCGTTCTGTGTGCCAAAACCGTCCTGGCTCATCTCGTAACCTATCTAAGTCATTTCCCGATGGCCATTGGTGCAGCAAGGCTTAGTTCTCTCGTTGTCGAACAAGACGACGTACCGAATTTGGCGAGTGATGACCTCAACTCGAGTATATTTACCGCTCCCAACATACAAGTAAGTTCATTTCATTGAATGGTTTATAGCTTTAAAACACAATATTGTTTGTTACAGTTGTTTATACTGACAAAAAACGTGATCGCTAGTCTGGTTGAGCTGCCGGCGTTGGATCTACCTGGAGGCGGAGTAACAGCCGGTTTGAGTACTGCAGATAAACAAGTTAGGGTTATTCTTAGAGATTTGTCAGGGAAATCTTGTTGGGATGCATCAATTTTGTATAAAACGCCAGACAACATCGTTTCCGAAGACGATGCATTGCCTGAAGGTTAGTTTCCTCATTTATTTGTAATTATACGCGATTAATCTTCTTATTTATAGTTGAAAACAATGTTAATAAATGGGGTCCCATGAGCTACTTCCAGCCAGAAAGTTTAATGGTGGGAACTTTACAAAATTTACCGCAACGCGCCATGAGACATAGGCCTCCAAACGTCTTGCCGAATGTCTCTAATTCAGCACCGGATTTGGACCAACTGGACGATGTAAGTTCATCTAACCTTTATTTTATACCACGTAACATTCGTAACATTTCAGTTATTGCAATATCTCGGCCACACAAGTCCCGAATGTTTGGAAGACGTTAGTCGCCGACTGAATGAGCCCGCGGCTCCTCCTATGTCGTTTGAACTTGAATCCGAAGCCATTCAATCGGTGATAAGCCAAAGAAACGCCGAATTGGAAGAGAATCGCTGTCTCCAAACCTCCGACAGTATGCCCACGCAACCATTAAGTCGTCCCAACAGTCGAACTGAAACGGAGAGGGAAACTTCTTTGGACACTGTATCTAGTCAACAAGGTGGGGCAGTAGTAACATAAAAACCCCTATCTTATTACTTAAAATGCTCTTTATTTTGTAGCTCTGAACTGTATAATGGAGCAAAAAGCATTCCAACAGTGTCGCCTTCTGTTTTCTCAACTGGGACTTGCAGGTTGGGAACGACGTCGACAACTCCACCTTCTGAATAAAAACGAAAGGCTTCTGCGTGAGCTAAGAAATTTAGATATGCAAAGTTGTAGGGAAACACACAAGGTAACAAACATAACTGATTTCAAATTACATTTTTGTACAATTATTATGTTATTTAAGGTGGCAGTTATTTATGTGGCCCCGGGGCAAGAAGACAAGAATTCAATATTGTCAAACCAAGGCGGCAGCGCAGCTTACGAGCAATTCCTTGCCGCGTTAGCTTGGGAAATCGAATTGGAGGGTCACACTGGCTTCCTTGGCGGTCTTCCCAGACAGGGCACAGGTTTGACCGCACCTTACATCGCCACCAGTTTTCTCGAAGCAATTTTCCACGTAGCAACAAGGATGCCCGGAGAAGCTCCCGATGCTGTTCACAGCAAGGTATGTTCACCATTATTTACTGGGTAAAAAGGAGTGACATTTTTATAATGATCTTTAACAGACAAAACATTTGGGCAACGACGAAGTTCATATTGTTTGGTCAGAGCACTGGCGGGACTATAGACGCGACATCATTCCCACTGAATTCTGTGATATTTTGATTGTTATCTATCCACTGGGCAATAATCTCAATCGTGTTACTATTAATTGTAAAGATGACGTGAGTAACTGTTGTACATATTAAAATAAAATGATTTCAATACAAATCTATTATAGGTACCTCATTTTGGAGTCTTGTTTGATGAAGCAATTGTTGAAAGCAACATTCTAGCTGGTCTAGTAAGAGCAACCGCAATTTGTGCAAGCAGGGCAAAACGTATTACCTACGAACATTACCAACAATAGTACGTATATGAGTAGACATAAACAATAATTTTGGTTTATTTACATGCGTGTTTAATGGATTTTACATTAATTATTAATAAATTACAGTTATGAGGAGAGGGCGAAATCATTGGACATTGTAGTGACAAAACATAAGAAGAGCACCACGTACGAAGAACTGATATCGCGGATTTATAGTCCGGCCGATATCAATACTTCATTTTGCGCAGGTGGATCGATTGCGTTGATTAACGACGGATCTAGTTGCAACTCTACTTTGGCAGCTGCTCTTCTCGACGGTCATGGCCATTCTCACAAGCCAGTTCAGAGAACAGACCCCAAATGGAGAGGTTAGTTGTAATCAAATTGTAAATGTAAAGTAAAGTAATTTACTTTGGTTGTAGCAAGTGAATCATCATCCAAAGGTGTATGGTTCAATAACCACGATATGTCTCAAAACGTCGAATCGACAAGTATATCGCCGCGACCGCTTAAAAAATTCTCGACAAACTTAAAAAGTTCGAGACGATCGTTGCGTCACGACACTTCCATCGAGTCGCCACCGGAAAGTCCAGTGCAAATGACTAGAAAAAAGTAGGGTATTAGATATGTAATTGCACTACCGTATCAAATATGTAGATAAACTCGCACTAGTTCAATGTCCCATGATCCTGTGGGACGGATACCTAGTACAGCACCGATTGTAAATATAATCGACCTCTAAAAAATAAAGATGACTCTGATTAGGTTGGTTGTCCTCTTAGTTTTAGGGGTAATTTTCAGCCTTAACTGAATTGTGTGTTTTTGATTGGGGTAGGTTAAAACTACCTTTAAAATCAAGTTGGCAACTATTCTATTACATTTCCAATGCTGGTAGAGTCATTAGGTCGGTTGAATTTCTATTTTTAGGCTTTTACCTCGAGTCTCTGGGTACTGTACTAACCGTTGTTGTAACATACTGTAATTTATTAATTTTAGGAAAAAGCGTAATGCATATTACATATTTTTTTACTGGAGAATTTGTAACAAATTGAAGATGAATGGAGTGGTAGGTTGTAATGATATGTCAGGACTTCATTTTTACTAATTAGGTAATTAATACCTAATGTTTAACAACAACAATTATATATGGGTCAGAATTCGTGAAACGCCTGCATATTATATATGTTCAAGGTACTGTGCAAACTTAGCTAACTTGTAAACTAGATGGATAACTTAAATAAACTATCCAAACCATTAACTATTTTGATAGAAAACACAATTATGAATATTTTAATTGTATTATTTCAATGTTCTTTTTTTCTGATATCATCCTATACCCAATTTTAATGCTAAATTAGCCAATACTTATACTTTATAAACTTCCTCAAGTATTAGCTATCAATAAAGCTAAAGGTTTAGTTAGTACCTAAATTATTCAATTAGCCAATAAAGTCAAGTTTGCACATTAGCTGTTACTTATATACTTTGTTTTTGCAAATTTTTCTTTCAATTTCAACAGAACAAGAAAGCACTAAATAAAAATACGGATCTTGAAAGTCATCAACAAAATTTTTTCTTATCAACTGTGAATTGGAACACTCGGTAGGGCCTGTTTCACAAATTCTCATCCATATAAAGCATCTTAAGTGCCATCTCTATTGAATTTTATTTATAAAAATAACTAATATATTATGTTTAACTACGATTTACTTTTGGAAATATGCAACATTACGTGCTGAATATTTATTTAAATACAATGGTATTTTTCAATTTATCAATATCAAAATCATTATTACTGACTAATTATTTATTGAATTTTGAAGTCATGAGAGGCAACTCCACAGTGTTGTGGCTTTGGGTATTATCAGACTGACCAGTTTTGGATGGATTTGATAAGAGATTGCTTACTTAACAGCATTTTGTTGATATAACATTATTTTATCTTATGACTGTTATTTATTGTATAGAAAATATTTATTTTGTTTTTTTTTCAAATATGATTTTCATAAAGAATGTATTATAATTTTAAGTATGACATATTTATTAACTATTTATTAATTATTTGAAGATTATATATATTATATACATTTAAAATTGTTGCATTTATTTAATAGTGATTAGTACTTATATTAGGTCTGTTTCAGTATTACATCTACACATAAAAATTAGTGTATCCTTCATAATTGTTATTGAGTTCTTTAGTTTTTTCATTCACATACCCAGTATTAGATTTTTTCGTTATTCTACTTAAATTCTTATTATTGTGGTGTCCAGTATTAATTAACTACAATATAAATATTTGACGTTTGTTGTTAATTCTTTCTCTCTTTTGTATACTTGTAAGATATATACATACATATTACATTTTTAATATATGTACTTATTATAAGAAAGCTTTATTAATAAACATTTTCATTTAAAACTACTTTGTTTTAATATCATTTAGTTTACAATATATACAACATATTGATAAGAAATAAGTGACAAAAATCAAATATTAATTTTTCTTTAATGTTTGGCTTGGATAATATCATGGTTTTACATATTTTCACGCACGATTCAGTCGGACAATTTCGTCTGTAAAGAGGAACTCTGGACCAAATTCTTGATCAAATGGAATGATAATTGGTTGAATAAAAAAGTTGTTATGAGTAAGTCCACCATATCCTATTACAAAACCATATCCAAAAGCAACAGTTTTGCTCATGATGTCTCTCACTACAACTACGTTATTCGGTGATTGAGAGGCCATGATTTTTGGGTAACCCGACGTTCCCTGGCTCCATGACCAGCTTTATTCAATACGATATTACTGACATCGTTAAAAACTTAAAATGCTGCCAAAAATGGCTTAAGCAGCGCATGAACAAATATGAAACAACACGCTCAATTGAAAATACAGTAAGAAAATGTCAACAAAAAATCAGTAAAGGACATCCTTTCTTGTCTTCTAGATAAATAAAAAATTAATTGCGTCATAATGCGAATAATACTTTGGAGTGATGAATACGTGTTCAACAGTATAATAACCTCAAAAGAGGCGTAATGGAATCGTTTGCCAACAATAATTTATCAGTTATAGAGATTTTTATGCAGACATGCATCCAAAGTTGGTTAAAAAATAAAAATGTTGTTCCTCGATTGACCAAGTCCAAATTTAAAATAATTGAAAACATAAGGAACGCCGTGAAGTATAGATTAAAACACCAAAAAGCACCAAATTTAAAGAAATTGTGGTGTTATTAATTGAAAAGTCGTGAAATTTACAACCATTGTCGATATTTCATTAAATCTTTACTTCACTATTTACAGATGGTTATAACGAAAAAACCAGCAAAATATTAACAACTTTGTTTAAAATTATGTGTAAATTTTTAACAAATATATATTTTTGAAATATGTGCTAATATCTGTGACCACATTTTTCATTTAATTTGTTTAAAATTTAATTTATTATGTAATTATTTTAGATAAAAATAGAAAAGATTTTGATTCCATTTAATTAGAAATGTGCTTTTTCTAACTAATGACAAAATTCATAAAATGCGTTTTTTAACAAAGAAAAATTTTACAAGAAACTAAGTGTATAAATAAACATCTATTAAATATAAAAAATAAATTTAATATACCGACCGTCAAGAACTACAAATATTCAAATAATAATACTGTTCAAGAAAAAACATTGAAAGTATATGAGCAACTAACCGGGAGGTGGATAACTTCATCAGTGCATTTTTATATTTATTAGTTAGAATAATGTATAATCATAAATATTTTAATCATGATGAAATTTTATATAAATGATATTTATCTTATTCAGATATGACAAAGGTTGCATTTATTCAAACTAATCTTTGCGGATTGACACGTCTGGCAGTAGTAGTCTTGTTTAATTTATATATTACTTGAACTTGAAGATTCATATAAATAGACATATTAAATTTATCTAAGTATTACTTAAGTCCAACTTACGTAAGATTAAGAAGATTTTACAAGTCATTTTATATTCATAATAAAATTAAGAAATTTTATTAAAGAAAATAATAAACATTTAACATTTTAAAAATTTCAAGTTTCTTAATAGAATGAACAAGAAATCAATTTAAAAAAAATTACATTTAAATAACCTACCAATAAAACCTACTTGATTCGTGTCAAAGTACAAAATTTGCAAGTCGGTGCTGTGATCTGTGATTTGGCTGTCAAATTGTTTGAACGACAACCTGAAATAACGATTCTTAAAAATGGTAGTGGGTGCCTTTCCTGCGGCCAAACTAGGGGCATTATTGCTGAAACAAATCAGTAAACCCATAGCAACTGTTGTCAAAAATCAAGCCAAACAAAGACCATTCTTCAGAAAATATGTGTGCATGCCACCCGCTCAGTGTATGTATTTGGAGGTTAAACTATATTGAAGTTGATCATTTATTTCACAAACTTAAAATAGGTGTTCTGTTTAAGTTTACAACTGGTGCGAGGTGAGAGCTAAGATGTGGATGATGAATCTAGGCAAACCTGTCAATATACCAGTGCTGAATGAGGCTATGGCAATTGAACTGGGTTCAAATCTCTTGGGTGAAGGTATTATATTCATTATTGCTGCTGGAATTGTTTTATATGAATACAACAGGTACATCAGCATTATCAATAGTTGGTACAATATTCAATGTTTTAATTTTAATAGATCTGCAAATAAAGAAGAAGCCAAAGAAAGTGCTAAAAGAGCTGAAATTCAGGCATTGAATAATGCTATACGAGATCTGTTTTTACAAACTGAGGAACAGGGAGCACACATAAGAGAACTGACAAGAAAAATGGGTGAATTAGGTAAGTCCCTGACACAACTGTCATATGTCATGCAATTTAGTTAAATAATCAAAGTACTTTTTAACATGATTTTCTACAAATTAAATTTATAGTGTAAATACAAATAACCATGCCCTATGTCATCAAGGTAAAATATAAAGTCCTGTACTATGGTAGTAGGAAGTTTCCCAGTGATCAAATTAGGTGCATTACTACTTAGACAAATCAGTAAGCCAATGGCAAAAGCTTTCATTGATGAAGCAAAAAGAAGCCAGTTTTTTAGGAGATACATATGCATTCCACCTGCACAATGTATGTAATTAATAACTTAAATGTTCAATTTTAATTAACCAATTTCCACTAGTGTACTACAAATTTGAGATGCATGCTAAAATGTGGATATTAAGTTTGGGAAAACCAGTAAATATACCAGTTTTAAATGAATCAGCTGCAATTGAGTTAGGAGCTAATCTTCTAAGTGAAATGGTTGTTTTTATAACTGCTTCAACGATTCTTCTATATGAAATGAAAAGGTGTTTTACTGATTCAATAATAATATTAACCATATAACATAACTTTTTGCTCAGATCTTCAGTGAAAGATGAAGCAAAAGAACAAGCTAGGAGAGATGAAATTAATAATATAACGAGTAGTATTAAAGAATTACATGATATTGTAGAGGAACAAAATGCACAAATGAAGGATTTGTTAAACAAATTTGATAGTTTAGGTAAAATTTATAATTACAGGGTAATTATTTTTAACACCAACAATCTTAAAATATTTAATTAAAGTAATCTTTTAATAATACAAATAAAGTAACATTGATGCAGAGACATACAAGTTGTAATATTCATACACATATATAATAGACATTTTACATATTTATTAAAACTAAAAATATTTTTAAATTTTACTTTGCATTTTTTAAACAAAATACACACAGTCCAAAAATAACTAGTTGGGAAAATGCAAGGACATTGTAGCTACCTAATTGTTTGGTCTAGGCTATTGGGGTAGTGAAGAATGGCGAGAAGTGCGTGTTTTGAGTTTACTTAGCCCAATTATTATTAGTATTTTTATGTGTATAAATTATTGACATATTTGGTACGTTTTTAATGGAGGGTTATTAAATTTGTCATGTATTTTAGAAACAAAATGGGATAATCCAATTAAGGGTTCAAAAGTTCCGAAAAGGTCGCCACCACCACCACCACCTGCTGAACCGACAATTTCAAGCGAAATAGACGATCCAATTTATTCACCAGAACTTTCTGCCGAAGGAAAAGTCACATATGCTGTTGAATCTACAGTTCCTGAAAGTTCTGGATTTATTCTCAGGACAGTTAAACAAATAGAACACGAATTTTGGGCTAGTGAGAACAAGGAAAGAAGTGTTAGTATTGTAACAGATGGGCTTGACCATTTACAAAGTATTTTCAGGATACATATAAATTGAACGTTAAAATTTACTAGATGTACAATAGCAACTGTAAAATATTTATAACTTATTTGACTAATTTTAAGAACAAATAAATTGTTTTTGTTTAATATGTGATTTATTATAAAAGAAGCACACATTATAGACAGTAACTTGCATATTTATTAACTTACATACTTCTCATAGAGAACATATACAGATGCAAGAAATACTTATTTTCATAAATAGCTTATTTTACAAAATCTTACAATGTACATTTAAACCAAGTTACTTATTTGGGGTATCTTCATCAGAAGTCTCATTGTGTTTTATATTGTTCCAATCATTGTTTGATGACTCTTTCCCTTGACCTTCATTGTTGTCATTATATTTTTTTCCCTTCATCTCCTCATCTGATGTTTCTTCCCCTTTTAATGGTTCTCCTGTAGGTGTATTCTTTTGTGCATAAGCCTTATCTTCATCTGATGAGTCTTGTTCCTTATCCATGTTTTTATCAATGTATATTTTCTCTTTTCCATCCTCATCTGACGACTCCTCTCCCTTTCTGGCATATTTGTTAACATATTTAGTCTCCTTTTTATCATCATCAGATGAAGACACCTCATCTTTGTTTGAATATTTAGTTTCCTTAGTATCACTATTTGACTGACCTTTGGCAGCAAACTTATTAGCAGCATACTCTTTTTTATCATCATCTGATGATATCTCTCTTTTAGTTGCCACTATGTCTTCATTTGTTGATTCCTTATTTTTATCCGTACATATTTTCCCACCATCATTTCCATTTGATTCATTTTTCTCTTCACCTTTATCTTTATCATTTTCCTGCTGATTAACTGACACAACCTTTGAATAACTTGTAACATTATTATCATCTGACACATGAGTATTATGTTCCATATTTTCATCCTCATTTTTTTCCGTTTTCTTATGTTCAAAGTTACGCTTAATTTTTTCCACTATTTGTTCCAATTCCTCAAGCATTGAATTTCTCCTCTTTTCAATGTTAGCTAAAAATAAAATAAATAATTTCTATAAATAAGTAACGAAAGAAAAACGTACCTTCTACTTCAGCTTTACTAGCCTCCAATAATTCCTTAGTAACATCATTTAGACGCCTTGGCAAAAACTGTATGTGTGGCTTGGCCTTAGTGGTTATAAAGTTTGCTCTTGGCCTTTGTTTCTCCTCCCAGTATGCAAATTCCTTCATTCTCAGCATTTTCAATTCGATAGCCTTGATTTCAGCCTGCTTTTTGCGCCTGTTCAAGAATAACTCTTGCCTTTCTTTCTTAATCACTTGTTTTTCTTTGATTACGTGATCTTCAATTTTTTTCTCAATTTGCTTCTTTTTTTCCTCCTAAAAGGTTGTCAATTGTGGACATGGTTGTAATGTATGAATGACTAAACTTACCAGGGGTCTGTTTCTGGTTTCCTCCTGCTGAAATTTCTGAAGTGTGCTCAACAGTGCTCCGAACATTCTTCTGTTTCTGGCATTGGACCGTTCATCTTTGCTTTGGGCAGCCAAGGCCTCCTGCCTGCTTGGAATTTCCTTTGGTGTGACTATAACCTTGCTTATTATTTGCTTTGGCAGCACAGGCTCGGAGACAACTCTATCAGATAGCCTTTTGAACACTGATCCACCTCCAGTGCCCCTTCTTTTATTTGGTGGTTCATCATTTTCATGCGGGAAGACCCTGTTCCTTGCGAGCCTGTGCCGCGGCTTGTCATCGTTTGGGGGGCGTTTAGTACCTACCCTCTGGGGTGGATCTGATGGGTCCCTGCCAATTAACCTTTTAATATTTTCATCCACTCCTTTCAAACTGCTCTTCGCCTGTTCCAGCTCGGTTTGCAGGGTCACGAAGGATTTCATCAATATTTCAGTTCCCATTGTTACATTCACAAATGAATAATTCAGCAATCAATAGATACATACACAAATATTATTTGCCATGAAGTGGTATGCATACAAAAACCCACTGAAAACTTATGCCGCTGTCAAAACAGTGTTCTACAGCCAACCGCGTATCTACACACAGCAACCAGTTGTTAAGGCCTTAAACAAATGGCTCCAAATTAACATTTGCCTGTTTCGATAAATTTTTCCCTAAACTCTAATGGCCGTAGATAACCAACTAAAGTTTTAAATATATTAATTTGTTTTCATCAACAATTATTGTTGTACTGCTTATGTTGGCTACCCTTTAAGCGGCGAATTTAAAGCTTGACTTACAAACTTCATACTAGTTCATGTCACTGTGAGTTGCATGTACTGTAGATTTTGATTATGGGATTTCCCAATTTCGTTTCTACATGTACATTTCACGGACAAGAATACATATTTAAAATGAATGTCCTAAATAACAATTTGGAAATTCTCTTAACTGATAAATGTTCCGGAGAAGAATGGCAATGCAATTATGACGATACACGTAAAAGTACCACAACTATTTTTAAACGAAGTAATTATTGTAAGATCACGTTATTTGTAGAAATAGAAAATATTACCAGAAAGACAGGAAATTTCAAACAATTCGAAATATTCGTGGCGATGATTAAATCAGGACTGTTGAAGGTATTTGTTGTCGATGGTAACGCACAATTAATCAGTACTGTCACTTACTTTCAGACTTGCGAAAGCGTCACTTTGGACTTGCTAACCTACGAAGAATTTGAATCCCTGCGGCACAGAAAAATCACCAAATACCTCGGTCCTGATAGTTATTTTAATAGAAGATATCTAATATTAACTTACGCAGTCGAATTTGATAAGTATATTCCTGACACACTCTCCTATAACAAATTTGTAAACATTAAATATTTGAAGGATTAGATATCCTATTCCTTTAGAATATTGCGGTCCACCTGATCCTATAGTACTCCAAAAAACTATCAAACGCTTAGAGATGGAACTAGCTAAAACTAAATACTCACTTTCTAACAGAACAACACAAAGCAGCAGCTCCAGAAGAATTTACAGACTACAGAGACGGTAAACTATCGTATACGGAATTTTAAACAGACTTCTTATTTTAAACTTCAGCATTGAGGAGTTGACTGCAGAAAATGCAGAACTAACTCAGGAAATTGAACATTTAAAGAAAGTAATGAACAAGAATCCGAAGACTTCCGTTGCGAACTTGCAAAAAGCTGTTACTAATTTGGAGGAAAGTGTTGTCAGTGAGAGAAAATCACATCACCAGTTGGTGGAAAAGCTAAAGCAGGATAAAATGAGTCTCAGCAAAGAGCTAGAGCGCGTTAAGCAGTCTGAAAAGTAGCAATCTTATTTATACATATATACAAGTTAATTAATTTTAGAGTTATAGATATTTAAAAGCCAAATTAGCAAAAAAGGAATTAACTCCCACTAAGTAACAAACAATTTGTCCATTCATTTTTCTCGTTAACGCACCCTTTTTATAGGTACTCTCCCTCAATAAAAAATAGACGTTTTTCTAACTTAAATAAAGTTGAAAGTAAAAGTTCATCTTATAATAATAACAACAGCGACTTGCGATTTACTAGAACAAAATCTTACTCCCATAGGCAGTCGCCAATAAGGTTTTCAATAGAATAAGTCATGTAGATTTTTTATAGAGCTCCCAAATTTTTAGATCCGTTATAAGGACGTGCACGAGTAGAAGTTCTTCCACGAGTACGAAGTGCCCCGATCCCGTGGAATCTGATCGTTTTAGATCTCCATGCACCTCTTCTATATCCAACAAAGTATTCCGCCCTCGAGGAACTATTCGTCAGGCAACATCGCAAAGAAAATGTGTACGAAATATATCCAAAGGTTCAGTGAGCAGTGCCTCATCAAAAAAGTCTAGTAAACCAAGGTACGGAATTATTTATTTATCGAGATCTTCGTAAATAATTTATTTTCAGGAGCAAATCTAAAAAGAAAATATCAGATTATGAAAATTTAGAGCTCAAAATATTGGATTTGGAAAAGCTATTGAAAAGGTCTTTAAAGAGATAAATATTGTAAGTTAGTATGTGTGTGTAAGCATATAAATATCTGTATGAGACGTAGATGACCAACGTTATATGTTCACACTAGATTTTCCTTAATTTTTCTATAGATATTGAATGTATAGCATATATCATTGTTCTATATTTTAAATTTTATACATTTATTATTGTTACTGTAGAGAGTAATTAGTGGGATACATGTGGTATTTCCTTTATACATCCATTTAATTACTTTTGTATAACTTGTATTTTGTAACAATAAATATTCTTATAAAATATTGTTTTTCGTTATTATTTCCAGTTGGTTAACGTGAAATAAAACAAAAAAATATGTTACAGATTAAATTAATGGTTAAGTTGTTTCCTAATATTTAATTTTTATTAAATATGATTATTCAACCTCACCAATACTTAAATTTCAACACAAAAAAATATGCAAAAATATATTTATTCTTCTATCATTTAAACTATCTTAATAAAACTGATAAAATATCAGTATTTAAATATCAAATATAAAATATCAGTATTTTCTCCACTGACACCCATACTTCACGAGCAGTATCTTTTAGTTCACACAGTGAAATAAGAGGATCGTTAGGATCACAGTGTACTTTTCTTGAGTCCATTGCAACTTTAGATTTTTTTGTTGATAAGTTCATTTCTGCATTTACAATAGTTCTCGTGTTATTCTACTAGTCGTAGATTTGACAATTTCTTCAAGATACCATTATTCCCTACGATTCTTCTTATTCTTTATTAATTTTTCATATAACATAAGTGAAATAATCAGCGAACAAATCTAATTTAATATATAATTTTCATTTAAAAAAGGTATAAGTACCATTATTTGTAAGGATTCCACACTTTTGAACATCCGTGTATATTTGAATATTGTCCTTTTATTGTATAATTGTTAATATTTTTTATATTTGCCTAATATAACTTTGATTCTGGTCAGTACATTTTTTAATGATTTATTTATTCAACCTCACCAATACTAAATAAATTTCAATACAAGAAAAATAATATACAAAAAATATTTATTCTTTTGGACTGAACTATCACTTAAACTTAAAAAAATATTAAAAAAACTATTTAGTAAAATATATATCAGTATTTCCTTCATTGACACCCATTCTTCACAAGCAATATATTTTAGTTGTAATAAGAGGATAGTTTCGATTCTTGATGCACGTTTATAGAATTATTCCAGGCATCAGGGGAATTCGGGAGCCACCATAATGTAGTTATACCTTCTTCTTCAACAAAATTTCGTATTGCTGCTGTTCGATATGGAGGTTTCATCCATAGCACCTCGGAATAGACGCACAACATGGTTTAAAACTTCCTTCAATATATCAGTGATTCTTCTTTCTACAGCCAATAGAGGGATCCGGTTTCCTCCCATAATACCAGCCCAATCCATCTAATCGTCCTGAAGCCGTCCAAACTAACGTACGTCGTGAATGAGAAACCAGACTAATTTATATTTCAACAAAGTATATCACCTAATTCCAATTAGGACCAGGGTCCACTATTTTTTGAGTCCATTGTAACCTTAAAATATTGTGTGATTATGTTAGTTTGGTTTCTTCTACGATACAAATTTACAGCATTTAGTCTGCGTGTTGTTTATCGTGAAATTTGTAGTCCCCAAAGCCTACCAATCTCATTGAATATACTAATTGTAGATTTCAGACAACTTCTTCGAACAACCTTTATTATCTATGGATCAGCGGAATAAATCAAATTTAATATACCAATCGGAAAGCGTTTACTCTGTATGAATCTTGAGAGACACGATGCACGACAAAGACAGTAAAAGTCTGCAGTTCGTCCAGTGGTGTTCATCTCTTTGACATGCATGATGTCTCAAGATTCAGCTGGAATTAACGCTTTTCGGTTGGTATAATATTCATTTAAAAAATGTATAACTATCATGGGGTAGATATATTATTTGTAAGGATTTCAAACGGTTGGGCATGTGTGTATTTATTGTGTAATTAACATCTATTCTTCACGAGCAGTATCTTTTAGTTCTCCCATTATAATAGGAGAATTGTTTCACTTCTTAATTCATGTTTCCAGAATTATCCCAGGCATCTTCATATCGATTCATCAAAGAATATTATGTTACTTCAGTTAGGACCAGGGTCTATCATTTCTTGAAATCCATTGTTATATTAGAATTTTGTGTTGAGGTGTTAGTTTGGTGTCCTCTGCGATACAAATTTACAGCATTTAATCTGTGTGTTGTTTGTCGTGAAATATGCAGTCTCCAAAGCTTAACAATCTCATTGAATATACTACTTGTAGATTCTAGATAATTTCTTGGAACTTCCATTGTTATTTACGATTTCTATGTTGATTCTTCACGTCGTTTATATTTTTTATTAATTTTGGATACACACATGTGAAATAATGTGTAATATTAATCAACGGAACAAATCAAATTTAATATATAATTCATTTAAAAAAGATATGGGGTGAATATATTATTTGTATGTATTTCTAACTTTTGTAATGTTAATATTGTCTTTTATTGTATAATTGTTTATATTTTATATTAGCCTAATATAACTTTGATTCTGATCAATACATTTTTCAGGATTTTACTTAATAAAGTTCGTTAAAGTCAATACAAAAAAAATCAAGTGACAATAGATACCTATCACCATGGAGATATGAGTCTGTTTGCTAGTTAATTTCATCAAAAATTGTCAATTCAGTCACTCTTTTGTCAGTCAATCTCTCATCATGTCGCAAGTATATGTAAAAATATTTAATTTGCATAAGTTCTTTAAGAAGCAACGAATCATTAGTAGAAATATGGTGTTGCAATACTTGCATAAGCAATATTACAGACCATTTTATACATATTGCGAGAAAACCGTCGTCCATCATGATTTCTTTGACTTTCCGAAACGATATTTCTCCAATTTGCCCCCATTCACAAGAATAAACTTGCCTGCCCTGTCTCCGACGATGGAAGAAGGGGGTGTGGCGAGTTGGGTCAAGAAAGAGGGCGACAAAATCAGTCCCGGTGACGTTTTGGCCGAAATAGAAACAGACAAGGCCACGATGGGATTTGAAAGTCAGCAAGACGGATATTTGGCGAAGATCATCATACCAGCCGGCACCAAAAACATTCCCGTCGGTAAACTTTTGTGCATCATAGTCGATAATCAAGCAGACGTTGCGAAATTCAAGGATTTCAAAGATGACACTCCAGTTCCAAAAGCTGACGCTCCACCTCCTTCTCCTCCCGTCGAAAGGATCACTGCAACCGTGCCGAAACGGGACAGTCCCATGGCTTCGCGACTTGCGGAACTCAGCAAATCGAGGAAGGCAGATGAAACCGCCTTGGAGAAAATCCTACCTCCTGAGTTAAGTACTCCTAATTTCTCGGACATTCCTTTGTCAAACTTTCGAAAGATTTCTGCGAATAAATTTTTGGAGTCCAAGACCACCACCCCCCATTACTATTTATCTATAGATTGCTTGCTCAACAAAGTCATGAGGACCCGTCAAAAACTTAACGAAGAACTGCGAAACAAAAGAATCGAGCTCACCATCAACGAATTTATAGTTAAGGCGGTCGCGATAGCTTCAATCAAAATTCCCGAGGTCAACTCCTTCTGGCACGAGAGCTTCATTCGTCAGTACGGGGAGGTGGACGTTAACTGGGCCATTACGACGGAAAAAGGCCTCCTTACTCCGGTCGTGCTTCAAGCTAATAAGAAAAGCCTTCCGGAAATCAGCGAAGCGTTGAAGACACTAGCGGAAAAGGCCAAACAGGGTTTACTCACTCCTCAGGAGTGCAACGGTGGCACCATATGCGTTTCCAACTTGAGCATGTACGACGTCAACCGGTACTATGCTATAATCAATCCACCTCAGAGTACAATTGTGTCGGTGGGTGCGATAGACGAAACCGTTGGGCTTGATTCGAATGGGAAAATGCAGCCTATCGAATTGGTAACCGTGCATCTAAGCTGTGACCATCGGGTCGTCGATGGAGCCGTGGCAGCGCAGTGGATACAAGTCTTCAAGAGCTGCATAGAAAACCCCGAGCAGCTGTTACCCTAATTGTTTATTTAGATAGTTTTTTTAGATGGATATGTATTGTATTGTAGAATTGTAATGTTAAAATAAATTTATATTAATAACGTTGGTTCTTTTATTTGATTAGGTTAATTTTTGGTGTTGGTGGCTTTAAAAGAAATCTTTCCAAGTTTACTTTTTGATCAATAATATGTTAGATTTTTGTGTGTACATAATCGCAGCTGCAGTATGGTGATTTATAACCAATCTTTGTTTCTTCCTTCTATTTTTTTATTATTACTTTAACCATCACGTAATTTATATACAGGTTGTTTCATAATTTATCCGAAATTTTTTAACCATCGATTATCGATAAATCTAATAAAAATTCAACAGAAAACAAGATAAAAAATGTTAAAGTTTGTAACAAACCTCTTCAAAAACTGTTTAAAGTTTTCTCCATTGACCTGTAAACAAACTTGGGCCCGTCTTATCCAATTTCGTCGCACTAGTTCCAACATCCTGTATAGACGATCTTCCAAAATAAAAAAATTTTCATCTAATTTTGAGAGTCGAGGGTAAAGTTTGTTATAAAGCATCTAAGTTAAGCTGGAGGAAACTTAACTTGCCTCACTGAACACAAAGTTTTATGAAGTTGTAATGGTTGCTACCTCATGAGTTAGCTATTTAGAGTAGTATCTTATGGATTGAAGAGATGTAAATGAGCTGAGTTGATTTATGAGGTAAAATATAATATAATTATAATATAAATAATAAAATGTAATAGTATCAAAATGGTGACTTATAACTAATCTTTTTTTCTTCGTTCTATTTTTTATGATTACTTTAATCATCGACATAATTTATGATTTTCCAAGACAACTTTTTCATTCAATTTTAAGAGCAAATTTTGTTACAAATCATCTAAGCTATACTGTCTAACTGAACACCATTATACAGGAAGGAACTCGATCTTGGGATCCCCCACTGAACGGGAGAAGAACGTTCTATGAAGATGTAATGGTTGCTACTTCGAGAGTAGAGGATTTTATTTAGAGTAGGATGATGGATCTTATGGATTGAAGAAATGTAAATGAGTTAAGTTGATTTATGAGGTATAATATAATATAAATAATAAGATGTACTAAGTATCCTTTTTAAACCT
Organism: Aethina tumida; assembly: GCF_024364675.1. Taxonomy (NCBI): domain Eukaryota; kingdom Metazoa; phylum Arthropoda; class Insecta; order Coleoptera; family Nitidulidae; genus Aethina; species Aethina tumida. Next base: position 56,529,575 of record NC_065435.1, on the reverse strand, counting down.
ACATTAGAATGTAATAGAAGTAAACTTCAATAAATTCTGAAGATTGTAGGAAAAAAATTTAATCAAAGTATTAATAATGTTTTTTTAAAACTAAATAAGGGATGTGGTTGTCTAGAAACGCTGAGATTAATCACAGAGTAAGGACAACAGAAATTAATCAACACAAAAAACCAGATAAGTTTTAATAACTTCAAATTGTTGTAAATCAAACTCTAACTTTAAATGAAATTTTCTTGTACAGTGTGTACTGCGAATCTTCATATAATAACTTTGCATTAATAACATTGCTTATTTTACTTGATTAGATTAATTTTTTTTTGTTAGTGACCTTAAAAGAAGCTTTTTCAAGATTACTTTTTGATTAACAACATGTAAGACCTCTGTATATAGAAAATTGCAGCTGCAGAATGGTGATTTATAACCAATTTTTGTGCCTTCTATCTACTTCTTTTATGATTACTTTAATTATCGACATAATTTATGTACAGAAGACCTTCCAATACAACAACAACTTTTTCATCCAATTTTAAGAGATGAGAATAATGTTTGCTAAAAAATATTTGAGAATTGTCTGATAGAACACCATTATTCAGGAAGGAACTTGATCTTGAGTTGCCCTATTGAACACAAAGAGAGTCCTGTCAAGATATAATGGCTACTACCCCGAGAATGGAGGATTTTATGTAGAATAGGACGACGGATATTATGTATTGACGAAACATAAATGAACTGGGTAGATTTATGATGTATAATATAGTATATATAATAAGAAGTACCAGCTTCTCTTTTAAATACATAATAGCAGGAGATTTCTAGGATATGATAGAAGTAAACTTCAATGAATTCAGGAAGAAATTTTAATCAGTGAAACAATAATGGTTTTGGAAATTAAGTAAGATATGCGGTTATCTAGAAACACTTGTGTCAGTCACAGACGAAGGAGCACGCAGAAATTAATCAACACAGAAGACCAGATAAGTTTTAATAACCTGAAATTGTTATAAATCAAACTTAAATAATAATATTTACCAGATAGAATTACAAAAAGTCGAACACAAGAACATTACTTTTTAACAACTTCCTTGCAATTGATGTATATTTTTACAACCAATAATCCAATCACTGTTGAGAATCTCTCACAACAAAGAAAAAAAGATGGAAACACACGACCTCAGGTTGACAATGCCAGACAATAACTATTCCCACTTCGGCGTCACATGCATAGACGAAATCGCAAAGAGGCCGCATCTGCGAACCAGTAAAACCAATTAAAAAAGAATCAGGGGCATAGACCGAATTGAAAAATGCATGCGGGGAACGACGCGTCGTCGGTCGGCGAGGCCGACCAAAAAGGAGCAGCACAGCATCCGCCGCGATGGACCATTTGATCCGGTAATGATGTAGACTGCGAGGCGTCTATTTCAGCCATCCAGCCAGATAAAACGACGAGCCGCGGCCACCGTACCGGAACAGCATTCTGTCCCGGGGCCCGTTCCATCGCTTTATTGTTTTACACCAAATTACTTGCCTTATTATGCTTCTAATCTCTCGCATATGACCGAGGTGCTTGCGCCCAGACTAAATGGATTGCTTTGTACGTACGGAAAGTATGATACATTGTTGCGCTACCTTGAACGGTCTATTAATAATGGCGTTCGGAAAAAATCTGATGCTTCTTTCATATTGAAGTAATTTGTTGGTTACACAGTTAGGCAAGGTACAAAAAATAAAATTTAAATTAGTCTTAAATTATATTTATTACCAATTATCAAAATAATAAATCATTAATAATTTTTTTTACATGAATAAAACTATAGATAGCTTTATTGAGTTTCCTCAATAATCGATATTGTAAAAGAAAAACAGATTATTGGGAAATGTAGAGGCCTTATTAAAGTTTTACATTTTAAAGAGATCTTGTATAGATAGAGAAGGTTATTATCAAATTAATAAATCAATATTGAGAGTTTTTTTGCGTGAATAAGGCTTTATTGAGTTTCTTCACTAATCAAGATTGTAAGAAAAAAATTATTGAGAAATGTAGAGGCCTTAACTGTATTTTACATTTTAAAGAGATCTTGTATAGATAGAGAAGGTGTAAATAAAGAAAATTTAAATAATTCTTAACTTTTTTTATTACAAATTATCAAATTAATAAATCAATATTGAGAGTTTTTTATGTGAATAAGGTTATAGCTTTATTGAGTTTTCTCAGTAATCAAAATTGTAAGAGAAAAATTATTGAGAAATGTGGAGGCCTTAACTATATTTATTATCAAATTAATAAATCAACATTAATAGTCTTTTACGTGGATAAAACTATAGTTTTATTGAGCTTTCTCACTAATCAACACTGTAAGAGAAAAACAGATTATTGAGAAATGTAGAGGCCTTATCAAAATTTTACATTTTAAAGAGATCTTGTATAGATAGAGAAGGTGTTAATAAAGAAAATTTAAATAATTCTTACTTTTTTTATTACAAAATTATCCAATTAATAAATCAATATTGAGAGTTTTTTACGTGAATAAGGCTGTAACTTTATTGAGTTTCCTCACTAATCAAGATTGTAAGAGAAAAATTATTAAGAAATGTAGAGACCTTAACTATATTTTACATTTTAAAGAGATCTTGCATAGATAGAGAAGGTGTAAATTACCAATTATCAAATTAATAAATCAAAATTAAGAGTCTTTTACGTGAATAAGTTTGATTGAGCTTCCTCACTAATCAACACTGTAAGAGAAAAACAGATTATTGAGAAATTTAGAGGCCTTGATAAAATTTTACATTTTAAAGAGATCTTGCATAGATGGAGAATGTGTAAATAAACAAAAAATAAATAATTCTTATTTTTTTATTACAAATTATCAAATTAATAAATCAAGAGTTTTTTATGAGAATAAGATCACAGATTACTGAGAAATATAGAGGAAGCAATACATGTAACAGATAATTATAGATATATCATAGTTTTTTACATGAATAAGACTAAGGTATTGTGTTTTCTCAGTGTAGAAGAAGCCTTACTGAGAATTCGTAGATATCATTTTATTTTTATATTTAATTTATGTAATTTTTTCCAAAAAACAGGAAAATTAAAAATATTCTTGATAAACATTGATGACAACGATAATTATTAACAAACTCTGATTAAAAAAAATTATACAAATTGATTTCGTTGACCGAAATAACACTTACAAAACTATGAACATTCACAAATCGTGCACCATTCACGATGCCACTTACACCTAATGGTAAAACTAATGTGGCTCGTTAATTAAACGGAATAGTCGTGTTAAAAGTGCAGCAAGCACTTACGGTACTGATTCGAAATCGTATGGGTTGTCTAAATAAAAAGTGCACAAGAGTCGTATTAGTTAATTTCCTGCTACCAGCCGTTGCTCATCAGACCACTCATTAGTCAAGTTGGTTAGTTGTTAGTGGAGATATTAGCAAATCATAAATTACAGTCGATGGAGCGGCAACCCTCTTATAAAAATAAACTCCGCTGCCGACAACGGTGCATCTGATCCAGCGTTTGTGCTTTCACTGTTCTTCTTCTGATCCTTAATGGCACGACATGAGTAGATGTCATGTACACGAAGTGTGCACGTTCTAGATATAAATTGTCACAGAAAGAAAATCACAAAATCTTCAGGTTGTCGCACCAGCTTGTTAAATAATTTTCCTGGCGTACAGAAAAAAATTTCAATTATAAATAATTGAATTAATTTCAGTTTGGCAATATTTTAAAATTTGATTCGTGAAAACGCTTATACCAATATAACACAATAATTATGGCAGGTTATGATAAAGCGGTAAAGTATGTGCTTCCTTTCAATTCTAAGTTAAAATTCTTAGGTGATTACATTTTATAATTACAAAGTTTAATGGAATAGAATAATCACTAGTGTTATTAATGTAATTGCATGCCAAAGTTAATTAAGCTATCTATATTCATAAATATTACTGTTCTAATAAACAAAGGAATTTTGAGTATGTGTATGTACATTCATTCAATGGTCACAAATCGTCGTTATCGATACAGACAGTAGAAGAAGAACAGAACAAAAGTTTATTTTTACAGATGTTGTTTATACATAGTACATTTATTTTACTAGAAGTATATTTTTTAAATATATCATACAATATATAGTAATTTAACATGCCGTTATTTGTAGATCTAGAAATTTACTTCAGAAACATAATGAAATAATAGAAATTAAAATTACAAAATTATTTGTAATTATGACTTTTAATTAATAAATATCAATTTTTGTTTCTTTTTATTAATTTAACATACCATTTTAAATTTACTTCAGAAATACAATTAAATATCGAAAATTACATTTTATAAAAGAAAATTGTATGTAAATATGAAATTTATAGTATTTAATAAATTTTAATAAAGTAAAAATATTATTTTTTGTTTATAGTAATTTATCATACCATTATTTATTGAACTGAAAATTTACTTTAGAAATGCAATTATATGCTCAAAATTTATTTTATATAAAAGAAAATTATCTTGTCTCTTTGTACTAATTTAACATACCATTACTTATGGGACTGGAAATTTATTTTAAAAATACAATTATATACTCGAAATTTAACTTTTATGAAACAAAATTGTCTGTAAATAGAAAATTTATAGTATTTAATATTTTTTAATAAAGCATAAATATTATTTTTTGTTTCTTTGTTAGTACAATTTTTTCTTTTATAAAATGTAAATTTCAAGTATATAATTGTATTTTTAAAATAAATTTCCACTCCTATAAATAATGGTATGTTAAATTAGTATTTAACATACCATTATTTATAGGACTGAAAATTTACTTTAGAAATACAATTATTTTCTCAAAATTTATTTTCTGCAAAAGAAAATTTTCTGTAAATATGAAATTTCCAGTACTTAATAATTTTGAATAAATCAACAATATTAATATTTGCCTATTTATACTATTGTAATTCCACTCCTATACCTATAAATAGGTATAGGAGTGGAAATTTATTTTAAAAATACAATTATATACTAGAAATTTAACTTTTATAAAATAAAATTGTTTGTAAATATAAAATTTCTAGTATTTATTAATTTTTAATAAAGCAAGAATATTATTTTTTTGTTTATTTATAGTAATTTAACATACCATTATTTTTGTGTAGAATAAAATTATCTGTAAATATGAATTTTCGAGTATTTAATAATTTTTAATAAATCAACAATATTAATATTTGTCTCTTTGCACTAATTTAACATACCATTACTTATATGAGTGGAAATTTATTTTAAAAATACAATTATATACTTGAAATTTACATTTTATAAAAGAAAATTGTCTGTAAATATAAAGTTTCTAGTACTGAATAATTTTTAATAAAGCAAAAACATTATTTTTTGTTGCTTTGTACTAATTTAACATATCATTATTTATAGGACTGAAAATTTACTTTAGAAATACAATTATGTGCTCAAAATTTATTTTCTGCAAAAGAAAATTATCTGTAAATATGAAATTTCCAGTATTTAATAATTTTTAATAAATAATAATAACAATATTAACATTTGCCTCTTTGTACATATTTAACATACCATTATTTATAGGAGTGAAAATTTATTTTAAAAATACAATTATATACTAGAAATTTAACTTTTATAAAAGAAAATTGTTTGTAAATATAAAATTTTTAGTATTTAATAATTTTTTTTAAGCAAAAATATTATTTTTTGTTTCTTTATACTAATTTAAGATATCATTATTTATAGGAGGAAATTTACTTCATAAACACAATTATAATTTATTTCCTGCAAGAGAAAATTTTCTGTAAATATGAAATTTCCAATATTTAATAATTTTTAAGAAAATATTAATTTTTGTTTCTTTATACTAATTTAACATATGAGTATTTATAGAGTTAGATAATTATTATACTTCAAAACACAATGAACTACTCGTAATTTTATAAAAAATAAAATATGATATTTCGAATATTTAATAAATATTAATAAACGAAAAATATTATTTTTTATTTCTTTGTGCTAATTTAAGATGTCACTATTTATTTATAAAAGAGAATTATTATTATTAAACTAAAAATATTAATTTGTGTTTCTTTGTTTTAATGTAACGTACCATTGACCCTGATAATTTATTTCAGGAATACAATTAAATACTGGAAATTTAAAAATTATTATCTGTAAATATATAAATTTTAAAATTTAATAATTTTAAGAAAATATTAATTTTTGTTTATTTTATACTAATTTAATATTTATATTAATTATTTATAAGGTTAGAAAATTACTTCAAAAACACAACGAACAACTCGAAACTAAAATTTTATAAAAATGTATCTATAAATATTTATTTTCGAATATTTAATAAATTTTAATAAACCAAAAATATTAATATTTATTTCTTTATATTAATTTAAGATATCACTATTTATAGGATTAGAAATTTACTTCAAAAACACAATTAAATACTTGAAATTTAAATTTTATAAAAGAGAACTACTTGTAAATTTGAAATTCAAGTATTAAATAATTTTTAATAAACGAAAAATATTATTATTCTTTGTATTTATTTAACATATGATTATTTTTACGACTGAAAATTTACTGTTAAAAATACAATTAAATAACATAATTTTAGTTTTTATAAAAAAGAAAGGAATTTAATAATTTTTAATAAACCAAAAAAATTTTTTCTTCGCATTTATGTTAACATACTATTATTTATTTAATTAGAAGTTTATTTCAAAAACACAGTATCTTAATATTACTTGTAATCACGTTTGTATTATATGTCTTATAAAAAATTAAAATATATCATGTACACCGTGACGGTAGTAATGGCTTATGTCACGGCTGATCGCAAAAAAATACGTTTCATAGTCGTCGACACTAAAATATAAATTATTTCCATGTAGTCAAGTGTACAGGTACGATCTCGGCAGCAACCACCAACATTGACATAAACCAATCGAACAAAACCGAAGCGTGACGACCTTCAATAAAAAAATACAAAAAAACGTTCAAACAAAATCACCACCTAATCACCAGAGGCAACTCAATACCAAAAACGCTCGTTGGCAAAACGGCGTCCCGCAAAACAATTAAAATCGACCAAGCCGATCGGCAGCTAATAAAAATCACACAATGCACCGATACCCCTATAAAAGTTCCCAACGAGTCGTGACCCCCGTTGCGGCGATGCGACGCCGTCACCGCCGCCCCGTCCGCCAATCGGAACGTCTCCGGGACACGACCGACGTGCGTGCGATTGGTCGCACGGCCGCGTCTGCCATTTTGTTGGGCGCTGAGGGCGTGCAAGCGCCGCCCGTGACGGGACGGCGCCCCCGTGAAGGACCGTGAAGCGCTCCAAATGCCACAGTCACACATTAATGGTTGCGGAGAGATCCGTTTCGGAGATAAACGTGGCGCGTTTGTTACGCTGTGTGCACGACGACTATAGGGACGACGACGACGACCAAGACGACGGCCAAAAGCATTTTGTCTCGTCCAATTTGACCCGGGGAGATTTTTTTTTTTCGCCGCTGCCGCTGCCGCCACGGTTCGTCAGATGAACGCTTGGTCGCGGCCAATTTGACTTTTTGGGAGTGCGCCGTGCTCGTTCGCTCCGCCGTATCGTCGGTACGACGAACGGTACGCGCCTTTTTGTCATTTTGCACGTGCCCCAACTTGCCGTTTACGATCCGGTTAATTGGCACGGGCGCCGGTGGCCGGTTTTTAATTGGGTGCGGAAGGCCGATCGTCGACGGGGTCCGGTTGCGCGGGGTTGACGCGTCTCGATTCGGCGGGGCGGCCGGTGCGACGGCTGAGGTGATTCGGACGATCGTGATTTCCCTTCGGATAGGTCGGAAAACATGGATACTGGTGAGTTGGATTTACTTTGAACTTGCTGAACTGGCATTTATCGTGTTTATGTGGTTCGCATGTAAAATATTCGTTGCTGGCACTAGAACCAACAATATTGAGTATATTTTAGATAGTGTTGAATATATTATACATCAAATAGCATATGATATTCGGGGTTCTAAGAAATGTGATATTCATAATAAATATGTGAAGTTTAAGAACACACAACAATTGGATTTCTAATTTAATTTTAAAAGTAACTTCGATATATCAAGATTAAGTGATAAGAGTGCTCCACAAAATTTTTGTCTTAGAACTCCTGGGAGTATGATCTTGCACTGTTAATAATTATACAAATCGATATATAGTTCGATGACAGTGATAATCATCCAGAGTTTACATATTCAGAACTGTTACTAATTTAATTTGAAGGCATTTCAATAATTATGAAATTTACTTTATTAAAAATTACAATCTGTTTAACTAATAAAAATTTATTGATCTAAAAAATCACTTAAATGATATTTCTAAATTTATGTTTAATTTGTGTTTATTTAATAACGAATTTGTTTCATTTGGTTTGGATTATTCGTTGGTAGCACGATAACCAACAATATTGAGTATATTTTTCGGTAATATTGAATATATTATCTAATATAACCTGAATAAACCATATTAATATTTTAAGTGCGTACATGATACTCGGAGTTTCAAGAAATTCGATATGCGACGTTTAAGGGCTTACAATATTTAGATTTCTAATGTGTTTTTAAAAGTTACTGAAAAAATGTATGAACATTAAGTTATAAGGGTGTCCCACATTTTTTTTGCCTTGTGACTGCTGAGAATTTCATCCGGCACTGCTGATAATTATCCGGATCGTTATATCAATCGATAATATGGATAAATATTCAGATTTTACATATTCATATATTATTTAGTAGTAATATTTACATATTACTGTTATTCATTTAATTTAAAGCAGAGTTTCTTTATTAAAAATTACAATCTGGTTCAAGAATAAAAATCTATTACTCTAAAAAAACATTCTGATTATATTATTTTAAATATGTGTTAATTTTTTTAATAATAAATTTGTTTAATTTATTTTGATTATTTGTTGTTGTCACGAGAACCAAAAATATTAAATATATTAATTCGGCCTTGTTAATAATTATCCATCACTCAATATTGATAGTATTGATAATTATTCAGATTTTACAGTTCAAAAATTGTTATTCGTTCGATTTTAAAAAGATTTAAATAATTATGAAATTTTATATAAATATCCAGATTGTTCAAAATTGTTATTCATTTAATTTAAAGTAGATTTCAATAATTGTCAAATGTTCTTTATTAAAAAGTACAATCAAGTTCGCTAATAAAAGAAACATCAAAAATCATTCAATAAAATAATAAATAAATAAATTTTAAATTTATATTTAATTCTTGTATTTTTTGATAACAAATTTTATTTGATATGGATTATTCGTTATTGGCACTAGAAGCAACAGCACTCTTAAATATTATCTAATTTACCCTAAATTAATCACAAATATATTTTAAGACATTACTTCATAGCTCTAAGAAATCCGTTATTTATAATGAATGTGTGACGTTAAGAGTCTCCCCAATACTTGGATTCATAATTTGATTTTAAAATTTACGGCACAAATGTGTCAAACTTAAGTTATAAGGGAGTCCCACAATATTTTTTGCCGTGGAGATGAAAAAAAAATGTTGATAATTATCCAGATTTTATGTATTGTAAGATATTATTTATTTTAAAGAATATCAATAATATTTAATATTTTGGAATAAATTGCTATTTTTGAGAGTTTCTGGAATAAATTTTTATTGATCTCTATGTATATTATTATTTGTTATATTCATATCCTGAAAATCACTTCTAAATTACTTAATTTATTTGAGATTAATCCGGTCGTGTTAATAATTATTCGATTCGATATATCGATGGGTTTCAAATACTTATAAATATCAGATTTTACATGTCCCAAACTGTTATTCGTTGATTTTAAAGATATTTAAATAATTATTAAATTTTATATAAATATCCAGATTGTTTGGAATTATTCATTTAATTTCAAGAAGATTTCAATAATTGTCAAATTTTCTTTATTAAAAATTACAATTAGTTTCACTAATAAAAGAAACTGTGATTCTAAAAAATTATTTTTAAATTTATATTTAATTTTTGTATTTTTTTGATAACAAATTTGTTTTATTTGATATGGGTTATTCGTTACTGACACTAGAAGCAACAACACTATTACCCTAAATTAATCACAAATATATTTTAAGATATTACTTGATGTTCAGAGTTCTAAGAAATCCATTATTTATAATGAATATATGACGTAGAGAGTCCCCACCCCCCAATACTTGAATTTCTACTTTGATTTTAAAATTTACAGCAAAAATGTGTCTTAAACTGTAAACTTAAGTTATAAGGGATAATATAATATAAGGATTTATTCATTTATTTTAAAGAATCTCAATAATAAAAAATTCAATCATTTAAATTTAACACTTACACTTTATGTTTAATTTACAAATTACAGTCTAATTATAAATTTAATATTTTGGAATAAGTTGCTATTTTTGAAAGTTTATAGAAGAATTTTGGGAGAATAGTCAAATTCATTATCGATCTGTATATAATTATAAAATATAAATATCACTAAACATTTTGGAGATGTGTATTATATATCATTATTATTTCTTCTAATCATACCTTGAAAATTACTTCTATATTACTTTCTTTAGTTGAAATATAAATTTAGGTAAAAATAATACATGGCATTGAAGACAAAATTAAACATTAAATAATATTTTTTAATATAATTAACTATAACAATTAAATTAGTTCATAATTATTGTTTTTAAATTGTGTCAAATATTGTGCAAATATGAAAATGTCTTTTGGTAAACATAGAGACGTATGGTCCATTTAAATTGATACCTTTGTTTAATTTAAAATTAGATTTTAATGAATAATAGTTCAAAAGATGAAGTAGAGAAGAAAACGTGTAATAAAAATAGCTTTTTATCATTTGTAGGAAGTCTACTGTAACAGTTTTAAGCAAAAAATGAAAAAAAAATGAATTGTTTTTATTTTTGTGCAAAAACTTCTTCACTGAAATTATTATACTTTAAAAATATTAAATTTCATAAAAATATATTGCATATTATGTTTTTTAGAATCATATTAGTCCAATGAATTTATTTCTTCTGACCTATTAAACGGAATGCAATGATAAAAACATGAGAATATCAAATAATGATAATGATAGTGAATATAGTGTATCAACTAAAATTGTACTTGTAGCATTAATTAATTAAAAGAAAACTGAATATTATTAATGTATATATATATATATATATACCAACACCAATATATACCAACAATATGTCCAATAATATTGAATATTTAAGAATGTATATTTCTAAAATGATAAAGTAGGTGATCAATGATTCAAATACGGCCGAATATAATATTTTTACATTAAATTACAATTAATCACTTTCTGATCTAAAGTAACATGAAAATTTTCTATTTAAAATTAAATCCTATTGTATTAAAAAATGTACTGATTACTATATTTTACAACACTTATCTGTAAAGTTAATACATTTAATATGAATTTTGTATAATATTTATATCAATTTAATTAAATTAAATAATGATTTAATCAAACACAAAAATTACTTAATTGCTGCATTTTATATATCTACTCATTTATAATATATAAAAAACTATAAATTAACTGTTTTTAATTATAAAATGAGTAATACAAGTATTAAAATTCGATATTAATATTTTTGAGATTTTAATTAATGAATATCCCCAATGCCTTTATCTGGTAAGATAAAAATTCGTTTCCAATATAATTTTGTTTTCATTTAGTTTAAAACCATTTTATTAAATGAAGAAATTGTTACTCTTAAACATACATTTTAACATCGTAAAATTGATAAATTGTATCAATTTTGTAAAACCAAAATGATTGATTTAATTATCTAAAATCGTCACCGTTTAATCTGACAATGCGTGTGTAACAAAAATAAATACAAAAAAAACAGTTTCACTTTTATGTATTAATTATGCTTTGACATTGGACATTTTTTTTTTTGTTTTGATGATTTTGAAACAATGTTTTGAGTAGTCGGCGTAACGGTGACTAACATAAATTCACGCACACCTGGTCGAAGAAATGTTTGTTTGTGGTTTTCAGTCACGCGTTATATTATGTTTGTACGATCGTTCTTCACGTTCACGTATTTAACATCGTTTAGTACCTTTGTACAAGTCGCTGAAAACGATGGACGTTAAAAATCGGTTGTAGATGTCACAACTTTGGTCTGATGTTTTGTAAAATTTGTTGTTATATGTCGAATTTGAAATATATTTTGTTGTCCAAAATGTTGCTTTTTCTGGCTGAATTTCACATGAATATTGATTGAAATATGTAAGTATGTTTTCAATTTTACTTAATATTTATTATCTCGAAATTAGATAAATAAATTTCAAGATTTTAATTTAATTTTAAATATTTCGGAAGTGGTTAGATCAAATCAACTTTTCCAGAAAATTAAGTCAGTTTTTCTCTATCTGGTCTAGAAATACTCAACAATTTCGAATATAGGATATCCCAAATTGTTGACTCTACTTTTTCATCTAAATTAGTTGTCTATTAAATGATACACATATTTGAGACGGTTTTTAAACCATAATTTCCATAATTTACAAATATTATTGACAGTTCTCCTTTTACGATCTAACTATCTTCATTGAGATGCTTTAAAGTTGGAGTAAAAAAATTTATGTCATAAGATAAATTTCGACCTCGACACTTTTTTTACAGACCAAGATTTGCAATTTTTAAAAGCAACGTGTGTACAGAGCTATTGATAAATTTTATCTGAAGCTATTATTATTAAAGAAAATTAAAAACAACCACCCGGAAATGGTTTCATATTCAAAGATTTTTAAAACAATAATTATAATAAAATATTTATTATAATCAAGCTTAGAATAAAACACTAATCAAACAGAAAAAAACATGGATTAAGTAATAAGAAACACGAAATTATTAGAAAACGATAAAAATAAATTTGGATTTGGGCAAAAATTTGAGATTCAATTTAAGTACTAAAAATTAGAGATCATAAAAGAAACAGATACATATAATATTTGATAAGTTTGGTAAACATGGTGTATTTTTTATTGTATTAATGTTTCCAAAATTGTTTGTTGTAAATTAATTTAGACTTTATTTATTTATTCATTTTATTCTAAACAATTATATAAAATTATCGAAGATAATATAATATAAAAATAAATATTATTGGATAGAATTTATTATTAATTATGTATCCTAAAATTTATATTTATTATTACTATTTAACATAATGAACAATTTTCTTGCTGAAATCTGATTGGAATTTAAAGTCAAACAATCATTCTGCATTCATAAATCCAATTTCATTTCAAGAAATAAATCTCTAGCCGCTGACATCTTTCTAATAAATTTCATTCCCATTGAACAAATTGCCGGCACAAATTCCATTATTTAAAAACCAATATTGACAGGTAAATTTGGACTGCACGTGTAAACAAAGTAGCGGCTGTTTGTGTAGTGGAAAGCAGCCGTCTCCCGAACACCGGTAGGCCGCTATTAAATAGACCAGATTTTTAAATATTTATTTACAAATTCCTAATTCGTAAAGCCGGTCAAACATTCAAGTGGAAAATACAAGACCAGCGAGACGCCACAACAGCGGTACAAACGTCCAAACAGGAGTGAATAGGCAATTTAAAACAAGTGAGCCTTGAAAGACATAATCTTATCGCAATGACCCGTGCAAGATAACTTTTGACGGGTCACTGAGATATATCGCAGCTTGATGTACACTTTCGGCTATTTATACGATCGTCTTGGGCAATTCCAAGTAACCGTGATTTTTACTCTAACGTTACACCATGTGCCATTTTAAATCCACCACCTTATCGTGGTTCTCTTGGAGTTTGGAATTCATTTTGCGCCATAAAAACACTTCGCAGACCTAAGTCGAAAGTGTTAATTAAACTTCTGCATCGCAACAAGCAGTACCGATGATTGAAAATAAATTACCAACGATAAAACCGGTACTTCAAACACATTTTGAAGGAAAACCATCATAAATAATCTTTATTGCTTCGACAAAAGTATTAATTGTGGGTTTTGGCAGAAGAAGAGGTTGTAGTACCATTGTGGGATGGAACATGTCGCATCCTCCTAAACCAATAATCCGGTAAAAAGGCAAATATTGTTTTTGTATACGAACGGCAGCGTTGTTTAAATTTGCTCACTAAATGGTCTAAATGGATTTCGAACGCCCCAAGGTGTGCTGCAGTGTTCCGCTCTTTGTCTCGAGTACTTTTACAAACAGCACTACCGCACTACCGTCCACGAACGCAAATACCATATTGTCTCTTTCATCTTTTATCTATTAAGTCACTTATTGGACAAACATGCACAAGTACCAGTAGGCTTTTTTATTGCTTTTAGCTAATAACCGGCTTTGATATGGTACGACATTCCAATCTTACGTTCGTGTTTAATTCCAATTGGTAATTCTATCAAATTTGAATTGGGAGCTCAAAACTACAAATAATCGATGATACGGTACCATTGGTACTATCAATAAACTGATAATTTTCTAAACTTAATAATTTTTATGACGTTCTTGTTTCTTGGTTTACAACACTTTATTTCCTATAAAATTGTTTGGACCCAAAAACTGAGAAAAATTTTAATTGATAATCCCAATTGGTAATTCTATCATATTTGAATTAGAAGTTGGAGACTAGAAATAATCGATCTAATACCATTGGTATTACCAATAAGCTTTTGGTTTTGTTTTGAACTCTTAAGAATCTTAGGAGATTTGATTCCTTGTTATAAATCTTCGCTTAATAACTTTGTTTCCTATCAAATTTCTATTGATTTCAATTAAACCATGAAATAAAGTGTTCAAACATCTCCATAATATCAAATAGTTGGCCTTAGTTCCCATCAATAGTTTAAGTTTTAGAGTTAACAAGACCATAATGTCAATTTTTTCTGATACACCATATTCACTGATCATAAAGTTTTGATATCTTGAAACACCATATTGAAGCACAAATGAAATTATACATATCCTAAATAACAACATCACTAATTGATGAAAATTTGCAGCAGACAAATTCATTCTTCTTCAATTTCCCCCGTGAAAATATTTCAGATTCAAATTAAATCCATAATATTTTAGTTTACATCTCTGCATTTAATTTTACGTAAGCATTTCCTATTAATATTTATGATAGACATGACACGAAGGTCACCTCGACTGAGTAAATATGAATTGACCCTACACAGTTTAAAATTATCGGTTTGTTTTATTATTTCATTAATATTCTTTAAGCATATTAATTAATTTAAATATTATGTCTTTAATTATTTCAAGTTGAAGTAAATATTTTCTTTAGCCACTAGTGTGTTTACAATCCTCGCCATTTTCTATTGAATTATCTAGGTTTCACAATTTCTATTTCTGGAAAAACAGACCATATGACAATCTTTGACCTAATATAATTTAAGAGAAATAATTGAAATTCCTGAATCTGCCCTGGGGTGTTTCGCAAGTCGAAAACATAGCCACACGTGACCAAAACTCATTAATATTTCCAAGGGTACCACATCAACCAGGTCGGTATTTTGATTGGACAACTTCCTTCACAAGAACACACAAAAATTCTGCAGTCCATACATAAAATCCCATTCGCAATTCAGTATATCATGATAAAATCCCGCCTTAAAAATGTAGACGAGAGATGTTACAAGTCGCCGATGTCGTCTCCAAAGGCTTGAGAACGGTTGTTTAGGTTCTCAAGTCCTGCACGAGAAATGCGGGGAATGTTATCTACAGCAATTTGCGTCTAAAATTGGGGTTACGGCCCCAAGGATGCATTAGTTACACCTCTGACATTTAAAATAGATAAATAGATTTCGAGCACGTGTCTAACAATACAAATAGCCTGGCAAGTCCCTTTAAGTTCCTTGAAGACTTGGAAACTAATGATGCGCACTCCTCTGGACCATTGCAATTGAAATTAATTAGGATTTAGAATTTTCTACAGTCACGTGAAGTCTTTTAGAAGTGAAATAATTAAAAAGAATTCTTGCAGATTTATTAAATTAACCAATTAAAAGTTCGATATTTTGAAATCTTTTTAAAACCACTAACTAAAATTAAATAGGTCATAGACTTGTATAATGTGTAAAGTTTGTTTAGTTTGTCTGTTCAAACTATCACAATGTTTCCTTCTCAACTATCGCAGACTACTTACTATTTTTACAAATTTTATAATACCACACAATTTTTTCCCAATATAAAAATACCGAATAAAAATAAATAAATGGATTAAAAAAATATGTTTGTGATGTTCACAGGATCTACGGTTATTTAAGTATAAAGCTAATTAGTGTTGGAGGATGAAAATGAGGCGGCACGTATAAAAATATCACAACAACTTTGGGCACGATGATATATAAAGTGTTTAACTGAGAAGTGAGTAACTAATAACGCCACCGACTTATTAGTTGGTATTAAAGGTTTTACTGAACCATAAATTTCCCAAACAAATCTCCAACCATTTGGTTTCTGTTAACATTTCCCGGTTCAATTTCTAATTTCACGCGGTTCTCACTGTAAAACATTACCAAATTAAAATTTGTGTGCATATTATTAATGATTTTACAACAGAGCATTGTTAGGTTCGAAATAATCATTTTTAATAGTAACTTGAAAGTAATATTTTATATATTAAAATTTATAAACTTTTCAAGCGGCATAGATATTACAATTTGTAAGTATTACCTTGAATTTCTCATATTTGTGAAAAATCGTTATACACAACATATACACCTTCTTCATATTTAATTATATAAAAAATATTTGCTTGTTTATAAATTATAATGTACAAAATTAGATTTGTTAATTCTTAAAACATGAACAACTCATTTTATATAGTTTTCTAAAATTAACTTAATTAATTTATAAAAATAGCCTCTTAATGAGTGGCCATATTAATTATACATTATGAAAACCTTAAAATTTCTTACATTTGAAAAATGATTTTCAAATTTATATCTTTAATTAATTGTAGACTTATTCACAACATAATAATTATTTTTGTCATCTTTTTATAAAATTTAGAAAGCAGCAGTGTATAGTTTCAATTTATTCAAAAAAATAAGAATATATTAAAGAAATAAAAAAATATGAACAAAAAATTTTAATATTATAATTAATTATACACTGTGGCATATTTAAAATGTGATATGATAAGAACACCCTCATAACTTTTTTATTTATTCCCCGATTTTAATGAATAATATATCAAAAAATGGACAAGAAAATACTAAAAAAAAATTGTATTCTCTATGACCTCTGTAACACATCTGACATTAATGTTTTTATTATTAAAATGTTAGAAAAAATTATTAGGTCCTTGATATTATATTTTCACATCCTTTAAACTGGGTGTTTAGAAAATTTTACCATAAATATGATCATATTTATTGTCCACGGTGTAATTATTCATTTTTGTAATGAATTTATCTCTTTTGATAAACTACACTGACTATATAAAAGAATTAATTGAAGAATATTAAATTAAATGATGGAAAAAATGCTCAATTCAATTCTATTAATTTTTTTACTCTAAATAAATATAATCTTGTAGAATAATAGAGAAAACAATTTTTATGGTAAATACAAAGTTTTTTTTTTCGTCTTTTGAATGATTAATTATTAAAATCATGTTAGAATTAAAGTTACAAGAGTGCCTAATAATTTATTATTTTTGTAAAACATGTTTTTGACATTAAATAAAACAAATAATTTACGTAATTTATTTAAAATAGTTATAAGAAATATTATTAAATAGTTATCTTCTTCATTACCACTACCACACAAAATTATGATTCTAAATTCCAATAATTTTTAAAAAACTACCTACTACATAATTAACATATTAAAATTAATATAATATGTAATAAAAATAACTACTTTAAGTAAGGTTTAAAGCACCGGCTTGGAAAATATTAGGCTTAGACCCGTGTTAACTATAAATTTTCATTTATTTATCACTTTCATGACATTTTAAAATTATTATAACAAATTTATATCTATAATAATATCTCAAAATTTAAAATTAACTATACATTGTGGCACAATATGTGTGTTTATATCCTTTGTAACCCCTTTTTTAACATTTTTTTAGCCAAAATATTAGAAAAATTGATTAAGGCGTTATTTAGTCAATTTTATATACTTTAAACTGAGTGTATATCAAATTTGACAAAAATACGTATTATGATTACGATGTAATTCAAAATCACAATTTTCTAATGGAATTATAATGATAAATTGCACTAAGTAGAAGAATTAATTGATAGATGTTAAATTAAATGATGAATGCAATTTTTTAATGTATAAAAAAACTTTGAGTCGAGTAATATAGAAAAAAAAATATGATATGTATAAAGTTAATTGTTAATCTTCTGAACCATTAATGATTTAAAAGTAAAAAGTATAAACGTGTTTTTGGCATTAAATAAAATAATATAATTGTTTATGGTACTTATAAGAAGAATCATTAAATAGTTGTCTTCCAAAAAAATAAAAAGAAAAAAACTATTTTTTCTATTATAAACATTGAACATTTTTTTTTGAACTTTGTCTAATATAGTAAATGAATCGCTTTGTAACTTTCGATTATCTTTCATAGGAATATCATAAGACCATACTTTAAAAAATATAGTTAAGAGTACTCATATGATACTGGGCACTTTGGCACATTTTACATGGTTTTTATTCGAAGTTGACATTTGGCTCCATTCAAAAGTTATCATATGAAAGAACTTTATACAAACTGTATTATTCTTTATCTTAATTAACAAAATTATAAAAACGTGTTTTTATTTGCTGAACACCAGCCACTTAAACAAAATCTGAACCGTATCAGATATTCAAAGCCTCCAATACAAAAGAGGACATTATACCGACCGAAAAAAAAATGTGTTAATTTACAAAATGACATAATAATTTGGAAAATGTGTTGTACAAATCCTCAAATTTCAGTCGGATAATATCAATGGAACAGGGCCGCAAATTGAACTTTGCAGTGGGCTTGATGCATTATCCAACACGTGTTGACAATGTCGGTCCCGACTTGTCTAAAAACAAAACGACACCGAAACTGCCTGCCTGCCTTCTTTGATCTGAACCACAGTAATTTATGTTCTCACCAAACCAGACTGGCTCACCGCGTTCGGACCGCTTTATTTTTCTGATATGTCGTGTACGTATCGCCGGTTTTATTTACTGCCTCGACTGACGATTTAATTAAATATCAACTAAACTCCCCCCCACTGTAAATTTATTAACCACATTTTTGGTCGCAAGTTTCGCGATGACGTGCACGGTGACCACCATTATTGTTAAATCGTACGTGCACGTGTTAATTAATGTAGACGAGTGAACGCAATTTGCCGAACTATAAATTCCACAGGCCCCATTAAACAATGAAAGCGAGAGCGGCAGTTGACAACGTTCCCGGAGAATAATTTTACCGAGTGCAAATTGGTCAGAACTGGGTTTTAGAAGAAAGGAGAAAAAAATAAATAAATAAATACACATAAATAAGTGAAACGAATCAATGCGCCGTGACGCCGACGCTCAGTCTGTCGAAAATTTCAGTTGTTCGGTTGTTCGACAAATGGTCCGGCCCACAACGAAAATACGACCGTCACTAATGGGCAGCTTAATTTTAGAAATGTACCGTTTCGGCAGCAGGACCTCATTTGCAACAATGTTAATAATGATTTCGCGAACGTTATTTACCGATATGAAATTGGATTGAAATTGTCTTTTTTATTTTTTATATTTTCGTTGATCGTGCCAAGTTTTGCACCTACGTTACATGTAAAATTCAAGTATTCAAGTATGCTTAACGCATTCACCATTTTTTTAAATAAATTATGTACTTATATTTAATTAATTTTGTTAATAAAATAATTCTTCTCAATCAATTAAATTTGCTTTTTTCCACAATTCTAATTCTAAATACTTTCCACGAAAATTGTGACGTAGATATTTATAATTAAAATAAATTGAATTTACACAAATAACTTTTACTTCAAATTGTGATGTAAATTCGTAGATACATATATTTAAAATTACCCATATTTACTTTAATAACTTTTGTACTTTACAAAAAAATTTTACATACGTTAATTTAGTTTGCATGAGAAAATTGAAAATATAATTTTAAATAAGTTTTTTATTCATTGATGGATGAGAAACAACAATTATGTCTAATTAAAATGTGTATCATAAATTATTAGTAGTATATCATTGGTTATATAAATGTGAATCTATAATATAAATAAGATCATCACTAATGTATGTATTATTGATTATATACCTATTTATTGCTATAATTTAATCCACAGTAAATTTTTTGTTATTGGACTTTTGTTAACTTACTAAAGTTCTGAATTTGATATTATAATTAATAATATTCGTTTTTATGTCAACTAATATAATATATAATATAAAATTTAACGAGAAATTTAAAGCAATTTTTAAAATATTTATAAATCCTGTTTCACGGTACCTTATTTCTGGTAGATTTAGTTTTTAATTTATGACATCTTTTAGATTTGTCAATGAAAATTTATAGATTAATTTCTTACATCTACAAAAAATAGAAATATTTTTCTTTAAAATTTATAATTGAACAAATATGCCATTTTTGATATGCTTGAACATATGAATTTATAAATTAATAAAATAAATATAATTTTTCCTTTCATTTCATATTATCGAAAAATATCATTTTTAACTTCAGAGGTATAATACATCACATTTTAGGCGATTAAATGAGTAATTTAATGGACAGTGTGTCACAGATTTGACATGAGTAGACAAGTGTTTTATGAAAAAACAACGTTACGAACTCATTTGTTAAACCACTCCAAATATTTTTTGCTTGGTCTTATATATAATTTAAAAAATATTATTTGGATTTTATTTAGATTTTTATATATAACTTTTTTTTAATTTGTTTACTTTCATCAATGGAAATTTACAAAAATAACTAATAATTATGTTAATATATATATATATATATATATATATATATATATATATATATATATATTTTACTCAATTGTTCTTGACATTCATGAATCACTACTATCGATCATTAATGAAGTCATATTATTGAAAAATTACAATTTAGACAGTTAAATTGATAATTTAATATGTATGTGACAGTACGTGTGAGAATATACGTTACGAATTCATTTGTTAAACAACTCAAAATATTTTAACATATATAATATAACAAATAATTAATACAATTAAATGTATGTTTAATTACAGATTTTTAAATATGTTTGCTATTAATTCGTATTTTTTGTCAATGAAAATTTAGATATTAATTCCTTATAATCTACAAAAAATAGAAATATTTTTATTTTAAATTCATAATTGAACAAATGTGACTGAGGATTTGACTTAATATGTGAATAAAATAAGAAATACATTATTAAATGTTAATTAAATTTTAATTAACCTGTTTTAAGTTAAAAGTATTCTTATTATATTTTTGTTCTTTTATTTATAGTAGTTCTAGACATTCATATATCCACATTTTACACCGTTAATGATTTCATATTATTGAAAAATCATATTTTAACTTCAATAGTATAAACATTTTTTGGTATCTCAACTGATAATGTGATGTTTAATAATGTGTGTTTCCAATTTTTATTCTGTTGAAAAATGTTTTATATATATGCGACGTATAAACTCATTTGTTAAATGACTTAAAATATTTATAAATATTTTATGCTTTTTTCCCAAAGTGTAATTTATATTTTATTTAAGATTCTAAGATATATCCTATATTTAATTTATATTTAATTAATTTTTTTGTCAATCACAAGGGGTTAATTTCTTTCAAATTTATAAATATGATAGATAATTATAATAATTTGTTTATTTTACCTAATTATTCTTACAAAAAGAAATATTCAATATTTCTTACATTATAATAATAAACGTAAAAACAAGTTAAACAATTTTGTTTATTATTATTTCATAATTTCACATAATTTGTGTATAAAACAAGAAAACTATTATCAGACATTATTAAAATTTTAATAATACATTGTTAAAGTAAAATAATATTTATTATTTATTGAAAATATTTGAAATTAATAATTATGATAATTGTGTGTGTGTCAATAAAATATAGGGATTAATTTATTACAATCTATAAAAATTAGAAGTTTACTTTCTTTGAAATGAACAATTTTACAAATATTACAAATAATTATGTTAATGTGTATAATATACGCAATTATTCTTATAAAATGAAACATTAAAATAAAAAGTTAAATAATTTTATTTATTATTACTTATAATTTCATATAATTTGTGTATAAAACAACACCATATTTAAACATTAGTTAAATTTTAATAACAAATTTTAAAGTAAGTTTTATGATGTTATTATATAACCTTATTTATTAAAAATATCTAAATTTAGTAATTATAATAGTTCTGGACATTATTCACATTTTATCCATTAATAATTTCATATTTTACCTTCACTAGAACAATAAGTTATATTTTTAAATTATATATTTTCTGTATTTAATTTATATTTTATTAACTGATTAGAGATTAATTCCTTAAAATCTACAAAGATGTGGATATACATATATTTTCTTTTTCAATTTATAATTGATGATTAATATATTAATATAAATATTGATATATTTATATTAATGTAACTCACTTGTTTTTATAAAAAGAAACGTTGAAACATGTTAAAATAGACGTAAAAAACAAGTTAAATAAGCCAAACAATAATTAAATAATAAACTTCTTTTCAAGTAAAATTATTTTTATCATATTATTATCTAATTTAGTATTTTAGTATAATATACCTTTATGAAAATGCGACGGAAAATCGATGTCAACGAAAAACAAATTTACAAGTCAAAACATTAATATTGCTTTCACCTCAAATTTAATATTCAATTTTAACAATCCATAACAAAAAAATTAATAACAATTTTCACACACGATTTAAAATAAATCTGATAGACGGTCATCCATGGAGAAATATGTTCCAATCCACCATGTTTCAGTTTTTGATTGCCGTCGCTTACCTGATCGAGAGAGAGCGCACCAACAGCTGTTTGCCGATGGCACATTACCTCCCAGATATTTTAATCGATTCTGCTCCAGCTTATTTTAGCCAATGGAATCGACCACAGTCAGCTTCACCTGGTTGCCGACGCTCCCAATCAATCTCAACTATCCTTACCTGAAATTGTTCCGTCGCTATTTAAGCCGACGCGGCACCATTTTCACTTACAGCACTTCTTCGATCTGCCTTAGGAGGGATGGATGCTGGCACGTATTCGGGCAGCACCTCAATAACAATAAACTGGGCCGGGCCTATAAAAAAAAATCGACGAATGTAAATATGTCAATTACGGCACCGGTTAAGGTAACCAGAAACCCAACGCCAATGGAAGCAAATACGTTTCGACAACTCGTTCAATTAAGTCCAATCATTCCGTGAAGGTTTTCGTTATTTTTTCGTTTCGGACGGTACGTGTCCGTTGGCTAGGCCGCATTCACGTACCATGACCGGGTATACCCTCGACGGGGATTTAATTGTTTTGTCTTTTGTTCGTTTTCGATATGCTCTCGAATTTTCGTGGCGGATCGTGTTACCCCGCCGAACCGTCACTAATTTGGCCATAGTTATTGGGTATTGATTCATTGCTCGGTGGTACGGTGCGTATAAGTAAGCCGTGTTAAGCAGCAAAAACGGCACCAACAACCTTGTGATCCGTACAAATTTAGAAACATCAATAAAACGATAAATACATTCCGGCGTCGCTAGTTAAGTGAGTGATCATGTAAAGTTTTAGCACTTGCAAAGAGCTCATGCACCACTAAATGTGCCATCAAACCATAAACTATGAAACTCGTGCACGCGTCAATCAACACGCCACAAATATTTTGCGAGTAGCAAAGTAAAAAAGACAAACGGCTTTGCTGAGTCGTTAACGAAATTTATCGGGCGATACGAGCCTTAAAGAAAACCAAGATTATTAATAGTCCGAAGGAACTATTAAGTGCATTCCTCCTCGTCTTTTACATCGCAATATAAAAATGAACGTGGTCTTTGTGCGTTCAGTTTTTAATTGAACAATCAATCAAACGCGTTCATTTCATGCTCCGCCACCCGAACACGTAAACGGACGTATGGACGACGGTTTATTTATTAAAGTCACCATAAAGATAAGTTTAGATAACTGAATTGAACGCGCCGAGTGTGAAAATTGAATGAGAACATTCACATTTCGCATCGGAATTATTTCTGACAATCTTCCCTAACTATACGAAATGCACCAGGATACGATAGACAGAAGTGGGATGTACTAATTGTTGAGAGTTCATCGTGTTGGGTTGCCCGTCGGACTGCTTTGAAATCGAGATGTCAAAATTCGAGTCCGTTTTTTTGTCGGCGTTCACTTCTGTTCTTCGACGTTCGAGGTCGTGTTACCATCCAGGAATCGCACTAATTAGTGTCACCGTCGATGTTTTATGTCTTTTTTGCGGACGCATGGATTGCGTGGCGTTTTGTCAATTCGCAGACAGACAAATTTGGTAATACTTCCGAGTGAAAAATGAGAACCAATTTTTTTAATTTGGAGTCCATTCGGTAGAATCGTGTTCTCACTAGACAGGATCTATTTGAAATATTTTAATTTAAAAATTAATAGTAGCATATTTTACCTACACCTGAAAGCTCAACCAGCAAAACGAAAATTGAATGGATAAACCTATTTTTTAATTAATTAGTAATTTTGATTGACATTAAAAACGTTAAAATTGCAAATGCTTTTATTTATTTTGTTTATTAATTTTATTCCAACGGGATATTTATTTTATATTTTATTATATTAAGAATTTATAGAAATAAATGAATTGATATTAATTAACCTTTTGATTGATATTAAAAAATTTATTTAGAGTAGAAAATGTATTTCTAAAATAAAAAGCTAGGTATACGAAATTTTATAAATTATCACAAAATAAATTCGAAATAATCTACATACATTGAATTTTAAAATATTTAGTCTTAAAAATAGTTCTGTTATATTTGTTATTTTTAATTAAACATTTTAATTTTGGCCCAAAGACGTATTAATTTGTTGTTATTTATTTTATATTATCAAAGCATTTATTTAAACTTCTTGATTTTAAAGTATATTTCTAAAGTTAAAGGGTCTCAATATTCACGAAATTTTATAAATTATAACAAAATAAATTCAATATTTTTACTAATTATATCAACTTTTAATACATTTTATATTTAATACATCCTGTCGGATATTAATTTATTTGTTATTTATTTTATTATATTAAGAATTTATTTAAACTAATATATTAATATTAATTAACCTATTTGATTTTGTATATTTTTTTAGAATGCAGAAGATTACTTCTAATATAAGTATCTTCTAATAGAGAAAAATGTTATATTATAATATTCTTACTAGTTATACTAATTTTTGGTACGTTGTAAAACCTAGTCTATTACGTTTATAGTAATTTAATTAAAGTTTAATTTTTGTTAAAAAAAGGTATCATTTATATTTTATTAATTTTATTATATAAGGAATTTATTTAAACCAATGAGTCATTATGAACTAACCTATCTAATTTTGAAAAATATTTTTTAAGAGTGTAATTGTTTGTTTGTAAGTATAATTCTCCTAATATACAAAAGATTTTATGAATTATAACAAAATAAACTCGATAATAATATTTTTACCAGTTAAAATCTCGAGTCTTATTTATCATTTTTATTGTATTAAGAATTTATTTAAACCAATGAATTAATATTTTTAAAGTAAAATGATACATAATTAACATACACCAGATTTAACAAATTAGAATAAATTAAATTTGATAATTAAACTTTTACTAAATATATCAAATTTTGATCAATTTTAAAATCTTTAGTTTTAAAATTATTTTAATTTATTATATTAAGAATATATTTAAACCAATGAATTAATATTACTTAATCTATTTGATTTTGAAGAATATTTTTAACTGTCTATAATTTACCTAATAATTACTAATAACTAATCTAAATAAAATAATATACAAGAGATTTTATAAATTATAACAAAATAAACTCAATAATAGTTATCGATTTTTGATAAATGTTAAAATCTTAAGTCTTAAAATTATTTTAATTTATTGTATTATTGTAACCAATGAATGAATATTACTGAACCTATTTGATTTTGAAGAATATTTTTAACAGTGTATAATTTACCTAATAACTACTAGTTGTGACTAGTCTAAGTAAAATAAAATACAAGAGATTTTATAAATTATAACAAAATAAACTCGATATTAATATTTTTACTAACTTTTAAAGGATTTTAAAGCTTTTAGTCTTAAAAATAATTTTATTACTTTTGTTGTTAGTTTAATATTTGTTCGAATTATTTCATTATATTAAGGATTTATTTAAACTAATGAATTAATATTAATTAATCTATTTGATTTTGAAAAATATTTTTAAGAGTGGCAAGTATATTTCTAAAATAAAAAATGTTGTAATATTCAATAACAGGTTTTATAAATTATAACAAAATCAATTCGATAATAATATTTTTACTAAATATACCAATCAATTCTTGGTAGCTTGGTTTAATAAATAATTATATTATTTTTATTGTTTTCTAATTAAACAATTTAATTTTTTGTTATTATTTTTATATCATTATTATATATCCTTAATAAATCGTGAAAAGTATTTTTTAAGAATGGAAAGTTTACTTGATAGAAATTTTATAAATTATACAAAAAATAATCGATTTTAACATCTTTCTCAGTTAAGTTAGTAAGCTCAAATAGTAAAAAATACTTTAATTTAATTTTTTTTAAATATTAAATTTTAAAAGACTAATAAATAATAAACGAACTGTTAGAATATATAATTTTATCATTTTAAAGCCAAACTTACCCTCGGAGAGATAGATAAATATATTAGAAATTTCGAAAAAGGACACTTTTTTATTATTTAATTTTTGACAAATTATAGTTTAGTTTGGCTTTAAAATGTTTCAAAAAAGTCAAATTTCGAAAAATATATTATTTGTGATTTATTAAATTATCTTTAACCAACTGTAAATTTGTTGGTAAATAACACAATAATAAGCTGTAAGTATTGTTGTCTGTAAAACGAAGTTATTAAAATGACTTGACTTAATTCCTAATTTTATTTTCAAATAAATTATAAACTGTCTTAATTATAATAGAAATTTCATTAAATCCCTGCTAAAGGTAATTTTATATATCAAATATTATATAATTTGGAAAACTTCATTTCTTCTAACATTTTAAAAGAAACTCAGCTGTAGTTTCCATTAAATAATTAAATTACATATTTTTTTACGTCTTATACTATGTAAAATATTGTCTGTGAATGTTGGTTGGTCAAAAGAAAATTGAAAAAAATGTAACTTTCAAAAATCTACTAAATGTCAATTTTCTTAGATATTTCAATGTTTCTCTGGTCTCTATTTTAAAAAGTAGTACAGTTAAACAGTGCAATGACTGAATTATCCTTCGTTTCATTTTGTGTGGGACAACACATAAAGAAAATAAAATAAATAAAAAGGGACACGCATCGAAACAAATATACGAACGCATTAAAAATCGCTTATGAAATTGCAGTAAAAGTAAAAACATGCAATACGAATGTTGTTAATTAAATTTTAAATTAATACGTGACATGTAATCTAGCGAGATTTGTTCGTTGCGTGATTTAACGTTGAGAATTGGCGAAACATCTGCATTTGTCATGAAAATTAATTGGCACGCTAATTCTGTTTTATATTAAGTCGCCGGCAATGTTGTAAAACATGCACGTTTTCTACGTGGTCGTGCATTTATTTCAGCGAAATGAAGCCGTCTGCCAAGAGCCGTGGCGGAGGCCTTCCAAAAAAACAAACCACGATCACAACGCACACTGTTGCCTTCCAGTTGCAGTTTATTGGGTTGCGCCATTCGCATAGATTCGAACATAAACCGGACGTTTCGCGGGAATGGGAAAAGGCATTTACCTTAGTAAATATATAAAATTAGAAATGCGATAATGTACGTACGCCAATAACATTCGAGAGTTGCACAGTGCTAATTATGAGTGCGAGAGGCGCAAGGCGGAAAGCAATTGCTCACACAGAACATATTTGTTTCGGCAGATTTTAAGCCAGATTGGCCAATTTAATGAGCAATTATTCCCAGTCATTCGTGTCTGTCGAAAATCGCCGGCCACAACATTAACGCTTTTATTTCGTTCACAAGCCAAAACGAATTAAATTGTCCGGGTAAATGTGCGGGATTAATCATTTTTAAAGTAATATTCATTGTTGTTTGCAGAAACGCAAGTGCAACAATACGGCGAAGTCAACCAGCTGGGTGGAGTTTTCGTCAATGGACGTCCGCTACCGAACGCGGTCAGGTTGCAAATTGTTGAGCTGTCCCAGTTGGGAATTAGACCTTGCGACATATCCAGGCAGTTGAGGGTCTCGCATGGATGTGTCTCCAAAATTTTGGCTCGGTATCACGAGACCGGCTCAATTTTACCAGGTAATGTTTCTTTCAATTAATGTATATTATTATAAAAATATTCTAAAATATTAATTTGTATTCAAAACTATTATGTAGCTTTTCTAAAGAGTCATTTCACAGTTAATGAAGGTACTAATAAAAAAAATTATTGAAATAATTCTTATTTTTTACGAGAAAGCTTCATTACAAGGTCAATATTTAATTTTAGTTAAGTAATATTTGGTTAATTTTAAAATATTTTATATTCAAGTTTACTTACTTATTTCAAATGACCTACCCTTAATGATGTCTCAGTTAATATATAATTTATAAAGTTCTTTGTCCTTATAAAATATTAGAAAACTTTTTTTAAATTTAAAATATTTTATTTCATTACATTCAAAACTGAACGTTTTTTTTTGGCCAGGGTAACTATGTTTTATGACTTTATAAAAAATAAATTATATTTTCAAAGAACAATATTCCGAATAGAAATAAAACAAATCACAATATTCGATAAAAATATTTATAATTCTTATAAGGTGTTTAAAAAGAATAAAAATTGTTATATTATCTAGATTATTAACAATTTTTTGTATTTAAAGCCATTATTTTATTTAATTTGAACGGATTTTTCATAGATAATACAAGAACAACCATCACAACCGTTTTATAATCTTATAAAAACTATAAAATTATATATATTATTATGTATAAGTACAATATTCCAAATAGGAATAAAACAAGTCACGGTATTAATAAAAAATAATAATTATTCTTATTTATTAATTATTCTTGTTTAGAAATAATAAATATATAATTAATTTTTGGTTAATTTTAAAATATTTTAAATTCAAATTTTTTTAAATGACCCATCCTTAATTATTTGTTAGTTAATAAATAATTTAAGAAACTTTTTGTCAATATAAAAGACCAGAAAATAGTAAAAAAATCAAACATATATTTTTTATAGAAGACAAAGCTTTTTTTAAAATTTAAAATATATTATTTTATTACATTCAGTATACATAATATAAAACAAATAATTGAAAATTTATTTGACCACCGCACCTAAGTTTTGTGATTTTATAAAAAATATAAAGTTATATTTTCGAAGTACAATATTTCGAATAGAAGTAAAATAAATCATGGTATTAGACAAAAATATTAATTATTATTATAAAAATAATAAATATTAACAATAATGAAGATACTAATGAAACTTTTTGTCAATATAAAAGACTAGAAAATAGTAAAAAAAATCATACATATTAGAAACATATATCTTTTATAAAAAACAAAACTTTTTTAAAATTTAAAATTATTATTTTATTACATTCAGTATACATAATATAAAACAAATAATTGAAAATTTATTTGACCACCGTACTTAAGTTTTATGATTTTATAAAAAATATAAAATTATATTTTCGAAGTACAATATTTCGAATAGGAGTAAAATAAATCATGGTATTAGACAAAAATATTAATTATTATTATAAAAATAATAAATATTAACAATAATGAAGATACTAATGAAACTTTTTGTCAATATAAAAGACTAGAAAATAGTAAAAAAAATCATACATATTAGAAACATATATCTTTTATAAAAAACAAAACTTTTTTAAAATTTAAAATTATTATTTTATTACATTCAGTATACATAATATAAAACAAATAATTGAAAATTTATTTGACCACCGTACTTAAGTTTTATAAAAAATATAAAATTATATTTTCGAAGTACAATATTTCGAATAGGAGTAAAATAAATCATGGTATTAGACAAAAATATTAATTGTTAATATAAAAATAATAAATATTAACAATAATGAAGATAATTATAAATGTTTGTATTTAAAACCATTATTTGTTCAATTCAAAGAGATTTTTCAAAGTTAATTAACGTACAAGATAAACAATAATTGAAATAATTCTTATGTTTTACGAGAAAACTTTCAAAAAATGTCATTTTTTTAAATTATATAATTTTTGGTTAAATTTAAAATATTTTAAATTCAAATTTAGTCCCACATATTTCAAATGACCTATCCTTAATTATTTCTCAGTTAATAGATAATTTAAAAAACCCTTTGTAAATATAAAAGACTAGAAAATAGTAACAAAAGATACATTTATTTTTTATAAAGACACAAAATTTTTTTTAAATTTAAAATATTTTATTTCATTACATTCAATATGATTAATATAAAACAAATAATTGAAAGTTTTTTGGCCATGATAACTTTGTTTTATGATTTTATAAAAAATTTTAAATTATATATTCAAAGAACAATATTCCAAATAGAAACAAAACAAGTCATAGTATTGGATAAAAATATTAACTAATCTAATATTAATTATTAACAATAATTATAAGTTTTTGTATTCGAAACCATTATTTGTTCAATTTAACGAGATTTTTCATAGTCAATTAATATACAAAATAATAATTGAAATAATTCTTACTTTTTACGAAATATTTCATATTTTTTATTTACATAGTTTTTGGTTAATTTTAAAATATTTTAAATTTTATTCCCACTTAATTCATATGACTTATCTTTAATGATTTCTCTGTTAGTAGATAAATTACAAAGTAATTTACCAATATAAAGTAAATAAAAATTAAAATATTTTTTAAATTTATATTTTATTAATTCAGACTGAATTCTGTAAAACAAAAAATTGAATGCCTTCATCGACGTTTCTCAAAGATTACCATTATACCATATATTTCCTAATAAGAATGTAGAAAATTGATATTTTTTATTTTTTGTTAATGTAAGTTAATAATACATGTTTTGTTCATTTTGTTCAAGGTAATTTTGGGGAAATTCAAATAAATTGTGCTCAATCATATGAATTGAATATTATCAAAGAATATAATCATCAAAATAATTATTCATGAATCCTCAAAAAAAGTATTTAAAAGCATTTAAATTTAAACCATTAATTTATTAATGTTAGTATCCACTTAATATAACAAATGTGAATGTGATGACTGGTGATTTTTTTTTGAATTCCCAAATATTAAATATGTTTTATGCAGGGAAAGATGATATAGTAAACACAATTTAATTTTTACAGGTGCCATCGGAGGTTCAAAGCCGAGAGTGACAACGCCCAAGGTGGTGGCGTACATCAAACAGCTGAAACAAAAAGACCCCGGTATATTCGCGTGGGAAATCCGCGATCGGCTGTTGTCCGATGGTGTCTGCGACAAGTACAACGTACCATCCGTCAGCTCCATAAGTCGAATCCTGCGAAACAAGATCGGCAGTTTGGTGCACACGTCCACGCATTCGCACAGCCTCTACAACGCGATCTATCCGAGTTATTCCATCAGCCCCCGGAACTATCCGTTGACGCCAGTCAATCCGCCGGACATCATCACCCAGTTACCCCATCAGAAGCTCGCCGGAACACCGCGTGCGCACAGCGGCAGCCACTGCAACTGGCCGAGTTCGCACAGTGTACACGACATTTTGGCGGGTGTTCCGGTCACCGCGTTCCGGGGCACGCATCCGGGCCAAACGGGACCGTTGCAGCCGCCTAACGGTTCGCCGCAAGGCAATCCCCACGAACAGAACTATTACAATTACATGTACCATTTGCAAAGTGGCAATTCAATGCACATGATCAATCCCGGACACGGACTGTCGCCGACCAGTCACATTTAAGTGCGAGATGTTAGTTTTGTGCGTTTCCGGGGGCTCACAATACTCAAAAACCTGATTACATTTTAGGAACTGCCTGAACAGTCATTCAGTCCGGATAGAATCGATCCATCGGACAATCAGATCTGTTTTTTCATCGCAATGTTGTGTTCTGGTCAAAAGTTATACCGCGTTTTTGCTTAAGAAGCTTTAAATATGTAAAATATGTAAATATTAAGTATAAGTAACATTGATATGTCCCTTAATATATGTTGTGCCTTTTACGGTAATATAATTTATTTAATTGTGTATCTGGTTTATTTTTAAAATGCAATTTTCAAGTATTTTTAGAAAATTAAAAAGTGTATGCGTATGTAAATTTGAAGTATTTTATTGCAATAAAATTAGAAAACAATTATTTGTCGTTTTATTAGTTTATACTGAAGTATTTCACCGTAAGTAATACTTTTTACTTAATATACAGTGGTGACCATAATTATAAAACTAATATATAAAAATATTAGCTATACATATATATACATATACATATACATACAATACCTTCAATATTTATTGTTTTTTCTGTTATTGCTAACTGGTCAATGTAATTTTATTCATTAAAAAATTGCAACTTTTTTAATTTTTAATGGACAAACTTATAGCAACTTTTTACTTTATGATCTTTATTTACTCTTTGTGAATTTATTATTTACTAATAGTTTTTTTATTATAATTAATTATTGGTCGATCTGAAACTGTAAGAAAAGTTATAATTCATTGTGACCAAGTCCGAGAGAGACAAGAAGAGATGGCTTACACTTTACGGCTAAATAAGTCCATCGTTTCCTATATTATTTAAAAAATTAGAGAAATTGGTCAAGTGGTACTACGAAAAAATTTATCTGAGTTTGAAAAACTTGAAAGAATATCGATAACTTTATATTTCTAATGTCAAAAAACAGTCCAACAGTTCAATCGTCAACTGAAATTAAAACCAACCTAAAGAAAATGGGACTTTATAAAATTAGTTCAAAAACTGTGAAGATGGTTGCTGGATGGGCTTTCGTTTGACCTCAATTCTGCAGGAAAACCGTGATTGTGATCCAATTTTGACTTGCTTCGGATCACATTAGTTTGGAGTGACGAATCTATATTCAATATCTTAAACATTCTTCAGGGACAAAACTACACGAAAAGTTTGTTATACCCACAATGAAACATTGTGGCCGTTCAATTACGCTATGGGGATGCTTCAATTCTTCTGATGTAGACCCCCTTTGACAGATTTATGTACAGGGATAAATTATAACACTAATTTGCCTTCATATATTGAAAAAATGCTGCTCTTAATTAATATGTTCAACATGAAATGTTAGTTAAAAGACCAAAGCTTCGATGTTTTGATATACCCGACTCAATCTTCACTCATCAACGTTTATAACCAAATTCAACATAAAAATATTAATTTAAATGTCGTATATTTAGAAATTGGTCGAATCTATGCAACGGAGATGGGCGAAAACAAAAAGGATATTAGACAAAGTCTTAGTGCTTTAATCATTAAAAATCCCTTTCAAAATTAAATTTACTAGATGTGCAACTCTATTCAGAAAAATATATGTAACATTTTATAGAATATAATAGATTTTACAATAAATTAAATACTGTATAGTAAATTAATATTATTTTTACAATTCACATTTACATTAATTAAGGAAATACGTTTACTATACTCACTAGTCGAAGTTGTAAGCTGATACAAATATACCCTGACAAAATTTTTCGGTTTATTTTATATACACTGTTCCAATAAATTAACGCACCACCTTTAATTTTGAAAATAAATTTTTCTATTTAAGTAAATAGTACATTGTTGAAACACCCTCATATATAGCTCTAAAAAGTGTGTAAACTTTTTTATAAAGATATGCTCAATGTAACTTCGTAAATACCACCTTATTCAGTGGGAGCTCAATTATGGTGTAGGGAGACATTTCTTTAATAGCACCGACTTTCTAGAAGAACATATTATGCCATATGCCCCTTTTATTGTTCGAAATTATTTAGCTGACGTTGGGATTAGTGCTATGGCCTGGCCAGTTTGCCGTCCAGACTTTAACCCAATAGAACATATCTGGGACATTCTTGGGAGACGTTTAAGAGACCATCCTAACCGTCCGAATAACATAGAGGATGTGAAGGGTTTTCTACTCGAAATTGGAGATAACTTCGATCACAATAAAACTCGAACCCTGATTTTGAGTATCAACAGAAGATGTCATTCGTAGTAGAGGTGAAAATACCTCATATTTAGTTCAAATTTTTATTTTTTATAAACATCAAACTTTGTTAATTTTAATTTTTTTTAGAAAAACAATATTTTTAAGATTTCTTGTAAGAATTATAAATAAAAAATTATTTTTAAATAAGTAAACAAAGAGTATATATTTTATTATTAGAATTATATTATTTTCCCGTTTTCAGAAAATATTAATAATCAATTTTTATTGTTGTGGTGCTTTAATTTCTTGAAACAGTGTACTTCAAAACAATATTGAATTATTATATCATTATTTAAAGTATTTTATAATGTTACAGATATTTAATTTAATTCTCTAATTAGAATAAAATAAAATAAAAAATATTATGCTAATTTATATGTGATTAAAATTTTAATTATTATTATTCATTATTTTGGTACAGAAAATATTATGCTAATTTGCTACAGAAAATAAATTAAATTAATTAATTATAGTAAAGGAAAATCGATAAGATTAAGTTCATAACTTTTACATATAACTTATCATTTTTCTAAGAATTTGACAAATTATGACTGCAGACAAAATTTATTAATTTAAAAATCTTTAATATTTTATATAGAAAGCGTTCGTGGTGACTTAAATTCCGGACTTTTCACCGAAAAACTGGTTAGTTATCCTATTGGCAAAAATACTATTACTAAACGAAATCGAAACCGAATGCACATCAATTAGAGAAATTACATGGGCGTACATCGTACCCATCGAAAACCCTAACGACATGCCACCGAAAGCGGCAGGACGTCAAAAATAATCGGGAGAGACCGGCACCGCCTGTCTATTCGCCTTCTCAAGGCCCGTGACTGCCTGCAACGGTGGACGCTCGACTGAAAAGCGACGCTTCAGCGGCAGACGCACATGTGTCACTTCAAAAGCGCGTCGCTTTTACTGCCACTTCTGTCAGCGGACCCGCGCGAAGCCCGATGCCCCGTCATGCCAACCAAACGCAAATAGTCCGCGGAAGAATGCCATCGCTGAGAGATGGCCACTTCTTCCAACAATGAACATTTCACAACGGACGACGCAAAACTATTCCCGGCAAAAATAAAGAGAAAATCCAGAAAAACAAACAGACATTTTCCCAACCTGCGTCCAGAAATTTCAAACGCACTGGATTTTCCAACAGACATTTTTGCACTCGGTTCCAACTATGTAATTAAACGGCATTCGAAAATAGCCCGTGGGCGGACTGTGGCCGGGCTCAGATGAAAGAGGACCGTCGGGAGACTGGGAAAGCGTAGAGAGGAAATGGGCGTGTGCATGTCGCATCGTGATCGTCCCGGACCGAGGGGTTGACTGGCTACCGTCGAGGCAATGCCTAGTTGGCATCAACATGTGCTTATTGTGACCGCGAGGTTCCGCAGAGGACAACGAGGCGTCCGCACTTGCTAATCGCCAATCATCTGGTTGGTCTGTTTGCACCTGTGGAACACCTTAAATGTTACATTCATATCACACAACGAAATTAAAACTCGATCCTGCAAGATAAGGAATATCCTGCGAGCTACCAACCCCATAGGGTCATCATAATGATAAGAGTTTTATTTTGTCCAACGTGAAATATAGTTCTTGTTACCAATAAACAATTGTCTTCATGTAAAACGTTTTATCAACTACAACTCCAGAATAGAACAGACAAACTACCGAATGTAACGAACAATAGGGAATATTTCATTAAAATTTAAGGGACCCAGATAAATATAAATAATAGGCAAAACGAGGCATAGCTCGATCCTGCAAGATAAGGAATATTTTGCGAGCTACCAACCCCATGATGATAAGAGTTTTATTTTGTCCAACGTGAAACATAGTTCTTGTTGCCAATAAACAATTGTCTTCTTGTAAAACGTTTTATCAACTACAACTCCAGAATAGAACAGACAAACTACCGAATGTAACGAACAATAGGGAATATTTCATTAAAATTTAAGGGACCCAGATAAATAAAAATAATAGGCAAAACGGTGTCCGACCCGCCTCTCGTGTTCCGCTGTCTTTTTGATATTTTCGACATCAAATACGGCCCGCCGTTCGCCCATTTATCACTCTACTTCGTTGACATACCACCACATGGAAGCACGCTTTTTTTGCCACACTGAAAACAAACTGCTCTGTTTGGTTTTGATCATTAGATGTTTGTTTTAATTATGTCTCTCTTCGGTGCCACTCAAATTTTTTTTAATGGACGTGTTAATTTCCCGTCGTCATAATTATACTAAATTAAACGACGTTTTTGACGGATATTGGAGAAAATGTAACTCTGTAGAAAGAGATTTTTTATAAAATATAATTACATTTCATTCAAATTTTGTAATCTAGATCAATAGAAAATTACTTAAGTAATTATATAAATATAATAATAATAATTACATAAATATGTAAATTTTATGTCTTTAGAATGTAGAGCATATACACTATCGCTCATATGTAGAGCAACAAATTAAAAAATAAAATAATGTTATTAAAAGAATAATTCTTTTTAATTTAAATTAATTTTATAATTAATAAGAGTCTAAACATTTTGTAACTCAATTTATATAAGGATATCTTTATTTACGTAGTTTTTATACAACATTTTATTTCGGACATGGTTCATAAGTAAAGCAACCAAATCGTATATTCAATACAATTGATTTTATAATTTATTTTTGAGCACGACATCGTTCCTTAAAGCTATAGATGCCTAGAAGTGTTCATTTAACGATACAAATTAAACAACAAATTATAGAAAAGTTTCGAAATGGTGAAAAACAGAGTAAAATTGCAGTAGATTTCAATTTAAACAAATCAATCATTTCCAGGACGATTTCCAATTTTAACAGAAGGAATACACTGGAAAGAGTTCCCAAAAGTGGTAGAAAATGCAATACTGATAGAGCTGTGGACAGGAAAACAAAAACGCTTGTTGTCCGCGACACTTTTATCAGCGGATCCCGCATAAATCAAAGAATAAACGAACTTAGTATGTTAATAAGTACCATAAAACCAAGACTAAAAAAAGCTGGTCTCTATGGTAGAAAACCAACAAAGAAGCCCTCCATTTCTGCAAACTATAGAGCAGCGAAACTACTATTTTCCAGAGAATATGTGAACTGGACAGATGGGCAATAGAAAACAATTTTGTTTTCCGATGAAAATCGGCCCCAATTATTCAAATCTGATGGTATTTCATAGGTGAGAGGACCAATTAATGAAAAGTATAATCACAAGTACACTAAACCCACTGTAAAGCATGGTGGAGGAGACGTTATGGTTTGGTATGTTTTTCTGGGTTTGGCATGGGCCCACTGGTTAAGTTAGACGGGATAATAGATCGTTTTGTTTATCATGACATTCTCTAAAATCATATGCTTCCATTTGACGAAGGTAACATCAGTTTAAGGGGAACCTTCCAGCACGACAACGATCCGAAACATACATCTAAGTTGGTTAAAGAATGGTTCGCTTCTCAAAGAGTATGTGTCATGCCTTGGCCAGCACAAAAACCAGACCTCAATCCAATGGAAAAATTTTGAGAAGAAATTGATCGAAAAATTCCTGCAAAAAGGCTATCAAATATGAAAGAACTCTACGAAAAAGTTCAAAATCACTCAAAAGAAATTTTGAACGATTATATTGAAAAGATACTAAAATCAATGAAGAAAAGGTGTTTAGATGTTATTAAAAATAATGAATATGCTACTAGATACTAAATAAAAGAAGGCTAAATGTACGTATGGTTGTTTTATTTTAAAGTTGCTCTACTTTTGACCCTTGAATATTATTCAAATATTAATAAATACCATACTAATCGCATTAATAAACTATTATATTGATGTATTGGTTTTATTAAACATACTTCATAACTGACTTAATCTACATATGAGGGATATTGTAGGTATAATTTATATTCTTATATGTCATATGAAAATAATGAATTTAAATTACATATTTTATTTTTTTTTATAAACATTTAATTTCAGCATTTAGAATTAAATAAATTATGTAATTCCTCTAACTCTCTTAATCTTTGGTATAAATTTTTATGATAAAATTATCGGATAGATATGAACATAATGTTAATTTGAATTACATATTTTATTTATGCTATAAATATTTAATTTCAGTTTTTAGAATTAAATAAAATTTGTAATACCCATAACTCTCCTAATCTTATATTGGTATAAATTTATATGCTAAAATTTTCGGATACTCAATTTACTATTAAATATTATTATAATAATACATATAAAGTTAAAAATGAGAAAGGAGACTATGATTATATAATGTCTTACATGGGGTGTCTGTTGATTGATTGATGTGTGTCATTGACTTAACAATTCTGTTGAAAAGAAGTATTGATTTCAAAGGATGTCTTTACTGTATGGTATCCTCCATAAAAAATATTGTATTGTATTCAAAAAGCTTTTCTAGACAAATATATTTTTACTGAAGTGCTTTAGGGTCCCATATCCTCTTAGGAACTCCATGTCATTTTGATACATTCTATACATGTAAATCCCAAAAATTGTTCTATGACACAATGTGCTGCTACTCATTAATTAGTTTTCATTTTATTCCTTTACTTCCTCTTCATGTCAAGTGATTAGAAAGAAATGTTTTATTGAAAATTCTCTTTTAAATTAAAATAAATAGTTAAGGAGTTTCTAATTTAACATATCCAGGATAAGATACGTTGATTGATAAGCTACTGATATTATAGTGAAATAGTGTGAGTTATAAGTGAAATATTTTATTAGTCTTCTAGATACATATATATACTATTTTTTAATCATTTTATAATATATCATGAAGAAATGTTGCAAAAACGCATAACAATAATTTATAAACAATAAACCTGTTTACAAAATCAAGTTAATTTGTAGAAAAGGATCTTAAGATTTACTTTATTGCTGTATAGACTGATGGTATTAATTATAAAATTTATACATACCGATTGTATTGAACATAGACCAAAGAATTATGATGCAATGAAACAGTTTATTCTATTAGAAACTATTTGTTAATTAGTAGAAATTTTTTCAACACAAATTTCATAGTCAAAAACTGGAGGAAAAGGAGTAGTAAAAATAAAGTGTTATAAACCTAACCTCAAAAAATTAATATATACAATAGTGGCCATAAAAATAGGAACTTATTAAAATATATTAAAAATATACTACTACTTAAATTGGATGGCAGTATATGTAAAGCTTATTGTTTCTTCTGTTATAATTGTATCCACTAAACAGCTGGTCAATTTAATTTCTTTAATATGCACATTTTTTATTTTTCGTTAGACAACAAGCAAAAAACCTGTGGTAAATCATCGACCGAATCGACACACATCATTCAAATATTATAAA
Source organism: Aethina tumida (assembly GCF_024364675.1). Classification (NCBI taxonomy): domain Eukaryota; kingdom Metazoa; phylum Arthropoda; class Insecta; order Coleoptera; family Nitidulidae; genus Aethina; species Aethina tumida. The sequence continues at coordinate 56,489,578 of NC_065435.1, read as the reverse complement.
GTAAAAAATTGTATAATTTTGTCCAACGAAAAATAAAAAAATATACGCTGTTCCTTTTAGAATAGAATAAAATTGATCAGATGCATAGTGGAGTTAACAATACCAGAAAATAAAATACACAATACATAAACTGAAATCCAATTCAAGTCGAACTGTTCATATTTTTAATACATTTTAATAAGTTACTATAATTATAGCTACTATTTGATATCTATATCCAAAAATATTAATATATATATATATATATATATATATATAGATTTTATTTGACAAAAAATCAAATTCATATTTGAGATAGGATTTCTATGAATCACAGATCACAAAAAATTGTTACGAATTACAGTATTATTATCTTCTTCTTCTGATATCGTACCACAATTTGTGGCACAAAAGATCGCTTACAATGTTGATGAATAATTCCCTTTCTCTTGTTCATACTCTGCCACTGGTTTAACTCCGCCTCACATTCGCAATACTGCGCAAGCGATTATAGTCCTCAAGGTATAACTGCAGATTTGTCGCCGATCGTGTAAACAACTCTTTTGTGTCTATTATATTATATGGTATTCGGGTTAACTAAAATAAATTATATTGTTAGGTATTTTGTAGTTTATACATTATCTGATCATGTGCCTACAGACTAACACTGCGAATTACATTTACAGGCCTCTACAATAGCGCAAGTACTGAATTAAATTATGCTACACTGATATTGTAAACAAACAAATATGAATTCGAATAAAGGTAAGAAATGCTAGAACAAAGGCGGTGTGCCCTATTTTACCCAGTTACGTTTCAGGTTCAAAGTACCGAAAATACAAACCTGCTGTAGGTGATAAAGCAAGGGAGACTTTAGAAAACATTGATGAATCTAACCCTGTTATAAAAATGTTTCGCGCATTTAGTGCCGAATTGGATGAAAAGCATGACAGATACGAAAGAATAGTGAAACTCAGCAGAGACATAACCATAGAAAGCAAAAGGATAATCTTTTCGTTGCACAATGTTAACATAGAACTGTAAGGCAATGACCACCCATTTAAATACTAAATCTAATGATTGTTTTATAGTGAAAGCAAGAAGGCTACTCTGCTGAAAGACATAGAGAGCAGATTGGATGGACTAATAGACACCAATTTTAAAATGATTGCTTTGGAGTTGAAGGGACACGATCCTTACATGTATCACAAGGCATTTACAGGTGGTATACAGGAATTCATCGAAGCTTATACATTCTATCAATTCATAAAAAATGAAAGTATAGGAGATTGGAACTCTTTTAATAATTTGTTCCAATACAAAGACGACGATAACGGGGAATTTAGTTTATTGTTCACTCAACTGGATTTTATTTTGGGTAAATACTATATTATAATTTAAAACGTGTTTTTATAAAATAAGTTTATAGGAATTGGTGATTTAACTGGAGAATTGATGAGAAGATGTATTAATGTTCTAACAGGAGGGAATGTTGGTGAATGTTCAAAAATGTGTAATTTTGTTAAGGCAATTAATACTGGATTCCTGGGAATGGTAAACACTGGATATAAAGAAATTGGTAGAAAAGCTTATGTTTTAAGACAGAGTTTATCTAAAATGGAACTTGTATGCTATAATCTTGAAATCAGGGGACAAGAAATTCCAAAACACATGTTATTAAATGTAATAGAGTCTTCTGAGGTTGAAGAGGATGAAGGATTTTTTTAGAAATATATTTTTAATAATCTTCACACAAATTAACAACCTTTTATTTGTTCCTACTTCAGAAGCACAATAATAAAAAACTGTTGATCCAGCCCTAATTGTTAAATTTGTGTAACTACAATGTTGAGGAACACAGGATGCAACTAATCTCTTGAATGTAGAATATTTATTATTATATGAAAAACAAAAAATATATTTATAAATATTTGTTATTCCAAAATTTTATTATTATTACTTCATAACAAAAACAACCCGATTTCTAAAACCATTTATTAAAGAGATTCCTTAGTATGTCACAGTTTAAAAATGTAAACACCATAAAATAAATCAGTTCACATACATATATACTTAATTGACGATGGTTTGCTCTTAAGGTTTCTTTAAATATCTTCAATTTTATCAAACTTGTTTGTATGTACAATTAATAAATGGAATATTTGACTTCACATGGTTAATATAGAAATTATACAAGGTTGTAAGATGATGATCTAAACCAAAAAGGTAGAAGTTGCGTGACTGTAATGTACACTTTCAAATGTTACATTTACTATCAATGATATGTACAAACATAAGACAAATTTGTAGATATATTAAAGAGTCCTTTATAAATATATTTATAAACATCTTCTTAAAATTTGAACTATTTAAAGTTGATATAAAAGACTCTATAAATGCGTTAAGGAACTTTTAAAGAACACCAAAAGCAATAAAATCCTCTAAATATTATACATTTAAAATTTCGTGCTTAATAAATGCACAAAGAGAAACGTGTTTCTAATAAATTTGTGCGAATATTCAAACGGAAGGCTTAGCTTGAGATATAAATTGAAGTAAGTCAATGGCAGTGACTATTCCGCATGGTTTGTCTGTTGCACCTAAAAGTCGTAATAATGAATCAACCACTTACATACATACATATTAAATTATCTAACAATTAATAATTATTAAAAACTTACCATGCTTTTCCAAAATAACTACATATGCTTCTTTTTCTAACACTCTAGAAACAACACCCAAATTTGCAGTGTTATATAATTTAGGATATATTCTTATGACGATTTTTTCAATGCTTTCATTGGATTGCACTCTTCCCGAAATAAGTCCGTTCATCAAATTTTGCAGAGTTACCATTCCAATAATAGAACTGGAATCATTGTAAAACATTAATATACGTTACAAAACCTGAATTCAAAGACTTACTTATTGCTATCGACAAACGGTACTTGATCTACTCCCAACTTTTTCATTATATTGAGAACCCTTTCACATGTCATGCTCTGAGTTGCAGTTTGGAGCTTCTCCAAAGGTATATTTGTAACTGGAACATCCCACCACCTTAGAAAAGAAAATTAAATAATTAATAATACATGTTGGCACACATCTGAATACAACAATCTCACCAGTGATTCTTTGTGTTAACACAAGGCTGCAAGTTTCTAGCTTCCATCCATTGATCAGAAATGAATTTGGTAATGTAGTTTCTAATACTGTCTGGTAAAATAATAACGACTTTTTGGCCTGGTTTCAAATCTTTAGCGGCCTGCATGGCTGCCGAAACATTGGCTCCACTGCTAGAACCACAAAGCAAACCCTCATCACGGATCAAACGCCTGGCCAACGGCAACGACTCTTTGTCGTTGGTTTTGATCCACACATCCACCACTGACCTATCCAAAACAGTGGGAATAAAATCGTATCCGATGCCTTCAACCTCGTAAAAACCGGCACCGGCTTTATTGAGATTATCAGGCTGAGCCAAGATCGAGCCATCCGGATCCGCGCCAACAATAATAGTATTAGGAGACTTTTCCTTTAGTTTGCGACCTATGCCCGTAATGGTACCACCGGTGCCAGCACCGATAACCACCATATCAACTTTGCCCATCTGATCCAAAATCTCCTCAGCCGTGGTGTCGTAGTGAGCCAAAGAATTGCCCGGATTCGAATACTGAAAGTTACGATTACGATATTCGTAAAGCAACAATTGGCGAAAAATTATAAGAAATTTACCTGATCGAGGATAACAGAGTTGGGAATCTCGTTCTTCAGCTTATACGTAACTCCAAACATGCCGTCGGGCGCGTCGGAATCGGCGGTGACGGGCGTCCGGACAATTTCGGCGCCCAGCGCGTTCAAAACCGACACCTTTTCATTGGACATTTTCTCGGACATCACGATCACGCAGCGGTAACCTTTGACGGCGGCGGCGAGGGCGATGCCTATTCCCGTATTACCAGACGACGGTTCGATGATGGTATACCCTGGTTTGAGGATGCCTTGTTTTTCGGCGTCCTCTACCATGCGATAACCGATGCGGTCCTTCACAGAGCCGCCTGGATTGAAGAATTCGCATTTCACATCTAAAAAGAAACAAAAGTATATTGAAGAATCCGTATTACAAATCTATAAATAGATATTTTTATGAAAACTCCATACAATTAAAGAATTTGTATTTTTCCAAACAATTTAATGTGGGTGCCACGTATTTTTGTACACATCCTTGAAAAAATCAATAATCGATATCTACTTTCTTAAACATATCAAAATGATAATCAGTAAACATATGTGTATCATATTACTCAATTTTAAGAAAGGATACTATCAATTAAATAATATTTGCCTTTGTAATAAATTTATCAAAAATATTTTAAAAAGTGTCAGAACTGAATAAATATTGTGAACGAATTGCATAATACCTCTGATAAAACTTGCAAATTTTTATAACAAATAGGTATTATGATAACCCTGGTGTTTAAGATGCTCAGTTTCTAAGAGCAATGTAAAAAATAATAGGATATATTTTAAAAAAAATAATTACTAAATGGGGAATTTTGAAACCAAAAGTAATGACGTTATGAATTCTATTTTAATATAACCACGATATGAATTGGTTAATAACGTATAAGTTATCTGGTATTGAGTAATTAAAATCATTATTACGTTATATCAGTGATATTGGGACGAAAATATTCTTAATTATTGCAAAAATAATTACATTAGGACTTTAACCTTTTATCATTTTTATAATATTACTAAGATAAAAGGTATTTTTTGTTGCATTTGATATTGTTATATTCTATATTATGTTATATTTTATTTAGACATATTAAAAAATTATACATTTGAATTAAAAACCTAATTTATTTACTATATTGGAATATTTTTTATTATTATAATAAAGGATATTATAGATTCTGGAAGGTATTATACAGGATGTCACCCATTAAAAAAAAATGTAAGTAACATGCCCAATATATTCCGTGTGCAAACAAACTTAAAATAGTTTAGTTATAATTTTATTTAGTACATTTGGATTAAACTAAATATTTGTATGTTTATGATTACAATTAGTACTACAAATTTATAATAATTTTTACCAATTATCTATGTGTAGCACTCAAATCCAAATTTACTGTCGAAACAAGTACTTGGATAATGGATAACATTATTTAAAAAATAATATTAGTTTTTACGAAAATCTAAAATGTTATTGCATGCAAACATTCTAATATTGATAACAACTATTTTTAGCAAAACAATTTAAATTTTTATGAAGTATAAATCACACATAAACTTTACATTTAACTTTTATATCAATTGATGAAATGATTTTTATATTATTATAGATTCATAATAATCATTACTTATTTTATAGGAGTAAAATTGAATAAAAAATATTACTAGACTTAATTTTACATACTGCCCAGTACCAAATAAAATATAATTAAAAAGTTAAATAAATGTATATTAATTTTATATGGATATATCACATACTTACATACCAATATACTGCTGATTTTGTCATTATTAAAATTTCCACAACTAATATAATTTTATAATACGTACATAAAATAGATAAATACGTAATACACACTCAAAACTTCTAAACCAAATTTGTCTCGATATTAAAGTATTAAACTAAATAAGTAACCAAAATTGAATTTCTCAAGTTTAATTTTTCTAAATTATATACTCACAAACATCGCACAGAAGACCGTAATCTTTGGGAATTTTATTCAGTTTAACCATGGGTGTATTGCCGATGGCAGCTAACACATCAGCGAGGACTTTTGAAGAGCGCCTCCTGAAAAATGATTGAAGAAGGTAAATTATGTATGTCACACTCCTTGTTGCACTTAGCAAAAACAATTAACCAGTTTAGTAATAGTTACCGCACACCCATACCATTCTTGTGTTCTGTGAGGGCTGGTGGCAGGACAGGCCTTCTTGTGCCACGTGCATTTCGACGGATTGTCGGGCACGGTGAAACCGTTGTTCAGCGGCGACCAAAACGACAGGTTCGTTTTCAGCTGTTTGATTTTCTCACTGTCACACTGGTTCTTTGGTACTTCGGACATCGCAAGGCTCGTGTTGTATCAGCGAGAAAAAAACAAACGTGCCGCACCAACTGACGTTAGCGTGGTTATGTTAAACATTCGGGAAGTTAGTTGCGAACCGAAATTTCGGCGCAATGTTGCCGCTGCATTTGTTACATACCTGTTGCGGGGTGGGCAAGCACGGGCAAGTGTTTGTTTTTGGCGGGAAAGTATTGTAACTTTAATGCAACATATTCGTTCTTGTTTGTAGACAAATTAACGAGCATAAAAAACTATTGGTGATGAAATTAATAGCAGTAAATGAGTGCTTCAATATCTATTTTAAACAATACGTTGTTGTCAACAGCTTTATAGATTCCTGGTGAATTGCAAAAGTTTTTTATCTCAAAAGAGGTCACAAAGATTTGTTAAAAGTTTCATTTCATTTCATTTTATTCTATTTTTTTAATGATTTTAAACATTAAAATATCAGTTATATCTAATTCTCAGAACCTTTTAACACAAAACTTTATAATAATAAATAATTTGATTTAAATTTATGTAAATGATTTAAAAATATTTTTGCATATTTAACACAAATATTCAAATTTTAAATACCAAAGTGGATAATAATATATCGATATCGACTAAATGAACAAAACTTGCAAGGATATATTTTAGCAAAGGATTGGTATCAAAGAAAAATATTCGAACAAGCCTAAAAGTTTGCAAAAAGTGTATCAATTATCATCCAGTATTTTGGCGAGGTGTACTCTGGAGTGGTGAATTCATTTTCAATAGAACAAGATCGGATGATAAAAAATATATTCATCGTCCTCCTAAAAAATTTTCTTATTCCAGATTTCCATTCCTTGGCACCGTATAGGACCATTTCAAAAATTATTAGTAAAATGAACCGTTTCCTACATATGTTAGAGACGTCATCAGAGATGTAACGGAACCGTTTCATGATATTGATTCAAAGCATGTGTCTAATGTTGTTAGAAATTGACTAAAAGATCAATCACATTAAAGTTCCTGATTGGGCAGCGTAAAGTTCGGATCTAAATCCAATTGAAAACTATGTATGTTAGTTCTGTGACCAGCCTCACTATGCATTTTTTGTTCAAGATTTAATTTAAGTAAAAATTATTAGTTAGGTACAAATTGATAAATTGTATAAAAAATGTAGTGTAATTATTTTAAATAAATTATAAAATATTTGGATTGAAAGATGGACGCATCTCTTAATTAACAATAATGACCACCACTGTAGATAATAGCATATTTTTATTATTGCATTAGAAATGACGATATCGGCAGACCACGTTCAGCAAACATCTGCAAAATAACTGGCTGACGACATCGTCTGTGGACAAGACTACTGTGTCGTAAACAATGACGAGTCTTGTATTTTAATCATCATTCCTTTCGTCATGATTAGTAGGGTAAAAAAACGTACTGTTTTAGTAATTTTTAATAGGTATATACACTGCCAGAGTATCTACAAACAGTTAATAACTTATAATTAATACATTAAATCATACAGATTTTTTTAAATACTTGTACATATATACACATATGACATGTTGATATATAAAATATAAATTCATATTTATATTTTTATTTATAATTAAAACTTTATAATATGTAATTTTAATGGCATACTCTGTAAGTTATAATAAAATACCTAGAACAACGCCGATGACTATTACATCCTAAAACACCGTTTCATGTCAATAGAGTCGCCTTGCATGTAAACAAATTCTGTGCGATAAAACTAGTTGTTTAAGTTGTTTGTCAAATCCTAGGATACCATATAGACTACCTAAAATGTCTGCAGTACTTTCCTTAGAAAATCCCTTGTTGAAAACCTATTTTTACTATGTTTCGGTGTTGGGATTGAAAATGCTGTTGATGTCGGCAATGACCGGCTTCCAAAGATTTAAAACGAAGGTAAGCTAACAATAATTATTAAAATTATTGATATTTATAATATATCCAATTATTTAATCATCACATTATTATATTTATATGTTGTCCCAGATATGTTAAATCAGTATCTACGTGCGAACATATATAAATGAATTAATCGATTAATGAATCAATTAATTATAATACCTTGTTCCGTAATTATGTTAATTATATTGTGCAATAAATTATTGTACTTTAATCCATATTTAGTTTATAATTTTATATTACCTTCAGTATCTTTAAAGTAAAATTTCTTGTTACAAATTCTATGCTTTCATATACAATAAGAAAAGAGTTTAATCCATCTGAATCCTGAAAGTGATATCATATGTAATAGATACAGTAGGTCTCCCACTATGGGACAGACTTCTACTACTATTTTTTCTGTACAGTGTGGTTCTTTTGAAAGAGGGATACACTCATACAACTTTTATTTTCTGTCCGATTTTGGCAAATTTTTTTCAATTGTTAATCAGGAAAATGTGTTCCTATAGACAAAATTGCATGTTCATATTCTTTTTATGTTCTATTCTATTCGTTGTACAATAAATTGTCGAAGTTGAATTAATTAATTCAACAAGTCGAAAACTGCACAATTTATCTTTTTTATATTACAATTTTGGCTAGGAAACCAATGATTATATCACTGCTGACTTGTTATTTGAGATTTGTAACCGAAATAATAATCCGTAATAAATAATAATTTATAATAAAAACTAATGTATTCAGTAATCTTATCTTTGATTTTTTTGTAAATATATTTAAATATATTTTTAGAAAATTTAAAAAATATCGTTTACATATGCTCCTGCCCCGCCAAATAATACTAATTTTACATTTGTACGAAAAATATTTTTTACAACTCTGATACAAAATATATTTCGTACTTCAAAAAATAAATAAAAATTTATGTTTATATAATTTACAGTTTTTATGTCACTGTTAATTAATTCCCTAAAATATTTAATATTTTAAACTCATTATCAAATAATAAATAATTTAAAGGGCAACAATATTTTAAGCGAATGAATAAATGCATTACAAATTGTCTGGAAGTTTTCGTTTAGTTTCATTACTATTTACATACATAAATCCAATAAAACCATGTACGATTATAAATTTCAAGTCAAACACACAAACCTGTTTACTGCAATAAATCGTTATCGCTTGATCAACTGATCAAAATATAAAAATCATCCGATGCTAAGAACATCACTGGTGACTTTGATATATTCATAATTGTTTAATCAGCGGTGTATATTTCGTGCCGGCGATTAAACTCCACAGTACTAGTACGCTCATCGTTCGATAGAATACTCTCTCAGATTCGTTCTCAAACATGGCCAGTGAACTTCTTTCTCTGACAAACCCATTGCTAAAGACATATTTCTTCTATGTCACTATTTTAGGAATTAAAATGCTGGCCATGTCATTGTTGACCGCAAGGCAAAGAGTTAAAACGAAGGTATGACATTCCTATTAAATAATTAATGTGATTATGTGTTTATCACTGGAGGAAGTTTCTCCGGAATGAAATTTCCTTTATTGTACATTTAATCTGACAATTGTCAATACTTAAACAACCCTTTTCTTCCAAATATGAAATTTACAATTAGATTATCATTTTTTGTTGCTACAGTCATTCGCCAATCCTGAAGATGCTGAGCCTATGAAACTAAAAGTGAGGGTCAATGATGCTGTGGAGAGAGTGAGAAGGTAATTCTTCCCTTGTTGCGAAAAGCAATCAAAACTTATTGAAATCTTATTATTTCAGGGCCCACTTAAACGATTTGGAAAATATCACCGTATTCTTTATCATCAGTTTCGCTTACATCATGACTGATCCATCTGTATTTATCACCACAATGTTGTTCAGAGTTTACACAATTGCTAGATTTATTCACACCTTCGTCTATGCAATCGTGGTTTGCCCACAACCCTCAAGGGCCTTGTCTTGGGGCGTCGGCTATGGTATTACCATCTATATGGGTATCGCGACTGTGCTGAGTCTGTGCAAGCACATGTAAATGGTTATTTATGGGTGTTTCTAATTAATTCTGTCAGTAGTGTACTAAGCGGTTCCTTTTGACTTATTAAAAAATTATTTTGAAACTAGCTTCAGTTACATAGGGATGGATCGTTCTACGTTGAACTTCTGCAAGTCACTTCTAAATGTCAACTATATTTTTAATGTAATAGTGCACGTAAACAATTTGTTCATATTATATTTTAATAATAAAGACGTTTAAAAATATCTTGTTTATTTAATACATAACAACACAAATAATAGATTCTAGATTTTTTTTTTAAACTAAGGTATGTAACCTATAACAAAAGCATGGATGGCACTATGTATGGCCATATATCCAGTAATTGCAAACCCTACAGCCCACAGTGTAGCTCTTGTAGGCTGTCTCATGACATAAATTGCATACACAAATGAGTGCAAGGTTCGTGTAACTAAGAACACGATAAACAGTAAATTGACAACCCACAACGGAGGGTTGGTGAAGAGATAGGCCAATGACGCCAGGAAGAAGACCGGAATGTTTTCTAAATCATTTTGGAAAGTCCTAAAATTATTTAAACATAAATTAGAGAAAGATTCCGATATATTGGATTTGTTACCTTCGAGTGCGAGCTACTGTTTCATTATCTTTGACTTCGCCGTTCATCCAAGCCGCATCTTCAGCACTAATGAAAACCTATTGATACAACACAATATAAAATGAACAAACAAATATTATTAATTATTGCCAACAACGACGAGTATTTTATTTCAATGAAACGAATGTTAAAAATATAAATAGGATTTTTATATACTTCAGTAGTTTTAAATTATACTTGGTTATAAAAAGTAATTAAAATTATTTAAAACCATAAAACACTGCGTTGTTTAATATATTTGAGAAGTTTAGATATTAAAAAAATTTAAATATCTGCATTAATTAAACTTTGGACGTGTTTATTTAGTGACGCTCTTGTGTAAAAAGTTAATTAATGGCAACAAAATAATTATATTTTGTTTAAAACAGAGCAAATGAGTGAATTCATATTTTAAATATAATGAAATTAAATATATTGTCAATTGGGAATATACATACAATGATTACAATCAATGGAATATTAACTAAAACTAATTTTTATGATCCTTAAACTTAATTTTGATGATTTACAGAATTTCTATTTACAAACCTTGTCTCGCATGCGTTGCAAAATTGTGAGCAAAGTAAGTCCCATCATTTTCAAAATTAATAAATTAACACAAATTAAGTAACTACAAAACGCTGGATTTGCTGTTGATAAAACATTGTCTGTCGTGTAGTTCCACATGGTTCACTGTCGAGTAGTAAACAACTAATGAACGGATCTTGCACTATTAAAAATTTCCTACTCGTTCTACGTGGACACCGTATGCACTGGAATTAATACCTGCGGCAGTGATGAGAGTGAAAGTTTTGCTTGGATTGTTTTTGTTTTGACGTTGCTCGTGTGTGATTTCATTTACTTTAAAAAGTAAATTTTAAAGATTCAAATTTCTTGTAAACTATTTGCATTATATATTTTCTTTCCAGTAATAATAGAGTGAACATTTTGTAAATAAACAATTTCCTGAAATAAAATATGGAAGGAAAATTAGAAAAGGAAAATCACTAAGTATTGTAATTTTGTTAATATAGATGTTTATTTTTTATTATCACAATAGTAAATAACAAATTAAATTCATATAAAATTGTAAAATATTAACAGTTATATAACAGTATTATAATTATTTGGAATATTTTAAAAATTATATTTATAAATCGACTTATTATTTGGTTGAAATTGAATCATTTTTCAACCAGTAACAGCAACGGCAGCATCAATCTTTTAAATATGTGACATAAATATACATATAACAGATGGAAAAAGCATAATTATAAAGTTTATGGGTTTCTTATCCAATAACAATGTTTTAAAAATAACAAATCATCTTAATAATGGCCCACGCATATATTTCAGATGAATGCTCCATTGAAACATAAGGTGGGAATAAATACTTAAATTATACAAAGTTGAGGCGTTACGTTAAGTTTTTTTAAATAAAACGCAAAACTAAAAATTTGAAACATTCTTTAAAACGATATAAGACACCTCACAGGTCAATGGTACTAAATGCTGAACCTACAAATATTACCACCCATTTTATCGTCCAACACTATAAAAATTATTCACACTTGAATTTCTTCCAACATTTTATAAACCTCTACCATTTCCGGCCTTAAACGAGCCTTCTCGTTAACACATTTCTTCCCGATATCAATTAGTCCCCTGAAACAAGCGTCGTAACCCTCAACAAGCGGATCCTTCAACGTCATCACATCACCATTAAAATCATCGAAGAGCTCTTTCAAAAACACAATCTTTGTGTCTACTTTCACCGCTACCCTTCTCGCAGTGGCCAGTTCGAAGAGAACAACTCCGAAGCTGTACACGTCCACTTTTGAAGAGAACTTCTTGTTGCGCAGAAATTCCGCGGGCAAGTATGCTTTTGTGCCTTGAACTTTACTAACTTTGCTGTACTCACTATGAGGCCCCTCTCTGGCGAGGCCAAAGTCTCCAATTAAAGGCACATCACAGGGATCCAAGAGAATGTTAGCCGATTTTATATCGGCGTGTACGAGCCCTTTTTCTCCTGACGTGTGTAAGAACTGCAGGCCTCTAATAGTAAAAAAACATATTTTCAGTTGGTATTAATTTAATGTTTAAAACGTTTGCATTTGACGCTGTTCCGAATAATGAATGGTTTTGAACGAAAACTGTTAATAAACCATGTGTCTAACATGGAAAGTATTTTACCTGGCAACTCCCAAGGCAATTTCTAAACGCTTTGGCCACCTCAGTGCTTTAGTGGGATCTCTGACTCTCAATCGTGACTCCAAAGAACCACCCGCCATATATTTATAAATGAGACAAGGCAAAGGTCCATCTATACTGTATCTGTGAACATAAAACAAGTTTAATATAATATCAAAATATCCCTAGCTCATATATACCCATAAACAGGCAAAATATTGTCATGCCTATAAGCATTAAGGCATTGCAATTCTATAATTGACTGCTTAATTTGAACACTGTCCCACTCTTCAGTATCTTGCCTTGGTTCTATTCGTTTTATTGCCACTTCTGTATTTTTCCATTTGCCTTTGAAAACTGTTCCATAACCACCTTTTCCTAACAGATTTCTTTTGTCCCAATCATTAGTTGCTTCCAATAAATTGACATAGGGAATTTGAGGGATTGCTCCTGCAGATACAGTTACAGATGATATATCAGTAGCACTTATAGACCTTGAGGCATGAGGCTGCAACAAAAGAAAATTTTATTTATGTATACCCAATATACAAAGTTGTTGGAAAATAGTTGTAATGAACCATGATATGGACATGCATGTCTGTTTACAATTAGTAGACTTTATTGTGATGAAAATTTACCAACTAATGCTAATACTTACTTGTGGTGTAAGGTTATTAAAATGAGAAGGTTGTGGTGGCACAATGGCTACTGGCATAACATGGCCTTTTGGGCCTTCAGTATTAACTAATAACTTACTGATATCAGGAATCAAGACACTATCATTGTCATCCTTTGTAGGCATTTGATTGATCACAGACTTTGTTACATTTGAAATTTTCTTTTCACTATTGTTGAAGTTCTCCTGAGGAATATTGTCAGGTTTATTAATATTGTTAACTGGCAAATTGGCTCTAACTATTTTTGAATGATAAATTGGATCGATAAAATCTTTAATTATCAACATTGCTTGGTAATGCTTCATTTTATGTAACAATTCAAATAATTCAAGAACTGTATGATTTTTATTGCCCCAGTTTGTCAACAAGCAATCTGTTGGTCTTTCATTTCTTTTAATCTCCTAAAATCAATTCGTTAGGCACAAAAAATATAAAGATTTGTAACTGCTCACATTAATTTCATCTACATTATATTGCATATATATTCCAGCAAGTTCCTCCCATCTATTATTTTGGTCCAAAACTTTACATAACTGCATTCGTTCAGCATATGGCAAATGATAAACATACATTTTAAAATTGTTATTTAAAGATGCAACCTGGAAATTCGCAGTTCCTAAATTATCACTGCAACAATAATAACAATTTAATGTTTCGGAATTCTAATAGCCACAACAAAATAAATGAAATGAATATGTTTAGTAAATTTAATTTACTTACTGTAATCAAATTAATTTTTGCTCAAAACAGTAGACATTTATTTAATATAAATATAAATTTTATATGATAACCACAGAACTCTCAAAAACAAAATAAACAAAACAATCGGATATAATCTCTACATGGAGAAATCTAACTGTATAATAAAATTAATGTTCCTAAAAGTGCTAAATACAACGACATCTATGATTGTCTTATATTGTTAATAAAAATTATATCCATTAACATACACAAATTAATAAATAATGATTTTTTTTTTTGGATATTATCAATTTGAATAGTGAAAAACAATCTTTAATATCATAATTTATCGCTATCAAAATTTTTCAACAAACTTAAGACGTTTTATTACGAAATTAACTTAAAAATGGCAATAAAAAATTCGATAAAAATTCAAAGGTAGACAATGGAAATCCAATGTTCTATAAGACTTGTAAGTAAAAATAAAACACAACAAAAACTGTCACCAAATATTTAAACAATCGTTGCAGAACTGTCTCAGGTTACATCTAGTGAAATCTTCATTAAAAACAACTAAACGGTCTCTAGCTGAGGATGTATTTTTATAGGATGTTGAATTTCGTGTAACGTGCTGTGAATAGACAAGGAAAATTATTTCATTTCTTCAAAATATTCTTTTCCCGCCATACACCCCAACTGTACTACTGCGTCCTCTTATAAAAGTTACTAATTCCTATTTTACCGACACTATGCGAGATTGTTATTTGAATGTAGTTTTTGTAACGACTTTTTTCCAAATTAATATATTAGTCAAGATGAACTGCCTTCCTCCCACAATCACAGACAATAGAATTAGGAAGGTAGAAAAGAGTCCTAAAATAATCTTAGGTCTTACTGACAACGAAGATAATTTAAATGAAGAAGAAAAGCATGATCAATCCTCAAAAGAAATTTCTTTCCTAAACGACACCTCTATTGGTTCATATATTACTCAAATTGAGAAAATTTATTGCCAACCAGAGAGTTTACGCCAAGGTATGTTCCCGTTAAATATAATAAATTCCAAAATGATATGATGGTATATTTTATAGATGTGCTTCGTATCAAGCCTGATGTTCTTAAGGATGTTGATGAACTGGAACGAATCTATTACCTCATGGAATCACATGCAACCTCCTTAAGGCTCACAACAACTCTAAAATGGACAGAAAAAGATGGGCAGAAGTCTGATAAGATAGATGATGTAGCTTTACAATATACAAATAAAACTGGACCTGACTCGATTAATAAATTTTTAAATAAAATTAAAGAATTGCCCAAAGGTATGAATAATTAAAACTAATGCTGAAGGTATTTATTATTTGTATTTTAGAGTGGACATTAGTACAGCTTACAAGTCAATATGGTAGAGATAAAAATTTTATTGTTGAAAATACATATATTACTCCTGGGATAGACATCACTGTTTTTAATTGTGGTGAGAATTTCTCAAATCCATTTTTAATCCCCATTAATGGACCATTTGATCCTGTTACTAGAAACAGGATTCACCTAATTGATGAAATGCATAACATTATTAAAGAAAATCGAAACTTTATGACAACAGCTAAATCAGAAAGAAACTATGAAAAAATATACCGAAAACGAGAATCAATCTCGGACCGGTTAAAGGTAAGAATATTAAAGTCATTACTTTGAAAATAAATAGAATTTGAACAAAGTGTACTGTTCATATGATTACAAATATTTTAAACTTTTTCGTAGCTCAAAATGCATTCTGATACGTAGTTTGAATCTGATTACTTATTTTAATTGGTAATCTATTAATTTTTAATTCTTAATATTTATTTATATTTCTTACTAATTATTATACCTAAAATATTCATTTGTGTTGCTTTTTATTTTTCCAGTAAATTTTATTTTATGCATGTCTTACAAAGATTAAAAATGACATTATATATGCTGTAACCTATATATACAGTATTTGGTTATACTGTTTTTTTGTAGTTACTAATAAATGACATCCATACATTGTGGTTGAAGCATTGGAGATGCTTATTTGTTGGCCGATTCCAAGATTTAAATCTGGAGAAAAGAATTAAAAATGAAATAAAGAAGGGTTTTGCTAATGAGTAAGAAAAATAAATATTTCTCTCTCTATTTATTTCTTAATAATTTTACAGGTGTCCTAATATGTCTGCCAATATTTTGTATATATTACTAGGGGCAGCAAAATGTGCAGGTTACTGTCAATTTAAGTATGAAGACATCAGGAACATACTTGTATATTGTTTTCCTGGTCAAAACAAAACTTTTCTGAAGTATGGTATCGATTTAATTAAAAATTTGTCGGACAAATACAATTTAAGACAACAAGAGAAATATCCCGTAATATTAATTGTTGATGATGTAAGTAACTTTTGACAACTGTAATAGATGGGTTTAGACCATATTTTTAGTTGTTGGATATTATCCCATGGGAAATGATGGATGTAATTCAAACAGAATCAATATACAGACTTCCCTCCTTCCATTTCGTCTATGTCTTATATAAAACTCACAAAAATGATATTAAAGATGGGTACAAAATCATTAAAGACTACAACAAGGGTGCGTACGTTGTAAATCCTGATCAAGATTTAAAAAACATGGAAGTACGTATTATGAATTTTTATAACTATTGGTGTCCAGAATGGACTGGTATATCAGGATATAAACCCACAAATGATGAATTTTATGAACTTTTAACAAGTGCTTCTATATTTTCGTAAGTAAAATACGTTTGTAATTGTTTAAAATATTCATAAATGAGTTTTTGATTTTAGATACAATGGTCATGGTAGTGGTAGTCAACATATGAGAATGGAGAGGATTCAAAGATGTCATGTGAAAGCAATTGTGTTGCTTTGGGGCTGTTCTAGTTCAAACATTAACAGGACTGGGCCTCACATGGGATTTTATGGATCCTATCGTAATTATTTAATAGCTCAATGGTATATTTTTATTTTATTCTTTTTATATTTTTAACAGGATGATAAAATTTTAAAATAAATGTTTTTTAAAAATATGCGAAATTTTTCTCTATTGTAAATTTCCAGGACAGTTAAATCTTGCACATTATTATGTATTTTTCAGTTAATAAATTTGTAAACAATAATTGGAAATGTATGTTCTTTTCTCTTTACTCTTTTTTTATAAATCATACTTTAACATTATTTTCTTTGTTTTATAACAAATTTCTTTATCATTTCAGCCCTGGTGTGGTTGGTATGTTGTGGGAAGTCACAGACACAGATACGGATTACTTAACTACGGAATTTTTGAGTAGTTGGATACCTTCTAACGCGCCAATTCATTGGAAACACGTTAATAAAGATAAATGGAAGAAGGCAGATAAAATAGGTACTTTTAATGCCATACTTATGGAATTGTGTTCAAATAACTAATTAAAATAATTTTTAGTTGTATTTTGTCAAGATGAAACGTTAAAAAATGGAAAAATTAGTTTGGAGCCTGATCTTGCTAAAGCCTTGAATAGCGCAAAAAAGTCTGTGAAATATCTAATAACAAAGGCTGCCTGTGTTGTCAGAGGAATACCTGTGAAAATTGAAACCCAATATTATTAATTATATTTTACTAATTTATACTATTCTACTAATATTATTTATAATTTTATTATATTTTTATTGTATAGTTCTATTTATTATAATTTTTTAAAATTTGTTAGAAATGTTTATATATTTCAACACTGTACAGTATACAATTGTATAAAACTATAGTACAAATTAAAAACTCGATTATTTACATTTTAAGCAAAATTTGTATAATTTATAATATAATAAATATTTAAGTAAAAATGTTTTTATTTTATCTCAAGTTTTAAGGCTTGAAAAATTGTACATTTTTCATATTAAGATTTGACTTAAATGTAGTGTGATTTTGAAACATATGTCATCAATTTCACGTCACGTCATAACGTATTTTAACAACAAATTAATATTGAAAAAACTTAAATACGTATTTATCTATGTAATAATAACTCCGACAATTAGTACAACTTTTGTTTTTTTATATATTAATTCTCAGATATATATTTTTAGACGCTAGTGTATTTTATTCTGTTTTCAAATTTTATAATAATTTAAATCCACATTCAATTATGTTTTATTTAAAAAGTGTCACTTAGATTAAGTTAGATTAAAATAATGTTTAAACAATTATTTACTATAATGCGATAGCTAATTTTTGTTAATATAAAATATATTTTAACTATTTAAATATTAAAATTGCATTTCAGTGGAGAAATAATCGCGATACGCATAAAATGGTGTAAACTTCAGCGTCGACCCGTCGCAAGAATAGGCTGACGCATACCCCGTCACGCCACACGCAGTGTGAAATCGATCGATTCAACAATTGATCGGTTGAAGCTCGCACTACTAAATTCATTCGATGGTGCAGTTCATTTTAGTGCAGTGATAAGTGTTGTGATTCGTACCCTATTTGTTAGATGTACTATTGCCTTTTGACGGTATGTTTTATTTTATATAAATTGTTTACTGAATTTCTGTAGCCTAATTTTTCTTAGAAATATTTTAAATATTTAAAATGTAATATTACATTAACTGTAATTTTATTTACAGTCAAAGAATTATTTTATTATTTTAAATTTTTCTTCTTTCCGACAGTAAAGTAAATAATCAAGCTATGTTTAAAATAAAGTTTTCCCTAGTTTTTAAATATTTTATAATTAAATTAAATATAAATTTTGGATTTTAATGCAAAATCAGTTTCTATCACAAATTCGTTGTTTTTCTGGATATCCAGTTTATGTTTATATTGAGGTAGTTAAAAATTGAAATAAATAACGACTCAGTGCTAAAATTATTGAACCTTTGTAAATAACTAAACTAAATAAATCTATTTCAATATAATTGTTTTATGGTGACCAATATTTCAAAGCAAATTCTGGTATTTAGTATTTAGATACGTTGGAAAAGTAATGTCCCAAGAATTTTCAAAAGTAACAAAGCAAATTGTTGAGTTTTTGCTCAATAATCTTATAAACCATATTAATTTAATTTTAATAAATTATTACAATTTCAAAAACTGAGTAATGCTTATCGAAATTTGGCCGCCTTGACAATTGATAAGCAATTAGGAAGGAGAACTTTCGTCAGCGTCTTAAATGCATTTGGGGTGTGATGACCAACTAGTGCTCTCCATTAGTTGGTCATTAAACGTAGGAAATAATAAATTTATTTGACAATATAGATTATATTAATTGAATGTTTTTTAATGATTTCAGAGTAGATTCAGAACAAAATTAATTAACCGGGCAACAAGTATAGTAAATTTTTTTTGTTCTAGGTAGAATAACTTATTGTTTGTTTAATTTAATTTTTGGTTTGGGTACGACTGAAATTATTTTCCAAATAAAAATATTTCGTAGAGCTTCTTTCATCTTAAATTATGTATTCCTCATAAATGTAAACGTTGAAATTCCATGAATTATTATTAAGTATTTTGATGTTTAGTAAATCTGATCAGGCATTTTCTACACTATTTATGGAATAATGCAAACTTCGAATCTACTATTAACACATTTTTTGATAGTGTTTTTAGGTATTATTCTCTTTACATTAACATAAACAAATGATCAAGCTCATTTCAACGTTTTTGGTATATTATTAGCTATTCCCAATAAAATCAGTACACAATGATAAATAAGGTGACTAACTATTTTTTGTTCAAAAAGAGTACACTTTGCAAGTATTTCATAGGTGAAAAAAAAAGAAGGAAAAACGATAAACACTTTCTTTTAAAAACATATTTTTCTTCGGAGTGGATTCTTTTTGCTAGATGAAGATGTTCGTCTAATAATGTAGCCACATCCGAACAACTTTCATTTTGCATATTAAATTTGACTGTTAAGACAGCAGAAAATGTTTTTACAGAAAGTTGTGACTTCTCACTGCTCCAATAATCATTACCTAGTGAAAATACCCTTTCAACAACAGCATTAGTGCCTGGACAACATAAGGAAATTTCTATTAAAACTTTTAAATTTTCATGTGGGATATGTTTTACTCTAAAATGTCGAAAGATTTCTATCCATCTTTTGTCAAGTTCTATTTTACTTTTTCTATTTGAATTTCTTCAAAGAGAAAATTGTCATTAATAACAATATCTTTTACTTCCTTCATTACAAATTCAACTGCTGAAGAAACTTCTTTCCATTCAATTTTACTATTTAATTAATAACATTGAAATAAAACAATCTAAAAAAATGTTTTAGAAATACAAATGAGTATAAAATTATACAAATGAGTACTTTCAGAGTACAGGAATTGAAAAGAGTACGGTTTGCGAAAAAAGAGTACAAAACTCAGTAAATGAGTAAAGTTGGTCACTTTATGATAAATATACTTTTACACATACATATTTATAAAAATCTTTTCGAATTGTTTTAACGTTTGATATTACATTTGATTTTACTTAATGTCTTTCTTTAAGACATTGGATAACACAAGTAGAACTAAATGATAATTAAAATATATATATATCAAAATGTAATATCTACTAATAATAAAACTATTTAAAGAGTAGTGTTAAGATTAATAAACTTTACCGCAAAGGAATATGTGGAAATGTAACAGTGACAATGCTGCATGTAAACTACGAAAGCATATTTAACTTTAAACTGCACTTTGTCTTTGTTTATAATATGAAATAGTTAATAAGTTTGTGAAACAATATTTAAGAGTTTTTATTAAAAAATCATAATAGTCAATGTATTCTATGTTGTGTATTCTCAGGACGAAAATTAAATACTAATTAATTATTGGTTATTCATTTAAGGCTCTGCACTGGATATTTATTCCATAAATTACATTGTTTTTCTATTAATGCCACTGTTATCAAAAAAGCTGATGACGTCATCGCTGTATGTGTCAATAGTTATTTGTCGAGTCGTCAAATATCCCTATAATACCGAGAGCCGACGTTATCATACTGTTTTGTAAACAATTATCCAACATATTATTTAAAATGAGTGGAAATAAAATAATAGCCGATATTTTTATACCATTCCAAGAGTCTATTAATGAAGAACAAGAAGTTCGCGAGGTAAATCTTATCTTAAAATAACACATTTAACAAATAATACAGATCAGTTTAAAAACAATTTAGGAAATTCGACAAATCATGAAAGAAATTGAAAAACCATTCAGAGAAATTATTACAGTTCTCCAAGTTATCCACCAAGATACTAATCTTGAAGAAAGTATATATTTTGTATCAAATTTTTGTACTAATTACATAAACTGGTATATTTCAGCTCATAAGGCATGTTTAAGGGCCCGAGAGTTATTTCAGGAAGTGAGAAATGGCTATGATCAACTAGACAAAATTATACCTACTGGCCAATATTATCGATATAATGACCATTGGAGGAATGTTACACAGCGTTTATCATTTCTGGCTGCTCTAATTGTTTTTCTTGAGAAAGGCATATTGATAGATAAAGAAGTTACTGCCGAAATATTAGGAGGTATATACTTTCATACAACATATATAATAATTGAATATAACCATCATTGATGTCAGTACAGAATTTTACGTTTTGTTTTATATTGTTGAAAAATACATTTTTTACATACAACAGATTTCAATGAAATAATACTTCCTGTTTATGTTTGTACATATAAGTTTAAATGTTTAATATAATATTTTCAGTTAATGGTAAAAAAAATATTACTTTTGATTTAGAAGATTATTTAATGGGACTACTGAATCTCGTCACTGAATTGGTATGTATCCTAACAGTTGATACATATACAATATTAATAAACTTTTTTTAGGCAAGATATGCAGTAAATTCAGTTACTTGTAAAGACTACAGTAAACCTTTACAAATATCCAAGTTTGTGGCAGAACTCAATGCATCATTTCGTTTGTTGAACTTAAAAAACGATTCTTTAAGAAAAAGATTTGATGCTATGAAATATGACATAAAGAAAATTGAAGAAGTAGTTTATGATTTATCAATCAGAGGTTTGACTCCAAATGTGAATGAATGAAATAGCAATAACATCTCCAATATTAAATAAGTAATATTATAACACATTTATTTATTTAATTTGATTGTTATTAATTAAAAAATCTTTAAAATATTTTGAGTATAATTATTTATTCTAAAAAAGTAAACAATTAATGGACAAAGCCAGGAGTTAAAATATATAGTATTAATATGCAGAAAGCTTTGATGGTGTCTCATGTTCAACTTCATATTCAATTTCAACCCTAGGTCTGTGAGGTTTGCCCTTTGATGAGGATGGATCCTTTTTAGTCTTTCTGTTTGGCAACTGTTTACCTTTCTTCTTATTTATGTCTATATCTTCCATGTCTGATTCGTCTGAAGTCTCAAAACTGCTACTCAAATCAACTTCCTCTGGGAGTCCACTCTCACTTTCCTACAAACAAATAATTAATGTACACATTTGACAATTAAAAGCAACTAAAACTTACTGCTTCACTTTCATCGTCACTGTCAGCAGCTACAAATTCTGGACCATCATCATCACCTTCCATTTCCATTTCATTTTCTACTTCCACTTCTGCCTCACTTTCTGATTCTACTTCTTTTTCTTGTACAGCATCATCAAATGCAGTTTGTGGAATGTTGTACAAATCTTGATACTAAATGATGTTTAATTAGTGAAGAACTCTGGCACTATGTAACAAAAAATACTTACAACTCCCTTTTTAAGTCTGTCTAGTAAAGTTTTCTCAACTCCCTTTTCAATTCTTGCAGCTAACAATGCCTTTTCTTCTCTTCGACTTTCTCTTCTCTCAATGTTACGTTGTAATGGTACTATCAGTTTCCTACAAACAATTGGTCAATAAACCTAGAATATATTATATGTAAATTTAATTCACTTACTGTCTCTTAAGTTTTAGTTTCCTCATACGAATTAAGTATTGTGTAATTTTCACAAATCTCTGTTTGCATTTTGATTTTATAAAACCAGGCCAGTACAATAAATTCTCATTAATTTGTTGTATGGCTTTTTCAAAGTTCCTAGAAAGTTTTACTTTTTCCCACGTTTTTTTAGGGAATGCTGATCTCTCAGTTGTCTTCATAAAAAGGTAAATTATACCTTTCTCTTCTCGTACTGTGGCATACTGACTATTAGCCAAAGGACAAGATGATCTGTTGCAAAGACCAGTTAAATTATACTCATTTCTGCAGAATTTCTGGGTCTTTGTACTAAAAAATCACAAGCACTGTTAACACAACTGTTTTACCGGACATTATTTTACTTACTTTACTTTGTAGGAACAAAATGATTTGTTAATAATACTCCATACAACCTAAAATAGAATTAAATTATTTTACGACCATGAATTAAACAAAAATAACTTACATCGTCGTGCTGCATTTTAAAATTTTCCTAACGAATTGTTTTCTAAATTATAACCTAAAACAGCACGTGTCAAAAGAAACCTACAACTTTATGTCTTTACCTACAACAATTTTATTACCGTGTTGCCAATCTATATATATATATATATATATATATATATATATATATATATATATATATGATTCCAAATTAAACCTCCAATCTTATTATTGTATAAATTTAATGCAATTTTTTTCTACTACTTTTACTAAAGACGTAGGCCATAGTACAGTTATAAAAGTAAAACCTTATATTAATCAGTTTTCCTTGAGGATGAACTGGCAATGTAGCATTCACAAACTATCAATTAGGTTATGGGACTGTCAATTGACAAGAGTCATTTACTGGATTAACATTCTTTCATAGCACTTAAAATGTTAATACTAAATTTAGTGGTTGCGGTTTTATTTAGTTTATTTGTCTCTGTTGTAAGTGAAACAGTATTTTTTTAAATAAATATTTTAATTTATTGGTAACATATGAATAATTAATTTCCAGATCAGTTTAGAACAGGATAGTTCCATTAGTATAGAATTATTACATTCTTTAACAGGAATCAAACAACCACAATTTACAGAAAGAGGAAATATTACAATACATAGTCTACGTTCTGGTCAAGCTATTGTAGACCAGAAACCCTTATCTCATCAGGAAAAGTTGCAACTGCAGGTAACTTGTAATTAAAGTTTCATACATAAAAACTTTGATGGTCATTTTTTCAGACACTTGCTGATAAAAATCAATTTTACCAAATTAAAGCAATTGTTACTGCTGCTGATGGGGTAAAGCAGGAATTTATATCAACTTTAAAGGCTGTGAGATTTATATTAAACCTTGTATGAAATATTAAATTGTGTTGAAAACTTTTAGTGTATGTTAGCAGAAGCTGGTTTAGATGAAAGGCTTTCAGTTTCTTTGGATTATACAGGCAGAGTTGTTGGTATTACAACTTTAGTCGCATCAAAGAGTACCTGTGAAGGGGCTGTAGTCCCTTTATCTAGTCTTCAGAAATTTAACACACATGTGTATGTTAGACATACAGAAACTGGTCCAATGTAAGTTAAGATTACTCAAAGATCTGAACTATTATTACATTTCTATTTTGGTATTTTGAGTACGAGAGCTTTTAAGTATTTCATAAAGATAACTTAGTTACTGAAGCTTATTTGAAATTTACAATGACTACTTCTCTCCCAATTTAAGGTTGCATAATGAATGAATGAGTCAGAGGATTGAACACAAATGAATAGGAACAGGTGCTTTTGAAGTGAATGTTCTTATTCACTCCTGGAATTACAAGTTCATTAAATTGTTTTTTGAAATACCTTGGAAAATAGATAATATTCTACTATTTTAATTAATATAAATTTCTATGAATTTTTACTCTAAAACATGTTACTGTAACTTGGTTCCTTAATACTTTGTTTCAATATATTATTTTAGGCCAGACACAAATTCATACATTCAGAAGTTAGAGCGGGAAAGAGAAGCACGTGAGAAAGGAGAAACCAAAGATAACAGATCTTTCATTGCCAAATATGTAAGTGTATTTCAAATTTTTATAAAATTTAATACCAATTTGTTTTTTCAGTGGATGTACATTGTACCTGTGCTAATAGTAATGCTTGTATCAACTGCTGGTGCGAATCCAGAGCAAGGAGGAAATTAAAAAATAGCACTGTTTTCTAATTTATTAATTTAAAATAAAGTAACAAGTCACAAGGAATTATTGTTGTTTACTTTCAGATTTTGCTTCCACTGTTTCAGCAACATCCTTCTTTTTCAACATTTTATCAACCATTTTCTCCTCCTTTTCCTTTCTCCTTTGCTCTTTCATTAGTTTTTTCTGCTCTTTTTCCTTCTTTTCTAACATTTCCTTAAACTTCTCATCTCTAGGATCAACAGTGTATCCAAAATGTCTCCTAACTTCTTCAATCAATCTTTCTTTTCTTTCCTAAAATCATTAAATTGATTAATTAATAGATTAAAAGGTATATTGCAAAAATGAGTTAAATCAACAAGTTATATAAGATTCATAAAGTGTGTATAAAAATTGTTAAGGAGTGTTGAATTTAGTTTTTTTATAAGCTTAAATTTCAATGATTCATAAAAAATCACACTAAATTTTAATCAGTACTATATTAATGTGATGAGGCAGGTTAGATCTTAAAATAGTAAGTGGTATACTATACACATTGGCAATCTTAGAGAGCAAGTACCAAAATGGTACAAATGAATCTCAAAATATATTATTTTAGTAAACATCACATTAATACTAATATTAGTAGATTCTTGCATATAAAAATATTGTAAAATTAATGATTTCTTTACTCAATGAATGTGGTTACTTATTTACAAAATTACCTTGACAGCCCTTGCTTCTGCCTCCTTCTTGGCAATTCTGTTAAACAAATCTTTCTTCATATCCTCTAGTTTTGCAATTCTCTCAACAATTTGCTCCTGACGTAACCTAGTCTGTTCAATCTTTTCCTTTCTTCTTTGCTTAGCTGCAGCAACTACTTCTTGTATCGAGTATGGAAATGTTACTCTTTCATATTCTTTAGTTACAGCCAATTCTTTAGGAGTGGGCCAACAAATAGCTGGATCTACACCAGACTCCGTGCCATACCGTCCAAAATTACGCCGTAGATACTTCAATGTACCATGGTACCATTGTGAGGGTTCTGGGTATGGATTCTGGTCATGTAACATATTGAAATCATGTGGTTTTAGTCTGGATTTATTTCTTTTCCTTTCAATCTCTTCTTCTTTTTGTATTGCTTCATCATCAATGACTAAAATTAAAATAAGTTATTTTCTATTAAAACTTAAAGTATATCTATATTACCATTGGCGACAGCTGATTCTTGTTCTAGTTTTTCAATGTTTATTTGTGAAGAACTGTTTTGCCTTGATATAATTCTTAATGAATAAGAACTGAATCGTTTAATTAAATCTCCACGGATCATCTTGATGTGGTATAAAAGTGAGGTTAAAATTTCTAACCTCTATTTTGAATTCAGAAAATTCACAAGTTAAACTAAAATTTTTAAATAAAATTGGTTTATATATTATACTAATTAATTACCATAAATGTTTATAATAATTATAGTAAATATTGTATTTTATTAAAATTGTTATGTAAATAACCATTTAAATTTTACATAATTGATTCATACATAAAAGGGCGACTTTTTAATAAAACAACATATAGCTAAATATATTATTTATATTAAAAATAAATCACATATAATTTTGTAAATAATAAATTCTATTTGGGCTAATATCTTCCCGACATATTGGGCAACACTTTTGATACGCCAGAGAATCATGTATGCACGTCCAGCAAAATATATGCCCACAAGGTGTTGCACTGGCTGATTTTAAATTTTCTGTACATAGAGGACAACATTTTGTTGACGATGTATAATTCAAACTTAAAGTCTCTGAGTTGCCAGAATGTGATGTTAATAAGTCATGAACAATACTAAATAATGTGTAAAACAAAGAAATATATCCCAAACAGTTAAAACTGCCTGAAAACGTGTCATCTTTTAACCAGGGTCTCACAAGTCCCTACAAACATTTAAATTATTTATGCATCAATAATTATTTACTAGAAACATACATATCTAATGCCAGTTATCCTGTTTGAAACATTATAATATCTTCCATTTATATAAAACAAAGCTTGGTGTATCCTTTTTAGGTTTGATTTATTGGAGGATAAAAAGTTTAGGATACCTAAGAAAACAGCTTGTGCTTGGTGTGTTAATGAAGTGGAATTTGTAATATCCGATTTGAGTTTTAATATCAGTCTTTCTAATAATGGTTCACCTCCGACATACAACAACAGCCACATTGAATGTACCTTGAAAATTATAAATACATTACATCGATTAAACAATATAAAGATAGAACATACTAATTTTGTAGGAATTGTATTTTGCTTTGTGAGTCGAATAGTGCCAGTATACTCTTCCCCTAATGTTTGAACATTTCCCAGAGACGTTATTAAGTAATACCAGGCATTTGCTACAATTGGGGCTGTCTGTCTAAGTTGATAGTTTCTTGGACCGAGGACTTTATAAAGTGATTGCAAATCATCTTGTATGTCATTGACAAATAGATTATCTCTCTGAGATCCTCTGAGAATATCCACTACTTCTGCACTATTCATACTGAATCTATTTAGAAACTTGTTTCTTTATTATACTGCATGTTCAAAATACTTAAGGTTTATCAAAACATATACCAAGTGGTATCTATAATGTCTTCTTCTTCAAGACTGACTCAGTATTACTGACCTATGATACTTATTTTGTCAGTTGTAAAAATAAATATGGCAACCTTCTAACCTCAAATATTTCAAAATTGACGGACAATTTGAATTTCTTTTAAGTGTTGTAGAGACGTCGTTTAGTTTTCAAAAATGCGATAAGATGTGTGTATATTTTAATCGATCATAAGTGTGGGAAGAGTACCATTCTGAAACATCCATAAAGTTTGTTTATACTAACTTATTAACAAAAAATGATTTATGATATCCTATTTAGGATTTGGCATCAGCCGGGAAAAACTCTTGATAGGTCTGATGTATGTACTAATAAATTAACAAAGCGTAATCATTAGTTACAACAATACATTACAGTGGACACATCTTCTAGAACTTGAGGAATTTACACATCCTGGTGAAGAACAAATGTTATTGAACTTAATGGACCTAGCCTTGGACTACTATAAAATAGAAGCATTTAACAATAATGTCTTGGCTACTAAATTAAATTCTGGTGACTCTACTAGTAGTCTTACCTTAGGGGCCTATGTACGAGGATTTTGTTTGGGAACTCATAAAATGTTAGATGAGTATAAACAGGAAATTTTAAAGTTGGAAAGGAAATTTATAGAAAATCCATGGCTTTCTTTAAGTTATATTACACATGTATTAGAGAAATTTAGAGATTTATTTTCAATGATAAAGAGTATGCTTCAGTTGATACAAGATGAAAATATTCATGGATGTTTACTTTTTAACAGACTTCATAAGTATGTAAATGGTACTAAGCAACAAGTTACAAATGCTAGCATGTAAGTATAGTATATATATATATTAATATTCACTACTAAGTAATAAATTTAAATTATAAATTTGAATTGCCCTTAATGTACACATCATTTGTAATTAAACAACTAAAAAAAATATATATTTATTTTGATATACTTTTCTAATTAGACAAAATTTGAAATATTCCAAAATAATACACTCAGGTAACTGAGTTAAACGGTTTAAAATTTGATAAAAACATAAATTAAGCTGCTTATCTGACTAGAATATATTAACAAATTTAATTGAAACGTGTTTTTTTTTTCAGAATCATTCGTTCAATCAATAAGGTTTTCTACCGTCATCTTTGCAATTGGGTCATTTTTGGCGATTTATCTGATACCTGTGATGAATTTTTTATTTGTGATGGTATAACTGCAGATGAGAATTTCCAATATTCAAAGCAAATTGCTGCTTTTCATCATGGAAAGGGATCGGATCATGTAAGCCTTAATTAATTGACTATTATAAATTGTTAATATTTATGATATCTAGAGCTTGACCGACATTTCAAGTTCTATAAGGAAACTAAGACATCCACCAGTCGTACGGAAATTTTTTATAAATTCGGATATGTTGCCAGTATTTGTTGACAAAGAGACATCAGAATGTATATTGTTCATGGGCCGGATAGTATGGATTATAAAAAATGATCCGAAGATCGCTATCAAAAATCACTATAAATCACTAAATGCTACCAGAGACATCTGGGAAGGAAACGGTGCGGATTATTATAAACAAATAGAAGCACTTGAATCAGAGGTATTTAATAAAGCCTCATTCGACGAAAGAATCGAGGAGTGTCGTATTAAGTTAAACATGGTAATTAAATTTAGTATATAATGTTTATTTAATAAAAATTGAAAATTAATTTTAGTATCTCTGGTCAATTTTGTTAAATGAGGGTAATCTTGTGGCACATTTACAATTAATTAGAGATTACGTTGCATTGGGCAGAGCAGAGTTGTTCCAACAGCTTATAACTGTGTCAGAAAGTTACATTAATGAGTGGACCACTAGTTCTGAAACAACTGTGTTGCACAACTTGAACTCAACATTTTCAGAAATCGCTAGAAAGATTTACGGTGATAATGAAAAATCACATTTAAAATTTTTACTTACGACACCCAAGCCTGATAAATTAAGTTAGTAAGTCTGGGTATTTTAAAAAATATTATTATATGGAGCCTAATTCGTTACAGAATCTGATCCATGGTCGCAATTGAATATTTATTTTGAAGTTGATTGGCCCTTGCATATTGTATTTCACCCAAAAATTATGGAGTTGTACAATAAACTATTTTGCTATTTGTTAAGATTGAAAAAATCCGAACTTGATTTGGCTAAGTTGTGGCATGTCCATCTCTGTAATAAAAAATCTCTGTAAGTATACTACAATTTATATTCAAGTATTTGATATAGAAATATATATTTTAGTGATTCAAGACTCTGGAAATTTAGACACAATTTAATGTACTTGATTAACACCATTCAGTATTATTTACAAGTACAAGTGATTGAAGCAGAATTTTCTCTGCTATTTAAAACTTTAAAAAATGCTAATCAATTTGAGGACGTTGTCACTTTACATAATCAGTTTGTATGCAGATTATTAGTGAAAACATTAGTCTTAACTTTAGATGAGGTATAAAATTTATTCTAGAAAATTTTATAACAAATCAATATTTAAATGATTCAATTTTAGACTGAAACATTTGGAAAGAAATCCAGACTGTTTAATTTACCATCTAATTATATACACAGCAAAGTATGTAAAATCATGTCGCACAGACAGAACTTAGAATTGGTATGATTTTTAGGTTTTTAATGTGATTAGTCGTTTGTTAGAACTATGCGATAATTTTTGTGCTGCGGCAACACAGTGGAAGGCTGACTTAACGGATGTAGAAGCACATGAGCTATCTATATTCCAAGAAAGATCTGATAATTTATTGGAATCCCTGATGTATATCTTACACAATATGGATGAAAGAGTCAGTGGTCATCAGTTATTACAATTGTTGTTACAGCTTGACTTCAATGACTATTTTAGCAAGAGCAAATCAAGGAGGTGAGATTTGAGTATCTGAAAATTTTTAATTGATACAACTTTTAATTGAAATTTCACAGGCACTTTGAGGAATACTCCACAATGATTGTAATATAATAAATATAATTTAATAAAATATTGAAATGTTGATGTGAATTTTATTTAACATAAGAGTGAAATTTAAAAATTAGTGATGCAACTACTTTTAAAAATATAAACTATATATTATAAAATGAGATAATACAAATTATACCATAAAATATAAAGGTAAACAATTAATTACTTAATCAATAATTTTATTGTTTATTTTGCACTTATTATCAAATGTAACAATTTATATTATATAATGTGTGTTAATGTATAATTGTTTTCCATTATATCAACTTAAATAAAATAATTAAAATGGATGGGGAAAATGGTATATTAAACACCTTATTTCAAAAAAATCATGTATGCATGTATAATAAATAATTAAAATTAATTTTTTTTATTAGCATTAACATTTTTGCTCTTCTCATTTTTTTTTGTTATCCCGGTTAATTTTTATGACCTGTATTTGATAATTTTGTATTGTTGGTAGGAAGTAAATTGTAGTTTTCTGTGTTATATTTAGATTCATATTTGACTAGATGGCGCCACAAAAATAATTTAAAATTAATAACTTTCTTTGTATTAAATATGTATTGCTTAAAATCAGCAATTAGTCGTAACAAAATCATTAAATTGACATTGGTGTCCATAATCACTTTAAAATTTCAATCTATACAAAAGTTGTCTAACCTTCAAATTCATTGTGATCTCACCTTATGCGGGAACTAATATTATGGGACGTGTCAATCCCATACAAGTTTAAATTTATTTTCGAAATGAAATACTCATATAGTTACAGTGTCATAACACGTGTCTAACAATTTCTTCAACAGTTCAGTGTATACAATAATTTCTTAGTCAGTTTCTGTTATAAAAATAACAATGAAGCACCCAGGTAAGAAAAAATTTATTTCTTTGAAAAAAACTATAAAGTTTACTTATGTTTAAGACGCAAATGCAAACACATTGAAGTATGTAAGCCTTGTAACACTTACTCTTCAAAATGCAATACTAGGACTTAGCATGAGATATGCAAGGACCAGAGAAGGAGATATGTTTCTTTCATCTACAGGTAATTTTTTGTTAATTATTTAAAATGGCATAATATTAGACATCTATCTGTTATTATCAATATCTTGGTAATCAATATCTTGGTACTTTTCCTGAACTGATAGTATTAGTAAGTTAAGTACCACAGATCTTCTAAACACTCACATTTGTTTCTGTTTTTCTACAATTCTTATCACAGCAATAAATCAAGATAAATTGGTATTAAGGAAGTTTTGTTTCATAATTAAATTAAACTCTGGAAATATGTTTGTAATATGTAAAGGTCAACTACACAACCAACAATTGTTCTATGATCAATCTTCAGGGTTTTATTTATTAATTGTTGATTAATTTGTATTTGTTGTTGTAAATGGTATAGGCTTATAGGAATTTTATTTATTATTTGATGAGAGTAACTGGCAAATTAAATTTGTATTGTTACTTTGTTACATATATTACTATGGTATAACTGAACTAAACAACGACTTGACTTAGACTTGTTAAATCAGCATGTATAATTTCAATAAACCTGTGGATTGAAAAGAAATATAGAATTATCAAATTCAAATAATTATTTGTTACCATAAAATAATATTCAACTTATGGGTACTATGCATATTTTAAGATAACATTTCACAAATATGCATTTAATTAATATTTAAGTCTATTTTTTCGAATAGATATTTGCGTGAATTACTCACAAAGTATTTAAATATGTGATAATTCGCATCAGTAAAATTAAACCGTAAATAAATCATAAATTAATATATAAGTAACAATTAAAACAGTACAGTCAATTACTTAAGATAAATCATAAAAAATTTCTTTATAACATACAATTTGTTTGTTTGTCTAATTTTTGGGATACATTGTCTAATGAATGTAAACAATATCTATAACGTTAAATTTATCATTATTTTAATCTGCAGTACAAATGAAAGTTCAAGTACGTTTTACATCATATTACCACGTATCAAAAATAGAATTAACTTACACATTTATTGAATTAAACAATACATATCATGTTTATGCTGCAGTATTCAATACTGATAATTATGATCAAAGGAAAATTATTTTTTATGATTTTCCACTCAACAAGAGAACTAAGGTATTATTTATTAACGTTCAGTTACGAAGGGATGTTCACAACTTAGTAGAAGAGTGTTATCTAAACATTTTGCGTTTTATTTCAGCTGTACTTATGTCTGAAGTAGTGAAGCTAATAACCTGCCTTGCTATAGTCTATGTAGAAGCAGGTGGAATTGTAGGACTCTTGGAGACCATAGATAAACAAATATTGAAAAATAAAATGGACACTTTAAAGGTGTGCGTTCCTTCGTTCGTTTACGTCGTACAGAATAATTTGCTTTATGTTTCTGCCTCACACTTAGACGCTGCAACCTACCAAGTAAATATCCTCATAATTAAATTAAATATCAATCAGTAATGTTCGTTTTATTCTAGGTAACATATCAGATGAAAATCCTGACAACAGCCATGTTTGCCGTATTTATTCTTCGCAAGGAATTAATCAAAACGCAATGGATTTCCCTTGTAACGCTGATAACTGGTATTGTTCTTGTACAGCTCGCCGATTCGAAAGAAGCGGTGTCATCGCATGACGGACCAGCCCAGAATAAAGTTCTAGGTTTCCTCGCGGCATTGTCAGCCTGCGTCTTATCTGGTTTTGCGGGAATTTACTTTGAGAAGATTTTAAAAGGGAGCGACGTTTCTGTATGGATGAGAAATGTACAGCTCAGTTTGTGTTCTATACCGTTCGGCCTGTTAACCTGTTTCGTGTCCGACAGTTCGATAATTAACAGACAGGGATTTTTCTTCGGATACGACAAGTTTGTGTTCTATCTAATTTTGTTGCAAGCTGGGGGTGGGCTGATTGTTGCTGTTGTCGTGAAGTATGCTGATAATATCTTAAAAGGATTTGCTACTTCCTTGGCTATAATTATTTCTTGTGTTGCTTCTATTTACTTATTCAATTTTAATTTGACGATACAATTCGTTTTAGGCGCAGGTTTTGTCATATTTTCTATATTTTTGTATGGATATCAACCGCCTAAAAAAGAGCTGTTGAGTAAGGTTTCAAATTTGTAATCATATTATATTACATTACAAATAAGAATCTGACTTTAATTTATAGGTGCATTAGTTTAAGAACACTATGAAATGGTGAAATGGCATTGTACTTATTATTATTGATGTATATATTTTATTAATATTCTAAATATATTTTTTATATTAATATTTTTATTTATTAAATGTACATTGTTAATCAAAATTAATAATTTTGTTTCGTAATAATTAATAGTTAATAATAATAGTTATAGTGAGAGAAATTTAAAATTTTGGATTATTTTTTGAGATACACAATTGCTCTGATAAAAAATTGGAAATAAAGCAGTATGTCACAATTCTTTCGCTTCAAATATATTTTTATAAGTTTTTAAGGGACAAGTGAAGAAATAATAGTATATATATGGTTTAGACACCAGTTTAAGAAAAATTTGTGGTTACACAATCCTGGAGAAAGTAAAATTACAACGAAAAATCAAATTAATTAAATAAAATCATCTGTACAACTGCCACGTTTCAATCCAGTTGAGAATCTGTGGTAACAGTTAACAAGAAAAATATCCAAAAGTAGAAAAGAATGAAGGGCATTAACAATTGTTTGGTGTCAGTCCTGGAAAAACTGCTGCAGTAATAAAAGTAAAAGACATAATAAATAACTAAAAATTATAATGAATAAAATCTCTAAGAAAATAAATTAATGGTATTTATCCATATATTTATTAAAGACTGTTAAGCTTTTAGTTCCTTTTCATAATAATCTTAAAATGTTGAATTTAATTTATGTGTATATAATATAGTGGTCTTTTATTATACATCAATAATAGCATAACTTTTATTAATTTTACAACAAATATATATATATATATATAGTTTGTTTCCAATATCTTCGTACAAAAACATAATATTATCGGTCTTTAACAATTTATTAAAAAAACATTATTAATTTTACTAGACAAATATTATAAATATACGTTAGAATGAGAATACAGTAGAAAACAATTTATTTCAACTTTGATACAAAAAATAAATATACATGGTATAAAAAATATATGCCAATATTTTAAAAGTATATTAAAAATAATATATAGTTTAATCTTTCTCTTCTTGATAGTCCTCCTCAAATTTTCTATGTCAATCGGGTGTTTATAACATTAAGCTGTAACTTGAGGTGTGATTCGTAAATTGTCAGTCTCCAGGCGCTGGTATTATGACGAAATAAATGAGTTTTCAAAACTAAGATGTAACATTAATTCCAACTGGCCAGACTTCACACAATAATGCACACATTTTACCCTACTTCAAATATGAATGTTTTTCCCACAGTAAGCTAAATCATTATATTACAACATTGTTGATATCCCAATATAACTGGGCCAAAGAAGTGTGTGTATTAGCAGATTACTTAAGGTTTAAACCAATTTTGACGTCAATTTTTTGCAGGGCCTGCGAGCCAGATAAAGACTATCTTGGGACAACCGACTGTTACCGATTCTCCTTGTCGTGGTCATGAGCCTCCGTTTCGAAATGATGAGAAATTGCAAAGAAGGTCCCACTTCTTTGGCCAAGTGATATTGGGATATCAGCAATGTTGTAATATAATGATTTATCTCACTGTGGGAACGACATTCGTATTCGAAGCAGGGTTAAATATGTGCATCATTGTGAGAAGTTAGGCCAGTTGGAATATCATACCTCTATGCTTTATCTTAATGTTATAAACGCTCGATTCACATGGAACATTTTCTGATGTATCGAAATTTTGCTTTTGTTGTAACAGATTTGTCAAAAAACAATATTACTATGGATCTAGACCAATAGGATTACCAAGGATATTCAACCAAATGTTTCAACATGCTTTGAATAATTGTCAAAAATAATATGTATTTTTAGCACATGCCGCAAGTTTATATCCATAACGGTTTTATTCAAAGCCTTTTAAACAAGTTCAAATTTAGCATATTTTTGAGGTAGATTTTGTTTATATTTTAAAACAAGACATTTTGTTTATTTTATTTGTATTAGTTAAGCGCAAATTTGATTTATACATAAGTTGATGTCAATTGATGTCAATTAGTCGACGTTGACAAGAATAAGGATCAATCTAACTTCGTTTCTGGAGGATTTATCCGATAGAACTTGTCGTGGATTAAGTGAAGCACTCAAAAGGAGACCACAAAAATACCAGGTGAGGGTTCTACATAAATACAATCAAATAAGAGATCTTATTAGTTAGAATTCTGTTTCGGTTTTGTTCAGTTTCATTAAGAGAAATATAGATTAAAATATATCATAATTCAAAAATATTCGAGACTGTGAAAATTTAGTTCCATTTTCGGATTCGGCATTTAATTTTTTCCATAAACACAGACTGTTAATAGTCATGAACCGATTTTTTCTAATTATAAATAGTATAAGGAATTCTTTGTTTAATGTCAATTATCAATTTGTGACTGTATGATTGTGAGTATTTTTATTACATTACATGAGAAATTGCAAAGAAGGTCCCACTTCTTTGGCCAAGTGATATTGGGATATCAGCAATGTTGTAATATAATGATTTATCTCACTGTGGGAACGGCATTCGTATTGGAAGCAGGGTTAAATATGTGCATCATTGTGAGAAGTTAGGCCAGTTGGAATTAATCATACCTCTATGCTTTATCTTAATGTTATAAACGCTCGATTCACATGGAACATTTTCTGATGTATCGAAATTTTGCTTTTGTTGTAACAGATTTGTCAAAAAACAATATTACTATGGATCTAGACCAATAGGATTACCAAGCATATTCAACCAAACGTTTCAACATGCTTTGAATAATTGTCAAAAATAATATGTATTTTTAGCACATGCCGCAAGTTTATATCCATAACGGTTTTATTCAAAGCCTTTTAAACAAGTTCAAATTTAGTATATTTTTGAGGTAGATTTTGTTTATATCTTAAAACAAGACATTTTGTTTATTTTATTTGCATTAGTTAAGTGCAAATTTGATTTATACATAAGTTGGTGTCAATTGATGTCAATCATTCGACGTTGACAAGAATAATGATCAATCTAACTTCGTTTCTGGAGGATTTATCCGATAGAACTTGTCGTGGATTAAGTGAAGCACTCAAAAGGAGACCACAAAAATACCAGGTGAGGGTTCTACATAAATACAATCAAATAAGAGATGTTATTAGTTAGAATTTTGTTTCGGTTTTGTTCAGTTTCATTAAGAGAAAAATAGATTAAAATATATCATAATTCAAAAATATTCAAAAGAACTGTTCGAGACTGTGAAAATTTAGTTCCATTTTCGGATTCGGCATTTAATTTTTTCCATAAACACAGACTGTTAATAGTCATACGGAAATCTTTGTTTAATATCAATTATCAATTTGTGACTGTATAATTGTGAGTACTTTTATTACGTTTATTTTTGGTGCCTTATGTTTATTTATTAAAATAGTTACTGTCAATAGTTGTCTGTTTTTTATTTAATTTAGGGGTGCACTATCGCTGAATTAGAAAAAAAATCCGCGATGGTACGAATTGGAGAAAACAAATACAAGAAAATGGGAAAATGCAACTCTTTCGAGACCTTGGAACATAATGTAAGTGGTAAGTACAAACTTCTCATTATCTGTGAAGATCTTGATCGTAACATTTTTTGTGTGATTAATAGCAGAAGAAAAGAAGAGCGAGGCGCCGGAACATCGTCCCCCATTCTTGAGAAGACGCAAACCTCCGACCGTCGATAAAACTATCACAGTTAAGGAGGAGAGAACAAACGCGAACATCCGCAAGGAACGCAAGAGATTAGAAACAAAGGAGAAGCCCACCGCCGGCGAAGAACTGAAAGTGGCGGGGATCAAACAGACTCAAAAAAGAGGTGGTAAGTACAAAAGTCTTATTATCTGTGAAGAACTTGATCGTAACATTCTTTGTGTGATTAGTAGGGGAAGAAAAGAAGAGCGAGGCGACGGAACATGCTCCCACACTCTCAAGTAGAGACAGATTTCCGACGGCCGATAAAACTATCACACCTAAGGAGGAGAAAACGAAGGCGAACATCCGCAAGGAACGCAAGAGATTAGAAACAAAGAAGAAGCCCACCGCTGGCGGAGAACCGAAAGAGGCGGGGATCAAACAGGCTGAGAAAAGAGGTGATAAGTACAAAAGTCTCATTATCTGTGAAGAACTTGATCGTAACATTCTTTGTGTGATTAGTATTAGAAGAAAAGAACGAGGCGACGGAACATGCTCCCATACTCTCGAGTAGAGACAGATTTCCGACGGCCGATAAAACTATCAGAGCTAAGGAGGAGAAAACGAAGGCGAACATCCGCAAGGAACGCAAGAGATTAGAAACAAAGAAGAAGCCCACCGCTGGCGGAGAACCGAAAGAGGCGGGGATCAAACAGGCTGAGAAAAGAGGTGATAAGTACAAAAGTCTCATTATCTGTGAAGAACTTGATCGTAACATTCTTTGTGTGATTAGTATTAGAAGAAAAGAACGAGGCGACGGAACATGCTCCCATACTCTCGAGTAGAGACAGATTTCCGACGACCGATAAAACTATCAGAGCTAAGGAGGAGAAAACGAAAGCGAACATCAGCAAGGAACGGAAGAGATTAGAAACAAAGAAGAAGCCCACCGCTGGCGGAGAACCGAAAGAGGCGGGGATCAAACAGGCTGAGAAAAGAGGTGATAAGTACAAAAGTCTCATTATCTGTGTAGAACTTGATCGTAACATTCTTTGTGTGATTAGTAGGGGAAGAAAAGAAGAGCGAGGCGACGGAACATGCTCCCACATTCTCGAGTAGAGACAGATTTCCGACGGCCGATAAAACTATCAGAGCTAAGGAGGAGAAAACGAAAGCGAACATCAGCAAGGAACGCAAGAGATTAGAAACAAAGAAGCCCACCGCCGGCGGAGAACTGAAAGTGGTGGGGATCAAACAGGTTCAAAATGGAGGAGGTAAGTACAAAAGTCTTATTATCTGTGAAGAACTTGATCGTAACATTCTTTGTGTGATTAGTAGGGGAAGAAAAGAAGAGCGAGGCGACAGAACATGCTCCCACACTCTCGAGTAGAGACAGATTTCCGACGGCCGATAAAACTATCACACCTAAAGAGGAGAAAACGAAGGCGAACATCCGCAGGGAACGCAAGAGATTAGAAACAAAGAAGAAGTCCACCGCCGGCGGAGAACTGAAAGTGGCGGGGATCAAACAAGCTCAAAATGGAGGAGGTAAGTACAAAAGTCTTATTATCTGTGAAGAACTTGATCGTAACATTCTTTGTGTGATTAGTAGGGGTAGAAAAGAAGAGCGAGGCGACGGAACATGCTCCCACACTCTCGAGTAGAGACAGATTTCCGACGGCCGATAAAACTATCAGAGCTAAGGAGGAAAAAACGAAGGCGAACATCAGCAAGGAACGCAAGAGATTAGAAACAAAGAAAAAGCCCACCGGCGGCGAAGAACCGAAAGTGGTGGGGATCAAACAGGATCAAAATGGAGGAGGTAAGTACAAAAGTCTTATTATCTGTGAAGAACTATCAAGTTCACATTCTTTGTGTGATTAATAGGATTAATGGAAACGAAGGCGACGGAACATGCTCCCACACTCTCGAGTAGAGACAGATTTCCGACAGCCGATAAAACTATCAGAGCTAAGGAGGAGAAAACGAGAGCGAAATTTGACGAGGAACGCAAGAGACTGGAGACAAGAAAGAACCTCACCGCTGTCAGACAGTTGCAGGAGAAGAGGATGAAACTGCGGGAGAAACAGAACCAAGTGCCGATCTACATGATCACGGAACTGCCCCCGCTGCCGCACCACGTCTGTTACACCGCGGACGACGCGTGTGATGACGAAAGTCGACACGAGAATCCCCGTTGGTACTTGGATTCCAACTTTAAACAACAAGAGCTGGTGCAGGCAGGGACCGGTGATACGCTCAAGAATACGTTCTACTGCCGGCGAGCCATGACGCCGGATTTGAGGGAGATCTTCGGATCGATCGACGAGAGGAAACTAAAGAGGACGTCGAGCGCCCACTGGCGCATACCTCCACGTTACACGCTCATGCCCGCAGTTAATCGGCTGTCGTACGTCGAAGATGAGAAGGATGATCAAGATGATGAAGATTAAAATATATATTATTTATATTATTATGTACTTTTAAATTTTACATTTTATTGGCTTAATTTTTATTTATATTATGTATATGTATTTTTTATATGAAGTTATAATAAATTATTTACTACTGTTTAGTATATTCATTTTAGTATTAACATTTATTTACAATATTTGTCTAGTTAAAATAATAAATGTTCTTGTACGTAGATTTTAGAAACAAATTGTAAATTTGTTCTAAAATTAATAAATGTTAAGTTATGGTATTAATATTGTATAATAAAAGACTATAAATACATGAATTAAGTTCAACATATTCAGGTTATTACGACAAAAAATTAAAACCTTAACAGTTCTTAACATATATATTGATAGATATATTTAATTTATTTTCTTACAAATTTGGTACGTAAATTAAGTCCATTTATCTCAGGCATTCATAATTTACCTCAGATAAATAGGACACTTTTAATAATTTTATTATAATAGACTTTGAATAATTGTCAAAAATAATGCGTATATTTGGCCGATGCCTTAAGTTTAAATCCACAACGATTTTATCCAAAGCCTTTTAAACAAGTTCGAATTTAGTATATTTTTGAGGTAAATCTTATTTATATTTTAAAACAAGACATTTTGTTTAGTTTATTTGTATTGGTTTAGTGCAATTTTGATTTATATATAAGTTGGTGTCAATTGATGCCAATCAGTCGACGTTGATAAGAATAATGAACAATATAACTTTGTCCCTGGAGAATTTATCCGATAAAACTTGTCGTGGATTAAGTGAAGCACTCAAAAGGAGACCACAAAAATACCAGGTGAGGGCAAATAAGAGATCTTATTAGTTACAATTTTGTTTCGGTTTTGTTCAGTTTGAATAAGAGAAAAATAGATTAAAATGTATTAAAATGTAAAAATATTCAAGAGAACTGTTCGAGACTGTTAAATTTTAGTTTCATTTTCGGATTCAGCATTTAATTTTTTCCATAAAGACTGTTAGTCGTCATGAACCGATTTTGTTTAATTATAAGTAGTATACGGGATACTTTCTTTAATAACAAATACTATAAGAGTCTTTTAAACAAGGAAAGGGTTAATGTAGGCAAGTACTTGTGACTGTATGATTGTCAATATTTTATTACATTTATTTTTGGTGCCTTATGTTTATTTATTATAATAGTTGCGGTCATTAGATGTCTGTTTTTTGTTTAATTTAGGAGTGCGCAATTGCGGAATTTGAAAAAGAATCCGCATTACTCAAAGAACAGATTGAAGAAAACAAATACGAGAAAACGGGAAAATGCATCTCTTTCGAGACCTTGGAACAAAATAGAAATAGTAAGTAGAAAATTCTCATTATCTGTGAAAAACTTGATCGTAATATTTTCTGTGTGATTAATACTGGAAAAGAATAAGAACGAGGCGCCGGAACATCCTCCCTCATTCTCAAGAAGAGACAGACCTCCGACCGCCGATAAAACTATCAAAGCTAAGGAGGAGAGATTATATTTACAATATTGTTCTAGTTAAACATTTATGTATTTGATGTAAAATTAATATAAGTTAAGGTATTAATGTTTTATAATAAAAATCCACCATGAATACATACTTTAAATTCAACATATTAAGGTTATTTCGAAAAGAAATTAAACGCTTAACAGTTCTTTATAAATATGTAGATAAATATATTTATTTTCTTACTGATTTTATTCATAAATGTTGGGTGGAAAGAAGACAAAATATAGAGAATTGAATGGTAAGATAAGAGGCTGATATAAGATATATATAAGATTTTCCGTTAAATGTAGTATTTAGTTTTGATTGAAATCCTTACTTTATAAATCCTTGAGATTTCTTTTAATTAATTAGAATATTAAATATGTTTTAAAATTCGACGTTCCTTGATCTACGAAACTTGCAAATATTGCATAGGCAAAATTATTTTATTTGTCCAATTTTATATTGTATCGTAATAAGAATATTTATTGTATTGAGAAATTTCAATCACATTCACTTTATGACCTAAATAAAAACATAAAAAATAAATTTTTGAAACATTTGTTATTATTTTGTGGTAGGTAATATGTTCAGTTAAAAAATTACATTTCAACTACTGCGTATGCTAAACATAACCAACGAAAATTTGCAGTGTTGATTGTCCAAAAACCGGTATTTATTTTTAAATTTCTGTAAACGATATTGGTTGTAGTTAGTACAATGGAGCAAAACGATTTAAGTCCATTTTCTCCAAGAAGTCCATTTACTTCTAGGAGTCGACAAAATGTGACTTCTAAAAGGCTAATGCCTGTAAACTTTAGAAAATCATCGTGAGTTGCCATAACCTATAAATGACGCGCTCTTTTATCATTAAAATATTCTTTTAGGAGATTCAGTGTCTCCGGAAAATCCACACAATCATTACAAATAATATTAAAGTCTTCACAAAACTATGTGGAGAGATTTGGTCAACCACTACCAGTTTTAATCACAGAGGCCTTAACTTTTGCAGACCGTAAGTGTCTTGTCATTAGTAGTAGTACTGTAGTATAAAAATATATACTCGACAATATTTTAAATTAGGTGTAGCTAGAGGTCCAACATTTGATCATTCCAAATTAGCAGAGGCCAGAGAGACAGGTTGAATTTTTTTAGTATCCATGTTTTGGGTATTGTTATGGTCTATTTGAAAGTGTTTGGTGGAGGTTTTATGTGTAAGAAGCATCTGACAAATTTGTTATTATGGATGAGTGTAAATGATAAAAATAATATGCATGAAATAGAGGAAAGCTCTGTTTGTTAAGAAAAGAATACTAGTAAAAAAACAATTACCATTATCAAGATTGTTTACAAATTTTAAACATTCC
This sequence comes from Aethina tumida, assembly GCF_024364675.1. Classification (NCBI taxonomy): domain Eukaryota; kingdom Metazoa; phylum Arthropoda; class Insecta; order Coleoptera; family Nitidulidae; genus Aethina; species Aethina tumida. The sequence continues at coordinate 56,446,542 of NC_065435.1, read as the reverse complement.
TATATATAGTTTTCAAAATTATATTCTTGAACTAATTTTAAATTGAAGTCGGTTGAAAAGAAATGAGGTTAAAATAGTAAATTGTTTAAGAAAACTTTTCAAGTAAAATTCCAAATTCTTTTATTGTTTTTTAATTTGATTGGATTGATTACATCATAAACCGTATTTTTAGCATCGCAATTTCAATTTTATGATTAATTAAAAATTAATTTTCTGTTTAAAGTAAGTAGTAATTCAGAAAATGAAATAAATCAAATTAAAATATAATCTATTGTAAGAAGAATAAGCCAATTGAGGTAAATGATATGTACATTTCATAAATATATAAATATACATACATTTTGATGTGGTTTAATTTAAACAATATAAAATTACAAAACAAAAAGTTGAATAGAAGTCTAAAACATGTTTTATTATAAATGATTGTATGTATTTTAATAAAATATTTAACTAACAATACATTGATTTAGAATAGAACTATCTTTAAATTTATTTTTATTTTCTATTTCGTGTAAACTGAAATTACTTATTATTAACGATTTAACTTTTCGATAGAGAAATATACTATTTTCGGAATCAAGCTTGTGAACATAACAATACAAGTAAACTGTTATAGAATCATAATAAAGCACCAATTAATATTTTAGGTAGCGCCGTTGTTTCGGCGCGAATTTCAGAATGCGGATATGTTTGGGTTGTGTGTGGTCGACGCCTCCTAATCTGGCAGTACCGACAGACTGCAGAAAATCCTGGCACTCCAACGAAACGGAATTTAATGACCCAGTGTTTCGAACTGCAGCTCCCCCAGAGTGACCTGGCCCATCGGGCGGAATTGGTGTCCGTTTTCTTACCACACGGACACAACATTCCAGCTTGTATAGCAGTGTCGCCAGAAGGTAAGATATTTTAATAAAATGCACAATTTAGTGTTTTTATTGGATGTTTAGGAGTTGTTAGGTATTGGCCGGCCATCGCACATGACGGTGTTACTGTGGAGAAATCTATCGATCTTCAAGGGCAAGAATGTGATAGTTTAACAGAAGTGGAAGGTTTGGGTTGTATTTTGGCAACTACTACATGTACCATAGTCCTAGTGCAGCCGACGTCGGTCGGTGGAAGGCACAGTTTGGAGAACAAACCTCTTGGAACTCCCAATGGATGGCTCGGAGGTATTAGTAAGCGAATGTCGTCGTTAATTTTTGGACCTATCTCCACAGAACAGTCCACTGAACCGGTATTAAAATCATCCTAATATCTCCCCAATATATTCAATTTTTTATAATTAATTTCAGCGGTTGGTTAGAGTATTGAGTGTTACCAATAAGGAAGACAACACGTGGACGGTTTACGTTTTGGCCGGTCACTCGCTACAAAAGTGGTCTTTATCAGATAGGGACACTGAGAACTTAGTGTTTTATGCTGAATTAAATCGTTTAGTCAGGGACAGCTTTCACAACGCTGTTTGGGATAACTGTATTGGTGATCAGACCGACATTGATACTTGGCTGTTAGATATTCAACCTGACAATGACGGTATTCTCATTTTGGCTGCCGCGGTTAACATGCAAATGTCTCCTCAGGTAACTTTTTGAAAAGTTATTTCTTATTCCTGTATATTTAATACTAAAAAACCAAACGGTGTATATGGTTGAAAGTCAATATGATTTTTAATAGGATTAAATACAATAATTTTCATAGAAACAAAGTTATGTTTATAATTTGTTGAAACTGAATGGTTATTTTCCACAGGTTCACTATGCAATGATTTCCATAGCTACTGCTGGTACCCAAGCTCCAACCAGTATCAGAAATTTTATGTTGCTTAAAATATCATCTATGTACAATGAAGATAATCCCGGAGACGCCCTCTTATATAGATTCTTGTATTGTGGCAATCAAGTGTATTTGTACAATCAAAAAAGCATTACTGTGGTGAAACAGCAGCAAGATCCAGATGTTCTTGAGTTCAATTCTCCTAAAGACTTCTTACTAGGTGAGACCAATTCAGTTTAAAAAAATAATAATCTAATATTTTGTCTTTAGGTGGGTCAATCTGTGTGAATACACCAGTGTTCTTTTCGAGGAACAGCGGTCTGGTTTCCGTCTCATCCAACGAATTTAATTGTGATTTGTTGAATGTTAGTCAAAATGTCAGTTTGTTGGCTGTGGCTGACACTTCGTCCAACGAATCTGTAGGCATTACCAACAATAACCTTTCTGTCTACAATATGGACCCCGAAGAATTATATGAGGCTTACAAGGATTCTTTAAGTCAGTTGAAGGCGGCGTTCATCTTTTATGTTCAGAACCAACAGGTATATATTTTGTTTTGTATTTTCTATTAGTCAGTTCATACAGTATCAATTTCAAGGGCGCCTGTGAAGAAATTCTCAGCGTATTGTATCCCATTGAGACGACTTCAACTCCCACTATTGATTCATTGCTAGATAAAACTGTTATAAAAATTTGTAATGATCTTTTGGATGATATTCCTGCCAAAGATCCCAGATGGACAGATAACGCAACCTTAGGCATAGGAAGCTCTTATTATATGCAAATTTTGCCCCAATTAGAAGACAAGCAAAAGGCGTTTTCTTTGTTTTTGCGATTCTTAAAAGACACTGGTTTATGGCAACGGCTGGCTGCCTGTTCAATAAGAGATACTGTGATGCCAACTATTCAAATTTTAGGTAAAATATTTTACATTGTGAATTTAAAAATGTATTTATTTTATTATCTTCAATGTGTAAGTTGTTCAAAAAAAAATATCCATTTTAGCCGAGTTGTCCGAGAAGATCATCGCGGCGATCATACTAAAAAGTTTGCCCGTCAGCTTAATCTTGGAGAATGCTATAGAGAATGCAATTAAGGATTCAGATATTGAAAGAGACAATGGACTTACCAATCAAGATATTTTTTATAGAGAAGTTAGCAAAGTGGAGAAATGCATACAAGAACTGGCTAACTTGTCTGAGGACGTGGCACACTCGAATTTAAATCCAGAAGAAATTGTCCAACACATCTATGATAGCAACGAAATTATTCTTGTAAGTTAATTCAAGAAAATTGTAAATTTGATTTATAGTTTAATGTTTTCAGACCGTTTTAAATGAAGTGATCCAATACAGACTTCAACGTGCCGACACCTTTGCCCTTAACGAGGTCGGCAAATCTTTGCAAACGGAGTACATACCTTGGACAGCAGCTAGCGATTCTGAGGGTCTAATGGATGCTCTCCTGTTACAGGTATAATATTCTTTAACCACAATAAACTTGATTTTGTCGTCAAAATTTCATACATTTTTATTATCATCGAGAGTTACGTACTTTGTAAACAGTTTTATTTTCATATAAGTATCTTAATATATGTTTCGGCAATATGTATTTGCTTGGTGTAATTTACTGTATTTTTAGCATTCGCTGACTTTCACCTATGGCATGAAATTGTCTAGCTCTTCACAGCTAAAAAGTGACTTAGTGGAACAATTTGTTGCGTTAACAGATTTAATTTTGGATGGAAGAAAGTCATATTTGGAAAGCATACGCGGCACTGACAGAGAAGCTGCGATTTATAAACAATATTGTACAGATAGACACAAGTTGATAAAGCCACTTTGTAAGTAGAACGTTCATTTTATAAATTAAAGTGCTTTTTTGTAACAAATTATTCACATTATAGTTATTATCATCTTTTAAACGATTTCAAATATATGTAATTATATTTTAGTACAAGACAACGAATATGAAAAAGCCGCCCAACTTGCCGAAAAGTATTTGGATTTTGAGACTTTGGTCATAATTTGCGATAACACCGATAACAATCAACGTCTCGATGAATACATCGATCGTTTCAGGCAAGACGGTTTTGCAGAGTACATGTACAATTGGTTTTTCAAGGAAAACAAACAGGGCAAACTAATCGATAGATACCGTCAAGTAGGCAAGTCGGATAATTTACAGACACTTACCAAATTTTTGTCAGATCATCCCTCTTTGTCTTGGATGCAACACATATTTGACAAAAAGTTTGCAGTGGGTGCTGATACGTTAAACAATTTGGCCTCCACGGAAGTAGATTCCTTAGATAAATATAAAACTTTATTGAGTATGAGTAAACTGGCAAAACTTGCTGGACCCAACACTGCGGATGTTGATAAATATGTTGATGCTATCAATAATAAATTGAAATTGGTTGGTTATCAGAAAAATTTGCCTGGTTATGTTTTACAAGGGCATGGTTTTGATGTGATAAACCCGGGGGTGATTTCCGCCAAAGATATAATCAATTTGTATATTAGTTCCGAATACACAGATGCTACAGAAGTAGAGTTTAGGAGTGCATTGGAAATGCTTAAATATATAACGGATTACGAGTTACGACAGGAATTAAACGTGAAGATTTGGTGTAACGCAATTCTTAGAGATACTTGGGACTACAAAAATTTGAATGAACCTATGGCTGTTTTGCAAAGTACTCTATTTTTTAAAATCATCGAATTATGTTTAGCGTTAGGTATGTAATTTTTTATAAAAGGAAATTTTATGGATAAACTTATATTTTATTTGTAGGTGCTGATCCTAGTAACTTGTTACCTCCTTTGGATCTGTTAACTGATGGTCTCACAAAGTTGGAGGATAATACAAACTTCCAGTTTTTGATAAAAACTGCGTACGATCATTTAGATCATGTGCAAGTAGTTGACAACTAGTATCAAATTTCTTATTTTTATACTGTTCTTAATTTAATATTATATAATAATTTAATAAATAAAACTATAATTAGTAAGAAACATTTTTATTTCTAATATACATAACCTTATAGGAATTCGTTTCATTGAATTGAATATTGACATTGAAATGATCCCCAAAAACGGGGATACTAAATTAATGTATTCTAGTCAAATCCTCAATCATTTTCACTAAGTGCTCAACAGTTACTTGCTGACAAGCATCAGCCACCTCCTTCATCTTCTCCTGGGACAAATCCAGAAAACTTTCAATCAAGTCCCCATCAATAAATCCTTCGCACGCTTCAGTTTTAATGTCTGTGTGAAACGCCCTCCAATAACTATGCTCAATTTTTCCAACCGACTTGATCACCGTCGACAATTTTGTTTGCAACTCGAGCAAGAATTCGTAGAAGTTTTGCGGAATTTGAGTAACCAAACCTGAAATTAAATTAAACTATGTAAAAAAAATCCTATTTGTGGTTAAAGACTCCATACCAATAGCTCCGCCAACTGTACCGAATAAAACACATCCCCTAGTGGGCGTCGAAGACTCGCCAAGATTCTGCATGACCAGCGAACCGTGTCTAAAGACATTTATCATGTCGCCCACATGAAACTGTCCAACTTCCTGCATCTGGGCACGTTCCTCGTCCGTTGTTGCAGCACTATCTTTCTGGCATACGAAGAGGTTATAGCTATTTTCGGCGCCCAAGAATATATCGTCGTCAAGGATCTCAATGGCCGTCATCCAATTCGGATTGTAATCACGAGAAATCTCTTCGAAACTGCCCTCCATCGTTTTGTACTTGGATAATCAAAACAAAAAAGACGTTATATTTTTTCCCAAGCAAGAATAATTTTTATTACAATACACAGTACTCACAATTCTGTATCACATAATTTGAATGAAAAGTTATTGGCAGATATTTGGCCCCAAACATAGCTTTCCTTTCAAGTCATATAGAACTGAAGTATAAATAGAGTATAAATGTAATTTATATCAGTTGAAATATTGACAATTACAATAAACCAAAGACTTTCTTGTAATTTAACTGAATAATAAAATATTAATAAAGGTCTTTAGCTTATCAATGTTCAAACATAACAGAAAAGGTATGTAATTTAAGTACCGACTTTTTACCCAGAGTTCGGAACTGCAACAATGTGGCTTAGCTTTTTAACCACATGCCTCCTATTTGAACACGTCTAGGTAGCGACAATGCGTCATATTAAATTACAAATGTTATTATTTCTGTGAGCTTCATTCAAAAGATACTTACATGGGACTAATTATTTCATTTTTTCTTTAATTTAGTACCTAATTTTTTTCTTTGTCCTGCATTATAGAACCATTGTGTTTCTACAGTAATTTAATCCAGAATGAAAAATATATTCTAATTAATTGCAATCAACGTCTATTCTTCAGTCACTAAATCAGCCATCAAAAATCTGCAAAGCCGCATATTTACTTGATTCACATAGTCAACACGAATGGCACCTATGGATTTATATTATAAAACAATTTAAATTCATTCTGTTAGCCATTTGCTCATATAATCATGATTTCTGACGTATACACACATATAGTTCAGTATAGTTCACTAAGGTAAATTACGTATTAAATTACATATTTTCCCATAAATGTGAGTCAAGAAATAAAAACAAAGTATCATTTACACTCAATTGCTTCTTACTGTCTTAATTATAAATGAGTTATTTGTAGTGTGGATTCCAAAAACATTATTATAATCGCACATCTCTTTTTAAAATATTTCATTATTGTAAAATTATTTAATTAACATTAATTTACAGATTTTGATAATCTTGAAAAGTAATCAATGTAGCTGAACCTTTGTAAAAATGACATTTTTGTTCAAAAAAGATTAGCTTCTAGATTGTTAAAATCTATAAACCTGTTTAATAATTATTGTCATAATCATTGTAATTTTCATTGTTCTTGGTTGCGTGTAACCACAAGCACTTTTCTGTAGTGTATTAAATAGTGTGGAATGATTAAGTCTTACATTGCCATATATAGAAATCTTGAATTTTGTTCTTTTACAGGTCAACAGGTGTTCACAAATAGGAGACATGCACAATATGTATCCATAAAACTCGGTTAACTTACATAGGGGTTCCCCTTCTAAAAAGATAATAAATATAAGTTTGGCAATATTCAGATATACTTTGTACGCCTTTCGAACTGCTGAAACGTGCCTTATATCTATCAAAATCAAAATACAGTTAGATATTGTTCACTTCTGAAAACTCTTGAAAGGATATATAGGCAATTTTATCAATAAACGAATCAGTTAAAAAGGGTAGGATGCATTCAATTATTTAAAATTATTGTAAATTAATGGTTCCGAATAAATAAATATTGTCGATTTTGCTTACCTGTAGGAGAGTCATGCTCCTCATCAGATCTCCAATAAGTATAAAGTCGCCTTTCGTCTTTAAAAATAAGGAGATGATATTATTGAAATGGGAACATTCCAATCGCAGTTCCTTCTCGGCAGTCCACTCGAACAATCTGACAGTGCTGTTTATACTAGCCAGTAATTTACCATTGAACTCGGCCAGCGAGTAACAAGCACCCTTAATTTCTTTTTCAGAGACTTGGAATAGCTTGTTTTCATTCCAGTGGAACACCAGCAACCGTCCCTGCTTTGGTTCAGGCTCTTCCGGATTTACAACGGCCGTACCTTTAAATAAAAATTAATGTATATTAAATTGAAAGATTCTAAAATACGTATTACCGACCTATAATAAAATAGGTGTTGTGATCAGTTCCAAGTTGACAAGAAATCAATGACATGGCATATTCCTGTTGCATCAGCTGATGGGCGTGCAATACTTCGAAGGTATTTTGATCAATGATCAGTAGACTATGGATTTCAACCTCTTGTCCGTAGTCGGGGACCAAACTGCTAGTGGTACTGGCGGCGCCAGCTCCGCTTGACTTGTTAACCGCTAAGCTGCTAACACTGCTGGAGACAGTCACTGACTGTGTCATAGTGGAGGCACTCTGACGGGCCGGGTTCAGACCTGTCGAGTCTTGGATGTCGATGCGGGAAGTAATAACACCGAACGTCTGTGACGCTTCCTGATAGGCAATGCGTTTCGGCGATTCTTGCAGGGGCACTGTTCGAATATGCAATTTTTGTATTTCATCAATAGTGCCTATTGTTACTGAATTATCTGTGGCGAGGGCTAAACTGCAGAAACATGGCAACATATACATAAACAAAATGGTATAAATATGTGGTAAATAATTACCTGTCTGGGTATGCTTCAGCGTTAAGTGAACACATATGATTTACTTCTTTCATATTAACATTGGAGAATACTAATTTATGATTTGACGAATAAATAACTGTGGGTCTATCCGAACATGCAAATACATTTGTGGTACTGAGCGAACGGAACGTCTTTAAAACGGTGGGCTGTGTACCTAAAGTGACTTTCTTCTTTTCGGTCAACGCTGTAATTTCTACACAGAAAACGAATTCAAATAAAAAACACTTGAAGTAATTTTAAAGTGACGTACCGTTGTTGAAGAGGAAATAGAACATGGAACCATCTCCTAGCGCACAAAGCAAGTAATTCTGGCCCTCGAAGTTCGTCATAAGCACAGATCGTGGGATAATTTCACCGCCCAGCATTTCTTTTGTGGCTTCAGTCAAGTCTGGTAAACGCAAGATTCTTACCGATATGTCGGTCCACAGACCCACTGCCACCACGTCAGACCTTTGCTTTCCTTCGCCTAGAGGACTGATATCAAGGCATGCAATTTCCACATCCAATGTGGTAAGTCTGAAATATACATGAATTTGAGATTTTAATTAGATTTGTTACAAGAATAATGTAATTACCCTTTAAGAATTAGCTCGTTAGGGTGGATTTCAATGTAGTAGAGATCAGATCCCGTTGATACGGCGATCTGAGTTTGATTGCATGCGACAACGCTTATGATTGAATCTGTTGGTGGCTTCCACTCTGCAAGCAAAGTTTTATTTTGGGCAGACACTAAACGGGCCGACACCGAAGTGATTTGAATTATTTGGTCGTGAACGACATTGCCACAATAGAAGGTCTGCAAATCTGCAGCAAACCCAGGTATATCTGTCTCCTCCACCTCCTCGCCGTTCAGGCTCAACACGCGTGTTTGTTCCACAAAAGCTAATACAAGTGTATTATCTAACGTTCCGGCTGAAATATATTCAGTAGTTAACCAAAGCATTGATAAAATAGCCTAAACTATGGGTCACTTTAACAGAGCAGTATTAAAAACTTACCGGAAGCAACTTGTATCGCCCACATGCCCTTGATGCTGGGCAAGTCGATGGATGCATGCTCCTGAATGCCAATTCCGTTGCGAATTATACGCAATGAACCTTCCTTGAAAGCACCCGAACAAGTGACCAATTGTCCTTGACCCTGGCGCTCCAAATCCACAACGCACATGTCTATGATTGGCGCAAGATTCGTGAACGATTCCATAACAGTCACATAAGAACCGTATTCATCCGCCTTTGTGTTCAACTTTATGAGTTGCGAGTCGCCCAGGCGAGAACCAATAAACAGAACGCCGTTGTCCAAATAAGTTATACATTCCGGCGTAACAATTTCTCCTGAGAATTTCCATGAGATTAGAAACACATTGAAAATGCCTCTATGCCCGCTATTAATACTAACAATAACTAAATAATTGTATAATCCATTACATGGTATTCCAGCAAGTTTTTCACTTTTTATCCATCGTAAAAATGTTATTAAGTGATTTGGAATAGTGGAATTGCTCGTAAATGATAACCACTCCAAGAAATTTAGTTAACACGCCACGTTATATAAGGAAACATCGTACTTTTTACCGAAATAAAACTTTTTGTATTCTCCTTGAATTATTTGACAATTTGACATTCAACAATATGAACAAGAAACCTGGATTTAAATAATGAAGACACAATTTATGCAAGTCTTTGTCACTTTTTCAAGCATTTTGCCATCAATATCAGATGATGTTGAAGAATAATAATATTTGGAGATCCCTGAGCAAATTAGTGAAAATTGGTTTGTGTATTTTTTTAATTTGAATATTTTTTATTTAGTGAAAAATTTCGTGGGACACCTTGTATTTTAAAAAATCTTATAAATTATTTATTAAATTGAAACTTATGAATAAACAGACAACTTACCAAGCATTTCAACTTTTATGTCTTTCACCACTTCATTAGTTTCCCCTTTAGTTTCTGTTTCCAAAAACAACATAAATAAGTGCCCAGCCATATCTCCTAACAAATATCTCAAACCTCCAGGGTCTACTTTTGCATAACATACAATAGTGCTTTGCTAAAATAGTTTTAATTTTAAAATACTGTAAAAACTAACTCAATATAATAATACCTTGATAACTGGTGGTGCTACAACAACTGATGTGATACCATCATGATATAAAATACTTTCTTGGCCAATTATAATGGCCCCTCCAAGAGGAGATGGTACTGGTATTATAATAGAGGCCTCAGTTTCGACATTGTCTTGTCTCCACGGAATTTTGACAAATTCTTTTTCCCTCCAGGATATTTCATGGGTTTTAACATGTCTCCCATTTACATCTTGATGAATGAGAATAAGTGTTGGGTTAGCACACCCATGGAGAAACTCAACATCATACACCTGCAACTCTTCCATTTTGAAGTTGGTTGCTTTCAATTCATAGTTGTCTTTATCCAGAGGAATTATTTTAAAGAGACCATCGTATAGTCTGAGACCAATAAAACGAGATTTTGGGTCAATCACGGCCAAGATACCAGTTTCTGAAGGTTTACCAATACGATCTGCAACATTACCATAAGCTTTTGTAAGAATTTCAATGTTCTCCCCATTATTCAAGCACTCCAAGATCATGGCATTGTAACGTAATGTAACGATAAAAAGCAAGTCCTTCTTCTCATGCTAAAAACAAAATAAATCATTAGTTGTATTGCAAAACAATGACAAACATTTAACATTACCTGTGGCCTGAATAGCTTCATAACAGCTACCTTGCCATATAAACCAATTTCCTTTATGGGCCTCAGACCCTCTGGTGTAACCAAATATATTTCGAGACGCGTATTTTTCGCGACAATTAAGTTTAAGTCTTGCGGCGACGTAAAGTTGCCTAAAAAAGAGGGGTTAGAGGGTGGTTCGATTAAGTCAATTTGATTAATAATTTAATACGCACCTGTAACGCATGCTGTTATTGCTGTCGGCTTGTGTGCCGTCACCACATAGTGATGGGCCATTACGAATTAATAGCTCTCAGCTTCACTTTAAATGTTATCCGAATTTACTGCACTATTTTTAACATGTTTTCACCGTGAACGCAATGAAGTTATTCACTATTGCCAACTGACCAAGTAACCGGCATTGTGTCAAATTATTCTATATTTTTAATCAAGCCTTTACACGTATAAATCTATTTGTTAGGTGAATGTTTTTGTCATTTATTTTTTAGAAGTGTCAATTTGGATAATGACTCGTTGAAAGATTTATTAGAAAAGAATCTAAAACTCACAACACATAAATATATAAAACATGTTGTCAGTTGGTATCCGTGCAGTGTAACTTAAACTTCAAGTTGAATTGTTTTTATACAACACAAAAACAAGCGTGTATCTACATTTGTTAAGTTAGTTTTCATAGTCGTACATCCTAAGTAAAGAATTAAGTAAGGTAGGTTTTAATCTGTATTAGTGTGCGGATTTGTCGAGAGATAGTTTCATTAACTGACATTATATAATAAAATAAATAATTTACAGTTTATTTCAAGACAAAAATGGCGGGAGTTTTGGTGTATAATAATATAACATCTTTGTATATTATAAAAACATTTATTCATAAGGTATAAATAGCTCCGATTTCTTGTTTAATTAAATGAAAAAAAAATCAAGTTTTTGAACTTCAACTTGTTAATTTCGTTTTTTTTTCTTTTTAATTGTACCATTAAAGTACCATGTCATACGATGGGGTTTCATTTTCCTTGTTAGAATATATTCGAATCATAAGATGTCCGTGATGTCCGGAATATTTTGTTATATTAACCTCCCAACCTCAGATGGATATTTTTCATCAGTCTTATTAGAGTGATTGCTCTTGTGGTGAAACCCCTTTTAAAGATAGGAAAGAACATTCTATTCTGTCTATATGAATAGAAAAATTTCATGTTGTTTTTGCAGATTCCCCGGTAATTTTACGAACCAATTGAGTCAAGGATCTTAATCATTACGATTTTTATTTCTATAAACTTCTTTTCATACACAAAATTTTTCTCCTTAAAACCATTAATTAAACTGCTAGTAATTAAATATTTACAATACTTTAAATTTTTAGTTTACTATTATAATATCATATTTTCACATAGTCATAAAATAATGGGATGGTTGCTAATATGTTGTTTTACTATTTAATTTATTTTTAGTGTTATAAAGAAAATTCTAAATTTATTATTATTGTATAACCAATTCTTTCAGTTACAATGCGTCGTTCCACAAGAAAAAGTCGACCGGCCATAGTTGAAAGTAATTCAGACGATGAAGATAACGAACCATTGGCGAAAAAACCAAAGACCCCTTCACCGCCAAAGAACAAAACTCCAGCGGACGCCGATGATTCATCTAGCGAGAGCGACATTGAAAATTATCTCCAACCCGCCGACAAAATCAACCTGAACTCCACCTTCTTTAATCTACCGGCGAAAAACCCACAATCTTTTGAAAAAATCGAAAAAAAAATGTTCGACGGCGTGACCAGACTGAGCGATTCATCTAGTTCGGATGAAGAGATGGAAAATCCCGTGTCTAAACTCGAAGAAGTGCCCGCTGCCGTACCTGTGTTCCAGTCTGAAGATAATACGTCCGAACCGATGACTTTCCATCAAATGGAAACTTTCACGAGACAAATGGAAGAAGCCAAGAAGCAAATTGCCTTGTATGAAGCGAAGAAGAAAAAGAAGGAGGAGAATCTGGACATATCCAAGCTGTTGAAAGTCGGAGAAAACGTACATAAGGACAATTCGTTGGACAATCTCGATTTGAGATCCAGCGATTTCGAAACTTGCGAGTCCGACAGCGACTGGGAGGAAATAAAAGTGGCCAGCCAGGAAAGTCCTGTAGAAAATGAGTCTATTCGTAAAGAAGGTTTGCAAATCGTTGTTGAAATGCCTGATGCAGTCCGTAAAAAGAAGGGAGTGGACCTTGTAATGGCAATGAAGAGACGTTTGAATAGGATGAGAAAGGAGAACCAAGTTTATGTGCACAAGGTTCATGTGTTATGCTGGTTGGGTCATGGAAACTACGTAAATTCTTGTATTAATCAGCCAGAAACTCTGGCAATGGCTTTGTCATTATTGCCATCAGAAAATGCTTACCCTTCAGGTCAGGTTGACTTAAAGTACATAGGACAAATATTGAAATGGTACAGAGGCATGATGAAAATAAATGAAAAAAAAAGTAATGATTTGCCTTTAGACAAAGAATTACAGAAACAAATAAGCGACCGTGAAGTAAGTAACGAGGCAATCTTATGTTACGTATTTGTAGCTATTCTCCGGTCTCTAGGCATTCAGTGTAGGTTAGTATTGTCTTTACAAGTTGAACCATTAAAGCCTCCAACAAGTGAGCTACATTCATTAAGTACCAAGGATGAACAGAAAGTGGCTAATCCAAAGGTAACAGGTTCTAAAACAGCAGAAAATACCTCCACATCAAAAATCGTGTCTGAAGCTGTTGCTAAAAAAGATGCAAAACAGAAAAAAGTTCCAAAAAGTAATATTAAAGTTAACGAAAAGAATATAAGTGATAAAGGAGTTGATCAAAATGCAAACAAAAATGTTGAAGACAAAGTTACTGTTAAACGAAGCGCTCGTGGTAAAGATAAAACGATGGATAAGGTGGATCAACAACAATCCGCAGAAGGAAATGTGAAGAAGGAAAGAAAAACCAAAAGTAAAGAAGAATCTCTTAAAAAACCTACTAAAACAATTGAAGGTTCAACATTGAAAAAAACTGTTGAAGATAAAAAATTGGAGGAAACTAAGGACAATCAAACATCCACAAAACAAGCCACATCAAATCAAAGGAAATCTAGAGGTGGCGGTAGAAAATCTATGGAAACCAATGATAATCAAACTGAAGAAAAAAATAAAACTGAATTAAAAGACAATTCAGATGAAATTGAAGTTGTGAGGAAAACCAGAAATCGAAGCTCAAAAACTAATGAACAGAAAGTTGATGATGATAAAAAGGTTCCTAGAAAAACGAAAACAAAAAAGGAAGGCGATCATGATAAAGCGTCTGGTCCTTCTAATACTGACTCCAATAATCTTAAAAAAGTGACTAAGAAAAACGCCAAAAAAGAACAAACAGAGCATGTTGTCAATAAAAAAGCAGTTATTCCCCAATTAGATGGAAATGATGATAAATATCCAACCACTAGACAACGAAAAAATAACATTTCTCGTAAAATGGCTGTGAAAAATTTCCATACATTGTCAAATGATTTGGTGGAGATATCCCCAAAACTCGTTAAGATCGAATATGAATTAAAAGGAGACAAAAATAACGAGCACGATCGCACACCTGGCCATATTAGCAAAAAAATGTTGTTGGAAAATAATTTCAATATTCAAGAAAATTTAAAGAAAAATATTGTTATACCGAAGTCTCCTTATCAAAATAACGGAAAACGGAATATTGAAAATTACATATTGAAGGATGTTACTATCAAATTAGAACAGACAATAATAAAAACAGATGATATTAGATCTAATAAACAGTCATCACCAAAATCGCCTAAAAAAGTACAGAAACCTCTTACAGTAAATAATAAAAGTCCAGAAAAACGTGAAACCAACACTTCTAGAAGCAAAATAAAGAGACTATCTGATATTAATCATAGTATAGAACAACAATCCAATAGTACATCTAAATCAACTATTAAGTTGCAAGATGCAGAAAATAACAAATCAAAACAGAGAAGTGAAAAAATTCAATTGCCAAATACTGTTTCAAACAGTTTATCAAGTGTCCATTCACCTAGAAAATTGAAGGAAATACATACTAAGCTGGGCACTAAAAAGCAGTTGTGTGTCAAGTTAGAGAAGTGTGATTTAAAAAACACCGGGCTAACGCGACCAGCAAAAAATATTCTGTGTAAGTGAATATATTGTGCCCATCAACTTGTACCCTTTGTATCTTTAAACTTTTTTATTTCAGCATCTATTGGTAAGAAAAAAGGCAAAAATAAGAAAACAATAATTAAGGTAAAATGGAGGTGGCCAAATCGTGTCAGAAAGAACATCCCCCAAGTAGATGGTTTATGGGATTCCAGTTCCTGTAGTGAAGTACCTGATCTGTCAGATAGTGAGGATGAAGTTGAAGTCACTGATGAAGAATTTGTCAATGAAATTGTGAGCAGTGTAATTGAGAACGCCATTCCACAATTGGACGGCGCCAATGATAAAACAGGAAAAAAATCCAGTTCCAAGTTAAATTTAAGTAAGTTGAAAAAAGTTGAGAAGAAGACCAGTTCACCAAGAAATCCTCCCAAACAATTGAAAATTGATCTTTCAAATGCTGAGGCTCACAATTCAGGTTTGTATTTATATTTTCAAGTTTAAAATCTTCAATAATCTACGAGATTTGTGATTTTTTAGATGATGATTTTTCTCCTAAAAACTCTGCTTTAAAAAAAAACATTGTTCATACCCGTAAAGTAAACCTCAATAAGCTTTCCAAAAATAACAATATTGGAAGTCCTGAAAAATTAGATCAACAGTCTGCAAGTACATCATCCCAGCAAAGCAAATATTATTCATCTGTTCAGAAGGACATAATATCACTTGTAAAGGGAAGAATGGCTGAACAAAAAATTTTAGATAAATCGAAATTAGTAAAGAGAGCGAAAAATAAAAATGAATCTGATTCTGATTCTGATTATGCTCCCGAACCCATCAAGAAGAAGCGTCGCGATAGTGAAGATCACTTTTCACCAAAAGTAAAGGTCAAAAGACGAGTGCAGGTCACTAAGAACTCGCCAGGAAGTAGGGGACAAGAACCTGATGATAAAAGTAAACAGAAAAAAAAGGGTAATGATGTTTGGTGTGAAGTATACTGTGAAAGTGAACAAAAATGGATAAGTGTTGATGTTATTTTTGGAAAAGTAGACTGTGTTAACGAAATTTATGTAAGTAATCAAATGTATGTATAATTTGTTTATATATTTCTTATCTTTTTTAGTCAAGAGCAACGCATCCGATAACTTATATAGTGGGATGGAACAATAATGAAACAATTAAAGATGTTACAGCGAGATATTGTTCCAAAAACTTTAACACTGTGACTAGGAAGCTTAGAGCTGACCCTGTGTGGTTGCAACGGGCAATTAGACCTTTTGAAGGTCCTCAAAGTGTCAGGGACATAAAGGAGGAGGAAGAATTGAAAATAGCTCAACTGGAACAGCCTTTGCCTAAAGTTATATCAGAGTAAGTAAGCAGTACTAATCTAATGCATATTATGTTCAATTCAAACTTCTAGGTACAAAAATCATCCACTCTATGTGTTACAAAGACATTTACTTAAATTTGAAGCAATATATCCACCAGATGCTCCAACTCTTGGATTTGTTAGAGGAGAACCAGTTTATTCAAGGAACTGTGTATATACTTTGCATTCCAGAGATATTTGGTTAAAACAAGCTAAAGTCGTCCGACTTGGCGAAAAACCGTACAAAATTGTTAAGGCTCGTCCAAAATATGATAAGGTTAAGCAGAAAAAATTTCAAGTTAGACATTTAATATGTTTGTGATTTACAGTTGTCTAATAAAGTAATAACTGATCAACTATTGGAAGTCTTTGGTGAATGGCAAGTTCAAGATTATGAACCCCCTACTGCAGAAAATGGTATTGTGCCAAGAAATGCGTTCGGCAATGTTGATCTCTTCAAGCCTGAAATGCTGCCTAAGAAAACTGTTCATATGAATCGTAAGTTTCAAATATTATTTGTACTAATATTTTTTACACTTGTTCTTCAGTTCCAGGGCTAAATAAGATTGCAAAGAAACTGAATATTGACTGTGCTCCAGCCATAGTCGGTTTCGACTTTCATGGAGGTTGGAGTCATCCCGTTTACGAAGGGTTTGTTGTGTGCCAAGAATTTGAGAAACAATTGTTTGATGCCTGGGAAAAAGTAATATTAGTGTTACATTATATGATTTATTTTACAAAATGTATATTTCAGGAACAAGAAGAGCAGGATCGCAAAGACGAAGAAAAAATTGAAAAGCGTGTCTATGGAAATTGGAAGCGACTTATTAAAGGTCTTTTAATTCGTGAAAGACTTAAGGCTAGATACGATTTCGGTTCGTCTAAGGAACCAGACCCACCAAAGAAAAATGCAAAATGTGTTACATTTTGTACTAAAAGAAAGTAAATATTGTAAAAACATTGTACAGTGTATTTTGTAGTGATATTTTCGAATATTATTATTGAACGATTCTCAGGTTAACTTACATTGTAAATTACCATACTTTTATTTTATACTTGTATTCATATTTATTATTAAAACTCTTATTCTCGATTTATTATTTTATTTTTTCTTTCACAAATCTGTATTAATTTTCATAAATGAAAATATAAGTTTTATAAAGCAAATCTAGAACATGAACAATCATAGTTTTACAGTGAACGATCTCGATCGTATTTTTTACATTTTCATTACCTGGAAATACTCTTGTGTTTATTATCAATTTTATTTCTATATAAACAATTTTCTGAAAAAGAATGAATGTTTAATAACCTGTCTTTTTTAAGAGAAGAATCAAATATGCTAACCTGTGTATAGTGGAAGAAATCTTCACACAAATAAAAGAATATATATTAATAACTTTCTATATATTTTAAAATATACAATGTTTTATAACAAAAATCCTAAATTTTTAAAGTAAATATCATTTTGGCACTTTTGGCTGTTTTAAAAATCTGTAAGTGTTTTTGGACAAAATATAACTTAAGGCTGCGGCAACGGTCGTTGTCCCTGTAACATACCTAAAAAATATTTTTTATAAAACACTTCTGCAATAGAAATGAACAGACTTACCATAAACACTCTAATGCAGGATGTCCAACATATTGGAAGACAGGTGCAGCTAATGTTGAACCCACCAGAACTAGCTGTACCACAGTGTTCACCTTGCTAATAAATGTTGGTGCCAATTGAGCAGTTGCATGAGTTACATCAAAATATCGGCTTAAAGTCCTCTGAAAATTCAGTTAATTAATTTATTGATTGAATATTTGAAATTGGGCCAACTATTACATTTATTTTTAGCAACTTATATCAAAGGTCAAATCTAAGTATCATCAGAGATAGCAGGTTTATTTTAGCATAGTAAGCCAATAATAATAAAATGAGGTTCTTCATATAAAATAATATACTTACTGGTGGAGGGAGAGATCTGTATCTAATGACAAATCCTGCAGCAACCAAAGCTACATCTCTAGCTACAATAATTCCAGTCAGGGCTATTGGTATTAGGTCAGCATAAGTTAGTGTCAAAAATAATGTTCCAATTAATATCTTGTCAGCCATAGGGTCTAAAAAACTCCCCATTTTTGAGGACTGACTCTCCCATGTTCTAGCAATCCAGCCATCCAACTATGGAAATTATGAATTTAGAAGTGCTCTTAAAATCAAATTCATATTAGACTTACTAAGTCTGTTATGGCAGCAAATCCCAGCACACCTAATGCAAAATCAAATTCACTGTGTACTATTAACATGCCTATATATGGTGTTAGTACTATTCTTGTAATGCATAATAAATTTGGTATAGTGTACACATTTTCCCTCTAAAAGTGAGAAATTGACTGAACAATTAATTTCTATTAAATAATTTATGTAGCCATACCTCTATAACTTCCTCTACTTTATTTCTAACTTTGTCTCTAGTGTCTTTAATGTCCTGTAATATAACGGTTCCCTTTTTCTTCAGTCTTATTTCAGTGTCTCTTAGTCTTTCTTTGTTTTGGTTAATATATGTCTTAATTTCATTTTTTAATAATTTTTTACCAGATGTATTAGGTTCATTAGATGCTGAGCAAAACGGATAACTGAAATTTTTTAAAAATGATTTCCTTGCAGATTGTAATTGCCACCTAATGTTAGATGTGTGATTATCGTAACTGACGAGTACGCATCTATAATTCGTATTATAAAGACTTTTTACTAATGTACAGGAACGTTTTATGTTATTCATCTTAAACACTAGTCGGTGTTTTGAGAAACCATATACGTGAAACCTAACCTAAAAGAACAATACATTTAAAATGTTATTTAGAGGTCTATTAATATAAAATATACAACAACAATTTAGTTTTTACATAATTATCTCTTATTAATATCTAAATATTTAATTCATTTGTTGAATTATTTTAATTAGAGATCGGCGTGACACATGCATTTAAACTACCACTGTGCTTATTTTAATCTACTCGGTAGATTAAATATTTTGCGGGTTACATTTAAATTTGAAGAAATCCAAACGAAAATCAAAGACAAAGTAAAATAAAAACAAAAAATTTATTATTACATAAATAAGCTAGCTTCCAACTATATATTTGGGCGTTTGGTACATTTCATAAGCGAATTCCTCTTCATGATTTGGATCATATTCTAATCCAATGTAATCAATTTCTAAAGAAAAATCACCTTCATATCTGTCAGCAGCTGTTATCCCAAAACTGGTAATTTTGTTTAGAGGTATTGATTCTTGTTTATCCTGAATTCTTCCTTTTGAAGCAAGGAAAAATTTTGAAAATGGAATCTAAAAAGTGTTTGTGTGGGTTAGGACACATTTTACATAATATATCATATATTTACTCTTGTATATTGCCAGTAGGGTCCACCTCGGGTGAAGAGTACATAATGATACATGTCATGCCACTGAATATCAAAATAACCCCTTGTATGAATATTTATTAGGTAGGACCTTCCATCACCTCGAACCTTCATTACTAACATATTATAACTTGTCCAATCCAAATATGTATCACGTTTAAAAGATTTCTAAAAATAATTTATACAAAATATGTAGAAGGATGAAATGAAACATTAAATATTTACTCTAGCTCTTATTGTTCTCATATTACAATATCCAGCTCTTTTAATTCTGCCATCCTTTGGCACTCTCATATTCAGATTGCCAGAGAATAAACCTTTGCCATGTTTTGTTAAACCTAAGCTTGCCGTGCTGTAACCCTCGTTGTTATCCTTATCTGTTGTTATAATCCATTTATCAAGATTCTCTTCATCTTTGAACTGCCATTGTACATCCACTTCACCTGGTCGAAAAATTAGCACTGGATCACCTTCGAAGTGTTCTTTCACCTCCTGCTTCCATATGGCAACTTCTTTTCTCAACTCTTTAAGGCCTTCACGCATTCGTTCTTTGAAAGGGGGATATTTTCTGTCTTCCCGGTAACCCCCTTTATCGTCCTCTTCCCAAAATAGGTATGAAGTGCTTGTAGTTTTGAAATAGCGTTTTGCCGTACATTGTGATGCCACAGCTCGAGAAAATAACCGAAAAGCGGGCAACATTCTCGTTTATTTATGGTTTATAATTATTTTGTAATCATATCGAAAATTTAGGTTACACTTCTTCCTCTGTCGCGGGTGTTCGTGGTTATCGACAGACAGATCGATATATTTTGGTATGCGTTTTTAAACTATAAATATTTTCATAGTAATAATGGTTCAAGCACAAAATAAATACCTAAAAATTTTTATTAAAAATAATTAAAATTTATTTATTATATATAAATTATATTTATTATATATAAATAGAGACCGGCTAGAAAAGCGACAAAATTGGAAAGTGGTTGAATTAAAAAATAAGTTGTAATGATAATAGTATTATTTTTTATTTACATAATTAATTTTACTATCTTTACAAATACATATTAAATAATGTTAATGGTTAAAATATAACTAAATGTTTCTTTAAATTTATACTTTTATGTGCATAATTTTTAAATATATATTTGCTATTTTTTATACTCACATATTTTCAACTATGCAATTAAGTGCAACATATTAAATCATGGTAAAAATTTAATATATTTGCTTTTGCCATGTATGCTACAGCGTCAGAAATAGAAAGATAAAGTCAGTCTCTGTGGCGACTACTCGGATGAGGCAGATGACGACCTATGAAAATGATTTTATTAGTATAAAGTTAATATACATTTTTTATCCTTTCATTCTTTAAAATTTTATTTTTTTAATATGGGAATAGAATATTTAAACAAATACTGACAAGTACTAAATATTTTGTATGCAAGTTCTCCGAGGCACTTGTGATTCTTTGCACCAAATCATTTCATAAGTAAATCTTGAATATTTCTATTTGGTTCAACAATTCGCGCTTTAAGATCGAACTATTGTTTCAATGGTAGGGATGCTGAGGCGTGCCTCTAGCCAACGAGATAAGTGCAAATATCGACACAAACGTCTCCAAACAATGTCGATTCTTCTGTTTCAAAAACTACTTAGAATTGAGTATATTTGGTGGATTAACTTGTAGAAAGATTTTTAATACTGCATGATGATATGGCGTCAACCAGTAATAATACGAAAGAATTTATTAACATAAGATATGCCGTTGATGTGGTGGATATTTTATTAAATAAAGCTGTATTTCCAGTTTAAATTATTATGACAAATATTTGTTGTTAAAAGAAGAATCGTCTCATAGAAATGGGATTAGGAAATTTCAAATACGGGACAAAAAACCGTAAATTTACCATATCTTGGTACGATTGGCTAACGACAAGTTCAGTAATGAATAAATTATTTTGACGGGTATGTTTCATTTTTAAATGGTAGCGAAGATATTTGAAATAAAAGGGGTTGTAAAACTTACTAAACTTACATGATCATTCGAATTGTGTGTTATTAATTATGCGAAAATAAAATAAAATAAAATATAAATTTTGTTTTATTTTTATTCTATATATAATGTGCCTCACCAGACTCAAACCTCATAAGCCGCCACTGCCCATTCCGTCAAGAAAATCAAATATAAATAAAAATTAATTGTTTAGAGGATTTATACTGTGTCTATAAATACTTCGACCACTCGATTATCGATTTGGAAAGCTAAAATTGTATATTCCACAGACCAGTCGTTGATTGCATTTTTTATAATACAAAATATTTGTCTGCACATCTATATTTATTTTTAAAACACATATTGTCCAGGATGGGAACAAAAAGTATTAAACTTTATAACAGAAAAAAAAGCGAAACAATTAGCGTAGGCAAAATCTGGTCTTTATTCATTGGTCACGAACATTGCGGATTAGATGAAGAGAGATGAACGATTTTAATTTACAATTTTTTAATTTTTGCTTGCAGATTTAGTTCCAGAATAATGTCAAACAGTGCGATTTTCCACCTACTGGGTATTTAAAAATCTTTCATTATATGCAGATTTATTTCTAAGTACTATATCTGAAATTTTAATATATATAAAAAATAAATAATATTGAATGGTGGTATTTTGGTTAAAACCAGTATGGGCAGTAATGATAATATCACAATTATTATTTTTTAAAAAATTATTATTTTTAGTTTTAGTTTTATTGAGAATAATTATATATTGGAAATAATGTTTTCAAAATATTATTTTGTTTTTTAAGGGCATCACAAATCTACATCATCACCCTGACGGAAAAAATATGATACTTTATTGTTTTTCACTTAAAGTAGTATTCATACACGACGTAATGAAATAAATTATTTGTGTATATCATATATAGACAAAGGCATAAAAAATATTTTGCGAAGCTGTTAGAGAATCTGGATAAAACCGTAAGATCTTAAAATAAAACAAAAGGTGTTTATATTAATATATTATTGACACACCAATTAATGAGTATTTATAGAAGAGGTATTCCTAGTGTATCATTAGATTTCATTAGAAGTTTAACTGAAAACTGAATAAAATATAAATAATAGTGATGTCGGTAATCGATGCGCTTTCATAAAAACTATAATTATTCTAATAATTTCATTTGGTAATAAGAAACCCTTGTCAACCCTAATAAAAAATAAACAAGATCCCTGATTAAAAATGTACTACGAAAACTATAAACCTGTCCTCGATTTGTATAATTCACTATGCGTGTCCAACATAACTATTCGAACGCCTTACAAATGCAATATTAAGATGTTTATCAGATTAGTAATTTGAGCAAATCACGAAAGTTTTATTGACATGTTTATATGATTTTAAATCGTGTTTGAAAACAGTGACAATCTGTGATAACCGTGATGGACGAGGGTTCGTTAAACAATACCAGAAACGAAACCATTTCCATACCATGGCTCTACGATATAAACAAAGAGGATGCCAATTGGATAATCACTTGTTCTTTTATGATTTTTACTATGCAAACTGGTTAGTAGAATAGGGTAACATATATATTTTCACTTTTGATTGTATTGCATTGCATCACTTAGTTAGATTTTCTCTTCAATTTGTCTTATTGTGTTGTTCACTTATAAAATTTTGCTTACTTAAACAGGTTATTGATGATTTCATCATCTTAATATTTATCTGTTGGACATAATTAATAATCATGATAAACGAATATATATTCGACTATTTTAATATTTTAATAGTTTAAAATGTAATAAATTTGTATTTTTTAATAATATATTTATACATAGTTAATAATAAAGCAAATAAAATAAGGAACTAAGTTATGATATAATTGAAAATATCTTTGGCTAATCAAATATTCAGTATTCATTTTTAATATGTATTATTTTGATCAGTTATTTTATTACCAAAAAACACTGTTGACAAGACTTCTTTGTGACAGTTTTGCCCCTATAATTGCAATTTGGGAACATGGCAACCTGAATCAATAACAAGTAGCAGAAATGTATAATGTCTTACAAAGTGTAATAAATCGTACTTGGAATCGTTATCGGCAAATTGGTAACGTCAATAAACGTCATGATGATGATCTACATTCTTTGCATCCCGGTTACATGTAGAAGTTGGAATCACAGTCACTCTGTTTAGCATCAGAAGAAGGTTGCATGAAGCAAAAGATGTTTTTGACACCCTCTGTTAAACAGGAAACGTCGGGTTGTGCGCAGAGCTTGGGCCAACAATAACTGGCCTAGAGACTACAGCCTAATGAAATAATTGTTTATTCTCAGATGAGTCTAGGTGCATATTATCACTCGTGGTCAAAAATATCATGGGCAAAACATAATTCCAACTGTTGCTTTTGAAGGTGATTCTGTGTGGGGTGAAATTTCGTTAGAGACAAATATAGAGTTGCTCATATTAAAGGAAGAAACTACGAATGCTTGTTGGTTATTTAACCAATTATTATTCCATTTGCTCAAGAATTTGGATCAGATTTCCTTTTTGAGGATGACAATGTGCGAGATTTATAAACTTGTCTTTGCAAAATCATGACAATACTCGGTCTCCACGTTCGGCAGACTGCAATTCAATTGAACATGTTTTCAAAGACAAGTTTACACTTGAAATCACCTGCTTGAAAATTTGGAGGATCTTGCTAATGTTTTTAAAGAAGAATGTCGCGATACGGCTTAAGTATTTATTCGCTTACTAATTTTATGTATGCCAAGGAGGGTGGAAGCTATTCATAGACTTTAAACTGTTATTTTGGCCGCATTTAAATATTATTATTAATATTTTTTAAATATATAAAATATTATGTAAAATTAATATTGCCACATAAATTAAAATTAAAATTTATTTTTAGGTTTTGGCATGCTAGAATCGGGTTGTGTATCCATAAAAAATGAAGTCAATATAATGATGAAAAACGTGGTAGACATCGTATTGGGAGGTAATTATATGTTATAAAATTAGATGTTATAACACATTTTTGAGTACGAGTAAATTACCTCGATTTCAACCTAAACAAGCCCATAAAAAGCGATGAAATTATTATCACTATTTTTTACAATTTACGAAAACAACGCACTTAGTTTCAGCCACTAATTGCAAGTTAATTGTTAACATTCAACATTTTTTAAGGACTGACGTATTGGATTTTCGGATTTAGCATGTCGTTCGGCAGAAGTCCTGGAACGAATGGTTTCATAGGTGTGGGCGATTATTTTGTAGATCCGTCCCCTGACGACCCTCTGAAGGGTCCAACCTATACAGCGTTCATATTTCAACTGTCCTTCGCCACAACTTCCACCACCATCGTTAGTGGTGCAATGGCGGAAAGGTTAAAGTTTTATTTATTTCATTCATATTTTATTTTTGTACTTAATTTTTGATTTACAGATGCAACTTTAAAGCTTACTGCCTATTCAGTTTCTTGAATACCGCTATTTATTGCATACCAGCGGGCTGGATGTGGGGAGATCATGGCTTCTTGAAACGAATGGGTGCTGTAGACATTGCTGGTTCAGGGGCCGTCCACCTGATAGGTTCTTTTCATCATCTTTCTTCTGGTGTTATCAAACTGTTGATGTTTTGTAAATTTTAGGTGGAAGCGCCGCCTTTGCTAGTGCTTTAATGTTGGGACCTAGGATAGGACGTTACGATCATGGCATTGCACCGTTGCCTCTGGGAAATCCAGTGAATGCGGTTATGGGCCTTTTTGTACTTTGGTGGGGGTGGTTATCGTTTAATTCGGGCAGTACATATGGCGTAATATAATTGAAATGTTTTTACCAGCATAGCTAAAAAATAATTTTTAGTTAAGTGGCGATCAATGGCATTATGCCGCCAGAGCAGCGGTAATGACTATGTTATCTACATTTGGAGGTGGTACAGTTAGTATATTTTTTACAATGATTAAATCCAAGGGCAAAATCGACTCGATCGATATAATTAATGGAATTCTTGGTGCACTAGTAGCTATTACTGCTGGCTGCTTTTTATATCAAGGTAAGATGTGAATTAAGAATTACATTTTTAAGAATTTTCAATTGCTTTAAAGCCTGGGAAGCTTTGCTTGTGGGAACAATTGGTGCATTGCTGGTGTGCTTTTCCATGCCTCTAATTGATATGGTAACATTTAGAAACGTTGTTTTTTTTTACAAAAAGATGATATTGTTTTATTTTGTAGATGGGAATTGATGATCCAGTGGGGGCGAGTGCTGTGCATGGAATTGGCGGAATTTGGGGTATGCTAAAAATCTGAATATCATTGAAATTTTACAGAGAGTACAGGCATACTATTTTCCGTAGGAGTCTTAGCCGTGGGCATTTTTGCTGATAATCCACATCCCTTAGGAACCACTAGTGGAAGAAAGGGCCTCATTAAAGGTAATTAATTAAAATTAAGTCAATTATCATAACCAATTGTGACACAATTTTAGGTGGAGGTTGGTACCTATTGGGTGTGCAGACTTTGGCTGCAGTCTGTTTGATTACATGGGGACTTCTTAGCACGATTACATTACTCTGGTCCATTAACAAAATCGTAACAATCAGAATGGGTGTACATGAAGAGCTTCTTGGTGCCGATTTAACTGAGCACTTGGTCAAGCACGGGAATGTAAATGTTAATATTAATTTTTTATTAATTTTGGTGTTGTGGATAACAAATTTAAATGCATAAAATTCATTTAAACGACACATCATAAGACAATTTAAAAAATAAAAAAAGGACTGTAATAAGTATCATTTTTCAAATAATGAATTTTTTGTTTTAAATTTGTTTAGATGTCGTACCTGTTTGTTAAATTTGTTTAGATGTCAGTAAAGAGGTAACGTAAAAATTAATGGATAAAATTATTAAAGGGCTTTGATAACAAGGAACACTTTTTTGAAATTAATATTTAGGAATTCCATATTGTAGGTATACAAGAAGAAAGAAGAACCGAAATAACATTAATGTTGTTCACTTAAATTTTGTATCTATTAATTGTAGGTACTTATTTTTTGATGACACTTTTTATCAAAATTATTCAAAAAACTTCGCTTTATAAAATAAAATATTGCTCTTAAAACATGATATAAATAATATTTTAATTATATATCGTTTTAGGTCGGAGTGTCTAGAGCTCTGTCAGCTTTAAGGCCGGTGCTAGATACTAGCACTGTTGAAAAATTGCAAAACGTGGGTCAAAATCCTGAACACAGCAGATATTTGACGCTGGTAAAATCAATGACCAATAGGAAATACAAATTATCAAAAATATTAAAGCACATTACTAGAAATAAGAATATGGGAGTTAATTTAGCTAGAAATCTATTTCCCAAGGATCGGAAGAAAAAGAATAAGACAAGGGTCTCGAGTACCATTTCTGTTAACGATGCAAACGGAGACAATTTAAAACCTCCACAAGTTGCATGGGCAGAGTAACATCTATGTGTATTCGACTGCATAATTATTTTTTTGAAATAAAGTATTTACGTTATTTTATGGTGTGCTAATAAATATGTAATTATTAAATCATAATAATGCAAATCTAGGTATAACAATGATGATTACTTTCTTCACTTTAGAAAAACAATTACGCTTGCCGAGTAAACACACGACACGACACGTACTAGAAATGTTACTAATTAAACAATAAATATCGTTCATTTGTACCAGTAAGTAAATATTCAATGCTCGGCTGACCAATGTAAAACCAGAACAATTAGAGTATTCTACTTAAATAATAAGTTTAATTGTACTGTCTGGTAAATGGCACGAGCTTCTTTCAAAATGGAAAGTCGATGTGGTCGATCTCCATCGATGATTGTCAAAATTTGATGTGATTTGTGCGTTAAAATACCATCAATAAATAATATAAAGAATATTTTTACAAGTGACTGATTACGTTACAAGACATTAAATAGATTTAATGTATAGAAAAATATATACCTATTCATATTTATTTAAATTATACTAAATTAAATATTATTATATTTATAAAATAATAAATGTAACTTAATAAGAATATTTTTACTGTATATTAAAAATTAGAATTTTCTGGTGTATGATTTTATAACCATCTTATTTTGTAAAATTAATAAATTATTACATAAATGATATATATAATCATATGTTTGTAATATTATTGAATTAAAAATAAAAATAAGCCATTTAACATTTTATTAATTATATTTAAATTATTATATATTATATAAATTATATATTTAAATTAATATTGTAAATTATTGCATAAATGATATACATAAACATGTTTTATTCTTATGTTTGTAATATTAATGAATCGAAAATAAAAATAAGCCATTTAACATTTTATTTATATTATATTTGTTATACTTCAAAAAATGAAAATTTAGTTTATTTTTATATTGCAATTTGCAATTTTTGAGAGTCACTTTAAATATTCAAAATGATTCAACAATCATAAAATTACATAAAATTAACCTAGATGCATATTTTACATTGTTCGTGAAAAAACGATTAGTCTGTACCATCCAACATGACCACTGACGCAGCAGTTCAAACTAACGGTACCACCGTGTAGTGGACCAACGAAAGATGAAATCCGCGGTGCTTCATTCAGTCTTCCCCAGTTGGAAAGTGGTACTCAATACAGAAGGTCCCCATTGTCACACCGACAAGTACCATTTCACGTCTTACATCTGTATGATCTTCACCCACTCTTATGATGACTGAAGACTGAAGACATCTAGTTTCACTTGTAGCGGTTCTGTTCAGAGCAGTGGGTGACTGTGTTTTTGGTTCAAGTTCAAAACGTGCTTCGGTGTAGTTCAGGTTGATTCAGGTTTCGGGTAGTGGATTTATTAGTATAAATGGCTTAGTACCGCAATTTTGTGCGTAATAAACTAGATTAATGTGGTGTTAGTCTATGATGGAATTACTGGGTGCATACAATTTCAGTGACTTACATCATTAACTCTACGTAATGGTAAATATTTTATATAGTTTTAACAATTTCTTTAAATCACAACGCCAATGTTTCATATAAGTTACAAAATCCTGAACAACATGTTCATATGTTTATCATTTAATTGCATAAAAACATGATTAACTATTCAAGTGGGTACCTGAACGTATTATATTGATTTTTGTAGTTTAAAATAATTGAAAACTAAACAATATATTCAGAGACCGACAATTAATTGATTTTATTTAAAATGTCACCTAAATTTTGTGGTCCATTATGTTTAGAGTGAAAGTAATTTAAATGGAAGTACCACGTTAAATGATATCACTTTCGATAAATGACCAATTGAGCCATAAATTTAGGATGTTGCCCCCGCTTAGTTCCTGTAACCTAGTTAGAAATCCGTTCGTGCAAATCCAAGAAAACAATAATTTCATTACAATTAACCACGTGATTTAAATTTACCAAAGAAATTAGGCTGTGATAATGGAGAAAGGTGTTAAAGTAATAAAAATTGTCCGTCAAAATTAACATCCTCATTCCCAATCGCTTTCTAGGAGGATGTTTATAATCATGTAGGGTCATAGTTCGTTAGCAAAAGTGTTTTGGTTTTAGTTTAGGTGAACTACAAAATGATTTATGAGGATGTTAGTACTACATTTCTCTTTATACAATTGGGTAAAAGATCAAGGAACAAATAAGGTTTAACCTTTATCTACATTTTCCATTTTTTTCATGAATTATTTACGTATGAAATTTAGTCAACAAAATATAATTTGCCAGTTTAAATGAAGCAGAACGAAAAAACTGATTAATTGAAACTGTGGGACCAGACTTTCACCCAATTTTAACCACGTGATAATTGAACATCTTTCAAAGAGAAAAGACGAATTCTGCATTTTGTAGGACAACCTTCGCAAAGAGGACACACAATCTCGTTTATTGGGCCGCATCTTACAAGCTGTACAACACGCGAATTTTGTGAAAATTCTATTTAGCATTAGATTTAGTTTTCTCTTGTAACAAATTATGTTGGAGTGATAGTGTAAGTGCTTCTTACACTACTTATTAAAATTAATTGTTATAAAAATATATTCGTTAAGAATTAATAATTTTTATTGTGTTGACTAAAATGTAGGCCACTTTTAGTATACTGAAATATTTGTTATTAATTGATAATATTATACATTTTTACTTTTATTTGATAAAGTAATGGTGATATTTATCTTTGCAAGTTAATATATTGGTAATTTTATCAATAGTTGCAATTTATACAGTTATGGTACAATTTAATCATTAAGTAAATAATGTATTTCATATTGTAAAATATATTTATTTAAAATATATTACATATAAATTATATTTGAAGCGAAAAGAACAAATATTTACCAATGGCTAATACAAATATTAATAAAAATTATTGCCATTGGTTCGGTGAATTATGCATGTATTTATGGAATAAAATAAACTAATCGTTAACAGAGATATAGGGTGAAATAAGTTCATTAAATGTCAATGTCAGTTTAAACGAAATTATTCTTATAGACTTATAAGCAATAAAAATTAGTAGAATTGGTGTTTGTGTGTTGAGGACTTCAATCACACAATTAACCTAATTGTAAACAATCTAGTAAAAGTTCAGATTAAGCCAAAGTTAGTCAAGAAAAAATAACAACAGTTGGCCTTTTTCATAAAACTTTGGTAACTTAGCAATACAAAGAAACATCAAAGGTATCATTATCACTGCGATCAGTTCACACAAACGGTCGATCCAAAGCTGCACGAAAGCATTCCTTCTGTTCCTGTTAGGATAATATAAAATAATGGCCGGAAATCATCCTCCCGGTGGAGTTAATTCACCATATAAGGACACGGAAGGCGCGGAAGCCGAGCAAATTTCGGAAAATGACATGGGCCATCACTTGCTTGTCAGAAATTTGGATGCTTATATGGATGAAGCATGGCTGAGAGAACAGTTTTCCGCATTCGGAACTATAACCGGCGTCATAGTGGTGAGGTCAAATGGAAGATTCCGGGGTTATGCTTTTGTAAGTTACGGTTCCGTTTATGATGCTTATATTGCTCGAGTCACTATGAATGGTAAGAAGTTTGGCTCCAGATGTTTGTACGTCAATTTTGTCCATTCAAACGAATCAGGGGGTGATGGGGGTGATAATGCTGCGTCTCAAAATAAACCTAATGAACTGCCTACTTCTCTTGAGGAGTCCCAGTCGTCATTGACAACCGTACCTACTGGGCTAGGTTCTTCTTCGAACGGTTTGCTTCTTCAAAAAGTTTGGCACAATGGTATACCCCAGTTTCGTCTAGTTCGTGGGGGAGATGATGGTCAGCGTGTGCTTGAGCAAATATCTTCAACTGGTGAGTCATCAATTCCTAATGAGTATACGTCCCTTGAACAGGCGATGTACACCAATCAGACCATGGCCGATGTCCAGCGCATGCCTAACACCCAACGTTTGTATGATAGGCAACTCTTACCCCCCGAAAATTCACTGACTGTTGACTATTCGTTACCTCAAATTCCAGCTGTGTCAAATTTCCAACGCTCATTAAATGAACAGCTAATTTCTAGCGCCCAGCCTATGTTCAGAGATCAGGTTCCATTTAACGACCTTACATCCAACAGTCAAATCTTACAGAATGGACAGAACGTAACAGGTAATCCCATATTGCCCAACGAACAGTCTAATGACCAGGTACCCAATAATCAAACCACGTTTACTAACCATATCTTACCCAATGCTAGCGGTCAATCTGTGGGCACTGGCCAAACCGTCGGTAATGGACAGTTCGTACTTCATGGTCAACCAAATCCCAATTACCTTACCCAGACTGGATCGAATTGCCAGCTGATGCTTAACGGTAAAATCATGTCAAATGGTCAGGTCTTATTCAGTGGGCAACTCATGCCCAATGGTCGACTTATAATGAATGGACAGTTGTTTTTGAACAATAATCAGGTGATCCCCAATGTTCAAGTTATGCCGACTATGCAGCCTGCGTACATTCAGCAATTTGGATATCATCCAATCATAAACCCGCAACAGCCCATGCAAGGATATCAACATATTATCCCACGGGTGCCAGTAACTGCAAACGTACCTTTGCAGAATGCCATGCTTGGATATCAAAATGCTTCTGGACAGCAGTCAGTTCAAAGACAGTCGACAGTGCTAGGGGGTTATCAGTCGGCACCTCCACAGATTGTGGTCCAGAGTCCATCTTCTTATTTGCCACTTTAGGCTATGAACATTTATTTGAAGTTAACTTAATATTTATATTGTTATTTGAAATTAATTTCCGTAATAAAAATTCTTGTATTTATTTTAGATTTTTGATTATTTTTTATATATTACTTGAGTACATTGTTATTATTTTTTAAAAAAATAAGAAGTGATCATGAAAATTTGACAGAATAAACAATTTTCCGAAGTAGGTGCTTAATATCCTGATAAATGTAATAATAATTAATATCTTATGGGGTAGCATATGATATTAATTATATTATATATTTTTTTTTAGCTGTATAATTAAAAATGATAATCATATAAATAAATTATTATTTAAAAAAAAAGTTCATCAACATTTGTAATATAATCCATACTTTAAAAAATATTGGTAATAGTCTTGATACCAAAAGTGTTTTGTTTCTTTTTAACATTTTCGAAGACTGATATTAGTTGAAATTATTCTCTAATTCTCACTATATTATAGAGTTCAAATTAAATAAAATTGTTAAGCATTTATTTTTTTTTTTTGCATTTAGAAATGAGGCAGATGCAGTTGGCGACAAAGAAATGAAGACAATTTTACCTATAGTGACACTAGTTCTTCTATACTCCCAATGGTGTACTGCCAACAAAACCGCATCTACAGACATAGTATTAGCACAACCAAAGAAATTGACATTATACAATTTAGCCGTCAAACGAATGATGTCTATTTGGGACAATTTAACAGGAAAGGGGAGCACAGAAAGTTTTATTGGTAAACCCATTTAAATTTATTTGGTATTGTATAACTCAAACTTGTATTAATTCTTTAGGTCGCTGTTTTGGGGCGGCAAGAAAACTCAAGATGATGATGCCACTGATCATATTCAAACTTGGCGTGATAGTGACCATTTTGATGTTCCTAACAATTTTCTCGATGAAGAGTCTGGGTCTTCTTCTTTTCCTCGTCATGTTGAATGTCGGAGGAATCGCCTCAAAGCTGACCCTACTTCTCAAGCATGGAGTTGGAGGTGGACACACGCCGCCCCAAAACGTGCACTTTCACATACATCCGGGAAAGGACGGGTTCCACACAGCACCTAGTGGACCATGGGATAGGACTGATGATATGGATTCCTCGGAAAAATACAATTTGTACAATAAGTTGCTGAAAAACACCAACTATAACTTATTGTATAATTCTAGATAATTTTAGTTAAATTATTATTATTTATTGTAAAAATGTAGTGATAATTATTTATATAATATAGATTTTATAGAATGTTACAATATACTGTTTTATTTTTTATAGTTCAAAAATGTTGAAACGAAATAATTTTAATACAATATATTTATAAAAATATAAATTTTTATCGATCTATTTAAGGAAAAATATTACACCCTGAAAAAGTCATGGTGGTTCTGAAATGGAATACAGTTCAAATTAAATATATATAATAGTTCATTTTACTGTAAAAGTTAATGATATAGAAAATATTTGACTTTTATATTAATGTGGAGTAGATATTGTTAATTTTCGGTAATATTTCCACATGGAATAATAATTCTATTGCAAAGTCTTGTGACAAAATCAAAAATTTTTCATTTAGCATTTAAGCTTTGTTTGTACTAATGATGCTTTCGTTTGGTAATATACAGCTTTTTGTAATGATCACATGAATAGCAGCACATTTTAATACCCAATTAAAATCGAAAATAAAAGCCAGTATATGAATTATTTTTGTGTGGTTTTTAGTTAATCCTGAGGATTATTCATTAAAAAATATATTGATGAAATGCGTTTCATTCAGCTGATTTTTTAGTATTTGGTAGTGAACATATAAATAGCCCAATTAAAATACATATTCATTAAAAATAATTAGAGAATTTCAATTTTTTAGCCAATTAGTAAGTATATTTTTCCTTTATGGATTTATTTATTATGTAAATTCCGTTGGACCTGAAAATTCTGATGAATTTTTAGTTTAGTTTTATAAATAACATAATTAAAATACATATTTCTTAAAAATAGAGAATTTCAATTTTTATGCCAATTAGTAAGTATTTTTTTGCTGATTCAGTTATCACGTAGATTCAATTATAAATGGTTTTAGTGTGTTGAAAAAACCATTGCGGACTTTCAGAACTACAATGCATTAATTGTTCAGTTAAGAAGAGTGGAAAACACACTAGAAAATTTGTTTATAATGTCCAAATCCACAAATAGTAATATGAATAAAATTGGGACTCTAAGGAAGCATCTAACCACAAAAAAGAAGGTAAAATATTTAAATGTTAGTACTGCCAGTCCATGTCTAAACATAAGAAAAATAAAATAAAACATGTTGGGTGAGTATGGTATACAAGTATCGACTAAAACTGTAAGGAGAATGTTAAATGAAGTGAACCTTATTGGATACATTGCCAGAAGAAAGCCTCATGTATCGAAAAAGATAACAACTGACTGAAAATATTTGTATTTGAGATGATAATTTTTGGGGAAAAAATCTTTAACTGATTGATCAAATTAGACAAATTTAGAAACGATGGAAATTTGTGTGTGTCATCATTCATATCCAAAAGTAGAGTATTAAAACCGTTAAACACGGTGAACGATCGATTATGGTGTGGGCAGACATATCATGACGTGGAATTGGGTCTGTTTTAAAAAATGGAACTTCAGCAGAGGAGTCTGTGCCCGTCATATTTATTTTTATGATAATGAGCCAAACTACTACAAGACTTGACAAGACTGACTTCAGGACAATCTAATTGATATTTTAAATTGGTACGCGTAAAGCTCAGGTATAAATCCAATAGAATTTGTGTTAATAAGAAAACTTCTTGCAGGCAACATTTGGATGAACTCTGAGAAAATGTCGAAGGAGCCTGGGCTCAAGTCGCAGACGAGTACTGTAAAGTTTTAGTTAAATCTTAAACAATTGGAAGCTGTTATTCAAAATAATGTTTCCAACAAAGTATTTATGCCACAATATTTATTTATTTATATAGAATTTATTTTATTTTTTGATATTATTTGAATAAATGTATTTTACTTTAGGATTAAAAACATGTAGGTTTATTTTTCCAATTTATTTTATTTAGTTTACGTTTAAAACTTTAAAATGAAAAATGTGGTGTTTATATGACCACGACTGTATATGGAAACAACATATCGTTGACGAGCAAACGACTTTTCAAGTAGAAATTGTCGTTAATAGTTTTGAGAGACATAAACCTACATGGATTCATTCAACACTTAAATTAATCAGAACTGATGCTATATTTATAGATTTATTTATAAGTTATTTAATACAATTTAATATGACATCGTCTTTGATTACTGTTTTAATTTTTTAGTATCCTCTGAATCAATTTCCATTTCCGTTTCTATTCTACGTTTTCTTACTAATGGGATTGTAAATGTGGCCTGATGAAGCTCTTTTTCGGAAGCGATCTCAATATCCATTTTCACATTATTTTTCACTGCCTCAATTTTTATCAGCTGAAATTGTTGCTCGCTCATGACAACATCGTTGGAATCAGAATTATCCCCTTGGTTGAATTCCATGGAGTTATTACTAATGGTTATAGTAGGATTGTCATTATATGACAGTGACTCCATATCAGTTTCCATTGAATCACTTTTTATTAATTCTTCCTCACTATCAGATCCATGCACGGTTATTATGTCTGCGTCGTTTCCAAAACAAGAATTGATGGAAGAAGTTGAAGAAGAGTTATTTAAATTTAGTTTCGACATTTTTATGTTAATAGTTTTCAAACAAAATTTGAAAGAAGAATTTGACATTGTAAAATATAATTCATTTGTTTAAAAAATATTTTGTTATGTATGTACTGCTCCGCGTAAGAAAGTAGGTAAAAACTACTAAAAGAACTTTTTTGCATTTTAACCTGAAACGATTTTTTTACTATTTATTATCGAACACGAATAATTTCATTAAAAATTAATTAGTTTCGCATTATTATTAGCAATATAAATTTTATATAATATATTAATTACATTAATTGGATAAATTGTATTAATTGGGCTTATTGGATTCGATGGATTTATTGAATTAATTGGAATTATTGGAACAGAATGTTCGATTCTGTAAAATATATTGCTACTGACATGATTTTGTAGGAATGAAAAATTGTTTGTCTTGACACAAAAGAAACAGAATATCATGTCATCATTTATATCTCTACCAGTCCAAATGTGGTCATTGGAAACAATTATTTTCAAAATATAAATCATAAATCCCACGTGTGGCATTTACTATCTCATGGATAAAAAAGAAGCGAAAACATTTGCGGCATTTGAGAAAGTGGTAACTAATTGAGTGCTTATTCATCAATACATTCATCAAATGCCTACTTTAATTAGGCATACAACAATGGATAAATTTATTTGGGTATTGTTTTTTAATTAATATCAAAATTGGAATAAATTAGTACACAGATGTACCATTATGTTGTAGTTTTGTTATTAAAATTAAATTAACATTTTTTGAATTCGCTCTACTTTCTTAAATAATTATTTTTTATTTGGAGTTTAACATAACTGACAGGAGCTAATAATGGGTCAGACCACTTCCTTGATTAAGATGATACTCATAGATGCGTCGTGGTATCGATGTAATGAGATTATCGACATTTTCTTGTGGTATCTCATCACACACGAACTGAATTTGATGTCTTAGTTCATTAAGAGTTCGAGGAGGGTGGTCAAGGCAATAAATTCACATGGGAGGTTTCTAAGAAGTTATGTATTCCTGACAATATGTGGACGAGCATTATCCTGAATCCTGTAAATTAGTCCGATAGCTCTTCTTATGTAGATACGAAAATAAGGCTCCAAAACCATTAAACCCGTAGTGTTATGAATATGACTCACCACAGTAAAGTGAGGATCACGTCTTTCTCCACGTCGCCGTCTTCCTAACACATAACCGTCGTGCATGCCCAAGCAAAAGCGTGACTCATCATTTAAGGCAATGTGATTCCTCATCCCACTGTTAACGTATACCTTCATCGGCAAAATATTCATCAGCAATCATCCGCGTTGAACTCATACTGTCCCTTAGGGCCAATAAACTAAGACGACGGTCTTATGGCTCTGTGGTAGCTTCGGGTCTTCTGGAACCTCTTGCTCTACCCCTTCTGACCACTTCCCTCCACGACTGCCAATATCGTATTACAATACTCGAAACGAAATTTCTGCTTCGTCCATTCATCATTGTCAATACATACAATTAAGTACAATTACAGTGAATACATTTTAATTCCAGTTATATAAATGTTTTGTTTTTTTCTTGTTATTTTTAGATAAATAGTAAAAATAAGAAACAATTATAATTTTGTCATTACATTATGTTAAAATTGATCAGATGTTCAAATAAAACAGTTAATGTGACTAAGAATATTAGTTCATTTGTCAGCTATTATTTATAAAAATAACGTATTTTTTTCCTTTCTAATAAATTTTAACTACCACTATTTGAATACAAAGTAAATTAATACGATTAACATACAATTAAAATTGGCTATAGTCTGGTAGCATAACATGAAATATACACTTTGTCAATTACATCGAGGAATAATTAAATAAAATAAAAAATGTCAATTTACATGTACATTAGGGGAACGTTTCAACTTATTTCTTCTGAAATTTTATTCTTTGAGGATTTGTGATTCTTGCACTTGACCGATTCTATTCAAATATCAAATGTTACTTTGTTCCCAAATTATTGCAGATATTACTTACTACTTTTAATAAGTTTGGAGCGAATATACTCGCATCAACTTTAAGTGGCATATTTCTAATGTTATAGTAGTGTAGAAAGTCTTAATAAAAAATTATAGCTTCAATAGCAGAAGATTGCTATGAAATTGATTAATAAGAATGTGTCTTTGGCAATATCCAATAAGTAATGGGTTTAATGTTAACGTACTTCATTGTAGACTTTAGCATTGTCCAGTGCATCTTTATTTATTGGTTAATATTATTCTTCTGTTCTGGAAGCTATAATTTTTGTATTAACAATTTACCATGTATACAGAAGTGGCCATAATTATAGCAACTTATTAAAATATATTAAAAATATGAGCTGTACTACTTGAATTAGATGTTAGGTTTTCTGGTATTATTGTCTGTATTATGCAACGAGCCAATCTAATTTTATTATTTAAAAAATTGCGTACTTTTTCAATGGACGAAATTATAGCAATTTTTTACTTTATGGTCTTTTGCTTATTATAATTATTTAATTATTGGTCGAAGTAATACTGTAAATTATAATTCAGCGTCATTAAGGCCGAGATTAACAAGAGATGGCTAAGACTTTACGACTAAATAAATCAATCGTTTCCCGTTTTAGTAAACAA
Organism: Aethina tumida; assembly: GCF_024364675.1. NCBI lineage: Eukaryota > Metazoa > Arthropoda > Insecta > Coleoptera > Nitidulidae > Aethina > Aethina tumida. The sequence goes on along the minus strand of NC_065435.1, from coordinate 56,408,264 downwards.
TTTAAAGAACCTGACCAAGTGTGGATAATTCGAATGTTAAAAATAATCGAATCTTTTCGTCAACTGAAATTAAAGCAAAACTAAAGAAAATGGGACTTGCTGAAATCAGTTCAAGTTCTGTGAGAAGATGGTGAGTGCATGGGGGTTCGTTTGACCCCAGACCAATAAGAGGACTAACTTAAGATCACATTCATTGAACTAGTAGTTTTTAGAGGTGAGTCTAAATTTAATTTATAAAAAAATGATGGTTTTGCTTATGTTAAATATTTTACAGGGATAAAACTACACAAAAAGTTTGTTATATCCCCAGTGAAACATGGTGACGGTTCAACTATGCTGTGGGCATGCTTCAATTGTAACGGGTTACCGATGATAATTCAATCGGTATAACCAAAGTCTTTTTGAAAGACTCGTTACAACATGTTAAAGGGAGCGATTTAATTTTTACACAAAATATTGATGAGGTTAGACTATACAATTCTTACTCTATAATTAATTTCAATATCACTAACCTTTGTTTTTGTTGAACAGATCTTCTTCAACTAAGGTGATGTATTACACTCAATACTCACACCTTTCACCAAACCGAAATATTAGATAATTTCTACTCACTGTTATATTGTTCTTTAATTTATAGTTTGGAATTAATTAAAACTCAATTTTAATCAACCTAACTATATTAACAAAATAAATATAAGAAAAACAAAAACAAAACATATATAAATATAAAAAATTGAATGATTTAAATTTACTTAAATTCTTGGCAAAAAGGTTGAAATTTGACAAACAGTAAGTAAAAACAACTAAAAGAACTTCGATCTCGACACTTGAAAAATTCGGGTAAAATCTTCCGAAATAAATGAATCCCAGAGTTTTATAAATTCGGATTCTAGGAAGGGGGTGAAGTAGGTGGTGACTTAAGACCCTTAAGAATCTGAATGTCTCCAACAACGATCCTACTTCAACCAATCAGATGAACTAAACAAATGTTCCTTTTCTCAACATTGTTGCCAAACTAATTTAAGAGTTTTTCTATATGAAACCCTAATCTAAATAATAATAATGTACTTGGTCTAAAAAACCTTAATGCAATTCAAAATACAATACAATTAATTGTTTCAATAATATTACAATTCTGATGTTATTTGCATAAGGAAAAACCATTGTACTTACAAATATTTTCAATCATTTAAAAATCAACTCATTAACTTAAATTTACCAATATCGTAAAAACATAAATAAAAAGAACAGAGTTACAATTCTCTAAAATTTCACGTAGGGGTAATATATTAAACCTTTTAATTAATTAGTTTAATTTAAGAATATTTTAGTAAATAGTTCTACATAAAGACATGTAGAAGTCCAGTCATTTATTCTTCGAAACCACGGTGCGACAACACCCTGGCACTTGATGAGGGTTTGAAAGGAAATCCGGTAAATGTAAAAACAAGTAACGTATAGATTACGTTAAGAATATTTTAAAATTAATTTTGTATGATTTTATGATTTTCATAATTAAATATGCAAGATTGATTTTAAGGAGACCCATTAAAATCTGAAAAATTCGTGACAGTGGTGGTTTAAAATTCCCCGAACTAAACCATCTACAACGGTTTTTTTAGCTCTTATTACACAATTCTTCTGGCGCAGGACCCTTAGACTTATATATATATATATATATATATATATATATATATATATATATATATATGTACGGGGATACAGTAAATAAAAATCTATATATTGAAGAAATTAAAATACCAAAAGAATCGATGTTTTGTCTTGTCTGTTCTAATCTTCAGACAACATAGTGGATAATGTTAATAACCAAATTCGACATAAAAATTTTACAAATTTAAACGAACTTATCACAGCAATTCAAGAAGTTTGAAGAAATATTGACTTGTGGAATATTCGGAAAAATCTATACCATAAAGGTTGATTAAAATTATAAAGCTGAAAGGATATTATACAAAGTGTTAATGATAAATTAAATAGCACAAATTTAATCATTAAAAAATCCTTTCAAAATTAATGTTGCCATATGTATATTCAGCTCAATTCAGAAAAATTACTGTAATATTTATAGAATAAGATTAGTAGCTGTTATAATATTGTATAAAACAACAATAGTAAATTAATGTTGTTTTAACAATTAGTATTAAATAAAAGAGTTTTGGCTAACTTAATATTTTAAAAAGTTGCCCTAATAATGACCACTTCAGTATCTAGCGTGGACAACTAAATGTATTGATCAAAAATAAAAAGGTACTAACAAGGTGAAAAAATACAGACTAATACAAATAAAAATTGAATAAACATAGTGTCCATCTATTTTGTTTATTGCGGGGAAATACCCGAATAAAAATTAATTTTTCGTACGCCACTGTATAGAAATATTCACGCGGAAGAACAGGTAAGTCCGGCTTTAACGGCGCCAATCGTATAATGATGTCAATTGTTCGATAAAAAAAATAAACGATATTTAGCATATTAACTTTTCACAGTTTTGTTGTTTGAAAGATGTGTTCATCGTTCATTCATTGTTCGACCAAGTTTTCGAAACTTCCATCCAGTGTTTAATATTATTGTCTCCGATTAAAATACAGAACAATACTTCATCTTCCAGACAATTGCGGATCTTAAAGGAATTCCTTCGATCTTCTTTCACCACATCCCGTCATCCCAAATACATATATTTCGAATAAAAATTACGTAACGTCGAATAATAATCGTTGACGAAGATCCGCGTTCTGCAACATTTTTCAGTCGGTCCGAGCAGACGGTCCGGTCGCACTTTCACGTCAACGGCGCCTCGTTTGACCTTGCGTCTTGCGCGCGACCTTCGACGGCGGAATCACCGCCAGAAATTCGCGGCATGCGACCGATCCGACGCCCCGTAACGTAACGGTCAACAAAGCCCGAGTTGTTTTCCTTCCAGAAGACGGATTCCCTGACCAACTGAACGTGACACTTGTTGATCCTGGATGCTTTTGTGCGAACCAAATCCACGTCCGCGCCACAAAAGAACACAAACTATCATTTAATTCGTGCTGAAAAAAGGTGAAAAAACACAGACTACTAATATTTGACCTTGTTTTCCTTGGGAAAAATTTCAAACACGTCCACATGTGGTCTGAAAACTTTTTATTTTCAATTTTAATGAAATGTGTCGCTCTAATTGGTACGGTTTTAATTAAGTAAACGTTTAGTTGTGTAATAATTAGGAGGACCTCAAACTTTTATCACCAATCACAGCAATTATTTCTATGTAGAAGATTTGTACCATTCCGGTTAGACACCCTAAATAATAAAAATCATCTCTTTTCAGTATCGTACCGACCTTAATGGCTGAAAGACCTGAAGTGTTTGATATTCTCGTCTTATTTTTACTTGAAATTCAATAACATCTCGTTTTCGTGCAAATACAACACAACAAACGGGTAAATTAATCCAATTTATTTCCGTCTCATCGATCAAGACAAAACGAATTTAATAAAAACTGAAATCGAATTTGGTCGCGGTGAAATGTTCGTGACGCCACTGGAACCGCCGGCAGTGATTGTGTCGTTAATAATTTTGAATTCTCGCATGCGATTCCATCTAGTTCAACATTAATAAATAAAGTTGTACTCCCTCATATATAAACATTTCAGCCTTGTTGTGCACACCGTGCGCTGGGGAAGCCGAACCGGGTGATTTTTTTATTGGTAGTTAGTGTTGCTGCATTGTTGTTATTATTAATATTGGCACAACCGGGAAGTAGGGCAAAGTGTTTTATTGACGAATAAACGTGCGCTGTTTGTGATCAGTGATCGTGGTGGGCCAATGTGAGAATTTGTGCTCTGGATATGTAAAAGCATTATCCAGAGGTAAAAAATATAATTTTTAACTATTCTAATTTTAAATTTTGTGCAAAATTTTTATTTATAACAAAAATAATTATATTTACTTACTGAAGGTGTATTATTAATTAATTTATAGGTATGTATAAATTTATTCAACAGAATTTTAATATGTAAATTTATCCCAATTTAATAAATTTTTCTAACAACTGGGAAGTCCTATATAAAGAATGGGGCATTTCATTTGTTATATCACTCACTTGTATTAAAAATAATATTTACTAATAAAATGAATGTAGAAGTTGAAATACAATTAAGTATATAAAAATTGTATATTTCATCAAAATTTATAAATATACATTTATTATTTATTTCTTGTTTTATGGTCCTTTTCAATTAATTAAAATTTTTGTGAAGTAGTCTGAGAAATGCTTCAACACTTTTTATTTGCTTTAATAAGTTAGTATTCAAAATTAGGTTTTGGAAAAAAACAGGTTAATGTTGGTTAAATTATTTTAATTTCATTTTACTTTTACAGAGTTTATATATCAATATAAATAGGTTTTTAATACTTGAAGTTATATTTTCAGCCTTTTTCAGCTTCTTGGGACAGATAGTGAAAATGGATCAAGGGGTAGCCTCTCCTAGGCTTTGTCTGTAGACTTGTTGTGGACATAGCCTAACTGAGGTTAACTCTAGCCATTTAGTACAACACAACATCTCTACATACTACGAAATAAAACACCGTAAAGGGGTTTAAGTGGTTACATGTTTTACATTGAACTACATAATACATTTGTTTACCATCCAACATATACATTGTTGTCTTCTATGTAATTTAGAAGCCATCTATATACTGGCTCATAATACTCTAAAAGAGATTTGGTAGATATATCAGTTTGTCCCGATATAATGTTCAAAGCTTCGCGCCAGGTGATGCTCGAACCCTTCTCCATCATTGACCTAAAACCACAAAATAGTTTCTCATAAAATGCATACAAAATTTTTTACCAAAGCCTTTGTCCACTGTCCTTTGATCCATATATGTCGCACCTATGCAAAGGAATTTTTTCCTCGTTCGTTGTGTGGGTCTTGTTAAATAACGAGAGTTCACAAAAGCTTTTGAAGAAATCCATCTGCATTAGGCCGCTAAGAAAATATCTACAGCAAACATTAGTAAAAGATTTACTGGACGACTTCAATGAGATACATTACCTTGTGTACGGTGTATTATCGGGTACGTGAAACTTTGCTCCAGCATCGAAATTGTCCTCGTCACGGTCTTCAGGTGGTACCACTCCGCGATACTTCAGGTTCATCTTCCAGTAAGCTCTGTTGAAATTGTTATAGCCTATGGTTTCTCTGAAAATGTCCCATCTGTATTTGTCAACGACCAGGGCGAAGGGTAACTCGGGGATTTTGTTGAGAGCTTGTTTAAACAGGAGAAAAGTTTCGACGTCCGGATTGTACAGTTCTTTATCCTTTAGTATCCCAATTCTGTTTAGGTGCTGGGGTGTCATAACTCCGTGCATAACTGCGTCTCCGATGCTCTCGTGGACTGCACTATTAGCGCCATCCTAAGTAGGATAAATTGAGGGCTGGCATTGGTGATATAGCAGCTCTATTACCTGAAATAACGGATCCTGATGTTCGTAAGCCATGTAGTAGTAGATGTGCCCCATTTCGTGATGGATTATGTAAAGACCTTCCATCGATACCTCTCCGCACATGATCATTCTGAAAACATCTGGAAATTCAGGGCCAACAGCACGTTTCTTATTTTTTAGAAATATGATAAGGTTCAGAACGTTACTGAATAATCTAAAACATATACCTGTAATCACCCTTAAATAAGTCACCAGCCGTGCCGTGGCAAATTGTTTCGTTGTCTGTCTTTTCAAAGACCGAATATTTCCAGAACAGCTCGGGCAGCCTCGGTAAACCTAGAGAAGTGTAAAAGTCTTCCGACTCGAGTACCTATCGGTATGTAATGTATTTAATGGAGAATCAGAAAATTTAGCGTATATTATCTTAAAACTCACCAAACTTCTCTCATTAAAGTGAGTGGCTTTTAATCGTTTATCTAAACCAATCAACTGATCTTCTGGAACGAACAAGTCAATAAGAGAGGACCAGTCTTGTCCCCACATATTGCCTGAATTGAAAAAGACCTTTAATATTTTAGGCGGTAAATAAACACTATAAATACCTAAAAGATGAATTGGTATGGGTCCAGTTTTATCAATAATTTTACTTCCATATTTTAGAAACAACTTATGACGGACCACTGCATGTAATGCCACATAAAACGGTTCAATTTCTTTGTAAAGTTGGTGAATATAGGCTTCCAAATTCGGTATCTCCAGTTCTTCTCTCCACACTTCCCCCATGTCATTATAGCCTTTAAAATATATACCTTAATAACGATTCGAAGAATTTATCATTGATTTCTATACCGCTCTTCTTCGCAACAGAATTTTGCAATAAAACTCCAATATAATAGTCATCTTTTACTCTATAACCAGCATTGTCATGCCATATTTTCCAGATGAATTTTAAGTGCTCTGGATTGTGACTAGTGTTCCTCATGAATCTTTCCAAGTCTGGTTCGCCGTTTACGCATTGACCAGGTTTGGGAAAATCTTCCGGTAATTCGTTGTTTTCAAATGGTAACTCTTTTGGAAAACAAACTGGTTGCTGATAGCTTTCCAGAGTTTTTCCCATCAATCTGGCATACGGTCTAAAATAATTTACTTAAAATTATCGCAGTTTCCAACAATGAGTAATAGTTATGTAATTGGAAACAATATTACAAACAGTAAAACCAAGTTCATCTTGAATTAAAATAATTGATAAAATAAACAAAGAAATATGAAAGTAAATACATGAATAAAACAAGAACGTGATGCAACCTTTAATTGATTTTCAAATCTTTATAAAAAATACTACTAATTTAAAATTAAAATTGATAATCTATACATAATCTTACAGTTACGCTGTGACTTTTAGAAATGCGAATTAAATAAAAAACATGTAGGTAAAGTAAATGCGTAAAAGTGTAATAAATTTTAAGAAATATAGCTATCATTTTTTACAATCAAGGTAGTGAAAATAATAATGAGTTTTAAACAAAAGACAATAAAAAGAATTTTATTCGCCAAAACTAATTTGTTCTCCTTCTGTGATTTTCAGCACTCGACAATAAACCTTATTTTAGCGTGATCCTTTCCAATGTTTTACATTTGATCTTGCTTCAATCGTCTAATGGACTCATATTTTATTAAAAACCCTTTTAGTTTGCCTCGAATCGTATCGAGTGTTTTTACAAAAGAGCTTTGTATAAAAATATAACTTACATCAAGATATCATCAGATAGCTTTTCTCCTCTACAATACAGATAGAGTTTCCTGCGTTGGATATCGGTTAACCAGTTAAATTTCAATTTGGTCGAACAAATTTTATTCTGCCATATGTTTCTGACCTTCATTGTATTCCGTAATTGAACAAAATTTTTGTGATCATAATCATGTACTTGCAGTTTCCAATCTAGGCGGTAAATTAGTGCCCTAAATTCTCCGATAGTCGGTTCAATTCTATTAAGCCATTCTTCAATTTCCACCTGATATTTTACTGAAATTTATTAATTTCACATTTAAAATGGTATCAGTAATGTTTTACACTAATAATTATTGATTCATTATTTATAATAAATTTATTTCCGTTTCAGCACATTTCAGCAAATTTTAGCAATTGCAATTAATTAAACAACTTACATTTTTTGTAGTTAAGTTGAGATATGGAAGTTCCAGATGCAATAATTAATAGACAAGGAAATATCACCGACCACATTGTCACATTGTTTGGTGTGAAAATTTCAGCGGTGAATTTTCAGGTGAGACTGAAATATTACCGCTAGGTTTATCGTTTATACACGTGTTTTTGGGCCATGCGCATTTCGGGAACGTTGCATGGAATATTCACATTAAAGGGAAATGAAAACTGGAGTACGTATTTATTGTATTGTTCAATTAAAATAAAAAATTTGTTGTGTCAAATTAATTGTTATCAAAAGTTTTGATTTTGTTTATATTATATAAAACAAATGCTTAAACAATCAGGGTTCCCTATTTAATAATTATCAATAAATAATTATCTACTAAATATGCTGATGGTTATTTAATGGATTATTTAGCCCATATGTGAGGTAGACATGTTAACTAATAGATAAGAGTTGATTAATAATTGACATTATCTATGTTTTTATTTTATTTAAACTAGATAATAAGGATTGTTGTTAAATATTAATTATACATTTTAGTAAGCAAATTTTGTCCTTTCGTTCGGCGTAGCAGCAAATCGGAGAGAAAAAAATCGCACGTTTATAATATATAAGATATTCCTAGACTGATTGATTCTATTAAGGAGTAGAAAGAAAGAACTCTTATAAAATCAGCGTCAATAAAATGACAATGAATACTTTTATATTCACTCCTCGTTGCAATCGACAAAGCTTGTGTCGAGTGAAATCTTATTCATACAGGTAAACATGTAAATACATAGAAATTCTCAGAAAAATTGTATCTTGATTTATATATTTTATTAAGCTTTTAATGGAAACAAAATAAATTGTACAAGAAAACTTTGAAACTTATTATATGTAAATTGTGAACAGAAATAAGTTAGCATTCATTCTTACTCAGAATTTCTGAGTAGTGCTATCTTACGTAAAGTAATATATATCTACTAATTTACGACGGAGAAAGACCGTTCTTGTGGAGAATTTAAAATAGTATTTCTCCTAGGACTTGTGTAAGGTTATATATAACTTATTTTCACAAAAAAGTGGACATACCCTGTTATTACTTGGACTCCTAATTTATAAAACAATAATAATATATTGGAGGGAACTATTAAAAAAATGAGCATTTGTCTAATATATTTGATAATAATATAAAAATAATAATAATATAATAATTAATAATATTAAAAATTTATTTCTTAATTTCTTATTCATTCTAATTTTATGATAAATGTGTATATGTGAAGAAATTTTTAAATTTAGGTATAATAAATGCCAGTAATACTCTTATTGGATGGAACTAGTGAAAAACATTAACATTTGTTCAATATTAACTCTTTATTCTATTATAACAATATAATTATTGTATTTTAAATTTAATTGAGGAATAACCAAATAATTTCTATATACCAAACTACGTTCTTATTCATTTCAATTTTTGCTGTGTATAATCTGAAGAAATTTTTAAATTTATAAATAAAATAAAACTGAAATAATGACGTCATAAATTTTTTAAACAGAAGTATTTATATTATTATTGTTTTTAATTTAAAATTTGTAGTCTTTCAGTTATTTAATTTTTCAACGATAAAGTTGATACAAATATCTGTTTGAAAAATAATACATAACAATGCCGAGTATTATTTATATTGTTGGAAAACATACCAATTAAGGATTACGTAACAAAGGATTAAATATATAATTATACATTAAATATTTAGTACTAATTTATTTCAATCAATGTTGACGTTTGCAATTTTGCTATTAATTTTTAAATTTTAATAAAATATTAGTAAGTTTCATCAGAAATCATTAAATATTGTTGAGTAAAGGTTTATTGAAGTTAAGTTTATGGAATTTAAAACGTACAATCCGCGAATATTGATTATTTTTTTATGTGACAACATGCAAATCGCTAAATATAACATTTATTTATTTGTTTGAAATCGCCTTACGTTTGGGACTAATTTTAATAATTGGTGGGGGTGTAGTAGCAATAAAGTGAATGCGCACTAAGATAATCAATAGTACAGTATCAGATTCACAAAATACCTCCTACATCATAATCTTTACGTCTTCTGTTTCAATAACTGTTTGACAAGCTGAACTTTGTTTATTGATTCTCTTCCTGTTTTTTTTTCTTTCATTTGAAAAACAAACATTAAGCCTAGACAGTAAATGAAACACTTATAAATAATTTGTTATTCTTGTAAACGTTTTCTGGGATTTAATCTCTTGTTCGTTCCAGGAAATTTTATCCGTTTATTAAATTTTCTAAGGTTCAACGTTCTCCGTCTTCGTTACTTAAGTATGTGCATATTAGAGGTATCGAAATTTATTTATTTGTTGTCTTAAAAATGATTACCCTTACGTTTTATAACAGAAATATAGATATTTATGTTATGTATCAGGTATTTTTTGAATTATTTTCAGCAAACTGGAGGTTATCTATTATTCCCTTTTATTTCCGTTTTGTAGAGATGGAGCTTTAAAGTAATCATTTGTCACTGACACAGGTGCTCAGGAGGGATCAAGAAAATTAACTTTTATTGTTTCACTTGCTTAGATGGGATCATCTTCTCGAAAGAATCACGTTTAATGAAAACAAAGGAGGATGAAGCCAATAAAATTGTTTTGCCGGATTAACTGTAAAAAGCGCGCTCCATTGAGATCTTTATTTTCTGGTTTTACTTTGTTGAATAAAGTATAAAGGTCCTTTGATAATCTTAATTAATTGAAACTTAATTATATCTTTGTTAATAAGGATGCGTTCATTCTTTTGATATCAACGTATTTTTATCAAAGAATTTATGTGGGCAATATGGATCCAGTTGTGGGTATGCAATTTAATACGAATTCGAAGTTTCACAGGAAGCAAATGGAAATTTGATTACTTTGATGTTACTCAATGTGGATTCCACAAAATGAGATCTTCGTGATTAATGTGAAATTCGATTATAATAAATACATTTTACTAAAAAGCTGTCTATAAATAAACACTAATAAATTTAAAATATAACAAATTATTATTATTATTGTTTAAATAAACACCTAAGTTTTTAGAATAAAAAAAATAAGTATACACATACATATTATAAGTTTATAAAACAATAAACATAAATAAAAATAACTTATGAATAATTTTAACTTAAGAAGGTATATTCATATGTTTAATTATACAGTTAAAATTAATAACATACATATATTCTAATTGATATTACATTAAATTAATTTCAATAGCTGTATACACTCAAATTAGGTATTGTGTTTTCAATGTATTGTCGTTTCATGTGTTTTACATGCTAAGAGCGTACTACTATACTATTATTATATTGTAATTTAAACATGTATAATAGGTGTATGTATATTCTATGTAGTTATGCTTTTTATTGATATTTTATATTCCTATTCGAAAATAAAATAGTCACTGGAACTTTATCGATTATCTATTTCGGGTATTTGATTCTTGACAAAATTTAACCTGCATAATAAATTATCTCGCATACAATAAATTAGGGTATACCTATTACTTTGATTTTGTTTGCAAATCTGTCTTGAGGCTCTGGAAAAACCTACTATAAATATCCCCATATTACGTACATGTAAAAATTAGCGATTTTCCACAGGCGCTGAAGTATACTGATGTGTAATAAAATATGAGTTGAATAAATATCAATTTTAGAGTATTTTATATGATTATAAATAATATTTATTTCAATATTTTAAGTTAAAATGTATGTGCCTGTTATGCGATATATGCAGCCCAGATTACAGACAGTTATTCATAAGCATCTTGATAGCAATTTTAATTGTCTTCATTATAAGCAGTTAATTTTTAAAGCTAAACAGATAAATATTTCAAAAAAGTGAAGCACATATTTTTACACAACTTGAATACATTACTGACATAAAATTTGTAAACAACAAACTCTATCATGTAAGTACATTTTAAATACTGATTTTTTATAAATATTGTATTGTCGTGAACACTATTTTTACTATAATTTATACTTACAGTTCGTTATATTATTTGTTTTAGATTAAATAATTAAAGAAACACAATAAACTATGTCAGAAATACTTTATTTAAATCAAGTTTACAAAGAGTAAAATATTGCAAATATTTGGGTCAATAAATACAAAATGCCTCAAATGTTTTTCTTTTATACAAAATTAATACAGGGTGGCCCATAAATTAAAAAGGGATTTAAATATCTAATAACAGTAATGTTCCTTGAAAATCCTATAATAATTAAATATTTCCCATAAAATGTTAGAATAAAAAATAAATTATAATCAAATATAATATAATAATTTCTAGTTATCAGTTGTTCCCATCTAGATCTATGGATCACTCTGTAAATAGTGGTAACATCAGGGTAAACATTACAAAACCACAAAAGTGAATTATATTGCAAAAAACGATATAAAAACAGATCATAGAGAACTAAAATGAAATCCTTATTTTATATAAAACTATAAAACAAAATCATATAAAAATCTTTTACAAAAAAATTATACCTATTAGGAAAATTTCCGAATATTGCTCTCCCCAAAAGTCAAATTGTGGAATGCAATATCTTCCATATCTGTACATGTCCAAAGTGGAATATGTTTCTTTGTTTCCGTGTTACCACCACCCCCCACAATAACACAACATCTCAGATGAAAACACGGAAAGACCAGATCAAAATCAAAAATACAAAACAGTTCTTCGGCTGCGCATCTCATTTACAATATAAAAATATCATTATATCAGTCAAATGCATCTCCTTGCACATGTACAGAAATTTAAGTAATACGATTTCTTTTATTCGCGCTTTATGGCCTGAGGAGCCTCAGCCAAACCTTTTACTTTGAGTCTGTCGGCTGTTTTCAGGAATGCAGGTAACTGTTCTTGACTTACATTCACCTCTCCTGCATACATAAATTCTAAAATTGCTTGCAGGTGGCTGTAAGCTACATCTTTTAGAATGATTATGGGATGTTTAGATGGGTTTTCCTGAAATTAAACAATCCGTTATGTTTTCGATTTATCAGTTGATTTGCCAAGATAATCATAATTTGTCAGAGATATGTGCTCAAAATATAATGTTTACAATCTCCAACACATGTATCATTTGTGGCATTATATTATACCCAAAATATATGAACCTTAACCATAATGACTGATAAAAATGAAGAAAGAATTCAAAAAATCTGTGACTCACACAATATAATTGCATGACATCCAGTGAATGGAATTTCAAATCTGGTGTGCAAACAGTGTTACTTACTTCTAATAAACTTTTAAAATAAGGACTACAAGCCGAAAGGACCATTTTATGTGCTTTACATGTTTGCCCTTCACAAGCTAATGTCACATCTGTAAAACTCTTTTCATCCCTTAGGTGCCGAAATGAAGATACCATATTGCTTTGGAAGTCGTTCCATTTTAAGAAAAACTGCTGTTGATCGGCCATTTTACGAGAATTTTGTGAACTGCGAAAAAAGAAAACAAACAGTTATCAATGTTTACCATACAAATTCATTTTCACATAACCCCATTCGACGTGTTTTTCACGTAATTGCGGGTTTGATAGGACGTTATTTGTCACGGTAGAATACGCGATTTATATGTATACTCACAAGAATATCTTAAGTGAATTTGTTATAAAATAGCTTCCAAAATATTTCAATTTACACAATCATTAGCATTCTGCCAAACAATACAACTAAATTACGCAAGCGCTAAACATTTCTTTTCCTCGGGGCTGTCAGCCGCACCGGGAATTTTAAATTACATTTTTTCTTGTGTTAAATACAATACGTCTGTGCTTCATTTTTTTCTAGATTTTTATTGGATACCGTTTATATTTGTAAAATATTTTTAATTTTAAAAAATAAATATAATTTTTAACAAAAAATAAATTACAATTTAACGGGAAGAGTGGAGAACTCTTGATGGGCGTGTGCAACGTTAAACTACTTCTCGATAGGTGACGCACAAATATCATATATAGGTGTTTTTTGATTTCATAATCAAGTCGAAGTAGTGATAAATTATCGTCATTTCAGTTGGTACAACAATATTTTACTAATTTTTTAAAAATTACGTAAAATTTTCAGACAGAATGTGTCGCAAAAATTTAGGGACCGCTTGTTATTAAGCAAATTGAAAATTAAAACAAGCTGTCTGTTTTGTACATTTTATTTGATTAACTTTAGCTTTATTTCTCAAAAAGAAAACCTGGTATATAATATTGTTCGTTGGAAAAAGATTAGTATAAAGTAATAGTAAAAATATTCTTCTAATCTCAATATTGTCGAAAGGTGGTGAGAAGAAATAAGATAAGAATAAGAATATTTTTATAATTCGGTATGACTTTTTATAATAAAATATAAAATCATGTTCAAAAGTTAGAGATATTAAATTTTTATTTTACTTGTTATTAGCTACTTAGATGAGTGAGTGCCTTACCTATAAAAATGATTTTATTGACATAATGTTTATATTAAAAAATACATTATGAGTTTATTTTTTAAAATAGAATATAATTTCGGGTTATTGTTTCAATGATAGGGGAGCTAAGACGTGCTTCTAACTAATGAGATATCTCCTAATACAAACGAAGTTCTCGAACCTTACCGATTTTTCAGTTTCAAAAACTAGATGGTCTGTTTCAGTTAGTGTGGTGTTTTTTTATTAGTTAAATGTGTATTTCCAACTTAAATTACTATGATAAAATGTTCACTACGGTACGGTTTGAGTACTACAAATACGGTACAAGAATATACGGTGTATATATATATATACACCCGTCTGAATTTAGAGAGAGACATCATGCATGACAGAGACAGTAGAAGTCTGACCCATGGTGGGAGACTTACTGTCTCTAGTGCACATGATGCACATGGATATATATATATATATATATATATATATATATATATATATATACAGTACCTCATTAGATTCAAACTTCTCGAACCGTCACTGGTTATTCTGCTGTGATCATTTAAATAATTTATATGAAATTTATCACAAAAAAAAAAAAAAAATTTACAGAAGTTAGTACAATGTGCATTTAGTTTATAATTGATTAGAATAGTGTTTCCACAGGTATTTGTCCAAATTTGTTCGGATAATTATGTCCCGACGTAAATTAATTTCAGGTGAGAAGGGTGAAGCAATTGGAATGTTGGAATCTACTGTCAATCACATGGAAATCCCAGGTAGGCTTAGTGTTGCATAAAGTGATATTTCTCGCTTATGTACTTGATTTTATCAAATTGTCTTTACTTCAGACGCAGGAGTGATAGACCAAGGAAAATTACTGCAGACGAAGACCGATATTTTTGTCTGAGAACCAGTAGTTCCTTACAGTTCCCTCACTCCAACTAGCTGGTTAGTTAGAAAACGCTACAGGAACTCGTATCACTCCAATTACGGTATGGAGACGCTTGCAAATGCAGGCTTTTTTTACGAACACCATAACGAGGCTTACCATAAGTAACAAAGATTGGAATGGGCAAGGTCTCATGTTCATTGGACGGAAGAATGGAAAACTGCACTTTTCACAGATGAAAGTAGAATGAGTTGTACATTGATGATCACCGAGTTAGTGAATAACTGATTTAAATTCAGAGAGCAATGAAATACTATAAAGTAAAAAGTTGTTATGTTATGTTATGAGTTGTCCATTAAAAAATAAAAAAGTACGTAATTAAAATTAGTTTTATAGCAAACAATATGGATATACCAATAAAGGTATTACAGCTCGTATTTTTAATATATTTTTATAGTTTTTAAACTTTATATCTCCAAAAAAATCGCTCACTTGGGGAAATTCTACGCCAACTTGATTTTATGGGCCCTAGAATGTAGACAAAGCAACCGTAAAAGACCTCGTAAAGTTCTATTTAACATTATTTAAATTTAAACATGTAACTGTTATGTAATAAATAAATTATTATGTAGTTTTAGTTCATTTGCCATAGAAATTATTTAATGAATCTAACAGAATATGTGCGAGATTTTAATTTTTGTTGTGCGTTTTCTAATTTTATGGCACACCATTTATAAAGCACGGATTTTCCACGTTACGTGTTTGGTTTCCAATTATTCCGCTGGCAATCGGGGAAATTCCGTATTAAACCGGAAAAGTAAATGTGGATTTGAATCGTTCTAATATGTATATAAATTCTATTCGTTTGACACCGGCATTTTCTTCCGCTAATGCACTTTAATATCGGCGAATGTTTCGAATATTCATCCCGTGTTCCTAACATTTCATTTCCGTACTAAATATTTCTCTTTAACATACCCCACACCACTGACGCATTGTTTTTTCCTTTTTTTTTGTTCTGCAAGTGCTTTGAAGTTGAACTCGACGTGTTTTAAGCGTTCGGAAATCGTGCCACAAAGGAAATTAATTGTTAAACGATGAGGTAATTTTACGGGGTAGGACTGGATCGTTCATTTCGACCGAATAACACCACTTTTATTTTATTTAATTATCAACATAGAGGCGGATGTGTCGAACAACGATCCGTTTCGACTAGTTTAAAAGCCTAAAAGTTAATAAAATCGAAATAATCTTCATTGAAAGGTTATAGTTACCTAGGTAAATAGAAACTTATTAAATAGTTTGACACAAACAAGTAATTTTTGGGAAATGAATTAATTATTCTTCAATTGACAAAATTACAGTAGCACTTTACTTTATGGTCTTTCATTGCTCTCTGTTAATATATTATTATTTATTTATTAGTAGTCTTTTGCTTATTATAATTATTTTATCATTTAGTGTGAAACTGTAATAAAAGTTATAATTTAGTGTTGCCAAGACTGAGAGAAACATGAAGAGATGACTATAAGTTTACTGCTAAATAAGTCAATCGTTTCCCGTATTTTTAAAAAGTTTAGGGAAACTTGCCAAGTGGTAGCTTGAAATATACCGAGTCTGGTAACTTAGTACAAGAGGTTAAACTATCGACGTAACCTACCGTTTCGTTAAAACTCATTTATCATCTCCATTTTCTTTTTAATTTTCGCTAATTGTCAATATGCAACGGCAATCTGGAAATTTAAGTTGTGATGAGTGTGCCCAAGCGGTTTGGTATATCCCATACATCCATATGTTAAAATGGTACATGGAGACTGGTGACCATACTTGTGCATAATCGTGCTACAACACCTGCTCAAGATCTTTTTTTGAGACTTTTAACTTAGAGACAACGGTTTGTGACTACAAGTGACTACAGTTTGAGTTAGAAAACTTAGAAGGGGTTCGAGCAAGTATTGAAATTATTCGACAAACGACACAGGGAAGATAATTTGCAATTCCGTGTTCTTGCTTGAGACCAGAAGTTAACTGTGGATCATTGCAGATCTCGGTTAAATTTGGCTAGAGAGCACGTCAATTTTGTCTGCGATAGATGCGTTCGTGTATTTCGACGGTCAAATGAAGGTATGCTCAATTATGGTGTGGGGAAGTATTTCTTTAATAGCACGTACCGATTTGGTGGTAATAAATAATGGAAAACTTAATGCTGAACATTAATTTTAGACATTTTAGAAGAACATATGCCCCTTTTATGGGTTCAAATTTTTTACTTGAATAATGCATGACCAGTTCAGTCCGAAATTATCTTGCTGACGTTGGGATTAATGCTGTGGCCTGGCCAGCTTGCAGTACAGACCTTAACTCAATAGAACATATCTGGGACATTCTTGGGAGACGTTTAAGGTACCACCCTAACCATCCAAATAACTTAGAGGATGTGGAGCGTCTTCCACTTGAAATTTGGGAGAATATGGACCAAAATGAAATTCGAACCCAGATTTTGAGTATGAACAGCAACACCCTATATTAACTTAAGTTTTTTATTTTGTATAAACATAAAAGTTTGTTAATTTTTATTTTTTTATATAAAAACAATGTTTTTTAAGATTTTTTGTAACAATTATAAATAAAAACCTATTTTTAAATAAATAAGAGTGTATACGTTTATTTTTCCCGTTTTCAGAAAATATTAATAATAATCGATTATTATTGGTCTGGTGCGTTAATTTCTGGGAACAGTGTATGTGAAAGTTCAATTTTGACTTGCTTAGAATCACATTCACTGGACTACAGTTTTTAGTGACGAGTTTAAATTTAGTAAGAAATGATGATTTAGCTTATGTTAAACATTTTACATGGACAAAACTAAATTTATTATACCTGCAGTGAAACATGGTGGCGGTTCAATTATGTTATGGGGAGGATTCAATTCTCCTGCCGTAGGCACCCATTTTTACCAAATTTTACACTTTTATTTATTAATATATTCAGTTACAAGTATTTCAACTACTGATAGATCAAAATTAGGTAAGAAATTAATAAGAAAAACAAGCATGTGAATAAATCAAGAAAATGTGATCTTGCTTCCATTTAAAATAGAGTAACAAATTCAATTAAATTCATAACAAAATATTTAATTCCGAGATCTAGATTCAAATAAGACAATTAACATTCATTTTCTCTTTAGTCATTTGGTTTTGTTTTCAGAAAATAAAGATATTCAATGTAATGTACTATTTTTATTTACACATGACTGAAACAGAGTTTCAGCAATGAATAAATGATAACGGACTGTTGCTATCGACTAGTTAACGATTAAAAATCTTGGTAAATAGGAATTACATCCTAGTCGACTGGGTTTTATTAATAAAAGCCGGATTATTTCCTGCTCTTCATAGAATGCACTTTTTTCGAGACTAACGCCTTCGACAATTGCCACCCACCTGGACAATTCCCTATTGTTCACGTACTGATGTACCATGTATCATATTCGGATTGACACAATGGGATTAGCGAGTAGATGAATGGTTTATTGCAACTGATGCATGTTTTCGAGTGCTTTATTAATATTTTGTGTAAGGTAGCAATGAAAATCTAATATTAATACGTTTCGATCTTGTCGATAATATTGGTGAGCAACTGTGGGGCAGCGAAGCCGGAGATGGGAAAATTATGATGACTTTGAAGTGTGATTGCCCGTAGGATTGTGCATCTGTGAAACTTCAGATATCCCAAGTCAACGTCGGAATGATATAACGGCTAACCCCGTAATTAAATCACGAAATCTATGCATCGTGTTCATTAAAGGGAAAGCCCTGCTAAAGAGCAAATGTCGACGGAAATAAGTAAATGTACACATATGTTAGTAATTAAAGGCCCCGGTGGAGTATGGGTGTTCTTTATGCTTCGACAGGTATAATTTTAGCCTGAATGGTTGATTATTTGTGTAAAAAATCTAAAAAAGAACCTTTTTCGACTTAGTAATGTAGGAGTTAAAGAGGGTGTAGCTAATAACGCCTTACCCGTGTATCTCGTCATTATAACGTGATTTACGCGGCATTCGCGGATATTCTTGCCGTGCATATGAGGCCTTTGTTAAGTGGAACCCTTCATAATTATATTATAAACCTTTAAATTACTTAGTCGTTGAGTAATGCGTGCAATTAAAACACTAATGGGGATTCCATTCCCCCTCTAACGAAATTTGCCTACATAATAATTATTTTAATTACGTATTCAAGTTTCGGCGTTTTTTTTTTCTCACATTGGAATCGAATTATTTTTGCAATGAATTCAAATGAACCACTCACAAAAGTTTATACTTTCAAGTTGACTACAATGGGGATATTTTGTGCGCGACTAAAATTGAAACGAATTTAGTAAAAAGCTCTTGTTGCTGACTGCACACATTTTAAAGCATTACTTTTTCCTCCCCAGATTACAGTAAAGGTCCGCCAGAATTAGCAGTAAATTGAAGTGGCGAATGTCCATGCAAACTTCATTAACAGGGATTACTTTTATGACACACCTATAAGCCTCATATATTCATATTTTAATATTAAAGTGGTCATTAAACGGGCAAACTTTCCAGAATGTAATTAGATGTTACTGGTGACATTCGCTGTATCGACTTGAGCAGGATTGTGCATCCGGCGACTGCAAAGTTTTCTACAACTCGATTTATTGGACTAAATGAAAATATGACAAGTATTAGAGTTTTTATGCGAAGCTACGAGATTTCTTAATAAGTTACATAATTTTAGAGTTCATAAAATTCTTTATTCTTCCAGAATTTTTATAAGTAAACAACAAAGAATTTAATAACGGAAAATAATATATAGGACAACTACTGTACGAGTTTATTAAATAAATTAAATAGTTGTCATTTGTAACAAATCAAACAAAGAATAAGTATAATTTTTGATATAAAAATATTCTTACAGAAAAGCTCCTTGTGTACATGTGATTGGGAACAATTTTTAATCCCGCAAATACTCTATTGATTAGATATAAAGAATGAAATCCTAGAAGACTTTAAAATAAAGCAGTTCACAAACGAAAGGATTTTATTTACCTTCTGAATCGTAAATAAAATAATGGCATTTCATAAATATTAAACCCACGTGGAATTTATCACTTTATTTTTAACGCTTTATAAATAAACACGGTTATAATAATAATAAGTTAAAGCATAAATAGTTTGTATATTATAATTTACTGATTTAATGGCATCTTAATGTGCCTTATAACTTTAATGATGACCGTGATTTTGGCCGTTCCATTTTTATTCCTTGCATTTTTGTGTACTCGCAAGCTTTATTATGTTTCCTCAAATTACTTCGGGAGCTTTTCACTTTTTACGTCTTGCACAAACACCTTAATAATTTACTCAAAAATAAATTTCGTGCATCCGTTGCCCGTGCCGAAAACGACGAGCTCGGGTTGTAAAAATTTTATGCGAAAACATTTTTAATTAGACTTAACGGTTTTAAACGCAACCTTACGTAGCGAACGCCTTAATGACAAATTGACACAAATGTATAATCAATGTTCAATTAGGAGTGTTTTGGTTTATTGTGTCATCATTAAAAAGAACTTTCAAATTGTTTACATTTTCATTAACGGATCCAATTTACATCTCATGTATTTTAATTTCAAAGCCGATTAAATTCGATACGGCATCCATCGGGGATTTCGTTGGACCGTTTAAAATTTACACATTCCATTGTTTTTGTTCGATATTAAAGCAAGACGTTACTTGGAATACTTAAGTAAATTCGACGACGTCTTCGGTGATTGATTGTTCGTAACGATGTCGCTTCCATAAAAATATCACAATATTTTTCCCGGTTCTGATTTCAGAAATAACCACAACGTATTGATTGGACTAGCGAAGTAAACATTGATTGTGTTACGACGACCCCGTTGCCTCGAAAAAAGTAATTTACATTTCTACAAACTCATTCATTCTAAGCTGGGAAAACATGTAACCGTATAAATTACCACTAATCCCTATGCTCTATTAATTTAAATAAAAAAAGTAATAGCTCTAATGGATGTGGACGACTTACAATCAGATGCAAAATCCTTTTTATATTAAGTGTTTCCGAATTGGGGAGGTTTTATAAAGCTACATTTTTGGCATATATTATCTAAAATGTAGAAATTTTTAAAAATGTCCCTTATGAAAATATTTAGAGCGGGCGTCCGTAAAATAACTTTTACATTTATTTTTCCATGATTTTAATAACACGGAAGGTTTATGATCATAAAAATTATAAAAATATTTTCTTTTAAAATTCCATTTTCCATCTTTCTCATATTATTATTAAAAAAATTAATTAGTTGGATTTTTTAATAATAAAAATAAATCATGTTTTGTTCATACTACTTTAATTTATAATTCAAGTTTACATATATTAGTTAAATTAATTAATAAATTAAATGTTTACATATTCTTTGATGTATAGGGATGTATATTGTGTTATTGGACAAGAGAACAAGACTTGATTGTTGTGTTTTTGATGGGTTATCTATCTAGTAAATCAAATTTCAGATATGATCAACTTCGTCTGTTATAATGGAAAATCTGAAAATGTGTCAAATTTTTCATCACTTGAAACTTATTTAATTTAAAAGCTTCATAAAAAGTTTGTACATCCAATTTAATGGAAAAACTAAGATCTGTTGCATGTAACCAGAATAAAGCTTTTTTGGTAAATAGAAAAAATTATTAAAATTTACAATATTATTAACTTAACTTAAACTTTTTGAATATAATTGTTTTTTGTAACAATAAAATTCTAAAATGATTGGAACTCTTAACAATCATATAGAAAATTAACAAATATATAGGAATAATAAAATATTTTATTGTTAAATGTGCATACTATTGTGATATGAATAAAAGTAGTACTTTCTTTACTTTAAGATGTAAAAGAAGCACTAAACTATAAGTGAATTAATAATTTTAATATAATCTGATTGAAATAAATTTGCCCTCTGTGGTAAATTCTCATAGGATCCATCTATTATAAATGTTTTGCAATTAACAGTAAAATGTAGACAATTTAATATTAATTAAGTTTCCGTTATTCACTTAATTATATTATATTATTTGAAATTTTATTTAAATAAAA
Source organism: Aethina tumida (assembly GCF_024364675.1). Classification (NCBI taxonomy): domain Eukaryota; kingdom Metazoa; phylum Arthropoda; class Insecta; order Coleoptera; family Nitidulidae; genus Aethina; species Aethina tumida. The sequence goes on along the minus strand of NC_065435.1, from coordinate 56,386,153 downwards.
TAATATACCTATTAATTAATTATATAAATAATTGTCTTTATATTAAAAGTTATTAAAAGTTTAATTGTATGGCAGTTAGTTAACCTTCTATATAGGGTGTTTCTCAACTTATCCGACAAATTTTGACCACTTACTCGCTGTTGCATAAGTATTCGATTTATCATATTTTTTTAAATGGACTTTTTATATAACAGTGAGTATGTGGTTAAATTTTTTCGAATAAGTTGTGAAACACCTTGTATATTTAAAAAAACATTAAAAAAAAAATGATAAATCGACTACTTATGCAACAGTGAGTATGTGGTTAAAATATTTCGGAGTTGCGAAACAATAAAATAAAAAATGTGTTTTTAAATCAGTAACTAAGTAAATAATAATTATATTTTATATAGTTCATATTATTTCTTTAATAATAAAAGTAATAAGTTAAAGTATAATGTCAAAAAATTAACTATCAATTAATAATTTATTTAGTGTAATTTTTATGTACCAACAAAAACAATTGTTGTCACGAACATAAATTCTGCTGTATAATATTGTATAATATAAAGTTATTTTAAATATAACATAGAAATGAGTTTTATAATTTAATAATAATTTAAATAAATGTGAATACACTAATTAAAGGTTTATACTTTATTGTTACAATTTATAAATTAGTTCCAATTTTTGAATTATTACAATTTATGATATTATCAGTAATTATTTAAATTATTAGTTTTTGTAGATTTTAAATTTCAATTGAAATATGTACAGGGTATCTCAAATTGGTTGTATTTGACCGAAAGATAGATACAGAAAAATCGACTGAAACTGGAAATTGTATTTTCATATCTCTGACAGTTTCTGAAATATCTACGAAATTTGACTTTTTGCAAATTTCGAAAATGTATAATATTCTTTTATTATTATTATTTGACAAACCGAAAAATCTTTTTAAATACATTATTAACTATAAAAAACGCATATTTTCATAAAATTTGATATACCAATATGTTAGGTACCTATTCAATTAAGAAAGGATTAAAATTTGATATCTTTAAGGTATTTCAAACAAGCGTGTACTTGATTTTGTCACAATTTGTTTTATTTAGTCATTTATACTAAATGTTTAGCATATCTAGAGAATAAAGAAGAAATAATTTTAGACAATTAAGCAAATTTGATAGAGATAGAATAGTGGGCTTGCATGAAGCAGAAATTTCATTTAGAGAAATAGCGTGGTGTTTGAACAGAATTTATTGAGTATTATACGATGTTGGCAGTCATGGAGTAAAGAGGCAGAAGAGGTAGAGCAGGAGGTTCCGGAAGACCCAGAGCTACCACAGAGCTCCAAGATAAGTCGTCTTAGATTATTGGGACATATGAGTTCAACGCGGGTGATTGCTGATGAAGGTACGTCAATTGGTGTATTCGATCTGTTTACCTCCATATAAGGTCTTTTGGCCTATGAATTTATCTCACTTTTTTGGACTTACTTCTACCAGCAAACCATAGGCACCAACATAGTGACTGGTGAATGGAACGTATGGTGTATGGGATGAGTAATGGAATCACATTGTGTTTACTGATAAATCCCGCTTTTGCTTGGGCACGATAATAATGTGTTAGTAAGACGACGACGTGGAGAAAGACGTGATCCTTGCTTTGCTGTGGAGAGTCATATTCATAACACTATGGGTTTAATGGTACGGGGTGCTATTGCTTGTGGTAGAAGGTCATCTTCAGTTTAAATTAGTGGCAATATGACGTCCTAGCGATATGTGGATGATCTTTTTGAGCCTTATTTTCATCTCTACATAAGAAGAGATCTCGGGCTAATTTTTCAGCATATAATGCTCATCGACATATTGCCAGGAATATAGGAAAGTTCCTAGACTCCTCCCATGTGAATTTACATATGTGGGATATAATGAGGCGTCGTTTAAGGAATTTACAGCGCAATCCACAGTCTCTTAATGAAAAAGACGTTAGATTCAGTTCGTGTGGGATGAGATACATAAGAAAGTGTCGATAATTTCATTAGATCGATGCCACGACACGTCAGTGAGAGCCTTAATAAAAGAGGGGGTCCGACTCATTATTAGATTCTAATAATTGTTTAATAGTTGTTTAATTTTTTAATCTATCTGTATGTAATTCTGTATAATTTAAAATTTTGAGATAATATGTGTTAACATCATTAATTGTTCTAATTAATAGTGTTTATCCTTTTTTCATTATAGTATGTACAGAGCGTCCCAAATTGGTTGGCTATTTTTTTAAAACGTTGATTGCAGGAAATCTCATTTTTTGCCTGATATCAATAAATATACCGCTCGAAAAGCGTTTGATACGACTGAATTTTGAGAGAGACATCTTGCATAACAGAGACAGTGAAAGTTTCCTACTATGGAGCAAATTTGCAGACTCTTACTCTCTTTGTCGTGCATAATGTCTCTCTCAATATTCAGTAGGGTCAAACAGTTGTCGATTGGTCTATCCTTAAAATTTCTAAATAATATGTGTCACTTTTATAATGTAAATTCGTATAATTTAATATTAAAATAAAAAATTTTAGATTAATTTAATTTTTTCTTTGATAAATTTGCTTCAATTTATAAATTATTACAATTTACAATAATATTAATATTTGTTCTAATTGCTGGTGTTTGTATATTTTATTCTTTTTTCATTGTAATATCTACAGAGTGTTCCAAATTGGTTGTCTATTTTTTGTTTAAATTTCGAAATAATATATGCCACTTTCTTATTTTAAATTTGTGTAATTTATTATTTAATTAAATACTTAATTATAAAATTGTATGTTAATTTTTTTTGATAAATTTGTTTCGGTATTTAAATTATTAGAATGTATAATAATATCAGTGTTTGTATATTTTATTAATTTTTATAGTAATATGAACAGAGTATTCTTTTTTTTTAAATATTTGTTGCAGGAATTCTAATTTTTTATGTTTAATTGTTTATGAATTATCAACGCAGATTTCAAAAAACTCAAATATCATTTTACTTATTTATAAAGGCAACTTTTATCGTAATAGAAACTACTTACTTCAAAAAATGTATCTTCTTAAATTTTGGAAATAATATGTCATTGTCAAAACTAAATTGGGATACTCTGTATATAAAAATGAAAATTTTGAAAAAATAAAAATTAGACTTTTAGTTAATATATAATATAAATAATTTTATATAATACATTCGTATTTTAATTTATTTTCTAAAATAAATAATTTCTAAATTATTACACATTATATTATAAAATTATAAATTTATATTTCTGCTCCTTAAAACAAAAAAAAAAACAAACAATACGAAAAGTTCAATCGTATACCTTGCACTATAATTTTTAACTGGATAAACAAAAACAATAAAAAACAATGCCTCCACGTACGTATGTATACTCAAATGAATGCGGTTTTCCAAACCCATGTCTCCGGACCTCGTAGCACCCATGCAGAATTGCGCCCGACCGTGTGTGTGTGTGTATATGTGTGTGTGGGTACCGCAACAGAGAGAGCGAAGCACAGTAGTGTCGGAGGCCCACATTCAGCCGTTTCAGCCGTTTTCAGGCGTTTTCAGGCGCTCCAGTCGGCACGTCAGTTCAGCGCGGACGCTGTGGCAGACGGACGCACAACACAACACGGCCTTTCGAATTCGCAGAGCGTCGCGACGTCACGCGTCGACTCTCATGTGCACGGTTTGTATTCGCGGTGCGTCCGTACACAAATTAAAAAGTTTGATGCGGGGAATCGGGGAGATGTAATTGAATTTTTTTTCCTTTTTATTTTGAGGGGGCCTATTCGGAAGTTGTTGTTTTTATTTTGCTGTGTTGTCGTCATATCGGATCGTCGTGCCGGCATCTGACCGGCCAATTGATGTTCAAACCGCTTCGACAGCGATTGTCTGAGAATTGACGATTAATTATCTCGAATGTGTTCTGTGCGTTCATTGATGAAGATTGCTAGTGTTAAGTGTGTAAAAAGTTGTACAATTGCGCGGTTATTTTTGTAACTTGTTATTCACGTGTTTAAATGTAGTTATTTTCAGTGTTCAGTGTTTTTGGCGTATTATCCCTGATGATATCGATGAGATGTTCTGTTGGACTGACATTGGGTGAGTAGATTGTGAGTGATAAATGAAAATAATAATAAAAAGCCCATTTATATAATGCTAATCTGATATTCCTGTTGCGTGAATTCTATCGGATCAGGAAAAATGTGTGTCACGTTTAACGTAATATCCATACAGACTGAACGTTCCATTACTATTTGGTATGGACGTCCGAAAAAATATATAAAATGCTTGTTTTTATTTTTGTTTTATCGACATTTGCGAATATTTGCGCCTGTTAAACCACTCGAAATGAATACTTCAAAACTATTAATTAGTTTTTGAGTCTATCGCAAACAACAGTTCAAACACGATTGTACAAAATGCGTTAGTCCAATATAAAATGATTTCTCATTTTTGATAGCTACGAAACAATATTCAATATGTATCCAAGGTTGTGTTAAATTAGAGTAAGAAATACCCTTAAACATAAAAAGGAACTGGAGGCAGATGTGTATCGCATAAAAATATTCGATTTAGACATTATATTACTTTCAGTCAACACAGGAAAACTGTTATTTATCAACGAAGTTTATTTGCTCAAACTTTGAAGAAATATATGTAGAAGAAATAAAAACGTATTGCATAAAATACGAGCTTTTTGTCGGGCACCAAGGTGCAAGATGGACATTTTAAAAATGGGCCGTACTTTTTTTTTTTGTTTCAGAAAATTTTAGCATCACGTTAAGGTCTTTATAAAGATTTATCACGTCATCAGAAAAGACGAAGTGACAAGTGGGAGTTTACAACAGCTTCAGAAGTAAATTTCATATTTTCCGAGATTTTTCTTGCGTGCACGTTTTTGGCAATAGGAAAAAAACTTCTCCATCAGGTATATTAAGTGCGAGTAAATTAAAATGACGTCGCCCCAACTCTTCGGGAGTTCGCAGGCAAAAATGTGGTACAAGAGAAATTCTTGCATAGACGCTTTCCAAAGTAAATATTACAATTCAACTAAGGGAACATTATGCGGGGAGAATAAATTTGTGTTGTTCATTATAACGAAGAAGAATAAGTTAGAGTATGTGCCAATAATTCGACGATTCGACAATTTTCCGATTGCTCAACTAGTCGTACGATTTTTTAAATAAAAATAAACATTTTATACATGAATGAAACAAATAAATATTATGTCGTAAACGGTTACCAGACAAATTTAAAAAAATCTCTCGGTGGCAGACGTTTATATTTAGGTCTGGTAAAATAAATCATTAGTTGTGCGATTATGTATGAACAGAAAAATGTACTGTGGTAGTCTGGACTATTTTCATTTTGTATTAAAATAACCCAAAGCCAATCTTAAAATGTGTATTATAAAGTTATTTACCTTGAATATTACTTTAATTAATTTGTTTTTATATAATAAAAAAAAACTTAATCAACACAATGGTGCAGTATCAAAATAAAGTGAAACTTTACCTTATGAGATATAATTTTAGACCGCGTTTGTATTTTTAGATTTTGATGTGAAATGAGTTGATATACTTTTAAGAAAATTTATCACGGATTTTTTAATGTTCTAAAAAATTAATAATATTGGTTGACAAATTTAAATTTTAGAAATTCTCATTTACATTTTATAGTTAATTTGGGTGCTCGATCGAGATGAATTATATTTCGTTAGAAAGGTGATTAAATTACGCGTCCAACGGTACTCAATTCGTTTCGATTGGAAGAAAATTAGCTGTGTTACTCCAATTGAAAATTGGATTTTTAACGATTTTCGATGATTTTTAAAATTTGAATATTTTTTACAATAAATAATTCAGTTATTAATATTACAAGCACAAGGGGAAGATCGAATAAAAATAAATGTTGTTTTAGAATGAGAAAGGTTAGCGTGTAAATTTACTGCCAAATCTCTATATTTTTATCCATTTGAACTATGTAAAGAACTTCGACTTGAACTTTTACGTGTTTTTGTCGGTTCGATCTCGGGAATATGTTTTTCGGATAGTCCACACCATTGATTGATTGTACCCATGCTATTGAAAGTACAGATAACTTCAGTCAGTCATTTTTCATCGGTTTACACAGTTCAAATTAATGAAGTATTGTAAACTTAAATACTAGTTTTTTTTTCTTTCTCGTATCAATTTTATTCTTTATAACTATGGATTAAAGTGTATATATTAAAATCTTATATTAGAAAAATATTTAAACGAAATTATTAAAAATCATCGAAAATTGCATCGAATATGTGAATTTAAATCAGCTATAATTCAGCTGCGTACTCAAATGGCCAGCTTTGACATTCTGGAAAAATTTGCCGTACCATATTTGTCCAAATTTTTTTCTATTTTTCCTATTTCTATTATGACTATTATGGCCTGACCAGCTAGCAGTCCAGACCTTAACTCAATTCAAAATATATGGAACATTCCTGGGACACGATTAAGTGGCCTTAAACAGTCCCAGGAACTAAAGTAAAGTAAAGTGCCTTCTTGATGAAATTTAAATAATTTCGATCAAAATTTGAATGCTGATTTTAAATATGATCAGACGGTCTAAGGCAGTAATTCGAAATAGTTTTATTAATTTATTATTTTTTTATATAAAAAATATTTATACCTTAATATTTCTCATTTTCAGAAAAAAATAATTATTATTGTTGTCAATTTTTTGACGTAAAAATAAATAATAGTCCTATGGAGAAATACTTGGATTATATGGTGACTTGTGGTGAATTTCATTTACTAACTAAATATGCTCGTCTTTGAGTAAGTTTTCCGTGAATTTGGTAAATTTTCGAGTTACATCGATCACTGAACCTAGTAAATGCTCATATGTAAAAATCATAGTACTCAAATACATCATTTTTAACCAAACAGTGTTAAATACAACTCAAAAAAAAAAATAGCATAGAAAAAACATAAATGGCGTCCAAATAATATATACATTTTCCTAACAAAGTTAAAATATAATATAGAAATTTGTTTAAATAATTTATGATTCAAAAATGGCGAATGATACAAATGAGAAAAAAATATACTTCAAGTGTGCACCCTAAACAAAATTAATAGAAATTTTACTTGAGAAAATAATTTACATCTTTCATCTTGTAAGAATTTATAAATTATTTCATGTACTCTAAATAATCAACGATAAGGAACACTTTAAGAATTATTTTGGTGGAAAATTATAATTAGTTTTCTGCCAAATATTGACTAATCCAAACAAAATGTCCCGAAAACACTTCCTTAATGATAAAGTTTGCGGTGTTTATTAAAAGTTTTAAATATAGACGTGATGGTAGGCTCAATTTTTCGAAATATTGCCGCATAAAACTTTTATAAACTGGAAGAAATCGTCATGAGCCAATTAAAAACTTAGACCGTCTTAGTGATTAATCCGACCACAAATTGTGTTCGGTTTAAATACGACGGCACAAAATGTATCGCTTGATTTAAGAAGAAAAAATGTTTGGAAAAACTCGACGCCGCTTCAGCGTTTCAGGAAAAGTCGCAGATGTTCCTTTTACGGGTAATCTTAGAAAGATCACGCCAGTTATTTTTTTATAAACAGGAATGTTTGTTTAAATAAATTTAAGAAACAGCTTGACACGTAATTTTGAGCGCGGAATAAAGTCGAGCTTTGTGGCCACCAACCGTTACCAGAAACGTAACACGTTCCGCCACTTATTTAGCGTCAGATCAACTTTGAATCTTACATTCGTTTTGAAATGCACGCTTTCAAAACTTTCCTTGCTGCAATTAATTTTACTGAAACAGGGTTTCATAGTTCCAAGTGAAAAGACAAAACAAGTCGGCGCTCTTCAGCATCTTATGTCGCGGATAATTTAGTTTGACAGCCCGAAAATTGCAACCGTATTTTACGGGAATATTATCGCGACACTGACACCCGCTTTAAAAATAAAACTAAAACGAAAGCAAATTATTTTATTAAAGCCTAAACTAATTAAGATGTCCATCTTCGGCGTTAAATTATTAACGTACAATGAACTATGGCGTGTCAAAGTTACATTAAAAGGAGCTTTGAAGTGTAAGGGGTCTTTAAAACATTTATTTATTCTTTTAGAAAACACTTAAAATTTTTAGCCGGGAGCTGTGCAGAAAGTTGCCGCTCGCAAGCGTCGTCGGTCCGTAACTTATTTTTCATGTCGGATCAGCGTAAGCTCTGAGCACACCTGAAGTGCAGGCTTTAAAAAAAAATCTCATGAAATTTATTTTATGTTCTCTAATTTTTAGCTGAAAGTAGGAATAAGGACTGTTAAGTGGTTACATCTGGCATTATTTTGTAACGTTGCGCCGTTATGGTTTCCTGCATGATTTAGGGAATAATGTGAGCACGAGGTTTCCGGTTTTATCGATGTACAACATGTACAACAATATTTTTCTCATTAATTAGCTATAAAAAATGAAGGATTAATTCATCAATTTTAAACATTTATGTTACTGCATATTAATGGGGTAGATTTTACATAAATGTGGTTTTTATATAAATTATACATATTAATACTATATTAAATAACATGTAATTCCATAGCTCGAAACCAGATTATAATTAATTACAATAATTACGTATATTAAAATTACACATATTGTATATACCTGTAACATAATATTTGCAAATGAATCTAATCTGTTCATATTTTAAATATTAAATATATAATACAATTCCAATACTTATATCTTAAGTGAAATACATGGTGAATTAAAATATAGTATATAGTAGTGGCCATAATTACGAGCCCTGTATCAATGAAGTTGGCCCAACTAACAAAAACAGTTTTTTTTTTTAAGAAAATGTTAAGAAGTCCCTATTATTGTTTATAAACAGAAAATGATTGAAAATCACCACTGCGTTACATCGCCTTTTCGACTTATTACCACCTGGATACGTCTCGACATAGTGTCAACTAATTGGAAATCATAAGGAGTAAAATTGTTCTAAATTTCTTGAAGACGAGCACGCGGGTCTTGAATTGTTCTTGCGGAATTTGAAGTAGCTTTCATGATATTCCTGAAAATGTTTAAAAAATACTTCAATTGAAATTAAAGCATATTAGTTCAAGGACTGTGAGAAAATGGTTATTGAATAGGGTTTTTTTGACTCCAGACCTACAACTCCAATATTAACAGTCCACATTAAATAAAAAATATTTTGAGGTAAAAATAAATAATAGTCCTATGGAAAAATACCTGGATTATATGGTGACTTATGGACAATTATTTTTACTAACTAAATATGCTCGTCTTTGAGTAAGTTTTCCGTGAACTTGGCAAATTTTCGAGTTACACCGATCACTGAACTTAGTAAGTACTCATATATAAAAATTATAGTTCTCGAATACATTATTTTTAACCAAAAAGTGGTAAATACAACTTTAAAAAAAATAAATAGCATAGAAAAAACATAAAAGGCGTCCAAATAATATATACATTTTCACAAAAAAGTTAAAATATAATATAAAAATTTGTTCAAATAAATTATGATTCAAAAAAGGTTTTTTTTTGACTCCAGACCTACAAGTCCTATATTAACAGTTCACATTAAATAAAAAAAGAGTTATGCCTTAGCATTTTAAAAAGTTGCTATAATAATGAGGCGACTTCCATCAATGATCATTAAACATTCCAAGGATAAGCAATTAAATATTTTAAAGGAGCATTGATAAATCGGGGGAAAAATTAATTTTTCTAATGAATCGTAATTTCTAAGATATGGCCGAAACTCTCCCCTATTTGACTTGTTTTAAAATTTTATTTATTAATAATATATTTAAATAAATTTGTGCTAACATAGTCGATGGGAAACCTACATCATATAATAAATTCCGTCAATAAATTGTAATATTTATTGAAAAACTAATTAATCCAAAATGTGTTTTCTTTTTCCTGAAAGAATATTTAAGCTAGAACGATATACAAATACAACTTTGTAATATAAACATGCTTATTAGAAAATTTCAGTTTGCGAATTCTCTCGAGTGAAGTTTCATGTTCGATACAATGTTTACGCTATTTTCGAAGTCTGAAAGTTCACTGAATTATTACACAGATTATTATTGAATTGTGAAAAAGCAAAACCAACAAGTAATATTAAAAAAAGATTAATCTATCTCGATTCGTAGAAGGTTAATGGCACCTTCAAATCTAAAAATAGGTATGTGTATATTAAAAATTAAAGCTGGAGATTTTCCAGTGGACAGCGATCGATTGTCGAACAGAAGGGGCTTCTAATCTAAAGTGACATCAATGAATTTGCACTTTTCCAAAGTTTTTATTAGTCCGATTTGCTATCGTGCCAAAAATAAACTTTACCCACCAATGTTTGTTTTCTAATTCAGCGGCAATTAAATTTTTATGGTCAATCACAGAATTAGTCGCAACGACTCTAACAGATATAAAAATAAAAACTATAGATTTAGACACATTTCGAGGTACTCTTTGGTCATTTAATAAATACATCGTATACTAAATTTAAATTCATACATAATTAGACAGCAAATGATTTATATTACAACGATAAATATTAACACATATCAATCACTCGCTAATATTCAACCAATATTTTCTAATAATCGTTTAATGTAGACAACCTATACATAAAATATTTACGTTGAGCATCAAAATTTTTTATTTTTCATTAACACTCGTAATATGTTTATTATGTCGAAATCCGCCGTGACTGTTGCATTAAAATATTTTCGCTTCACAAAAATTTTAATATTTACAGGAAGCCTCGCATTTTTAGTTCTGAATGGGGGCATTTTAATTTATTCTATTTAATATTACAAGGTGGAAAAGCTTTTCAGTGAACGTCAAGGTGTCAAATTAAATAGAGTAATATCTGTCACTTATTCGTTATATTAAAATTTATCGCGTCAGTTTAAATGTTTAAATGTATTATAATTTAGAATTGGGTTTCTGAGAAAAACGAAATATTTTACAACATTAATTTTGTTATTGTCCAATTTTCCGCGATTTTCGATGACGTGTGTCGTAACGAATAATTTTAATTTATACTCCCCACTGCGAATAATTCGGAAAGCGGCTTTGTTGAAATTCTACTGTGAAGGGTGACATTTTTACCTATGGTTCTTGAAAGGGGGAACGAACGACGTATTAATTTACTCCGCCAGGTGGAAAAACAAATCGGAATTTACAAGCCTAAGATTTGATGCGTTGTATTCAAAGTACATATAAAATATTTAACTGTGTTGTAAGACGATTTAACAGATTAAATATGTATTTTCATTAAAATGTAATTTCAGATATTTTCCTATTCCTTGTTTGTTTCACGTTTCCATTTCAGGATTAAATTAAAGAAACGAATTTCTTATTAAGTAATTATGAATAGGAAAAAGTAAATGTAGATACTTTTTTTGTAGTCGTAATCTCTTTTACAAAAACGTCCATACTGACTTCAAAACTCTTTTATGCAATAAAAATTTCGTTTTTCTTTAATAAAAACGTCTTTGATAAACATCAGCGTTGAGCTGTAAAACTAATATGATGTCTAAATCCAATATTTGTAAGAAATTAGTCTGCCTTTATTTTTTATACCGCAGACTTTTCCTTTAATTTGACATAAGCTTTCAACTAGATTGGATATTCTTTGTGTGTGCGTTCCGGAAATAAATGTATTTGCATTATTATATTTTCTCTCTAGACACTCACTTCTTGATTTCAAATTATAAATTATAAATGAGACGTATGGGAATGTTCTTCCGTCAGGTTTACTTTTCGTATACAAAATAAATTATGGTTCATTTTCGGTGTGTATACATTAAGATATTAATTCTCGAACATTAAATAAAACTTTGTTACTTGAACATTTTTAATTATTTATTAGACTAGAACATGTTACTTGTCTACGAAACTTACGATAAAAAGTTACTTGAAACTAGCGATTTTCTGTACAAAGCTGTTGGCAAAAACCCCATTCCCCATTCAAAATAGATTAGTGTGGTAATATAGCAAAGAACTTTTTTAATAAATATTAAAACAAAACCAGTGCTGTGACGATACTTTTTTTTCTTTGTTTAATCCGTACATACATCAAGTTACAATGCGGTCTCCAAACGGACCTTTTATGTCTTCACTTGCAACACAAAAAGAGTAATTTACCCTCGCGGCTCTGTTTTTCGAGTAGGTATCCGCTTTTACTCCATAAATAGCTGAGTAGTTCTGTCTTTACACTAAATATAGATTGCCTCCGGCGTTGCACTAAGAACTTATAAAAAGGACACGGCGCAATAAGAGGTATTAATTATTTGGTATTAATACCCGCTACCAACGCAAATAGATTTATTATGCGGTTATGATTTTAAAAGCTGGTTTGTTGTAGATCACAAAATCGAGATGCGACCTTACAACATAGGATTTTATAATTAGCAGAGATGTTTGTTTCGCATATTGTATTTATTTATAGATCAAACGAACCACTTGCATTTGTAGCGTTTTCAATATTCCAGTATAAATCCCAAACTAGTCTATATTTAAGATTTATTCGGAGATCGCAGCGTCACACAATGTTTTAATTGAACTCGCAACATCGTGTTCAAATATTTAATGAATAAAATTATGTAATTATTTGAGATTTAAGTTGGGAATAGGACGGATAAATGGTATTGATCGCGTCCCATTCTCAACTTAAGACATGACCAGTGATGAATAATAGTAATTGGCTCTCCTGGCACATTTTCTCTCTTAGTTATTTATGTAGCAATTTTGTTCTATAATAAGTCCCTTTCACATAGAAAAAAGTGTGTATTTTAGATTTGAATAGAAATTGTAGTTTAAGGAAAGTCTAGGTGTCAAAAAATAGCTCTTGTTCTATCCAATCTTATGTGTAATAGAGTGCGATACATGAGTGATAAAATTGATTGAATGGATTAGATTTTATGGCTTTCACATTGTATGTCCGTAAAATAAATTATTAGTAATAAATTGTTACATTTAGTGATTCACCTTAACTGCTCAACACAATTTTTATATTAATCAAAATTAAACAAATTAAAATGAGGCAAAATTAATATTCATTCGTCGAAGAGAATTGTGATTGCGTAAAACACAGTAATTGCCAACTTTATTTACATTTTTGGCACAGTAAGATTAATAATTAAGTATGTAAAATAATGTTAATTATAATTAAAACGAGATTAAATTGTCCTTTGTTCATAAAAATTGGTTTGCAGAAATATTTGATAAATTGTAATTTTGAAGTTCACAAGCACTGTACAAAATACAAATTCATAAAATAAATATCAATAATGTATTTTAAAGTACTTTAATTTAATAATACAATATAATTGTATAAAAACTTAAGCTTTAGTAAACTGAACAGATCCTAGTAAATATTTGGTCAACGTTAAAGTAACGAAGTAAATTCTGAAGGAGTTTTCACTATTTACTTTAATAAACGGCATCCTCCCTAAAGGGTTTGACGTGATCAGTTCTTTGACTAAATTAAATTCCAAAACGGACTGTTTAAAGCTACTACTCATAGAGTTTACTAAAGGATATTTTAATTAAATAATACAAATTTACTTAAGCCTATATTATATCTCGAATAATATTGTTCTATCAATTAAAAGTATCACCACGTATATTTTTTTTGATATCTGTGTATTTAAATTAATGAAAATGTATTAAACATTATTGAAAAGGAATAAAATTTATATTTAAACTGGAATACATTATTTTAAATTTTAAATTTAATTTTTAATTTGATTCATGTTTAAATAAATTTTTAGAAAATTATATTTCTATAAACAGTGTTCATTTAAAATTTAGCATTAATAATATTGAATTCTATTTTCGATAAACAATATAAAATAAAAAAACTACTATAAAATACTTCACTAAAAAAAGTCTGTTAGTACTTGAACAATTTGGGAAACGATATATTCACACAGCGCTGCAAAATTATGGCATATTTTAAAAATTAACAAAAATGAAATACGTATGTTACTTTTCTTATATTATTTTTTTAAAATAAATTAAGGAAAATCTATGCATATTTATTGAAAAAGAAAATGCTAATTGAGAAATAATTAAATATAACAAATATATTTCAAGTTTTTTTTTTATTTACATTAATATGTAGTATTTTCACTACGTGCTTTAATGAACTTTTGACAGTGTCGCCTCATATTTAAAATTATTATTAATTTTTTTATGACATCAATGCCCTCCCAAATTTCTATGATTTTTTCCATTAGTTGGTTGGTGGTGGTTGAAGTCTGGACTTCTTGCTGGTCAATTCATCAGCAGAAGGAATATTTACCTCGTCAAGGTAGTCTTTGATAATTTTCACAGTGTGAGGTCGAGCATTGTCATGCTTTTCACCAATAAATGGAGCAAAGTGTACAACATGAGGTTCTAGGATGTGTCTGCAAACTAATGCCTCCCCAAACCGTTACCGATCCTCCACCAAAAGTAACAGTTTCAGTCCAATTATATTGAGCGTAGTCTCTATGATGTGTTAGTCTTCTCCTTATGGTGCCCTGGCTTATTCTTACATTATATGTCAATGAAAACTGTTGCTGTATTAAAAGTACTAGTTACAAACCTTTGTCTAAGCTCTGGGATTCTTAAATATCAGTCTTGTTTCGGTGAAGTTATTATTTTTCGCCCCTGTCCAGGTTTTCGTTCATTTGTACCCGTTTCGTAAAATTGTTTAATCACTTTTGAAATACTGTTACAAAAGCTTAAATGTATTAAAACTACGAGAAATGTCTATGTTTACTTTTTTTATGTTTAACGGATAAAAATATTTAAATTTTTATGATCAATAAATATTCAAACTTTAGTAAATATTCCATAATTTTGCTGCGCAGTTTATTTTAAATTAATTAAATAAATAATGATTCAAACATTTTTTTACATTAATTATATTAAATTTGTAAATTTACCTTATAATTTGTTACATATGTGAAATTGATTTTTAGTAACTAAATATTAATTTTGATTAAAATTAATTAGTAATTATTATTACTAACTTTTTTTACAAATAAAGAATTTATTTAATATTTAACATCATTTTTACTCAACACTGTTTTAAAATTAAAAGTTTTAAAAGTTGTAACTGAACAATTCAATATTGAATTATATTTCCGATAAGTGAGAATAAAATTATTTCATTAAAAACTGACAGTACCTGAATATATTATGAAACTAATTTTTTAAAGTATGTCTTACTTAGGAATATGTAAATTTTTGATACTTAAAAAATGTAGAAAAATAATTTTAAAACAGATATGAAATAAATATTCATTTGATATTTTTACATATTATGCAGTATAGTTTTATTGTCACTTCTTTTAAATTAAATCAATTTAAATTTTATTATAATTTGATCTATCTACGAAACCAATTTTATAAGTTTTCTTCAAGTAATAAATAATGTTAATTAGAATTAGTCAGTAATTATTATTATTTTTTTCTTGAAAAATATATTTTTATAAAGAAAGGATTTTCAAAAATTCAAGAATTAGTTTAATTATCTATAAAAAGAACAATAGATATATGCATTTCTTAATGTAACTGAATATTTTATGAAATTAATTTTCTTAAACTATATATTTTTACAGAATAATTAATACACCTTGAAATTAACATATCGTAACAATAGATAATTAAACTGTGTATACATATTAATAAAATTTAGTTTATGAGTTCTATGGCTGTGTGTTTGAGTGGCTGAAATTGTTTGACATGATTGCTTGTTTGAGTGAACTAAAATTTAATTATTAAATACCAGTATGAACATTTTGGTTCGCGAACTGTTACTCACAGATCAAAACAATTGTTACAAATTATCTGTTACTGTAGAAGTAGTTTCACCCTGTCTAAACATGGATGCTAAGTTAAATGACCTTATTGGTTATAAATGATCCTATTCTATTTCGTACATTATTCGCGGAATCAAGAACTGTTTTATTTTTCAATTTAAATTTCAAAACAATGACAATATTTAATTTTTATTAGAGAGAAAATTATTTAGGTAAACATAAATCCATTTACATTTTGTTTCAGGCACCCCTCCATTCTCTTCCTAATATACATTTTGTGAATAATTCTTTTTGATTGGTATTGTCTGAACTTCGAATTGAGATGCTCCTAAAATTCGAATGTGTTATGAGCTTATCTTTTTGTAAAAATATCATTCTGTCCAATAATCCACAGTACATGACATGCCTTCTCAGTGATGAATAAAAGCAGTGGATTCGCATACCTTTTCCTGGGGTATTTTGTCAAAGGAATAAAAGAAAATTGCACGTTATTGTAAGTTTCCGAAGGCGATACTATAAAAAAGGTGACATGTTATTTATAAAAGTGTATATAGTTTGCATATTTTATTAAATCAATATGTAACATATTTATATTCTTGTATAAGATTTTCTATTTGTTTGACGGACCATTAAAATTAAATTAAAAATTTATTTTTTCAGGCAGCCTCGATTTGTCGAAAAAAAATTTTTCCAACATATTTTCATAGTACGATAGCAGGATTACTTTAGATTAATTTTTTTATTTTTTCATTTCAGATTACTAGGAGGGTTACAATCGTGACAGACTTTGCGTGACATTTTTTTGGACACCCCTCTTTGTCAGCCTATATCTTTTTTAATTTTTATCTTTTTCACATTTTTTAATGTATTATTTAAATATTAATAAATATTTTGCAAAAATAATGGATAGTAAAAATATAAACCAAAATACCTCCTTATTTTTTAAATAAAAATATATTAGTTGAATATTTATCTGTGTTTCTATTATATTTGTAGCACCAAATTGGTGTTAAATGTTGGACGATTTAACGGTTGAACCTCGGTTAAATCAAAGTATTGTGTCTAGAACTTCTAGCTTAACTTTACGCATGAAAAGTTTGCTGTTAAACAATTCTCACACGTTCTACGAGACACTTTTGTATTTTCACGTAATATTTAATTTGGAAGTGTTTTGAAAACAACGGAATACGAATCTGATCAGAATCCCATCAACGTTTCTAAAATTGAATTCTTGTCAGAAATTCCGCAAATGTGTGTAATGGTAAAGTTGATTCTGACAATAAGTAGTCTGCATCTGGATGCTTGAGTGACTTCCTTCAGTTTGACGTACATAATAACTTGCTTAATTAAATTAAATTCTAACTTGGACAGTTTGTAGGTGCGGTGTCGGTAATGCAATTCGTATATCAAAACAACTGCTACAAGTTATTTGAGAACCATTCAAATTATGCATTGAAATTAGTTATGTCGTGGGATAAAAAAACGAAACTTTATATCCACTGTTCAGAATTTAATTCTATGTCATGTTCTTTGAAGTTTTACGGTCATTTCAAACAGTTTTTTGTGCCGGAAATGGTCTGTCTCTAGCGGCTATGTTAATTTTTTTTATTTTGTGGTTTCTTTGTAGGACTGGAACAGAGTAAAACAGACCATGCAAAAGGAAGCAAATAAAAATGGCGTGTGAGTTACGGTCACCAAATATCGGCCAAGAATTTTCAGTCACAGTCCCAAATTAGACTTTTAAAGAGTGTGTTCTTAATTCTCCAAATTGGAACAGACAAATGTAAAACTTAAAGTTTCCAATTATACTGTTAATTTTAGTACTTTTTTCGTTTTAGCCCTTAGGAATTTATCAGTTAAAAACCTTCTTATATTAAGTGGAGTCATTAAAATTTACCTTAACGATGTCCAAAAAAGAGACGCTTCTAATGAGTTGTGAATTTTTTATGCGACTATTTTAAAAGTTGTCTTTTTTCACATACCATTCCGAGGAATTAGACTATTTAAACGAAGTGACTTGCTTCATTATTTAAAAATGTTTTTCTGTTAAAACATAACTTTCCAACATATTGAAATATAATTGGGCTGCTCATAAAAAGTCATACTTTACGTTGCATTTTCAACTAAAGATTTAATTTTATTGACTGTAAAATCATGACATTAAACATGAACCCTACCATGCGGTAAAAGGAATTAGTGTTACCGTATTTAACTTCAAATAGTTGTGCTTTCTTGAATTCACCTCTTGATTTATTTTGTAATTAATAGACACCATATATTTGATTATACACGCAATTTGTTTTAGTTTTTCGTTATGATTCAGTATTTTACTGACGTTTGATCCAATAATTAATTCATATCATCGATGATATTTCAATACCGTTTAATTGCAATATTGCATAACTACAAAAATAACAAAAATGCGATTTTGTGTTTTGATTACGTAGTTTAATTTTTCACATGTTGACACTAGCCATACGGTATCCTAAAATGTTCGCTGAAATATTTGTTTCTGTTTGTTAAACAGAAAAAAAAAATTAAGCATTGACATCTCTTGTAATTTTAAAATTAGTTTTGTACTTGTATTAGTAGTATACAGTCTACGATTAACTTTAAAATATTTAAAATGAACAACATTTCAAAATAAAATTGTACCATAGTCGTTGCTCTTTAGAAGAATAAAAAATGACATATCAAATCGAATAAATGCAAATGCACAATCGGCGATTTCAAAAGTGATTAACCGATTTTACGAAACGGGTACCAACGAAAGAAGCCTGGGCAGACCGACATTTAAGAATCTTAGATAAAGGTTTGTAACCAGTACTTTACTGCGGTAATAGTTTTCATTGACTTATAATGTAAGAACAAGCCAGGACACCGTAATAAGAAGACTAAAGGGGCACAATGTAATCCCGTACCGTGCTGTAACAGGTCGCCTATTGATCTCACCACATCATAGGAATCGACTGAATTTCGCTCGAGAGTACCTTCATCGAGGGGAAACTGAGTGGTGTCATGTAGTGATGAGTCTAGATTTTTTTTAAACAGCTATGGTCATCGTAGAATAGTATATAGACAACAATGAGAACGTTACACTCAATGTAATATAGTTGAATCTCTTACTTTTGGTGGAAGATCGGTAATAGTTTGTGGAGGCATTAGTTTGCAAGGACATACGGAACTGGTTGGCATTACTAGAGGAACTTTAACGGCTGATTGGTATATAAGGGAAATCCTAGAACCTCATGTTGTACCCTTTGTGCCATTTATTGGCGAAGAGTTTATTTTTACGCATCTATTTTTACGATCTCACACTGCGAGAATTGTCTGAGACTACCTTGACGAGGTAAATATTCCGCTAATGAACTGGCCAGCTAAAAGTCCAAACTCAAACCCGATTAAACTTCTATTGGACCATATTGGAAGACAAATAAGAACACTTCAACCACCACAAAACATATTCAATCAACTAAAATAAAAGATCATAGAAATTTGGAAGGGCTTTGATCAGAATGTCATAAGAACATTCATTTTAAGTATGAGGAGAGTTTATACTCTATATTAGTGTAAATAAACTTAAAATGAAAATTGTTAAAATTTTGTTATATATAATTATTTCTTTAATAGCATTATATTTTTTTCTTTTTCAGTAAAGATAGATTCATTATCTTAGATAGAAATCATATTTTCCTTAAAAGTGTACCCTTAATTTATTAAAAAAATAATAATAATATAAGAAAAGTAATATACTTATTTCATTTTTGTGAATTTTTAAAAGTATGCCATAATATTGAGGTGCAGTGTATTTAAAACTGTTCACAGTTACTTAATAGTAATATTGCCATAACTTTGGACTGTTTTGAGAATTCTACCTTTGAAAATCTCATAATTGAAAATTCGGCATTCCTACTAATCAACTTTAACGGCTTCTAGCTGTACTTTTAAAGCAACATTTTTTTGGTAACACATTAGTCTACTTTCGCTTCAAGAAGGTGGCCGCTGATACTCGAACACCCTGTACATTCAATTTGTAAGAAAATATTAATTAAATAACTGTTAAACATGTTTTAAATATTACATTCTTATTAAATCATATTTTCAGTAATTATGTGACGATATGCATGATAAATTGTAGACGAAAAACAAATATTTATAATTAAATTGTATAAATAAATTCATGCGCGTATTTAATTTAGTGAATTGGTGATATATTTAATATTAAGTATATGCAACAATAATTGACAATAACTTTGTTTTATTTGTAATTATATTAAAATGTTTGCGTAATATTGAAAATAATATATGTTCTTTGATGTAGGTTGTAAATTTATTGTGTAATTTTTAATTGTTATTAATTTATAAAATGATAATTAATAATGAATTTTCCAATGGTGTTGTTCATACCTTATTTACCACGTTCAAAATTTAATTAAACGCAATGAATTCAGTCCTTATGTAAATAAGTTGGAATGTCCATCAATTCCCTTGGGTGTTCGTTGACAGAATCGAGGAACACCCCAGAATGGGGGTACAAAACTAATTCTTCGCCGTTGGATGGTGTTTTATTGATTCGTGCGTTTTTGGTTTTATTTGCGGCTGCAACGTGATTGTCGAGCAAACATCCCATTTTAAAATTTCACAATCAACTTTTGTTTAATTTCAAAACATTCCGTGTGCGTGTATGTGTTTTATAAGGGGAAATTAATAAAGCCTCATCCAAAAAAAGGTGTACAAAATATATCACTACTTTTAAAATACGTTCATTATTACGATTATTAATATTTTGTGTATTTTCTAGAGACAGTCTCTTTTTATTATTGGTGTCCACGGAAAAGCGTTTTCACATTTTTTCGAGTTGTGCATTTGTGTGTGTAAACTGTGGCATTTAATGAAAACACAAACTTCTACGTAGCAAAAAAATATACACATTATGCTCTAGTTTTTGCCGCCTGTGCATACATTGCATAATTATAACACGGACACTAAAAAAATATTGAACACATTTTCCAAATTACTGTACGACGCGAAACTGATCACGCTCGTTGTTTTATAAAAGGATATTAATTTAATAATTTACAAAATACAATGAATTTTAATATACTGCATGTCTTTTGGAGCGGATAATTTTAAATTCCTAGATTAAATTGATTTAAAAATATTTTCAACTCTAGACGATCAATATTTTAAATTTATTTTACTTTTTATGTGTTTAATAGACATTCTATTTCATGTAAAATTTTTATTTAAAAAAATCCTTTTTTTAATTTGTACACACATTTAATTCATTATAATTTTTGATTTATCTGTTCTGCACCGTAGAATGTCTCAAAGGAGACTTTCTTCTGAAGATTTAGCCGCAATTTTTGAACATGGCAATTTTAGTCAGTAGCAAGTAGTCCAAATGTTGACGATTACCACTTATGGACTGCAGTCGAATGATGTATGTTAATTATTGGGTCATAGATGAATCTATGTACATATTACATAAATCGGATAACCGTATTTGGAAATGGTATAAACGTGGTGAGAGATATCACGAGCAAAACATGACTCCAACTGTTGTTTTTGGAGATGGTTATGTAACAGTGTAGAGTGGAATTTCTTGGAGACACGTACAGGGTTGCTCATATTAAACTTAGAAACTATGAATGCTCGACGAAATCACGACTTGGTTACTAAATCAATTATTACTACATTTGCTTAAGAATTTTGGCCAGATTTCATTTTTGTAGATGATAATAGCGGATCTCGGCGTGCGAGAGTGGCGTTACACAATCATGGAAATACTTGGAAGTAGACTGCAATCCAGTTGAATACGTATGGGATAAATTTACACTCAAAATCACCAGCCTCAAGATTTGGAGAAACTTGCTAATGCTCTTTTGAAAGAATTTATTTGTTCACTAATTTTGACTATGTTAAGGATTGGTAAAAAGTAGCAGTTAATAATTCTTTTTTCAATTTTAATTAATTTGTTTTATTAATTTCCTGAAGAATTAGATTAAACTAATATTATCACTTACTTAAAAGTTATGTTACTGATGAAATTTTATTTAACTTATGTAGGGGATTACATTGTTTATTAAAACTTATTTTGATAATATATTTGTTGCACTATAATGCCATTGGTATTTTGGTTTTTGAAACAATTCTGCAGTGTATTTATGGTATTTGCAAAGGTACGAGATACATTATAACACTGACATTTAGTTAAACATTTCATTTTATGAGATAAATGTGACATGATTTTCTTCTGTCGTTTTACACAACTTTCGAAACTTTGATGCGTTCAACTCGAAACTATGTGACATTTAAAAAATCAGATGCCTTAAATTAATTATAAGAATTTTTGTGGGATATTATTGAATATATTCACATAAATTATTTTGTGTAATTATTTCTTAAATTTTAAAATAAATTTGTGACTTCTGATTTCTGACACACTTTTTAACAAAAAATAATAAAAAATATAGTTTATAATTTGAAGAGAATCTTTGAGAGAGCACAAATTCTTTAAAACAGTGGTTGTCTCCAACTTAATTCTTTATATCCCTAACTAACGAAAACAGTCGTTAACGATAAGGGCTCTCGTAAAACACACATAACTAATTGTTAGTAGTTAATGTCTACGCATTGTTTCATTATTTGTACAAGTTTTGATGCTTAAATGCGGATTTCCAACTCCAAAATTGGACTCCGACTTTTGCCGCGGTCCCCTGTACATAAATAATACACCCAATGCGATCTATATTCAGGACGTGGCAGTTGCATTTCCGCATGACGGAGACTTAAGGACTTGATGTGCTCGAATTTTCCTCGATCTCTAATGGTGAAACTGACTCGAAATTATTGAGAACTTTGTAACGTGTCATACAACGTCAATCAATGTATAAACATTCCGCCCTCGTGTTGCCCTAACGATTTGCAATTTGTATATCAATGAGGTATGTAGCCTTGACTAATTTCAATTAGTCCGAACGGGATGACCTGCCATGTGGGCACGGTACGGTTAATCGGTATTTAAAAGTGCATATTTCACTTTTCCGGGGGAATAAACGCGTTTCCTATTTGTATTCGTGCACAGTTGTTTGTTGATTTGTACAGTTTCTGTTCTAATACGGAAAGTTTTCGGTAAGAATTGTAGTAAAATATTCAATGGAATATGCATCCAAGATGGAGGGAAGACGGTAGTGTTTAGGATATGGAATTTTCAGGTCCTATTGATTATGGAAATTGTTCTTCGGAAGTTATTTTTTTCAAAGGAGAAAAATATATATTGAAAAGTAGATTTTTCCCCCTTTGTGTCATGTAACAGTCTGTGATAAGGGGGTTAATTTTATAGGACAAAAGAAATCAAAGCAATTAATTACGATGCCTGGGCGTTCATCCCAGATGTGGGAAGTAACAGCTCGTTAAAGTGCGATTTCCGTCCATTTAATGATCTCCTATTTCAGTTCTTCAATGTCTTAATCCGTACATAAAAAACAGATTAATTGAAAAATCACTTCGGTTTATACTTTATTTGTTGTTAATTCAATTACCCGTTTTCATTAAGTTTAAATAAAAATAGCCAATGTTTAATTTACCTAATTTATTTGTTATTTGTGTGTATTTAAATGTGAAGATAACTTTTCATTGTTTATGTAGCTTTGTTAAGTTAAACTAAACAAAGTAATTAAGAAAACGAATGTTGTGTTCTGTAAATACAATGGAAAGTTTTTGGTAAGTTGACGTCGGTCCGTAAATTTCGAGATAAAAACCGTTTCGATGTTGCACAATAGTTTTCTTGAGTAAGGTTACATTAAGCATTCTAAACTTTTTAACAAGCTCATTTGCGAATTAAATTTTAGGGGTTTAATTCATGTTTATTGTATAAACGGTCTCCACTTTATAATTAACTGTCTGGGAGTTTCGATACATGAAATATACGGACGTATTCGATTGGGTAATTTAAATTTCAGTATTGTTTTTTAAAAAATTAAACTTTGCAGAAAGCTAGAAATATTGTTTTTTACTTTTCTTAAACGAACTAAAGAGTAGGCAAAAGAATTTTATAAACTTTTCCAATCGACTATTTCAAAAATAAGTTAAATGAATTGCAAGTAATTTACGAACATAATTTAGTGGAAGTAGTCTATTATTTAAGCATTAAACTTTTCTTGAAACAAACATTTTCATTATAAATTCTGAAATCTATGGATCAAATATAAAATGAATTTAATTCTAAAATTCACAAAAAATCTTTAATTTTTACATTAATTGTTTAATATGAATATTTTATTATATTTGTACTGTGGAAATTAATATAAATTTACAAATATAAAATTAAATTAATTATATACACATTTATTTATTAATTATTAATATAATACGAATTATGAAACGCTAAAATTAATTGTGTATTGTTGAACAGATTTAATTTTTATTTTTTTTTACTTTTAGGAAATGATAAACATATAAATTTAGAGATACGTATATAATATAAAAATTTGATTAAAATAAATAAAATATTATTTTATAGGCTCAATTGATATGTGATTGATAATGATTTAATTTTTAATTTTTCTTTATCTTTAGGAAAAAAAAAAACAAACAAACAAATTAATTTATTTCTACTAAATCTGCTAAATTAGTATGCAAATATGAATTTTTCAAAAATAGTATTTTATTTATGAATGAATTGTCATAACTAACTTACACAAAAACTATTGATTTTAAAATTAACAGATTTTTTTTTTAAAGAAAATGCAGATCCCAATAATTTATTGATTGTATTGTATTATGATCGACAAAATTATAGAAGTTTTTTACTTATGGTTTTTCATTGTTCTCTGTGAATTTAAATCGACTATTTACTACCAATATTTTGTTTATTATCATTGGTCGAAGCAAAACAGTAAGAAAAATTATAATTCAGCGTTACCAAGATTGAGATAAAAAAGAAGAGGTGGCTAAGAGTTTACAGCTATATAAATCCGTATTATTAAAAAATTTCAAAAGTTCAAAAACCTTGAAAGAAAATCGATAACAGGAATGTCAAAAAACAATCCAACCTTATTGTCAACTGATATTAAAACTAACATACAGGAAATGGCACACGCTGTAATTAGTTCAAGGACTGTGGGAGGTTAGTGGATCGGGGTTTGTTTAACCCCACACCTACAAGAAATAATAATAATGTGGAAGTCCAATTTTTACTTGCTTAGGATCATATTCATTATATAATATAAACATTTTAACCATATACTCACTGTTACATAAGAAGTCCATTTAAAACAAATTGTAATAGAGCAACAGGAAACGAGATAAAAAATAATTCAATCCATCTATAAAAGCTGTTCGAAATTGTTTCCATTGATTTTATGTAAGCTTTGGCCCGCCGAATCCAATTTTAGCACATACAAACTATACACACGAACAAAACTCTTAGATAATTTGTTGCTTTATTTCAAAGGTTTTTAGCATATTTGTTTTTTTGGTTTGGTGTAACACTGGTAGAAAGAAATTAGAATCAAACAAGTAATTTGTTGAAATTTATAAATTTGCAAAGTAATGTACTTTAAAGAAACACATAGATATTCTAGGAAAAAGGACGTTTCTCCACCGCGGTAAAAGCCATTGAACCCATTCTAGATGGGTGAGAATAAGTTGTCTAGTAAGTCTAGGCATTCATAATGATCGTCTGAATTTTAAATTAGCATCACCAAGTCGCCGTCGGATTGTAGGTCCAGAAACAGGGACAGTAATGTTACGATTGTTTCGTACAAAATTGTCTATGTAAAGATTCTCTTTTGCATTTGTTTCTGCATGTATCGTATAAATTCGGTCATTTGAGTAACACTGCTGATGTAAGGCGATTATCCCTGCTCTATCAAAATTAGAATTTTGAATTTTGGGCATTTTTCGATAAGTAGATACAAATTATTTTGGTGGTTGATTACACCAGACTGAGAAATTGTAATTAATGCTGTGCTAAAAGTAGACGAAAACATTGTTGAACGAGTACACCATATCAAAAAACTGCTTTTCGCATTTATATAAAAACATTATATTGATATTTTTTGTTTCTGGGGGTCTAGAGTTTTGATTTTTGTTTAAAAGGAAACGATGATCATAGTAATTAATTAACTAGAGAAGTTTCTAAATGCTTTCTTAATAAATTTGGATATTCGAAAATATTTTTTGTGTGATTGATGATTTAGGAACGAAAAACAATTTTTTACAATAAGCTATAGATTTAAGTAGAAAAACTT
This sequence comes from Aethina tumida, assembly GCF_024364675.1. Classification (NCBI taxonomy): domain Eukaryota; kingdom Metazoa; phylum Arthropoda; class Insecta; order Coleoptera; family Nitidulidae; genus Aethina; species Aethina tumida. The sequence continues at coordinate 56,360,020 of NC_065435.1, read as the reverse complement.
ATAGAGTAATCCGGTATTATAAGCGTAAAGCCTTTTAAGGAGGGTAAGGTCGCAATTTGCCCCCCAAGATCGCAATTAATTATCGTTATTTCCCCGTTGTTCTTTGTGCGAAAACAGTTTCTTAAGGACATTGAAACAAACTTCGCACCGTTTTAATTTTACTTTACTTCCCTTTCTAATAGCTACGACAATTTTCTTATTATTTTCCGCATGACTTCCGCGAAACCGTTTCCCCTCTTTCGTCTGCGTTAAACAAACTGCAAGTGCGAAAAACTTTCACTGGCTGAAACCGGCTTACATAAATTAGACGTGTTTAAATACTTGACAGTTGCCTTTATGGTTTAAACTACCACTACGAACGCTGTAAATTACTTATCAAATTGCCGCCCGAGCCCATTATTCACTGACAAACACAAAAAAAAAGGGGGATCCGATTCCAATTTCCACCCAAAATAACCCCGTAGCACCAGCGTATAACACATGCGACCGGTATGACCGGTTCATAATTCAAAAAAAAAAAAAACAATAATCAACCACCAGGAATTGTGGAGTTAGCGAACACTCCGACGCTCCGCGCGTCCGGATCGCGTTTCGAATATTTCGGGGCGGCCGTCCCAATTTCGAGCGTATCGGCACCGGGAGTTTAAATAGGCTTTTTCAGTGTTACGATTTGTGTCAGAGGCATCCACGACAATAATTCATCCCATTCATCCCCGTTTTATATTGTGTGCGAAGTTAATCGTTTGTGGGATTTTTATTTGCTGAGACTTACAGATTTTATTGCCGCCGTTGCGGACCGTCTTTTTATCAGTTTGAATTTGCATGTGTTTGCTTAACGATAATCGCTTTATTTTGGTCCTGTTTATGGGGTTGAATTTTAATGTTTACGTGTGTGTCACGACTATGAAATTTTGATATTTGTTCCGGAATGATAAATTTCATTTCCGTTTGATTGACTCAATTATAATCCTTCTACGTCAAAGCCATTTATCTTTCGGCATTTCACAATGCGGTCTAATTCGTCTACGACAAAGGGAAAAAATAAATTAAACGCAATAAAAAAGCGCTTAGGTTGACAGGCATAAGATGAAGGGAAAAATGAAGCCGTAAAAACAATTGCCGGGGAAACAAATGTGAAACGAATAAAGCCGCATTTGATGACAGAATATTGGGCGATGAATAAAAGACGGAGGTCACATTATGGTCCGGGATAAAGAACCCGGTGTCAGGGAAATATGCATTTCAATGAGATGAAGAGGAAAAATTCACTTTTTGAACAGACTAGGTTTGGAAGGAAGCTGTTAAATATTTGATATTGATATTAGGATCCATCACTGATTTACAAATATATTCCTTCCTTCGAATTTGAATATATCCACATAAAAATTAAAAACTAGTATTTGTTGTTCAAAATTTTGAAAATGATAGAATTATTGACCTTCCACTGATTTACGTGAAGCTCACATGTTGATACAAATAGTATTAACATCTAATTGATATGGTTTGTGTTGAATAAACATAAACATAAACAAGAGACGCAATCATTTCTCAGTCGTTTAATAGACTGTTACAACGAAGCAACTGCTATTAATATGTAACAAATTTAGCTCATAACTCTCGTAACAATAGTTCTGTGTTTAGATCACAACCGCAGATCGTTTCGACGCCGAGATTTTCCAGTTATCGGTGCTTTATTAATACAGATTTTATAATATATGTTGCTGTGTTGCGTGATAAAATCGTAATGACCATAAAATGCAGCTTTTATACCTCTAGGTGAATTATAATTGGATCGCGCGTTTAATTTCTCCATAAATGACTCGAAATTTGGGACAATAGTGCCTTTATGTTGGTTTTAGTTAACATTGAAACAATTGATTTAATAAACACATGTCACGAATTATTAATTTCAAATAATTTAATCTATATTTGATTTACTGTTAATATTTTGTTTTTTGAAAATTGTTTAATAGTGAACATCGTTATTACTGGAAATTATTAACGGATTAAAATATATTTATATCAAATTTTTTCAGAAGTTGAATATACCGGGTTAAATAGATCATCGGCCAGTCTCAAAGTATTAGTAGCCCTGAAGACTCATGGAAAATATATTTTGTTTCGAAGATACTAGCGAAAAATTATTACATTTCTAATTACTGTGGTAGAAAAAATATGATATATTTATTTACTTGTTATAAACGTTACTTAATATTTCGCAAATCTGAACAAATCTAATTTATTGCAAGATTGGTCCATTAATCACAATGATCATTATATTCACAAGATTTTATTTCCTTTTTTAATAAGAAATCAATTTGGTCTGGAAAATGTATTTGAAAAATTTCTTGTTTGCTTTTAATGTTCTTTGTTCGACAATTTAATACTACCCAAAGGGGTTTAATAGGATAAGGAGACTGAGACGGCCATTCAAGCACATTTAAGTTCTTCATTAGAAACAACTTTTTAATAATTTTAGACCTGTTTGGGTATAGCTCTTGTTAAATTATTTAACTAAGTGGCGTTTGTTCCTCGGTAAATGGAAACATGGTATTTTCCAATATGTTTCTCTATTGAAAACGTTCCATTTTACCCTCCACTTGAATCAAGGGTTTAACATTGGATCTAGAAAATCATTCCCACACCATGTTCAACCGTAGGAATTTGGTACTTTGCCTCACTGGCCGTCTCACAAATGTTCCACCATACAACCTAAACAAATTAAATTTATTGTCGTCACTCCAAAGGACATTTTCATTTTTTCATTTCATTTTTCCTGAGTCCATGACAAGTGGGAAGAAAAAATCTTTGAGGAGGAGCCTTTTTATAATTTTGTCCATCTTGGGAGTGGTTTTCCGTGGACGTCCTAGCCTGCGTAAATTTTCAAAATCACCTGAGTGCAAAATTTACGCAAAATCACAATGAGTAATAGATAAAGTTTGTCACATTGCAGTCGGTCACTTTCACAAAGTAAGAAAAGAGTAGTTGCTTTTCCTAAATTGAAATGAAAAGTAAACGTGTTTAAGGATTACTACGTTAAAACTGATCGAAAATGTTAAGAATTTAAGAACAATTAACCGCAAATAAAATAATATTCCATACTTTTTTTGAAGTTAAAAAACGTATTCGACAAAAATACCTAAACAGAAAACGATGAGAGCCAATACTAGTATACTAGACGGTAAACATAAACTAGCGAATTTGTTTAACACCATTACAACAGATATGAAAAATCCCAAGAGATAAAAATCCAATTTTTAAAAATATTCCATACTTTAATATAGAATATCTACTATATTTTCTAATAAATGAAATGCTGGTAATATTACATTTCATTAAACATCGAAAAAATTTGAATTGAAACTTATTAAAATAAATTAATTTTGGCTCGTAATATCAAAAATGTGTATTTAAATTTATATAAATATTTTTGTTACCTATAATGGGTAAAAAAATATTAATGATGAATTTGTGGAAAATTCGACAATTTTTATTTTTACGTTAAAACATATACTAACCTTTGAAATATAAAAGTTAAAAAATCTAATAAAAATAAAAATAAAATATTAACAATTATTTATTTACTGCAATAATCTGCTTTATTTGAGACAAAATGAGTCAAATTTTACAATTATTTTTTCAACGTTAAATATCAAATTACTTGATATATTCAACCAGTTTCATTAATTCGTTGCAAAGAAGTGAATAAATAGATAAAAAAGGTTTTCAGCTGCTGAAGTTTATAACATTAAAAGGAAAAACATTTGGTTGAACTTTTTTTTATGAAATGTGTCGTTGCCCCGAATCTACACTGAAACTTTGTCTTCGTAAGTTAAATCCATCTTGTATTATTATATTAAGGGTTTTCGAATATGCGTGCTCCATCTTGAAGGCGTATATTTCTGAAGAAAAAGGTTGATGAACAAACTGTTAATAAAAGTTTTGTAACTTAAATTGCAGAAGGAATGATGTTAAAATTGATTTTTAACTGGCAATGTCCAGTGGGTAATGATAAACTTAACTTTGTTTTTAAATGTCAGATTTTTCAAGATAAATCTACAACTGTTATTATTAACAGCTCATTCATTTTGTTTGTTACTTTCTAATTTCTCAATATTACTAATAAATAACTCTCAAAATGTATGTACCATAACCCTCTGAACTATTCATATTGGTCAACTTTAACGGTCTTTAGTTAGTTCTTCAGCTATTAAAGCTACAGTTTTTTATTAATACTTTATATTATATGTCTCTATATTTTTGTAACATAAATTTGTCCCTTGAATGTGCATCATGTGCACATAAACAACCTTGTATATTTTGATGAAAGAGCATAAAAAGCAAAAAAAGGTGACGAAAGTAGCACTAAAATCGGCTGTCTAATTAAATGTAAGAGTAAATAATTAATTTCCTGGTTAGTTTTGTTTTTCGTTTTTGCGGCCCATTAAAATGTACCGACACCAACTACTATATAGGCGTGCCGAAACAGTTTTTCCTGACCAATTCAATCAATGACGGCGATTATCAACACCGCACCGTTAAATTGCATTTTATATCAATGGCTCGTGCTAAACGCCAGAGCCAAGAGGGAAGTTATAATAAATTTTAGATAATTTAATTCTCGATGAATCCCTAAAAATATCCCGGTGAGTAATTAACGGAACATTTAACAATGGCGGTTCAACGACTGGAAAACCCATTCTTTTGAGGTGGTGTGTAAAAATTATTTAAAAAAAACGGCGTCAATTGCTATTATTCGCGGCCGTTTGACTGAAGCAGCATTAAATTTTATGGACTCGTAAAATCCGACTTTGTTACAAGCTATTAGGTAATGTATTTTCGTTTGTGAATTTTGAATGTTTCACGTTGTAATTCAATTAGACATCTATCGCGACTATTTTAATACCAGTAAACACTTCCAACTATTAGTTTATCTTTTATGACTTTAGATGAATTTTAACGCCGTAAAACTTTTACCTACCACACACTAGATAATTTTATTTGCTGTTAAATTAACTGACTGTGATAACTAGCGAATATTACTGTTTTACAAATATATAAAAAATTATATTAATATTACAATGTTGGTTCTCCCTTGATAATGCGAGTACGAGTCTTTATTAAAATATTATTAAATTATACATTTAAATTACTGATATACTAAAAAAAATTGTTTACATTGGTGATTCAATTATCTTTTGTTGCGTATGCTGTCATAAAATTTATAAATAATAAAGCTAATTCATGGTGGTAGATGAGATTTTATTATTACTGCCCGCTAACGCTGTACTTTAGTAAAATATAACAAACGAATTAATTTAATACTTCAAATAAGCAGAATAATGGCATTTTATTTCACGGTAAATTAGTTTTCCAATTTTAATGGTGTACGATATATTTAATATTTATATTTCAATCGTAACTCAAATCAATTCATCAAACGAATTACATACATATTAGAGTGTCCTTTATTTGTCAAATTTGTTTTTTCACTTGGATGTGACCGAAATTGTGTGTTGAAAAATTTGTTTGAGTTTTGAAAAACATTTTGGGAACTATATTTTAGTTATATTTTAAAGTAACACACTAAACAAAGAATATTCCAAAGAATAAAAAATTGAAGAAAATAAATAAATAAATAATAAAATAATTATAGATTTTCAGGTTTCTGTTAAAAAGTATTTTATATATTAACGTCGTTATCAAAATCTAATTGTAAGCATGAATTTCTTATTTTATGTGTCATAATTATCAGTCATTCATTTTATCAAATTATCCATGTACATACTATAGTCCATTCACACAAGGTACGGTGTGATATAAACAATTGTAGTTTACATGAACATCACGAAAATTATTTGTACAGTCTAAAAACAATTTAAAAAAAAAAACATTTTTGAAATTAATCTTTCAGTTGCTTTTTACTATTTTTAAGTAGTCACTTAGTCAGGTGATATTATCACAAATATTTAGAAAATCATAATTGTAAATAATATGAAAGCAAAAAATTAAACTATTCAGTTTGACCAACTATTTTGTGTCCTTACTTATAGAAAAATTTTGATTCCTAATTAATATGGGTAAAATATTCCAATAAATAATACATGGAAAAAATAGAAAAAGCTCATATATTTAGATTAATGATAAGTTCATGTTTACGTTAACTCATATTTTGTCTATTAAAATCATATTAAAAATTTAATTGTAAGAATTAAATCAAATTTAATAATTATAAATTTTATTAAAATGAATAACATTATTAAATACAGTAAATAAATGAATTGGGCCTACTTTGAGTGATTTGATAGTACCCAAAATCGGAGAAGAGTAGGCATCGGACGTCGAAGGGACACAGATGTGGTTTAAGATCTATATCTAAGACAACGACTAAAGTGGTGTAGAGAACGACAACATTGGAATATGATGATTAGAAAGCTATGAAGTGTACCCCAGCCACTGGGGAAGATTGATTAAAAATAATCTAATCTAAAAATAATTTAAATAGTTTACTCCTATAACATCCATGTTTTACCAAAACAATATTAAATTTGTACCCCTTTCTTGTTGTTGCAATTCTTTGCAATTCTATATGTTGATTGTATACTTGGAAATATCATATAATACCAAAATAAATAAATAGTGAATAAAAACTTCTGAGGTTTATAACTTTAAAAGGAAAAAAAAAGGTGTTGAACTTTTTTTGACGAATCGTCCTAGTTAGTTGTCCCGAATCTAAAGTTAAACTTTGTCGATGTAAGTTAAGGACACCTTATATTATTATTTCCGGGTTTTCGAATATGCTTGCACTACCTGGAAGGGGCACATTTTTGATAGAAAAAGTGGATGTATAAACTGTTAATAAAAGTTTTGTAACTTCAATCGCAGAAGTGAAAGATGTTAAAGTTGAAGTTAAAATTGGCCTACATGTCCAGTAAAATAGTGTGTTTTTAATTGTTACATTTTTTGAGGTGATTGTACAGCTGTCATCATTGACAGTAATTTCTTAGAACAAAGTTCTAAATAAAACAAAATCAATTGAATTACAAAAAAAATAAATATTTTTTATTTTTTAGCTTATTGTAGACAATTACAAAAATAAAATAAAATAAAATAAAAACATTGATAAAACAATGTATTTAACATTTACATTTACATCAAAGGATGTCAGAGGAGGCTTAATCCTGGTAAATGTTTTTTTAAATATATATTAATCAGATCAGAATGAACAACTATTTTATCTTCTGCTTACACAATAAACAAGCATGTATGGCATGTATGTTTTATTTTCTTGTCACACTCTTTTTCAACATTTCTCTGTTTTTCATTCCAATTTCCAATTCTGATGAATTATGTCGAACAAATCGAACAGGAATGAATGATAAAAGGCTTTTTTATCCGTCACACATTTGTATGTTTCAGTTTGATTAAACTTGCAATGAAAATTACATTTCACTTGCCATTCCGACTGCATTTTATTTTGCAATGGTCTTCTACTTCACTTAAAGATTTCCCATATTTTATTCAACAAATGGCGTTCACATTAAAAATGCAGTTGTTTCGTTCATTCCCAAATGAACAATGTTTAATGTCTTCCACGTTCCGCTCATACACCGTTGTGCAAATCGCTCAAAAAAATAAATAAATAAAAATTGAAACGAGTTAAACCATGTTTTTATTGTAGTATTGATTTTCAGTGTTTCTCAATTTTGTACTCGTGTTCCCGACACGACATTGTAAACGATTGTAAAATCTATTTTAAATTTGAAAGTATGTCGACTGCAAACTGTAACGAAATAATAAAAAAAATGTCGCATGGGAACAAATTGATTTGGGTTTACGATTTGGTCGCAATTATACTTGGTGCGAATAATGGCAGTTTAAGCCCCCACATTATTTAAGTTTATCTAAAAAAAATAAAAATAAAAAAACGACAACGCGTTAATAATTTTAGGTTGCGGTATTTTTCACGTCGGCATTGTGCAAATAGATTGACATTGCCATTTAGAATTGTATTTTTCCAGCATGGAATTGTTGATATGCGGCAACCATTCCGGAATTTTTTGTATTCAGTCAGATTCATTTTTTTAATGGGCCAAAAGTATGTCGATGTATAATTGGATCCAGGAGCTCCATCACGAACACCAGTGAGTTTTCTCACTCGACGAAAATGACGTCATTACGCCAATCGTCTCGCCGAATTCGTGCGATCTCATCAAGCGATCGGGGTAGTGACGTCATCTTCGCGAAACTCACTCGTTATTCGTGGTAGACCTCCCGAAGTGTTCAGATGTTCCACATTTCAAAACTAGATAAAGCCAAAATTTAATTAAGCTCTTTGTAAAATAATGAAATTAATCAATTTTGTTTGTTTAAACACAGATCCTTTTTGGGTTTAATGAATTTCCCCATTCAGTCATTCAAGTCGGACTCTTTTTGTTCTCTTTAGTTTACGATGTATGATGCCCTTTTTGTATCCTTTTTGTCCTTTGTGTTTTGTAACATCTGTTAATTTTGTTTGCTAATCAATTGTTCAGAAAATTAATACCGTTCTTCATGTAATTAACCCCCATTCTTTATTGCCTATTCATATCGAACTAAGAAAATGAATAATAAACCAAAGAAGAATGAAAGTAAAGAAGTAGAAACAAACTTTCCCACTTTAATGTGACAAAACCTTCACATTACTTTTTAATGGGAGCCGAGTTAGAAATTGAAACCGATCCCATTTTTTCTCGCCACTCGACATAATTATTTAATGTTTAAAAGACGGGCTTGACGCGTCGTTTTAACCCCTTTTTTACGTCTTTCTCCAATTTTCTCGCGGTTTTGTGTGCTTAAGTTTTTCTTAAGAGCCTAATGAATTGTTAATTGCTCTTAAACCCTTTATCTACCCTTGCGCCAGGCCGTCATTCCAATGGGAGCCTGTTGCGCATTTCGTTTTTAAAATTACTTTCACGATTATTTTATTGGATGGTAGGTAATTGCAGGTTTACAAAAATTTTCCTCATAGAGCTACATTTTGAAAGTATAATAACTAATTGAAGATGATAATATAATGGAGATTAATGTTGTAGTGAGGTGACATTTAAATTTCCAGTCGATTTAATGTTTTGTAAGTGTCCAAAGTAAATATCCCTATAATTACATTAAGTTTTAGTTAACCTCCCTATACTTACCTATACAGAAGTTGATTATAATCGAAAAATAGTAAAGCTGTGCAAAATTTTAATTTCAATATGCTGTCGAACAAAATAAAACCAGCATAGCTAGTGTTAATTAATTAACTAATAATTAGTCAGTTTTTGGTAAAGTATATTTGTAGAGTATTGGTTTAAACATAGAAGAGAATATTCTTGTGAAGCCATTTTTAAATTTTTAGGCGACTATCTGCAATAGGATTTTAAACTTGAACTGGACATTGATGGTTAATTAAATTAGATTTAATGTTTTGTAATTATCTAAAGTAAACATCCTGTTAATTACAAGAAGTTTTATATGATTTTCCTACATTTACATATACAGAAGCTGAATAGAAAACTTAATAGTAGTAAAAATTTAATTAAATTTATTGTATTAATTAAATTACACCACCATAAATTAGATAGTGTTAAATTAATCAACCAATAATAATTAATCGGCTTTTGCTAAAGCATTTTTTGACTTATTCTAAGGTCTTAGAAAAGGGGTTAATTGAAAATTTTTCACGTTTACTATGGTGTTTGTTAAATGTAACCTACTCAATGACAAGCCTCGAAATTGATTTAATTTTGTTTATCCACAAAAGGAGGTAATTAAAGGTTTCCAAAAAATTCTTCTTTTAATAAAGATTTTAAAAACATAATAACTTATTAAGGATGAGAATACAATGGGGATGAATGTTGTTCTCATCTTTAAATTTTTCATTCTAATTGGAACTTATTCAATGAATAAGGCTTGACATCGATTTTTAATTTTGTTCATGCACAAAACAGAGCAATTGGAGGTTTCCAAAATTAGATTCAATGTTTTGTAAGTATTTAAAGTATAATATTTAATGCAGGCAATAAATTTCAGTTAAACCCCCTATATCTGATTGATTAAAATCGAAAATTTTGAAGATAATAGTAAATATTGAAATCAATTTACTGCCAACCAAAATTAAATCAACATAAATTAGTGGGTGTCAAAATAATTAAGCAATAATTAGCAGGCGGTTGCTAAAACATTTCCTCGCTCATTGCACGTGCTTAGGAGAGAAGTTAATTGAAACTTTTACACATTCGCAACGGTGCTTATAAAACGTACTCGCACTAATTGGAACCTATTCGATAAACATGCCCCGAAATCGACTGTTAATTTTGTTTATGCACAAAACGAACGTCGAATAGATTTTGAGTGGCGTGGCAACACGGAATGTCATAAAATCACAATAAAATCGACGGCCGCTTATTTTTAGAATCGATGCAAATAACCCTCGGGCGTTCGTCACCGCATCGCCGCATTTGCTAAATTATTAAATTTCGCAGACAATTGTTCAAAACAGTAAATTTCGTTTACCAGATATATCGTACTAATTTGTATTATTTGCCATCGTGATTTTGAACAACAATAAAACGGACAATGCAGTTTAATTGAAGGGCTCCTCTGTTTTGTATACAGGACAATTTAGAAATTATCCGGCAGACTGGGTGGCTCATTTTCAATAAAACAGTAAACCCTTTGTCGTTTAACTGGAGTTTTTCCTTTAGCTTTTCTTTACCCGCTTGTTTTTCTTGTCTAGATAGTTTCAGGAAAATTTATCGTCTTTTTATTTAAATGAGCTCGCATACGATATATCTAATACCGCGATGAGGTTTCAAGGACGGTGAAGTAAGGGAAGGAATCGGGACAAACAAAAAAAATCAGTTAATACTTGAAATTCTGACGAATGCAACGTTCGCTAAATTTTTTTAGGCAGGCTTATAGTTAAAATGGTAAGTAATAATTAAATTTTTTATTTAGTATTCTTTATGTAAAATATTAAAAAGATAAAATGGAAAGTAATATTTAAATTTTTTATTTAGTATTCTTTGTGTACAGCGTAGTCTCACTAGTCTCAATTTTTCCAAGAAATTCTTACAGTTAAAATATTACGTTTTACCCCATGTACCTTATAGAAAAATTTTTTCAACAAGAATTATACAATTTTTATGAACTTTTCTTAGTATGTCAACAAATTTTACAAAGCGAAAGACATTTTTTGGTTATTTTATTTTAATTTTCTTGTAAATTGTCTTTTATATACTTGCTTATCAAGAAATTGATAATTGTTTAACAATTTGTATTTGAATAAAATATCAAATCGAATATTTAAAAAGCAACACAGTAACTTTTTAGAATATTAAATATTATGGCCATAACTATTTAACTTAATATAAACATTAATTTATTTTGTTTTATACTTTATTCTAAAAGACTATAATTTTCTTAGTCTATAAAAAAGTTAAAATGGAAAGTAATATTTAAATTTTTTTATTTAGTATTCTTTATGTACAGCGTAGTCTTCTTACTGGTCCCTATTTTGCAATAAAATTCTTACAGCCAAAATATTACGTCTTTGTCCCCATGTACCTTATAGAAAAATTTTTTCTCCAAGAATTATAAAATTTTCATGAACTTTTGTTAGCTTCAATTTATGTCATCAAATTTTACAAAGCGAATGACATTTTTTGGTTATTTTATTTCAATTTTTTTGTAGATTGTCTTTAATATACTTGTTTATCAAGAAATTGATAATTGTCAATTGTATTTGAATAAAATATCAAATCAAATATTTTAAAAACAAATAAATGTAATGGTAATTATTAAACTAACTTTTTAAAATATTAAATATTATGGTCATAACTATTTATTTAATGTGAATATTAATTTCTTTTGTTTTATTGTATTGTAAAAAACTATAATTTTGAATTTATGTCTTCAAATTTTACAAAGAAAATGACTTTTCAAAATATTAAATGCTACGGCTTAAACTAAATAACCTAATGTGAATGTCAATTTTAAATAATATTAATTTACTTTGTTTTATACTCTAATCTAAAAACGGAGGAATTTTTATTGACTAACTGAGTAACGTTTAATTTAACATGAATACTTTACATTTTCTGATATACTACATGCCTATATTTCTTGAAGCTTCTTGAATTGTTGTGAAGATATCGTTTAAATTTGTATAATTTTTACGTCGAATTTGGTAATTAACGTTGTGTTAATGTTTTCTGTAGACTTAGAATTTTGGGTTTATATTTGGAATTGTTATCGCTTTGAAATACATTACTTAACGACATCAGTATGTTGAAGTAAATTGTAGTTTAATATATCCTTGTACATAAATCGGCCCATACGTCCTTCTATACGATGAAGGGGGCCTACGCCATAAGCAGAGAAGCATCATTATACCATAATAAACCACCACCATGTTTCACAGGGGATGTAAGTAACGTTTTGTGTAGCTTTGTCCCTATAGGATGTCCAACATAAGCTAAACGGTCATTTTTAAATAAATTAAATGTAGATTCATCATTAGAAACTATTCATCGCCACTACTGTTAGCCTAATGGATCTTATCCTGGGCAAACAAACTTCCCTCCACTAACCTTCTTTTCATAGTCCTTATACCAATGTTCGGAAAGTCCCCGATGGCATTCGAATTATACATTTGTCAATACAAACACGTTTTTGAAATTTATTGAATATTTTTTGTAAAATTGCTTGTTACTCTGTTTCTTTGAATTTTTTATTAATGCAGGAAACGAGTGACTTATTTAGATGTAAACTCTTAACAAGATCTACTTGTTGTTTCTCTTGAAGGAGCTAAATTATAAATTTTTATAGCCATGATACTGGCCGACTACGAAACATTATTAAATAATTCTAACCTCTGGTAAATAATCGAGTCTATTGACAGAGATCATTGAAATACTATAAAGTAAAAAGTTTTTTGTCCCTCATTAAAGAATAAAATTAAATTGATCAGCTACAGTATTGGCAGAAACTAGAGCAACTTTTTTAATATATATTAAAAATTAACTTCCCTTTATAAATTTAACAATTACATAGTTAAACAATAAAAAATAATAAAGAGTTTAATTTTACTGATGATTATTTTTTTTGTGCTTACGCCAGTAAGTGGAACTTATGCTATTTAAAGTTTCATTACTACACTAATATATTGTAAAATTTCCATTATTATAAATAATTTCCAAACACCTTTTTTTCATGAAAAGCAACAGATGGTCAATAATATTTGGATACATATTTTGCCACGCCTCCTGCAGAACCGTGAATAAATCTTGATTATTACTATATTCTACTCTCTTATTTTGTTGTTCACTATCTTCCATAAGTTTTCAATAAAGTCAATCGGGAGATTGACATGGTCATAACATTAATTTTTTCCCTTAAAGGCCAACGCTTCAAATATTTTAAGTGTGCTTCGGGTCATTATATTGTCGAAAATAATGTTTTAGTGGCATATTTTTATCTGTATATGGTACCATGTTGTTTCTCTATATCTTTATACATAAAACGATCCATAATATTTTCTATTCAAAAGAGTGGATCTATTTCAAATCCCATAAAGCAGCCCCATACCATTTTCGACACGTTGCCGTGTTTATCAGTGAGTATGGTAGTGTTAACCAGATTATTTTTATCACTCCAGATTGTTGATTTCCAATCAATCAGTCAAGTCCGGTGGACCTGGCAAACTTAACTCTGGCTCGCCTGTTCTTCTCTGATAGTAGTTGTTTTTTGACTGACCTCCTCACATGTAGTAATCTCTCTTACGGCTCTTGGAGAAACATTAATTACAAGTTGTGGCTCAAGCAGACCTTTTATTTTGCTGCAACTCAGGAAAGGATATTTTTGGTTGGTGGTCCTATTGGTTTTTCTTGGTCTTTCAGGTTTATTTTTTCCTTCCACATTACCTATGATTTTAATTTGGAAGATACTTTCTTTCCACGAGACATTATATTAACTCAGTTTACTTTGGTGTATACTGTAAAACTAAAAATTATTCTCGATTTTGTATAGATTAGTGACATTTAGTAAAAAGTTTCTCTACATTTACCAGCCGAATATTTAGTTTTTTGATTTGTAGCTGACAGAATTATTTTTAATACCAGAACAGTGTGTTCATAATTTGTATAAATTATTTTTAAAGATGCTCTACATTCTGCCATACTTATACAATTTCCTTTTAGTCATTAAACACTCGGTATATAAATTATCATTTATCATTATGTATGTGGTAAGTTAAATAATTTTAAATATCATGGATACAAAAGGTGATAAAATTACTTATTTGAAAGTACGTCAATTTGTTTCGTATTGATTTGGTACAATAATTTGAATTGTACAAATTGCTAAGTCGTGGACTCCGGTTTTATTCCCTTTGGCTATAGTACAGTAGACGTCCGCCGAAACTGATCTAAGATAAAACCGGAGACAATTAACCGAGGCAAATGCTACACTGAACACATACAAAACCTCGCGTGGTTTCCAAGTCGGGTATAATCAATTGTCCTTTGTCCATTTCCGGAAATTATCTCTCTGTTTGTTTGAGCCGAAATGATAAACAGAAATTAGTCGGACAGCGCATTAATCTGGCGATGGAGGCTTTTCTGATGATTTATCGCCAAATATCCAGAGACACTCGCCCCGGATTATTTATGGGGTTGTACGGTCTTTCGTTTCAAATTTTTCGCGACACCGTTTTGCCAAATTGCGGATTATTTGTGTGTTTCCGTTTTGCAAATTTCCGTTACGGTCTTATCCCATAATCTTACTAAGACTGTTCTAAATCCTTCTTAAGCTTAGGTCGTTCCCTCAGCCAGGTGTTTATAGTAATTAAGTTACAATTCGGATGGGAAGGCTGTTTTGAGTAAGGGTTAAAATGTAATTAGTCACTAGTGAGCCAGTTCGTTGTAAAGTGTAAATCGTTATTCACCTGTAAGCTGTGCAAAACTAAAATAATTTGAGCCATTTCAATTGGCGACAACGGAGGCGGAATACATACAAATTAGGAGCAATTCAAAAGCACTTCGGTTTTCCTTAACCCGATTATTTTTAATCCTTCCACTAACAGTTAAAACCACTTAAGGAGTTGTCTGGCATTGCGCACACTTCAAAGAAGACCAGAAGACCATGCAGGGCAAAGCTCTCTTATACTAAATTAAAATGTTGTCCACGAAATGTTGAATCGTGATTTAATTCATAAAGTTTAGCGCCAGTTCATAGAGAGAGAGTGGGAGAGGCAACTTGCCAGACTTGAACTGAACTACTTCAGAATTTGCTAGTTCGCATTGTCTACACAAGTTTGTCGTCGTGTGTTGCGTCAAAGGACTTTTGTTTGTGTTTACCAAACATTAAAATTGTGATTCTGCGAAAATTATTTCGCGTGTTTAAAGCACATACGAAAATTGTTTCCTTAAACATCGCATTTCCAAATACAAATATTCCATTCGATAAGTGCTAAAATACTCGACGCGAACTGTATCAATAAATAAGTGATTGGAAATGTTTGCTCAGTTCCGTGTTCATTTCGTTGTTGTTTTAAAATGGGAAAGACAAATTTTGTCTTGTGGCGATGCAAATGACGCTTAGATAAACGACGTGCTCGTATGCAAAACAAAAACCCAATTTTTCAGGCAAAAGGAAATCATCAAATGCTAAGGTCTCCCTTGCGTCACGTTTGCCACACAATTTACATTAAAAACAATATTCTGCCAACCGTAAAAGATAAATATACGTCTCGTTGTTAAATAAATTAAAACAAGTGGTGTATAGAATACATGACACATCATAAATTTGTTTAATATTGGTATTATAACATTTCTTTTTATACACGTGATAAATTCCCTGAAAGATAAAATGTAGGCACTAAAATTTATATGATTTATTTGCTAAAAATCAGGGATATTTATTATGAAAGACCAAAATTGGATTTTTTACGCTCTTAAAATTTTATTTAATCAGAATCTTCAGTCTATTGCACCTAGTGTTCGATTCTCACGGACTAAAAACCACTCTCCATCGGGGATCACCTCAAAATAGCTATAACCCTGCAGGGACAAATGGGAACATGTTCAGACAGCCAAGTGAGAAGGCCTCTTGTACCTGTCTGGGTAGTTTCGGGGGCGATCTATTGCACCAATTCATAAAATCTTTATATAGAGAAACTCGTCTTTGAATAAGTTTTATACGAGTAGCAGCCACCTTCAACCACTTGGTAGTTAGTCAATATGTAAATGCCACCTGCACACATCATCAAAGTTTTTCTTGGGTTAAGATTTTTTTTAAGTACTGTTTCATCAAATTTACCAGATTCAAGCCTTTATCTAGACTGGCATGAATTGTACATGTAACACTTTTCGTTGCATATGATCAGTAATAGGCTCATTTGCATTGCATGCAAGGAGAGAATTGACAATTGTCAAATGTCCAATCTTTTTATTTAAATCATTGCATGAAGCATTTCTTTAATACATCTCAGTTTAATGACTGGTCTATTTCTAAACGTGTCGCACTAGGATATTGTCCGAGACATTGCTAAATGTCTCCTTTGGTACAGAGTTCAGGACATTGTTCATCTTCAGTGAATTCATTGTCATTTTTTAACACGACGAAACCAAAATTGTGTGTCTTCATCGCTTAGAGCATCCAAATGGATTGTGACTAGACGTCTATGTTACTTTAAGCTGACTTTTTAAGTCATGCAATAATTTTAGCCGAATTATAGCACTTGACAACACAGTTTCCAATATTTTTTTTAAAATACAAATCATAAAAAATTCAGAAATACTGTATTAAATTTTACTTAATGTTTTTGTATACTTTTTAATAAAATAAATAGTAAGGAGGTCAAAATATAACCTGTACCAAATTTTATATTTAATGGTTAAAATGGCTAAAATAACAAAAACATTTCCTAATCGTATAATGAAACTAATTAAAACTAGTTAAAATGAAGCACCTGGAGTATAATTTTCACAAACAACAAGTACAAACCACTTAACTCAGGACGTTTAGTTTTAAAAATAAAACTTTTCTATTTGTGTCTTTGTATATAACATAACAATGTCGTAGTTCAAAATAGCATTTTTTTATATCGTTAATTAGCGGTAAGTGGAGATGTGCAGTCAAATCCCAGGTCTGTACAACCTGTTAACAAATGAAGGAACAAATTATAATAAAATGTCTACTTCGTGCATTTTTTATTGGACAAGATTGTGTTTTTGGGGTAATTTCTAGGTTTAAATTTGCGGCCACTGACACCGATCATCCGTTTCCGTTGTGATCTCTCCTAAATCGTGCGGTTGGTTAATATGTAAATAGAACGGTTGATTAACGCTAATTACCACGATCGGTTAGCAAATGTGCCATAAGCTTATATATAATTCCGCCAACAATACGCCAAAATCTGTAGCCTTTTCACGCACTCGTTGTCATGCATGCAATGTCATTTTACAATCGCGGATGACGTAGTGGTTTTTTCGACTGATGTGTGGAGCGTTACTAAAATTAGTGTTTTCGATCAGTGTTACTTAGCAATGAAAACCACATTAGTTGCTGATCCAGTAACTATTTGCACAAAGGGAGGACCTGAGATCGTCTAGATAAGATTAAATAAAGCCATTACAACGATGTGCACGTTGAATATACCGCGTTGTGTTCGATCCTATTGCGACATACCTCGTATTAAATTAGACCGTAAGGCATTATGTATAATGGAACTGCACCGAGAATTTGAATCTGAATTGTGTTGATGGCGAGGCGAAAACACTTTAATAATATATTTCAACTAATTGGGCTAACTAAGTTTATGAGTATTTTATTTGACGAAAAATATAAAAATTATCAGCAATCCAATGATTATAAAAGATTCTAAATTTTTTTAAATTTTAAATTGGGCGAATATATATTTATATTGCCTGCAAAAAATCAACACCCAGAACGTATTAAGATATTTTTATAAAATTTAGTATACGAGTGGGTACCTATTGAAATAAGAAATTATTATATTGTCGGTTTTTTTTATTCTTTTCTTCATATCTTTAAGGCATCGCAAACAAGTGTGTACTTAGATTTTGTCACAATTTGTATTATTCAATAATTTATACTAAACGTTTTATATGTACGAAGAAGAAATAATTTTAGCCAATTAAGCGAGTTTGATAGAGGTAGAATAGTGTTCCTGCATGAATCAGGAATTTCGTTTCGAGAAATAGTACGGCGTAATGGAGTAAAGAGGGCAGAATAGGTGGAGCAAGAGGTTTCGGAAGATCCAGAGCTACCACAAAGCCACAAGACCGTCGTCTTAGGTTATTCGCCTTATGCGACGGGATGTGTTCAACGGGGATGATTGCTGATGAAATTTTTGCTGATGAAGATGGGTCAATTGGTATTCGCTCTGTTTACCTCAGTATGAGGTTATTTGGCCTACGAACTTTTTGGTCTTACATCTAACAGCAAATCATAGGCGCCAACGTAGTGACTAATGTATGGAACGTCAAAAGTGGGATGAGGAAAAATATCACATTGTGTTTAGTGATGAATCACGCTTTTGTTTGGGCATACACAAAGATTTTTGTTTAATTGTTTAATCCATTATTATTCTGTAATAGGTTAATATTCTTCTAAATAAAAATTGGAATAAATCAATTATATCTAGGTTTTTTTGCATGTAGTATATTAGTGTATGAAATGTTTACTTCAAAATAATATATCTCATTAATCTGTTAAGATAATATGTTTATTTTTTTTTTTAATTTTAAATATGAATTTACCATACTTTATGTGCTTTTATGGTGAATCTCATCCATATTGCCAGCGTATCCTTCTTATTGTATCTTTAGAATTTATAAAAGGTTGCGGTTCATTGAGCAAACAGTGATATTTACCCAGAAGCCCAAAGTCTGCATATTCCTTTAGTTCAAACGTAAGAAATATGGTTATGGCCTGAAAGATTTTTTGATTTAGAACTTTAAGATTTCAATTAAATTTTAATTTACTATAGATTTCTGCAAAAATAGAGCTGCAGATATGAATTGATAAAAAAATCCAACCCAATGTGGGGCAATGTCGGTTCTAAAATGAAAGAAGGGCAGTTTCATAATCCTTTGTAACCTTGTTTTTGGATTTTCCTTTAAATAAATAAATAAATACATTCTTTCTTAAAACATAAATAAAATAATTTATCCTCTCTTTGCCTCTCTCTAAGTTACTCAAAATATGAATTTTGTCCACTCAACTTAGTTTTTTTTTGATGTGGAAAAACTTGTAACTAAAATCAGTCAATTTGTGACACCCTGTATGCATGCCACTAGTAATTAAAAAATAATAAAATTATTGACTGTTCAATACGTGATATAATTAATGAGAATTATTTGAAGAACATTTGAAATAATTATAACAACTTTTTCATATTATAAAGTTTATTACAAAAAAAAATTCTTTTCATTTTTGTTCAATAAAATTTATTTTAGCTTATGGAATTTTAGAAAATTTGCTTAAGCCCTTTTACGTTACAAGCGATAAATAAATTTTCAAATTAGAATATAAGGGACAAATAACTCAATCAGTTTTGCCAAATATAAAACACACGCGATGTTCTACTTAATTAAACATATTTATTGAAAAAATCCAATCGACATACCAATGTATGAACAACTGCAATTAAAAGTAACTACCATAGAAACCATTAGCTGTATATATCAAATAAAAAAAGTATTAAACAGTATTAAACCATTAAACGACTTATACATCGCTACATAAAAATGTGTAAAATTAATACCAATACACCAGATGATGCTGTTTATTTGAATGTACCTGTTGGAGGTAACGGCGGCTTGCACCAGCTTCCGGATTACATCACTGTAAGAATTTTAACAGAAAATAATATCCAGCAATTCTACAGAATCAACAGAAAGGCAAAATTCAACAAGATATTGGAGGCCTTTTGCAGACACACTTCGATCAACGTAGCTGGTGTGTTCTTTAAATTTGATGGCGAGTATGTTGAAGGAAACAGCACCCCTTTAAGTCTCAACGTGATGAACGGAGACACCATTGAAGTTTGGAAATACACTTCAATTTTCCATTAAAGCATTCAAATACCAATTTATTGTAATGTTATTTTGATTATTAATAAATATTCATGTATTTTTACTAGATATAGTACTGGTTTTATTGGAGGTGGGTGGAAGCGAGTTATCTGTAGTCGATTCGAAGTAATCGAATGCCTTAAACACAGGGGTACTCGCGAGGCATTCGATTACTCGGTACTAAGTCGACTCGCCAAGTCGCGAACCTACCATTCCCACGGTGCGTGGAAGAACGCGCTAATTGCTGAATTGCTATGAAGAACCGATGATTTGGAATCGTGACGCTTGTGCTTTCTCGTTTATCCTTTGACTCGTGTTACATTTACCGACAGTAGTCTGGAATGACGAGTCGAGTCAAGCCTAGACGAGTCTCCCCATTCCCACGACTCGTGGCTTACCACGAACCAGGTTCGCCGAGTCCAGAGCTGTGGGACGCTGGCTTTAGAGAACTCCTGATACGACTAATCAAGTGCAGCGTGTCCATTAAGGACCATGTACATGATTCTTGTATTGGAGTTTGTCCATTATCAATTTCTAAATACATTAGATTTATTGCCGGATTCCTAGTGTTTGTAGATAAGTCCTTATTAAACCAGCCGAGTAGCCTCCGGCCGAAAAACCTTGAGGTGAGTCACTAGTTAGTGAAAAAGAAAAAACCCATAAAAGGGTCTTCAAAAAGTTCTATAGAAGTAAAAGGTGTGGATGCGTCGTGGCTTCTTAGAAGAGACATTAGGGATTGAAGCACAAACGTGTTAAGCGCTTTCAAAGTGATAGAAAATATAAAGATTTTTTTCTTGAATGAGTTTCATTGTTGCCTTATTTGTCTATTTTGACATTCTTAAAGAACAATTAATTAATTTTGAAGGAATCGTTTAGTCTTGTCAAAAATCATTCGTCTCTTACTGTTGGGCTCAGTACTCGCCTACTGGTGACAATCGGCAGCTCTGTTTCAGTTGATTACTTGCCAGGTATAATCCGGCTTTTAAGCTGCAATGTTATTAGTGATGCGTTGCTAAAACATGCTCAATAAATATTAAATCTATTATTAAACGTGTAATATAAAATTAAACAATTAACGTTTTGTTCAAGGTAGCTGTTGCGTTATTTTGCCTTGAAATGTACAAGATATTAAGCATTATATTATTCACGAAATATTGGCACGTTTTAAAATGGACTATGCCGGTATATAGTGAACAACAATCGCCCCGTTAATTCAAAAGCTAATTTGAAATAATATATTCGGAAACATGAGCAATGAGAGCAACAATTAATATTCATAATCATTAACGCGAAATACACTATTCAATATTTGGCTGATGCGTCCGCCATTGTTGATAATCGTTTTAATTCAGGCAAAATGATTGAAGAATGAAAATTTTATTAAAAGAGGAATTTACGCGATTAATTCGCATTATGGATTTTGAATACCTGACGTATTCTTTATACGCCGAATCGATATTGCGTGCCTGTTGAAACTCGTCCCCCCATTTCGGATTTGTTTTTTACGTCGTGCAACTTACATAAAAAATCTTTTAATCCTCGTTACGGCGGAGTGGAACCAGAAAGGGGAACAATGGATTATCTTTGGAAGGTTAAGGATGTATTTCTGTCAGCCAACTTTCCGTTAAACTTTTCCACGAGGAACTCCGCAGGACCGGCCTCCAATTCCCGAATATCTAATTTTGTCACGGCCATAATTTAGACTTTTAAAGCCCCCCCCTCGACTACACTATTGTTTCATAGTTATGGTTGTCCATTAAATGGAACACAGCGACGGTGGAAGTAGTTGTTGTTAAACATATATTTCCAATTAGCCGAAGTCCTTCATTATAATTTGGGCCAGATTCGGTGCTGATCCTCTCACTCATCAGAAATAGGCACCCGTAACCAGTCAAAAGGGTTCACCGGATTCTCCCTCTCTTTGTGTTGTACTGATTCTAAATAATTCCGCAACGATTCAACTTATTTAATAATATTGGTGGGTGGTTACGGACCAAGATTTCCAATGTAATGAAGTTTCGGTCTAAAGTTGTACCAAAAAAATTAAACTAAGTTTAAAATAAAAAAGAACCTTTTATATTAGCAAATATTCCGCTGTTGCAGTTAATTAATGAATTATTTTCTAGATTTAGACACTCTAAAATAAAAGTCGGCCCATTAAGAGCTTTCATTGTAGTGGAGGGTGTATACACAGAGGTTATGTATGGAACTCAATAAATTTCCGATGACACTTTGGCGGCACTATGCTCTATTTCATCAATTGTTCTTGAGTTATTGGCGTACACTTTTACTTTCCACGAAGAGTGAAATTCGTTGCAGCCGTGCGAGATAAATTTGCGTTCAAATTTCTCTAAAGGATTCTGACCATTTTTATGTTTTGTTCGATCGCGTAATTGTCGATGTTCAACAAGAACGTTCTACAACAGAAAGAAAAAAAAATGATGCGTAGTTCAAAAGAGCAGGTCTTAATGGGTCGCTCTGCATGTATACAATTAATTTTTATAAAAGCTTTAAACATTGCATTAAAATGATTTTATAAAAATAAAATAAAATATTCGACTTATAGTTGAATAAATGCTTGTGGATGATCACTATCAAAATTTCTATTTTAGATTACTAAACATCGTTTACCAACAATTCTTAAATCCACAATTTTTCTCGTTAATTGTTTTGCTATTTTAGGTTTTTTAGAGTTCCTTTTATATACTACATTATTTACATAATTTAAATTATTTTCTATGGTTTTATTTAAAATTTTAACTAAAATTTCTACTTTGTATTTTAATCTCTTTGAAAATTGTGATAAATTATTCATTATTAACGATTAGCTTTTTATTTATATGATATTATTTATAATATTATGAAGTGCTTTAGAATAAATTATTTGAAGCAATTAATAAATTTTAACATTACATTTATGTACTCGTATCAGATTGTAGTTTAATGATATATTTATGTTATTAATCTATAATTATTAATAGCTTTATACTTAATTTTTATTGTAATTATTGTTTATATTATTAAATATAGAGCCATTTTTTAGATTTTAAAATAATAGAAATGTTATATTATTTTAAAATCAGGATCAGTATAGTGTGCATCAAAATAACGTAAGTAAGTAAGTTCTTATAAAATATTCTCCTAAAAGACACCTGAAGCACGTTGCTAACAATTCGTTTTTCTTGAAAAATTTTAAAACATGCAAACAAGTAGAACATCTTGTAATGATGCTACTTTTTATATATTGAACCAAAAAAATTAAAGTGAGTTTAAAATAAATAAAAACCGTTTATACCAGTAAGTATTTGATTTGTTGTAATTTCATGAATGATTTTCTATATTTTGAAATTTTAAAGTAAAAGTTGTCCTATTAAGTTTGCTCAATGTTTTTGTAAAAGTAAAAGGATTTATAATTTTAGCAAAAAAGGACTGTAATAAATCTGTATACATCATCTACATTAAAAGTTTCAGATGAGCTTTTAATGTAAATGATGACAATTAAATTTTCTGGTTTAGAATATGAATCATCGTTTCACAACAATTATTAAATCCACAACTTTTTTCATTGATTGTTTTGCTATTTTACATTTTTCTAGATATTCTTGTAGATATATTGTTTATCGCATTAGAATATCTAAAAGATGTTCTATTGGATGCATATCGGGACTATTAGCTGGCCACACCATAACCCCAAATTATGCTCTTAAATAAATATTGAACAACTCTGACAGTGTGTGGTCTTGTATTATCTTATAAAGTAAAATTTGGCCCATATTGATTCGTTAAAGATTGCAGAATATCGTCAATGTATCGTTTGGGCGTTAGGGAACCGTTCGCCAAGACGTGAAAGTCTGTATGTCGGTTTGTTATACTGCCGCATACCATTGCAGATCCTCTTCCAAAAACTCTTCTCTCAGCCACAGTTGTATTTAAATATCGTTCTCTTCAAATCCTTGTGCATCATTTGATTCCATTGGTTCGTGTTCCAGTTAATGTGTTCATTAGCAAAGTGTCTTTCCATTCTCCTGTGTCCTTTAGTTAATACAGGAACATCAGTTGCACGTCTTGAAGGGCTGTTCATGACACATCATGGTGAACACGACAGATAAACAATGTTATTCGCGAATTAGATACTATTCTGAAGCATTTTATTATAACTTTTTATTATTCTAGTTTTTATTAAAAAAATATTAAAAGAAAATTAAAGATGTTTTTTGTAACATTCAAATATACTGTAGTGTGTGTAAATACAAGATTATACATGGTTATCTTAAAAAATATGCGAACTGTTCACGTTTTAAATACTGACACCTATTTCATTGTGACTAGTTTATGTTAAACTTTATACTCAAAAGAAGGTAAGATAAGTCTAACTGATTTAGAGCAAAACTTTCTTTTATTAGATATTTAAATTTTTTATTGTTGCGGTGCTCAACAATATTCAATTCTTCAAATCTTCGAGTCGGGAATGCGAAAGAATAAGAAGGCGTCCATTATGAACTGAAATAAAAAATTGATTTAATAAAAGTCTGCTTAAAAGACTCATATTTCCTTAGTGGGGTATTTCAGAAAACTTTTTTTAACAACTTTTCATGTTATTATGAAGTATTTCGACTGTCTGAATATTCTAGGGCACCTTGTATATTGAA
The DNA here is from genome assembly GCF_024364675.1 of Aethina tumida. Taxonomy (NCBI): domain Eukaryota; kingdom Metazoa; phylum Arthropoda; class Insecta; order Coleoptera; family Nitidulidae; genus Aethina; species Aethina tumida. The sequence goes on along the minus strand of NC_065435.1, from coordinate 56,335,248 downwards.
TATCAGTTATAAAATTATTTCACTTAGAACTGTTTTTATTTGTTAATACATTTTTAATATAGAATTTGTTATATTATTCCATTTTTATAATTCATTTAAAGAGTTTGAAATGCTCATCTTATTGTTCACCATGCTGAAACATTTTATGTTTTATTTTTCCGAGTAGTGAATTGTTACGGTTTACGGAATATCTTGCTGCCACTTCAGCATACAAAGGCTTCATTCTGTATATAATATTAATAATTTTAGACGACGTAAATCTGTACATACATAAATTGCCATGTTTGTTTATAAAGCGTTAGAATTATGGTTTTAGAAATATTTTAATATGCGTTTGACTGCATATAAACTTGCAGTGCCCATCCATTAAATATCTGTGCCAAACACTGTAATGCACAGAATGTAAAAACTATTGATTTATGATTCGTTTAGATGTAGTCGCATATAAAATAAATAAAAATTTATCGAGCTAGTGAAGCTTGTGCCAAAGTTACTTATTGTCCGTTTTTTAAATTCGTTTTTATTTATTGTGTTCCTTAATTTGTTTCTTTAGAATTACGACATGCATAAAGAATATAATTAAGGAAGTCGATTATTGATGTTTTGTGAATTTTATTTGTTATTCGTGATTAAAATTATTGCGTGTACAAGAAGGCGTTTTGTAAAAAAATAATCGGGTGACGTGAACTTAGTTGATATTTTCCCATGCAATAACCCGCGGCAATTTTATCAAAATCTCAGGGAAAACTCCATTAATTTTAAAATTCAATTTGCTTCAGAAAACGGCTGCAATTGGCGCAGCATCTTTCAGATGTTCAGATGTTGATCAAAACTGCATCGGGTCGAATTAAACGCACGGACCAAGTAATAGGGGCAAAAAGCTGAGGCACATTCAGCGTAAAATCAGAATTCAATTCAGCTACGGGAACCAGGGACCGTTGAAACTGTATCAGCTATAAATCTGCAGCCAGTAACGGGAAACATGGAATATCTGCATCTATACAAATATAATGTAGGCGAAATCGTGTGCAATAAATATCAGTTGTTTCTGGGGCGTATCTTATCTGGATATTACGGCTCACACTCTAACTCCGAGCATACTCCAACAGCCAAATTGCTTAATAAAATTCAATTTTACTATGTTGCTCATACATCATAAATACAGGCAGCAACCGATATTTCACCGAATCCCGTTCAAATCTGTAATTTAGATGTTTACGGTGTGTTTACCGGAAACTACTAGTTAAGTCGGGTCAATCACGGGAGTGATACCACGAGTACCTCGGTTAATGCGGCAGAAGAATGCGAGATTTCAATAACAAAACAAATGTCGGCTTTGAATATGCAATATGATTTATGTTTTCATCAAAATTTCAGATTGGATGCAACCATCGCTTCCGCTTTGAAATTTAAATTAAACTTCTGAATTGAATATGTTCTCAAGGCGCACATCATATTCCATTTTACGTGCGCTTCACTTGTCATCTTTCTTTTAAATGTTGCTTGTTTATTAATTAAGCTACTATTAAAAACTGGATTTGATTAGGTATTCACTTAGTAATGTTGCTCGTCTTATACTTGCAAGTTTAATTAAATTGACTCCAATGCTGTGTTCCACGCTCGCACAGACTTTATTGAGTCGATGTAATTGGTAATAATACATTTATGACAAACGAAAGTTACTCAAGGCGAAATGCAAGTATTATGTAAGTTGTTTTAAATTTATAATTATTAATTATGCAGAAATTAATTAGTCAAATTCTTGTTGAAATTGTCTATTAGAACATCCCTATATATCTAAAAAACAAATTATGAAAATAGTCTTTAAATTTATTTAAAATAAAAATATTTAATTACTTATTAAATGTGAAATATTTTTCAGATAATTAATAATATAAACCTTTTATTAAAATTTGATATTGGCTTTTTTATTCTTTTTATTGGCTTTGTGTTTTCTTAATAATTGTTTTAAAATAATAATTAATGTATAGTTTAATATATTTTTTGTTTTTGTAATAATTTTAAATAAATAATTTTTAATTTTTAGAATTTAATCTTTGGTTTGATGATTTGATTATTATATTTTAGACTTCAAATATTTAATTTAATTTTTATTTATTTAAATAAATTATGATTTAAATCTGAAATATTTTTCAAATAGTTGAAATAAGCCTTTTTGTAAAAATTTCAAATTGGCTTTTTTATTATCTTGGTTATTATATATATAATTATTGTTACATTATATTTTAATTATGTATTCAGTTCCTATTTTTTGTTTTAATATCTTTTCTTTAATTTTTATTTTTATTAATAAAAGAAAATAACTAACAATTAAATTATTATTAAAAAACTATGAAATTTTTGAATAATTTTTATATTTAATTATGTATATATAAATTTTCTCTCTATTTATATTAAAGAAGATATTTTATATTTTTGTTTTTTAGTTAAAATCTTCTATAATTATTTATAATTTAATGTCTATTTTTCAATGTTAAATATGTCAATGTTAATAACTGGTATTTAATAATAAATTAATACGTTTTTATAGTTGTATATGTAATCTAAATTGTTTAATTATTTATTTTTGAATCATACTTGTTTAATTATTATTTATATCTACGTGTAAAAAATATTTTATTTTAAGTGACCAAGATATATTACAAAATAATATTTATTGTACTCTTTTAGCACATTCTCTACAATTGTTTAATATGTTTTAAATAATAAAAATAAATAGTTTTTAATTTTTGTTTAGTTCAATCTAATGTTTATTTTAATTCGTATTTATTAAAGTAAGTAACTAATGATTAAAGTCAAATTCCCTATTTAAAAATACTATGGATTGTGATTAATTTTAATAGATTACACTGCAATTCCTATATTTTATAATATTACCTATGTTTTATTACTTATAAAAATTATTATTAATTTTAAAAAAGATGTTTAATTTTATTCGTGTATATTTTAAATTAATTATTTAATTTTAATACTCATTTTTCGGTCTTGAAATTTTTAATAAATATATTTTATTTTTATTATTTATTATTAGATATATTTTATTAATTAAAATTTAAAATTGAACGATTTTTCTATTAACTGACATCATATGGTAAAACTGTTTATTAAATTTTTAAATTACAATATTTCTTCCTCCTTACAGAATAATACTGTAATATAATAAATAACTACTTTTATTATATATTAACTATATATATATATATATATATATATATATATTGTCTACTTTTCAATGTAAAAATAATTAATTATTTAATATATAAAAGTATTTGTCTTACTTTTTGTTTTTTAATTTTTCAATTTTCAGTCTCATTTTTAATATATTAAGTATTACAGTTTTTTCCTTATTTCTTATACTGTTATTGTACAATTTTTTTTACGTTAAAATAATTAAATCAAATATTATATTTAAATTTTTCTTGTTAAATTATAAAAAGTGAATTATATTTCAATATTAAACATACAATAAAAATGTAATTTATGTACATTAATAAAATGTATTTAATTAACTTAAATTGTATCACGCCATTTCATAATTAAAATTTATATTGTTTCATTTTAAAAATATTTTTTTTTAATATTTAGATTTTTATAAATTGAATAATCGCTTTAAGCAAACAGCCTTAGATAATTTTTATTAAATTTGAATTTTAAATGTACTTTTATTGGCTCAGGCTTTAGGATATAATGAATCCTTTTTATGCTTAGGATAATATTAAAAATTATTCATTTTTTGTGAATTCTTCTAAATTGTACTTTCGGTACCTGGAGAATAATAAATAATTATCCGAGCCAATACATTTATTATTTTTTGTTTCCCCTTATCATCTATACACAGGAATTTGAATTAGCGGAGTAAATGAACACACAGTGACGTTCAAGCATCTGTCCAGTTTTATTAATCATTAAAACACAATAGGTTCGGCCCATCACAAAACACACTCATTTAAGCCGGATTACACTTGCATAAATTTAATTAAAGTAACTGTGTTAATGAAACAACTGTTGATGCTACAGCTGCTGCGGAGATCTTACATAAAACTCATTAATTCCTGGTTGTTTGTTTCACATTATGCATCCACTAGTTGGTTTGTATCACAAACAATCCTCATGGGGCTGCAATAACGGTTTTATCAACGGATTTCTGACGTTTACTTGCTGCAACCACCTCGTCAAATTCAAATACCTCTATCAAAGTACAAAAGTAAACAGTGACAATGCAAATGAATTACGTGCATCGCCGCACATGCAGCGACAACCGTAAGAATTAACCGGGAAAAACATAAACAACGGCGAAGGAAAAAGTAAATGAAGGAAAATCTAAAAAAGTCCTTGTGCCGTTGAAGCATATGAAATTTTTAAGGGTTATAAAATATGCACGGGCGACGTAAAAAATCTTGTTTCCAGTTCAGCCGGAAAGTGAAACGTGGAGCGTGTGCGGAGCTCTAACCGGGAATCTGTTTATCCAATGTGCCATGCGTTGGTTGCCATTGAAAAATGTCTCTTTCTCACTGCCTCGTCCAATTAGCAATAGAAAGCGACCATTGCCGCGACGTAATTTGCGCACTAATTGTGGTAGGTATATCGTATCGAGTTTGAACAGAACGATGATCTTTACGAAACGTTATCTCCACCACAAAGCTCCTCAAAATCGAGCTTCTCAATTATGCAAACATTAATCATAATCATCCGCCTTAATTAGGAATTAATGATGCGCGTATTATTTAAATATTGTCCGTGTAAACAGCCGACAACAATATGGGTGTGTGCGAATAAAATTTCTATTATTCACCGTTAACAAAGCGTTCGTTTTCAGATTGTATTGGTAACACAAAGAAAAGGGAGAAAATGTAATTTGCTTGAGGCCTACATATTTTATGCTGCCGGGTTTAGTAAATCACAATCTTCATTTAAAGTGGATTCTACAGTGAAAAGGGGGCCGTTAAAAAAATAATAGGCAGTAATTCGTAGTGTAGCGCTGTAAAAATTTGCTAATTTTGGCCGAAGGAAGAACGATGTTATGCACGCCGCTTATTTGTATGGGACCGTTGCACAGTGGTGTACTTAAAAATATTTTTCCTTAACGCTGACATGAATACTTAGTAGCAATTGTGTTGTTACAATTTTAATACAGGCTGATATTTTATTAATTTAAGAAGAACGTAGAATGTTAACCAAAAGGCGAAACTTTACTGTAGATATATCAATAATAAATGTTAATAAATATCAAAAATCATTATATATGATTTGATTATATTATACCATAAATAATACTGGAAATTTAAAGTAATTTTACATATATATATATATAGGGTGTTTCATAAATGGCGGATGAGTCCCCAGTGTTATTTTGAGTCGAAAATTCTAATATGTAATTTTTTTAGCTCTCAAAAAGGCAATTAAAATGTCTTTTTGCATCAATTTCCTATTAGAGTTTTTCCATTGGATTGAGGTCTGGGCTTTGTGCTGACCAAGGCATTACACGTACTCCTTGAGAAGTGAACCATTCTTTAACTAACTTAACCGTGTATTTCGGATCATTGTCGTGCACATTTTTTGCTTTAAGGAATGATGTCGGACACAGGATAAATTATAAAATCAATTGTATTGAATATAGGATTTGGTTGTTTTACTTATGAACCTTGCCCGAAATAAAATGGTGTATAAAAGTTATGTAAGTAAAGATATCCGTATACAAACTGAGCTACGAAATGTTTAGAAACTTAATAATTATAAAATTAATTTGAATTAAAAAGAATCATTCTTTTAATAAAATGATTATGTTTTTCATAATTTGTGGCTCTACATATGAGCGATAGTATACACGTTAGAAATTGATATCTTAAAATTTATATTCTTTATCCTATTTTTCTCAATTGTAAAGCAAATATATACTCTTTCGGCCCAAATTCAAAACCTACAGGGTAATTTTTTAGTCATGATAATTGAAAAAATCATACTACATATATTTAACATATAATACAAAATTTACCTACGCTATTGAATTAAGCACTCTCTGCTATTCATAATTCTATGGAAAAATTAAAAATCATATTTTTTTTATGAATTTATTTTTTTAATTAATTAGTGTATGAAATGAACTATCACAAATAGTACAAATTTTCTTATTTTTCAATAAAATTTATTAATAATAGTATAGTTGTACTAATACTATTAATAGCCAAATTTTATGTACTTGCACCAATCCAAAGTTCAATATAATACATTTATTATATATTTTTCATAACAGCGTGGTTTAATATTAGAGTATTAGTTATTATAAGTATAAGATAATTGTATTTTTAATATAATATTTCAATATTTTTGAAATATAGTATAATTTGTGGTATTTATTCCATAGTTTCTTGAAATAAAAAATAAGAATATGATTTTTAATTTTTCTACAAAATTATATTTTTTTATGAAATTTGGTATATTTTAGACGGTTTAATCCATTGATGTAGTTGATTTCTTCAATTTTTACGGCTAAAAAATTATTATTATTAATTAGTTTTGGTTTTGTGCCAAAAAACGTGACATTTTGTCATTAATTAAATAGTTTCGTGCTTTTATTTTTTATGATGGTGTGTAGCTTTCAAGTGGGAGCCACATTGTTTTTATTAAATGTGAAATATATTTATTTATGTCATTTATAAATTATTTTAAAATGGAAATGTCAAGTCTGATATTAGTATTAGCCTCGTTCGAAGAACGATTGGAAGCTATCAGAAACCATCAGGTGCATGCACATTGCTGTTCTACGAACGCATGAGATTCCAATCATTCTTTGTATGAGGCTAATATCATAGAAAGGTGTTTCAGGAAAAATGATTTAAATATATTCTGTAAAATAGTTTCTATTATATTTAAATTGCGGTAATTTTATGAAATTCAATTCAAAATTAAAAAGCGTGCCAAATTAAAAAGTATTTTTGTCGATATGTTTTTATTGACCTACAAATTCAATATATACTTAAAAAATGAAAAATGGTTCACCACAGACAAAATCACAAACTTTGCCACAATTTAATTTTTCACGTATGAGGTCTAATATTCTTAAAGTGACCTCTTTTGAAAAACATGCACCTTATAAATTTTAAACAAGAATTCTTTCTTTAGCAATTTGAATTATTTTTATTTTTTAAACTGTCGCATATTTGGATTTCTCTTTCTCTCTTTATTTATAAAACGATATTATTGGATAATAGTTTAGAAAAAACTCTGTGATGCCGTACAGTTAAAAATGTATAAAAGTGATTAGGACATCTTCTATTAAAAAAATAAGCTACTAAAAATGTGTATATATTAAATTTCATAAAATAATATTTCCAAATAATCAGTCAGTCTGCTTTAAACTCAATTACATCTCATAATAAACAAAAACATAAAAGAATATTGTTTCTTACAGATAGATTTTCTAAAATATGTTTGAAAATTTGTAATTGAGTGGTATCACTTGAAGATAGTGTATCCGACAAAAGATAACTATTAGGTATTCTGAGATATTTTTAACATTTTATTCCATATCTTACTTTATTAGATATATGAAATAAATTCATAAGAAAAATGTAATTTCTGCTACAAACTTATTAATATTCAAGGAAAACAGCCCTTGAATTTGATTTAGTGGGGGGAAGCTTATTCTGGGAAATTCTTTATTTAATGGTTATTAAAATATATTTGAAAATTGAATGGTGTCATTAAGGAACATAAAATACCAGACAAAATTGGTGTTAGCACCAAGTGTTGAACTCTTTGAGAACTAATGTATAAATTACTAAATAATTTTGATTCTTTATTCTAGTTTAGATAATAAAAAGAAATAAATTTATTATAAAAAAAAATGATGTTTAACTTTATCACAGGTTTCACATATTAAGGAAAGAGAAAAATTATTTATAACAGTAACACCAATTCAGATAAACAGTTTATTTAATTATTTAATTTGAGAATACTCAGCTCGACTTCATTTTTCCTTAGATTTTTTTCTAATTGCTATTATTTTTTATTTTTGATGTAGAAATTACTCTTCTTCTCCCAATAATTCTATCTATAAAAATTTCTAATTTAATTTTAGTTGTATATCAGTTTCTTTTATTTTAATTCTTTTAATTTGTCTTTACCATGAATGAAATTAAGGAGCTTGAATATTTTATGATAGTAATTAACTATAACATTTAAATTACATTTAAAAGGTATTGAATTAATTTCAATTTATCTTAAATAAGAAGCAAATATTGCATTTAGTTTCGACCTAAAAGTTTGATAATATATTATCCTTATTTTTAATTGAAACCAAAGTAGAGGTTGTCATTGTTAATGATATTATTGGGATTAATCTCCAATTAAAAAAATAAAATCATTAATAATAATTATTTCAAAAGCTAATAATAACAGATATATCCGTGGTTAAATTTATTATTTTATTCAGTAACCTCTATATACGTCAGCTTTTTTTAACAAACTCAGAACTAGATTTAGTGATAAGAAATATTGCAGCAGTGTATAATTTTAAACGGCCATAAAGAATATTTTAAAGTTTTAAAGTTTTACCTTTTTTGAACTAAAAATACTGGATAAAAATATTTTTATAAAACATTTGTTACAACAGTTTTAAAGCATGGCAAGTATTGTATGAATCTATAATAATCTATAATCTACCAAAAATAATCAAAAATTAACATCTCTATAACTTTCTTTAACCAAAATTTTTCTCAAAAAGACTTTTTTTTTTGAAGATGAAGTTGTTGAATAAATAATAATAATAATAATAATTTGTTAATTCGTATTAAATGGCAATATTTTTGATTCGTAAACTATGACCATTAGTTAAAGGACACCCTGTATATATTTCCAATAATTAATCTGTTGCTGGTTTTCATAACCACCAAAAGTAATTTTGCGTCCGTCTACGCTAGATTTATGCCCGACCGAGCATCGAATAAATCACTTGCAAAGACAAATGAATTACGACTTAAAAACTTTACAAATGTTTCAACTTTTTTAAATGTTCCCTTTTATATCAGCACAGCCCTTTAACTAGAAAGTTTAAATTATTCAAATTGACGGTCGGCTTTTTAATATGGACGCTTTTAGGCAAAACGGGTTAAGAATATAATTTATAACGGAACCCCGTAGATGTTGTCTATGATCCAATGTATCCATCCATTTCCGCTTTTTTGCCGTACCATTGTTTGTGTAACGTCTGTTTTTAAAACTGAAAGGTTCTCTTGAAGTTTTCCCAGCAAAAACATGTTTTTCGTTCCGGAGTCCGCAAACATAATTTAAGTATTATTCACTTTTACCGAAAATAGTTAATCTTCCTTTTATGCGTGAAACGTAAGTTACATTTTAAAAGATGCACAATCCGTAACCCGTGGTTTTTCTCGTCGTCCCGGGGTCTCTAAAATCTAATCTATTACGGTCGAAACGGCGTTAATACATTACTTCACCGTAATCGTGTGGAATTCCAAACGATCCCAATTTGAATATAAAACACGACTCCCGCACGGTGGGCGAAGACGTCACGCGACTGCGCATCCACTGAAATTATCAAATAGATTAATAAAATCGTTTCCGGCGGGAAAAAAAGGACGCACAACGTGAAATCGGACATGGCCAAAAAATAAAACGTTATTTTTCATAAATACAAATGATCTCCATTAATGCAGAATAAGTTTGATTGGGTACGAGGGGGGCGCCACGAATCGATTTCTGTCCGTCGCATTCATTTGTAATCCGCGCTTTCAACAAACACCGAAACCGTTCAAATACTTTTGATCGCATCGCGGATCGCGGGACGTGCGTGTTTTGCAAATTCATTCCGCAGAGGAAAATATAAATTTGCACCCTCTCTGGCTACGGCGAGAAGGGAGTGTTCGGCGTTTTATTGGACTATTGAGTTTTTGTCTTGGGAAAGTTAGTAATAAAGTCATACGTATAAATGCAGATCTAGTTCTTTTTTTATTAATTAATATAATAAAATGTTAAAATTAATTATTGTGTATATTTCACCAAATTTTGTACAAAAATAAATTGAAAAAATATAGTTTATAATTTGGAGACGTGAATACTTAGTAGCAGTGTTACAATTTTAATACCACTGATAATTTAAGAAGAACATAGAATCTTATCCAAAGGACGAAACTTTGCTATAGATAATGAAAATAATAATAAATGTTAATTATAATATCAATATGTTTGATTATATTGCATAATTAAAAATACTGGAAATTCAAGGTAATTTATACTTATACGTGTTTCATAAATGGCGGATGAGCTTCCCACTGTAATTTTGAGTCGAAAATTGTAATACCAAAATACTATTTTAAAATTTTTTGGTTAATTAATTAAAAATGAAATGATTTCTAAAAAATAAGATCTTAATTTTTTTTTATAATATTCATGAATTTAAATAATTTTAAATTAAATTGAATTTCTGACATTTTATTATGATTAATTCAGAAATAAAAAAGATATTTGAAAAGTTAAAAGAGGAGATTAGTCAAAGTTATAATTTGGAGACTTTTGTGAAACACGTTATCAGATTAACATGCTAATTTCATATTTATATTTGGAGATAATATATAAAACTTTTCTAGGTAGAATAAGATGTACATTTCATTCAATACAACAACTCATATGAAGTATTTACTTTGTTATTTTACTACGGATTTGTTAGCATGAAATATTTTTCTTAAAATTCGTGTTAGCTTTGTTTTTAAAATGTTTGTATGGACAAAAGAAGGATAGAAAATAATATAAAACATACAGAAGTGGTCAATATTATAGTAACTTTTTACAATGTTAAATATTTTAGCCACAACTCTTTTATTTAATGTGAGATGTTAAAAAAATATTAATTTAGAACTATTGTTTTATACAGCATTAGGAAAACTATATTCTTATTCTATAAAATGTTGCATATATTTTTCTAAATTGAGCTTAAATATAACAATTTTAAGTTTGAAAGAGATTTTCAATTTTAAATTAATTTTTTTTAATCTAATTTTTTCAACTTTAAATTATTTTTTATGATTTGTGTTAGTGAATTTAACTTTGTATAATAAATATCCTTTTTGTTTTATAATTTTGTCCCATCTCCATGGCATAGATTCGACTATTTTCTGAATATAAGTATACAATATTCCTTTTCTTTTATTGTATCTCGCAGTATTGGTAACGATAAATCATAAAATTTTCTTACAGATCTAACTTCGACCAATGATTAAATATTATAATAAGTAAAAGACCGTATTTAAATTCACAGAGAACAGTTGCTGTAATTTTGTTTATTGAAAAATAAAAAAGTAAGTGGTTTTCATTCAATAATTTTTGATTTTTGAGGAAAAAATTAGAATATTGAAATTAGGAGCCACAAAATTTTTGTAAAATAAGGAAGGTAGACCAAAGAAAACTGTTTCTTTTGATCGTCAAGATTCGTTGAGCGAAAATTGTTGCACTCAAATCGGACTTATTGAGTTTTATCTTTTTCAATTTCTACCACATTTTGCCAATTTATATAAAGGGACACAGTAAAAAGATTTCAATAAAAAAAGGTAAATCTTCTGACGACAAACATTTAAATATCTTAAATATATTTATAAAATAAGCAATTTTAGAAAGTCAAAAATATTTTCTACAATTATGTCAAGGCCTCTTTCATTAATATTTTTTATACTTTTATGTACCTAATTAATTATTCCGTGATTTATTATTTAATTACATTTTCAGAATTGTATGAATTTTTTAAAAAGTGTAAAGTACAAAAAGGTATTAATAAATTATATAAACAGTAATGGTAAAGTAACACTCGGTGCATTAAATATTAAAATCTAGTTCATAAAAACATGATTAAGTAAGTAACAATTCTTTAGAAACATTAAAAAACAAGACAATTTAGCATGCTCTGTATATAAATTTGGGTAAAATTTAGTAGGCATATGTAGTCGTTCATTTTAGAAGTAAAAATATCCTGCTGAAACTTTGTGATTTGGCAAAAATGACTTAACTAATGTAAAATAAATATTCTAAACAAATGGAAAATCTATTGTGTTGTACATGTATATATATATTTATTTATTTGAAATGGATTCTCCGTACAAATAGCGCATCATGTCCGCGTAAAGTATAATTCATGCCTGCATTACTATTACTGGCTGCTTCTAGTTTATATCTTGTACCATCCATATATTTTGCTCGAGGAGAAATGGAGTGGAGTACATATTTCTTAAATTTATAGGAAGACGGTGATTTATTGGCACACAGTGAATAATAGATGGCTGCTTTGTATTCCTTCGCCCCGGATAACTGTGTGAATTCACCAGATTTTATAACTGATCATGAACAAGCGTACACGTGTCAGTGATGAAATGATGTAATTTCTCTTAAATGTGCAAATATTTTTAAAGCGTGGCACACAATAAAAAGAATACCGCACGTTATAACTGCATCAACTTGTGTCTCTAACACAAAGATAATGCATCGTTTACATTATTCAGTTGGTTAAATATCACATAAAAAGATATCTTTGTCGGTATTGCACCATTTTGTACCACCTATATGGCTTTTACTATTACGTGTTAAGAGCATTTGTGTCCGTTTTTGCTGTTTTCGCGCGCAAACTACAAGATTTCATTTATCCTTTTCCCGTTAGCCTTTTGGCCTCTGTTTCGCCTTCAATTTCATGACTTCGAAATGCATCGGGGGCTATTTTTAACATCTGTCGACGTTTTCGTGTTTATAATTGACAATAATGGGGTACGGTTTCTCGTTTGGACTTTCTGTCTCAATATGGCGGGAATAATTTATGAATATACTGCTCCCATTTCTGTTTTACATGCAACTTGAATAGAACAATAATAATTTCAGCTGTACCTTCACAGTATCGAACAAAATTACTTTCTAAATTGTAAGATAAAATATTAGCAGTTTGGGTTTTTTAATATCATAGAAGATTTTAACGATCATTGTAGAGGGTTTATATTAAAATAGCAAAATATGCATTCAACATTTTGTGTAGATACTTCACTCATGCACAAAGCATTGTTACTTTAATAAGAATGTTTTAAAACAGAAACATTAACAGGATTAAATAAGACAAAGATAAAAGTCACAAACAGTGATCGTAAATTTTTCTGTTTCCCATTATGCACATTTGCTCCCCCTGGCTTATTTCTAAATTTAGACAGACACTATAAATTAAGTTCAGTTGGGGGATGGTTTTAACTGATGTTGTTTCTTTTGAATCAGGACGGTAACTGTGTTAATTTACTACGTTGCTAAACTGCTACTAAATTGAATGTCACATTATTGCATATTTATTTTTCCACCTGTTTTGGTACAAATCCTCCATAACATAATATAATTTTTGTCAAAACGGATTTAATTTTTTTAAAATTTTTAAATTCATTGTTCACATTAGTCTTGTAAAAAAAGATTATACTGAAATATGGATGGATATGTTATGAAATTAAACAATATTAAAAATTCATCTAATTCATTTTTTGAAAATTGTATTATGTTTGTAGAACATGTAAGATCACCCATTATATAACCCCTTCTTACCTACTCAGTGACAGAAAATTAAACACATTGGCCCAATTTTAATAAAATTTTGGTGTATGCTTGTCCACATGGGGACTGGTTAGATTTTTAAGGCAATTTTTAGAAGGATTCTTTCAATAATCTAAAATGCAGTTGGTACAAAGGCGTGTAGCTATCTATGTAAGTGAATTGGGTAGAGGGCGAACTAATAAAAAACAGGCGAGACTTTTGTTTCTGAAAATTGTTAATCGAATGAACCTTAGTGGTACAATCAGCAGATTACAGAAGAAGGAAAGCTTCATTCTATGTGTAGACAACGCTTTGGAATGTTGAATGGAATGACGTCTTCAGTGACTCCCCATCCCTTGTATATTGAACAATCAGAATTATGATTTGGGATTTCACTGCATGTGATAATAAAATTTGTTTTTCACAAGTGTTATTTCATTCCGTTCCATCAAGGAAATTGTGGAACTTTATTTGTTATCTTACATTAGGGCTCCAGGACGGGGTCTTGTTGCCATGGCCAGGAAAAATTCTGAACTTGACACCAATGCAGCGTCAAATAGGAGTGATATGAATTAAGTATTTCAGGATGAAATTGGCCACCTCATTAGAATAATGCTCAGGCACATCATTGAGTGTCCAACTCATCATTAGGTTAAAAATGGTACTCATTAATATAATCAATATTGTTAATGTTTAATCTATATATTTCTAAGTCATTGAGTCTATAAAGAAACAATGAAAATAGCTAATTGTTATTACATGCAAATATATGGTGAATAGTAATAAACAAATATGAAATACACTGGCGGATCACATTGAATTCCTGATGTTAAATTAGATATTTGTTTGCCGAACAAAATAAATAATGTAATTTTAGAAGAATAATTCAATAGAATCGCTAAAGAATAAAACATTTTATTGGTCAAATATAGAAAATATAAAACATGGATTTCCTTTAAATAACATTAAGTTTTAATATAGTACAAATTTTTATGTTGTGAATATTTTAAAGATTATTAAACCAATGGAACACACAATTTTAATAGTAGTATGGATATTGATATTTTATTCACGAATTCATTTAGAATATATTTAAAGTTTTTTAAATAAATAAAATTGATAAATGCTTTAAAAACCATTAATTATTATATTTTTTCACCTCTTAAAATGTTTTTGTTGATAAGTTATGGAAAATATAAATAAATATATAAAATTCAATCGGAAATTTTAAAGTATCATACCATAGAAAACAATTTTTTTTGATCACCAGTAGAAGGAGTGAAAACTTCGTCGTCTTTATTTATATGAAAACTATCGGACATAATATGTCACAAAATTATTCCATCAAAAATTAGGAGAATCTAACATTCAACATCATTTGTATCCTCGCACCTCATCCACAGTCTAGAAATTTTTTAAGTTCACTGTTCACAGTAGTAAAAAAAGAATATACGGACATATGGATATGTTATGAAATTAAATAATATTAAAAATTCATCTAATTCAAATTAGTTGAAAATTGTGTTGTTTGTAGAAAATGTTAAAATAAAAGTAAGTAAATTTGTGAAACAAGATTTTAGATCTCTATCAAAGTTTTTTCTGACAATGTCGATTGAGATTATTTAAGAGGAATTTCACCCATTGTATGACCCCTTCTTACCTACTCAGTGACAGAAAATTAAACATATTGGCCCAATTTTAACATCATTTCTATCCTCAGACCCCATCCATAGTCTAGAATCTTCAAAAAATATTTAGAGTAGAATAAACTTGTTAGAAATAACACCTTATGTAATATGTTTGATTAAAAAGTGACCGAAGAAATTTTTATTAAAAATTTCAGATTGTTAAAAAGCTCTAGGCGGGATTTTAGAGAGGCATTAGACCGCTGCGAAAAATCCATTGTAGAGGCATATGAAAATTCCGATTGAACGTGCTGTAATTCCGGGCACGGGGTCAGCTCTTATCCACCTCGCATATAAAGCACGGTGAAAAATGAGGCGAGATCAAAATTGACTGGGGATAATTGGACCCGTTGCCGCAGATAGATCAAGTTATTTTCGATTCAAAGCAAAATTTTACGATTCAATGTTGGTTTAGGCGAGTATGTGAGCGATTTTTAATTTCGCAATGAAAATACTTGCGCCTGACCGGGATTTATCGTTGCAGTTTTATTATCATGCATTTCTTACGATTACACGAAGGAACTACTACCACTGTTCTTCGAATTTTATGACGGTTTATACGAGCTTTCTACTTGTCGGATATTATCGTAAAATCTGATAAGCAAAAAATTTAATTTGGAACGCCACATGATATAGATCTAATTTATTAACAAAACTAATAATAATGTAATTATCCATTCATGCAGATTATGACGCATTTATGACAACAATATGATGTTAATGATAATGTTATTTACCACCTGTAAAAACCAATGTAGCGGTCTATATAATAATGTGAATTAATTAATGTCACTACGTTAATTTCTCATAAATTAAATAACTACGCCAGATTGTTTACCGTTGGTCTTCTTAATTATGCGGGACAAACACATTCGCATCACTTGTGCCGATTTATAAACGAAATTAAAGCTGACTGGTGGAAGTACACGTTCTTGTCGCTTCGACCAAGTGCATCTGATTATCTTCGCCAACAGGCTCCTGTTTGTTTTGGCTGTGCCGCGTGAAGAGGTGTTTGCTTGTTTACCCTTAAAAGCTTCCCCTCTTTATTCAGGTTGTGAACCGTGTAAATAGTCTGGTTATGAAAATATGAATTTAGAGAAACGTCTGAACCGTGGTTGCCAATTTAATAGAATTTTCAAAGTCCCATCCAGTCATCCTTTCATTTAAATAGAGGGTATGGTGGTACTTTTTTTTTGATAAAAAGTCAATTTTGCCTGGAAAGAATAACTTAAATATTTTTATATTTTGTGGTATAACCTTTGGTTTTTATTATTGCTTGGCATCCTTTAGGCATAGAATCTACCAGTGTCTGCAATGTGTCAATAGGTATTTGTTGCCACTGCTCCTGTATGATTTGAAAAAGTTGTTGTTTGCTTTGGATGTTTTTTGTTCAGATGCGATGACTAAGACGGCCATTCAAGCACAGTTAAATTTTTCATTAGAAACCATCGTTCTCTTGTTAAATTTTCCAACGAAGTGGCATCTCTTCCTCGGTAAATGAAACCATGGTGTTTTCCAGCATGTCTGTATTAAAAACGATCTATTTTATCCTCTACTTAAATCTAAGGTCATCCTTTGGATCGCGAAAAGTATCCTCACACCATAATGCTTTCTGCATCATATTTTAACAGTAGGAATTGGTATTTAAAATGGTATCGTTGTCCTACTGGCCGTCTTACAAATATTCTGCCGTCAAATTAATTAATTAAACAAATTAAATTGACTTTCGTCACTCTAAAGGAATGTGTCCCATTTTTCCTGAGTCCAGGACAAGTGGGATTTTGCAAATGCTAGACTGGGCACTCTGTTCTTCTTTGATAGCAGTTTCTTTTCAGTTGTAACTAGTTTATGTAGTTCTGCATCAAAAAGGCGGTTTCTCACTGTTTTGCTACTAACATCTAGATTAAATTGTGTCGAAATTTTCTACGTTTTTTTATAATTTTGTCTATTTTGGGAGTGGTTTTTTCTGAACTTCCTGGCTTGCGTCAATTTCCAACTTCATCTTGAATACGGAATTTACTCAAAATATCATTCTAAATAATATTTAATGTTTTTGCTACGTCACATTGCGTTCGGCCACAAAATTCAACCACTCTTTTCCTAACTTGAAGTAAAAAGTAAACGTGTTTAGGCATTACTACGTTAAAACCGACCGAAAATGTTAAGAATTTAGGTACAACTAACCGCAAATAAAATAAACACAGTAAAAGTATCAAGGGAACACCTAATAAAACAAAAAAAACTAATGTGAGAATATAATGAATTATTAAAAAAGTGTTTCTTACTAATTAAATAAAAAATATATTGTAAAATGATGTTACAACCCCTGCAAAAATTAAAATAATACCTCCCAAACATTCAAATATTTATTATTATGTTATTTATAATAATTATGTTATATTTATTTTTTTATTAAAAACTAATATCCAGACGGATCCTCGGTTGTTATTGAATAGGTTTTGGTCCAGATTTCGCTACACCTCCTGTACAACCAAAATTATCTGCTGGTGGTCTCCATAATGGTTTTTGGCGATTCAAAAGTCTTTTTTTCATAGCATCCCACACTTTTTCTATTGGATCACAGTATAGGGAGTTTGCTGACCAAGATAAAACGCTTTGTTATTATATTCGAATACTGTTTGAACGATCCTCACAGTATGTGGCCTAGTGTTATCCTGCTGGAAAATGGAAATTCATATTGATTAAACAGGATAACACAATGGGTAAAATTATGTGTCGCGATATCGAAATGCATTCAAAGTAGTTTTCATTAAAGGAGCTTGTTTCTTTCGCCAGTATTAATTCCTTCCCGAAACATCTATGAACCTCCTCCAAAATTCACCACCTCATGAGCATGTTGTAGCCGTGCTGGGTTTCCAGGTTCTCTCCAGATACGTATCCTTCCAGAATCCGGGTGGTAGCAAAATCTTAACTCATCAGAAAGGAGAACACGTCTCCATTCATCAGGAGCCCAATTAAGACGTTCTTGTGCCCAGGCTAAACGAGCAGTGCGATTTCCGGGGAACAATCGGGGTAACCTTAAAGGTTACTCTGAAATCTCTGAAATAGACTTTGCTCTGGGACACATTATGTGTCCTAGGAAGTTTTTGTCATTTAGATGGTGCATTTCCATAATAACAAAAGTATTTTTATAAAACTGATGAATATTGGATCAATAACACTAAGTATACTAAATTGCACCGTTTAACGAGTAACCAAAAATACGATGAATAGAAGAAATAACAATTTTTTTGCATTGAAAGTATGTTATACAGTGTCTTTCAAATTATTTTTTAATTTAATTTAATTTGATTATACTAGTACTACTCTCTAGACACTTTGACTGTGTATAATATGCTATAATAAGACATATCCGATAAAAAAACCTAAAGAAGAATGGTGAGTGACAATACTTGTATACCAGAGGGTAAACACAAGCTAGTGAATTTGTTTAACGCCATTACAACATATATGAAAAATACAAAAAATATTAATTTTATGACAATCTAATAAATTTTATAAAATGAACTGTCAATTCATGATCACATCCCTGGCTTATCACAACTCTTTAAAATAATCGTAAAAGTATATACATTTTGAGCTCAAATTTTATTAGTATTATTTTGGAAATCGAATCTATATCTACGTAGATCATTGACACCGATATTGGGTCGAAATCAGCAACAGTTCTGGATGGGACTATGTACAATTTATTTTTATAACTATCTAATAAATTTTATAAAATGCATTAACTGGCAGCTCATGATCGCATCTCTGACTTATTGCAACTCTTTAAAACAATATCCTTAAAAGCTTCTGCCGCGACTAAAATATGCAGTGGATGCAGAGTTGGCAGCATATCAAGAAAACGACAGTGTTTTACTGCATTGGATAACATTAATGGTGTGCATCATTAACTCAATGTCGGCTGTTTTAGATTTATCTCGTAAAACTTTAACTAAATAAGTTTGCGCCAAGGTTGTTGAAGTAACTTTTGCAATCTGGACTAATGATGTGTTATTGTGTGTCTGTCTGTTTCTTGTTTCGCTTTTTATGCAAATCTTGCCTTTGTGTTTTAGGTTGCCCAAACATCCTCAGCTGCTATCAATGTAAGTGCTTAATGTATTATTTATTGATTCATATTCGAATAATTTACGGCACCCGATAAAACTTTTTCCTCGATAATCCAAGTGCTTTATTACGGACCATTTGAGAAATTTATTAACTTAGAACATCCGTGGGCGATATCCTTCGAATCAATAACTGATTTTTGACTGCATGTCCCCTGATAATCTGGTTAATCTGTAGGAAACACGAACAGTAACAGACAGTGTAGTTTTTGAAAGTTTTTACGGTCGGACACTCTATATCATATCTGTAATCTAATCGATGTCAAGGTTGTAGGAAAGGACTTTTGTCATATCCCGCTTTGGCGTGATCCTTCTGGAGTGGCTTTGTTCGATTGACTTGCATTATTGCATGCTCCTTCGATAAAGGTGGCGGGATTCAGGAAAAAATACGGAATCAATTTAAAAATGTATGTTACGTGTCACATTTCCTGCAGGAAATTTTCTCGTAGAAAAAAGTTCAAAGGAAAAAATAAAACAACTGTTCTTTGTAAATAAAAAATTGACGACAAATTCGAAATGTATACAATTAATTATTTTATCAGAAAAATATTTAAAATAATATATATGTAATATATAAATAATTAAACGAGGTTTTGAATCAATGTTGTCAAATAAAACTAAATTTAAAAGTTAATGCAAACTAATATAATTTTAATGAAGTAAAATTTTCATTGATATCTTAAAAACTCCTTAACTTGAGAGTTCTTAGATTAATTATGTACATATTTAAAACTTCAATATTTTTTCAGTAACACTGAATGAACTTAAACCATTATGTAAAATAATATGGTGTTTAAAATTAGTACAATTTTACACCCAAAAATAAATCATAATAGAAAAATATTTCTTTTATCAAATTACTCAAGAATAAATGTTTAATGTCCATCGTTTATTTTTTACACAGAGAAACAAATATTTTTTAACTTTGAAGGTGTTGTTATGAGCTGATACTACATTTTAATATCTGTGTTTTTAAATTTGAATAATTATTCATTATTGATCGAAAATGGAAATTGATTGATTTATTCGAATAAGTTTTTTATTAAATTTTTAATAAATTTAAAGTATAATTCTTTAATTCTAAAGAGGAAGACAAAACTGATCTGAATCTTTTGACAATCATTATGGTCATAAATTATGGCTAATTCCAATGTATATATTTAAGAAGAATCCATTGCTTTATGTAAGCAGTGTGCAAAATAATAATAATAATAATAATAATTTACTTTCTCCGAATATGTAAACATACATATATCCAACTTAATCGAGAAATATTTTCATAATTATCAATGAAATATGAAAATGACCGCATCCACCCAATTTCACGGAGCATTTGAGCCACGGCGAACAATAAACATAATTATTAACGTCTGCGACGTTTTTCGCATTAAATATTCCGCAAATGCACCCGATGATTTATGTACACATTCAAATCGGGTGAGTGGATTCGAAACCGGCGGCATTGCGGCCCCGTTTTCCTTTTTTTTTGCATCCCGTTCTTTTCCTCGTGCGCGGAGCACATGTGGGCTTAAATGCAGGTTTACACTGATCATAAATTCTTGGCTATTGCCTTGTTGGGACTGCAGAATTTTGTCTTTATGCTGAGTATTAAAATATCTGTGCCACGCAAAAAAAGTATCAATAAAATGTTATTGGTCCGTTGTTTTGTATTTGTTCGGGGGTGATTTATACTCACGAGCGCGGAGACCCGCCGCGGCGGGATAATGGCAATCCGATTTTGTCCGACCGGATTTATGCTAAATGTATTTTAAGTATCGGACTAGATACAATTTAGGGATGGAATTACAATTTCAATAAATGTCTGATTTAATGTACAATAATCGTTGCAATTATGAGGGATTATGGCTTATGGCCGTGTTGCGCATTAAAAATGTGACTGACAAATTCAAAATTTCATAATATTGTAGTGAAGGCGATCAGCTATTTCTTAGAACATAAACGGCTTACGAGATATTTTTTAATTAAAATTGTATTATCACAAATTTCTTATTAAAAGACCTTTATAAATAAGTGTTTATAAAATAGAGAAGCAATGAAATCTCTTTATTTTTATACTAAATTTATTGACTTTCGTTAAACTAAATTAGTAATTTTTTTCAATGTTTCACTAGGTTTAACTACTTTATTTTAAAAATGAAAAATCCAATATCATAAATGTACCTTTGATTGGCAAATTAGAATGTTTTATTTTTCTAATAATTTTAGGCCATTAACGATCTTGATTTTTAGGGACAGTGCTGTTAATAATATTTGTATTTAGTTTCTGAAATATGGCAATGACCTATACTGTTTGGGTACCCTGTTCAGTAACTGTACAACCTTTGTAAATTTTTGTAAATAAATATTTTGGTAACAGATATTTTAGTATTAATTAATTGTGTTTTAAAATTGTATATAATAAATTGTTCAAAATATATACAATATTTTCGAGTAATTATACTTTTAATAATTCTTTTTCATTTAGCACAAACATTTAGAAAATTTAGAAGCGCATCAAATTTCATCAAGTTTACCCGTAAAACATTTTTTCATATTCCTAAGCTCGAAAGTTAATAATGTCATTAAAAAGGGGAGTTTTTACGTAATATTAATACAGTAGCTCTGTAATCAAGCAGTTATTCCCAGTTTCACCGATGTACTTGACGTTCGGAATGAGTCTTGATGAGTCATGGTTTATTTATAATAAAATCAAAAGGTTTTAATGAAAATTAAAATCTCCACCTTTGTCTTCAACTGTTCCAACTCTTAAAGATCGTAATAAGAAAAAATAAATTTTATTCTTTTGTGCGCGACGTTTTATGCAAATAAATCCTTTTGTTGGAAATTAATTTGCTGAAAATATTTTTTATTTAAATTTCGCTTGTCCTACATTAAGCCTTAACACCCGAAGATTATAAGGCCGAAATGTTTTAACACGCCCACGTGCCGTTTTATTTCGTTTTTTAAATATTATTAACAGCATGTTAATGATAAAAGTGCCAACGAACGAATCAGCTAACAGGAATGTTAATCTTAGTTTCAATAGAAAATGTCGTTTAACAATTTAAACTTTCATTCTAATTTTAACTTTTACGGAATTCAGTAGACTTTACATTTTGATTGAGTAATTTCCAAATTTCCTACTTTCTATGATAATGCATTTGAAGTAGGAAATTGCGGTTAAATAAAGTTTGCTGACTGAACTTATATTCAACGTTGTCATATCGATTTCGAATGGAATTAGTCACTCAATGGAAGAAAATGATACACGAAGATTAAACCTTCATTATCGAGATAATTTAACCACAAGCAGATACGTTATACAAAATTGTTAGATCAAACGCACCAACATTGTTTGTAATAAATACCTTTACCGCGTTATAAACCCAGTGAAATTAGAATGTTCATGGAAATATACGTTTTGCCTTTACAATGGAGCTCTACTTTCAAGTGGCAAGTATTTAATAAGCTTTCAATATATCCCTCAAAATTAATTTCACTTTTCAGTGGGCAATCTTTAATCTCGTTAATTTTAAAGTTGAAAAATATGTGGATTTAATATAAGTAGATGAAGTTTATTAGATTTACTTGAGAAATAACGCCTACGTGTTATTATTATTTATGTATAAATCTGAAGAGAATTATCTCTGTATACTCGCATCCATCACGCAAAGACAACTTGATAGATTCTGATCAAACTTGGCAAAGCGACAGCTTAATATCCTGAACAAACATTCAGGATATTTTTTACTTGGAAAAATAAAATGACGCTTCTAAAATAATAATAAAAAAGAAACAAAATAAAATATTAAGCGGTAGAAAACTACGTGCTTTCGGAGCCCTGGAGCTGTTCTCAAACATTTCTATGTATCAATATCGTATGTGCTTTGTCATATCGATGGATTTATTTTAAGACATTAATATGTTTTATTTGGGGACCCTATATCACAAACAAACAAAAATATATTAATTAATATAAATAATTCTTTAGTTAAAAATATTAATAAAATACCATAAATAAAATTTTCGGTAAAGCTCATTAAACATTTTAAATAAATATTAATTTATTTCTGTTGAAATTTTCACGTTCTGTGGACATTCGCAACCCTCTGTAAATAAGTTGATAAATTAAGGTGTGTAAATGAAAGATAAGAAAGCTGGATAAAAAGAATTAAAGTTGTCGGACAAATGGTTTTAAATATTTGCCCAGATTACATTCAGAGGACGCATCAATCTTAAAAACTTTTTCCACCTGTTACTGAACTGCCCCCCAAAATACGCAAAAATAACGAACGCCGGCTTAAAACAAATACAATTATTTTAATTTTTTAAATTGAAAAGGTGAACGTTTATCGGTCACTATAACATTTAAATGTCATTAAGGCTGAAAGTTTTCTATTTCCTGGAAGTAGGTTAAATTGTTTAGTGAAATTGTTTTACAGTTAACAACTTTCCGGGTTCCGGAAGTTCAACGCGTTATTTAAACATTAGGAGAAAATATAATAATTTCAAGTACACATTTGTATATTTGCCAACCTACATGTTCAGTTATTTAGCAACAAGTTATTAACTTATTCGGTGGTGAATAGAGTTGCGGTGTTGATAAAGTAAATATTAATATTGACCAGTTAAATATATTCTGTTGAATCAATATTAATCAATTTACAAAAATGATTTATATTTTAGATACATATTTTTATTTTTTGCTATATGTCCTTAAAAGCATATTCCATCAATTCCAAATTAAAAATTTAATTTTACAACACATGCATGTTTTGTACTAAAATTATTAATTTAAAAATATAGATGGATATAAATTTAATTGTTTATTAATATATTAATAAACATATAGAGTATTAATATTATAAAATTATAATCCCTAAATATAATTTATTAATAATATTCAAAATGCACTAGTACTTAAAACAATTGTGATTTACTAAATGAAGTTGACCTACCTTACCCGGAAACAGCTTGATTAGTAAAGTTAAACCGCAGTAAAGTTAGAGAAAACTGGAATAGTTTGAATTACATTTTAATTAATGTTACAAATTTAATTGTTTTAAAAGTATGATTAAAAATTAAATTAAACAATCATAATTTATCTACAGTAGCAAATACGTCGGAGTTCAAATATACGGTACACGCAAATTTGATTTCAAATCAATCCAACTACACCAGTTGCTTTACCAAAGATTTATCTTTTGCTCTATTCCAGAAATGAATTTATGCCTGATAAGATTAGGTGCAATTCGCCATTACACTTATGAATTTTCAAACGATTTTCAATAATTTCCAGTCGTGTCACAAAAATTCTCAAGCTATTTCCTGACACATTGATAAATTATACAGTAATTTATAAGTGCTTAGAATAAATTTTCTTATTACGTTTTTAGTCCTCTTTATCTCGTCTTAATGTGATAAAAATAATTGAATTTTGCGAAAATATTTATCAACATAATCGTATAAAATATTTATGTTTCTAAAATGCATAGTTTTCAACAGAATACAATAATAATGAACTTTGTGTTATCCAATAGCATCATTAATATTTATATGAGTTTCTAACTAATGCCATTTTGCCAACTTGGTAATTTGGAATTAATTACTATCGACCTGTCCCATTAAAATTTTAAAATATTCTGTCAAATCATTTCGCTGTGAACTCTTTCAACAATTGTGCAGATAAAAATCTATAAAATTTAACATTCAAGTGCGGTATAGTTCCAGTGGCTTTTCTCAAACTGCAAAGAGTATTTTAAACATTATACCCATCTTTGGACATAATGAAAGTTTGTAACTTTCTTGATTTAAATTAAGCTGCGTGATACCTGTACTTAGTGTAAGTTGCTCGTAAATAGGCGGAGAGAACTCGCACCACTAACTTATAATTAAGTTAGAGTGCCATTCAAATGATAACTCATATTTCTAATGAAGCCATTTCGACGACGACTTTTATCTTAGAATTTAATTTATGAGTCATTTAATGGCGATATTACCTTAAAGTTAATTTTGATATTAGAGGAAATTTTCTCCTGAAATATCGACAATGTTCTTGGAAATATTTAATCTATAGTAATTTATATGAAATCGAAATGTCCCTATTAAAATTTAATCACGTTCTACAACATGTTCGGAGCTCTAACAACATATTAAAAATGATCCATAATCAATAATTAACCTCTTTTTTCCATAAGTATATTATAAAATGTTTACAACTTTATAATTCAGCTGTAAAGTAAAGTCTTAGAGTAAGTTTTCTATGAATTTGGTGAATATACGAGCAGTAGTCAGTTACATTAATCGTTTCTCAATATATACAATTCCAAGGTGGAACAGTGATCAAAATCTTTCTTGGGTTCAAATTTTTTAAAATATATTTCCACCAAAATTATCCATAGCTCAGACCAACGAACATTATTGTAATCAATCAATTTTTCAATGAATCCAGCAGTACTATTAATAAAAGGCTGAAATTCATCGTTGTGGCTAACCTAATGAGAATTTTGGTACATCTTCCAGAAGAATTTTGACGTGAAATCAAAATCTTGCTAGTTTACATCATCTAAAATGGAAAAAACAAATAAAACATGTTCAATGTAAGAAAAAAATGAGTAGCAAACTTAGAGAGAGAAAAATTTTGCGTTTATTATGTGAGAAATTGAACAAAAACAATTGAAACACAATGTAGGAATTAAATTAAAAATTAATTAATTTTTAAATAATCCAGAAAAATGAGTGAAAAATGCAAAATCATATTATACAACTTCAAATACACTAGTGAAGAAAATTGAAACATATTTGAAAGTACGAAATGTCTTTCAAATGTCGTAAACCGTTCACACAGATGCATTTTAGTTTTCTCAAAGAAATATCTGCCTTTTAATAAGGACTTATAATACCGAATAAATTTAAAAGTCGTATAAGATTTGGCAATCATGCGAGATGACCTGGCTTGAACCAAAATGCATTTATCATGGTGCAAACTCCATATCAGCTAATGGAATCATTTTATCTTGCTGAGGCAGACCGCAGGAAGTTTCATACGTAATTTTTAATGTGTTGTCCGGCGCGATTTATTAGCAATGATAAGTTTATTTTGTAATAAAGCGTTTAGTGCGGAACATACATAAATTGGCGATTTGCCACCAAAGTTGCTACCACAAGTTTCGATTATGTGACGGTTGAATATTGAAAAGCTACCGAATGTGATTAAATGTATTGAAAAGTAATTTAATATCTGATATATATCCGGTAACTCAATACATTGTATTACATGGCCTAGAACAAGTTAAACTGAACTAGTTCTGAAATATAAAAAGTATTCATTTACTTTGCAATTGTTGGGTACGGAGAAACAAATTACGTAGTGCGTATCCTGTAACTTTACAATTTTGCCCTATTTCCTACACGATAATGTACTTTGTAGTGTGATGCTTCTGGGAACTTGAAAATATAATTATTCAATTCGACGGGAAAGTATCATTGTCATCTGTTTCAAGGGAATATTTCCATGCGGAAATTTTCACTTTGAAATTGTAATTTTAGAAGAACAACTCCCAAATAGTTACTTTCCACCTAATCGTATGATTAGATGAAACTTTATGTAATTGAATTTTTTCCATTAGCTGTGAAAACCGGAAGGATTAAATAATTATTTAAGCGTATTATCCGCGAGTTATAACTCAGAGACATCATTACTGGGGTAGGCGTTAGCTTCATTTATCAAGCTTGAATAATATTAAAGCGGGAAAAGTATTTTCTTAGGTCTAAGCTAAAGGAATGGCGCATTTTCATTTTTCGAGCAAATAAACCTCCACATGTGCTCATATGAGCACAAATGAATTCACAATCAAAAAATTAGTGCGTGTTAAATTAATTGATTAGATGTACAAAATATAAATAAATGTTTTTGCATTTGTTCAATTTACATAGGTGATAACGTTTTATAGTCGCCACTATATTTAAAAAATAAATATTGTAAATATTTTCACTGCAGTAATATAACAAATATTCGGATAAAATAACGTAACATGTACAAATGATATATCAATTGCGGAACATATTGAACCATTTCGGCTACGAAATAATTAATTTATTATTTCAATATATTTACACAGTTATAATTAAAATGTAGTATTGAAACGTAGAGTGATATATTAGAGAATAATGTTCAACTGTAATTTATGCTCTAAACTTTCCGTGTCGCAGGTGAACTCTATGTACATATATGCATTTCATTTTGTTTATTAAATAATAATTTATGTTAAAGAAAATGTTAATCCCAAATAAAAATCGTTTGGACCTCCGTTTGGAGTCGAGTAAAAAAACGTTTTAAATCCGGCAAGCTATTAAATTTCTGTTGGTTTAGCAACTAATAGGTAGTAAAGTTACCTCCGAGGTGGCGCAACGAAACTCAAAGAGATTTTCTCTGTATAAATATTTGTTTTAAAATAAATTAGCCTGTGCATTAAGCTTAAAACTTATAAACAACGACAAAAAAAAAACACTAGAGGAATTTTCAACTTTTTCACAAAATTTCTTGAGAAAACTGTGTCTCAGAAGTTTTATTTTATTCCTTTGAACACGATTTTGATGAAAATATTTGTTTTAACAGTTTTCTTCAAATCAGACACGTCTCGCAAGTTATTTTCTTTTCTGAATTTTATAATATTTGTCGACATGTTTTATTTTGGTTGTCGTCCATAATATTATATTTCTGCAGTAGTTAATTTTTGTTAAGATTAATTTTAATTTAAGTAAAGAATATTCTGACGGTATGGAACTGGAGAAAACATTCTTTACAACCACACTTAAAATAAATTTCACTTATATTTTAACAAAATAACCGTATAAATTTTCATGTAGCACAGGTTATTTTGATAAGACGATGTAAATTTTAATTTAAGACATAATTTTATTTAATTATTAGTTTTGTTAATATACAGGGTGTACAGGGCGAAAGAGTTATTAAAATGGTAGGAAAAACAACCAAAAAATAAAATTTTCGTAAGATTCAATTATTTAGTGTTACTGTTATTAGTTTGAAAATAATGTAGTTAAAAAATTAAAACAAGATTAATAATTTAACTAGCAAAATTCAATGAGGCAACGTCGTTGATATAAACTAAATTTAGCTTCAAATTCCATCGATAATGTTCAACAATGTTATTAATAATGACTCCGTTCTACCTCCTAGAAAAATATTATCCCAAACGATCAGATAACGTGGAATTATTCTTTTACTTGGAGGTCTCCAGGCTCATACTAATCTTCTATTACAAAATATTCCAAATCTACCTTCATCTGTAATCAGCACATCCACTTTTCATGCCACAATTCTCCTTTCTGACACCAAGTTAATCTCGCTGGACGATGGGCAGTCTGGAGGGATCTCCTGCAACAGAGTTCTGCATCATTTAACCGCATTAAAATTGTTCTTGGGCTTATATGACGTCCACTAACCAAAATCAGGTCTTATCTGAGAAGTGTATAGTTTCTTATTGGGTCCGCCCGTGCTCCTCTGATTAATAATACGTCTTCCCGATCAAATGCAACTCTTGGTCTACCTTCTCTATGCCGATCTCGCACATGTCCAGTCTCTAGAAACCATTGATAGAGTCTGCTCACTATGGATTGGTCAACATTAAATGCAGCGGCCACTTCAACTTGTCTTAAATTTATGGTCTTTGAGACTTAGATCAATTGAAGAGTCGATGACAGTAATATAGTGACTACAAAAATTGATTTGTCAGAATAATATTAAAACAGATTATTCAATAGTCATTATGATTTAAATTTGAAGCCATATTTTGTGAAAAATCGAATAGAATGTTGTTAAACATAAATTTTACAAATGGGCTTCAATAGACTTACTTTTCTACGTTGTACATTTTCGTATTAAAGATTTCGACATAAAGTGTTGTAGGCAGGAAAGCTTATCCATCATTTAAGAAACTCCCCCATATTATAGAAACATATTAACTTTACAAAGAAGCAAAGAGCCTGTGTGATTTTTAATTCTTGTAATTAATTTTTTCTACATTGCATGGTCATGTTAAAGTGTTATTTAAACAAAAATAAAATAAAATTTAAAATAATAATTGTTTTTACGTTTTTATTTAAATTTAGAGAAATTTTTCATTTAAATTTTACAAATTCTTAATCTACATAATTTAATGGAAACTTAAGAACCTTTGTAAAATGAGAAAACTATTTTACTTCCATTCTTAATTAAATTAGAAAAACAAAACAAGACTGTTATAAATACACAATTAATTTTTATCTTTGTAATTCGAAACTTTCTTATGTTTTCAGCCATCCTTTATCAGGTCTCGTTAACAGAAATTAATTTGAATGGTTTAACTCTGATTAAAAGTACACCATTAGGAGCGCCTTATATAATTTAATTTAAAGAGGAGGAGGCATAATCCATCCATTTAATTTGATATAAAAGGCATATATCCGCGTGACCTTTGTAATCCTCTAGGTTACATAAAAACCGAAAAGGCAAAGAGCTTGCCCTTTACCAAAAAGATATATTAAAAAGGGTCTTATAACATATTTCGTATGGCTAAATCCCACAAATATATTTCTTTATATGTTTTCTCAGATACGATACCTGGCTTAGTGAAACGTATTCGGGTATTTTTGTTTCGAATAAAATTGATTTAAATATGTATGCGAAATTCCGGCTTATCGGAACACAAGCTTTTTTTCTTTACATGTATAATATTTGTTACAAATATTTTTAATATCGTAGAAATGGTTCGCAGTTTGTTGCCTGACAATTTGTCCTAAATGTAGGACTGTGAACTTTAAAGCCCATTTAGACCAGCATATTTGAAGACATCCTGCGGACAAAGTTGCTGACTGCGAAGCTTCCTGATTTATTATTTCCGGAAAGCTCCAGAGATGTCATTAATTTCAGCTTTAAATTGGCTGTTGCGAACGCCGTATAATTGTTATTTGGATAATGTATACGTTGCTTGTCGATTACAAAAGTGCAATGAGAAAACTGAGGCAAATGAAAACAATTGTGGCATTATAATTACGCATCACACAGTCTGGTTAGTGTACTAACACATTTTACATGGAAAATCATTTCATGTGATAACCATTAAAAATTAGTAACCGTAAGTAAACGCTTTGATATCTGATTTTTGAGCTTAAAATTATTCAATTCCCATTCGTTTTATGTTTTAACAGATTATTTTAATGTGGGCACATTTGCGTATTTTACATTCCATTAGTGGAGGAATAATATGCCAGTAGGTATATTTTATTTAAAAAATAACGTAAAATTAATATGTATATGTAACTTATGTTTTGTATACAGTGGTGATCATTATTATAGTATGTATGTATTAATAATTATTATCAATACAAAATACATGTTTATTTGTATTTTAATAATATTGATGAAATTAAAGTGCTTATTAGCAAATAATATTCCAAATCAAATATAATTTAATTAAATTTCATAATACTCCAATATATTTATTTAATACTGTTGACTTCAAATAATGATTAAGTATTTATAAATTATCTCAATATCACCATCATCATCAGTATCACATAACTGTATTATTTTCAGTTTTGAATTAATGAATTTCTCGTAATATATTAATTGTTGTGAATATTAAAATATGTATATACTAAACACATGTTGTGTTTTAAAGTGTTAAATAAATTGACAATTGAAATATAACACATGTTATTCACGTAGTTTGAAGTCCGGTCACGAAAAGTTTTCCGTCGAAGGGGACCTATGGACAATAATTTGATTATATTAAAAGGTTTTCATTAGGTAGTAGTGTTGCAACATTCAGTTACTTCACCTTTACTTTGTAACATAAAGCTTAATGGTGAAACATAAACTGATGGACGCAGAGTGGTGCTACGTGGCCCACGTAAAGTGGAAAACCGGAACATTAAATAGTTTAGAAGGGTCATACCTTGAAATACACAATTACCGTCATTTGCCGCATTATTTATAACAAAAATAAGGGTGGAAATATGTATTCGATGTCCTCGTATATTTATATCTCACGTGAAATCTAACTTACAGTTCGTGTTTAGAGGAGATACGTATATGTAGAGAGCATAGTGATGGTCGCTAAGTGAAAATACATTGTACTGCGCTGCTGTTCTTAACGTAGATAAAATGTTCAAGCTTTCAAAAGCAATTTCAGATAAGGCTAAGAAGCGTGAGTAAAACTATATGAGAAAATTCATTAGAAAATTAAGCGATAAATAAATTATCAGTGTTTAAAAATATACCATATTACGAATAGTGTAGTTTATTGATCGACAAATTTGCGATGAAATATGTCAATAGCTAATTTCTTTTGTTGAACTCCAAATAATAAACCGTATATAAAAATTTAATTAAACCGAATATTATACGCATATTTTTAAAATAGCACGCAAATAAAGCTAAACCATTTGCGGTTGTGGTATTTTGTTTTTTGTTAAAATTTTATTTATAAATATTTTATCGGCTTTACCAATTTTGCGTGTTTTTATTGTTTTATTTAATAAACCTAATATTATTTTATTAAATAGTTGGCCAACTGAATTTTTTGTGGATTTTATTTGCTCACAAATCTTTATTTTATTATATTGCCTATGTATAATTTATGATGTGGCGAAATGCAAAAATTATTTGTAAGCATAAAATGGCAATAAAAAATGAATGAAATCGGTAATATTGTTTTTCGAGTGTTGCTAACAATTTCATCATATAGTATTTATTTTTTAATGTATCAAGTTTAACTGTAATATACCAATTTTATTATGACGTTAATTGTTGCAATGATAGGCTACTTTCACTTCTTGCATAATATACATGCAACAACGAATTTTGTTTACATGACAAATTAAATACGTTAACGAGTACCACAATTTTAAATATTCGGTGTATTGTTTGTCATGCATATTCTATAAAACAACTGTAAAGCTTTTCGACGACATAACATTGCAAAATTATACCGAATATGAATATTATGAATTATTCAGTATC
Source organism: Aethina tumida (assembly GCF_024364675.1). NCBI lineage: Eukaryota > Metazoa > Arthropoda > Insecta > Coleoptera > Nitidulidae > Aethina > Aethina tumida. Next base: position 56,302,834 of record NC_065435.1, on the reverse strand, counting down.
CAAAATAGCTTAGGTAAGGATGTAAGAAATCCCACATATACGCACCCAGTACATAAAGGTATAGAGATAATCTTCATAAAGGACTTTGTATTCTCTGCATAGATTTTGGTTGGTAAACAAGTCATGTGTGCTTTGAATTAATCGATTTATTTTGAATAAAAATAATGCGTTAGATATCACAAATTGTCGGGAAAATAAAGAATTAAAATTAAACATTCATTTTGTTTGTTTTCAACTCTTAATGTGCATTTTGTGATTGCACACTACAGCAGATGTTAAACAATATATCTTTTTAAGTACAATATGTAGATGACATTGATTCTGAGCATATTGAGCCATGGAACAATTATGTAAAATCACAAACTGTTTTCTTAAAAATTATTAATTGTATTTAGCTTTGTGTTTTAACAAGGATGACATCTGCAAATCCAATTATTGCAATTCTTGGTGTGTTTCCTATTTAATCTACCGTTAAGAAGATTTGTCATCCTAATGTGATTTTCGTTTTAGAAATCAAGGACATACTCCAAATCCAATAATAAACTTAATATCAAAAATACACGTTTTTTTGTATTTTAGTGGTTTCGATGAAATTAAAGTACATAAATGTTATGGGCAAATATTTTTAGTTTTCAATTAATGAATTTTTCATACACATTAATTGTTCTCAGCATTAAAATATATCCTACATAAATATTCATTATTTTAATCTTCTTATAAAGTCCTTATAAATCCTGTGTCTTTCCACACAACAGAAAGTGAAGCTGTTTATACTTTTGTGTAGTAATTTCCTTATTACCAATTCCCGATAAAAGTCAAAAAATAAATCATCATTCAAATAATACACAAAATTAGTATCAAAATTTTAATAAAGATTAGATTTTTCAAAAACAGAAAAAAGTCCTAAAAGTGCTTCGTTTCCAAAATACAGGGTGCCAAATTACAAAAAATAAATATCTTTTATATTTATAAATGTGTCTAGTAATTAAATAAAAAAATAAAAACTACACATTGTAATCCTAAAAAAAATGTGAAAATATGTATATGTAGATATCGATTCTTACCTTATAGTTATTATGTTAGATCACAAACAAACTATTTTGTAAATAAATCATTTATTATATTTATTTAAAATAATTTCTTCGGTCAGTGCCTAACATTTTGACTAATCCAGTTACTGCGATTTCTTTCTCAAATTCCTGGTGTGTTTCTTATTTAATTTGCCTCGTCTCCTGATGTGATTTTCGTCACAGATTCCAGTGGCATACACCAAACTTATAATGTGACTTCGAAGAAAAAAATCTGACGGATTCGTCGATTGAGCCATTTCTGTCTCTTTCAAAAATTGACAAAATATTTCACATAAATTATATCTTCAAAGTGCAAACTAAAATATATTTTATATTCATAATAGAAAAAAATAATTTTGATTTCCGTAGAGGAAACAATGAAAAGGGAAAAGGAAAACTCGTTGACGTATCGTGGCGTCGATCTAATGAGATTATCGACAATTTTTTATGGTGTCTCATCCCACACGAACTGAATCTGACGTTTTAGTTCATTAAGAGTCTGTGGAGGGCGCTGTAAATTCCTTAAGCGTCGCCCCATCATATCCCACACACTTTCGACTGGGAAAAGGTCTGAAGATCTGGGTGGCCAAGGCAGTAAATTCACATGGGAGGCTTCTAGGAAGTTTAATGTATTCCTTGCAATATGTGGACGGGTATTATCTTGCTGAAAAATTAATCTGAGATCTCTTCTTATGTAGGGATGAAAATAAAGCTCATCCACAAGATCTACTACCATAAGCAATAGTACCCCATACCATTAAACCTATAGTGTTATGAATATGATTCTCCACAACAAAGCAAGAATTACGTTCTCCACATCGCCGTAATACTATCACAGGACCATCGGGCATACACAGCAAAAGCATAATCCATCACTAAACACAATGTGATTCCATTTCTCATGTCACTGTTGACGTGCCATACACCAGTCACTACGTTGGCGCTTATAGTTTGCTTGTAGAAGCAAGTCTAAAAAAGGGAGATAAATCTGTAGGCCAAAAGAGAGTGGTAAACAGATCGAATACCAATTGACCTATCTTCATCGGAAAAAAAATTATCAGCAATCATTCACGTTGAACTCATTCTGTCCCGTAGGGCCTATAATCTAAGACGACGGTCTTGTGGCTCTGTGGTAGCTCTGTGAGTCTCCTGCTCTACCTCTTCTGCCCTCTTCACTGCCGACATCGTATTACAATACTCACGTTTCTGTTCAAAGGTCACGTTATTTCTAGAAACGAAATTTCTGCTTCATCCAGGCCCACTATTCTATCTCTATCAAACTCACTTAATCGGCTAAAATTATTTCTTCTTCGTACTCTCGGCATGTATACGTTTAGTATTAATTACTAAATAAAACAAATTGTGACAAAAACTACAATACGCTTATTTAACATACTATAAATATATGAAGAAAAAAGAACAAAAATCCGACAATACTTTTTCCGATTGAATTCAAATTTTAATCATGTCATATTTCTTCTACTTGTATACCAAATTTTATAAAAATATCTGAATGTGTTCTGTCAAAAAGTGAAAGTTATACGAAAGCAGTGACGCACATTTTTTTCTATTTTTGTGAACACTGTTACCAAGTGGGATGCCCCTGAAACAAATAAGTAGAAAAAGTACTTATATCAAATGTTGCTACCTGCTAACTTGACACTTTGTTTTTTGGAACAAAGCATTTTCAGGACCAATTTCTTAAGCAATATTTTGTTTACTTTTCACATGATGAATTTAATATAGATATTTGGTGACCTCTTGTATATTGTTTTTAATAAGCTACACGTGGGGTTCAATTTTCGACACATTACAGATTATAAACGACTCTGAATAGATGTATACACATGTAAACATTTATATTTTAGTAGAATTTATTTTAAATTAATATAAATCAAATAGGAATTATATAATACACGAGCACATTTTATATTTCATATTTCATAAAATTATATTTTATAATGTCGTATAATTGTTTAAATAATTCCCAATCATATATAATCACTTTTATGCAGGTGATTTTTCGCCGATACATATATAAAATAAATTTGCCAACTCATTATTCCACATTATTACCAGTATTAATTAACCAAACCTTTTTTTCTAGATATTAAAAAAAAGGAATCTTCGACCTTTGTCATGTGCATTTGTGCGGTGGTCCGGAAGTGCAGAATTTTAAATGTTAATTCAAGTAACTTGAAATATTTCCCGCATAAATCCGGACCGATTAAAAGCCAGTACAGTGCTTTCATAAATTTCAATATCAGCAGAATGCGGCTGCATTCGCTGCCACCGCGACTATTATTATAATTTGCATAGAGCCAAAAGAATTCCAGCCGCTGGTTCCCGCTTTCTAGTCCGCAATTAAGAGTTTGTTCCGTAGAAAATTCCGCTCGAATATCTCCGAGAAACCGGACTCGTTTTCCAGTTGTTTATTTTATTATCGTACATCCACTTAACTCTAACACACCTCGTTTATAAAGCATTCATATGACCATCAGGAAAAATGATTTTTCGTGCACTCCACAACGGTTAAATTCTTCGAGCGAATAACGGCACTATATTAAATGGTACGTGGATAATTTTCCCGACGTGTCTTTATTAATGCAGAAGTAATGGAACGGTTGAATTTATTGTGCCAATGCATCCGTCATCTGTTTTATATCGAGTCTCGTTACGTCTGCTGGTGCAATTTTAAAAACAATAGCGTCGAAAATTGTGCAATTCCAAAAGGCAATACAAGTGCCATCCACTTGAAATTGTCTCCTTTGTCAAAGTTCTGTTTTTAAATGCTCACGCGTACACATCAAATTTTTGCCCCTCAGGCGCTGTTTCGCGTTCGCACTTAATATTTTATCTTGGCTATGTATTCGTGCTGTCGATTAATGGATCGTTGCACCGTTAATCGGTTTTATGACTTTTTTAATTTGCAAACATCATAAAAACGTTCTGTGCAAAGGCAACGGAGTATCGTTTAAAAGAAAATAAACAGCCGTAAAAAAGATGGAAAAAACTTAATTGGCACTTATTGGTAAAGTTTTTCTGCGGCACTGCTGATAAATTGAGCTTAAACAAACAAAACAACTGAAAGATTTAAGACAAAATAACTTAACGTAATGACGAAGGTATTGTGCACATCGTTTGTATCGATCTGGTACTGAAATATTCATTGCAACGCATCAAGAGTGGCAATAATTCTTCGGCTTTGCCGAAAGCGCATTTGATTACCGTCGAAAATTTACCATTGAAATTGGCAAATGTTAGCCACTTTACTTCTTTCCATTTATTTTTTTATTGGCGCTATTCGTACAGCGCTTCACTTCATTCCCCAACCATTTTTGACTTAATCAGGCTTTTAGTGGCTATTTTCGACAGTGTGCCTTTGGCAGGGTTCTTGTATTTAATTTTTCTCTTGATGTCGTCCCCCGCGATACTCGGCCAGAAAGATATATTGTGTGCAGCTTCAGGAAGTCAAATGTCAGAGACCCAGAATGGGGTAAAGAAGAACAAGGGGAACGCACAGTAAACATGTTTACCTCGGGACTTCTTAAAAATAAATCGACGGACGAATGTATGATAAAATGAACCGTAAATTAAATGTGCTGCTTTAACTGTCACGGAAACATACTATGAATACAACTTGTATTTTAGCCAACAAATAGTTTTGGCATTTATGTATAAGATGTAATATTGCAAGGAAAATATATTTTTAATTTCCTGTCCAGCCACTAACATTTTTATGACAAGATAGCCTTTATGAAACTTTATATTGTGTAATGCAGTTTATAGTTTTGTCTTTTAAGATACTAATACTAACTATAAAATACTACTAATAAAATAGATTATATAAAATATAATAGTTTTATCTGTTTTATTAACTTATATGGTGGTGGCCAGAGAATTAGCACAATATTTAAAATTAAACATTTTGTAAGATATTTCATAAAAGGATTTAATTTAATTCAAACTTTGTTTAGTGAGTATAAAAATATATTATAATATCTTATAGGATTTTTTGTTACACATATTAAAAACAAAAGAGATAATATTTTAAATGCATATATTAGAATGATTTAGAAATATACAGTATGACTCTCCCATGAAATTTGTACATTTTGTCTGTTTCAACAAAGTTTTTTTTCAATAGTAAAGCATGAACATATGTACATATGTTCATGCTTTACTGTACCTATACACAAAATCTCATGACCAATAACTAAAACCTACTGGATCACCCTGTCAATTTTTTATATCAAAACTAATATTCCAATATTCTTGAAAAATTAGATAATTTGTGCTTAGTTTATTTTATAGACTATAGACTAGTTCCATATTATGTTTACATGCTTTACAACTGAAAAATCAGACAAAAAATACAAATTTTATGTGAGTATCCCACTTTCAAATGGGCCACACTGTATCTACGTTCTGTGGCACTATTTAATAATTTATTCTTAGTAAGATATTATTTATTGAATAACTCAGTGGAAAGAAATAAATATTGCACTTCAGAGAAAAGGGAAATAATAATTGACATGGTCTAAATATTGTTGACATCCCTAAAAACTTAAGATACAATGTTAGTAACAAAAATGAAACTATTACTCTCATTTGGAAATATAATAACAAAAAACAATTCCTTTTATAGATAGACAAATTAGAAAATCAATGAACGAAGTCCGTTCTTGTCTTTTAAGCGAATATAAAATGAATTGAGTGAACAAAACTTGCAAGGATGTATTCCAGTAAAGAAACCATTGTTATCAAAAAAGAATATTCGAATAAGAGTAAAGTTTGTTAAAAATATATTAATTACCCACTAGAATTTTGGCCAAGAGTTCTTTGGAGTGACGAATCGAATCCAAGTTCAATAGAATAGGATCAGATGGTAAACAAGACGTTCGTCGTCCTCCAAATAAAAGTTTATGTCCCTATATTTACTATCTTTGAAACACGGTGCAGAAAACGTTATAGTTTGGGGTTCCATTTATTGGCATGGTTTGGAACTATTACAAAAAATTCTTGGAAAAAGTAAACCATTTTATGCATAAAGATATCATAGGAGAGAAATTATCGTTGGCAAATTGTTCCATTACACATTTGCTAACAGTAATTTATCAGTTGAATGGATTCCTATGTACAAAATTGGGTAAACGCGAAGCAAGTTAAAATTCTCGATCAAAGATAGGATCTAAATCCAACTGAAAACTTATAGTACATCAAGAAATGTTGATTAAAGTGTAAAAGAACATCAAATTTAGATGAATCAAGGTTATTAACTGAAGAATCGCGGTATTTAATTTCAAACAACTGTTGCAGATATCTCGTCGAATCTATGCCTTGCTATTTACATCCGGTTACAACGAATAAAGCGTACGCAGCAAAATATTAACAACAAATCCTTTAGACAAAGCATTATTTCTAGAATACCCGCTATATCAAAATGAGATTTGGTATAGGTAAATGGTATGGAGAGAGGAGTATTTCCCCATATTTTTCACTTTTTACTCATTCGGTTCCGTTTTCAAATTTTTAAATGAAATTCCCTGAATATTTTTACATTTTTGGATTTCTGAGACTATTCTCGATCAGACTGTGACATTTAAGAAATAATTACACCTGCTTAATTTTTTAGAGACATTTTTAATACTGCATCAAAGTGGCCGTGATCGGACACAAACTAATCTAAGGATGTCGGTGATGTCAGAAAATTACAATCGCAAAGATTCAATGATTAGTTTGACAGATAGAAATAAGATAAATTGTTAAAATCACATTTTCAAGTTAATTTTTTTTTTTTTTCAAATGGCTACCTTTTTTGACAGACACTTTTCGAAAAGAGGACTTTTTGACGAATCTAACAATATCAATTTATTTGCAATTGGATAAAAGATAACCTCATACATTAAATTATTACTAAACAAAATACTGGATAATAAATGGCTCTAAAAAAATTAAGTGGATATAATGTTTTTTTAAAATCAAAATCTGATTAGAGATGGTCTCAGGTTGATTTTTTGAATGAGTGCTATTTCTATGACCAGCCAATTTGCGCATTTATTTCGTTAAAGATTTGTCGTAAGAATAATTATTTTGATTTGTGAATAAAATGATCAATTGTAGAAAGAATATTGTGAAATTATTACAAATAAAATATAAGTTTTTGATTACATTTAATTATAATTGGTCTCGTTTCCTAATTAACACTAAATAGCATATAATAGTCTGTAGGTGATTAAGCAAAATCATACAATATCACAGTGATTTGATGGTTTAATATGATCTTTTGGTACTAGAACAAACAAATTTATCTAAAACCACAGAGGGTCTTTCGTAAGTTAAATGTTGCAAACGCTCCCCAACGATGTCGTTTATCTAGATGAAAAGTTTTCGAAATGATTTCCGACGTTCGGCGGTATTTGTCACTAATATCAATCAAACCGATAACGGTTTCGTGCAACTTTCCTCGTAACTTTCAAGTGTACGGTCTCACATTAGACCGGACCTGAATGGGCGTTCATCAAAACCCTTCAAGATTTCGCTCGCATTCAATGATCGATCAACGCGAAGAATTCCCGAGTTCGCCTCACGAGTCGCCCCAGTGCGAGACCCGACTCCAAACAGCTTCTCTAATTAAATATTTACATAATAATATTGCCGCAAAAAGGCATAAAACTCATTTTAGTGGAGGTATCCTTTCGGATAAGAATTAAGACGGGGCTTTTGGGGTGGTGCATTAAAGATATATGACGTAGGACCCTGTCAATTAGTATTCCACTCCCGACAATGCATTCCCATTAAACTTTCCCTCCTCTCAGGCATCTCGCGGAAACTTTATAACATGTCGGTATTAGATTGGGTTACTCACACAGCCAAATATACGGGATGTGTCGGGATATCTTCCACTCCACACCCCGCCGTACGTACGGTACGGTTCGTATGCATACCAAACAGTGATATTACAATATGAGGCCGGATACTTTACGCACCAAATAATCCCCAACTTATTTGCTCACAATTATATATGATGTTTGCGATGTAAACTTTCGACGGCACAATAGTTAGTTGTCTTTATCGTGGCCAAGTTTATATATGAATTGTAATGGCAGTAAAAATTCGTATGCCGACAGCGAAGCGAAATAGCATGCTAATATAATACACTTAGCTAAACATTGAATTCCTGTGAGACTTTCGAAATTAAATTCCGACTCGTCCTGTATATTTAATCACATATCTCGGATAGTTCGCAGTTTGTAATTAGCAGTACATGAAAGCTCGCGGCCTTTAACGGAACACCCGCACGCACGTGGAAGAATCGTGCCGCATGCGAGAGTCTAGCCATCCTTTCTGCGGCTAATTTCAGCAGCAACTTTAAATTAGGCAAAGGTACGCCGCGAAGGGGAGCCGGGAGTTAAAAGCTGGAGAGTTTTGGGATTTACCGGGAGTTGTGTGACATTTTGGGACTGGGAGCGCGTGGTTTTATTGCCCGGTTTATTTCACGTTCGGCGTAAATAATTCATAATCGCGCATGAGAGTGGATCAGTGTCGTGTGGATGGTGAGGACGCGTTCGCTAAACTTTTCGAAATACATGTTTTTATTAATAATTCATCTGTCAGAGTTGCACTTTTTCCCGTTGAATTTTTATGTAATTTTATTCAACTCTGTTGTAACTTTGGCACGACTATAATAAATAATATATAATGCACCACTATTTTTTTTTTCTTTGTACCATAAAAGAAAGCAATTTTTGAATACATTATAAAATATTTTCTAAATACGTGCTCCCATCATGGGTAAATATAAGGCTTAATGCTAATAATATGATTTCCAATCTATAGAATTAATTTTAGTGGCATATCAGCCATATTTATTTAAGAAATTATGGATGTTCAAAATTCTTCAATTTAAATAATTTGGCTGTGAAAAGTGCACTTTGTACTTTGAATATTACATATTTTAAATTACATCTTTTCAAACAAGACTGCTACAATAATAAATAATGCATTACATTCTTTTTACCAGTTTCTATTATAATAAAGAAAATTTTAATATATCCTTCATAAACAGAAATGCGATCTTTAATCTGTAAAATTAAATTCAGTAAAACAGTAAGCAAGCTATATGAAGTAATAGTCACAATTATAGCAACCTTAACATATATTAAAATATATTAAAAATATAAGCTGTACTACTGGAATTTGATGCCAGTACATATAATGTAATGAAAAATTTATTTTAAAATCTAGCTACCTGTAAAATATTTAATTTGTTAATAATTTTAGTAGTACATCTAGGTATGTGCGACACCATCCTACTATTTTATTATTTTTGCTTCAATTATTTTTTTTATATAATTTTAAAAAAATATAGCTGGTCAATGTACTTGGAATATTTTATTATTATTTTTTAACAAATAAAAAACTTATGTTATTGTTATATCATATTAATATTTTATTACCCTTTGGCTTTTATAACTGTTTCACATCTCTTGGCCATGGATTCAATCAATTTATCAATTTGCCTCTGTTTTCTTGATTACCAACTCTCCCAAAATTTTTCAAATAAATCGGCCTTGTTTCACATATTAGTACCCCTGATTTTGCGTTCAAGCATTTCCCATAGATCCTCAATAGGATTAAGGTTGGGACTTTGTGCCGGCAACTTCATTACGTCGACCTTTTCGGTTAAAAGCCAATCCTTAACCAATGTTGAGGTGTGTTTTGGATCTTTGTCGTGTTGAAAGATATGCCTTATAGGCATTTTTTCAAACAAATTGGCACCAAAATGTTACTAAGGATGTTTCTATAAATGAACCGATCTAGCATGCCCTCTATACAGTGAATTGGACCGACGCCATACGAAGAAAATCATCTCCATATGATCACAGATCCACCATCATGTTTAACAGTTGCCTTTGTATTTTTTATTCAATTGTTCATCTTTCGTTGACGTTGACCATGAACAATATCGTCACTGATAAACTTATATTCGTCACTCCAAACAATAGTCTGGCTGTAATGTTCTTCTTTCGAAGAAATAGGTTTTTTGCAGGCCTACATTTTAAGCCAGAATTTAAAAATCTTTGACGTATAATCCTAGTACAAATCCTAGATGGCTCAGATGAGATGATAAGAATGGGTCGGCCTCTACAATACGTACAATTGTAGTTTTTCGTGGTCTGTCTGAAGATTGCTGGTGATTGAAGGTGCTAATATGCCACCGACTGTATTTTCGAAAATAGTTGGGCCTTAACTCCAGACGCTTTGAAATTTCTACTTGCTTAACACCTCATTTAGAATTTATTATATTTTAAAACAATTTATTTGAGATTAATAATTATCAACTTTCAAAATTTTTTGATTCAAATAATTTAACTGTGGTAGATGCACTTTTTCCATTGAAAATTATATAATTTTATATATATGCTATGTTAGTTTTTTTATTATTTTAATCACAAACATTACAAGAAACTTCCTATCCCATCATGAACAAAAGTAAGCTTAACATTAACAATGCTATTTTCAATCTGTAAAATAAATTTTAGTGACATCAGTCATATTCATAATAAGAAATTATTCTAACAATTCAGCTCCGAGAGAGTTGTACTTTTTTCTTTGAATTTGTATGCAGTCATATTCAACTGCTTTGTAACTTCAGCACAAAATAATAAATTATAAATAAAGCACTATACATTTTTTGTTTCTTTGTATCATAAAAGAAAGGATTTTTTACATATTAAAAGCTATATTCTAATAAAAACCTTAACACTGACAAAGTGAGATTGCAAATAGTTGTCGTGATAAATCAGCTGTATTATTTTTAAGCTACTAATGTTCAAGATTGTTAAAATCGGTAGTAATAAGATTCCCAATCACTCACTTTTCTGAAGCCCATACTGATACTAAGTAAGAAGATATTATATTATTAACGTTAAGAATAGTTGCGTCTCACACATACCACTATAGTTGTTTTTGTGATTTTATCAATTTCTTGATATTCTATAAATCTCATCACACATTATATTTGTAAATTAAATAGTAATTAATTTTACAAAATAACTGTGGACAGACTGGGGAAAAATAATTAATTTCGATATCACACACAAGGTGGATTCAGGCGAAGCTCGAGTGGTAATTTGAATGCGAAAATACGGATGCAGAGAGGGCGCCTCCTTTTTTTGTGGGGCCCATGTGAAAAATAAAGCCGGGCAAAAAATCGAGAGATGGATGGTATGTGGCGTCCACAAAATCAACATTTTATTAGGGTCTGATCACAAAATCATTACCGGCATAAAACATCCGTATAGAGGTCCGCGGACACCAGTGAAAGCTGTTCCCGGAACCGATCCGGGAACAGAGAGAGCGGCATAAAGACTGCTGCGATAGTCTATCGGGACGACGCATTAGTCAAAGCGGTCTGTCAGTTCGGCGCTAAGTTCGAGATAGACTGAGATAGAAGCTGATATACGGCGGTCAAGAATGGACCAGCGCCTAGTTTGTTCCAGTTTCCACAGTCGTTAGATAACACTAAAATATGTCGAGTGGTTTTTCTCTTATTGTCGGAGAAAAAACTTTCTCCATTCTTTCCTTGCCAGATTCCCCAAACAGTGCAAACGGCTAATGAATTCTGAGGTAAATCTGGTTACCGCCGAGAATGGCACAACATTTAGGAATCAAACGAATTTTCTTAAGAAGTAATAAAAGAACTTCAAGAGTTTTTAGACATAATAATTCAATTAGTTACTTTAATTATAAATAATTAAAATCAGTAACTAATAATAATACAATTTTCTTGGAATTCTTAAATTTTTGGTATAATGATCTATAATTAAAGATTTTATATTCTCTTTAAATTGCCAGTTTATTTTTAGCTCATTTAAAAAAAAATAATTATTAACTATACACTTACAAGTCATATTTGAAAAGATTTATTTTAAGTTACAGTTACATTAGAATTAAAACACAATATTGTAGGAAAATCACTCAAAACTTTAACAACACAAAAGAGAAGTATTGAGTTGATAAAATCTTTTATTTTTTACTACTATATCAAAAATTATGAATTTCAAAATAAAATAATTATATTATAATATTATAATAGAGTACATAAAAAATATGTTAATAAAATTATTTTCTTTTTAGTACAAATATAGTTTTACTTTAAAACATACAATATTTCATTTTTATCTCTCCATATTTATGACGATAATCTGTTTGGCTTAATGCAAACATGTTTAATTTAAAAAAATATTTAGAGTGTAATTGAGAACGTGATGTGTTAATAAAAAAAATTAAAAGCAACACAATAGAGGAACAATATAAAATGTAGGATCTATTTTTATATTTTAATTTTTTAATGAGTAAAATAAAATTCCTTAGTTAAAATTAACATTATAATATTTTTATCAAAACGATAAATTGACTGACAATAAAATACCAACCACTATGAAAAATATACATTAAATATAGAATGGTAACAAACACCACTTTTAAGTTACATCTACAATAAACATTTTATCACATCGTGTAAAACTCAGATCTTTATGGTCTTTAAGTAGATTATTTCTTTGTATATTGACATACAGTTTGAGATGGCCAGATAGAAAAAAAATATTATATTAACACACTACAGGCGGGCAGCAAAATAGTCCAAACTAAGTTGTTGAATTATAACAAAAATTAAGAGATAATTCTTTCAGTTCCGTATGTAAACCAATAGAGTAAAATTATCTCACCCCGCTTTTAAAGTAAGTACATTCAAAAAGGTAAAAATTAACCGGCCAGCTAACAATCAACAGTTCTCGAGACGGGTATTTTTACCCGACCCGCTCATAGTGTGTTAATTGGAGAGCAAATTTAAAATCACCATATTGGTGACAATACATTATTTATTATTGCAAAAATTGAATTTCTATTTAAGTACTTCTGGATAGACTATGAAGAAATGTATGTATACAAACTCCAAATATTCATTTAAAAATTTGTTGAATGGTGTTCAATCTATGTAAGAAATTTTTTCCATATTTCTATTTTATGTAATATAAAATTAAAGTGTCACTCGATTTTTATAGGTCATCATTATGCATGTTTGGAGATATTTAACATGATGATGAAATAATATTTTTCAAAACTATTTGCCTTTATTGCTGTTACACCTTCAATTCTGAACTAGTTTGCAGAAGACTATGTATTTGTTGACATGTGGTGATCGAAACAAAATATATAGTAATAAAAACTATGAAAAATGATAAAATTTATCCAAGCTGAATACAATCATTATTTCTTATTTTTTTTGTTTAGTAAATCTTTTTGCTGGACATTTTTGAAGCGACAAAAACTTGTTGTTTTTATAATATCGTCTGACACCACATTTATTTCAGGTATTAAAATACATGTGATTGATATGTATCAAAGTTGTGTAAGCAAATTGATATCGCTCGCAGGTTGTCTATTTCAAAATCTGTTATGTCAAGAACCATTCAACTGTTTTCAATTCGAGGCGGAGTTGCGAAACTCAAACGAGATAGGCTGTATGGACAAAACGCCAGACAGATCCGATAATTAAATAATTTTCACCTGCAAATCCATGAGTTCTACGATTAAAGTTGAAATTCCGGAGATAAATATTTCAACAAGGACCATTCGTTGACGTTTGACTTACCTGCACGAAGACCTACCAAAAAACTTCAAACTTATCCTAAACAGACAAACATCTTCATTTGTCACCGCAATTGAAATCACGTTGTGTTTAGTGACGAGTCAAAATTACAGATAAAACTGATGATAATATATTTGTAAGACGTCCTAAAGATGAGAGACTAAACCAAGGACGTTTACATCACTTGTAGTGGATGGTCAAATTCATCGCATCGAAGAAATTATGGATAAAGAAAAGTAAAATTGGTTAAAAAAGGGTTATGGTGGATGGTGGAAAGAAATATTTGAGGCCAGAACTTTAAACATCCTGATAATCTTCTTCAAGAAATTCAAACTGTTTGGTAAAATATCAATGATATTTTGCCATGCCAAAAATTAAGAATATTAGATCTCGAGGAGTTTTTTATTGATACATATAATAATTTATTTTTTTAAGTCTCTTTATTTATTGCTTCAGTCCATAGAAAAATTTTTAAAAAGTAAATATATACGAGGTCAATAAATGGAACATAGCTACATAACTCTTTATGAAAAAATATTTATTCAGGGGCGATTATCGACTATTTATATAACATAGTAGCTCCAATTATGACCAATTCTGTGTATAAGCATTAAAAAGAATTTTGTTTCATAACTTTTTTTGTGCCTTTTTAAAACATCCAACTCTTGTGAAACTGTAAACCGTCCGTTTATTGTATCACTTATTAATATAAAAGGCTACAGTGTCGTCGAGATAATGAACAGTGCACATTCGTGGGATTACAATCGTTAATATCAACTATTATATAATCCCGCACTCCCATAATCTTAGTTTATATTGCAGAAACTCGCCAGGATTATTTAGCACCCGAACGGAAAGTTTCAGCAAACACGTATCCTTGAAATAATGTCCTTTAACGTCTCTAAAATAGAGCAAAACTATCATATTTAATAAAAGATTGTATCGTATATAAAGGTGTTGCGGCTTCAAATGTTCTTTACAGTTTAATCTGCAAACACACACGCTGGAGACTCGTAAACACGTGTATTATATTGAAACAAGGATTATCGTGCGGACATAAATACAAGAGTTGCGCCTCTTTTATGAAATGGCCTGTTCCATTCCACTATAAATGTTCCTTAGGGGACGTTTTTTTCGGGTAATTTTTGGCAAAAAAACGAATTCCACGATGTCTGTGAATGAACATCTATAAGTATAAGGCAATAATGTATGTATCTGTGGGATTAAAAGATTAAAAAGTTATTCGAGTCGACAAATATAAAAACCGAATTAAATAGAACTTTTTGTCCGTTCATTTTTTGCCTCGGGTTAAGTAAAGTGCTCGTTGATTTTTAAATCGGCTTACATTATAAATTATGAGTGTTCAAATCGGGGGTGTTTGGTCGCACACAAAAATCCGGATTTTTATTAATTCAATGCAATAATAACGAAACTTCAAAGACTACGCTGGGCTAAAGGCACGGATTAAAGAGTGACAAACTTTGTAAAAGTATAAACGCTTTTTGTGCCATTGGAGGGGAGAGGTCCTGGGGGAATTAAATTGTTAATGCGATACTCCTGTAATGTTCAGGCGCGAATACAGGAACCGAGTTTAAATAAAATAAGGTGTTTTAACAAAAATGGCAATTTTCTAAATTACTTGTTCAAAATACATATTTCACTTCAAAATACTTATTACTGATATATAAAAAGTAATTAGTCTTGTTTGCACTGCAAAAAAGATAAAATAAAATCATAAAGAAATTATTATTATGTACAGTACCAAGAAACAAATACAAAATATATAAAATATTGTTTTCTTTATAATTTCAACTGTGTATATTTTTTTACTTTTATCTTTTTTTAATGAGCAAAAATAGAGCAACATAAAATATATCGCACGTTAAATCAGTTTATACGTAATATTCTCGCTATACGTTATTTTAATTCGCATATGTGTGATTTAAAAGGTGTCTCGTGCTGTTCATTTAAGTGTTGAGCAAAGCAGTTTATAATATCAAAGTACAAAGCTTGAATCTAGCAAGCTGCTCCTAGGCAATTGGAATTAAATAGATCCATTATTTCCAAAACCTTCAAACTCTCTCTAAAGAGAGGATCTGTAGTTCATGCCCGTAGAGGAGGTAGACCTAGAAGAACGACCAGCAATATCAACAAAAAAAAAAGTATGCAACTCCGTGCACGTCCTCTTTAAAATAGCAGTCGAAATTAAAAAGAAACGAGAGGATGTTGCCGTTGCTTACATATGGTACGTCGTCGTTTGAAGGAAAACAACCTGATCGTCAAAAACTTACAAAGAAACGTTCATTTCCATGAAATGATGGACACCTTCAGTAACACAATGCTACCCATCGTATTCAGAAGAAAACGTGCCGATTACATGGTGTTTTCAGCATGATAATGATGACAGCACAGTTGTTAAGCGATGGTTCCAGGAGAATATGATAGTTTTGAAAGAGTCAGCATGGAGTTCAGATATTAATCCCATTGAGAATCTTTGGAAGATGGTGTCTTACTCATTTCGATTAATCAATTTTATATGATGTTCATTAAAATATAAATTATAAATGAAATTAATTTTAATTTCATTTAAAATTTTATGTATTCTGTGTTTTATTGTTGACATAAAACAAAGTTATTTAATTTATTATTGCTAACAAAAAAATGTAAAATAAAATGTTTCTCTAATTTTGCTCAGTACTGAATTATAACATCAATAGTTTGAGTTGGAGTTAAAGTTGATCAGGAGTCCATCTTTGGACATTGTCCAGTGAACAAAAGTAATCTTTTTTGTCTAACGTGAAATTTGTTTGATATGATAGGTACATACATCTGTTAACTTGTCATCAACGACAGTTAAGTTATTTTCTAATTTGTCAGGCCAACGTTTTAACAACATTACTATTAAATACCTGTCTCACTTATTTGTCAACTTTAACAGCCTTTAATATTTAGTTTTTCTACTATTAACGCATATAATTTATATAGAAAAATTATTCCTGTTTAAAAATTGCTCATAGGTACTACTTATGGGATGTACACCATTGAATCTAAACGAAATATATTTTAAAAATATCTGTTGCATCTTCTCCAAAATTTTGTTTTACGTTTTGTAATATAAATTCCAAAGTAGCGAATAGTAATTTAATTTTTATGTATCACATAGATTTGTAAGCAAAACTTGATACCTTCATAATGTGTCTATTAAAAATTAGTTTACGATCAAACGAAAGTGAATGAATGAATAATTCATTCACTTTTGGGCATATATTCTATAATAATATATAAAGAGTAATTAAAAACAGTGCGTATGATTTTGCGAGTGAAAGAGCAATTACTACATTTTAGCACAATAATATTTGCAATTATAAATCCTTAAAGACAGAATTGTTAAAACGGAAAATTTTAAAATCATCGACAAACAATAGATTATTATAATTAATTATCAATGGTATAAATAATTAATGAATTGAAGGAAAAGGAATGTTATAAAATTGGATCCTTGTGGCACCCCAAAGGATATCAAGTAGAATTTGAAACTTAAATCACTTTAAGGTATGAAACCAGCAATGGAATAGTGGAATTATTGAATTCAAACTGTGTAAATAACAGTTGATAGTTTAATCTATTAGGCCAGAGTTCCTTACAAACGGGTTTCACTGTAACCACTTTCCAAAATTTGAGCTTGTACTATTGTAGTTCCACCCTAAGCTTATAATATTATATAATCTCAAGAGACTTATTTAGTATAATAATAAATAATAGTCCTCAAAACCGCAATCTTTTTCTGGAGAGCGAATGTTCCATTAAACTGCAGCACAAAAACAAATTAAATTTATTCAGAAATCCGTTAACCCATTATTTTTCATGATCACCACAGAAAACGAATGTGCTTTTCATATTTCTTTGGAAAATTTCTCATACCATACCAGTCGAAGTGATATCCAATACATGTATTAACGAAAGCTGAACCTCCGGCTTTTGACATCGACTTTTGATTAATTAAGCCATTAAATAAAGGTCCGGTGCGACCGACCGATTTTCCATTCCGGATAAATAGAACCGTAGAAATGTGGGTTTCTCCTTTTTCGGCCTTATTCGTCCCATTTCAATTCCTCATTCGCAATTTTACGTTACGATTAAAATAATGTGGCCGTTAATTATAACCACCATACGATTGATTACAGAAAAAATTGAGGATTAATGAAAAATTAATAACAAACACGTTTTTGCACTTGTGCATTTATTGATTGATTTTGGACATGATTAGAAATAGATTATGTACATAGACTGGATTGTTGGCATCCTAATGGATTGTTTACGAATGCAGAATTAGATGCTGTTTACAAGGTTTATTTTCTATTTACCATTGTAAACTTCCGGTACTAATAGTTGAATTAACTTGATGTGAAATTTGCTGTGGTGTACTGCAGACTGTCTTTACTTTACTTTTGTACGTAATGCTTGTCAGTTGAAAATGTCTCCTTGAGCTATTTTTAAAAATCCACGGAGAGTATTTGAGGGGAAGAAATATGTCTTGTAAAAGTTATATAAATGATAGAAAGGCAATAAAGCGAAAACAAAACAAATAATATCTGGTTATAGTTCACATCCGGAACTTTAAAACCCCTTTATTGAAACATTTTTCTCTATTTCTGATTGTCTAAAGTTACACAAATACTATTATCGGATTCCGTGTTTCTTCGAGTTAGCGAGTGCATCGCAGCGAAGGTAAAGCCAGACATACTACAGCAGAAAGTATTCTTGCGTTTTGAGACGGCAAAATGAAAAATAATTATTCCACTGCAAATTCTACAGACATGTTGACATAAAAAGAATTCCCGTTCAACGTAAAATTTATAATAACCGTCCGGGGAAAAGGTGGAGAGAGTTCATAATTAATTGAATGTTTTTTAATCAAACGATCAAAAGTCGATGTAGACGATGAAATTTATTAAATTAAAAACAGTACCAACGAACGACGCTTAATCTAGTTTTAATTAGGGCATTTAAATATCGGCAGAAAATTAAAATTTAAATGTTGTTTAAGAATTTGAAACGAAACGAATCGTTGTTAACAATTTTCCGAATCGAAATTCGGATCAGGCACAAGAAATATTTTTCGGGAGTTGCGCTCTGATTACGTATGCATCTCAATGTTGCAAAGACCTGATTTACAATTCTAATTATAGATTTAAATGTCGAGCAATACAACTATACTGTATACTTGGCCTAGTTTGAGGTTGCTCTTCACTTTATTTCTGTCAATAATCGAACAGTTTTCGTGTTCGCGGAGGTTCTTTAACTCATTAGAATAATTAAACACTGGTTTGTATAACATAATACATATTTTTGTTAATTGGCTTGACTAATTGAAATTTTTCATTAATTATGTGGCATAACTACCGGGAACGTAGGAACTTAGACATCGGAAGATTTATTCTATTATTAAACGATTTATTATTAGTATTAGCAAAAACTATGTTTTAACGTGATCTATTTTATTATAAACTGATCGAAACATATTTCGATTAAAATATTTATTTTGCTCTGAATACGTTGATTATTTGTGAATAAAAACGTAAAAATGAAAACAATAAAACATTATATACTAATTACTACTGTCTTTTCTTAAAATTTTGCAGACATATTATTTATCAGAAGCTGACCGACATCGTGGTGTAGAAATGCTTCAGACAGGCTGAAGACAAGTTGATGTGGCCGCTGTGTTTAATGTTGACCAAGACGTAGTGTGAAGACTCTATAAGCGATATCTAGAGACTGGACATATGTGAGATCGGTTTAGAGAAGGTGACCAAGAGTTAAATTTTACCGGGAAGACAGATTATTAATCAGAGGAGCACGAGCGCAACTGCATATTTCTTAGACATAGTGGACGTCGTATAAGCACAAGGACTATTTTAAAGCGGTTAAATGATGCAGGACTCCTTTGCGGGAGATTCATAAGGCGACCTCTCCAGCCTGCCCATCCTGTAACAAGATCAGCTTGGTGTCACGAAAGAGAATTGTGGCATGACGAGTGGAATATTGTGTTGTTTACAGATGAAAACAGATTCGGAGTATTTAATGATAGATGGCCAGTACAAGTCTGGAGACCTCCAAGTTAAAGAATAAATCCACGTTATGTGCAGAAAGTCCACGCATATCAAGGTGGGTCCATAATGGTACGGGGTAGTATTTTTCTAGAAGGTAGGACGGAGTTCTACATTGTTTGGATGAAATGATAGACAATATGTAAAGAGCCTGTTGGAACGAGACACGATTTTAAGTACCAATAACCAACAGATACTGCTCCCATAATACGAATTGAAGACAAATGTCTAAGGTATCTTGGAAATTCATATGGTGCCCCTTGCGGAAAATAATTTGCCTATAGTTTAAACAAGATAACGATCCAAAACCCAGGCTTATATAAAATTGGTTTCTGGGTCAGATGGTGAATGCTCTCCCATGGCCCTCAGAGAGTCGGGACTTAAATCCAACATCTATGGCAAAATCCGACGAAAAAATTTCACCAAGAAAGAGTATTTGTGGCAAGTTATACAAGAAGAATGGTAAAACATCCCTGTGGAACTGGGTCACAATCTTGCCGACTTGGTGAACAGGTGATGTAGAGAAATTACTATATAAAATGGATATGCTTCCAAATATTAACTTCATAAACTATTTCCAAATTTATTTCGAGTATTATTTCCTACTTAAGTCCATGACCATTCTTTATTTCAGTGTATTTTAACTTGAATTTTGTAACATTATAATTATAATTATTACTAGTAATATATAGTTAATTCGAAAATTAGGAAATTAATCTATATTTTAAAGTTTTTCGTGCCAGATGCATTATTTTAGTGTTTGCACAAGATAGTCATAAAATTTACTTTTTGAACTTCAAAAGTTTCAGAATTTATGACCCAACAATTTTCAGTATCTTGTTGAATTAAAAAAAATACAAGTACAGTTCCTAAATTATCTTTAGTTTATTATCCAAAAAGATGCCCAGTTTATAGGAAAGTATTACATAATCACTAGTTAGTAAATAGAAACACTGGCAGAAAAACAACCAATAATCAATTTTCAGCAGCGGTAATTGGAAAATTTATGGAATGAATAGAATTAGAGCATTATTTCTTGAGATATATATTTAATAGCTTTCGGTGTTGAGAGCATTAAATTATGCAGATGGAGTCTAGTAATGAATCTCAATTATGCTGAAGTTATGTACAAGATGACAAGATTTTCTTATACCTTAAGTAGTCTGAAAATCGATAGCCGTCTGCTATTTTCACGGCACTCGGATTACGAACTTTATTAATAGACAATGCAAAAACTCAACATTAAAAGTGTCGTGTTTTTCCCCGAGTTTATCAACTTATTCAGTTATTGAGAAACAATGAACTTCTTCAAGTCGCCGGAGTTCGTTGCTGGATTAGCACGACCCGCAAACAATCCACCCTGTTAGGAAATCTATGCCTTTATCATTCACTGCACAAAAAAACTAACAGGACAGATAAAAAAAAATAGTTATTCAGCAATTTCGTTTAAATTGATGTTTTGACACGATTAAATATTTACGTCGAGGCGCGTATCTGGAAATCAAATTAATCATCGATAAAAGTGCGGGGTGCATTTGAATAACAAAGCAAACGTATAGATTTCATCAGCACCGACGAAATGACGAAATTTCAGTAGTTACGGGACTGGCATTTGCCGGGAAGTACGCTTTCTTCGGTTCATTATCTTTGCCGCATTAAGAATTTCACCCCTTTGTGTGCAAAGCGAATACGATGCAATTTCTTAATTTATATAATTTTTAATTGATATTTTTGTTAGCTTACCAACAAATTACGGTTAATTTATTTTTTTTTTATTCTTTTGAACATCTGTAACTGTAATCAATTGAACATTATTAAGTAGGGTGAACATTATCAAATGTTTTCTTTTGAAATTTTTGCTCCGACATACAAATAATATATATATATATATATATATATATATATATATATATATATATTTTAGTAATTTACAGAAAAATACATTAAAGAATTGTTTAATTTTTTATATTAGCTTGTTTCTTTTTTCAAGAAAATTTTTTGTTATTTAGACCGAATATTCATAAATATATTCGGTCAAATATATTGATATGAGTTTTAAACCACGTGTTTCACTTTATCTAAATGTGTACACTATTTTTTATTATAAATCTTAGTCATTTAGCGAGATTGGCTTTGAATAAAGAAGCAAATTCGTACAATTTTATTGTTCCATTTGAAGCAATGCCAAAAAGCGACCGAATCAACGATGCATTTAGCCCACGAACCAGTAACAAATGTACAGCACGATGGTGGTTCCAAAAATTCCATGGCGGGGACCATAGCCTTGAAGATGATGAGCACTGTGTTCTAATGTTAATAAAGACCAATTGATGGCCTTAATTAAAATAAATTTTCACTCCATTGTTCGAGAGTTTGCTGCTGAATTTTCCAGATATTTCCAACCATCTAAACCAGATTGGAAGACCAAAAAGCTCGACAAATGGGTTTGACACGAATTGAACGAAAATCACAAAAACCGTCGTTACGGACTGTTGTCTAGTCTTCTTTTATGCATCGTGAACCAACTGTTTCTTGATTAGACTGTGACTGTGATGAAAAGATACCATAAGAAGCGGTGTTCAGCACAATGATTGGACTGAAATCAGGCCCCCAAACACTTTCCAAAAACGAAATTGCACCAAAAGAAGATTATGTTTCTGTTGTGGTCTGCAGCCGATGTCATCCGTTACAACTTCCTGAATCCTGTTGAAACAATTATGGCGGTGAAGTACCGTCAACAAATCGACAAATGCTCCAGAAATTGCAGCGTATGTGTTTGACATTGGCCATCAGAAAGGGGCTAATTCTTCTAACAATGTTCACCCACACGTCGCACAAATAACAGAGTAGAAGCTGAGCGAACTGGGGTACGAAAGTCTGCCTGAACCGCCATGCCAAACCTTTCGCCAACTGATTATCACTTTTTCAAACATTTGAACAAGTCGTTTCCAGTATCCAGAGTTGTATTCCAACGGTGTAAATAAGCTTGTTTTCGTTGGCAAAAATGTATTGACTCAAATGGTTCTTATTTTGAAAAATTAGGTTTTGTTTAAGCTGAGATTTGTGCATTTTATTTTTAGTCACATTTTTTTTCGATAAAAAAAGCTGCAAAAGCTATTTTTGAACTAAATTAACCTATATCATTAAACCCACTGTTACGGGCAACTGCGATGTGTAGTTAACTTTAAATGTTAATGTTTTAATGAAAAAAAAATTGCTTTTACAGTTTTTCATCCAAAATGCATATTTTGGTGTATTATTTAAAAAATGATATCAATCAATATTTGAAGTATGTTTTTTTAATTTTTTATTAGTACGTTTTGGTTTTTTTGTATTGAATTAAAAAAGCTGATTTAAAATTAAAATTATTTTGGTTTTAAATTTTATTTTTTATTGAACGTACCATTTATGATCTAAAATTTCTAATAATGTTTTCATTAAAATAATTAACTTACGTAATTTGCGTTACGACTAATTAATATACTGCGTAAATTACATTAATTAAACTATTAAGTTAATAATTAACTAAGAGTGACTGGTTAAAAGGGTACGTGCGACGTACATTGAAGCTTAATGTGGTTATACTGACCGTAATCAAACTCTTTTTGCTTGCGGAAAATAAGTAAACCGTCGAGCGGCCTCAGGCCGTTAATTCTCGACTGAAGATACATTACAACACTGCTTTTCATCTTAGACAAATTGAATTATAATGCGGTCACTGAAAATCCCGTCATCGACGCATGTATAAATCTTTCAAGTTTAATGAAAGAAAATGAAATAAAATAAAATAAAATCGCCGTTAGTTTATTCGTGTTAATAACCGTTTCGAGAATTCCCGTGGCGCCGTGACCCCCTAATTGAAATTTTCATTGCTCGAACACTTCCCAGAAGCTGACAAAGGTCGTTTTCAAAGGCGAGCCGGAGCGTCAATTAATTTCTCGATATTATTATATCATAAGATTGAGCGGGTGTGAAATGGTTTTGCGCTAATTAATTTAGAAATCAAGGAAATTTGGTTCAGATCTCATTTCCGCTTGAAAAGTAGTGAAATCTTATTGATTGAATTTTCAGTATGAATTGAGTGCGACGCGCTTTTATTGGATTTAATCAAACTAGTCGGTTTTAAATTTACGGATGGCCGCGAAGGACACCGCATAACAGTGCTTTTAGAACTAACTGTTTAAGAAGTCGGCGCGGGGTCATTAATAAACTTTTACTTACTAATTTTTAATTACTTTAAGTCTGCAAATTGTAACTGTAAAACTGCATAAAATTAATTTATGGTTTTGTTTTAATGGACGGGGTGTCCCAAGTTCAGGGGGTTAAGAGATCGGGGCTCATTTCTTTAATAAGGTTGATTGTTTCTAATCTTTCAGAAACAGAAACAAGTTTAATGATCATAATTGAAGCGGCCATAGAAATAAAGGAGAATAAATATTTTTATAGAGAGCTGTGAAGTCCTGTTAGTTTCTTAGATCCAGAATGCATTTATTTACGTTCAGTATAAGATACTTTTTAAATTTTCAATTTTTTGAATTATGTTGAGTGACAAATTAAGAGACCTTCGTCTATTACACCGCATAGAATATTTTTGGTATAGATTCTATTAGATTGAGCAATGTATCATCGTTAATATTTTATCAAACATCTTTTGAAAAAGAGACGATTTTTAAATTTCATGTCTCTACAATCGATAATTTTTCAATGAGGTTTAACTGTAATTTTTGAGCTGACATTTAAAAATTCAATTTACTTGTTATTTAACATGCCTTAATCAGTTTTGCAATGTGTTTTGGGTCGTTATTGTGTTAGATCTATAATTCCTTCGATACGATGAATTGGACCCATACAATAACCAAAAAACAAAATAAAACTAACACCTTGCCATCACCATGTTGTAAAGTGGTGCAAATATACCTTGGGTTTAGCCTCTCATGTATAGGACATCTTACAAATATATTACCATCAGTTTTAAATATAAGAAACTTTGACACGTCACTAAATAGAATTCCAATCTAGCGGTGACCAATGAAGGTGTTTATAAACAAAGGTTAACTTTTGTCGTACATTTTTAAGTTTTTTAGTAGGTTTTGGTGCAGACAAACCGTCCACCACTGGTCCTTGTGAAACATATTATCTCCAGAATTTCAATATTTAATCGTAGGACAATAATCCAACTTTGGAAATTGGATTGGTTTTACATATGGAATTTTTTTTTTCGATTCTGTCTTTCGTTTTTCAATATGGCCCTCTTTGTTTGATATTCACTACTCTGCCACGAATAGAAAACGGTTGAATGATTTTTGACACAACAGATTTTGAAACAGACAACTTGCGAGCGATATCAATTTGCTTTTCACCACTTTTATAAAGGTCAAGAAGGGTTTTATAAGGACAAAAAGTCGGTTCAAAAATGACAAGCAACTGACTGAATAAAAATAATAAAAATAATGGTTGGATTCACCATGGATAAATTATTGCATTTTACTTAATTTTCTGTATTAATTATGGTTGAATTAAAATATTTATAAAATGTATAAAATAAACATTTATGTACAATAAAAGATACTTATATTATGGAAAATACTTTTAATATATACTTTATTTAATACATCAACCAAAAGTTTTATTTTATTTTTAAGTATTATTATTATATTACCTGAAAAAATACCTGTAGAAAAATTAAATAAAAATTATTAAACTTTGTAGATATTTTAAACAGTCATAAATATTAAAAAGTCAATTTTTTAGTCATTTAAAAACATTTTTTTTCAGCCTCTATATAACTCTGAGATTCCGTTCAAACTGCATTCTTTTCTGTGAACCCTTCATTTTCTAGACAAAAATAGATATTAGAAGGAAGTGGAAGTTTCCAACTAAACAACTGCATTAGCCAAATTTTGCCTCTTTTCAAAATGCTCTCAAATCTACAGCATGTAAATTATAGGGTTAAATAACAGCTGATATTATTTGTGGATATGTATTCGATTACCCATGCGGACACACATTCGTCGAAAAGTAATGGACATATGTAACATATTTACATATAACATATCACGATAAAAAACAAGTAAAATCAACTATCTAATATAAGGTAAAATATAATATATTGTTTCTGGATGAGGAATCACCCCCGTATACAATATAACTTTAGTCATCCAATACGGTTAAAACGGATTAACTGAAACAAAAATGTAAATTTTATTACATATGTTTAAACGTTCTTGGAATATCCTTTTTAGGTTTAAATACTATAAAGCCGATTTCCGTGCTACTGTGTGCTGATTTATTGTAAGTTGACCCTATTCCGTTGAACCCAAATTGCTTTATATCCGCTCAAACGCGACTCGTATTTAACTCGCCAATTTTAGTAGTTTAACTTCGTCCGTTTATTTTGTTATCAACGTTCTTTTGTAAATATATTATGTAAAAAATAGTATTTTGTTCAATTGAAACGTATTTCTTAAAAGTGAAATGACATAGGTTCTTAAGATTGCTCAAAAACATCCTGTTGATTTATTTACTGTATTTGAAAGGAACGTTGGAGTTGCTCCAATATGCCGAAGCTTCCTGTTTTTCCAACATTTCTTGGAATACAATTCACCAAAAATACGTCGAGTGTCTTTACAGCCAATTTTAAAAGCGCGTGTTCCTGACTCATTTATTACCCGTAGTCATTTTTATGGAATGCAATAATTAGAACTTTATTAAATAAACCCAGTTAAAGAAAAGAGGCACTTAACTGTCTAACAATATGCGTAGAGATCGGGCTTCTACGCTTCAGTATAGCCCTTAATATAAACGCAGACGTCATTAAACAGTCTGCGTATTTTAATTGCCCGGTTGATGTAAGTAAAGGTTGTTAGAGTTAAAATTCTGTGCCAATTTAAAATGCCATATAAATTATGTTCTTAAATACACAAATTTCATCGGCACCAGCAAACCGACATGCGGGACAAATCATCGGGGTAAAATGGAAAAAGGGCCAGTGCAGAGTTTGACCTCATAGATAAACATGCATGTTCTTTATGTGTCCTAACAAATATCCCGGGCGTTTCAAAACAAGCACACCGCAAATCCTAAGCAAACATATCAATAATCTAGAAGTATGCAGTCATACTTCAAGAAGACAAACAGTCGTTGTATGAGTTTGCTCTGGGGGATTAATATTGCTTTGTTCAATTCCCAACATTCGTATGTAAAGAGTCGCAGCCCCTTCTTACATATATGGATTCCGGTCAGGGGAATTTGTTAAAGTTGAAAGGTGAATTTGTAAATCAGATAAGATCTGTTAGAATTAACACAGGTGTAGAAATATCGATCCGCGGTAGCAATATTATCGTATTAACTTAGATATGCATCCGAGGAAACTGAAACTTCAGCACAACATAGTAGATTGAAATGCTGTGCTGCAGGATGTGTTCCTGATAAATACGTGTCTTATTAGCAAATATGTACTTATACGGAAACTGTACGTATATTAAGTGTGCTGATCAGCTTTGGAAACTTTTTATTGATCAGTTTTATGTTAATTTTGTTCTCTATTGCTTGTCAAAAAGGGAATAAATCTTTCAGTAAGTTTCCTGCAGATGCTTCTATAACAAATGATTTCAATTAATTACGTTGTTTATACAGGGAGTTATAATTATTTATGGCTATTTAAACAAATTTGCCTTATTTAAATGTGTAAACAATAAGTGTTTCCCCCACCGTATTTCAAAGTCTTTTTTTGGAGTAATATAAATTGATCGAAAAAAATTAAGCATATAAACATATTTCGATCAAAATATAAATTTAAACATGCACTTTTAAATGCCCTTGTATACGTTGATTATTTGTGACTAAAAAATGTAAAAATGAAAACAATAAAACAACGAGATCGAAAAGATGCATCATGAGTTTTAGTCGATATTCAGTTTGATTTTAACTCTGTTCAAAAATTAACAACCAATTTCTACTGCTTTTCTTAAAATCACACAGAGACGTCATTTATCAAGACCTGACCGAATTCGCTCTATATAATGTCGACCAATCCGTAGTGTGCAGACTCTATCAACGGTTTCTAGAGACTGGATATGTGCGAGATCGGCCTAGAGGAAATTGACCAAGAGTTACGTCTGATTTTAGCTAATGGACGTCATATAAGCTCAAGGACAATTTTAAATCGGTTAAATCATGCAGGAGTCCGTTTCAGGAGAGATTAGCTTGGTGTCAGGGAAGAGAATTGTAACATGAAGAGTGGAATACTGTGATGTTTACAGATGAAAACACATTTGGAGTATTTAGTGATAGAAGGTCAGTACGAGTCTGGAGACCTCCAATTCAAAGAATAAATCCACGTTATCTGCAGGAAGTTTACGTACACCAAGTTGGGTCAGGTCCATAATAGTATGGGATAATATTTTTCTGGAAGGTTTTCTGGAAACTCTACATCTTCGGCTTTAGCATGACCGGTGAAATTTATGTAAAAGACATTATCGATGACATTGTTGAATATTATCGATGGAATTTGGATCCAAATTTTCAATTTTTAGACGATAACGCTGGACTGTACAGAGCTGGGATCCTCAACCATTCAGAAAATGTTCAAATTTAGTATATACCATTACAAGCCTTGTCGCCTGATATGAATTGCTGGAATATATCTGGAATATGGTTGAAAGATCATTAATTGTTCACCAGCTCCGTGCTCATACTGCCAAAGAATTAAGACAACTTTTTTTCAGAATTATGGGATGCTTTGGATCAAATTCAATTGGATGACCTGATCAGTATGCCAGACAGGATACAAACTGTAATCGGAAGTAGAACCGGAATTATTCGATATTAAAAAAATGTTGTGTTTGATTTATTTTCTTATTGCAATTAGAATAAAATTACAATTTTAATTTTTAATAAATAATCATTTAATTCTAAAATAAGGCAATATGCATAACTTTTTGTAATCATTTTACTTTTAAGCAAAAATTAGTCTTTTCCGAATATTCTTTCTTGATACCAGTGGTTTTTTACTGAAATACATTCTTGCTGTTTTTGTACATTCTAACAACGTCCAATTGCTCTACTAGATAAACTGATATTGTGTGACTTAATTAATTCATTTTTAATTTCTTACAGGATAAGAAAGGACATCGTTTTTTGGGTGTAATTGTAATGTATTTTTTCAGGAGCGTTTTAAGTTTATAGCGATGTCAGCAGACCTTAAAATTTTATGTTAATTATTATTTCCCTCGTCTCTGGAGTGCAATATTTATTTCTTCCCAGTGAAATAAGATAAATACTACTAAGAATACAATCTTATTGTTAAGGGTATTTTTAAATAGTCCATAAAACGTAAATATATTTGAATGTTTTATTACTTTGATCAATCAAATCAAACCAATACGTTTAATATGTTTAAAGTAAAATATCTGTCGTTTTTAAGGTGTGGGACAAAAAAGTGGAAAATATAATGATAGTATTGAAATATGTTTTATTAACTTGGACAAATTTTGAATAAAATCCTTATATGAAATATCTATTAATTTTAAATTTTGGGATGTTTCTCTAACCACAACAGTATAGTATTTATTTTTCTAAAAATATTGTTTGTCCAATATTTTTGCTGTAATATGATATTTTTAGAGATATTTTGTAGTAAAATAATCGCTACCAACGAATTTGCTAGGCAACTATTAATTTTGGGTTAAAAACGTTTAGACAAAATGACAAGTAGTCACGGTGTCATTCAGGTTTGTCAGAATGACAAGCAGTCACTTATAATTCAGTTTCGTCAGAAAATTAATAGTTGCCTAGCAAATTTGTTGTTAGTAGAATTAATGGAAATATTTCAATAATATACCATTTTAAATTAATAAAATCCAATATATAAGTTTCTAAAAACATCCACTGGCATATTTGTTACTCTCTTGTAATCCTTCCTTAATAATATTTTATAAAAATGAAGATATATTACGAAATAAATGATTTTAAAATAAATTAGCTGTGAGAATAGTGGTTTATATCAAGGTTACATTTTTTATAAAACAGTCTTTAGAAAGTAGCAGTAGTAGAAATATACCATTTTAAATTAATAAAATGTCCAATATTTAAATATAAGTATCCAAAAACACCCACTGGGATATTTGTAATTGTCATGTAACCCTTATTTATCAATATTTTATAAAAAATGAAAATATATTACGAAATAAATGATTTCTAAGTAAATTAGCAGTCAGAAGAATGGTTTATAGCAAGGTTATATTTTTCATAAAATAGTCTTTACAAAGTAAGATACACAATTTAATGAATTTAAATAAATTAATTTGTCGAAATAAGAGTTAATTATGTGCGTTTTAAAAAGTTTTAGTAATTTGACGGAATTAATTAATAAAATAAATGTGTCTGAATTTTTGGAATATCTTCTTGCACGTAAATTTTATTTATAAAACAGGACAGACAAAAAAAATTAAATAAAGTTACGATGTACGTGTGTGTGTGTGTTTAAATAAATAGTTCCTGAATTGTTGCCGAAACGCTGATGAAACAGGATGACTTGTTATCCTCTTACATCCGACAAAAATGCGAATTTTTGAGAGAAACCACGTTATTTATATTTTGGTGCCAACGACACATTTTTATTTTGTTTGAATGCTCGCATGGAGATAATGAATAACCTAGACACTTGCCAAGAAATTTGTAAAATATAGGCCACGTTCCGCTCACAGTTTTGTTTATGTGTACGAATATTGTGTTTTAGTATGGAATTTTTTAATAATAATTTATACGAATCTGTCCGACGTGTCAATGCGGGAAACATATATTTACCCACATTCAACATCGATCGTTAACAATGTCGTAATAAAATTTACGCATTTATTATTGTGAATGAACTGTGGAAAATTCGACTCCGTTAATATACACATAATATATAATATGTACAAAACATTAGTTAATTGATAACATAATTACAATCGGAAAATAGTTTGCACCGGTCCAATTAATGATGCACGATTATCGCAGTTCAAAATTTAATTTACAACGTGTTTACCGTTACCCACCGCAGTAATTATATTTTGCACGGCTGCGTTCGTAAAATTTTCTGTTCGCTAAAACACTACTGCGATTCTAAACGGCAATTAAACATATATCGAAAATAGATTTCACGACGCGAACCATTCCGCACAATAACCGAAACGTGTTTTCCATTTATTGGTTCCCTTGAACGTGCATTAATATTAATACGGTGTAAAAGTGTCGCAAGTACCTATATTTAAATTTCAATATGGCCTATATTTCACATGTCTTGGCAGGCTCGTTCCAAATTTTGTTGTACTATATTAATTAGACCGTAATTTAGAGGTTAACACATGTTCGAGGGCTTATGTTCCGTGAGATTTTTTAGTTTTTGGAAAAAAATATTAATTTTTTTTTAATTCCGCCACTATTAATTTTCAATTTTCGAAATTTCTTTACAATTCATGGGCGAGCATTACCTTATGTTTTACACGCAAAATTTTATAAACCTTTTAAGCCTTTGGTGTAAGTTTTCTTTCAAGCTTTAATTTGTTTTTATAACACTTGTTTTCAGCGACGATATAGAAATTTTATGTTATATTTAGAGTAATTTATGTGTCCTAAACTCATAAAACGCACAATTTTTTTGTCAGTTGCCGATATATTTGTTTTTCAAGTTATGATTGAACTTAAGCTAGCATTCAGAGCGCTGGGCCATCCTCTTCGAGAATAGTGAAGATAGAAAGGTAATTCGATTACACGTCCGACGGTACTTTCGATCGAATAAAAGATAGCCGAGTTACATTACAGATGGTGAAATTCCCAATTTCACTCAATTGTTGAATCTGGAAATCGATTTAAAATTTCTCAGCTATTTTCCAATTAATCGAAAGGAGTACTGTTGGACCTGTGATTGAATTACCTTTTTGATCTATATCGGGATTTTCCCCCATTTTAAATGTTAGTTTAACTTCAATTAAGTTTGAAACAACACATAATGATAAAAAATTAATATATTTTTACATTCGACGTACGTGTAAAAATGTGTAAGAGAAAAGAACTAGTAGTAAAATTTATTTGACAAAAAGGGTACATTTCTTCCAATAACGAAAAATAAAATCGAAGGAAAAGTGATTCATGATGAGAATTAATGAAAGTTTTATTAGTAAAAAATAAATAAAATGGTATCACAAAAAAATTCTAAATATTTGACATATTGATTAATATTTTATTTTTTGAATTTGTTCTTTCGATAACTTAAAGTTATATTAATAGGATTCCAGATATTTTTAAATATATTTTTTTTATAATTTTTTATTTATAATATTTAAAATTCATTGCATTAAAAAAGTATAAAAATTTTGTTATAATTATATTTTTGACATTTTTGTTTTTTATATTTATTATAAAAAATTAATTTCTTTAAATAGTCCAAATAAGATTTCTGTAACATTAAGATCAATAAATTTTCACCATTATATGATCTCGTCAATATCGAAGACTTTTTATTATAATATAAATATTTTTAATATAGAATATTAAATATTTATAAACGTTAGACTACAATAACAGAAAAAAATATTAAAAATAAGAATATATTTATTTTTAATTTAAATTATTTTTATTGATCAAACAAATTTCCAAAATTTGACTATTTATAAGATAGAGGAGATTTTTAAAATTATTAAAAAAAAATATTCAGTGTTTATTACTAAAATTTTATATATTCCTTCAAAAAAATATGTTACAGATCAATAAATACAAATTAGAAGAGAATTTTCTAATTTTTGAGTGTTTGACATAATTTTTAAAAAATTAAAGATGTTTTTTTATTTTATTTTTTGAATTTATATAATTGATAACTGACTGTTGTATTAACAGGATTTGTAATATTACTATTAAATACTAACAAACTTTGAACTACAATAACAGAAAAAATATATGAAAAATGTTATTATATTTATTCAAAAAATACAATTTAAATAAATTATTTAGATGTTTTAATAATTTCTTAGTCAAATGATAATTTGACTGAATATTGAAAAAAAAATAAAATTATCTACGATAAAATTATAAAAATTAAATCTTTCAAGAAAATTAGTTTACTACTAAAAATTTCAATGTTCTTAAAAAACAAGAGAAGAGTTAAAATTATCTAAATAATATTTGATATAATTTATAAATTTAAATTTATATTTATAATTTGCTTTGTTGTGAATTAATATTTAATATAAAAAAAATCAATCAATTTTTACTATTTTATTTATTTGAAATTATCAATATCAATGGTTTTTGATTTAACACATTTAATATTAACAAACTTTTGTCTATAATATAGGAAATAATATATTAAAATTTAACTTTTAACAATATTGAAAAAAATATTAACACTATTAAGAAGTAATATATTTAAGAAAATTTAAAAAAAAATCCCAGTGTTTTTTACCAAAAATGTAATATACAGATCAATATTTACAAAATATAACAAAAGATAGTTTTTAGTTGGTGGTGGTTAATAGATATCAGGGTGAGGGTGGGGGTCTCGTGTGACCTCAATGTATATATTCTATTCTTGCGAAATATTCTCCCATATAATTAAATAGGAATTTTCAACAATCTATAGACAGCGATATTTCACGATCAGTTGTAGTTTCCTGAATTTCCTCATTCAATTTGCGGCTTTAATTAAATAAAGTTAAATCTAATCAAGAAGATGTACAGCAAAATAGATTATTTATCAAAGTGTTGACGGACATAAAACCGGAACGTGAAGCAATAAAGCTCAGTTCCGATACCGTCAATAAATCGTAAGTCGTTTTATTCGTTCTTTGTATGTGTCGCAATGTAAGACATGCCTCGTGTTTTTGTACAAATCTGACAAAGAATATGACGAAATTCCAATAAAGGCATTCCACGTTTTATGCCCGGACATGTGATATCGTACATTCGACTGTGCTATACTCGAATGTTTATAATAAAATATATAAAATTCATCGGAAATTATCGGATGTGTTTGTTCGTACAATTACAACTAAAATCAAATTTTTGTTTACGATTTTCAACTGTCGCTTTGACGATTTGTTTGATCTGAAGCATTTTATACATGTTACACGTATCGTATTTTTAAACTTGTCAGATTTTTGTTTCCAGCTGAAAGTATTTTTAACTTCAAACGATTTTATTTAGCATTATTTTAATAAATAATTTTGATTGTTGTTTTATTGAATTTTATTTTAATTTTTTACAATCAAATAAATCGTTTATATTTTATTTTATTCTATTTCATAATGTTTGTTTTTTCAAGCGTGACGCTGTTTAAATATCACATTACGTTTGGATGCCTTTTTATATTTATCTAAAGTGTGTATCAATTAAATTTTCAGACAATTGATGTATAAAAAAACGCATATTTTTGTTTGAAGCTTTGACACATAAGCCATATTGCTAATGACATCCTAGCTTTAATTATAATTAGATAAATCTAAAATATGAGGAAAACAAACGGTTTATTATTCTTATTAAAAACTGTACATAAGCCCACAAAACCCCATGTAGGGCACATAATTAAAGCACATAAACTTTAATTAATATCGTAGAGTAGATTCAATGAAGATAAATAAAGTAAAACCTAACCTAAATTAAATTGTAATGGAAAAGCAACAAAATACACCGTAAATAGCATTTTCATTAGTATTTTAAACTGGACGCCAGCCAACTGGCACTTTACTTACAGTCCGATATTGGATATTTAGATTTTCCAACATTCCGCCCTCTTAGTTCCAATGTTATGTGGGGGGGGGGGGATGTACAAATAAAATCCCGATAAAATTCAATGTCCACTGACACAGAATTTCGTGCGGTTATTCTTGAACCAGAGACAGTTATTGTCCGTAATTACGGCAAAGAAATCAACCAAAAATAAAAATATTTTTATTCGCACACAAAAAAATAACAATTGATTTGTAATCAATTTGCATTCTAATGGACGTAAGTTCGTGTTTCATTATCACGAATAAAAGCCTCCGTATTGCGGAAACACCTTTTGAATAAATAATATCTTTATTAACAACCATAATCCGTAATAAATCAAGTGGCGGATGTGCTCCCACCGCATCTATGCGTTAATAAATACGCGGTTTAATTAAAAAATGTAATTAAGCGCCGTGATAGCAATTGATTGCCACATTTTTCTATGATATTGGTGTATCGTTCAATTAAAAGAATTTACATATTTATTAGCGCGGCCTCCCGGGATTAGCCTTATTTACAGGAAATTGGTTATTTTAAACTTATACTTTGATGTGTCTTTTTATTCAAGGATGGAACACACGGATTTTTATCGGCTACCCCCTTTGTCTGGATTCTACCAAATAAATTCGCACAAATACACCTTTTGCATTTGGGGCGCATTATTTTTGTGGGTGGCATGTACCGTTCTTATGTGGTACATTATTTTCGCCACTAGTTACACGTACAGTTGCTGGAAACATTTGTTAGGGCACGTGAACTACAGAAAAATCAATTTATCATTTCGAATGATTAATAATTTTTGACGGGTTAGGCGAGGTTACGTTGCGCCTTTATTTCACCGCTTAAAAAGGTTGCGACTCTGTTCAAAAATATATATCATGCAATAAAATTTGTTTAAAGTACACCATTCCATTTACTTTTCTTACAATTTCATAATTTATGATTTATAAAATGATTAGACATATGAATCAATTAATTACATTAAAAAATTAATTTTAGACGAAAGTATAAATACAGAAAATTAAACAAAGAATTTTTATAATAAATAGCCGGATATTTTTTGTGTTGTTTAATGCTTTACTTTTAATTAAAAAATGAATACGATTAGTTTTAATAAAAATTAATGATACTGATAATTATAAATATTTACTTATTTATTTAATTTTGCAAAATCTACATTTGCAAATTTCATACAAATTTTATAACAACTTAATAGTTTAAAAATCAATATTTAATTTTTTTTTATTTGGATTAATTTTTTTCTGTGATTGTAATCAAAAACTTACAATATTAATATTCAAATTATAAAGAAAAACAGGTGATTATATAATATAATAATATATAATATATAATATATAATATATAATATATAATATATAATATATAATATATAATATATAATACATAATATATAATATATAATATATAAATATATATATAATATATAATATATAATATATAATATATAATATATATAATATATAATATATAATATATATAATATATAATATATAATAATATATATATAATAATATATAATATAAATATATAATATATAATATATAATATATAATATATAATATATAATATAATATATAATATATAATATATAATATATAATATATAATATGATAATATAATATATAATATATAATATATAATATATAATATAATATATAATATATATAATATATAATATATATAATATATAAATATATAATATATATATAATATATAATATATAATATATAATATAAATAATATATAATATATAATATATAATATATAATATATAATATATATAATATATAATATATTATAATAATATATAATATATAATATATAATATATAATATATAAATATATAATATATAATATATAATATATAATATATTAATATATAATATATAATATATAATAATAATATATAATATATAATATATATATATAATATATAATATATAATATATAATATATAATATATAATATATAATATATAATTATAATATAAGTAATATATAATAGATAATATTATAATATATATATAATATATAATATATTATATATAATATAATATAATATATATATATAATATATAATATAATATATATAATATATATATAATATATAATATATATATATAATATATAATATATATAATATATATATATATAATATATAATATATAATATATAATATATAATATATAATATATAATATATAATATATAATATATAATATAATATAATATATAATATATAATATATAATATATAATATATAATATATAATATATAATATAT